>NC_066585.1:31572970-34569857 GCF_024323335.1 Lathyrus oleraceus | reverse complement strand
CATCCATAATTGTAAGAATCAAAGCACCGCCTGAAAAGGCTCTCTTAACAACATATGAGCCTTCATAATTAGGAGTCCATTTTCCCCTAGCATCAGGTTTAAAAGATAGAATCTTCTTGAGCACAAGGTCACCTTCTCTAAACACACGGGGCATGACCTTCTTATCAAAAGCTTTCTTCATTCTTTGCTGATATAACTGACCATGGCACATGGCAGTCAACCTTTCTCTTCAATCAAATTCAATTGATCATATCTGGTTGGACACCATTCAGCTTCTATCAACTTGGCTTCCATCAAGACACACGGTGATGGGATCTCAAATTCCACTGGGAGCACAACTTTCATACCATAAACAAGAGAAAAATGGGTTGCCCCTACTGAAATGCGGATGGATGTACGATACCCGTGCAAAGCAAATGGTAGCATCTCGTGCCAATCTTTGTATGTCACAACCATTTTCTGAATGATCTTTTTGATTTTCTTATTTGTAGCTTCAATAACCCCATTCATCTTAGGTCTATAGGGAGAAGAATTATGATGTGCAATCTTGAAGTCTTTGCAAATAGTTCCCACCATATTATTGTTCAAGTTAGATCCATTATCAGTAATGATCTTACTCGGCACACTATAACGACATATAATCTAATTCTTGATAAACTTCACAACCACTTGCTTGGTCATATTTGCATATGACACCACTTCAACCCACTTTATGAAGTAGTCAATAGCCACCAGAATGAAACGATGTCCGTTTGAAGCTTTGGGCTTAATCATGCCAATCATATCAATTTCCCATATGGAGAAGGGACATGGAGAGGAAATGATATTCAATAGTGTCAGAGGAACATGAATCGTACCTGCATAAATTTGACACTTGTGGCATTTCTTCACAATCTTGCAACAGTCAGATTCCACTGTCAGCCAATAGTAACCTGCTCTCAACATCTTCTTAGCCATAACATGTCCATTGGAATGAGTACCAAAGGAACCTTCATGGACTTCAGCCATCGATAAGTGTGCTTCGTGTCTATCCACATATCTGAGCAAGACCATATTGAAGTTTCTTTTGTAAAGCACATCACCATTCAGGTAGAAGTTGTCTATTAATCTTCTCAAAGTCTTCTTATCTTTCAAAGATGCCCCAGGCGGGTAAATCTGACTCTGAAGGAAACACTTGATATCGAAACACCATGGCTTTTCATCTTTGACTTCTTCAACAGAGAACACATGAGCTGGCCTATCAAGATGCATCACAGTCAAATTGGGAACTTCATTCCGGAATTTCACCACAATCATTGAAGCCAACATTGCAAGGGCATCTGCCATCCGATTTTCATCTCGAGGGATATGATGAAACTCAACCTTTGTAAAGAAAGTTAAAACCCTCCTCGCGTAGTCTCTATATGGTATCAAACAAGGTTGATTCATCTCCCATTCACCTTTGATCTGATTCATAATCAAAGTTGAATCTCCATAGACATCAAGATACTTGATTCTGAGATCAATGGCCTCTTCAAGCCACATAATGCAGGCTTCATACTTGGCCATATTATGTGTACACTTGAAAGTCAATCTAGTTGTGAACGGAAGATAAGTGCCTTGAGGAGTAATAATCATTGCCCCAATGCCATTACCATACGAATTAACAGCTCCATCAAATACCATGCCCCAACGGGAACCAGGTTCTGGCCTTTCTTCAAGCAATGGTTCATCATAATCTTTCATTTTTAAGTACAAAATCTCTTCGTCAGGAAAATCATACTGCACTGACTATTAATCTTCAATTGGTTGGTGAGCCAAATGGTCAGTCAAGACACTACCTTTAATCGCTTTTTGAGATTGGTATTCAATATCATACTCATACAACAACATCTGCCAACGGGCAACCCTCCCAGTTAAAGCAGGCTTCTCAAAAATGTACTTGATTGGATCCATTTTGGATATCAACCAAGTAGTATAATTCAAGATATACTGGCGCAGACGCTTAGCAGCCCAAGCCAATGTGCAACAAGTCTTCTTAAGCATAGAATACCGAGTCTCACAATCGGTGAACTTCTTACTGAGGTAGTAAATTGCATACTTTTTCTTTCCAGATTCATCTTGCTGACCAATAACACAATCCATACTCTCATCAAGCACAGTGAAATACATGATCAAGGGCCTTTCTTCAACAGGCGGAGATAGTATCAGAGGCTCAAGCAGATATTCTTTGATACTGTCAAACGCTTTCTAGAAATCTTTGGTCCAATCACAAGACTGATCTTTCTGAAGAAGCTTGAATATAGGCGCACATATGGCAGTCATATGCGATATAGTTCAAGTGGCCGATAAAACCTCTGACTTGCTTTTCAATTTTGGGCGCAAGCATCTCTTGTATTGCTTTGACCTTGGCAGGATCAACTTCAATACCCTTCTCGCTGATAATGAAGCCCAACAATTTACCAAAAATAACTTTCATTCGGAAAGAAAACAATGTATAGTTAGAGAAAGACCAAAACAAAGACCCAACGGGGAATACTTAATAAGGCAAGACTCCACCTGGGAAAGAAAATCATCAAATGGGGAAAACCCAACTCCACTAGGGGAGGAATATTACCTAACTATCAACCAAGTGATAGCCTAACAAAGGTAATAAGCTCAAACGAAAAGATTACCAATTACCAGCCAAGTGGTAACTTAACAAAGACAATCAATCAAAGGTAAAAGGAATTATTACCTAATATCATCCAAGTGATAGCTTAACAAAGGCAATAAGCACAAACATAATAGTTACCAACTACCAGCCAAGTGGTAACTTAACAAAGATAGTCAATCAAAGGTAAGAGGAACTATTACCTACTATCAACCAAGTGATAACTTAACAAAGGTAATGTAGCAATAAATTCATGACCATTAAGCAATGGATAAACTTAACATCAATAAAACCAGAGTCGCCATCGCACTTTTATTGTTTCCAAAGGAAAAGGGAAAGGTACGAACACAACCCAAAGATAAGAAGTTTTCAAATCAAAACTGATAAAATGCCAACGGTTACAGGTAAGGGGGTTGGTTACACCGAGGAAAGGTGTTAGCACCCAAAGTGTCATAGGTGCTCCTAGGGAACCCTTTTTATGTGTGTATGTGTTTTGGTATACAAGATGTTTGCAATAAATAGAGTATAGGAATGAGAAAATAATTCATTAATTATATTTTTGTGTTTGACAAGACCTTCAAACTTGTGCCTACGTACCAACATAAAAATGAGGGGTTAAAATCTCGTAGTTCGTGGTATCAATTTCAAAATGAGTGGATTGATTTTAATCAAAATTTAAATTTAAAAGAGGCACAAAGGCCCAAAAGAGTTTGAATGAGTGTTAGTTCTTTTTGTATTTTGAAATTTTAAGTCAATATGATTAAGTTCATTTATAAATTTGATTAAGAAAAGAGTTTAAAAAATGCAATGGCATAAGGACAAAGTTTCTAATTTGCAATATAGTCTAAGTTTGAAATCACAAGCGAAGAAGGTTTTTGAAAAGGGGGAGATATTTTGATATTTAAGAAGTGGGAGAAGATGAAGAGACTAATCCTAAGCATAAAATTAAAAGTTAAGAGTTGAAAAGATCTGACCAATGGGATGCAATCCAACAGACAAGAATGTCATATAGAAAAAACCCATTTTCCCTTTGGAATTTGAATCAAGCAATATCAATAAGCAAATAGAAATATGAAGAGAAAGGCATCAAATAAAGATAGCCACATCCAAGCAAGCAACTTCACAGCTAACAGTTTCTTTGTCTTCTCATGCATCAGATGACATACTCCTTGATTAGCTCAGAACAAGGCATTAGATATATGTTCAAAGTAACAGTTGCATCAAGACCATGTATCAGATGAATTCATGTAAATCCCAATACTTGCATCAGATGAAAGCTCAAATAAAAATAACTTGGTCTCAGAAAAGTTGGCATTGGCCAAGTCCTTTTGCATATGGAAGGTTGCCTAATTCTAAGTTCAAAAGCTCATATCAAATCCAACAGTCCACACAAACATTTTTTAGGGTTTTTGTTGCTTATGAAGTATTTTAAGATCCTAAGACCACAAACACAAACAAAATACACCAACAAATATATACAATCACAATATATGTCTCAAATGAGCAAAATGAAAATGACATAAATATAAACAAGTTAAATGATATGTAAATGACAAATGAAATGGTAAATAACTTGAATTTAAATTGCATAAAGTAAATGACATGGAAATAAAAGCAAGGTTAATAAAGGTTAGTCAAATGTTAGTTGATTAGATGTTAGTGGAGTTTTGTTTTTCTAATTGATTAAGTCATTCTTTGGAGAACACTCAACCCTTTATTCACAAGCATGGATCCTTGAACCAATACATCTTCTAAAGGAAGGAAAAAAGGCCAAGTTTCCATACAATACCATGAAAGGGGGGAGACTTAGAATCTCACTTACTAGAATGCTATGCCTTTAGGGTCAAAATTTAGTGCTATGTTAAGCAATCGTAATTGGACTTATGTAGAAGCCATAACTATCAAAGGTCGGGCAATAAATTTTTTGGTGTTAATTCATGTTAGAGATATGGTATAATGGACCATACTCCTAAAACATACCACACACAAAGAGAAAAAATATTAAAGGATGGACTTATCTCATCCATACTTGTATTGGTTCATCTAACACAAAGTTATTGATGAACCAATTAGCCTTAGGATATTGAGACTTCATTGGTCAATGGAAAGGATGGGAAAGAATAGGAATGAAGATGAAAAAGGGGGGTAAATGAGAGAAACACAAATTGGTCATGGGATGAATTTTATCAAATTAAAATCATTCATTCATTTTGGGAGATGAAATGTACATTTCATCAATCCCCTAAATTCAATGATTTTAATCCAACAAAAGTCAAATCAACCTTGATCAAGGCCCAACACATAGTCAAACTTCACAAGTCAATAAAAATGGCTCAACATAATTTCTACACAATTAATCAATTAAAAATCAAATTAAAATTGCATTTAAATTAAATTTAGTTTGATCAAAACCTAAAACCTCTTTGTCATATCCCAAAATTTGCCCGTTAATGTTACAAGGCATTTTTTAAGGCACCCTGACTTATTCTGCAAGGCACTAACCTTAAAGGGACAAAAGCCCAGCTCACAACAGGCCCAATCCAGAAAAATGGCCCAAACTGGCCTGCTCGCTAGGCGAGCAACTCCTTCGCCTAGCGAACCCTTCGTCATGGCACTCGCCCCGGCGAAGCACCGGATCCAGGAAAAGCCCAAACTAGCTGGCTCGCTAGGCGAGCAACTCCTTCGCCTAGCGAAGCTTGCGAATATCAGAATTTTTGGGCTTCATTCTGAGCCCATTAGGTCATCATAATCACTATAAATAGCCAAGTTTCAGCCACGAAAATGGACAGAGAAAAACGGACGGAAACCCTAGTGTAGAAACCCTGGAGAGCAACCTAGAGTATTCCGAATAGAGAAACCCTGAAGGCCGCTCATCCGCTCTGAAGCTACCGCCGCCCAACTCCATCCGATACCACAAGTGGTCAGTCCCTTCAACACAGCAGCTTAGTTGCAAACAGGTTTGCACATCACCACTGTTTTATGCTTTTGATTAGTAATCTCTATATCCATAAAGCATCATGATTGAAGTTTCGAATATGTAATGTGATTTCACATGCGAATTTAAATATGCTTGAATATCCTGAATGTTTGTCCATGCTATTCTTATAATCAAATGCCATAAAGCTCAGGGTTCCGGAGATCATGCTGTTGTCAAACTCAAAACCCGTAGTCGCTCACTAGCACATCGCTAAGCGAGCCTGTAGCGAGCACTCGCTAAGCCTTCGCTAGGCGAAGCAGGAGCGAACGGGACAGTGGTTGTTTTGTTTCTTTTCTATTCTGCCTAACCAATATTTATTATAATTCTGCATCATTTGGCCTGAGTTTATGACTGTTGTGTTTATGTTATGGTGCAATTTTCAAATTGTACTTTATCTCAATGCTCTAACCCGTGTGCTGAATTGTGCAAAGGCTAGCATACTTCCGAAGAAACAGCCGGCTAAGTATTCCACTTCACGTGTGGGATACCCTTATGGAGATGGATTCTGAATTACTTAACTTTAATATGGAGATTCATCCTAATTGCCTAATTAATTTTAATGTATTGATTTCATCGATTTTAATGTGGACCTAATTACCTACTTGATTACGGCTACCTAATTGAATGTAAAACTTTGCCTTTAAATAAGTGATCTCGGACCTCTCTTTGTTACCCTACGATTACGGTATTACGGTCATGTCCCGCGAATGTGGGGATACACTTAGCAAAGACCCTCTGGTTAAATCATCATAGTCCCTCGAATATTGCCTTTGTCCCTCGATGACCCTTCGGTGCAGCCTACGGTTAAATGATGATAGTCCCTTCAAATGCTAAGGTATCCTCACAACTGTTGCCTTCAATGACCAATCGATGACCCTACGATTACCCTTTTACATCCAAAGGACAAAACTACTCACTCCTCAATAGTGAGGATAGTTTTACCCTCATAAGGATAGGAAATGCCCGTAAAGACCTCGGATAGGTATAATTCTCAATTGCTCATTCACAATTCAAAATTACTTTTCACACCTTACACCTTTCAAAACCTCCATTAGAAAATCACCACTTGGCATACATTCGCACTAGAATCATTGCCGAGTTATATTTTTCTAAACGACTTTCAAAACTAAACGAGATAACCACTTTGTATACATTCATACGAGAATCATTACAAAGTTAAATTCTCCTTTTCAAAACATTTCCCGCACATTTCTCAAACACTCTTTCAAACTAGAAAAAACATAAATGATTGAGCAATTAAGAGCCCATGGATAACCATGGATACAAAGGGTGCTAACACCTTCCCTTTGTATAATGTACCTCCCGAACCTAAGAATCTGAATTAAGGTCTTTCCTGTTCTTTTCCACCTTTCCTTATGGGATAAAAGAAAAGTCGGTGGCGACTCTTGCTAACCGCGACATTGCGATTAAAAACACGTTAAAGTCAGTTCACCGTATGACAGAACTGGCGACTCTGCTGGGGACCATAAAGAGAGGTCCATCTTAAAAAAATCATTTATGTCTTAAATTGTTCCTTCTTTCAAGGGATTGTTTGCTTGAGTGAAAGATCCTACACCCGGATCTAGTGTACCTTAGGTAAGTAGCAATAGATCATCGCGACTATCCGGCGTATACTGGAATGGTTAAAATGATGGCTACGGTTAATGTGACACTTTGGATGTCCTGATGTTCCTCATGTTTACTTGAGGAGAAATTTGGCATTCGTGTGGTGTCCTCAAAGCATTAACCAGACCTTTAGAACCCTAATTGACTCATCCTAGCCATTAGAAAGTAGTGAGATAACTGGCTTCGGTTCCGACTGGGGTTGGTTGATACTCGATACTACACTCTTTGAGATTGGACTTTAGGGAAGCTTTGGTCAACCACTTGGTGTTGCACTGAAGTGGACTTAAAGGAAGGTCGATGATTGGAGATCCTTCTAGAACCCGGTTACTATTCTAGGACAGGTTGAACCAACCAAACTTCAGTGGGGAGGGTACTTACCTACGAAACTCATGCAAGCCTTGAAACTTAGGAATGATTGTTGTGTAACTTGTTTATGCTTGTTACTCATATAACATCATAACATCATAACATCATAACATCATCATACTAACCATTTCAAGGACTTAGGGATTTAGCTTTGCTCTGTTAAACAGGTTATGGCTTCCAGGAAGACTATCCGGATCAATCTTGTAACGATCTTTCCTCAACTCAAGGATTTAGTGTCAGAACTTCCCGATCAGGCTCAGTTCATCAAGAAACATGGTTCTCTCCTCAATTTGGTTACCACCGGTTTCAAGGAAGATATGATGAGAGTTCTATTCCAGTTCTTCGATCCTAAACATCATTGCTTCACTTTCCCAGATTATCAGTTGGTACCCACTGAAGGAGAATTGCGACCCAAAGCGCAGCGGAAATTAAAAATTTCTCCTTTAGAGATCCTTACGAATGGTCATGATCAGTGATAGAATATTTACCTCTTGTGACGGTTGAAACCTTTGGTGCAGATCTCTTGTGACGATCAAAACCTTTGATGCAGATCCACGAAGCGATCACGAACGTTGAACGATGACAACGTCTCTACTCAGTCCACACGAACGGGTTCCTTCAATCTCAGTGCTAGCTGGTACGAATGAAGGCTTTGAGTGAGAGAGAGAGAGTGAGAGAAAACGAAAAGAATGCAACCGCAAATTTTTGCTTCTGCACAAGGGTTCTATTTATAGAACCACTTGTGTGGGCTTCAAGCTAAAAGCCCACTTAAGTGTATTTTGGCCCATATCTTATAATATGCCCAAAATCACTTAAGCTCATGGTACCTTACCATATTTCGTATTCTACTCAAGTACATCGTACCTTACGATGCTCTATAACTCACTTAAGGGCACCGTACCTTACGGTATTCCTTAGTTACTCTATCTCTCATCAATCCGTCCTTTGTGTGTGACCCTGTAGGTTTTCGTGACGTTGGCAATTATATTAAATCACGCATTTAACATAATAAACAGTGAGAGGTATCTAGCAACACATCACTGCTACCCAAGACACGAAAATGTCAAGTGATATGACAATTCCTTCTGTGATAATAATTATGTGTATAATTACCCTTTTGCCCTTATGTCTATATTGAACACAAGGCATAGACCGTGTCATCCTTGTCCAGTTCAATATTGGGCCCATAGACATTTATCCTGTTATGCAGGATGGGCAAATTCCATCTAGGTCACTCATGTCCCTCAGCATGCTTTGTGGAGTACCCATCAACTGTCTTTATGGTTATCCAGTTACGGACAACGTTGGATCAGCAATAAAGCACTCGACTCTACATCTAGGGTCCATAGTGGTTTCAGGTCGAAGAGTGGAACACACTATTATCACCATGAGAATAACTTATGACACCTTGCATAACTTTCTATATAGTATTCTCATAGCGGGTCAATCCGGTATAAATATTACTCCTAATATTCATACCTATGTTTAAGACTTGATAACTCTTTATCCATGATCCATGAGATGTGATCATCAGTCTACAAACATAATAGTCTTAATGCTTTAATGTTATCCCACTTCACACTAAAGCTCGACTACGGATACTTTAGGAATAATGTCCTTATGTTTAATGTGTTCTCATGATTAAGTCACACTTAATACATTAAACGGACTATCTATTCCAGGGACTTTATTAATCAACCATAATAAAGAGAATGCCTTTTATTATTCGATACAAGTACCAAAATGTATTGGCCTCTAGGGCTTACACCAACACCCACATTAGAAGAATTCTCCAAGTTGCTGGGGATACCTATTCTTGATCAAATACCTTTCAGTGGTTTAGAAAAGATTCCGAAGTCTGAAGAAGTTGCCGCAGCTTTACACATGACAAAGTCCGACATTGAAACTAATTGGGTAACAAGAAGTGGAGTTAAGGGTTTACTTGCCAAATTTCTGATGAAGAAAGCCCGAGAATTCCTAAAGGTTATGAATGCCCATGCTTTTGAAGATGTTCTAGCATTGCTAATCTATGGTTTGGTGTTATTCCCTAATCCAGACCAATTCGTAGACATGAATGCTATTAAGATATTTCTCACTCATAACCCTGTGCCTACCTTGCTTGGAGACATCTTACATTCCCTTCACACTCATACTATGAAGAGGCAAGGGACTCTCATGTGCTGCGTACCCTTATTGTCTAGGTGGTTTATTTCGCACCTTCCTCAATCAGTCTTGAAGAAGGATCAAAATCTGAAATGGTCTCAAAGGATAATGGCACTCTCCCATTCAGACATCCGTTGGTGTTCTAATCTCAGAGAGAATGTGATCCTCATCGACCGTTGTGGAGAACTCTCTAACGTACCACTCCTGGGGATAAGAGGGGGTATCACCTATAACCCAACTTTAGCCCTCCGCCAGTTTGGGTATGCTCGAAGAGATGGTCCACATGAAATGATTATTCAAGGTACAGTGTTCGACTATGACGATGACTCTCAAGATCTCCGTCAAAGGTTTGTACGAGCTTGGGGCATGGTGAAAAGAAGCACTTTAGGACAGAAAAACTCCATTCCTATGGAGCCTTATCTCAGATGGGTACGCGCAAGAGCTCGTGAACTTGTCATGCCCTATCTCGCGGTTGGACCATTGATTGTTGAATCAGGGGTCGAAGGAGGTACTTCCCAGATCATTCCTTATCCAGATGTGCCTACCGATGTTGAAGAGTTGAAGAAATCTTGGATCCAGCTGAGAGAGGAAAGGGATACTTTCGAAACTCAGTTCAATGCAGAAAGGAAGAAAGTACTAGAGCTCACCATCCAGCTTAATGAGGAACGAAGACTCAATGCATATCTTCGCCCAAAAAGAAGCCGCCCCTGGGAGACTTAAGCTTTCGTTGTATTTTTATTATTATTTTTGTAATGAACATTGATTAAGAAATTAGTAATAAAAGTTCCTCTCTTTTTGGTAGTTTACACAAAGTTAAATTCCAAAAGTCCTTGAAAACATTTCATACATTGCATTGCATGACATAACATTGCATAACAGGTATTCCAAAAGACCATATTCTCACGGTCTTCCTCTTAAACAGAAAAATGGCTCTCGAACAAACTGTCAAAGATCTCCAGGCTCAGAATGCTCAATTCCAGGAGATGATGCTGAGCTTATCCAAGGGGCAGGAAGAACTGAAGGCTCTCTTGCTCGAGAAGAAGAAAGACCCGAAACCTGTGAGTTACATTAACCCAGGAAGAAGGCTTAAAAGACAGGCCGCGAGAGTCAAGTTTGGAATTCCGAATGGTCCAGAAGAGGAGACGGAGAATGATTCAGAGGAGGAGAATGTTGATTCCACCAACCCTGAGGATGACGATGAAGATTATGAAAATGAACAATACTCTCCAAGAGATGATAAGTACAAGCTGCTGGAAGAACGTATGCTAGCCATGGAGGGTCAGAAGGCGCCCGGTCTGGATTTCGAAAGTTTGGGTCTGGTCTCCGATGTGACCATTCCTCGCAAATTCAAGATCCCCACTTTCACTGAGTACGATGGTGCGTCCTGTCCTCAGATGCATCTGAGAGCTTATGTGAGAAAGATTCAGCCGCATACCACTGATAGGAAGCTATGGATCCATTTCTTCCAAGAGAGTCTGTCTGGCACACAGTTGGAATGGTACTATCAGCTCGAGAGCTCCGACATCCGCACCTGGACTGATTTAGCAACATCTTTCTATAAACAGTACCAGTATAACTCTGAACTAGCGCCTACTCGGCTACAGTTGCAGAATATGACTATGGGATCTAAAGAAAGCTTCAAAGAGTACGCTCAGAAATGGAGAGATTTGGCTGGCAGAGTCAAACCCCCTATGACTGACCGGGAATTAGTGGACATGTTCATGGGCACCCTGACTGGCCCATTCTACAGCCATCTACTGGGAAGTTCTTCATCAGGTTTCACTGAACTTATATTGACAAGTGAGCGTGTTGAAAGTGGCATCCGAAGTGGAAAGATACAGGCGGCCACCTCTGCAAGCGCCAAAAGGTCCTATCAGGGGAGAAATGAATCAAACGCTGTGTACGGTCAAAAGGGTCGTAACAAGAAAAATCGTGACCATACCATTGGAGCGGTTACGATTGCAGCACCGCCATCTCAAAACTTCCAGCCCAGACAAGACAAGCCAAGAAGGCAGTTTACCAGGATCAATATGACCTTGGCACAGGCACTGCAGGGGATGCTAAAGGCAAATCTGATCACCCTCAGAGATCCTCCTATGAAACCCAACACTGCTTCTTCTCGTTATAATCCCAATGCCAGGTGTGCGTATCACTCCGACAGCCCCGGGCATGATACAAACGATTGTTGGTCGTTGAAGAATAAAATCCAGGATATGATCGAAGCTGGAGAAATTGAATTTGAGCCTCCGGAGACTCCTAACGTCATCACTGCACCTATGCCTAACCATGAGAAGGCTGTTAATGCAGTGGATGACAATTCCCACATTTCTAATGTAGATGATTTAACGTCTCCTCTCCTGATCATCAAGAAGAATTTATTGCAAGCTGGTTTATTTCCAGGTTGTGCTGAAAATTGCGATCGTTGCATACTTCGACCCAATGATTGCTTGAAGTTGAGGAAGGGTATTCAACGGCTGATGGATGATCGTACAATTCTCTTCGAAAAGATTCCCAAGGCGAAGAACCCTATTGAAGAGGTATCTGTGATTGCGAGGTCCAAAGTTCCAGTGAAGATTACCGCTCCTAGAGTACCTGTGAAGATTACTGCTGAGCCCAAGGTAGCTCCCCTGATCATTACTGCACCTGGCCCAGTACCGCATTCCTCAAGCAAAGCCATTCCGTGGAATTATGGAGGTGATGTTTACATCCATGGTGTAAAGCAAGTTGATAATTCTGCTAATCCTAATGACATTGTTGGGACTAGTAAAGTTACTTGAAGCGGAAGGATCTTCTCTCCAGAGATCTCACCTCCAGTTCCCGAAAACCAAGGAAAGGAACCAGTCAACCCTTCTCAGTCGGAAACACCGGTCGGAGTTACTACTGAGGATGTTGCCAAACAAGAAATGGAAGAAGTGCTGAAGATCATCCGCAAGAGTGATTTTGATGTGGTAGAGCAGTTGGGGCATACCCCGTCTAAGATCTCGATGTTGTCCTTGTTGTTATCTTCTGAATCTCATGCCAATGCCTTGATAAAGTTCTTGAAGACTGCTCATGTACCTCAGGAGACCTCCGTCGATCAGTTCAAGAACTATGTTGCTAACCTGACTGTTGACAATGGCCTAGGTTTTTCCAATGCTGACCTAACACCAGCAGGGAAGAATCACAATAAAGCTCTGCATATCTCCATTGAGTGTAAGGGGATCACCTTGTCTCATGTGTTGATCGATAATGGCTCTTCTTTGAATGTGCTGCTGAAAGCTGTGCTCGATAAACTTGACTGCAAGAGCATTGAACTGAAGCCTAGTGACATTGTGGTGCGTGCTTACGATGGTGCGAAGAGTGTTGTCCATGGTGAAGTGGTTCTGCCTATCAAGATAGGACCTCAAGTCTTCAACACTATCTTTCACGTAATGAACATTCGCCCTGCCTATTCCTGCTTGTTGGGACGCCCTTGGATTCATGGGGCAAGTGCTGTAGCTTCGTCTCTCCATCAAAAGCTGAGATATCCAATAGAGGGTAAGATCGTCACTGTGTGTGGAGAAGAAGAGTATATCGTCAGTAGTGTGCATACCTTCAAATACGTTGAGATGGACGGTGAATTCTTCGAGACTCCGTCTCAGTCATTTGAAGTGGTTCCTCCGCCCAGCCCTGTCCATAATGGTGGTCGTACTGGTTGGGGTCAACTGATCAACATACCCTACAAGTCTGATAAATCTGGTCTGGGATTTAACTCTGAAAAGGGGGTCAAAGATCAAATCAATGCCGTAGAAGGTGCTGATAGCGATTGCGACCTGGATAGCTGGATTTTCCCAACGATTGGCGACGGACTCAATAATTGGAAGGCTGAAGACACTATCCCGATTTCCTTTAGTCAGGAGTAATTGTTATTGTCTGTTTCAGTGTTGCAAATTTTTTAATTTTAACGTTTACGATTGAACTTCTTAAAAGCATTGTGTCTATGCCCGGGGCACAATAGCTAATTTGTTAAGGGTTTGTCATTTCATAAGCATATTCATATTTAATAAATCAATGGACTTTTTGCATTCAAATATTGCGCTCTTTATCTTTCCTGTCGTCTTTCAAACAAGCTATGCTTTCTTACACACACTCACGTAACAAATTGCAGATCCGTATCCACTCTGGATCCTATTGATAGTAATTCCGCTACTGTTCATTATGACTTTGAGAATCCGATCTACCAAGCCGAAGATGGAAGTGAGGAAGATTGTGAAGTACCTGGAGAGCTTGCCAGACTGTTACTGCAAGAAGAGAAGACTATACAGCCGCATGAGGAATCAATTGAAATTGTAAATCTGGGTACTGAAGTAGACAAGAAAGAAGTCAAAATAGGAGCAGGCTTGGAAAACAGTATCAAAGAAAGATTGATTCAGATGTTACATGACTACGTAGAGATTTTTGCTTGGTCTTATGAAGATATGCCAGGATTGGATACTGACATAGTAGTGCATCGTCTGCCAATGAAGGAAGACTGTCGTCCTATCAAGCAAAAGGTTCGTCGCATGCGTCCTGAAATGTCTGAGAAAATCAAAGCCGAGGTTATGAAACAATTTAATGCCGGTTTTCTAGCCGTTACTTCTTATCCCCAATGGGTTGCTAATGTGGTACCAGTGCCGAAGAAGGATGGTAAGGTGCGAATGTGCGTAGACTACAGAGATTTGAATAAAGCGAGTCCCAAAGATGACTTTCCACTCCCGCACATCGATGTTCTGGTAGATAACACCGCTCAACACAAAGTATTCTCCTTCATGGATGGATTCTCGGGTTATAATCAGATTAAGATGGCACCTGAGGACATGGAGAAAACTACGTTTGTGACGCAATGGGGCACTTTCTGCTACAAAGTAATGCCATTCGGTTTAAAGAATGCAGGAGCAACATACCAGCGTGCTATGGTAGTCTTGTTCCATGATATGATTCATCATGAAATATAAGTATATGTGGATGACATGATAGCCAGATCTCATACGGAAGAAGAACATCTCGATCATTTATACAAACTGTTCGAGAGGTTGAAGAAGTACAAGTTGAGATTGAATCCAAACAAATGCACCTTTGGAGTAAGATCCGGCAAACTCTTGGGCTTTATTGTCAGTGGTAAAGGGATTGAGGTTGACCCGGTTAAGGTGAGGGCTATTCAAGAAATGCCAGTTCCCCGTACAGATAAGGAGGTCAGAGGTTTCTTGGGACGTTTGAATTATATTGCCCGATTTATCTCCCACTTGACTGCTACCTGCAAACCCCTCTTCAAACTACTGAGGAAAAATCAAGAGATGATATGGAATGATGAATGCCAAGAAGCTTTTGACAAAATCAAGAAATATCTCCAGGAACCTCCAATTCTGATACCACCAGTTGAAGGAAGACCTCTAATCATGTATTTGACCGTGTTAGAAAACTCAATGGGGTGTGTATTGGGGCAACATGACGAGTCTGGTCGAAAAGAGCATGCCATATACTACCTTAGCAAAAAGTTTACCGACTGTGAAACAAGATACTCACTGCTCGAGAGAACTTGTTGTGCTTTGGCCTGGGCTGCTCGCCGACTAAGACAGTATATGTTGAATCATACCACTTTGTTGATTTCTAAGATGGATCCCATCAAATACATATTCGAGAAACCTGCCCTCTCCGGAAGAATAGCGAGATGGCAAATGATCTTAACAGAATACGATATCCAGTATACTACCCAGAAAGCAATCAAAGGAAGCGTGCTAGCTGATCATTTGGCTCACCAAGCGGTGGACGATTACCAATCTATGAATTTTGAGTTTCCAGATGAGGATGTCATGCTTGTTACTGATTATGAAAAACCTAGACCGGATGAAGGACCCGAACTGGGATCCCGATGGACTATGGTGTTTGATGGATCTTCTAATGCATTGGGCCATGGTGTTGGGGTTGTAATTATTTCTCCCGGGGGTTACCATACACCTTTCACTGCTAGACTATGCTTTCATTGTACCAATAATATGGCTGAGTATGAAGCATGTATTTTGGGACTCAAGGCTGCTATAGACCTGCGAATCAAGTTTTTGAGTGTGTACGGAGATTCAGCCTTGGTAATCAGTCAGATCAAAGGAGAATGGGATACCAAACATCCAAATCTCATCCCTTATCGAGAGCGAGTGATGACATTAATCCCACACTTTGAAGAGATTACATTCGAACATATTCCACGGGAAGAGAATCAGTTGGCAGACGCATTAGCTACCATGTCATCTATGTTCAGAGTCAGATGGGATAGTGAAGCTCCCAGGATCACTATTGAACGATTAGATGAACCAGCATACTGTTATGAACTTAACGCTGAGGGAGTAGAGGAGAAACCTTGGTTCCACAAAATGAAAAGATATTTAGAAACTCAGGAATACCCTGAAGGGGCATCCATCAATGACAGAAAATTCCTGAGGAAGTTCTCTGCTAAATTCTTTCTGAGTAATGGAGTGTTATACAAACGTAATCATGATTCGACTCTGCTTCGCTGTGTGGATAGAAAGGAAGCAGAAAGGATTATGGAAGACATGCATGACGGTATTTTTGGGACTCATTCTAGTGGACATTCGATGGCCAAGAAGATTCTGAGATCAGGGTATTATTGGTCTACCATGGAAGCTGATTGCCACCATCACTCCAGAACCTGCCACAAGTGTCAGATCTATGCGGACAAAGTACATGTGCCTCCTGCTCCATTGAACGTGTTGACAGCTCCTTGGCCCTTTGCAATGTGGGGCATCGATATGATTGGAGAGATTAAACCTACTGCTTCTAACGGACATCGTTTCATCCTTGTTGCTATTGATTACTTTACAAAGTGGGTAGAGGCGGCCTCATTTGCTTCTGTTACCAAGAATGTGGTGGCACGGTTCATCAAGAATAGTCTTATTTGTCGATATGGTATCCCTGAAAGAATTATCACTGACAATGGTACTAATTTGAACAACAAGATGATTACTGAACTCTGCACGCAGTTCAAAATAAAACACCATAACTCCTCTCCGTACCGGCCAAAGATGAATGGCACCGTGGAAGCTGCTAATAAGAATATCAAGAAGATCATACAAAAAATGACAGTAACCTACAAAGACTGGCATGAGATGTTACCATTTGCTCTTCATGGTTATCGCACTTCAGTACGCACTTCGACAGGGGCGACTCCTTTCTCTTTAGTCTACGAATGGAAGTCGTTTTACCAGTGGAAGTTCAGATTCCCTCTCTAAGAATCATGAAAGAGGCGGGCTTAGATGAAGATGAATGGATTCAGACTCGACTCGATCAGATAAATTTGATTGATGAGAAGAGACTTGCGGCTGTTTGTCATGGGCAGATATATCAGAAGCGTATGACCCAGGCATTTAACAAAAGAGTCAAGAGACAGGTGTATCGAATTGGAGACTTGGTGATCAAGCGTATCATTCTACCACAAGGTGATCCCAGAGGCAAATGGACTCCTACATACGAAGGGCCATTTGTAGTTAAGAAGGTATTCTCTGGTGGAGCCATGATACTTGCTACAATGGATGGTGAAGAGTTCCCGCATCCTGTGAACGCGGACATAGTTAAAAAATACTACGCGTAAAAGAGACCCGCTAGGTCGACGTGCCTAGGCAAAAATAAGGGCATCCCGGTGAACCAAAAGGGTTCGGGCAAAAATTAGGGATAAACATACAAAGACGTGCACCCGGCAAGTCGAAAACCTGAAAAGGCGGCTTGGGCAAAAAAGGGTATCCTGGTGGACTGAAAACCTGAAAAGGCAGTCCAGGCAAAATTAGGGATTAAAGCATAAGACTATGTCCTGTTCCCAGTCAGCTCCACCCAAGTTCAAGGGACTGAACAAGCCAATCACTTCTATCCGACAGCAGGAGATGAGATGCTTGAAGACATAATGACAGTAGTGGAATTAGAATCGATAAGACTTTTTCTGCATAGCTTTCTCTCTGTTTTCCTGACAATTTCCTCTTACTAGGATTTCTGTCTCCTTGTACTCAAATTGCCTATTTATAGGCCCTCGTTCAAAATCAATACAATTTCATTTCCAAAAAGATGCTTTTGTTTTTACCTCCTCTGTTTTGTTTGCGTAAACATCCATTGATTTAATTTGAATTGATATATGCATTTGAATATGATCAATGTTTATCAAAATACATGCATAAAATAGCAATGGCAGTTACTAAAAGACTTTAGGATCGTGGATAAGGTCTAACCATGCTTTCCGATGAATCCCGTTGCTAATTCTGTTCCCCAACAAAAACCAGCTATTTCCCAGAAGAGGTTGGCATCGCCAGACAGACTGGTCATCTCTTCCATCCCCAGCCGGGCCCTGTTGAGTGTTTTCCGCCATCAGACAGAAATCAAGTATCCTCAACTAAGAAAGGGTCATCAATACAAATATCTCTGACCAGAAGACTGAGATTTATTTCCCCAGTAGAGTCCCCTGGAAGAACGTTTCAGACACATAGTGCATTCATTACATCATTCCATATCATATACATGCGTACAATGTTCGCATTTATTTCAGATGCATAATTCATTCATTACGTCATCGCGCAGCACACGCATGCATACAACATTTGCATCTCATGCATCATGACATTGCATGAAACTGACTTGATTTTTCAGGTTAAACATCCTCCTGATGCGGTCAAATAAAGATCCGCTCAGGCGGGCATCTTTATCGATTACAGACATATCTTTCAGATATACTCCATGTCAACATTCATCCTGACATTCTCCTAATGATGGCATTTCTAAGCCCATCCCAGACATTTACTGCGGATACAACATATACAAATATCATCGGATATAGCCTAACGTACGGTTCATTCTGATTCAGCCCGACATATGATTCCTTCAATTATTTCAAGACGGTCTAGCGTACGACCCATTCGGATGTTCATCTCCTCAGATGCTACCTAGCGTACGGTACATTCTGACATGGTCTAGCATACGACTACCATTTCATCCTCAGACGCGGCCTAACATACGACCCCTTTGGATCTTCAACTCAGATACGATCTAGCACACAATCTATTCTAATTCCACCTTCCTCAGATACAGCCTAATGGATGGCTCATTCTGCAACTCAGATACGATCTAGCGTATGATCCATTCTGATCGTTCATCCCCAGCAAAGTCATCCGCCTAATGGACAATTCACTCAGATACGATCTAGCGTACAATCTATTTTGATCCCTTATCCCCAGTAGTGTATAACACACTCTGACTCCCCAGCGAAGTCGACAGCATAATGGATGACTCACTGTACGGTCTAACGTACGACCCGGTATGACACCCATGTCTCCAGATATCGTCTAACGTACGACACAATCGAAAGCTCATCATCAAACTTCCTGGATGGCATCTTTAAGCCCATCTCCATCGAGACTAATTGACAAGCACAAATTTTCGGGGCATCCTAGTGTTCAACAATCTTTCACCTCCAGACCACGAACGGCATACTTGCCATCCTAACTCTCTCGGTTCAAGAATATTGAACAGGGGCAGCTGTCATATCCCAAAATTTGCCCGTTAATGTTACAAGGCATTTTTTAAGGCACCCTGACTTATTCTGCAAGGCACTAACCTTAAAGGGACAAAAGCCCAGCTCACAACAGGCCCAATCCAGAAAATGGCCCAAACTGGCCTGCTCGCTAGGCGAGCAACTCCTTCGCCTAGCGAACCCTTCGTCATGGCACTCGCCCCGGCGAAGCACCAGATCCAGGAAAAGCCCAAACTAGCTGGCTCGCTAGGCGAGCAACTCCTTCGCCTAGCGAAGCTTGCGAATATCAGAATTTCTGGGCTTCATTCTGAGCCCATTAGGTCATCATAATCACTAAAAATAGCCAAGCTTCAGCCACGAAAATGGACAGAGAAAAACGGACGGAAACCCTGGTGTAGAAACCCTGGAGAGCAACCTAGAGTATTCCGAATAGAGAAACCCTGAAGGCCGCTCATCCGCTCCGAAGCTACCGCCGCCCAACTCCATCCGATACCACAAGTGGTCAGTCCCTTCAACACAGCAGCTTTGTTGCAAACAGGTTTGCGCATCACCACTGTTTTATGCTTTTGATTAGTAATCTCTATATCCATAAAGCATCATGATTGAAGTTTCGAATATGTAATGTGATTTCACATGCGAATTTAAATATGCTTGAATATCCTGAATGTTTGTCCATGCTATTCTTATAATCAAATGCCATAAAGCTCAGGGTTCCGGAGATCATGCTGCTGTCAAACTCAAAACCCGTAGCCGCTCGCTAGCACATCGCTAAGCGAGCCTGTAGCGAGCACTCGCTAAGCCTTCGCTAGGCGAAGCAGGAGCGAACGGGACAGTGGTTGTTTGTTTCTTTTCTATTCTGCCTAACCAATATTTATTATAATTCTGCATCATTTGGCCTGAGTTTATGACTGTTGTGTTTATGTTATGGTGCAATTTTCAAATTGTACTTTATCTCAATGCTCTAACCCGTGTGCTGAATTGTGCAAAGGCTAGCATACTTCCGAAGAAACAGCCGGCTAAGTATTCCACTTCACGTGTGGGATACCCTTATGGAGATGGATTCTGAATTACTTAACTTTAATGTGGAGATTCATCCTAATTGCCTAATTAATTTTAATGTATTGATTTCATCGATTTTAATGTGGACCTAATTACCTACTTGATTACGGCTACCTAATTGAATGTAAAACTTTGCCTTTAAATAAGTGATCTCGGACCTCTCTTTGTTACCCTACGATTACGGTATTACGGTCATGTCCCGCGGATGTGGGGATACACTTAGCAAAGACCCTCCGGTTAAATCATCATAGTCCCTCGAATATTGCCTTTGTCCCTCGATGACCCTTCGGTGCAGCCTACGGTTAAATGATGATAGTCCCTTCAAATGCTAAGGTATCCTCACAACTGTTGCCTTCAATGACCAATCGATGACCCTACGATGACCCTTTTACATCCAAAGGATAAAACTACTCACTTCTCAATAGTGAGGACAGTTTTACCCTCATAAGGATAGGAAATGCCCGTAAAGACCTCGGATAGGAATAATTCTCAATTGCTCATTCACAATTCAAAATTACTTTTCACACCTTACACCTTTCAAAACCTCCATTAGAAAATCACCACTTGGCATACATTCACACTAGAATCATTGCCGAGTTATATTTTTCTAAACGACTTTCAAAACTAAACGAGATAACCACTTTGTATACATTCATACGAGAATCATTACAAAGTTAAATTCTCCTTTTCAAAACATTTCCCGCACATTTCTCAAACACTCTTTCAAACTAGAAAAACATAAATGATTGAGCAATTAAGAGCCCATGGATAACCATGGATACAAAGGGTGCTAACACCTTCCCTTTGTATAATGTACCTCCCGAACCTAAGAATCTGAATTAAGGTCTTTCCTGTTCTTTTCCACCTTTCCTTATGGGATAAAAGAAAAGTCGGTGGCGACTCTTGCTAACCGCGACATTGCGATTAAAAACACGTTAAAGTCAGTTCACCGTATGACACTCTTCAAAACACCAAATAAATGGCCAAGAGATTTATCTTATGTTAAACAAGGTCAAAGGACCTTAGACAAAAAAGTTCACAATTTTTTAAAAGTCATAAGTATTTTTAAACGTTTAAAAATATGCATAAAAACAATTAATTCATGAAAAATATCAAAATTAATCCAAAAAAATAATTTTAATTCGGAAAATGAAAGAGGAAAATATTTAAAGATTTTTGGTGAAAGTCCCATATTTTTTGGATTAAAAATGAAATTAATATGAATTAATCAAAATAAATGGATTAAACATAAAAAACAAAAAAACAAAAAAACAAGGGCCATCAGATCTCCCTCATTAATTGAGGTGGCAGATCTGATGGCCAGAAGCGCGCATTCCACAAACACCTTATTCTAACGCGCTGCAGGCTTGGTAATCAGATTGGACGCGTGAGATTAAAACATTTCAAACAGATGAGATGACCTAGATTGATCCAACGCACCACCGGAGCCCGAGCTCCGATCATCATCTCCAGTGAGGACCACCGGACAGGTCTGACCAAAACCTTATGAAAAATGAAAAGTGAATACACTAATTTGAAGGAAAAACACTCAGGAGCACGAATCTAGCCTCAATTTTCTCAAATTCCAAGTATATAAAAAGATACAAGGATTTGAATTTTGAGGATCATGAACTGAGTTATTTCAATTTAACCTCAAAGCAACTCAATCTTCTTGCCTACATTGATAGGACTTCAGATAACCAAAAATCATAAAGAATGGTGAAGAATTGGGGGAGAATCGAAGAGAAGAAAATTTTGAAAATTCACCTTCAATGGAGCTTCAGATTGGCACAGTCTTGATTCCAATTGTGCTTGGCCTTGCTTCAGATGCTTGTTGGAAGTGATTAGGATCAAGGAAAGGCCTGGAATCTTGGAGTTTCAATCTCAAAACAGATGGAGATTTGAAACTCGATTTTCAAAGAAAACCTTCAAGATTATCCTTCAATCGTGAGGGTTTGGGATTGCAGGTTCAAAGCTTGGGCACGAGGTCCTTAATTATGAGTAATGAGGGTCTTATTTATAGCCAAGGAGATTTATTTCCACACACTTCCAAATTTGGCAAATTTTGAGAAATTTCCTTGCATGCTTGCATGGGCGAGTGATAGGCTCATCAAGTGATGCAATCAGGTCCAAAAATAAGTGAGGATCATGCTGCAATCATGTTACAAGGCCATGGAATCGTGTATGAAAAGTGGCAGTGGAAATCATCCAAATGGTTCTTCATGTTGCACCCATGCGCAAGTCCTTTATCCTTGGGCCAAATGAGATGATCTTAGACTTTTTGGAAAGGTGAGATCAAGGGGAACAACATGCATGTTGAAAACTCTTTCATTTGAAGCTTGGATCATTATGAATTTTGAGGTGGAAGTTTGGGAAATCAAACATATTTGAAAATTTTCTAAGTCCCAAGTCAAATGTTCACTTCATCCACCTTGAATACCTTTTGCTATGGGCTTCAAATGGAAAACATTCCTTCACCAAAGTTGTAGAGATTTCAAACCTATTCAATTTGTTCACAAATTTGACCTTTATTTGGATTTGGCATGAAGGAGTTATGCATTTTAGAAGTTGAGGAAAATCACTTGTTCAATGGTATTGGCCAAAAATGACCTATAATGTTTCCTCTTAGCACATGTATTTTCATGTTGAATTTGAACTTCCTAAAAACATAAAAGTTGAAGTACACCTCTTGAATATGATCATGGAATTTGAGTGGCTTTCATCTCATACAAATTGAGTAAGTTATGGTCTTGGGAAGTTGACCTCCAAACTAGGGTTCAAACAAAATGACCTATAATCTTTCATCATAATAAATGACTTTCCAAGCAAAACTAACTCTTGACTTCAACATGAAAGTTGTTTGGAATGTAATTTTTAGTAACTTTGAGCTTGGAATAATTTTCATATGACAAATACTATAGGATATAGGGTGTAGGGAACCCCAGCTTTGACTAGTTGACTTTCTCTAGTCAACCACCATAACCCATCTTGTTAGCTTGACATTCTCTTTACTTTTGGGACTCATGAAGGATAATATATGTGTAAGATGATGAAATATGAAGTATACCTTGAAACATTTGTCAAATGTTGAAGAAACTTGTTGAAGAAGTCAAACAAGATACCCAGATGAATTAGGGTTTCCAAGGCAAACAAACTCCAAACTCTTGATGATTTCTTGATCAAAATAACATGTGAAGATCATGGGGATCCATATATGATGCTTAGAACCAATGTAAACCAATTCTTGATTGAGCTCCTTGTATTGAGGGTCTTAAACTCTAGATATGAGCTTGATAGAGCATAGGTGAGCTTGCACACTGCCTACAAAAGCAACAAACTATACATTGACATATTTTTGGTATTTTGGTTAGTAAATAATGGAAAACAAAATATGATACAATCAAATGTGCTTGGTGATCTCTCCCAATGCAAACCCGATGAATGGAGAGGTAAGGAGAATTCCAAGGTGTGATACCAATGCTAATTCATATGATGAGATAACATGAGGGATCTTAGGGTCAAAATTAGGGTCTTACAGCTGCCCCTATTTAAGGACGTTCTATCTGAGGAGGTGAAGGTGAAAATCTTTGTGTCGACTAAGTAGAATGGACTTAAATAACAACAATAGAAACAAATTTTGGTCCCTAAGAGACCTAATGATGCATATGACATGAAATGTTAAAAATAATCTATATGGGGTAAACGTTGCCATAAAGAAAAAGAAATCGGATAGACTGAAAGTCCGCAGGAGCATAATGTCTTCCATAAGGAAAGCTCACTAGGGGGACAGAAACTCTGGGGGGTAAAAAGTTGTACGTAGGCCGGGCTACGACTCAAAATTGCTGGAGACACAAGAGGATTCCATCAATGGAAGGACTCAGTCGGAGAATGAAGGGAAAAACCTGCGGGTAAATCAGAACAAAGCTGAAATACTCAAACCAAACAGGAAAATGGCGATCTCACTGAGGAAATACGCACTTAATCTCAATTGGGGAAGAATAAACTTCAACATAGGAGTACCAGAAGTACATTATCTATTACCGGTTACTGGGTAGGAAGATAATGTAATTTGTCAGAGAGGACATCCATTACGGTTAAGGTAAACATATCAAGGATGACTCGCTGAGGGACACAGGAGGTATATTCATTACTAATTACTGAGTAAGAATAACCTGGTGGGGAAAAGCCAAATAGGATTTACAACTTCCGGTTACTGGGCAGAAGACCAAAGAAAGAGAATATTCGTCACAGGTTAAAGTGAACATATCAAGGATAGACCAAAGGGAAGAATATCCGTCATTGGTTAAGATGAACATATCAAGGATATATTGTCGAGGAGAAAAGTAGGAATTATATCTATCATTTACTCGATAGAATACCGAAAATAGAATATCTGTCACCGGTTAGGATGGACATATCAAGGATAGACTCAGAGGCGAAAGCAGGATTTATAACTATCGGTTACTGGGCAGAAGACCGCAAAGAGAAGAAAATACGTCATCGGTTAGGATGAACATATCAAGGATTAACTCTTTGGGAAAAGCAATAGGGATTACAACTACCTTTTTGCTGGATAGAAAACCAAAGGAGGAGAATATCTGTCATCGGTCAAGATGAACACATCAAGGATAGACTCAAAGGGAAGAATATCCATCATCGGTTAGGATGAACATATCAAGGATAGACTACCTGGGGAAACATAAAATGAATCCGCTGGGAAAAACAAGAGGAAGTAGATTACTGTTATCGAGTATTGGGTAAGAGTAAGGTACTCACGACTCGAGAAGAATATTACCAGTTACTGGGTAATAAACTTTTGAGGGACCAAAAGCATCCATCTAGATAAGAGCTAGAAAGAAATGGTCAAACAAATGACTCTATCTAATGAGGATATATCTCAAAGGGAGTGGTTCCTTCCAGATAATCAACTGGGGAGGAAACTTAAGTGATAATCATCCACGAGGAAATAACTCAATGAGGAATGAGAAAGGTTAAATTCTTTCTGCTTAAGGGGATGACACCCTACAATTGAGGGAGGACAGACGCACCAAATCTGCATGGGGAAAAGATATCACCATAGCAGAGGATCAGAAAAATAATGAATCAAAAGGCATAATAATAATAATGCATAATGAAATATCTGATGTATGAATGTCTATGTATATTTATATATGATGATTATGCTGACAAATCGCTCACAAAGGATACAAATGTCATTGATCTGAGTCATCGCTGCAACACTCGGCTAATCTCGATAGGACGGAGGCATCAATTGGAGGAAAATCTAGGGATGAACATAAATCACCCACCTCAAAATAGCTCGACCCTGACTGTGGAAAGAGAAAAGATCTGCTGATGATCTGCATCATTAACTCAACGGGGAATTTTAGATCAACACCATGCCACATGGGATACAACCTTGTAGATGACCGAAAATAATGTTCAAGAATCAGTGTTGGTGGGATTCATGAGTTAACTTTGCTGGCGACTTGAGGGGAATAAAACAATTTGTGTCGAATCTATGCAAATCGTCGAGTATACGCGCCTACAACTTGGTTGGGAAGGCGATCAGAAAACTTGGTTGGAGAAAAATTGAAATTCTATTGGGGATGAAAATGTGACTCAACCAACTGCTTGGGGAGGACCAACAATGCTTCGAAACTTGGGACTCACTTTTTCTTAGGTTGTTGTTGATATTTCTTAATGAAATCAATCGCTCTTTAAAAGTAATTGCTTTTATTATTTTTTAAGAAAAATGATTTTGATTTTTATTGATTTTAAAATTATCATCATAAAAAATTTAATTCTATTTTAGCTGAAATATAAATAAGAGTAGAAACAATTGGATAAAAGCTCAACTTTATTTAATAGAATGGTAGTCTGTAAATGACAGGACTCCATAGATCTTTACAAAACTTGAAAAATGGTAATTTACATGGATAAGGGCTACATTGAATACAATGACCACTAATCCTTCTACCAACTTCAATGTCCACTGTGCTCTTGGCTTTGGTTGAAAATGAATCAGAGTTGACTAACTTGCTCAAAACTGTTCTCAAGATCGGAGACCAACCGAATGCAATTACTTGCCACAATCCCTATTTTTTGCATAGATTGCCACAAGGCGTGGTACTCAATCTATCGGGATAAATTTTCTATTTTTATGTCTCTAATTTTTGTCTGGATCGCCCTTTCGGGCTTTCAATCCACCGAGACGCTCATTTTTGCCTAAGTTGCCCTTTCGGGTTTTTAACTTAGCGAGCTGTTCTTTTCTTTTTAGGCGAAGTATTTCTTGACTGCATCGGCGTTCACAGGACGAGTGAACTCTTCATCATCCATAGTTGTAAGAATCAAAGCACTGCCTGAAAAGGCTCTTTTAACAACATATATGCCTTTATAATTAGGAGTCCATTTGCCCCTAGCATCAGGTTTGAAAGATAAAATCTTCTTGAGTACAAGGTCACCTTCTCTAAACATACGAGGTCTGACCTTCTTATCAAATGCTTTCTTCATTCTCTGCTGATATAACTGACCATGACACATGGCAGTCAACCTTTTCTCTTTAATCAAATTCAGTTGATCATACCTGGTCTGACACCATTCAGCTTCAGTCAACTTGACTTCCATCAAAACACGTAATGATGGGATCTCAACCTCTACTGGGAGCATAAATTCCATGCCATAAACAAGTGAAAAAGGGGTTGCGCCTGTTGAAGTGCTGATGGATGTACGGTACCCATGCAAAGCAAATGGTAGCATTTCATGCCAATCTTTGTAGGTCACAACCATTTTCTGAATGATCTTCTTGATGTTCTTATTTGTAGCTTTAACAACCCCATTCATCTTAGGTCTGTAGGGAGGAAAATTATGATGTGCAATCTTGAAGTCTTTGCAAAGAGCTTCCACTATATTGTTATTCAAGTTTGATCCATTATCAGTAATGATCTTACTTAGCACACCATAACGGCATATAATTTGATACTTGATAAACCTCACAATAACTTGTTTGGTTACATTTGCATATAATGCCGCTTACTCACTTCGTGAAGTAGTCAATTGCCACCAAAATGAAACGATGTCCATTCGAAGCTTTGGACTCAATCATACCAATCACATCGATCCCCCATATGGAGAAGGGCCATGGAGAGGAAATGACATTCAATAGTGTTGGAGGAACATGAATCGTATTTGCATAAATTTGACACTTATGGCATTTCTTCACAAACTTGCAACAGTCAGATTCCATTGTCATCCAATAGTAACATGCTCTCAACATATTCTTAGCCATAACATGTCCATTGGAATGAGTACCAAAGGAACCTTCATGGACTTCAGTCATCAATAAGTCTGCTTTGTGTCTATCCACGCATCTGAGCAAGACCATATCGAAATTTCTTTTGTAAAGCACATCACCCTTCAGGTAGAAGTTCTCAGCTAGTCTTCTCAAAGTCTTCTTATCTTTCAAAGATGCCCCTGGAGGGTAAATCTGACTTTGGAGGAAACTCTTGATATCAAAATACCACGGCTTTTCGTCTTTGACCTCTTGAACAACAAACACATGAGCTGGCCTATCAAGATGCATCATCGTCAAATTAGGAACCTCATTCCAAAATTTCACCATAATCATTGAAGCCAATGTTGCAAGAGCATCTGCCATCCGGTTTTCATCTCAGGGGATATGATGAAATTCCACCTTTGTAAAGAAAGTTGAAATAATCCTTGCATAATCTCTATATGGTATCAAACTGGGTTGATTCGTCTCCCATTCACCTTTGATCTGATTCACAACCAAAGTTGAATCTCCATAGACGTCAAGGTGCTTGATTCGGAGATCAATGGCTTCTTCAAGCCCCATAATGCAAGCTTCATACTCTGTCATATTGCTTGTACATTTTAAAGTCAATCTAGCTGTAAACGAAAAATGAGTGCCTTGAGGAGTAATAATCACTACCCCAATGCCATTACCATACTGATTAACAACTCCATCAAATACCATGCCCCAACAGGAACTAGGCTTTGGCCCTTCTTCAAGCAATGGTTCATCACAATCTTTCATTTTTAAGTACAAAATCTCTTCATCGGGAAAATCATATTGTACTGACTAGTAATCTTCAATTGGTTGGTGAGCCAAATGGTCATCCAAGACACTATCTTTAATTTCTTTTTGAGATCGGTATTCAATATCATACTCAGATAACAACATTTACCAACGCGCAATCTTCCCAGTTAAAGCAGGCTTCTAAAAAATATACTTGATTGGATCCATTTTGGATATCAACCAAGTAGTATGATTCAATATATATTGATGCAAACGCTTAGCATCCCAAGCCAATGCGCAACAAGTCTTTTCTAGCATATCGAGTCTCATAGTCGGTGAATTTCTTACTAAGTTAGTAAATAACATACTATTTCTTTCCAGTTCCGTCTTGCTGACCAAGAACACGACCCATACTTTCTTAAAGCACATCCAAATACATGATCAAAGGTCTTCCTTCAACAGGAGGATGCAAAATCGGAGGTTCAAGCAGATACGCTTTGATACTGTCAAAAGCTTTCTGGAAATCTTCGGTCCAATCACAAGACTGATCTTTTTGAAGAAGCTTGAATATAGGTGCACACGTGGCAGTCATGTGCGATATAAATCTCGAGATGTAGTTCAAGCGACCGAGAAAACCTCTGACTTGTTTCTCAGTTTTGGGCGCATGCATCTCTTATATTTCTTTGACCTTAGCACGATCAACTTCAATACCCTTCTCGCTGACAATAAAGCCCAACAATCTACCAGAACGAACACCAAAAGTGCACTTATTGGGATTCAAGTGGAGCTTGTACTTCCTCAAACGCTGGAATAACATCAACAAATGCTCAACATGTTCTTCTTCATTACTTGATTTAGCAATCATGTCATCAACATAGACTTCGATCTCTTTATGCATCATATCATGAAAAAGATTAGGCATAGCTCTCTGGTATGTTGCACCAGCATTCTTTAAACCAAAATGCATCACTCTATAACAGAATGTTCCCTAGGGTGTAATGAATATGGTCTTTTTCATATCTTCGGGTGTCATCTTAATCTGATTATAACCGGAAAATTCGTCCATAAACGAAAAGACTTTGAATTTAGCTGTATTATCTACCAACATATCAATGTGTGGTAGAGGAAAATCATCTTTCGGACTAGCTTTCTTCAAATCTCTATAATTGACGCACATACAGACTTTTCCATCCTTATTCGGAACAGGCACAATATTGGCCACCCACTGAGGATATTCAACGGCAACAAGAAAACCAGCATCCATTTGCTTTTGCACTTCCTCTTTGATCTTTACTGCCATATCAGGATAAGTTCTCCTCAATTTCTGCTTGACCGACGAGCATTCTAGTTTCAATGGCAACCTCTGCTCCACAATTTCAGAATCCAAACCAGGCATGTCTTGATAGGACCAAGAAAACACATCTGAATACTCTCTAAGAAGATCAATCAACCCCTTCTTAGCCTCTGGACACAGTTGAGACCCAATCTTGACTTCCTTCACATCATCTTCGGAACCCAAGTTGACTAGCTCAAGCTGCTCTTCGAACGAATGAATAGCTTTTTCCTCATGCTCAAGTAGACGAGACAATTCATCAGATACTTCTTCATCAATCTCTTCCTCGGCCTCAAACACATGGAAATCAAAGTTTGGAAAGGGCGTAGGATCATTGTATTCAATGGGTTTCGAAACCAACCTGCATAATGATTTGATATTTTGATTTTAGAGAAGTGAACTGTGACCAAATATTATGTAGATGGACAATTATTATTCATTTATTTATGTTTTTTTGTGATTACCATTTTTAGAAAAGCAAAAAGTAAAAATAAAACATCATAGATGTGGATGAAATAGAATTGCATTTTATTGATGATAATTGAAAAATGCCTAACAATGTTCACTTCTCCCTTAGCCATAGGAGAAGGATTTTTCTTAAAACAAATGAAAAATAAATTACTTAGAGCGATGAACAATAACAGGAACATCAAAAGCAACCCAATTGTTGCAAGTCTTGTCATGCGTCACAAAGTTCATGCAGTCTTCATCTTCATCATCCTCAATCACGTCAGTTGAGTGTTGTTCATTACCATGGATGAACCCTCCGCTACAGAAACTCAGTTGCACTTCTTCAGTTTTGACTTTAAATGGCCCTTGTTGAAATCCCAATATGGGCTTATTCTTGTTCTCACATACTTCTACCATGTGGCCCCACTGATCTATACTGCTTGCCTTAATAGCTTTCTGAGCATCTTTGAAAGAAGACATGGGTGCCCCAGTTTTCTTTACCTCAGCAATGGACAAGGCTTGGAATGGATTTCCAACCTCCTTCTCAGCTTCTACATATGTAAACGATGATAGATGGCTTACCAAAAGCGCTTTCTCCCCACCAATGATGACAAGCTTACCATTCTTCATAAATTTCAACTTCTGGTGCAGAGTATACGTTACAACTCCTGCTTCATGAATCCATGGCCTTCCCAATAAACAGCTATAGGCCGGCTGGATATCCATTACTTGAAAAGTAATTTGAAAATCACTCTGACCTATCTTCACTAGAAGGTCCACTTCACCAATGACAGTTTTATGAGAACCATCAAACGCTTTGACAATTACGTCATTATACCTCATTAGGGCGCCTTGATAGGATAACCTGGACAAAGTTAACTTTGGGAGTACATTCAAAGAAGAACCAGTATCAACTAGCACATTAGACAGCGCATCCTCCTTGCAGTTCATAGAAATATGTAATGCCAAATTGTGATTTCTACCTTCTTCAGGAAGTTCTTCATCACAAAAACTCAGATTGTTGCAAGAAGTAATGTTAGCCACAATATGGTCAAATTGATCCACAAATGTTCAACATAAGCTTGCTCCAACACTCTTTGCAATGCTTCTCTATGAACTTCAGAATTCATTAACAGAGACAACACTGAAATCCTCGAAGGAGTTTAGAGCAGCTGATCCACCATATTAAATTCACTCTTCTTGATCAAAAGTATCACTTCATCATCATCGTTAGGCTTTGGCTTGTTGGATTCACCAGACTGACACGCAAGAGCAATAATTGGGTTCACTGCAGGCACATCAACCTTCTTACTGACTGAAACATCTTTTATCACATTTTTTGAAAAAACGGGACCAAAAACACGACCGCTACGGGTCACCTTCGCAATATCAGCTATATTCACAACAGAATTTGTCATAGGTAACAGAACCTCTTGACCATTCTCCACCATTGTAGCATTATACTGATAAGGAACGACTCTATCAGATGCATACGGGACGGGGCCCGCTAACCGTATCATTATCGGTGATACCGATCTGTTGACGCTGTTACTGTTGCTGCTATCAAATTGAATGACTACCCGCTCAGGGGTTTTGAACATTGGTACTATTACATTGACATCATCTATATCCTTTGACTGTTGAATCTGGATTACATTCTCATCCATCAACTTCTGGATATCCCTCTTGACAATCAAACACCCATAGGGGTTCACGCTACAAATGGCACAACCATTATGGTCGTGCTCATAGTCATTGATTGTAGACAAGGTCCTATACATCTCCACTAAGGACCTACGGATACGTCGTACATCGAAGACTCGGAAATTTCCTGGGCAACCTTCCACCATATCAATTGAAGCATTACCATGAGCGGTCAACGGATTGGCTTTCACATTCGGCGCGCGGTCCTCAAAGGACACCATCCCACTCTTCGCCAATTTCTGGACCTCATACTTCAACGGGTAGCAATTCTCAATATCATGGCCAGGAGCTCCTTGATGAAAGGCACAACGGACTTCAGGCTTATACCACCATGGAAGTGGTTCAGGAATTTGAGGTGGATTCCTTAGTTAAAGTAGGTTCTTGAGAACCAAAGATGGGTAGAGTTCGGCGTATGACATAGGAATAAGGTCAAAAGAGACCTTCTTCCTATCGAAGTTTGGTTGTTGATTATTGTTGTTGTTGTTGTTGGTTATTTATTGTGGTTGTTGTTGACGTTGTTGTTGAATTGATATTGATTGATTGTTTAAATTGTTTGAAAATACTGGAATAATTGACGAAACTTGATATTGATGCTGACGCGGTTGAGAACTCCTTCTGACATGAGGCCTCCTCTGTCTCCCCACAGATACTGCATTAGTTTCTCCTTCCTTCTTTCTGGAAAAACCACTCCCATATTTCTTACTAGTTGACACCTCTTATTTAGACAGATGTCCCTCACGGACTCCTTCCTCTAACCTCATCCCCATATTTACCATTTCGGTAAAGTCACTAGGGGCACTGGAAATCATGCATTCGTAATAAAACGAACTTAGGGTCTTCAGGAAAATCTTCGTCATATCCTTATCTTCCAACGAAGGATTAATCTGAGCGGCAAGCTCTCTCCACCGTTGGGTATACTCTTTAAATGTCTCTTTCTCCTTCTGAGACATAGACCTCAGCTGGTCTCTGTCAGGCGCCATGTCCATATTATACTTGTATTGTTTCACAAAAGCTTCTCCCAAATCATTGAACATGCGAACACTTGCACTATCTAGCCCCATATACCATCTCATAGCGGCACATGTCAAACTGTCTTGAAAGTAGTGAATCAGTAACTGATCATTATCAGTTTGAGTTGACATTTTTATGGCGTACATAATAAGGTGTCTAAGTGGACAAGTATTTCCCTTATAGTTTTCAAAGTTAGGTAATTTGAACTTCATCGGGATCTTCACATTTGGTACCAAGTAGAGTTCAGCAGCACTCTTACCAAACATGTCTTTTCCTCTCAGAGTCTTCAACTCCTTTCGCGGCTCAAGGAATTGATCCTTCATCTCGTCCATTTTCTCATATACATATGGGCCCTCAGACGGCTCAGAATGGTAGATGGTGTCCTCAACACGAGGTAAGGTATGAAAAACTAGAGGTGGCACATACATGACCGGGCTAGATGCCGGCATAGAAGTAAACATGGGTGCAAACCCTTCAGGCATGAAATTTGGTGGCATCCCCTACGGGAATCTGACAGGCATAGATGGACCAGATTAAGTAGCAGCAACATGCATGGTTGAGGTAGCAACCTCTGAGATGACAGTCCTCTAGGGAGGAGGCGTTGCAAGAGTTAGTGAAGACTGATTATGCACAGCAAGAACAGACTTCATCATAGCAGTCAGACGAGCAATCTCATCCTTCAATTCTCTATTCTCTTGTTCCAAATGCTTCATGATTCTGGGTTGATTGGCGCGAGTGTTGTATCGGTGAGTCAGCTTGGCTGAAACATAGAAGAATAACCGATAAGACATCTGGCAGAAGAAAACCTATTATGCAAATGATGCATGAAGTGCAATGTTTTTGTTTATTTATTTTCAAGGAACATACAAAGTTCTATTTGCAAATATTTACATAATAACAATAGTAACAATTTGATTGATCATAAAAATCTCTTTTATTCATATAATTTGGAAGGATTACACTGATTACGGTTTTAGAAACCAAGGTACAAAATACAAGAGAAAAGGAAACTAATCATCCTAAGGATCTCTAGCAACAGTGTCAGATGATATGGCTGTTGGTGCATACTTCCTTCGGATGCGTCGAATCTCAGACTCAAAGGATGTCTTCATCTGAGCCTTCTCAAGGACAATCTGATCAACAATCTTCCTCCAAGCACCGGAAGGCTGAGGCATACTAGAGGAAGATGGACCCTCTGGCTCTCTTTGTCTCTTCACTGCCCAGTCTTCAAGAAGCTCAATAAGTGCATCATTGTCTTTCGACTCAAGCTGCAACTCTTCATGCTTTTGGCTCAAAGCATAGAACCGCTCTTCCCACATGTCATTCTCTTGCTTCATCTTGGCGAGTGCGTATTCCAACTCCTCTATATCTTGGTTAGGGAGAGTTAAGGGCTCAACCATAACCACAGACATAGGTCTCTCACAAGCATATGACATCTTCAATTCCAAAGCTCTCTTCTTCACCCAAGTAGTGTAAGATTCCAAAGCTAGACAGTTGCACGGACCAAGCTCAGATCTTCCTTTCCTATGCATGTTATGCCAAGCATGTATCATCTCCTGCTTCAAATGTTGGGGATCTTTACCCTTTTCATATAAAAGACCTTCTAATTGAGTGTTATTAGGTTTGTCTCTCAAGGGGAATCCAAGTTGATGACGAGCCAAAGCAGGATTGTAGTTGATTCCTCCTTGTGTACCAATGACAGACACATTAGAGAATTCACCATAACTATCAATAATATCCAAGCTACTCAATGTAGAATCATGCTGTCATACCCCAAAATTTGCCCATCAATCTTGCAAAACATCTCTCAAAGCACTCCAACTTATTCTGCAAGGCACTGACCTTAAAAGAACAAAGGCCCAGCTCACGAGTGGCCCAATCCAGAAAATGGCCCAAACTAGCCTGCTCGCTAGGCGAGCAATTCCTTCGCCTAGCGAACCCTTCATCAGGCCACTCGCCTAGCGAAGCACCCAATCCAGAGAAAGGCCCAAACTAGCTTGCTCGCTAGGCGAGCAACTCCTTCGCCTAGCGAAGCTTGCGATGTATCAGAATTTTCGGGCTTCATTCTGAGCCCATTAGGTCATCACAATCACTATAAATACCGACGCTTCAGTCACGAAAATGACAGACGAAGACGGACGGAAACCCTGGCCTAGAAACCCTGGAGACCAGCTTAAAGAATTCCGAGTAAAGAAACCCTAAAGGCCGCTCATCCGCTCCGAAGCTACCGCCGCCCAACTCCATCCGATACCACGAGCGGTTAGTCCCTTCAACATCGCAGCTCAATTGCAAACAGGTTTGCGCATCGCTACTGTTTTATGCTTTTAATCGGTAATCTCTATATACATAAAGCATCATGATTAAATTTTCTGATATGTAATTTGACTTCACATGCGAATTTAAGTATACTTGAATATCCTGAATGCTTGTCCATGCTATTCCTGTAATTAAATGCCATGAAGTTCAGGGTTTCGGAGATCATGCTACTGTCAAACTCAAAACCCGTGGCCACTCGCTAGCACATCGCTAAGCGAGTCTGTAGCGAGCATTCGCTGAGCCTTCGCTAGGCGAAGCAGGAGCGAACGAGACAGTGGCTGTTTTGTTTCTTTTCTGTTCTACCTTATGTTTATCTAATCAAGATGTATTATAATTCTGCATTATTTGGCCTGATTTTATGACTGTTGTGTTTATTTTGTGGTGCAATTTTCAATTGTACTTTATCTCGATGTTCTAACCCGTGTGCTGAATTGTGTAAAGGCTTACATATTCCCGAGAGAACGACCGGCTAGGTATTCCACTTTATGGGTGGGATACCCTCATGGAGATGGGTTCTGAATTACTTAATTTTAATGTGGAGATTCATCCTAATTGCCTAATTAATTTTAATGTATTGATTTCATCGATTTTAATGTGGACCTAATTACCTAATTGATTACGGCTATCTAATTAATTGTAAAACTTTGCCTTTAAATAAATGATCTTGGACCTCTCTTTGTTACCCTACGATTACGGTATTATGGTCATGTCCCGCGAATATGGGGATACACTTAGCAAAGACCCATCGGTTAAATCATCATAGTCCCTCGAATGTTGCCTTTGTCCCACGATGACCCTTCGGTGTAGCCTACGGTTAAATGATGATAGTCCCTTCGAATGCTAAGGTGTCCTCACAATTGTTGCCTTCAATGACCAATCAATGACCCTACGATGACCCTTTTACATCCGAAGGATAAAACTACTTACTTCTCAATAGTAAGGACAGTTTTACCCTCATAAGGATAGGAAATGCCTATAAAGACCTTGGGTAGGTATAACTCTTAATTGCTTACTCACAATTTAAAATACTTTTCACACCTCACACCTTCCAAAACATCTTTTAGAAAATCCCCACTTGGCATACATTCGTACTAGAATCATTGCCAAGTTATATTTTTCTAAACGACTTTCAAAACTAAGCGAGATAACCACTTTGTATACATTCACGCAAGAATCATTACAAAGTTAAATTCTCCTTTTCAAAACATTTCCTACACATTTCTCAAACACTTTTTCAAACCAGAAAAACATAAATGATTAAGCAATTAAGAGCCCATGGATAACCATGGATACAAAGGGTGTTAACACCTTCCCTTTGTATAATGTACCTCCCGAACCCAAAATCTAAATTAAGGTCTTTCCTGTTCTTTTCCGCCTTTCCTTATTGGATAAAAGAAAAGTCGGTGGCGACTCTTGCTAACCGCGACATTTGCTTTCCAAAGCAAAAACAAATAAAGTCAGTTCACCGTATGACAGAACTGGCGACTCTGCTGGGGATTACAAAGAGAGGTCACCTTAAAAAATTATTTATGTTTTAATATGTTCCTTCTTTTAAGGGTATTGTTGAGTGAAAGATCCTACACCCGGATCTAGTGTACCTTAGGTAAGTAGCAATAGATCATCGCGACTATCCGGCGTATACTGGAATGGTTAAAATGATGGCTACGGTTAATGTGACGCTTTGGATGTCCTGATGTTCCTCATGTTTACTTGAGGAAAAATTTGGCGTCTGTGTGGTGTCATCAAAGCATTAACCAGACCTTTAGAACCCTAATTGACTCATCCTAGCCATTAGATGTAGTGAGATAACCGACTTCGGTTCCGACTGAGGTTGGTTGAGACTCGATACTACACTCTTTGAGATTGGACTTTAGGGAAGCTTTGGTCAACCACTTGGTGTTGCACTGAAGTGGACTTAAAGAAAGGTCAATGATTGGAGATCCTTCTAGAACCCGGGTACTATTCTAGGACTCGTTGAACCAACCAAACTTCAGTGGGGAGGGTACTTACCTATGGAACTCAGGCAAGCCTTAAAACTTAGGAATGATTGTTGTGTGACTTGCTCGTGTGTGCTATTTACATAACATCATAACATCATAACATCACGGCATTATACTAACCATTTCAAGGACTTAGGGATTTAGCTTTGCTCTGTTAAGCAGGTTATGGCTTCCAGGAAGACTATCCGGATCAATCTTGTAGCAATCTCTCCTCAACTCAAGGAATTAGTGTCAGAACTTCCCGATCATGCTCAGTTCATCAAGAAACATGGTTCCCTCCTCAATTTGGTTACCACTGGTTTCAAAGAAGATATGATGAGAGTTCTATTCCAGTTCTTCGATCCTAAACATCATTGCTTCACCTTCCCAGATTATCAGTTGGTACCCACACTAGAAGAATTTTCCAGGCTGCTCAGGATACCTATTCTTGATCAAATACCTTTCAGTGGTTTAGAAAAGATTCCGAAGTCTGAAGAAGTTGCCGCAGCTTTACACATGACAAAGTCTGACATTGAAACTAATTGGGTAACAAGAAGTGGAGTTAAGGGTTTACTTGCCAAGTTTCTGATAAATAAGGCCCGAGAATTCCTAAAAGTTATGAATGTCCATGCTTTCGAAGATGTTCTAGCATTACTAATCTACGGTTTAGTGCTATTCCCTAATCCTGACCAATTCATAGACGTGAATGCTATTAAGATATTCCTCACTCATAACCCTGTGCCTACCTTGCTCGGAGATATTTTGCATTCCCTTCACACTCGTACTATGAAAAGGCAAGGGACTCTTATGTGTTGCATACCGTTATTGTCTAGGTGGTTTATTTCGCACCTTCCTCAATCAGTCTTGAAGAATGATCAAAATCTGAAATGGTCTCAAAGGATAATGGCACTCTCCCATTCAGACATCCGTTGGTGTTCTAATCCCAGAGAAAATGTTATCCTCATTGACCGTTATGGAGAATTCCCTAATGTACCACTCATGGGGATAAGAGGAGGTATTACTTATAATCCTGCCTTAGCCCTACGTCAGTTCGGTTGTGCCCGAAGAGATGGTCCACATGAAATGATCATTCAAGGTACAGTGTTTGACTATGACAATGACTCTCAAGGTCTCCGTCAAAGGTTTGTACGAGCTTGGGGCATGGTGAAAAGAAGCACTTTAGGACAGAAAAACTCTATTCCTATGGAACCTTATCTCAGATGGGTACAAACCAGGGCTCGTGAACTTGTCATGCCATATCTTGCAGTCGGGCCATTGAGTGTTGAACCAGGAGTTGAAGGAGGTGCCTCTCAGATCATTCCTTATCCAGATATGCCTACCGATGTTGAGGAATTGAAGAGATCCTGGACCCAGTTGAGAGAAGAAAGGGATACTTTCGAAGCTCAGTTCAATGCAGAAAAGAAGAAAGTACTAGAGCTCACCAGCCAGCTTAATGAGGAACGAAGACTCAATGCGTATCTTCGCCCAAAAAGAAGCCGCCCCTGGGAGACTTAAGCCTTCATTGTATGTTATTATTATTTCTTGTAATGAACATTGATTAAGAAATTAGTAATAAAAGTTCCTCTCTTTTTGGTAGTTTACGCAAAGTTAAATTCCAAAAGTCCTTGAAAACATTTCATACATTGCATAGCATAACATAACATTGCATAACAAGTACTCTAAAGGACCATATTCTCACGGTCTTCCTCTTAAACAGAAAAATGGCTCTCGAACAAACTGTCAAAGATCTCCAAGCTCAGAATGCCCAATTCCAGGAGATGATCCTGAGCTTATCCAAGGGGCAGGAGGAACTGAAGGCTCTATTGCTCGAGCAGAAGAAGGACAAGAAACCTGTGAGTTACATCAACCCGGGAAGAAGGCTTAAAAGACAGGTTGCAGGGGTCAAGATCAGAATGCCGAAGGATCAAGAAGAGGAAACAGAGAATGATTCAGGGGATGAGAATGTTGATCTCTTCAACCCTGAAGACGACGATGAAGATTACGAGAATGAACAGTACTCTCCAAAAGGTGATAAGTATAAACTGCTGGAAGAACGTATGCTAGCTATGGAGGGTCAGAAGGCGCCCGGTCTGGATTTCGAAAGCTTGGGTCTAGTCTCTGATGTGGTCATTCCTCGCAAATTCAAGATCCCCACTTTCACTAAGTATGATGGTGCATCTTGTCCTCAGATGCATCTGAGAGCTTACGTGAGAAAGATTCAGCCGTATACCACTGATAGGAAGCTATGGATCCATTTCTTCCAAAAGAGTCTGTCTGGTACACAGTTGGAGTGGTATTATCAGCTCGAGAGCTCTAACATCCACACCTGGACTGATTTAGCGACGACATTCTACAAACATTACCAGTATAATTCTGAATTAGCGCCTACTCGGCTACAGTTGCAGAATATGACTATGGGCTCTAAAGAAAGCTTCAAAGAATATGCCCAAAAATGGAGAGATTTGGCTGGCAGAGTCAAACCCCTTATGACTGATCGGGAATTAGTAGACATGTTCATGGGTACACTGACTGGCCCATTCTACAGCCATCTACTGGGAAGTTCTTCATCGGGTTTCACTGAACTTATATTGACAGGTGAAGGGGTGGAGAGCGGCATTCGAAGTGGAAAGATACAAGCGGCTACCTCTGCAAGCAGCAAAAAGTCCTATCAGGGGAAGAATGAATCAAATGCGGTGTACGGTCAAAGGAGTCATAACAAGAAAAATAGTGACCATGCCGTTGGAGCAGTTACGATTGCAGCCCCGCCAGCTCAAAACTTCCAGCACAGACAGGACAGGCCGAGAAGGCAGTTTACCAAGATCAATATGACTTTAGCACAAGCACTGCAAAGTATGCTAAAGGCAAACTTAATCACTCTCAGAGGCCCTCCTGCAAATGTCAACACTACTTCTCCTCGTTATAATCCCAATGCCAGGTGTGCATATCACTCCGAAGCCCCGGGCATGATACAAACGATTGTTGGTTGTTGAAGAATAAAATTCAGGATATGATCGACGCTGGGGAAATCGAATTTGAGCCTCCGGAGACTCCTAATGTCGTCACTGCACCTATGCCTAATCATGACAAGGCTGGTAATGCTGTCGATGACAATTCCCACATCATTACTGTAGCAGACCTAACATCTTCTCTCCTGATCATCAAGAAGAACTTGTTGCAAGCTGGTTTATTTCCAGGTTGTGCGGAAAATTGCGATCTCTGTATACTCCGACCCAATGATTGCCTGAAATTCAGGAATGGTATTCAACGGCTGATAGATGATCGTACAATTCTCTTTGAAAGGATTCCTAAGGTGGAAAACACTGTTGAAGAAATATCTGTGATTGCAAGGTCCAAAGTCCCAGTGAAGATTACTGCTACCAGAGTACCTGTGAAGATTACTGCTGAGCCCAAGGTAGCTCCCCTGATCATTACTGCACCTGGCCCAGTACCATATTCCTCAAGCAAAGCCATTCCATGGAATTATGGAGGTGATGTTTACATCCATGGCGTAAAGCAAGATGATAATTCTGCTAATTCTGATGACGTTGACATTGTTGGGACTAGTAGAATTACTCGAAGCGGAAGGATCTTCTCTCCAGAAATCTCACCTCCCGCCCCTGAAACTCGAGGAAAGGAACCAGCAGTCAACCCTCCTCAGTCAGAGACATCGGTCGAAGTTACTACTGAAGATGTTGCCAAATGAGAAATGGAAGAAGTGCTGAAGATCATCCGCAAGAGTGATTTTGATGTGGTAGAACAGTTGGGGCATACCCCGTCTAAGATCTCGATGTTATCCCTGTTGTTATCTTCTGAATCTCATACCAATGCCTTGATAAAATTCTTGAAGACTGCTCATGTACCTCAGGAAACAACCGTCGATCAGTTCGAAAACTATGTTGCTAACCTGACTGTTGACAATGGCCTAGGTTTTTGCAATGCTGACCTGACACCAGCAGGGAAGAATCACAATAAAGCTCTGCACATCTCCATTGAGTGTAAGGGGATCACCTTGTCTCATGTGTTGATCGATAATGGCTCTTCTTTGAACGTGATGCCGAAAGTTGTGCTCGATAGACTTGACTGTAAAGGCATTGGACTGCAACCTAGTGATGCTGTGGTACGTGCTTACGATGGTGCGAAGAGTGTCGTCCATGGTGAAGTGGTTCTCCCTATCAAAATAGGACCTCAAGTCTTCAACACTATCTTTCACGTAATGAACATTCGTCCTGCCTATTCCTGCTTGCTGGGACGCCCTTGGATTCATGGGGCAAGTGCTGTAGCTTCGTCTCTCCATCAAAAGCTGAGGTATCCCATAGAGGGTAAGATCGTCACTGTGTGTGGAGAAGAAGAATATATTTTCAGTAGTGTGCATACCTTCAGATACGTCGAGATGGATGGAGAATTCTGTGAGACTCCTTCTCAGTCATTTGAAGTGGTTCCTCCGCCCAGTCCTGTCCTTAAGCCAACTCCCCTTGTGCCCAAGGTAGTTCGTGCTCCTCCTGCTATGATTTCTCTAAAAGATGCTCAAGCCGTGGTTGAATATGGTGGTCGCACTGGCTGGGGTCAACTGATCGAGGTACCGTACAAATCTGATAAATCTGGCCTGGGGTTTAACTCTGAAAAGATAGTCAAAGACCAGATTAATGCTGTAGAAGATGCTGATAGCGATTGCGACCTGGATAGCTGGGTCTACCCAACAATAGGTGACGGACTCAACAATTGGAAAGTCGAAGACACTATCCCGATTTCCTTTAGTCAGGAGTAATTGTTATTGTCTATTTTAGTGTTGCAGTTTTCTTTTTAATATTTACAATTGAACTTCTTAAAGCATTGTGTCTATGCCCGGGGCACAATAGCTAATTTGTTAAGGGTTTGTAATTTCATAAGCATATTCATATTCAATAAATCAATGGACCTTTTTGCATTCAAATACCGTGCTCTTTATCTTTCTTGTCATCTTCCAAACAAGCTATGCTTTCTTACACACACTCACGTAACAAATTACAGATCCGTATCCACCCTGGATCCTATTGATAATAATTCCACTACTGTTCATTATGACTTTGAAAATCCGATCTACCAAGCCGAGGATGGGAGTGAGGAAGATTGTGAAGTACCTGGAGAGCTTGCCAGACTGTTACTGCAAGAAGAAAGGACTATACAGCCGCATGAAGAGTCACTCGAAATTGTAAATCTGGGTACTGAAGTAGACAGAAAAGAAGTCAAAATAGGAGCAGGCTTGGAAAACAGTGTCAAAGAAAGATTGATTCGGATGTTACATGACTATGTAGAGATCTTTGCTTGGTCTTATGAAGACATGCCCGGATTGGATACTGATATAGTAGTGCATCGTTTGCCAATGAAGGAAGATTGTCGTCCTGTTAAGCAAAAGGTTCGCCGCATGCGTCCTGAAATGTCTGAGAAAATCAAAGCCGAAGTTATGAAACAATTCAATGCCGGTTTTCTAGCCGTTACTTCTTATCCTCAATGGGTTGCTAATGTGGTACCAGTGCCGAAGAAGGATGGTAAGGTGCGAATGTGCGTAGATTACAGGGATTTGAATAAAGCGAGTCCCAAAGATGACTTTCCACTCCCGCACATCGATGTTCTGGTAGATAACACCGCTCAACACAAAGTATTCTCCTTCATGGATGGATTCTCGGGTTATAATCAGATTAAGATGGCACCTGAGGACATGGAGAAAACTACGTTTGTGACGCAATGGGGCACTTTCTGTTACAAAGTAATGCCATTCGGTTTGAAGAATGCAGGAGCAACATACCAGCGTGCTATGATAGTTTTGTTCCATGATATGATCCATCATGAGATAGAGGTATATGTGGATGACATGATAGCCAGATCTCATACTGAAGAAGGACATCTCAATCATTTATACAAACTGTTTGAGAGGTTGAAGAAGTACAAGTTGAGATTGAATCCGAACAAATGCACCTTTGGAGTAAGATCCGGTAAACTCTTGGGCTTTATTGTCAGTGGTAAAGGAATTGAGGTTGACCCGGCTAAGGTGAGAGCTATTCAAGAAATGCCAGTTCCCCGTACAGATAAAGAAGTCAGAGGTTTCTTGGGACGGTTGAATTACATTGCCCGATTTATCTCTCATTTGACCGCTACCTGCAAACCCATCTTCAAATTATTGAGGAAAAATCAAGAGATGATATGGAATGATGAATGCCAAGAAGCTTTTGACAAAATCAAGAAATATCTCCAAGAACCTCCAATTCTGGTACCACCCGTTGAAGGAAGACCTCTAATCATGTATTTGACCGTGTTAGAAAATTCAATGGGGTGTGTATTGGGGCAACATGACGAGTCTGGTCGAAAAGAGCATGCCATATATTACCTTAGCAAAAAGTTTACCGACTGTGAAACAAGATACTCACTGCTCGAGAAAACTTGTTGTGCTTTGGCCTGGGCTGCTCGCCGACTAAGGCAGTATATGTTGAATCATACCACTTTATTGATTTCTAAGATGGATCCTATCAAATACGTATTTGAGAAACCTGCTCTCTCCGGGAGAATAGCAAGATGGCAGATGATTTTAACGGAATATGATATCCAGTATACTACCCAGAAAGCAATCAAAGGAAGCGTGCTAGCTGATCATTTGGCTCATCAAGTGATGGACGATTACCAATCTATGAATTTTGAGTTTCCAGATGAGGATGTCATGCTTGTGACTGATGATGAAAAACTTGGACCGGATGAAGGACCTGAACCGGGATCCCGATGGACTATGGTGTTTGATGGATCTTCTAATGCATTGGGCCACGGTGTTGGGGTTGTAATTATTTCTCCCGGGGGTTACCATACACCTTTCACTGCTAGACTATGTTTTCATTGTACCAATAATATGGCTGAGTATGAAGCATGTATTTTGGGACTCAAGGCTGCTATAGACCGACGAATCAAGTTTTTGAGTGTGTACGGAGACTCAACATTAGTAATCAGTCAGATCAAAGGAGAATGGGACACTAAACATCCGAATCTCATCCCTTATCGAGAGCGGGTGATGACATTAATCCCATACTTTGAAGAGATTACATTTGAACATATTCCACGGGAAGAAAATCAGTTGGCGGACGCATTGGCTACCATGTCATCTATGTTCAGAGTCAGATGGGACAATGAAGCTCCCAGGATCACCATTGAACGATTAGATGAACCAGCATATTGTTATGAACTTAACACTGAGGGAGTAGAGGAGAAACCTTGGTTCCACGAAGTAAAAAGATATTTAGAAGCTCAGGAATACCCTGAAGGGGCATCCATCAATGACAGAAAATTCCTGAGGAAGTTCTCCGCTAAATTCTTTCTGAGTAATGGAGTATTATACAAGCGTAATCATGATTCGACTCTGCTTCGCTGTGTGGATAAAAAGGAAGCAGAAAAGATTATGTAAGACATGCATGACGGTATTTTCGGGACTCATTCTAGTGGACATACAATGGCCAAGAAGATTCTGAGATCAGGGTATTATTGGTCTACCATGGAAACTGATTGCCACCGTCACTCCAGAACCTGTCACAAGTGCCAGATCTATGCGGATAAGGTACATGTGCCTCCTGCTCCTTTAAACGTGTTGACAGCCCCTTGGCCCTTTGCAATGTGGGGCATTGATATGATTGGGGAGATTAAACCTACTGCTTCTAATGGACATCGTTTCATTCTTGTTGCTATTGATTACTTTACAAAGTGGGTAGAGGCGGCCTCATTTGCTTCTGTTACCAAGAATGTGGTGGCACGGTTCATCAAGAATAGTCTTATTTGCCGATATGGCATCCCTGAAAGAATTATCACTGACGATGGTACGAATTTGAACAACGAGATGGTTACTGAACTCTGCACGCAGTTCAAAATAAAACACCATAACTCTTCCCCGTACCGGCCAAAGATGAACGGCGCCGTGGAGGCTGCTAATAAGAATATCAAGAAGATCATACAAAAGATGACAGTAACGTACAAAGACTGGCATGAGATGTTACCGTTTGCTCTCCATGGTTATCAGGGGCAACTCCGTTCTCTTTAGTCTACGGAATGGAAGCCGTTTTACCAGTGGAAGTTCAGATTCCCTCTCTAAGAATCATGAAAGAGGCGGGCTTAGATGAAGATGAATGGATTCAGACTCGACTCGATCAAATAAATTTGATAAATGAGAAGAGACTGGCGGCTGTTTGTCATGGGCAGATATATCAGAAGCACATGACCCAGGCATTTAACAAAAGAGTCAAGAGACAGGTGTATCAAATTGGCGACTTGGTGATCAAACGTATCATTCTACCACAAGGTGATCCTAGAGGCAAATGGACTCCCACATACGAAGGGCCATTTGTAGTTAAGAAGGTATTCTCTGGTGGAGCCATGATACTTGCTACGATGGATGGCGAGGACTTCCCGCATCCCGTGAACGCGGACATAGTTAAAAAATACTACGCATAAAATAGACCCGCTAGGTCTACGTATCTAGGCAAAAGTAAGGGCATCCCGGCAAACCAAAAGGGTTCGGGCAAAAATTAGGGATAGACATATAAAAATGTACACCTGGCAAGTCGAAAACCTGAAAAGGCGGCTTGGGCAAAAAAGGGTGTCCTGATGGACTGAAAACCTGAAAAGGCGGTCCAGGCAAAAATTAGGGATTAAAGCGTATGACTATGTCCCGTTCTCAGTCAGCTTCACCCAAGTTCAAGGGACTGAACAAGCCAATCACTTCTATCCGACAGCAGGAGATGAGATGCTTGAAGACATAATGACAGTAGTGGAAGTAGAACCGATAGGACTTTTTTCTGCATAGCTTTGTTTGCCTGACAATTTCCTCTTACTAGGATTTCTGTCTCCCTGTACACGAATTGCCTGTTTACAGGCCCTCTTTCAAAATCAATACAATTTTCTTTCCAAAAAGATGATTTCGTTTTTACTTTTTCTGTTTTGTTTGCATAAATGTCCATTGATTTAATTTGAATTGATTTATGCATTTGAATATGATCAATGTTTACCCAAAATGCATGCATAAAATAGAAATAGCAATTACTACAAGACTTCGGGATCGAGGAGAAGGTCTAACCACGCTTCCCAACGAATCCATTGCCAATTCGATTCCCCGGCAACGCCAGTTACTCTCCAGAAAAAATTGGCATCACTGGACAAACTGGTCATCTCTTCTACCCCCGGCCAAGCCTTGCCGAATGTTTCTTCCATCAGATAAAAATCAAATACCCTCGGCTGAGACAGGGTCATCAATACAAATATCTCCGACCAGAAGACTGAGATTTATTTCCCCAGTAGAGTCCCCTGGAAGAACGTTTCAGACGTATAGTGCATTCATTACATCATTTCATAACATATACATGCATACAATGTTCGCATTTATTTCAGACGCATAATTCATTCATTACATCATCTCGCAGCATACGCACGCATACAACATTTGCATCTCATGCATCATGACTTTGCACGAAACTAACTTTATTGTTCAGGTTAATCATCCTCCTGATCACATCCACAATTCAGACACATTTTTCAGACAGAATTCAGATGAACATCCATTCTGACAAACGTTCTGACATCCTCCTAATGGTGGCATCTCTAAGCCCACCCCAGATATTCATTGCAAATACAACCACAAATATTATCAGATACAGCCTAACGTACGGTTCATTCTGATTCAGCCCAACATATGACTCCTTCAGCTCAGATACGATCTAACGTGCGATCCATTCTGACATTCAGCAACTCTAATACGGTCTAACGTACGACCCATTTGGATCTTCAAACCCTCGGATACGGCCTAGCGTACGGTACATTCCAAGGTGTAGTCTAGCGTACGACTACTTTCTTCTTCAGATACAACCTAACGGACGGTTCATTCTGTAACTCCAATACGGTCTAACGTACGACCCATTTGGATCTTCAACTCAGATGTGATCTAATGTACGATCCATTCTGACCCCTTTTCAGATACAACCTAACGGACGGTTCATTCTGTAACTCCAATACGGTCTAACATACGACCCATTTGGATCTTCAACTCAGATGCGATCTAACGTACGATCCATTCTGACCCCTTTTCAGATACAGCCTAACCTACGGCTCATTCTGCAACTCCAATACGGTCTAACGTACGACCCATTTGGATCTTCAACTCAGATGCGATCTAACGTACGATCCATTCTGACCCCTTTTCAGATACAACCTAACGGACGGTTCATTCTGCAACTCCAATACGGTCTAACGTACGACCCATTTGGATCTTCAACTCAGATGCGATCTAACGTACGATCCATTCTGACCCCTTTTCAGATACAGCCTAACGTACGGCTCATTCTGCAACTCAGAGACGATCTAGCGTATGATCCATTCTGATTTTTCATCCTCAGCGAAGTCATCCGCCTAATGAACAACTCACTCTGGTATTCAGATACGGTCTAGCGTATGATCCATTCTGATCCCTTATCCCCAGCAGCGTATAACACACTCTGACTCCCCAGCGAAGTCGACAGCATAATGGACGACTCACTATACGATCTATTGTATGACCCAGTATGACACCCCTGCCTTCAGATATCGTCTAATGTACGACGCACTTTGAAGCTCTCATCATCAAACTTCCTGAATGGCATCTTTAAGCCCATCTCCATCAAGACTAATTGACCAGTGCAAATTTTTGGGGCATTCTAGTGTTCAATAATCTTTCACCTCTAGACCACGAATGGCATACTTGCCATCTTAACTCTCTCGGTTCAAGAATATTGAACAGGGGCAGCTGTCATACCCCAAAATTTGCCCATCAATCTTGCAAAACATCTCTCGAAGCACTCCAACTTATTCTGCAAGGCACTGACCTTAAAAGAACAAAGGCCCAGCTCACGAGTGGCCCAATCCAAAAAATGGCCCAAACTAGCCTGCTCGCTAGGCGAGCAATTCCTTCGCCTAGCGAACCCTTCGTCAGGCCACTCGCCTAGCGAAGCACCCAATCCAGAGAAAGGCCCAAACTAGCTTGCTCGCTAGGCGAGCAACTCCTTCGCCTAGCGAAGCTTGCGATGTATCAGAATTTTCGGGCTTCATTCTGAGCCCATTAGGTCATCACAATCACTATAAATATCGACGCTTCAGTCACGAAAATGACAGACGAAGACGGACGGAAACCCTGGCCTAGAAACCCTGGAGACCAGCTTAAAGAATTCCGAGTAAAGAAACCCTAAAGGCCGCTCATCCGCTCCGAAGCTACCGCCGCCCAACTCCATCCGATACCACGAGCGGTCAGTCCCTTCAACATCGCAGCTCAATTGCAAACAGGTTTGCGCATCGCTACTGTTTTATGCTTTTAATCGGTAATCTCTATATACATAAAGCATCATGATTAAATTTTCTGATATGTAATTTGACTTCACATGCAAATTTAAGTATACTTGAATATCCTGAATGCTTGTCCATGCTATTCCTGTAATTAAATGCCATGAAGTTCAGGGTTTCGGAGATCATGCTGCTGTCAAACTCAAAACCCGTGGCCGCTCGCTAGCACATCGCTAAGCGAGCCTATAGCGAGCATTCGCTGAGCCTTCGCTAGGCGAAGCAGGAGCGAACGAGACAGTGGCTGTTTTGTTTCTTTTCTGTTCTACCTTATGTTTATCTAATCAAGATGTATTATAATTCTGCATTATTTGGCCTGATTTTATGACTGTTGTGTTTATTTTGTGGTGCAATTTTCAATTGTACTTTATCTCGATGTTCTAACCCGTGTGCTGAATTGTGTAAAGGCTTACATATTCCCGAGAGAACGACCGGCTAGGTATTCCACTTTATGGGTGGGATACCCTCATGGAGATGGGTTCTGAATTACTTAATTTTAATGTGGAGATTCATCCTAATTGCCTAATTAATTTTAATGTATTGATTTCATCGATTTTAATGTGGACCTAATTACCTAATTGATTACGGCTATCTAATTAATTGTAAAACTTTGCCTTTAAATAAATGATCTTGGACCTCTCTTTGTTACCCTACGATTACGGTATTATGGTCATGTCCCGCGAATATGGGGATACACTTAGCAAAGACCCTTCGGTTAAATCATCATAGTCCCTCGAATGTTGCCTTTGTCCCACGATGACCCTTCGGTGTAGCCTACGGTTAAATGATGATAGTCCCTTCGAATGCTAAGGTGTCCTCACAATTGTTGCCTTCAATGACCAATCAATGACCCTACGATGACCCTTTTACATCCGAAGGATAAAACTACTTACTTCTCAATAGTAAGGACAGTTTTACCCTCATAAGGATAGGAAATGCCTATAAAGACCTTGGGTAGGTATAACTCTTAATTGCTTACTCACAATTTAAAATACTTTTCACACCTCACACCTTCCAAAACATCTTTTAGAAAATCCCCACTTGGCATACATTCGTACTAGAATCATTGCCAAGTTATATTTTTCTAAACGACTTTCAAAACTAAGCGAGATAACCACTTTGTATACATTCACGCAAGAATCATTACAAAGTTAAATTCTCCTTTTCAAAACATTTCCTACACATTTCTCAAACACTTTTTCAAACCAGAAAAACATAAATGATTAAGCAATTAAGAGCCCATGGATAACCATGGATACAAAGGGTGCTAACACCTTCCCTTTGTATAATGTACCTCCCGAACCCAAAATCTAAATTAAGGTCTTTCCTGTTCTTTTCCGCCTTTCCTTATTGGATAAAAGAAAAGTCGGTGGCGACTCTTGCTAACCGTGACATTTGCTTTCCAAAGCAAAAACAAATAAAGTCAGTTCACCGTATGACACATGTCAAACAATATCATCATTAGTGAGGGACACAAGTCTTTGGGACCACCGTAGACATTGTTTGTTCTCCACAAAAAAAGGTGTCTGAGGCAAGTGCGAAAGAACCACTTATACAGAAGAGGAACACCACACACAATAGTTCTGCCACCTTTAGAATTTCTCAAATGCAAAGAGAATTACATATCACCCAACAAAGTTGGAATAGGATTCCTAATCAAGAAGATTCTAATGGCGTTAACATCAACAAAATCGTCAATGTTAGGGAACAAAGTCAAACCAGAGATGAGCAACACAAAGGTAGCTTCAAAAGCATCCACACTACCGGCTTGAGCAAAGACAGTAGCTTTCCCTATGAGAAACTCAGAAGTCAGCCCAAACATACCTCTTTTCTTAGCCCAATGAGCCTCAATCTCAGACTTCTTCAGATGAAGGGCTTCAGCTATGATATGAGATATAGGAATCTCCTCCAATCCATTAAAAGTCACCTTGTCAAAAACAGGTATTCCCAAGAGATGGGCATACTCCTCTAATGTAGGCATAAGCTGATAATCAGGAAAAATGAAGCAATAGTAGAGAGGGTCGTAAAACTGAACCAACACACTCAAAAGTCCTTCAACCACATCAGCAGATAACACAGACAAATGTTTTTCCATGACGTTGCTTGAAGTCAAAGGGATCTAATACAAAGGATGACAACTTTCTTAGCTCTTTCGAGTCAGGACATCTGAAACTGTACTTCTTAGTGTTCCTTCGTCCATAATCCATGGTCTGAAAACATTTGCAAATAAAACCTCATTTCCTTAAAGTTATTTTTTGTGTGATGAATGTTATGATGCGCATGATTATATGAATGCAACAATCACAAATAAGGGATCACACACAAGGAAAAAAAAGGTTAAGGGATGAATCAAGTCATTGTCAAGATCAATCATCCATTTTGGTGGATTATGGTTTTCACCTTATCAACACCCAAGTTCCATTGATATTGACAAGACTTGATTGGATCAACCAAGAATCAAAAGGGTTTGTTGTGAGTCAGGAGCATGGAGTCTGGTTAAGAACCATTCCAAAGGAGTGTGCTAAGGGTAGAAACCTATAGATCATGTTCTAAAAAGTTCCCAGAGTCTTAATTCCATTTATCGGATATTATGGGTTAGGATGACTGACTCATCAACCCATAATATTCTCAAGAGAAACTCGTTTGAGTGTAGTATCACGTAACAACTATTATCAAGTCTACACCTGAACAGTCTCCGCACTACATCCTAAATAGACCAAGTTGGGTTAAATGTTCTACGGTCATCATCTTCTCGGACCCCAAATCAGAGAAAGTAATTCCTAACCACAAATAACTCGTGTGACATCAATAGCTCCAAAAGGGTCTCCACTGAGTAGATGGGTCTCAAGTCGAACATGACTATACCATCCTCCTATCTTAATTGCACTCGAGTCCAGGTTAGAACTTATCTCACCTCTTAGAGATCACCAATCACAACAAGCAGATTATATCACACAAACAAGTATACAAACATCAAATATACAATTATATACACATAAAAAAGTAAGCTAAACCCATTGAAGACTACTCCCCAGCAGAGTCGCCACTTAATTTCTATAGAGGTAAATTCATGACCATTGAGCTATGGATAAACTTAACATCAATAAAACTAGAGTCGCCACTGCGCTTTTATTGTTGCCAAAGGAAAAGGGAAAAGTACGAACAAAACTCAAAGATAAGAAGTTTTCAAATCAAAACTAATAAAATGCCAGAGATCACAGGTAAGGGGGTTGGTTACACAGAGGGAAGGTGTTAACACCCAAAGTGTCTTAGGTACTCCTAGGGAGCCCTTTTTTATGTGTGTATGCATTTTGGTATAAAAGATGTTTGCAATAAATAGAGTGTGGGGATGAGAAAAGAATTCATTAATTATATTTTTGTGTTTGACAAGACCTTCGGACTTGTGCATACGTACCAACATAAAAATGAGGGATCAAAACCTCGTAGTTTGTGGTATCAATTTCGAAATGAGTGGATTGATTTTAATCAAAATTTAAATTTAAAAGAGGCACAAAAGTCCCAAAAGAGTTTGAACGAGTGTTAGTTTTTTTTGTCTTTTGAAATTTTAAGTCAATATGGTTAAGTTCATTTACAAGTTTGATTAAGAAAAGAGTTTAAAAAATGCAATGGCATAAGGCCAAAGTTTCTAATTTGCAATATAGTCTAAGTTTGAAATCACAAGCGAAGAAGGTTTTTGAAAAGGGGGAGAGATTTTGAAATTTAAGAAGTGGGAGAAGATGAAGAGACTAATCCTAAGCATAAAATTAAAACTTAAGAGTTGAAAAGATCTGAGCAATGAGATGCAATCCAACAAACAAAAATTATCATATAGAAAAATCCATTTTCCCTTTGGACTTTGAATCAAGCAATATCAACAAGCAAATAGCAATATGAAGAGCAAGGCAACAAATAAAGATAGCCACATCCAAGCAAGCAACTTCACAGCTAACAGTCTTCTTTGTCTTTCTCATGCATGAGATGATATACTTCTTAATTAGCTCAGAATAAGGCATTAGACACAGGTTCAAAGTAACAGTTGCATCAAGACCATGTATTAGATGAATTCATGTAGATCCCAATACTTGCATCAAATGAAAGCTCAAATCATAATAACTTGGTCTCAGAAATGTTGGCATTGTCCAAGTCCTTTTGCATATGGAAGGTTGCCTAATTCTAAGTCCAAAAGCTCAAATCAAATCCAACAATCCATACAAACATTTTTTTAGTGTTTTTGTTGTTTATTAAGTATTTTAAGGTCCTAAGACCACAAACACAAACAAAATACACAAAAAAAATATACAATCACAATATATGACTCAAATGAACAAAGTGAAAATGACATAAATATAAACAAGTTAAATGATATTTAAATGACAAATGAAATGGTAAATGACTTGAATTTAAATTGCATAAAGTAAATAACTTTGAAATAAAATCAAGGTTAATAAAGGTTAGTCGAATGTTAGTTGATTAGATGTTAATGGAGTTTTGCTTTTCTAATTGATTAAGTCATTCTTTGAAGAACACTCAACCCTCTATTCACAAGCATGGATCCTTGAACCAAGACATCTTCCAAAGAAAGGAAAAAAGGCCAAGTTTCCACACAATACCATGAAAGGGGGGAGACTTACAATCTCACTTACTAGAATGCTATGCCTTTAGGGTCAAAATTTAGCACTATGTTAAACAATCGTAATTGGATTTATGTAGAAGTCACAACTATATGAGGTCGGACAATAAATTTTTGGTGTTAATGCATGTTAGAGATATGGTATAATGGACCATACTCCTAAAACATACCACACACAAAGAGAAAAAAGATGAAAGGATGGACATATCTCATTTATACTTATATTGGTTCATCTAATACAAAGTTATTGATGAACAAATTAGCCTTAGGATATTGAGACCTCATTGGTCAATGGAAAGGATGGGAGAGAATGTGATTGAAGATGAAGAGGAAGGGGAAATGAGAGAAACACAAATTGATCATGGGATGAATTTTATCAAAATAAAATCATTCATTCATTTTGGGAGATGAAATGTACATTTCATCAATCCCCTAAATCCAATGATTTTAATCCAACAAAAGTCAAATCAACCTTGACCAAGGCCCAAACACATAGTCAAACTTCACAAGTCAATAAAAATGGCTCAACATAATTTCTACACAATTAATCAATTAAAAATCAAATTAAAAATGCATTTAAATTAAATTTAGTTTGATCAAAACTTTAAACCTCTTCAAAACACCAAATAAATGGCCAAGCAATTTATCCAAGGTCAAACAAGGTCAAAGGACCTTAGACAAAAAATTTCACAATTTTTGAAGAGTCGGAAGTATTTTTAAATAATTAAAAATATGCACAAAACAATTAATTCATGAAAAATATCAAAATTAATCCAAAAAATAATTTTAATTCAGAAAATGAAAGGAAAATATTTGAAGATTTTTGGTGAAAGTCCCATATTTTTTGGATTAAAAATGAAATTAATATGAATTAATCAAAATAAATGGATTAAACATAAAAATTAAAAAATCAAAAAAACAAGGCCCATCAGATCTTCCTCATTAATTGAGGTGGCAGATCTGATGGCCAGAAGCACGCATTCCACAAACACCTTAGTCAAACACGATGCAGGCTTGGTAATCAGATTGGACGCGTGAGATTAAAATATTTCAAACGGATCAGATGGTCGGGATTGATCCAGCGCACCAACGGAGCCCTAGCTCCGGTCATCTTCTCCAGTGAGGACCACCAGACTGGTCCAACCAAAACCTTATGAAAAATGAAAAGTGAATACACTAATTTGAAGGAAAAATGCTCAGGAGCACGAATTTGGCCTCAATTTTCTCCAATTCCAAGTATATAAAAAGATACACGAATTTGAATTTTGAGGATCATGAACTGAATTGCTTCGATTTGATCTCAAAGCAACTCAATCTTCTTGCCTACATTGATAGGACTTCAGACAACCAAAAATCACAAAGAATGGTGAAGAATTAAGGGGGAATCAAAGAGAAGAAAATTCTGAAAATTCACCTTCAATGGAGCTTCAGATTGGCACAATCTTGATTCCAATTGTGTTTGGCCTTGCTTCAGATGCTTGTTGGAAGTGATTAGGATCAAGAAAAGGTCTGAACTCTTAGAGTTTCAATCTCAAAACAGATGGAGATTTGAAACTAGATTTTCAAAGAAAACCTTCAAGATTATCCTTCAATGGTGAGGGTTTGGATTGCAGGTTCAAAGCTTGGGCATGAGGTCCTTAATTCTGAGTAATGAGGGTCTTATTTATAGCCAAGGAGATTTATTTCCACACACTTCCAAATTTGGCAAATTTTGAGAAATTCCCTTGCATGCTTGCATAGGCGTGTGATAGGCTCGTCAAGCGATGCAATCAGGTCCAAAAATGAGTGAGGATCATGCTGAAATCATGTTACAAGGACATGCAATCATGTATCAAAAGTGGAAGTGGAAATCATCCAAATGGTTCTTCATCTTCCACCCATGCGCAAGTCCTTCATCCTTGGGCCAAATGAGATGATATTGAACTTTTTATAGAGGTGAGATCAAGGGGAACAACTTTCATGTTGAATACTTTTTCATTTGAATATTGGATCATGATGAATTTTGAGGTAGAAGTTTGGGAAATCAAACATATTTGAAAATTTTCTAAGTCCCAAGTCAAATGTTCACTTCTTCCACCTTGAATAACTTTTTCTATGGGCTTCAAATGGAAAAAGTTCCTTCATCAAAGTTGTAGCTATTTCAAACCTATTAAATTTGGTAACAAATTTGGCCTTATTTTGATTTGTCATGAAGGAGATATGCATTTTAGAAGTTGAGGAAAATCACTTGTTCAATGGTATTGGCCCAAAATGACCTATAATGTTTCCTCTTGGCACATGTATTTTCAAGTTGAATTTGAACTTCCTCCAATCATTATAGTTTATGTAGACCTATTTAATTTGATCATGGAATTTTAATGGATTTCATATCATAAAAATTGAGCAAGTTATGGTCTTGGGAAGTTGACCTCCAAACTAGGGTTCAGACAAAATGACCTATAATCTTTCATCATAAAAAATGACTTTACAAGAAAAACTAGATCTTGACTTCAATGTGAAATTTGTTTGCAATGTAATTTTGAGTAAATTTTCGCTTAGAATCATTTTCATATGACAAAAATTGTAGGAGATAGGGTCTAGGGAACCCCAGCTTTGACTAGTTGACTTTCTCTGGTCAACCACCATGACCCATCTTGCTAGCATGACATTCTATTGACTTTTGGGACTCATGGAGGATCATATATGTGTAAGATGATGAAATATGAAGTATCCCTTGAAACATTTAATCAAATGTTGAAGAAACTTGTTGAAGAAGTCACACAAGATACCCAGATGAATTAGGGTTTCCAAGACAAACAAACTCCAAACTCTTGATGATTTCTTGATCAAAATAACATGTGAAGATCATAAGGATCCATATATAATGATTAGAACCAATGTAAACCAATTCTTGATTGAGCTCCTTGTATTGAGGGTCTTAAACCCTATATATGAGCTTGATAGAGCATAAGTGAGCATGCACACTGCCTACAAAAGAAACAAACTATACACTGGCATACTTTTGGTATTTTGGTTAATAAATAATGAAAAACAAAGTATGATACAATCAAATGTGCTTGGTGATCTCTCCCAATTCAAACCCAGTGAATGGAGGGGTAAGGAGAATGTTAAGGTGTGATACCAATGATAATGCATATGATGAGATAACATGAGGGATCTTAGGGTCAAAATTGGGGTCTTACAAGTAATAAGCTCAAACAAAATGATTACCAACTACCAGACGAGTGATAACTTAACAAAGGTAACCAATCAAAGGTAAGAGGAACTATTACCCACTATCAACCAAGTGATAGCTTAACAAAGGTAATAAGCTCAAACAAAATGATTACCAACTACCATCCAAGTGATAGATTAACAAGGGTAACCAATCAAAGGTAAGAGGAACTATTACCTACTATCAGCCAAGTGATAGCTTAACAAAGGTAATAAGCTCAAATATAATGATTACTAACAACCAGCCGGGTGATAGCTTAACAAAGGTAACCATCTCAAGTGGGACCAAAATTCAACCCATTAATGAACTGGAGAGAAACGGTCAAGGAAGACTCAATCCAATAAGGACATGAACTCAATTGGAGATTAATTCCATCCAAGTAATAAACTAGAAAGGAAAACTGAAACAAAATTTTCCACGAGGATCAAGTTCTACGGGGAATTTAGAAAGGATAAATGCTTTCTGCTTAAGGTCGACACTCTATTGGAGAGAGGACACACACAGTCTGCGGGGAGTGAAAACACTAGAGAGTGGGGAAGCACCAAGAAAATGTGAAATGTACAAATAAATATCATGGTGATATTTATATGTGTATGGACATGCATATGAATATGCTGACAAAACAGGCGCAAAGGGTTAGACCGACAACACAGTACACCCATATACTTAGCTAATCTCAACGAGATTGAGATGCTACCTGGGATCTTGCTAGAGATTCTACCATTCCTGCAATCTTATGCTAGGGAAATTGTCATTCTTGAATATATGCAACAAAGAGAAATCCTGTCTGGGGAAGTTACTGAATTCCATTCTTTAGGATCTTACCATTCTTGAGATTACTATTAACATTCCTCTTTCGTATTCACAAGTCAAGGAAGAATATATTTTTTGTAAATTTCCAAAACATGATTGTTTAGATATATTTTATTTCAAAAATTATCATAAAAAATAAATGAAATTTCGTAAACTAAAACAAAATAAGAATAGCAAACAAATGGATAAAAGGCTCAAATTTTATTAATAGAATGGTAGTCTACAAATGGAATGACTCCACGAATTTTTACAAAGTTGAAAAATGGTAAATACATGGAAAGGGCTACATTGAAATACAATGACCCCTATTCTCCCTAACAACTTTGAATTCCGCTATGCTTTGAACTTCGGTCAAGAATGACTGAATGAGAATTCGTGATAGCCACTGTTGCTTCGAACAACCAAGTCCGGTCTGATGCAATTACTTGCCATAATCCTTAACTTTTGCCTAGATTTCCCTTTTGGGTTCAATCTAACGGGATGATTACTTTTTGTTTATGTCTCTAATTTTTGCCTGCACCATCCTTTCAGGTTTTCAATCCACTGAGATGCTCATTTTAGCCAAAGCCACCATTTTGGGTTTTCAACTTAGCGAGTTGTTCTTTTATTTTTTTAGGCGAAGTATTTATTGACTGCATTAACATTCATAGGAAGAGGGATCTCCTCACCATCCATAGTTATAAGAATCATTGCACCACCAAAGAAAGCTCTCTTAACAACATATGGACCTTTATAATTAGGAGTCTACTTACCCCTATAATAAGTGTTGAAAGACAGGATCTTCTTGAGCATAAGGTCACCTTCTCTGAATACACGAGGTTGAACCTTCTTGTCAAACACTTTCTTCATTCTCTTTTGGTATAATTGGTCATGACACAAAGTCGTCATTCTTTTCTCTTCAATTAAATTCAAATGACCATATATGTTCTGATACCATTCAGCCTCAAACAAATTGGCTTCCATTAGGACTCGCATTGATGGGATCTCAACCTCTACAAGGAGCACTGCTTCCATTCCATACACAAGAGAGAAAGGGGATGCCCTTGTTGAAGTACGAATCGATGTACGGTATCCATGCAAAGCAAAAGGGAGCATCTCATGCCAATATTTATATGTCACAACCATCTTTTAGATAATCTTCTTAATGTTCTTATATCCAGCTTCAAGAACCCCATTCATCTTAGGTATGTAAGGAGAAGAGTTATGATGTTCAATCTTGAAGTCATCACAAAGCTTTTTCATTATCTTATTATTCAAGTTCGACCCATTAATGGTCTTATTTGGAACATCATATCGGCAAATAATCTGATTCTTGATAAATTGGACCATAACCTGCTTGGTCACATTAGCATAAGATGCTGCTTTAACCCATTTGGTGAAGTAATCAATAGCTACCAGAATGAAACGATGCTCGTTCGGAAGCTTTAGGTTCAATCATACCAATCATGTAAATTCCCCACATAGAGAAGGGTCATGGAGATGAAATAACATTGAGAAACGTCGGAGGCACATGAATCTTATTAATATAAATCTGACATTTATGGCACTTCTTCACATATTTACAACAATCAGATTCCATTGTCAGCCAATAATAACATGCCCTTAACATCTTTTTAGCCATTGCATATCCATTGGCATGAGTACCAAAGGATCCTTCATGGACTTCTTGCATTAACATGCATGCTTCTTGTATATCCACACACTTGAGCAAAACCATGTCAAAGTTTCTCTTGTACAACACATTTCATTCAGAAAGAAATTACCACACAGTCTTCTCAAAGTCTTCTTATCTTTGTTGGATGCCCAAGCGGGTATTCCTGACTTTGGAGGAAACACTTAATATCATGATACCAAGGCTTATCATCTATGACTTCTTCTGCTGCAAACACGTGAGCAGGTCTATCAAGGTGCATAATTCTGATATTGGGAGCGTCATTCCAATGATTTAATTTATACATAAAAGAAAAAGTAGCCAAAGCATCCGCCATTTGATTCTCTTCACGAGGTATATGATGAAACTCAACTTTATTGAAGAAAGTCGACAACCTCCTCACATAATCTTTGTAAGGAATCAAAATAGGATGACGAGTCTCCCATTCTCCTTTAATATGATTAACCACCGGGACTGAATCTCCATATACATCAAGGATTTTAATTCTCAAATTAATGGCCTCTTCAAGACCTATGATACAAGCTTCATATTTTGTCATATTATCCGCACAATCAAACATCAATTTTGCAGTGAAAGGGATATGAGAACCCTTAGGAGTAATAATGATTGCTCCAATTCTATTACCATAAGCATTAACGGCTCCATCAAATATAAAACCCCACAGGGATCCAGGCTCTGGTCCTTCTTCAGGCAATGGCCCATCACAATCTTTAGCTTTTAAGTACATAACGTCTTTATCAGGGAAGTCAAACCTGATGGATTGATAATCTTCGATCGGATGGTGGGCCAAATGATATGTGAGAATACTTCCTTTAACCACCTCCTGAGTATGATACTCAATATCATATTCAGACAATAACATTTGCGAACGAGCTATCCTTCCAGTCACAACAGGCTTTTCAAAAATATACTTAATTGGATCCATTTGGGATATCAACCAAGTGGTATGATTGATCATATACTCGCATAAACGTTTGCTAGCCCAGGCTAAACCACGACAATTCTTCCCAATCATGGAATACTAAGACTCACAGTCTGTAAACTTCTTACTCAAATAGTAAATGACATGCTCCTTTCTACCAGTTTCATCTTGTTGTCTAAGCACACAACCCATGGACTCTTCTAACACAGTCAAATACATAATCAGTGGTCTTCCTTCCATTAGAGGAGACAATATATCAGGTTCAAGCAGATACTGTTTGATGTTGTCATATGCTTTCTGGAAGTCCTCTATCCAAACGCAACCTTGATCTTTACGGAGAAGCTTGAAGATTGACCCACACGTGGTAGTCATGTGAGATATAAATCTGGATATGTAATTTAGACGTTCGAGGAATCCTTTGACTTGTTTTTCTGTCTCTAGTGAAGGCATTTCTTGAAAAGCTCTGACTTTATAAGGATCTACTTTAATACCTTCCAGGATGACAATGAAACCCAACAGCTTTCCTAAATGGACACCGAAAGTACATTTAATAGGATTCAACTGGAGTTTAAACTTTCTCAACCACTGAACCAACTTTAGAAAATACTCAACATGATCTTCTTCAGTCTTTGACTTAGTAATCATATCATCAACATAAACTTTTATCTCCTTGTGACATATGTCATGGAAAAGGGTAGTCATGGCTCTTTGGTACGTTGCACCAACATTCTTTAAACCGAAAGGCGTCACGCTATAGCAGAATGTTCCCCAGGGTGTAATAAATGTTGTCTTTTCCATCTCCTCGGGTGCCATCTTGATCTGTTTATAACTGGAGAACCCATCCATAAAGGATAAGACATTGAACTTACATGTATTATCAACCAACATGTTAATGTGTGTTAAGGGAAAATCATCTTTCGAACTAGCTTTGTTCAAGTCTCTATAATCAACACACATCTAAACTTTTCCATCTATCTTTGGAACTAGCACAATATTGACCACCCATTGAGGGTACTCAGAAGTAACAAGGAAATCATCATCAATCTGCTTTTGAACCTCTTCTTTGATTTTGACAACCATATCAGGATGAGTTCTTCTCAACTTCTGTTTAACCAGCGGACACTTTGGCTTCAATGGTAATCAATGCTCCATAATATTTGTATCGAGACTTGATATATCTTGATAAAACCAAGCAAACACGTCCACATACTCAATAAGAATCTCTACCATCCTCTTCTTAGTCTGGACAAAGAAGTGCCCCAATCTTGACTTTTTTCTTGTCATCTTCGGAACCTAAATTAATAACTTCCAATGGCTCTTTATGAGGTTGAATGGTCTTCTTCTTATGCTTAACCAAACGGGAAATCTCATAAGGAATCTCTTCAACATCCTCTTCTTCCATTTCGAACACAAGGAACTCAAAGTTAGAAGATGGCATAAGGTCATTGTTTTCAATGGTTTAACAATGAATCTACACGGTGATTTTATGCTTGACTTTAGAATATGAACAAATAAACGCGCATTGTGATGCAAATATAAAAGTGATTATTATCTTGGTTTTTTATGTCACCATTTTTTAAAGAAAAAAGCAAAAAGAGAAAACATAATATGGATAAACAAAATAACATTTTATTAATGATGATAAAAATCTGAAATAAAGCCCACATAGATTCATTTTCACCTTGGGCATGGTGAAAGGATTTTTTAAAATAACAACAAAAAATATATTACTTAGATAAGTGAATAACATAAGGAACATCAACATCAATCCAATTTTGGCATATCGATCCATGTGTCACAAAGTTGGCGCCTCTTGCTCTTCATCGTCTTCTAGGATGGTGGCAGTAAACTGATCCTTAGAATGAAGAAAGCCAGCACTGTGAAACACTTCCTGAATTCACTTCAAATCTCTTCGGGTTGAACCAGGTGAAAAGCCCAAACCAACTTTGTGCTTGTTCTCAGCAATCTCAACAACTTGTACCCATCTAGCAGATTGACCATTTTCTACCACATGTTGGGCATCTTTCAAAGATGTCATGGATTCCCCATTCTTCATGGCAGCAATATCATCAACATAAAGAGATTGAAACTATGTTCCCACAGCTTCATCAACATCAATGTACGAAAATGAAGAGAGATGACTCACCAACATGGCATGCTCGCCACCCATGATTACTAACTCCCCATTCTTCATAAACTTCAGCTTCTGATGGAGAGTTTATGTCACTGCCCCAACCTCATGAATCCATAGACTTCCTAAGAGACAATTGTAGACGGGATGAATATCCATCACCTGAAAGGTAATTTGAAATAAGCATGGACCTATCTTCATTGGGATATCAACTTCCCTAATTACAGTCTTCCTCGAGCCATCAAAGGCATTCACAGCAACCCCACTAAATCTCATCGGAGCACGTTGATAAGAAAGCTTGGACAGAGTGGACTTAGGAAAAACATTCAGAGAAGAACCAGTGTTCACTAGCACATTGGACATGGCATCTTCTTGACATTTCATAGAGATATGCAGAGCCAAATTATGATTCCTCCCTTGCTCAGGCAACTCTACATTACTGAAACTCTGATTGTTACATGCGATAACATTGGCTATAATACCATCAAACTAATCAATTGTTACATCGTGATCCACATGGGCTGGCTCCAGGACCTTCTACAAAGCCTCTCGACGAGCTTTTGAATTCATTAGTAAAGATAAGACATATATATTGGATGGGGTATGCAATAACTGGTTCACCACATTAAAATCATTTCTCTTAATCAATTTTAACACTTCATCCTGATCGGAATTCTGATCCACACCGCTGGATTGACCAAACTGCATAATAGGATTTTTCTCTTGAGTTGGCTTTCCTACCACAACATCTCCAGTTCTCTTGGGAGTTGCAGCAACAAATACTCGACCGCTTCGGGTCACACCACTTACATCGGCAATGTTCACAACAGACAAAAAAGAAGGAATATGGACTTCTTTACCATCTTCCACCATGGTAACACTATACTTGTAAGGAACAACTTTATCAGATTTGTAAGGCGTATGACCTTCCAAACGAATGACCAACTGAGAAACAACAAACTTCTGACCATTATACACAATCACAATTGGTTCTGAAAGATTAAAATAGGGAACTATGACGTTTATTTCATGCTCATCTTCATCCATATCTCTCGTAATCTGAATAAGATTTTGATCCAACATTTCTTGTAAGTCTCTTTTCACCATAGCACACCCTCAGGGATTTCTGGAACAAATATGGCAAGAAGCATCATCATGCTCATAATAGCTCAACTCACACAAAGTTGCATGCATTTCGACTAAGGATCTTCTGATTAGATTGACATCAAAAACTCGGTATTTTCCAGGATATCCTTCGACCATATTCACAGTTGCACCACCATGTTTGGGCAACGGATTGGCTTGTACATTGGGACCAGAGTCTTTAAAAGAAAAAAAATACCATTTTGCATTAACCTTCTCACCTCAGCTTTCAAAGAGAAACAATTTTCAATATCATGATCGGGTGCTCCTTGATGGAATACACAATGATGAACAGGTTTATACCACCACTGAAGCTCTTTCGGAATAGCTGGTGGAGTTCTTGTTTGTACCAAATTCTTCTATATTAAAGTAAGAAATAATTATGTATAGGTCATTGGAATTATATCAAATTGTGCGGGCCTTTGGGAACGATTCTGTTGATTTTGTTGATTTGTATGTTATTGAAAATACGATTGATAACTCGGTGCTACTTGAACAACCGGAGTAGAATTAATAACTGGAGTTACTAACACCACATGCTGATGACGTTGATTGTTCCTCGGAAATCTCCAACATTTCTCTTGCGAGATAGCGGTAACATCATGTTCCTTCTTCTTGTTTAAATCATTCCCATACTTTCTGGAATTGTCATATGAACCACCTTCTTTAAATCATCCCTCACATAAACCTTATTCTAATCTCAAATCCATGTTTACCATATCGGTAAAATCACTAGGAGCGCTTGCAACCATCCTGTCATAATAGAACAGACTCAGAGTCTTCAAAAAAAGCTTTGTCATTTCCTTCTCTTCCAACGGAGAACTGACCTACACAGCAATTTCGCGCCACCTCTTCGCGTACTCCTTGAATGTTTCTTTATACTTTTTGGACATAGAACAAATTTGATCTTTGTCTGGTGCCATGTCAAAATTATACTTGTACTGACGAACGAAAGCCTCACCTAGGTCATTGAAGGTTCGAATCTGGGTGCTATCGAGTCCCATGTACCATTTCAAAGCGGCACCAGTCAAACTGTCTTGAAAGTAGTGGATCAACAATTGATGCTTGTCAGTCTGAATTGACATCTTACAAACGTACATCACCAAATGATTTAAAGAACAAAAATTTCCCTTATACTTATTGAAATCTGGAACTTTGAACTTGTGCGAAATCTTCAGATTAGGAACTAAGCACAATCATGATCATTCTTCCCAAACTGATCTTTCCCCCTCAAAGTCTGAATCTCTTTCTGCATAGCTTGAAACTGTTCTTAAAACTCGTCCATCCTTTCATAGACGCCAACAGTTTCACTCTGATCAACATGAAAAATGGGTTCTTTGACATAAGGAGCACCATGAACTACGAGAGGTGGTATTGACATAACTGGTTGAGCCATAGGAACTTCAACAGCAGGTTGATACCCTTCAGGCATAAAGTTATGAGGCATGCCCCAAGGGAAACCAGAAGGCATGTAGTGCTGCAGAGCACTGACTGGAGCCATAAAAATGGGCGTAGACACAATTTTAGAAATCACAGTCCTCTGGAGCGAAGTCTGAGGAGAAGGAGGTGGTTGATTTTGAGCAGCCACCAGAGTTTCCATCATAGTAGTAAGCATTTCATAACTGCCCCTCAAAGTAGTCACCTCTTTACGAAGTTCACGATTCTCTTGCTCTAGATGATCCATCTTCTTTAGTTGATTAGCTCGAGTATTGTACTGGTGAGACAACTTGTCTGGACGAAGACAAAGAAAGAAATAATACCTTTGGAAACCTTACTCAAAGCAAGACCAAGATGATGCATGATATGCAAATGTGGATGTTATTATTATTATTTTTCAAGGAACTTTAAGACATAAATTGCACACATCATAATAGGAATAATGTGTTTCGAAGTACTGAAAATCTCATTTTATTAATAATGTAAAGGATTACAATTATAAATACAATTTAAATGATTATAAATGGAAAGAAACTGGCTCTATGGAATCATGTTCGATGACGACCCAACTTTAAGCTGATACTTCTTGCAAATCCTTTTGATCTCTATTTCATAATTGTTTTTTATAGAATCTTTCTCCACACGAGCTTGTCTACAATTCCTTTCCAACCACCAGAAGTAGGAAGATAAGTAGATGAAATGCTAGAGGAAAACAAATCCGCTTGGTCTCTTAATCTCTTCACAACACGTTGCTCAAGCAATTCTATCAAGTTATCCTTCTCCTTCAACTGCTCCTATAATTCTACCTTCTCAAGTTTTGAGGTGTGAAATTTGTCTACCCAATCATCCCTCTCTTGATTCATCCTATCCAAAGCCTCTTGTTACTCCTCTATGCCTTTAATAATGGGTGATTTGACCATTACTAAAGACATAGGTCTTTCATAAGCATATGGCATCTTGAATTATTTTGCTCTCTTCTTCACCCAACTAGTGTAAGGCTCCAAAGCTATACAATTCTTAAATCCAAGCTCGCTTTTTCCTTTCCTATGAATATTGTGCCAAGCATGCACCATCCTAGCATTCAATCCTTGAGTGTATTTCCCTTCCTGAAAGAATAAACCCTCCAATAAAGTGTTATTAGGTTTGTATTTCATAGCGAACCCAAGTCAATGTCTCGCCAAAGTCGGATTTTAGTTGATTCCCCCTTGCGTACCAAGAAGAAGCACATTAAAGAACTCCCTACAACTATCAATAATCTCAACGTTGTTGTAAGCAGAAGAATACTAAGTTATATCATCATTGGTGAGAGACATAAGTCTTTGAGACCACCTTAAATAATCCTTGTTTTCTTTAAAGATATGAGACTGCGGAAAATGCGAAATAAACCACTTGTACAATAAAGGCACAACACATGCAATAGTTCCACCTCATTTAGAAGTCTTATGATGAATGGAGAAATAGGTGTCGCCAAGCAAAGTTGGAACTGGGTTCCCAACCAAGAAGATCCCCATAGCATTAACATCAACAAAGTTGTCAATGTTAGGAAACAAGACCAAACCATATATGAGTAAGGCAATAATAGCTTCAAAGGCCACCATGCTACTAGCATTGGCAAAAGAAAAGGCTTTATAGGTCAGAAACTTTGAAGTCAACACTCGGATACCTCCTTTGACAGTGAGATTGACATCTATGTCAAATTTCCTCAGGTGAATAGCTTCAGCAATAACTCGAGACTCAAGAATCCCTTCCACTCCACTAAAAGGAACTCTATCATAAACTAGCATACCTAAAAGATAAGGATACTCCTCCATGGTAGGAAATAACTGATAATCGGGGAAAGTGAAACACCGATAAACAGGATCATAGAAATGAACCAAAGTACAGAGAAGACCATCCTCAACATCAGTATATAGAACAAATAAAAGTCTCCCAAAACGGTCTTTGAAATCCTTAGGATCATCCATAAAAGATGCTAGCTTCCTTAATTCCATGAGATCAGGTCATCTGAAACTGTATTTCCGAGTCTTCCTTCTTCCAATATCCATTATCAAAATATTTGTGATGTTTGTAAAGAGAGTCTCTAAGTTCCTCGAAAATTGAGAAAAATTCTTATGAATGCAATGAGTGCATGATGCAACAACCACAAACAATATCATACAAAGCACATAAACAAGGTCCAAAGGTTTGGAGTCACGGGCATGGAGCCAAGGGTAAGAACCAACCCACAATGTGTATACTAAGGGTATAATTACCTATAGAACAAGGTTTTAAAAAGTTCTCAGAGTCATAATCCCATCTTTTGGATATTACCGGCTTAAGCAACTTCTCATCAACCAATAATATTCTCAAAAGAAACTCGTCCGAATGTAGTATCGTGTAACAACTAATTCAAGTCTACACCTGAATAGCCACCACACTGCATCCCAAAAGGCCAAGATGGGTTAAGGGTTCTAAGGTCCTCAGCTTCTCGAGCTCCCAGGTCAGAAAAAGTGATGCCAATTACGACTACTCGTGTGGCATCAGTAATCCCAAAGGGGTCTCCACTAAGTGGGGGATCTCAAGCCAAATTATTAAGGATTAACTCCACATAAGCCAAACATGACTATACCACCCTCCTATCATAAGAGCTCTCAATTCCGGGTATATGACTTATCTCACCACACAGAGATCACCAAGCACCAGACAGAACCAACAATAACAAACAACAACAAACACAATATATACATATAAACAAAGATGAGCTTAACCCACTAAGGACTACTCCCCATCAGAATCACCACTTTTCTGTAGCGGTAAATTTTTTGAGATTAGGCTATTGATTAACTTAACTTATAAAGCAAGAGTTGCCACCGTGTTTTTATTGTTTCCAAAGGAAAAGGGAAAAAGTACGAATAAAATCGGAAGAAGTTTTAAAATAAAACTAATAAAAAGAGACAAGGGTCCGGGGGTTAGTTATGCAAAGGGAAGGTATTACCATCCTAAACATCCATGGTACTCCATGGGAACCTCTCTGAAAATATGTACATTCTAGTTTAAAAAAGGTGTTGTTTGCAAAATATTGGAGAAATGGTAAAAGAAATATTTTTTATGATTTTTTTGGTGTTTGCTAAGACCTTTTGAAGTCTCATGCTTGCGTACTAACAAAGTGCAATGGAGGATCAAAACCTCATAGTTCATGGTAAAAATAACAAAGGTGTTTGTTTTGATTCATTTTTAATGAAAAGACATTTTGTCATTTTAAGGAGAATACTCAACTAGTCACCCACAAGTATGAGATATTTGCATCATCACGAGAAGGGCTTCAACCTGGATAAGGATCAACAAGTATGCCACTAGCTCTCATAAATGGAAAAAAATTGTCATCAATACTATGGAGATAGGAGAGTTATATCTCAACTATGGAAATGACTCATGTCTAAACTTTTGAGAAAAGTTTTAAAAGGAAAAGTACACAAAGGGAACAAAATGGTTTACATGATGTCATACCCCAAAATTTGCCCGTTAATCTTGCAGGACATTTTTCAAGGCACTCTAACTCATTTTTCAAGGCATTGATCTTAAAGGAACAAAGACCCAGCACACAGGTGGTCAAAAAAAATGGCTTAAAATGGCTTGCTCGCTAGGCGAGCCAAATCATTTGCCTAGCGAACTCTTCGCTGCGCCACTCGCCTAGCGAAGCTTGCGAATACCAGAATTTTTGGGCTTCATTCTGAGCCCATCAGGTCACAAAAATTATTATAAATACCAAGACCTCATTCAGAAAAAGGGAGATCAGTCAGAGAAAAGGAGATCAGTAAGAGAAAAAGGGATTGGTCAGAGAAAAGGACAGAAGGAGACGGACAGAAACCCTAGCAAGGAAACCCTAACAGAAGCAACCGAGCAAACCCTGGAGGCTAACAAAGAGAATTCAGAGCAACCCTAAAGGAAACCCTGAAGACAACTCATCTGCACAAAGGTTACCTCCGCCCAACTCAATCCGACACCAAGAGTGATCTGCCAATTCAACGTTGCAATTCAATTGCAAACAGGTTTGCACTACCATTACCGCTTTATGCTCTTAATTTACATGTGGCATTATGATTGAATTTATAAACACATCTTAGATTTTGCATATGGGTTTAAGTATATATGAATGTGCAAAATAATATCTTGAATGTTTAACCATGTAATTTCTGTAATGGATGCCATAGGGTTTGGAGCTCGCTAAAATCGTACTGTTCTTAAATTCAAACCCGCAGTCGTTCGCTAGCACATCGTTAAGCGAACCTGTAGCGAGTGTTCGCTAAGCCCTCGCTAGGCGAGGCAGCAGCGAACGTGACAGTCGCTGACTTTTCTGTTCTGATCTTTGCTCATCTGACATGTTCTATCATAGCCATGCATTGTTTACCTGACCCTATTACTGTTGTGATTCCTTTTGTTTGGTGCAATTCTCGATTGCACCCTGATTTGGTGTTCTGACCTGTTTGCTGAATTTTGTAAGGGTTCACATACTCCCGGAAAAGGTAGCTTGCTAGGTATTCCACTTTATTTGTGGGATACCCTTGTGGAGATTCATCCTAATTACCTAATTGATTATGATATGGAGATTCATCCTAATTGCCTAATTGATTATAAAATACTGCCTTTGAATATGTGATCTTGGCCCTCTCTTTGTTGCCTTACGGTATTACGGTATTACGGTCATGTCCCGCGAATGTGGGGATACACTTAGCAAAGACCCTTCGATTAAATCATCATGTCCCTATAAGATAAATCATAGTCCCTCGGATGCTGCCTGCGAATACATGATTTTGTCCCTCGATGACCCATCGTTGTAGCCTACGGTTAAATGATGATCGTCCCTTCGAATGTTAAGGTATCCTTACAACTGTTGCTTTCAGTGACCGATCGATGACCCTACGATGTCCCTTACATCCAAAGGACAAGACTACTTACTTCTCAATAGTAAGGACAGTTTTACCCTCATAAGGATAGGAAATACCTATAAAGACCTGGGTAGGTATAACTCTTAATTGCTGACTCACAACTTAAAATATTTTTCACACCCCACAAATTTGCAAAATATCTATTAGAAAATCACCACTTGGCATACATTCGTACTAGGATCATTGCCAAGTTATATTTTTTCTAAACCGCTTTCAAAATTAAACGAGATAAATACTTTGTATACGTTCGTACAAGAATCATTACAAAGTTAAACTCTCTCTTCAAAACATTTTCTAAGCAGTTCACAAACACTTTTTTTTAGACAAGAAAAATAACATAAGTGATCAAGCAATTAAGAGCCCATGGATAACCATGGATACAAAGGGTGCTAACACCTTCCCTTTGTATAATGTACCTCCCGAACCCAAAATCTAATCAAGGTCTTTCCTGTTCTTTTCCGCCTTTCCTTATTGGATAAAAGAAAAGTCGGTGGCGACTCTTGCTAACCGCGACATTTGCTTTCCAAAGCAAAAACACAAAAGTCCAGTTCACCGTATGACTGAACTGGCGACTCTGCTGGGGATAACAAAGAGAGGTTACCTTAAAAAAAAAAAAAAAAAAAAAAACAAGATCGCTTATTTGAATTGTCTGATTTAATTTTAAGGGGTTGCTTGGGTATGTTGTGCTTGAGTGAAAGATCCTACACCCGGATCTAGTGTACCTTAGGTAAGTAGCAATAGATCATCGCGACTATCCGGCGTATACTGGAATGGTTAAAATGATGGCGACGGTTAATGTGACACTTTGGATGTCCTGATGTTCCTCATGTTTACTTGAGGAGAAATTTGGCGTCGGCGTGGTGTCATCAAAGCATTAACCAGACCTTTAGAACCCTAATTGACTCATCCTGGCCATTAGAAAGTAGTGAGATAACTGACTTCGGTTCCGACTGGGGTTGGTTGAGACTCGGTACTACACTCTTTGAGATTGGACTTTAGGGAAGCTTTGGTCAACCACTTGGTGTTGCACTGAAGTGGACTTAAAGGAAGGTCAATGATTGGAGATCCTTTTAGAACCCGGTTACTATTCTAGGACAGGTTGAACCAACCAAACTTCAGTGGGGAGGGTACTTACCTATGGAACTCATGCAAGCCTTAAAAGTTAGGGATGATTGTTGTGTGACTTGTTTGTGCTTATTATTTGCTTACCATCATAACATCATAACATCATGATATCATGGCATTGTACTAACCATTTCAAGGACTTAGGGATTTGACTTTGCTCTGTTTAACAGGGCTATGGCTTCCAGGAAGACTATCCGGATTAATTTCGTAGTGGCCTCTCCTCAACTAAAGAATTTAGTGTCATAACTTCCTGATCAGGCTCAGTTCATCAAGAAACATGGTTCTCTCCTCAATTTAGTTACCACCGGTTTCAAGGAAGATATGATGAGAGTTTTATTCCAGTTCTTCGACCCTAAACATCATTGTTTCACCTTCCCGGATTATCAGTTGGTGCCCACGTTAGAAGAATTCTCCAGGCTGCTTGGGATACCTATCCTTGATCAAACACCTTTTAGTAGTTTAGAAAAGATTCCGAAGTCTGAAGAAGTTGTCGCGGCTTTACACATGACAAAGTCCGATATTGAAACTAATTGGGTAACAAGAAGTGGAGTTAAGGGTTTACTTGCCAAATTTCTGATAAATAAGGCCCGAGAATTCCTAAAAGTTATGGATGTCCATGCTTTCGAAGATGTCCTAGCATTACTAATCTATGGTTTGGTGCTATTTCCTAATCCGGATCAGTTCATAGACATGAATGCTATTAAGATATTTCTCACTCATAACCCTGTGCCTACCTTGCTTGGAGACATTTTGCATTCCCTTCACACCCGTACTATGAAGAGGCAAGGGACTCTCATGTGCTGCGTACCTTTATTGTCTAGGTGGTTTATTTCGCACCTTCCTCAATCAGTCTTGAAGAACGAGCAGAATTTGAAATGGTCTCAAAGGATAATGTCGCTCTCCCATTCAGACATCCGTTGGTATCCTCATCTCAAAGAAAATGTTATCATCATTGACCGTTGTGGAGAGTTCCCTAACGTACCACTCCTAGGAACAAGAGGAGGTATTACTTATAACCCGACCTTAGCCCTACGTCAGTTTGGTTGTGCTCGAAGAGATGGTCCACATGAAATAATTATTCGAGGTACTGTGTTTGACTATGACAACGACTCTCAAGGTCTCCGTCAAAGGTTTGTACGAGCTTGGGGCATGGTGAAAAGAAGTACTTTAGGACAGAAAAACTCTATTCCTATGGAACCTTATCTCAGATGGGTACGCGCAAGAGCTCGTGAACTTGTCATGCCATATCTTGCAGTCGGACCATTGATTGTTGAACCAGGAGTTGAAGGAGGTACTCCTCAGATCATTCCTTATCCAGATATGCCTACCGATGTTGAAGAATTGAAGAGATCCTGGATCCAGTTGAGAGAGGAAAGGGATACTTTTGAAGCCCAGTTCTGTGCTGAAAGGAAGAAAGTGTTAGAACTTACCAACCAGCTTAATGAGGAACGAAGACTCAATGCATATCTTCGCCCAAAAAGAAGCCGTCCCTGGGAGACTTGAGCTTTCATTGTATTTTATTATTTTGTTGTAATGAACATTGATTAAAGAAATTATTAATAAAGTTTCCCTCCTTTTGGTGGTTTACGCAAAGTTAAATTCCAAAAGTCCTTGAAAACATTTCATACATTGCATAGCATAACATAACATTGCATAACAGGTATTCTAAAAGATCAATGTTCTCACGGTCTTCCTTCTAAACAGAAAAATGGCCGTCGAACAAACTGTCAAGGATCTCCAGGCTCAAAATGCTCAATTCCAGGAGATGATCTTGAACTTATCCAAGGGGCAGGAGGAACTGAAGGCTCTCTTGCTCGAGAAGAAGAAAGACAAGAAAGTTGTGAGCTACATTAACCCGGGAAGAAGGCTTAAAGGACAGGCCGCAGGAGTCAAGATCAGAATGCCGAAGGATCAAGAAGAGGAGACAGAGAATGATTCAGAAGAGGAGAATGTTGATCTCTTCAACCCTGAGGACGACGATGAAGATTACGAGAATGAACAGTACTCTCCAAGAGATGGCAAGTACAAGTTGCTGGAAGAACGTATGCTAGCTTTGGAGGGCCAGAAGGCGCCCGGTCTGGATTTCGAAAGCTTGGGTCTGGTCTCCGATGTGGCCATTCCTCGCAAATTCAAGATCCCCACTTTCACTAAGTACGATTGTGCGTCTTGTCTTCAGATGCATCTGAGAGCTTATGTGAGAAAGATTCAGCCGTATACCACTGATAGAAAGCTATGGATCCATTTCTTCCAAGAGAGTCTGGCTTGCACACAGTTGGAATGGTACTATCAGCTCGAGAGCTCTAACATCCGCACCTGGACTGATTTAGCGACAGCTTTCTACAAGCAGTACCAGTATAATTCTGAACTAGCGCCTACTCGGCTACAGTTGCAGAATATGACTATGGGATCTAAAGAAGGCTTCAAAGAATATGCTCAAAAATGGAGAGATTTGGCTGGCAGAGTCAAACCCCCTATGACTGATCGAGAATTAGTAGACATGTTCATGAGTACACTGACGGGCCCATTCTACAGCCATCTATTGGGAAGTTCCTCATCAGGTTTCACTGAACTTATATTAACAGGTGAACGTGTTGAAAGCGGCATTCGAAGTGGAAAGATACAGGCGGCTACCTCTGCAAGCACCAAAAGGTCCTATCAGGGGAGGAACGAATCGAATGATGTGTACGGTCAAAGGGGTCGTAGCAAGAAAAATCGTGACCATACTGTTGGGGCAGTTACGATTGCAGCACCGCCATCTCAAAACTTCCAGCACAGACAAGACAGGCCAAGAAGGCAGTTTACCAAGATCAATATGACTTTAGCACAGGCACTGCAGGGTATGCTAAAAGCAAAGTTGATTACCCTCAGAGATCCTCCTACGAATCCCAACACTACTTCTCCTCGTTATAATCCCAATGCCAGGTGTGCATATCACTCCGATAGCCCCGGGCATGATACAAACGATTGTTGGTTGTTGAAGAATAAGATTCAGGATATGATCGAGGCTGGAGAAAATGAATTTGATCCTCCAGAGATTCCTAATGTCATCACTGCTTCTATGCCTAATCATGACAAGATTGTTAATGCTGTAGAGGATGCTGATAGCGATTGCGACTTGGATAGCTGGATTTTCCCAACAATTGGTGACGGACTCAATAATTGGAAGGCTGAAGACACTATCCCGATTTCCTTTACTCAGGAGTAATTGTTATTGCTTATTTTAGTGTTTCAAATTTTGTAATTTTTATTATGAGCTTCTTAAAGCATTGTGTCTCTGCCCGGGGCACAATAGCTAATTTGTTAAGGGTTTTTGTCATTTTCATAAGCATATTCACATTCAATAAATCAATGGACTTTTTGCATTCAAATATTGCGCTCTTTATCTTTCCTGTCATCTTTTAAACAAGCTATGCTTTCTTACACACACTCACGTAACAAATTGCAGATCCATACCCACTCTGGATCCTGTTGATAATGGTTCTACTACTGTTCATTATGACTTTGAAAATCCGATCTACCAAGCCGAGGATGGAAGTGAGGAAGATTGTGAAGTCCCTGGAGAACTTGCCAGACTGTTACTACAAGAAGAAAAGACCATACAGCCGCATGAGGAATCAATTGAAACTGTAAATCGGGGTACCGAAGTAGACAAGAAAGAAGTCAAAATAGGAGCAGGCTTGGAAAACAGTGTCAAGGGAAGATTGATTCAGATGTTACATGACTATATTGAGATTTTTGCTTGGTCTTACGAAGACATGCCGGGACTGGATACTGATATAGTAGTGCATCGTTTGCCAATGAAGGAAGATTGTCGTCCTGTTAAGCAAAAGGTTCGCCGCATGCGTCCTGAAATGTCTGAGAAAATCAAAGCCGAGGTTATGAAACAATTCGATGCAGGTTTTCTGGCTGTTACTTCTTATCCTCAATGGGTTGCTAACGTGGTACCAGTGCCAAAGAAGGATGGTAAGGTGCGAATGTGTGTAGATTACAGAGATTTGAATAAGGCGAGTCCCAAAGATGACTTTCCACTTCCGCACATTGATGTTCTGGTAGATAACACCGCTCAACATAAGGTATTCTCATTCATGGATGGATTCTCAGGTTATAACCAGATTAAGATGGCGCCTGAGGACATGGAGAAAACTACGTTTGTGACGCAATGGGGCACTTTCTGTTATAAAGTAATGCCATTCGGTTTAAAGAACCCAGGGGCAACGTACCAGCGTGCTATGGTGGTTTTGTTCCATGATATGATCCATCATGAAATAGAGGTATATGTGGATGACATGATAGCCAGATCTCATACTGAAGAAGAACATCTCGATCATTTATACAAACTGTTTGAGAGGTTGAAGAGGTACAAGTTGAGATTGAACCCGAACAAATGCACCTTTGGAGTAAGATCCGGTAAGCTCTTGGGCTTTATTGTCAGTGGTAAAGGAATTGAGGTAGACCCGGCTAAGGTGAGGGCTATTCAAGAAATGCCAGTTTCCCGTACAGATAAAGAAGTCAGAGGTTTCTTGGGACGTTTGAATTACATTGCCCGATTTATCTCCCATTTGACTGCTACCTGCAAACCCATCTTCAAACTACTGAGGAAAAATCAAGAGATGGTATGGAATGATGAATGTCAAGAAGCTTTTGATAAAATCAAGAAGTATCTCCAGGAACCTCCAATTCTGATACCACCAGTTGAAGGAAGACCTCTAATCATGTATTTGACCGTGTTAGAAAGTTCAATGGGGTGCGTGTTGGGGCAACATGACAAGTCTGGTCGAAAAGAGCATGCCATATACTACCTTAGCAAAAAGTTTACCGACTGTGAAACAAGATACTCACTGCTTGAGAAAACTTGCTGTGCTTTGGCCTGGGCTGCTCGCCGACTAAGACAGTATATGTTGAATCACACCACTTTATTGATTTCTAAGATGGATCCTATCAAATATATATTTGAGAAACCTGCCCTCTCCGGAAGAATAACAAGATGGCAGATGATTTTAACAGAGTATGATATCCAGTATACTACCCAAAAAGCAATCAAAGGAAGCGTGCTAGCTGATCATTTGGCTCATCAAGCAGTGAATGATTACCAGTCTATGAATTTTGAGTTCCCAGATGAGGATGTCATGCTTGTTACTGATTATGAAGAACCTGGACCGGATGAAGGACCCGAACCGGGATCCCGATGGACTATGGTTTTTGATGGATCTTCTAATGCATTGGGCAATGGTGTTGGTGTTGTAATCATTTCCCCCAAGGGTTGCCATACGCCTTTCACTGCTAGACTATGTTTTGACTGTACCAATAATATGGTTGAGTATGAAGCATGTATTTTGGGACTCGAGGCTGCTATAGACTTAAGAATCAAGTTTTTGAGTGTGTACGGAGACTCAGCATTAGTAATCAGTCAGATCAAAGGAGAATGGGACACTAAACATCCAAATCTCATCCCTTATCGAGAGCAGGTGTTGACATTAATCCCATACTTTGAAGAGATTACATTCGAACATATTCCACGAGAAGAGAATCAGTTGGCAGACGCATTGGCTACCATGTCATCTATGTTCAGAGTCAGATGGGATGATGAAGCTCCCATGATCACCATTGAACGATTAGATGAACCAGCATATTGTTATGAACTTAATATTGAGGGAGTAGAGGAGAAACCTTGGTGCCACGAAGTGAAAAGATATTTAGAAACTCAGGAATACCCTGAAGGGGCATCCATCAAAGACAGAAAATTCCTGAGGAAGTTCTCCGCTAAATTCTTTTTGAGTAATGGAGTATTATACAAACGTAATCATGATTCGACTTTGCTTCGCTGTGTGAATAAAAAGGAAGCAGAAAAGATTATGGAAGACATGCATGACGGTATTTTTGGGACTCATTCTAGTGGACATACGACGGCCAAGAAGATTCTGAGATCAGGGTATTATTGGTCTACCATGGAAGCTGATTGCCACCATCACTCCAGAACCTGTCACAAGTGCCAGATCTATGCGGATAAAGTACATGTGCCTCCTGCTCCATTAAATGTGTTGACAGCCCCTTGGCCCTTTGCAATGTGGGGCATTGATATGATTGGAGATATTAAACCTACTGCTTCTAACGGACATCGTTTCATTCTTGTTGCTATTGATTACTTTACAAAGTGGGTAGAGGCAGCCTCATTTGCTTCTGTTACCAAGAATGTGGTGGCACGGTTCATCAAGAATAGTCTTATTTGTCGATATGGCATCCCTGAAAGAGTTATCACGGACAATGGCACCAATTTGAACAACAAGATGATTACTGAACTCTGCACGCAGTTCAAAATAAAACACCATAACTCTTCTCCGTACCGGCCAAAGATGAACGGCGCCATGGAGGCTACTAATAAGAATATCAAGAAGATCATACAAAAGATGACAGTAACGTACAAAGACTGGCATGAGATGTTACCGTTTGCTCTCCATGGTTATCGCACTTCAGTGCGCACTTCGATAGGGGCAACTCCGTTCTCTTTAGTCTACGGAATGGAAGCCGTTTTACCAGTGGAAGTTCAGATTCCCTCTCTAAGAATCATGAAAGAGGCGGGCTTAGATGAAGATGAATGGATTCAGACTCGACTCGATCAGATAAATTTAATTGATGAGAAGAGACTTGCGGCTGTTTGTCATGGGCAGATATATCAGAAGCGCATGACCCAGGCATTTAACAAAAGAGTCAAGAGACAGGTGTATCAAATTGGCGACTTGGTGATCAAGCGTATCATTCTACCACAAGGTGATCCCAGAGGCAAATGGACTCCCACATACGAAGGGCCATTTGTAGTTATGAAGGTATTCTTTGGTGGAGCCATGATGCTTGTTACAATGGATGGCGAAGATTTCCCGCATCCTGTGAACGCAGACATAGTTAAAAAATACTACGCATAAAAGAGACCTGCTAGGTCGACGTATCTAGGCAAAAGTAAGGGCATCCCGGCGAACCAAAAGGGTTCGGGCAAAAATTAGGGATAAACATATAAAAATGTACACCCGGCAAGTCGAAAACCTGAAAAGGCGGCTTGGGCAAAAAAGGGTATCCTGGTGGACTGAAAACCTGAAAAGGCGGTCCAGGCAAAAATTAGGGATTAAAGCGTATGACTATGTCCCATTCTCAGTCAGCTTCACCCAAGTTCAAAGGACTGAACAAGCTAATCACTTTTATCCGACCGCAGGAGATGAGAGGCTTGAAGACATAATGACAGTAGTGGAATTAAAATCAATGGGACTTTTTCTGCATAGCTTTCTCTTTGTTTTCTTGACAATTTCCTCTTACTAGGATTTCTGTCTCCTTGTACACAAATTGCCTGTTTATAGGCCCTCTTTCAAAATCAATACAATTTTAGTTCGGAAAAAAACGTTGTTGTTTTACTTCCTCTGTTTTGTTTGCGTAAATGTCCATTGATTTAGTTTGAATTAATATATGCATTTGAATATGATCGATGTTTATAAAAAATACATGCATAAAATAGCAATAGCAATTACTAAAAGACTTCAGGATCGAGGAGAAGGTCTAACCATGCGTTCCAAGGAATCCGGTTGCTAATTTCATTCCCCAACAAAAACCAGCTATTTCCCAGAAGAGGTCGGCATCACCAGATAGACTGGTCATCTCTTCCATCCCCAGCCAGGCTCTGTTGGATATTTCCACCATCAGACAGAAATCAAGTATCCCCAGCTAAGAAAGGGTCATCAATACAAGTATCTCTAACCAGAATATTGGGATTTATTTTCCCATGGAAGAACTTTTCAGACGCATAATTCATTCATTACATCATTTCACAACATACGCATGCATACATTGTTCGCATTTATTTTCAGAAGCATAAAACATCTCATGCATCATGACATGGCATGAAGCTAACTTTATTTTTCAGGTTAATTATCCTTCGGATACGGTCAAAATAAAGATCCATTCAGACGGACATCTTTATCGATTACATTTACATCTTTCAGATATGATCCACATGAACATCCATTCCGACAAGCACTCTGATATCCTCCTAATGGTGGCACCTTTAAGCCCATCCCAGACATTTATTGCAAATACAACATATACAAATATTGTCAGACATAGCCTAACGTACGGTTCATTCTGATTCAGCCTAACGTATGTGTCATACCCCGATTTTGGTCCTGAATTTTTTCCATTTTTATTTGGCACTTGGCCTAAAGTTCATTTGCATACATTCATGACCAAAGGCAACCATCCATTCCCAAATCCATATTTTTTGATAAACATTGCTCATTATTTAGTTTTTCTTTATCATGGTGTTTTGATTATGAAATGGATTCTAAATATTTGACTCTTTTTTTATTTTTCAATTTTAATTTCAAATTAAGTCTAATTCCAAATTTCAATTTAATCTTAACTGTATTTTCACTAATGATTCAAATTCTAATTGATCTTTAATATCCAAATAAATGTTAGAATTTGATATCAAAGTAATTTTAGCAAATTATAGATTAATTTGATTTTAATTGTTTTTATTTAGCTTTTTTGATTTTTTGTTGACATTTTGATTAGTCTCGGATTATCCCTAAAAATCCATATCCATTTTATAACCAAAACACCTATTTCCATAAACCAAGTTACAACCATTCTTATTCTTCACAATCATCTCCATCAAGTTCAAACTACAACCATAAGCATACAATTCATTCAAACTTTCAAACCTTCATTCAATATATCCAATTCCATCCAATACAGTGCAGTAAACATTCATTCATAATCCAAAGAAATTCCATACATACTTCTTCATTCATGCGCATATCTTACTACTTCAATATTTGTATATTTGTCACATTTTTAAATTTACAGTCATATTTTCTTCATTCACATAAAAAAAATCATTCATATTCGAGAATTTCCACATACTCATTCATAGTTCGATTCCTTCATTCATTCATTCAATCATAACCATCCATGTACATGGCATATGAATAACTTGAGGTTTCTAAGATGCAAAGAGAGGTCTTTGTTTTGCTACAAGAAACACTAGTTTTCATTCATTGCAAATCATAAGATTATCCAAAAAATATACATAATTTACAAAGAGCACGGTTTGCATCAATGATGAGTTGAAAGAATAAAGCATCGGAAGTCACAAGCAAGAAGAGACGACGATGTTGGGCCTCAAGTTCAGCCTGAATCTCTAGTTGCCATTTCAAAATTTCATGGTTCTCATTTTGCTCCAGCCAGCACCTTCACCGTTTCATTCACCAACCGTGATTCCTCCAAGGTTTTCAAACCTACGAAAGTTGAATTATTTGAAGATGATGAAATTCTGGTATTGGAGTTTTTCCGAGGAAATACCTATTGGATTGGGTGTATTGAATATTCAGTTTGCAGAAATATTGAATGATAGAATGAAAGGTTTTTACAGAAGCAAATATGAGCATAATAGTGAGAAGAGGAATATGGCTGTTACACAGTTTGAACCAGCGGATGCCAGACGATGCTTTCCTTGTTGGGATGAACCTGCTTGCAAGGCCACTTTCAAGATTACATTGGATGTGCCTTCCGACCTTGTTGCTCTTTCCAACATACCAGTTGCTGAAGAAAAGTTAATAACAATCTCAAAACTGTTTCATATCAAGAATCACCAGTCATGTCAACATATTTGGTTGCTGTCGTCGTTGGTTTGTTTGATTACGTGGAAGATCATATTCCCGACGGGGTCAAAGTCCGAGTGTATTGTCAAGTCGGCAAGGCAAACCAAGGGAAATTTGCACTTGATGTTGCTGTGAAAACTTTGGGACTATACAAGGATTACTTCGATACTCCTTACACCTTGCCAAAATTGGATGTGATTGCAATTTCTGATTTTGCTGCCGGAGCCATGGAGAATTATGGTTTGGTTACATACCGGGAGACTGCTTTGCTCTATGATGATCAGCATTCTGCTGCTGCTAACAAAAAGAGGGTTGCAATTGTTGTAGCTCATGAACTAGCACATCAATGGTTTGGCAATTTTGTTACAATGGAGCGGTGGACCCATTTATGGCTGAATGAAGGTTTTGCAACATGGGTGAGTTTATTTAGCTGCTGATCACCCTGTTCTTGTTTACATGCCTACTGGATGCGCATAAACCGATACTAGACTGCTTTTGCCTGCGGGCTTTATTAATACCACGATTACATACCAAGAGTGCTAACCTGCATCAGGCCAGCAGATCAGTACACAGAACAAGACCAATTAAGCGAAACACATTGAAATTAAGCAACAGAGATGTACCTGAAAATAATCCTTCATACACCACAGTTTATGTTGGCAACCTTCCCCGTGATGTAACACAAGCTGAACTCCATTGTCAATTCCATGCATTGGGAGCTGGGGTACTTGAGGAGGTCCGAGTTCAGAGGGATAAGGGTTTTGGATTTGTCAGATACAATACTCACGAGGAAGCAGCACTGGCTACCCAGATGGCTAATGGAAGACCAGTTCGTGGGAAGACGATGAAGTGTTCATGGGGTAGCAAACCAACTCCTCTTGGGACAGCTTCGAATCCATTACCTCCTCCGGCTGCACAACCATATCAAATACTTCCTACTGCAGAGATGACCGTGTCGACTGCTTTGAAACAGAAGAGTTCTTCTATTGAAGGCATAGAGAATTGGCCATATGAAGCTTCTGCCTGCCAAATTAAAATCAAGAAAGATCACTTGTAATGCAAAATTGTACATTGAGAGGATGCAAACAGGCCATTATTGAATCAGAGAGAGGTACTAGGAAGCTCACCGTTTGGTTATTCCGTAACTAGTCTGCAAGTGAGCATTGTAACCGGCACCGTTTCTGCAGCAATTCTCGCCTCCGAGCAAATCAACCAAAGCCATGTGAAAATCAAACCAATACTCCAATCTTCACTGCGGTAAAAAAAAACACAAACTAATTAGCCAAGGCAGTAAAGATTCGAAAAAATTCCCAAATTGGCATTAGGACAAAATTCAAAGAGAAAGCATGAGTTCAGATTACCGTTTCCAGATTGTAGCACCAAGCAGGGCAATCCAATTCTGAGCACCAAAAAGCACTTCTAGGAAGTTCCTCTTTTGAAGCTCGGTATACCAAACTGAAAACCCTAATCTGCAAATATAAAAGGAGAAGGACGAGAATCAGTGAAAAAAAAACGGCGAAAAAGATACCACAAACCCTAATCACCAAATCAAAGACAAACCTGTTTTGAAGAGGCGAAGGAGTGAGGTTTGAGCTTCATCGTTGCCGTTGTCACCGCCGAAGGTGAGTTTTTTCTTTTTCAGCCATTGGTTTCTTACATGATTGAGAGACGATGACTGAGCGATTTCGTGAGGGAGATGAGAGGTTGAGGACGCGAGCGATTGAAAGAGGGTTTGGTGTGAGTGAGATTGAGAGAGACGCGACTGTGAGTTTTGCTGAGAGTGAGTGAGAGAGATTCATGAGATTGGGGAAGGCGATTGTTAAGAGTGTGAGAGAAAAGTGAGATTGGGAGAGAACGATTCTGTTACTATTCCAATTTATTTTTTCTTTAATTTGTTTTAAACAGAATAAGTTTTTGAAACCATTAAAATTTTTGTTTAAACTTCCTAAATAGTTAATAAATATTTCCTCCTTTTCAATTCATATTCCCATTGAAAAACCCAACAGCCAAGCGGCTGGGTTTAATTATGGTAGTCCAACAGATTTCTTTTTTTATTAGTTTTTTTATTTTAATTCTAATTTTTAATCTATCTTAGTTTATTTATCCAAACTAGCATCAAAATAACAACTAATCATAAGTGGCCTAGTGGAGAGTGGGTGATTTTCATGGTCTTTAGTGGAGTGGGTTCGATACCCATGTGTAGTATTTTATTTCTTTTAACATTTTTTTTATGTTTATGCTTTATTATATTCATAGTTTCATTATCATAACATAGATTTGTTTTCTTTTAATTTCATCATTCATTCAAAACCATTTTAAACTATTAAAATCACATTTTTTCTCGATTCAATGTCGAGCCCATTTTCATACCCTTGTAAGTGGATTGCTTTTAAGCATCGCCATCAACCTCACATAGCTTACTCTTGGGCTTTCTTACAATGAGTCGGTTCTCTTGCACTTACACTCATACTTTGCATTATTTGTTGTTTGGGTCCGATTTAATTATTTCATGATTTTGAATCCCCATTTGACAAAATGTACCCCACTCCCCCGATGTGTAGTAATTTTGTACTGTTTTATTTCTTTATTCGCTTGACTGTTTAGTTAGCTATTAACACAAGAATAAAACCAACCATTTCCAAAAAATACAAAAATAAGGACTCGATCCAACGTCGATTATTTTCTCAATAAACAAATCAAGTCATTTCTCCCTCTCATTCCATTTCATTTCTTTCAAACTTTCATCAAACGCTTGATTTCAACGTCAAGCCATTTTTCCTAATAAAACTCAACAAATATTAATTCATAATTAAGACCTTTTCAATAAAGATGGAAGTGGAACGTGGTGTATACCACGCACTCCTGAGGCTAGGATTCGAGATGTATATCTCGCCAATCCTAGCTCTCGCCATCATCCAAATTTATCCACTTTGTTTTCTCTCAAACACTCATTCAAATTTCTCTTGAACGTCCATCAATACTTGATCTAGTGTCAAGTCATTTTTCACAACAAAACTCAAAATACCTAATTCTTATTTAACACTTTCTCAATAAAGGTGGAAATGGAACATGGTGTATACCATGCACTCCTGAGGTTAAGATTCGAGACATATGCCTCGCCAATCTTAACTCTCGCCATCGTCTAAAACTGTCAATGCAGTTTCTTCAAACCCTTTCTCAATCAAATTCCAAAATACTTAATTCCTATCTTAAACTCTTTCAATAAAGATGGAAATGGAACATGGTGTATACCGTGCACTCCTGAGGCTAGGATTCGAGATGTATATCTCGCTCATCCAAGTTCTCGCCATCGTCTAAAATTGTCAATGCGGTTTCTTCAAACCCTTTCTCAATCAAATTCCAAAACACTTAATTCCTATCTTAACCTCTTTCAATAAAGATGGAAATGGAACATGGTGTATACCGTGCACTCCTGAGGCTAGGATTCGAGATGTATATCTCGCTCATCCAAGTTCTCGCCATCACTCAAAATACATCCAACCGATCAAACTCTTTTCTCGCCGCCGTGCGATTAATCAAAAACCTTTTTCTTGAACGAAAGGTATCTTGTCTTAAGTGATACAAAACAATGTTTCGGCACGATTGTTGAGTAGAGATAAGTGACGCTTTTCCGAATGTAGATTTATAAATCCGTTCGATGTGTGGTATGCGTCCACTCCTCATCTGTTTTGGGTAAAACAATGTTTTCGTCGATTAATACAATATAGCTTTCGCTAAAATCGACCAACAAACAAACATTTTTCTACCCAGAACTACGTAAGCCTTGATTTCTCTTTTGAGATACGTAGGAGCAGGATTTGTAAATCTTGTCAGGCCCACTAATAAAAAACTTAGGTTTAGTCCTTCGTTAAAAAATCCAAAAATATTTTCCTTTCTTCTATTCTTTCTTTCCCACCCAATAAATTGAAAAGCCTAATATTTTAACTAACACTAACGCACACAACTAACCTAATGGTTCCCGTTGAGTACAACGGACGTGAGGGGTGCTAATACCTTCCCCTTGCGTAATCGACTCCCGAACCCTGATATTGGTTGCGATGACCGTATCTTATCCTTTCTTTTAGGGGTTTTATCGATATTTTCCCTTTCCCATTTTGGGAATAAATAAAGTTCGGTGGCGACTCTGTTCAGTCCATCATTGTGAGCGTGCAATCGCGCTTCGCTTTAAAGTCGTATCCCCATTTTTTCGAGGTGCGACAGTATGGTTCCTCCAACTATTCCAAAACGGTCTAGAGTACAACCCATTTGGATGTTCATCCCCTCAGATACGATCTAGCGTATGATCCATTCTGATCTTTATTCCCCAGATACTACCTAGCGTGCGGTACATTCTGAAACGTGGTCTAGCGTACGACTCCCCTTTCATCCTCAGATACAGCCTGATGGACGGCTCATTCTGCGACTCAGATACGATCTAGCGTACGATCCATTCTGATCTTTCATCCCCAGTGAAATCACCCGCCTAAGGGACGACTCATTCTGCTATTCAGATACGATCTAGCGTATGATCCATTCTGATCCTTTATCCCCAGCAGGGTATGACCCACTCGGATCCTTATCTCATCAGGTTCAGCTCACCCTAATACCACCTAATGGATGACTCATTATACGGTCTAGCGTATGACCCGGCGTGGCACCCATGTCTTCAAATTGGTCTGATATACGACGCACTCTGAAGCTCTCATCATCGAACTTCCTGGATGACATCTTTAAGCCCATCTCCATCAAGACTAATTGACAAGTGCAAATTTTTGGGGCATTCTGAGTGTTCAACAATCTTCCACCTCCAGACCACGAATGGCGTACATACCATTCTAACTCTCTCGGTTCAAGAATATTGAACAGGGGCAGCTGTCATACCCCAAAATTTGCCCGTTAATCTTGCAGGACATTTTTCAAGGCACTCTAACTCATTTTTCAAGGCATTGATCTTAAAGGAACAAAGACCCAGCACACAGGTGGTCAAATCCAGAAAATGGCTTAAAATGGCTTGCTCGCTAGGCGAGCCAAACCATTCGCCTAGCGAACTCTTCGCTGCGCCACTCGCCTAGCGAAGCTTGCGAATACCAGAATTTTTGGGCTTCATTCTGAGCCCATCAGGTCACAAAAACTATTATAAATACCAAGACCTCATTCAGAAAAAGGGAGATCAGTCAAAGAAAAGGAGATCAGTCAGAGAAAAAGAGATCAGTCAGAGAAAAAGGGATCGGTCAGAGAAAAGGACAGAAGGAGACGGACAGAAACCCTAGCAAGGAAACCCTAACAGAAGCAACCGAGCAAACCCTGGAGGCTAACAAAGAGAATTCAGAGCAACCCTAAAGGAAACCCTGAAGGCAACTCATCTGCACAAAGGTTACCTCCGCCCAACTCAATCCGACACCAAGAGTGATCTGCCAATTCAACGTTGCAATTCAATTGCAAACAGGTTTGCACTACCATTACCGCTTTATGCTCTTAATTTACATGTGGCATTATGATTGAATTTATAAACACATCTTAGATTTTGCATATGGGTTTAAGTATATATGAATGTGCAAAATAATATCTTGAATGTTTAACCATGTAATTTCTGTAATGGATGCCATAGGGTTTGGAGCTCGCTAAAATCGTACTATTCTTAAATTCAAACCCGCAGTCGTTCGCTAGCACATCGCTAAGCGAACCTGTAGCGAGTGTTCGCTAAGCCCTCGCTAGGCGAGGCAGCAGCGAACGTGACAGTCGCTGACTTTTCTGTTCTGATCTTTGCTCATCTGACATGTTCTATCATAGCCATGCATTGTTTACCTGACCCTATTACTGTTGTGATTCCTTTTGTTTGGTGCAATTCTCGATTGCACCCTGATTTGGTGTTCAGACCTGTTTGCTGAATTTTGTAAGGGTTCACATACTCCCGGAAAAGGTAGCTTGCTAGGTATTCCACTTTATTTGTGGGATACCCTTGTGAAGATTCATCCTAATTACCTAATTGATTATGATATGGAGATTCATCCTAATTGCCTAATTGATTATAAAATATTGCCTTTGAATATGTGATCTTGGCCCTCTCTTTGTTGCCTTACGGTATTACGGTATTACGGTCATGTCCCGCGAATGTGGGGATACACTTAGCAAAGACCCTTCGATTAAATCATCATGTCCCTATAAGATAAATCATAGTCCCTCGGATGCTGCCTGCGAATACATGATTTTGTCCCTCAATGACCCGTCGCTGTAGCCTACGGTTAAATGATGATCGTCCCTTCGAATGCTAAGGTATCCTTACAACTGTTGCTTTCAGTGACCGATCGATGACCCTACGATGTCCCTTACATCCAAAGGACAAGACTACTTACTTCTCAATAGTAAGGACAGTTTTACCCTCATAAGGATAGGAAATACCTATAAAGACCTGGGTAGGTATAACTCTTAATTGCTGACTTACAACTTAAAATATTTTTCACACCCCACAAATTTGCAAAATATCTATTAGAAAATCACCACTTGGCATACATTCGTACTAGGATCATTGCCAAGTTATATTTTTTCTAAACCGCTTTCAAAATTAAACGAGATAAATACTTTGTATACATTCGTACAAGAATCATTACAAAGTTAAACTCTCTCTTCAAAACATTTTCTAAGCAGTTCACAAACACTTTTTTTTTAGACAAGAAAAATAACATAAGTGATCAAGCAATTAAGAGCCCATGGATAACCATGGATACAAAGGGTGCTAACACCTTCCCTTTGTATAATGTACCTCCCGAACCCAAAATCTAATCAAGGTCTTTCCTGTTCTTTTCCGCCTTTCCTTATTGGATAAAAGAAAAGTCGGTGGCGACTCTTGCTAACCGCGACATTTGCTTTCCAAAGCAAAAACACAAAAGTCCAGTTCACCGTATGACACATGAGTTATGCATCTTTTAAGTCTTATGAAATTGGTCTGGATATGCTTAAGATGGATTAATATTTATTAGGAAAAGGTTTTGAGAATCACTTGACAAAAGTCAAGGTTTGTTAAGAAAATGGTTCGAGTTGGAAAACAAGAATGTTTTTTTTTAAAAGAGAGACGAGGTTTTGAAAATTTAAGAAGGGGATGAGAAGAAGAGACAATCCTAGAGCATAAAGTAAAAGCTAAGGAGGAAAGATCTAACCAAGAGATAGCAAGCTTTATGACACAAGTCAAACAAGAATGACCTCCTTTAGATTAATCCTCAAGCAAGCCAAATAAGCAAATAATAATCCATGTATAAGATGAAACCAAAGTAACTCAACCGAGTCTCTAAAAGAAGTCCAAAGTTAAAGGTACCAGATGAATTCCAAGGTCTCAAATTATAAGTCCAAAATCAAAGGTCAAGATCCTAATTCTAAGTCCATAACTCCACAATGATGCCAAGGATAGTAACCACAAGTCCATGAATCAGGAGAACAAAGTTTATTTTTTACTTTTTCTTTATTAATGTTTTCTGTGCAAGGATGTAAAAGAAAAGTCAAAATGGACAAAGAACTAATGACATAATAACAAATAATATGATATGGGATGCTAAACACAAAGTATAAAATAAATGATATAAAATAAAAGAGCATAAAATGAATGACATTGAAGTAAAAGTTAATACAAGTAAAAATGTTAGTAACTGATGTTAGTAATAAAAAATGAAAGATAGTTTGGTCAATTTTTTGGAGAACACTCAACTATTCACCCACAAGCATGAAAACATGAACCTATACATTATTATGAGAAGAGCTCTAACTTGGATAAAATCAACAAGTATACCAGTAACTCTCACAAATGAAAAGGGAGCAATACTCTCACACAATACCATGAGGAGTATAAGACTTATAATCCCACTTATAAAAATGCTTTTGATTTTGGGACAAATTTAGCGTTATGTTAAGCAATCGTAATTGGACTTATGTAGAAGTCATAACTATCTGAGGTCGGTCAATAATAATGTTAGTGTTAATATATGCTAGAGAAATTATATGTAAATCATTCTCCTAAAGTCATGCCACACAAAAAAGAAAAGAAGGAATGACCAAGCACAAAGGCTAGGAGGATGGTCAATTACTTCAATCCGTACTTCATGATACTTTGGACAAACTTATGAATCAATCCAAAGTACCCTAAATGATCCATGATCAATTAGGAGGTAGATTTGAAATGATAAAAGTTCATAAAACACCAATCTACACATCATGAACAAGACGGACACAAACCATCCAATTAATCAAAGGGAAAAGAAAGAGATGAAGAAGAAGGGGACAAGAGAGGTCACCCCCAAATTGGATCAAAGGTTTGATCAAGTCATCATCAAAATCAATCATCCATTTCGGTGGATTAGGGTTTTAACCCCATCAACACCCAAGATCCAATAAGTGCGATGAGACTTATGATCCAAACCATCACGATCCAAGGCCAACAGAAGTTCACAAAAGTCACACAAAAATAAAATGAAATAAAAATGCATCAAAAGTATTTCTAAATTAATTTAAAAAAGAAATAAAAAATGAAAAATCCATAAGAACCTTCAAAATACCAAATAAATGTCCAAGAAAATTATGGAAGGTTGGAAATAATATAAGAAACATATAATATTTTTTTCAGAATTTAAAAATGCAGAAAAGTATTTCTAAACGGATTAAAACAAAATGGAAAAGAGAAAATTCACGAAAAATAGAAAATCAATGAAATAAAATGTGAAAAAATAAAAGTCAGATGAAGAAAAATAAAAGAGAATTTTAGAAATTATTTTGGGATTTTTTGGATGAAAAATGAAATTACTATGAGTTTTAAAAGAAAAATAAATTAAAAATAATAAAAGAAAAAGAACTAAGAATTAGAAAAAAAACACGGAGCGTTGGATCACGCCACGTTAATTGATGTGGAAGATCCAACACTCATCATATTAGGATGCACGATGAAACGTGATACAAATAACACACATGATCCAATTCAAAACCAGTCAATCAAAACATTTCGTTTGTCCAACGTGTTTGGCCAAATTCAAACGACCTGGAACACGCCAGTCATTTTCTCCGGTGAGCTCTCACTAGAGTTTCATCGTTTGGTATATTTAGAATACGAGACCATCATCATTGCGATGCTCTTCTCATCCCGAATTCAACCTTATGACCCAAATTCATTTATCTAAATTTAGCAAAGGGAGTTTCAAAGAAGTTTCAGAAGCAAGCAAGCCACGAAAAAATTAAACTAAATGATGAACATCATCAATCAACACCAGCTAAGTTAGGGGAAATCATCAAAGAGTGAAAAACTACATTGTGGTAATTTGTTTGAGTTTAAATGATGCTCAGAACTACCTTGTCCAAATGGTGATCAGAAGTTGATGAAGCTAGATCTTGTGAGAGCACTTCAGAAGGTATCAGAGCTAGGGAATTGTTGCAAAAGTTTTAGAGGATGCCGAAGATGCTAATGGAATCAAGAAATTAGATTAAAACAAACTGAAACTCAAAACACGATAGTTGATTTTTTCTGGAAATTTTCAAGTTACAGCAAAGATTTATTGGTTCTCCAAAGCTTGAAAATGAATGAAGTAGCTTCCTTTATTTACAGGGAATGTGTTTGGATCCAAATACGTGTGAAATGATGTTGAATTCGTGCAAAACGAATTTGATCCGAATGTGAGAAAAGTGTGACTTGCAACTCCTCAAAACTCAGCCAAATGATGCGTTTCAAAGGTCAATTAACTTCTGGAGACTTGGTTAAACATGTTTAGGTCCAAAACACATGCTAATTCGGCTTGGGATTGAGATTAGTGAAATTCAAATTTCGGGCAATGGTAATTTCTTCAGTTCCAAGTCACCATGTTCAACCCAATAGGGCATCCTACTCAGGAAACTTTTTGATCCCATTCTTTTTGCAATATATTGACATCATAACAAAGATTACAATGTGCCAATAAAGGTTGCATTTGGATGTTTGAGCATAAAGTTATGGCATGTTGAAGTTGGAATGAAAAACTGGTTATGTAACTTAGAAAAATTAAAGTGTTCAATGGCTAAAAATGACCTATAATGTCTCAATAAATTCCATGGCCTTCCAAGCATAATTTGACCTTGATCCTCGAAGCAAACTTGTATACGGAATCATAAATGACACTGTGTAAAAATAATCAACCTCAAATGTTGAAAGTTGAAGAAGTTATGAATCTTGAAAGTTGAGAAAAAGTCACTTGAAAATAGGTCAAATTTCACTAAGTCCACAAATGACCTATAATGTCTCCAAACCTTTGATGATCCTCCAAGAATATTGGCTCTTTTAATGTAAAGAGAAGTTATAGGGGATGTTGAGAAGAGTCATATGCAAAAATAAGTATTCAAAAATGTTGAGAATTGAAGGAGTTGTGATCCTTGGAACCTTGACTTCAAATGTTGACTTTTTAGTCAAACCACTTGGAAAAAGCTTGTGCACTTGGACTTTTCTTACATTTCAAGGTACATGTATGATCATATGAAATACAAAAAAGATGTCCTTGAATTCCTCTTGATTATATTGCTCGAAGCTTGAAGTTTCTTGTTGAAGAAGACATGGAAATAAACGCATGAACCTTTGACTTTCCTTGAGAATCAAGCAACAAAACTTTGAGGTACTCTTGATCAAAATGAGGTTGAAAGGTGTCTTAGAAACTTTGAGATTATGCATTGAAATATATCTCCCTTGAGAATCAATGGTTGGCCACACCTTGCTAAGGAATAAAAGAAAACCTATCCGAGGAATCAAACTTGATGCTCTTGATGACAAGCCATACTTTGCACAATAAACTTAAAGAAACATATTTTTCTATTTGATTAGTGGTTAGATAAGCAATGAACATACAAACACAAAGGTGAAACATTAATAAAGAGGTGCTTGATAATCCATGCAAAAGCAAAGCCCAAGGATGAGAGGGAGAGGGACCAAGAGGTGGCCTTGTTTATGTGCAAAGATGCAAATGGTATGTGGTATCTTAGGGTAAAAAATAGGGTATGACAACTAAGATGCATGTTTACTCTTCAGTTAAAAGTTCACTCTCCTTTATGGGCTCCCATTTTATCATTCTGTTGGTGCAAGTTATACTTTCCACCACTGTCAATCTCTCCCTTTAGTATCGTAGTTCCACGAACTACGAATGCTATGAATTCCTTATTGCACTATAAGGATATGTAGGCATGAGGGCCTCAATCCTCATTGAGCACTCTATCTATTCCATTCTTTATTCTTTCGTGAGTAATCTTTAGATAACACCCATTTGAGCAAGAACAATCAAAACGGTTCCCATGGAGTACCATGGATGTAAGAGGTGCTAATACCTCCCCCTAGCATAACCAACTTCCTTACCCGCATTTCTCTTTCCCCGGGTTTTATCGATGTTTTTCCTTTCCTTCAAGAATAAATAAAGTTTAATAGCGACTCTGTTGTATGTTCGAGTGTGCGATGCATTCGGGTATATTTCCACTAGCTTCACTTTCCTCCTAGGGTGATCAACTATCCACCCAACATCCAATGGTCGTGCCAGGTTCACCATGCGGACATTAGTGAACTTCGATACCCCTTCTTTCCTACATAAAAGAAGGATGACATAAGCATGACCAAAGACTTCTTAGCCTGACTCTGGTCCATTTCATCCATGTCAGCAACAATAATATGACTGATGTTTACAACCCGTCAATTCAACAGATAACATAAAGCCAGAGCTCACATACTGATGAGCTCTGACCCACTCTGATTAGTATCCATAGTGTGGTGTAAGAAGTAGGTACATGCCTTCAGAATAACATCGAGATCCACTACAACTAAATTCCTAGGAATTGGGGTAGAAGTAGGCTACCAATCTCTTTCCTCAAGTGCCAAGCAATCCGATACCGCTCGGTAAGGCCATTCAGTCCTAGAGGACATCTTCATCATCTGACACTAACAGTTCGGGTTCGGCTCTCGAAACTTCATCTTCAATAACATGTTCACCATTTTCTAGTCGTACTGGATTTGCTCCCTGTAACACCTCAAAATTTGCACTCCTCTCTTGGGACTAGCTTAACATATTGCATTGCATTTCTTAGGTCATTAGGCATTGCATATTTGCATATCATGTGGTTACATTGTGCAAGTTATCCTCCTAAGTCTTGGTCAGAAGATGGAGAGGTCATGGTGCAAGCTAGGGTTTCATTGGACTGGATCATTAATCATCTGAGGATGTGGAGGTTCAAATTAGGGTTTTGGTTTCTCAAGGAGATGGGTCTTCATCTTGGTTGAAATGATACATCATCATCATCATGGTCTTGATATCATCCAAGAGATTCAGAAGATTGATCAGATGTCTTGAGATTAGGATTTTGACCACTGGTCAACCCTAATCAGTTGCATTGGGCCAATCAGGGCATAGCAAGGAAATGGGGTCTATGATGGATATGAGGATCATTCCATGATTGTATTGAGCTTGTGGAGGCTAGGGTTTCACCCTTGAGCCATTTCATCAGGGAATTGGGGCTCAGATTGATCAGTGCATTGCCAAATTCATCCATCGGTTGAAAAAGTCAACTGTGCTTGATTTTATGGATTTGGAGGTGGGAGAGAGTTGGATACACTTCATTCATGTTAAAACAAGTGTTATTTGACATGTCAAAGCTCAAGAATGAAGAAAATAAAGTCAGGACAAGAATTGCCAAAAATAGAAAGTGACTTGTAATGGAAGTTTCCAAAAATGGAAAGTTTTTGACCTCAAATTTACATGTCCAAGGAAGCTTCAAATGAAAATTTGTTCAACATGAAAGTTGTAGATCTTGGTCTCACCTTTCCAAAAAGTCCAAGAACTTGAAATTCCCATGTATGGTTGGCAAGTTATGGTCCATTCAATTTCAAAAAAGGCCTATAATCAAAGTGGCATAACTTTCACATGGAGTGTCCAAAACGAGTGATCTTTTTATGAGCAAACTCCATTTAACATGTACTTTCATGGTGCATAATCAAAATTCATCAAAAATGGTCAATGCAAAAGGTCAATTTTCAAGTGTACTAATTAAATCCAAGGGCAAAATGGTCCAACTTGAGAAATACTTGGAATTTTGGAATGGGAGTTTTTGCAGCACATCACAAATGCCAAATAGAAATGGTTTGAACTGTCATGAGTTGTCAAGGATCAATATTTGGCTAGGCTATTTTTGAGCTCTCACTTTAAGTACAATTTTGGCATGGCATAGTGAAAATGGGAAATACAAGGCCAATTAACATGAGACCAAAGCCAACACACTTCAAATGACAATTAGAAGATGTATGAGCTGTCACACTGCTGTCATAAGGCCTAATGTGAAAAGTCATTTTTGCCCTTGCATTGAGAAAATGGCATTATGCTAATTATTTCATTTTTGGCTAATTGGTGATTAGGAGGATGATTAAGGGATAGTATAAGATGCTAATCATAACTGAATTGCAAAGGTTAATCATAATTCTCAAGATCCATAACAGAATTTCATCAAATTCTCTCAAACTCTCCAAATTTTCATCAAACTTTTTTCACCAATACTTCATCAATTCTTCATCATTTGGCACGATTTTTCTTTGGTTGATCTTCTACAAGCATAAGCTTTGACTGTTTTGAAGAATCATTGCCATAACCTTGCAAAATCGTAACTGTTCATACCTTGCTCAACAATGGTGATTCAAGAACTCTTGATGCTGGATCGTGTTTGAGCTGAGATAACTTCTCCATTCATCTTCCTATACATCAACCTTGATCTATTTTGGACAATTGGAGCGAAAAGCATCAAGAACAACAACTGTCTTCAACTTGAGGTTAATTTTCGAATCTCACTATCCTTCGAATTGTTACATGGCTTTTGTAGTGCATTCAACGTAGATGATCATGATGTGTTTAGTTTTTGATTTGGTGAACTGATGAGGAAGTAATCGTGATTTTTAGTTTTGATGACATAACTTAAAATGCTCGATCCCGATTGTATGTTAGAAATTAGGAGAAATGAGTTACATATTCTGAATGTGCATTAAAGGACGGTTCCATGGACTATAAGTTTGTTGATTTTCATCAAGATTTGATGTTCATGATGTTGCTGCGTTTTCTGGAATTTCTTGAGTGAAGAACATGAATAGTAGCGCGTTTGATCCATACAATTGCCTTGCCTCGTTCAAAATGTGTTTGGCGCCAGTACTGTCCACTCATAGCGCGCCACCTAATCTATTCGATACTACGTCGTTTTGGATTAGTTGTTTAATATTACAATAATGCCATTCCTTCAATTTATTTTGTTATTTCATTTTCTTTTTCTTATTTTAATTTCATTTTGTTACATGATCTTAGGAAAATCATATTTCACTCGTTTCTTGTCCAATTTTGGTGAGATTTTTTGCATTGTTCTTCTTGAAATGTGTAGAATTTTATGGTGATTTTTGTGGATTTTTTGTATGTATAGAAAAATAATTGGCTTAGGGATTGTTGAATGTGTCACATTTTTGTATGCTTTGCCAAAACCTTCATGAAATGCTCATACTTGTAAAGAAATGAATGAAAATTTTTGTGCTTATTCTAGACATGTTGATGGTGATTTTCATGTAGAGTTTGTGATTTTTGGATACTTGGTGATGGAGATATGATTTTTTGAATTAAGGTGTGACAATTTGTGTCACACCAAGCTAGGTCAACTTCATGATTTTATTTAAAATGCTTAGGGATGTTGATTTGAGCTGAAATTTTGTGTGGATGATCATTGATATGTCAAGATTACATGTGATTTTTGCTGGAATTTTTGATGGAGTTTTCTAATTGATTGATAATTTTCTTCTCTGTTGGCTCATTTTGTGAATTTGTGTGACACATGTTGGCATTTTGTTTGTAAAATTCTCATAGTGTATTGGATGAAGATGAAATTTGATATGAGCATTCTAGACACATTATAGGACATCATGGTTTTGATCCCATTCATTTCTAGTATGTTGTCACTGTTTTATGATTTATTGAAGATGATGCTTGTGTTGATGCCTTGAATTGGCTTGTATAAATGTGTCTGGACTTCTTGATTTTCATTGACCTACTTTCTTCTGTCCAATTGAGCTGAAAATTGACATGCTATACCTTGAATGTGTCCTGTTTAGGTGTGAATTTTTGTGGAATTAATTGAATTGTTTTGATATGGATTTGATTGAGATAGTTCTGTTTGGACATTTGGTGTTGCAAATTGCATGATTGATGTTAAATTGTGCATGAAATGATAATGGTGAATGATATGAGCATGGGACCAATTGCATTTGCTTTCTATTTGTTTTAATGTGATTTTGGTTGAATTTCTCTTGCTGTTTAGAATTTTTTATCCCTTTTGGACCCTAGGCTTGGCCTAGTGGTCTAGTTTCTCACATTTGGTGTGGATTTTCAGGTTGAAATGCAAAAGGCTTAAGGGAAAAAGTGCAAGTTGATTAAATTGAGCTTTGTTTGATGTTGTGAACTAACATTGGCTTTGTGTTGTAGGGATTGATGCTTGAGCTTAGGCTTATGGCTTGCACTTGTGTGCATTAACTTGTGTTGCTTTGTACAGACTAACTGATTAACAATTTGCTGTTTACTGTTGGTTTGTCTGAGTACTGATGATACTTGATTGATTTCAGGTACATTAAGTTGCTTACAGTTCTTTAAGAACTTGCTTGCTGCTGCTTGGTTTTTAAACCAGTTGAGGTAGGACTTCTATTCTCCATGTAGTCTGGAAGACCTGGCCTGTTACTTGGCCAGGCAACTGTCTGAAGTCCTCCTTAAGAGGCGATGTCTGTGATTGTTTACTTTTGTGCCAAGCAGGTAAAGACCTCTATGAGGCAATTGGCGGATCATAGGGATATGCAATCTATCCCCTGCTATTCTGTTGAGTCGTCCCTCTGCTCACACCACTGTGTTGACGCATTGGGACACAAACCCAAGATCTTGTGCTGTTGCACAATCGAGTCAGAGTCTTTGAGCGTAGAAGGGTCCCTCCATTCTGGACCCACGCTCCTTTGTCTGAAGCTCTCCCTGATCAGGGATAAGAGCTGTGAAGTCTAATCTTCACTCACCTTTCATCAGCTTCACCTTAGCCTCTCAATGGCAAGGTTAAGAGCTAACTCTACCTTGTACAGATGACTTGCTTCGGCAGTCAAACCCATTGTTTGAGCCCACTTGACTGGATATAGTGTGTGCTATGTGAATACTTGCTTGAAATGCTTGTTTTGATCTGTTGATGCTTGCATGCTTGTTTTCCTGGATAGGATTAGCTTGCTGTTGCGCAAGTAGGTAGAAACCATAACATAGGGCAATGATGCATGATAACACTAGGCTCGAGTACAGCTCCCTGGTAGTGTGTCTCCCCTTGGTTTCTGGCTAGAATTTCTTTCCCTTTCAGGGGAACTACATCGCCCTGATCCTCGTTCCAGACGAGGTATGTAGGCAGGAGACCGTGCGAGGTCTCTCCGGGCACTTTTTTTCCTTTTTGTGTGTGTTTGCTTGTTAAGCTTGTGTGTCAGGATATGGATTTAAGCCCAGCGATTGGCTGTCCGTATCCTGATTGTGTTTGTTTGTGCTTGTTGTGTGCTTGGAAGCCGGTGTAAGTCCATCAAGTGGCATCTGGGTTCCAGTGTGCGTGTGTTTTGGTTCGGATGCTGATGTAAGTCCAGTGATTGGCATTCAGGCTCCATGTTTGCCTGTTTTTGTGTGTCTTGTTTGGCGTGCGTGAGCCGAACTACGGCAGCTCTGATTCTCGTTCCAGACGAGATACGTAGGCATAGGATGCGACGTCCTATCGAGCTCTCTTCCTCTTAACCCCACCTGTGTTGTTTTCGGTGCGTGTGTGTGTGATGTCTGTTTGTTTTAGCAACCTTTTCTTTCTTTTAGAACGTGGATCCCGTCGAGTACGACGGACGTGAGGGGTGCTAATACCTTCCCCTTGCGTAACCGACTCCCTTACCCTTTCTCTTTGGTCGCGAGACCATGCTTTTTCCAGGTTTCTCTGAGCGTTTCCTTTCCCTATCTTGGGATAAATAACGCGCAGTGGCGGCTCTGTTTGTGTTTTTGTTTTAGCCCGCCGGTTGTTTTTCGCGGATGCGACACTCCCCTCTGACCCAAGAGATCAATGTAGGTTCTGCAATAGTGTCTTCAAAAGTGGGTCGGTAGACATTCACATAAAACTCAAATACTAGCTCCTTAGCCACTGGCTGGATCTGACTGTTCAGATAATCCAGTTTATGGCGCTTTAGTACAACATGAATGTCAGGGTGCTGGTTGGCGTGAACGTTAAATGCTCTTTCCTCAATTATTTTTCTGTCCAGCAAGGAATAATATTGTTCTTCATGTTCAATAGAGAAGAACTCGTTCGAATCATGAGTTGGAGAAGAAGAAGTGGCCATTTGTTGTAGATCTGACCTATTACATATGAAATCTAAGGAAAAACAAGAAAACTCAAAGAACTTATGTCAGAGAAAACAAGAACGCGTATGACACAAGGTGGAAAATGTCAGAAAACTGTCAGAAAATTTATATATAATGCCCTGTACGAGCCATACGTGTAACATACGCGTGCTGCTAGGGCCATACACGTACTAGATGTCCCATACGCGTATGGGCAGAGGACATAAGCAGTTGATATTATAGATCACGTATCATATGCTTATGCTGCCAAGTGACCGTTGCATACACGTATCACCTGACCATACGCGTATGGCCTGGTTTTTGAAAAATGGCCTGATTATTGATGCTCCCCATACACGTATGGGGCTTTCCATACGTGTATGGATAAAGGCCCTTGTTTTTGTGAAAAATTGGCGTACACCATACATATATGGTCCAACCCATACACGTATGGACATAGTGCTTGCAAACAAGGGGAAATAGGGCACCCCATACTCGTATGAGCTATGCCATATGCGTATGGGTAGAAGGATGAAAAAAAGTTTGAAATTATTTCCCGTCTCTTTTCTTTCATGCTTCTGTTGTGCAATTTTGTCTGTTTGACTCTACAACACGCGACTTTTGACGGAAAAGTAAACACGCTGAAATATAAAACACACAACTGAAATTTAACTACTGTTACCTCCCTTGGGTTGCCTCCCAAGTAGTTCTTTTTTACGTCCATTGCTTGACGTATGTCTAGTCTATGGTTCGCTGAGCTAGGCCTCTTCCACCAAGCCAATTTCATGTCATTGGTAGTAAGGTTTCAGCCTTTGACCATTAACCTTGAAGGTGTCCCCACTAGTATTACTCTTCAACTCAACTTCCCCATACAGGAATACTTTGTGTACCGTGAATGGTCCAGACCATATAGACTTCAATTTTCCAGGGAACAACTTCAACCTAGAATTAAATAAGAAAACCAACTAGCCTTCCCAAAATTCCCTTTTTTGAATCCTCCAATCATGCCATTTTTAGTTTGGTCTTTATACATTTTGGTATTCTCGTAAGCGCGATTCCTAAACTCTTCCAACTCATGGAGCTAAAGAATTCAGGAATCTCCCGCTTTAGATATATCATAATTGAGGAATTTGGTGGCCCACAACGCCTTGCGTTCCAACTTTAGAGGTAAATGGCAAACTTTTTTGTAAACTAGTTGATAAAGGGACATACCTATGGGTGTTTTAAACACTGTTATGTACGCCCATAATGTATCATCCAACTTTGTTGCCCAATTTTTCCTGGAAGTATTCACAATCTTCTCTAGAATTTGCTTGATTTGTCTATTCGAAACTTCCACATGCCCACTTGTTTGAGGATGGTAGATGTAGTAATTTTATGTTTCATATTATATCTTTTAAGCACGTTTTCCATGAGGCGATTCAGAAAATGTGTACCTTCATCACTTATCAGTGCTCTTGGAACCCCAAATCTTGTGAAGATATTCGTTTTCAGGAATTTCACTACAACTTTAGCATCGTTTATGGGTAATGCCACAACTTCTACCCACTTAGATACATAGTCAACTGCCACTAGAATATAATTCTTACCAAAAGAGGTTGGAAACGATCCCATAAAATCTATTCCCCATACATCAAACATTTCCATCTCCAACATAGAATTATGTGGCATATGATTCCTCTTTGAAATGTTACATGTCTGTTGGCATCTATCACATTCTTGTATAATGAATTGAGCATATTTCAATAAAGAAGGTCAATATAACCCAAATTGGAGGACTTTTGTTGTTGTCCCATCTACACTAAAGTGTCCTCCATATTCTGAATTACGATAAGCCTTGAGGATTTCCCTCTGCTCTCCTTCGAGGACACATCTTTGGACCAACCCATTTATCCCATTTTCATAAAGGAATGGATTGTCCCACAGATACAACATGCAATCATGTACAAACTTTTTCCTTTTGTTAGAATCAAAATCATCAGATATAACTTCACCTACCAAATAGTTTACAAAGTCTACAAACCATGAATACCCGTTCTGGCCAAGATGCGATCATTAGCAAAGGCATCCTTAATAGGGTGTGGCTCACTTGTTTCAGTCAAAAGTATAGGTTCAATGTCAATGGTGCATTTCTCAGAGATGATGTCTTTCATGAATTTGGCATATATAGCATCTGCTCAAGTACCTCAAAGAATGGGATATTGATTTCAAGCTTCTTAAACATTTCTAAGAACTTCTCAAAATTCTTTTCATGTTGATCATTCTTCTTATTTCTGTTAGGATAAGTGAGTTTGGTGGTTGGCTCTGGCTCTTTTGGCTTTTCTTTCTCTACCACCTGTTGTGTGACTTCTGCTTCTAGAACTTTCTGGTTTTCTTTAATTTCTAGGTATACTTCCAGAAGATGGTCTTCTTCCTCTGACTTTTCTTCAGGGCTTTTAGCTGACTTACCACTCCTAAGTGTCACAACACTCACATTATTATATTCTCTTGTAGTCACAGTTGCACTAGGGAGAGACCTTTGTGCCCGAGTACCTGTTATTTGTTGTGCTATATGACCCATTTGAATTTCCATATTTTTAATAGATGTTGTAATGTTCCTTTGATAATTTCTTATCTCTTCTTGAAATTAGGAGTTTTAAGTTGTCATCTTTTCAATGGCTAATTCCCAATCTGTCTTCTTAGGAGCTTGTTGCTGATATTATTGTTGGAACTAACTCGGATAGTTTTGCCGAGGTTGGTACTGCTATTGATTCTGATACTGAATAAGACCCTACTTTTTAACATTCCCCTACTGGTCTTTCCAGGATAAGTTTGGATGATTCTTCCAACCCAAATTGTAAGTGTTAGAGTAGGGGTTGTTCTGCTTCAGAAAATTAACCTCTTCAATTTGCTACATAGTTGCAACACAATTCATGACATAATGAGGTCCACCACAAATTTCACAACTCACCGCTTGAACAGGTTAAACTTTAGCTACCTATTGAGTACCTATATTCATTGCCTTGAGTCTTTTTTCAACTTCTGCAACAACCTGGCCTTCTATCTTTATACTTTAAGTAGCCAGTTTCAAATCAATATTTCCTTCTAGTTTGCTCACACTCCTATCGTACAACTCTAAGTGTTCACTCACAATAATGACGTCTATAGTCTTCTTGATATTAGTGGCTGTTGTAAAATTAGATGAGCCACCGACAGCTGTGTCAATAAGTTGTTTAGTCTTCAATCCGAGGCCATTAACAAACATTTGCATATATTTAGTCTGATATGAGTTATGAGTAGGACAAGTAACCAATAATCTATTGAATCTCTTGTATGCATCACTTAATGATTCTCCCTCATTCTGTTTAAAAGTCATAATATCATATCTTTTTCTCAGAAAAATAGTAGCAGGAAAATACTCATTAAGAAAAGTTGTTTCAATATCTTTCCAACTAGTGATACTTCCAACAGGAAGCGAATAAAATCATTCTTCTGCATCTTCGACTAGATTGAACATAAACATTCTCAACTTTTTGGCTTCTTTAGAATGCCCATCTATCTTCAAAGTAGTACTCATAGTAAGAAATCTTTGAAAATGTTTATTTGCATCTTCATTTATTTTTCCTGTGAAAGGTCTCTTCTCAAGTTGTCGGATAATTGTTGTGTGTAACTGAAAATTTGCCACATTCACTGGTTGGTTCACTATAGACAAATGACCTCTTGGGGAATTTGCTCTACCATAATCCCCAAGAAGTCTTTCTTCAGCAACTTCGGCTATAACATTTTCTCCTACTTCTCTATCTGAATTTGTATCCGATTCAGCCAAGACTTCTACCTCTTTATCAGCCAACCTTGCTTGCTTAAGCCGAGCTTGCAACGACCTCTCTGGTTATGTGTCAAAAGGAAAATCTGCCAAGGGCTTTCCTAGCATACAAATATTATATAAATATTAGCAATAACTCATTAACAATAAAAATAAAATAAAATAAAGTAATAATAAAAACAGAAATAAAATTTTAGTCGTAGAGCAACACAATTTTAACTAAAAATAAAATTGTAAACTCTATTATCTTTGGCAGTCACCGACAACGGCGCCAAAAAATTGATCGGTAAAATTAGCAAGTGTACTAATCTTTCAATGTAGTAATAAGGGAAAATTTTCCAAGTATCGATCTCAAAGACTGCTTGACGATACAAAGTTCGTGTTTCAATTTAGTTAAACAAAAGACTTTGGGGGTTTTGGATTGTTGGTTTTAAAAGTAGAAAATAAAGTACAAAAGAAAGTAAAGATTGCAGTTGAACATATTAAAAGATGTTATGGGTAAATATACTAGGGAAGGTGTATGATTGGATTCATCAACAACAAGAAATTAACCTTGCAACAACTTAACTTAATGACATTGACTACCAATTCTTAAGGGTGTTTATCCTAAGTCCTTGGTGAGAAAATCTTTAACCATTCAAATTAAACCATATGTTCATAGTGAATCACAGATGAAATTAAGCATTATTTTAATCAAGAGTATTCCGATTTTCCACAGGGTATCCCTAGGCCTAGGTGATATCTACTATGAATTATTCACAATTAAGCATTAACAATAGAGGTCAAACCTAAATATTAATCACATATTAAAATCATTTTTTCCGAAAGATAAAACATTAAGCACAAATTGTAAATAAGTCATATATCATAAAATCAAAGTTATTACAAGGTAACAAATCTAAAGTTTTATCATAAATTTAAATCAGGGACACCCCATAGTATTAGGGGGTTTAACCACTCATAGTCAAAAAGAAAAACATCAAAAAAGGTGTAAACATTACAAATTAATGGAAGAAAAAAGATCTTCAATCATAAAAGTTCATGAAAATCTTGATCCACAATTAATTCTCTAGTGCTTCAGCGTTCAAAACGCGTTCCCTATACTCCAAAATTGTTCAACCCTTGGAAATTCACGCCTTTTTTTGGCTAAAATAGAAAAAATTGGGCCTTTTCAGATCTGGGCCTCTCATACGCGTATGGCCTCCTGCCATACGTGTATGCCTTTATTCCACGCTTACTCATACGCGTATGGCCCAAGATATGGTGTATGGCCCAATTGGAGTCATATGCATATGAGAGGCCTCATGTGCGTATGGGCAAGAAGCATGCCTTTTCTCCATTTTTTCTCCTGCTCATACATTTATCGTTCGGTTTCTTCCCTTATCCAGCTCCTCTTGATCTTTTTTCCATATAAACATATCAAACATTACCTCAAGCGTAGAAAATAGCTCAAAGTTATCGAAACACTAGCAAATCAAACTTTTGTAAAAATCTACATAAATAACTTAACATATTGCCCAAACTCCCAGTAATTCACCTACTTTTGAAATTCAAATGACATCAAAACTAACATAAATGGTGACTGATCAACTATGGGTTTGAATAATTCTACCTAGATGTTGAGGGTTTCAGACTGATTATCCAATGAAGAAGTGAGAAATTGTCTCTAGAACCAATATGTCTATGGTTTCGACCGACGAAAGGCACCATAGTAGAGTTAAAATCGACATGATAAATAAACATGAAGAGATACATTTTAAAAGCGTCTTTAGTCGATAAGCCATCATCTTCAGGGGTCAACTGAGCAAGTATAATGCCTTCGATTCGTCTTACCAAGTTAGGTGAAACACCAACCTTTAAGGAAGGTTCAAAAGTAAAATTGAGCCAAAGCTGTAGAAGCTAAATGGGGCCATATATCATAAAGTTTTCTTTAAGGATGTCTCGCTCTTTAAGTTAAAGAGAGGAGACTTTTAAAGATTGGTATAGATAACCCAAGATTAATTTGCTGAGACAAACGTTCCTCTATTCATGGAGTTGAGTAACGAGCGAGATAAACCTCTTGGCTACCTGAAGGTGAAACTGAGTTTAATCTTGGTATTGGTGTTGGGGTCGAAGGTCTCTCTAGTTGGTCGAACACCAGTGATGACAACCATGTTGAAAAAGGTAGAAGTCACCATCCCACAGGGAGTTGAAAAGTGTTGGTCAAAGCTTTCCAAAAACAAAGAGCGACGATAAGCATGGTGGCATTGTATCTTGCCCCAGTCATCGAAAACTAGATAAAGTTTAAAATACCTTATTTATTTTAGACTTGTCCTTTCTCCTTCTATAGTCTATTTAGCCAGTTGATATAGGGTTCAATATGGGTAGAAGGAGAGGAACAAGAAACATAGTGAGGTTGTTCTATGAACCCTAATTCAAAATCTTTATCTTGAAATGCGCGAGGTTTGCAGTAAGGTAAACCAAGGAAAAACCTTTAATTTATCCGGCTTTATATATGATTTAGGTAGAGGACCCAGAAATGAATGTGTAATATCTGCAAGAGAAAAAGGAATCAGTACATGTGAAACCCATATGACACTTTTTTCTTTCTCCATGGGTGGTTCCAGAATGTAGGAGCGACTGTCCGAGAAGACGTGTCCTTGAATATCAACAACATAAGAGATTCAAATTTATTTTCCAATGCCACAAGTAGAAGTCATTTTTCTATAACTTAAGTAGAAGATGAAAATGAAAGTTGCAGAAAATAATAGCTCTTAAGGTGTGTGTGTGTGTGTGTGTGTGTGTGTGTGTGTGAGACAGAGAGAGAGAGAGAGAGAGAGAGAGAGAGAGAGAGAGAGAGAGAGAGAGAGAAATGTTAGGAAGAAGAAGAAATAAAGCAAAAGAGAGGTTATATATAACTCTTGAAGTGGGACTTTTCAGTTGCTCTCTCTGAAGATAAAACCCACTAACATTTTAATTTCTATTTTTATTAAAACCATTAATAATTAAATAATTTTATCTTATCATTTAATATGGTTTATTGTTGTGGCTCACAATGGCCTTGGAAGTCGGATCCATGATGGTAGGTGCCTGCACGTTGCAAACACGACAATTGAGTGAAAATAAGCATGATGATAATGAACTGCAGAGGTCATAATGTCAATGACGTATGCAAAATGACTTGAATAGTGTTACGAATTCAACTAAAAACGCCATTTTTTGCCATATTATAGATTTGATCGAAAAATGACCTTTTTGAGGGCATCTGTTAGCGTGAGAATTTTAATTTAGCATTTTGACATGAAAGGTGTGATACAAACGTATGAAAATGTTAAGTATAAGATAACCAAGCTATAGTTTTGACATATTAATCATTTTGATATAAGCGATGAGTTCGACTCGCCTATCAAGTGTTTTAGGACTTAGTACATTCTTGAGGCTAAGGATTAGGTGATTTAGAGACAGATCGACAACGAGAGCAATTTGAAGCAGTAGTAGTGGTTTGAGGCAGTTCAAAGTGCTAAAGACACATGCAAACAAATTAGAAGACAAAAATCCACATAACAATATACATGCCGAATTCTAAAGAAATAACAATATACATGTCGAATTCTAAATAAACAGCCGTTGTTGATATTTACTAATGTACTTAGTATATAAATAAATTTCATTTTCTGAAAAAGGGTTCGCATTTTCATTAAGTTATATGTATAATTCACATATCTGAGTCATAAAGATAAAGAATTTGTGAGAAATGTATGAACTCGTGTTCCACTTTTAATTTAAACATTTTTACTCAATTGCTTTTACAATTGTCTTTCTTCATTTACTTTATCCTTTCAAACAATTATGCATTTCACTTCCTTAAATTCTTATCCAATTGCTCTAAATTCAAACATAGAACTTTTAAGTACAAATGCATTTTCTCAAGTTTTCCACACAAAATATATTTATGATTTTTTTCGAGTTTAATCTTTCATGTGACTTAAAATTTGTGACTTATTTACTTAAAACATCGGTAAACACAACAATAATTATAAAATTTGTTCAATTTAAAATTATAAAAATAATAAAAACAATAGTAAATGTGAGTGAATTAGTTAAATTTTTTCATGAAAATGTAATATTCCATCTTTTAAGCTTTGAAATATAAATAAAAAAATAAAATACAAATAACATTTCTTAAAATAAAAAATACCATAAAATTATTTTATAAAATTTAAATCAAACATGAAAATATTATATTGGGAGAAATATTTTTTTAAATATATAAACAAATTCAAATGACTTCAAAACTAACATAAATGGTGACTGATCAACTATGGGTTTGAATAATTCTACCTAGATGTTGAGGGTTTCAGACTGATTATCCAATGAAGAAGTGAGAAATTGTCTCTAGAACCAATATGTCTATGGTTTCGACCGACGAAAGGCACCATAGTAGAGTTAAAATCAACATGATGCATAAACATAAAGAGATACATTTTAAAAGCGTCTTCAGTCGATAAGCCATCATCTTCAGGGGTCAACTGAGCAAGTATAATGCCTTCGATTCGTCTTACCAAGTTAGGTGAAACACCAACCTTTAAGGAAGGTTCAAAAGTAAAATTGAGTCAAAGCTGTAGAAGCTAAATGGGGCCATATATCATAAAGTTTTCTTTAAGGATGTATCGCTCTTTAAGTTAAAGAGAGGAGACTTCTAAAGATTGGTATTGATAACCCAAGATTAATTTGCTGAGACAAACGTTCCTCTATTCATGGAGATGAGTAACGAGCGAGATAAACCTCTTGGCTACCTGAAGGTGAAACTGAGTATAATCTTGGTATTGGTGTTAGGGTCGAAGGTCTCTCTAGTTGGTCGAACACCAGTGATTACAACCATGTCAAAAAAGGTAGGAGTCACCATCCCATAGGGAGTTGAAAAGTGTTGGTCGAAGCTTTCCAAAAACAAAGAGCGACGATATGCATGATGGCGTTGTATCTTGCCCTATTCATTGACAACTAGTTAAGTTTAAAATACCTTATTTATTTTAGACTTGTCCTTTCTCCTTCTATAGTTTATTTTTCCAGTTGATATAGGGTTCAATATGAGTAGAAGAAGAGGAACAATAAACATGGTTGGGTTGTTCCATGAACCCTAATTCAAAATCTTTATCTTGAAATACACGAGATTTGTGTGAAAGAATTCTTTAACTTGAATTAATTTTTAATGATAGCAAATTGTGTGATCATCATCCAAATTGATTGTGCATTGCATTACATGATATATTTGTGTTCTTATTTTGTCCATCATCCCACTTTATTGTTGCATAAACATACATACAAATCTACATTGAAAATTCCCTTCAAATAACAATTCAAATGCATTTTATATCAGTATGTATCAATACATGAGCCTCTGCATCGATACATGTAGCATGTGATTAATCACAAAACAATTTCTGTTCAGTATGCATCGATGCATACGAGCCATGCATCAATACATGGAAGGGCAAAAACTCTATGCATCGATACACACGAATTCTGCATTGATACATGACCACTTGAGACAGCCTGTGCATCAATACATGCGCAATAGGCATCGATACATGACCACCTGAGACAGCCTGTGCATCAATACATAAGCATTAAGCATCGATACATATCAGTGTAAAAATCACATGCATCGATACACACGATTTATGCATCGATACATGAGTAATTAATTTCACCAAATATTCACACAACTTACAGTATGTATCGATACACACTCCTATGCATCAATACACAAAGTTGTTTTAAGTCATAACAGCAACTGTTTTTGCAGCACATATAAGAACAGGTCTCAACAACAGATCAAGAAAACGAATTCATTGAGGGAAAACAATTGAACACAGATCAAAAGCAGTGTTGGAGCAATTGTTTGTGAGCACATAGAAACCTGAAAGAGACTTCATCTTCTTCATCTTCTCAATCACTTTTCTTCAAGAACATTTACACATAACAATTCTTGTTCTTTGGATTAAAGAAGCATCGAGATAACGTTCAGTGGTACGATCAAGGATCTAGCTGTGGGTTGCAGTGGAACGATCGAGAATCTAGCTGAGTCGAAGATTGAAGGGGGTTTCTAGGAAAAACCTACTGGTTTGTCCTTCAAGAACTGGTGTGTTCTTGAGGGTTTGGGAGTCACATTTGCAGAACATATTCAGCCGCAGCGTTGCGTTTGGAGATCGGGGGATTTCGCAAGCAGGTCGTGGAACCGGTGAATTGTTTGCAACTTTGTGCAGGAAAATCTTGATCGAGCTCAGATCAAGTGAAGGTTTATACAAGAAGAGGTTCTTAGATTGTAGAATTCTGTCTTTGTATCAAAACCTTGTATCAACGGATTCGGCAATAATTGATAATCAAAGTTCTCAATTTCATTTGAAATTGAGAGGGAGACGTACCCACACGCGAGGACGACGTGGGGAACTTCCTTACCAAATCTCTGCGTATCGTATTCTTACCTTAATCTTCTTTACGTTTCAAAACTGTTTTGCAATTTCTGTTAGTGTGTGGTGATTGATCATTTTTCTGGACAGCAGTGATAATAAAACCTTTAGTCATACACCATTGCTGTTTATCATCAATCACATACACACCAACTGTTTGACAAAACGGTTAACTTGATTGTGTTCATTGGAAATAGAATTTAAGGATAAGCGCATTCAATTTGTTAGAATTCTGTGTGTATTATTTCTGTCATTCTCATTAAAATCCAGCAACTGCACTTGCGTGTCCGGCTTTCTAGTAGCGGTTCAGAATAGACGGAAGTCGATTCGGGACTGATTTTTCCGCCATTTTTGAAAACTCTGATAAAACGTTAAATCCGTTAATTTTAAAGAGGTGATCTATTCACCCCCCCTCTCGATCACTAGCCACACCGTCTAACAAGTGGTATCAGAGCGCCGGTTCGCTGGTGCTCTGTGGCTGCCTGTAACAGTATGGATTCTGAACCAAAGGGGGCGTATAATAGAGCGCCTATTTTCAACGGTGAAAATTATGGCTACTGGAAAGACTGCATGCGAGTTCATATAAATTCTGTGGATAGGTTAGTATGGGCTGCCATTGAAAACGGTCCGTTTCAAATTACAATGACTAATGCGGCTGGCGCCATAGTACCTAAACCAGAAGATGATTGGAATGAGAAAGATGAGAAAAAGTGGTCGTGTGATTGGAGAGCTCGAAACATGTTAATTTCAGCACTTGGTGTTGATGAGTATTATCGAGTATCCCATTGCACGACAGCTAAAGAAATGTGGGACGCTTTAGAAGTTGCTCATGAGGGTACTACTGAAGTAAAACAGTCCCGCATTAACACACTCAATCAAGAGTTTGAGCTCTTTCGCATGAAACAAGGAGAATCCATCTCCGACATGCAAAAGAGATTCACCCATCTAACTAACCGATTGAATGCTCTTGGAAAACCTATTTCCAATGAAATTGCTACTAATAAAATTCTCAGGTGTCTTAGCAGGGAGTGGCAACCTAAAGTTACAGCAATCAAGGAAGCCAACGATCTTACAAGACTTACGATTACAACACTGTTTGGAAAGCTGGAAGAACATCAACAAGCTTTGGAAAGTCTTGAAAAATATGAGAATAAAAGTAAGAAGGAAAAGGAGAAGAAAAGAGACAAAGAGGGAGAGAAGAAGCCAATAGCTCTTGTGGCCTCTAGCTCTAAGTCCTCACGAAAAGAGCAAAGCGACAATGATTCAAGTAGTGACAAAGACTCGGATGATGAAGAAATGGGACTGTTTGTAAGGAGATACAATAGATTCATTCGAAAGAATGGAGTCAAGCATTCCGACAAAAATCTTATGAGGTTTCGAAAACAATCTACAAATTCGAAACAAGAAGAAAACAAGAAGAGTAGAGGAAGAGGATCCTGTTTTAATTGTGGTAAATCCGGACACTATAAAACGGACTGCCCTATGAAATATAAGGATCAAAGAAAAGATTCGCCAAAAGGGTACAGCAAACAAAGAAGAGCATATATTGCATGGGAAAGTGATAGTGATTCATCAAGCACACAAAGCTCAAGCGATGATGATGAAGCTGCAAATCTGTGCCTTATGGCTCACACAAAAAATTTGTCCTACCACAAGAAAAACAATGACAAAAAGGTAAACCAAGCGTATTACAATAATTTCTCCTCTATGTCTTTTTCGGAACTAAAAATAGCTTTTGAAAAACTGCATAACGAAGCTGTAGATGCTTTTAAAAGACTATCTTCCGACAAACATATTTTCTCTTTTTTGGAAGGTAAAGTAAACAAAGCTGAAATTGATTTAGAAGCATTGAAAACTAGTATTGCAGAAAATTCAAAAACTATTGACATTGACGGATGTAGTAGAGTTAGGTATTGTGACGCTTGTTATGTTTGGCAAAAAGAGGTAAACACTCTTAAGGTCAAATTAGAGAAAGCGCTACAACCTAAAATTACTTATGCCGTTGACCCCAAGTTGTTTAAGAAGTCATTGAATCCTCCATATGCAAAATACTCGTTTATTCTAAAGGATTCAATGAACAAGAAACAACAAACACATCATCATGGTTTATGTCATTATTGTTGTCATGCTGGCCATACCATTGAGAAATGCAAATTTAGGAGATTTCTAGTCCCTAAAGGTATTTATCAATGGAAGCCAAAGGGCAACCATGTTAACACTTACCCTCTTGGACCCAATGAAAATTGGGGACCAACTTCTCTCTTTTGATGTTGTAGGATGAGTGCCTTGCCTCCGTAGATAGAAGATGGTTTCTTGACAGCGGCTGCTCAAGGCACATGACCGGTGACATATCGCTTTTTATAGACTTCAAGGCGAAGAAAAAGGGATATGTTACTTATGAAGACAACAACAAAGGAGCTATACTCGGCAAAGGTAGTGTAGATAATCCCTCCACCACTACTATTTCAAATGTCCATTTAGTTGAGGGACTTAAACACAATTTGTTAAGCATAAGTCAACTATGCGACATGGGCTATAAAGTTTCGTTTACAAAAACTTGCTGCATAATTGAACATGCTGAACAAAACATTGTGTTTAAGGGTGTAAGAGTAAACATCATCTATATGCTTGACTTGTTTGATGTACCGTTAACAAATACTAAATGTCTAGTCACCTTGAATGATGATTCTTGGCTTTGGCATAGACGTTTAGCTCATGTTAACTTCGATTTGTTAAACAAGGTTGTATCTAAGGATCTAGTAGTCGGTCTACCAAAAATAAAATTTTCAAAAGACCACCTATGTGACGCGTGCCAAATGGGAAAGCAAACAAGGGTGTCTTTTAAATCTAAAAACGTAATTTCAACTTCACGACCCCTTGAGCTTCTCCATATGGACCTCTTTGGACCTTCTAGGACAAAGAGCCTAGGTGGAAATTACTATGGCTTTGTAATAGTTGATGACTACTCTAGATTCACTTGGACTATATTCCTTCATAGCAAAGATGAAACTTTTTCTGCTTTTAAGAATTTTGCAAATCTGTCCCAAAACAAAATGAATTCCAAAATAGTTACAATTCGTAGTGATCATGGTGGTGAGTTTCAAAATTACCACTTTGAGAAGTTTTGTGGCAAGTATGGCATTGAGCATAACTTTTCAGCTCCTCGCACTCCACAACAAAATGGTGTTGTGGAGCGTAAAAATCGTGTTTTAGAGGAGTTGGCAAGAACAATGCTCAATGAGGGTGGATTACCAAAATACTTTTGGGCCGATGCTGTTAGCACAGCCTGTTATGTTCTAAACAGAATCTCAATTCGCCCTATTTTAAACAAAACTCCTTATGAACTTTTGAAAGGAAGAAAACCAAACTTGTCACATCTTCACGTATTCGGTTGTAAATGTTTTGTTCTGAATAACGGTAAGGAAAACATTGGGAAGTTTGATGCAAAAGCGAATGAAGGTATTTTTCTTGGTTACTCAATGTCAAGTAAAGCATATAGAGTGTATAATAAGCGTTTACTTACTGTTGAAGAGTCGGTTCATGTTTCTTTTGATGAGTCTTATCCGAAAAATGTCGGAAAAGGTATTTCTTTTGATGACGTAGGTGTATCTACAGAAGACATACTCAAGGAAGCTGTTGAGGAAATTGATCAGTCCAAAACAGCTGCCCATGAGAAGGAGGAAGATACAAGTCATGAAGAAATTGAGGAAGAAAAGACAGCTGAAGTGAATGATCTTCCAACAGCTTGGAGATCCTCAAAAGACCATCCCATTGACAACATTTTGGGAGACATTTCAAAGGGAGTAATGACCCGGTCTAAGATAAGTAACTTTTGTTCTCACTTCGCGTTTGTTTCACAAGTAGAACCTAAAAATGCCAAAGAGGCCTTGATTGATGAATTTTGGCTAATGGCCATGCAAGAAGAGCTTAATCAATTTAAAAGAAATGACGTTTGGGAACTTGTCCCTCGTCCGCGAGATCATCATATCATAGGCACTAAGTGGGTTTTTAGAAACAAACTTGATGAAAACGGAGTGATTACTAGGAACAAGGCACGCTTAGTAGCACAAGGATATAACCAAGAGGAGGGCATAGACTATGAGGAAACTTATGCTCCAGTTGCTCGCCTCGAAGCTATACGTCTTCTGCTTGCCTATGCGTGTTCTAAGGATTTTAAGCTTTACCAAATGGACGTAAAGAGTGCCTTTCTTAATGGTGTCATAAATGAAGAAGTATATGTTTCACAACCTCCCGGTTTTGAAAATGCTGAAAATCCAGATCATGTTTACAAGTTAAAAAGAGTTTTGTATGGTCTTAAACAAGCCCCTCGGGTTTGGTATGAAAGACTTAGCAAATTCCTAATTGATCATGGATATTCAAGAGGTAAAGTGGACAATACTCTCTTTATTAAACACAAAGGGAAGCACATTCTTTTGGTTCAAGTTTATGTCGACGATATCATATTTGGTTCAACTAACATACACTTGGTCGAAGAATTTTCTAAGGTTATGCAGGGTGAATTTGAGATGAGTCTAATGGGGGAGCTGAACTACTTCCTAGGACTGCAAATAAAGCAACTTGATGAGGGTACAGCAGTATGTCAAACAAAATACTGCAGAGAACTACTCAAGCGCTTTGGAATGAATGACTCAAAATCGATTGACACCCCAATGCCTACCAACGGAAATCTAGACAAGGATGAGCATGGTAAGTGTGTAGATGTCAAAAGGTTCAGAGGTATGATCGGATCTCTCTTGTATCTTTCTGCTTCTAGGCCTGACATCATGTTTAGTGTTTGTATGTGTGCACGCTATCAATCAAATCCTAAGGAATCGCACCTTAAAGCGGTAAAGCGCATATTTAGATACCTTCATGGAACACCTAAATATGGGCTTTGGTATTCCAAAGGAAGTGATTGTAGCTTAGTAGGGTACTCCGATTCTGATTTTGCTGGCTGCAAATCAGATAGGAAAAGCACAAGTGGCACATGTCATCTGTTTTCAAACTCCTTGGTCAGTTGGCATAGCAAAAAGCAGGTTTTTGTGGCTTTGTCAACTGCAGAGGCAGAATACGTTGCAGCCGGTAGTTGTTGCGCTCAGATTTTATGGCTGAAGCAGCAACTACAAGACTTCAACATTCAACTCGTATTCCTATCAAATGTGACAACACTAGTGCCATAAACCTTACTAAAAACCCTGTTTTACACTCACGCACTAAACACATAGAGATTAGACATCATTTCCTTCGTGATCATGTTGAAAAAGAAGACGTTGTCTTTGAGCACGTTGATTCCAAAAATCAGCTCGCTGATATTTTCACTAAACCATTGGCAACGGAACCTTTCTTCAACATTCGTCGCGAATTGGGAATCTTAGATCTTTCTCAATTAATGTCATAAGCATGTTATCTCTTAATTATATTATGCCTCACCATGGTTGATAAGAGCTGTTTTAGATGTCAATTATACATCACAAGAGTTCTCCAACAGAGGTAATATCAATCCTTTCTACAATTTTCCTATTGCTAAGTGATTGTGTATGTTGCATCAAATGTTCTTACTATAGTTGATACAAAATTTGACTACTTATACTCCTGTCCATATTGTGTGCACACTAAAATTTGACTTCTGAATCTCTGTTGAGCATAATCATCATGACAGTGCATAATGCATATACATACTGCATTAAAATTCATTAAAAACTGGTTCAGCATCAGTATGCATCGACACAAACGAAGCCTGCATCGATCCATATATTCAAAAATTCAATTTTTTTAAAAACTGCTTCAGGATGTATCGATGCATCCATCGCATGTATCGACACACAGGGCAATTGTAAACACTTGGCATCGACGCATCCATCGTATGTATCGATACACATGACAATTTTGAATACTAGGCATCGACGCATGACTATCTGCATCGATACATACTGATGCTATCTGAATTAAATGCATTTCTTTCTCTCTCATGCATCGACACATCAGCCAATCATATCACTTCCTATCTCATTACTTCATCTCATCTGCCCTCAAAAACCCAAAACCAGTGGCTAACCCTAATCCTCCTCATCCTCACTCTCTCTCACAAACTTGGTAAAACCCTAAATCTCACATCACCATGCCTCCACGCACTATTCCAGCCAGAGCTAAAGGAAAAGGAAAGGGAAAGGAAGCAGCCGGTACTTCTCAGCAACCACCAGATGTTCCTTCAAACGCCTTAGACATTCTTCATCCTGCCATCACTGCTGAATTTGAGGAATCCTTCAAGGCCAGGTTGGTAATGAAACCTCATATCTTTGATAAAACAGATGCTGTTCATCTGCACCTAAATGAAGTAGTTGAACTGCTACATGCACAAAGACTTGGGTCCTTTCTATCTACAAAAGATGACTATCATGAGGATTTCATCCGGGCCTTTTATGCTGGTTTACAAACTGGTAGAGGCTATATGTTCCGGTGTTCTATCGGAGTCAGAACATATACCTTTGAAGCTTCTGATTGGGAAACGGTATTTCAAATGCCGCCTCCGTCGATGGTTTTCAAGTGCTGGCATGACCTGCACTTTGATCCTGAATTTGACCTGAAGGACTTTACAACTTCTATCCTAAAGATTGATAGACCGTTGAGTGAGGACGAACACGTCACGTTAGGTATGATCAAGCAAACTCCGCGTATTCTTCACTGGCTTATCACACATATTCTGCGTCCAACAAACAGCGGACACTCTCGGTTGGACAGGCCCAGCATACATCTTCTCTACATTCTGCAAAATAAGGTTCTCCTAAATTGGGCGAACTACTTTGTTAAACGTCTATTTTTTGTGCGAGACACCTCCAAGAATGTGGCTCTAGGTTATGCATCTCAGATAATGAAAATTCTTAAGTATTGGAAAGTTGCAATACCCATTGTGCCCCTCCTATCTCCGTCGGCAGCTCAAGAGTTTGATTCTGCCACTCTATCGCATATGGGATATAGGTGGGACAAAGACCGCAAATGCTTCTATTTCTTCGAAAGAAAATCCAAAACCAGAATTTACAACTTTGATGTGCCTTCGGAACGCATCCATGTTGCTGAAGAACAGCCTGATGAAGAAATGCAGGATGCGCCTGAAACAGAAGTGCCTCAACCTGAGGCCAATACTGGTTGGGGTGAGTGGGTGCCACGAAGGTGGTCTCCCACCAACTACGTACCTGAACCTGCAGCCCCTCCATTCGCCGGTGGTACTTCAGCCTCAACACCAAATGCGGACATCACTCACATGCTTCAACAGATGGAAATCGTCAACAAAGAACGCCATGAAGAAGCACGGTACTGGCATGTTCAACAAACTGAATGGCACAACGAGCATCGGGACTGGCATGATGAGCACACACGGATGTATCACAATCAACACGCTTGGCACCAAGACTTGGTTAAATGGCATCAGGTTTTCTACAACGAAATGTCCGGCTTTATGGATGATTGCCGTGAAAATCCTGGGATTATGGACAGCTTTAGAAGCATTGAAGTTCAGAATCGATTTAGGCGATACTCCTTCATGGGCCAAAATCCAGACACAATGCCTCCTCCTCCGCCTCCGCCAAGCTACCGAGATCCTGACAGACATGATGAGGAGTCCTGTGGTGGCAACAATCCAAATTAACCAACCACCCTTCCATCTCACTGCATTTCATTTCATATTGCTCATGTTTTATTTTGTTGCACAATATATGGTTTAGCTTATGCAACTCTTAAACTCGTTCGCACACTTAAAATGCTTTTCAAATTCTGTTTACCTCTATTTGTTATTGCCCTTACTTTTTGAATGATTCTTTGTGAATGATTCTTTAACTTGCAGCTTCTTTCTTTGTGATTGATAGCCTATTATCAAATTTTGCCATGCCCTGCTACACTTTCTGCTTGATGACTATGTTTCTTCCTCTTTTTGATGTTGACAAAGGGGGAGAAAACGCAGATATGCACAAACTCAGGGGGAGTATCACACATCTTGCCAAGAATTTGCCATCATCAAAAAGGGGGAGTTTGTGAAAGAATTCTTTAACTTGAATTAATTTTTAATGATAGCAAATTGTGTGATCATCATCCAAATTGATTGTGCATTGCATTACATGATATATTTGTGTTCTTATTTTGTCCATCATCCCACTTTATTGTTGCATAAACATACATACAAATCTACATTGAAAATTCCCTTCAAATAACAATTCAAATGCATTTTATATCAGTATGTATCAATACATGAGCCTCTGCATCGATACATGTAGCATGTGATTAATCACAAAACAATTTCTGTTCAGTATGCATCGATGCATACGAGCCATGCATCAATACATGGAAGGGCAAAAACTCTATGCATCGATACACACGAATTCTGCATTGATACATGACCACTTGAGACAGCCTGTGCATCAATACATGCGCAATAGGCATCGATACATGACCACCTGAGACAGCCTGTGCATCAATACATAAGCATTAAGCATCGATACATATCAGTGTAAAAATTACATGCATCGATACACACGATTTATGCATCGATACATGAGTAATTAATTTCACCAAATATTCACACAACTTACAGTATGTATCGATACACACTCCTATGCATCAATACACAAAGTTGTTTTAAGTCATAACAGCAACTGTTTTTGCAGCACATATAAGAACAGGTCTCAACAGCAGATCAAGAAAACGAATTCATTGAGGGAAAACAATTGAACACAGATCAAAAGCAGTGTTGGAGCAATTGTTTGTGAGCACATAGAAACCTGAAAGAGACTTCATCTTCTTCATCTTCTCAATCACTTTTCTTCAAGAACATTTACACATAACAATTCTTGTTCTTTGGATTAAAGAAGCATCGAGATAACGTTCAGTGGTACGATCAAGGATCTAGCTGTGGGTTGCAGTGGAACGATCGAGAATCTAGCTGAGTCGAAGATTGAAGGGGGTTTCTAGGAAAAACCTACTGGTTTGTCCTTCAAGAACTGGTGTGTTCTTGAGGGTTTGGGAGTCACATTTGCAGAACATATTCAGCCGCAGCGTTGCGTTTGGAGATCGGGGGATTTCGCAAGCAGGTCGTGGAACCGGTGAATTGTTTGCAACTTTGTGCAGGAAAATCTTGATCGAGCTCAGATCAAGTGAAGGTTTATACAAGAAGAGGTTCTTAGATTGTAGAATTCTGTCTTTGTATCAAAACCTTGTATCAACGGATTCGGCAATAATTGATAATCAAAGTTCTCAATTTCATTTGAAATTGAGAGGGAGACGTACCCACACGCGAGGACGACGTGGGGAACTTCCTTACCAAATCTCTGCGTATCGTATTCTTACCTTAATCTTCTTTACGTTTCAAAACTGTTTTGCAATTTCTGTTAGTGTGTGGTGATTGATCATTTTTCTGGACAGCAGTGATAATAAAACCTTTAGTCATACACCATTGCTGTTTATCATCAATCACATACACACCAACTGTTTGACAAAACGGTTAACTTGATTGTGTTCATTGGAAATAGAATTTAAGGATAAGCGCATTCAATTTGTTAGAATTCTGTGTGTATTATTTCTGTCATTCTCATTAAAATCCAGCAACTGCACTTGCGTGTCCGGCTTTCTAGTAGCGGTTCAGAATAGACGGAAGTCGATTCGGGACTGATTTTTCTGCCATTTTTGAAAACTCTGATAAAATGTTAAATCCGTTAATTTTAAAGAGGTGATCTATTCACCCCCCCTCTCGATCACTAGCCACACCGTCTAACAATTTGCAGTAAGGTAAACCAAGGAAAAACCTTTAATCTATCGGGCTCCACATAAGATTTAGGCAGAGGACCCAGAAATGCATGTGTAATACCTGCAAGAGAAAAAGGAATTAGTACATGTGAAACCCATATGACACTTTCTTCTTTCTCCATGGGTGGTTCCAGAATGTAGGAGCGACTGTCGGAGAAGACGTGTCCCTGAATATCAACAACATAAGGGATTCAAATTTGTTTTCCAATGCCACAAGTAGAAGCCATTTTTCTATAACTTAAGTAGAAGATGAAAATGAAAGTTGCAGAAAATAAGAGCTCTTAAGGCGCGCGCGTGAGAGAGAGAGAGAGTAATGTTAGGAAGAAGAAGAAATAAAGCAAAAGAGAGGTTATATGTAGCTCTTGAAGTGAGACTTTTCAGTTGTTCTCTCTGAAGATAAAACCCACTAACATTTTAGTTTCTATTTTTATTAAAATCATTAATAATTAAATGATTTTATCTTGTCATTTAATATGATTAATTTTTGTGGCTCAAGATGACCTTGGAAGTTAGATCCATGATGGTAGGTGCCTGCACGTTGCAGACACGACAATTGAGTGAAAATAAGCATGATGATAATGAATTGCAGAGGTCATAATCTCAATGACGTATGCAAAATGGCTTGAATCATGTTACGAATTCAACTAAAAACGCCATTTTTTGCCATATTATAGATATGATCGAAAAATGACCTTTTTGAGGACATCTATTAGCGTGAGAATTATAATTTAGTGTTTTGACATGAAAGGTGTGATACAAAGGTATGAAATGCTAAGTGTAAGATAATCAAGCTATAATTTTGACATATTAATCGTTTCGATATAAGCAATGAGTTCGACTCGCCTATAAAGTGTTTTTGGACTTAGTACATTCTTGAGGCCAAAGATTAGGTGATTTAGAGACAGATCGACAACCAGAGCAATTTGAAGCAGTAGTAGTGGTTTGAGGCAGTTCAAAGTGCTAAAGACATGTGTAAACAAATAAGAAGATAAAAACCCACATAACAATATACGTGTCGAATTCTAAAGAAATAACCGTTGTTGATAGTTACTAACGTACTTAGTAGATTTCGTTTTCTGAAAAATGGTTCGCATTTTCATTAAGTTATATGTATAATTCACACATCTGGGTCATAGAGATAAATAATTTGTGAGAAATGTATGAACTCGTGTTCCACTTTTAATTTAAACATTTTTACTCAATTGCTTTTACAATTGTCTTTCTTCATTTACTTTATCCTTTCAAACAATTATGCATTTTACTTCCTTTTATTCTTATCCAATTGCTCTAAATTCAAACATAGAACTTTTAAGTACAAATACATTTTCTCAAGTTTTCCACACAAAATATATTTATGATTTTTTTCGAGTTTAATCTTTCATGTGAGTTAAAATTCGTGACTTATTTACTTAAAACACCGGTAAACACAACAATAATTATAAAATTTGTTCAATTTAAAATTATAAAAATAATAAAAACAATAAAAACAATAGTAAATGTGAGTGAATTAGTTAAATTTTTTCATGAAAATGTAATATTCCATCTTTTAAGCTTTGAAATATAAATAAAAGAATAAAATACAAATAACATTTCTTAAAATAAAAAATACCATAAAATTATTTTATAAAATTTAAATCAAACATGAAAATATTATATTGGGAGAAATATTTTTTTAAATATATAAACAAATTCACCCTAACAATTAATAGAATATTGAAAGTTTTCATTTCAATATTTTGATTTTTTTTGTAAAAGAAGTTATTTCGATAAAAAGACAAACTTAACATGTGTAAGTAATGTTTACTTTTTCTTTTTTTAGAAAATATAAGTAATATATACTCAATTACTCATATAAAAGCATGGAAATAATAGTAGTTGGTTATTATTGAACGTGTCTCTGTATTACTGGTAATATCTTCAATAGGTGTATTAAGTAATTTAGTGACGCTTTAACATAAGTTGCGATACAAGTAAAGAAGCACTTTGATTTTGCATCGACACACGCGCTTTGCTGAACGTACATTTCACACTACCTTTTTCAATTTTCATTCACCGAACATCAAGGACTATTTCGTAATTTCCCACTTCCACTCCATTCTATTCCCTTTCTCTCTCCGCAATATCTCTCTATTCATCTGTGAGTTATACAAGAGTCCGAGAGATTTCGCGCGCCAAACACGACGGTGCTGATAACTCCGGCGGTGTCGCTGTAACTCTCCGCCATTACTCTCTCTCTAAACCAGGGAGATGAGGTTACTATCAATTACGATCATTCTCTTCGATCTACTTCTCTGTTATCCTTCATTCTCTTTCTCTCTCCTTGCGAATAACTCGGTGCCGGAGCCGGATATTCTTCTAACGGAAAATAACCTAACCGCCGTTGGCAATGCCTCGCTTGCGGGATCGAAAGAGGATAGTCTCGCTAACATGATTGATCGGGCTCTTGAAAGGGAGTTCCCCGAAAATGAACAGAATGAAGGTTTGCAGATCTAGATTCTTTCTTTTTTTCTTTCTAATGCTTATGCATTTTCGAAATTCTCTTGTTTAATTTGGTTTTCGAAACTCTTGGATCGTGTTTTGAGGTATAGGCGCATGGCTATTGGATATGAGTATTCGAAAATGCCGATTAATTGGTGTTTCCTTTTCATTTTTGCCATACCTATTCAATTTTCTCATTTGTTTATTTGAGTTTGACGCTGTTGTGGATAGTTTAAAAGCGTAATCACTGGATTTTGCTTCATTTATGATGGGAAACTAATAAATGCTATCAATTATGTGGATACTTTGTTATGGCATTGTTGAGTTTTTATGAATCACTTAACGTTTGGAGTTTTTATTCAAACGACTTGGTGAGTTATCCTGATTCTTTTGTAGGTACCAATGATGCTGGTAGTTTCAACAACAGTGTTGCTGAACAGCAGGTTTGTAGTTGATTCCTTGCTATGTTAGTATTTAATTTCCTCAGGAAGTTATAGATTTTGCTAAATATGAAGCAGTTCTGGCGCGTCCTAATTTGGTAATATAGGTATTTGGCTATAGGCTAGAGTTCAATCTGGTAGGAATTTAACTTAGTTGATGATGATTAATTTGGAGGAGCATTAAACTAGTCATAGGGCTGAGTTCGTGATTGATGATATCATAATTCTGATTTCACTTATGTGTCAAAAATGTGTTTTAAATTTTTTATCTGAGATAATGAATTTTATGGTGGGAACCATGGTTGTCAAGATCTCGATCTAGATCTTAAAATCTTACGATTTTGCGATCTCACTCACCCCCAATGATCTCGATCTTAAGTAGAATCATGTGTTGTAGCCAAAATGTGAAAAAAATTGTAAAATCATTGATTTTGTGCGATCTTGGCCAGTTCCGGCCACGATCAGTTGTTTTTCGGCCACACCCGCCGTTTTCCGGCCACCTCCATTATAAGCCGGGAAGGTTGACAAGATGCCGAAGCGCAACAATTACAGTTCGGCAGAGGCCATTTTCCCACGAATACACTTGCCTACCAAAATATCATGTAAAAAACTTCAAATATATAGTATAATTTTTCGTTTTACTAATATCTTCCGATTTTTGTTACAATCTTATGTTTTACGATCTTGTTACCCCCTCTCGATCATACAAAAAATAATTGGGTAGGATCTTCCGATCTTAGTTACGATTTTATGATTTATGATTTTACTGTCCCCTCCCGATCTTACGCAAGATCTCGATCTTGACAAACTTTGTGGGAACGTATGGCTTGGTTATTTTCCTTCCATTTGTTGGTAAATAGTTATAAGGGTTGTTATTTATGTGACTTATTCATAGCTTTTGAATAGACTTGTGATCTAATGTCCTTCCTTTTCATGACATGTTTATTGTATCAGGCTGTTTTAGAAACTGTTGCTAGAGTTAGGACCAAGAAAAATGAGAGCAAAGAAGAAAAGTATGCACCTCTTTCTTGTAGAATAGTTAGATTGTTGGTTTTTCTTCAAGGGATCCGTTCCTTTTTAAGTGTCATTTTTTTGACTTTTTATACATATCAAGAAAGTTAATAGATGCTGTTGCTTTTTAAACAATGATTATCCTTTTGCATATAATACCCTTAACTTTTTATTAATTTATTTGATTTTTTCTCTTTGTAATATAAATAACTAGAGGTAATTTTGACAAAACTACAACCAATACCTACTTTAAACTTTGAAATGACACTTAAAAAGCAACAATTTTTTTTCTAAAAAGTGACCCTTAAAAAGAAATGGAGGGAGTAATTTTTAATAATTTAATGCTAATACCCATTTTTAGTATTTTTGACATTTGGTAAGTTTTTTATCAGGTCATTTCAGTTCCATGATGTTTTCAATTTGGACAGTGAGAACCGTGTTGAGGAAACACCAACTTTAATTGATCGAAAGGTATGCCTCTGTCAAGCACTTTGAAGTTTAGATCTTTCAAACTTACATAATGCAATAATATTTTTCTTACTGCCATATCATCATGATATGCAAGAAAAATACACTTGGTACTCTTAAAAGTACACTTTTTATATTTTGTTGATTTTTCATCCTCAGGACAATGTCTTCATCATATCCAATCCCAAGTCAAAGTATCCTGTTCTACAATTGGACTTGAGGTTTACTTACAGTTCCTGTCTTTTTTTAAATTTCTTTTTCAAGTGGTATACGTGTATGAGTGACCGCAACTATGAACTAGTCAGGTTGCTTATCCTCTTTGGGCATTTCGTATTTGCAGATTGATATCAGATCTTGTGGTTGTCATTGTCTCTGCAACCTGTGGTGGCATAGCCTTTGCTTGTGCTGGACAACCGGTTTGATCACAAACTGATTTTTTTTGGGATATATATTTCTACAATAAACCTATTAAAGTTGTGTCGTCCATACAATCAAAAACTTGCAGGTTATGACTGGATATCTATTAGCAGGATCCATCATTGGACCAGGAGGTTTGAGTTTTGTCAGTGAAATGGTCCAAGTATGTTTGGGTTTTCCCTTAAGTTCTCTTGTTATGCACTCTACTGGTTGTTTTCTCTTTCTTTGAGCTGGTCACATTATTTCTAAATATAAAATCACATTGTGCAAACGGAATATGATATATATCCTTGAATATGATGTATCGAACTAGGGTGATAATTAAAGTAACTTAAATTATTTGATTGATCTCCAAGTAATTTCAAATACTGCTTCCGTTTTTGCAGGTTGAGACAGTTGCTCAATTTGGTGTCATCTTTTTGCTCTTTGCATTGGGCTTAGAGTTTTCCACAACAAAGGTTGACTTGGATACTCATTTATTAATTTTGGCTTAATCTTATATATTTTCAGCTCATCCATCCATATATGGTGTAAATCTGACTTTTCATGTTTGCAGCTTCGAGTTGTTCGGGCGGTGGCTATTCTTGGAGGTCTGCTGCAAATTCTCTTATTTATGTGCATGTGTGGAATAATAGCTTCGGTATGTCTGATACTTTCATACATATTTTGAAAAGATAACTCAAGTCATGATACGTAATCATCGCCAGTTTGCAACCTGTATTGTTCAACCTATTTGGTTATCTAATATACTATGAATCCATGATAACCAATTTGTTTAGATTATTTTCAGTTCTGAAGAAATTACTGATATATGTATGGAGCAGGATCAACTAATATAGCTTTCTCAAAATAGGAGACACCCCGAGCTTTAAGCTAAATTGAAATCTCAGATACTGAGGGAACATTGAGAGAATTGGAGAGAAATCTCCCTTGTCATTATGCTAAAACAAAGTACGCAGCTTTTATAATTTTTTATATGAGATCAAGCTAGACTTGAGATTTGATGGGAAGGCATTTAAAATTTCCTAGGTTGATACAGTAATCTTACTGTATAAGTTAACAGTTTTTCCTCAAAAACGTCTTTCTCCATTTCGCTTTTAATTGCATCGAAGTTTTAGCTTTAGCAACACAACAGATTGATGTTAAATGTTAAATTTTTAATATCCCAAATATGCCTGTAAATTTTGTTTTGTCAACAATATATATTTAGATTGTTTTGTTGGCTGTTGTTTTATTCTGGCCAATTTGGATAAGGCTTAGTTGTTGTGGTATTTTTGCTTTGCCTACATGATTGTTGTTTGGCCCTAATTTAGCGGCAGTGAAAGTCTAATGAATGCACCAAAACCCTTCTTGCAGTTATGTGGTGGTAAACCATCTGAAGGAATATTTGTTGGTGCATTTTTATCCATGTCTTCAACAGCAGTGGTAATTTCCTGATCATAATTTCTGATAAAAACTTTGTGAATGTGAGGTGTATCTGTTTCTTTTTAGAGTATTTGTTTGCAGAGGAATAGTTTCTAATTTTTACACACACATGTTACGGTATTGGATAATGTTTATGGTTTATCTATTGTGCTTTGCTCATAGTTTGAAGCAATACTGACATGTGGTTTGTGAATGGATTACATATTCATATGTTTTGTAGACTTGGTTCCATTTTTGTCTTTTGTTTTCGTTTAGACTTCTTGTTGTGCTAGTTGTTGGCTTGGTGTAGTTCAGAAAAGTTTCCCTGTTTTCCAAAATTCCAAAATAGTAAGCTCGTTCTTTAATCACTTAAGTTCCACATGTTATCATTTCAACAAGAGCTGTTCATGGTTCGGTTCGGTTAGAAAAACTAAACCAAACTGAACCTATAATATAGTTTCTTTGAACCAAATCAAACTGTTTGTGATTTTTTTGAACCATAGCAAATTGTTTTAAGGTTCATTTCACTGGGTTCTTATGCTTCCGAACTGAACTAGTTCAAAAATTAAAGAATTGAACTCCTTATAGTTATGCCACTCAAACTATGTAATTCAAGCGGAGTGGTTGAAATGGAGGAGGGTCTCAGGTGTTTTCTATGACACGAAAGTACCACTCAAACTGAAGGGAAAATTTTATTGGACAAGTGTAAGACCGGCGATGTTGTACGGGACGGAATGTTGGGCGGTAAAGAACCAACATTAATATAAACTATGTATAGCATAGATGAGGATGCAGCGTTGAATATGTGGTAAGACTACACGAGGTAAGATTAGAAATGACAATATTAGAGAGAGTGTTGGGATAATACCTATAATAGAAAAAATGGTAGAAAATAGACTTAGGTGGTTTGAGCATTAAGATGGTGGTAAGACTAAACTAGGTAAGATGTAGGATAGTCAAACAATCAGGGGTAGAAGAGCTATAAAAACTAAAAGAGAAACTATTAAGAAAGATCTTGAGATTAGCAAAATAAATACAAATATGATTTTTAGTAGAACATTGTCATGTAGTTTGATCCTTGAAGTCGATCCCATTTAGTGGGATAAGGTTTGGTTGTTGCCGTTATTGTTGTATTCCAATCTGAGCTGAATGTTACAGACTGCCGAACTGAACTGATTCTGTCTTCATCAATATAAGAGAAAGTTCAATATTCAAGGCCTGGAAAACTGATCAATCAAGAAAATAAAACGATCCAGGGAAAAATGAAAATTTCAACAACCAATAGTATCATATCAATCCTCGTTGTTACATCCCAGTGCTTTGGCTTTGAGGACGTTTTATGTAGAATCCTGAGTTAGAACACGGGTTACCACATTTCCCCTTTTCTGCAAGTGTTTACTTAAGTACGGGTTGCTCACTAGGCCAAAAAACAGTCTCATATCAAGATATGAAAATAAAACATGATTGAGATTGGTGCTCTGGTAACATTATGATTAAAGTAAAGGTTTTAGTGCCCCAAGAGCCTGTTTAATATCATTTGGCATTAGGCACTCGGAAAAAGAGGGAACTAACTGCAGAGATGGATGCACGAACTTTCAGTTGTGTGATGCTATTTCTGCAGCAACATGCAAATTTCTTGTTTCAAAATCCAATGTGAACAAATCCAAATCCCAGGTTGATGAAATGATGTTTCTATTCTATATGAATCTTTCAGGAGGAGATGTTGTCATGAAATTCTTTTATTCATGAAATTTCCAGTAGCTTGAAATCCTCCCCAAAAGTTAAATACTCCGGCATAACATTAACAGCAGCAGGACATTGTGAAAAATTTCCTCGACTAATAAGTCATTGATGACATTGCATTTGGTTTTCACTTTAGTTTTATTGTTAGGCTTGGCTGACAAATGGTTTTTAATACCCACAGCTCAGTTTGGGATTCAAGTCCACAGTTTGGTTAGCAAGCGGGTTATAAAAAACAGCAGTTTGGTTTGCGTCTTTATTCTCTGGTTTGGTTTGAAAATGGTTCAATTTGTGGATAGGTTCTTCCATTTTTTTGTACAGCCCTAGTTATCATCCTTCTCTGTCACACCTAGACAGTGTTGTTGTTGTCTTTGAATATTTTATTTCTTCATCAAGTATTTGAATTTTCTTTTATTCTTCTTTGGCCCATAGGTCTTGAAATTCTTAATGGAAAGGAACAGCGTCAATGCCCTTCATGGTCAGGTTATAATTGGAACTCTGATTCTGCAGGTATGTACTATTACTTTTATATTTATAGATGTGCATGCATGGCTAAAACCATGCTGCTACAGTCATGTAAAAAGAAGAGAGATCTGTGCTATCAATGACCCTTCTGTCTTTGTTAAGATTTTCTCAGGTATACTTTGAAATCCAGTGTTCAATTTTATTGGTTCTTTTCAGGATTGTGCTGTTGGTTTGCTCTTTGCACTGCTTCCTGTCTTGGGTGGAACCTCAGGTGTTCTTCAGGGAGTAATATCCATGAGTAAATCGTAAGTAAATTATGGGGTACAGTCTATCATTTATTTATGCTATATTTCTATCTCAGCATGGTTTATGAAGATATATAATAGGTGCCAATAAACCCCTAAGGATCCCTTTTGCCATTTCTTTGTATTTTTCTGATCCCGTCTTTCTAGTATGACTACTGTCCAGTTGACCTTATAATTTCTAGACTTTAAAAAACCTATTCTATTCATAGTTTTGATTTTTGGCTTGTGAAGAGATTTTTAAAATATGTAAATGCAACTAAGCTTAGAAATATTAGTGAGGTCTTCCGATTTTTTTGAGGTCTACAAATCTTCTTCAACAGATTGTCCTTCGAATCATGTGACCCCATGTTTTTTTTTTCTTCAAAGAGAATTATGTTACCCCATGTATGCAGTTTCAACGAAGTCACTTCAGCTCTTATTTTTCTTTCAAAAAGTACTTGTATGTTCTATTATAAATATGAGTTTAGACTCCATCCACACGGTCTAGTATGTGTTATTCTATATATTTATTTGTGTGTTACTTTTGTTAATCAGACTTTATATTGTATCTTTGCAAATTACAACTGAATAAGTTTTTAAGGGGTTGCAATGACTAATTCAGTTCACTTAAATAAATGAAATATATTTGGTAGTAAAAAATGGAAAATAGTTTTCTCAGTTTTCTGGTTGTTTTATTTGGAAATAAGAAATCCACATGGGCGGGTCTATTCATTTCTTAGAGTCTGTTTCTAATATTTTGGTTCTCTTTGATGGAGTGGGTGGAAATGTATAACAGGCTTCCTGATGAAGACAAAAATAAAATTGCCAATGCCATTATCATTCCCTAGATATTATTTTATGCTTTAGTTTAGTATGTCTGGCAGAGTGACACTATTTCCCATTGCCTGGTTGAACTTCACAAGGAAGTCTGCTCGATTTGATATGCCGAGGACATCAACTCTAATCCTGCTTGATAGTATGCTTGTTTCAGTAATTTATTCTTTCTGATATACTTAATTCGAAATTGTTTCAGGTTGTTGACCTTAATTGCATTTTTGGTTGTTTTGTCAATATTATCTCGTACTTGCGTACCCTGGTTCCTTAAGCTTATGATAAGCCTGTCATCTCAGGTGAACATAGACCTTTGATCTGTTGTTGGATGTTTGTTTCTGTGTTACTTCGTAACTGTCTTTTTCTTGTGCAGACCAATGAACTTTATCAATTAGCATCAGTGGCATTCTGTCTAATGGTTGCTTGGGTCTGTTTTCTATCCATTCTTTGTTTTCAATTTTTGGTTACTTGGCAAGAATGTTATCTTCTTAATAATATATTGTAGTCTGATCCATATTTACACTGTTTAAGTGCCCTTAGTCATGCTAAAGTCTCTGGTTCTTTCCTCTCAATATGTAATGACTTATGTTATGTCTATGGACTTAACTTTACTTCCTTATATCTTAGTGGATGCTTAAATGCATGCAGTCCTGACACATTATACTTGTGATGGATTCCAAATCCAGACAACTTGTGTGCCTCTGACAAATTGTTTTGATAATTTGTTATTTCATTTCAGTGTAGTGATAAGCTGGGTTTAAGTCTTGAACTAGGTTCATTTGCCGCGGGAGTAATGATATCAACAACGGATCTTGGTCAACATACGCTTGAACAAGTAACATATTTTCCTTAGGATATATAATATTAGTTGCTAATTTTACTTGATACTATGTTTAAAGGATTTGGAAGTTTTCCAATAGTATAGTTTGCATCAACTCTCCAACCCAAAATTAATTATTTTTTCCCTTATTGTGGAGCATCATCTTATCCAACCTTTATCATTAGTATAGTTTGCATCAACTCTCCAACCCAAAATTAATTATTTTTTCCCTTATTGTGGAGCATCATCTTATCCAACCTTTATCATTTTATTTATTTTCTTTGAGTATTCAATTATTTTCTTCTGTCATGTCAAACATATTTTAAGGCGAGGGGGATGTTTGAATATTCTTTTTGGTACTACATTGTATTTTCATTATGGATCCTGTAAAGTGGGGTGGCTGATTGAGATGAATTTCTCGGGGATTTCTTGAAAGACATACATTTGAGGTGAATCCATGTTTTGTCATACTTATTTGAGCTTTACTCAAATTTATGATTTTAGGTTGAGCCAATTCGCAACTTGTTTGCTGCTCTGTTCTTGGCCAGTATTGGGATGCTTATACATGTCCATTTCCTTTGGAATCATGTTGACATTTTACTGGCAGCTGTTATATTGGTGATCATTGTAAAAACAATTGTAGCCGCATCTGTTGTCAAGGGGTTTGGATACAATAACAAGACTTCCATTCTTGTAAGATTTGACAACACTCAATACTATTGTGTATGCTTTTTAATTACATTATACATTTCATTGACAGAGGAGCCTTAGGTTATTCCACATGCGTAGGTTGGGATGTCCTTGGCACAAATTGGAGAATTTGCATTTGTTCTTCTCAGTCGTGCTTCAAATGTTCATTTAGTTGAGGTACACATTTTATTTTTATACGCTCCTTTGAGATACTTCCTGTTTATGCTTTGGAAGACAGTGAAGTTTATCTTCCTATATTTCTGGAAATAGTTTCAACTCAAGAAGACTGGTCTTACATTGTTTACTTACATACAGTTAAACTGAAGTCTAATCCTTACTGCAGGGAAAGTTGTATTTGTTGCTCCTTGGCACGACAGCTCTCAGTCTGGTATGCAGACAATGCCTAAATTATAGTTTACATAGTATTCATAAACACCGTTCTCTTTTAAGTACTATGCAGTTCATTTGTCATGAATTCAAATCATTAATCACCTGTTACTTTGTTGGTTTTGTGTGATTTGAATCACTTGAGCCATATTATCCCTGTATAAAATTAAAGGCGTTTTCAATTTGTCTTTCAAGTGAGATCCTCTCAAAGGCCATTAGTTTAGTTATTTGAATATACAATCTTTATACTCTTTGAACATGGGTTAGAGTTGTAGGGTTGTCTATGTTCATTTTGGATTGCTTGCAAGCTGCTTCTACTCAAGGGAAAACTATTGCTTCAAGCCTTGCCGATCATGGACCTTTTACTCCCATATATTTCATCTTTTGTTTTGAGAGGCTTTGGTAACGAGAAACAGTCTTTGTTGAAAAATGGGATAAAGAAAAGGAAAAGCATGATAAATCTGCAAAGCATGTTGAATGGGGCAACAACATTGGCATGCTTGCGGTTGCAGGGTATTCAGCTTTCCAGCATAAGTGATCCGTTTCAAGTTTTTTATTTGTTGCTATATTGTATGATGATTTTGTTTGTTGGCCGTCTTTAATTTATCTTTTTTGTACAAGTGTGTAGATGCAGTTTATCACTAGTAAATTTGAGTGAAGTTTTAGCAGTGCATCACTAGTAAACCTTGGGTCTTGCTGTTGTGAAATTCTTGTGTATAGATTGACTGTTATAGACTGTTTTGTGAGTAATCTTGATGTGTTTTGAATATTAATTTCTGAAATGTATTTAGCTAGTTGATCTGTAATGACTTTGAAGCTTACGCTGATAGAAATTTGTGCAGGTGACTACTCCCTTGCTTTTCAAGCTGATTCCTGCTGTTCTACGTCTTGGTGCATTGCTCCGGTGGTTCCCTCCTGATACTCCTGCTGAGGTAACTTACATTTTAATTACTGGCAAAATATTTACCAGATCATTATAGCTTTTTGTCATTTCAATTGTCCTAAGGATATTGAATGTGATTGTACTTTCAGGTTGTCTTTAAAGGGGAGAGCTTTCGTGCAGACAGTGCTAAGCGTATTACTTTGATGGTTCAAGGCTCCCATGATTCATGATGCCCAAATATATTATGACACAATGAATTTGCGGGATTAACCTGATGGCTTCTGTTATTCTGGTGGACAGGTGCTAAATAGTGCAAATAATTTTGACTAATTGAATACATTTTCTATTGCAAAGAACTGTATACGCCGCCGCACGCATTCAGAGCACACACTGGAAACAGTGAATGCAATGGCAATCACAGGACACCGGAGGCAAGATTTCAAACCGGATCCATCAACTAACCTTGTTACTTGGGCCACATTGTTATCAACTTGAATGGCCTATTTTTGTGTATAAAGTAATGTCTAGTTGCGGTTAGTAGTGTAATTCATTTTAGATGATTCCCCTTTTATGTTATCAAATTTTTTGTGTTGATTGGTTTTCTAATGTGTAAGTTGTCTCTTTAGGTAGTCATCAATGTCAAATGTATCATGCTCACAAACTATTGAAATTATTAATGATTAATGATAGCAGAAGGAAAATTGATATTGTTTCCCAAAGATGTGATATGCATGTTCGGAGTTTAATAGTATTACTATTATTTGTGGGTATTTCGATTGAATTAGCATTTATGGTACTAACATTATGTTGCTTTGAATCGTTGTAGTTTGGAAAATGTGAACCTGGTAACATTCAAATTAACATGTTGTTTCTGAATTTTTAAAAACAGAATACCATGTATTTAGGACTAGATATTTTGGTTTTGGCTCTGCTATCGCCCATTCTCCCTTGCTTTTAATTTTAGCCTGCTACAGTTTGCATCTGTTAACCATGCACGTGCAGATAAAGACACGGGGTCATAGGAGAGCATGGTGATCAGGCCGATAAAAATTTAAGGATATGACAAAACATAGCTGGAAGGTGTTTTGGTTTAATGTTCTTGTGGCATCTGTTGCATTCAGACAATAATAAATAGTGGTGAGTTTGGTGACGTTGGTCTTTGCCAAATTCAATTATTGTTCGTCAGGTTACTTGTGGTGTATTTTTGTTCATTCAGAAATTGACATCAGCCAAAAGGGAAATCATGAATACCCCCATTTCAATGGTCCCCTTCTTTTATTTTGAATTTTAAATGAAACAAGAGCCAGGGGATAATGTACATGATTTCTAAATCCAAATACTTGACCAAATAATCAAAACAAACTAGATACTGTAAGGTAAAACGTCAATTATATATTGATATTATTAGTTATTGAGTAATGACTACTTCTATCAAATCACTTTTGAATATCTATTATCCTAAAAAATATCTATTATCCTAAAAAATTATAAACTGGAGTATATTACATTCAGGTAGTTTGAGTTTCTTTTTTCCAATCTTTTTGCTCACAATTCTGTACACAATTTTCTTTTAAACATAATATAATATATGCAGATAAGATTCTAAAATCAAAGTTAAGACACGAAGGTTATAAAAAAATTCACATACTCTTTCTTCATTACTATAAAAAAGATATTCTTAAAATTTATTGAATAATCAATATGTTTAATATAATAAATAACCAATATATTTGACATGTTATTTGGTAAATTTTAAAAATATTTTTTTTATGATAAAAGTATAATAAAAAATAATAAAAACTGGAGAGTACTATAGAAATATACAATAAATTTAAAAGGTCAATTTTTTAATAAGGGCCAGGAAGTAGTTAAGAGTTTACTAATTTTTAATTCTTGATTATAGAAAAATTCAGTTGAGTTTTAAAAAAATTACTTTGTCCGTCCAGCATGCTTTTGGACAAAAATGAGTCACAATTAAATACAATTAATTAAAGAGTGTTTGGTATTATATTTTTGGGTACAAATGGTGGTTGATATTTCTATCTACAATATGATGATTTATCGAAAGACATACATTGAGAGAGATGTTTACATCCTAGAAAATTATGCAAAGTGTACCATTTTTTCATCATTCACTGAATGATATTTTTGAAAGAAAACAAAACAAGTGATAGGAACTTTCGTGACAAAATGTCCAAACCAGGTTTGATTGGCATATTTTCATCCTATTCCATTATCTTATCAAACATGGGAAAGGCACGGTTCAGTTTTAGATCATGAAGAATTAATATTAATGCTACAGTACTTTACTTTCCATTTTTAGGTTTTTAGATTAGTTAAAAATATTTCTCTAAATTATTTGACACATACTCTATGATTTTTATAGGAGTGTTGGACACCGTTATATGCATTCTATATTCTTTGAGTTGAATGTGAATGTTCTTTACAAATTAATTAACCAGAGACAGTAAGAGAAGATAATTAGTCAAAAGCTCGAAGGGGTTGTGAAAGTCAGAATTCAGTATCAAAGAGAATATTTTCTTTCAAAATAAGCAGAATCAAAAGTTTGGCCTATTTAAGATTTGTTTAGATGTTTATTTTAGTTTTCAGCCAGCAGGAGTGGTTGTTATTGAAAAGCCTATCTCTTAAATGTCACGCCAAAAAAAAACTTATATTCATTTTGTCGAGAATATATATATATATATATATATATATATATATATATATATATATATATATATATATATATATATATATATGGGATATATATATATATGGGATTAAGTATATATAACAATTCATTCTTTAAATAATAAATATAGGTTATAATTATTCTTTTTGAATTTTTATATTTTAAAAATAATTAATATTATTTTTCACTTTTAATGTCAATAAAACAGTATTTATATTAACGTAAGAAAATCGCAAACATCTACTCAAGTGTTTCTTTTTTAATTACTACTCCCTCCGTTCTTTTTAAGTGTCATTTTTTGACTTTTTCCATATACCAAGAAAGTTAATCATTATTGTTATTTTTCAAATAATAATTCTTCTTTTACCTATAATACCCTTAATTATTTATTACATTCACTTTACTTTTTCTCTCTCTGCAATTATTATCTAGGGATAATTTTGACAAAATTGCAATTAATACTACCTTGAACTTTGTAAGTGATAATTAAAAAGAAACAAATTTTTCATAAGAAAGTGACACTTATAAAGGAACGAAGGGAGTAATAGTTTTATGGACTAAATTGATAAATAAAAGTACATTTAATAATTTTAATTAACTACCTAAAAACAAACTCAAATACTAAAATAATTAATTAAAAAAATGCTTATTAATATGTTTGAAATTTCAATCCATTTAATGACTAAATAGCAATGTATTAGTACATATTTAAGATCAAAATGATTGCAATATTCTATAGTGTGAGAAATTTAATCAATTAGTTACATTTTCTCTTTAGGTGAATATCTTTTTTAACTTATAAAATATTAAATTTTTGTCTCCCAAACTTTGCGAAGGCACCAACCCACACAATGACTCAGCTAGCTTTACAGATGAGAACATTTCTTAACGCACCTTATATGTTTCTATTGCACCATGCAAATTTGTAAAAATGTCAATTATTTTCGGAGATGTATCTCCGGACGCACCTCTTACATACTCAACAAAGACCATTCAAAGATGCGCCCTACAAGTTGGATTATTTTTATTCTGGAGATGCATCTACGTAACATTTTAAGAAATACCTTATTTATTAATCAGTTCAGTAAAAATTTCGGAGATGCATCTCGGAAATTATGAGAGATTTTGAAATTTTTTGTCACTTTTGCGTGTCAGATATTTTCGGAGATGTATCTCCGAAAATATATGATAAAAGAAGCAAATGCATGACCACACATCCATTGTTGCCAGCCGCTAACGTAAAATAAAGATTATAAATAAAATGTAAATAGTATTTTAAATAAAACATTAAAGTTAAAATAAATACTAAGTTAATTACTAAAAATTTAAATTACATGACTTAAAACTACCTTAAAGTAATGCTTTACGCGTTCCGAGTGACTTGAAATCGTCAATAATTGACTCCGAACTAATGCTTGCACTAATCTCCCTTTCAATATATACTGTCATGCTATCTCCAAGAAACTCATCATCCATCTTGTTTCTCAACTTAGTCTTAATAATTTTCATTGCTGAAAAAGACCTCTCAGTTGTGGCCGTAGAAACGGGAAGAGTCATGATAAGACGAAGTAGTCTATCAATCAAGAAGTAAGTTTCAGCCTGTCCAGATGCAACCAAACATGAACATAGTTCTTGAATAGTTGATAAATTATTCAAGTTTGATGCTTGACGAGCAACAAATAGAAAATATTGAAGTTGAAATTGTAAATTATTCTTCTCTTGATCACTAAAATCCATAGGATAATATTTTTCAACTAAAGAACAAATAGTATCAATGCTAAAAGCTTTATATCCATCCTTAGGAGATAAAGAACAAGAAAGAGTTAACAAATCCATTGTCTGCTCACTGAATCTGCTATTCAACTCTTGTAACTGTTTGTCAATGGTAGTGAAAAAGATTTCAACTTTAAAGTAATGTTGAATTGTGACTTGATTCTCTTCAAGACGGGAGCGTCCAAATCTTGTTGTTGAATGAACATCATTAAGATCAGGAATCTCAATGCCATGCTTTTCACAAAAAGATACCACTTTAGTAAACAATATATCCCAACCATTTTCTCTCAAACCTTAAATAAGATGTTTTGTTGAACGAACCAAGTTCATAGCATTAACTACATCTTGATTTTTTTTTGTAAGGCTTGACAAAGCATATCTGTTATTCCCATGATTTCTTTCATCAAGTGAAAAATAAATATAAAATCAAATGCCTTCAAGTAATTGTAACAACTATATGCATCCCCACGTGTAGCATAACTCCCTCTATCTTTTGCAATTTTTTTAAAACTAAACAAGTTGCTGCATACATGTTTATCAAGCTAGAAATTGAATCGTAATGTGATCCCCAACGAGTATCTCCAGCTCGTTTCAATGTACCAACTTGATTTGCACCTTTACCAGTTACAATCTCATCAATCTCTAACAAATAAGCAATTTCTTCTAATTGGGCAGCTTGTAACTCATCATGACGCTTTGTAGAAGAACAGACAACATTCACAACAAAGATCAGCTTCTCAAAAAATTTATGAACAAGTTTGACTTCTCTTGATGATGTAACTAATGCAAGTTGCAATCGATGAGCAAAACAATGAACATAGTATGCATAAGGACAATCCTTCATATAGAGGGCTTGTAAACCATTCCATTCTCCTCTCATATTGCTAGCACCATCATACCCTTGGCCACGAATGTTAGAAACATCAAGGTTATGTCGAGAAAGTATATCACATATTGCTTCCTTAAGAGTTAAAGATGTGGTGTCTTTAACATGTGCCACATCAAAAAAGCTCTTCGTATTGCATCCACTTGATTTGGTGGATATTGCCAAATCGGAGGACGCTTTCCAGGATCGCGTTCCAAAGAATTTTTAAAACCATGATGCTCTTCAATTGTTGGATTCTCAAGAACTGTTTCAGATTCGTATGTCGGGATTATAATTTCTTCATCTCTCTCTTCTCTTTCAATTTCACATGTTTTCCTTTTGAAAAAAGAATCAATTTTCCTATTATTCATCTTTACTCTTCCTATAATATCACATCATATCCAAAAATCAATTTAGAGAACATAAAAATTAAAAGAGAAAAAATTAATAAACTTAATTAATCAACTTTAATCCGTTTTCAAATACCGGTAACTTCACTATTAGAAATTAGCAGCAACAATGATTAAATAAACCTTATTACAGTGTATAACTATATTTGTAAATTACAGTGTTATGAATTGGCCTAATAAACCTCATATAGATTATTTTAACACATCAAGAAAGAAGAACCCTAAAAATCTCAAAAACACAAATCAAGCAATCACTTTAATTTGTTACTTTTTATAAAAGAAGAATAAATAAAGTTTTTTACCTGTTAGATGCCGATCACTTTAATCTGTTCCGATTCCGGTGCCGGTAGCAAACCCATATGAGAAAGAAAGGAAAGGTAAGAGCTTTTTACCTTATCTGTATTTTAACCTAACTTTGAATGAAAAATAAAAAATAAAAATTAATTTTAATTTAAAATAAGGATGTTTTAGTAATTTAATATATATGAATTAGAAAAAAAATAAAAAGTTGAGGGGTGGTCGTGGCCTTCCCACGTCCCCCTTCAGTTCCGCCACTGGTTGGTTTTCAACCAAGCCCTTTACCAAAAAACCATATATTCTCAATTCTTTTTTTTCACTCTTTTGGTTCATCACATTATAGGGAGAAAAAGAAGATAGAATTTTAGGTAAAAATCATTCATTTTCCTCTGCGTTGCTCATATTAATCAAACTTTTTTTGTGTGACAATTACGTGCGAAAGAAGAGGGAAATATAGAACTATTCTCTGGAATTTTAAAAGAGACGACACTAGATCTAGAAAATGTGTGTCTGTTCAAAGTGTGTGGACGTGTATGTAATTATGTCTCAATATAAATGAAGTGTTATATATTTAACATTTGTTCATATTGTGTCTTAATGCATTTTTTATCATCCCCATAACAATATTTGTTCTTTTGTAAAAAGTAAATTCTATTTTAGAGGTTCTATGTTGGAACTCGTTTAGAAAATGTTCCAGAGATACATCTTCGGAACAAGATAATAAGGTGCGGTTTCAGAGATATATCTCCAGAATCAGCATGTCAGTCATTGAGTGGTCCATATTGATCAATGTCTTCTATAAATTAAGGTTCTCTTATGTTATATTTCACATAAACTGAAAATGTCTTAAATGTCGCAACTAAACATTGACTGGTATGTCACAAATGTCTCGTTCTCCAGCTCTACACCTGGGTGCACGTTCAAGCTCAACGACCTCACCTCCCTCAAAGATATCAAAGACGAAATCTATTATCGCCTACCTTACGGAGACAATCAAAAGATTGTGAAGCTCGTGTACCGTTCACTGTTGGCAACAGAGGGACGATTGAATAAAAAAATTGAGCTCAAGACGCGAGCATATGTAAGGTCTACGTGGAATACGTTTTTCCGTTTTGAAACAAACGATCCGCTAGAGTTGGAAGCGACGATTTCAAGATCGGTCGAAAATATTCTGAAGATGTTGAAGCGTTCACTTGGATATTGAAGTGTAATGTGACATTTTATGTTGAACTCATCTATGTAATCCTAATTTTATTTTATGAATCTTAATTTTAATTTGGAAAAATTCTTTAGTTTTGGATTTGGTACTGATGTGTCTGATTTACGAAAATGTAACTATGCGAAATTTCCGGATATGCATCTCTGCAATAAAATAAATCAAACAATAGGGCGTCACTCTGAATGGTCTTATTTGAGTTACTTCACTTTATAATTTATTATAAATATAAAATTTCATCAAGACCGTTGAATTTAAAATTCTTATAAAGTAGATTAAGTGTACAATTTTTGTGTGTGTGACAATTATGACAATATAATCGAATAATCAATATTTACTTAAGTTTCAAAAAATATATTATGCGTCCAAATGAATCTATTAGACGACGTATCAAATCATTTTCAATTTTTTTATTTTAAATTTGGACACATGATTTACTCGATATGACCTTTGAATTCAACGATTGGATTTGTGAAATTTAATGTTTATAATGAGTTATATATATATATATATATATATATATATATATATATATATATATATATATATATATATATATATATATATATATATATATTTGGGCAATCATAGTTTTCTTCGACTCACCACTTGGAGATAGACCGTTCCGAGATGAAGTCTATTGATGAGTTATACGATTATGTTTCTAGAATCTTCTCCTCATCATAGGACTATTCTATACTTTTCTACATGAGATTTATGCCCCAGACACATCCAACAGTCCACCACATTTCAAGCCTGAAAGATAGCGAAACCGCTACTTCTCTTATATATATATATATATATATATATATATATATATATATATATATATATATATATATATATATATATATATATATATATATATATATATATATATATATATGAAATGGCATCATGTAACAAGTTTCAAATTGAATTTGAATACTCTCTAATATTTTACTTGTTGACTTGAGTATCAGAGCGCTAGCCTTGCAGGTATACCCCCTTTCCGCCACATCAGGAAGCTATACTCTGTCATAGGTTCCGCCTCTCTCTCTCTCTCTCTCTCTCTCTCTCTCTCTCTATATATATATATATATATATATATATATATATATATATATATATATATATATATATATATATATATATATATATATATATATATATATATATATATATATATATAATATATATATATATATATATATATATATATATATATATATATATATATATATACACACATATGAAATGACACCGAATCATGTAACAAGTTTCAAATTGAATTTGAATACTCTCTAATCTTTCACATGTTGACTTGAGTATCAGAGCGCCAACCTTGCAGGTATACCCCCTTTCCGCCATATCAGGAAGTTATACTCTGTCATAGGTTCCGCTTCTCTCTCTATTTCTGGTTTCAGAACGGAACTGTGGTGCCGTTTGTGGAAATCGAGTCTTGATTCCCGTATTTTCTATGAATTTATACCTTTGTGCTCAGTTGTTTGGCGTGAAGTTTTCTTCAACCTATGAATGGATATCTAGAAGATCGAGCAGAAAATGCAGTTGTGTTCGATCAATTCAAACTCTACGTCGATTACAACTCATCGATTATTCAGATCTCTAGATTTTTGTATCTCCTATCTCTTCGATCTTTGGAAATGGATGGATCTAAAGCTACTTGTTCCACCACCGCATCTGAAGCCACTATAGTTGCTCTTATCACAATACACACAATTGTCAGTCAACAAAACACGACTCATCCTCCTCACGGCAAAACGAATCTTGGGATTGAGGTTCCTCTACAATTAGATCTAATCTTTCCTCGTCCAGGAACAAGGACCGTCCAAGCACCGCAACTTGGATTCCAACTCCTCTTATGGTAGAGCGACCTGATATATTGCATAGTTTCAACATTCTTGAAGCAAACCTAGGTGCTCATGGCACAAATGAATTACTCAACGACATCTACAACATCGTTCAGCAATAAACTCCAAGGCAATGGAGGAAATGTTTCTTTGTTTAGAAGAAAGCATCCACGACACTCAGCCCTGAGCAAACACGGTTCAAGAGGCTGTATCTAGAAGAAACTGTTCCATCGGTATGGAACTGACCACTGCAAGGGGAATTAAATTCCAATAGTAAAAAAATCATTTAAATGACGAAAAACATAATTCTTTTCCCTAGAGCCCGGGTGGAGATCGTGGCAGTCATACTCCATCCTCAGATCACGGAGAACACCAACCTAACAGTGTGCAACCTAAACATCCATTATGTGTCTGGATTCAAGAAACCAAGATCTCCAACTCAATGCAAAAACCTCCCATGCTGGGAGACTACAACAGAAAAGGAGACTCAAACGAGCACATCTAGCTTGTCAATGACCGACTCAAATACTATAGTGTTGACGAAGCTTCCAAATGAAATTTACTAGCAGTAACACTGGTCGGACCAACTAGACTGTGGTTCAATGGTCTCCTCGGCAATAACATTGAATCATGGATAAACTTTTATGATCGACTCACTGCTCACTTTACTTCTCGGAAGAGGCAACTATTTACTATAGTTTCCTTGAGCAACATCATGCAAGGAGCGAATGAGGGCCTATGGTCGTACATCAACCGATTCACTCAGGTTACAGTGGAAGTATAGGGAACCGAGGAAGCCCTCCAGTGTTGGATCTTAAAAAATGGCCTCCTTTGCGACCATCATTTATGCATTAAGTTGGGAAAGAAGAAGGTATGAAGGACTCATGAGATGTTGAACCTAGATAAACCATATATAAATTTGGAGGAGAAGATGAACTCTCACTTTGGCAACTCGGTCTCGGCCACCAACACAAGTTTAAACCACCCATCTAGGAAGGAATCCCATCGATGGAAAGAAGACACTAACATAGGAACGTATGGTCGTCGCGACAAGTACACACATTTGAATACTTCCTAGGATAATATTTACTGGAAGTGCGCCAACACTGAGTTCCTGAAAGAAGGAATCCAACCTCCTTTCTCTGTCCGGAAGTCTGCCCGGACAGATAAATCAAAGTACTTCCACTTTCACAGAGACATGACCATAACATGGACGATTGCGTCCAGCTTAAGGATGCGATTGAAACACTCGTTAAGAATGGACGACTGTTCGAGTATGTCAAGGGCGGAAAGCGAGACCGAGAGGAGTCTCCAAAAATTAAGTCCCCTACAAAGGTTTATAAAGTCGGTCTGGTGAGTCACCATTTTTCTATCTATATAATTATTTTAATAGAAAAGTCTTATGGGTTATTTGCACTTACATGCAATTTTGAGTGGTTTAGATGTTGTTTTCATGTATGTAGTAGTTGTCATCATCAAGAGTATTTATGGCATCATTTGATCATTAGGGGAAAGTATTATTAACATGTTTTATAGGTTGGAGAAAGTCAAAGAAATGGCCAAAAAAGGAACGCGACGAATTTTTAGAAGGTTCACAAAGTCTAATCTTTAACACGTTTTGCATCATGATGTACGTATGGTATTTTAATCATATCTAAAGCGTCGTAACTTGGATTGACGTGGGACTGGTGGCAAATGAAAGCTAATATCAAAGGATACAACTCTTATGAAGATACCAAAGGATAATTTAGCATTTCCCCTCTAACCATACATGTATCAGAGTTATGAAAATATGATCTTCTGCCCATATGCGTACCCATATGCGTATGGAAGCATGGGATGCATATCCATACGTGTATGGACGGTCCAAAATCACCCAAAAAAAGAGCCCAAAATATGTGTTTAAATTGTGGAAACCTATTTTTTTATCTATCTTACACGGGGAAGGGAAAATATCATCTTGGAGCAAGACAAACATGATAAGAGCAACGGGAAATACCAAATTCAACAAATTCCTCCATTGAATTAATTTGTGACTATTGTGTAATATCTATTGTAACACCCCGATAAAACATGATAATTATTTAATTTAAGTTAATAGTATATTTATTAATTTAATTAAATAATTGGAATATTATTGGATTATTATTATTGGAATAATAAAGTTGGAATATATATAAAGAGTTCCATTTGGTAAAAAGGGTTTTTCACGTGAAAACCAGAGAAGCGACAGAAAGTGAGAAAAGGGCAAAGAGGAAGAGCAAGAGAACAAGGGTTGAAGAAGGGAAAAGCTTGAAGTTAAAGGATTTGCCGGATTAACTCAGGTAAGGGGGGTTTATCGTCGTTTAATGGGTATTATGGGTTAACATGTAATGGGTAGTAATAAGCCATTGAATTGACCCTAATCAGGATGATGAATGTTGTAAATTGTGATGAATAAATTACGTTAAAACCGTAAATGGATCTGTATTTGGATGAGTTGTAATTTCCTGGAAGTGTAGCTTTTTACGGAATCGAAATCGGAGGTCCGGAAGTCCTCCAACGGCGAAAAATGCGGGTAATTCTGCATTCTGTTCGTGGTTAGCGCAGGAACAGCTTTCTGTCTTGCGTTAACCGGTTAACCCAGGGCGTTAACCGGTTAACACTGTTATGATAATTAAAAAAATTAATTTCTGTTTTGCGTTAACGGGTTAACCCAGGGCGTTAACGGGTTAACACTGTTATAATTTGCCAAAAAGCGTATTCTGTCTTGCGTTAACAGGTTAACCCAGGGCGTTAACAGGTTAACGCTGTTGAAATACTGTTAGAAATGCATTCTGTCTTGCGTTAACAGGTTAACCCAGGGCGTTAACCGGTTAACACTGTTGAAATACTGTTAGAATTGCATTCTGTCTTGCGTTAACAGGTTAACCCAGGGCGTTAACCGGTTAACACTGTTGAAAAACTAAAAATTGTATTCTGTCTTGCGTTAACGGGTTAACCCAGGGCGTTAACGGGTTAACACTGTTTGGAAAGTGGAAAATTGATATTCAAATATTGTGTACATATTTGACGTTTGGCCTATATTGGTGTATGATATAGTAGGGATCATTTCCCGTTGTTTTGAGCAGTATAGGTATTAGTAGAGTGTGCTAATACTGTGATTTATTATTTGGCATGATATGAATATGATTCTGTGATCAATATGCTGATGATGTATGATGGTATGCATAATGCTGTGAATGTATCTGTTATGTATGCAATTGTGAATGGACTGTTTATGGCTTAGAGTGTGAGCATATGTCCATTGTGGATTGTTTTGATGTTTGCATGCTAGGTGATTTAGCGTGCATAGTATGGCCTTTATGGTGGTAGCTAATTCCCATGGTGAGGAATTAGTGAGTGAGTTATTGTGGATTGTTGTTGATGTTTGCATGCTAGGTGATTTAGCGTGCATAGCATAGCCCTTGGGTGGTAGCTAATTCCCATGGTGAGGAATTAGTGAGTGAGTCACTAGGTCTCAAATGAGTGGGACTAGTGAGCTTGGTAGCCGTATCTGGGTTTGATCGGTGAGGTTGAACTATGTGTTCACGAATAGTCGGTACCGCATGCATGGAGTCTCATTGCATAATATATGTATGGCGTATAATATGAATGGATGTATTCCAATATTATACGTGTGTTTTGTGTTGGGTTGAGTATGATTATGATTTTGAGTTGATGTTGCCGTTGCTGAATGTGTGATCTGATTTGGGTGATGAAATGTGTTAATTTACTTAGCATTACATGATATTTTATAATGCTTATTATATCGATTTGAGGAACTCACCCTTACAACTATGTTTCAGGTAACGAGCAGTGATTGAGTAGAAGCTAGTGCTTGGAGTCTAGTGTAGTTCCTTAGTGGGTCATGCTCTGGTAGATGTAACATCGGGACGGGATGTTTTACCTTGTTTTCAATTGGTTGTTGAATAATTTTACATGTAATGTGTTACATGGTTTGCATATCCGCTGCGTATTGTGCAATGTTTTATTTTGATAAATAAATGAGCATGACAAGTTATTTTGGTGAATGGTGTGAAGTGTCAAGTGTGACACCCTTAAATTGCATATCTACTCTGATTTATATTTGTTGAATTAATTAATTATTGGGGCATTTTAGAAGGGTGTTACATTAGTGGTATCAGAGCATAGTCGGTCGAGTCGAGTCGTAATTATTCTGTTTCCCTGTATGTGATAGGTGTTGTGTAACCCTATCAGTACTTGTTGTTTTAGCTTGTTGGATTAACTCAGAATAGAGATGGCTGGAAGAGGTAGAGACGATGCTGCGATTGCTGAGGCTCTGGGTATGCTAGCTGGAGTACTTGGAGGGAATCCGAATGTTGTGGGATTGGGAGCTGCTCGTTAACTGAGTGAGTTCCAGAAGAACAATCCTCCAATGTTCAAGGGAGCATACGATCCAGATGGTGCTCAGAAGTGGTTGAAGGAGATCGAGAGGATCTTCCGAGTGACTGAGTGTGCCGATAACCAGAAGGTCAGTTTCGGTACGCATATGCTGTCAGAGGAAGCAGATGATTGGTGGGTTGCTGCCCGCACTGAGTTGGAAGCTGCTGGGAGTGCTGAGATCACTTGGGCGGTGTTCAGAGAGAGATTCCTGAGGAAGTACTTTCCAGAGGATGTCAGAGGAAAGAAAGAGATAGAGTTCTTAGAATTGAAGCAGGGCAACCGGTCTGTTACTGAGTATGCTGCTAAGTTCACAGAGCTGTCGAAGTATTACACTCCCTTTTATGAGGCAGTAGCAGATGGGGTAGAGTTGTTTATGCTGTTAGCGACTTTGGAGGCTAAAGATAAACTGGTGATTTGCGATCTAGCCGTGGTGTGTGATTTTTCTGATGTGTTTCCTGAAGAAGTGAATGAATTACCGCCAGAGCGTGAAGTTGAGTTCTCGATTGATTTGGTACCTGGTACTAGGCCGGTGTCGATGGCTCCGTACCGTATGTCTGCTGTTGAGTTAGCTGAATTGAAGAGTCAGCTGGAAGATCTGTTGGATAAGAAATTTATTCGTCCGAGTGTGTCACCGTGGGGCGCACCAGTGTTATTGGTTAAGAAGAAAGGAGGTACTATGAGGTTGTGTGTGGACTACAGGCAACTGAATAAAGTGACGATCAAGAATCGGTATCCTTTGCCGGGGATTGATGATTTGATGGATCAGTTGGTTGGTGCGAGTGTGTTCAGCAAAATAGATTTGAGATCAGGGTATCATCAGATACGTGTGAAAACTGAGGATATTCAGAAGACTGCTTTCAGAACAAGGTATGGACATTATGAGTATTCTGTAATGCCTTTTGGTGTGACTAATGCGCCTGGGGTATTTATGGAGTATATGAATAGGATTTTCCATCCGTACCTAGACAAGTTTGTTGTGGTGTTTATTGACGATATTTTGGTGTATTCGAAATCTGAAGAAGAGCATGCTGAACATTTGAGAGTGGTTTTAGGAGTTCTACGAGAAAAGAAGTTATTTGCTAAACTGTCCAAGTGAGAATTTTGGTTAGAAGAGGTTAGTTTTCTTGGTCATGTGATTTCAAGAGGTGGTATTGCTGTTGATCCTTCTAAGATAGAAGCGGTATCTAAGTGGGAAGCTCCGAAGTCGGTTTCTGAGATAAGGAGTTTTCTTGGACTTGCAGGTTATTATAGGAAATTCATTGAGGGATTTTCTAAGTTGGCGTTACCGTTAACGACGTTGACTAGAAAGGGGCAAGTGTTTGTTTGGGACTCAAAATGTGAAGAAGGTTTCGAAGAGTTAAAGAGAAGGTTAACTACTGCTCCTATTCTGATATTACCAAGTCCATCGGAACCAATTGAGGTTTACTGTGATGCTTCATTGTTGGGTTTGGGTGGTGTTTTGATGCAGAATAAGCAGGTTGTAGCTTATGCTTCGAGACAACTGAAGGTTCATGAGAGGAACTATCCGACACACGATTTAGAGTTGGAAGCTGTGGTATTTGTTCTAAAGTTATGGAGGCATTACTTGTACGGGTCAAGATTTGAGGTTTTCAGTGACCATAAAAGTTTAAAGTATTTGTTTGATCAGAAAGAGCTGAATATGAGACAGAGGAGATGGTTAGAGTTTCTGAAGGATTATGACTTTGGTTTGAATTACCATCCGGGTAAAGCAAACGTAGTGGCTGATGCATTGAGTCGGAAATCATTGCATATGTCTATGTTAATGGTTAAGGAATTGGATTTAATTGAGCAGTTTAGAGACTTGAGTTTGGTGTGTGAGAGTACTCACAATAGTGTTAAATTGGGAATGTTGAAGTTAACGAGTGGTATTCTGGATGAGATTAGAGAGGGTCAGAAATCCGATGTGCTTTTGGTTGATAAGTTGACTCTAGTGAATCAAGGTCAAGGTGGTGAATTCAGAGTTGATGAGAATGGTGTTTTGAAATTTGGTAATCGGGTGTGTATTCCGGATGTTACCGAACTTAAGAAGAGTATTCTTGAGGAAGGACATCGTAGTGGCCTGAGTATTCATCCTGGGGCTACGAAGATGTATCATGATTTGAAAAAGTTATTTTGGTGGCCGGGAATGAAAAGAGAAATTGCGAGTTTTGTTTATTCTTGTTTGACTTGTCAGAAGTCAAAGATTGAGCATCAGAAGCCGTCTGGGCTAATGCAACCGTTGACTATTCCAGAGTGGAAATGGGGTAGTATCAGTATGAATTTTGTTTCTGGTTTACCGAGGACAATTAAGAATTTTGAAGCTATTTGGGTGATTGTTGACAGATTGACAAAATCGGCTCATTTCATTCCGATCAGAATGGATTATCCGTTAGAGAGATTAGCTGAGTTGTATAAAGAGAAATTGTAAGTTTGCATGGTATTCCGTCGAGTATTGTTTCGGACAGAGATCCTAGATTTACATCGAAATTCTGGGAAGGTTTGCAGAGGGCTTTGGGAACTAAGCTGAGATTGAGTTCTGCATATCATCCGCAGACTGATGGTCAGACTGAGAGGACGATTCAGTCACTGGAGGATCTTTTGAGGGCTTGTGTTTTGGAAAAGGGAGGTGCTTGGGATTGTTATTTACCTTTGATTGAGTTTACCTACAACAATAGTTTTCATTCGAGCATTGGTATGGCACCGTTTGAAGCTTTGTATGGTAGGAGATGTCGGACACCTTTATGTTGGTATGAGTCCGGTGAGAGTGCCGTGGTTGGACCGGAGATTGTTCAACAAACTACGGAAAAGATTAAGATGATTCAGGAGAAGATGAGGATTGCTCAGAGTCGTCAGAAGAGTTATCACGACAAGAGAAGGAAGTCACTTGAGTTTCAAGAGGGAGATCATGTGTTTCTTCGTGTTACTCCGATAACTGGGGTTGGTCGAGCTTTGAAGTCGAAGAAGTTGACACCTCGATTTATTGGTCCTTATCAGATTTTGGAGAGGATAGGGGAGGTAGCCTATCGTATCGCTTTACCGCCGTCACTTGCGAATTTGCATGAGGTTTTTCATGTGTCTCAGTTGAGGAGGTACATTCCTGATCCGTCGCATGTGGTCCAAGTAGATGATGTACAGGTGAGAGATAACCTGACTGTTGAAACATCACCTATGAGGATAGAGGATCGAGAGTTGAAGTAGTTGCGGGGTAAAGAGATTGCTTTGGTAAAGGTAGCTTGGGGAGGACCAGCAGGTGGCAATGTGACTTGGGAACTTGAGAGTCAGATGAAGGAGTCTTATCCAGAGTTATTCGCTTGAGGTACGTTTTCGAGGACGAAAACTCTTTTAGTGGGGGAGAGTTGTAACACCCCGATAAAATATGATAATTATTTAATTTAAGTTAATAGTATATTTATTAATTTAATTAAATAATTGGAATATTATTGGATTATTATTATTGGAATAATAAAGTTGGAATATATATAAAGAGTTCCATTTGGTAAAAAGGGTTTTTCACGTGAAAACCAGAGAAGCGACAGAAAGTGAGAAAAGGGCAAAGAGGAAGAGCAAGAGAACAAGGGTTGAAGAAGGGAAAAGCTTGAAGTTAAAGGATTTGCCGGATTAACTCAGGTAAGGGGGGTTTATCGTTGTTTAATGGGTATTATGGGTTAACATATAATGGGTAGTAATAAGCCATTGAATTGACCCTAATCAGGATGATGAATGTTGTAAATTGTGATGAATAAATTACGTTAAAACCGTAAATGGATCTGTATTTGGATGAGTTGTAATTTCCTGGAAGTGTAGCTTTTTACGGAATCGAAATCGGAGGTCCGGAAGTCCTCCAACGCCGAAAAATGCGGGTAATTCTGCATTCTGTTCGTGGTTAGCGCAGGAACAGCTTTCTGTCTTGCGTTAACCGGTTAACCCAGGGTGTTAACCGGTTAACACTGTTATGATAATTAAAAAAATTAATTTCTGTTTTGCGTTAACGGGTTAACCCAGGGCGTTAACGGGTTAACACTGTTATAATTTGCCAAAAAGCGTATTCTGTCTTGCGTTAACAGGTTAACCCAGGGCGTTAACAGGTTAACGCTGTTGAAATACTGTTAGAAATGCATTCTGTCTTGCGTTAACAGGTTAACCCAGGGCGTTAACCGGTTAACACTGTTGAAATACTGTTAGAATTGCATTCTGTCTTGCGTTAACAGGTTAACCCAGGGCGTTAACCGGTTAACACTGTTGAAAAACTAAAAAATTGTATTCTGTCTTGCGTTAACGGGTTAACCCAGGGCGTTAACGGGTTAACACTGTTTGGAAAGTGGAAAATTGATATTCAAATATTGTGTACATATTTGACGTTTGGCCTATATTGGTGTATGATATAGTAGGGATCATTTCCCGTTGTTTTGAGCAGTATAGGTATTAGTAGAGTGTGCTAATACTGTGATTTATTATTTGGCATGATATGAATATGATTCTGTGATCAATATGCTGATGATGTATGATGGTATGCATAATGCTGTGAATGTATCTGTTATGTATGCAATTGTGAATGGACTGTTTATGGCTTAGAGTGTGAGCATATGTCCATTGTGGATTGTTTTGATGTTTGCATGCTAGGTGATTTAGCGTGCATAGTATGGCCTTTATGGTGGTAGCTAATTCCCATGGTGAGGAATTAGTGAGTGAGTTATTGTGGATTGTTGTTGATGTTTGCATGCTAGGTGATTTAGCGTGCATAGCATAGCCCTTGGGGTGGTAGCTAATTCCCATGGTGAGGAATTAGTGAGTGAGTCACTAGGTCTCAAATGAGTGGGACTAGTGAGCTTGGTAGCCGTATCTGGGTTTGATCGGTGAGGTTGAACTATGTGTTCACGAATAGTCGGTACCGCATGCATGGAGTCTCATTGCATAATATATGTATGGCGTATAATATGAATGGATGTATTCCAATATTATACGTGTGTTTTGTGTTGGGTTGAGTATGATTATGATTTTGAGTTGATGTTGCCGTTGCTGAATGTGTGATCTGATTTGGGTGATGAAATGTGTTAATTTACTTAGCATTACATGATATTTTATAATGCTTATTATATCGATTTGAGGAACTCACCCTTATAACTATGTTTCAGGTAACGAGCAGTGATTGAGTAGAAGCTAGTGCTTGGAGTCTAGTGTAGTTCCTTAGTGGGTCATGCTCTGGTAGATGTAACATCGGGACGAGATGTTTTACCTTGTTTTCAATTGGTTGTTGAATAATTTTACATGTAATGTGTTACATGGTTTGCATATCCGCTGCGTATTGTGCAATGTTTTATTTTGATAAATAAATGAGCATGACAAGTTATTTTGGTGAATGGTGTGAAGTGTCAAGTGTGACACCCTTAAATTGCATATCTACTCTGATTTATATTTTGTTGAGTTAATTAATTATTGGGGCATTTTAGAAGGGTGTTACATCTATCACTTTTATTATTATTATTATTATTATTATTATTATTATTATTAGTTAAGCCCTTCAATTTTATGGATGGATCACTATTCTTGAATTAGTTGATTTTCTTGAATTGATCTTTGTAATGATTTCTTGTTTATTTTCTACATGATTGATTTCTTTCTGAGTTTAATGCTTTTAATTTCGGTTAAACTGAGAATTAGTTTATGATTATCTATTAGGAAGGACTTTCAAAAATAATTCTTGAGTGAATTATTTTATATTAGATATCACCTAGGACTCTGGATACCGTATAAAAACTGATATGATTTTGATAATTAAATGCTTAATTTCATCTATAATTTACTATGGACATATGAACTAATTTGAATGTTTAAATGTTTATTCACTAAGGACTTAGGAATAAACACCCCTTAAGAATCGGTAGTTTGTTGAGATAAAATAAATTGTTACAAAGTCAATTTAGGATTGTTAACGAATTTAGGTTCAAACCCTCATTCCTAGCATGTTTATTTATATTATTTTCTACTATATTAAATTTTCTCTTATTTACTCTTTCGCAAAAAAACAACAACTCAAAACCCCATATTACTTTTTTTAAACTGAATTAAAACTAAAACCCTATAGTATCACGTAGTCATTGAGATCGGTACTTTGAGATTTTTCAATATTACTACCTTGGCAAATTAGTACACTTGCTAATTTATCGATCAAGTTTTTTCCGCCGTTGTAGTTTAGTGGTAAGTATTCTCACCTGAAGTATTTTATATTAGATATCACATAGGACTACGAATATCATATAAAAACTAATATATTATTGATAATCAAATGCTTAATTTCATCTATAATTTACTATGAACATATGAATTAATTTGAATGTTTAAAGGTTTATTCACTAAGGACTAAGGAATAAACACCCTTAAGAACCGGTAATGTGTAGAGATAAAATAAGTTGTTACAAGGTCAACTTAGGATTATTAACGAATTCAGGTTCAAACTCTCATTCCTAGCATGCTTATTCATATTATTTTCTACTATATTAAATTCGCTCTTATTTACTTTTTTGAAACAAAAATAAGCCAATAACCCCTATTACTTTTACTTAACTTGTTGTAAAAAACGATGTCAGAATTACAAAATATAATTGGTTTTTTGATCGGTAAGAAACCCACAAGGGTAGAAAAGAAGAAAAAGCAATAAGAACACAAAGAAATTGGTTATAAACTGTTATTCTTTACTTTCTCTTCAAACAAGATTATAAGTGTTACAAAATTGCAAATAACCTCTCTCACCCTAATTAGGATTTGCGTTATGCAATGATGAGAGACTAGTATGCTATATATAAGAAAACTAACACACTAAACTAATGGGATTTTACACGCATGCCCATTACACACGCTAACTTAGAGAACAACTTAAATAATTGGGCATGACAAATAGGACCAAATCGGCATGCTAACAATCCTAGCATATTTCGACTACAATATGTGAACAGACTTCGATGACATGCTAAGGTCCTGTCGAATTATCGAACCAAGAAGTTATCATTTGACCATACTAGAGTTCAATCCAATATCTCACAAATCTACACCTTGGAACAAACTCTATAACATCACGGGAATAAACTAGCTTTCTTCATACAACTTTATCAACTGCATACAGTGGAAAAACTTGCAACTTGGTAATGTCTTGGTGATCATATCAACAATATTGTGATCTGTCAAAACTTTCAACACTTGGACTTCTCCACACTCGATTACCCCTCTGACAAAATGCAGCCTCACATTGATGTGCTTGGTTTGCTCATGATAGGTTGAATTCTTCGACAAATGTATGGCACTTTGACTATCACATTTAACAGTGATAACTCAACCTTGAAGTTTTAGTTCCTTAGCAAAAGCTTCGAGCCACAATGCTTACTTTGCAGCTTCAGTGAAAGCGATATATTCTGCTTCAGTGGTTGATAAGGCAACAACCTTATGAAGTGTTGCTTTCAAACTGATTTATGTGCCAAACATAGTGAACACATATCCAGAAATAGATTTTCTGGAATCCATACAACCCGCATAATCAGAGTCGACATACCCTTCGATTTCTGCTTTACTATTTTCACCATATGCTCCACCATAAATCAAGACTTTGTTTAGAGACCCATTTATGTACCTTAGAATCCACTCTAATGCTTTCCAGTGAGCCTTTCTAGGATTCACCATGTACATGCTTACAAGACTTACTGCATATGCTATGTCGGGTCTAGTATATACCATAAGATACATCAAAGAACCTATTATGTTAACATATGTGATACTATTTATATAAGGTCTTTCGACCTCAATACTGAGAAACTGATCTGTACTCAACTTGAATTGAAGGTTTGTCGGAGTCACAACAGGCTTTGAATTCGACATACTAAACTTGTCGAAAATCTTCCGTAGGTATGTCTCTTGCGATAAGCATAATTTCAACTGCTTTCTATCTCTCCGAATGTCAATCCCAAGAATCCTGGGTGGTGCTCTCAAATCCTTCATATCGAACTCCTTATTAAGTTCAACCTTCAACTTCATTACATCCTCGACATTGTTGTTTGCTATGAGAATATCATCCACATAAAGCAACAAAATAACAAATGGATTTCCAGGTCAAAATCTGAAGTAAACATAGTGTCAAACTAACTTCTAATGAAATCTATGTGTGCCATGAACTTGTCGAATCTCCTATTCCAATGTCGAGGAGATTATTTCAGTCCATATAAAGATCTATTAAGCTTTCACACATAATCTTCCTCACCCTTCTCTATATACCCTTCAGGCTGCCTCATCAGGATTATTTCATCTAGATCTCCATATAAGAAAGTAGTCTTCACATCCATTTGTTCTAGTTCTAGGTCGAACTGTGCCATTGTGGAAAGTAACATTCGAATGGACCCGTGCTTCACAACAGGAGATAACACATCATTAAAGTCGACACCTTCTTTATGAGTGAAACCCCTTGCGACCAATCTTGCCTTGTATCTCTTCGACGTCACTCCTTTGATTCGTTCATTAACTTTGAAAATCCACTTACAGTTGACTAACCTGGCTCCAACATGTTCCTTGATCAGTTCCCAAGTATGGTTATCATGAAGAGACTTCATCTCATCATCCACGACCTTCAGCCATTCAGTCTTATTTCGACTCCTCATAACTTCCTTATAGTCTCTATGTTCTTCATATAGAACCTCACTTGCAGAGATTAAGGCATAAGCTATGAGATATGCATACCCAAGCCTTTGAGGTGGCTTGATGACTCTTCTCGTATTATCTCTTGTCAACAAGTAGTCATCGATAGTTTCCTCATCTTCCTCAGTATCTTTTGCATCTTGTGCTTATTTTTCAACTGGATCTGGTATACGCAATTCAACATCGACATGCTTCACCTTAACATGAATCTCTTCTTGTTCCATCTCTTCTTCAGATATCTGTGCACTTCGACTAACATCATTAGTTTTCTTGAGAGTCATCTCAGCTTCATTGAAAACTACATCTCGACTGGTGATACACCTCCTGTGACTGGCTCTAAGCACCATAACCTATAAGCTTTGACTCCCTAAGGGTATCCATGAACATGCGTCTTAGAGCTCTAGGTTCAACCTTGTCCTGCCTATTGTGAGCATGGCTATGCATCCAAATACTCTGAGTTTGTCGAGATCTGGTGGATGTCCTAACCAAATTTCTTCAGGTGTCTTCATATCTAACACAGTCGAAGGACATCTGTTTATCAGATATGTTGCTGTCAAAACAACCTTAGCCCAAAACACCTTCTTTAAACCAACACTAGTCAACATGCATCTAACTCTTTCTAAAATGGTTCGATTAAACCTTTCAGCCAAACCATTTTGTTGGGGAGTACCTGCAATAGTTTTTTCCTTGCAATACCAGAGGCTGCACAAAAACCGTCGAACGCCTCATTGCAAAATTCAAGGTCATTGTCGGTTCTCAACCTCTTGACCTTCTTGTCAGTCTGATTTTCGACCAGAGGCTTCCAACTTTTGAAATTATCAAAAGTTTCATCTTTAGTCTTCTGGATGAATACCCATAAATTTCTAGAATAATCATCAACTATGGATAGAAAATACCTTGCTCCTGAATGTGATGGACAACTTGCAGGCCCCCAAAGATCAGCATGGATGTAATCAAGGGATCCATGTGTTCTTTGTTTGCCTTTATTGAACTTCAATCTGCAATATTTTCCAAGTACACAGGGTTCATAAAACTTCATCTTTTCGACTTTGTCTCCACCAAGTAGATTTTGTTTCCCCAATTCGACCAGACCCCTTTCACTGGCATGACCCAATCTCTGTGCCAAATTTCTATCTTTGACAAAGGTTTCGTGGATGCAACATTTGTAGAACCACTGATAACTTCAACCTCAGAGGTATACAACCCTTGTTTCTTCACTCCTCTTAAGACTTCTTTTGACCCTTTCATGACTATTATAATACTTTTCTCTATTTGGAAAACATATCATTTCTTGTCGAGTTCACCAAGAGAAATCAAATTTCTCTTCAAATCAGGTAGATACTTGACTTTAGTCAACAACCTTATTAACTAATCATGTTTCTTGAATCTCACAGATCCAACACCTGTAATCTTGCAAGTTTATTGTTTCCAAGCAATACAAAACCACCATCTTGATTACATAGTTCCTCAAACAAGTCTTTGTTTGGAGTCATGTGCCAAGTGCAACCTGAATCCATAATCCACTCTTTACTTGAGCCTCCTCTTGAAACCACAAGAACATCAGATGAGTCAAAATCATCTTGAACAATGGTTGCATTACCATTATCCTTACCTCCATGATCTTTCATGCGTTCAGGGCACACTTTTCTTGTATGACCCCCTTCTTATAGTGATAACATCGAATACCAAATGTATCACCACTATAAGATTTCTGTTGACTTTTACCCTTCTTCTTGTCGAACTTGCCATCTCTCTTTGTGAATTCTGCCTTAATCGGCAGACCTTCACCAGTCAAAGATGGCTTGTGCTCCTTTCATTCATTCAAATCCTTAGAGTACAAGGTTGATTGAACTTCTTCAAAGGTCAGTGACTCTCTTACATACAAGAGAGTTTCTTTGAAGTGAGCATGTGTTATGGGAAAAACACATAACAATAACAATGCTTGATCTTCATCCTCGATTTTTACATCGATATTTTCAAGATCAAGAATCGGCTTATTGAACATATCTAACTACTCAACCATAACTTTGTCTTCACCCATATTGAATGAATATAGAGCTTGCTTCAGGTAGAGGCGATTGACCAATGGTTTGGTCATGTACAAACTTTTAAGTTTCTCCCAAAGATCCGACGTTGTCGTCTCCTTCAAAACCTATTGAAGAACCTTATCACCAAGGCTCAATAGGATGACGTTGTGGGCTTTCTCTACCATAGTCATTTTTCTTTATCGTTTAATGCAACGTCCATAGCTGCGGCTCCCTTCAACGCTTCTAAATAACCCTGCTGAACCAGTCATCTTCAAGCGCCACAGACCAAAATCATTCACTCTAGTGAACTTTCAATCTCATACTTTATTGACGAAATCTTCTCCATGCTCACCGCACTAATTTGTTATAAAAAACAATGTTGGAATTACAAAGTATAATTGGTTTCTTGATCGTTAAGAAACCCACACGGGTAGAAAAGAAGAAAAAGCAATGAGAACATAATGAAATTGATTATAAACTGATATTATTTACTTTATCTTCAAACAAGATTAAAAGTGTTACATGATAGCAAGTAACCTCTCTCACCCTAATTAGGATTTGCATTATGCAATAATGAGAGACTAGTATGCTATTTATAAAAAAACTAACACACTAAACTAATAGGCTTTTACACATATACCCATTACACAAGATAACTTAGAGAACAACTTAAACAATTGGGCATAATAAGTAGGCCCAATTCGACATGTTAACAATCTTAGTATATTTCGACTACAATATGTGAACAGACTTCGACGACATGCTAAGGTCCTGTCGAATTGTCGAACAAGAAGCTACCCTTCGACCATACTAGAGTTCGATCCTATATCTTGTGAGCAAATTCTTTACTTTGAATAAGTTTTGAATGATAGCAAATTGTGTGATCATTGTCTAATTGTTGGTTGTGCATTATTTTACATGTTTCATTTGTGTTTTTAGCCTATACTATTGTTTCGTGTCTATACATAAAGATCCACATTGATACATTTCTTAAAAGAACTCATAAAAAACTATTTTGTGTCAGTATGTATCGATACATGTTCATCTGCATCGATACATACATTTGTTTTAAATCACAAAATGTTTTTGCTTCAGTATGTATCGATACATACGAGCTTTGTATCGATACATGCTTAGTTAAAATGTTCTATGTATCGATACATACGAGCTTTGTATCGATACATGCTTAGTTAAAATGTTCTATGTATCAATACATACGAGCTTTGTATCGATACATGCTTGTATTAATTCTCTAAAATTAATCAAAGCTACAGTATGTATCGATGCATAATCTTTTGTCTCAATACATAATTCTGTTTTGTCTACTAACAACTTCTGTCTTTCACATATAAAAAGTATTTTGATAGCTCAGTTAAAGCGTGTACGAATTCAGAAGTGAAAAACAGTTGTAACACAAATCAAAGGAGTGTGTAGCAGCAATTGTTTTGAGCAGTTAGAAACCTGAAAGAGACTTCATCTTCTTCATCTTCTCAATCTCTTTTCTTCAAGAACATCAACACATAATCATTCTTGTTCTTTGGATTAAAGGATCAACGAGATAACGTTCAGTGGAATGATCAAGGATCTAGCTGAGGTGTTCAGTGGAACGATTGAGGATCTAGCTGAGTTGAAGGTTGAAGGGGCTTTCGAGGAAAAACCAAATGGTTTGTCCTTCAAGAACTGGAGTGTTCTTGCGGGTTTGTTAGTCACGTTTGCAGAACAGATTCAGCCGTAGCGTAGGGTTTGGAAATTGGGTAATTTCGCAAACAGGTCGTGGAACCGGTGAATTGTTTGCAATTTCTTGCAGGAAATTCTTGATCGAGCTCAGATCAAGTGGAGGTTTTATACAAGAAGAAGATCTTGGGATTTAGATTTCTGTCTTTGTATTGTAACCTTGTATCAACGAATTCGGCATTATTGATAACAACAGTTCTCAATTTCATTTGAAATTGAGAGGGAGACGTACCCACACGCGAGGACGACAGTGGGGAACTTCCTTACCAAATCTCTGCGTATCGTATTCTTTCCTTATCTATCTTTACGTTTTCAACAGTTTTGTGATTTCAGTTGGTGTATTGTGGCTGTACATTTCGTGATACAATAGTGGCAAGAAAACTTCTTTATCTAAACTCCACCATTGTTCATCATTGATCACATACACACCAAATGTTTGACAAAACTGTCAGCTGAGTTTTATTCATTGGAATTAGAATTTAGTGATAAGTGCATTTGATTTGATAATATTCTGGTGTTAATAATCTCTATCGTTCCTATTCAAATCCAGCAATAAATTCGCGTGTCCGGTTTTCTAGTAGCGGTTCAGATTAGACGGAAGTCGATTCGGGACTGTAATTTTCTGCTAAGTTTCAATAACTCTGATAAGATTTTTTTTTAAATCCGTTTATTTAAAAGAGGTGATCTATTCACCCCCCCTCTTGATCACTAGCCACACCGTCTAACAAGTGGTATCAGAGCGCCGGTGTGTTGGTGTTTTGTGGCTGCCTGTAATGATATGGATTCTGAACCAAAGGGGGCGTATAATAGAGCGCCGATTTTCAACGGTGAAAATTACGGCTACTGGAAAGACTGCATGCGAGTTCATATAAATTCTGTTGATAGGCTAGTATGGGCTGCCATTGAAAACGGCCCTTTTCAAATTACTATGACAAATGCGGCTGGCGCCATAGTTCCTAAACCAGAAGGTGACTGGAATGAGAAAGATGAGAAAAAGTGGTCGAGTGATTGGAGAGCTCGAAATATGCTAATTTCAGCACTTGGTGTTGATGAGTATTATCGGGTATCCCATTGCACGACAGCTAAAGAAATGTGGGATGCTTTAGAAGTTGCCCATGAGGGTACTACTGAAGTAAAACAGTCCCGCATTAACACACTCAATCAAGAGTTTGAGCTCTTTCGCATGAAACAAGGAGAATCTATCTCTGACATGCAAAAGAGATTTACTCATCTCACTAATCGTTTGAATGCACTTGGAAAACCTGTTTCCAATGAAATAGCTACTAATAAAATTCTGAGATGTCTTAGCAGGGAATGGCAACCTAAAGTAACAGCTATTAAGGAAGCCAACGATCTAACGACACTTACGATTACAACTCTGTTTGGAAAGCTGGAAGAATATCAGCAAGCATTAGAAAGTCTTGAAAAGTTTGAGAACAAAAGTAAGAAGGAAAGGAGAAGAAGAAGAGAGACAAAGAGGGAGAGAAGAAGCCAATAGCTCTTGTGGCCTCTAGCTCTAAGTCCTCACGAAAAGAGCAAAGTGACAATGATTCTAGTAGTGACAAAGATTCAGATGATGAGGAAATGGGACTTTTGTAAGGAGATATAATAGATTCATTCGAAAGAATGGAGTCAAGCATTCCGACAAAAACCTCATGAAGTTTCGAAGACAATCTACAGATTCAAAACAGGAAGAGAATAAGAAGAGTAGAGGAAAAGGATCTTGTTTTAGTTGTGGTAAATCTGGACATTATAAAACAGATTGTCCTATGAAGTATAAGGATCAAGGAAAAGCTCCACCAAAAGGGTACAACAAACAAAGAAGAGCTTATATTGCATGGGAAAGTGATAGTGATTCATCAAGCACACAAAGTTCAAGTGATAGTGATGAAACCGCAAATCTGTGCCTTATGGCTCACACCAAAAATCTGTCCTACCACAAGAAGAAAATCAATGATAAAAAGGTAAAACAAGCCTATTATAATAATTTCTCTTCTATGTCTTTTTCTGAACTGAAAATAGCTTTTGAAAAACTGCATAACGAAGCTGTAGATGCTTATAAGAGATTATCTTCCGATAAACAAATTTTTTCATTTCTGGAAGGTAAAGTATACAAAGCTGAAAAAGATTTAGAATGGTTAAAAGCTAGTATTGCAGAAAATTCAAAAAATATTGACATTGATGGATGTAGTAAAGTTGGGTATTGTGAAGCTTGTCATATTTGGCAACAAGAGGTAAACACTCTCAAGGTCAAATTGGAAAAAGCTTTACAACCTAAGGTTACTTATGCCGTTGACTCTAGGTTGTTTAAGAAGTCATTAAATCCACCATATGCAAAATACTCTTTTATTCCAAAGGATTTAATGAACAAGAATAAACAAACACATCATCATGGTTTATGTCATTATTGTTGTCGTGCTGGCCATACCATTGAGAAATGCAAGTTTAGGAGATTTCTTGTTCCTAAAGGTATTTATCAATGGAAGCCAAAAGGCAACCATGTTAGCACTTACCCACTTGGACCCAATGAAAATTGGGTACCAACTTCTCTCTTTTGATATTGTAGGATGAGTGCCTTGCTTCCGTAGATAGGAGATGGTTTCTTGACAGCGGTTGCTCAAGGCACATGACCGGTGACATATCGCTTTTTATAGACTTCAAAGCAAAGAAGAAGGGATATCTTACTTATGGAGACAATAACAAAGGAGCTATACTTGGCAAAGGTAGTGTAGGTAATCCCTCTACCACTACTATTTCTGATGTCCATTTAGTAGAGGGGCTTAAACACAATTTGTTAAGCATAAGTCAATTGTGTGACAAGGGTTATAAAGTTTCTTTCACAAAAACTTGTTGCATAATTGAACATGCTGAACAAAACGTTGTGTTTAAGGGTGTAAGAGTAAACAATATCTATATGCTTGACCTTTTTGATGTATCTTTAACAAGTACTAAATGTCTAGTTACCTTGAATGATGATTCTTGGCTTTGGCATAGACGTTTAGCGCATGTTAATTTCGATTTGCTTAATAAGGTTGTATCTAAGGATCTAGTGGTCGGTCTTCCAAAAATAAAATTTTCAAAAGACTACCTATGTGACGCGTGCCAAATGGGAAAACAAACGAGGGTCTCTTTTAAATCTAAAAATGTAATTTCAACTTCACGACCCCTTGAGCTTCTCCATATGGATCTCTTTGGACCTTCTAGGACAAAGAGCTTAGGTGGAAATTATTATGGTTTTGTAATCGTTGATGACTATTCTAGATTTACTTGGACTATATTCCTTCATAGCAAAGATGAAACTTTTTCTGCTTTTAAGAATTTTGCAAATCTGTCCCAAAACAAAATGAATTCCAAAATAGTTACAATTCCTAGCGATCATGGTGGTGAATTTCAAAACTATCACTTTGATAAGTACTGTGACAAGTATGGTATTGAGCATAACTTTTCAGCTCCTCGAACTCCACAACAAAATGGCGTTGTGGAGCGTATAAATCGTGTTTTAGAGGAGTTGGCAAGAACAATGCTAAATGAGGGTGGATTACCAAAATATTTTTGGGCTGATGCAGTTAGCACAGCTTGTTATGTTTTAAACAGGATCTTAATTCGTCCTATTTTAAATAAAACTCCTTATGAGCTTTTAAAAGGAAGAAATCCAAACTTGTCACATCTTCACGTATTCGGTTGTAAGTGTTTTGTTTTGAATAATGGTAAGGAAAATATTGGGAAGTTTGATGCAAAAGCAGATGAAGGTATCTTTCTTGGATACTCACAATCAAGTAAAGCATATAGAGTATATAATAAGCGTTTACTTACTGTTGAAGAATCTGTCCATGTTTCTTTTGATGAGTCTTATCCGAAAAGTGTCGGAAAAGGTATTTCTTTTGATGATGCAGGTGTATCTACAAAAGACATACTCAAGGAAGCTGTTACGGAAACTGATCAGTCCAGAACAGTTGCCCATGAGAAGGAGGAAGATACTAGTCATGAAGAAGATGAGGAAGAAAGGACAGCTGAAGTGAATGACCTTCCACCAGCTTGGAAATCTTCAAAAGACCATCCTATTGACAACATCTTGGGAGATATTTCAAAGGGAGTAATGACTCGTTCTAAGATAAGTAATTTTTGTTCTCACTTCGCTTTTGTTTCACAAGTAGAACCAAAAAATGCCAAAGAGGCCTTGATTGATGAATGTTGGCTAATGGCCATGCAAGAAGAGCTTAATCAATTTAAAAGAAATGACGTTTGGGAACTTGTCCCTCGTCCGCGAGATCATCATATCATAGGTACTAAATGGGTTTTTAGAAATAAGCTTGATGAAAACAGAGTGATAGCTAGGAACAAGGCACGTTTAGTAGCACAAGGGTATAACCAAGAGGAGGGCATAGACTATGAGGAAACTTATGCTCCAGTTGCTCGCCTTGAAGCTATACGTCTCTTGCTTGCCTATGCGTGTTCTAATAATTTTAAGCTTTACCAAATGGACGTAAAGAGTGCGTTTCTAAATGGTGCCATAAATGAAGAGGTATATGTCTCATAACCTCCTGGTTTTGAGAATGCTGAAAATCCAGATTATGTTTACAAATTAAAACGAGCTTTGTATGGTCTTAAACAAGCCCCTCGGGTTTGGTATGAAAGGCTTAGCAAATTTCTAATTGATCATGGATATTTAAGAGATAAAGTGGATAATACTCTCTTTATTAAACACAAGGGAAAGCACATTCTTTTAGTTCAAGTTTATGTAGACGATATAATTTTTGGTTCAACTAACACACACTTGGTCGAAGAATTTTCTAAGGTTATGCAGGGTGAATTTGAGATGAGTCTTATGGGGGAGCTGAATTACTTCCTAGGTCTTTAGATAAAGCAACTTGATGAGGGTACAACAGTATGTCAAACAAAGTACTGCAGAGAACTACTCAAGCGCTTTGGAATGAACGACTCAAAATCAATTGACACCCCTATGTCTACCAACGGAAATCTAGATAAAGATGAGCATGGTAAGAGTGTAGATGTCAAAAAGTTTAGAAGTATGATTGGGTCTCTTCTGTATCTTTCTGCTTCTAGACCTGACATCATGTTTAGTGTTTGTATGTGTGCACGATATCAATCAAATCCTAAGGAATCACACCTGAAAGCTGTTAAGCGTATATTTAGATATCTTCATGGAACATCTAAATATGGGCTTTGGTATTCCAAAGGAAGTGATTGTAGCTTAGTAGGTTACTCCGATTCTGATTTTGCTGGTTGCAAATCAGATAGGAAAAGCACGAGTGGTACATGTCACTTGTTTTCAAACTCCTTGGTAAGTTGGCATAGCAAAAAGCAGGTATCTGTGGCTTTGTCAACTGCAGAGGCTGAGTACGTTGCAGCCGGTAGTTGTTGCGCTCAGATTTTGTGGCTAAAGCAACAACTACAAGACTTTAACATTCAACTCAAACGTATTCCAATAAAATGTGACAACACTAGTGCCATAAACCTTACTAAAAATCCTATTTTACACTCACGCACTAAACACGTAGAGATTAGACATCACTTTCTTCGCGATCATGTTGAAAAAGAAGACGTTGTATTTGAGCATGTTGATACTAAAAACCAGCTTGCTGACATTTTCACTAAACCTTTGGCAACAGAACCGTTCTTCAACATTCGTCGTGAATTAGGGATATTAGATCTCTCTCCATTGTTGTCTTAAGCATGTTTGTTCTTATTTATATTATGCCTCACCTTGGTTGATGAGATTTGTTTTAGATTTCATTTATACCTCACAAGGTTACATCAACAGAGGTAATATTGTAACACCCTTCTAAAATACCCCAAATATTTAATTAAAATAACAACAACAAATATCAGAGTAATTATGCACCAAGGGTGTCACACAACACTTAACAACATAATAACTGTCATGCTCATTATTTAATCAAAATAACATTTTTTGCATAATTCGCAGCGGATATAAATCAACTCAACCATTCCAAAAACATATAACGTATTACATGAAAAATGGTTCAACAACCGACAACAAAATAATTAAAACATCCCGTCCCGATGTTACATCTATCAGAGCATGACCCACTAAAGCGACTACACTAGACTCCAAGCATTAGCTTCTACTCAACTCATTGCTCGTTACCTGAAAAATAACTGTAAGGGTGAGTCTCTCAATCAATATAATAAGCATTATAATTCATCATGTAATGCTAAGTAATTTAACACGTTTCAATCACCCAAATCAGATTACACATACCGCAACGGCAGTTATCAACTCAATATCATACTCAAGAACAACATAAAATGCAACTCAAATGAGACTCGACTCATCATGCATGTGGTGCCATTCGGAGTAAAACTCCCAACTTAAAATCATTGCCATTTTAGTGGGCATCAAGGCATAAGCCTTCAACTTTCAACTTAAAATTTTGCCAATCCAGGCCAACGTGGTGTGAGCAAAGCTCCGACTTAATGCATATGAACGTACATGGCATACACGACTTTAAACTGTCAACAACATAATAATAATATCAACACAACAACGTTTTCAACAAAAATCAACTTATAATCAACTTTGGCTCATCAAGCCTCCAACTCAGTATTTTCAACAACTTTAACACAACTAATCAACATATTTGGATCAACATTTCATAACATAAACCCAACAAACTTATTCCTCACAATCAACTAAAATAGGACAATCACCAATTATGTTCACAACATCAAAATACCAATTTTTCTAATTTCCAACAGTGTTAACCGGTTAACGCCCTGGGTTAACCGGTTAACGCAGGACAAAAATACATTTTCTGGCAAAACGCAACAGTGTTAACCGGTTAACGCCCTGGGTTAACCGGTTAACGCAGGCAAAACAGCACATTTCCACAAACTATAACAGTGTTAACCGGTTAACGCCCTGGGTTAACCGGTTAACGCAGACAAAACAGCAGTTCCTGCGCTAACACAAGGCAGAATGCAGAGTTTCCGCATTTTCCGCCGTTGGAGGACTTCCGGACCTCCAATTCAATTTCCGTAAAAAGCTACACTATCGGGAAATCACGACTCACACAATTACCGATTCAATTACAGTATTAACACAACTCATCCAACACAATTTCTCAGCATGCAACATCCCAATTAGGGCCAATTCAACGGTTTCTCACTACCCATGACATGTTAATCTATAATACCCATTAAACGACGATAAACCCCCCTTACCTGAGATAATCCGGCAGTCTCTAAGCTTCAAGCTTTTCCGTTCTTCAACCTTTGCTCTTTCTCCACTTTTCACCTTTCAGCCGCTTTCTCTGTTTCACGTGAAAACTCTTTACCAACAATGAACCCTTTTTTCCATATTCCAACTTATATATTTTCCACTATAATTATTATTCCAAATAATAATAACAATAATAATCCAGTAATTCAATTTATTTAATTAAATTATTAAATATATTATTAACTTAATTAAATAATCCTCTTATTTAATTCGGGGTGTTACAACTCTCCCCTACTAAAAGAGTTTTCGTCCTCGAAAACATACCTCAAGCAAATAACTCCGGATAAGACTCCCTCATCCGACTCTCAAGTTCCCATGTCATGCTTTCGCCCGTAGCTCCCAACCAAACGACTTTAACCAACACAATCTCTTTTCCTCGAAGAGTCTTTGTTTCACGATCTTCAACTCGTACAGGCTTTGTCTCTACTGTTAAATTATCTCGCACTTGCACATCATCCATACTAACCACATGAGACGGATCTGAGATATACTTCCGAAGCTGCGACACATGGAATACATCATGCAAATTCGAAAGATTAGGTGGTAATGCCATCCGATAAGCAACTCTTCCAACCCGTTCTAAGATTTGATACGGACCAATGAAGCGAGGAGTGAGCTTTTTAGACTTCAAAGCCCTCCCAACACCGGTCACAGGCGTGACTCTCAAAAACACATGGTCACCAGCTTGAAATTCTAAATCCTTCTTCCGCTTGTCATGGTAACTCTTCTGCCTACTCTGAGAAGCTTTCATCTTCTCCCGGATAAACTTCACTTTCTCGGTAGTTTCTCGAACTAACTCTGGTCCAAGTACTACACCCTCACCAGATTCGTGCCAACACAACGGAGTTCTACATCTACGACCATATAATGCTTCAAAAGGCGCCATTCCGATACTAGAATGGTAACTATTATTGTATGTGAACTCGATCAATGGAAGATAAGTGTCCCACGAACCTCCTTGTTCAAGAACACAAGCTCTCAGTAAATCTTCCAATGACTGAATAGTTCTCTCAGTTTGGCCATCAGTTTGAGGATGATATGCCGAACTCAACCTCAACTTAGATCCCAACGAATCTTGCAAACTTTTCCAAAATCCCGATGTAAACCTCGGATCTCTGTCCGACACAATACACAGAGGAACACCATGCAACTTTACAACTACTCGGATGTAAATCTCTGCCAACTTCGCAATTGGGTAAGTGATGTTAATAGGTATGAAGTGAGCTGACTTCGTGAGCCTATCAACGATCACCCAAATCGAATCATGCCCTCGCAAGGTAGCAGGCAGCCCCGTTACAAAGTCCATAGAAATGCTATCCCATTTCCATTCTGGAACTTCCAACGGTTGCATCAACCCAGCAGGCTTCTGATGCTCAATCTTCGACTTCTGACAAGTTAAGCACGCATACACAAAACGAGCCACATCTTCTTTCATTCCGGGCCACCAAAATAATTTCTTTAAATCCTGATACATTTTAGTAGCTCCTGGATGAATACTCAAACTGCTTCTATGACCCTCCTCTAAAATACTTCTCTTCAAAATCGCATAATCAGGAATACAAATTCTTTCCCCTAATTTCAACACACCTCTCGCATCAACCTTAAAGTCACTTTTCTCTGATTGACCACAACGATTAAGGATATCTACTAATTTCACATCCAATTTCTGTGCCTCTCGGATACTATCCATAAAATCATTATTAATCTTTAGCATTCCTAGCATCACACTCTGCGGTGTTACTTCGCAAACCAAACTCATATCCCGAAATTGCTCAATTAATTCCAACTCCTTAATCATCATTGCTGACACATGCAAGGTCTTTCTACTTAAAGCATCGGCCACCACATTTGCTTTTCCTGGATGATAATTCAAACCGAAATCATAATCCTTAAGCAATTCGAACCACCTACGTTGCCTCATGTTCAGCTCTTTCTGATCAAATAGATACTTTAAACTTTTATGATCGCTGAAAACTTCGAATCTGGAACCATAAAGGTAATGCCTCCAAAGTTTTAGCGCAAACACTACAGCAGCAAGTTCAAGATCATGCGTAGGATAGTTCTTTTCATGAATTCTCAACTGTCGCGACGCATAAGCAATTACTTTATTATTTTGCATGAGCACACCTCCCAAACCCATCAACGAAGCATCACAGTAAATTATAAACGGTTCCCCCGGATTTGGCAAAGTCAAAACCGGCGCCGACGTCAATCTCCTCTTTAATTCATTAAAACTCTCTTCGCACTGAACATCCCACACGAAAGCTTTACCTTTGCAAGTTAATTTAGTCAACGGAAGTGCTAACTTAGAAAATCCTTCAATAAATCTTCTATAATATCCAGCTAATCCCAAAAAGCTTCTAATCTCGGTAACCGACTTAGGAGTTTCCCATTGCAATACAGCTTCTACCTTGGAAGGATCTACAGCAATACCTTTTCCTGAAATTACATGGCCGAGAAAACTGACTTCTCTTAACCAAAACTCACACTTGGACAACTTCGCATACAATTTCTTATCTTTCAAAACCTCCAATACTAATCTTAAATGTTCCTTGTGCTCTCCTTCGGACTTAGAGTAAATCAAAATATCATCAATAAATACTACCACAAAATGATCCAGATAAGTATGGAAAATACGATTCATGTATTCCATAAATACTCCCGGCGCATTAGTCACACCGAAAGGCATCACAGAATACTCATAATGTCCATACCGAGTTCTGAACGCTGTCTTCTGGATGTCTTCATCTTTCACTTTGATCTGATGATAGCCTGATCTCAAATCAATTTTACTGAACACACAAGCACCCACTAATTGATCCATCAAATCATCTATTCTCGGTAGTGGATACTTATTCTTGATCGTTACTTTATTCAATTGTCTATAATCAATACAAAGCCTCATACTACCCTCTTTCTTCTTTACTAGCAACACTGGAGCTCCCCACGGTGACACACTTGGTCTTATAAACTTCTTCTCAAGTAAGTCTTCCAATTGCTTCTTTAATTCACACAATTCAGATGCCGACATTCTATATGGTGCCATCGAAACAGGCCTAGTACCAGGTACCAGATCAATAGTAAATTCAACTTCCCTCTCTGGCGGCACACTAGGAATTTCATCAGGAAAAACTTCAGGGAATTCTTTCACCACTAACAGTTCCTCTATCTTAGCTTTACTTTCAACCGACAACGTCGCCATCAAGGAAAACATCTGAGCTCCTTCTTTCATCAATTTTCGCAATTCTCTGAAAGGTAATAAGTCAACTCCTTCCTCTTCAGGAGTGGAAAACCTCACCGACTTATGATGACAATTTATATGAACATAATTATACTCTAACCAGTTCATACCAAGAATTACATCCATCCCATCCAACTGCAAACATACTAAATCAACACAGAAATCTTTATCGAAGATCGACAAAGGACATTTTAAACATACCAAAGAAGTAGTTACTGATCCCTTAGCTGGGGTCTCAACAATCAATTCACCATCCAAAGCGGACAATTTTAAACCCAGTCTTCGAGCACAGTTAGCAGAAATAAAACAGTGGGTAGCATCGGTATCAATAATAGTAATTAAAGGAGTACCATTTATGAGACATGTACCTCGGATAAGTCTGTCCTCACAGGAGGTTTGAGTTCCGGTCAATGCGAACACCTTCCCAGTCTGAGATTTCTTTGGCTTCTGACACTGACTTCCAATATGCCCTTCTTCGCCACAATTAAAACAAATCATTTCCTTGTGCTTGCAATCAGCTATTGCATGACCAGTCTTACCACAGCGAAAACACCTCTTTACTTCAGCAGTGCATACATTACTCTTATGACCAGCCTGACCACATTTGAAGCAAACTATACCAGCAGGAGCACCTCCCCTACTAGTCCTCTGAGCCGGAGCAACTCCTTGTTTCCCCTTTCCCACTGGGGCATCATACGGCTTGCCACGGTTTTGATGCTGCTTTCCCTTGCGGTCACTGACAATCTTGTAATGAGCATTATTGTCCTCTTCAAATATCCTGCAGCTATCAACCAGTTCAGTAAAAATGCGTATCTTCTGATACCCAACAGCCTTCTTAATCTCAGAGCGCAATCCGTTCTCAAACTTGATGCACTTTGAAAATTCAGCACCAACACCAGTGTAATGAGGATAAAATTTGGACAACTCCACAATTTTCGCAGCATAATCAGTGACAGACATGTTTCCTTGCTTCAGCTCAAGGAACTCGATTTCCTTCTTACCACGGACATCTTCCGGATAATACTTTCTCATGAATTCCCTACGGAATACATCCCAAGTAATGACTTCACCTGCCACGGTCAACTTCTCGTGAGTCTCTAGCCACCAGTCATCAGCTTCGACTGCTAGCATGTGAGTACCATACCGAACCTTCTGAGCTGGAGTGCAATCCATAACACGGAAGATTCTCTCAATCTCTTTCAACCATCCCAAGGCTGCATCTGGATCATGCTTCCCTTTAAACACCGGCGGATTCTCTCTTTGAAAAGTCGCCAAGCTACGTGATCCAGCATCTCCACCAGCATTTGGCAAGTTCTGCACAGCTTGTGCCATTGCTTGCATTGCGGCAGCCATTGCAGCGTCATTCCTTCCAGCCATTTCAACTTATCAATACAACACAACTTAAAGTTAGATTAGTAACAATACACAATTGTTAGACAGTAACGACACGACAACTGGCCGGACAGACCGACCTGCTCTGATACCACTAATGTAACACCCTTCTAAAATACCCCAAATATTTAATTAAAATAACAACAACAAATATCAGAGTAATTATGCACCAAGGGTGTCACACAACACTTAACAACATAATAACTGTCATGCTCATTATTTAATCAAAATAACATTTTTTGCACAATTCGCAGCGGATATAAATCAACTCAACCATTCCAAAAACATATAACGTATTACATGAAAAATGGTTCAACAACCGACAACAAAATAATTAAAACATCCCGTCCCGATGTTACATCTATCAGAGCATGACCCACTAAAGCGACTACACTAGACTTCAAGCATTAGCTTCTACTCAACTCATTGCTCGTTACCTGAAAAATAACTGTAAGGGTGAGTCTCTCAATCAATATAATAAGCATTATAATTCATCATGTAATGCTAAGTAATTTAACACGTTTCAATCACCCAAATCAGATTACACATACCGCAACGGCAGTTATCAACTCAATATCATACTCAAGAACAACATAAAATGCAACTCAAATGAGACTCGACTCGTCATGCATGTGGTACCATTCGGAGTAAAACTCCCAACTTAAAATCATTGCCATTTTAGTGGGCATCAAGGCATAAGCCTTCAACTTTCAACTTAAAATTTTGCCAATCCAGGCCAACGTGGTGTGAGCAAAGCTCCGACTTAATGCATATGAATGTACATGGCATACACGACTTTAAACTGTCAACAACATAATAATAATATCAACACAACAACGTTTTCAACAAAAATCAACTTATAATCAACTTTGGCTCATCAAGCCTCCAACTCAGTATTTTCAACAACTTTAACACAACTAATCAACATATTTGGATCAACATTTCATAACATAAACCCAACAAACTTATTCCTCACAATCAACTAAAATAGGCCAATCACCAATTATGTTCACAACATCAAAATACCAATTTTTCTAATTTCCAACAGTGTTAACCGGTTAACGCCCTGGGTTAACCGGTTAACGCAGGACAAAAATACATTTTCTGGCAAAACGCAACAGTGTTAACCGGTTAACGCCCTGGGTTAACCGGTTAACGCAGGCAAAACAGCACATTTCCACAAACTATAACAGTGTTAACCGGTTAACGCCCTGGGTTAACCGGTTAACGCAGACAAAACAGCAGTTCCTGCGCTAACACAAGGCAGAATGCAGAGTTTCCGCATTTTCCGCCGTTGGAGGACTTCCGGACCTCCAATTCAATTTCCGTAAAAAGCTACACTATCGGGAAATCACGACTCACACAATTACCGATTCAATTACAGTATTAACACAACTCATCCAACACAATTTCTCAGCATGCAACATCCCAATTAGGGCCAATTCAACGGTTTCTCACTACCCATGACATGTTAATCTATAATACCCATTAAACGACGATAAACCCCCCTTACCTGAGATAATCCGGCAGTCTCTAAGCTTCAAGCTTTTCCGTTCTTCAACCTTTGCTCTTTCTCCACTTTTCACCTTTCAGCCACGTGAAAACTCTTTACCAACAATGAACCCTTTTTTCCATATTCCAACTTATATATTTTCCACTATAATTATTATTCCAAATAATAATAACAATAATAACCCAGTAATTCAATTTATTTAATTAAATTATTAAATATATTATTAACTTAATTAAATAATCCTCTTATTTAATTCGGGGTGTTACAAATATCACTCCTTTCTATATCTCTTTTAGAACTATGTGATTGTGTATGTTAGAACAAAATTCCTTATTTTCGTTTTAAGTGAATTTCTTTGCATATATTGTTTGAACATTAATATCTGATTTGTGAATTATACTTGGGCATCATTATCATGACATACTTCATAATGCATAACCATACTGCATAAAAATTAATTAAAATTTGGTTTGGCATCAGTATGTATCGATTCAAAGATGTATGTATCGATTCATGTCTTCTTCATTTCACATCTGTCAAAATTGGTTCAGTATGTATCGATTCATTCGTCGTTTGTATCGATACATAGACCCTTTAAAAACAAAAATGCGTGACATGGATCAATCCATTCCCATATGCATCGACACATACTGATTGTTATTTGGATTAAATGCATTTTATTTCACTCATGGATCGACACATCAACAATTCTTATCACATCTTTTCACAAACTTGGTATCAACAGTTCCCCTACCTCTCAAAACCTGCGGCTAACCCTAATCTCCTTCATCATCATTCTCTCCAAAACCCTAAATTCATCTCACTTTTCTTCAATTTTTCATCACCATGCCTCCAAGAATCATTCCGGCTAGAGCAGGGGGAAAAGGAAAAGGAAAGGAACCGGTTGGCACTTCTCAGCAGTTACCAGAAATTCCTCCTAATGCCTTAGATTTGCTTCATCCTGCAATTGCTACTGAGTTTGAGGATTCTTTCAAGACAAGGTTAGTTATGAAACCCCATGTCTTCGATAAACATGATGCTATTCATCTGCATATCAATGATGTGGTTGAACTCCTTAATGCACAAAAACTTGGTTCATTTTTGACTACAAAGGATGATTACCATGAGGATTTTATCCGTGCATTTTATGCTGGCTTACAATCTGGTAAAGGATATATGTTTAAGTGTTCTATTGGTGTCAGAACCTATACTTTTGAGGCTGCTGATTGGGAAACAGTGTTTCAAATTCCGCTTCCGTCGCATAACTTCAAGACTTGGCATGACTTGAAGTTTGATACTGACTTTAACCTGAAGGAGTTTACTATATCTATCTTGAAATTGGACAGACCGCTGGGTGAGGATGAACAGGTTACGTCTGGTATGATTAAGAAAATTCCTCGTATACTTCAGTGGATTATCTCGCACATTCCGCGTCCAGCAAACAGTGGACATTCTAGGTTAGACAGGGCATGCATTCATCTCTTGTATACTCTTCAAAATAAGGTTCCCTTGAATTGGGCAAATTACTTTGTGAAGCGTCTCTTTTTCGTGCGTAACAGTGCCAAGAATGTTGCTCTTGGTTATGCGTCTCAAATCATGAAAATTCTTACGTTCTGGAATGTTGCAATCCCTTTAGTTCCTCTCATATCACCATCTGCTGCTCAAGAGTTTGACTCTTCCACTTTATCTCATATGGGATATCGGTGGGACAAGGAACGTCAATGTTTCTATTTCTTTGAAAGGAAATCTAAAACAAGGATCTATAATTTTGATGTGCCTTCTGAACAAATTCATGTAGTTGAAGACCAACCTGATGAAGAAATGCATGATGTGAACGAAGCAGATGTGCCTGCAGCTGATGACAATGCTGGTTGGGGTGATTGGGTGCCACAAAGGTGGTCTCCAACCAACTATGTACCTGAACCAACGGTTCCTCCGTTCTCCGGCGGTGCTTCATCTTCAACACCTATTGCGCACCTAACTCAAATGCTTCAACAAATGGAGCTTGCCAACCAAGAACGTCATGAAGAGGCACGGTCTTGGCATGTACAACAAAGTGAGTGGCATAAGGAGCATCGTGAGTGGCATGACGATCATACACGGATGTACCATAACCAACACTCTTGGCACACGAACTTGGTTAAGTGGCACCAAGTCTTCTACAATGAAATGTCTGGTTTTATGGACAACTTCCGTGCCAATCCTGGTATTATGGACAGATTCAGAAGTGTTGAAGTTCAAGACCGGTTCAGGCACTACACCTTCATGGGCCACAATTCAGATGCAATGCCTCCTCCTCCGCCTCCGCCAAGCTTCAGAGATCCTGATAGAGATGACGAGGAGTCATGTGGTGGCTATAATCCACATTAAACCATCATCATTTCATTTCACTGCATTTCATTGCATGTTGCTTGAGTTTTTTTCTTTTCAGATTAGTTGCACCTTATATGTCTTGGCTTATGTGATTTTTAAATACTTTCTACTAGTTAAATGCTTATTTCCTTCTGCTTACTTCTGGTGTTATTGCCCTTATTTGTCATTCTTTGTGAGTGATTCTTTACTTTTTAAGCTTCCTTGTTTGTGATTGTTAGCTTCTTTATCATTTTTGTTGTGTCCTGCTACAACATGTTGCCTTGATAAAACTGTTTTTTTTCTTCTTTTTGATGTTGACAAAGGGGGAGAAATGCAGATGTTGACAGATATGCACACCGCACTAATTTGTTATAAAAAACAATGTTGGAATTACAAAGTATAATTGGTTTCTTGATCGTTAAGAAACCCACACGGGTAGAAAAGAAGAAAAAGCAATGAGAACATAATGAAATTGATTATAAACTGATATTATTTACTTTATCTTCAAACAAGATTAAAAGTGTTACATGATAGCAAGTAACCTCTCTCACCCTAATTAGGATTTGCATTATGCAATAATGAGAGACTAGTATGCTATTTATAAAAAAACTAACACACTAAACTAATAGGCTTTTACACATATACCCATTACACAAGATAACTTAGAGAACAACTTAAACAATTGGGCATAATAAGTAGGCCCAATTCGACATGTTAACAATCTTAGTATATTTCGACTACAATATGTGAACAGACTTCGACGACATGCTAAGGTCCTGTCGAATTGTCGAACAAGAAGCTACCCTTCGACCATACTAGAGTTCGATCCTATATCTTGTGAGCAAATTCTTTACTTTGAATAAGTTTTGAATGATAGCAAATTGTGTGATCATTGTCTAATTGTTGGTTGTGCATTATTTTACATGTTTCATTTGTGTTTTTAGCCTATACTATTGTTTCGTGTCTATACATAAAGATCCACATTGATACATTTCTTAAAAGAACTCATAAAAAACTGTTTTGTGTCAGTATGTATCGATACATGTTCATTTGCACCGATACATAAATTTGTTTTAAATCACAAAATGTTTTTGCTTCAGTATGTATCGATACATACGAGCTTTGTATCGATACATGCTTAGTTAAAATGTTCTATGTATCGATACATACGAGCTTTGTATCGATACATGCTTAGTTAAAATGTTCTATGTATCGATACATACGAGCTTTGTATCGATACATGCTTGTATTAATTCTCTAAAATTAATCAAAGCTACAGTATGTATCGATGCATAATATTTTGTATCAATACATAATTCTGTTTTGTCTACTAACAACTTCTGTTTTTCACATATAAGAAGTATTTTGATAGCTCAGTTAAAGCGTGTACGACTTCAGAAGTGAAAAACAGTTGTAACACAAATCAAAGGAGTGTGTAGCAGCAATTGTTTTGAGCAGTTAGAAACCTGAAAGATACTTCATCTTCTTCATCTTCTCAATCTCTTTTCTTCAAGAACATCAACACATAATCATTCTTGTTCTTTGGATTAAAGGATCAACGAGATAACGTTCAGTGGAACAATCAAGGATCTAGCTGAGGTGTTCAGTGGAACGATCGAGGATCTAGCTGAGTTGAAGGTTGAAGGGGCTTTCGAGGAAAAACCAAATGGTTTGTCCTTCAAGAACTGGAGTGTTCTTGCGGGTTTGTTAGTCACGTTTGCAGAACAGATTCAGCCGTAGCGTAGGGTTTGGAAATTGGGTAATTTCGCAAACCGGTCGTGGAACCGGTGAATTGTTTGCAATTTCTTGCAGGAAATTCTTGATCGAGCTCAGATCAAGTGGAGGTTTTATACAAGAAGAAGATCTTGGGATTTAGATTTCTGTCTTTGTATTGTAACCTTGTATCAACGAATTCGGCATTATTGATAACAACAGTTCTCAATTTCATTTGAAATTGAGAGGGAGACGTACCCACACGCGAGGACGACAGCGGAGAACTTCCTTACCAAATCTCTGCGTATCGTATTCTTTCCTTATCTATCTTTACATTTTCAACAGTTTTGTGATTTCAGTTGGTGAATTGTGGCTGTACATTTCGTGATACAATAGTGGCAAGAAAACTTCTTTATCTAAACTCCACCATTGTTCATCATTGATCACATACACACCAAATGTTTGACAAAACTGTCAGCTGAGTTTTATTCATTGGAATTAGAATTTAGTGATAAGTGCATTTGATTTGATAATATTCTGGTGTTAATAATCTCTATCGTTCCTATTCAAATCCAACAATAAATTCGCATGTCCGGTTTTCTAGTAGCGGTTCAGATTAGACGGAAGTCGATTCGGGACTGTAATTTTCCGCTAAGTTTCAATAACTCTGATAAGATTTTTTTTTAAATCCGTTTATTTAAAAGATGTGATCTATTCACCCCCCTCTCGATCACTAGCCACACCGTCTAACATATCTCACATAACATAATTAAAAATCGAACCTTATAATATCAAGCAGTCCTTGAGATCGATACTTTGGGATTTCCCAATATTAATGCCTTGGCAAATTAGCACATTTTTTAATTTACCGATGAATTTTTTGGTGTTGTTGTCGGAGACAGCCAAAGATTATAGTGTTTATAATTTTAGTTGAAATTTTGTTGCTCTGTAACTAAAATTTTATTTTTTATATTTTATTATTTTTGTTATAACTAACCTATTTCTGACATTTGTATCCGAGGAAAACCCTTTAACTAATTTTCCTTTTAACGCAGAAATTGAGAGAACCTTACACTCTCATCTCAGGAAAACTAGGTTGCAGAAACTTGAAGAGCATGAGGAGATGAGTTTTCACCAATCAAATACAAAATTGGAAAAAGAAGTAGAACAAATTATGGTTGAAGATCCACAAACACCTGAAAGGATATTTGTAGACTATGGAAGAACAAATGCACCGAGGGGTAGATTGACCATAGTAAATCAACCGGTGAATATTATCGATTTTCAGTTACACCCCACGACCATCTATAAAATTGAGAAGAGACCTTTCACATGATAAATCAATGAAGATTCCAATAAACATTTACAAAGGTTTCTGATAATGAATACTAGTTTTAAGATAGAAGGGAATACCTAAGAAAGCAAGAAACTGGGAATGTACCCTTTTACTCTAGCAAAGGATGCTGACGAATGATTTTACTCACTTTCAACAGATGCCATCACCATTTGGGAAGAGATGGAAACAACTTTTTGAAGGAGAAGAGCGATCCAAAACACAGCGGAATTTAAAATTTCTCCTTTAGTGATCCTTACGAATGGGCGATTGTAACCTTTGATGCAGATCTACGGAGCGATCACGAACGTTGAACGATGTCAACACCTCTACTCAGTCCACACGAACGGATTCCTTCAATCTCAGTGCTAGCTGCTACGAATGAAGGCTTTGAGTGAGTGGGAGAGAGAGAAACGAAATTGCAACCACACAAATGCTTCTACACAAGGGTTCTATTTATAGAACCACTTGTGTGGGCTGCAAGCTAAAAATACCACTCAAGTGTATGTGGCCCATATCTTATAATATGCCAAAATCACTTAAGCGCGTGGTACCTTACCATATTTCGTATTTTACTTAAGTACACCGTACCTTACGATGTTCTACAATTCACTTAAGGGCACCGTACATTACGGTATTCCTTAGTTACTTTATCTCTCATCAATCCGTCCTTTTATGTGTGACCCTGTAGGTTTTCGCGACATTGGAAATTATATTAAATCACGTATTTAACATAATAAACAGTGAGCGGTATCTAGCAACACATCACTGCTACCCAAGACACGAAAATGTCAAGTGAGCTGACAAATCCTTTTGTGATAATACTTATGTGTACAATTACCCTTTTTCCCTTATGTCTATATTGAACACAAGGCATAGATCGTGTCATCCTTGTCCAGTTCAATATTGGGCCCATAGACATTTATCCTGTTATGCAGGATGGGCAAATTCCATCTAGGTCACTCATGTCCCTTAGCATGCTTCGTGGAGTATCCATCAACTATCTTTATGGTCATCTAGTTACGGACAATGTTTGATCAACAATAAGGCACTCGACTCTACATCTAGGGTCCATAGTGGTTTCAGGTCGAAGGGTGGTATACACCATTATCACCATGAGAATAACTTATGACACTTTGCATAACATTCTATATAGTATTCTCATAGAGGGTCAATCCAGTATAAATATTACTCTTAATATTCATACCTATGTTTAAGACTTGATAACTCCTTATCAATGATCCATGAGATGTGATCATCAGTCTATATACATAATAGTCTTAATGCTTTAATGTTATCCCACTTCACAATAAAGCTCGACTATGGATACTTTAAGAATAGTTTCCTTATATTTAATGTGATCTCATGATTAAGTCACACTTGATACATTAAACAGACTATCTATTCTAGGGACTTTATTAGACAAACATAATAAAGAAAAAGCCTTTTATTATTAATAAATAATTCGATACAAGTACCAAAAGTATTGGCCTCTAGGGCTTACACCAACACTTTTCTTAATGAATATTTTCCTTTTTCAGTTTTCCTTATAAAAAGATATGAAATCATCAATTTCAAATAGAGAGAAGGTGAATCACTAGGTGATGCATATAAAATATTCAAGAGGCTCATTGTTGCATGAACTATACACAATTTACATCAAACTGAACATATGCAAATGTTTGTTAAACGGCTCAAACGGAAAACTAAACAATTGATTGATACAACTGCTGGTGGCTCATCAAATTCTACAACAACCAGTGGTATCAAGAAGATTATTGGGGCCATCCTTGCAAATGAACATTTGGAATTATATGATAGATGCACAAGTAAACAAGAAGGGGTAATTTATTTGAAACTAGAAACTCATAATATAAAGATAGAAGATCATGTTGCGACTGAAGTTAAAAGGAGACTTAAGGCATTTGACGTAAGTACTCAGCAGGTAGCTCAAGTCCAAAAGAATCAAGAAGTTGGTTCTGAAATTCGCGGAGGTCCTTATTTTCCATGTACTGTGTAACAAACCTTCAACAAGTGGAAGAAGGTAACTACCTCAACCATAAAAACCCTTATTCCAACACGTATAACCCAGGATGGAAGAATCATCCAAAAGTTTCATTGAAAGATCAACAAGGGAATGATCCAAAGCAAGTTCCACTACAATACCATAACCCATAAAAATATCAACAACCTAATCATCAATTTCAACATCAGTTTCAACAACAATATTCACAACAACCAGCCCCTAAGAAAACATATTGGGTTTCGCGTCGGTGGAGGATGCTTATGCATTTGGTCGTTTTATGATGGTGGAGGTTTGATGAGGAAGCTCGAGTTTTGTTGTGGTGATGAATGGATGATAAGAAGAGATTGTTGGTGTGATGATGATGATGCTTGGTTGTTGTTTGTGGTATGGTGATGAGGGAGAGAGTTGAAGAATCGTGATGATTATGGAGTGAGTTTGTAGAGGTTTAAGCGGTTGAAGATGAAGATGTGGTGATCGTGACAGTGGTTCGAAAGTGAGAAGATGAGGGATGTATCCGATGATTTATTTCAAGCAGAGGGAGTGGGTGAAGGGCGATCAGACGATATTAGTTTTGGTTTGTTGGTGAAGGTTGGTTGTTTATGTGGTGTGTTTGATCGAAGAAGGGAAACAATGATTCAGAAAAATGTTCATATGTCCTCCTTTTCAATCAAGTCTCTTTTTCCCCTTTTATCTCCATGTACTTCTTTTTTGTGGCATTTTGAAACAAACAAAAAACACTCCAACCCAACTGGCCACGTGAGTTTTGAGTGGTCAATGGTCTCTCTCCTAATTTCTCAACATCTAGGATATATATATATATATATATATATATATATATATATATATATATATATATATATATATATATATATATATATATATATATATATATATATATATATATATATATATATATATATATATTCTACTAATAGGTTTTTTTATAACAAAAATGCGCCATTTGAACAAACTTAGGAGATTAAAAGGAATTTAAAACAAATAGACAACTAAAAATCAAAAAAGTTTAAATAATGAAAATAAAATACAAGTGAAAACATAAATAATTCTATTTATTTTTTATGAATGTTTTAATGAAATAAATAAAATAAAAGGGATAAAAATGAGTAAAAATAGGGCGTAAAATGCTCAAAAAAATAAACTGAACGCACTAAAATGATCAACGTGAAGTAAACTTCTCAGAAATATACAGGTTTTGATCAAATTTTGAAATAAAAAATGATCGGTTAATTGTCTCATGATGATTAGGATGCGACCGAAAAGGTAGTCGAAAAATAAAACGAGCACGCCAGGTTAAACTACGCGAACCGTAGATTAAGAAAACTGACTTCCGCAAGCTCAAATTTGAAAATTTCCGTCCGCTAATTCGACATACATTTGAAAATTGATTCAACCAGTCTATCCGTAGATCCGAAAAACTATTCCGAGCGATATTTTAAACGTTATACTAAAAAAAATGTAGGCTATGATGGATAGGTGATGCAGATGTATGATGAATGTATTATTTTAATGACATAATAATCGTGAATAGACAATCAAATGCAAAAGAATCATTCTTCGACTATTTACTTCTTATTCTTAATTACAATTAAAATCCTACAAAGATTAAGATGACGATAATACTCTTGACTGTCACTCTCTGAATCTCTGGAACACGATGCAACTGAATGAATGGTGCACTGAGATTGAGAAATCGTTTCTTTGGACATCTTAATCAAACAAAATGACTGCATGAATATCATAAAAACCAGATGAAATGGCAGAACTCCTGACTTTTTATCTGAATCCTGGTGAATGCTTTTAAATGATGAAATGTATAATAAGATGAAACGATTATGCTATGCTGATACGAGTGAAAAACTTAGGGTAAAATTTAGGGTATGACACAATTGATTAAAAAAACTGATTACGAATAAAATAAACAAGTTAGTCTACAATTTTAGTTTCCCAACTTATCATCGATTAATATAATTCCGAATCCCTAAGCGGATTCTTTTCCCTTTTTGATTACATTACCAATAAATAAGCACAATTGATATTATGTAGTTTACACTCCTATTTTCCAAATTAAGCAAACATATTTTATAGTAATTAACGAAAAAGCTATGCTAGTGATGCGGTGTTTTCGCAAGTATACGAACGCGTCAGAGTAATATAAAAGATTGTCAAATCCACAGAGGCCAAGCGTCAATCTATCGTTATCTATTGTTATGGTGTTTATCAAAGGCAATCAAAATAGGTGTTTTTAGAGTGTGCAAAGAAAAGTAAGGTATTGAATAAAGTTTAATTAATAAAGACAGGGTCGAATGTAATTCACATAATCAATTAATAATCCAAGTATTTGCTAATAAAACTACTTATGGGCAATGTTTCCTACTTTGAAAAGAACCAATTTAACGGGAGCTGTCGCTTTCGCGTATTCAGAACCGAGTTGTACTCCCTAATCAAACCCTCCTATTGTCACTTATAAAAAGGCGCGCATTGCGTTAGAGTAGTAAACCTATTTTTAAGAAATATAGTGTCTTTACTAAGTTGAAAAGTATTATAACCTGGATTTCTTAACCAAAAGAGGTTCTCACGAACCAGACTCTAAACTTATAAACGCGTCCGAAAATAGTTTTAAAACCTCTTTTCTTCTTAAGTTAAAAACTCCTAATGAACTAAACAAAACGCTTTCGCTATTTTTGAAATAGTTAAAAACAATTAAGTTTAGATAGACGTTGGACGGCTTTCGATCTTACCCAACGGAGTTGAAGTGTGGGAAAACTTAAGTTTGCAAGTTAAAATAGCCCTTAAGTGTTTCTACGAACAATTGTACGGATTATCGGTTCAATTACGATCCTTACATTCTAACCTTATAAATTTAGTTAGACATGGTAAAGTAAAAGTGTATTACTTTAAATAAAAGTAGTGTGAGTGCGGAAAGTAAATAAAGTAGTGCGAGTGCGAGGAAATAAATAAAAGTAAAGCGAGTGCGAGGAAATAAATAAAGTAGTGCGAGTGCGAGGAAATAAATAAAAGTAAAGCGAGTGCGAGGAAATAAATAAAGTAGTGCGAGTGCGAGGAAATTAAATAAGATAAAGACAAGTAATAAAAACCTGCTCCAATCGGAGGGTTGAGTAAATTGCAAAGCGGAAATGAAAATGGCGGCAGGATTAACTTCCTTCCAAAGTGCTCCAAACTCGATTACATACTCGATCACAGACACGATTACACAATTGTGGTAACACCCCAATGCGAAGCGATTACCACTTTAAAATACTGAATATATGCCTAAGTGAAACAAAGTTGCTCTGAGTTTGCCTCTGTTCTAAGTTTGGATCTTCCTCTGCTCTAAGTTTGGATCTTCCTCTGCTCTAAGTTTGGATGATTGAAAAAGTGATTTCGAGTTTCTATTTATAAGCAAGTAAAAAGATGGAAATGACAAGGTTGCCCTTCAACTTGAAAATGGGAGGGAAAACTTTTCCTCTTGTGGCACCCGCCACAAGGCCATGGCGCCCGCCACAAGGCCAATCTGAGGCGCCTTAGTCGAAGTAGTGGGGAACGGGGCAGTTAAGGGAGGTTGAGCTTGGACACGTCATGGCAGGGTCTATGGCGCCAGCCATGGTGGAAGCCACAAGTACAAAATGCTGAATTTTAGAGTTTTTAGCTCTTTTTCGCTCCTTTTCTCGATCGGGGCTCCGATTAAAGTAAAAACCTGAAAACAAAGAAAAATATAGTAATAACACAACAAAATAACAATAAAACAACTAGAATGCATGTGAAATCGGAGTCGAAAATACGGTAAATTTCAGTGTTATCAAACTCTCCCACACTTAAACCTTTGCTTGTCCTCAAGCAAAACATTAAAAAGCTCATAAAAGAAAAACCGGTGTAAACGAGTGCTTCAGGTAAAAACTCTAAGTTCAAGTCGGGATGCAGTGATAGGTACTAACTGAGTGAACTAAGGGTATCATGATGACACTAATCCGCAAATTCGGACATAAACTTCGTTCCTATATTAACCAACCCATATTATCCCACAATACCTAGGTCTGCCTCTTCATCTCTTTTTGTGTCCTTTTCATTCAGACGCAATCACATTAAGCCCGTTATCCGTACATGCTTCATAGTAGAGTGACCTGTTAGTGATTATGATCTGAGCTTGGGGTTTCTGGCACATAAATATGTGTAAACCCTTTTATTGGACCCAACTGTAGTTGTGGGGATCGGATCGTAATCCGCCCTACCGACTTCAGTGCCAGATACCTCTGAACCAACTAACAGTGGGTAAGTTTTTCTTTTTCTTTTTGTAGCAAATTTTTACAATTCTTTGGTTTAAATGACTTTGTGAGGGTCACCTATACCGGATTTGCCTTTTTGCTTTCTTTTATTTTTTTGTTTTGCTGGATCATTCACTTATTTGCATCGGTCCCCTACGTAGAGGATGCGTAGGCCGGAGCTGACTGCTGAGACAAACTACTGAGGACTTATATGGAAATGATGATTAAGGCCATGATATATGGGGTTTCGGGAGTGGTTCCTATATTTACGAAGTCTATGGTGTTAAAATAATACTGATGTTTCGCAAAGTTCTCCCAAGTCACCGCATCCTTACTCAAAACACGTCTTTAAAACCTGAAAACTTTCGGAATAACACTGTTTTCTTTTGCAAAAATATTTCGGTGGGGCTAAAGGTATGGGGAGATTAGATTGTACTAAAGATATACTATATTTGGTGTCTCGTCAAACTCATGCATTATACTAAAAAGTAAAATAAATGACTAAAAGGAAATAAAAATAAACAAGCTATCTAAAAACAGCAAAGAAAAGCGATAAAGGAAAGACGAGAAAGGTAATAAAGAAAAGGCGATAGAGTCTCCTCCCACACTTAAATCAAACATTTTCCCCAATGTTTCGAAATAAGATAAGGGAAGAGTTACCTGACAACCTATTGCTGACCACTGGTGCCTTCGCCATCCTGAGGTGGACGACGGGATCGGGTACGACGACGATCTCTCTGATCCATCCTCGCCTGCAGGGCATCCTGAGCGGTCCTCACCTCTCGAAGGTTACCCAAAATGGAACCTTGAGTGTTTTCTATGACTGAAATATGCTGACGGTGGTGGTGTTACTGGCGGGCTTGTGTATCTGTGATCGTTTGCAGAGACTGTAGAACAGTGTCGTAGGACCTGTCTGTCCTCCGCTGCGACTCTTGCATGAAGCTCATGTTATTCGCCAGTTGTTGTTGGATGGTAGAGAGTAGGTCGTCACGCCTTTTCTCTCTAGCCATGTGGTCATGCCACATCTCCTCCGTAATATAAAAGCCAGGAGTGGTACCTGCAGAAGAAGAAGATGGTGCGGTGCATGGTGGTGAAGGATGATGGGGGGACACATGGGGTACGGGAGATCTCTCTCTCCGATCATATTCATCATTAGTGTCATGTCCCGCCTCATCAGGAATGTTAGGAGGAAGAGGACCCAAAACAGGTGGAGCATCTAAAGCGTAGGTCCAATTCCTTTCATCTCGTACATCTATACGTCTAGTGCAAGGTAGAACAACAGATGAGATGGCTACACCATGAACCATAAGCATATAGCCTCCTTCTCTCCTCAAACGGCACAATTTCAGGTCTCTCAGAAATTTTAGGTTAATTGTGCGAGGAGGTAAGGGGTCTAGGGTAGCCATCTCATTGTTCAGGTTAAGCGCCCGAGCAATAGACGTAATCAATCCACCAAAAGAAATCGGTCCCGCTTTATTTAAAGTTAAAGTCATATGAGCAAGCATGAACGGGACCGAATTAATTCGTCTATTTGTGAGGCTTCCTTGCAAAAATAGAAGCTCTCTAGCATTAACCTTATTTGGATTCTCCCGGCCAAAAATAGTGCATGCCAACAGATATCTAAAAACTCTGATGGCCGGATTATGGATAGTTGAGGCAAGAACTCCTTCAAAAGAGTTTATGGAAGTGTTTGATAATCGCTCCCAGAAGGAAAATACCTCAACTGACCACTCCAAATCCAAAGGGGCCTCACAAATAGCACCGTCCCCATGAGGGATTCCGAACAAGCCTGCTAGTTCGTCGGTACTGAATTCATATTCAACAACAAACATTCTAAATCTGACAGTACCAACTGTGCTAGCAGTGTTAGGATTGACAATATAGATTAAAGAACTCAAGAATTCGATTGCCAATCGCTCATAGGTAGGTTCTTTGTTGGAAAAGAAATTATGCAAACCTAAGTTATCTAATAAATGAAATATGCTATGATAGATACCTAAAGTGTAGAGACAGTTTTCGTCAACATACCTTGTCGGGAGGATCTCCCGATTTTGCGACCGTTCGATGATTTTTCTTTGTCTGTCCCCCGGTTTCCCTCCTCGAAGAATGAATCCATTAAACTCCATTTGTGTAGCTCTTGAAAAGTGACGAAGAAGATGAAGTGGAATGTGAAAAGGTCGAATTTTTACGAAATCCGACGGATGAAAATGAAAATGGAAATCGGAAAAATGATTTGTACGGTGTGGTGATTAGAAAGGTGTGAGCTTTTTGTGGGTTCAAGGACGTTTTTGCAAGGTGGAAAAATGGGTTTGGAAGGTTGTAAGGTGTGAAAATGGTGAAGAAAGGGGTTCTGCCCCGACCTTTTACAGACGCTGTGACGGGCGCCACAGGGTCTATGGCGGGCGCCACAATGCAAAATCTGGCTGGGCCGGATTTTGGTCATTTGGCTTGGGCTTCTCTTTGTCTTTTGGCTTTGAGGGGTCCTGATAGCATTTGTCTTGTGATTTTCCTAGTATCATTGACTTGCATAATTTTTATAGAAGTAAAAATAAAAATAAAAATAAAACAAAAATTAAATATTAGACTAATAAATAAATAAACAACTAAAATAAAAAATGCAAATAAAACAAACATAAGACATATATAGATAAAAGTAGAAATATCAATGTATAGACATAGTTTATATAATATTCCAAATGCGATAATATAAAATGAGTTATGTAAATACGAGAAATATAAAAAAGAGATAAAATAAGATGAAATGGTGAGATCATATAGTAGGGATGTCGTCTTCCTGAGTGGATCCACGGAGCATGGCTACCTCCTTCTTGAGCTCTGCGATCTCCTGATATAAACAGTCGGCTTCGGTAGCGTGGGTGAGATCAGACACTCACATCTGTATAGTAAGGTCATCCACCTCCTGTCTAAGCTCTGCGATCTCTCTACGACACTCAGCAATCTGGGTGCGGATGTCGGGGGTCTGCAATGAAAGATTATTAGAGAAAATAGTGATCCTGGGAGAAGGCGGTGTAGGTGTGTACTCAGCAATGGGTGGTGATCTCGGCTCCTTGACGGTCTCTCCCTGGCCCTCTAGAGCATAACTCCAATTCGCTAGATCATGTACACTGGTCATCATAGGATCTGGCAGTGTGAAATAATGGATAGCCTCGTTGTCGACCAGCAATCGGAACTGACATGGGTGGAAAGAGGCTCTCCTCATCAACCCTCTGGTCAAACCGAAGTCGATGTCCATGGTAGTGTACCCATAGTAGATCCGAAGATGTGACAGCTTGCGAGACAGACCTAAAGCGACAGCAATCTGCGTGATGATCCCGCCCACATGGATGACTCATTCGGTAGATCTGGAGACACCGCTGAGATTATATAACAAAAAGTTCCCACATGCTACTGGGCGAGACTGGGATGCACAAAATAGTAGGAAGATCTCCTCTTCACTCAGTAATGTCTCTGCATCCGGTCTTCCCAGGAAGGAATGTGCCAATATCATCTGAAAGTATCTAAAGGCGGGGTTATGTATAACATGGGATAGTTGCGTAGATGGATCCTGGCTTCCGCCACCTAATATATCTCTCCAAAGCTTCTCCACCTCCTTACCCAGAAAATATCCCATAGGTGTCTCCGGGATAGCATCAGGGGTGGTCTGGAAGCCCAATAAGTCGCCGAACTCTTTCTGGCTGAAAGAGTACTCAACTCCAAAGAGCCTGAAAGTATCATACCCATCTGGTCCAGAGTATGGGTCATAGTCGAATGAACTCAGGAACTCCAATGTCAGGTTCCTGTAGGTGTTACTCAAGTCATCGGCAAACTCGTCCCAGTGAAGCTGGTGGCTAAAGAATCGGATACTCGGCTCGATACCCAGTGCCTCTATACAGTGCTGATTAGGATAACGTGTGGGTGCCATAGGGCGCTGATACAAAGCGATGTAGCGCTCTCTCTGAGCATTATCTCTATAGGCCACGTGCATATCATCGAAATCCTGCATCCTGTAAAAGTTAAGAAAGTGATCCTGAAAATGCAAAACCATTCAAATTTTTAGTCTCGATGCAAAATATGATAAAATATAATAAAAATAAAATTAAATAAATGCGAAAAAGTAAAATGAAAGAAAAACCATGGGTTGCCTCCCACGCAACGCTGGTTTAACGTCATTAGCTTGACGATTAGAATTTATACACCTGTAGTAGTAGGGATTGGTGGATCAATCAGGGTGTGGCTTGAGTAGTATGCTAGAATGTCTCCTCCTTCGTAGAGCTTCAATCTTTGTCCATTTACAATGAATGGACTACAGGTTTCGTTCTTGATTTCTACGGCTCTGGATCTCAGAATCTTGGATACTTCGAAAGGACCAGTCCATCTTGAACGTAGCTTTCCCGGGAAGAGTCGTAACCTAGAGTTGAAAAGGAGAACAGGATCGCCTACATTGAAGTTTTTCTTTACTATTCTTTTGTCGTGATAGGCTTTTGTTCTTTCTTTGTATATTTTTGCATTCTCGTAGGCAGATTGCCTAAGTTCTTCTAGTTTATGAATGTCTAGGTTACGCTTTTCTCCAGCGGCTAGGTAGTTTAAATTCAAAGTTTTAATGGCCCAATAGGCCTTATGCTCTAATTCGAAAGGTAAGTGACAAGATTTTCCATAGACTAGTTGATAAGGAGTAGTTCCTATAGGGGTTTTGAAAGCGGTTCTATAGGCCCATAATGCTTCTTGAAGTTTCTGAGACCAGTCTCTCCTAGAAATAGAAACAGTTTTCTCTAGGATTTGTTTTATCTCCCTATTGGACACTTCTACTTGGCCACTAGTCTGTGGGTGGTATGGTGTTGCTACTCTATGCCTAACTCCACATTTTCTTAAAAGTTTGTCAAATATTCTCGATATAAAGTGTGATCCTCTATCGCTTATGACTAAACGTGGTGTTCCAAATCTAGGGAATATATAGTTTTTAAATAGTTTGATTACTACCCTGGTGTCGTTTGTGGGTGCAGCTATAGCTTCAATCCACTTAGACACATAGTCTACAGCTACTAAGATGTACCTATTTCCTAAGGATGGTGGGAAAGGTCCCATGAAATCTATACCCCATACATCAAAGAGTTCTAATTCCTGAATGTTTCTTAGAGGCATTTCATCACGCCTTGAAATGTTTCCAGTGCGTTGGCATCTATCACATTTGACAATGCAAGCATAGACATCACGCCACATGGTAGGCCAGAATAGGCCAGCTTGAAGAATCTTGGCGTATGTCTTAGAGGTGCTCACATGTCCACCATAAGGTGCAGAATGACAATGCTTGATAATATTATTTACCTCTTCTTCCGGAACGCAACGGCGAAAAATGCCATCTTTACCCCTTTTGAAAAGGAGCGGTTCGTCCCAATAGAAGTTTCTCACATCGTGGAAGAATTTCTTCTTGCGGTGGTAGTCAAGATCAGTGGGTACTATATCAGCAGCTAGGTAATTAACGAAGTTTGCATACCAGGGTACGTTACTTATTACTAAGGAATTTTGGGGATGCTCATGAGGGCTTAGGTTATCATCTTCAATGGTTTCTACTCTAGCTATCAGTTTATCATAGGCGAAATCATCATTTATGGGTACTAGTTCAGGTTTTAGATGTTCTAGCCTAGAAAGGTGATCAGCTACTACATTTTCAGTGCCTTTTTTTATCTCTTATATCTAAATCAACCTCTTGTAGTAATAGAATCCATCGGAGTAACCTGGGCTTGACATCTTTTTTACTTAATAGGTAACGAATGACAGCATGATCGGTGTAAACTATAATTTTTGCTCCTACTAGATAAGATCTAAATTTGTCTATAGAGAATACTACAGCGAGTAATTCTTTTTCAGTTGTTGCATAGTTAAGTTGGGCAGCATCTAGGTTTCTACTGGCATAATAAATGGCATGTAATTTTTTTATCTTTCCTTTGTCCTAGAACGGCTCCAACTGCATAATCACTAGCATCGCACATTATCTCAAAAGGTTCTGACCAATTTGGTGGTTTCATAATAGGTGCTGAGATTAACGCTTCCTTTAAAATATTAAATGTGTCATTTCATTTTTCATCAAAAATGAATTCAGCATCTTTCATTAAAAGTCCAGTTAAAGGTTTGGTTATTTTGGAGAAGTCCTTAATAAAACGCCGGTAGAATCCAGCGTGTCCAAGAAAGCTTCGGACTTCTCTGATGGTTTTTGGTGGTTTTAGGTTTTCTATAACTTCTATTTTAGCTCTATCTACCTCTATACCTTTTTCAGAAACTATATGTCCTAAAACTATTCCTTCAGTCACCACGAAATGACACTTTTCCCAGTTTAGCACGAGGTTCACCTCCACGCATCTTTCCAGGATTTTCTCAAGGTTAGCAAGACAATTATGGAAATCATATCCGCAAATTGAGAAATCATCCATAAACACTTCCATGATACCATCTAGGTGAAGGTGAGAAAAACAAGAAAGGGGGGTTTGAATTGTTTGGAAAAATAAGCGCTTTTTCAAAATGAAAATCACACAAGGATTTTATACTGGTTCGCTTATAACACAAAGCTACTCCAGTCCACCCGGCCGAGGTGATTTCGCCTTCAACAAGGACTTAATCCACTAATCTTGAAAGATTACAAATAACGTCTAAGAGAAAAATCTCTTAGTCCTCTCAAGTATACAGACTACACAGAGTCACTTGAGGAAATCAACAAACAAATAGATGAAAGATTTATGTAATCTAGAGTGCTTCTAAGAAAGCAAGTATTACAGTATTAAGAACAAGAGTTTTTCACGTTATAAGCAAAAGCTTCGTGAAGATCTTTAGAGAGCAAGAGTGTTTTTCTTGAGCGTTGATGTTTCAGTATAATTTTGGCTTGTTGGCTTGCTTATTCTTCAAAGTTGATTGCAGCCCATTTTATATATCAGTTGAAGTAGTAGTTGAAACTGGTGGATATTAAAATGAATTTACGCCATCACTTAAATAGCTTCTGCAGGATAACTTTTTCTCCTTGAAATGACTACTTACCACAAGTAGTATCTTCTTTATTGAAATTGGAGATTAACGTCTCTTTCTTAATTAGGAAAACCATTTGCAAATCTTTACTTGACTTTAACGTTACTCTTTCATGATTAGAAATCCATGCTCAGAGTATTTGTGTTTCTGGAGAATCTTGGAATCTTGCTTCTGATGTTAATCTCTTGTGAGTTCAGAAAGTTCCTTCAGATAGCGCTGAGAACTTCTGGAAGTTAGAGATAGCGTTGTTCAGAGTCAGAACATCTAGAGCTAACTTCTTGTTCAGATGCTTCTGATACTTTGCTGTTATGCTCAGAGTTAGACTTTCTTGAACTTGTTTCCACTTCAGATGCTTCTGATCATATGATAATATGCTTCTGATCTGGTTCTGTATCTGATGACATCATCAGATTTCTTCCTTCTTTCTTTAGAATCCTGCACACTTAGAAACTTTTCGTTAGGGTGTCATTTTTGGTTTCATCCTTTGTTATCATCAAAATCAAGGAATCTGTTGTAGAACAATTTTTGTTCTTACAATCTCCCCGTTTTTGATGATGACAAAACAAACTTAATTAGCAGATGAAACATGAATAATATCAGAGCAGATAGACAGAAGCTCCCCCTGAGATAGTGCTAGGGAGTTCAGAAGTTCTTACCAGAGTTTCTTCAGTAAAGAGGTTTCTTGATACCTTCTGCAATTTCTTAAGTCCAGGTTAGATAAATTTATTTTTAAGAAAAATATGTTGCAGAATGCTTAAGGTATTAGACAATATTTTCATCAGAGCTATTAATGACTTCTCCCCCTTTTTGTCAGAATCAAAAAGACATAGTAAAAAAATAAATAAATAAGTAAAGAGAAAAACTTGTATTCAGATAAAAGCACAAAGGCAACAAGAAAACATCAGATTCCGAGAAAATAAAAACAACAGGCAAGCAAAAAATAAATCTTAAGTGCCTAAGGGTTCGGAGGCGGAGGCATTCTCTGAAGCAACATTGCAAGCATGTTCTGGATGTTGTCGTTGACAGTATCTTGCTTGTCCATTCTGGCCCGGAGTTCATTCTGATCTTGCTTAAGTTCTTTCAGAGTCTGAAGAACCATAGGGATAGCAGAAGAGGACTCTCCCAGAGTCAGAGCCTGCTGAGCTTCAGCTTCAGCAGCAGCTTGTGCTTCTGCATCCGCCAGAGCTTTAGCTTCAGCTTCCTTTTCCCTTAGGATTTCAGCTTGACGAGATTTTTCTTCTTCTTCCAGTCTTCTTGCTTGTTCTTCAGCTTCCTTTGCCAATCTCTCTTCCTCTAGCCTTCTAGCTTCAGCTTCTCTGGCTAATCTCTCTTGGAGTCTTGCCTCAGCATCTCTGATGTAGCCATTTCTGACTTGTTCAGAGATACTCTTCAGCCTAAAAGCCTCAGAGGTCATCCAGCCAATGACTCTGTTCCAGTGTGTCCTTACAGATTCAGGATCATCACTGACTTCAGAGTTAGTGGTCAGAGACTTGACCTTTTGTACTGAAGCCCCTGCGACCAGCATGATGGATTCCTCAAGGGTAGGTACAGAAAGGTCAGGTTCAGAGGTAAGAGGTGAAGATGTTGGAGGGCTGAGATTTAGAGTTAGAGGTTCTGGTTCAGTTTCTGATTCAGGTTGAGGTTCAGATGTTTGGGGTGAAGCGTAAAGAGGATTTAAATCTAAAGGTTCAGTTTCAGTTTCAGATTCAGGTGCAGCAGAGGTGTTTTGTGGGTTGATATCAGAAGTGAGATGGTCAGAGGGTTGGTCTCCAGAAGGTTGTATTTCAGAAGTAAGGGTAGTTGTTTGTTGTGGTGGTGAAGTTATTTCAGGTTCTGTTGGTTGTTGTGAAGCGAATTTTTGAGCATAAATCTGAGCTATGGTTGGGGAGTCAGGGTCAGAGTATTCTGGGTCAGAGGAGATAGAAACATATGGGGGTGATTCTGGTTCTGAGGATGATGAAGAGGAAGTGTTTTGGTTTAATTGTTCAGGTTTAGAGGGAGGTATGAATGTACGGGCGATATTTAAAACTGGTGAAGGTTGTGTAGTTCTGGTGATTGAAGGTGGAATTTCAGAGGTTGTATAAATGGGTGGTGTTGAGAGAGGATTAGAGGGAGGAGTAGAGGAAACCATCGAAGGTACAGAGGTAATGGGAGGAACAGACATACCAGTAGAACTTTTCAGAGGAGCTGAAGATCTGCTTCCAGAAGCTTCTCCATTTCTTGCCTTCTTTGCCTGAGATGCTATCTTCTTCTCAGAGAGACCTCTCTTGTATCTGACGAAGTCTTCTTCTGAATCCAGACAGTCGTCGAGGCTGAAGTCAAAGATGTCAACACCATCATCCAGCAGACGCTGAAGATAGATAGCAACAACATCTCTGGGTTCATTCTTGAAGAACCTGGCAAGGCCATGAGGCATCTTCCTCTGATCTTTCAAAGAATCCCAGGATGTGTCCAAAGTGGGTCTGACTTGAATCTTCTTAATTATCCCCATACTCTTGAGATTTCTGGCGTTCAGAGGCTTCCCAACATCTATTGCCAGATCATCCATTAGTTTGGTCTTTTTCAGATGATCTACCAGTCCATTCTCAATGAAGACATCAGATAGCAATCTTCCCAGAGGGATGTAGGATCTGGGCTTCATATTGTTTCTGGTTTCTCTGACAGAATCTCTGAGGTATCTGAAAAGGAGAGCAGGGAGGCAGATCTTCACACCCTTCTGAATGCAATACAGAATGCATTTCTGATCTGCATTGATGTAGTCAGAGGAGTTAGAGGCTGGACGGTGGTGAATAGTTCCCAGAATGATCTTCAGCCACACTCTGAGGTTCTGATGCAGCTCTTTGTTCTTTGAAGGATTTCCTTCAGTGTTGGGTTTGAAGATTGTTGGATTGATTACATCAGTAATGCGCTTTGACCTAGGAGGGATGCTGTAAATCCTTTTTCCTCCAGCTCTCTCCATGTTCAGTAAAGAGGCAATTGACCCTTCAGTAATTATAATCTTTACCCCTAGAACATAGGAGACGATGAAATGGTCATCTGCATCTGCGAATCTCCAGAACTCCTTGACGAGAAGAGGGTAAACAGGACCATAAAGCCTTTGGAAGTAGTTTTCCCATCCTTGTTTACGAAGCTCTTCAGTAAGATCAACGCCATTTCTCTTCAAGTTGTCGAAATCTACTAGCGATTCACACAACACGTCCAGTCCTTCAAAAGGGGTTGAAAGGTTAATGTGGCGTTCACGGTCAAGAACATGAGGTTCTTTGTAAACAGGGGTGATGGTGACGCCTGTAACCGTTGGAGTTGGAATGCTTGAAGTTTGAGCAGTAGAGCTTGATTCCATTTCTTGAGAGAAGTTAAAGACTTATTGTTGTTGAGCGTCCATGGTGAAGAAGAAGAAGATTGATGAAGATGAAGAACTTTTAGAGAATGCTTCAGAGAGGTTTAGGGTTTTAGAGTGAGTGAGAGTGATAAGTGTGTGAAATGTGAGAAAAGTGTTTATATACTCTAAGTAAAACACATGCAAAACGACACATCAATTTGCGTTAGTACAGAGCTCAAGATTGCACGCTTGGGGGAAAAATGATTACAGCTAATTAATGAATGTCTAATCCCAACAGTACGCACACTGCTCAAAGAGATTTCAAACGTCTGTCCTTTGAATTTCTTTTGACAGCTGTCTAGAAGTTCTAGGGTTAGACGCTTAGTGCTCCACGTGTTGATGTATCTGATCTTCAGGAATACCAAAAGATTGATTCCTGGAGATTTCTAACTCAGATATCTTCTCAACTGGTAGAAGTATCAGAGTCAGAGGCAGAAGTGTATTTGTTTTTATATCAGAGTCTCATTTTACATTTTCAGAGCCATACTTCATTCAGGGCAATTTTTAATGTTCAGATGTTCTAAGATAAAAAGAAATCTATCTTCAGCTAGAGGCTTAGTAAAGATATCTGCCCATTGATGTTCAGTATCAATGAACTTCAATGTTACTATCCCTTTCTGAACATAGTCTCTGATAAAATGATGTTTTATTTCAATGTGTTTGGCTCTGGAATGTAGAATGGGATTCTTACTTAAACAAATAGCAGCAGTATTATCACAAAAGATAGGAATGTTACTCTCAAAGATTTGCAGATCTTCTAACTGATGCTTCATCCAGAGCATCTGAGTTGTGCACAGTGATGCTGAGATGTATTCTGCTTCTGCAGTTGATAGAGCAATTGTTGATTGTCTTTTGCTAGCCCAGGATATCAGATTGTTTCCCAGAAGCTGGCAATTTCCAGAAGTGCTTTTTCGTTCTATTCTATCTCCTGCAAAATCTGCATCACAATAACCCGAGAGTCTATACTCTGATGTTTTCTCATACATCAGGCCCAGGTTAGGAGTTCCTTTCAGATACTTAAGAATTCTCTTAACTGCTGTTAAATGAGATTCTCTAGGATCTGATTGGAATCTGGCACAAAGACAGACACTAAAGAGAATATCAGGACGAGTAGCAGTCAGATAGAGAAGAGAGCCTATCATACCTCGATAGAGCTTCTGACAAACCTTGTTGCTTACCTCTTCCTTTTCAAGAATGCAAGTTGGGTGCATGGAAGTTTTTGCAGAGTTGCATTCAGTCATGTCAAACTTCTTCAGAACGTCTTTAATATATTTACTTTGATGGACGTACGTGACTTCTGGAGTTTGATTAATTTGAATTCCCAGAAAGAACTTTAGTTCTTGCATTAAACTCATCTCAAATTCTGCCTGCATTAACTTAGAAAATTCTTGGCAAACAGAGATATTAGCAGAACCAAAAATAATATCATCAACATAAATCTGGCATATCATGAGATCATTATTAAGGTTTTTACAGAAGAGTGTAGAATCAACTTTCCCTCTGATAAAATTTTGTTCCAGAAGAAAATTGCTTAAACGCTCATACCAAGCTCTGGGAGCTTGTTTAAGTCCATATAAGGATTTCTTAAGTTTAAAAACATGTTCTGGAAAGTTTGAATTTTCAAAACCTGGAGGTTGATTGACATACACTTCTTCTGAAATATAACCATTAAGGAATGCACTCTTGACATCCATTTGGTATAATTTGATAGAGTGATTAATAGCAAAAGATACAAGAAGACGAATAGATTCTAACCTCGCGACTGGAGCAAAGGTTTCATTATAATCAATACCTTCTTGTTGACTATAACCTTGAGCTACCAGTCGAGCTTTGTTTCTGACGACTTCTCCTTTCTCATTTAGCTTGTTTCTGAATACCCATCTGGTTCCAATGACGTGAGTGCCTCTGGGTTTAGGAATGAGATCCCAGACATCATTCTTTGAGAATTGATCTAATTCTTCTTGCATAGCTGCCACCCAGTCGTTATCCTGAAGTGCTTCATCACAAGACGTAGGCTCAATCAGAGACACTAGTCCCAGAGGAGTATCTTCAGAAGTCCTGAAGGTAGATCTGGTTCTGACAGGTTCGTTCTTGTTTCCCAGAATCAAATCTTCAGATACATTGATACGACTTTTAACTTTCTTTGGGATTTCTGGAGATTTAATTTCTTCAGAGTTCTGAGTGACAGTTGCTTCTGGAGTTTTATCAGATTCTACAAGAGTGATTTCCAAATCTGCAAACTTTTCAACTAGCTTTGACTTTTCAGGGTCAAGCTTATCATCAAATCTGACATGAATTGATTCTTCCACAATTTTGGTTTCTGTGTTGTATACTCTGTAGCCTTTAGAGCGTTCTGAGTATCCTAACATAATACCTTTCTGTGCTTTGGAATCAAACTTGTTCAGATGTTCTTTAGTATTTAACATAAAGCAAGAACATCCAAAAGGATGAAAATATGAAATGTTTGGTTTTCTTCCTTTACACAGTTCATAGGGAGTCTTTTCTAGAATAGGTCTTATAGAGATTCTATTCTGAATGTAACACGCTGTATTTACAGCTTCTGCCCAAAAGTGCTTTGCTACATTAGTTTCATTGATCATGGTTCTGGCCATCTCTTGGAGTGTCCTATTCTTCCTCTCTACAACTCCATTTTGTTGTGGAGTTCTAGGGCAGGAGAAATCATGGGATATTCCATTAGAATCAAATAATTCTTCAAAATCTTTGTTTTCAAATTCTCCACCATGATCACTTCTGACTCTAATAATTTTAGAGTCAAATTCTTTTTGCACTTTGGAACAGAAACTAGTGAATACAAAGTGAGACTCACTCTTGTGCTTTAGGAATTTTACCCATGTCCAGCGACTGTAATCATCAACAATGACTAGTCCATACTTCTTTCCATTAACTGATGATGTTTTCACAGGACCAAATAAGTCAATGTGAAGAAGTTCCAGAGGCTTAGAGGTAGAAACAACATTTTTCTTTTTAAAAGATGTTTTTGAAAATTTTCCTTTCTGACAAGCTTCACACAGAGCATCTGAAGAAAACTTCAGTTTAGGTAGGCCTCTGACTAACTCGAGTTTAGTTAGCTGAGAAAGTTTCCTCATGCTAATGTGGCCCAAGCGTCTATGCCATACCCATTGCTCTTCGTGAACTGACATCAGACATTTAACATTTTGTTCTTTTAAATCAGAAAGATTAATTTTATAAATGTTGTTTTTCCTCTTGCCTGTGAAAAGGACAGAGCCATCGTTCTGATTAATGGCTTTACATGTTTTTTGATTAAAGATTACATCATAACCGTTATCACTTAATTGACTTATAGATAACAAGTTATGCATTAATCCTTCTACATAAAGAACATCAGATATAGAGGGAAGAGTACCATTACCAATTGTTCCGGAGCCTCTGATCCTTCCTTTCTGATCTCCTCCGAAGCCTACAAATCCAGCGTCTTTAAGTTCCAGGCTTTGGAACATAGACTTTCTTCCCGTCATGTGTCGCGAGCATCCAGAGTCCAGGTACCATGACTGGTGTCTGAACTTTGCTGCATAGGATATCTGCAACATACACAATCTTATCTTTTGGTACCCAGAATCTCTTGGGTCCTTTCAGATTAGTTTTCCCAGAGTTTCTTATAACTTTGGGTTTTCTAGCATTTTTAAATTTTTGTTCTTGTGTGTGTGTGTAATGATATGAAAAGGGAGATTTAAGTTGGTCACTGGTAGAAGTTTTATCTTCCTTAGAATCATACCCAATTCCCTTTTTATTGTTCTGACTTACTCCATAAATCATGGATGCCATAATACTCCTACCTATTCCATTTTTCAGAAATTCTTGAAAGGCTTCTTCGTATTTATAAATTATTGCATTTGAAGTTTGTGGAGTTTGAGATAACGCTTCTTCTAATTCTAAGCTTTTTCTTTTTGCTCCATCTCTTTCTAATGTTAACAATCTGATTGTATTTTCTTGTGCTAGAATTTTCATCTCAAGTTCACTACATTCTTCAAATTTTGCTTTAAGACAACCTTTAATGTTTTTAATCTTTTGTTTTAATTTCTGATATGAGCTAAGAGTTTCTGACAAACAAGATTCTAGATCAGATCGAGAAAGTTCAGAAAATACCTCTTCAGATTCTTCATCTGAGCTACTCCTGGATGTGGTAGCCATAAGTGCCACATTGGCCTGTTCATCACAGTCAGATTCTGATGATCCAGATTCACTATCATCCCAGGTAGCCATCAGTCCTTTCTTTGTCCTGAAGGTATTTTTCTTGAAGCTTTCTTTTCTAGGGTTGTCTTTCTTTAGCTTGGGGCATTCATTCCTGTAATGACCTGTTTCTTTGCATTCATAACAGGTAATATCTTTGTTAGATTTACCTTTTGAAGTTGATTCTGATCGATCCCCTCTGGGTCTTGATCTTCTGAAGTTGTTGTTCCTCTTTTTCCAGAGTTGCTTAACTCTTCTGGTTAGTAGGGACAATTCTTCTTCATCATCAGAGTCTTCTGGTTCAGAGTTGTCAGCATCTTCAGTTTCTGCCTGGAGAGCTTTGGTTCTGTCAAGTTTGCGTCTTTCAGGTCTGGACTTTAATGCTACAGACTTGTTCCTTTTCTGAGGCTCATCTTCCTCTAGTTCTATCTCATGGCTTCTGAGAGAACTGACAAGTTCTTCAAGGCTGATATTGTTCAGATCCTTTGACAGCTTCAGAGCAGTAACCATAGGTCTCCATTTCTTTGGCAGACTTCTGACTATCTTCTTAACATGATCTGCAGTTGTGTATTCTTTGTCTAGCACCTTGAGACCTGCAATAAGAGTTTGGAATCTAGAAAACATAGCCTCTATAGCTTCGTCATCTTCCATTTTGAAGGCTTCATATTTCTGGATAAGCGCCAGAGCCTTCGTCTCTTTGACTTGGGAGTTTCCTTCATGAGTCATCTTCAGAGAGTCAAGTATATCTTTGGCTGTCTCTCTGTTTGTGATCTTTTCATATTCGTTGTATGATATAGCATTTAGAAGTATTGTTCTGGCCTTGTGGTGATTTTTGAAGATACGTTTCTGATCTTCTGACATCTTATTTCTGGGAACTTCAGCTCCATTTTCTGAGACTGGAGGTGTGTATCCATCTGTGACAATGTCCCAGAGGTCAGCGTCATAACCAAGAAAGAAACTTTCGATTCTATCTTTCCAGTAATCAAATTTCTCTCCATCAAAAACAGGAGGCTTAGCATTGTAACTATCTCTTTCATTTGAGTGGGCCATGGTTTTTCTCGTACTGGATCTCTCTACACTGTTAAGTGTTTGATTAGAAAATCAATAACAGAGCCGGAGCTCTGATACCAATTGAAGGTGAGAAAAACAAGAAAGGGGGGTTTGAATTGTTTGGAAAAATAAGCGCTTTTTAAAAATGAAAATCACACAAGGATTTTATACTGGTTCGCTTATAACACAAAGCTACTCCAGTCCACCCGGCCGAGGTGATTTCGCCTTCAACAAGGACTTAATCCACTAATCTTGAAAGATTACAAATAGCGTCTAAGAGAAAAATCTCTTAGTCCTCTCAAGTATACAGACTACACAGAGTCACTTGAGGAAATCAACAAACAAATAGATGAAAGATTTATGTAATCTAGAGTGCTTCTAAGAAAGCAAGTATTACAGTATTAAGAACAAGAGTTTTTCACGTTATAAGCAAAAGCTTCGTGAAGATCTTTAGAGAGCAAGAGTGTTTTTCTTGAGCGTTGATGTTTCAGTATAATTTTGGCTTGTTGGCTTGCTTATTCTTCAAAGTTGATTGCAGCCCATTTTATATATCAGTTGAAGTAGTAGTTGAAACTGGTGGATATTAAAATGAATTTACGCCATCACTTAAATAGCTTCTGCAGGATAACTTTTTCTCCTTGAAATGACTACTTACCACAAGTAGTATCTTCTTTATTGAAATTGGAGATTAACGTCTCTTTCTTAATTAGGAAAACCATTTGCAAATCTTTACTTGACTTTAACGTTACTCTTTCATGATTAGCAATCCATGCTCAGAGTATTTGTGTTTCTGGAGAATCTTGGAATCTTGCTTCTGATGTTAATCTCTTGTGAGTTCAGATAGTTCCTTCAGATAGCGCTGAGAACTTCTGGAAGTTAGAGATAGCGTTGTTCAGAGTCAGAACATCTAGAGCTAACTTCTTGTTCAGATGCTTCTGATACTTTGCTGTTATGCTCAGAGTTAGACTTTCTTGAACTTGTTTCCACTTCAGATGCTTCTGATCATATGATAATATGCTTCTGATCTGGTTCTGTATCTGATGACATCATCAGATTTCTTCCTTCTTTCTTTAGAATCCTGCACACTTAGAAACTTTTCGTTAGGGTGCCATTTTTGGTTTCATCCTTTGTTATCATCAAAATCAAGGAATCTGTTGTAGAACAATTTTTGTTCTTACACTAGGTAATCTGCAAAGATTGACATCATGCAGCGTTGGAAAGTAGCTGGGGCATTACAGAGGCCGAATGACATTCGTCTGTAGGCAAAAGTTCCGTAAGGGCATGTAAAGGTAGTTTTTTCTTGATCTTCAGGGTGGATAGGTATTTGGAAGAATCCAGAGTATCCATCTAGATAGCAAAAGTAAGAGTGTCTGGCTAGACGCTCCAACATTTGGTCTATAAATGGTAAAGGGAAATGATCCTTCCTGGTTGCTTTATTTAATTTTCTATAATCTATACACATCCGCCATCCTCCTTCTAAACGTTTTGCTACATGTTCGCCTTTATCGTTTTGCACGACTGTGATGCCTCCCTTTTTAGGTACTACATGCACAGGGCTTACCCACTTACTATCCGAGATCTGATAGATTATACCTGCCTCAAGTAACTTAAGAACTTCCTTTTTAACAACATCACTTATTATAGGGTTTATTCTTCTATGATGTTCCCTGGAGGGTTTTGAATCTTCTTCGAGCGAAATCCGATGCATGCATACGGATGGGCTTATACCTTTCAGGTCAGAGATATTATATCCTAAGGCTGAGGGATATCTTCGTAGCACGTCTAAAAGTTGGTTCGTTTCCTCTTGGCTTAAGGTAGCACTGACTATAACTGGACGGTTCATCTTTTCATCGAGGAACTCATATCTCAGGTTCTTAGGCAGTTCCTTAAGTTCTAAGGTTGGTCTCTTAGGGCATGGCATAAGATCTGGGGTAAGGGATAAACATTCGTAAAGGTTATCATCGATGTAGGGTTTCTTAAAGTCATCATCTTCCATTATGAGAGTTGATGGTAACTTAATTGTTTTTATAATTTCTTCTTGTTCTAACTCTCTAACACATTCATCAATGATATCTAAGGCATAACACGCGTCTCCCATCACAGGTGCCATAAGAAATTTCGAAAGTATAAATTCTATTTTCTCGTCACCTACCTCAAATGTCAACTTTCCTTTCTTGACATCTATTATGGCTCCTGCAGTCGATAAGAATGGTCTACCTAGAAGGATTGGTATATCATTGTCCTCTTTGATGTCCATGACAACAAAATCAGTAGGGATAAATAACTGATCTATCCTAACAGGGACATCTTCTAAAATGCCTATCGGATATTTAACAGATCTATCGGCTAACTGAAGTGACATCTTAGTGGGTTGTAATTCTCCTAAGTTTAACCTCTCACAAACTGCTAAAGGCATTAAGCTCACACTAGCTCCTAGGTCTAGAAAAGCTTTTTCGATGACATGATTACCCAAAAGGCAAGGAATGGAGAAATTTCCAGGATCTTTATCTTTCTTTGCTAATTTGTCCTCGGAAATAGCATTACATTCCAAAGGCTTCGGATCGTCAAGTCTACGTTTGTTGGTAAGGATGTCTTTGAGAAACTTTGCATAAGAAGGTATTTGGGTGATGGCTTATGTGAAAGGGATTTCTACATGAAGTTTTTCTATAACTTTAATAAATTTTTGATACTGTTTATTTATCTGGGTTTGTTTGAGTCTTTGCGGATATGGTATAGGTGGTTTATATGGCGGGGGTGGTACGTAAGTTTTTTCTTTAGGTTCCTCTCCTTTTTCTCGACCTTCTTGGTTTTCAGGTTCCTCTGGTTCCTTTACTTCGTCCGTGGGTTTGGTACATTCCTTAGAAGTTTCGGGTTCACTCAATCTAGGGTTTGGTGGCTCATCATAAGCGTTCCCACTTCGTAGGGTAATGGCATTGGCTTGTCCTCTTGGATTTTGTTGAGGTTGTCCAGGGAACTGTCCTCCAGGTATAGTCTGAGGGGCTTGGTTTAAAGCTACCTGAGAGATCTGGGTTTCAAGCATCTTAGTATGAGTGACTATTTGGTCAACCATGATTCCTAACTGAGTAATCAATTCGTTAACATGAATGTTCTGGTTCATGAACTCCTTGTTTTGTTGGGTTTGAGCGGTGATAAAATTTTCCATAATTTTCTCAAGGCTCGGCTTTGGTGGCACAGGTTGCATAGGTTGATTTGATCTAGGGGCTTGATAACTAGGTCTCAGAGGTGCATTATTTTGGATAGGGTTATTGTTTTTATAGGAGAAGTTCGGGTGATTCCTCCATCCAGGGTTATAAGTTTTCGAGTATGGGTTCCCTTGGGTGTAGTTCACTTGCTCAGAGTGGGTTCCGTTTAATAGACTGCATTCTGCAGATTGGTGTCCTTTGGTTCCACATATCTCACAATCCGTCGAAACTACGGCTACAGTATTCGGGTTTATGCACATATGCTCGACCTTAAGGGTTAATGCGTCCATTTTCGCTTGCATCATGTTTATAGAGCTTAGTTCATGCACTCCTCCTTGGGCTTCCTTCTTCTCAACTGTCGCTCGTTCGACTCCCCATGATTGATGGTTTTGAGCCATATCTTCGATGAGGGCACTGGCTTCAGGATAAGATTTGTTCATCAGAGCACCGCCTGCGGCAGCGTCGATGGTCATCTTCGTGTTATAGTGAAGTCCATTATAGAAGGTTTGAATGATTAACCAATTTTCTAAACCATGATGTGGGCATGCTCGTAACAACTCTTTATATCTCTCTCAAGCTTCGAACAACGATTCTCCTTGGTTTTGGGTAAATCTAGTTATATGGTTTCGAAGAACGGCAGTCTTACTCGGGGGAAAGTATCTAGCAAGAAAAACTCTTCTAAGGTTATCCCAAGTCGTAATGGAATTGGGTGGAAGGGAATCTAACCATGATAGGGCTTTATCTCTGAGGGAAAAAGGGAATAATCTTAAACGTATTGCCTCAGGAGAAGCTCCATTGGTTTTAAAAGTGTCTGCTATTTGAAGAAATATTTTTAAATGTTGGTTTGGGTTCTCAGTAGCGAGACATGCGAATTGTCTCTGTTGCACTAGTTGCAACAGGGATGGTTTAAGTTCGAAATTATTAGCTGGGATGGTTGGGTTTACTATACTAGAACTAGGTTCTTCATTTGATGGTTGGGAGAAATCTTTAAGAGGTCTTTGATTTTGATCTTCGGCCATAGCTCTCTTAATTCTATGAAAGCATAAACGTGCGCGAGCGTAACGTTCAAGTTCCGCCAGAGGATATACTAAGCTTAAACTTCCGGTGCTGCGAGTTCTTCGCATTGACCGACGGGAAATAGCCTAAGTCTAAACGATATAACAACAGGGAAATGAAATTTGACGAAATTGGTCCCCGGCAACGGCGCCAAAAACTTGATGCGGTTTTTTCGCAAGTATACGAACGCGTCAGAGTAATATAAAAGATTGTCGAATCCACAGATACCAAGTGTCAATCTATCGTTATCTATTGTTATGGTGTTTATCAAAGGCAATCAAAATAGGTGTTTTTAGAGTGTGCAAAGAAAAGTAAGGTATTGAATAAAGTTTAATTAATAAAGACAGGGTCGAATGTAATTCACATAATCAATTAATAATCCAAGTACTTGCTAATAAAACTACTTATGGGCAATGTTTCCTACTTTGAAAAAAACCAATTTAATGGGAACTGTCGCTTTCGCGTATTCAGAACCGAGTTGTACTCCCTAATCAAACCCTCATATTGTCACTTATAAAAAGGCGCGCATTGCGTTAGAGTAGTAAACCTATTTTTAAGAAATATAGTGTCTTGACTAAGTTGAAAAGTATTATAACCTGGATTTCTTAACCAAAAGAGGTTCTCACGAACCAGACTCTAAACTTATAAACGCGTCCGAAAATAGTTTTAAAATCTCTTTTCTTCTTAAGTTAAAAACTCCTAATGAACTAAACAAAGCGCTTTCGCTGTTTTTGAAATAGTTAAAAACAATTAAGTTTAGGTAGACGTTGGACGGCTTTCGATCTTACCCAATGGAGTTGAAGTGCGGGAAAACTTAAGTTGAAAGTTAAAATAGCCCTTAAGTGTTTCTACGAACAATTGTACGGATTATCGGTTCAATTATGATCCTTACATTCTAACCTTATAAATTTAGTTAGACATGGTAAAGTAAAAGTGTATTAATTTAAATAAAAGTAGTGTGAGTGCGAAAAGTAAATAAAGTAGTGCGAGTGCGAGGAAATAAATAAAAGTAAAGCGAGTGCGAGGAAATAAATAAAGTAGTGCGAGTGCGAGGAAATAAATAAAAGTAAAGCGAGTGCGAGGAAATAAATAAAGTAGTACGAGTGCGAGGAAATTAAATAAGATAAAGACAAGTAATAAAAACCTGCTCCAATCGGAGGGTTGAGTAAATTGCAAAGCGGAAATGAAAATGGCGGCAGGATTAACTTCCTTCCAAAGTGCTCCAAACTCGATTACAGACTCGATCACAGACTCGATTACACAATTATGGTAACACCCCAATGCGAAGCGATTACCACTTTAAAATACTGAATATATGCCTAAGTGAAACAAAGTTGTTATGAGTTTGCCTCTGTTCTAAGTTTGGATCTTCCTCTGCTCTAAGTTTGGATCTTCCTCTGCTCTAAGTTTGGATCTTCCTCTGCTCTAAGTTTGGATGATTGAAAAAGTGATTTCGAGTTTCTATTTATAAGTGTCGCATTACGCGAAAAACCGGCGGGAAAAGAAAGAAACAACAGAGCCGCCACCGTGCGTTATTTATCCCAAAAGAGGGAAAGGAAACGCTCGAAGTAAACCTAGAAAAGAACATGGTCTCGCGACCAAAGAGGATGGGTTCGGGAGTCGGTTATGCGAAGGGAAGGTGTTAGGCACCCTACGCATCCGTAGTACTCTACGGGATCCACGCACACTAGGAAGGAAAGTGGTTGCTAAAACGCTGCTCAAACTCACACACACTGGCTGAAAGAGACGAAAGAGACTGACTGAAACTGACTCGGCAGGATGTCGCATCCTGGGCCTACTTAGTCTATCAGGCATAGACATCAGAGTCAAAGTAGTTCGGACTGGGGAGACGACACATGCTCGCTAGGATGTCGCATCCTATGCATACGTATCTTCTCGGACGAGAGAAGAATCAGAGCATTCGTAGCTCGGCTGACACGCACACAAGCAAACAAGACACAGGCAAACGTGGAGCCTGACTGCCAATCGCTGGACTTATGTCAGCATCCGAACCTAAAACACACGCAAAGAGGCAAACATGGAGCCCAAATGCCAATCACTGGACTTACATTGACATCCGAACCTAAACAACACAACAGATAGATAGGGAGTCGGGGACTCAGCCTATAACTGTCAAACACAAGCAAACAGACAGCAAATGCTAAGGAGTACGGGGACTCGAGCTTAGCAAAGGTCAAACAGCACACACAAAAGAAAGAAAAGGCGCCCGGAGAGATCAGCTCAATCTCCTGCCTACATACTTCATCTGGTGTGAAGATCAGGGCGATGTAGTTCCCCTACGCAGGGACAAGGATCTAGCCTAACCAGATAACAGAGGGAGACACAACTCTAGGGAGACTACGACTCGAGCCTAGACGTTGTCATGCAAAGTCAACCCTAAGTTAAGGTTTCTAGCTAAATGGCACACGGGCCAACCTATCCTAGACAAGGCTTGCACAGGAAGCAAGGGTCTCGATTGCAACAAGGGCAAGAGAAAGGGGAAGTCTCCATCGCAACGAGGGCGAGAGAAAAGAGTTAGTGTTAGTGGTTAGTCAAAACTCGGCAAGACATCGCGTCTCGTGCCTACGTATCTCATCTGAACATGAGAATCAGAGTTGCCGTAGTTCGGCCGATCAGCTAAACATGGCTCACACAGGGAGCAAGCCACACAGACTTGACTTTGCACAAGGGCAAGTCAAGCACAACCTATCTTGCACAAGGGCAAGCCTAAACTAAAGCCTAAAGAGGCAAACAAAGCAATCACAAACACATACAGCATAAAATAAACACACCAACAAGGGGGCTCAAACATCAAAGGTTAGGCACTAGGGCCAACTGGAATGGGGTAAGTGTGCTCTTAACCTTGCCATTGAGAGGCTAAGGTGAAGCAGATGAAAGGAGATGAGGGGTGTGCCTCATTGCTTCTATCTCAGATCAGAGAGAGAGCATCAAATAATAGAAAGTGGGGGAGTTCAGAAAGATGGAACTCTTTCCCCATTATTGACTCGATAGATCTTGGGTTTTTATCTCAATGCTTCAACCATGTAATGGGAGCAAAGAGAGGACACACTGAATAGTGGGGGATAGGCTACTTATCCCTACCTTCCACCAATTGCCTTACTTGAAGGACTTTTCCTGCTTAGGACAAATTTAAACACACACAGGCATTGCCTCTTAAGGAGGACTTCAGACAGTTTGCCCGGCCAAATTAACAAGCCGGGACTCCAGACTACATGAAGTAAAAGAGATTATACCTTAAGCAAGTTGCTAAAAAGCAAAGCAAAGCAAGTTCAGAGAACTTAAGCAACTAAAGTACCTGCAAAAGTCAAACAGATCAGTTCACAGTTCCACAGTTAAAACCAAAAGGAATGGATAAACAGTCAACTACAGAAAGTCAACTGTGCAAAGCAAGACTCAAACACATGAGTCAAACCATCTGCAAAACAAAGGTTAGTACATGATATGTAATCAAAACCAATCACATTTGCATGATCTCAATGGCAATGGTGCTTAACCTGAAACAGAAACTCAATAGTAAGCACAATAGACCACTAGGGCTAGCCTAGGGTCAAGGATGAAAGAAAAAGTCAAAGCAGCAAGTAAAAGTCAACCAAAGTCAAGGTCAAACAATTAGGAAGCAAACACAATTGGGCCCACATTCAAATCATGCATTATGACCATTTCATGAACATTTGAAGTCAAAGTAAGGCAAAGGAAAGCATACAAAAGTCAACAGAATGACTTGCATCAAAAGTCAACCCAAACATTTTCAAAAATCATCAAATAAATCACACTCAATCCTAACATCTAACATGGTATACATGTAAAATTTCATGGCATTTGGATGAGAGGAAGGCAGTCAATTAAAATCATGAAGTCAACACAATTTCAAGTAAGCACAATGAAAGTCAACAAGCATGGGTCAACTTCAAAAAATCATATCAAATTGAAAACAGAAGAGAAATGAATGAGATTAACACCAATGCAAAGCTTGAGATGTCTAGTTATCACATATGAAATTTCATGATCATACAATATGGTATGAGAATTTCCCAAAAGGAATGGCAAGGTATAGCACAAAAAGTCAACAAATGACTAAGCATGGAAGAAAATTCTCAAATAAATTGGAAACAGAACAATTAATTCTAGGAAACTTCATACATCAAATGGACATATAAAGGAAGGATCATGCAAAATTTGGGGTCATTTGGGAGCCAAGAAGTATGTCAAAGAAAATCATGAAATGGCATAACATTGGTGTGACACAAATTGTCACACCCTACTTCAGAAAATCATATCTCACACACCACATAAGATAAATGCACAAACTTTACATCAAAATGAGCATGAATGAGTGTAGAATAACCACAAAAAATTTCAGAATCATTGGATGCATCATCATTATTTCACAAAAGAAATGGCAAAAGGTACAAAATAATGACACATGAACAAAAACCCTAAAGCCATTTAAAATCCAGCCAACCAAAAATTCAGCAAAAATCATGATTAAATAATAGACATTCGTGTGCAAATGATGGAAAAAATTCATGAATTTTGGAGTTAAATTGAGTGAAAAATGATTTTTGTAAAATGAAGTAACAAAATGAAATAAGCATTGAAATGAATTGGTTTTAATTTGAATTAAATAAACCGTGGGGCATTATGGTAATTGTTGGTTTAATTAAGCGAAACGGTGCGTAGCACCTGGGGATGTGTCACGCATCAAGTGGTAGCATGGCAAAAAGAATAATGCTGCATATGTAAAGCAAAATAAGCTAGCAGCCCAAACGTGTTTCATGAAGTGGACAAATTACTGTGTGCTAATAAATGAAACGGTGAGTATCAAATTCCAGACGTGTCAAGCAGTAATAGGTAGTATGGCTTTGTAACACTGCTGCGCATGCAAAACAAACTTAAACAAACAGGCCAAATCATTTTTCATGAAATGAGACAAATTACTGTATGCCCATAAATGAAACGGTGCGCATCGTGGTGATGTGGCACACAGCAATTCAGCATGGGCAATGCAACAGGGAATTTACGCAGAGAAACAACAGATTCGACCAACACACGATCACACAAATGGAATTTAGGGTTTTCTAAACAAACAACAGCATTCATCATCCCTTCATCCAATCCGAAAAAACTAATACACCCAGAAACAACAATTGGGCACGGCAATCTCAACAGCAGACCAAACATAAGTGTAATCCAACATCCATTATCCTTAACACAAACTAAATATAGAGCAGCAAACAAAAATAAACATGAACATCAACTTTCAGATTGACATATCTTCACCAATATCTAACCATTTTCAACAACTTATAGCTTAAAACAATCAGCAAAGAAGGACCTTCATGATACATGGCATGGCTTAATGAATAATGAGATTCGAAATATTACCAAGTTTGAAGCACAATGATGATGCAGTGGCTATTTTGATGTTGCAGGCAAAAACAGATGCATGTTGTGGTTGATATTGATGAATACTTAAGGTACCTTGGCTCAAAAATGCTTGCAAGTGCTCAAATCTACAAATGCCATTGTTGTGTCCACGAAGAAAACAGTTGATATGCTGCAATACAGTTGAGTTTTGGTGCTCAAAAACACTTCCAAATGATGTCCAAGTGAAGGAACAATGAAGGTTGTTCGAGGGTTTTTGAATGTTTGAGCAGAAAATTCACTTTTGGTAAAATGCAAATTGAGAGAGAAAAGAGAATTTGGTCGTGGCTGCTTGTGTTTCTAGGGTTTCAAAGTGTCAGAAAAATACTTTATATTGTCTGTTTAAGCTTCCCTAATCACATGCTAAACCAAGTTTAACTTAATGAACAAAAAATGCAAAAATGCTAAGTGAGCATGAGTGGAAAGAGAGGTGTGAGTTTGGCACGATTTTGGGCCTTAGTCATGCTGTTTATGACCAACACAAATGCTGTTTTTAGTTTGCTGATGGATTGCTACATTGCCTTGCTCTTATTTTAACCAAATTGTCATATTTGCACTTTTGGTCAAAATAGTAGTATGATGATGAAATGAACATGAAATTATGCTTGGAGCAAGTTTCAAATGACATATGAAGCAAATCCCAATTGGCCAAATTGAGAAAAAGTCCATAAATCAAAAAGTCAACCTTGGGTCAAACTTTGATTTTTAAAAGAATAGGTCCAAAAATGCCATTTTGAATGGTAAGGTTTTAGGTCATGAAATTTACATTTTTGGAAAGAGGATGAAAAATGTGGTTTGTAGGAAAAAACCCCACCAAATTTGGCCTTATGGTTTGAGAGATATGCTCAGTTGAAGTTCAAAAATTGATGAGAATGAATTGATCATATCTTGACAACCACACATGGGATTTGGGAGTTCTTGGACTTTTTGAAAATGGGAAGACAAGATCTTCAACTTTCATGTTGGGCAAAAATTCATTTGGAGCTTGTATCATGATGAAAGTTGAGGATCAAGAAGTTTCTATTTTTGGCAGTTGAAATTACAGGTCCAGTTTCTATTTTTGGAAATTTCCTGATTGGCTTCAAATTCTTCCATGATGTTGATTGCCATGACACATGAGGCCTATTAGGACATGAATAAGCTCCTTCAAATCATTTCTATCCATCAAATCCAAAGAATCAAACACAGTTGACCAACTTTGACTTTCTAGGGTTTTGGACTTGACTGTGCGCTTCTGATGAATTCCAAACCCTAGTTCCTTGAGATTTTGACTTCAAATGATGTCTCAAGACATATGAACTCTTGATGACTGATCATGGTGCCCAAATTCCACAAGAATGGCCACCATCCACTGCTTTGATTGATTGTCGACTGTTTAGGGTTTTCTGCCTGCCTGTGCCTTGACTGTTGACCTCTGAGCCTTCAACCCTTGACTTGAACACTTCAAATAGACCTCCAAGTCATGTGAACTTGTTGGACAAACCCTAGGGCTTTGATCCCTTGAGAAACACCTTTGCTTGATTGGTTGACTGATCTCCTGATCAGTTTGACCTAATTCTTGCTTGCTTGTTCTTGAGGCAACTGAGGGACAATGCAAATGCTATGCAATGTATCATGATATGCTATGACCTAATATGAAATGGTATGTATAATGATAGGTGCAAATTTGAGGTGCTACAGCTGCCCCTATTCAATCAGCTGGGAACCCGAACGGATGAGAGCAACGGCTGTCAGACTTTCAGGGTAAACAGGGATTGAATACAAAAGAACCGTAGAAATTTGCACCGACTGGGTATGATACAAGAACCACGTCATTTACCGATGACAAACTGCATGCCAGCTTCAGAAAAGCAAAACCATTTACCGATGGTTAAAGAACTGGAACTTTGATATTTACCGATATCAACTTCAGCACGACCATTTACCGATGGCAGCTGGGGAAAACAAACTTCTGAAAAACAAAACCATTTACCGATGGTTGGAACTTGATATTTACCGATATCAACTTCAGCAAGACCATTTACCGATGGCTGCTGGGAAATAAATTTGATGTAGAGAAGAAGCAAGACCATTTACCGATGGTGGCTTCAAAGAAACTGGACATTTACCGATGGTGGCTTCAAAGAAACTGGACATTTACCGATGGTGGCTTCAAAGAAACTGGACATTTACCGATGTCAACTTCAGCCAGACCTTTTACCGATGGCTGCTGCAACTGGGAATTCGATATTTACCGATATCGAAGAAAACTGGGCCATTTACCGATGGCATCCTCACTGGGGACTCGATATTTACCGATATCGAAAGAAAACTGGGTCATTTACCGATGGCATCTTTGCTTGGGGAGGAACAAAATCTTCGTGGTGATACCAGACAAGACGTTTACCGACGACTTCTGGGGATTTTGATTTTATTAGTAAGAGAACAAAGAATGACCAGACATTTACCGATGACTGGGATGAGACACGATGTTTACCGACATCGAAAGATGATGTTTACCGACATCAAAAGAAATGACCAGACATTTACCGATGACTGGGATGAGGAATTTACTGGTGAGAGACAAACAAATATTCGCAACTGAAAACCAGATAGGACATTTACAGATGACTCTACTGGGGATTTCTGTTGGGGATTTATCAGACATTTACCGATGACTGAAGGAAAGACTCGATGTTTACCGACACCGAAACAATGGCGTTTACCGACACCAAAAAATGACCAGACATTTACCGATGACTGGGTGAGACTCGATGTTTACCGACATCGAAAGATGATGTTTACCGACATCAAAAGAAATGACCAGACATTTACCGATGACTGGGTGGAACTCGATGTTTACCGACACCGAAGCAATGGTGTTTACCGACACCAAAACAAAGAAGACACACGCGGGTGTTGACATGACACTTACTGGTATCACAAGAATAGAATCTGGGATATGTCAAGGCAAGGCTGATCACTTGCTGGGAGTCTCACTGGGGAGAAACAAACTTCTGTCACCATCGGGTGAGGAAATAAACCTCTGTCACCATCGGGTGAGGAAATAAACCTCTGTCACCATCGGGTGAGGAAATAAACCTCTGCGGGGATAATCAATTCTGAATGCTGTCGAAGCAACTGTAGCAGACTTGGTGCTGATGTCGAACAAAAATGATCCGCCTCTGCCGGGGATGTGGTCTGATGCGGTTTCGAACACATGAATGCATATGTTTGAATTCTTCTATGGCGTAATGCTCCATATGGAATGGAAATGCTACGCAGTTTTGAGGATGCAATGATTACTATATGCAATGCAAAAATGATAAGAACTCTGCGGGGAGAGATACACAGGACGACTGTGCTGAGGAATCTTCAATATAAATCCACTGGGGGAAAAGAAGGCAACTGCTGGAGAAATATTTCGTGAAACCCGCTCCACTCGGGGATCAAGGTCACGCAAACAGGAAGGAACACCATGTATACCGGGTTGTAGGTATGAAACGGGTGACCGACCAAAGCGAAAATTGGTTTAAATGCCATAAGTACATCGACCTGATCGTCGGAAACTTCTTCGGTCTGAATACCGGAAAAACATAAGTACATCGACCTGATCGTCGGAAACTTCTTCGGTCTGAATACCGGAAAATTGGCCTGAGTGCCATGAGTACATCGACCTGATCGTCGGAAACTCCTTCGGTCTGAATACCGGAAAAACATAAGTGCATCGACCTGATCGTCGGAAACTTCTTCGGTCTGAATACCGGAAAAACATAAGTGCATCGACCTGATCGTCGGAAACTTCTTCGGTCTGAATACCGGAAAATCATAAGACATATTATCTATAGCCGTCAAAACGTAGATAATACGCTCGCATGGAAGATTATCCATAACCGGGTTGTAGGTTGTTAAATGAATAATCGACCGAAAAGAAAGGCCTCTGGGTACCAGATTAGGTATGCAAAAGATGACCAATCAGGTTGCTTACTCGGAGCAAGTATCCAACAAGAAGGTGAAGACCCAATGGGGACAATACTGCTTGATCAAGGCAAGTATCCAAAGGGGACGAGACCATTAATACCACAAAGAGGGGATTACATCTACCGGTCTGTAGGCAGAAAACCACGGAAAAGTAACCAGTCATCATCGGGATGAGCACAAAGGGTTAATTCCAACAAGGGGATGAAAGTGGGATTTTACAACTACCAGCTAGTGGGTAGAAAACCACAAAGATAGGACTTACAACTACCGGTTTGTAGGTAGAGGCCACGGAAAAGTAACCAGTCATCATCGGGATGAGCAAAAAGGGTTAATTCCACCAAGGGGAGAACGTGGGATTTTACAACTACCAGCTAGCGGGTAGAAAACCACAAAGATAGGACTTACAGCTACCGGTTTGTAGGTAGAGGCCACGGAAAAGTAACCAGTCATCATCGGGATGAGCACAAAGGGTTAATTCCACCAAGGGGAGAACGTGGGATTTTACAACTACCAGCTAGCGGGTAGAAAACCACAAAGATAGGACTTACAGCTACCGGTTTGTAGGTAGAGGCCACGGAAAAGTAACCAGTCATCATCGGGATGAGCACAAAGGGTTAATTCCACCAAGGGGAGAACGTGGGATTTTACAACTACCAGCTAGCGGGTAGAAAACCACAAAGATAGGACTTACAGCTACCGGTTTGTAGGTAGAGGCCACGGAAAAGTAACCAGTCATCATCGGGATGAGCACAAAGGGTTAATTCCACCAAGGGGAGAACGTGGGATTTTACAACTACCAGCTAGCGGGTAGAAAACCACAAAGATAGGACTTACAGCTACCGGTTTGTAGGTAGAGGCCAACAAACGATCTGCTGAGACAGAGTGAGAAAAAAGGATTTACAACTACCAGCTAGTGGGTAGAAGACCGTAAAGAAAGGACTTACAGCTACCGGTTTGTAGGTAGAAGCCAAAAAATTCCGCTGAGGGTGAAATGAATGAGTGTCGATTAGTGAGCGACTATTCATTTATGCCCCAGGGAAGCACAAGAGACAGTCAACGGGTAGCCATTTAGGATCGATCCAAAAAGGCAGACTGAAACAAGACTCATTCTAATGAGGAAAGAACTCAATAGGGAAAACCCATCCCGTGTAGGGAGGGAACGGAAGCAACCGTCATCCACGAGGATGTATCTCAGTGGGGAGTGCAGAAGGAAATGGTAGACACTTTCTGCTTAAGGGGTAGACTCTACGTGGAGAGATCAGACACACCCATATCTGCTAGAGGAAAATCTACTGGAGAGATTCTGTATCAACAAATAGCAGGAGACAACCATCAACGGATACACGGCAACAGCTGCAACATGAGTATCCAAATGCTATGATTATGCATTTATGTATTATGCATGATGAACGTATGATGAATGCTGACAAACAGACATGTTCAACACGCAGGTCCGGGAATCAACCGTCCGGAGAGAAAACCAAAGCCACCAGAGAGCAAAGAAAATCCACTGGGGACTGGGATATCAGGGAACACTTATCCTGCAGGGGAGGAAGAGCCACAAGAGGCTTCCGGAGGGATCGTCAGTCACAACCAGAGAAAAGAGTTACAACATACAGGCGTATGCGCCACAACAACTCGTGATGAAAGTCTGAGATACCGAGAAGCAGCCAGATCTCTGATGAGGATACATAGGCATTGATAAGGCTCATCATGCCAACAACTCCGCTGAGGATCCATCTGAGGGCATGACATAGCACTGGGATGTCGATCTACCAAATACTAAATCTTCAAAGAAAAACAACCCACGTTGGGGGAGAGAGGAAGACTAATCTGCTGGAGAGGCGAAAGTTGGAGTCTTCAGTAAACACTCTGCTAGGGGAGCTGCCCCACAAAAGTATTTCAACAGCAACCTTGTTGGGAATGCCCCACGATAGGGCTCAAACAGCACTCTACTGGGGATGCCCCACAATAGAGCTAACAAGGATTTGGAGGAAGAATCTGTACTGCCGAGAACATGAAGATGAACAACTTCAAACAACACTGCATTGGGCAACTTCACTGAGGAGAGACCATACGAGGTTCTGCAGGACAAAGATACAGTCATGCTCGAGATACGATCAATTGCCTTACCTGTTGGTAATCATACCACCGGGAGAGCACTGTGGATCTCCTAAGTATTCTTCCATCTTTGTGAATGTTCACTTTGTTTAAGAATATTTTTTGAAAATTTTTGTTTATTTTGAAAACAATGATACTTTATCAGTTAAAACATGCAAAACATCTGTTGAGTTGAAACAAATAAGAATGCAAATAATTGGATAAAAGCTCAAATTGATGTGATGGAATGGCAGTCTGCAAAGGGCGAGACTCCATAGATCTGTACAAGTTTGAAATCGGTGATATATATTGGAGAGGGCTACATTGAACATAATGACCTTTCCTCTACCATTCTGAATTTTCGATGTATTCAAAGCTTCAGTCGACGACGGATCGAGAATCCCTGACGGATGACAGATGTACAGCACAGTCTTGTCAAGATGCAGTTACTTGCCAAATCCCTAATTTTTGCCTAGATTGCCCCAGTGTGAGGTGTTCAATCTAGCGGGATGCACATTCTCTTTTTTTCAATGTCTCTAACTTTTGCCTGGATCGCCCTTTCGGGTTTTCAATCCACCGAGACGCTCCTTTTTGCCTAAGTCGTCCTTTGGGGTGTTCGACTTAGCGAGCTATTTTGCTTTTTTCTTTTAGGCGAAGTATTTCTTGACTGCATCAGAATTCACAGGACGAGTGAACTTCTTCATCCATTGTTGTAAGTGTTAAAGCATTGCCTGAAGAGGCTCTCTTGAAAACATATGGACGTTCCTAGCTTGGGGTCCACTTGCCCCTGGAATCGGGTGTGAAAGACAAGACTTTCTTGAGCACAAGGTCCCTCAGAACACACGAGGCTTGATCTTCTTGTCGAATGCTTTTTTCACTCTCTGCTGATATGACTGACCATGACACATGGCAGTTGATCTCTTGTTTTTGCTTTGAATTCAGCATCAGCCAACTTGGGACTTTGAGGGTGCTGTTTCTCTTTTGTTTTTTTTTCTTTTGATTTCTTTTGATTTTTTTTTGATTTTGATTAATTTCTTTTTTTTGATTTCCTCTTTTTTTCCTTTTTTCTTTTTTTGATAAATGCCCCAGTTGGCTGTTCTGCTGATTCTCGAGATGCAGCTGAGTGTGATCTTCTTTTCTTGCTCAAGAAGTCGGGAAATCTCGTCAGGAATCCCTTCAACATCATCTTCTTCCGCTTCGAATACAAGGAATTCAAAATTGGGAGATGACGTCCGATCATTATGTTCAGTGGGTTTAAGAAACAACCTGCATAATGATTTTGATATGAAAAGCTTTTTGAAAATCAAACAAGACAATCGTTATGCAGATGAAAAGATTGCTTTTATTCTTGTTTTTTTTTTAAGGTTTTTTGTGATCACCAATTTCATGCAAAAGTGAAAAGGGAAAACAATTGGAAAAACAAATGTTTTAACATGAATTTATTTGAATGAAAATATCATTGCGCAAAATGTTGCCAACAATGTCATCACTTCTCCTTTTGGCATGGGAGAAGGGTTTTTAAGCAAAGTGATTATTACAGAGACTTATGAACAACTGTAGGAAAGCCCACAGTGACCCAATTGTGATAGATCCCAACGGGGACGACAACTGTCAGTATTTCTTGCATCAGCAGCTTCTGCTTTCCGAACAACCCTTCTGAAGAAAAGTCGGCGCCATCCCAGGACTTGTTATCTTCAAACTTGATTAGCATTGGGACCTAAGTCTTCCAAAATCAGGATACCTGACCTCACAAGGTCTTGAACCTTCACCTTCAGCTGGAAACAACTGTCCACATCATGACCAGGAGCGCCCGAGTGATACACACAATGCTGTTCAGGCCTATACCACCACCGAGGGTTGACGGGTATGGGCGGCGGGTCTCTAGGAGTGATCAAGTTCCGCTCTATCAGAGTGGGATACAGTTCGGCGTAGGACATGGGGATTGGATCGAAAATGATCTTCTTCCTCTCATTACCTGTACCAGCTTGATTGTCAATAGGAGGCTGATAAGCCTGCTGCTGAGGATAATGTTGCTGACGCTGATACTGCTGAGCGGGTCTTCTCTGTTGCTGTTGAGTTTGAGTTGTTGGGATAGTCACAGCAGCAACTTGCCGATATGGTCCTCTATTTGCACTCCTTCGACGGTGCACGGCATTTGTTTCATTCTCTCCCCTTTTGGGTGCCCCAGAGGATGGCCTTTTAGAATTGGAAGAGTTTGAAGAGCCAGGATCTTGTATCCTTCCTGCTTTGATGAGGCTTTCAGTTCGTTCTCCACAGACGACAACATCTGAAAAGCTACTGAACGGGCAACTTCCCAAACGACCCATGAACACACCTTGCAGGGTTCCAATGAACATGTCAGTCAGTTCTCTCTCCAGCATCGGAGGTTGCACTCTGGCGGCCAGCTCACGCCATCTCTGAGCATACTCTTTGAAACTCTCCTTGTCTTTCTGATACAAGCTCTGTAACTGAGTTCGGCTTGGCGCCATGTCCATGTTGTGCTTGTATTGCCTTAGGAAGGCCTCACCCAAATCTTTCCAGCTTCTGACTGATTCTCGCTTCAGATCCATGTACCAATCCAAAGATGCCCCAGATAGGCTATCTTGGAAAAAGTACATCCACATCTTTTCATCGTCAGTGTAAGCAGAGATCTTCCTGAAGTAAGCCTGCACATGGGTGCGAGGACAGGAGGTACCGTTGTACTTGTCGAAAGAGGGTGCTTTGAACTTGTAGGGGATTTTCAACCCTTCCACTAGACCCATGTCGGTCACATCAAACCCAAGGGAGTTCTGACACTCCATGACTCGGACTTTCTCAGCGAGAGCATCCACTTTTCTGTCCCTCTCTTCGGTTTTCACAACATCATAGTCCTCACTGAGGAGAGTAAACGTGTCCTCTTGTTGATTGACAAACGGAGCTGGATGACGAATCGGAGCCCGGGTAGCTCTGACATTGACCTCTGCAGCAAGAGGCTGTCCGTTGATTCTGATACCCTCAAGTTCATCCCCGATGGCATAGTCGTTAGTGGGAGCAGCAACATTGATAGTCTCATGAGCGGGTGCAGCAACAGGCGAAGCACGGTTGGATGTTGGAATCACAACTTCCTGTCTCTGGGCTAAGGCACGCAGCTCCTCTTGCCCCTGAACGACCCCTTGCATCATTGTCATGAACTGGGCCATGTTTGCCCTCATCTCGGCCAGCTCTGTCTGAACCTGATCCATACTTCTCTGTTGATTGAGCCTGGTTGAATACCGGTGTGGTCTTCGATCAGTTATCCTGTCTCAACAAAGGAACCGGAGTGAGAAGTCTTGTCCCCAAACATGTCTGCAATGCAAGGATGATATGTGCATGATATGTGTATGATGCGGATGCTATTTTATCATGAATGATCCTGAAAAGGATATGTGTATGCGAGTTAACTTTTTTCATTTTCATGCATTACTATTTTTTTGAAAAATAAACATGCTATGATGCAAATGATGCGAACATGACTGGTCAGGCTGTGCGTCTCAAGGCACAGGGTCAGAACTTCGGCTTGAACTCTGATCACAACCATCTGAAACCCAAAGTCAATCTGATCAACTGGCATCTGAACCCATGTCTGGAGAACTGAGTCACCATCTGAGCGAGTACCCTCAAATTCAGCCCAGGGATCCGAAATAAACGGAACCCTATGATCAATACCAGGGTCGAACCTCCGGCGTCCAGAAATATAACTCGTAGTCACCATCAATACCAGGAGTCACCGACTGTACCTGTAATGATCAACCCTTCCCCACTCACGGGTGTAGTCTAGGCCAGGGTAAAGCTGAGAGAAACGCAGCATAAATAACCTTTCACAGAAATACTATCATATACACACCCGAAGTATGTAACGACAGTATCCCACCAGGGTCTGAACTGCTCGTGATATCGATGTTCCGCTAAGTGGCGCCATACCACCCGCTTCCCATGAATCACTCTATTCCTAATCATCCTAGATTTTCACTCATGGTCTGGGTGTTGGACCTTTTACCTCGACTGACTCCCCCCCCACACAGAGAAAACAGACAGCCAGCCAGCAATGAATAATGAATATGAAATGCAAACATCAATGCACACAATCAATGCAAACAATAAATGTACATATATACAATGAATGCAATAAAATACAACAAGCAGAAAGCAACCAAAACCCTAATCCTAGAGAGCGCTAGGAGAGACTCGCTCAGGGAAGATGGACCAGCATAGGTCAACTTCTCTCATCCCCAGCAGAGTCGCCAGCTGTCGCATTACGCGAAAAACCGGCGGGAAAAGAAAGAAACAACAGAGCCGCCACCGTGCGTTATTTATCCCAAAAGAGGGAAAGGAAACGCTCGAAGTAAACCTAGAAAAGAACATGGTCTCGCGACCAAAGAGGATGGGTTCGGGAGTCGGTTATGCGAAGGGAAGGTGTTAGGCACCCTACGCATCCGTAGTACTCTACGGGATCCACGCACACTAGGAAGGAAAGTGGTTGCTAAAACGCTGCTCAAACTCACACACACTGGCTGAAAGAGACGAAAGAGACTGACTGAAACTGACTCGGCAGGATGTCGCATCCTGGGCCTACTTAGTCTATCAGGCATAGACATCAGAGTCAAAGTAGTTCGGACTGGGGAGACGACACATGCTCGCTAGGATGTCGCATCCTATGCATACGTATCTTCTCGGACGAGAGAAGAATCAGAGCATTCGTAGCTCGGCTGACACGCACACAAGCAAACAAGACACAGGCAAACGTGGAGCCTGACTGCCAATCGCTGGACTTATGTCAGCATCCGAACCTAAAACACACGCAAAGAGGCAAACATGGAGCCCAAATGCCAATCACTGGACTTACATTGACATCCGAACCTAAACAACACAACAGATAGATAGGGAGTCGGGGACTCAGCCTATAACTGTCAAACACAAGCAAACAGACAGCAAATGCTAAGGAGTACGGGGACTCGAGCTTAGCAAAGGTCAAACAGCACACACAAAAGAAAGAAAAGGCGCCCGGAGAGATCAGCTCAATCTCCTGCCTACATACTTCATCTGGTGTGAAGATCGGGGCGATGTAGTTCCCCTACGCAGGGACAAGGATCTAGCCTAACCAGATAACAGAGGGAGACACAACTCTAGGGAGACTACGACTCGAGCCTAGACGTTGTCATGCAAAGTCAACCCTAAGTTAAGGTTTCTAGCTAAATGGCACACGGGCCAACCTATCCTAGACAAGGCTTGCACAGGAAGCAAGGGTCTCGATTGCAACAAGGGCAAGAGAAAGGGGAAGTCTCCATCGCAACGAGGGCGAGAGAAAAGAGTTAGTGTTAGTGGTTAGTCAAAACTCGGCAAGACATCGCGTCTCGTGCCTACGTATCTCATCTGAACATGAGAATCAGAGTTGCCGTAGTTCGGCCGATCAGCTAAACATGGCTCACACAGGGAGCAAGCCACACAGACTTGACTTTGCACAAGGGCAAGTCAAGCACAACCTATCTTGCACAAGGGCAAGCCTAAACTAAAGCCTAAAGAGGCAAACAAAGCAATCACAAACACATACAGCATAAAATAAACACACCAACAAGGGGGCTCAAACATCAAAGGTTAGGCACTAGGGCCAACTGGAATGGGGTAAGTGTGCTCTTAACCTTGCCATTGAGAGGCTAAGGTGAAGCAGATGAAAGGAGATGAGGGGTGTGCCTCATTGCTTCTATCTCAGATCAGAGAGAGAGCATCAAATAATAGAAAGTGGGGGAGTTCAGAAAGATGGAACTCTTTCCCCATTATTGACTCGATAGATCTTGGGTTTTTATCTCAATGCTTCAACCATGTAATGGGAGCAAAGAGAGGACACACTGAATAGTGGGGGATAGGCTACTTATCCCTACCTTCCACCAATTGCCTTACTTGAAGGACTTTTCCTGCTTAGGACAAATTTAAACACACACAGGCATTGCCTCTTAAGGAGGACTTCAGACAGTTTGCCCGGCCAAATTAACAAGCCGGGACTCCAGACTACATGAAGTAAAAGAGATTATACCTTAAGCAAGTTGCTAAAAAGCAAAGCAAAGCAAGTTCAGAGAACTTAAGCAACTAAAGTACCTGCAAAAGTCAAACAGATCAGTTCACAGTTCCACAGTTAAAACCAAAAGGAATGGATAAACAGTCAACTACAGAAAGTCAACTGTGCAAAGCAAGACTCAAACACATGAGTCAAACCATCTGCAAAACAAAGGTTAGTACATGATATGTAATCAAAACCAATCACATTTGCATGATCTCAATGGCAATGGTGCTTAACCTGAAACAGAAACTCAATAGTAAGCACAATAGACCACTAGGGCTAGCCTAGGGTCAAGGATGAAAGAAAAAGTCAAAGCAGCAAGTAAAAGTCAACCAAAGTCAAGGTCAAACAATTAGGAAGCAAACACAATTGGGCCCACATTCAAATCATGCATTATGACCATTTCATGAACATTTGAAGTCAAAGTAAGGCAAAGGAAAGCATACAAAAGTCAACAGAATGACTTGCATCAAAAGTCAACCCAAACATTTTCAAAAATCATCAAATAAATCACACTCAATCCTAACATCTAACATGGTATACATGTAAAATTTCATGGCATTTGGATGAGAGGAAGGCAGTCAATTAAAATCATGAAGTCAACACAATTTCAAGTAAGCACAATGAAAGTCAACAAGCATGGGTCAACTTCAAAAAATCATATCAAATTGAAAACAGAAGAGAAATGAATGAGATTAACACCAATGCAAAGCTTGAGATGTCTAGTTATCACATATGAAATTTCATGATCATACAATATGGTATGAGAATTTCCCAAAAGGAATGGCAAGGTATAGCACAAAAAGTCAACAAATGACTAAGCATGGAAGAAAATTCTCAAATAAATTGGAAACAGAACAATTAATTCTAGGAAACTTCATACATCAAATGGACATATAAAGGAAGGATCATGCAAAATTTGGGGTCATTTGGGAGCCAAGAAGTATGTCAAAGAAAATCATGAAATGGCATAACATTGGTGTGACACAAATTGTCACACCCTACTTCAGAAAATCATATCTCACACACCACATAAGATAAATGCACAAACTTTACATCAAAATGAGCATGAATGAGTGTAGAATAACCACAAAAATTTCAGAATCATTGGATGCATCATCATTATTTCACAAAAGAAATGGCAAAAGGTACAAAATAATGACACATGAACAAAAACCCTAAAGCCATTTAAAATCCAGCCAACCAAAAATTCAGCAAAAATCATGATTAAATAATAGACATTCGTGTGCAAATGATGGAAAAAATTCATGAATTTTGGAGTTAAATTGAGTGAAAAATGATTTTTGTAAAATGAAGTAACAAAATGAAATAAGCATTGAAATGAATTGGTTTTAATTTGAATTAAATAAACCGTGGGGCATTATGGTAATTGTTGGTTTAATTAAGCGAAACGGTGCGTAGCACCTGGGGATGTGTCACGCATCAAGTGGTAGCATGGCAAAAAGAATAATGCTGCATATGTAAAGCAAAATAAGCTAGCAGCCCAAACGTGTTTCATGAAGTGGACAAATTACTGTGTGCTAATAAATGAAACGGTGAGTATCAAATTCCAGACGTGTCAAGCAGTAATAGGTAGTATGGCTTTGTAACACTGCTGCGCATGCAAAACAAACTTAAACAAACAGGCCAAATCATTTTTCATGAAATGAGACAAATTACTGTATGCCCATAAATGAAACGGTGCGCATCGTGGTGATGTGGCACACAACAATTCAGCATGGGCAATGCAACAGGGAATTTACGCAGAGAAACAACAGATTCGACCAACACACGATCACACAAATGGAATTTAGGGTTTTCTAAACAAACAACAGCATTCATCATCCCTTCATCCAATCCGAAAAAACTAATACACCCAGAAACAACAATTGGGCACGGCAATCTCAACAGCAGACCAAACATAAGTGTAATCCAACATCCATTATCCTTAACACAAACTAAATATAGAGCAGCAAACAAAATAAACATGAACATCAACTTTCAGATTGACATATCTTCACCAATATCTAACCATTTTCAACAACTTATAGCTTAAAACAATCAGCAAAGAAGGACCTTCATGATACATGGCATGGCTTAATGAATAATGAGATTCGAAATATTACCAAGTTTGAAGCACAATGATGATGCAGTGGCTATTTTGATGTTGCAGGCAAAAACAGATGCATGTTGTGGTTGATATTGATGAATACTTAAGGTACCTTGGCTCAAAAATGCTTGCAAGTGCTCAAATCTACAAATGCCATTGTTGTGTCCACGAAGAAAACAGTTGATATGCTGCAATACAGTTGAGTTTTGGTGCTCAAAAACACTTCCAAATGATGTCCAAGTGAAGGAACAATGAAGGTTGTTCGAGGGTTTTTGAATGTTTGAGCAGAAAATTCACTTTTGGTAAAATGCAAATTGAGAGAGAAAAGAGAATTTGGTCGTGGCTGCTTGTGTTTCTAGGGTTTCAAAGTGTCAGAAAAATACTTTATATTGTCTGTTTAAGCTTCCCTAATCACATGCTAAACCAAGTTTAACTTAATGAACAAAAAATGCAAAAATGCTAAGTGAGCATGAGTGGAAAGAGAGGTGTGAGTTTGGCACGATTTTGGGCCTTAGTCATGCTGTTTATGACCAACACAAATGCTGTTTTTAGTTTGCTGATGGATTGCTACATTGCCTTGCTCTTATTTTAACCAAATTGTCATATTTGCACTTTTGGTCAAAATAGTAGTATGATGATGAAATGAACATGAAATTATGCTTGGAGCAAGTTTCAAATGACATATGAAGCAAATCCCAATTGGCCAAATTGAGAAAAAGTCCATAAATCAAAAAGTCAACCTTGGGTCAAACTTTGATTTTTAAAAGAATAGGTCCAAAAATGCCATTTTGAATGGTAAGGTTTTAGGTCATGAAATTTACATTTTTGGAAAGAGGATGAAAAATGTGGTTTGTAGGAAAAAACCCCACCAAATTTGGCCTTATGGTTTGAGAGATATGCTCAGTTGAAGTTCAAAAATTGATGAGAATGAATTGATCATATCTTGACAACCACACATGGGATTTGGGAGTTCTTGGACTTTTTGAAAATGGGAAGACAAGATCTTCAACTTTCATGTTGGGCAAAAATTCATTTGGAGCTTGTATCATGATGCAAGTTGAGGATCAAGAAGTTTCTATTTTTGGCAGTTGAAATTACAGGTCCAGTTTCTATTTTTGGAAATTTCCTGATTGGCTTCAAATTCTTCCATGATGTTGATTGCCATGACACATGAGGCCTATTAGGACATGAATAAGCTCCTTCAAATCATTTCTATCCATCAAATCCAAAGAATCAAACACAGTTGACCAACTTTGACTTTCTAGGGTTTTGGACTTGACTGTGCGCTTCTGATGAATTCCAAACCCTAGTTCCTTGAGATTTTGACTTCAAATGATGTCTCAAGACATATGAACTCTTGATGACTGATCATGGTGCCCAAATTCCACAAGAATGGCCACCATCCACTGCTTTGATTGATTGTCGACTGTTTAGGGTTTTCTGCCTGCCTGTGCCTTGACTGTTGACCTCTGAGCCTTCAACCCTTGACTTGAACACTTCAAATAGACCTCCAAGTCATGTGAACTTGTTGGACAAACCCTAGGGCTTTGATCCCTTGAGAAACACCTTTGCTTGATTGGTTGACTGATCTCCTGATCAGTTTGACCTAATTCTTGCTTGCTTGTTCTTGAGGCAACTGAGGGACAATGCAAATGCTATGCAATGTATCATGATATGCTATGACCTAATATGAAATGGTATGTATAATGATAGGTGCAAATTTGAGGTGCTACAATAAGCAAGTAAAAAGATGGAAATGACAAGGATGCCCTTCAACTTGAAAATGGGAAGGAAAACTTTTCCTCTTGTTGCGCCCGCCACAAGGCCATGGCGCCCGCCACAAGGCCAATCTGATGCGCCTTAGTGGAAGTAGTGGGGAACGTGGCAGTTGAGGGAGGTTGAGCTTGGACACGTCATGGCAGGGTCTATGGCGCCAACCATGGTGGAAGCCACAAGTACAAAATGCTGAATTTTAGGGTTTTTAGCTCTTTTTCGCTCCTTTTCTCGATCGGGGCTCCGATTAAAGTAAAAACCTGAAAACAAAGAAAAACATAGTAATAACACAACAAAATAAAAATAAAACAACTAGAATGCATGTGAGATCGGAGTTGAAAATACGGTAAATTTCAGTGTTATCAGCTAGCACGCATAAATGATTAAGGAACGCAAATCAATCGAAATAAATCAAAACATTCTATAGAAATTGAATTAAGCATACAAGACACATAGCAGAATATTGAAAGGAAAAAGAAGTTGGATTGGAATTTATAAAACCTCAAAGTATCAGTGGAAACATGAATCAGTAGATCAACCTAGGTGATTAGCTCTCCATAAGAATTGTGGTCGTATAATGCAATTTCGTGAGTAGTGAATACACTAGCAATAGCACTTCATTTTAGTTTCAATATTACAAGAGAATCGGGCCATAATAGCAACCGACACGAAAAACATAAAATTCGACCCAAAACTAATTATTTTATTAAGTATGGAACACAAACACATTATTTTACTCTTATGTACTCTGAATTAGCTTCTGACTTTAACATAAAACTTCTAGCTTATCCTCTCATCTTTCTAAAGCATATTAGAACGCGTCAAAAGACATCATGTAGCTCAAGTTATAGCATGCACAACGGGAAGATGTCAAATTACCGCTTATTTAGAAAATAAATAACCGAATTAAAATAAAAGCAGAAATACATTAAACTTAGGAAACATCTTCAAAATAGTAAAATAAAAGCAATAAGTCATAAAAAAATACCTGAGCAGAAATTAAAATGTGTTGTATTAAAATACATTAATCAGATTACATGATTGCCTGTTATGGAGCATTGATTGTGTAGCAACCACATATCTTTTACTGTTGTTGGTTTGCTCTAATTTTGTACTCCTGCTGATCTTTTCGTTGTTGCTATTGTTTTCTATGTGTGTGGTGCGCTCAATGCTCAACTTATGATGCACATCTTGTTTATTTTTGAAGAATGTTGTTATGCCAAATTTTCTAAAGAGGGAGACTGTTAGTGCTTTTTGGATTGACTGCATTATGCAAATCAACATGGTATAGAAACATGTTGAACATGATGTTCTAGCTGGTGTGGCACATCTGACCCCATATGCTGTTTGTGAAGAAAGGACACATGTAAGAACAAATGTCCCAGCATGTGGCCATTGTTTGTAGACATTTGTTGCTATATTTTAGCAATGTTTGACGTGATTTGTTTGACAACTAGGATTTAAGAATAAATTAATTTAAATGAAGATTTGAATTTGAATTTGAATTAAAAACAAATCATATATTTTGGAAGGAGACTTTTATGGAGTAAATCAAATCCAATAATATCTACTATTATTCTGGACGAAATCAAAGTTGATATCCAAATAAGAAAAAAAACCAGAATTACTTTGCTATTTAAGGAGACTTATTCCTCACGTTTGAGGGTGTGAGCTAGGATTAAATCTTTGTGCTAGTGTTTTTGTTGAGTCTTTTGTTTTTGTTTCTTGTACATCACATTATTGCTTCATTCATATCATAAGACATATTAGTTGGTTTGTTTAGTTGAGTTGTAATTCAACATTCATAATTGCGTTTATTGATGTTGATCACTATAGATTATTGATTGAGATAAAGTGAGAACGGGTTCTCATATTTAGAGGGAGAACTAAATAGAAAGACACTTGAGTAGAATTAAGAAAAGGGACATTGAACAAGGAGTTTGTTAATCTAAGACACTTTGTACTAATTCTATAAGAAGAGTGTATTGACTTTTTGGGTAGAGTGCCCTATAGATGTAGACATTGTTTGCACTAAGCTGGATTAACAATTCTTGATGTTCTTTATTGATTTAAACTTGTTTTATTATTGTTGTCATCGTGTGTTTATTCTGGTATAACAAGTTGGATAAGATGTCCCAGACACCTGGTCCAACATTTGTCCCTCGAGGAACAAAATTTCAGGATCCACCCATGAATATTTTTACAAGGACTTTGCGAGTTTGATCTAGGGGGAGTTATAAATGTCTTTAATGAGATAGCTTACCCACTTCTTAGGATTACAAATAAATCAAACTGAAGTTGAAACACTCATAAGCCAAACAGATTATTGCTTAGAACTCTTAAAGAAATTTGATATGAGGATTTGAAAAGTATCTCAACTCCCATGGCTTCAAATGTACTGATAGATAAAGATGAGTAAGACGTAGAGATCAAAATTTTCCAAGTGTAGAGGTATAATGGGATCTTTACTCTATTTAACCATGAGCAGGCCATACATTATGTTTAGTGCATGCATGTGTGCTTGAGTTCAAGTGTCTAATAAGGAATCCTACTTTAAGACCGTAATTTTTTTTTTTGAGGTATCTTAACTAAATATCGCACCATGTTCTTTAGTTTTCCAAAGGTAGCGAATGTAGATTAATAGGTTTTTTTGATTCCAATTTTCCGGGTTGTAAGTAGAATAGGAAAAACACTAGTGATACTTGTCATGATGTTTGGAAATTGTTTAGTTTCTTAGCATAATAAGAAGCAAAATAATGTTTCTCTTTCTACCGCTGAGGCTGAATATGCAGCCGCCGATAATGTTTTACCAGAAGTCTTATGGCTAAAGCAACAATTATTGGATTTTAATTTAAAACTTGGTTGTGTTCCAATCAAATGTGATAACACTAGCGCGATAAGCCTTACTGAAAATCCCGTGCTTCATTCACGTACTAAACATATAGACATCTGACACCACTTTCTAAGGGATCATGTTGAAAAAGGTAATGTTATTTTTGAATATGTGGATACGAAAAATCAATTGGCTGGAATTTTTCCAAACCTCTATCCACTGAATACTTTCACAAGATATAGGGAATTGAAAATCTTGGATTCTTCGTGTTTTAAATAGATTTAGACTCATATTTCGTTTCTTTTTCTATATGTATTATATTGTAAACTAACTTTTCCTTGTAGCAAGTTACATTTTAATCAACCCTGCTGGTATGATTCTACAACTTCTATCTTTAACTATATCATCGTTGTATTTTATTCTATGTGTCTATTTGTTTGCTTCTTACATTCTTTATTTCATTCATTCATTTCTAGGTTGTTGTATGACTGTTCGTTTATGTATTAAAAACCTTTTAAGTGCATCATGTTAATTATGCACATTTGAGTATTTCTTTATTTTGTTCATGCATTATTGAATCTTCAATTCATGTATGTTTTGATCGCGTAGCTGTGTTGCTGTGTAACCTCATGTCTATTTTCACATATTGTTGCATTTGGCATGTCTATCTTCGTATATCTGAAATATATTCTCATGTGTTGTATATTCTTCTTAGCTATGTATAACTCACTTGTTTCTCTATATTATCATTTGTGTTATTGGTTATTTTACATTTAGCCTTATTAGCATCCATCTCTTTTTGATCTTGTCAAAGGGGGATAAATTGTAATGTAAATGTATATTTTATTTATGCGTTTTATGTTCTTCGTGCTTTTGTGAAATGTTTCGGGATGAACACAAACAAATGGAGGAAATCGTTGATCATACTTTGCTTCTGTTTAAGGTTGAATTAATTCCAATTGCAAGCCCGTGAAGCATAAAAAAGGGGGAGACTGAAGTTGCATGTTGCATGTCTCTGCCTCATGGGATGAATATTTTGATTGATTGTGTTTTAAGCTTTTGATTTTGTTTATATAGTCACTGAGTCTCCTCATCGATTGCGCATATTAGGGTTGATTTTTAAAACTGTTTTAAGCATGCATAAATCAAAGTGTCTGGTTATAGTTTAAACAATATGCTTTTTAGTCAATTTATTGAATTTTTGGATCAAGAACTATATTTTAGAATGGTTCAAATAATGACAATGTTAGAATCTCAAAATCACTTTAAATTTTACAAAAATAAGATTCTAGAAGTGTAATTTGAATCTTCTATTTTCATGATTCAAATCAGGATTACATGGAGCTCAGGTACCTTCGAATCACAAACTTCATTATTCAAATCACAACACTTTGATTCGAATCATAAGACAATCTTTAATACAATATAATTTTTTAAAATACCTCAAAGCCTCCAAACACAATATAATTGTCCATGCACAATTCACAAGACGACAAAGTGATATCATGATATTTATTTTTGGGTTAAATACACTTTTCCCCCCTGTAATGTTAGCGAGTTTAGGATTACCCCCCTGTAAAAATATTTTTTGTAAACCCCCCCTTATGTTATGTAGATTCCTTCATAGAACCCCCTAATATCCAGGTGGCATGGAATCTAATAAGAGGTCCTACACCTGGCATATTTTTAATTTTGTTAAAGTGATTATGTGTCATTTTACACTTTTTAATTTCAAATACCCCCTTAGAAAATTAGGGTTCTGAACATAGCAGGGAAGACGAAGACGAAATTTCCAGGGGAAGACGAAGACGAAGAAGAAGAATGCAGGGAACGAAGCAAACGAGAAAGACGACCGCAGTGAAGACGAAGATGAAGACAACCTCAGCGAATACGAAGAAGCGATCCAGCTCAGTGAAGACGAGCTCAGTGAAGTGTCCAAAGTCCGAGGTTAGTAAAAATTTGAAGTTCATCAATGTCGTAGGGTAAAATTTTGAAATCAACAATCTTTGACATGTGGGTATAATATATTGACAGGATTCACAACACTTTAGTGTTACACACCACCATGGGGGTGAATTTTACAGGGTTTTTGAAGAAGAAATTATATACAGAGGGGGTACGGATACGACAGTTAATGGGATACATGTTTCAAATTGGAACATGGATAACATTGAGAAGTTGTTGAGTAGGTTAGGGTATAAGGCTGATTGTGTTAGGGTATGGACAAAAGTTTTAGAAATTCAAGATGGTTTTTTTCTGATTAGGAAAGATGATGATGCTGTTGATGATTTTGCTCTATACTTTAGTGCAATGAATGTGAAAGGAGATTTGTATGTTGAACATAGTACTGGGAACATGGACCCTGCTGATAGGGAACCTAAATGTGTGAATGATGATGACCACCCCCCTGATAATGGAATTGATGGGTTAGATGAGGAGAAGGTAGAGGGGTTAGATGACAGTGAAGATGAAAGAGCTACTGCTTACTTTGATGGGTTAGATGTGATACATTGATGAATAATATCTCAGAGTCTTTTAATGCTACCATTCTAGCTGCTAGGGACAAACCTATACTCACAATGTGTGAGTGGATAAGAAAATATCTGATGAATAGGTTATCCACCTCTGCAAGTAAACTAGAAAATTGGCCACATAAGGTGATGCCAATACCTAGGAGAAGGTTAGATAATGAGGTGTTCAATAGTGGTCATTGGTTGCCAACATGGTCAATTGCTGAGACTTTTCAGGTTACACATAGTTACAACACACATGAATTTATTGTTGACATTGCTAAAAGGTCATGTAGTTGTAATTTTTGGGAATTAGTAGGAATTCCATGTAGGCATGCTGTAGCTGCTCTGAGTTATAGAAAGCAAAACCCTGATGAATTTGTTGATGCTTGTTACACAAGAGAAAAGTTTGCACTATGTTATGGATTTTCAGTAAGTCCAATCAATGGTCAAGATATGTGGCCAGAAGTTGAGATGGAACCACCTCTACCACCTGCATATAAAAATGGTCCTGGTAGACCTAAGAAGATTAGGATAAGAGAAAGTGGAGAGGATGGTGCAAGGAAGAGAAGATCTGGTGTTGCATATAAGTGCACCAAATGTGATAATTTTGGTCACAATGCTATGACTTGTAAGGCTACCACTCAGGATCCCAATGCACTTAAAAGAAAGGTAATTCATTGTGATATACATTTTGTCTTACATTCTACATTCTGTCTTACATTCTTCATTGTGATATGCATTGTGATGACAACCATACATTGTGTCTTACATTGTAGAGAAAACCTAAAAAAGGACATGTGCCAACTGCAACTGATATGCCAACTGCAAATGATATGCCAACTGCATCTGATATGCCTGCCCCAACTGCAACTGATATGACTGTTCCAACAAATGTGCCTGTTCCAACTGATCCACAGCCTCCAACTGATATGCCTGTTCCAACTATTATGAGTCAAACAGGATCTAGTGTGGCTGCCTCAATCACAAAACAATCCAGAAAAAGGGTTGAAAAAAAACCTATCATCAAAAGAAGGCAAAGTGAGAGGATCAAGTTGAGTTGGTTTAAAAGACCCATAACAGGTGAAGGAATATCTAGTGACAAACCAATTACCCTACCAGAAAATGAAGACATACCCACTTCAAAATGAGGGACTGATTATTATGTTTCTGCTATGTATTTTGTAATCCTTTTGGAAAACTCTTTTGTAATGCCAACTGATCTTTGAAGACATGTATTTTGTAATCCTTTTGTAACAAACATATGCACTTACTGTGATGATCAATTCTAATGTATCAGTTTAACATTATTGGTGTGTATTGTCTATAAAACACAATGGCTAGTCTGTCACATTTTTTTCTTGTTTTTCATAAGCCAAGAGATAGACTACATTAATATATTTCAATTTATTTATATGTTTACTATGTCATATTTTCTTTAGAATTACTGACTATAAAATTGTTCTGTAGTTTTCTGATGATTTTGCAATTTTGCTCTTTCATTATGATATAACTTTTTTCTGTCATTATTGGTAGATTGAATGCTGAAAGTTTAATCAAATAATGATGCTGCACTGACAGTTTAAGATTGATGAACAGATTACATTTCATTGATGAACACATTACAAGTTCAACATTACATTGCTGAAAAACACTAATGACATAACAATTACATGACAGACTCATTAGACTAACTTAACCATAGCTGCTATCAACATCCATGACAGACCAATTACAAACATTAACCATAAATTTTTCCTCTTTTCCATTGCAATCTTTTTCTTCAGTTTTTCTAACTTGTTAAGCTTTCCGACTCTGCAATCTATCTCCTCAACAATCTCTTTAGCAAATTCAATCAAATAAGCCTTGTTGACTTCACATTGGCGGCATCCGGACGGATTGGTTTCTTTCACTGCAAACTCACTGACCAAATCATCCCACAAAAATAAACCGCACCCATTCTGCAATTTGAGACAAACACCACCAACAATTAATTTCGAAATCAAACTCAAAATAATAAAATGCTTCAAAATTGCTCACCATATAATTCCTGCATTTCCAAAATTTGCGACCGGGGTTTTCAATTGACTTGGAGACCAACAACTTCATGGTTTCATTGCATCCACATCTTGGTAAGCCGTTTCCAACTTCACTCGTGGAAGATGCCTTGCTGCCACCCATAACCCAGATGAAGGGGACACGGACGAAGATGAAGAGAGGGATGGATTTGGGGTAGGGATGGATTTCACGAAGAGAGAGAGGGATGGATTTGGGATAGGGATGGATTTCACGAAGAGAGAGAGGGATGAATTTGGAACCCTAATTTCTAGTTTATGCCATGCTGGAGACCTAATGAAGATTCACATGTGAAAATAAAAAAATTAAAAAGCCACGTCTGAAATAAAAAACCAAGATTCCATGCCACCTGGATATTAGGGGGTTCTATGAAGGAATCTACATAACATAAGGGGGGTATTGAAAAAATAACTTTACCAGGGGGGTAACCCTAAACTCGCTAACATTACAGGGGGGTAAAGTGTATTTAACCCTTTATTTTTTAAAGACAAATGACAATTTAGTGTAAGAGAAAGAAATGTTGTGATTATCCAATCTAACTCAATGCTTTTTAGTACCAAAGACTTCTTCTCAAAAGAGGATATCCTGGTATTTAAAAAAAAATTACTTTAAAAGATAAGAAGTGAAACTGAATCAAGATGCACAAATAAATTTTCAATTTTTTAGAGTTATTTTACATTTAAAAAAAAAATTTATCAAAAATTTTTTTATTAAAAAAAATACTTGCATAACATTATTAAGCAAGACACTTTCAATTTTCTTTTTTAAATTTAATTTTCACAAACTGCACAAATTATTAACAATTTGATATAATTAATTAAATTAAGTAACTTTTTTATTTTTATAAATTAAGAATACATATTGTCAAACACTGTTTTGTATGATGGTGAATATTGTGTATGTATGTTCAAAATAAAAGAACCATTGTATAATTCATGGCTATTAATGCCAAGAAAAATGTAATTCTTTTTTATCATATCTTCTTCTGCATGAGGTTAAGTTACACTTGACAAAAATTTATAATTAAAATTACATAATTTGAAAAAAAAGTCCAGAATACTAAATTAATTAAGTGACCCTTATTGGGCCTAGAAGAAATGGGCCAGCTGGAGAGGGTTGATTAACCTTAGGGGGTGTAACAGCAAGTGTAAGGTCCAAATTAGGCACTGCTACATAATTTGAAGAATGATGATTATGTAGCCAATTAACTTTAGAGTAGTTAATTTCTTGATTATCTAATTTAGCTTCTTCTTCTTCTTCTTTTTCAACTTCACATTCACACTTTGTATCCTCTAATTTATTACCTTGTCCTTCTCTTTTGGTGTTCTTGCTCCCAACCTGCAGCCATATCATATCAAATTAATGACAAGATAATAATGCAAATAATGATTAGTAAATTGGATTAGTCTATAGTATTAATAACTAATCATGTATATACCAAGTCAAAGAGACTTGAACGTCGTCGTTTCTTGTTATCGAGAGTTGCTAATCGGAGAAAGTATTTTTGAGCATGACTTGCGACTTGTGTAGGAGTTCTTGTAGTGACGAAGTTTTTAGAGATACCTCTCCAATCTCCTTTTCCAAGCTTTTCTAATCCAACGAGAAATATTCTATGCTCTTCTTCCGTCCATGGAACTCCTAAATATTATACAATAAAAATAATAAAATATAAACTATATACATCAATTATTTAATGAATCAGAAAGATAAATATTAATATATTCGCACCTTTCTTCCTCTCTTGGGATGGACCTATAAAGCAATCGGATAGATAGGCAAGATTAGAGGCGGATTTATGATGATGATGATTATCAGGAATGGTTGATGAAGAGAATGAAGAAGATGAAGAGGATGGTGAGGGAAAAGTGTCCATGCTAAAGCTTTTCTTGATGATGGTATTAGATGATGATAATGATGATGAGGATAGTTGGACACCAAAGAGACGAAGTCCTATAAGCTTTGTGGTGAAGGATGTGCATGTCCTACAATTATGTCCTATGTTACCACAATGTGAACACTTTCTTCTACCCATTATTACAAACCAAAATATGTGTCTAGTTATGAGAAAGAGAGAAAGAGAGAGAGAAAGGTGAGAAAACGAATTGGTTTGGTGGTATATATGATAGGATGATGAGGGAGTGAGAAATGGAAATGGAAATATATGGTCGCATATTCAAGCTACTTAATTGGACGGACATACTTTTATTTTAAAATTTGTTGGATATTTTTTGCTATAAATAATCATAGAGACACCAATTCCTTATCTTATTATTTTTGAGCATTTCTGTCTTATGGGCCTATTCACCGTGCATTTGGATCTGCCTGCAAATTATTCAATTTTATATTTAAGACTTTGTAAATGGTACTCATGACAAGAGAATATAACATATACTAAAACCTCACATAATTTAGTACAGTTTATTTGAATTTTAGATTTGTCTGATCCAACAACAGTAGAAATAAATGAACCAAAAGATAAATGTTATTTGAACACCATGGTGTCCAACACGGTATAGAGTATATTATTTTATTTTATCTTCTATTGTCACATTAATTAATAGTTATAAATGATGTATTTCTATATAGTATTGGAATACTGGGTTATGTGAGTGTTCAAATAAGAGTACTCAATATTGAATATATATAAGATAGAACATAAGATGTTTTGGATATGCAGAGCTATGATTAGGTTCGATAGAGGAGCGAGAATGAGAGAGTGAAAAGAATTAAACACTCATGATCATAAGAGGTTTTGATATTAAATATAATTAAAAATGAAAGATAATTGATGTAGGAGTTCTTTCTTTTATATATTAAATATTTTTGTCAATTTTTAGTGGACTTTAGATTTAACCACCTAGCCACTCACACTTAGCCACTCACACTTGAATTTCAATAATTCATGAGAGAATCATTCACATTGGGTGAAGTGCAACCATAAAAGTTAGCAAGACACCATCTTATCATCTAAAGTCATAGTTAAGTTTCACGTCAATTCGAAATAGAGAAAATATTAAATATATAAGAGAGTTGATTCATATACCTTATGTCTTAAGACATTGGAAGAACATGTGTTGTCAAGGTCTCTTATGATCATGGACGTTAAGTTCGTTGACGATCCCGACACTCCTCATACCCCAAACAATCTATTATTAAATAAATGGTAAAATAAAAATAATCGAGATAGAAATATTACACCAGAGCTTATCCTGGTTCGACCTTAAATTACTCAGATTATCCTTGTCTACAAGAGTTTTCTCTTGAAATTTTTACTAAAAAAATTGAGCTTTTGCTCATGTTCAACGCGACAACCTTTTGCAAACAACTCGATCTTTTATACACGATCATCCCAATAACCTTACACAAATGGCCTTTAGATTCTACACACAATCAATCCAAATAGCCTTAACTAAAATACCTAGAGCTTTTACATAGGTTTAACTTAAAATCCTTAAAACAAACCTTTTACAGGTTTATCTTGAAATCTTAAAATCTATTACAAAAAGATCACTATAGAACCACACTTTTGAATAGACAACTACAACACAAAACAGACACTACTCTTAAATGAGAATGTTTACTATCTCGACACTAAGGCAACTATAATGAAAAATAAATTTATAAAAGAATGAGCATTAGAAAGATAAGAGATGTGTTTTATTCATAAAACGAGTGTATTTTAAAATAAGGATAACCCTATTTTATATAGGCAAAAATCTTTCTAAAAAAGGCAACAATCCAAGGACTTTTTAACCTTTTAATCGATAAAAAACATGTCTTAATTTGTTAACTTAAGCAACAAAAAAACTTTGAACTTCTACGCCACTTAATCGATTACAAGTCTCCTTAATCGATTTGGAGACATTACACAATATTTTAATCGGCAAGAAGAAAAACTTAATCAACTAACCAATGTATTTTTCCTTTCTAAATGATCAAACAAGCTTCTTAGTCATTTAAGAACTTGCTCAGATTATTTTTAATAAATTTTATTCAAAATATGAGAGATTTGAAATACTTTACACACACATTGCCTTAGTACCTCAAAACCTACTTTTCCTAAATTTATAATTAACTGATAAAAATAGGATAAAACATTAAGTGTTGGGTCAAACGAACTTTCATAACAATTCACATATTCTTATCTTCAAGTTATTTTTGCTTGATTAAACTTTTTCTAGAACTTGATTCGCTAGAAAAAATACGTTAAATAGTAGATGTTATTTAGTGGGATTTATTTAAAACTCCCGTGAAACAAGTCACTTTATCTTGTGTCTGCTTCTTTATTGATGAGACTTTAGAAATATTCTTTCTTATGCACTTGTCATCCTTTAAACCATTGAAAGACATTACCTCCACATCAAATAGAATGTACATCTTTTTTGATATATTTAGATAGTTGATATGAGAATAAACTAACCAAAGAAGAAAGAATCTTCTTCTTTCTTTTTTCACTTAAAAGTCGGGCATGATGAATGTCTAATGCACAAAATTAAATGAGAGAAATAAATGAGAAAATCTCATTTTGGCCCTTACTCTCCCATTCTTGTTCTTTTCTTTTGTTAGTTTGAAAGTAACTACCTCAACATGGGCATATAGAAAGAGAAAAGAATCAAAGATTTCGTATATCACTTTTGATAAAAATAAAAATCTAATTTATTTTGTATTACCTTTTGATTAATAAAAAAATGGACCAATACATAATGGAAAAAATAATAAGAAGAAAAAGTTTTTAAAAACTAGAATATTTCAAAACGAATAAATCTAAACTTGATTGAGAAAGATATTTTCAGATTTCAAAGTATTATGTACAAAAGAATTAATAATTTTTTTTATTCTTTTGAATATAAGACATGATATAATCCACGTATGTTTGAAAATAATAATAATATTTTCCTTCGAGAATAACTAAAAAGGAAAATATTCAATTGAAACATGAAAAGATAACTATGTGAAATAGTTCTTGTACATGTCAAATAATGACTTAATAGTTGGATCGAATCACAAAACTCGCAACTTATGTATGAATTTATGGATGATCACACAATAATACTTAGGCTAAACTTTTCATTTTCTCATTGAATACACAAGTTAGTTAGAGTTGGTGGTTAAGATAGTTAAATTTTTTAAGGTAGTTATAGTTTGTTAGAGTATGTGATTGTATACTTGTACATGCACTATGACTATGATAGGGATCATATGATCCTATAAAATCTAAAGTGTATGTTTATATTTAATAATGAAGAATATCACATTTACTCATAGTATGGTATCATGAGCAGTCTCATGGAGAATAGTTTTCAATTCTTCATTATCTTCCAAGTTTCACTTCGAAGCTTGATTGTTCTTTTATTTTTTGGATTCCTCCTCGTTGATTTATATCCACTAAAAACATCACTCTTTGCAATCGTTTTCTTCTACACATGTGTTTTTCATTTGCAGAACCATCATTTGTCTTAATTTAATCTTGTTTTGTCAACAATGGCACCACAACCAACTCAAATTCAAATTATCCTACCTTAAATTGATGCAATGTTGTATGTTCATGTAAGTGTTGGTCTAAATTGTGTGACAATCACGTAAAAAATCAATGGAAACAATTATGCAGTATAAAGTAGATATATTCGCGTAACTCTTAGAGGTAAGAACAAATTGATAATCATTGATGGCTCCATGCAAATTCCAGATTTAGAAGACATCAATCATGTGACATGGGATAAATGCAATCCTTGGATACATTCTTGGCTCATAAATTATGCTTCTGATCCTATTACACAAACCATATTTTTTCATGAAAATCCCATAGATGTGTGAAACGATCTTGTGGAAAGGTTTTCCAAGATTGGTTGTGTTCGTGTCTCTAAACTTAGATTTCAACTTAACAATCTCAAACAATAATCAAAAACTACTCTTAAGTACTTCATGAGATGATTGTTCTTCAGGATGAGATAACTGTATATCTGTCAATTCCATCATGTCCTTGTCCTCACCTCTACAGATATGAAGCAATTAAATCTACCAAAAATTACACACTTTAGGACCAAATCATTCAGTTTCTAACTGTTTTAAATAACCAATTTTCATTTGTAAAGGCACTAATGTTATTGATGGAGTCCTTACCATAAATCAACAAATTATATTCATTATTTGCTCAAGAAGAGGGAAACATTATCCCTATGAGTATCATTGATGAATCCAACATAATACTTAATGCTTATGATCTAAAAAGGGTTATTGTTGTGGTAGAGGTTTCAATCATAGAAGTAGTGGAAATGATAATTCTATGGATTATGCTCATTATAATATATGGACGCACTATTTAGTTTTGTTATTATAAGCATGGTCATCCTCATGTGAACAAGCCTACTCCTGCAGTGTAAATAAAAAATGCATTTTTATCGTATTCATAAAGACTAATTGTGTTTCAAAGACCGTTCAATAATTTCTATTACTTTGAGTTTGGTTTATATGGAGATTTATTGTTTGGTGAGTACTTGAAAAGTAAAATAATAGAAAACAAACTTTCAATGTTTCAACAGTGAGAAAACTTTGTTGAGCTTAAACTTCATTGGCATGTTCTTATGTAGCATCCTTGAGTAGTAATATGCAATTATAACAAATTATTAATATTATCGCAAAGACACTCATTGCGGATAATGTTTGAGTCAACAACGTGAGATCAACTGTATTATCTAATAGACGATCTCTCATCCTATTAATGTCCACTTTCATCGGTATCATCATTAAATGAGGATATTAAACTTAAATCTATATCTAGACTTTAACATCCAACAAATGACATACTTAATATAGTAATAACCAATACCTTTTGCATATTAAGTCATACCATGAAAACATGTTTTAGGTAGCTAATTTAAAACAAGAAATAATAATGAATAATCCATCAATATTAAAACTTAATAAGAATTACGTAGAAAAACATGGTTGGGATCAAAATATAAGTAACAAGACAACTACATCTAACCCCAACAAAAGAGAAAATTATCTACGCTTAATCATCATAGCTTTATAACAAAGCTCTAGAAAAAAAGTTGAAAAACACCAATTGGCGATCTTCCTCTCATATTCTCTCATGTTGTAATTTATGGTGGAAACCTAGTTTCTCTAAAGAACCCCCTTGAACCCACCGACTTTTGATCCTATATGATTGCATGACACCCCTATTTATAAAGTTGGTAAAGTTAGACTTACCACGCACACCACCCAAGCTCGCTAAGCGCACCAGTCAGGCTCGCTTAGCGCTCCTACTTTCTTATAGTTTTAGTAATTCCATCTACCTTAGGAATAAACTTTTCGCATTATATGCTCACTAAGCACACATCCTATGCTCTCTTAGCCACAAAAGCCTTCTTTCACCTTGAAGTAACTTAACTTTAAAGTCTTTGAACCACCTTTACTTGCTAAGTGCACTTTTATTTCCTTGCTTAAAGAGATTTCACATTTGCTCGCTAAGCGCACATGTATTCTGGGTTAGTGAGCCTTAATTTGTTGGGAAAGTTCTTGGCTTAGTATCTTGTGCTATTTTGGTGATTTCTTGTTCTTTTTTGTCTATTTTTAATAAATACATAGTTAAAATTTTCAGACTGACGTTTTATCACTTTTCATTGATAAATCAAGGGATTTTCCTTTTATTTCTTGCAAAATAAGTCAATACATGCCTATGTATTTTGCGTATTTTTGCCACTTATCACCTACCTCATCTTATAATCCATTTAGCAGTAACACTCTGTATGAATCTCATAATATGACTACCATGCCCGACACAAGTAACCAAGTTCATGTTGTTTTTGGTCTTATTTAGGAGAAATATGACCAACGTGTATTCTTGTTCTAACAAGAAAATTTGACGCCTTCATAAATTCATGGAATTGGTTAGAGTTCTAATCAGCTTGTCACATCCACTTTTTCTAATAGTGGTCTTTCACCAAATGATCCTATTGCATTATGTATTTTTACTACCATTTCTTGTTTTGTAAGTAACAATTCAAAATGTTGACTTATTGATTATGGAGAAAATGACCACATTTGTTCTTCTAAAGATCTTTTTGAACCATTTTATTGCATTAGGCCCATTAAAACATATTTACCAAATAATCATTTAGTTCAAGTGCATTATGTTGGTAATGTTCAGTTTCCTCTAGTTTATATATCACTAATGTTTATATTCACACGAGTTCAAGCTAAATCTTATTTTTATGTCTAAATCACGTTAATCTTTAGCATGTACTATCCAATTCACTAATCGTCATTGTTACATACATGTTATTAAGCCCTTGTAGATGATTGGTTTGGTTAATCAAGTGAATGGACTATATCAACTAAAGACGGAGGATAAATTCACATACCATACAAACTCTATGTTCATACATAGACTCAAAAACGCCAACACCTTAAATACCTCACAATGTAATAATTCAATTATTATGTCATCTCTTTGGCACTTTAGGTTAGGCAATTTATGTTGAAAAAGTCATTGTTTCCTTATTATTTGGATGGTCATTGTTTTCTTATTATTTAGAAATAAATGGAAGATTTTAGTACTTTATAGGAACCGTAATAAATGGGTTACGGATGATGGTTTGGTCAATGTATCCAATGCTTTGGCTATATAAGATGTAAAATCCAAAACAATATTCATTCCAACATTGAGAGCATTTTCAATAATTAGAGAAATACACTAGTGAGAGAAATTCTTAAATACAATGTGTATTTTATCTTTCCAGTAAATAAAAAGTCTTAGCAACTTTGTGTGTTATTATTCCGCATTTATATCGCTATTCCATGAATCTGACTATGAGGAAATGTTGCGTAGTTTCATATCAACTGGTATCAGAGCCGGATAGTTCTTTCCATTTTAGAAGCGATCCAGAGGAGTCAGATTCGAGTGGGAGCGATGGCGGCAGACGAAGAAAAGGTAAAAATTGAGAAGTTCGATGGTGCGGACTTCAGCTTTTGGAAGATGCAAATAGAGGATTATTTGTATCAGAAAGGTATGCATGAACCTCTAACGGGCACGAAACCAACGGCAATGGAGGACGGTGCCTGGACCCTTCTTGATAGAAAAGCTCTTGGAGTCATTCGATTGACGTTATCTCGTAATGTCGCTTTCAACATTGCAAAAGAAAAGACTACGACTGATCTTATGAATGCTCTTTCCAGCATGTACGAAAATCGTCGGCCTCAAATAAAGTTCATTTGATGAGGCGGTTGTTCAATTTACGGATGACAGAAGGTGCGCCAACGGCGCAACATCTGAACGAACTCAACACTATTACAACTCAATTGAGTTCAGTTGGAATCAACTTTGATGGAGAAGTACGGGCTTTGATACTCTTGTCTTCCCTTCCAGAAAGTTGGAATGCTACAGTCACAGCTGTGAGTAGTTCATCGGGAAGCAACAAGTTAAAATTTGATGATGTACGTGATTTGGTTCTCAGTGAAGAGATCCGACGGAGAGAGTCGGGTGAATCATCAACCTCTTCAGTATTGCATACAGAGTCAAGAGGTAGAAGTTCAACTAGAGGAAGCTGTCATACGGTGAACTGACTTTATTGTGTTTTTAATCGCAATGTCGCGGTTAGCAAGAGTCGCCACCGACTTTTCTTTTATCCCATAAGGAAAGGTGGAAAAGAACAGGAAAGACCTTAATTTAGATTCTTAGGTTCGGGAGGTACGTTATACAAAGGGAAGGTGTTAGCACCCTTTGTATCCGTGGTTATCCACGGGCTCTTAATTGCTCAATCATTTATGTTTTCTTTGGTTGGAAAAAGTGTTTGAGAAAAGTATGGAAGGTGTTTGGAAAAAAAAAAGAATTTAACTTTGTAATGATTCTTGAATGAATGTATACAAAGTGGTTATCTCGTTTAGTTTCTGAAAGTTGTTAGAAAAATATAACTCGGCAATGATCCTAGTACGGATGTATGCTAAGTGGTGATTTTCCAAAAAAAGGGATGTTTGAAATGTGTAAGGTGGGAAAAATATTTTAGGTTATGAAGGAGCAATTAAGGGTATACCTGTCCGAGGTCTTTCCGGGCATTTCCTATCCTTATGAGGGTAAAACTGTCCTTACTATTGAGAAGTAAGTAGTTTTATCCTTGGGATGTAGAAGGGTCATCGTAGGGTCGTTGATTGGTCATTGAAGGCAACAGTTATGAGGATACCTTAGCATTCGAAGGGACTATCATCATTTAACCGTAGGCTACACCGGAGGGTCATCGAGGGACAAAATCGTATTTCCGAAGGCAACATCCGAGGGACTATGATGATTTAACCAAAGGGTCTTTGCTAAGTGTATCCCCATATTCGCGGGACATGACCGTATTACGTAATCGGGGGGTAACAAAGAGAGAGGTCCGATATTATTTATTTAAAGTCCATATTTTAACAATTAATTAAATAGCCGTAATCAGTTAGGTAATTAGGGCCACAGTAAATCGATGAAATCAATACATTAAAAATCAAGCTTGGTGATTCAAGATGAATCTCCACATTAAAATTAGGTCATCCAAAAGCCATCTCCTCAAAAGTGTCCACACCTAAAGCGGCATGCCTAGCCGGCTGTTTCTTTGGAAGTATGCTAGCCTTTACACCATGCAACATACGGGTTAGAGCATTGAGATAAAATATGATTTGACAATTGCACCATAAAATACACATAACAGTCATGAGTTCAGGCCAAATGATGCAGAATCATGATTAGATAAATATAAGATAGAACAGCACAGAGACAAGGCAGCCACTGTCCCGTTCGCCTCTGCTTCGCCTAGCGAAGGCCCAGCGAATGCTCGCTGCAGGCTCGCTTAGCGACGTGCTAGCGAGCGGCCACGGGAGTTTGGCAGCAGCATGACTTCCGAAAACTTGTATTTTCACGGCATTGGATTACAGGCATAGCATATACAATTATATAGGATGTTCATACTTAGATTCACATGTGAAATCAAATTATATATCAAAACTTTAATCGTAATGCATCATGTATGTAAAGAATATCGATTGGAAATGTAAAACAGTGGTGATACGCAAACCTGTGTGCAATTGCGATATTGAAAGGGGCTGATCGTTTGGATGCCGGATTGAGTTGGGCGGCGGTAGTTTCGGTGCGGATGGGCTGCCTTCAGGTTAGTAGGGTTTCTGCACCAGGGTTTCCGTCCTTCTCTGTCCGTCTTGGTCTCTCCATTTGTGTCTGTTTGTGTGTGTCCTTTTTCGCAAGCTTCGCTAGGCGAAGGAATTGCTCGCCTAGCGAGCAAGCCATTCTGGGCTTTTTTTCTGGATCTGATGCTTCGCTGGGCGAGTGTCATGATGAAGTGTTCGCTAGGCGAAGGAATTGCTCGCCTAGCGAGCAGGCTATTTTGGGCCATTTTTGGATTGGGCCTGTTGTGAGCTGGGCTCTTGTTCCTTTAATGTCAGTGCCTTGCAGAATAAGCCAGAGGGTCTTGAAAATAAGCCGACAAGATTACCGGGCAAATTTTGGGGTATGACAGCTGCCCCTGTTCAATACTCTTGAACCGAGAGAGTAGAATGGTATGTGCCGTTCGTGGTCTGGAGGTGAAAGATTATTGAACACTAGAATGCCCCGAAAATTTGCGCTTGTCCATTAGTCTTGATGGGGATGGGCTTAAAGATGCCATCCAGGAAGCTTGGTGAGGAGATCTTCAGATTGTGTCGTACGTTAGACAATATCTGGAGACATGGGTGTCACACCGGGTCGTACGTCAGACCGTATAGTGAGTCATCCATTATGCTGTCGACTTCGCCGGGGAGTCGGAGGGTGTTATATACTGCTGGAGATAAGGGATCAGAATGGACCGTACTTTAGGTCGTGTCTGAATACCAGAGTGAGTTGTTCATTAGGCGAATGGCTTTGCTGGGGATGAAAGATCAGAATGGATCGTATGCTAGATCGTATCTGAGTTGCAGAATGAGCCGTACACTGGGCTGTATCTGACGAAGGTGGAATTAGGATGGATCGTACGCTAGATCGCACCTGAGTTGAAAGTCCAAATGGGTCGTACGTTAGACCGTATTGGAGTTGTAGAATGAGCCGTACGTTAGGCTGTATCTGAGCTGAAGATCCAAATGGGTCGTACGTTAGACCGTATTGGAGTTGCAGAATGAACCGTACGTTAGGTTGTATCTGAAAAAGAAAGTAGTCGTACACTAGACTATACCCCGGAATGTACCGTACGCTAGGCAGCATCTGAGGATTTGAGTGTCCAAATGGGTCGTACGTTAGACCGTATTGGAGTTGTTGAAAGTCAGAATGGATCATACGTTAGACCGTATCTGAGCTGAAGGTCCAAATGGGTCGTACGTTAGACCGTATTGGAGTTGCAGAATGAGCCGTACGTTAGGCTGTATCTGAAGAAGAAAGTAGTCGTACGCTAGACTACACCCCGGAATGTACCGTACGCTAGGCAGCATCTGAGGATTTGAGTATCCAAATGGGTCGTACGTTAGACCGTATTGGAGTTGTTGAAAGTCAGAATGGATCGTACGTTAGACCGTATCTGAGCTGAAGGTCCAAATGGGTCGTACGTTAGACCGTATTGGAGTTGCAGAATGAACCGTACGTTAGGTTGTATCTGAAGAAGAAAGTAGTCGTACGCTAGACTACACCCCGGAATGTACCGTACGCTAGGCAGCATCTGAGGATTTGAGTATCCAAATGGGTCGTACGTTAGACCGTATTGGAGTTGTTGAAAGTCAGAATGGATCGTACGTTAGACCGTATCTGAGCTGAAGGTCCAAATGGGTCGTACGTTAGACCGTATTGGAGTTGCAGAATGAGCCGTACGTTAGGCTGTATCTGAAGAAGAAAGTAGTCGTACGCTAGACTACACCCCGGAATGTACCGTACGCTAGGCAGCATCTGAGGATTTGGGTATCCAAATGGGTCGTACGTTAGACCGTATTGGAGTTGTTGAAAGTCAGAATGGATCGTACGTTAGACCGTATCTGAGCTGAAGGTCCAAATGGGTCGTATGTTAGACCGTATTGGAGTTGCAGAATGAACCGTACGTTAGGTTGTATCTGAAGAAGAAAGTAGTCGTACGCTAGACTACACCCCGGAATGTACCGTACGCTAGGCAGCATCTGAGGATTTGAGTATCCAAATGGGTCGTACGTTAGACCGTATTGGAGTTGTTGAAAGTCAGAATGGATCGTACGTTAGACCGTATCTGAGCTGAGGGGGTCATATGTTGGGTTGAATCAGAATGAACCGTACGTTGGGCTGTATCTGATAATATTCGTTGTATTTGCAGTGAATGTCTGGGGTGGGCTTAGAGATGCCACCATTAGAAGAATGTCTGTCACATGGATTATATCCGAGAGCTGTATTCGAATCTTGAATGTGATCAGGAGGATAATTAGCCTGAAAAATAAAGTTAGTTTCATGCAATGTCATGATGCATGAGATGCAAATGTTGTATGCATGCGTGTGCTGTGAAATGATGTGATGAGTGAATTATGTGTCTGGAATAAATGCGAGCAGTGTATGCATGTATATGTTATGAAATGATGTAATGTATATGATGCGGAATGAAAATTGTATGTAGGTATGTGATGTGAAATGATGTAATGAATGCACTATGCGTCTGAAACGTTCTTCCAGGGGACTCTACTGGGGGGATAAATCTCAGTCTCCTGGTCGGAGATATTTGTATTGATGACCCTTCCTTAGCTGGGGGATTTGACTTCTGTCTGATGGTAGAAACATTTGACAGAGCCTGGCTGGGGATAGAAAAGGTGACCAATTCGTCCGGTTTTGCCAATTTCTTCTGGGAAATAGCTGGTTCTTGTTGGGGAACAGAATTAGCGACGGACTCATTGGAAAGCGTGGTTAGACCTTCTCCTTGGTCCTGAAGTCTCGTAGTAATTGCTATTTCTATTTTAGGCATGTATTTTTGATAAACATTGATCATATTCAAATGCATATATCAATTCAAATTAAATCAATGGACGTTTATGCAAACAAAACAGAAAAGTAAAAATAAAATAAAATTGCATTGATTTTTTGAAAGAGGGCCTATGAACAGGCAATTCGTGTACAGGGAGACAGAAATCCTAGAAAGAGGAAATTGTTAGGCAAACGAGGAGAAAGCTATGCAGAAAAAAGTCCTATCGATTCTAATCCCACTACTGTCATTATGTCTTCAAGTATCCCATCCCTTGCTATCGGATAGAGGTGATTGGCTTGTTCAGTCCCTTGAACTTGGTTGAAGCTGACAGAGAACAGGACATAGTCATACGCTTTAATCCCTAATTTTTGCCTGGACCGCCTTTTCAGGTTTTCAGTCCACCGGGATACCCTTTTTTGCCCAAGCCGCCTTTTCAGGTTTTCGACTTGCCGGGTGTCTGTCTTTATATATTTATCCTTAATTTTTGCCCGAACCCTTTTGGTTCGCCGGGATGCCCTTACTTTTGCCTAGGTACGTCGACCTAGCGGGTCTCTTTTATGCGTAGTATTTTTTAACTATGTCCGCGTTCACAGGATGCGGGAAGTCTTCGCCATCCATTGTAGCAAGTATCATGGCTCCACCGGAGAATACCTTCTTAACCACAAATGGCCCTTCGTATGTGGGAGTCCACTTGCCTCTGGGATCCCCTTGTGGTAGAATGATGCGCCTGATCACCAAGTCGCCAATTTGATACACCTGTCTCTTGACTCTTTTGTTAAATGCCTGGGTCATGCGCTTCTGATATATCTGCCCGTGACAAACAGCCTCAAGTCTCTTCTCATCAATCAAATTTATCTGATCGAGCCGAGTCTGAATCCATTCATCCTCGCCTAAACCCGCCTCTTTCATGATCCTTAGAGAGGGAATCTGAACTTCCACTGGTAAAACGGCTTCCGTTCCGTAGACTAAAGAGAAAGGAGTTGCCCCTGTCGAAGTGCGTACTGAAGTGCGATAACCATGGAGAGCAAATGGTAACATCTCATGCCAGTCTTTGTACGTTACTGTCATCTTTTGTATGATCTTCTTGATGTTCTTATTAGCAGCCTCTACGACGCCATTCATCTTTGGCCGGTACGGAGAAGAATTATGGTGTTTAATTTTGAACTGCGTGCAGAGTTCAGTAATCATCTTGTTGTTCAAATTAGTACCATTGTCAGTGATAATTCTTTCAGGGATGCCGTATCGACAAATAAGGCTATTCTTGATGAACCGTGCCACCGCTTCTTGGTGACAGAAGTGAATGAGGCTGCCTCTACCCACTTCGTAAAGTAATCAATAACAACGAGAATGAAGCGATGTCCATTAGAAGCCGTGGGTTTAATCTCTCCAATCATATCGATGCCCCACATTGCAAAGGGCCAAGGAGCTGTCAACACGTTCAATGGAGCAGGAGGCACATGTACTTTGTCCGCATAGATCTGACACTTGTGGCAGGTTCTGGAGTGATGGTGGCAATCAGCTTCCATGGTAGACCAATAATACCCTGATCTCAGAATCTTCTTGGCCATTGTATGTCCATTAGAATGAGTCCCAAAATTACCATCGTGCATGTCTTCCATAATCCTTTCTGCTTCCTTTCTATCCACACAGCGAAGCAGAGTCGAATCATGATTAAGTTTGTATAACACTCCATTACTCAGAAAGAATTTAGCGGAGAACTTCCTCAGGAATTTTCTGTCATTGATGGATGCCCCTTTAGGGTATTCCTGAGCTTCTAAGTATCTTTTTACGTCGTGGAACCAAGGTTTCTCCTGTACCCTCTCAGTGTTAAGTCCATAACAGTATGCCGGTTCATCTAACCGTTCAATGGTAATCATGGGAGCTTCGCTGTCCCATCTGACTCTGAACATAGATGACATGGTAGCTAATGCGTCTGCCAACTGATTCTCCTCTCGTGGAATATGTTCAAATGTAATCTCTTCAAAGTATGGGATTAATGTCATCACCCGCTCTCGATAAGGGATGAGATTCAGATGTTTAGTGTCCCATTATCCTTTGATCTGACTGATTACTAATGTTGAGTCTCCGTACACACTCAAAAACTTGATTCGCCGATCTATAGCAGCTTTGAGTCCCAAAATACATGCTTCATACTCAGCCATATTATTGGTACAATGAAAACACAGTCTAGCAGTGAAAGGTGTATGGTAACCTCCGGGAGAAATGATTACAACACCAACACCATGGCCCAATGCATTGGAAGATCCATCAAAAACCATAGTCCATCGGGATCCCAGTTCGGGTCCTTCATCCGGTTTAGGTTTTTCATCATCAGTAACAAGCATGACATCCTCATCTGGGAACTCAAAATTCATAGATTGATAATCGTCCACCGCCTGATGAGCCAAATGATCAGCTAGCACGCTTCCTTTGATGGCTTTCTGGGTAGTATACTGGATGTCGTACTCCGTTAAGATCATCTGCCATCTCGCTATTCTTCCGGAGAGGGCAGGTTTCTCGAACATGTATTTGATGGGGTCCATCCTAGAAATCAACAAAGTGGTATGATTCAACATATACTGTCTTAGTCGGCGAGCAGCCCAGGCCAAAGCACAGCAAGTTCTCTCGAGCAGTGAGTATCTTGTTTCACAGTCGGTACCTTTTGCTAAGGCAGTGTATGACATGCTCTTTTCGACCAGACTCGTCATGTTGCCCCAGCACACCTTATTGAATTTTCTAACACGGCCAAATACATGATTAGAGGTCTTCCTTCAACTGGCAGCATCAGAATTGGAGGTTCTTGGAGATACTTCTTGATTTCGTCGTTCAGCATCCCGTACCATCTCTTGATTTTTTTTCTCAGTAATTTGCAAGTAGCAGTCAAGTGTGGAATGAATCGAGCGATGTAATTCAAGTGTCCCAAGAAACCTCCGACTTCTTTCTTGTCTATTCCAGTACCTAGATTTACGATTTCGAGTGACTCTTCATGCGGCTGTATAGTCCTTTCCTCTTGCAGTAACAGTCTGGCAAGCTCTCCAGGTACTTCACAATCTTCCTCACTTCCATCTTCGGCTTGGTAGATCGGATTTTCAAAGTCATAATGAACAGTAGTAGAACTATTATCAATAGGATCCAGAGTGGATATGGATATGCAATTTGTTACGTGAGTGTGTGCAAGAAAACATAGCTTGTTTGAAAAATGACAGGAAAGATAAAGAGCGCAATATTTGAATGCAAAAAGTCCATTGATTTATTGAATGTAAATATGCTTATGAAAATGACAAAACCCTTGAAAAATTAGCTATTATGCCCCGGGTATAGACACAATGCTTTAAGAAGTTCAATTGAAAAATTAAAAGCTTGCAATACTAAATGGACAATAACAATTACTCCTGACTAAAGGAGATCGGGATAGTGTCTTCAGCCTTCCAATTATTGAGTCCGTCACCAATTGTTGGAAAAATCCAGCTATCCAGGTCGCAATCGCTATCATCATCTTCCACAGCATTGACAGTCTCGTCATGGTTAGGCAGAGGAGCAGTGACGTCATTAGGAGTCTCCGGAGGATCAGAGGTAGCCGCCTGTATCTTTCCGCTTCGAATGCCGCTTTCAACATGTTCACCTGTCAATATAAGTTCAGTGAAACCCGATGAGGCAATTCTCAATAGATGGCTGTAGAATGGGCCAGTCAGTGTGCTCATGAACATGTCCACCAATTCTCGATCAGTCATAGGGGGTTTGACTCTGCCAGCCAAATCTCTCCATTTCTGAGCATATTCTTTGAAGCTTTCTTTAGATCCCATAGCCATATTCTGCAACTGTAGCCGAGTAGGCGCTAGCTCAGAATTATACTGGTACTGTTTATAGAAAGCTGTTGCTAAATCAGTCCAGGTGCGGATGTCAGAACTTTCGAGCTGATAATACCATTCCAACTGAGTGCCAGACAGACTTTCTTGGAAGAAATGGATCCACAGTTTCGTATCAGTGGTATGCGGCTGAATCTTTCTCACGTAAGCTCTCAGATGCATCTGAGGATAAGATGCCCCATCATACTGAGTGAAAGCGGGGACCTTGAATTTGCGAGGAATGATCACATCGGAGACTAGACCCAAACTTTCGAAATCCAGACCGGGCGCCTTCTGACCCTCTATAGCTAGCATGCGTTCTTCCAACAACTTGTACTTGTCATCTTTTGGAGAATACTGTTCATTCTCGTAATCTTCATCGTCATCCTCAGGGTTGAAAGGATCAGCATTCTCATCTTCTGAATCTGTCTCTGTTTCCTCTTCTTGATCCTTCGGAATTCGAATCTCGACTCTTGTGGCCCGTCGTTTGAGCCTTCTTCCCGGGTTAATGTAACTCACAGGTTTCTTGTCTTTCTTCTCGAGCAATAGAGCCTTTAGTTCCTCCTGCCCCTTGGATAAGTTCAAGATCATCTCCTGGAGTTGAGCATTCTGAGTCTGGAGATCTTTGACGGCTTGTTCGAGGTCCATTTTTCTGTTTGCAGGAAAACCGTGAGAACACTGATCCCTTTAGAGTACCTGGTATGCTATGTTATGTTATGCTATGCAATGTATGAAATGTTTTCAAGGCCTTTTGGAATTTAACTTTGTATAGACTACCAAAAAAGACACTTTTTTTTTGTTTTTTTGTTTTTTTTTTGTTTTTTTTTTTGTTTTTTTTTTATACAAAACAGAGCAAAGTTAAATCCCTAAGTCCTTGAAATGGTTAGTACAATGTTATGATGTCATGATGTTATGATGTTAAGATGTTATGATGTTATGAGGTTAAATAAATAACAAGCACAAGCAAGTCACACAACCATCATTCCTAGGTTTTAAGGCTTGCATGAGTTCCATAGGTAAGTACCCTCCCCACTGAAGTTTGGTTGGTTCAACCTGTCCTAGAATAGTAACCGGGTTCTAGAAGGATCTCCAATCATTGACCTTCCTTTAAGTCCACTTCAGTGCAACACCAAGTGGTTGACCAAAGCTTCCCTAAAATCCAATCTCAAGGAGTGTAGTATCGAGTATCAATCAACCTCAGTCGGAACCGAAGCCAGTTATCTCACTACTTTCTAATGGCTAGGATGAGTCAATTAGGGTTCTAAAGGTCTGGTTAATGCTTTGATGACACCACGCGAATGCCAAATTTTTCCTCAAGTGAACATTAGGAACATCAGGACATCCAAAGTGTCACATTAACCGTAGCCATCATTTTAACCATTCCAGTATACGCCGGATAGTCGCGATGATCTATTGCTACTTACCTAAGGTACACTAGATCCGGGTGTAGGATCTTTCACTCAAAAATACCCTTAAAAGAAGGAACAATTAGGAAAACATGAATGATTTTTTAAGGTGGACCTCTCTTTGTAGTCCCCAGCAGAGTCGCCAGTTCTGTCATACGGTGAACTGACTTTATTGTGTTTTTAATCGCAATGTCGCGGTTAGCAAGAGTCGCCACCGACTTTTCTTTTATCCCATAAGGAAAGGTGGAAAAGAACAGGAAAGACCTTAATTTAGATTCTTAGGTTCGGGAGGTACGTTATACAAAGGGAAGGTGTTAGCACCCTTTGTATCCGTGGTTATCCACGGGCTCTTAATTGCTCAATCATTTATGTTTTCTTTGGTTTGAAAAAGTGTTTGAGAAAAGTATGGAAGGTGTTTGGAAAAAAAAAAAAGAGAATTTAACTTTGTAATGATTCTTGAATGAATGTATACAAAGTGGTTATCTCGTTTAGTTTCTGAAAGTTGTTAGAAAAATATAACTCGGCAATGATCCTAGTACGGATGTATGCTAAGTGGTGATTTTCCAAAAAAAGGGATGTTTGAAATGTGTAAGGTGGGAAAAATATTTTAGGTTATGAAGGAGCAATTAAGGGTATACCTGTCCGAGGTCTTTCCGGGCATTTCCTATCCTTATGAGGGTAAAACTGTCCTTACTATTGAGAAGTAAGTAGTTTTATCCTTGGGATGTAGAAGGGTCATCGTAGGGTCGTTGATTGGTCATTGAAGGCAACAGTTATGAGGATACCTTAGCATTCGAAGGGACTATCATCATTTAACCGTAGGCTACACCGGAGGGTCATCGAGGGACAAAATCGTATTTCCGAAGGCAACATCCGAGGGACTATGATGATTTAACCAAAGGGTCTTTGCTAAGTGTATCCCCATATTCGCGGGACATGACCGTATTACGTAATCGGGGGGTAACAAAGAGAGAGGTCCGATATTATTTATTTAAAGTCCATATTTTAACAATTAATTAAATAGCCGTAATCAGTTAGGTAATTAGGGCCACAGTAAATCGATGAAATCAATACATTAAAAATCAAGCTTGGTGATTCAAGATGAATCTCCACATTAAAATTAGGTCATCCAAAAGCCATCTCCTCAAAAGTGTCCACACCTAAAGCGGCATGCCTAGCCGGCTGTTTCTTTGGAAGTATGCTAGCCTTTACACCATGCAACATACGGGTTAGAGCATTGAGATAAAATATGATTTGACAATTGCACCATAAAATACACATAACAGTCATGAGTTCAGGCCAAATGATGCAGAATCATGATTAGATAAATATAAGATAGAACAGCACAGAGACAAGGCAGCCACTGTCCCGTTCGCCTCTGCTTCGCCTAGCGAAGGCCCAGCGAATGCTCGCTGCAGGCTCGCTTAGCGACGTGCTAGCGAGCGGCCACGGGAGTTTGGCAGCAGCATGACTTCCGAAAACTTGTATTTTCACGGCATTGGATTACAGGCATAGCATATACAATTATATAGGATGTTCATACTTAGATTCACATGTGAAATCAAATTATATATCAAAACTTTAATCGTAATGCATCATGTATGTAAAGAATATCGACTGGAAATGTAAAACAGTGGTGATACGCAAACCTGTGTGCAATTGCGATATTGAAAGGGGCTGATCGTTTGGATGCCGGATTGAGTTGGGCGGCGGTAGTTTCGGTGCGGATGGGCTGCCTTCAGGTTAGTAGGGTTTCTGCACCAGGGTTTCCGTCCTTCTCTGTCCGTCTTGGTCTCTCCGTTTGTGTCTGTTTGTGTGTGTCCTTTTTCGCAAGCTTCGCTAGGCGAAGGAATTGCTCGCCTAGCGAGCAAGCCATTCTGGGCTTTTTTTCTGGATCTGATGCTTCGCTGGGCGAGTGTCATGATGAAGTGTTCGCTAGGCGAAGGAATTGCTCGCCTAGCGAGCAGGCTATTTTGGGCCATTTTTGGATTGGGCCTGTTGTGAGCTGGGCTCTTGTTCCTTTAATGTCAGTGCCTTGCAGAATAAGCCGGAGGGTCTTGAAAATAAGCCGACAAGATTACCGGGCAAATTTTGGGGTATGACAGAAGCGAATGCAGTAAATCAAAGGTGAGACGATCAAAGTCCAGAAATCATCATAGTTATAGTTTGTTAGAGTATGTGATTGTATACTTGTACATGCACTATGACTATGATAGGGATCATATAATCCTATAAAATCTAAAGTGTATGTTCATATTCAACAATGAAGAATATCACATTTACTCATATTATGGTATCATAAGCAATCTCATGGAGAATAGTTTTCGATTCTTCATTATCTTCCAAGTTTCACTTTGAAGCTTGATTGTTCTTTTATTTTTTGGATTCTTCCTCGTTGATTTATATCCACTAAAACACCACTTTTTGCAATCGTTTTCTTCTACACATTTGTTCTTCATTTGCAGAACCATCATCTGTCTTAATTTAATCTTGTTTTGTCAACAATGGCGCCACAACCAACTCAAATTCAAATTGACCTACCTCAAATTGATACAATGTTGTATGTTCATGTAAGTATTGGTCTAAATTGTGTGACAGTCACGTAAAAAATCAATGGAAACAATTATGCAGTATGAAGTAGATATATGCACATAACTCTTAGAGGTAAGAACAAATCGATAATCATTGATGGCTCCATGCAAATTCCAGATTTAGAAGACATCAATCATGTGACATGGGAGAAATACAATACTTGGTTACATTCTTGACTCATAAATTATGTTTTTGATACTATTACACCAACCATATTTTTTCATGAAAATCCTATAGATGTGTGAAACGATCTTATGGAAATGTTTTCCAAGATTGGTTGTGTTTGTGTCTCTAAACTTATATTTCAACTTAACAATCTCAAACAATAATCAATAACTATTCTTGAATACTTCATGAGATGGATGCTCTTCGGGATGAGATAACTATATATCGATCAACTCCATCATGTCCTTATCCTCACCTCTACAGATATGAAACAATTAGATCTACAAAAAATTACACACTTTAGGACCAAATCATTCAGTTTCTAACTGTTTTAAATAACCAATTTTCATTTGCAAAGAGACTAATGTTATTGATGGATTACTTACCATAAATAAAAAAATTATATTCATTATTTGCTCAAGAAGAGGGAAACATTATCCCTATGAGTATCATTGATGAATCCAACATAATAGTTAATGTTTATGATCCAAAAAGGGCTATTGTTGTGGCAGAGGTTTCAATCATAGAGGTAGTGGAAATGATAATTCTATGGATTATGCTCATTGTAATATAAGTGGACACACCATTTAGTTTTGTTATTGTAAACATGGTCATCCTCATGTGAACAAGTCTACTGCTGCAGCAGTAGTGCAAATAAAAAGTGTAATTTTTATCGTATTCACAAGGATTAATTGTGTTTCAAATATCGTTCAATAATTTCTATTACTTTAAGTTTGGTTTATATGGAGATTGATTGTTTGGTGAGTACTTGAAAAGTAAAATAATAGAAAACAAACTTTCAGTGTTTCAACAGTGAAAAAACTTTGTTGAGCTTAAACTTCATTGACATGTTCTTATGTAGCATCCTTGATCAGTAATATGCAATTATAACAAGTTATTAATATTACCGCAAAGGCACTCATTGCGGATAATCTTTGAGTCAACAACATGAGATCAACCATATTATCTAATAGATGATCTCTCATCCTATTAATGTCCATTTTCATCGGTATCATCATTAGATGTGGATATTAAACTTAAATCTATATCTAGACTTTAGCATCCAACAAATGACATACTTAATCTAGTAATAGCCAATACCTTTTGAATATTAAGTCATACCATGAAAACATGTTTTAGGTAGCTAATCTAAAACAAGAAATAATAATGAATAATCCATCAAATATTAAAATTTAATAAGAATTACGTAGAAAAACATGGTTGGGATCAAAATATAAGTAACAAGACAACTACATCTAACCCCAACAAAAGATAAAATTATATACGCTTAATCATCATAGCTTTATAATAAATCTCTAGAAAAAAGAAGTTGAAAAACACCAATTGACGATCTTCCTCTCCTATTCTCTCCTGTTGTGATTTATGGTGAAAACCTAGTTTCTCTAAAGAACCCCCTTGAATCCATTGACTTTTGGTCCTATATGATTGCATGACACCCCTATTTATAGAGTTGGTAAAGTTAGGCTCACTAAGCGCACCACCCAAGCTCACTAAGCGCACCAGTCAGGCTCGCTTAGCGCTCATACTTTCTTATAGGTTTAGTAATTCCAGCTACCTAGGAATAAACTTTCCGCATTATACGCTCTCTAAGCACACATCCTATGCTCGCTTAGCCACCAAAACCTTCCTTCACCTTGAAGTAACTTAACTTTGAAGTCTTTGAACCACCTTTACTTGCTAAGTGCATTTTTGTTTCCTTGCTTAGAGAGGTTTCACATTTGCTCGATAAGCGCACATGTATTCTTGGTCAGCGAGCCTTGATTTGCTGGGAAAGTTTTTGGCTTAGTATCTTGTGCTATTTTGGTGATTTCTTGTTCTTTTTTTGTCTATTTATAATAAATACATAGTTAAAATTTTCAGACTAGCATTTTATCACTTTTCATTGATAAATTAAGGGATTTTCCTTTTATTTCTTGCAAAATAAGTCAATAAGTGCCTATGTATTTTACGTATTTTTGGCACTTATCACCTATCTCATCTTATAATCCATCTAGCAGCAACATTCTGTATGAATCTCACAATATGACTACCATGCCCGACACAAGTAACCAAGTTCATGTTGTTTTTGGTCTTATTTAGGAGAAATATGACCAACGTGTATTCTTGCTCTAACAAGAAAATTTAACGCCTTCAGATATTCATGGAATTGGTTCGAGTTCTAATCAACTTGCACACCCACTTCTCACAATAGTGGTCTTTCACCAAATGATCCTATTGCATCATGTATTTTTACTACCATTTCTTGTTTTATAAGTAACAATTCAAAATGTTGACTTATTGATTATGGAGAAAATGACCATATTTGTTCTTCTAAAGATATTTTTGAACCATTTTATTGCATTAGGCATATTAAAACGTATTTACCAAATAATCATTCAGTTCAAGTGCATTATGTTGGTAATGTTCAGTTTCCCCTAGTTTATATATCACTAATGTTTATATTCACATGAGTTCAAGCTAAATCTTTTTTGTGTGTGTCTAAATTGTGTCAATCTTTAGCATGTACTATCCAATTCACTAATCGTCTTTGTTACATACATGTTATTAAGTCCTTGTAGATGATTGGTTTGATTAATAAAGTGAATAAAATATATCAACTAAAGATGGAGGATAAATTCACATACCAGACAAACTATATGTTCATACATAGACTCAAAAATGCCAACACCTTAAATACCTCACAATGTAATCATTCAATTTCTATGTCATCTCTTTGGCCCTTTAGGTTAGGCCATTTTTCTTTCTATATAATGGCTCATATGTATCAATTGTATTCAACTATTACACATTATACTAAATTTGTTTGTGATATTTTGCATTTTTAAAATAAAAAAAGAAAGAAAAGGAAAATGCCTTTCAAATTTATTATTTCACGTGCTATTTAAAATTTTAAACTATTGCATTATGACATACAGGGACCAATTTCAACCTAATCAGATCATGGACACAAGTTCTATTTTTACCATATTTAATAGTACATTCACTTGAATAGTTCTTTTAGAAGTTCAAAGCTTAAGTTTCATCTCATGTTCAAAACTTCATACAAATGATTGAAAATCAACACTAAACCAAGTCTAAAATTGTAAGGACTGATATTGGTCATTTTCCTTATCCACATTCTATAATTCTAAATTATACACCATCAAATATCCTATGTGGAAACTCCTCAATAAAATAATATAGTGGATAGAAAACACAAGCATATCCTAAGTGTAGGCAAGGACCTATTATACCAATCCAAACTTCATAAACAATTCCTCTTATGTACTAAATTATGTTGTTTTTCTGATAAAAAGAATTACCACACTAATACTTCAAAAAAAAAACTCCATATACCTTATTACATGATAAAGAACTTGAACTAAATAGTTTCAAAGTATTTGGATGTTTGGTATATGCATCAATCTTTCAATCACAAAAAAATAAATAGAAGACATAGCTAGAAAAACTGCTTTCTTAGAATACAAGGCATATTTCACGATTTTCATGCTTGAACTTCATTTTAAAGAATTTTTTATATTTATACATACATCATTCCATGAATATATAATTACTTATCACACTCCTAATACATCTCCCACTAACAACTATAATTTATATCTAACATATAACTCACCTCAACCACTTACACATATTTCGATCCATACAACACCATTGACTATACCTAAACAAAACCATACCACTACTCAATCAATATCATCACAAAATTACAACAATAATATTGAACCTTTAATTTTTAATTATATTGATCATATACTAATTTTATTGAAACACCACCCACATTTGAACAACCCAATCCTATGATATTTGGGCAATCAAACCCCATCCTTGACACAAAACACTCCACAAAAACAAACACCCTTTATTATATCTCAAATTTTATATATGTATTTTATTAATTAATGCACCAAATCAATCATCCTCAAGAATGAACTACCATCTATCAAACTATATGTCTTATTCAAGTTTGTCTCCTTCATTCAATCATTTTGTCATGTCCATAGGCACCCTATATAAACCAACTAGATATGTTGAGGCAATAAAATTTGAATGTTGGAATCAATAAATGCAAGCTAAATTATCAACTCTTGAAAGAACATGTACATGGAATTTTGTTGAGTTACTAACCAATATCAAACTAATTGGCTGCATATGGATATAGGAAATCAAATATCATGTTGATGACTTAGTGGAAATATTCAAATCCTAACTGGTGGCAAATGGCTAAAACCAAATTTAGAGGAATAATCATTTTGACACATACTCACTTGTAGAAAAATTAACCTATGTCGGACTTGTCATAAGTCCCACAATAATCAATAATTGGTTCATCCATCAATTAGATGCAAGAAAATGTTTACATGACTATTCTACCAGGTATTGTTCCCTCTAAACCCAATCAAGTGTGTAAGCTCATCAAATCATTATATATCCTCAAGAAAGTCAACCGAGACTAGCATGAAAGGCTCACATCGTTGCATGTTACACACAAATTTCACCAAGCCAATTCTGACCATTCCTTGTTCATCAAGAAAACTTCTCAATCATTTACCTTCCTTTTAGTTTATGTTGATGATATCATAATTGCAGGTAATTCATTGGTTGATCTCGACAACATCAATCAAGTCATCCATCACACATTCTAAATAAAAAATCAGGGAAGGTTAAAGTACTTCTTATGTATTTAAGTGGCTCATATGCAAATAAAATATTGTCTATATTTGATCACAAATGCAAGAATGCTCTGATCAAAGGCAGTCACAACTCATGCAGATCCAACCAATAAATTACTTAATGATGCGCATTCTGCATTTTCATAGATATTCATGAATAAATGCACCTCACTAGAAGACTGCTTTACCTTACCACCACAAGACTTGATATCATATTCATTCCATGTTTATTAAGTCAGTTTCTAAAAAATTCCACCATTAATCATTACAAAATTGTCAAGGGGACATTAAGATACTTAAAATGATGTCTTTCTCAGGGCCTCTTCTTTCTTGGAGATTATTCACTACAACTTATTGATTTTTTCAGATGCTGATTAAGTTGGTTATGTTGAAAATCGAAGATCTATCTTCGGCCAATGTTTCTTCCTTATCAAGTCCCTCATTTAGATCATCCTTTGAAGTCGAGTAATGTGTTATTACTGCAACAACTTGTTAAATGCAATGGCTGGTCTATCTCTTTCAAGACATTTAAGTTTCATGCTTCAAACCACATGTTCTATATTTCGACAATCTCAACGCCATTCACATTTCAATCAATCACGTGTTTCATGAAAGAACCAAACATTTGGAGATTGATTGTCATATTTTTCTAGAGAAAATGCAAGATAGCACGCTTAAACTACTTCTGGTCTCTTCCAAAGATCAAATTGCTTAATTCTTCACCAAATTTCTTCTGCAATAACCATTTCATCTTATACTATTCAAGTCGGAAATGATCAACATTTATCATTCAATTTGTGGGGGAATAACACACAATAATACTTAAACTACACTCAACATTATACACATATTAGATATAGTACACTAACTAAATTGGTGGTTAAGGTAGTTAAAATTGTTAAGGTAATTATAAATAGTTATAGTTTGTTAAGCATGTGATTGTATACTTGTACATACACTATAACTACCAATAGGGATCATATACTCCTATAAATTCAAAGTGTATGTTCATATTCAATAATGATGAAGATCACAATTTATACACATAGATATCCATAGATCTATATATTTGTGCATATTGATCTAGTTTGTAGATTAACAAAGATGTGAAAAAGTTTTATTTGACCCCATCCTCCCAACTTCCTTTAAAAGCATTCACTAATTCAAAAGTTACTTTCAAATCATCAATAGAGTAGTATAAGTTTCAGATGGATCGATATTGATTAAGAAAAAATTGGATTTAAATTAATCATTTTTTTTTTAAATTAGTTTGAATTTGAAAATAAAACAAATGCCTACCTATTTGAATTTAAAATAATTGAATTTGAACTAATAAATGTTTTGGATTTATTACAATTTGAATGGTCTACCAATTAACTAGATTTGAAAAAATTAAACTTAACCATCATTTTACCTATCTACTTAATAATGTAGTGTAATCCAAATTTTAATTCTTATGAAGTATGAAAATAGGGTAGGAGGAACAAGAAAATAAATACAACCCATTTTATATACTATACTTTAAAAGAATCATATGCATATGAGTTTGCTATTACTAGAATCTAAAATTCAATATAGAAGGGATGATGATGAGGATATTCTTGCTCAAAAATGCAATATTACTTAGATATCCAAAACATAAATATTTTGAATAATTATCTCATCCATATGTCCTAATCCTAGTCATTATCCTACTTACATAATCACTTAATTTAATATTATTATAGCTTAGCCAACTTGTCAAGAATTTCAGTCCATAGATTACAAGTTGATTAATTAGGAAGACATACATTGATTGATTCCCTTGTCATCTAATTGAAACTCACTTGGCATTATCATACAAAGGAATCTTCTTGATTATTTTGCTTAATTTAACAAAATATAATTCAAGTACTTTAAACTAATCTTTTAGCTAACTTGTTGGAACTAGTTTAAAAATTGAACTAGTGACTTAATTAACTATACCATTATTTTCCAACCCACTAAGTGCATAGTTTGTGTTAAAATTAAAACATTATAATATTAAACCACTATCAAATTCCATTATATAAATATCTACTTCTTAATTTGGATACATTCACTCCTCCTATCTTACCAAATTTGGCTATGTACACTTAGTAAAAAATCATTATAGTAAGTCACATCAAACACGATAATTAGTCTTTGGATAACCACACTAATCTTAACATAAATAGTATGTTCAAAAGGTAATCAATAATCAAAGACAAGGGTGAGTTTGTTCAAAGGTCATAATCATAATCAATCAAAAATATAAAAAATAATTGAAGCTTCTACAATATGCTTTTTGAATATCATGATCAATGTCACATTATATTATTATATATAAGATAAAATTAAAGTAGCACACTGTGCCACTAATTACTAAGCTGAAAAAGATAGATTGCATCACTAAAATTAAATCTAGGAATGGAATATTTTACTGAAAAATAATTCCACTATATTGATTTTGTTGCAACAAACACTGTACCCTACCTTAGACACCACTTGGTGGAGCCAAAAGATCATAATAAATAAATAAATAATTATTTTTAATTTATTATATTAATTATGCAATTTTATATTGTACACATTCCTTAAAATACAAGTGGCTTTCTAATTAAGTAAAGAGGTAATAGTAATCACTTTATTTAATTAAGTCAAAAACAAGTTGGAGGAAATTAAGCAATAATAGTGATTGTGTAGATGAGGAAACACTATATGTAATTTTCTTAACTTGTTGCAATCATTTCAATAATTTATATTAAGTTGATGTTATATATGCAGCCTATTATCATGAGATGAAAATATTTTGGTGAATAGATCATGAGATAGAATAAACAATTGCAAATGACATATATATATATATATATATATATATATATATATATATATATATATATATATATATATATATATATATAGATAACAAGTTCACCGCATATTCCTTATCATACACATATTCAAGATTAATTATAGGTCATTATAATTAAATTGACAAATTATCTACTGATTGATCATGATTAATATATACAGTCTAGAAAGACAGATGAAAAGGACTATGCAAAATTGATTAGTGAAATTAACACAAATTATTGAATGCGTAATTATATGACTATATATCTTTCCATCTATTTTATTGTTTTCCAAATATTCCATTTGGTTTCTTCAATAAAAAAGAAAGGAAAGAAAAAAGATTCCATGTGCTTCAAAGGATTTAATCTCTAAATCGGTTATTTATTTAAGTAAAAATACCTAACATTTGATGTTCCGTGTAGCGTAAATTAGGTTTAATATAGGAGAATTCTTCTTCTCACCCTTAAATTATATCTGGTACCTCCTATTTTTATATTATCCAAATTGATCCTGATTGAAAATTAAATAAAAAATTTGAACGGAATTTTCTATAGGCTTAACAAAATTTTCGATCCAATTCAAAACTTTCGATAGTATATTTTGAATCTTCGATATATTGGATATTTTAAAATTTTCAGTTTGATTAATTTTTGGAAATTTGAAGTTTACACGTTACTATAGAAAATTTCAACCAAAATAAAATTTTCGGTAGGGTTATTTTTTTGATTTTTTGGATGTTCAGGATTTTGCCGATAGTTTTGGATGATAGTGTTGCATCGACAATTTCGTGTGGTATATGTATAAATAAGGGGTCACATGTTTGATAAAAACATCTCAAAAAATGTCTCTTCCTCAATTTTTCATTAAGGCAGAAGTTTACTTTAACGAAGCTTCACCTCATGTAGAGTTCCGACTTCCGGATAGCACCATATCTCTCGTTAGCATGACGTCTAAGTTGAATGATATATTGCCTCATACTGAAACTAAGAAGGTGAGAAAGATCGAGTTTCGTGAAGATTAGATTGATACTGATGGGAGGGTGAAATACAACCTTATTAAGTTGAAGATCGACAAAGATGTGAAGGAAATATGGAGATCATTTTCGTCGTAGGATAACAAAGGGGGTGATCGAGTTAGATGCTAGGTTTTCAAGATCTGTTGACGACATAATGGAGATGCGGAAACGTCCAGAATCATCTGACAGTGTTTAGGTTTTTCTTATTTATTATTGTTTCCTTAAGTTATGTTTAAGTTAATGTTGATGTTGCATCTGTATTTCAGTTAATGTTGATGTTTAAGTTATGTCATCAAAAATATTATGCAATAAAAAAGTTATGATGAAAAAATCTGAATAGTATACAAATAATACATAATATACAAAATTCATGATATACAAAAGATGTCTAAATAGGCCCCCACGGGCTATGTCTGCAACCCTAGATAATCGAGTATAAACCTCGTCATCGACAACCTCCTTAACCACTGAAACAAGCACTCCATCAATAACAATAGCATTTGGCACCACCTCATCTCTAGGTTGCTCTAGTGGCCGTACCGAATGGTGTCGAGTGCTACGAGGTGCCCATAACTGACTCTACTCAGCCAACCGCTTTCGATGTGAACCGGTTGGGGCCACTTGTCCAGCCTGTATCTGGGAAGACTCAACCTTAGCACCCATGGGAGCCCTAGCCTGGTCTGCCTCTCGATCAACAAACTCTCCCTACAATAGTGTCGTCTCCGCCTTTATATTGCACTGCAAAATAAGGAGAAAAAAAATATTAGTAACTACCAGAAATTTCATAATTTCCGATATAAAACAAAATTTTGGTACATACCGGAAATTTCAAAATTTTCCGATATAAATTCCCATGTTATATATACCGGAAATTTTAGAATTTCCGGTACAAAACCAAGTTTTTATAACTACTGGAAATTACGAAATTCCAGGTTATTAATGGGATTTTGTACCGGAAATATTAAAAAAATTGGTAAACATTTCATGAAAACACCAGAAATATTAAAATTTCCGATACAAAATACCAAAGTTTTTGAAAAATTAAGTATAATTACTCATTGTTTTTGAAATTTCCGATACTTGCTCCAAATTTTTGGTATCGCCCCAACAATTTCAAATTCGCGCCTCTAGACTGTAAATTTCGAAATTTTTGGAAATGATTTTATAAGGGCAGTGTCGTTTTTTCATACACAATGAGGGATGTCAGGTCTAAGTGAGGGTGTAAAGTTAAATGCTCTTAATATAGATATTATATTGAAATCAATTGATAATATGGCATCGAAGAGCATGAATCGATTTTAGGATCTATTATAAAGTGGTATTCGAAAGATTTGATAGGTATGACTCAATTAAGTTATTTTTGTTTTTTTAGATGTACTCGTTAAAAGTATAATACATGAAAAATATTATGTTGTAAGGTTGTCAGAGGTTATTAGGGTTGTTATGCCGTTAAAGCATGCTCACGCAAGGGTGGTAAAAAGCTTTGTATATTGTTGTTTTTCAGATATATCCCTTTCCTCAAGCATCTCTTGGACTTGGAGCTTAGGCTCCAAGTAACAACAGTCATATCTCTTAGGAACATGAGGAATTAGTTTTTATTTCGTCATTATTCTAGAGAACAAGTCCATCATCTTTGACTGATTTTCATGTCATTACTAAGCGTTGACACTTTGCTTCCAAGGTTTTCATAGGTGGGCAAGCAATCCAGTCAGAGGGCACTCGTTATGATAAATGGACGAAGAATGGAAGCAAAAGGCGTCTACAGACCCTGCTTAGGGGAACACGCGTTACCCAATTCCAATTGGTGAGTATTGTGTCGACTCATGTGTTTTCGTTGCAAATATACCATTACATTGTCTCTCGAGCACGAGGCTTTGTATAAGGTGAAGTGATTTAGTCTTCTACTCTTCTACGAAGTTCCAATTGGAGTTCCTCAAGCGAGATTTTAAGCTTAGTCCTTCAGGAGAGACTTTAAGTTAGGTCCCTACGGAGAGACTTTAAGTTGAGTCCCTCACGCAAGACTTTAAGTTGAATATCTCAGGAGAGACTTTTAGTTGAGTCTCTCGGGAGAGACTTTAATGCGAGACCCTCAGGTGAGACTTTAAGACTCTAAGGAAAGACTTTAAGCCTCTCAAGCAAGAATTTAAGTTAAGTTCATCAATAGAGAATTTAAGGTGAGTCCCTTATGCGAGACTTTAAGTTAAGTCTCTCATGAGAGACTTTAAGATGAGTCCTCGGGAAATACTTTAATTTGAGCCCCTCGGGAGAGACTTTAAGTTGAGTCCCTTAGGCGAAAATTTAAGTTGACTCCCTCAGACGAGACATTAAGTTTAGTCCCTGAGGTGGGACTTTAAGATGAGTCCCTCACACGAGATTTTAAGTCTCTCAAGTGAGAATTTAAGCCGAGTCTTTTAGGAGAGACTTTAATTTGAGTGCCTCCGACGATACTTTAAGTTGGGTCCCTCAGGCGAGACTTTAAGTCGAGGCCCTCAAGCGAGACTTTGAGTCTCTTAGGCAAGACTTTAGGTTGATTCTCTGGGTTGAGACTTTAAGTTGAGTCCATCGGGAGAGACTTTAAGTTGAATTCCTCTATTGAGGCTTTAAGTTGAGTCTCTTAAGATATATTTTAAGTTGAGTCCCTCATGAGAGACTTTAAATTGAGTCCTTCATGCCAGATTTTAAGTTGAGTCTCTCATGTGAGTCTTTAAGTTGACTCCCTTGGGCGAGATTTTAATTTGAGTTATTTATTTGAGTATTTAAGTTATGTTGGCTATACGATAATCAGATTCACACTATGGTTTTTTATTCTTATCAATATAAGAATTCAAATGTATATCACTTAATGCTTAGGAATTGTTTAGGTTTTGAAACTTTTTTGGTTTCTTAATTCGTTTACAAAGTTTCAAACTATTTTGAAAATGGATGATATTTGAAAATAATCTTTGAATTGTGTAAATGAGAATGTGAAAGTTCTTAATTTGTTTTTAGGTATGTAGTGTTTTATATGCATATTTAGAAACCTCATAAGTTTGTAAAAGTTCCATGAAACTTTGTCATTCAAAACAATATCTTTGATTGATGAAAAGTTGCCTTGATTCATGTGGTAATTAATTACCATAGGGGTAATCAATTACCACAAATCCAACATTAAAAAATTGTATTTCACCAACTGGTAATCGATTCCCACATCCTAGTAATTGATTATCACTTTATTTTTTATACAGAAAATCATCAATTTTGCAGATTAACTTTATTGATTTTAATGCATAATTTTAAAAATATTTTAGGTTAACTTTGAATGATATTTTATAAGCTTTTAAGTGATATCAGAGATGAATCATGATATTGTAAAGATCAAAAAAATTTAACATAAACTTTGAATATCTTTGCCAATTGCTTTTGATATCGTTGTCTTTGTCTTTTGCTTTCTTTGTTGTCATTGTTGTCTTTATCTTTTTGTCCTTTTTGTTGATGTATTTGTATTCATCAAAACCCTAGTCAGGGTCAAGGATAAGATCTTATTCACAATCTCCCTTTTTTTTTATAATGACAAACATCCTTTGAAATTTTCTTGTTCATCATAGAGTCGTTGTAAAATTTTATAACCTTACAATTTGTACATCATCTCAAAACTCCCATATCTTGTATTTATCCCCGTGTCTTTTACAATTTAAGACTTTCTTGTCTTTTCTGAAAAATATCATGAACAAAACAAGAATAAATACCACATAATATCTCCCCCTTCTGGCATCATAAAAAAGGAGAAAAAGTATAATAACTAAGGGAATATTGTCGCTGCGCGAAAAATACAGAGTCACCACCAAAGTTTATATATTCCAAAGGAAAAGGAAAATATCGATAAAAGCCCTGAAAGAAAGAAAATGGTTGTCACAACTAAGAGCAGATTCGGGAGTCAATTATACAAAGGGGAAGATATGAGCACCTCTCACATTCGTTGCGCTCAACATGAACCATTTTGATTGTTCTTTGCTTGAATAGTGTTATATCTAAAGGTTACTTGCGGATGATAAGATGGAAAAAAATAAGTTTATTAATTAATATGCTCGTCAAGGATTCTAACCCTCGTGCCTACGTATTCTCATAGTGCAATGCGAAAATCAAAGACTTGTAGTTCATGATAGAAAATATGGATGTGTTGGTTGTTTTTATTGAACGATGTTAACGTTTGCGTTTTAGTAGTTAAATGTTGCTTGTATGCTCACGTATGAGAGACTTAAGCATTTTTTTATTTGCGATAAAATGGATGTGCTTGGATCGTATTCTAGCAGTTAAATGTAGCTTGTATGCTCGTGCATGAGAGACTTAAGCGTTATTTGTATTGCGTTAGAACAGAAGTAACATGTCCTTTGTGAAAAGGTTTTGGAATTTCCTAAGGCGTAAAATTGAATTTGATGGGTTGTGATTAATTTTAGAGTGGGAGACAAGCATTATAACATAAGTTAAGTATGGTCGATAATCCGAGTACTTGGGAGCTGAAAGGACAAGTGCATCATGACCTTTCTTTTTCATCCTGAAAGTTTTTGTTTATAAAATTTGTGAGATGAGTTTAATCGTTGGTACTTAGAGGGAGATAAACACCTAACCACAAGCTAAGTACAGTCGGTAATCAAAGTACTCGGGAACTGCAAGGGTATTGTATCATGACTTCTCTTTTTCTCCCTATGAGGACCGAATTAAACTCGTTTATTGTTAAGTGTTTTTGAATGGAAGACAAGTATCGGGCCACAAGCTAAGCACGTCTGACAATCCAAGTACTTGAGAAATGATGTGTATAAGTACGTACACCCCATCATTTTTCATCCGGTTTATTGTAAAATATTTTGAAAATGACTTGACGTTGGATCAAGTGTTTGAGGTTGAATATGACAAAAATGTGTGAATTAAATGGAAGAGGTACTTAAAGTTGGATCAACCACTCGCGTCGTATTCAATTAAGTTTAATTAAGAAAATATTTGACGTTGGATCAAGTTTATTTTTGTTCTTTTGAAGAAAAAAAATGTTTTTTAGATCACTTTGATTATTTCCAAGTTACCGAATGAGTGAGAAAGCAATAAAATTGTTACATATTTATGGGAGTGGGGTACATTTTTCTCAAATAGGGCATAATCATACACCATTCAAATTAAACCAATGCACATAAGAATCATTCAAGTGGCAAAAAAAAGAATTCAAGCAACAAATCCATACCCATCATTCATACATGCAATCAAGAGTACATGATATAATTTCTAATGAGTTCTAATTAAAAATTAAAGAGTTAAACTCTAAACTGAATTCAATTAAAATCTAAAGGAGAAATCTATCATAACTAAACTAAATATTTTTTAATGTGTGTTTTTATTTATGAATTAACATGGCATTGAAATGAAATTAAGCATGTTGGAACCTAACCTCTAGTGGATTTAATGAAGAATTAAAGAAACACATACCATTAAATTCAATTAAATGCTAAAAGAGAAAATATTCTAATTAATTATGATACATGAATTTACTATGTATTTGCATGAATTAAAATGTGCATGTTCGTGAGTTAAAAGTATAGCAAAAATTAATAAAAGAATGATAAAAAATAAGAAATAAAAGAAAAACAATTAAGTCTGCAGGTGTGCATAAACCAGGGCGTATTGCAAAATAGAGGCTTTTGGCCCAAGCACAAGGTGTTATTGTTTGGTTCAACAAAGGTAACCTAAGCAAAACATGGGTGTGAAGAGCAAAAACAGTGGGCTTAATGGCCTAAGTCCAACTAAAATTGGCCATGGAAAAGGAAAAATTCAGCAAACACTTCTTCATCTCTACACACCATGTTCATGTTTCAAGATCAAAAGTACCACCACTAGAGCTCTTGCTCCGCTGGCCGGAATCACAAAATAACACCACTAATTTATTCCTCTCAACCTCCTTTATCTTAATCTCTCATCAAATTTTTTCAAAGATTATTTTGAAATTAATTTATGTTTTTGTTCCATTATTTTGCTATCGTTCTTAATTGTTTTTTGTTTGAATTAACGAGACATATTTCAGATATGCATCTCCGATTACTATTTACGCATATGGATATACATCTCCTGACTTACTTTAGCAAAATAGAGTATCTCAACAATTTCATCTGATGTGTGTGTGAAAAAAATGCGTCCATAAAAGCATCTTCGGACTTACTTTTAACAAAATAGATGATCTCGATAATTTAATCTGAGATGTATGTGAAAAAGATACGTTTAGAGATGTATTTTCGAAAATCAAGATTAATTGTAATTTTTCACTTCCAAAAATTATGAAAGTGTCGTGGCCAAATAAAAATGTGTTTAGTAGAAATCTCTCAAAATAAAAGTTCAAACGTGAAGTCACCTTTGGTTCAAGACACCATTGAGCCCAAATTAACAAAAGCCCAAAATAATGTTATACTCTTCGACCAACCATACTGATTATATAGAACAGAAAGAGAGTCTTATAAGTAATACTAAAATATGTATAACCTAATCATAATGAAAAGGTACTTTGAGTAATGTTTGAGAAATAATTTAATTTAAATTAATAAGAGAGTACACAAAAAGAAAGTTTATGATGCTAATAAGTATTCTCGAATATTTTTTAAGGATTCTATATTAAAAAATATTTTTTAAAAAAGTCAAATATTTTAATTTTTAATGCACTGGCTACAAATTTATATGAAAATTTATTATTTAAAATTTTTAAAGAATATTTTGGTAGTACTCGTTAGTCTTTCTCAAATAAATTTTATTAAAAAAAAATTATAAAACAATTCAGACGGTAACTATTATGACTGGCATATTGTTTGTTTAACTATCTCTAACTAATTCTTAACATCGAACACATAGACTAATTTAATAATTTATTAAAATTTTATAAAAGTTATAATATTTTTTGTTTTTATAACATATAAAATATATATTTATATATAAAAAATTAATAAATATAAATGTACTAATTTAATAAAAAATGTAATTTAAATAATATCATAATAATTTAAATATATTTTAATAATATATATCAGTTTAAATATAAAATTGATAATTGTTATGATTTGTTCCCGTTATCCTACGTGTGTTAAGGACGATATTTGTATGAGATAATATTTTTATTTAACTTTAATTTTTATAACACATTAAAAATTGTGACTTAATTCGGTTCAAAATTCAGTTATTAAATACGAGGTTGCCATGCTTTGATAAATGCACTTTGTATATTAATATAATCCTGTAGTATTTGATATTAAACTTTCTGTATCAAAACATCACTGCCACTTTAATAAGCTTCAGAAATGGGAACCATCTTCCACCACACTGTTTAAGAGAGAACCATGACAAAGAAATGTATAACTATTACACTTTATCTGCAGATTCTTAGTGAAATAAGGTTAGTTGAGTTCATGGTTGAGTTTATGAAGAGTTTATTGTTGATGAAGAAGAAAAGTTGTTGGTCTGGTGCATAGCTTCAAGTGATAAATTGAATCACACGTTATTTGAGTTGTATTTTGTTTAAATGTTTATATATGTTATACTATCATTAGAAATTTTTATATAAATAATCCATTTTTTAAAGAAAATTTCTAAAATATCTCTGGTTTCAAAAAAATTTCCAAACTACCCCACTTTTAGGAGGAGTCGCCAATTGAATTGGAGACTCCTCTTAAAAATTGAATGGAGACGTTAATTGGATTGGCTAGGGCAGGTGCCATAGCCAATCCAATTGGCGCTCCTATGTAGGGCTGAAGAGGGGCGCCAATTCAATTGGAGACTCCTCCTAAAATGTAATTTTTGTGTTATAAATAGATGCGTTGTGTGAGTAATTGTTCCACATCTCATACAATCATTTGGCAATCATGTTTAGTGTTCGTCGCCGATACGGTAAGGTGATTTATGCGAGAGACAAACCTTAGATGCTGATGCTGTTCTGGAACATCACTACGTTCGATCAACTGAAGAGGGAGCTGGTTCGTTGGTTAGATGGGAGAATACCAGAAGGGGAAAAAATTAGAAGTATTGAGAGACTTGATAGTATCTTTGGTTGGGTGCGAATGAAGACTGATAAAGATGTTAGGGAAATGATGTTCGGTCGAGACGACATCAATTTGATTGTTGTAATCAGTTAGAAATATTTCTGTTTTCAGATAGCTTATTTTGTACTGATGTTTGTTGTGAACCTCGTTGTAACAAAAACTTAATGATATATAATGATTGAAGGTTACAGAAATACAATGTTACAAAAAGCTTAAGACTTAGATGATGCTCCTCGATTGGGACAGTTGTTCTTGTTGTGTCCTAGTTGATGACAGATACTACATAATCTTATCATTTTATTTGTGTAATCCATCTCTGTTCTGATACGTGTGCTGTTTGGCCTTCCTTTTTTCTTTCTACGCATCTCGTCATTGTGCCAAACAATATCACCTTCATATGGAGGCCAGTAATCCTCCATTGGTAGTACCGAGAAGCTTTGATTATATACATTCATGATGGTGTCGGCCTTGTACACATCAGATAAATGGCTGTAAGCTTCTTGACGAGTATAAGCGCATGCTGCAATGAGATGGGAGCAAGGTATGTGGAAGGCCTGGAATTTTCCACAATCGCACCAACTTCTGTTTAGTCTAACAGCGTAGGCTAAATTTGGTTTCCCCTCATTGTGGTCCATTGTTTCCTGGGCGCTGAAATTTTGCCTATGACGGTCAAAGACTGTTACAGCGTGTGTGCTAGCTTTGATGCTCTCCTCTTTCATGACCTTCATGCAACACTCACTGAATACTTGCCCGAACATTAACACCGCACTCCATCTTTCACCTCTGGTTGCGAACGTAGAAGCCAACCTATAATAGGTTGATCTTACCAAGGCGGTTATCGACAGTTTTTGAATTCCTTTGAATACCCCGTTCATGCATTCCACAAGGTTTGTTGTCATGTGGCCCCATCGACAACCTCCGTCAAATGTCCTTGTCCACTGCTCTACTGGTATGTTATTTAGCCATCTTCCTGCGTCTTCATTAGACAGTCTAATTTCATCACGATAATATTTAAATGACGGTTAAGTTAGAGCATACCCAGCATTCACCACCTTCTTGCGAAGATTCTTATCTTTTATAGCTCGCATGAAGTTTTGTGAAATGTGTCTGATGCAATAGACATGGGTAGAAGGAGGATCATGTCATCCGTTGTCATGGTTATTGTAGGCACTCTCAATGGCAGCATGTCTATCAGAAATCAAACAGAGATTGGCTTGTGGAGCCACATGCGTTCTGAGATGTCGAAGAAAGAAACCCCATCCACCAGCCGTTTCACCTTCAACAAGAGCAAAGGCAATGGGAAAGACATTGTTGTTGCCGTCTTGTGCAACCGCCATGAGCAAAGTACCCTTGTATTTTCCGTATAACCAAGTGCCATCAATTTGAATAATAGGTTTGCAGAATGCGAAACCTTTGATGCACGGGTCAAATGCCTAAAAGAGACGATGAAAGATTCTATTACCTGTAGCACAGGTTCCGTCTGGCATCATCGATGGCAATGTCTCCATAATTGCCACATTTCTTGGGACATATGTTTTTAGTGCCCATAAAAACCGTGGCAATTCCTTGTATGAATCCTCCCAGTTGCCGAAAATTTGTTCAACAACCCTTGTCCTCGCAATCCAGGCTTTCTTGTAAGATTGAGTATAATTATATGTTGTTCTGATATGGGATATAATTATACTCACCTTTACTGATGGGTCTTTATTAACCAACGGCAGAATGTCTTGACATATCAATGTTGCGCTTAGTTTACCGTGATCTTATTCAACGTTAGTTGCAATGCAATTGTGAGGTGGGTCTATTGAAGCAATCTCCCAAGAGTCGTTTTTCTTCTTGTAAGACGCAGCCAAACGAAACTTACAAAGCATGTTACGACATTCGATAACATACCTTCTAGAATCGGTGCGTTTCACTGTAAAATCAGCAGAGTTGTTCATGTGGAATTTTTTGATAGCCATAACACATTCTTCTTTGGTACGAAACTTGTCTCCCACCTTTAATTCGCCTTCTGATCTCGGATACGGATTATAGAAAACACTGTTGGATGTTTCATCGTCGTGCAGATCCATATTTGTCATATGTTGAGGCGGGTTGTAGACATGACTAAGAGGTATTGGTGGTGGTTGATCATCATCTTCATCGTCGTTGTTCAGCATGTGATCAACCTGTATCTCAGTATCCTCTTCTTCTACATCAAGGACATCCACTTCTACTTCTGCTTCTGGGTTGACGTCATCTGACCATTGTGGATCAAATTCACCAGATTCATCCTGACTGGTTAGTTAAGACTATTGAGATGGTATACATGGTTGAAGAGTAATGTACAACTCAATACAGTTGCAGCCTGAATGTTCATGATTAACAAACATGTATTCAACATCTTCATCGTCTCGTACCTTAAGGGGGAAATACTTGCATTGGCTATTCTAAAAAAATATTGGATTTTGATATGTGATATTTGACACAATACCCGATCCTATACAGGATTGTATTCTTTTTTTCAAATGCAAGAAGGTTGCATTTCTCTTGATCGTGAGTCTAATGGTATCGGTGTTTCAAAAACAAAAACCATATAGCTCAGACTCGTATGTTTCACCGTTGCAGTGAACGTTGACACTGTATAATGATGAAGATGACATTGTGCAGATGAAAACTATTTTCTTACTGCAGATGAATGTGAGTGAAGTGTCTTGGATGTTGATAGTAAGACACTTAAATAGAGGAGTGAAGTGTCTCACATGCTAGCTAGTTCGAAGTGACGTGTCGCACATGCAAGCTACTTCGAAGTGGCGTGTCGCACATGCAAGCTACTCCGAAATGATGTGTCAACCATGCAGGCTACTAAGAAGTGACATGTTCAGCATGCAAGAGAGAGGACAACCACGTGTCAGACATGCAGACACACACTCCAAATGAATTGGCGCCCCCACTCATTCCTTGCACATGGGCGCCAATTCAAGTGGAGACACCTTGTCAAAGCATGCATTCAGACCTCGAAACCAAGCAATCATACCTAGATCTTGCATGCATGTCCCTATGGAGGCGCCAATTTGAATGGCGACCCTTCTTAAAGGTTGTACATGGTCGCCAATTCAAGTGGAGACACCATGCAAGCACAACTTTTCATGCTCTCATCCATTTGCCTATAAATACATCCACTCCATCAACACTTCTTTCACACCATCACTCTCACTACTTCTTATACAATACTTCTTCTACAATTTCATCTACAACAACTTCTTTTAGTTTCATCTACACCAACCCCCGACAAAATGTCTATCCTCACAATGGGCAAATTACATAGAGGAACGGTTGCAAACATCGCAACATATGTAAGTTTTTTCTTTTGTTAACTTTTTATCTTTCATCTTCACCAACCCCCTTTTATTTTAACATACCAACTTAGTTAAGTTTTTTGTTCTTTCTTTTATACGATGTATCAAGGTTCCGAACTCGGGTCCACGAATATGTCCATATGGACCCGATGATTCAACCTTATGTTGAACTCGCCGGTTTTGGTCATATAAGCAAGATTTTGTCTTGGTCCGTAGATAACAAATTCATTCTAGCTTTATGCGAAAGATGGAGACCAGAGACACACACATTTTGGTTCCCAACCGGTGAGTGTACCGTGACGTTAGAAGACGTCTACATGCTTTTGGGACTACCCATTGAAGGTAAGGCTGTTAATGGTAACACCAACTATGCGAATTCAATTTGCATGGATCTCTTGGAGACTGATTTGTTAGATGATAACACAAGAGGTCAAGATATACTACTTTCATGCCTTAAGTCATACTATAATAGTTTATACTTAGATGAGCATTCTACCGAAGATGCTCGAAAAATAAAAACTAGGTGTTACATTATGATGTTAATTGGCTCGTTTTTATTTCTCGAAGATAGTGGTTCTAGCATACATATTATGTATTTACCTTTACTTAGACATGTAGATAGAATAAGACGTTACAGTTGGGGATCTGCTTGTCTAGCCTATCTCTATAGCTCCTTGTGCAAAAACTCACACAAAGACACATCTACATTTTCTAGATGTGATGTTTTGCTACAAGCATGGGGTCGGTCAAGACTACCGTCCCTAGCACCCGACAACAACCCTTTCACATTTTTGTATGCACAAAAGTAAGTTGTTTAAATTGCTATATCTTTACTTACTTCTTTAAAGATTATTACCTCTAACTAATATTTTTTGACTTTTTCGTGTAGATGGTCTACACATGGTATGAGTTACAACAAATGTCCAAGACACTGTATTACTCAGTATCGCAACCTGTTGGATCACCTTCGACCGACAGACGTAAGGAAAATAACTTAATTATTTCGTTATATTTTGTTAACTTCTTCTACCTTGACTATAATCCAATCTTCTTTTACATTTCAGTTTATTTGGCGTTCATACCTTAATTTGGATCATGACCATCAAGTCAACGCTGAAGACGCGGCCGTATGGACTGCATGCACACCGATAATACGGTTCACAACTATGGAGATGCACAACAGTGATCGTGTGAAGCTGCAGTTTGGTATGCCCCAAAATATCCCAGATCCCCCAGCTAGCCTAGGAGAATGACATCTGCGTAAAGTTAATGACCAATGGAACTTCAATCCATGGCAAAGCTTCGCAAGATCAGAGTGTCGCAAATGGAAGCACCGTCATGACCATGTGTTAACTGACACAGTCATGCCAACTGAAGAAAAACCAAGTCGTACTTATATGGCTTGGTACAGATCGGTTGGTTTTTAGTTCATCGCCGAGGATATGTACTTGTACGATCCATGCCAGATGACTTACACACCTGACACCTCAACATCAAACCCCTAACAACAGTGTCAGACCGGATACACACAACCCCTTGTTCGTCAAACGTTCCGTTCAACCAACACACAAACATACAACCAAAACATTTCATACACCCAACCCCAATACCAAGGGCATACCCCATACCACCACCAACAAATTGACCATCAACCTGAGACTCAACATCGCTTCGTACCCACCCCATCACCCTACCAAAGTCGCCTAAGCCAGAACACCCAACGATCATTCAACACCAACTGCCCCTCCTCCTACCGTAGCCAAGAAGCCCAAACCTCACAAAACCAAAACATCCAACAACCCTATCTCTACCAAACACCCCAACAACCTTTCCAACCTTTCCTCGACGCATCGTTCACACCCATGTCTCCCTTCAACCGTCCCGGTCGCCCATCAATGAGTCAACCACATTCCAACTTCTCTGGCATGGGTCATGAGCTCAGCTACGGCGATACACCATCGATGCATACTGAAGACTATGCCGACTTGTCTGACTACCTCAACAGACCTTCTCCTGTAGTTGGTAGTGACGCTCCTGGCCCCTCAGATGCTCAAACACTGGTACTGAATCATCAACGTGGATTAGGGCCACGGGTTAGGGTAGCTAGAGGATGTGGGACCGGAGGTCGGTTAGGTGATCCCGGTCATCACCATTAGGTTTCTTTGTGTAAACGGCAAATTTTATTAATATCAATTGGTCTTATATCAAATTTATCTATCACGTATACCATTTACCAAAAAAATTATATTTTAGGAGGAGTCTCCAATTGAATTGGCGTCTCCTCTTAAGCCCTACACAGGGGCGCCAATTGGATTGGCTAGGGCACCTGCCCTAGCCAATCTAACTGGCGCCTCCATTCAATTTTTAAGAGGAGTCTCCAATTCAATTGGCGACTCCTCCTAAAAGTGAGATAGTTTGAGAATTTTTTTGAAACCAGGGGTATTTTGGAAATTTTCTTGAAAAAGTGGATTATTTATGTAAAAATTTCCTATCATTAACTTATAATTGGAATACTTAAGTGATGGGTGATGAATTGGGCTAACGTCCAACATTTTCTTTTAATATTTAAAAAAATTTAATAAAAATGATAGAATGATTAATTATTAATTAATTCTATAAAAAATAATAATAAATAATAAATTATTCTAGTCGTTCATGTCATTTTTAATCATAATCATGAGCTTTCAAATGTTGGGATGATGCCTTTGGCACTAATGCTACCTTATAAACATACTTCCTACATCCTCTTTCAAGTTCAAAGTTAATTTATACTAAACTCTTTGGCACAACACCTAACTATGAGTTCCTCAAAGGCTTTGGTTGTCCATGTTTCCCTTTACTTAGACCCTACAACTAGAACAAAACTCAGTTTCGGTCTCAAGAGTGTATCTTTTAGCGTTATTCTAGTTCTCACAAAGGCTACAAATGTCTTGTACCATTGCAGATTATACATCTCCAAACATGTCATTTTCAATGAGCAATCATTTTCTTATCCTCAGTTATTTTCTTGGCCTTGTCATCTCCCTAATTAATATCACACTTATATATCATACAATATACATATTGTGCCTCACTTTAATGCCCCTAGCTCTTATCCTACTACATCTATCTCCCCTCCCCCAACACCTATTGTGATTGTCCCTCAACCTATTGCACATATTGCATACTAAACTTTCACATGCTTCCTCCACTACTCTAATGTTTCTAATCTAGATGTGAAAGGTGGAAACAATATCATCCTACAAGTCACATAATTTAAATATATTGGATTCGTAATACAAAATAATTAAGAAATAGAAGGGAATATAAACCATCTAATTCAACTGAGTGGTTAAAATGGAGGAGAGTCTCTAATAGATTTTATGTGACACAAAAATATTGCTTAAGCTAAAGAAAAAAAAAATCATATAGCGGTAACACTTGTAATGTTCTACAAAATAGAATGTTTGACCGTTAAAATTCAACACAAGAATAAAATGTATCAAAGATTAGAATGTTGTGTTGGATGTTTAGTAGGATTAGACCGGATAAGATTAAAAATGACAATGTTAGAGTGTTGGGGTATCACTTATAATATAAAAGATGATGAAAAATAAACTTAACTTGTTTGGGCATGTAGAGAATTTTTTTATAGATTCCGTTTTAAAGAGAGTAGATCAGATGAAAAGAAGTCAAGTACCTAGAAAAATCTATTAAAAAGATCCTGAGATAAACAAATTGAATAGAAACATTATATTAGATAAACATTACTACAGAAATTTGATTCTAATATGATAGAAATTAATTGTTTTTCATTACACTTGGATGAGATACATCAAAACTGGAATATTGTTCTGTACAATCACCTAAACAATACTAATAATTTGTTCCTCTCCTCTCTCAGGTTATTATTTACAGCACTAAAACCAAAAACTTACAAGTAAAAACAAGAATATGCAACAAGCTTTAATATATCTCTCTCTCTCCACCTATTAAAAAGAAGAACCTCAACCTCCCTATGCAGTCTGCACTGTCTCTGAATCTGATTGTCCTTTGTTTTCTGCTGTGGTCCGATAAACTCGGGAAATGGAAAAGTGATCAGCAATCAATCACATGACAATGTCACCTTCCAGCATCTTCAGCACCTATCAAAATAATGGATGGACTACTAATCAATCAAATACCAATGTTTACATTACATTCATGTTTTGATTTATGATTTTAATGAGATACCGAGTCGAAGATAATACACAGAATCATAAACATGTAACTAATTTTCTAACCTGAGACACTCGAGGTCTTAAATGAGGATCTCGTCGGATACACATAGACGAACATTGCATCATGCGATAAACCTCTTGATCAACATAGCAGTTACCTATGCTCGGGTCTACAAGTTTATCAATTGCTTGTTCTTCAAGCAATGGTCGTGCCTATACAAATATTTGAACCACAGAAAATGATGAATGAATAGTTTTAAGTGGATCAATGCCTGTTTCGTAAGAAAGTGGTTTGCTATGCTCGTTACGTAAATCTTACCCATTCGCTAAGGCATTGCTGGCCCCTCGGTCGACCGATATCCACCGCTTTCCGACCTGTCACGAGCTCTAGTAATACTATCCCAAATGAATACACGTCCGCTTTTTCAGTGATTTGACCACTTTGAGCATATTCTGGTGCCAAATACCTATCGAATAACAAGATAACTATCATCATCGCATTCTACAACTATTCGTAACAAAATGAGATGAAGAACAAAATTAGCTTTCGTCTAGCATTACCCGAATGTTCCTATCACCCTGGTTTCTACACCCATATCTCCGTCTGGCTGCCACCTAGCAAGTCCAAAATCTCCTACCTAAATTCCATAATTAGCAGTTAGTTATGACATATATCGATAAACAATCATTTATCAGCAATGGCTGCGAATAGAATTCGAAGCGAATAATGTACATAATCGAATAAGACGTACTAATGCTTCAAAATCGTGAGTGAGGAGAATATTGTTAGGCCGCAAATCGCGGTGTACAATGCAACCAACTCTACATTCCTCATGAAGATATCTCAAACCACGAGCTGCTCCAACCGCAATTTTTTGGCGTGCAGACCAATCAAGCACATTCTTCATCCGTCCTGCAAATCCAAATGATCCCTTAAACATATTTGTCCTGCGAATCTCCAATTACTGTTATGAATGTCGTTTTAAATTATTTAGGATTGAAGGGAATTTACCGTAGAGATGAGAATCCAGCGATCCGTTGCAGATATACTCATAAACTAGCAATCTTCTTCCATCCTCGACACAGAACCCAATTAGCATCACAACATTGCGGTGTTGTGCGCAGCTTAAGACCTCTACTTCTGAGCAAAACTCTTTGTCTCCTTGAGTACTTGCTAATTTATACTGCTTAACAGCAACAACTTGTCCGTCAGGTAAGACACCGCGGTGTACCGAACCAAAACCACCTTCGGCCAAAAAGTTTGCTTGCGAAAAACCACCCGTGGCAAGTTGTAATTCTGCAAATGTAAACCACCTTGGAGGATTCCCAAATACAGGTGCTTTGTGCTGACAAATAGAGCACAGCGGAGGAGGACCGTGAGGTGCATTTCTGGCGAGTGAAATCACTTCTCGAACACTTTTGCTTAAGTTCACATCAATTTTACAAGTAGGCAATCCAAAGATAGGATCTTGATCCAAAATTGTGAGTTTATGAAGCAAAGCTTCATAGGTAGAAACCAAAGCCTTACTATCACTACATCTTTGAACATTGTCCTCGGGTTTCGAGAACTCGCCACCTACACAAATTACATTTGAAATCCACGGCTGAAAAGACGAACTTTTTGACGATGAACTTAGCTTTTCACTCTCCGAATCAGATTCAATATCCTCGAGGTTTGCCAGTCCCTCGTGAACGACAAAGGGAAAACATCTCCTTCGTCTTTCATAATTGTCAGAGTGAAAAAACGGCGATGTTCCAGGATCTGAGCTCGATATCGACGCTGTTCCGATATCAGTTACAGTCAATGGTGGCGACCCTTGTTCAGGACTACTAGCAGGAGTAACTGCTGGACCTTTGATTATATCTGAATGTTCAAAATTGTCTTTCAAATTTCTATACGCATTCGGCTGTAGTGACAGTGAAAAATCTCTTACGAGTTCCTTCTTAGGCGAACTATTCAAATTCAAACGCAGAATCTTCGGGTGAGAATGCTTCATAATTACAATATTGCAATGCAACTCATCCATGCAGTGTTTCTGTTCACCTTTCAATTTTCTACAACAGCGCAAGAATGACCGTTCGTGTCACGTTACAAATGCATTAAACAAGAACACAACCTCTAAGAGAGAATGTCGAAAAACACAAACTAATCTTAATACCTGTCCAATATAACCCAGCTTGACTGAACTCTCTTGGCTTCAGCAGCCACCGCACCGCACAACGAACCCGAAAGAATCTTCACTCTGATCTTTATCTGTGCAAACATTCGATAAATGTTACTTCCAAAAGCCGAATAGCAAATCAAAATGCAAAGAAACACAAATGAGGAAATTATCATGCGAACCTTCTCCGGATCATAAAAATCATGGAGTTGAAGCACTAACTGAGAACATGAATTTGTAATAACTTCTTTCTGATCCGAAACAGTTCCTAGTCGCGACGTCCAATTACTCGTAGCACAATCACTCGTAAATCTTGAAATTCCCCATACCTTCTTCCCTATAAAATACACAGATCATATAATCAATCATAAACCTTCAAAATCATTCAGATCTCAATCAACTTCAACCATCCCCATTCTACATTTTCTACCTCATTTTCAAATTTTCTGTTTCCTCAAAGTAATCAAAAGCATGTGAAACTGTAAACACAAAATTGAATTCAAAGAGAAAAAGAGAGAGTGAAGAATACTTGATGAAATTGCAGGAATGATGACCAAAAGCTTAATGCAATCCCCAGGTTGAACAACATGAGTCAAAGCCCAAACCAAAGCAGTTCTTGAAATATCTTTAGAAGCTTTCACCGCAACAACAACAACCTTAGAACAAGAACTCATATCCTCATCATAATAACAATGACCCTTTTGTCTATTCATCTCAAGTTTCAAACTTTACACCAAAAATCAATCTCTAGAACCCATCTGAAACACTAAATCAACTACCCAGAAGAAAAAAACAAAGATTCAAAAAAAAGTACAAAGATAAAAAACAAATAGAAATAGACATGGACACAAAGTTCAAGACACTTTAATCAAACTCAAACAATGTTGCCGTTAAAGCAGAGACAAATAACACAAGAATGAAAGCAACTATAGAGAGACATTAGAAGGGAATAATGACAAACCGAAACTGAGGATGTTGAATATGTGAAGAAGAAACAGAAATTTGATAATGTTTCAATGTTTTTTTCTTCTCAACAGTTTATGTACAATGATTGAAAAACAGAATATAAATAGAAACTAATTTAATAATTTATTAGTAATTTAAAAATAAATAAATAAACTTTAAGTTAAATTAAAGGTACTCGAGGAGACAGTTTATGTGTGATTGTGTAGAAACAAATCCTTTCGCTAATCCCAAAATTAAATGAAAAGGGTTATAATAATTACTACTAGTTATTGATTAAGCAATGAATTTAGAGCCCTTCTAGGAACTCACTAAAGTTGAATAAATATTAAAAAAAAATACTTTTATATAAATATTATATTACTCTCTCCTTCTCATTATAAATCTATATTTTAAAAATAAAAAATAAATTATTTCCACTTTAGAATATAATACAAATTTTCTTAAACTTATTTCAATAAAATTTATATATTTATTATATTTTAATGTATCTAATTGGGAAATGTTAATAAATATCTTGAGGTATTCTTTAAAACTAAAAAAAAAAAAATTTAAAATGTGTATTCAATATATAAATTTTTTAAATGATTGACTTTTTAAAAAAAATATTTTTTTTATTTGGAATTCGATGCCATGAGATATAATTCTAAAAAATTCACTAATTAATCTTTTTTTAATTTTTATTATTAAAAAAAAATACTTTTTAATAATCAATGTATCTAACTACTAATAAATCAAATATATTAATTATTTAATGAATTTAAAAAATATTAAAAATTTAATTTTTATTACTTGTTAAAATAAAATAAATACATATCTTATTTTTTATTGCCTAAAAATTAATATAAACAATTTTTTAAGATATATACATTACATTAAAAAAAAAATGAATATGAGTGGAGGAGTATCAAATGTATGGCTTGAACATAGGGAAATGGATATTAAAAGTAGCAAATAGCAAGTACTCTATAGTATAAGCAAGTGACAAGTTTGATTTAACTTGAAAATCACTCTCACAAGCCTCAAATAATGTGTGATATTAATGACATGACATGTGAGTTTTATAACTACATCTCTATTTTAATCCCCATTCAACATATGGCATAAGAAACAATGGAAGATGTGTTGAATAAAGGTTCCAAAATTGGAGTAATTATCAAACGGTGGAAACTTTTCCATAGAATGGCCAAAATAATTGACAATTGAATTGACTAAGAACTAACTAATTTTACTGTTTTGGTTGATGTAATGAGCCAACATAACAGTACGAAATTGGTGGCTGAAAGTGAAGGTTTAAGCTCGTATATTATTGTGGATTGATGGTTGCATTCAATTTTATATTTTTGTTTGAGAAAGCTTAAATTCTGCATAATAAATATAAAAAAATAAAAGTATTTTAATTCTAGTGAAATGGATGTTGAAAGGTTTATTAAGAGTATTTACATGAGATCGTAAAGATTCCTCTCAATTTTATTAGAACTTCTGAGTTCGAATTCAATTTTAAATATACAATAATGTTACAAAATTTGAAAATGAGCTTTGTTATTTATTATGGTAAGGGATTAATCTTTCCAATTGCGTTCGAGAAAATACTCGGATTCTAAAAGAAGAATTTGAGAGATTTGAATATATCTCTTAGAATTCTATTTTTTTTTTTTATCATATTTTTTTGATTAGTCGATGCAATTATAATTTCTATCTTTTTTTTTTATATAAAAGCACATTAATTAAATCACTCGTCATTTAGAATTTTTTATTCAAATAACCACTTTTTCAAAAAAAATAATCCAAAATAACCTACTTTCAGATAAATTCCTAAACTACCCAATTTTGAAGAGGTAGCGTCAAATGAATTGGTGTCTGCTCTCTAAGTTAAAGAGGTGGCGCCAATTGAATTGGCTTATGTACCTAGTGCTGTCAATCCAATGGGCGTCTGTGTGTTTAGTTTGAAAAGAGACGTCAATTGGTCTGACACCTGTGTGTGTTGTGTAATTATTTTTAAAAAATAATGTACATTTTAGATAAAAGTCGAAATCTAACCAATTGATATTAATATTAATATGCGTTTACATACAATAACAAAAAAGACTAATGTCGTTGACCGATGACCTAACCAACCTCCGGTACCACATCCCTAGCTACCCGAACGTGTGACCCTAACCCACGTTGATGATTCACCCCGGATGTTTGAGGATTTGAGGGCCCAGGAACATCACCACCACCTATAGGAGATTGCCTAAGATATTCAGACAAATCCGCGTAATCTTGTGTATGCAATGAAGCGCTACCACCATAGCTAAGTTCGTGACCCATGCCAGAGTAGTTGGGTTTTGTTTGAGTTATTGGAGGGCGACCAAGACGATTGAAGGGCGACATTGGTGTGAATGATGCGTCAAGGAAAGGTTGAAATGATTATTGTGGTGTTTGGTAGCCATATGGCTGTTGCATATTTTGGTTTTGTGATGTTTGGGCTTCTTGGCTATAGAAGGAGGAGGGACGGTTGGTGTTAAATGATCGCTGAGTGTTTTGGCTAAGGCGGCTATGGTAGGGTGATGTGTTGGGTGCATGGCGATGTTGGGTGTCTTGATGATGATCTACTTGTTGGCGGTGATACGGGGTATGCTCTTGGTATTGTTTTTGGGTGTTTGGCATGTTAGGGTCGTAGGTTTGTCTGTTTGTGAACGGGTTGTGGTTGACGGGCGCTAGGGACGGTAGTCTGGACCAACCCCATGCTTGGAGAAAAACAACACATCCAGAAAATGTAGAACAACAACATTGAAGATGACGACCATCCAACGCCATTACCTCAAAGTCATGTATATAATCCACCTCAACATATGACTAACATGGACTTGCATGACGATGACACATCCGACAATGTTTTTTACAACCCGTATCGACAGTCAGAGGGTGAGTTAAAAGTGAGAGGCACGTCCCACACTAAAGAAGAATGTGTGCGAGCTATCAAAAAATTTCACATGGATAACTCTGTTGATTTCACCGTGAAACACATTGATTCGATAAGGTATGTCATTGAATGTCCTAACATTCTTTGTAAGTTTCAGTTGATTGCGTCTCATAGGAAGAGAAGCGATACTTGGGAGATAAATTCTATAGACCCACCTCACAGTTGCATTGCCACTAATATTGTACATGGTCACTGAAAATTAAGCGCTGAGTTGATATGTCAAGGCATTTCGCCGCTTGTTAACAGAGACCCATCAGTTAAGGAGAGTATAATAATATCTCATATTGTCACACGATATAATTATACTCCCTCTTACAACAAAGCATGGACTGCAAGGACAAAGGTTATTTAACAGGTATTCGACAACTGGGAGGATTCATACAAAGAATTGTCATGGTTTTCATGGGCACTTAAAACATACGTACCGAGGACTGTTGCAATTATGGAGACATTTCCAGCATTTACGTCAGACAAAACTTGTGTTGCAATTATGAGGGCAAAGGTTCTTAGTCCTTGTTTTAATGATGTCAAACCTTTTAGTAGCTCATATTGTGTACTTTGGACGGTGTCATCATATCGTAGAGTTTATTCATCCTCTAACATGCTCAAAGTATAAATTTAATGTGCCTATGCATATAGATCTCATATATGTCAATAATATACTTGATCATTGTTGGTACCTTAAGTCCATAAAATAATGGTTTGGATTGATCAAAATACATCTCAAAAACTCATTTTTGACCAATTAAGAACTTTGAGTCGACTCATGCCTTGGAGCGGTCGACTCATTCATGCATATCATATTTTGTGTAACTCACGGGTCTGATCAGGTCGAGTCATAGGTCAACTCATTCTTGGAAAAACAAGATGAGTCGACTAATCCACCTGTTGCATCGATTCATAACCTATTTCATTTGAATCATATTGTTACGGGTCTGAACAGGTCGAGTCATATGTCGACTCAATTCTGGAAAAATTTGTTTGAGTCGACTCATATCCTATTTGAGTCGACTCTACGCCTGTTTTATTTGAGTTGTTCTGTTGCGAGTCTGAACAGATCGAGTGCCCAGTGTGAATAGGTCAAGTGGTCACTGTTTTTACTCATTTTTCTGCTGTGTATTTTTGCAAAAATATTCTGCTGTATTTTTTACTTGGTCTATGCATCATATATATATTCTAGAGTTTCTTTTTCAAGAGTAAACAAGAAAAGTGAAAGATATACACTAAAGTTCATCTTCATCTTCATTCTTCATTACATGTTTCAACAGCTAGACATAACACTTTTTGTTAATTATAGTGCATTGTTGTGGTGATAACTTCCAAATAGGATTGCGTATCTTAGTTTGGGTTGAGGCTTTGAGTGGGTTTTTCTTGAATAAAATCTTTGGGTTTTGTCCTTTAAGATTTGGGGGTTTTTGCATAAATCTTTGCTTCATAGATTCAGCCGAGTAGCAACCTGAAAAATTCAGTGCGCGAAAAAACAACCGACGAAAGAAAATGACAGAAGAGTCGCCACCGTGCGTTATTCATCCCAAAGGAGGGAAAGGAAACGCTCGAAGTAAACCTGAAAAGGGAAAGGACAAGACGGGGTCTCGCAACCAAATCTTGGGTTCGGGAGTCGGTTATGCGAAGGGAAGGTATTAGCACCCCTACGCATCTGTAGTACTCTACGGGATCCACTTTTGTAGTTCTTGTCTAAAGGGTGTGAGTTTATCTTGTGTTGTTTACAAAAAAAAAGGGTTAAATGAAAATGACTCGCGCGGATGTCGCATCCACTGCATACGTATCTCATCTGAATATGAGAATCAGAGTCTTCGTAGCTCGGCTGACCTATGGGTTGGGGGGATGTGTGCTCGCTAAGACATCGCGTCTTATGCCTACGTATCTCATCTGGAATGAGAATCAGAGTAAGTCGTAGTTCGGCTAACTATGGGGTTATGGAGTGGGTTTTGGATGAACGACGTCACTACGCAATCTACCGGATGCTCGACCTTTGGAGACTTACTCGCCTGTAGTAGAAGGAGTTAACGTGTTGCTTTGGGTTTTAGGGTTTGGGATGCTCAAGGGCAAAAAGGCAGTCCTTGACGAAGGAACCGCGCTACCTACAAGGATACGAACACATACAAAATAAACATGTATAAAGTAAATGTGCCAACAAGGGGCTCAGAAGTAAATAAACAAAAGAAAACAAATGCCTCCTATCGAGGTCTTCCAGCTAAGAAAGCGATAAAATGCGGAAAAGAGGTAAAAGTACCACACGGATGAAGATCCGAAGTAACAACAATTAAAGGAGTAAGAAACCCAGGGATCTCCCAAGCTAATGCCATCAAAGAAAATGTGAGTCAGTACAGGTAATCGGAATGAACCTCCAGGGGGTATCCCACAAATAAAGCGGGAAAACCACGCAAACCATCTCTGCAAGAGTCTGTGAGCCCTCACAAAAACTCAACAAAAGGGTTAGTGAAACACGATAAGCATTTTTTTCATGGATAACAGTATGGTTTCAGAAACCTCAAACTCTGTGGCATACATTTCAGAAATCATGTGATTAAACATTCAAGGCATAGGTTTCACCCATTCATGCATAATTAAACCCGTGGGCAAAAACATAATGAAATTCATCCATCATACCTCATACATTCAGATGATCCAAATTAAGAGCATAAAATTATGGGAATGAGGCAAACCTGATGGGAGAGACCGGTTGAAATCAAATGGCACGGCTGGATTTGCAAATCAATGTTAGGGTTTGCTTGAGATGAAAGTGTGTGAGTCAGATTGAATTTTTTCAGAGCTGCCTGGGGGTTGCTCTGAGTTCTCTGTCAGGTTTTGTCAAGGGTTTTGTTTCAAGGAAACCTCAGAGTATTTTGCTTCTCTTCCTTTTTCTGTCTGATCTCCCTCTTTTATAACCTGATTTTCATGGCTTTGTGGGCTCAAATGAGAGAGGTCCAAGTCCAAGTTTTTTCTATTATATATATATTTTATTTATTTTTTCTTTTTTTCTTTTTTTTCTTTTTTCTTTTTTTCATTTTTTTTTCGTTTTTTTTTTTCGTTTTTTTTTTTTTTAAATAAAGTTTCTTGGATCTAATTCTGATTGACATGATGAAATGCAATATGAAATGCTAAATGAATGCATGAATGAGGAGGGCAAATTTTGGGGGTGTTACAGCTGCCCATATTCAATCATCAGCTAACCCGAGTAGGATGAAAGCGAACAGCTTATCAGACAAACGGGGTGAGCTGTGATTGAATACCAAAGACAGACCGAAAATTTGCGCTCCGAGAACACCACAAAAATGCGGAAATACACCGCGCTGTTTATTTTTCTTCCGATCCTCTGGATGGATCTGAATCAGTCTTCTGGCTTAATTTGGAGTGTCGATCCTCTGGCTGAACCTATACTCAATTTAGTCCTCTGGTTGGATATTAATTTTGATCCTCGGGCTGGATACGATTTTGATCTTCTGGCTAGATCTTCTTCGATCTTCTGGCTAGATCTCCTTATTTCCTTTGATCCTCTGGCTGAATCTACTTCGATCTTCTGGCTAGATCTGAATTGTTGCGATTTTCGATGTTCTGGCTAGATCTTCTTTGTTTCAATTCTCTGGCTGAATCTACTTCGATCTTCTGGCTAGATTTGGATTATTTTGATGATAAATTCCATCATTAGGATCCCGCATCTGAGGCATGCGCTGGTTGACCCTCTTTTGAAATCTTCACCCAACCTTCATATTAGATATGCAGCTTCGAGAATATTCCACTTTTGGGCTTCGTACATATTCTTCGGGCTAGAACATGTTGTAACGACTCCTCAATTAGACTTGGGCTTGCTGGGGAAATAAAGCTTGTAGGCGACTTCATTGGGGAATCTTCAAATTGAGCCTTAGGCTGACTCTTGGGACACGATTCTCAGGCTGAATCTTCGAAATGACCCTCAGGCTGGATCACTGGAACACGATTCTCAGGCTGAATATTCGAAATGACCCTCAGGCTGGATCACTGGAACACGATTCTCAAGCTGAATCTTCGAAATGACCCTCAGGCTGGATCACTGGAAAACGATTCTCAGGCTGAATCTTCGAGATGACCCTCAGGCTGGATCGCTGGAAAACGATTCTCAGGCTGAATCTTCGAAATGAACCTCAGGCCGGATCACTGGAAAACGTTTCTCAAGCTGAATCTTCGAAATGACCCTCAGGCTGGATCACTCACGCTTGATCCTCTGGCTGGATCTCATGACCTTGGTCGTAAAGTAATTCTTCAGTCTGCTTGGAAGAACCTGTTTATCAGCTTATGTGTATGCTTGATATGATATGCATGCAAATGCAAATGTTATGCATGGTGTAAAAAGAAATCTGCTTGGGGAAGCAAACTCCGGTAGGGAACAAATCGCTGTATCAATCCTTGAATGCTCTGTGGGGAATGATCCGTCTGCCGGGACCAATGAGACCCCAAAAATAAATTGGCTGCTTGAAAAGTTGACTTTGCGGGGGGAGTATCAACTATGGAAACTTTGTTCGGCGAGGCTCTGTGAGGAGAGTCTTTGGGGAAAACACTTCCTGGGGAAATGTCGTAGGAAACGACCTTTGCTGGGGATATGAACTTGCTAATCGCCCTCAAGCTGGGGTTAACAAATCTGTTAAAAATAATCTGCTGGGGAATGAGATGAACACTGGGAACACCACCCTCTCATCTGTTGGTTATGCAACCACTCCGCTGTTGCTAGGAGGATACAATCTAACACTGTCAACTCCGCTGGGGATATATAGTCTGGATACTGTCAACTCTGCTGGGGAACATGCTCTGCTGAGGAGAGACTTTGTCAACCGCTTGGGGATGAGGATTCATGACTTGGCATCCGGTTCCTGTGACCTGCAACCAAAAATACACGTATGCCTCGGGGGAATTACTCGGTTTGAATTCACCGTCCGGGATTAAGCACATTCAAAGCAATTTTAAATGTTTTCCTGTGCAAATCATCTGCAAAAGCTACCATTATGTTCATATGCAATATGTTTTATCAAAAATTCGGACATTTTTGCAAACAAACTGATAAATGAAAAATAAAGAGGCTCTTTAACTGAATTATTCGACTCTTACTGGGGAGAAAGTTTGTGCCAGGAATAGGCGAGGGTATCAGGAAGCTGATCCCTGGAAAGAGGTGATCGCTATAAATTGAACAAGAGAAACTATCCTAATGGCAATGTGGAAACGGGGTCCCACTGAGTTTCGACTCTGCTATGGCTCGTATGACCTCAAGACGCTCTGCTCATCTTGCTTTCTGAAGTGGATGATTAGTCGATCTTTTACCTTCGAAGATTGTCGGATTGAATGAAACGGTGATATAACACAGGTGAACTCAGGTTGCAGTCATTCGCTTATTCCCTAACTTTTGCGTGGACCTCCCTTTTGGGTTTTCAATCCACCGGGATACCCTTTTTTGCCTGAGCCGCCCTTTCGGGTTTTCGATTCACCGGGTGTACATTTTTTTATATCCCTAATTTTTGCCCGAACCTCTTTATTCTTTTTTTTTTGTTCGTCGGGATGCCCTTTTTTTGCCTGGACTATTCTTTTTATCGTCCAGTGGGTCTATTTTATGCGAAGTATTTTTTTTTACTGCGTATGAGTTAATAGGGGACGGGAATCCTTCGCCATCCATGGTTGTTAGCATCAAAGCTCCGCCATAGAAAATCCTTTTAACCACGTACGAACCCTCATAGTTCGGTGTCCATTTGCCCCTGTGATCTGTGTTGGGAGGAAGAAATCTTTTGAGTACCAATTCACCGACTTGATACCCCCGAGGGCGCACTTTCTGACCAAATGCTTTCTTCATTCGTCTTTGACCGAGATACGTCAATTCTGGGTACGTAGTTCCAGCATAGCACCTTAATCGTCGAAGACAAGGTAAACAAAGCATCAGCAAATTGGTTTTCTTCAAAAGAAAGTCAACAATCTTTTCGTGTAGTCTCTGTAAGGAGCCAGATGAGGCTGAGGTGTATACCATTTCCCGTTGGTTTGATTGATGACCAAAGCTGAATCCCCGTATACATCCAGGGTTTTAATCTGTATATTGACGGCTTCCTCAAGTCTTAGGATACAAGCTTCGTATTCGGCTTCATTGTTGGTGCAGGGAAAAGTTATTCTGGCACCAAATGGCATATGAACCCCCTTCCAATGTGATCAAAACTACACCAACTCCGCGACCATTGACGTGGACCGCCCCATCAAACATAATAACCCATTTGGATTCCGGGTCAGGCCCCTCCTCCGGGAGTGGTTCCTCTCAATCTTTCGATTTGAGAAACATGATGTCCTCATCAGGAAAGTCAAACCTCATAGGTTGGTAATCATCAATCGGTTGCTCGGCAAGATAGTCTGACAAGACACTTCCTTTGATGGCTTTTTGTGAAGTGTATTGGATGTCATACTCTGTCAGTATCATCTGTCACCTAGTAACCCTTCCGGTAAGTGCTGGCTTTTCAAAAATATACTTGACTGGATCCATTTTTGATATCAATAGAGTCGTGTGAGTCAACATATACTGTCTTAGTCGGCGAGCAGCCCATGCCAAAGCGCGGCAAGTTTTCTCGAGCAATGAGTATCTTTGTTCACAGTCGGTAAACTTTTGCTAAGGTAGTATATTGCATGCTCTTTTCGACCTGACTCGTCATGCTGACCGAGTACACAACCCATTGACCTTTCTAACACAATCAAGTACATGATCAACGGTCTTTCCTCTCGGCCTATAGACTTGCCCCGATCTTGATCTCTTTCTTGTCGTCTGCGGTACTGATGTTGACGGTCTCAATCACCTCCTGATAAGGTGTAATAGCTCGGTCCTCCTGTTTCAACAATCTGGCTAACCCTTCAGGCAATTCACAATCTTCCTCAACCCCTTGTTCGGCTTAATAGATAGGATTGTCGAAGTCATACTTGGCCATAGCAGTGTCGTTAGTAGTGAGATTCGGGTGGTCCGCTCTGCATGATGGAGGATCATGCTTTACCTTAGAATGAGAGATTTTTTTTTGGAAAGAAAGAAAAAACGAAAAAAGAAACATTGCCATTTTTTTTTGTAAAAGTAAAAAAAAACTGAAAGAAAGAGAACACAAAATTGTTTGCAAAAGCCGTCCTTTATTGATGATAAAAATAATTGCGAAATGTAACTAAATGGATGGCCCTACAAATGAGCCGTTACACCTTGGGCAAAGTGTAAGACTTTATTATGCATGTAATAAAGGAAAACAATAAAAATCACTCTTTCAGTAGAGTAACCCAGACGGTTTTTTCAGACGACCAATTGTCGAGCTTTTCTCCCGGGACACACGGGCGAATCCAGCTATCTAAGTCACAGTCGCTGTCAGCCTTGTCTTCATCTGCAGTATTGACGATGTGGGGAGAAACCAAACCCCCGCTGGAGAGAGTACCGGTTTCATTCTTCTGAGATCCCGGAGCATACCCCAATCCAAACTTGTCTTCTTTGATGACTGACTCCACAAATTTGCCCCAGCCTTGGGCATTACCAGCTTTAACCACTTCGACAGCTTGCTTGTATGAAGAGATAGAAGTCCCGACCTTCTCAAACTCAGGTGAAAAGACAACTTTGGGCGCGACCTCAGTGATGTTTATGGCTTCGAAGCCCTGACACAGCATCTCGTGCATCTCGCCGTCCATCTCTACATACTTAAATGTAGACAGGTGGCTAACAAAAATATCCTCTTCACCACAGACAGTGACGACCTGACCTTCTAGTTCATATTTGAGCTTCTGGTGGAGGGTAGAAGTAACAACATCGGCAACATGAATCCAAGGCCGACCTAGCAGACAGCTGTAGGCAGGCTGGATATCCATCACATAAAAGGTGCTCTTGAACACCTGCGGTCCAATCTTAACTGGCAACTCAACTTCGCCAAAGACAACTCTCTTAGAGCCATCAAAAGCCCTCACAACTAAGTTACTTGGCCTCAGGATGGTGTCATCGCAATCCAACTTTATTAAGGCTTTCTTTGGAAGAACATTCAGAGAAGAGCCTGTATAAACCAAAACATGGGAAAGCATCACCCCTTTGCACTCCATTGTGATATGCAAGGCTTTGTTGTGATTCCTGCCCTCAGATGTCAGGTCATTATCGGTGAGACCTAGCCCCCGGCTAGCATTTACATTGGAAACTACCGACTCCAGTTGGTTAACAGTTATCTCCGATGGAACATAGGCCATATTCAGTACTTTCAACAAGGCTGCTCTGTGCGCCTCAGAGCACAGTAATAATGAGAGAATGGAGATCTTTGAGGGTGTCTGATTTAGCTGGTTGACTACCTTGTAGTCACTTTTCTTGATAATCCTCATAAACTCATCCACTTCCTTCTCGAATGCGGTCTTAGGAGGATCTTCCTCAGTAGTAACCTCTTCGGCGGCCATCTGTTTCCCTTTAGCCTTGGCAGCTGCCTCGGCTTCAGTATTCGCGCGTAATATTGATGGTGCAAATAGGCGTCCACTGCGAGTGAAGCCACCAACCCCTCCAATATTGTCTACAGCGGAGCTACCAATGTCAATGTCTTCTTCGTTAACTTTCTGCCCCTGGCAGTAGATATCAGCCCCATAGTGCCACGGGATAACACTGTCTTTCTCATACGGAACGGGTCCTGGTATTGTGATGGTGATCGGACCAACCAAAGTCGGTTGAGGGCTGTCAGAGTAAATTGCAGCTGGTGCTGAACTTTCGATGTTCACCGCTGCTGGTTCTGTACTTTCTGGGAAATATATTGTTGTCGGAGTGAGTCTCTCGGGAACATATATTTCTTCAGGAGTGAAATAAAATGTCACCATCGATACATCATTCTTCACTGGACGGGCCTGATCGAACTGAAGACAACCTTCATCTATCAGTTGCTGAATACCCCTTCTCAAACTGTCACATCCGTTTTCGGCAGCTTGACAATTTCTGCATTCTTCCCCACAGCCCGGGAAAATCTGTCCTTTCAGAAGTCGGTCTTTAACCACCGATAGCGAAGTCTTCACCTTAGTCACATCAGAAACCAAATTCAAAGTTTCCCCACTATCAACAGCATTAATCCTCTGCCCGCCGTGAGCCGGCATCGGGTTATGGATAACATTAGGCACCAGAGCAAAATTGATAGCCTGGGCATCTCTCAAATCTTGTACCTTTAACTGGAGAGCCTTGCAATTATTTGTAGTATGGCCATGTGCGTTGGAGTGAAAAGCACATCTGGCGTTGACATCATAACCTCTAGGTAAATTATTGGGATCGATTGGTGGGGCCAGAGTTCTCAACGTAACCAGATTCATGTCAATCAGCTTGGGAAGTAATACTGAATAAGGCATTGGGATTGACTCGATGACCCGGTTCGTCTGCCTTGGACGTTGTTGATAGTGTCTCTGCTGACCCGGATTACCTCCTGGTTGTTGATTGTTGTACCTGGGTTGTTGTTGCGGATGATATTGCGGTTGAGGAACAGGTGTTGGAATAGTGACTACGGCCACTTGATCTTGATAATAATTAGGGCGTGCTCTACCCCTGCCTCTGCCGGCATACACAACGTTTGCCTCGCCTTCCTTTCTTCGCTGACCGTTACCAGCAAACGGTCTCTTGGGACCTGATGAGTTGGAAGCACTGTTGTCTTGAATTCGGCCCATCTTCAACAGACTCTCGATTCTTTCTCCAGCAATCACTATCTCTGCAAAGCTGATTGACGGGCAAGCAACCAATCTCTCAATATAATTGCCTTGAAGAGTGTTCATGAACATGTCCGCCATCTCCCTTTCAGACATAGGGGGTTGGACGGACGCAGCAATCTGTCTCCAACGCTGAGCATACTCTCTAAAGGTTTCCTTGGCATTCTGAGACATACCTTGCAACAAGGTCCGATTTGGAGCCATGTCCAAGTTGTATTGATATTGCTTGACAAAAGCCTCTGCCAAGTCTTTCCAGCTCTTGATGGTAGTACGAGACAAATGAGAATACCATTCACGAGAAGCTCCAGATAGACTGTCTTCAAAATAGTACATCCACAGCTTTTCATCTTCCGTGTGAGCTCCCAACCTTCCCAGATAAGATTGGAGATGAGTGCGTGGGCAAGAAGCCCCGTTGTATTTATCAAAAGTAGGGGGTTTGAACTTGTGAGGAATCCTTACTCCCTGAACCAGACCAAGATTTGTGACATCAAAGCCTAAGGAATTTTGAGACTCCAAAGATTTGAGCTTCTCAGCAAGCTCATCCATACGGCGAGTGGTCTCGAGGGCCTCGTCGTGCAAAGAAAATTGATCATACTGATAATCTTCAGTAACGGGGCGCCCGTTAATCTGAATTCCTTGATTCACGTTGTACCTTCCGCCAGTACCATTTTCAACATTCCCTGTGTTGCCAACATTACCCGGGTTTCCATCAGCATTTGTGTTACCCGCGTTACCAGTGTTCACAGGGTTATCAGCGTTCCCAGGGTTACCAGGGTTTCCCTCAGCATTTGGTATCTCCACCTCCGGATCGGGTCTCGGTTGCTCAACCAATTCCCTCAGCTTTTCCTGGCCTTCTGCCATACCAGTCATCAATGTCATGAACTGATCCATCCTTTCACGCATATCAGCCAGCTCTTTCTGTACTTGGTCCATCGCTAGATGTGGACGATTTTCCTTTGTCGGGTACCTGTGGACTCGCTTGGGACCAATAACTGCCTGATACAGGGAACAAACATTAGACACTGCGGTGACACCTGCAAAACAGACAAGGGTTAATATGCATGGTATGCGATGCACTGCTTGTTCAGTTTTAAGGCACCCCCGTTTTGAAAGGGAATACCCTGCAAATGAATAAGCATGAGATGTTGGATGCAAAGATGCAGATGATGTTATGCAATGCAAAGGCATGTCAATCAGAATTGATGGATCCGCTTGAACATCTGTCAGGTTGTACTGCCTGGAGAGAAATTCACTGAGGAATATAATACAAGACCAAAACTATGCTCCAGAAAACCGGGTTGGTTGGAGGTTAAGGTTTCCTGAATTTAGCCCGCCCCTCACTGGTAGGTTCTAAGAACAGAAGTTCGTCAGCTTCAGCCCTTCAGTCGCGAATAATACGTTTACCACTGAAGGTTTGGTATTATTACGGGACAAAAGACCTCCATTGACTCCCCTCAACAGGACATCCTAATAGTAAGTTCCCAGTCTCGGGATCCTCGGATTGAGCAGCGAGAATGCGCCCACCAGAGCTAACATAATCACGTATCGGAGGAGAGGCTTCGACTGAGTTCTCGGGAAATGGTCACCAGAGTCGACGATTTCTAGAGGAACATCCTGCCGTTACGGAACACCCGTAAGACATAATATATCCAGAAGAAACCCCGTCTGGGTGTGGTTCTTCACGAACGACTTAACGTAGCAACACGCCACGCAAGCCTCATGATTATCCACTCTAAAACCTGTGTGTACACTCAAGCCTGGGTAATGGGCTTATCTCTCATAGAACACCCCATCCCAACAAACAAACAAACAGATCCAACAGATACAACAGATGCATGCAAGCAGGTAAGCAAATAAAGGTACAAAAGCATGAACACCCAATAAACAAGAAATCACACAAGCTAGGAGGGACTCGCTTAGGGAAGATGGACCAGCAAGAGGTCAACTTCTTAGTGTCCCCAGCAGAGTCGCCAGCTGTAGCAACCTGAAAAATTCAGTGTGCGAAAAAATAACCGGCGAAAGAAAATGACAGAAGAGTCGCCACCGTGCGTTATTCATCCCAAAGGAGGGAAAGGAAACGCTCGAAGTAAACCTGAAAAGGGAAAGGACAAGACGGGGTCTCGCAACCAAATCTTGGGTTCGGGAGTCGGTTATGCGAAGGGAAGGTATTAGCACCCCTACGCATTCGTAGTACTCTACGGGATCCACTTTTGTAGTTCTTGTCTAAAGGGTGTGAGTTTATCTTGTGCTGTTTACCAAAAAAAAGAAAGGGTTAAATGAAAATGACTCGCGCGGATGTCGCATCCACTGCATACGTATCTCATCTGAATATGAGAATCAGAGTCTTCGTAGCTCGGCTGACCTATGGGTTGGGGGGATGTGTGCTCGCTAAGACATCGCGTCTTATGCCTACGTATCTCATCTGGAATGAGAATCAGAGCAAGCCGTAGTTCGGCTAACTATGGGGTTATGGAGTGGGTTTTGGACGAACGACGTCACTACGCAATCTACCGGATGCTCGACCTTTGGAGACTTACTCGCCTGTAGTAGAAGGAGTTAACGTGTTGCTTTAGGTTTTAGGGTTTGGGATGCTCAAGGGCAAAAAGGCAGTCCTTGACGAAGGAACCTCGCTACCTACAGGGATACGAACACATACAAAACAAACATGTATAAAGTAAATGTGCCAACAAGGGGCTCAGAAGTAAATAAACAAAAGAAAACAAATGCCTCATATCGAGGTCTTCCAGCTAAGAAAGCGATAAAATGCGGAAAATAGGTAAAAGTACCACACGGATGAAGATCCGAAGTAACAGCAATTAAAGGAGTAAGAAACCCAGGGATCTCCCAAGCTAATGCCATCAAAGAAAAGGTGAGTCAGTACAGGTAATCGGAATGAACCTCCAGGGGGTATCCCACAAATAAAGTGGGAAAACCACGCAAACCATCTCTGCAAGAGTCTGTGAGCCCTCACAAAAACTCAACAAAAGGGTTAGTGAAACACGATAAACATTTTTTTCATGGATAACAATATGGTTTCAGAAACCTCAAACCATGTGGCATACATTTCAGAAATCATGTGATTAAACATTCAAGGCATAGGTTTCACCCATTCATGCATAATTAAACCCTTGGGCAAAAACATAATGAAATTCATCCATCATACCTCATACATTCAGATGATCCAAATTAAGAGCATAAAATTATGGGAATGAGGCAAACCTGATGGGAGAGACCGGTTGAAATCAAATGGCACGGCTGGATTTGCAAATCAATGTTAGGGTTTGCTTGAGATGAAAGTGTGTGAGTCAGATTGAATTTTTTCAGAGCTGCCTGGGGGTTGCTCTGAGTTCTCTGTCAGGTTTTGTCAAGGGTTTTGTTTCAAGGAAACCTCCGAGTATTTTGCTTCTCTTCCTTTTTCTGTCTGATCTCCCTCTTTTATAACCTGATTTTCATGGCTTTGTGGGCTCAAATGAGAGAGGTCCAAGTCCAAGTTTTTTCTATTATATTTTATTTCTTTTTCTTTTTTTCTTTTTTTCTTTTTCTTTTTTTCTTTTTTTTTTTAAATAAAGTTTCTTGGATCTAATTCTGATTGACATGATGAAATGCAATATGAAATGCTAAATGAATGCATGAATGAGGAGGGCAAATTTTGGGGTGTTACAGCTGAAGGTTTGAAGAACGGTGGGTTCATTCGAACAAGTAACAGTAACCGGAGGATTGTGAAGAAAGGTTTGGGATCAAGTGTATCACGATCGAAATCCACCAAGCTAGATTTTTGGAGAACTTGGAGTTCTTGCAATAAGGTTGCTACAATTGGAGGTTTGTTCAGAACGTTTGAAGCACTTGGTTCAACTTGAATCAAGAGGAGAGAAGTAAATAGGATCTGCAACAACACTTAGGTTTGCTTGGTGGTGATTATTTCTTCTCTTGTATAAATTTTGAAATTGATAATAAATATCTCAATTCTAGTTTTAGAATTAGGGACAGACGTACCCGAAGCGAGGACGAAAGGGAAACTGCCTAAACAAATTTGGTGTTGTTCTCTCTTTCTCTAACTCTTTAATTTCTGCATAAATTGAATCTTGTGTGAAACTAATTGGAAGCTTCATCTAGGTTAATTATTATGCACTAAAGCTGTTTGATCAATTGTTGCAATCACTTTGGTTATAACTAAGGAAAATTTTGCACAATCAATTCTAATGAAATTAAGACTTGGTGTAGTGTGCACACCAAGTGTTTGTTAAAACTAACTTCACACAAGTTTATCAATATTTTGCTTGTTTTCTCATTGTTTTAATTCATCATTGGTGGTAGCTATATTAAGGATTTGTGTATTTGATCGATTGATTAAGATTGTTGTTGATTAGCTTTATCTTAGTCATTCCATTAGGTTTCACACATATCCGATCTTTCCAGTAACGGATCATTTAGACGATAGTGGTCTAGGGAGATTTCACAACCTTTAAAAACAATTTTAAAAAGCGTCAAATTTTTAAATACCTAAAACAAATAATACGGTACTATCGTCTAACACATTATACGTTCACAACTTAATACAATAAATATTTCAAAAATTTATTACAAAGTTAATACAACAATATCGATAATACATATAATAACATAACACAATTCTACACTTCATTTCAACCTTTATTTAAGAACAATTTGACCAAATTAAAGAATTACAATAAAATAAGTTAAACTAATTCAAACCAAAATTAAAATAAATAAAATATAATAACTAAAATAAAGTTCAAATAATTAAGATAGAATACCAAAAATAAATAATACAATATACTTTATTAAACAACAAAAAAACGAATTTGAGTTGAACTAGGACAAACATGTCTTACTTGATAACAACAAACAATATTGACTTGAACGACAATCAATATTGAGTTGAATATCTTGATTATGTTTAAAAGAGAGGTGTGATGATGATTGAGTGTGATTGAAAGAAAAACTATAATAGAGTCACAAAATTTAGAAGTTTGTATAGTTGTAAAAAAATATGGAATTCTTTTTTGTGATCGGGGAATGTATGTTAAGTTTTGATATTGACATATTAAAATTTAAAAAAAAAATGATTAATTTGATGCATTTTTTAGAACCGGATGGTTTTACAAAATCGGCTCCGATTCATTGGTTCGAATGGTTTTGGACGGTTCAATCTGATTCTTCCGGTTTTACTCCAGTTTTGACCCACTAACGGTTTTGAAAGATTGATCCAACCTGATTCATCTTCGATTCCCGGTCCAACCAATTGAACCGGCCAATTCGGTCCGGTTTTTAAAATATTGTCTTAAACAACATATAACATAGCTCAACAAAATACAACTTTTACATTCAACAACATAGCTCAACAAAATACAACTTTTATCATCTACAACATAGCTCAATAAAATACAACTTTTATCATCAATAACATAGCTAAACAACATACGACTTTTATCATCAACAACATAACTCATAACATACCTTAAACAACATACAACATAGCTCAACAAAAATAAAATCATCCATGATATTCAACTTCTATCAACAATAACATAACTCAAGAAAACATTAACATATAAAAAAAACATCAAAAATATCGCATCTCATATCATAAAAGGTGAAAACGTCTAAGTACCTGAAATGTGAAAAGGGAGTGAAAGAAATGAATTTTGTATAGCACATTTCCTTGATCCATAAGATTTGAAGAAGATATGTTGGATTTTTTATTTATAAGATAGGTTGAATTGATTTTTTTTTGTTTTTAGGTTCGTTAGCATGGGGAACATTAGGTGTTCTCTTTTGAGAGTTTTATGTGTTTGTTGCTTTTGTAGGAGTACTCAGGTGATAAATTATGCCATGCCAAGAATACAACTTCAATTCTACCTCACTTCCCAGCAGGCCTTAAATCCAGAAGATGCTGAAAGGAGTGAAGGATCTCAACATTTAGGGCAAACGTGACATGAGATTAAGGATGAAAGCATTATCTGAGCTAGAAAGTTGAATGGATAAGGATGCACACTACAAGACAAAAACCCACAAAAGTTGCCTAGCGCTGAAATGAACGTGTGACTTGCCCCTCTGTATTGAAGGCCTATCACATGAAGTTTTGTCCCCTGCATGCGTTATGCATTATACCTAGTACTGCTACGAGAGGATAAAAAGAAGGAATATGTTGATTTCCATGGGCCAAATCAATGTATAATCATATGGCTCATGATCCAATGAATCAAAGAAACCTTAAAAGCTAGAAGGATATTAAATGACCACCTTGGAGAAATGGAAAAGAGAGTCAGAAGTTAAGATGATTGAAAAATAACTTAGAAAAAAATATACATTGTATGGAAAAGAAGAATTTTGAACCAGATGTAAAGAGAACCTCTCATCTTCCTTTCTTGAAGAGTGCAAATCTACCAGGAGTGATAGAAATCGCCTCTTGCTGATTAAAGATTACAATAAGTATAAGTGTTATACTTAGGTTTTTAATGTTTAGAAATGACTACTCTAAGAACTTGTGTTGTTGTATTTCTTTTGCTCACCATGAGCTAAACTCATTATATTTAGCAATGTGAAATTTAATAAAAATTAGTACTTTATGTTAGATGGTGTGATTTTAGTGATTCATTTTATCAAGTTAAGTATTGTTATATATATGTTTCTTTGTCTGATCACCTTAGAAAAATAGGTAAAAGCTTGTTAATGTTAGGAGATCCTTTAACAAGTGGAACTCATGGTAAATATGATTGAAAATAGTAAGATAGACATGTTCACTAGATTAGTCACTTTAGACACAAATGGGTACAACCATAGGGAAATTAATAGGTAAACAAGATGTGCTTTAACATTATTGTGAAACCTATAAATTTATTCCCCTAACTTAATGCATATGCTCTGATGTTGTAGACATATACAACTATATCACTTTCTAACCCCGTCTATCACGACAAATCTCTTCATTTACACACAAAATATGAAACCCATTAAATGAATCATTTCCCAACATGTCTCTTACTACTGATTTAACTTCTTTACTCCAATTCATTATTGCTCAACCTGAATTTGTATCAACCAATCATTATTATTATCCTTTGCTCATGACTATTCACAAGGTTATACAATGAGAATCAATTTAAGTTAATACAGTCTTTGTGGAATCGATACTCTTACTTTTACATCACTTGCTACTATTAGCCTGTGTATACTTGCACATTTAAATATCCACGACAGTATTTTGCTACACAAAGTTGACTAAACTAGAATGTTGGGGCTAGGCGAGGTCATCCATATTCCACTCATTACTTTGTTGTTCAGGGACAAGTAAATGTTTTATGCATATAGTAGAATGAAAAGATTATCAAAACTAGTAATTGATACCTATTTAATTTTAAAAAAAATCATAATTAAGTGTTAATTTCTGATTTTATTTATATAAAAAAATACTTCCAAAGAATCTTTGTCTACACATGGTTTAGACGATGTTATGAACAGTCAAAATGCATGGAATCACAAGTGATAAGGTGAAAGGTCAAAGAACAAATGACATGAAAAATATTGTATTCTCTTTAAATGATTTATTAATGATTAATGTCTGACTATCTATGAATATATCATGTTTATGAATTTCTTGCTTTATTAAAAGTTTGATTTTATTATTGTCTAGTGAAAACATGTTGACATAAGTTAGGAATCATAAGCTTACCCAAGTGAGAAGTGTGAAACCTCATGTTTTACATAAATTATGAGAGTAGACATGCATGCTAACTATGTAGACTTTGCATCATTCCGTCTATTACTTGATATGTTTGAAAGTCATAGATATGATCAAGGCATTGTTTGTTATTAAATGAAAACCTACTTACCCTAAAATGCCTATTTTGTGAGGATGTGGATCCTTTGAAAAAATCCTCCGAGCCTTAAAATGAAAATTTTGTTCCTTTTAAATGATACAACCCTTAGCTAATTTAAAAGAAAAACATTGTTCTCTACCTTATCTTAAGGATAAAAGAGGATGTAAAAGTAAGGGTATGTCAAAATTAAATGTTGGGGAGAAAAAGAAAAATGAAATGTTTTGAAAAAAACATTCAAGTGGTACTGGTGTAATCAAAGAAAAAGAAAATGTTTTGACATAAACAATTCAAAAATTAAAAGTCAAGCATATAAAAAGAAAAAAAAAACACCAAAAGAAAATGGTTGTAAGAAAGTGGAAGTAAAGAAATACAATTTTTTGAAATAAATATTTTAATCTTTCTTATTTTTAGACTTTTGAATTCAAAGAAAAATTACTATTTTTTGCAAGTATAGCCACGTTAGAACGAAAAGAACGACTTTAGTGATTCATGACTAATGATATATCTAGTGATACTATTTAGATGAAATGGAAAGTGTTTATATAGTTCATGCATTGTCTGATTTTTTAGAGAAACACTAACCATTGAGAAATACTCACTGAGATCATGATTCTGATGAATGATTAACTTTTGATATAAACATATTTTAAAAATCTTACTTTGGTCAAACAAACAATTCATCTTTATGTTATGGTTTATAGATATCCAGGATATTGATTATGAACTTGCATTTAAAAGAATACCATGCGATAAAAATAATTTCAAAAATCTTGACCTAACTCAGTTAACCTTTCAGAGAAACATGCATTCAAAATATTTATCAACCATTTGATCGATTTTGTTTGAGGATAAAAACAAAAGATAAGTTGGAGAGAGTTGATAAGTTCCAAACTTATGAAAATACGTAGGCACTTATTAACTTATTTTACAAGCAATCAATATAAAAATCCTCAATTTATGTATAAAAAGTGATAAAACACCTGTGTGGATTTTTCTGGCTTGTATCACCTAAAAACATGTAAAAATGAACGGAAAACCAAGATTCAGCATGCAAATACCAAGCCAGAGCAAAAACCTGAAAACCAAGGCTCGCTAGGCAAAGACGTAGGCGTGCTAGGAGAGCTCAGGAGGCCAAATGGCACTTCCAGATTCAAGTACTTCATGGTAAAACATGATTTTATGCTCTAAGCGCAGAGGTGGCGTGGTTAGCAAGGTAAGGCGGCTATGGCCACCTATCAGATAACTAGCATTGCTTAATCAAGAAGAAAGCAGGATGATCATTAGGCACAAGAGTGGTGCGCCTACAAGGGCCATAAATCCACGCCTATAAGTAAAGGCTACAAGTTCAATTCAAAAGGAGTTTCGGTGTATTGAGGTAGTGGAGAATTGGAGTAGGTTCAAATTCGTTTACAACAAGAGAATAAGAGAGGGAGCTCGGAGGTAGAAACGTTGCTCAAGTGACAAGACAGGTAAATTTCTAAACTTAGCATTATGGATAAGGGTGAGAATAGGGCATGCCAACTAACAGGAACCTACGACATAGCCTACATAGACCAAGGTCAGACCAAGATTGTCTTTAAATAAAAAATGCATAGGCTTTTTTAGAGTCCTGTTTAGCTAAAAAGGCTAGGCCTCAGGTCATAAAAAATTCTTTTAAATCTATCAAACCGACCTATTTAAATAAATGTGAAAATTATTTTATTATTATTAATAGTATTTTATTTTTTGAATTAAAATACAAAAATAAAACGTAGACATCTTGAAGAACTTATAAAAATAGGTCGTAAAATTCTTATGAACAATGTCATAAGTTGTTTTCATAAGGTTTCCTAAACAAATAATCTCACAAAACATATGATACTAGGTAAGCTTAAATAGCTTAATGCAAACAAACTTTTAATATCATTTATCTTTTAGTTTTTTAGTATATAAATATTAATTGAATTCCGTATATAGATATGTTCAAATGAAATAAGCTTTTAAGTAGGCTAACAGACTAATCAGACCTTTAAAAAAGTCAGACTCGGATATAAAAATAAGTCTATGATCGGCTAAAGGCCAGACTTAGGCTTTAATATTTTTAGTAGCTATTCTCATCCATTAATCACGAGATTACTAGTACAATTACGATGAGCAAGTCTACTCAAGATTTAATATTGATGACTCTTTAATCTTAATTCATGTTTTAGATCTTCTACCTAAACTTGCTTTCATTGTATGACTTGACATTTTTTGGTCGAACCATATTGAATGTCATGTTAGAAACAAATTCATTTTCCTCAAAATTAAGGCGACATCTAATGGGATGACCGTCTAACTTGTGACAAGTCATGATTATATATACCATAAACGACATTACATTTTCATGTACTTACTTTATCCACGCACCTTAAAATGATACTCACACTTTCTCGATCTGGTGTCATATTGTTTCAACTTCCAAATAGGTTGTTGTTAGTTGCCACTTCTTTCGCATCTCATTGTTACAAATGTTTGTCTTCTATCATAACCATTATTAGACCTCTCGATTACAACGTTGAACCCAAGTTTGGCGGTCGTCGTGCGATTCCATTGGAGCATACATTCACGCTCAACAAACTATTGTTTAGTTGTAAATTATTCACGAACATCTACCTCGATAAAAGTCGGTTTAACATTCACCTCGACATCAACTGATTTAACATCATCTCTGACATCAACCAGTTTAACATTATCTTCGACATCATCTGATTTAACATCCACATACGCAATAACTTTAGAAAAAATATCAAGGTGCACCATATCTACAACCAAGCATAATAGAAAAATATATTTAATATTCAAATTCAACTTTAGAGCAATCCGAAAGTGCATATCCAAAATACATGCAACCTACTCCGGAAATGCATCTCTTGACTCAATGTTCATTTTTATACAACAAAAACCAGATTAATGCAAGTAATGAGGAAGGAGATACAAGTTTTTTTTACCTTAAATTACAATTTATTTTTCTCCTTTTGATGTGATAAAACATAAGAATGTTGTTTTGTAATGCTAAAGTTGATCGAGTATGAAATGCGTTTTTTTAAAGGTTTTGATCTAAAAGTGGTGTTTGACCATGAAAAAGAAGAAAATGCGTTTTTTTTGTATGTATTAGACGCATTCGAAGATGCATCTTCGAAATATGAAAAGACAAAATCGAATTTTCAGTGTTTACTTGAGTTTATTATTTCTCAGTTCTCACGTGTGAGTTCATTCAATTATGTTGAGTTCATTAATGGCACCGAATTTATCAAGTATCCATTGTTAATTCTTGCAATCAAAAAGTTAAAAATATAGTTTTCTTTGTAAATGTTTAAATAATAATAATAGATGTTGTTATCATTGTTGTTGTACAAAGAGAAAACTAAATCCTTCATGCTGTTCAACATTCTTCTTTCTAGGTGTTAAAGTTCTGCTTTCTGATGTTTAGAAATAACACTAACCAGTTGTGAATAACGGTCAACCAATGCAAGTTAGATCGATTTTCACAAACATTGATCCATCCAATAACTTCTATATGTTGGAAAGGGAATAGGAATAGGTAATTTCTGCGAGAATCCAACTTGTCCAGAGAACCAAACCCTCTAAATTCGCATGAGTTACACCCCTTGCTATCATCAGCAGGAGGTGTAACTCATGCGGTTGAGTACCTTTTAAGCTATGTGACTAATTTTTTTGACCAGGTTGAGTAATATGTTCTCCAACTCTTCCCCATTGCTCCAATCATGAACTTTTGCATGAACTGGTTTTGGATCACTGCAAATGCTTTTCCATAAGGGATAGTTCTTCCTAGGCATCACAAAATCATTTTCCCCGAGCTTCAAAGTAGGACAATAATCACCTGTTCCATCTCCGACGTAGATGAATCTTGTTTCGCTTTCAGCTAATGAACCGCGGATTCTGTCTATAACCAAACCCTGAGATGGAATAGAAGACAATATCAAACAAAGTGAAGTTGATAAAATCACACGACACAATAGATTTCAACTTTTTGCAAGTCGTAAAACTAAGCAAGAATTTCAAAAACTGGATGCTGTGGACTCAAATATGAAAAATGCAAGATTCATCGGGTGCTTAGATTCACTCAACAGAATGTTAAAACTAATTTTGTCTCGCCTCCAAATTAATTTTTAGTAAAAATCTATAGACGTTTGATTATTTTCAATCAAAACTGATTTTAACACCAAATTTTAGTTTGATCATAATTTATAACCAAATATCTATGGTGCGGTCCTTATTGCAGCAACAACACTTTAGAGGGTTTAAAATAAAGATACGCGACTGCAATCAGGACCGCGACATAGTTCTTTTACAACTTTTTACTTTGCCGAAATCGCAAAATAATTGGTAATGAGACTGCATCTGCCACATTTGAGTACAATTCTCCACAATATTAACAGTTCTGACGTAACCGCAACAGTTAACTTGACCGTTATTTAAAACCATGGCTATAACACATCATCAGCATTACATACAAACATTAATTGTTTTGATTCAAGCAACTCAAACTCAAACTCAACCTATAGAGCATGGACACCAGAAACATGACACCGACACAGACACTTATAAATTAAACGTAATTACAAATGTCGGACAAATCTTTTTTAAGAGGCGTCAGTGCTACATGGAACTTAACTAAACAGTTACACAAAACTAAGTTCATTTCAAAACAAACCAAGCAAAACTAACAGAAACACACCCCAAAGAGTATATATACCTTGCACATATTGGGAGGGCAGAGGTGACAATCATGAGGAGGCAATGATAATGAATCATGAAAAGGAGTAACATGAAGACAACCCTTTTCATCAACAAATGTTGGGTTTGTATTAATCTGAGAAAAACACCCTAAAATATCATGGTGTTCAAGAATAGTTTGAATATAGAACAAATTAGCATCACTAATTATCCTCAAATCACATCTGCAAAATAAAAAAAAATCAATTTTTTTCACAGCCCAGAAAGTTAAAGAATGACGAAGAAGAAAAACAGTAGAAGAAAAATACCCTAGAGAATGTGCAGATTTGATGGCGGAAACGATGTTTGGATGCAAGAAAGCGGTTTTGAGAGATTGTGCGATGTTATCGATGGTGATTCCGTTGGAGTGGAGATGTTGCATGATTGTGTCCATGAGAGAGGTCCAAGGAAGGGTGGTTCGGAGTTGGTTGAAAAGGTTGGTGAGACCCATTTGGTTGATGACCCATCTGTCACTGTCGTCGTCAATAATGGTTCGATCGAAGTCGAAAACCACCACTGACAGAACCATTTCTGCAACGTGACAACAAGGTGTTACTCAGCCAATAGGGGTTAAGGAAGAGAGAAAAATGTATTGATCGAATATTGTTAAATATTTTATGTTTAAATGCATTTTTCATTAATTTTTAAATGAATTTAATTGATATACACCGAAAATGTAAAGATTTTTTACATTGTTAATTAATCACAACTATTAATTTATTTGAAAAGTTTGACTTTTATTTTAAATATTTAAAAAATAATACAGACGGATGATTGTGATGCATTGAAAATATAAAACCTTTTACATTGACAGTGCATAATTAATCTCTATTTAAATTTTACCTTTATTTACTTTATTTATTCAAACCAAGACATTAAATCAAAACCATATTAAGGTGTATGTTTTTGTTAAAATTACTAGAAGATTGACTTATTTATTTTCAGTTAAGGAAACTCTAAAATGATTTGTTTGAGTGTCTCTTATGTATTGGTATTTCTTATCTTGTCCTTTACCTTTCGATCATTATCCTATTTATAGGTTCTAACCTCCTTCTTTCTTCTCACGTTTTTACCCTTCATATTCCTCATAAATACATTTGTCTATATCGTCTGTCATCCCTATAATTGTTATATAATGTTTGCCTCTTCAATAATTATAACTCTCATATTTTAATGTATCATTTTGTAACTGTTTCATACGATCCCTCGAATGTCATTGTAACATTGTCATCGGATCTGACTAGTACGAACTAGATCATTCTCGATTTACATGAGGTTGGCTACGTCTTGCTTATTTTGATACCCTAACCAGATTCCGAATAGTAGATGGCAACACGGTTATCCAATCATGTACACAAATAGACTTCATCGATTAGTAGATGACGACACGACTATCCAATCATGTTAGCCTCATCATACTCGGTTATCACCAACTCGACCTCAAATAACTCATGTACACGAATAGGCTTCGTTGATCTTATACCTCAGTTGGTCAAATTAACTTTTCGGGATGTACATAAGCCCCCCCCCCCCCCCCCCCCCCCCCCGAGCATGAGATTTGAACGGACAAAGAAAGCCCAAAAATTTCCTTTATACATAAAGTCGAGGTTTTGTTCGAACTCATTATGTTGTGATACTCGATTTTGTTCGCGAGATTATGAGTCTATCAGAATAACTAACTGTAAGTGTACAATATATCGCGTAGTTTTAGAAGATATTGATCCCACTGAGACCTAACTGTCGATCTATCATTTTTAATTGTTACGGTGTTTATCTAAGGCGAATCAATTAAACAAAGGTGAGATGAAATTAAATAACTTTAATAAATTTAGGCAAATAATACTGGGATGTGGCTCTCATCAAACAACAATACTCTTTATTGCTTCTAAATAGGATCGTTGTACGGAGCAATATTTTCTACTTTGAAAAGAATGTGAACAAGAATTGTCGCTTTCGGTATTCATAACCGGATTTGACTCTCTAATCTATACCATCCATTGTCACGTGTGACCGGCACTTGATGCGTTAAAGTAGTAAATCCTATTTTAAAAAATTAGATTCTTCACTTGGCTGAAAAGTAATTTTGATTGGAAAATTTAACTTAAAAGGGTTCCAGGATTTCGCCATGGCAACCAGATCTTAAACCTAGAAACGCGTGCGTAAATAGTTTTAAAACCTCCTTCTAGAAATATTAGACTTTCCTAGTTAATTAACAAAGTGCTTTTCCGGTATTCATTAATAAAAAACAAACCAATCTTATTCTTTAATGTCAGACAACTTTCGATCTTACCCGATGTTTTCACGACACTACTTTTGCAGTGACCGATTAAATTAAATTCAGAAAGATTGTATTAAAATCAAAATAACCCACAATCGAAATCCTAAAGAAGCAATAGTTAGAGTATCGTCAAGTGACGGTACTCACATCCCAGCATTAATAAATTAGTTGGACATGCCTATGACAAACATGAAAATATAAGTTTGAAGCTTATAAGTAGACATAACGGAAAAAGTAGTTTAAAGGAATACGGTGCGATAAATAAGACTTGTAAATAAAAGTAGTGCACGAAAAGATAAATAAAGAGCGAGTAAATAAATAAAGCGGTAATAATATGCGAAATATGATAAAAACCTGCTCCAAATGGAGTTATAGTGGTAAATTCATGACCATTGAGCCATTGGTTAACTCAACGTCAATAAAACCAGAGTCACCACCACGCTTTTATTGTTTCCAAAGGAAAAGGGAAAAAGTACGAACAAAACCCAAAGATAAGAAGTTTTCAAATCAAAACTAATAAAATGTCAGAGATTACAGGTAAGGGGGTTAGTTACACAGAGGGAAGGTATTAGCATCCAAAGTGTCCTAGGTACTCCTAGGGAGCCCTTTTTGTGTGCAAGTGTTTTAGTTGAAAAATATGATTGTTTAAAAATAGAATGGGGGAATGAGAAGATAATTTATTATTAACATTTTTGTGTTTGACAAGACTTTTGGTCTTATGCCTACGTACAAACATAAAAATGAGGGATCAAAACCTCGTAGTTCGTGGTAAAAATTTCAAAGATGGATGGATTAATTTTAACAAAAGCTTAAAGATCTTTTGTTATCAATGGAAGAATACTCAACCAAACATTCACCGATAATGAGGGCTTTACAACATTTAAGAGGGAGGGCTCCAACTTGGATTCAATCAACAAGTATGCCACTAACCCCTAATAAATGGAAATTCTTACACTTAACATATCATGGAATGGGAGAATTACATTTCAACCAAAGACAACTCAAATCTAAATGTTTCCTTTTGAAAATGTTAAAGGGAAAAGGCACAAGTGGCCAAAAATGATTAGATGAGGTTGTCAGTTCTTTTTAGGTCGTTTTGAAAATAAAGTCAATATGATTAATTCCATTTACAAGTTTGATTTAAGAAAATAGTTTAAAAGTCAATGGCATAAGGTCAATGTTTCTACTCATTAAAACAAGTATAAGTTGAAAACAACTAGCAAAGAAGTTTTGAAAATGAGAGGGAGATTTTGAAATTAAAGAAGTAGGAGGAGATGAAGGGACTATCCTAGACAAGATAAAAATGTTTAGTGTTGAAAAGATCTAACCCATGGGAAGCATCCACAAGACAATATTGTAAGATAGAAACCCACTTCCTTTGGATTGTCAAGCAAGCAATAAAACCATAATCATCCAAGCAATTAATATGAAGACCAATGGTATCAAATGAAGATAACCAAACATCCAAGCAAGCACTCCAAAGCAAGAAATCTTCAGTGTCATTTAGATGTATCATATGAAAAGTCCCTTTGAAGCATACTTATAGAGAAAACATCAAATGATAACAATAAGATCAAAATAACAATTGAGACAAAGAGAAAGAGTGTATAAGATAAACCAAAGGGAGTCTCTCTAGCTTGTATCAAATGAATGGCATTGACCAAGGTATCTCAATCTCAAATTAATGGCATTGTCCAAGTTCCTTCCATAGCTCATGGATGTTGCATACTCTAAGTCCAAAGGTCCAAATCAAGTCACAAACAGAGGTCCAAGAATCCACCAATGTATTTTTTAGGGGTTTTGTTTTTATTAAGTGTTTTAAGGTCCTAAGACCACAAACAAAACAAAATCACAAGGTCAAATATGTCATAAGCACACAATATGGCTCAAGTGAGCAAAGTGGAAATAACTGAAACATAAATAATTTGTATGAATGTAAATGACAATGAATGATAAAGTGTAAGAATTTAAATTGCATTAAAATAAATGACATTAAAATAAAGTCAATATAAAGAGATGTTAGTGGGAGAATAAAAGATGTTTATGTCATATTTTGGAGAACACTCAACCATCCACTCATAAGCATAAAGATATGAACTCATACATCATTCATGAAAAGGGCTCAAACTTGGACAAATCAACACATATGCCACTAGCTCTCACAAATTAAAAGGATCAAAATCTTCACACAATACCATTAGAAATAGGAGACTTACAATCTCACTTGCAAAAATGCTAATGCCTTTGGGACAAATTTAGCATTATATTAAGCAATCGTAATTGGACTTATGTAGAAGTCACAACTATCTGAGACCGGTCAACAATGATATTGGTGTTAATGCATGCTAGAGACAAGGTATCAAGACCAAACTCCCAAAAGGACACCACAAAATAAATAAAATGGGATTGACATATCTCAATCAAGCTCATGTTGATTCATCTGACACAAGGCCATTGATGAATCAACTAGCATTTTGATCTATGAGAAATCATTGGCCAAGAAAGGATTGGGGAAGAAGTGAGATGAAGATGAAGAGATAAAGTGAAAGAGGATCCCAAATTGATCAAGGGATGAACCTCACTTGATCAATACCATTCATTCATCTTGAGGATGAAGTTCAAACTTCATCAACCCCCTAAATCCAATGGTATTGACCAAGTTAAGATCCAATTCAACCAAGACCATACCAAACAGAAGTTGAGTCAACACCAAGTCAATAAAACAGCTCAACAAAATATTAAGGCAATTAAAAAAATTTAAATCAATTTTTAAAATGAAGAAAATAATTTTTAAAAGGGCAAAAACCTAAAATCCCTTCAAATCACCAAAGAAATGGTCAAGGGATTTAGCATAGGTCAAACAAAGTCAAAAGACCATTGACTAATTTTTTTGTCATTTTTGAAAAATCATAAGTATTTAAAAATCAATTAAAACAAATCAAAAATAAAAAAATTCACTAAAAATATCAAACTCAATCCAAAAATTAATTTTAATTCAGAAATGAGAAGAGAAAGTTATTTGTGAAATTTTAGTGGTGGTCCCATAATTTTTGGATTAAAAATGAAATTATAGTGAATTTTGTAAGAAAATGCTAATAAAAAAACATTTGGAAAATAAAATAAATCTGGAAAAAAACAAGGGTCATCAGATCTCCCTCATTAATTGAGGTGGCAGATCTGATGGCCACACTCGCTATCTTCCAAGTCCACAGTCAACGCGTCCATACAATTGGTATTTAAAAAGAACAAACCAGATTAGAACATGGCAACATGATCTAATGGTTTGGACCATGCCAACACACCACCAGAGCCCTAGCTCCAGTCATCTTCTTCGGCTAGCTTCTCGGATTGGTCAGACTAAAAACGTTCCAGAAATGGATGAATCGTATACCAAATTGAAGAGAAAATTGAAAGGGATCCAAACATGACCTCTAATTCTTCCAACTTTCACTATATGATGAGAAAAATGGAGTTGAAAATTGAGGTGTCTAAACTGAATTGCTTCGATTTAACCTCAAAGCAACTCGGGATCAATGCCTACATTGGTAAGACTTCAGTCATCCATAAATCAAGCCAAGATCTTAAGAAATGAGTGAGAATCAAAGAGGGGAAATTTAAATAAATTCACCTTCGGATAGCAGCTTTGGAGGTCAATCTTCATGCAATTCCACTTGGTTCCTCTTCCTCTTGCTTGCAGGAGTTGAATGAAGTGAAAATGGTTGTGAATCCTTGGAGTTCTTATTCACAAATAGAAGTTGAATCAAGAACTCTGTCATACCCCAAAAATTACCCATCATTTTTCCTAAAAAAAAAAAAAAAGAAAAAAAATTTTAATTAATTAATTAATTAAATAATTAAAATAAATATATAAATAAAATATAACAAATTATTTTGGATTTGGGTCTCCCTCATTTCAAGCCCATTACCCACGAAATTAGTCTATAAATACTGAAGTTTCAGTAGGGGAGTTAGACTTGGAGTTTACACTGGGAGATTCACTGGAGAAAGAAGGAAGAGAAGCAAAACACTCTGAGGTTTCCTTGGAACAAAACCTTGAGGAAAAAGAAAGAGAGAGAACAGAGAAGGACGGATAGAAACTTTGGCATAGGAACCCTGCCTACCCGGAGAATTCAGAGTAAAGAAACCCTGAAGGCAGCCCATCTGCACCGAAGCCATCGCCGTCCAATTCCCGCTGCCTAACTTATTCCGATACTACAAGTGGTCAATCCTTTCAACCTTGAATTGGCAAACAGGTTTGCGTATCTCTATTGTTTATACTTTCAATTGGCCATATCTACATATATAATGCATCATGATTAAATGTTGATATATAATTTGCTTTTGTATGGGAATTTAAATATGCCTGAATACCCTGAATGTTTGACCATGTTATTCCTGTGATAAAATGCCATAAAATTCAAAGTTCCTAACATGGGGCTGTTTTCAAATTCAAAATCCGTGGCCTTCGCTAGGCGAGGCAGAGGCGAACGAGACAGTACCTGATTCTTCTAGTCTGTTTTTTTTTATGTTTTTATCATAGCCATGCATTATTCATCCTATCCTATTTATTGTTGTGATATTTCTCCGGTGTAATCTTCGATTGCACCCTGATTTGGTGTTCTGACATGTTTCTTTTTTTTAGTTTCGTAAAGGTTCACATATCCCAGGAAAAGGTTATTGGCTAGGTATTCCACTTTATTTGTGGGATACCCTTGTGGAGTTTCACCCTAAATTAATTTTTTAATGTATTAATTTCTAATGTATTAATTTTTTAATATATTATTTTTAATAATTTTAATGTGGAGTTTCATCCTAATTATATAATTAATTGTAAAACTTTGCCTTTGAATAAGTGATCTTGGACCTCTCTTTGTTGCCTTACGATTACGATATTACGGTCATGTCCCGCGAACGTGGGGATACCCTTAGCAAAGACCCTTCGGTTAAATCATCATAAAATAAATTATAGTCCCTCGGATGTTGCCTTCGAATATACAACTTTGTCCCTCGATGACCCTCCGATGTTGCCTACGGTTAAATGATGATAGTCCCTTCGAATGCTAAGGTATCCTCATAACTGTTGCCTTCAATGACCAATCGATGACCCTACGATGACCCTTTTACATCCAAAGGATAAAACTACTTATTTCTCAATAATAATGACAATTTTACCCTCATAAGGATAGGAAATGCCCGTAAAGACCTTGGGTCGGTATAACTCTTAATTGCTGGCTCACAACTTAAAACATTTTTTTTGCACCTCACACCTTTCAAAATGCCTTTAGAAAATCACCACTTGGTATACATTCATACTAGAATCATTACCGAGTTATATTTTTCTAAACAATTTTCAAAACTAAAACGGGATAACCACTTTGTATACATTCATACAAGAATCATTACAAAGTTAAATTCTCTTTTCAAAACAATTTTCCAAACAATTCACAAACACTTTTTTAGACAAAAATAATATAAGTGATCGAGCAATTAAGAGCCCATGGATAACCATGGATACAAAGGGTGCTAACACCTTCCCTTTGTATAATGTACCTCCCGAACCCAAAATCTAAATTAAGGTCTTTCCTGTTCTTTTCCACCTTTCCTTATTGGATAAAAGAAAAGTCGGTGGCGACTCTTGCTAACCGCGACATTGCGATAAAAAACACAAAAAGTCCAGTTCACCGTATGACAGAACTGGCGACTCTGCTGGGGAGCTTAAAAAGAGAGGTTACCTTAAAAACAAGATCACTTATTCAATTTGTCTGATTTATTTTTAAGGGATTGCTTGGGTATGTTATGCTTGAGTGAAAGATCCTACACCCGGATCTAGTGTACCTTAGGTAAGTAGCAAGAGATCATCGCGACTGTCCGGCGTATACTGGAATGGTCAAAATGATGGCTACGGTTAATGTGGCACTTTGGATGTCCTGATGTTCCTCATGTTAGTTGAGGAAATATTTGGCATTCGCGTGGTGTCATAAAAGCATTAACCAGACCTTTAGAACCCTAATTGACTCATCCTGGCCATTAGAAAGTAGTGAGATAACTGGCTTCGGTTCCGACTGGAGTTGGTTGAGACTCGATACTACACTCTTTGAGATTGGACTTTAGGGAAGCTTCGGTCAACCACTTGGTGTTGCACTGAAGTGGACTTAAGGAAAGGTCAATGATTTGAGATCCTTCTAGAACCCGGTTACTATTCTAAGACAGGTTGAACCAACCAAACTTCAGTGGGGAGGGTATTTACCTATGGAACTCACGCAAGCCTTAAAACCTAGGAATGATTGTTGTGTGACTTGCTTGTGCTTGTTATTTATCTAACAACATGACATCATAACAACATAACATCATAACATCATGGCATTGTACTAACCATTTCAAGGATTTAGGGATTTAACTCTGCTAAAAAAAAACAGAAAAAACAAAAACAAAAGCAAAAACAAAAGAGAAAAAAAAAAAAAAGCTCTTTTTGTTAGTTTATGCAAAGTTAAATCCCGAAAGTCCTTGAAAACATTTCATACATTGCATTGCATCGCATAACAGGTATTCTAAAGGATCAGTGTTCTCACGATTTTCCTATCAAACAGATTCCAGCAGATTCAAACAGATTGAACAATGGCTCTCGAACAAACTGTCAAAGATCTCCAGGCCCAGAATGCTCAATTCCAGGAAATGATGCTGAGCTTATCTAAGGGGCAGGAAGAACTGAAAGCTCTTTTGATGGAGAAGAAGAAGGACCAGAAATCTGTGGGTTACATCAACCCGGGGAGAAGGCTTAAGGGACAGGTTACAGGAGTCAAGATTAGAATTCCGAAGGATTCAGAAGAAGAGACCGAGAATGATTCGGAAGATGAGAATCCTAATCTCTTCAATTTTGAGGACGACGATGAAGATTATGAACATGAACAGTACTCTCCGAAGGATGATAAGTACAAGTTGCTGGAAGAACGTATGCTAGCTATGGAGGGGCAGAAAGTGCCCGGTCTGGATTTCGAAAACTTGGGTCTGGTCTCTGATGTGGTCATTCCCCGCAAATTCAAGGTTCCCATTTTCACTAAGTATGATGGTGCCTCTTGTCCTCAGATGCATCTAAGGGCTTATGTGAGAAAGATTCAGCCACACACTACTGATAAGAAACTGTGGATCCATTTCTTCCAAGAGAGTCTGTCTGGCACACAGTTAGAGTGGTATTATCAGCTTGAGAGCTCTAACATCCGCACATGGACTGATTTAGCAACAACTTTCTACAAGCACTACCAGTATAACTCTGAGTTAGCGCCTACTCGGCTACAGCTATAAAATATGACTATGGGCTCTAAAGAAAGTTTCAAAGAATATGCTCAAAAGTGGAGAGATTTGGCTGGCAGAGTCAAACCCCCTATGACTGATCGAGAGTTAGTGGACATGTTCATGGGTACACTGACTGGCCCATTCTACAGCCATCTACTGGGAAGTTCCTCGTCAGGTTTCACTGAACTTATCTTGACAGGTGAACGGGTTGAAAGCGGCATTCGAAGTGGAAAGATACAGGCAGCTACTTCTGCAAGCACCAAAAAGTCCTATCAGGGAAAGAATGAATCAAATGCTGTGTACAGTGAGAGGAAGCATAACAAGAAGAATCGTGACCATACTGTTGGGGCAGTTACAATTGCCGCACCGCCATCTCAGAACTTCCAACACAGACAAGACAGGTCGAGAAGACAGTTTACCAAGATCAATATGACTTTAACCCAAGCACTGCAGAGTATGTTAAAGGCCAATTTGATTACCCTCAGAGGCCCTCCTGCAAATCCCAACACTACTTCTCCTCGTTATAATCCCAACGCCAGGTGTGCCTATCACTCCAATAGCCCCGGGCATGATACGAATGATTGCTGGTTGTTGAAGAACAAGATTCAGGATATGATCGACGCTGGAGAAATTGAATTTGATCCTCCGGCGACCCCCAATGTCATCACAGCACCTATGCCTAATCATGACCAGAATGTTAATGTTGTGGACGACAATTCTCACGTTACTGACGTTGCTGATTTAGCATCTCCTCTCCTGATCGTTAAGAAGAATTTATTGCAAGCTGGTTTATTTCCAGGTTGTGCTGAAGATTGCGATCTCTGTGTACTCCGACCCAATGATTGTTTGAAGTTGAAGAACGGCATTCAACAGCTGATGGATGATCGTACAATTCTATTTGAAAGGGTTCCTAAGGTGGACAACTCTATTGAAGAGGTATCTGTGATTGCTAGGTCCAAAGCTCCAGTAAAGATTACCGCTACTAGAGTGCCTGTGAAGATTACCGCTGAGCCCAAAGTGGCTCCCCTGATTATTACCGCACCTGGCCCCGTGCCATATTCCTCCAGCAAAGCTATTCCGTGGAACTATGGAGGCGACGTTTACATCCATGGCATAAAGCAAGTTGGTAGTTCTGCTAATCCTAATGATATTGTGGGGACTAGTAAAGTTACTCGAAGTGGAAGGATCTACTCCCCAGAAATCTCACCTCCCGCTCCCGAAATTCGAGGAAAAAGACCAGTCAATCCTCCTCAGTCAGAGACATCGGTCGAAGTTACTTCTGAAGATGTTGCCAAACAGGAAATGGAAGAGATGCTGAAAATCATCCGTAAGAGCGATTTTGATGTAGTGGAACAATTGGGGCATACTCCGTCTAAAATCTCAATGTTGTCCTTGTTATTATCCTCTGAATCCCATGCCAATGCATTGATGAAATTCTTGAAGACCGCTCATGTGCCTCAAGAAACATCTGTCGATCAATTCGAACATTATGTTGCTAATTTGACTGTTGACAATGGCCTAGGCTTTTCCGATGCTGACCTGACGCCAGCAGGAAAGAATCACAATAAAGCTCTGCATATCTCCATCGAGTGTGAGGGGATCACCCTGGCTCACGTGTTGATCGACAACGGCTCTTCCTTGAATGTGCTCCCGAAAGCTGTACTCGATAAATTTGACTACAAAGGCATTGAACTGAAACCTAGTGATGTTGTGGTGCGTGCTTACGATGGTGCGAAGAGTGTTGTCTATGGTGAAGTGGTTCTCCCTATCAAGATAGGACCTCAAGTCTTCAGCACTACCTTTCACGTGATGGACATTCGTCCCGCCTACTCCTGCTTGTTGGGGCGCCCTTGGATCCATGGGGCAGGTGCGGTAGCTTCGTCGCTTCATCAAAAGCTGAAGTATCCAATAGCAGGCATGGTCGTCACTGTATGTGGAGAAGAAGAGTATATTGTCAGTAGTGTGCAAGCCTTCAAATACGTCGAGATGGATGGTGAATTCTTTGAGACTCCTTCTCAGTCATTTGAAGTGGTTCCTCCACCCAGTCCTGTCCTTAAGCCAACTCCCCTTGTGCCCAAGGTTGTTCGTGCTCCCCCTGTCATGATCTCTCTGAAAGATGCTCAAGCCGCGATTGAAAATGGTGATCGTGCTGGTTGGGGTCAACTGATCAATGTACCGTACAAGTCTGATAAAGCTGGCCTGGGGTTTAACTCTGGAAAGATAGTCAAAAATCAGATTAATGCTATGGAAGATGCTGATAGTGATTGCGACTTGGATAGCTGGATTTTCCCAACAATTGGTGACGGACTCAACAATTGGAAGACTGAAGACATTATCCCGATTTCCTTTAGTCAGGAGTAATTGTTATTGTTTATTCTAGAATTGCAAATTTTAATTTTCTTTCACAATCAAACTTCTTAAAGCATTGTGTCTATGCCCGAGGCACAATAGCTAATTTGTTAAGGGTTTTGTCATTTTCATAAGCATATTTATATTCAATAAATCAATGGACGTTTTGCATTCAAATATTGCGCTCTTTGTCTTTCCTATCATCTTTCAAACAAGTTATGTTTTCTTACACACACGCACGTAACGAATTGCAGATCCCTATCCACTCTGGATCCTGTTGATAATAGTTCTACTACTGTTCATTATGACTTTGAAAATCCGATCTACCGAGCCGAAGATGGAAGTGAGGAAGATTGTGAAGTACCTGAAGAACTTGCCAGACTGTTACTGCAAGAAGAAAGGACTATACAGCCGCATGAGGAGTCAGTTGAGACTGTAAATCTGGGTACCGAGGTGGACAAGAAAGAAGTCAAAATAGGAGCAGGCTTGGAAAGCAGTGTCAAAGGAAGATTGATCCAAATGCTACATGACTATGTGGAGATTTTTGCTTGGTCTTACGAAGACATGCCAGGGCTGGATACCGATATAGTAGTGCATCGTTTGCCGACGAAGGAAGATTGTCGTCCTGTTAAGCAAAAGGTTCGTCGCATGCGTCCTGAAATGTCCGAAAAAATCAAGGCCGAAGTCATGAAACAATTCGATGCTGGTTTTCTGGCGGTTACTTCTTATCCTCAATGGGTTGCTAATGTGGTACCAGTGCCAAAGAAGGATGGTAAGGTGCGAATGTGTGTGGATTACAGAGATTTGAATAGAGCGAGTCCCAAGGATGATTTCCCACTGCCACACATTGATGTTCTGGTAGACAACACCGCTCAACACAAGGTATTCTCCTTCATGGATGGATTCTCGGGTTATAACCAGATCAAAATGGCACCTGAGGACATGGAGAAGACTACGTTTGTGACGCAATGGGGCACCTTCTGTTATAAAGTAATGCCGTTTGGTTTAAAGAACGCAGGAGCAACGTACCAGCGTGCTATGGTGGTTTTGTTCCATGACATGATCCATCATGAAATAGAAGTATATGTGGACGATATGATAGCCAGGTCTCATACTGAAGAAGAACATCTCGATCATTTATACAAACTGTTTGAGAGGCTGAAGAAATACAAGTTGAGATTGAACCCGAACAAATGCACCTTTGGAGTAAGATCTGGTAAACTCTTGGGCTTTATTGTCAGTGGTAAAGGTATTGAGGTCGACCCAGCCAAGGTGAGAGCTATTCAAGAGATGCCAGTTCCCCGTACGGATAAAGAAGTCAGAGGTTTCTTGGGACGTTTGAATTACATTGCCCGATTTATTTCCCATTTGACCGCTACTTGCAAACCCATCTTCAAGTTACTGAGAAAAAATCAAGAGATGATATGGAATGATGAATGTCAAGAAGCTTTTGACAAAATCAAGAAGTACCTCCAAGAACCTCCGATTCTGGTGCCACCAGTTGAGGGAAGACCTCTAATCATGTATTTAACCGTTTTAGAAAACTCAATGGGGTGCGTGTTGGGACAACATGACGAGTCTGGTCGAAAAGAGCATGCCATATACTACCTTAGCAAAAAGTTTACCGACTGTGAAACAAGATACTCACTGCTTGAGAAAACTTGCTGTGCTTTGGCCTGGGCTGCTCGCCGACTAAGACAGTATATGTTGAATCACACCACTTTGTTGATTTCTAAGATGGATCCTATCAAATACATATTTGAGAAACCCGCCCTCTCCGGAAGAATAGCAAGATGGCAGATGATTTTAACAGAGTATGATATCCAGTATACCACCCAAAAAGCAATCAAAGGAAGCGTGCTAGCTGATCATTTGGATCATCAGGCAGTGAATGATTATCAGTCTATGAATTTTGAGTTCCCAGATGAGGATGTCATGCTTGTTACTGATTATGAAGAACCTGGACCAGAGGAAGGACCCGAAGTGGGATCCCGATGGACTATGGTTTTTGATGGATCGTCTAACGCATTGGGCAACGGTATTGGCGTCGTGATCATTTCCCCCAAGGGTGGCCATACGCCTTTCACCGCTAGACTATGTTTTGAGTGTACCAACAATATGGCTGAGTATGAAGCATGTATTTTGGGACTCAGAGCTGCTATAGACCTGAGAATCAAGTTCTTGAAGGTGTACGGAGACTCAGCCTTGGTAATCAGTCAGGTCAAAGGAGAATGGGACACTAAACATCCGAATCTCATCCCTTATCGAGAACGGGTGTTGACATTAATCCCATACTTTGAAGAGATCACATTCGAACATATTCCCCGAGAGGAGAACCAGTTGGCAGACGCATTAGCTACCATGTCATCTATGTTCAGAGTCAGATGGGACAATGAAGCTCCCCGGATTACCATTGAACGACTAGACGAACCAGCATATTGTTATGAACTTAACGCTGATGAAGTAGAAGAGAAGCCTTGGTTCCACGAGATAAAAAGATATTTAGAAGCTCAGGAATACCCTGAAGGGACATCCATCAATGACAGGAAATTTCTGAGGAAGTTCTCCGCTAAATTCTTTTTGAGTAATGGAATATTGTACAAACGTAACCATGATTCGACTTTGCTTCGCTGTGTGGATAGAAAGGAATCAGAGAAGATTATGGAAGACATGCACGACGGTATCTTTGGGACTCATTCTAGTGGACATACGATGGCCAAGAAGATTCTGAGGTCAGGGTATTATTGGTCTACCATGGAAACTGATTGCCACCATCACTCCAGAACTTGTCATAAGTGCCAGATCTATGCGGATAAAGTACATGTGCCTCCTGCTCCATTAAACGTGTTGACCGCGCCGTGGCCCTTTGCAATGTGGGGCATTGATATGATTGGCGAGATTAAACCTACCGCCTCTAATGGACATCGTTTCATCCTTGTTGCTATTGATTACTTCACAAAGTGGGTGGAGGCAGCCTCATTTGCTTCTGTTACTAAGAATGTGGTGGCACGATTCATCAAGAACAGCCTCATCTGCCGATACGGCGTCCCTGAGAGAATTATCACTGACAATGGCACTAATTTGAACAACAAGATGATTACTGAACTCTGCACGCAGTTCAAAATAAAACACCATAACTCTTCTCCGTACCGGCCAAAGATGAACGGCGCTGTAGAAGCGGCTAATAAGAATATTAAGAAGATTATACAAAAGATGACGGTAACATACAAAGACTGGCATGAGATGTTACCATTTGCTCTTCATGGTTATCGTACTTCCGTGCGAACTTCGACAGGGGCAACTCCTTTCTCTTTAGTCTACGGAATGGAAGCCGTTTTACCAGTGGAAGTTCAGATTCCCTCTCTAAGGATCATGAAAGAGGCGGGCTTAGACGAGGACGAATGGATTCAGACTCGACTCGATCAGATAAATTTGATGGATGAGAAGAGACTTGCGGCTGTATGTCACGGGCAGATATATCAGAAGCGCATGACCAGGGCATTCAACAAAAAGGTCAAGAGACAAGTGTATCAAATTGGCGACTTGGTAATCAAACGCATCATCCTACCACAAACTGACCCCAGAGGCAAATGGACTCCCACATACGAAGGGCCATTTGTAGTTAAGAAGGTATTCTCAGGTGGAGCCATGATACTCGCTACAATGGATGGTGAAGACTTCCCACATCCCGTGAACGCGGACATAGTTAAAAAATACTACGCATAAAAGAGACCCGCTAGATCGACGTATCTAGGCAAAAGTAAGGGCATCCCGGCGAACCAAAAGGGTTCGGGCAAAAATTAGGGATATATAAAAAAAAATGTACACCCGGCAAGTCGAAAACCTGAAAAGGCGGCTTGGGCAAAAAAGGGTATCCTGGTGGACTGAAAACCTGAAAAGGCGGTCCAGGCAAAAATTAGGGATTAAAGCGTATGACTATGTCCCGTTCTCAGTCAACTTTCATCCAAGTTCGAGGGACTGACCAAGCCAATCACTTCTATCCGACAGCAAGGGATGAGATGCTCGAAGACATAATGACAGTAGTAGGCTTAAAATCAATAGGACTTCTTCCACATAGCTTTCTCTTTGTTTTCGACAATTTCCTCTTACTAGGATTTCTGTCTCCTTGTATACAAATTGCCTGTTTATAAGCCTCCTTTCAAAATCAATACAACCCTCTTTCAAAAAAAAGATGCTTTTGTTTTTACTTTTCTGTTTTGGTTGCGTAAATGTCCATTGATTTAATTTGAATTAATATGTGCATTTGAATATGACTGATGTTTACCAAAAATACATGCATAAGATAGCAATAGCAATTACTACCAGACTTCAGGATCGAGGATAAGGTCTAACCATGCTTCCAATGAATCCGCTACCAATTCTCTTCCCCAGCAAGCCTATTTTTCCCAGAAGAAATTGGCAGTATTCCCCGGCACAGCCAGCTATTCCCCAACAGAGGTCGGCATCGCCGGACAGGCTGATCATCTCATCCATCCCCAGCCAGGCTCTGTTGAATATTTCCACCATCAGACAGAAATCAAGCATCCCCAGCCGAGAAAGGGTCATCGACACAAATGTCTCAAATCAGTAGATGGGGATTTATTTTCCCCAGTAGAGTCCCCAAGCAGAACTTCTCATACGCATAACTCATTCATTACATCCTTTCACAGCATACGCATGCATACAACATTCACATTTATTTTAGCATAACACGAAACATCTCATGCATCATGACATAGCATGAAGCTAACTTTTTCTTTGCAGGTTAATTATCCTCCTGATATAGTCAAAGTAGAAGGTTTATTCAGACAGACACCTTTATCAATCACATTCAAGATTCAGATACATATTTCAAATACAGTTCATGGGAACATTCATTCTGACAACACTTCGATATCCTCCTAACGATGGCATCTTTAAGCCCATCCCAGACATTTATTGCAAGTACAACATATACAGGTTATCAGATACAGCCTAACGTACGGTTCATTCTGATTCAGCCCAACATATGACTTCTTCAGCAACTCCAATGCGGTCTAACGTACGACCCATTTGGACCTTCAAATCCTCAGATGCTGCCTAGCGTACGGTACATTCAGGGGTGTAGTCTAGCGTACGACTACTTTCTTCTTCGGATACAGCCTAACGTACGGCTCATTCTGCAACTCAGATACGATCTAGCGTACGATCCATTCTGAACTCCAGCAACTCCAACGCGGTCTAACGTACGACCCGTTTGGATCTTACAACCCTCAGATGCTACCTAACGTACGGTACATTTCTGAAGGGTAGTCTGGCGTACGACTACCGCTTTCATCATCAGGTGCGGCCTAACAGACGACTCATTCTGCGACGGTCTAACGTACGACCCGTTCGGATGTCCATCCCCTCTGAGCTACCTAACATACGGTACATTTCTGAAGTGTAGTCTAACGTACGACTACCCCTTTCGTCATCAGATTCAGCCTAACGTACGGCTCATTCTGCAACTCAGATACGATCTAGCGTATGGTCCATTCTGATCCTTTATCCCCAACAGCATATGACACACTCCGACTCCCCAGCGAAGTCGGCAGCCTAATGGATGACTCATTATTCGGTCTAATGTACGACCCAGTGTGGCACCCATGTCTTCAAATTGGCCTAATGTACGGCTCGATCTGAAGCTTTCGTCATCAAACCTCCCGGATGGCATCTTTAAGCCCATCTCCATCAAGACCAACTGTCGATTCTCAAGTGCAAATTTTTGGGGCATTCTAGTGTTCAATAATCTTCCACCTCCAGACCACGAATGGCATACACGCCATCCTAACTCTCTCGGTTCAAGAATATTGAACAGGGGCAGCTGTCATACCCCAAAAATTACTCATCATTTTTCCTAAAAAAACAAACAAAAAAAAAAAAAAAAAAAAAGAAAAAAAAGAAAAAAAATTTAATTAATTAATTAAATAATTAAAATAAAGATATAAATAAAATATAACAAATTATTTTGGATTTGGGTCTCCCTCATTTCAAGCCCATTACCCACGAAATTAGTCTATAAATACTGAAGTTTCAGTAGGGGAGTTAGACTTGGAGTTTACACTGGGAGATTCACTGGAGAAAGAAGGAAGAGAAGCAAAACACTCTGAGGTTTCCTTGGAACAAAACCTTGAGGAAAAAGAAAGAGAGAGAACAGAGAAGGACGGATAGAAACTTTGGCATAGGAACCCTGCCTACCCGGAGAATTCAGAGTAAAGAAACCCTGAAGGCAGCCCATCTGCACCGAAGCCATCGCCGTCCAATTCCCGCTGCCTAACTTATTCCGATACTACAAGTGGTCAATCCCTTCAACCTTGAATTGGCAAACAGGTTTGCGTATCTCTATTGTTTATACTTTCAATTGGCCATATCTACATATATAATGCATCATGATTAAATGTTGATATATAATTTGCTTTTGTATGGGAATTTAAATATGCCTGAATACCCTGAATGTTTGACCATGTTATTCCTGTGATAAAATGCCATAAAATTCAAAGTTCCTAACATGGGGCTGTTTTCAAATTCAAAATCCGTGGCCTTCGCTAGGCGAGGCAGAGGCGAACGAGACAGTACCTGATTCTTCTAGTCTGTTTTTTTTTTATGTTTTTATCATAGCCATGCATTATTCATCCTATCCTATTTATTGTTGTGATATTTCTCCGGTGTAATCTTCGATTGCACCCTGATTTGGTGTTCTGACATGTTTCTTTTTTTTAGTTTCGTAAAGGTTCACATATCCCAGGAAAAGGTTATTGGCTAGGTATTCCACTTTATTTGTGGGATACCCTTGTGGAGTTTCACCCTAAATTAATTTTTTAATGTATTAATTTCTAATGTATTAATTTTTTAATATATTATTTTTAATAATTTTAATGTGGAGTTTCATCCTAATTATATAATTAATTGTAAAACTTTGCCTTTGAATAAGTGATCTTGGACCTCTCTTTGTTGCCTTACGATTACGATATTACGGTCATGTCCCGCGAACGTGGGGATACCCTTAGCAAAGACCCTTCGGTTAAATCATCATAAAATAAATTATAGTCCCTCGGATGTTGCCTTCGAATATACAACTTTGTCCCTCGATGACCCTCCGATGTTGCCTACGGTTAAATGATGATAGTCCCTTCGAATGCTAAGGTATCCTCATAACTGTTGCCTTCAATGACCAATCGATGACCCTACGATGACCCTTTTACATCAAAAGGATAAAACTACTTATTTCTCAATAATAATGACAGTTTTACCCTCATAAGGATAGGAAATGCCCGTAAAGACCTTGGGTCGGTATAACTCTTAATTGCTGGCTCACAACTTAAAACATTTTTTTTGCACCTCACACCTTTCAAAATGCCTTTAGAAAATCACCATTTGGTATACATTCATACTAGAATCATTACCGAGTTATATTTTTCTAAACAATTTTCAAAACTAAAACGGGATAACCACTTTGTATACATTCATACAAGAATCATTACAAAGTTAAATTCTCTTTTCAAAACAATTTTCCAAACAATTCACAAACACTTTTTTAGACAAAAATAATATAAGTGATCGAGCAATTAAGAGCCCATGGATAACCATGGATACAAAGGGTGCTAACACCTTCCCTTTGTATAATGTACCTCCCGAACCCAAAATCTAAATTAAGGTCTTTCCTGTTCTTTTCCACCTTTCCTTATTGGATAAAAGAAAAGTCGGTGGCGACTCTTGCTAACCGCGACATTGCGATAAAAAACACAAAAAGTCCAGTTCACCGTATGACAAACTCAATTTCAAATAAATCCTCAAGGTATTATGTAGAGTGAGGTTATGGGGTTGCTTGGCAGAGCTTAAGCAAGGTTTGTTTTTTCAATTTGAGGCAATGCACTTCATTATATAGGCAAGGCAGTTGATTTCTACACCATTCAAAGTTTGAACCAAAAATAGTAAATCCATGTGCATGGGTGCATGGGCATGTGTTCAGGCCCAAATGATCATCACAATCCACTCAAATTCGTGCGCAGATGCTATTGATGTCATAACATGAAGTCATGCAAAGTTATGTAACAATTGAGTTCAAAAGTTGCTAAATCAATCCATGAAAATAATCTATGTGAAAGTCCCTTAATTCTTACCTAAATTAAGTGATCTTGGGTTCTTTAGAAAGCTACCATCATGAGGAACAACTTGGATGTTTGGAATTTTTCCATTTGAAGCTTGGAGCATGGTGAATTCTGACCTTGAAGTTGGAAAAATCAAACATACTTAGAAATTTTCTAAGTTAAAAGTCAAATGAATCCTTTTTCCACCTTGAATAACTTTTGTTATGAGCTTCAAATGACTTTGGTTCCTTCTACAAAGTTGTATCTACTTCCATTACCTTTAATTTTATCACAAATTTGACACCATTTGGAGCTTTCATTATGGAGTTATGGATTTTAAAAGTTGAGGAAAATTGTTTGTTCAATGATGAGGACCAAAATGGACATATAATGTTTCCTCATAGCCCATGACTTTGAAAGTAGAATTTGACCTTTCTCAAATAATAAAAGTTTAATAAGGCATCTTTAAATTGATCATGAAACTTAGATCATCTTTATATCATAAAAATTGAGGAAGTTATGGTTCTTGAAAGTTTACCTCCTATCTAGGGCACAGATAAAATGACCTATAATTTTTCACCATAAAAAATGACTTTCCAAGCAAACTTAGCTCTTGATTACAACATGAAAGTTATTTGTAATGTCGTAAATAGTAACTTTTATCTTGGAATAATTTTTATATGACAAAAATCGTAGGAGATAGGGTCTAGGAAACCCTAGACTTGACTAGTTGACTTTTCTGGTCAACCTCCTTGAACCTGCACACTTGAAGTTCCTTTGCTCTAGAGGCTCATGGATGATCATATATGCTTATGGTGATTTAAAATTAAATATACCTTTATATATTTGACTAAATATTGAAGAAAACTTACCGAGGAAGGCACACACGATACCCAGATGAATTAGGGCTTCCTTGACAAACAAGCTTCAAACTCTTGAGGAATTCTTGATCAAAATGACAAATAAAGAACATGGGGATCCATATATGATGCTTAGAACCAATGTGGACCTTTGTTTGCTTGATCCCTTGTATTTAGGGTCTCAAACCCTAGTTGTGAGCTTGGTGAGGCACAAGTGGTCACACGCACTACCTACAAAAGAAATAAAGCTACATTAGACATATTTTTGTATTTTGGTTAGTAAACAAAGAAAATAAAGTATGATACAAAAACATATGCTTGGTGATCTCTGTAACACCCCAAATTTAATTAATTAATTAATTTGAATTATTTAGATTTTTATATGATTAATGGGTGTTTTAAATTAATTGTGTATGATTGTGGGGGTAGGTATCCTTGAAATAGAAGTATGGAGGGAATAAGAGTTTGGTATAGTTGTTGATAACTAATTAGAATTTTAATTAATGATTGAAATAAATAATGTTTTATTCGAAATAATTAAATGAATAATAAAATAACTAGAATATGAGCATCTTAATTAAATAATGAAATTTAGTTATTTTATTTATTTAATGGGGATAGTGAGAATTTTTAATAATTAGCTTATAACTATTTTATTTAATTTGTTGGAATAAAATAGAAGAGTAGAAATAGTAGGGAGGAAAAGAATAATATTATTAGTATTATTTTATTAAAATAAAATTAGAGCCAAGAGGGATATAGTGGTAAATAAGATGATAAGTGAGGGCAATGGTGGAAATTCCTAATTGAGAGGGATTAGGTTAATGATAAAAATGTCACTAAGAGAGTTTGAAGGGTTTTACGTAAAATAGAATTTTGTGGTGAGAAGAGGCAAATATTAAGACTAAAGGAAAACTCCATTCTTAGAGCTTGAAGTATGCATCTTGTTAGAAAATCTAAGGTAAGGGTGAGAATTTGTTCCAATAGTAAAAGATATGATAGAAGGATAGAATGGAGGAACCCTTAACCTCCTTAGGATTGGGTGTTTTGATTCATAATTTTGAATTTGGATGCTATGGTGATTATTATATGATGATGATATGATGAATTTCATGTGTCTTACATGTGTGTAGTTTCTGTTTTGATGATTAAACTTATATTCACCATTGTTACAATTTTGAAGGTTTTAGGCATAATCTTAAAGTTGTGATTAAATTATTTAATTGTGTTAAAACTATAAATTAACTTTATATAATTATAATATTATATGGGTTGTAATTTTCTGAGCGTTTGGATTTTTACGGAATCAAAATCGGAGGTCCGAAAGGCCTCCAACGATGAAAAACGCAACAAATTTTGCATTTTGTCCGTCACAATCGCAAGCCTTTTTTTTATGTTTTTCGGTCGAAATCGTTTTGGTCATAACTTTTGATCCGTAAGTCCAAGTCGAGTGCCGTTTGAAGTGTTGGATATCAGAAACAGAGGGTTATAACTTTGTTTCAGGAATAAAATAATTTTGGAGATTATTTCATGGACGTTTTTGGGGTTGAAGAAGATGAAAATTATGTTGGAAAATTTAGAAAACAACAACTTTTTAGTAACGCCTTCGTGCACGATTTTGATCATAACTTTCAACTCGTGAATCATTTTGGGTTGGGGTTTAAAGCATTAGAAAGGTGACTCTAAGAGATATAATGTGATGGTTATGAGTGAATTGATTGAGTATTATTCCTATGCCTAATGTGTTAGTGAAGTTTTTGTTCTTACGTTCGGTTAATGAATTGTTGAAATATCCCGACGATTTTGGTCATAACTTTCATTTCGTAAGTCCGATTTTGATGGAGTTTGAAGCGTTAGAAAGCTAAAGTTCAGACCTAAAACATGGTAGTGATTGTTGATATGTTTTAATAATATTCACATGCCTACTGTATTGATAAATATATTGGTTTATACATTTGGTTGATGAATCGTTGCATTGTTGTAATATCATTGTGTGATAATTATGTTGTTATATCGATGATGTTAAGATGTTGATGAGTTGTTGTTATTTGTTGATATTATTCATGTGGTAACATGAATTGGTTGTTGCATGATGAATGGTGTGATGCATAAATGATGAGATGTGTGTGGGGATCCTTTAGGTGAACCTTATTGTGTTAATGCATGTTATTTGAGAGTCATGCATCTTGGTGTACGGGCTTCGGTCCAATTTTGGTGAGCCTCGATTCTATGGTGATGGATCGGGTGCGAGTAGCTAATTATTATTATGAGGGATTAGTGAAGCGTTACATATGTCGATGGTAACGATTTTTGGTGAGCCTCGATCCCGTGGTGATGGATCGAGTGCGAGTAGCTAATTCCTATTATGGGGGATTAGTGAAGCGTTATCTATGGTGATGGTAGCGATTTTGGTGTGCTCCGGTTCCAAGAGGGAATCGATCCTATGATGGGGATCATGGAGTGAGATGAACCTGAGTGTTCATTTTGGTACCATGTGCATGTTGAGTCGGTGTTAAGTACATTGCATAAGTGTTGCATTTGTATTGGTTGTTATTGATGTGTTGTTGGATGAGATGTTGTTGCATATGATGTTAATGATAAATGAGATATGGTTTTGTATGATGTTGTTGATAATTGAGAAGTTATCGTATATGATGCTGATTATGATTTGGATGTAAGAATGTCATATATTGTTGTACATGATTGTGTAGATGTTGTACTCTATTATTCATTCTATATCATTATTATTGAAATGAATTCTCACCCCTTCTGTTTGAATGTTGCCTTTACATGGGCATCGTGCAGACACTCAAGAGTAGTATTGCTGAAGTAAGTGGAAAGTAGCTCTGGATTACTTCTTTATTTTGTCGCTTTTACTAGAAGTACCTTGCTCTGATCATGTAACATCGTGTCATACCCCAAAAATTACCCATCACTTTTCCTAAAAAAAAAAAAAAAAAAAAAATAATTAATTAATTAAATAATTAAAATAAATATATAAATAAAATATAACAAATTATTTTGGACTTGGGTCTCCCTCATTCCAAGCCCATTACCCACGAAATTAGTCTATAAATACTGAAGTTTCAGTAGGGGAGTTAGACTTGGAGTTTACACTGGGAGATTCACTGGAGAAAGAAGGAAGAGAAGCAAAACACTCTGAGGTTTCCTTGGAACAAAACCTTGAGGAAAAAGAAAGAGAGAGAACATAGAAGGACGGATAGAAACTTTGGCATAGGAACCCTGCCTACCCGGAGAATTCAGAGTAAAGAAACCCTGAAGGCAGCCCATCTGCACCGAAGCCATCGCCGTCCAATTCCCGCTGCCTAACTTATTCCGATACTACAAGTGGTCAATCCCTTCAACCTTGAATTGGCAAACAGGTTTGCGTATCTCTATTGTTTATACTTTCAATTGGCCATATCTACATATATAATGCATCATGATTAAATGTTGATATATATAATTTGCTTTCGTATGGGAATTTAAATATGCCTGAATACCCTGAATGTTTGATCATGTTATTCCTGTGATAAAATGCCATAAAATTCAAAGTTCCTAACGTGGGGCTGTTTTCAAATTCAAAATCCGTGGCCTTCGCTAGGCGAGGCAGAGGCGAACGAGATAGTACCTGATTCTTCTAGTCTGTTTTTTTATGTTTTTATCATAGCCGTGCATTATTCATCCTATCCTATTTATTGTTGTGATATTTCTCCGGTGTAATCTTCGATTGCACCCTGATTTGGTGTTCTGACATGTTTCTTTTTTTGAGTTTCATAAAGGTTCACATATCCCAGGAAAAGGTTATTGGCTAGGTATTCCACTTTATTTGTGGGATACCCTTGTGGAGTTTCACCCTAAATTAATTTTTTAATGTATTAATTTCTAATGTATTAATTTTTTTAATATATTATTTTTAATAATTTTAATGTGGAGTTTCATCCTAATTATATAATTAATTGTAAAACTTTGCCTTTGAATAAGTGATCTTGGACCTCTCTTTGTTGCCTTACGATTACGATATTACGGTCATGTCCCGCGAACGTGGGGATACCCTTAGCAAAGACCCTTCGGTTAAATCATCATAAAATAAATTATAGTCCCTCGGATGTTGCCTTCGAATATACAACTTTGTCCCTCGATGACCCTCCGATGTTGCCTACGGTTAAATGATGATAGTCCCTTCGAATGCTAAGGTATCCTCATAACTGTTGCCTTCAATGACCAATCGATGACCCTACGATGACCCTTTTACATCCAAAGGATAAAACTACTTATTTCTCAATAATAAGGACAGTTTTACCCTCATAAGGATAGGAAATGCCCGTAAAGACCTTGGGTCGGTATAACTCTTAATTGCTGGCTCACAACTTAAAACATTTTTTTTGCACCTCACACCTTTCAAAATGCCTTTAGAAAATCACCACTTGGTATACATTCATACTAGAATCATTACCGAGTTATATTTTTCTAAACAATTTTCAAAACTAAAACGGGATAACCACTTTGTATACATTCATACAAGAATCGTTACAAAGTTAAATTCTCTTTTCAAAACAATTTTCCAAACAATTCACAAACACTTTTTTAGACAAAAATAATATAAGTGATCGAGCAATTAAGAGCCCATGGATAACCATGGATACAAAGGGTGCTAACACCTTCCCTTTGTATAATGTACCTCCCGAACCCAAAATCTAAATTAAGGTCTTTCCTGTTCTTTTCCACCTTTCCTTATTGGATAAAAGAAAAGTCGGTGGCGACTCTTGCTAACCGCGACATTGCGATTAAAACCACAAAAAGTCCAGTTCACCGTATGACAGAACTGGCGACTCTGCTGGGGAACCTAAATATTTAAAAAGAGAGGTTACCTTAAAAACAAGATCACTTATTCAATTTGTCTGATTTATTTTTAAGGGATTGCTTGGGTATGTTATGCTTGAGTGAAAGATCCTACACCCGGATCTAGTGTACCTTAGGTAAGTAGCAAGAGATCATCGCGACTGACCGGCGTATACTGGAATGGTCAAAATGATGGCTACGGTTAATGTGGCACTTTGGATGTCCTGATGTTCCTCATGTTAGTTAAGGAAATATTTGGCATTCGCGTGGTGTCATAAAAGCATTAACCAGACCTTTAGAACCCTAATTGACTCATCCTGGCCATTAGAAAGTAGTGAGATAACTGGCTTCGGTTCCGACTGGAGTTGGTTGAGACTCGATACTACACTCTTTGAGATTGGACTTTAGGGAAGCTTCGGTCAACCACTTGGTGTTGCACTGAAGTGGACTTAAGGAAAGGTCAATGATTTGAGATCCTTCTAGAACCCGGTTACTATTCTAAGACAGGTTGAACCAACCAAACTTCAGTGGGGAGGGTATTTACCTATGGAACTCACGCAAGCCTTAAAACCTAGGAATGATTGTTGTGTGACTTGCTTGTGCCTGTTATTTATCTAACAACATGACATCATAACAACATAACATCATAACATCATGGCATTGTACTAACCATTTCAAGGATTTAGGGATTTAACTCTGCTAAAAAAAAAAACAGAAAAAACAAAAACAAAAGCAAAAACAAAAGAGAAAAGAAAAAAAAAGCTCTTTTTGTTAGTTTATGCAAAGTTAAATCCCGAAAGTCCTTGAAAACATTTCATACATTGCATTGCATCGCATAACAGGTATTCTAAAGGATCAGTGTTCTCACGATTTTCCTATCAAACAGATTCCAGCAGATTCAAACAGATTGAACAATGGCTCTCGAACAAACTGTCAAAGATCTCCAGGCCCAGAATGCTCAATTCCAGGAAATGATGCTGAGCTTATCTAAGGGGCAGGAAGAACTGAAAGCTCTTTTGATGGAGAAGAAGAAGGACCAGATACCTGTGGGTTACATCAACCCGGGGAGAAGGCTTAAGGGACAGGTTACAGGAGTCAAGATTAGAATTCCGAAGGATTCAGAAGAAGAGACCGAGAATGATTCGGAAGATGAGAATCCTAATCTCGTCAATTCTGAGGACGACGATGAAGATTATGAACATGAACAGTACTCTCCGAAGGATGATAAGTACAAGTTGCTGGAAGAACGTATGCTAGCTATGGAGGGGCAGAAAGTGCCCGGTCTGGATTTCGAAAACTTGGGTCTGGTCTCTGATGTGGTCATTCCCCGCAAATTCAAGGTTCCCATTTTCACTAAGTATGATGGTGCCTCTTGTCCTCAGATGCATCTAAGGGCTTATGTGAGAAAGATTCAGCCGCACACTACTGATAAGAAACTGTGGATCCATTTCTTCCAAGAGAGTCTGTCTGGCACACAGTTAGAGTGGTATTATCAGCTTGAGAGCTCTAACATCCGCACATGGACTGATTTAGCAACAGCTTTCTACAAGCACTACCAGTATAATTCTGAGTTAGCGCCTACTCGGCTACAGCTACAAAATATGACTATGGGCTCTAAAGAAAGTTTCAAAGAATATGCTCAAAAGTGGAGAGATTTGGCTGGCAGAGTCAAACCCCCTATGACTGATCGAGAGTTAGTGGACATGTTCATGGGTACACTGACTGGCCCATTCTACAGCCATCTACTGGGAAGTTCCTCGTCAGGTTTCACTGAACTTATCTTGACAGGTGAACGGGTTGAAAGCGGCATTCGAAGTGGAAAGATACAGGCAGCTACTTCTGCAAGCACCAAAAAGTCCTATCAGGGAAAGAATGAATCAAATGCTGTGTACAGTGAGAGGAAGCATAACAAGAAGAATCGTGACCATACTGTTGGGGCAGTTACAATTGCCGCACCGCCATCTCAGAACTTCCAACACAGACAAGACAGGTCGAGAAGACAGTTTACCAAGATCAATATGACTTTAACCCAAGCACTGCAGAGTATGTTAAAGGCCAATTTGATTACCCTCAGAGGCCCTCCTGCAAATCCCAACACTACTTCTCCTCGTTATAATCCCAACGCCAGGTGTGCCTATCACTCCAATAGCCCCGGGCATGATACGAATGATTGCTGGTTGTTGAAGAACAAGATTCAGGATATGATCGACGCTGGAGAAATTGAATTTGATCCTCCGGCGACCCCCAATGTCATCACAGCACCTATGCCTAATCATGACCAGAATGTTAATGTTGTGGACGACAATTCTCACGTTACTGACGTTGCTGATTTAGCATCTCCTCTCCTGATCGTTAAGAAGAATTTATTGCAAGCTGGTTTATTTCCAGGTTGTGCTGAAGATTGCGATCTCTGTGTACTCCGACCCAATGATTGTTTGAAGTTGAAGAACGGCATTCAACGGCTGATGGATGATCGTACAATTCTATTTGAAAGGGTTCCTAAGGTGGACAATTCTATTGAAGAGATATATGTGATTGCTAGGTCCAAAGCTCCAGTGAAGATTACCGCTACTAGAGTGCCTGTGAAGATTACCGCTGAGCCCAAAGTGGCTCCCCTGATTATTACCGCACCTGGCCCCGTGCCATATTCCTCCAGCAAAGCTATTCCGTGGAACTATGGAGGCGACGTTTACATCCATGGCATAAAGCAAGTTGGTAGTTCTGCTAATCCTAATGATATTGTGGGGACTAGTAAAGTTACTCGAAGTGGAAGGATCTACTCCCCAGAAATCTCACCTCCCGCTCCCGAAATTCGAGGAAAAAGACCAGTCAATCCTCCTCAGTCAGAGACATCGGTCGAAGTTACTTCTGAAGATGTTGCCAAACAGGAAATGGAAGAGATGCTGAAAATCATCCGTAAGAGCGATTTTGATGTAGTGGAACAATTGGGGCATACTCCGTCCAAAATCTCAATGTTGTCCTTGTTGTTATCCTCTGAATCCCATGCCAATGCATTGATGAAATTCTTGAAGACCGCTCATGTGCCTCAAGAAACATCCGTCGATCAATTCGAACATTATGTTGCTAATTTGACTGTTGACAATGGCCTAGGCTTTTCCGATGCTGACCTGACGCCAGCAGGAAAGAATCACAATAAAGCTCTGCATATCTCCATCGAGTGTGAGGGGATCACCCTGGCTCACGTGTTGATCGACAACGGCTCTTCCTTGAATGTGCTCCCGAAAGCTGTACTCGATAAATTTGACTACAAAGGCATTGAACTGAAACCTAGTGATGTTGTGGTGCGTGCTTACGATGGTGCGAAGAGTGTTGTCTATGGTGAAGTGGTTCTCCCTATCAAGATAGGACCTCAAGTCTTCAACACTACCTTTCACGTGATGGACATTCGTCCCGCCTACTCCTGCTTGTTGGGGCGCCCTTGGATCCATGGGGCAGGTGCGGTAGCTTCGTCGCTTCATCAAAAGCTGAAGTATCCAATAGCAGGCATGGTTGTCACTGTATGTGGAGAAGAAGAGTATATTGTCAGTAGTGTGCAAGCCTTCAAATACGTCGAGATGGATGGTGAATTCTTTGTGACTCCTTCTCAGTCATTTGAAGTGGTTCCTCCACCCAGTCCTGTCCTTAAGCCAACTCCCCTTGTGCCCAAGGTTGTTCGTGCTCCCCCTGTCATGATCTCTCTCAAAGATGCTCAAGCCGCGATTGAAAATGGTGATTGTGCTGGTTGGGGTCAACTGATCAATGTACCGTACAAGTCTGATAAAGCTGGCCTGGGGTTTAACTCTGGAAAGATAGTCAAAAATCAGATTAATGCTGTAGAAGATGCTGATAGCAATTGTGACTTGGATAGCTGGATTTCCCCAACAATTGGTGACGGACCCAATAATTGGAAGGCTGAAGACACTATCCCGATTACCTTTAGTCAGGAGTAATTGTTATTGCTATTTTAGTGTTTCAAAGCATTGTGTCTAGGCCCGGGGCATAATAGCTAATTTTTCAAGGGTTTTGTCATTTTCATAAGCATATTTACATTCAATAAATCAATGGACCTTTTGCATTCAAATATTGCGCTCTTTATCTCTCCTGTCATTTTTCCAAACAAGCTATGTTTTCTTGCACACACTCACGTAACAAATCGCGTATCCATATTCACTCTGGATCCTGTTGGTAATAACTCTGCTACTGTTCATTATGACTTTGAAAATCCGATCTACCGAGCCGAAGATGGAAGTGAGGAAGATTGTGAAGTACCTGAAGAACTTGCCAGACTGTTACTGCAAGAAGAAAGGACTATACAGCCGCATGAGGAGTCAGTTGAGACTGTAAATCTGGGTACCGAGGTGGACAAGAAAGAAGTCAAAATAGGAGCAGGCTTGGAAAGCAGTGTCAAAGGAAGATTGATCCAAATGCTACATGACTATGTGGAGATTTTTGCTTGGTCTTACGAAGACATGCCAGGGCTGGATACCGATATAGTAGTGCATCGTTTGCCGACGAAGGAAGATTGTCGTCCTGTTAAGCAAAAGGTTCGTCGCATGCGTCCTGAAATGTCCGAAAAAATCAAGGCCGAAGTCATGAAACAATTCGATGCTGGTTTTCTGGCGGTTACTTCTTATCCTCAATGGGTTGCTAATGTGGTACCAGTGCCAAAGAAGGATGGTAAGGTGCGAATGTGTGTGGATTACAGAGATTTGAATAGAGCGAGTCCCAAGGATGATTTCCCACTGCCACACATTGATGTTCTGGTAGACAACACCGCTCAACACAAGGTATTCTCCTTCATGGATGGATTCTCGGGTTATAACCAGATCAAAATGGCACCTGAGGACATGGAGAAGACTACGTTTGTGACGCAATGGGGCACCTTCTGTTATAAAGTAATGCCGTTTGGTTTAAAGAACGCAGGAGCAACGTACCAGCGTGCTATGGTGGTTTTGTTCCATGACATGATCCATCATGAAATAGAAGTATATGTGGACGATATGATAGCCAGGTCTCATACTGAAGAAGAACATCTCGATCATTTATACAAACTGTTTGAGAGGCTGAAGAAATACAAGTTGAGATTGAACCCGAACAAATGCACCTTTGGAGTAAGATCTGGTAAACTCTTGGGCTTTATTGTCAGTGGTAAAGGTATTGAGGTCGACCCAGCCAAGGTGAGAGCTATTCAAGAGATGCCAGTTCCCCGTACGGATAAAGAAGTCAGAGGTTTCTTGGGACGTTTGAATTACATTGCCCGATTTATTTCCCATTTGACCGCTACTTGCAAACCCATCTTCAAGTTACTGAGAAAAAATCAAGAGATGATATGGAATGATGAATGTCAAGAAGCTTTCGACAAAATCAAGAAGTACCTCCAAGAACCTCCAATTCTGGTGCCACCAGTTGAGGGAAGACCTCTAATCATGTATTTAACCGTTTTAGAAAACTCAATGGGGTGCGTGTTGGGACAACATGACGAGTCCGGTCGAAAAGAGTATGCCATATACTACCTTAGCAAAAAGTTTACCGACTGTGAAACAAGATACTCACTGCTCGAGAAAACTTGCTGTGCTTTGGCCTGGGCTGCTCGCCGACTAAGACAGTATATGTTGAATCACACCACTTTGTTGATTTCTAAGATGGATCCTATCAAATACATATTTGAGAAACCCGCCCTCTCCGGAAGAATAGCAAGATGGCAGATGATTTTAACAGAGTATGATATCCAGTATACCACCCAAAAAGCAATCAAAGGAAGCGTGCTAGCTGATCATTTGGCTCATCAGGCCGTGAATGATTATCAGTCTATGAATTTTGAGTTCCCAGATGAGGATGTCATGCTTGTTACTGATTATGAAGAACCTGGACCGAATGAAGGACCCGAAGTGGGATCCCGATGGACTATGGTTTTTGATGGATCGTCTAACGCATTGGGCAACGGTATTGGCGTCGTGATCATTTCCCCCAAGGGTGGCCATACGCCTTTCACCGCTAGACTATGTTTTGAGTGTACCAACAATATGGCTGAGTATGAAGCATGTATTTTGGGACTCAGAGCTGCTATAGACCTGAGAATCAAGTTTTTAAGGGTGTATGGAGACTCAGCCTTAGTAATCAGTCAGGTCAAAGGAGAATGGGACACTAAACATCCGAACCTCATCCCCTATCGAGAGCAGGTGTTGACATTAATCCCATACTTTGAAGAGATCACATTCGAACATATTCCCCGAGAGGAGAACCAGTTGGCAGACGCATTGGCTACCATGTCATCTATGTTCAGAGTCAGATGGGACAATGAAGCTCCCCGGATTACCATTGAACGACTAGACGGACCAGCATATTGTTATGAACTTAACGCTGATGAAGTAGAAGAGAAGCCTTGGTACCACGAGATAAAAAGATATTTAGAAGCTCAGGAATACCCTGAAGGGACATCCATCAATGATAGGAAATTTCTGAGGAAGTTCTCCGCTAAATTCTTTTTGAGTAATGGAATATTGTACAAACGTAACCATGATTCGACTTTGCTTCGCTGTGTGGATAGAAAGGAATCAGAGAAGATTATGGAAGACATGCACGACGGTATCTTTGGGACTCATTCTAGTGGACATACAATGGCCAAGAAGATTCTGAGGTCAGGGTATTATTGGTCTACCATGGAAACTGATTGCCACCATCACTCCAGAACTTGTCATAAGTGCCAGATCTATGCGGATAAAGTACATGTGCCTCCTGCTCCATTAAACGTGTTGACCGCGCCGTGGCCCTTTGCAATGTGGGGCATTGATATGATTGGCGAGATTAAACCTACCGCCTCTAATGGACATCGTTTCATCCTTGTTGCTATTGATTACTTCACAAAGTGGGTGGAGACAGCCTCATTTGCTTCTGTTACTAAGAATGTGGTGGCACGATTCATCAAGAACAGCCTCATCTGCCGATACGGCGTCCCTGAGAGAATTATCACTGACAATGGCACTAATTTGAACAACAAGATGATTACTGAACTCTGCACGCAGTTCAAAATAAAACACCATAACTCTTCTCCGTACCGGCCAAAGATGAACGGCGCTGTAGAAGCGGCTAATAAGAATATTAAGAAGATTATACAAAAGATGACGGTAACATACAAAGACTGGCATGAGATGTTACCATTTGCTCTTCATGGTTATCGTACTTCCGTGCGAACTTCGACAGGGGCAACTCCTTTCTCTTTAGTCTACGGAATGGAAGCCGTTTTACCAGTGGAAGTTCAGATTCCCTCTCTAAGGATCATGAAAGAGGCGGGCTTAGACGAGGACGAATGGATTCAGACTCGACTCGATCAGATAAATTTGATGGATGAGAAGAGACTTGCGGCTGTATGTCACGGGCAGATATATCAGAAGCGCATGACCAGGGCATTCAACAAAAAGGTCAAGAGACAAGTGTATCAAATTGGCGACTTGGTAATCAAACGCATCATCCTACCACAAACTGACCCCAGAGGCAAATGGACTCCCACATACGAAGGGCCATTTGTAGTTAAGAAGGTATTCTCAGGTGGAGCCATGATACTCGCTACAATGGATGGCGAAGATTTCCCGCATCCCGTGAACGCGGACATAGTTAAAAAATACTACGCATGAAAGAGACCCGCTAGATCGACGTATCTAGGCAAAAGTAAGGGCATCCCGGCGAACCAAAAGGGTTCGGGCAAAAATTAGGGATATATATAAAAAAATGTACACCCGGCAAGTCGAAAACCTGAAAAGGCGGCTTGGGCAAAAAAGGGTATCCTGGTGGACTGAAAACATGAAAAGGCGGTCCAGGCAAAAATTAGGGATTAAAGCGTATGACTATGTCCCGTTCTCAGTCAACTTTCATCCAAGTTCGAGGGACTGACCAAGCCAATCACTTCTATCCGACAGCAAGGGATGAGATGCTCGAAGACATAATGACAGTAGTAGGCTTAAAATCAATAGGACTTCTTCCACATAGCTTTCTCTTTGTTTTCGACAATTTCCTCTTACTAGGATTTCTGTCTCCTTGTACACAAATTGCCTGTTTATAGGCCTCCTTTCAAAATCAATACAACCCTCTTTCAAAAAAAAGATGCTTTTGTTTTTACTTTTCTGTTTTGGTTGCGTAAATGTCCATTGATTTAATTTGAATTAATATGTGCATTTGAATATGACTGATGTTTACCAAAAATGCATGCATAGAATAGCAATAGCAATTACTACCCGACTTCAAGATCAAGGAAAAGGTCTAATCATGCTTCCAATGAATCCGCTACCAATTCTCTTCCCCAGCAAGCCTTTTTTTTTCCTCAGAAAATGGCAGTATCCCCAGGCACAGCCAGTTACTCCCCAACAGAGGTCGGCGTCACCAGACAGATTGATCATCTCATCCATCCCCAGCCAGGCTCTGTTGAATATTTCCACCATCAGACAGAAATCAAGCATCCCCAGCCGAGAAAGGGTCATCGACACAAATGTCTCAAATCAGTAGATGGGGATTTATTTTCCCCAATAGAGTCCCCAAGCAGAACTTCTCATACGCATAACTCATTCATTACATCCTTTCACAGCATACGCATGCATACAACATTCACATTTATTTTAGCATAACACGAAACATCTCATGCATCATGACATAGCATGAAGCTAACTTTTTCTTTGCAGGTTAATTATCCTCCTGATATAGTCAAAGTAGAAGGTTTATTCAGACAGACACCTTTATCAATCACATTCAAGATTCAGATACATATTTCAAATACAGTTCATGGGAACATTCATTCTGACAACACTTCGATATCCTCCTAACGATGGCATCTTTAAGCCCATCCCAGACATTTATTGCAAGTACAACATATACAGGTTATCAGATACAGCCTAACGTACGGTTCATTCTGATTCAGCCCAACATATGACTTCTTCAGCAACTCCAATGCGGTCTAACGTACGACCCATTTGGACCTTCAAATCCTCAGATGCTGCCTAGCGTACGGTACATTCAGGGGTGTAGTCTAGCGTACGACTACTTTCTTCTTCGGATACAGCCTAACGTACGGCTCATTCTGCAACTCAGATACGATCTAGCGTACGATCCATTCTGAACTCCAGCAACTCCAACGCGGTCTAACGTACGACCCGTTTGGATCTTACAACCCTCAGATGCTACCTAACATACGGTACATTTCTGAACTGTAGTCTGGCGTACGACTACCGCTTTCATCATCAGATGCGGCCTAACAGACGACTCATTCTGCGACGGTCTAACGTACGACCCGTTCGGATGTCCATCCCCTCAGATGCTACCTAACATACGGTACATTTCTGAAGTGTAGTCTAACGTACGACTACCCCTTTCATCATCAGATCCTACCTAACATACGGTACATTTCTGAAGTGTAGTCTAACGTACGACTACCCCTTTCGTCATCAGATTCAGCCTAACGTACGGCTCATTCTGCAACTCAGATACGATCTAGCGTATGGTCCATTCTGATCCTTTATCCCCAACAGCATATGACACACTCCGACTCCCCAGCGAAGTCGACAGCCTAATGGATGACTCATTATTCGGTCTAATGTACGACCCAGTGTGGCACCCATGTCTTCAAATTGGCCTAATGTACGGCTCGATCTGAAGCTTTCGTCATCAAACCTCCCGGATGGCATCTTTAAGCCCATCTCCATCAAGACCAACTGTCGATTCTCAAGTGCAAATTTTTGGGGCATTCTAGTGTTCAATAATCTTCCACCTCCAGACCACGAATGGCATACACGCCATCCTAACTCTCTCGGTTCAAGAATATTGAACAGGGGCAGCTGTCATACCCCAAAAATTACCCATCATTTTTCCTAAAAAAAAAAAAAAAAAAAAAAAAAACGAAAAAAAAAAAAAAACGAAAAAAAAAAAAAATTTAATTAATTAATTAATTAATTAAATAATTAAAATAAATATATAAATAAATATAACAAATTATTTTGGACTTGGGTCTCCCTCATTCCAAGCCCATTACCCACGAAATTAGTCTAAAATTACTGAAGTTTCAGTAGGGGAGTTAGACTTGGAGTTTACACTGGGAGATTCACTGGAGAAAGAAGGAAGAGAAGCAAAACACTCTGAGGTTTCCTTGGAACAAAACCTTGAGGAAAAAGAAAGAGAGAGAACAGAGAAGGACGGATAGAAACTTTGGCATAGGAACCCTGCCTACCCGGAGAATTCAGAGTAAAGAAACCCTGAAGGCAGCCCATCTGCACCGAAGCCATCGCCGTCCAATTCCCGCTGCCTAACTTATTCCGATACTACAAGTGGTCAATCCCTTCAACCTTGAATTGGCAAACAGGTTTGCGTATCTCTATTGTTTATACTTTCAATTGGCCATATCTACATATATAATGCATCATGATTAAATGTTGATATATAATTTGCTTTCGTATGGGAATTTAAATATGCCTGAATACCCTGAATGTTTGATCATGTTATTCCTGTGATAAAATGCCATAAAATTCAAAGTTCCTAACGTGGGGCTGTTTTCAAATTCAAAATCCGTGGCCTTCGCTAGGCGAGGCAGAGGCGAACGAGATAGTACCTGATTCTTCTAGTCTGTTTTTTTATGTTTTTATCATAGCCGTGCATTATTCATCCTATCCTATTTATTGTTGTGATATTTCTCCGGTGTAATCTTCGATTGCACCCTGATTTGGTGTTCTGACATGTTTCTTTTTTTGAGTTTCGTAAAGGTTCACATATCCCAGGAAAAGGTTATTGGCTAGGTATTCCACTTTATTTGTGGGATACCCTTGTGGAGTTTCACCCTAAATTAATTTTTAATGTATTAATTTCTAATGTATTAATTTTTTTAATATATTATTTTTAATAATTTTAATGTGGAGTTTCATCCTAATTATATAATTAATTGTAAAACTTTGCCTTTGAATAAGTGATCTTGGACCTCTCTTTGTTGCCTTACGATTACGATATTACGGTCATGTCCCGCGAACGTGGGGATACCCTTAGCAAAGACCCTTCGGTTAAATCATCATAAAATAAATTATAGTCCCTCGGATGTTGCCTTCGAATATACAACTTTGTCCCTCGATGACCCTCCGATGTTGCCTACGGTTAAATGATGATAGTCCCTTCGAATGCTAAGGTATCCTCATAACTGTTGCCTTCAATGACCAATCGATGACCCTACGATGACCCTTTTACATCCAAAGGATAAAACTACTTATTTCTCAATAATAAGGATAGTTTTACCCTCATAAGGATAGGAAATGCCCGTAAAGACCTTGGGTCGGTATAACTCTTAATTGCTGGCTCACAACTTAAAACATTTTTTTTGCACCTCACACCTTTCAAAATGCCTTTAGAAAATCACCACTTGGTATACATTCATACTAGAATCATTACCGAGTTATATTTTTCTAAACAATTTTCAAAACTAAAACGGGATAACCACTTTGTATACATTCATACAAGAATCGTTACAAAGTTAAATTCTCTTTTCAAAACAATTTTCCAAACAATTCACAAACACTTTTTTAGACAAAAATAATATAAGTGATCGAGCAATTAAGAGCCCATGGATAACCATGGATACAAAGGGTGCTAACACCTTCCCTTTGTATAATGTACCTCCCGAACCCAAAATCTAAATTAAGGTCTTTCCTGTTCTTTTCCACCTTTCCTTATTGGATAAAAGAAAAGTCGGTGGCGACTCTTGCTAACCGCGACATTGCGATTAAAACCACAAAAAGTCCAGTTCACCGTATGACACATCGGGTTAGGTTTGTTTACTGTGGAAATTGGTAAACAACCGATGGTCCTCCCTAGGCCTTAAAACTAAGGGTTACTTGCAGAATCGACTAGTTGATCCTAAGACATGTGCTAGTGCAAATGAGACTTGTCCAATTCGACGAGATAACTTTGTGAGGAACGGCTCCTAACAAAGTGTTGAACAAGCGCAGGATTTTCCACACGAATGGTTTAAACGATGCTACAGCCTATAGGTGACTCGTGACCGAGAGTGCTACATCGTTCAAAAGATGTACACGACGAACACGCTTTTGGTAAACTCTATTATCGTAATAGAATCAGTGTCGACAACGTAAACAACAACATAAAATGATAACTCAAAAGTAAATGAAATTAAGATAAAATGTTCAACGGGAACAATTGAAAATTAAGGAAGTTGCATTAAAATAAATGTGGTGATTCACGTACATAGCACTCTCAAAAACTCTTGCTTCCTCGTGCTGGGAATGGGAAGTTTCTTACAAGTGGTTTGTTATTACAATGTGAACACCCCGAGCCCCTCGTGGGACATTCTATTTATAATAAACTAAAGGAACTTCTCATAAGCTAAAACTCCTAGAAATTAGCAGATGTTATGTCACACGATCTGCAAACCCCTACACCCACGTCTTGCTAACTGCTCCAGATTCTGGCGCTCTTATTCTTCTTGTAACCGCTGGTTATTTTTAAATTTCAAATTTCTCCCGCCCGGACGTTTAGGGTGACGCTATCTTCTACGCATTTGGCATAAAAGAAAATTCTTTAAGTCTCAGACTTCACTTCAGTCGACGGAATCCTGTCGACCAAGCAAGCTTCTCTTGTCGGCTTCATCCCTTGACTTGTGTTTTTTACACTCTTGCTTGCCTCAAACACCTCTTCATCCTTCGATGAGGTATAACCCCCAAATTCACAGAACTCTATCACTAACCATGCTTTCAGCATGCCTTAGAGATTTTTCGTGGTAACAAAATGCCACCCAGAGATGCCATTTTCGACTGTCGAAGTTGGTAAGATGATGGCATCTTTGAAATGTCGACCTACCCCTTACTGCTTCCACTTCTACTTAGTGGGACCTCTGTTTACCCCATGCTGATGACGTCATATAATCATGACGGACGTTTCCTTTTTCCCTCGAGACGCACAAAATCACATCCCCATCACTTCACGTCTTTATGACTGAAACGTGTTTGCTATCACGCTTGCCTTCTCTCCTCCACGTGTCTGCAAACATGGGAACGTGGGCATACATGTCGAAGGTGGAAGATCAAACGCTCAGTCTTCTCTGCTCAGGGTTTAACCCCTATGAAACCCTCATTCTTTCTTCTTCTCCCCTTTTTTCGCCCTTTTGCTTCAGCATACACTCATCTCTTGTGCTCTGCGAAAACTCTTCTTCTCCAAAACAAAATCTTCCATCTTCTCCATGGAAAGCTCCAACAAACCCTCTGCTGCTAAACTCACACATCCCATCACCATTGATGGTAGGAATATGTTCATGAGCCTCCGTTTGCAGAAGAGAATGCAAAAATCAGGCGTTCTCAGGTATTGATTCCTCTTTCTTTGGTTGATGAACCATTAGCGTTCTTAGGTCCTCTTCCAGAAAACCGACACCCGAAGATTACCAAAACAAATTGTTCCCTTTTCCCCTCTAGTCACATCTCTGAACCCATGATTTCTGCTCAAAAACCCTTTTCCCTTCGCTATATCGACAGGAACTTCAGGACTGCTCCTCCCAAAAACTGTCCTAAGTTTTGTGCTTGGATGGATCGGTTGGAATCAGAGAAAATCGACCATTGGAAAAGGACAGGCATCTACAACCTTCTACAGATTGCCCGTTGTGGCCCTCCCCAATCTTGTGGCATGTTATTAGCTGCCCCCCAGTTCTGGGAGAGTTCAACTAATTCTTTCCATACTAAGTGTGGCATGATCACGCCGACACTCCTGGACAGCGCTGCCATCACTGGCTTAAAACCGACTGGTGAAGTCTTCGACTGCGGGGCTGTAGCGCCAATCTCCCTGCGGTTTGACGTTGGTGATTCTCGCAAGCCAACGTACAACAATTTCATTAATCACCATGCCACCTCTGCAGGCCCTGTGACCGACGAGGAACATGTGGCTTTCCTGACCCTCTGGCTATTCCGCTTTGTCTTCTGCTCCAGATCTATGCAGGTAGCCAAGCATTTTGCTCTCCTGGCAACTCAACTGCACCAAGAGTGTGACATCGCCTTAGGCCAACTGATTTTAGCTTCTCTTTATGAGTCTCTGTCTGAGGTCGTCTGCCAAATTAGACTCTTCGACCCTGAGAACTTCAGAAAGAAAAATGTATTGGTCCATGGCCCTTTCTGGTTCTTGCAACTGTGGCTATGAGGCAGGGGGGATGGCTTGAAATTTTGAAGGATTATGATCTTAATTTGAGTTACCATTCGGGTAAAGCTAACATTATAGTTGATGCGATGAGTAAGAAGTTTTTACACAAGTCGATGCTTATGGCTCGAGAGTTAGAACTGATTGAGCAATTCAAAGATATGAGTTAGTGGGTGGAGAAACTCCTAACACTGTGAAGTGGGGTATGTTGAAGTTGACGAGTGGTATCCTTAAAGAGATCAGATAAGGTCAGAGATCTGATTTGAGTTTGATAGATCGTCTCACATTAAACAACCAAGGTAACATATGTGATTTCCGAGTTGATGAAAATGGTGTGATGATGTTCAGAGATAGAATTTGTGTTTCTAATGTACCCGGATTTACTAGGAGTATTCTTGAGGAGGGTCACATAAGTGGATTGAGTATTTATCCTGATGCTAATATGTATCAAGATTTGAAGAAGATGTTTTGATGGCCAAGAATGAAGAAAGAGGATGTCGAATTTGTGTATGCTTGTTTGACCTGTCTGAAGTCAAAGATCGAGCATTAGAAGTCGTTGGGTCTGATGCAACCATTGAATATTCCATAGTGGAAATGGGATAGTATTTTCAGGGATTTTGTAACAGATTTACCGAAGACTTCAAAGGGATGCGATTCAATTTGGGTGATTATGGATAAATTGACCAAATCGGCTCATTTTGTACCAATGAGGACAATTATCCTTTACAGAAGCTGAATGAATTGTATATTGATGATATTGTGAAGTTGAATGGTAATCCTTCAAGTATTGTATCAGATAGAGATCCGAGATTTACATCGAGGTTATGGGAGAGTCTGCGGGCTACTTTGGGTACTAAGCTGAAGTTGAGTTCTTCTTATCTTACGTAGACAAACAGTCAAATAGAGAGGACTATCCAGTCTTTGGAGGACTTGTTGAGGGCTTATGTGCTAGAACAAGGACGTACTTGGGATAGTTACTTGTCGTTGATTGAGTTTATCTATAACAACAGTTTCCATTCTAGTATCAGAATGAACCATATGAGGCTTTTTGTACGTTAGAAGGTGTGGAACTTATTTGTATTGGTATGAGTCAGGAGAGAGTGTTGTGCTCGGACCTGAGATTGTTCACTAGACGACTGAAAAGATCAAGATGATCCAAGAAATGATGAAAGCATCGCAGAGTCATCAGAAAAGTTACCATGACAAGAGGAGGAAAGCACTTGAGTCCTAGGAGGGAGATCACATATTTTTTAGAGTTACGCATGTAACTGGTCTTGGTCGAGCTTTGAAGTCTCAAAAGCTCACGTCGCATTTTGTTGGTCTGTACCAGATTTTACATAGGATAGGAGAGGTTGCCTATCAGATTGCTTTGTCGCCGCCGCTTGCTAATCTTCATGATGTGTTTCATGTGTCTCAGTTGAGGAGATATATTTTGGATCCATCTCATGTGATCCAAGTGGATGATGTGTAGGTGAGAGATAATCTGATTGTTGATGTATCACCCGTGCGGATAAAGGATCGGGAAGTGAAACAGATTCATGGTAAAGAGATTGTCTTAGTGAAGGTAGTTTGGGGTGGACCATCTGGTGGGAGCATGACTTGAGAATGTGAGAAGCAGATGAAGGAGTCGTATCCGACTATATTTTCCTCAAGTAATTTTCGAGGGTGGAAATTTCTTAAGTGGGGGAGAGTTGTAACACCCCGAATTTAATTAATTAATTAATTTGAATTATTTAGATTTTTATATGATTAATGGGTGTTTTAAATTAATTGTGTATGATTGTGGGGGTAGGTATCCTTGAAATAGAAGTATGGAGGGAGTAAGAGTTTGGTATAGTTGTTGATAATTAATTAGAATTTTAATTAGTGATTGAAATAAATAATGTTTTATTCGAATTAATTAAATGAATAATAAAATAACTAGAATATGAGCATCTTAATTAAATAATGAAATTTAGTTATTTTACTTATTTAATGGGGATAATGAGAATTTTTAATAATTAGCTTATAACTATTTTATTTAATTTGTTGGAATAAAATAGAAGAGTAGAAATAATAGGGAGAAAAAGAAGAATATTATTAGTATTATTTTATTAAAAGAAAATTAGAGCCAAGAGGGGTATAGTGGTAAATAAGATGATAGATGGGGGTAATGGTGGAAGTTCCTAATTGAGGGGGATTAGGTTAATGATAAAAATGTTAGTAAGAGAGTTTGGAGGGTTTTACGTAAAAAAGAATTTTGTGGTGATAAGAGGAAAATTTTAGGACTTAAGGAAAACTTCATTCTTAGAGCTTGAAGTATGCATCTTGTTGGAAAATCTAAGGTAAGGGTGAAAACTTGTTCCAATAGTAAAGGATATGACAGAAGGATAAAATGGAGGAACCCTTAACCTCCTTAGGGTTGGGTGTTTTGATTCATAATTTTGAATTTGGATGCTATGGTGATTATTATATGATGATGATATGATGAATTTCATGTGTCTTACATGTGTGTAGTTTCTGTTTTGATGATTAAACTTATATTCACCATTGTTGCAACTTCGAAGGTTTTAGGCATAATCTTAAAGTTGTGATTAAATTATTTAATTGTGTTAAAACTGTAAATTAACTTTATATAATTATAGTATTACATGGGTTGTAATTTTCTAAGCGTTTGGCTTTTTATGGAATCGAAATCGGAGGTCCGAAAGGCCTCCAACGATGAAAAGCGCAGAAAATTCTGCATTTTGTCCGTCACAATCGCGAGCCTTTTTTTATGTTTTTCGTTCGAAATCATTTTGGTCATAACGTTTGATCCGTAAGTCCAAATCGAGTGTCGTTTGAAGCGTTGGATATCTGAAATAGAGGATTATAACTTTGTTTCATGAATAAAATAATTTTGGATATTATTTCATAGACGTTTTTGTGGTTGAAGAAGATGAAAATTATGTTGGAAAATTTAGAAAATAACAACTTTTTAGTAACGCCTTCGTGCACGGTTTTGATCATAACTTTCAACTCGTAAATCATTTTGGGTTGGGGTTTAAAGAATTAGAAAGGTGACTCTAAGAGATATAATGTGATGGTGATACACGAATTGATTGAGTATTATTCCTATGCCTACTATGTTGGTGAAGTTTTTGTTCTTACGTTCGGTTAATGAATTGTTGACACATCCCGACGATTTTGATCATAACTTTCATTTTGTAAGTCCAATTTTGATGGCGTTTGAAGCATTAGAAAGATAACGCTCAGACCTAAAACATGGTAGTGTTTTTTTTATATGTTTTAATATTATTCATATGACTACTGTATTGATAAATATTTTGATTTATACGTTTGGTTGATGAATCGTTGCATTGTTGTAATATCATTGTGTGATAACTATGTTGTTATGTTGATGATATTAAGATGTTGATGAGTTGTTGTTATTTGTTGATATTATTCATGTGGTAACATGAATTGGTTGTTGCATGATGAATGATGTGATGCATAAATGATGAGATGTGTGTGGGGATCCTTTAGGTGAACGTTATTGTGTTAATGCATGTTATTTGAGAGTCATGCATCTTGGTGTACGGGCTTCGGTCCAATTTTGGTGAGCCTCGATTCTATGGTGATGGATTGGGTACGAGTAGCTAATTCTTATTATGAGGGATTAGTGAAGCGTTACATATGTTGATGGTAACGGTTTTTGGTGAGCCTCGATCCCATGATGATGGATCGGGTGCGAGTAGCTAATTCCTATTATGGGGGATTAGTGAAGCGTTACCTATGGTGATGGTAGCGATTTTGGTGTGCTCCGGTTCCAAGAGGGAATCGATCCTATGGTGTGGATCATGGAGTGAGATGAACCTGAGTGTTCATTTTGGTACCATATGCATGTTGAGTCGGTGTTGAGTACATTGCATAAGTGTTGCATTTGTATTGGTTATTATTGATGTGTTATTGGATGAGATGTTGTTGCATATGATGTTAATGGTCAATGAGATGTGGTTTTGTATGATGTTGATGATAATTGAGAAGTTGTCGTGTATGATGTTGATTATACTTTGGATGTAAGAATGTGATATATTATTGTGTATGATAGTGTAGATGTTGTACTATATTATTCTTTCTATATCATTATTATTGAAATAAATTCTCACCCCTTCTGTTTGAATGTTGCCTTTACATGAGCATCGTGCAGAGACTCAAGAGTAGTATTGCTGAAGTAAGTGGAAGGTACCTCTTGGATTACTTCTTTATTTCGTCTCTTTTACTAGTGGTACCTTGCTCTGATTATGTAACATCGAATTGGGTTAAACGCTTATTTTATTCCTTATGTATGATTATGTTAAAGTCATAAGACTAATTTTGTTGAGAATTCTTAAGATGTTGAGTTGATTGATTATAACTCTCTTATTTTGCTATTAAAATTGAAGTTGAGACTAGATGTTATTACTTGCTTTATTTTCCATAATTGTGATGATAATTCCGCTGCGATGATACTTTAAAATGGAAGTGAGCATGCAATGACAAGTTATGAATGTCTTATTATGTGAATATGTAATACCGATCAGATGAGAAGGATGTCGTGTAAACATCCCAGGTATGATTCAAATGAGTGGGATGTCGTGTAAACATCCTTATTACAAATGTGTGTATTGAAATTTACTGTTAAACCCGTGTTACGGAGCAGGTCATGTGTGTTATGAATGTGTGACACCCTACGTGGTTTTATTTTATATTTAATTTACGCGATAAATTATGTGGGGGGTTTAGGGTGTCACAATCTCTCCTAATGCAAACCCAATGAATGATAGGTGAGGAGGACACCAATGTGTGATCCCAATGCCAATGCAAATCTATGAGATAGCATGAGGGATCTTAAGGGTCAAAATCGGGGTCTTACAACTACCCCTATTTAAGGTCATTCTATCTGGGGATGTAAAGGTTAAAATCTTCATATTCGTCTCATAAAAAGTGTCTCATTTGCATTTTTTCTCTGTCTTAAAATAATTGTCCTTTTACAATATCATTGGAACATTTATTATTATTTTTCCACTATCATACCCCTATTTATTACTTTCATTTTATCTAACCATTCTTTTAATGATAATTAATAGGGGTATTCTAGTAAATGATATTAGTTTTATCATCAAAACCAACACATCCAATCATTTCCTTAAGAACCGTGAATTATTCAAATAAGACATATTTTATGAGACGGAGGGTGTATTTTCTTATTATTGCTTTATTTATTTATTTTTGTTATTTCTTTTATTTCCTTTAGTTTTTTTAATTCTTTTACCTCTTGCATTGATAGTGTGTCCCCTCCATTTTATTGTTTCTTTTACCTTTTTTATTGATTTATTTTTTAGTTTATTTTATTGTATTTTTAGTTGATGCATAATTGTTAATCCAAAAAGACAAAATGACCATTAAAATTAACCATTCAAAAATACTAAGATAGAAGGTATTTGATCAACATCAAGTACATCTTTCAAAATCCCGCTAAGCTTTTTTCTTTAATAAGCACCTCATATCATTTCAAACCATTTCACAAACCATTCTCATTAATGCGATAAACCCTCAATCAACATCGAGTTTCTTTTCCGCTTACTTGAAGTGATTAAATCTTTTTGTTAATCAAACTTCGGATGAAAAAGGGAATGGGAGGCGTTCGCCTCACTATCCCTCGAATGATTGAACGATTGACGCTCGCCATATTGCTCTATTTTTTGTCTTCTTATTGAAACGCTCTAAATAAACTTGGATAAAGGAATAGGTGGCGCACGTCTCATTATTCCTCGAATGAGAAAGTGGGATGCGCTCGTCTCACTACCAAGAATATTCGACTTCCGCATACAATTTTCAAATATCAAATTGGAGAAAAAGGAATGGGAGACGCTCACCTCACTATCTCCCGAATAATTGAACAATTGGCACGCACCATATAGCTTGAACTTTCGTCGTCCCTCCTAAAACATATCCAACCAATCAAACCTAACTTTTTTCATCACCGTGCGATCAAAACCATTCAAACCTAACTTCTCTTCCCGTGCGATCGAAATCAATTAAACTTATCTTTTCTCGCACCCGTGCGATTGAAACCATTTTCACAAAAGAACATTGTTTAGCCATTTCTAATGCGTAAACAAAGTAGCGCTTAAGTCACCACCGCGATCGAACAAGTCAATGTTTAACCCTTAGAACGTGATCTAAACACTCGTTCATTAAAAGACACCAACAAAACATAGTTCCCCAAACTACAAGTGCTTTGATTTCCTTATTGTACTATAAGGATACGTAGGCACAAGTTTGCAAGATCTTGGCAAGCACACTAATAAAAAACCTCCATTTTCCCCTTTTGAGGTTCTCATTTCATTTCTCTTCCTAGTCTTATATTCACTCAAAGAAAACAAATAACATTAACTAACATTCAAATTGCAAGTTTAACTAAAAGGTTCCTGTTGAGTACAACGGACATGGAGGGTGCTAATATCTTCCCCTTGCGTAATCGACTCCCGAACCCGAATATGGTTGTGACGACCATCATTCTATTTTTAAAGGTTTTTTTTCGATATTTTCTGATTCCTTCATCGGAATAAATAAAGTTCAGTGGATATTATGTTCGAATCATTTTTTCCACTACCATCCTGAAGGATCGTATTTTTCGAGATGTGACACACCTCTCTTGTCGAAAGTGAACCTAGGAGTTAAACTTCCTCATTTGCTTCTCATGGGATCCTGCATTCTGGTGTCTTCAAGTTTATGTGTTGCCTCCTCGTCGAAAACAACGCTACACCTGGGGCATAACATCGTTTTGGAGTCACTTAACTTTCAGCGCTCCAAGAAGTCAATCAACCCCTCTTCAGTTTGAGGGTACACGAGTTGCATTTCTGATCAGCAACTGTAAAAATCTGGTCAGCTTTCTCGACCTCCATGTCAAAGCCATTAGTAGCTTCCCCCATTAGGATTCGACCAGTTCAGCATAGTGAGTATCTTCAGTTTGAAGTTGGTCAGCATCCACTTGCATCAACGCCTTTGGCTTCGCGCCAAATTTCAACTTGCCTTCTTTCAATGCCTTTTGCACCAAATCCCTGAAAAACACACATTAAGAAATTTTATGACCCAAAAAATTATGGTACTTACAAAAACCTTTCTTTTTCCTTTGTTCTGATGGAGGAGTTTTCAGACCTGAAGGCACTATAATCTGCCCATCAGTGACTAGTAAATCAAATATTTCGTCACATTTTGTTATATCAAAAGTATATGTTTTGTGACGAATTTATCATTCTTGCTGGATTCGACAAGATTCTTCTTGTTCGATAGCTTCAGTAATTTACATACGTAAGGAGGTACTGGCTTAATTTCAACAACATTGACCTTACTGTCTTCAACATGCTCGTCACCTAGGTCTGAGAGATATTTAGTTGTTTTTCCATATGCGACCTTTTCTTATTTTATGATACTTATTTGTTCCGGCTTTTTCAGCTTTTAAGCGTTCAACCTGGAAAACTCTATATGCCAACTGTGCCATTTTCTTCCTAATGGAATAATTCAAGCCACCTGCAGCCATTTCGATTAACTCGTGTTTAGGGACTTGTGTAAAACACATTGCTTTAAGAAGTTTGAACCTATTCAAATAATTGTCAATCGACTTAGGGACTTTTTGCATAACACTAGCCAACTCTTTAAGACTTATCTTCGACTGACCCATGTAGAAATGTTCATGGAACAATCTCTCCAATTGACTCCATGTTTGAACATGGTGTGGAGGGAGTGTGGTAAACCAAGTGAAGGCGGTTTTTGTTAGAGAATTTGGAAAATACTTCATTTTCAAATTCTCATTGTTCGCAATGTCACCAACCTCGATTTGATACCCGACGACATGTTCAACTATCGAATCACTAGTGTCACCAGTAAAATTAGTAAACTTACGGACTTTCCAACCCCTGGCCATCTCCGTTTGTCAAACGTATTCTGACAAAGGAGATGTAAAATTGGGTCTATGGAGTCCCACATTAAGGTCATTTTGGGCCAAAATTTGTTCAACGATATTAATTATGTTGTTATGTCCCCCAAAGTTGTTTTGTTGGACATGTCGAAGAACCTGATCAGCATCTTGGTTTCTCTGGACCACTACAGGCCTAAGATTATGTTAACCTATGTATTCCTTGTATTCCCTATTTTGGGTGGGTTCTTGTGGTTGAAAATCCCGATTTTGGCCTAAATTTACTTGGGCCATCCCATTTTTCAGGCGTTTCGACTTTCTTAACGTTTGAAATTTGAGGAGTTGGTCGAGCCTGAACTTGAGGCGTGCCAAAAAATTCGGCTATTCGACCCATTTAATTGGCTAATAACTTGTAGGTTTGATTTGTACTCGTGACCAAAGGATTAAATATAGTTCCCATTTGTTGGGTCAAAGTATTAACCATTTCTAAGTTGCTTTCATCCATATGTTTCCTAATGGCCATCATACAAGTCGTCTTTAAAGATAATGTTATTTAAGGGATGCAACATATCCCTCCTAGTCGAAGCAGAAGCATTATGTAGATTATATGATGGCCCATTGGTCATTGCATTGTCATTAAAGGTTGACATATTAGTGTGGAGGCCAACCACCATCGACGTTGGCATGTCATAAGAGTATTCCTTATTACTCATTGGAATTGATAACCTAAATAAGGCCTTGCAACGGCAGGATTAACAAGGAAATTTCCTATTTGTGGTGGAGGTATGATCCCTTAGGGTGGTATTAGTTTAACTGGCATTTATGATACCACCAAAGTAGTTGTTCTAACAAGCATTGAAATAACTACTTCTTCAACAGTCGATCCGACTGGTTGTTCTACTACATTTTGAGGATTGTTTTGTGAATTAGGATTATCCGTAGAAGGACACGTCATTTTTGGTAAAGATTTTCCACTTCTTAAACGCATACAAAACATTTAGAACAATTCATGCACACATAATACTCTTATAAGAGATAACTATGATATCTATAAAATTACAAAGAGTTTAGCATAGGTCCCAATGGCCATAGCAATTTGTTTATTGTGAAATTTGGTAAACAAACATTAGTCTCTTATTGAAGCTTACTTACAAGATCGACCAGATAATCCTAGGACATAGTGCTAAAAACTTTCTTATAGTTTTGTGTAGAAAAGTAAAAGATTTCGACTTGATCGAAATCTTTGAGAAAAAGTAATGTAAAAAATAGATTGTTTGGAAATGTAAGTGTCTCCGACAATGTTAAAAGGTAGAACTTTGTAAAAACAAATGTTAAGTGACAATGAAATTAAAAGAGGAATGCAAGCATATTTGCAAAGAAAATAAAATGAAGTAAAAAGCTTTGCATTTGAATAAAATGGTGTTTCAAGATTCATACATTTTCTTAGTGAAACTCGTTTCTCTCTATGATGGATACTTTGAGTCTTTTTGAGTTTTTGCAGTGAAATCAAAATGACCACCCCTAATCCTAACATTAAAACTCTTATTTATACAAGTGTAAAATAAATGTTTTGTAACGTTCTTCTCCTCAACATTCGCCATGTAGATTTTTGCATGCTTCTCGCTTCTAAATGTTTTCCACGTGTTCTCTGGGATAAGACTGAGAAGTAGTTACTCGTTTTAAATAAAACACTTCTTCACGCCCAAATAATTTTTGATTTCCGTGTCTTGCTGACGTCAAAAACCCAAATAATACTATCGTCTAAGTGTTTGATGAAATACTTATAGTTATAAAAAATATGAAGTCCCAGTCATTCATCTCTCATCTTAAGACTTCGACCTCTTTAACATAACCTGTCAAAAAATGTCCATTTAACCCTCAACATTTTCAAGTATTCTCAATATGCTGAGATTTTTGCCCTTGTCGAAATTTCCACCTAATAATGAGAATAAAGTGATTGACTTTCTTGAATTCGCGAAGAAAAAAAATCTTCCTAACGATAATGGGATATTTTAGTGTCCTTGTAAAATTTGCTGAAATACGCAAAAACATCCAAGTGTTGTCATATTCAATCGTTTAGGTTTTGATGGAATTATTCAAAATTACATGAAATTGGTATGACACGGTGAAGTGAAAAAAAAAGACCCATGTCACATAAAGTTGAAGATGATGAATTTATGAATGATACTCTAGAAGACATGATTCGTGATATTGGAGTAGATGCTTTCAACAAAGCTAATGTGGTAGATACTTTAAAAAGAGACATGGAAGAGTTGTTGTATCTAGGATCCAAAAGTTTTACAAGATTGTCAGTTGTGTTAAGACTATTTAATCTTAAGGAAAGAGGTGGGTGGACGGATATAAGTTTCAATTAATTGCTTGAATTGTTAAAAGAAATACTTCTAGAAGACAACATGTTATTAAACTGTAGTTATGAGGCCAAGAAGATATTATGTCTAATGGATTAGGACTATGTCAAAATACATGCATGTCGTAATGATTGCATATTATATAGGAAAGAGTATGAAAGTTTGAAGAAGTGCCCGAGATATGGGGAGTCACGCTACAAACAAAAGGAAAAGGGTGTTGAAGATGATGTCGGTGTTACTAGAAAGGATGTTCCTTCCAAGGTGATGTGTTACCTATCGATAATTCAAATATTCAAGAGATTGTTTGCTAATGTAAATGACGCAAAAAATACTAGGTGGCATGCATATGAAAGTGTGTAATGGAAAAATTCACCATGTAACTGATTCATTGCAATGAAAGAAAATTGATTAATTGTTTCTAGATTTTGCCATTGAACCGAGGAACGTTAGGCTTGGACTTTCCACCGATGGAATAAACCATTTTGGTAAGTTGAGTACTAACCATACATCATGGCATGTTCTTGTCATAATTTACAATCTATCTCCATGTTTGTGCATGAAGCGCTAATATATGATGTTATCGATGATGATTTCGGGTCCAAAATAATCAGGAAATGACATAGATGTTTATTTAACGCCATTGATTGAAGATTTAAGAATTTTGTTGGAGGAAGGTGTTGATGTTGATGATGCATATATATGTGATAACTTTAAGTTGCGCACCATGTTATTTTTCACACTCGATGACTTTCCTGCATACGACAATTTGTCTAGGTACAAAGTCAAGGGACATAAAGCGTGTCCTATATGTGAATTTAATACATGCCACCACTAATTACAAAATGGAAAAAGACTGTTTATCTTGGGCATCGAAAAATTTTAAGACCGAATCATCCACACCATAGATTTACGGAAGACTTTTAATAGGGAGCAGGAGTTTGATATCGCTCCAAAGCCCTTAACTGGGAAGGAAGTTTATAAAGACAACAACACATTAATGTTATATTTGGAAAGAAACAAAAAGGGCATGTGGAGAAAAATATTTAGTAAAAGAGGTCGGTGTTATTTGATCATCCATATTGGTCTAGTATTGATGTATGACATTGTCTTGATGTGATGCATGTGGAGAAAAATGTATCAAAACACTTCTCAACATCAAAAGCTAGACAAAAGATACTAAGAAATATCATGAAGATATGGTGGTGATGTGTATACGATGAGAGTTGTTCCCAAAAGAAATAGGAAATAGAACATATTTGCCCACAACTTGTCACACTCTGTCTAAAAAAGAAAAAAAAGATTTTGTGAATGTTTGCAGGGCATCAAAGTTCCTCAAGGATACTCATCAAATGTTAAAAAAACTTGTGTCAATGAAAGATCTCAAATTAGTTGGCTTAAAATTTCATGATTATCATGTCTTGATGCAAAAACTTATATCAGGGGCTATCAGGAACATTCTACCAAAAAATATAACGGTAACTATAACCAGATTGTGTTTATTCTTCAATGATATATGTAGTAAAGTCATTGATCCTGGAAATATAGATGTGTTAGAACGTGAGGCTGAAACTATCTTGTGTCAATTAGAGATATTTTTCCTCCATCATTCTTTGATATTATGGTTCACTTTATTGTCCATCTAGTAAGGGAGATTAGAACTTATGGTCTAGTTTATTTACGGTGGATGTATCTGGTAGAGCGTTACATGAAGATCTTTAAAGGGTACACAAAGAATCATCACCGCCCGAAGGCTTCGATTATTGAATGGTACATTACAGAAGAAGCTATTGAGTTTTGTAGAAACTAATTATCAGAAGCGAACTCTATAGGAATTTTTGAGTCTCGTCATGATGGAAGATATGATGATAAAGGTACTCAAGGTTTAACTGTTAAGACCTTTGACCGAGATGTAGTTCTTCAAGCAAATTTATATATATTAAATAACATGAATGAAGTTCAACCTTGCTTGACCGCTCACAAAAGTCTTATAAAGAAAAAATTCCTCGGATGAATGAAACATGGTTGTTGACGGAGCATAACAAAACTTTCATAACTTGGTTTAATGAAAGTGTTTTTAAAGTGAGTAGTGCATCAGAGACAAATAAATGGTTGTCAAGTATGCCTAAGTTTAATTTAATTACTTGGAGTGCATACGACATTACTAAATTTTCATTCTATACAAAATCAAAGGATGATTGTAGTACCATGTAAAATAGTGAGGTTATGGTTAAAGTTGAATCCATGTACTTCTCTAGTTCCAAAGATAACAATCATGTACTAGCATCTAGAGCGTACTTTGGAGTCATTAAGGAGATTTTGAAGATTAATTATGTTGTTTTTAAAGTGCCTTTATTTAAGTGCAAGTGGATTAACAGTAACAGTGATGTAGAAACTGATGAATTAGGATTCACACGGGTTGATCTTCGAAAGGCAACTTATAAGAACGAACACTTCATCATGGCAACCCAAGCAAAACAATTTTGTATGTCAATGATCCTTCAAACACTAGATGGTCAATTGTTCTTCACGGAAAATATCTTCCTAATAGTATTGATGAAAATCAAGATTTTAACTATGAGCCCCCTTGTTTTGCAACACATGTACGTCATTCATCGAAAGAAAATCATTCAGATGATGTGCATGTTATTCGTCTTGATCATAAAAAGGGGTTATGGGAAAACTAGTAAGTAAATATTTTATATCACTTAGTAATTTACAATTATTCATTTTACTAATTTTTATTCCTTTTACTAAAGATTTAATGTTGTTGATGATTATCCTAATTGATTTCAAATGTTGTTCAAATTATAGGTGATTAACTACCCGTGGCAAATCTTAGCATAATACTTTTGTACAACCTACAATAGTTTTCATTTTGATTATTATTTTTGTTGGTTAATCATTTATTTTAGTTTTGTTGTAAAATTATAAGGTGTGTGCCATTTTGGCTTTGTATTTGGTGTAAACAATTAATATTTGTGATACGGTACAATATTTCTATTTGAGAAATTAGCAAAATGTACAAGTTTCTATTTTAGAAATCTACAAAATATGGTTCTATATTATGTGATATGGTTATGTAATACAAGTACAAACAAAAGATATATATAATGTATTCAATTGATACCGTAAGGTAGTACTCTTTTACATTCAAATAATTTAATGTCAAAACACTAGGCCAATAAGTTTTTTGATTCAATTGATTTCATAGCAGTAACTATTTGAAAAATGAGTATGAATAGCATCACGCATGTCTTATGCAATGTTATCGTGTGTTCCATGTCGATTTCAATCACTATAAAGTGCAAATGGCGCAAAAGGTAAGTAGCTTAAATCCATGATAAGAATTTTACCCAAGAATGAAAACAATTCGATACTACTAAACTGTCACGACCATATACTTATAATATGCTTATTAATTATGATTGGTAGATAATACTATAAAACTGTCTTGGTAAGGATGTCATTGCCCAATGTCCACTTTAAAAGCAATTGACTTCTTTTGTGATTAGTCATACTTTCATTGACATCAACCATCAAACTAAGAATTGACTACAACACATTTTTTAGAATAATTATGTATAAACTCATTTGTAATTTTCTTTAGTTGCTTGGAACTTTGGAATATGCCAATTTTCATTTTTATACCTTGAAGAAATTCTTTCATAAATTAGCAACATAATTTTATTATATAGGAATTCAATCAATAAAAAATAAATTAGAGTTAAATAAATGTAAGATTTAATCTTTAATGAAAATATTTATTTATATTTATGTTTTAATATAAATAAATTATTGATATTTATAAATGATATATTTTTAAATAGTTTTAATTAAAAAACATGTAATATAGGTATTGTTTTTGTTGTTTTTATCTATCTTAAAAGTTACATTAAATTTCGGCTAATATCGGTTAATTGTAATTTTTTATTAAAAAAAACTCTTATAAAAAGTGTTAAGTACTATTTAAAATGTTTTTGAGATACTAAACTAAGAAAAACATAAAGTAGATCGGATTAATAAATGGGTTTGTAAGAATTTAATTTAATTGATTATGCGTTTAAATTTTGTTTACAAGAACAATATTTATACGTAAATATTAGTTGTTTTTCCTCCCCTCAATCTAAACGGTCGTACCAACGATGTAGCCTCCGACTTTGGTGGCATGATGCCCCTCGGATTGCTTCATCTTTAACCCCGGGGTTGTAGAGTTGTTTACACTACGCCATTGGTCATTTAACACTCATATTTGTTCTGTGCGAAGCTCAAAAGCACCAATGAAGATTGATGGTCTAAGTTTTAACACGATGTGGTCTTGATCTTTCTTATTCTGGTTCGTCAGTGGTTGGATTCCAACGACAATTTTGCTTGTAGGCGTCACTTTGAGTTTAAATGGTTAGAGTAGAGGTTGGGTGTGTTCGTCCCGCACTCAAGGGTTTTGTGGTCTAATTTCTAGGACTTTTGATTTACATGTTTACGAAAAGTACCAGTTCATGGGTTCTTGCTTGGATCCAGAGCTTTGTTTAGGTTTGAGTGGTCTCTTGGATCCAGATCTTATTTTTGATCCTTAATTTGGGCTAATTATGATTGATTAACACCACACTATTGGCTAAAATTGATTGTAGTTGCTCGTTGTGTTCGTGTTTCAATGTAATGCCTTGTTGGTGTGTGAGCATGTTTCCATGTTAGAGGTCAGTTCATTCGCTATTGTTAAGGATCTATATTTAGTTCTTGTTGGATCATTAACTCGGGGGTCAACATGAGGGAGCATTTTTACATTCATTGGGGTATTTTTTTATGAGCAACACACTTTGTGAAAGACACACCACATATTCATCCAAAATTTTAAGGTGGGTATATGTGTGAGTTCTCTCATTTATAAAGTGATAATTCTCCACTTTTCTAATCAATGTGTAACTTCTACCTCACACTTTCTTAACACTTCCAACTCACACTTGTTTTTCTCAATACTCCCCCTCAAGTGTGAGTTTATCCATAGTGCTCCCCCTCAAACGACTGCTTTTTCATCCACATACACTTGTATCACCATTGAAACTTTTTCAACGGGACATGCCTCCTACCCACCGTTATATGGGGAGGACTTTCGATACAAGTAAGTTGGTTCTTCACTCGAACCAATGACTCATGATACCACTGTTGGATCATCAATTCAGGGGTCAACATGAGGGGGTATTTTTACATTCATTTGGGCCTTTTTTTTATAAGTGTCATACCCCAAAATTTACCCCCAATTTTTTCCATCTTTTACCCGGCTTACGACTTTATTCATCTACATACATTTAGGAAGCATTCATTTCATCTACATCTCATTATTTCATCTTCATTTGGAAAATTAGTTCAAAGGCTCTTTGGTGATGATGTTTTGCTTAAATTAGGAAGTATCTTGAATTTTGGAAAATGGAAAGTAAAGAAGTGGTTGACTTTTGATCAACAGGGTCGACATTGTTGACCAGATGTTTGACCATTATCATAGGCATTCCTAAACATATTCATCCTCCTTCTTTAATTCATCACATCATGTTCAAAAAGGATGTACCATGTGCACGGCATATCCATCAAGCACGCATTTCGCATTTTTACATAACATGTATTGTAAGTCATTGAATCTAACTTACATTTTTTATTTTTTGATACATTTTCAATTTCTAAGTAATTCACTAAGTCACTTTTCACTTCATGGGTAAATTCCCTAAGCATTCATTGGAATTCATTTCCATACATACACTTTGATCTATAATTCTTCTTTTATTCATGGTATTTCAATCCATGTACATAAAATTCAAAAGTCACTAAATATTATTTCTACATTTATATGACTTCACTTTGCACCACTTTATCTATTTATTTCTTTTCCCTCATTCTTTTGCGAGTAATCTTTAAATATAATACTTATTCGAGCGAGAACAATCAAAATGATTCACATGGAGTATCATGGATGTTAGAGTGTTAATATCTTCCCCTTGCACAATCGACTTCCTTATCCAACATATCTCTTTTCCCCGGGTCTTATCGATGTTTTCCCTTTCCTTCAGAAATAAATAAAGTTCAATGACAACTCTCTTTTATATTCGAGCGTGTGATACTTTAAAAATCAATGTTATATATATATATATATATATATATATATATATATATATATATATATATATATATATATATATATATATATATATATATATATATATATATATATATATATATATATATATATATATATATATATATATATATATATATATATATATATATTTTGTATTTTCTATGATAAAAAAAGGATGGCAGCAGAAGGAATATTATCCACGAAAAACACATTGTGTAAAGGCAAGAAATAGTAAGGTTTGGTGAGAGTTGAAGAGAATAAAATGGAAAAAGGGAAAAGTAATGTGTTGTAAGATGATTAGGAAAACATGATTATTAATGATTGGAGTCAAATGAAAGGCAAGCAACCTCTATCACCATTTTTTAACTTCTAAGCCCCTTCTAACTTACACACGTCCAATGTATATAAAACTACAAAAACTACAAAACAAAAATATTAATACTTTCATCTAGTACCAACCAACCACATGTGTACACGCACAATAGAAAATCAACTCAACTTTTATTTATTTATTATTCTCTTCAATTTAAATTATACAATATTTTAATTATTTTAAATTAAAATTATTATTCATTTTATACAAGTAACATATATTATATTTAATTTAATAATTTGTTTTCCATTTATAACTTAGGACAATTTTTTTATAAAATAATATTTAATTTGAAACAGTGAAAATAACTTGAGTTAAATGATTAATGCACTTGCTATAATGGATTATTCTCCAAATTAAAATAAATAAATAAGCAGGTGTCAATGTAAATGAATGACACTTAATATTTTAGTTGAATCAAATCACCTTATAAATAAATAAGTATAAAGAAATGAAAAATAAAAATAATTCAATTGAACCAAGTCCAAAAAATGAGCAGGTGTCAATATAACACATCAAAAAGGCTGACTCAACACATATAAAACTCTAGAGCACATTTTAATATGAAGAAAAAGAAGTTTGAACCAACACTTTTTAAAAAATAAAATATTTATTAAAATAAGTTGATTTATTTCCATTTTAATTCAGAATAAATATCAATCTTCTTGACCAAAAGAGAAAAAGTCAAATATTTTTAATATAAAACAAAAAAAAAAAATATATTTTTTATTTAGTATATTGTAAGTGAAATTTATAATTGATTAATAATTTAATGTATATTGCCTATATATAGTTCAGATACTTCAATAATGCAATATCAATTTTAAATATGAAAAAAAAAGGCTGAACCAACATATTTTTAAATACAAAATTATTTATTAAATTAATTTGATTTATTTCATTCTATTTTCTATACTTAATTGATAATAAATGTCAATCATCTTGAACAGAAGAAAAAAAGTTAAATAATTTTAATAAAAAAAACTATATATATGAATGTTACATTTATATATTTAGATACATCAATGATGTAATATTAAAAAAATTAATTTTATCATAATAGTAATATCTAATAATACAATATTATTTTTAAATATAATTTTAGTCTTTTTAATTTAAAAAAGTTATATAGAATGTGCAACTTTTTTTATTAAGTAAATATATATATTTTTACATATATTCAAGACAATTACCTTAACAGCTTTATCATTGAACCGGTTCGGCTAGGCTGTTATAACGAACCGGCCGGTCCAAAAATAATCAAATGAGTTTCGATTTAAACAGAAACGACACCGTTTTAGTACTAGGTTACGGTTAAAAACATAAAAACGGATCAATGTCGTAGGTAAAATTCAGTTGGTACGAGAAGCAGGCGTCGGTGGTTGTTAACCGCAGGTTAAAAAAATTGTCAAGAAAAAAGAAACGAAAGAAAGAGAAAGAAAAAGAATCGAAATTTTGCAATGGCTTCATATATAAGCCATTAAAACCAATTTCATACGAGAAAGAGAGAGAGAGAGAAGAGGTTTATATTTCTTGAATCCTGACACATTAACAACACACACGCACGCACACGAGAAGAAGAAGAGAGAGAAACAAGAGAGAGAAAGAGAATTGGTGGGTGGAGCCTTCTTTCTTTGAAGAATTTCAGAGAGGGGCTTCTTCCATTATTCTTCATCATCATCTTCTTCAAGAGCTACAGCCATGGCAGAATCAAATGATTCCGTTTCAGTTGATATGGAAAAGATCTATCTTGGTGGAAAGGTACAAACTTTATTCTTTCTTTTTCATGGGTTTGGGTTTGGGTTTAAACCTTCAAATTCTCTCACATGGGTTTAACTTCTTTTCTTCTTCTTTCAATTGGGTTTTGTTTTTAGTCATTTAAAGATTGCATTTTTATGTCTTGAGAAGATTTTATTGTGCTGCATTTTCTGTTAATGTGAACAAAAAAAACGTTTTTTTTTTTAACTTGGTTGTGTTGACTCTTGCAAAAATTAATGAGGTTAATTAACCCTTTTTGTTTTCTTTCATTGAATGTGTTTGTCTTATTTTCTTCTCAAGTTTTGAATTTGGGATGTAGTGGATCTGTTTAATCCTTATTTGTCACATATTCTTTTGCACTTCTAAATTTCTCCATTTGTGAATTTTTTCACTTGGTGGTTTTTTTCTCATAGAAGTTGTCAGATTTGGGACTAGTCTTTTTTCTCATCTTTGTGGTTTTTGATGCAATTTAGGTTATGTTGGAAGTTTTTATTTGTTGTACTTTTACTTTTGTTGGTTCATTGGATGAGTTCAAACTCATTCCTTTCCTTTTAAAAGCCTAAGATACTCTCCTCTTTTTAGCTGTTTTCAACCTAATTTTCTTTCTGCAGCATGCAATTATTAGAATTTGGTATCATTGTTTTGTTTAATAGTGATACATTTATTTGATGTTGCTTGTTAGTTTGGGTAAGGGCATATTTAGAAAACAAATAGCCTGGAAAAAGTTTCACTTTAGAATTGTAACCTTAGCCAAATGGAGTACAGATACAATGAAGTATATTCTTTGCTTTTGGAATGCTCCTACTTGAATTTTTTTATGCTTTTATAAGGTGTAGTTTTTCATCTGTTTATGCTATTTGAATTTTCGATTATGGTTTTACCATTTCAGGAGCATCATATTCAAACTGGCTGTGGTTCTGTATCTGTCATAGTCTATGGGGACTACGATAAACCAGCTCTGATCACTTATCCAGATTTAGCGCTAAATTGTAAGTGCATTATCGTCCTGTTAGGACAAATAGCTTAATGACGGTAGCACTTATATAGTATTAAGCGGCTATCGTTTATGAGTTGATGTTTTAATTCTATGAATTGCTACAGATATGTCGTGTTTCCAAGGATTATTTTTCTGTCCAGAAGCTGCTTCTTTGCTGCTTCATAACTTCTGCATATATCATATAAGTCCTCCTGGACACGAGGTCTGCAACTCAACTGATTTGAATCGTTTCTTTATTATATATAGAACTGAATATTATTATTTACATAGTTTCTCCTTTGGAACTTCAACAAGAGTTCTTGCAGTTAGGAGCCGCTGCGATTTCTTCTGATAACCCTGTACCTTCCACCGAAGACTTGGCAGATCAAATAGTGGAGATCCTCAACTATTTTAGGCTTGGTGCCGTGATGTGTATGGGAGTAACCGCTGGTGCTTATATCCTTACTCTTTTTGCGGTACGTACTCTTTAAACTTCGACGGAAAGATATAAAATAGGGAAAGAAATAAACAACTGCGCTATTTAGTTAGTGCTTTGTGGTTCTAATATGAAGTCGACTTAGTATTGATTTGTTCTTTTCTTGTATACTTTTACAGATGAAATATAGGGAGCGCGTTGTTGGTTTAATACTTGTGTCTCCCTTGTGCAAAGCACCTTCTTGGACTGAATGGTTTTATAACAAGGTTCGTTTCAAGTCCTTGCAGATTGTTCTTTTTATGAATTCTTTGATATGATGACAGTAACCTGAAACAACTAGTAATTTTTAGGTGATGTCGAATTTTTTACATTTCTACGGCATGTGCGGTTTGCTAAAGGAGTGTTTGCTTCAGCGGTACTTCAGCAAGGTATTGTGACAAGACGATCTTAGCCTTGTCGTTGTCGTATTCCCTCTTTTATTTTCATAAGTTGAATTTCATTGCTTGACTCTATCAGGAAGTTCGCGGTAATGCTGAAGTTCCAGAGTCAGAGATAGTTCAAGCATGCAGAAAAGTTAGTGCTAAGCTAATTTAGTTTCTTTGCGGTGTAACTCTCTATCGCTTGAACATGTTTTTACTCCTTTTTCACCTTGTTTGGTGTATTCACATGCTTTGCATTGGTTGTTTTTCAGCTTCTGGATGAGAGAAAAAAAACAAACGTGATGCGGTTTCTTCATGCAATTAATCAGTATATTTTCTACACATTTGCTTGATCGATTTTTATTGTGTGCTTGCGTGCACACACTCTTGCATTGAATTCGGAAACTTATGTACTACAACTTTGCTTTGCTAATTTGCAGGAGGCCGGATATTACCGAAGGATTGAAAGGATTAAATTGCCGTACGCTTATTTTCGTCGGGGACAGTTCCCCTTTCCATTCCGAGGCCATCCACATGACTTCAAAAATTGATAGAAAATTTAGCGCCTTGGTTGAGGTATGTAGCACGCAAGTCCGTTTAAGAATGCAGATATATATGTAATCTAGTTATTTGATTGGTTTTGATGAACATATGGAAAAAAATCGGTTATGATGTTTGCAGGTCCAGGCTTGCGGATCGATGGTGACAGAGGAACAACCGCACGCAATGCTGATACCTATGGAGTACTTTCTGATGGGGTATGGTTTATATAGGCCATGCCAGTTCAGCAGCAGCCCAAGAAGCCCTCTTAGCCCATCATGCATCTCTCCCGAGCTTCTTTCTCCGGAAAGCATGGGATTAAAGCTAAAGCCGATAAAGACGCGTGTTTCTCTCGATGTCTGATACCGTATCAGAAGAAGAAACATACTTTTGACTTTTGTAATTGAAACCAGTTTTTCATTTGTTCAAATTTTTTAATTGTTTTAAGAAAGAGGGATAGAGAAAGAAAAGAGGGGGTGTAGATAAGGGAGAATGGAGAGAATACATGAAATATATATATTAATAATATAGAGAGGAGTTGAGATGAGTTGATTTGCCTTGATTAATTTGTAGTGTGTTGTTGAATAAAGGAATCATTGAGGTGTATGTATCTGTAAATCCAATTGGACTCTATCTATATTTATGATATTTATGGCAACCATCAATGATTGACCCCTTAAAAATGGTTATTATTTTAAGATGCACATGTTTTATCCCATAGTTTATGGGAATCTATTTAGTTCTTAACATGTGGATGTTGCTTCTATCTAGAATGATTATATTTGGTTTGGTTTAAACCAGCAGGATCTTAACATAATCTTGTGTTACTTGTGATGGAAGCAAACTCGGATTTGATGGGGATCATACTCAACAAATTTAATATTTTTGGTTATGTGAACTTGGGTTTGTGTAAAAAATTAGGAAAAACTAAGAACGAAAAGTTGTTGATTTCAAATGATGTTTAACAGTGTTGGCAAGATTATGCTTCTGCTTTATAGCACACTACTGCAAGACCCTGTTGTGTACTCAAGACAAGATTGACAGGAGGCAATCATGTACTACTTTTGCATGATTCCTATTCATTCCAATCAAAGGAAAAGTCCAAGACATGAAAAACATTTGGACTCTGACCACTTACAAAAGAATCTGTCATGCTCCACTTTATCAACTTTCATTGGAGTTAGGGACAGTGCAATGCACAATCATCAAACATCTCTATCATCAATTTTACAAGGGTTTACTACCTGTTCCTCTGCAATTTTACAATTATAATTGATACTATTTTAAAAATGAACAAAAAATTTCAAAAAACCAATACTTATAAAGAACTAGAAGCAGTAATTACTTCAATTTTTCGTTGTTTCTATGATTACATTAAGCTTTTCTTTTCATATCATTTAAGCACCAAAGGAAATATTGAAAAGGTGTAGGGTAGAGAGGGAGTTATTTTCTCTGTTTTTTATATAAATAAATAAAAAAAGATGAAAATGACAGCTTTTCAGGTCTAAAGATGCTTGAAGTCAGGCTTTGCTTTCCAATCCATTTTCAACAGTAGTAGATGTCTTCTTGACCGGCCATGGTGCCCCTGCCATCACTGCTTCAATCTCCTGTATTTTTCTGGGACACTTTGTCATATTGTAGCAACCAGTGGCAGTAACAAGCTGAGTACATCAAAAAGGAAATAATAAATTAAGAGAAAAGCTCATTTACAGAATAGCAAAGCACTTTTTAAGCATAATGTGTGTGTTGTTGAAAATATGCATTTTAGAGAAAATATTACATGGCAGAGAAAAAAACATGAATTTCAACTTTTGCTACACAATGGGAAGATAGAAATGATAAACTATAAACTAGTTTATCGTTAATAAGGCTCAGCAAGTGGAATACCAGATCACTCTCAATTCGCACTCCACCAAAGCCGGTAAATCTGTTAATCACTTCCTTGTTAAAGAACTTGGAAGTTTCTGGATTATTCATGGCTGGAATTAACAAAGCTTCAATGAAGTAGCATCCAGGCTCCACCGTGATAACCTAGAAGCATAAAAACAAGTAAGGCTTTCATCAAGTTCATACTTTTAATTTCATATCACAAAAGATAGTAGTATTAACAAGTAGAGATCGAAAGAGAAAAATAAAACTCAACGGTAACAATGGTTCACAAATTATAATAGTCACTTTGAGATTTTAACTTTCAGTGATACCGTGCATAAAATATCGTTAAATGTCACTCCATAGAAGACTTCATCAGGAACTAAATCATTTGCAATATATGGTTCAAAATCAAGAAAGATTGATCAAACACAATAAAATAGGGAGTTTTGGGTGCATCAAATTGTGCCATTTTAAACATGGAATATTCACAAACCTTAACAGAGTCACAAACTAATAAGTTGATGCTTCATTCTAATTACTTCTTATAAAAGGTTTTGTTAATGGAAAAAACTGTAACTAACCATTCCTTCCTGGAGCCCTCGGGCCGCACGCAACGCTTTTAATCCAGGTTCCTTTCTTCTTTCCAGGCCCTGCAAAACAATCCAACATTTCCAAGACATTATATGAAACGAATTTGACAGTTAGTGGTTTGGAAATTTATGGAGAAAACCCGTACAAGCACCGGTAACGAAATTAGTTCCATAGTTTTGAGCCCGCTGAAAAGAGCCTTGGTTGTTTTGTAAAATAAATTATAATTAAGATCCCATTTCTTTTAGAATACTTTATGATTTTTTTAAAAATCTTTTAAGGACTTTCAATGTGTTTGTTTAAGCTTTTGAAAATAATGATAAACTGGAAGAAATAATTTGAATACAATGAGTGTCATACATGAGAATGTTAAAAAATAAAGTTACTTTTATGCTTGTAAATAAGTACAAATTAGCTTATGTTTTACATTAAAATCCCCATCAAGTAATCAATTTCTTATATAATGTAAAAGAAACTTTTTAATCTCAAACATATGCCCGATATAGGGAGGGAACAGTTGAAAATGTTTGCAACAAAAAATCAAAAATACCTCTGGGTAGCCTCCAGGGTCATGAGTATCTAAACCAAGAAAATGCCCCAGACCATGCGGCATGAAAACATGACCCAAGCGTTCAACCATAGTATCATCAACATTGCTACACCAACACAATTAACAAACATGCAATTAACAAAAAAGAACATACAATTTCTGTCCAGATGCAAGTTTGCCTCCGGAAGTGATAAAACAAAATATATATCTTAAGTTACCCCAGAAGAATGTGTCCCTTCTTTAGCGACTCCAGAATCACTTTATGTGATAGTCTACAATATTAGAGAGAGGAAATGAGTAGAAACAATGGCATTTAAATAGAAGTTTCAACAACAACAAAATTTAGTTGGCCATCATCCCAAGGATATTTGGTCGACTCATTCAGACCTTCACGCCATCCTTGTAGAATTCATCATTGTCATACAATATCACAAATACAAATGCACCCATTTCTATAAAATGTTAAAAAAACATAACTCAGCTACAATATTAGACACCAAGTAATTGAATTTAAACATATCTAATGATCTCTATTGATGACTAATTTTAGTTATTTACTTAGTTAGGTTCCCCCCATTCAAGACAGCAAATTCTCAATCAAGCTGTGGTGACAGCTAAAAAAGAATAGTGAGTTGTGACGGAATATGTGAAAATCACTGAGGCTAGAAATCTGTTATTTCCCGGTCCATCTACTTAGTTATATAGTCAGGATTCAGGAATCTTTTCTGGAACAAATTACTGATATAGTTAGAAATTATATATTTTTCCAAATTTTATAATTTGAAACCAAGCATGGAAGATAACGTTTTAGCAACCTAAAAGCAATAACGGTACCCAATCATACATGTGCATATCAACCCAGCTTACTCCAGGTTTCATTGAAGAGATAACAGCATCATGAGCATCAAGGACAGCCTGCAGAACATGAAAAGTAAGAAAAATAAAGAAATGATGAAAGAAATGCTATAAAAAAACCAAGAAACTGAGCTATATGAAATGTTCATTAACTGGGCTATCCAAACAGGCATTTGAATTATAAAATTGGTTGAGTAAAGAGCTTACAAATTGTTTTCCCTTTGACAAAAGAGGTTTTAAAAGAAAGCACTCACATTATATATAAGAGATTGGTCACTGGTAAACTTTCCATTTATCTGCACCAAATAAAAATTAAGTTAAGTCGAGCATAAAAAGATTATTCTAGTAAGTAGATAAAATGATAAATTGTATCTACTAATACGCACACGCACACATGACATGGAAGCATACAGGTAATAACTATTAAAGTAATATGATAAGCAAATGAACAAAGGAAGGAACCATGTGGGTGTCTGATGATTCAGTCACATAGCTCAAAATGGAAACAAGCGGGTAAATCAAGTTTTGAATGTTAATGGAAAGACTCACCGGGTAAGAACATGTTATGTCAGACCCATAGAAGTGGTATTCAGCTCCCATATCAAGCAATGCCATGTCTCCATCTTCCAAAGTCTACAAAAGAGCAATGCTTTTAAAATGTGTCAATCTCTAAAGTACATAAACACTGACCATCCAACTTAGGCTACAAGTTCATTTTGTTTGTCTCTTTCTAAAGGAAGTGATGCAATTTCAACACTTAGTAATTTGATTGGTCATATCCAACGTCAGCAGATATAGTTTTCTTTTCAGTTTTCAAGAATTGCTCATTTGTGTTTTTTTTCTTCCATATTTCTGAACAAACTATTTTCTTCCCACTGATGAAAAAATACTAATGACTAGGCATGGGATTGATAAAATTTGAATGTAGAAAGTTACTAATATGAATACGGCCGACACAAAACCCTTGGAATAGAATAGACCAAAGAACTTAGAAAAGCCATCAATCTTGAAAGGTGCAGGAACACAATTCAGTAGCATTATGATAGCCAATCATCAACCATATGGCATTGGTTGCAATGACAATGGCCTTCAAATTCAAAGGATGAAAAATTACTCTATGATGTACCTTGTCATTAGGAGCTGCTGTATGGCCGTAATGTAGAACCGCACTGCATTAAAAGACGTGTGTTAGCCAGCCCATTTTTATGATGGAGATTGCTTGTATTTAAAATTAAAAGACTATAAAAACCTTATGCATCATATAACGGTTGTACGAAATTGCAAACAACACTCTGGGATGAAGGTTGTTACTATTTAAAAAAGAAAGATACTAAATTTATATATGTCATGTGGTAGCACAGCAGAAAAAGTTTTTAGTAACATTTTAAGAATGCTAATAATAAAGTTGCAAATGCCAAAACAAGTCTGAATAGGAAGAAAAACATCAAATAAGTCATTCAAATTTCACTCGAATGGCCATTGAGCAAAGTTTTATATAATCAAAAAATATCTAATAGTAGCAACATTTATTGTGACAAATATGGTCACATTATTAGGAATGTCAAACGTATACCTATTATCACCAGTAGCACAAATACATGTATAGGAGCAATGCCGACATCCACCATACATGTATGTGTGGTGAAGAAAAATGCTTTCAAGTTGATACTCCTTCATGCCCGCTTTAGCTTTTCTCATAACCTGTTTCATTGTAGTATATAATATATTACAGCTGTAATGTAAGCATTCTCACAAAACATATGGATACAACCATTCACAGTCTCACACTTCATTGATGTCAAAGATCTTTCTATGTACTAACATAACAGATAGTGTATCTATCTCTGTATGGACCCCACCAACTTTGGATATTCCTAACATGACTAAACAAGCACTACAAATTTCTATGGAAAATGTAAGGTAACAAACTAAAGGCAAGTAATACTAGTACTTATTTAGGAATAATTATCAAAAGAAACATGAAAATGAATATTTTTCCATACCACAACTCTTTTTTGTCTGTTTAAGTTTTATATTTTATACTTCTATACTTCAGTAATGTTAACTAGTCTTATTATCTATGAAAAACGACACTGTCAAAATTAAACTATTTTTCTTAGTTTTATACATTAGCCTCATATTATAAAGATAACAAAAATTAAACTAACACAACTAAAGATAAAATAAAAACCAAAGTAGTAAAACTGCAAGATCAAAATACATAAAGTGGATTTCCTCTGACACCATCCCGCCATCCCTTATATACCTTCAAAGAATAGTTCACATATGTCTGAAAAGAAAAAGCAAGAAGCAAGCAAAACTTTGGCATGTTAAGACTGGTTACCTCAATATGAGCTTCAGAGCTTATATCATTGGCATACTGCATAAGTTCAATTTCCAGATCTGACTTGATGACACGACATTCAGTCAATATAGGATGCAAAGTCGTCAGATCCTTATCAAACTTCTCAATGCCCTATAAAATCATTCAAATCATAAATACACAACATCAGTTCTTCTAAGAGAGATGCTAGGAAGGAACAACAACTCAACACAAATAACACAATATGATTAGTAATGCTGAGATTTAATGCAATAGCAGTTCAAATTCCACTACTCTACAATGCTATAGTATTAGTCACTATTTGGGAACAATTTGTACTAAATGGCGCATCACAGAACAAAATCATATTCTTAATAAACCGCTATGCTATAGCACTATAGTGTTGCTATCTATGAAGCACGGACACCTCTATGAGAAGGCGTGTTATGGTGTCTGACACGTGTCAGTGTCCAACACTTGTATGACACGTGTCGAAAAAAAAGTCAAACAAGTGCTGGAAACGTCAGACAAGCGTCCCCCTAAAAAAGGTTTCTCTTTGCTTTGACACATCTTTGATCGGTGTCCGACACTCGTATGAAACTCATACAATACGTGTCAGGACAATTCAGACTAATGTTTCCAAAAGAAATTGTTTTTCTCTATGCTTCAACACACCTTATACAATTCTTGAACAAATCTCACACACATCTAAAAAAGTTACACATCTAAAAAAGTTAAACATGTATTGAAACAATGTTATCAATGAAGAATTAAAGAAATTAATTTTGATTAGAATATTTTTAATTCTTTTATGAATGAATAAATGAAGCTCAAATAGTATCATATATGTGGCGGTGTTGGAGTCCTATATTTTAACATTATTGGTGTCAAAGTGTCCGTATCAGAGTCCGTGCTTCATAGATTGCTATAGCTGCGCTATTTGACATCATTGTCAGAAATAACAAACAATCTACAATTCACAACGGTAAAGGAATGCTTAGAAGAATTGGAAAAAATAATGATAGAAATGATAAGAATTACGAACCTGAAATTCCGCAGGTTTAGCATAATTATTGCTATCTGTGTTAAGGCCATGCAAAAGAAAGAGCAGGGGTTTCCCTGAACCTTGGTAATTTTGTTGCAAAACAGTCACAATCTCATCCGTAAAATAGGCAGTGGTAACCTTGTAGTGTTCCTGCAAAATATGGATGCATAAATGTGAATGCACCATCAAACATATAAATGACATGAAAACTAGGCAGCACCGACACCTCTGAAAAAAGTGAGTCTGAGTGAGTGTCGATTATCCAGTGTCCATGCTTTCATAGCATGAAAATGCATAAAAAAAATCATCATTGAACTAATCACCTTAAAATGGGAAACTGGTTTGATCTTTCCCATCCAAATAGCATACTCATCAGGTAACCTAGGAGCAAATAGGATAGAATCCCCACTTCTAACATCCTTCAACAAAAAAAAACAATTACATGTATACATAAATTTTAAAAAAATCATAATTCCAATAATATAATATGATTGTGATGATATAAATCATAAAAAGAATTGAAATTGAAAGAATAAGAATAGGAATTGAAAGTATACGAACAATAGCTCCATAGAAACCAGGTTCTTTAACTCCAAACAAATACGCGAAGTAACTCTCTTGTCTGCAATTAGTGTTAGTGTCAATAAAATTGAAAAATTGAAGGGAAAAATTGAAAAGATTTAGATTTGAAGGGGAAAGAAAGGCACCTGAAGAGTTCTTCGTGATCGGTGTCGTAACGAGTTTGTTCCTCCCCGCCTTGAAGGAGGACGAAGCCGTGAAGAGGAAGAGAGGATTTGGAGAGGTGTTGGCGAAGGGATTTGAGAAGGTTCTGTCGGTTTTTGGAATGGAGTTCCATGTTTATCTTGAGAGGTGATAGTGAGGACGCCATGGTTGGCGATCGCTTCAACTCGCAACTCAGTTTCTGGGAATGTGTTACACTACTGTTAAAATATATTTTCAAAATGCAACTTGCTCAAAATAATTTCCCAATATGCTAATTTTTTTTCTATATTATTATTATTATTATTATTCAGGTCTTCCATCCTAGATGACGGATAGATGAGGGACGTCTCTAGAGGTGCAGTTGGGTGCGTCATATGAAAGGGAGAATACATTAAATTTATTTTTTTTATTTCAAAAATAATTTTAAATAATTAAAATAATTTTGTAATATAAAAAATTAATTAAAATATTATATTTAATTCAAAAAATTTTTTTTTAATATTAACTAATTTGATATATAATATTTTTCATAATTATTTAATATTAATTAGTTATATTACCTTTAATATATAATTTGTAATAAATATATAATACTAATTAAGAATTATTATTTATAATAATTAATTAATTAAAATTTTGAAATTATATAATTTTTTTTGTAATATTTGTTATAAATATTTAATAATACATAATATTTTGAAATTAATTTTAAAAAAGAAAACTTTAATTTTTTTTTAAGAAATATGAATATTTTTAATGATACTTACAATAAATTTATTAAAAATAAATATACTAATATTTGTAATAAGTATATAATAATAATTTAAAATTAGTATTTATAATAATTAATTAATTAATTGTTTAAAAATAAATTGTTCTAAAATTAAAATAAATAATAAATAGTGACATATTATTAGCAAAATATTTAATAATAATTAATTAAGATTTTGAAATTATATAGCTTTTTTGTAATATTTGGTATAAATATTTAATGTTACATTTATTTTTTTCCGCCCAAATAATATTTTGATATAGACTTTTCCCGCTTAAACCATAGTATAATATTATTTTTTATTTCCAGTAGGTATCCTATAAATATTGGAAGCATATGACAAATGAATATATTAGTTGTGAATGATGTCTGTGTGTTGCATTGTTTTCTTTGAAACAGATAAGCAAATGAGGGTTTGTTTGAATCCACAATGGAAGTTCAGGCAGTTGGTTTCTGCCATCAACGGAAGTTTTGGACAACTAGGTGGTCCGATTCGACGTGTTAGAAAAATTGAATATTATTGTCCTTACATAACTCTTACGGATGCTAGCCCAGATGGGACATACATGCATTATTGGGACCGTGTAGAAAATGATCTGGATGTTACTTGTATGTTTTCTGCGCATAGTGGAGAAGTTAGTCGAGGTGTTGAAGATTCACTTGTCTTAGTTGTTGTCGTTTAAAATGGTAATATGATCAAAGGTGATGTAGTGATTAGTTGTTATAACGTGTTAGAATAGTTGTAGTTTTTTATCTTTAGATGAAGTTGTTATTATGTTGTAATTTGTCTTGTGTTGTAGAAGATAATGTTACGCTCTTAATAAAACTTGTTGTGGGAAAAAGGAAATACACGAAATATAATGAAGATTGAATATACTAAAAATTCAGACATAACTAAGTAGAAGGGTCAGGCCTTGATGGACATTTTCTGCACATATGTCCTATTTCTCGACAAATACCACACCTCCTTTTTTCTTTTTCAGCGTTGTCCATTTCAGTTCTAATCCGACAATTGTTTGGGCGACCTTTCTTGTTTCTCCGCATGCGGTCGTTGTGGCGTAGCGTGTCACCTTCATATTGTGGCCAACTTGTTTCGGTCGGGATCCCGAGGAAACTTTCCTCGTAGATCTTAAATACGTTTACAACTTTGAACACGTCAGCTATATGCACAGAATAGTCTTGTCTTATGCTTGAACACATTGCAATAACATGTGAGCAAGGGACATGAAACGTTTGGAATCTTCCACACTCGCACGTAAGATTCTGAAGGTCGACGTTGTAATGGGTAGTCGGTCTGTCGTCACTATGATGAACAGTTTCCTGGACCAGGAAGCAGAACCTCTCATGATCAAATTGCATAACTGTGTGGCTATTTGATTTGATTACTTCCTCTTCAATTCCCTTCATGTAGTTTTCAGTGAACAGTTGGCCAGAACCCAACATTTTAGTCCAATCATGTCCTCTTTTCCCAAACAGTGTACCCATTCGATAATATGTTGATTTTACCAAAGTGGTAATAAGTAGGTTGCGTGTGGAATTTAAAACTGAGTTCATCGATTCTGCGAGGTTGGTAGTCATATGACCCCAACGTTTCCCTCCATCAAATGATCTCGTCCATTTTTCTCTTGGAATATTGTCTACCCATTCTAACGCTTCTATGTTAACCTTACGTATCTCTCCCCTGTAGTATTCATATGTTGCCTCATTTAATGCATACCCTGAAAATGAAAAGGAAAACTAAATTAGTATGTAGAAGTTAATGTTAGATATGGTAACAAAGATATTTTTTGGAAGATACCCATGTTAATAATTTTTTTTTCGAAGTTCCTTGTCTCTGAATTCCCTCATGAAATTTTGAGTTATATGTATGATGCAATAGACGTGTGAGGAGGGAGGGTGTTTCCAGCCATTATCCGGGTTATTATAGGCACTCTTTATTGACTCATGTCGATCTGATATCAAACATAGGTTGGGTTGTGGTGTCACATACATTCTAAGATTTCTCAAGAAAAAACTTCATGCTTCTCTAGTTTCACCCTCTACCAATGCAAAAGCTATTGGAAATATGTTCCTATTTCCGTCTTGTGCCACAGCCATTAACAAAGTTCCCTTGTAATTTCCATATAACCATGTGCCATCTATTTGAACCACCGGTTTGCAGAATTCAAAACCCTTGATGCATGGTTGGAAAGCCTAAAAAAGGCGGTGAAAAACTCTAGCACCACTGATTTGATTCCCTTCATTTGAAAATATAGGAAGGGTCTCGAGTTCTATTATAGTACCTGGTAGAAATGTTTTCATGACCAACAACCATTGCGGCAGGTCGTTGTATGAAGTCTCCCAGTTTCCATAAATAGCAGTGATAGCCTTATTCTTTGAAATTCATGCCTTTTTGTAAGAGATTGTGTAGTTAAATGTCTCCCAAATATGAGCGATGATGTGTTTCACTTTCAGTGAGGCATCACTGTTGATTAGAGACTTGATACTGTTACATATTAGATTAGAGTCAAGTTTTCTATGATCTTGAGACATTGTGGAAGACATGCATGTGTGCGGACCGCTAACCTTAGTGATCACCCACTTACCACTCCCCTTCCCCACAAATGCTCTGCATTTGAAGGTGCATTCTTCGTTAACACACTTGATTATGAGTCGTTTAGAATCGGACTTATAAACGGAATAATCAAGACAATTTCTGATGTGAAATTGGCGAATGGCGAATACACATCCCTCTTTGCTATTAAATTCCATGCCAAGCAACCCCCCCCCCCCCCCCTTCTATCCGAAGTGGCTCCCTACCATCCTATCTAGATATGACCCTTGTAGATTCCCCATGAACATATCTACAAGACCATGTTCCAATAAAGGAGTTTGTACTCTTGAGGACAACTCTCTCGAATGTTGGGCGTATTCTTTGAAGGTTTCGTCAGACTTTTAGGCGAGGTTTTGAAGTTGGGTGCGATTAGGCGTCATATCTGTGTTATATTAGTAATGCTTTATGTTCTGGACTGGGCCGTGACACTAGGCACGACACGGCCCAATGCTCGCCAAGCCCACGTCCAAACGACCGTGTCCAAGCGACCACGAGGACACGTCAGGTGAACGACCGTCCGCCCGAAGAATGTCTCCCCGGCCCCTTAAATACGTGTCGGACAACGAGCGGGTCCTCCTCATATGATCTTCATCCACTCATCGTCAACCCACGCCGCGGGCACCTAAGTTGTGTCGGGCAGAGCCATAACGGCATCCCACTCACCACGTCACCCAACTCCCCTATATTGTCTCCTTAGGGATAGGGGCAGTTGGACCAGGGGGCAGACCTTGGTCTAGGTCTTAACGCTTCTTACGCGTCCCCTGGCAGCTCCTCCTTGGGCCTAGCTAATCCAGCCCATTAGGAGCCTTGGCCCAGCGCTGGGGGCTCAATATAAATACCCCTTTCATGGCAAAGGGGCAGGTATTCTAACTCACACTCTGATAATCTCATTCTGTACCTTTTCTGACTTAAGCGTTGGAGCACCTTGCAGGTACACCCCCCTCTCATTTCATTCTCCGGCCCATTCACCAAGACCTTGGAAGGCCCTCCTGATCAGGTGAGATCAGTGGCGCCGTCTGTGGGAACTAGCTATCCCCATCTTCATCAAACGAGGATCAAAAGCTCATTTATTTCTGTCCTTCCAACATGGCCGGAGAACAACATAGCGATCACAGCCGTCCCCTCGTCAACTACAATATGGACGACGGCCCGCCATCCCATGAAGCGGACGTTCGGGACGGTCATCCATCCACCCCGTCTCCAGAGCCCCAAAACAACGGAGATGCCCCTCACGCCCACAATTTAGGGGCAGAGACATTTCATCCCATTCCCGTTCCCGTTGAAGGAGACGCCGTAATGATTGCCATGGTGAATGCCCTCAATCAGGCCGGTTCTATGCTCCACCAGCAGCACGAACGAATCATGGCCCTCGAAGCCGAACGACAAGAAGCCCGGCCCCAGCCGGTGAGTAGGATACAACAACGTTCGGAGCCAACGAAGAAGCGAGGACGTCGCTCTCCCGAACCCTACGCCAGCAGGGCACGCGCCCGTCGTGACGGTGGTCGAGCGAGAACATCACCAAGGCGCGGGCACAGCCCCGACAACAACGAACTGTCTCCCTTAAGGAGCGACGAGGAAGATTTGCATTGCCCCCTATCTCGGACAATAATGGAGGCCCCGCTCCCCAAAGGCATGGAGAAACCGCCAAACCTAGCTGTGTACGACGGGACTACAGATCCCGACGATCACGTCGACAACGTCAACGCGATGCTCGACTACCGCAATGATATAACCGGGCACCTCAAATGCCGACTGTTCTCAACGACCCTCAGGAAAGGGGCCATGGCCTGGTACAAAAGCTTGGCCCCTGAGTCCATTACGTCATGGAGAGTCATGAGGTCCATGTTCACCCGGCACTTTACAGCTTCCCGTCGTCACCCCAAGACTGAGGCGACCCTTGAAGCCATAGTGCAGAAGAAGAATGAAACACTGCGCTCATACATCGAGCGATTCAACCAGGAAGCTGTCGAGGTAGATACCACCGAGCACATGAAGAAGTATCTCCTCGAGAGAGGTCTCTTACCCGGCAGTGAACTTAGCAGAGCCGTAGGGATCGAGCCTCCCCGCACCTTAAACGAGCTCCTGCATAAAGCCCAGGCCTACATCAGATACGAGGAAAAGCAGGTGGCACACAATGCCCGCAGCGGACGTAACGCTGGGGAGACCGAGCACTCAAAACGCGAGGACACGAGCATTTCCCGTCGCAACGGAGACAAACGAAGAGAAGAAAGACCTCGCGAGCTCCGGGAAGGAAGAGGCCCCGCGGGCAGATATAGCGAGTACACCTTACTGACAGCTCCTCGAGAGCGTATCCTCGCAGAATGTATCAACTCTGAATTTAAGCAGGGCAGGGTCAGGTTCCCAAAACCGTCTGCACCAAAGCCCCACACCGACAAATCAAAGTACTGCCGGTTCCACAGAAGTCACGGGCACGTGACCGAAGACTGCGTCCACCTGAAAGATGCGATTGAAATTTTAATCCAAGAAGGGCACCTGAAGCAGTACACGAGGAAGAACGAAGCTCCCAGACACGACGAGCCAGAGAAGAAGAGACCCCGGGAAAACACACCCCCTGACAACTCTCCCTATCAAGTGGCCCTCTGCGTGTCACGACCGGAAGATTTCTTCCTCCCCGAACCATTGCCCGAGGGCAAGATCACTGCACTCAGCCCCTGGGAAGACTTCCCTACCACACTGGTGATATCAGGAGGAGGAACTAACGGGGAATCCGCGGCCCTCTCCGTCAAACGTAAGTTCGACGAACTCCTACTGACTGCCCCCGAGCAGAAAGCGACATTGACAAAATACCGGGGAAAATCCAACCCAATATCCTTCTTCCTGGAGGAACTCCCGGGCGGATCCCCGAACTCGGCCATCCCACTATTGATAAGAGCAAAGATGGCCCGATTCGACGTACGACGCATCCTGGTCGACGAAGGCAGCTCAGTGGATATCATGTACGTCCACCTCTTCAAGACTCTGAAGCTAGACAAGACCAACTTAGCCCCCTACGTCGGATCAGATCTCCAAGGATTCAACGGAGCAACAACCAGACCGTGGGGATATGTTGAGCTCCTCGTCACCTTCGGCGAACAAGAAACGGCCAGGGAAGTCAAAATCCAATTCCTGGTCGTAGACTGTCCGTCTCTCTACAATTGCATCTTTGGACGCCCGACACTGGCCGAACTCACTGCGGTCCCATCCACCGTCCACCTGAAGATGAAATACTACACCAAATTGGGACGTGTGGTCACCATCCATGGTGACATCGAAGCAGCCCGACGATGCTACGACGCCGCAGTAAAAGGACAGGCCGTAGTCAGCACGAAGAGCAACTGCAACAACAAAAAACTCAAGACCGAGGATCCTGCCCGAGGAGTCAACGCCATCGACCTCGACTGTCGCATCGGGCTGGACGAGATCGAAGAGGGGAGGTTCCCCAAGGAACGCTCTCTCGAACACCCGGTCCGACCAATCCCCGACGGGGAGTTCGAACTCATTCCTCTTGGGGACGATCCGGAAAGGACGGTGAAGATAGGTAAGGGACTACCCGAGGAAACAAGAGAAGAGCTAGTAGCATGCCTCAAAGAGAACTCCGACCTCTTCGCGTGGAATGCCGCAGAAATGCCCGGGCTGGACCCCGAGATCGCGTGTCATAAGCTAGCTGTAGACCGGGCAGCCAAGCCCATAGCGCAGCGTAGACGCAAGCAATCGCCCGAAAAGGCAGAGGCTGCCGAGCGAGCTGTAAAAGACCTCTTAGAGGCAAATTTTATTTCTGAAGCCCAGTACACAACCTGGCTCTCTAATGTAGTCCTCGTTAAGAAAAATAATGGAAAATGGCGTATGTGTGTTGATTATACTGATCTTAATAGGGCTTGCCCGAAAGATGCTTTCCCCCTCCCTAATATAGACTCGCTCGTTGACAACTCTGCAGGTTTTAAACTCTTGTCCTTCATGGACGCATATAGTGGATACAACCAGATCCCTATGTCGCCCGCTGACAAGAAACACACAGCGTTCATGACCCCAACGGGCAATTACTATTACAACGTGATGCCGTTCGGGCTCAAGAACGCTGGCGCTACATACCAACGCATGATGAACAAAGTCTTCAAGGACGAAATAGGGGACATGCTCGAAGTATACATGGACGACATGATCGTCAAATCACACGAGGAGATAACCCATGCTCGACACCTTACGAAGGTATTCGAGCAGGCGAGACAGTGTAAAATGAGGTTCAACCCCGAGAAATGCACGTTCGGAGTCCGGGCAGGCAAGTTCCTCGGTTTCTATCTCACCGAAAGAGGGATCGAGGCCAACCCCGACAAATGCCGGGCATTCTCGGAGTTTCCGACCCCGAAAACCAAAAAATCGATCCAGTCACTCAATGGAGTGCTCGCCTCACTCTCCCGTTTCATCGCCAAGTCCGCCCAGCACGCATTGCCATTCTTCAGACTCCTTCGCAAAGAGGCTACCTTCGACTGGACCGATGAATGCGAGCAAGCGCTACTCCATCTAAAGAAGGTTCTGTCCCAACCCCCGGTCTTATCACGGCCATCAGAAAAGGAAACCCTATACTTATACCTATCCGTGGCGACCGAGGCCGTCAGCGCCGTCCTAATAAGAGAAACCGACGAAGGACAAAAGCCCATCTATTTTACGAGTAAAGCACTCCAAGGTCCCGAGCTCCGATATCAGCAAATCGAAAAGGTCGCCCTGGCCCTCATCAGCACAGCGAGGAAACTACGATATTACTTCCTCGCACACACGATAAAGGTGAGGACCGACCAGCCAATCAAACAGCTGCTCGGGCGCCCGGATATGGCCGGGAGGATGCTCAAGTGGTCACTAGAACTCTCCGAATTCGACATACAATACGAAAGTAGGAAAGCCTTGAAAGCTCAGGCGCTGGTCGACTTCGTCGCGGAGATGACCCACTGCCCGACTCCAGCAGAAAGCGCCCACAAATGGACGATCTTCGTCGATGGCGCCTCTAGCACATCAGGCAGCGGGGCCGGGATCATCCTCGAAAATGAAGAAGGGATCCTGATAGAGGTATCGTTAGCGCTAGCGTTCCCAACATCAAACAACCAAGCCGAATACGAAGCCTTCCTCGCAGGCCTGAGGTTAGCCGAGGACCTGGGAGCAAAAGAGGTAAAAATATCCACCGACTCCCAGCTCGTGGCCTCACAAGTGCGAGGAGAATACCAAACCAAGAACGACAACCTCCTCGGGTACTTGTCCCTCGTCAAAGAAAAACTTGATAGATTTGAAAAATGGGAAGTTCAACACATACCCCGCGAGCACAACACACGGGCAGACGTTCTCTCGAAACTAGCCAGCACGAGGAAAAAGGGTGGGAATAAATCAGTAATCCAAGAAATTCTCCCGCGGCCCAGCATCGACAAACTACCGCCTCCACTCGAGGTCAACGCTATTGGAGATGCCCACTGTTGGATGACACCCATCTACAATTACCTCACACGAGACGAACTCCCGGCTGACCCGAAAGAGGCGACCACCGTCAAACGACGCGCATGCTCGTACGTACTCCTCGAAGGCAAACTCTACCGGAGAGGATTCTCCATCCCACTACTCAAATGCGTCGAGGAAGAGAAAGTCCCCGACATACTTGGAGAGATACACCGGGGAATTAACGCTCAACACCTCGGCGGACGATCGCTCGCACGAAAAGCCCTTCGAGCAGGCTACTACTGGCCGACCATGCAAAACGATTCGAAAGAGCACGTCAAAAGATGTGACAAATGCCAACGACATGCCGACATGCACCTCGCACCCCCGAACGACCTCAAATCATTGTCTTCCCCATGGCCCTTCGCGTGGTGGGGCATGGACATCCTCGGACCCTTCGTCACCGGATCATATCAGAATAAATACCTCATCGTCGGGGTGGATTACTTCACCAAATGGATCGAGGCGGAGGCACTGGCTAAAATAACCGCGCAGAACATTCTCCGGTTCTTCAAACGCAACATCCTCGCTCGGTTCGGTATACCCCAGGCACTTGTCACAGACAACGGGACACAATTCACGGACGGAGGATTCCAGGACTTCATCGCCAGCCTGGGCACCACACAGCATTTCACGTCTGTCGAGCATCCGCAGACGAACGGGCAGGCAGAGGCGGCCAACAGGGTAATCTTACGTGGCCTCAAACGCAGACTCGGCGAGGCAAAGAGGGCATGGGTCGAGGAGCTACATAGCGTCCTATGGGCCTACCGCACGACACCACATTCTACCACCGGGGAAACCCCGTTCCGACTAACTTACGGCACCGAGGCAGTCATCCCGGTGGAGATACGGACGCCAACGAGGAGGACAGAGGAGCCCCTAGACGAGGAAATGAACGATGAAACCCTTAGAGCCGAGCTCGACCTAGTCGAGGAGATACGTTCCGAAGCAGCTCTCCGGGAAACAACCCTCAAACAAAAGATAGCACTACGCCATGACGCGAAAGTCATAAAAAGAGAGTTCCAGGTCGGCACCCTGGTCCTCAGAAGAAACCAGAAAAACCCGAGAGAGGGCAAACTGGCGGCCAACTGGGAAGGCCCTTACCGCGTCCGCGACAAAACGAGCAACGAGGCCTATTACCTAGAAAACCTACAAGGAGAACAACTCGCTCGACCATGGAACGCAGAAAAACTTAGACAATATTACAGCTAAATACACCACGGGGAGACGTGGCAGGTACGACCACGCTCTTCGTCCCCAAAACCCCAGGGAGGAACCACGAGACCCGGGAACGATCCGGGGTCACATAACAAACACAACCCTCCCCGACGGTTGGGATCTTGACCAAGGCTCAACGTCGAAGTACCAAGACTGGCAGGGCACCCAGCTCGCGATGGGAGGACCCAAGCCTCGGGACCAGGGTTCGAACAACGAACCCGGGCTTCGATACCCACGGGCACAAAGCCCGACACTTCGTCGGTTCCCTAAACCGAGGAGATTAACAAAGTCGAGCAGAGTACGAATTCATACAAACAAGTATCAGACACAAACGAGCACAATGAATGATAACGAAAATATTCATACATTAAAAACGATAACAGTAGCCGAAGCCAAGTACGCCCGAAGGCCATATTACAACGCCCGAAGGCCAAAATACATAAGGCACGCAGGCCATGATAACTAGAATCAAAGAAAAACAGATAAACTAAGACTCCGCTCGGAGCACCTCTTCATCCTCTTCTTCTTCTTCTTCTTCTCCCCCCAGCTCCTCCTCCACTTCAAACGGGCAGACAATCTCACCATCCCGGACGCAGTAGTTATAGGCCGACCCTGCTGTCACCAACTCAGGGTTCAGAAGCCCGAGCTGCTCGACAGCATTGTCGAAACCCTCTTTGAAGCAGGCCACGAGATCTTGGTTGAGAGTCCGAATATGCCCTAGCAACTCACCGCGCGAACCAAGGGCGCGTTCCTCCTCGGTCTCATCTGCCAGAGGACGGACCTTTCCCTCGAGAGACGCAACCTGAGCCCGTAGGCCAGCGTTGTCCTCGGTCAGCTTCTGATGGTCGGCCACCTGCTCTTCCAAGCTCGCCGTCGCAGCCTTCAACTGGTCCCTCTCCTTCTCCACCTCCTCCAGCTTCCGGCTCAGCCCTTCCTGCAGCTGATGCTCTTCTTTGTAGTCCGACAGATCTTTAGATAATTTTTCCTTCTCCGCCCGGACCTGCAAAAGGGCACCCTCCAGCGAGGCAGTGGAGACCGAAGTGTCGGTCAAAACCATGGCCGTCTCCATCACCCGGATGACAGCAGCAATATCCCTGGCCAGATCTTTTCTCCGAGCGGCAGCATCCTGGTCCAGAATAGCCTTGGCCTCAGGCGCGGGCACAACAATCGACTCCTCGGCCTTGAAGAACGACCGTTCCACATAGCAGGGAGGTAGAAGATAGCTCCCCGGTCCGTTCGGACTTCCTGGAGACGACCTGGTAAGGGCCCCAGCCGGACGCTTCCGTTTATGGAGGGGAGAAGCCGCTGGCGACGGACTGCTATCAGGAATGTTGATCGGGTTAGACCGAGGAGGAGAGGAAGGAATCACGCTCGCCGCCTGCGAGGGACCGACCCCGGCATCGCCAGCAGTCTCCGAGACACGGGCCGCAGTTTTCTTCTTCTTCTTGGGCACCCGGTCAGGAGCGCCGACCTGATTCGCTAGCTTCAGCACCCGATCACGAGCATTGGGCATGGCACCTGCAAATAAATTACACACAAACATTAGCGACCGAAGTCATAAACAGAAATAAAAAGCTAAACAAAGTCTGCCTACTCAATAACGCCAGAGCTTCCTCCTCGGTATCACACTCGAGCAGAGCCTTCGTATTGATATAACGCGTCTCGGTGATTAGCTCCCCGGCCTCATCCAGGTAGGGCACGCCCTGTCGATTCGCCCAGAACGCCAAGCTGAAGCTCTGCACGTAATCGACCAGCTTCTTGTACGCGAGCCTATCCTCCTCGCCGAGCATCGCGTACTTGACCCGGTAATGCGCCGTGGAGAGATCGAAATGATCACGCTGCCACCTCAGCGGTATCTTCGACATCAGCGTCTCCTCCCCGTTGGGTTCCCGTTGATAGTAGTATAGAGAGTGAAGGGCAGCCCGGGTAATCGGCATCACCACGTACCACCGGCTTTTGAAATGGCGAACAGAATCCTCGTACGTCTTGAACAGACGCACGGGCTGCTTGAAAGAAACCCAACTGTGGCGACCACGGGAACCGGACCTCTGGAGATGGAAAACGTGGAAGAAGAGAGCCCGGGTGCAACCAATGCCGAGGAACTGGCAAACTAACTCGAATGCCCGCATAAATGCGAGGGCATTAGGATGTAGTTGGGACGGCGCCAGCCGGAGCCACTTGAAGACCGACATCTGGAAGGAGTTGAAGGGCAGTCTAATCCCCGCCTCACGAAAAGCAAATTCATACATGGTGAACTGCTTCCCCGGGAAATGATGACAAATGCGGTCTTCTTCCTTGGGGGCGCAGCAATACCAGTTTGGTGGATCCTCCCGGCTTATGGTCTCGACCATAGCGTGAGCAGTGATGGCCTCGTCACAGAAGTCTGATTCCTCCTCCAAGGGCTCGTCCGCAACCCAGGAGAAGTCGACCTGCCCGGAAGAGGAGGCGTGTTCGGTACCATCTCGGACACTCCCATCCCCGACAGGGAGACGAGCGATTGTCGCGTCTTCGGTGGAGGACCCAGAATCTTCCTTCCTCGGTCGTAAGCGCCCGGTAGCACCTGAAACGCAGACAGAAAGAGTGAATTCGACGTCATATCAAATCCACCCTTCCACCGCAGGTCAAGTGAAAGGGCGTAGCGGCGACGGACACTAACCGCGCTCAACTCGGTGGCGCGCGCATTCTATGGAGACCGGGCACAAACTTCATACAGCCTATGCAAGTATTGCCCAGCATATGAAGTTTGTGCCCGGTACAGTAGGATCCCAACCCTATTTTCTACCATCTAATATACACCTACAGTCCACTACACTGTTCCCAAGTTAAACCTAACCACATTTCTACAAAAATAGCATGCATTTGACAGAAAACAACAAGGAAAAAGAATGGGTCACAGTGGGAAATCATACCTGACATAGTTAAGTTGAAAGGGGTACGGTGGTGTCCGAGCAGAAGACGGTGGTTCAGATAGGAGGACGGGCGGAGACGGCGGTCCAGACGGTTGAGCAAGCAAACGAGAGAGAAGGTGGAGAACTCCGGTGAACGTATGAGCGAGAAAAAAAGGTAGAAATGAAGTTACTCAACCCCTTTTTATAGGGCTTGGCACGTAGACCAACACGCTAGGTCATCATTGCCTAGCCTGCCTACGCCGTCTTTGCGCGCGAAACGAAGCGACGCCACTAATCGTGAGACACGTCTATCAAAGATAAGAAACTGAAACGACCCGAGCACCTATCCGTCTCCTCGACTCACCAAGACGCCACCTCCCCGCGTCGTACCCACGTTTACTACAAGGAAGGTGCAGACCAACCGATCACCTCCATCCCCGACATTCCCGGAGAAAATGTCAGTCATGAATAGGTCTGTTACAACCTCACCTGTCTAACGATCAAGCTTCCCCATCGTCCCGGGGAACCCTTAGTTGAAACATAAGTCATCTCTCTGGCTCAGAGACTCGACTTGGGGGGCTCCTGTTCTGGACTGGGCCGTGACACTAGGCACGGCACGGCCCAATGCTCGCCAAGCCCACGTCCAAACGACCGTGTCCAAGCGACCACGAGGACACGTCAGGTGAACGACCGTCCGCCCGAAGAATGTCTCCCCGGCCCCTTAAATACGTGTCGGACAACGAGCGGGTCCTCCTCATATGATCTCCATCCACTCATCGTCAACCCACGCCGCGGGCACCTAAGTTGTGTCGGGCAGAGCCATAACGGCATCCCACTCACCACGTCACCCAACTCCCCTATATTGTCTCCTTAGGGATAGGGGCAGTTGGACCAGGGGGCAGACCTTGGTCTAGGTCTTAACGCTTCTTACGCGTCCCCTGGCAGCTCCTCCTTGGGCCTAGCTAATCCAGCCCATTAGGAGCCTTGGCCCAGCGCTGGGGGCTCAATATAAATACCCCTTTCATGGCAAAGGGGCAGGTATTCTAACTCACACTCTGATAATCTCATTCTGTACCTTTTCTGACTTAAGCGTTGGAGCACCTTGCAGGTACACCCCCCTCTCATTTCATTCTCCGGCCCATTCACCAAGACCTTGGAAGGCCCTCCTGATCAGGTGAGATCACTTTAAGAAAGCCTCGACCACATCCCTCTGTGAACGGATGTTGGTACCATATAGTTGCATGTACCATTCAAGTGACACACCATTCAAACTGTCTTGAAAGAAGTGCATGAGCAATCTATCATCGTCTGAATAGGTAGCCATCTTACGATAATAGGCTCTAATGTGCGTTCTAGGGTCACTTGTGCCTTTATATTTTTCAAAGTCGAGGACTTTGAACTTAGCAGGGATCCTCACACCAGGGACCAAGCACATTTCAGCTGTATCCAACCCTATAGCATTGGAGCCTTCCATCGCCTTCAACTTTTCTTTGATAGCATGGACTTTCTTCTCCACCTCAGTCGTAGGTAGGCCAAAAGCATCATATACAGAGTCGGCTCTTGGACTGAAGAATGCATCTTGTTGGTCATCTATATCAATAACATGAGGGTTGATGACTGGTGGAGGGACACCGTCGAGTGTCATTGTAGGGATTTGCATCGGATGGTTGCATGGTGGCATAAGGTTCTAAATAGTAGCAGGATTGGAAGTAGCAACAATAACATTGTTAGTTCTTTGTTGTATTTCCTCTTGAATTCTTGCCATAACTTCTTGTCCTCGAGGGGCAACCTGAATTATCTCCATCAACTGTCCCATTTGTGCGCGTACTTGGGACACCTCTTCTCTCAAAGCAACTTGGCTTTGTTCGAGTTAATCCATGATAGCTTGCTGATTGGTGCGGGTGTAATAGGAATGTCGAGAAGTCAACTTGATGTAGTGGGTTCTGGTCGGAATCGGTTTCAGTTGGTGGTTCTGATGAATTTTATTGGTTTTGCTTTAAAAAAATGCAAAATGATGCATGAATGTGTTTTTTGTTTTTGTTCTTTATTAATGCAAAGCTCTTAGTTATCGTGTCACTATTGCAAGGAACATTCAAACACTTCAACATTGTAATTAGAATATGAAAGCACGCAAAAGGTGGATCATGAAAACCTCATTCATTCATTTCTTTTTGAACCAACAAATACAAGGGAATTGAAAGATACAAGTTTCTTGAACTGGAAAAAAACATATAAAATTACAAATCGACCCTAAAAGTAACCCCTTGAGTCTTCCGGAGAGCTTTAATGTCGGTAATGAGCTCGACCATAGTCTACTTGCAGAATTTTACAAAGTTAAAGACTTCTTCAGGGGTATTTTCGGGGTACATGACCAAATCTGCCTCCTTTAATTTCTCAGGAAATTCTTGGAGAGCATAATTGGTCAACACAACCATGTTTGCACACTTGTCCTTCCATTCGTTGTAGAGAGCTTGCATATTCTTGATGATTACATCCATTTGAGCCATTGTAGCTTCTTCCCCAAGGCATGTCTCTTCTCAATACGCGTGGTTCTATTGCAGATCTAGGTAAGCTTGTTCATAGATCCCCTTCTTCAAAATTTTGATTTGCTCACAAGCTCTTCTAAGTTGGAATTTCTCATGTAAAAAACTTTGGTAGGTCTTTTCCTTCTCCAATTGTTCATGTGTTAAGAGATCTTTTCACTCTTTAACAATGTTCGTCAACTCTAGGATTTGGGCCTCATAGTCTTCTCTGGCCGCTTTCTTCATAGCATTTGATAATTCAACAGTTTTCTCAAGATCCTTGATAGTTCAAAAATCTTGACCCAACTTGTTATTTCTGAAGTCCAGCTCAAAGTTAGCTCCTAGTAGAGCACCACCAACCCATTCCTTCTAACCTTCAACCTCCCTCAACCTCTTCTTGTTGTTCTCAAACCTCTCTTTGACTTGCTTACCCTCATCTTCCAATTCTTTGTTTCTTTACTTAGTACGATTAAGCTAAATTCATAACTGAGTGTTTTCCAACTCGAGCTCTTTGATTATGTCAGTAAGTTTGTCAAAGTCTTCTTGTAAGATAGGCTCAAGTTCGGGCATCAGAGGAAATCATGAGGACTCAGAGAAGAATGGTATCTTGACAATTCGAGCTCACTCTTTTACCCAAAGGATGTATGGTTCCTTCACTATGATGTTTCTATTTCCCCATTCTTGGTCAATTCTAACAATTTTTATCCAAGCTCTCCTCACTCTTCTCACAACTAGAGAACCCCATGTCATTGGTGTGAATCCCTTGACAATACCTTTGGGTGCCCAATTGGCCAACAACTCATTTACACTAAGTCTTAAGACAAAGGCTAGCTTCGACATAGAGAAATCTTCTTCCAACTTGGGGAAAAGATTATAGTCTTTGATAGATTAGTTCAAAAGTCTTTCAAATTCTTCCAAGGTTTGAGCTATTTGAAAATCAGGGAAAGTAAAGCATCGTAACATGATGTCATAATATTGAACTAAGGTGGTGAGTGCCCCACAGTCAACTCTCTCTGTTAAGAGGTCCAAGATGTTCCCATAGTTTGCATGAAACTTGTTGTCTTTGATGGACATAACCATAGAGCTTAAGGTTTTAGACTGTCACACAGAGGTTCTTTGTAGAGAAAGGAGAATGTGTTTTTCCTAGAAGGAGTATTCATGATTACTTTGAAAAAATGTCCTATATTCCTGCAATGAACACAAGAGACTAAGAGCTTTGTTTTTGTGTTTATGATTATGATTTATGAGTGCATGTATGAATGGATGAATGGGTGAACAAATTAATGGGTAAATAGGTTACCAGGTGAACGGATAAATGGTACTCAAGGCATGTGTTCATAATTTGAGATCTTTGAGATGAGGAATGGAGTTTAGTACTGACTGCTTTTCAAATCAAGGTTCTCACTATGCAATATCTAAGGATCTTTAGAAACATATACCCCCAAAGTCATGGATTCATCTGACTGTTTTCCACTTATGGAAAAAGCATTTTGGTTGACAACTTCATAAATAAATCTATTTTAGGTTAGGTTTTCGTATCGACCCTCGTGAGAAAAGCTACTCGGGGACCCATACTACGTGACCATTTGATTTTATTTACAGAGTCGCTACCAGATTTTATTTATTTCAAAGGAAAGGGAAAATAACGATGAAACCCTAAATGAGAGAGATGTTCTCGCAACCAAGAGTGGATTCGGAAGTCGGTTATGCAAGGGGAAGGTATTAACAGCCCTCACATCCATGGTACTCCATGGGAACCACTTGTTTATATCAAATACGTATGGATGTTGTTTATCTTTAAATTGCTTGCTATCGGAAATGAGATGAAATAATAAGATGGGAGAAAAAATAAGTTTTAAGTTAGTGTGCTCGCCAAGGATTTGGGCCCTTGTGCCTACGTATCCTCATACGTGCAATGAGAAAATCAGAGCTCCGTAGTTCGACTCACAAACAGAACATTTGTTGGTTGTTTTTACTAAATAGTATTGACGTTCGCGTGCTACTGTTCACTTGCTTGTATACTCTGTCATGGGAGCGGGAAGTATTTTCTTATTTGCGGTAAAGTGGATACGCTTGGATCACACTCTAGCAGTTAAACATTACTTGCTCACACATGGAGGCTTAAATATCGTTCACGGTAGAACGAAAGTAATACGTTCTTTCTGAAAGGTTTTGAAGAGAATGCACTAAGGCAAAAGATGATTTGATTTATTGGGGTTGGTTTTATGTACGGAGACAAGCATCAGACCCTTGACTATATACAGTCAACAATCCAAGAACTCGGGAGTTGAGAGGATAATGTTATCCTAACCACTATTTCTCATCCAAAAAAGAGATTTGAATTGTGAAAATATTTTGGCAAGTCTAATCATTGGAACTTAGAAGGCGACTAGTATCTAACCCTTGACTAAGTACGGTCAACAATCAGAGTACTTGGGAATTGAGAGGACAATAGAGTCCTAGCTACTCTTTTTCTCCTCCTCATAGCACCTAAATCTAACTTGTTTGGATCATTAGATGTTTTAAGGGGGAAAGTCAAGTGTCGGGTCCTCGGGCTAGGTACGACCGACAACCCAAGTACTTGAATGTTGTGTACAAGCACGTACACCCCATTTTTGCATTCCGATTTGTTATGAAAATGTTTTTGAAAAAGGAACTTGACGTTGGATCGAGTGTTTGATTTTATTATGAAAAAGTGTGTGTGAAGAATGGAGAAGGGAGATAGAATGAGGTTGGGAAAAGAATGGATAAGAGATGTGAATAATGAATCATGGAATGGATGGAGAGTATTTGACGTTGGATCAAGTATTCACATTGCAATGGTGTGAGTTTTATTTGTAAAACAACTTGACATTGAATCAAGTGCCTTTTGTTTCTTTCGAAATACTTTGTTTATCGTTTTGTATTTTATCTTTTTCGATTATCATGCATGGTGAATTAACTATAAAGCAATAAATCTAAGCTATTACATGATCATGGGGTGTAGGGACATTTGACCCACAACGGGGGGATGGATCGACACAATACAACATACATGGGAATGGAAATAATTGTACGAATTACAAACTATCAACTATGTACCATGCCTAAAGTATACAAGCGGCATGGTACTTCACATAATACAAGGCTATTGAATGAAAATGAATTGGTTAGGAGCATGGCTAGCTAGAAGTGTGCTTGAATCTCAAAGTCACATGTGGAAACACAAAACAACAAAAAGATAGCATGAGATCAGGTCAAATGAATGAGAATGATGCAACAATATGTAAACACATTCAATGGTTTAAATCGATTCGAATGACAATTGATTAATCAATGAAAAACAATCAAATATCTATCATGTGATCATGGCAAATGACCTAGGTACGCAAGGCCTTCATCTAAATTGAAATGGAATTTCCAATTTATCAATATGACCATAAGCCAAGTGAATCAATTAAAAGTCATTAAATGAAAATTAATTCTAGAGATGAAAATCTAACTAAACATGAATTAAGATCAAGATTAATCAAATGGAAAATTCACAATCTAAATCATGAATTGAATTCTAAACTACACGAACATAGGAATCATCATACAATATAAGGATCAAATGGTAAAATCATGATAAAATCAACACTAACCATACTAATCATATCAAGTAAATTCTGGAAAATTAAAAAAAATTAAATCTAATCTAATATTTTGATTAAACCTAATTAAAACTAATTACTATAATTGATCTAACTCACATCAATTCCCATCTAAACCTAATCATTCATATGCACTATATTATATCCTAATTGTCGAACTAAGAAAATCCTAATTAACAATAACAATAAAAAGGCATCATCATGATTAACAAAAGAACTGGGATTAATAAATAAATCAACATCATTAAGGACGGATTAAGCAAGATTAATATTGGGCCATGGGGTTAAGAATAGAAAGGAGCTGTGCCAAGAACAAAAAAAAAACAGGATTGGGCCCAAAAGCTCATTGGCGGAAAAAGCCCAAGCTTCTCCATCACCTGCTCCGGCATTCACAAGACTCACGGACGCGACCTCGTCTCAACCAAAACGGGAAACATACTCTTGGATAAAGATTGGAATCCGAAAACTCACCCTCGGGGCGCCGCCAAATCTCCGCCGACGGCCACGGGAATCGACCTGGTCCTCAATCCAATTCCTTCAACCTATGTCGTCGATTGCCACGTTGAGAAGTTTGGTTCTATTATCTCTTTTGGAGAGTGTTTTGGGTTGGTTTCCGCCGGTTGGAAGGTGATAGAGGGTGAAAGGTTAGAGTGGAAGGTTCCTCCTGGAAGGTTGGGTTCTGCGGCGATGGAGAGTTGGAGAGTGAAGAAGATTGGTTCCGTTGGTGGTTGTGGAAGTTATGGTTGTGGTGATGAAAATTCGGCTAGTGTCAGTTAGAAGGGGTTGGAGGTGACAGTTGGAGAATTCAGTTCCTATTGTTGAGTTTCGGTTTTCTGTTATGGAGGTAGTTAGCATTCTGTTTTGATTCTGAACCAAATTATGTTTTGATTGTTGTTAAGAGGTGAAAACAGTTAGGGTGAAGTGAATTCTGTTATGTGGATTCAAGAGGTTTTTTAGGATTTGGTTCTAAGGTGGTTAAAATTCAGTTACGGGATTGGCTGCAATTCTGTTTTTGAAGGCGGTTGAAAAAGTTCTGTTATATGCTTCATGCTTTCTTGTACTTCTGTCTTGAGCTTCATTTGAAGCTTCTTCTTTTTCAGTTTGTATCCTTCTACTTCTGATATTAAGCCTCCTGGTTTTTTTGCCTCTGCAATCACGTGCCAAGCAAGAGTTGTTTTTCCAGAAGCCTCTGGACCGAGTATTTCCACAACATGCCCCTTTGGAAGACCAAAGATACCTACCGATATATCAAGAGCAAAAGAATATGTTGACACCGCAAGTACACTTTTGGGTGAGACAGAGTGACCAAGCCACATGATAGATTCCTTTCCAAATGTAGATGTGATCTGATCCATGGCTTGTTGTAATGCCAAATATTTCTTAGACATGTTCTCTTCATTTGAGCCACTACCATCTGATTTAGAGCGCTTCTTTGTTATTTTCCATGGTGGAAATTTTTTGGTTAGAATGTAATAAGAGAATGTAACAGGATTGAAAATGGAGATGATATGAATGGGTTATATTAGAATTTGGTTTAATGTAATATGCATTTACAAGGTGAAAAATGGTTTTGGTTTAAAGTGGCCTTAAAAACATGAAAATGATTAAAAATGATTTTTCTTTAAAAATATGATGATTAAAAATGGACTTAGAATATGAAGATGATTAAAAATGTATTTTGGTGAGATTGTTTACTTTGGTCAACTGTTTGGTCAAAAATTCAATAGTTGACCAATAGTCAACTTAAGTAAAAGTTGCACATTTTCTTGTGGACCATGATGACAATGCAATGCACAGATGAACTGGAACTATTGTGAATCGACTATCCAAAGAACCAAACATAAGCCAAAGTTTTTACCAACTATGAACATGAATGCACCATGACTGAATGTGGATATCACTAAAAAGCCTGATGCTCTTAAATGAAACATGCCAAGTTCCAAGACTTGGAATCCAACCAAGCAAAACCAACCAAATAATTGCAACACCTTGGATGAATACCCTTTGATCAAAGCATGGGGAACATGAACAAGTAAACCTCTGATGAAATGTTGAACCAACCAATGAGCCTCCATGAATGATCAGATGCACTAGATAAGCCTTAATCTTGAACGCATTCCATAGTCGAAAATTTGGGTTTCAAAGATTCGATTGATTCTGATGATGCTCATAATCCAACACCCCTGAATCAAAGTCATAACCACGACTATGGTCCAAGAATCAAGGCTTCAAGCTATACACCATGATGAAGACAACCAGGATGAAATGCTCACATCCTATTCAATGCCAGGTGCGATAAAAACCCTGGAATCCACGATTATGCTTCTTCAAATGCAAGTGGGATGTATTATGATACAATGGATATGTAGATGAGATGTATACTTATCAGGATATGCAAATGATTAGAGTTAGTAACCTAGATGAACTTGTGAAGGGTAGGGTGAATTTTGGGGTATGACACCCAACAAAGTCGCCAACTATTGATACCGCAAAAAAGCCGACTGACTGAACTTATCAAAAGAAGAAATGACAAAGATTCGCCACCGAATTTTATTTATTCCTATATGGGAGGAAAGGGAAAATAGTCGACAAAACCTTTCTTAAAAGAATATACGGATAAGGATTGGTATCGCAACCAAATATGGGTTCGAAAGTCGATTACACAAGGGGAAAGTATTAACACCCCTCACGTCCATAGTAATCCATGGGAACATTTTAAGTTGTTTGCGTGCGTGGGTGTTTATCTTTTAATATTTTATCTTATTATTGGGAAAAGTGGGAAAAGAATGAGATCGAGGTTTTGTATTATTGTGCTCACCAAGGATTGAGGTCCTTGTGCCTATGTATCGTTCACCACAGGATGAAGAATCAGAGGTCTGTAGTTTGGAGTAGAAAATATTTGTGTGTTGGTTGATTTTATCTTGAAAAAAGGTTTTCAGAGTGATGCCCTAAAGCGCAAAAATAAAGTTTGATGAGTTGATGTTGTTTTTATGTATTTGAAAAGAGATGTTTTTATTAGAATTGCACTAAATACTATGGGTGGAGGTGAATATTTCAAACAAACAAGTCAAGCATCTTGCATCTAAAATATTCAGAGTAAGGGTAGGAAAGCTCCATTCTTACTCATTCCCCACCACTTAAGGCTCGTGGCGTACAATTCTAATGACATTTTTATAGTGTTTTTGACTTTGATTAAGATAATGCCACTTGATGTTGGTTCAAGGGTTTATCTTATTGTTTTTAAATGGTGATATACATGGATATTTACATAGTAACAGAGCAAGAAATTAAGGGTCTCATTGTAAGGTAGCCAAAGAGAAAGCCTTGTGTGTGTAAAGTGAGCTATGTTAACAAGTGGATAATGGTCTTACAGGGCATGTCCCCCTAGGTTAGTTCCATGTATGCCACTCTTACAATAAAAGATTTCAAGTTGCAGATGAAAATCACAGTTAGTCATTTGATCAAGAGTTAGGGCAAGGTTCACATGCAAGGGTCCTAATGAAAACCTCTAAGTCCAACAGTTGGTTACAGATGAATGTATCTTTTTGGTCTTTTGATTTTATCATGTTTTTGTTCTTTTTGATTATGCAACGACAATAAGTAAATGACAAATGATAAATATGAATGAGAGTTATATGTACAATGATGACAAGTATGATGATGAGTACTTGAAAGTAAATTACAATACAATAAGTTGACTAGAAAATAAATCACAAGATGATAAATTAAGTCAATAATATCAAGGGTTAATGATGAATAATTAGTGGTTAGTAATTAATTTACACAAGGTAACTACCCATGGATTATCTACCCACAAGTCAAAGGACTCAAAGTATGACGCATCAAGGGATAACTTATCGTTGATGCAAAGTATTGAAGATGATACATGATCATCTATCAATAGATTTGAACCAAAGAAAGTTATACAACCCCAAGTCCACCTATCAATAACTTGAATAATGGAATATTGTATCACCCAAATAATTACAAGTTAAAAGGTCAATCACTATACAAGTTAGAGGTCAAATAATGTACAAGTTATAAGTCAAATACAAGTGTTAATGGTTAGTGGTTAATGGACACGACACAATCAACTAGAATCAACAAGTAAGGATCATATAAGTAAGGGTCTCATATATGCATCAAATGGTTTAAACATGTTCAAATAGGGGCAATCTATCAACATCTCAAAGTGTCATGAATGATATATGGATCATTCATTAACATGTTTGAAATGTTGAAGATTAGGTCAACCCAAAATCCATTACCACGATCAGTATATCTCATCAACCATCATCAAGAACAAGGATATAAATGTCCAATTAAAATTGATAAAACATAAAATGATTAATGGAAAAAATAAAACACAAGATTTTTGATTAAGTATGTACAAACATATTAGGTTAAAAAGAAATAAATGGGAAAAGAAATGAAGTTAAAATGGAAAGAAAATAAATAAAATAAATAAAATGAAATGAAAATAAGGAGAAAAAAAGGAAAATGAAGTAAAAGAAAAGAAGTGGGGGCTAGGGGTTGAATCCATATCCATGACCTTGGGGTCATGGGTCAACCCCTTTACCAACTGAGCTAAGCACTCTTGGTGTTCAATAGTGCGCCTCATAAAAATAAATAATAAAATCCAATCAGAAATAAATAATGAGTCAATCCTAGCCCTTTAATCTAGTCACTAATGATTAGTAAGCGCGTTGAATGGTTCAAATTATGAAACACGCGTTGACTAGGGGACACACACACACACACACATAAGGAGACACATCACTCACAACAACCAATGAGAACATGATAACATATTTTTTCGAATTCAAAAGCTGAAGAACACGCGCGAAGCAACTATATGAACATCATCTTCAACCTTGGGATTTCTTAATTTTGAACTCTTGCAACTCGAGTTTTTTGGTGGAATCAAACATGGATTCCACTCAAACTCAGGTTATCGTTGCCTTCTCCATACTCATGAGCCATCGATTGGCTATACGTATGGAGTATTTCACATGAACACGAACAATAAGACAACCCTAAATCAAAAATTAAATCATAGATACTCAACAATTGAAACTCATATCATGGGGCTTAACTTCAAGGAATCACAAGGAGTGGAATTGTAACTTGTTTGGATGGAAAAAATGAGGCTAACTACCTAGTCAGAATCAATTTTAGTTGGTGGTTCCGATGAGTATGGAGAGCTCAGTTGAGGTTGTTTTAGATGGTTCCAATGTCTCAGGTAGCTTCAGGAATGTTAGATGAAGGTGTTTGAGTGCTTAAGTTGTGCTGGAAATGGCTAAAAATTCAAACACGATAACTATATTTTTGAAGAGGAAGTGGTGAGTTTGCAACAGAGTTTTAATGGCTATTAAGCTTCGGAAATGAAGGGGAAATCATCCTCTATTTATTGGGATGGTGATGGAATGGTTTGGTGGGAGTTTTGGAGTTGAAATCTCAGAAAATGGTTGAGCCCGAAAAATGCCAAAAAGAAAAACTTGTTGGCTAAGTGTTGTCTTACTTTGGTATGCAATTCATTTCCTTTCAACTTACTTTGTGGTTAACATGCTTTTGGAGAAACATTAGTGGTCCTAACTATGCTGAGGTGGTTTTGGCCTTTTCCCATTTTGGCTAATGTTTTGCTTTTTGGATATTGCTAGGTTTGCTTGCTATGTGCTTTTGTTACACTCAAATTGGCTTGCAAATGTGTCACACAATGTTATAACATGTGTTTGGGATCAGAAGGAAGTGAAAAAAACGAGGATTGGAGGCTTGGGACATGAATTGGTATGATCTGGCTGGTTTGGTCTGATGTATGTAGCATGATGAAACCTCAATTTTGCACTTGGGCCAATTAAAATTGGCTTGTGAATTTTGAGTGAAACTTAGGCCAATTAATCCTTTCCATATCTTTAACATATTGCAAAAAGAACCAGGTCAAAAGGAGTTGTGATTTGGAAATTCCAATGGTTCAAAGTGGTGGTAATGAACATGTTTTTAGGCTTGACTAAGCAACCTGACCAGCTTGTCAAATCCATAATTTGAGGTCCTTAAGCCTTGAAACAAAGTTGAATAAGGATTCATTTAGGAAATTTAGCTCAAAGAAGATCCTTAAAGGGTTGAAAGATGAAAAAGTTATGGGGTTTGGACAAAATGGTAGGCCAAACTTGCCAAAGCATGACCAACCAATATGCCCTAAATGTGCAATTTTGATATTTCTGGAATTCCAAGGCACCATTATGATGGTTTGAAGCTCAAATGACAAGATCTTTATATGAACCAAACCTTTATGCTTTGTGAGATGATTATAGGCCATGCTTATGGATGAAAACAAAGATTCAAAAGTTCAAAGTTCACAACAAAACCTTCACTTGTATCATGGATGAAATGGATGTATACTTGATGAATGAGGATTAAAATTGGCTTGAATTGGATGTGAATGGACCAAAGGATGATGATGTGTTCAAATGAAAAGGCAAGCCATAGAACGAAAGGGGAACAATTAGGGTTTCTTGGACAAAAAGTATCCTTAAAGACCAAGGTCACACAAGCTAGAGTTTGGGGTGGATGAAATGTCTTGAAGTAGCTTCACAAGATTAATGCATAACCCATGTTTGGATATTAGGGTTCCTTAAGATCAAGTCCAAGGAACAAAGTGAAATGATGACTAGTACAAGTCACAATGGATCAAGGGACTATGGTTGAGGTCATTGGATGACCAGATGGACAAGTCAAACTCCCAATCAATGCTCACCACCCCAAGTAGGGTTCTAGAGATGAATAGAATGACTTGTGTAGTCTCACAAGGTCAAGGAGTGCTTGAAGAAGCAATTAGGGTTTAAGGTGGCTTGGTCACACCTCATCATGATCAATGGATCTTGGATGGTCCTTAGATATGAACGTTATGCCTTAAGTTTATGTTTCCTTTTATTATGAGTGTAAATGCACATGAGATTATGAATGATGCATGTATGTTGATGAATTATGGTTATGAAGATGGTATAAGAGGTAGGGTAAATTTGGGTATAACACCCATGTGATGGGTAATGTATGGAAAGTTTGTTTTGCAGCAAATCTTCTTTATCAAAAGGAAAAAGTTATTTGATGGGGTGATAGCGTGATTCCCCGACATTCGTCTTGAACTCAGTGGTTGTTAACATGTGGAAAAGCTTGAAGGCATGGAGAAGACTTTCCCCATTATGGCTCATCTAGCCCTAGTCTGGGTGTTTGAAGGATTCCTCCTCATATGGAGTTTGGAAGCAGCTTGAAGGATGGAGAGAACTTGCCCCTCTATGGCTCATTTTCCCCAGTCTGTTGGGTCTTTGAAGAGGTTTGCCTCGAAAGGAGTTTGGAAGGAGCTTGCCATAACCTTGAGATGTCTTGCCCCAATGTTTGAATCGTGAAGGGGTTTTCCCCTAATTAACCAATTCGTGGAATATGAGGCTTCTGGATGACCAACCTTTGGAGAGTTGGACTTATTAAGCTCTTTGTGGGGGCTCACCTTAGTCTGAGTCTTAAAGTGATTTACTCTTGACTAGCCGACTCTTGGGGTGGTTGGCTCAAATTGATTGATGCTCAAAGTGATTTTCCCCTTACTGGACTTCTTTCACCTGATCAAGTTCCTCAACTGACTGTGTATTGTTGGGATTTCTTTGATGCTAAATGCTAACTTGCAAATAAAATTGTTCATCAAAAATGGTAATTTTAATGCAATTCAAATGCAATTTTTGAAGTCCATCATTATTGAAATGATAATGATATACATTGAACGAGTCAATGATCAGAACACAGTGCGGATCTAGCCATTCATAGTGTGCAAGGTGGTGTAATCAACACAAATGATTAACAAAGATTGTTTGGGAGTCAGGTTAACACAAATGATTAACAAAGATTGTTTGAGGATTTTAATGACCTCTCTTTTTTGGCATTTTATCCCTAATTCTTGCCTAGATCGCTTCTTTGAAGCTTTTGGTCCATCGGGATGCCCTGATTTTTGCCTAAATCATCATTTTTTGGTGGTATTCGACTTAGCATGTTTTTTTTAAAGATTGAAAGATTGAGACTGTCATGTTATTGGGTATTGAGGAAGCAACCACTATAAACTTTGGCTTTCATCAACTTCTTCGACATTTCAAGATGTGTGCGAAGAGAACATGTGGTTGATCCTCAGGTGGGATGTTTTCTCTGGCAACTTGAATACAAAGTCAGACTAACTAAACAAACTACCATGCCCCTGGTTAAGATTAAGGGTTTTAATTCTGAAAGAAACATCAACTTATATGCTCAAAGTTGTTGACTAGGGATTAACTCCTTATCTCTTAGGTGTTTGGGAATTTGAAACAATGCCTTACATCATCATCAAAGTTTTCTTTGAAAGCATACTACAACAATTTTAGGTATCTGGTTTTCAATATCCTCCCTCCAATCTTTGCTTAAACAAAAATTTGATAAAGATACGTGAATGGAAGAAGAGTTGATACTATTTTTTTGCATACATGAAGGAAAAGTAGTGTCACACCCTGATTTTGACCCTAAATCATGGATTATTTACATTCATCATAGTTGTCACATCTCTACATAGTTTACCATGCATTCCATACCGCATAGTGCCTAGAATATCAATCGAAATAATTTTTTTGGATCTACAGGCAAACCGGTTGAATTAATCGACGGATGTGCGTCAAATCAGTGGACGAAAACTTTTAAAATCAAGCTTCCAGACATGAGCTTTATTAATCTACGTTTCACGTAGTTTAATCTGGTATGCTCGATTTATTTTTCAGCTAATTTTTCGGTCATTTTTTGATCAACTCGAGCCTGTTTAACCGGTCAAAATTTATTTCAAAATTAAAAGAAACGCTGTATTTTTCCAATAAGTTTAGTTTGCACCGATCATTTTAGTGTATTCATTTTAATTTTTCGAGCACTTTTGCGCCCAAATTTTTTTCATCTTGAGTGATTTTATTTTTATTTCTTTGTCAAAAAAGTTCATAATAATTAATTAGAAATTCTTATGTTCTGGTTCTGATTTAATTTAAATTATTTATATTAGTATTATTTTTATCTAATTTATTTATAACTATTTTTATACTAACAACACTCTAAGGGGCATTGTTGGTATTAAATAAGTTGGTAACCCTAATCTGTCCACTATATAACCATACACTTGACAATGAAAGAAGAAGAAAATTTAACCTAGACCAATCCCACAAACCCAAGCGGCACCCCACAATCACAAATGAGATTCACTCTCTCCAATTGAAAAAAGAAAACGTAAAAAAGTTTTCTTCAAAAAAGTTTAAGTAACATTTCTACCTACCTTTCTTCATAAACCTTTATGTGATCCCTACATTTTTCTTCTTGTTGCAACAGAAGCATCACATCTCAAACAACACCAAAATATCCTTCTTTTCACTACCACCTTAACACATTTTTTTTCATAATAAATCTTCATACACACTCATCCTCTCTCTCCATGTCAATTAGAAAATATAAAGAGTAAAAAGAGAGATAAGAGAAAATTAGTAGAAAAAATGGTGATACTATTCATTAAAACTACCCACTACTAACTCATTTTATCTAAAATTTCATTTCCAACTTACCTCACACATATCTATTTCATATCTCAACAAAACTCCACACATTTCCTTCACCACAATCATGAATACCATGAACAACACATAGAAATAACAACAACCACCCTTCCATTTTTATTCTTCTCATAAAACATACTCACTCATCCATATCCATTTTTCTCACAAAATCACTCCAAATCTGTTTCATTTCTTCCCGCAGCGGTATCTTTCTCACCATAATTGTCTTATCACTACGCCAAATAAGGGAAAAGAGGGCGCTTATTTTGGCCTATAACAGCGCTTTTAAGCACCCTCTAAAGTGGCGCTGGCATAGGTAAAGACAACGCTTTGTTTTCCTGGAGAAAGCGCTCTCTAAAGTGGCCCTTTAAGGGCCACATTATAGTGCGCTTTCAGAAAAAAGCGCCCTCTGGAGTGGTCCATAAAGGGCCACCTTAGAGGGCGCTTTCTGGACAAAGCGCCCTCTAAAGTTGTCAATGTAAAGTGTTTAGAGGGCGCTTCCTACAGAAAGCGCCCTCTAAAGTGTTAGTTATTTTAAAAAAAATTGTTTGAAAAATAGTGGGTATTTAATTGGGAACCTGTTCGCATGCTGCAAAAGTGTAAAATTCATATTGATTTCATCCTTTAATCCAATGTTATACACCATTAATCCATTGATATATACAACATGAATCCATTTATATACAACATTAATCCTCCATATATACAACATTAATATATTGATATTCATGCATGTACAACAACATTCCATACATATATGTACAACAACTACAACCTATATGATTCTATGATCAATAATGAATTGACACAATTCATCCTTCATTTCATCCAAATGAGCTCTTGAGTAAGATTTGTATTCGTCAAAGTACTACAATTAAGAGAATAAAACATATTCATGATTTAGTAACAAATTAGATGAAATATCCGATAATATTAAAATAAACCCTAAGTTATTATTCCATACCATTTTGGGATGTCTATACGATTCAACGCAATGATATCTCTCATAAATCTCAATACAAAAAATCCGCAATCGATCGAATTGTTTTGCTGAGGACACTACACAGAAAAACAAACAATATATATATATATATATATATATATATATATATATATATATATATATATATATATATATATATATATATATATATATATATATATATATATAGTTAATTTCTTACAAACACTATTATAAGCAAAAAACAAACACTATTATAAGCAAAAATAAGAAACTTAATATATACCTGAACTCTGACCCAGGTAATGTCCTTCCTATTACGATAATTCTTTTTCGATCTAAATTTTAGTATTGCCCTAACAAAATAAAAACGTATATTGAGATCAATCTGACAGACATAATTAAATATACAAATACACACGAATATTTAGGGGAATTTCACTTACGCGTCAACCGTCTTCTTCATACTCGGATATTTACTCCAATCACCCGGTAACGAATCGAGATAATACACCATTAGTCTCGAAAGATCCATAGCAACCAACACCCAGTGACCACTGTAAAATAAAACAAAAATTTAGATGCATGAAAATTTTCTACGTAAAAGATATACATAGATTAGAATGAAATTATTAGAAAGAAAATCTAACCCGTTGCCAGAATTAAACGGTAAAAAATACAAACTGGGTGTAGTATTATCGCCGGCCACCATGAATCTATCGACTAGTTCATTCATTACGGATGTTGGATTTTTCGTTATAAACATTGTGTTGATACGGGAAGCAGCAATAAAATTGAATCGGTTACACAATTCAGTTCCCCGCATCAATGTGTCATACATATACCTTAAATAGAAACATAATAAACATTAGACTACTCATTGAAATGTGTAAATAAATTGTTCAACTAAGTAAATAATAGATTGATCGGAGTACCATATGTATGTATGAATGACAGCGATGCCCAATTCTTCGTGTTCAAAAAGTTGTTGCATGTCCTCCTTTGCAATTAATTCGGAATGAGCAATTCCGAAAACACCTTCATCCATATCTACACTACGGATGGCGCCGTGCATAATATCTGACTCTTCCACCATTTTCTCAAGACGCATCATAATTTGAGATTTTGTCCCGGACGTCGTTGGAATTTCCTTACTAGCTTTGTCCAACATTTGACCGGGAACCTAAAAATATAAATTAAATCATGACTTTTTGTGATGCAACAGAATCGTTGTGTATATAATTCAATGGGTATATATATTTGTACCTCTTTTTGAGATTTAGGATTTGTTTTTGTCCCGGACTTCGTTGGAATATCCTTACCAGTTTTTTTCAACATTCGACCGGGAACCTAAAAATTCATATAAATTAAATCATGACTTTTTGTGATGCAACAAAATAGTTGTGTATATAATTCAATGGATATATATATTTGTACCTCTTTTTGAGATTTAGGATTTGTTTTTGTCCCGGACTTCGTTGGAATATCCTTGCCAGTTTTTTTCAACATTCGACCGGGAACCTAAAAATTCATATAAATTAAATCATGACTTTTTGTGATGCAACAGAATCGTTGCGTATATAATTCAATGGGTATATATATTTGTACCTCTTTTTGAGATGCAACCGACTCGATGCGTCTTGAAATCCCTTTACCAGCTTTATGTGTGGGTCTTGTAGGAGTCTAACATTACCATGTAATAAGGATTGATTAAATATCATAATTGTAGCTGAATTGAAATGTGAATACTAAATATTCATAATCATTTAGAACATATATACCTCGGCATCTGGGAAAATTAGATCTGACGGCCATCCAACAAAGGATCCGACTGCATCTCGCATCAACGTTGTCTCTGAAACAACGTCAGGTAATGGTAGAAGCGCGTCCGTATCTAATACAAGGTCAACCGAAACTTTCATATATCCCACCGGGAGGGGATTATGGTGAAGTAATTCACCCGAAGTGTTGTGCACTTTTCCCTTGCCAACTATGCGATAAGTTGGTGACGATAGATACAGCTGACAAGGTGTAATGCCCTAAACCAATAATAAATATGTTATTGTTAACGTGTATATGTGTCAAGTAAAAAAGTGCTATTTTAATTTCATAATAACATATATAATTACCTCGGGAAATTTCGGTTGACAATTGATACTAGCTCGGTCACTAGTATCTTTTGCCTCGGAACCGCGCCTTTCCTCTCTATACCTTGCATTCTCCTTTTGCAGTTCGAGTACTTGTGCCCTTAACTCCGCCAAGGTCTCCATCACCTCTTTGTTGGTAGGATTTTTTATTTTTGGTTTTTTATAAAATGACGACGGAGTCACACCAAAACCCTTACCCTTCACACGACCGGAATACTCAGGAACATTTAGTACTCGACTAAGTAGGCTCCTGCAATCCTGGACCTCGGTTGAAGGTAAGGTTTGGGATAAAGTCTCCTGAAATATTATTAGAGGAGATTAAAAATGAATTATATGTCTAACAAAATTTTCGATATAATTAAAGAAATAATGTTATATATACTTACACATTCGTCATAAACATTTTGAACCGCTTCAACGACAGCCCCATCCTTCCCAACCCGAGCAGCCTTCCACAATACGTGCTCCGAAAGAGATGTTGCGTCACTTTTCTCCTCGGCTAGCTACACATTGAATCAGATTATAAGATCATCAATTATAACATATTGTGACAATGTATAAGCTCAGAGCATTTGAATATACTCACAATTCTTTGTTGTAACCGTGCATATCCCGTACGCCCTTTTTTGTACGGATACGCGGGTTTTGATGCCCTTTTCCGATTTTTGTCGCTTACTTCCTGGATAAAAAAGTTTAAGGCATATCAGAACCAAGTAACTTAACAATTGTATAATACCATAATTAATAGACATTACATGGAATTTTTCGTTTCTTCGTTTGGCGACAAAGTTATCCCATTCTTCGGTTGAAATAATCTCCGCATACTTCATTGGCCGTTCTGCTTCAACAAATTTTCCTTCCTCATCCTTGAGAAATTTGTTGGACAAAAAGGATCGAAATCCTCGGAGTCTTTTTCCGGCCAATTGAATACAATATTTTTGCCGGCTTTCATCGATGTGAAAGGATCTCTAAAAAACATACACATGGAGTGTGTTATTATAAGTAATATTATAACAATATATGGTCAACAAATAGTCAACAAAAAAAACATATAACAATATATGGTAAGTACCTGTATCTCGGACCATATTTTTTCTTTGCCAACCTTCAATTCCGGACTTCTCCAATTATCACATGTAATCGGAATATGTTGTCGAACAAGGAAACCAATGTAACTTGCCAACATTGAACCGTTAGGCTCAATTAGTTGGTCTTCAGCACTCCAATGTACTTCGAATTTTTCACCCTTGTCTCTTGCACGAATGATTGACTTCATAACAGTCAATCCTCGTTTGATTTCATTTTCAACATTGTTACGTGATCCACTCGCGTCATGGGTATCGTCTTGGTTACTAGCCATTTTATCTGTAATATAGAAATGATTCAATAAGACCCAAGTAAGACAATGACCATATTCGTGAAGCTACACAAAAAACACATTCATATACCTTCCATTTCTCTCATGTTACAACAATCTAAACTCTCTATTTTTTTCATCATTATTGAATACAAACTCACACACACCTACTGCATACAAAAGACCAATACAAACTTATGGTGTTTGGAACATAAACAAACTTGCATCCATAATCATCAAACTTCCAAGCACAAGCTCAAACACACTCCAAATGACATCAGTTTTCAATCAGAAATAAAAAACCTTACATAACCATACAACATACAACATTCAGTGATCAAAACCATACACAAAAAAATAACAAAAAATGATTTTCAACAAGGTGCTCATGAACACCATATAGTGCTCGTTTGCCCTAAACAACATTAATCAACATAATGCACAAAATGTAAAACTCAGTTTAGAAAATGCCCTAATCAAACACCTGAAAATACAAACTATTGAGAGAAATACCTGAAACTTTTAAGGGTACCCTTCAAGGTGACGGTAACGATGGAGAAGAAAGTGAACAGCGATGGTGGACGCAGATAACTCAGTGAACGTGAACGCAGCAGCAGAAAAAGGCGACGGCGACGACGACGGTGAGGGAGGGAGAACGAACGGAGGACGAGAGTAATCGCAGTAGAGAGAAAACCCAGTTACGTAAACGAAATAGCATATAGCGAGGGAAAATAAAGAGACATGCAGTATATGTTATAATTTTAATGTTTACTAAAGGGGACCTTAGAGGGCGCTTGTGTAAAAAAAGCGTCCTCTAAAGGGGGCCTAAGAGGGGGCTTCTAAAAGCGCTCTCTAAGGCTTTCCAAAAGCGCCTTATAAACTGGAAATGTACATGGACTTAGAGAGCGCTTTTTTAAAAGCGCCCCCTCTAAGGGTACCCTTAGAGGGCGCTTTCATAAACGCGCCCTCTATTGGTGTCCCTCCATTTCCTCATTATTTTTTCGCTTCACTTTAGAGGGCGCTTTGTTACAAAAGCGCCATCTAAAGTGCGCTGTCTATTCCAGTTGTTCGCTCCTTATTTTTTCTCTTCACTTTAGAGTGCGCTTTTGTAATAAAGCGTCCTCTAAGGTGCGCTGTCTATTCCAGTTTTTGGCGTAGTGTATTCACTTTCTTTATTTGCTCTTGTATTTCCTATGTTTTCTTATGAGTTCTATTTTGTCTCTTTATTTTGGAAAACTTGTTTACATTTGATTTCTTGGTTATTATTGTTAAAGAAAATGTAACATGATTAAATAGCTTCTTTTGCTTCCACAATAAGATGTAAGAGAAATGTAAGAGAGAGAGAAGAGACGATCCTGTTTGTTTATTTGAGAGAAGAGAGAATCTTGTTTTTTATTTCTTTTGTTTTTTCTCATCGCCACTTGTCACTTTGTGATAGGTTCATTTTTTTGAATTTCAAAATAAATTATGGATGGGTGTGTACCGCCCCTCCCCCATTTCAGCTCCTTTCCTTTTCTTTTCTTTTTCTTTTTTTATTACGTATTTTATTTATTTAACTTAGATTTATTTATTTTTGTTTTATTTTCATTTATGAGATTGGGCCTTAGGCCCATAGTTATTTTCTTTAGCACCTCCAAGTCTATGAATACACTATTCTCATGTAATTTCTTATCTTTTATTATATTATTTTATTTATTTGCATTTAATTTAATTAGTTTTAATTATTTAATTAGTTATAGTTTAATTTATTAATTTACTTTTTAATTGTTAAACATATTTTTGGGGTTTAGTTCTTTCTTAATTATCAAGTAAATTAATTGATTATTTGTGAGTCGATTTTCATGTGATTAGTTGATTTAATTGAGTTATTTATATCCATGGTCATATCCTCGCACATGTAAATAACCCTTTTTGCGTTAACTTCACTAACACTTCAAATCAATTCCAACTTTTTATCACTTCAAACTATTTTCAATTTAAATCTCTTCAAAACATTTTTCTTAATAAAATCGGAAGAAAAAGATTACCGGGGTGAAAGGTCCAGTCGTAATCCCGAATATTAGGCCCAAGTTGTAAGAGCTTGCAAGCCATAAGTATTCGTCTTCTCTTCAAAACACTCCAATTCTCAAACCATTTTCATGAGTAAGTTGGAAGAAAAAGATCATTTGGATGAAATATCCAGTCGTAATCCCGAATATTAGGCCCAAGTTGTAAGAGCTTGCAAGCCATACATATTCGCCTTCTCCTCAAAATACTTATAAATATTCAAACTCCTTTTCTCAATAAAATCTGAAGAAAACGATTATCCTAGATGGAATACTCAGTCGTAATCCCGAATATTAGGCCCAAGTTGTAAGAGCTTGTAAGCCCTATGTATTCGTCTTCTCCTATAAAACACTTGTAAATATTCAAACTTACTTTATCAATAAAATTGAAAGAAAAAGATTACCTGGGTGAAAGGTCCAGATGTAGTCATGAGTATTAGACCCAAGTTGTAAGAGCTTGCAAGTCATAAATACTCGTCTTTCAAGCCCAAAAATACATCAAACCAATTAAACTTTTTTCCGTCGCCATGCGATTGATCATAAAAACCTTTTCAGAAACGAAAGATATCTTGTCTTAAGATGATGTAAAGCAATGCTTCGTCCATAATTGTTGAGTTGAGATAAATGGCGTTTTTCCGAATGTTGATTTGTAAATCCATTCGATGTGTGGTATGCGCCTGCTCCTCATCTATTTTGGGCAAAATAATGTTTTTCGTAGATTAATACAATATAGCTTTCGCTAAAATCGACCAACAAACAAACATTTTCTACCCAAAACTACGTAAGCCTTGAGTTCTCTATTGCACCCGGAGATACGTAGGAGCAGGATTTGTAAATCTTGTCTGACCCATTAATAAAAAACTTAGGTTTAGTCTCATTCGTTGCAAAATCCAAAAACATTCTTCTCTCTTCTATTCTTTCTTTCCCACCTAATAACTCAAGAAGTCTAACATTTCTAAGCTAACACTAACACACACAACTAACCTAATGGTTCCCGTTGAGTACAACAGACGTAAGGGGTGCTAATACCTTCCCCTTGCGTAATCGACTCCCGAATCCTGATTTGGTTGGGACGACCATAATCATTGTCGTTCTTTCTTGGGTTTTATCGATATTTCCCCTTTCCTTTTTAGTAATAAATAAAGTTTGGTGGTGACTCTGTTTAGTCCACCATGCGAGCGTCCGATTGCGCTTCGCTAAGTCGTGTTCTCATTTTTCGAGGTGTGGCAGATGGAGACTCTGTTGGGGAATGATGTTTCCCTAAGTGAGTCAAGCCTAGTTAGGTCATTTGTATGCCTTTGTTTGTTTACTTGTGTGACTTTTCTTTATTGCTTTTGTTATCTTTATTGTCATATTGATATAATATGTTGTATTGGTTCCATTATACTTTGGTACTTGGATACTCTGATTGCAAACCTTGTGGAAAAGACTTTTTACCCGAGTCTCGAGTAAAAACATAAGATAGGATGAGGTTGAGTAGTGCGGGTCTACGAGATGAATTTCTCATTGGGTCAGTAGGAGATCCTCACTTAGAGTAGATCCTTTGGAGGATGTATTCGCTCGGCAAGTAAGTTGCTGTAAGCTTTGATATTTTCATCAGGATCCATGACTCTAAGGACCACTTGTAGAACCTTAATCCTTTGGCCAACTAGGAAAGATGGTTGTGTAGTGTGGGTCTGCGTGATGAATTTATCGTTGGGTCGACACGAGAATCTCACTTAGAGTAGATTCTTCGGATGGAGTTGATGTCCAACAAGTAAGTTGCCATTGGCAGCAAACAGTCTAATGGATCCATGACCCTAGGAACCTTTTTTGAAACCCTAGATCATACCCGGTGAGAACCTATTCTTGGAAAGCAATCAGATTCATCAGTACCTCAGACTTTTGAACCTGTGTATTGAAAAAAAAACAAATATGCATGGCTTGCATTGCATTCATTCACATTCCATTGCATCTGCATCTCATCAGAATGCATGTCATTTTCCATTTTCCAGACAAAATACAAAAAAAACTCATCCATCCTTTGTCCATGATCAACAAAGTGATTCCCGACACACGCTTAGAACAAAGAACCATATCTCATGAGATGATGGGCGAGCTAAGGAAAAGTCAACAAGAATTGAAGTAGGAACTCAATCTTTTGAAAAGCCAGATGGGATGGGTCTTGGAAACCCTGCAAGCCATATTGAGAAAAGGGGATCATCTCATACCTATTGCTGAAATGGGAGGAGCTACTGCTCCACATCCATCTGGTGTTACCCCAAGTCAAGGGAAATTGTATATGGCAACTCCTCACCTACCAGCATATGGACCTCCCTTAGGATGTCATCATCAATATCCTCTGGCTATTCCTCCTCAAAATCACCGAAGTCATGTTCGAAGCAAAAATCAGAATCAGAACAAGGGGAACAAAGATAACAACGACCCGATTCTCGTGCCATATAGCAAGCTCTACCCACAGCTGATCCAGAATGCTTTGGTGACCCCTCGAGCTCTCACACCTACATCATCATACATTCCATGGTACAATCCAAATGCAACATGTGAATTCCATAAAGGGGAAGTGGGACATAACCTAGATTCTTGCTTAGCGCTGAAAGCCTTGGTATGAGAACTGATTAACAAAAAGAGCTTAGTCTTTGAAGAAGATCACCATAAGGTCAAGTGCGGATACCATACTGGAACAATGGGGCACTCCATCGAGGAATGCAAGAGTTTTAAGTTTAAGCTGCAAAGATTAATTGACATAAGGTCACCAACACTCAAGGAGGAAGGCTCAGGTACATATATCTTGATTTCTGGGTCTGGTAATGAGAAAGGCAAAGGACCGCTGAAACCCGTCATGGTTTTGTACCACAAGGAAGAGGTCATGGATGTGACTAACGAGATATCATTGTTTCCCAGTAAGAGCATTGAGACATCTCCTTGGATTTCCAATATCACGACCTATGCCAACGGAAGCAAAGGAGAAGTGAGTAGTGGATCCAAGAGGGTTGCGTCCAATGATGAGATTGAAGGAAAAGAATTTGAAGATCGTCATACAAATGTCAAAAAGCTTCTTGATCCCAACCTCCACGTGGCTGAAAATGAGCAGTTAGCAATGCCCCAAGTGCCATACCAGCAACCACTACCTTTTGGTCTTCATTACCAACAATCCTGGTTTTCTTCTCATCCAAATCAACAAGCCCAAGGCCCGAGATATCGAAATCAGCACAGGCCTTAAAATAACTTGGAAAGAAGAAATGATCCTCGTCATCCAATCCTCATGACATATAGTCAACTTCTACAACCTCTAATTCAAAACTCGTTGGTGGTTCCCAAGTCTCTTAAGTCGGTTCCACAACCTTACCCACCCGGGTATGACCCAAATGTGAAATATGGATATCATGTCGGATCAAAAGGCCATTCAACTGAAGACTGCAATGCTTTCAAAGCCAAAGTACAACAACTGATTGACAACAGGTACATAGCCTTTCAAGAAGGAAGCTTGGTGGTGAACGTCAACCTATCGCCCAAATAAGTGCGAAGACCTCAAGGGGTGTCTCCCGAAGTTAATGGATCAAGTTTGAAGAAGTCAATTCCCTAAAGCTGGCAATCATTTGGTTGTTTCAGCATTTCTTTTGTAATTTCCTTGCATGCTAATTGTTAGTTGCTTTTAAGCATTGTTGTTTTCTTTGAATTGGTAAGATTGATGAAATGTTTATGCATCTTTTGAATTAATCCATTCGTATTCACTCGTTTTTCATTTATGTTAAAAATAAAAATACTTCTCTCATTCACTTTTGTTTATCAAACCGTTGTGTTAATAAAGATTGGAAGGAGGATGATAAAAACGAAACACCTGAAATTGTTGTGGTATGCTTTTGAAGAAAACCTTGTCAATGATGTAAGGCATTGTTTCAAATCGCCAAACACTAAAGAGATAAGGAGTTAATCCCTAGTCAACCACTTTGAGCCTAGAAGTTGGTGTTTTTTTCGGATCTAAAACCCTTAATCTTAACCTGGGGCAGGGTAGTAGTGTTCAGATAGTTTGATCGTGCATTCGATCTTTCAAAAGAATTCGTCCATCTGTACACCCTCAAATTAGGTTCAACCACGTGTATCCTTCATGCACATGTTGAAGTGTCGAAGAAGCTGAGAAAAGCTAAAATTAGTGTTGGTTGATCCTCATCCACCAATAATATGGTAGTCAACACCTTTAAAAAAAAGAGAAAAAAGCCCGCTAAGTCAAATACCACAAAATGACTTAGGTAAAAGTTAGGGCATTCCGATGGACCGAAAGCTTCAAAGAAGCGGTCCAGGAAAAATTAGGGATAAAGAAAAACAAAAAAAGAGGTCCTCAAATCCTTAACAAAACAAAGCAAAATAAGGTGATTGCCATTTCAAGAAAATTCGTCTTGAATCCTCATCATACCTTCGGACCCTCTTGGAAGTCGAATGAGTGTATCAAATTAACTGAATGTAGGAATTGGAGATCATCAAGAAGAAGGGGTTGGTTAAAATTAAATTTGAGCCTTATATCCTTTTGTTTAAAAAAACATAAACCATGCCAAATTTCAAACCTTAAAAGACCTAATTGAGGCATGATTTATTCTGAAAGCATACTACAACAAGGTTGTATTAACCTGACTCCAAACGATTTTTGTTAATCATTTGATCGCACCAACTTGCATACTGTGAATGACTAAATCATCATTGTGTTCTTATCAGTGACCCGTTCACTGTATTTCACCCGTTCATATCAATAAATTTTGATTTCAAATTTTTGCATAAGCACTGCATTAAAATTATCATTTTTGAACGAACAATCTTATTTGCGAGTCAGCACACTTAGCATCAAAGAAATTCCAACAATATACAGTTGAGGAACTTGATAAAGTGAAAGAAGTCCAGTCATGGAAAAATCACTTTGAGTATCATTCAATCCAAGCCAATCACCCCAAGGTTCAGTTAGCCAAGAGTAGTTTGCTTCAAGACTCAGACTGGGGCAAGCCACCTCAGAAGCTCATTGAGTCCACTATCCAAAGACAGTCAATCAGAAGTCTACCATTCCAGGTTTTGGTTAATCAGGGTTAGATCACTGTGGTATTTAAACATTGGGGTAAGTCATCTCGAGATCGTCTCATGTCAAGTTGTTTCAAACTCACTTTCAGCTATTTTTTCGGCCACTTTTTGATCAGCTCGAGACTGTTTAACCGGTCAAAATTTATTTCAAAATTAAAAGAAACACTGTATTTTTCCAATAAGTTTATTTCTCACTAATCATTTGGTGCATTCATTTTAATTTTTTGAGCACTTTTGTGCCAGACTTTTTTTCATCTTGAGTGATTTTATTTTTATTTCTTTGTCAAAAAAGGTCATAATAATTAATTAGAATTTTTTATGTTTTGGTTCTGATTTAATTTAATTTATTTATATTAGTATTATTTTTATCTAATTTGTTTATAACAATTTTTATACTAACAACACTCTAAGAGGCATTGTTGGTATTAAATAAGTTGGTAACCCTAATGTGCCAACTATATAACCATACACTTGACAATGAAAGAAGAAGAAAATTTAACCTAGACCAATCCCACAAACCCAAGCGGCGCCCCACAATCACAAATGAGATTCTCTCTCTCCAATTGAAAAAATAAAACGTAAAAAGGTTTTCTTCAAAAAAGTTTCACTAACATTTCTACCTACCTTTCTTCATAAACCTTTATGTGATCCCTACATTTTTCTTCTTGTTGCAACAGAAGCATTACATCTCAAACAACACTAAAATATCCTTCTTTTCACTACCACCTTACCACACTTCATTTTTCATAATAAATCTTCATACACACTCATCCTCTCTCTCCATGTCAATTAGAAAATATAAAGAGTAAAAAGAGAGATAAGAGAAAATTAGTAGAAAAAATGGTGACATTATTCACTAAAACTATCCACTACTAACTCATTTTATCTAAAATTTCATTTCCAACTTACCTCACACATATCTATTGCATATCTCAACAAAGTTCCACACATTTCCTTCACCACAATCATGAACACCATGAACAACACATAGAAATAACAACAACCACCCTTCCATTTTTATTCTTCTCACAAAACATACTCACTCATCCATATCCATTTTTCTCACAAAATCACTCCAAATCTGTTTCATTTCTTCTAGCAGCGGTATCTTTCTCACCATAATTGTCTTCTTCATTTTCTTTATTTGCTGTTGTGTTTCCTATGTTTTCTTATGACTTCTATTTCGTCTCTTTATTTTGGAAAACTTGTTTACATTTGATTTCTTGGTTATTATTGTTAAAGAAAATGTAACATAATTAAATAGCTTCTTTTGCTTCCACAATAAGATGTAAGAGAGAGAGAAGAGACAATCCTGTTTGTTTATTTGAGAGAAGAGAGAATCTTGTTTTTTATTTCTTTTGTTTTTTCTCATCGCCACTTGTCACTTTGTGATAGGTTCATTTTTTTGAATTTCAAAATAAATTATGGATGAGTGTGTACCGCCCCTCCCCCATTTCAGCTCCTTTCTTTTTATTTTCTTTTTCTTTTTTTATTACTTATTTTATTTATTTAAATTAGATTTGTTTATTTTTGTTTTTATTTTCATTTATGAGATTGGGCCTTAGGCCCATAGTTGTTTTCTTTAGCACCTCCATGTCTATGAATACACTATTCTCATGTAATTTCTTATCTTTTATTATTTTATTTTATTTATTTACATTTCATTTAATTAGTTTTAATTATCTGAATTAATATTTATTAATTATTTAATTAGTTATAGTTTAATTGAATAATTTACTTTTTAATTGTTAAACATATTTTTGGGGTTTAGTTCTTTCTTAGTTATCAAGTAAATTAATTGATTATTTATGAGTCGATTTTCATGTGATTAGTTGATTTAATTGAGTTATTTCTATCCATGGTCATATCCTCGCACATGTAAATAACCCTTTTCGCGTTAACTTCACTAACACTTCAAATCAATTCCAACTTTTCATCACTTCAAACTATTTTCAATTTAAATCTCTTCAAAACATTTTTCTTAATAAAATCGGAAGAAAAAGATTACCTGGGTGAAAGGTCCAGTCGTAATCCCGAATATTAGGCCCAAGTTGTAAGAGCTTGCAAGCCATAAGTATTCGTCTTCTCTTCAAAATACTCTAATATTCAAACCATTTTCATAAGTAAGTTGGAAGAAAAAGATTATCTGGATGAAATATCCAGTTGTAATCCTGAATATTAGGCCCAAGTTGTAAGAACTTGAAGCCATAAATATTCCTCTTCTCTTCAAAATACTTGTAAATATTCAAACTTCTTTTCTCAATAAAATCTGAAGAAAAAGATTATCCTGGATGGAATACTCAGTCGTAATCCCGAATATTAGGCCCAAGTTGTAAGAGCTTGTAAGCCCTATGTATTCATCTTCTCCTCTAAAACACTTGTAAATATTCAAACTTATTTTATCAATAAAATTGAAAGAAAAAGATTACCTGGGTGAAAGGTCCAGATGTAGTCCCGAGTATTAGACCGAAGTTGTAAGAGCTTGCAAGTCATAAATACTCATCTTTCAAGCACAAAAATACATCAAACCAATTAAATTTTTTTCCGCCGCCATGCGATTGATCATAAAAAACCTTTTCATAAATGAAAGATATCTTGTCTTAAGATGATGTAAAGCAATGCTTTGTCCATAATTATTGAGTTGAGATAAATGGTGTTTTTCCGAATGTTGATTTGTAAATCTATTCGATGTGTGGTATACGTCCGCTCCTCATCTGTTTTGGGCAAAACAATGTTTTTCGTCGATTAGTAAAATATAACTTTCACTAAAATCGACCAATAAACAAACATTTTCTACCCAGAACTACGTAAGCCTTGAGTTCTCTATTGCACCCGGAGATACGTAGGAGCAGGATTTGTAAGTCTTGTCAGGCCCATTAATAAAAAACTTAGGTTTAGTCCCCTTTGTTGCAAAATCCAAAAACATTTTTCTCTCTTCTATTCTTTCTTTCCCACCTAATAACTCGAGAAGTCTAACATTTATAAGCTAACACTAACACACACAACTAACCTAATGGTTCCTGTTGAGTACAACGGACGTGAGGGGTGCTAATACCTTCCCCTTGCGTAATCGACTCCCGAGTCCTGATTTGGTTGCGACGACCATAATCATTGTCGTTCTTTCTTGGGTTTTATCGGTATTTTCCCCTTCCTTTTTAGGAATAAATAAAGTTCGGTGGCGACTCTGTTTAGTCCATCATGTGAGCGTGCGATTACGCTTCGCTAAATCGTGTTCTCATTTTCGAGGTGCGACAAATAGTAAGAGTTAATACAAAAGGATTGACTCAAAATGCATGATCACTTCATTAATATTACCATTAAAAGAAAACAACAATGTTTAAAAATAAATAGCACTTAACAAACAAAGAAAATACAAACGCAAAGGATAACAATCAACTATTATACTTTAGCTTTGAAAGCTTTACAGTCTTCAGTCGAGTGCCCTATCGATCCAACATGCTATCCACATTGCACATATGGATCATACCTAGGTGGGAATGGTTGGGGAACCAACCTAAGAGACTTGGGAACCACCAACGAGCTTTGAATCATAGGTTGTAGAAGTTGGGTGTACGACACAGGATTTTGATCAAGATGAGATTTCCTTCTTTCTAAGTTGTTGCGAGGCCTATGATGGCTCTGATGTTGATTATGATATCGTAGACTTTGAGCTTGGTGATTCGATTGAGAAGCAATCCAAGGTTGCTAGTATGGTACTATAGGCATTGTTGGTTGCCTATAAGGACATCATGGTGCTGGAAATGGTGACCACTGAGAAGATGAAAGACCATAAGGTTTTGATGGTGCACCATGAGAATACTTAACATCTTCCACGACTGCATTAATTACACCCTCTTCTTCTTCTTGGGAGTTGTTGAGGGATTCAGTCTCACTAGTTTTGTTGCTCAAGGCTTCTTGGATTTTTCCACTCTTGAGACTACTCTTGATGCGTTCTCCAACTTTCACCAGGTCAGACAATCTTGATGACACAACGCCTACCATTCTTTCTAAGTATGAGCTCTGCAGGGTATCCATGAACAAATCAACCAATTCCCTATCTAAGAGTGGTGGTTGGACTTAGGCTGCCAATTCTCTCCATCGTTGTGAATATCCTCTAAAGGATTCGTTGCTCTTTTGAGATAAGCTTTGCAGCTGCCTCCAATCTGGAGCCATGTCCAAGTTATATTTGTACTGCTTTAAAAAGGCATTGGATAAGTCTTCCCATGAATGAATATGGTTTCTTTCTAGTTTCATGTACCAACTCATTGCTACCTCACTCAAACTGTCTTGAAAATGGTGAATCATCAACTTATCATCGTGAGTATATGAGGTCCTTTTTTGATAGAACATCACCAAATGTTATCTTGGGTAGATATCCCCTTTGTACTTCTCAAATTTGGGTACTTTAAGTTTCAGAGGTATAACCAGGTCTAGCACTAAACACATGTCATCAAGTCTCAGCGTGCTAAAGCCTTCCACAACCCTCAATCGTTTCTTAAGATCACAACCTATTTCTGCAACTTTAACCACTTGAGAATGCTCCATTTTAGTCATCAGATGGGCACCTTGAGAATCTAGCACATTCCTTATAAAGTAAGGACCATCTTCATCACTATGAACATTTGGGTTCTTCTACACCATGGGGATCTTACTTGATACTGAAATATGCACCGAATGAGGTTGGGTAGGAACTTGTTGAGGAGCATAGTTAGGGAGAAGATCATATATCAGGTTAGTCACCATAGTAAAGCCTGGTGGCGAACTAACATTCTCCGTAATAACATGTTGAAGATTTGACATAGCTACCACATGTTCCAACATCTGGTCTACTTGGCCTTTCAAGACGTATGCGTTCCCTCTTATCTCCGCTTGATCCAGATTTAAATGCTCAAAGGTCCTTCAACAGCTACCACAAGTTCAATATGGGTGTCGGAAAATCAACTAGCTGGTTATAGACAAAGACGAAATGAGTTTATTTGGATAAGATATGCATGCATGTGTCATACCCCAAAATTTTCCCTCCCTTTTTCATTCTTCATCCAACCTTAGACCTAAGATTCATCTATACCCATTCATGATTCACTCAGATGCATCATGCATTCATATTAATACAAGCATCATAGATTCAAAGTTGGTGGTTGATTCAAACTAAGGATTTGTTAGAGGATTGGAGAATTGCTCATCATATGGAGTGCAAACCCTAATTCCATGCTCTCTTGGATATTCATTCATGGAGTTCACCTTATAACATTCATTTATGCATTCAAACCCTAATTCCTGATTTACTGTTCTTTGACCTTATGAGCTTTCACCTGTGTATCAAGAAACCCTAATCAGGGATGACTGGTCTTAGGTGCCATTTGAATTTAACTTTTGACCATAGGATGAACTGAAACCCTAAATCCTAGGGGGGAGATTCTTTCCATACATCTTGTCATACATGGCATATGAGAATCATCCACTTGACTTACATGTCCACTTGCTTGGGTTTTCATCTGGTTCAAGGTTTGTTCACACATCCATCCATATGATGCTTTCAAGATTCCTAGGTCTCTGGTCCATGCTTGCATCAATGCATTGGTCTTTTGGTCCTTGATTTGTCATTTGATCCATTGTGGTTCAAGCCATTATAAGACATCATTTTGGGTCCATCTATGCATTTGATCATACTCATTCGTATGGCTTTGAAGATATATTATTGTTTCAGGTCATTATACATTCAATGCCCTGCTTTACACAAGTCCATTTTACACAAGAAATCCCTAGTCTAAAACCCACAATTGACTTTGGTCATCTATTGACTTTTTGGTCAACAAGTTGACCAAAGTCAACCATCTTCCTTAAGTCCGTTTTGATCCATTCTCTAGGCCATTTTGTTCATGTGAATCCATGTCATTTTTGCTACTAACTTTTAATCCAAATGAACATGACTTATGTTTGTTCCATATTTCAATTTACAATCTGTAACATAGTCCATAACCATTAATTGAACCATTCATTGACATTCAATTTAAAACCTTTCCATCCTTATACTTTCCATGCGCAAAATAGAACCATTTAATATTGCATTCAACATAATTCAATAACCTTCCATACAAATGCCATGCCATAAATTCATTCAAACCAATTCAATTCTTTCATTCAATAACATTCATTTCAACCCAAATTTTTAAAGTCCAACTTAATTCCATAACTAGACAAGGTCATTTATTCAAATATCCATTCAAACAAAACTTTACAATCAATACACATTCATGATTTCCATATTTCATTCAATACAACTTTCAATATCAATTTGTAAATTCATTCCAAATTTCCATTTCATAACAATTACATAGTTCACATCACATTACAATTTACATTGATTCAATTCACAAATTTACAAAAACTCCAAGTCCAAAGTTCTTCAATCCAAATAACCATTAACCAATTAACTCAAGTTTCTTTCTTCCTAGTAGTAACTCAATTTCAACTTCACTGATTAACCAATGCACCAACCCAAATGTGTTTCCTTTGAAGTTGTCGGTTACTTAGACGAAGAGCTTCGTAGTGTGCAGACATACAATTATTTCTGCAAGGATTTAGAAAATGTTAAGAATCATGTGAAAGATGTTAATCATAAGCTAAAGAGGTAAAATGCACCTATTATTGGGAATCATATTGTTATCGGTAATGATGACCATTATGCTGTTGTGATCACGAACTTGAGGCCATCAATTTCACTAACTAATAGTGATAAGGGACCGAACAACCTGCAAGCAACAATGGATTTGTTTCAGAGTTCAAAATTGTAGCAACAATGGAGTCATACTGTTACATAACAGGATCATGACCAAAACCTGCAAAGTTCCCAATAACTCACGATGAAAATGGAAGGTTAAAATTGTTGGATGATTAGAATAAGTCAAATGCAGTGTAATTGGCTTTTGAAGTGTTTTTGGAGAATAGCTTATTTGAGAAGCTATTTTGGAAGGCTTCTTGTTTGCTGCAGAAATAGCAATTTCCTGAAGCCAAAACAGAAAAACAGTTTTGTTTTATTAGGCAGTTTTGGATGTTTTGTTTAGTCTGTTTGTTTAGTGGTTTGTACACTATAAATAGACCTCAATTGTAATATTTGTGGTTAATGCCTTCAGATAATGCCATTCAATATTCTCATCTCAATTTTTCTTATTTCTCTATTTTCATCATCTTCCTCAATTAACCTTTCTACCACCAAAATAACAACTTCCACCATTGATTCACCTTGAACAAGTTTGATCTTGTTCCAACATTTGGCATCAGGAGCTTTGGTTCTGATCCTATTCCGCTGCAATCATGTCCATTTCAAACGATAATATACCCAGCAACCTTCCAATTCTTGATTCGAAGAACTACGACAAATGGTGCAAGCAAATGAAAGTCTTGTTCGGTTATCAAGATGTGCTTGATGTGATTACCACCGGTGTTACTCCTCTTGTTGAAGAGGCTACTGCATCCCAGCAAGCTACTCACAAAGAAGAGAAGAAGAAAGACTACAAAGCTCTCTTCTTGATACATTCTTGCGTCGATAGTGACAACTTTGAGAAAGTTGGCGATTGTGACTCGGCAAAGCAAGCTTGGGGGATTCTTGAGAAGGCTTATGCAGGGGCAAACAAAGCGAAGGTTGTGAGGTTACAAACTCACAAACGTCAATTTGAGTTACTTCAAATGGAAGAAAAGGAAACGGTCAACGATTATGTGACGCGTGTTTCGCGTTTGGTGAATCAAATGAAGTCTTGCGGTGAAGCTGTTTCGGAGCAGAATATTGTATCGAAAGTGTTGCGTTCTTTAACACCTAGATTCGATAACATTGTGGTTGCGATTGAAGAATCGAAGGACCTCAAGACTATGACCAAAGATGAGCTTCAAAGCTCATTGGAAGCTCATGAACAAAGGATGGATGAAAGAGGAAATGATAAGGCGAAAGCGGAAGTGGCTTTGCAAGCTCGTTTAAATGAAAAGAACAAGAGATCGAAAGGGAAATGGTCTTCTAGAAGTAAGAAGAATTTACAGAATTTTGGTGGAAAAGATCCACAAAATTCAAAGGGGCTAAATGGTGAAGGAAGCTCCAAAGAGGGTAATCAAAGCGCCTACAAACCACTCGACAAAAGTTCCATGAAGTGTTATAATTGTCAAAGGTTTGGGCATTTTTCGAGAGAATGTCGCTCAAAATGCAAGGAAAATGATGCGGATGAGGCTAAGGTAGCTAGGCAAGAAATGGATGATGAAAATACGCTTCTTGTGGTGATTACGGAGGAGAATAATGGCATGGACAACAGTAGAAAGTTACTGGACAGCAACTGCTGCAGTACCGAAAAAGTGTAGAAAATGCGTTCGGAGAAAAACGCATTGGTAACGGTTCGAGATGGAGTTCAAGGTAGTGATGAGTGGTACTTGGATTCTGGTTGTTCGACTCATATGACTGGTAGAAAGGATTGGTTCGTGAAGATCAATCAAGCCACGCGAAGTAGAGTGAGATTCGCAGATAACACGACTTTAGCGGCCGACGGTGTCAGTGATGTTTTGATCATGAGAAGGGATGGTGGTCATTCCTTGATCAAAGATGTATTGTATATTCCTGGAATCAAATGTAATCTTTTAAGTATTGGCCAATTGCTTGAAAGGAATTACACGATTCGCATGGAAAACAAGGTTTTGCGTGTTTTGGACCAAAACGGTGTTTTGATCCTTAAGGCTCCTATGGCTGCCAATAGAACTTTCAAGATTGAGTTGAAAGTTATGGAGCATAGGTGCTTAGCTACTGCTGCAAGTCGTGAAGAATGGTTATCACACTACCATCTCGATCATCTCAACTTTTGAGACCTCGACGCGTTACATAGGCACGGTATGGTGTTCGGGCTGCCACGGATTAATATTCCATCTGAAATATGTGATGAGTGTGTGCAAGGGAAGCAACACAAGAGTAATTTCAACAAGGATGCGGGTCATAGGACCAAGCATCACCTTGAGGTGGTGTATTCCGATGTATGCGAACCAATGCAAGTCAATTCGTATGGAGGCAACCGATACTTCGTCACGTTTATTGATGATTTTAGTAGGAAGCTATGGATTTATCTCATTAGGAGGAAGGATGAGGTGTTTGAAGTGTTCAAACGGTTCAAATCCATGGTTGAGCGACAAAGAGGTCACAAACTCAAAATTCTCAAAACCGACGGTAGAGGCGAATTTACTTCGGGTGAATTTAGGAGTTATTGTGATGACGAGGGTACAACGCGTGAGGTTGTACCACCTTATACGCCTCAGCAAAATGGTGTTGCCGAGAGGAAAAATCGGACGATTATGAACATGGTGCGTAGCATGTTGAAAGCGAAGAATTTACCGAAGAGCTTTGGGGTGAAACCGTTTCTACTACCGCCTATTTGCTGAATAGGTGTCCTACAAAAAAGCTTGAAAAGGTTACTCTAGAAGAGGTATGGTCCGGATTCAAACCGAGTTTGAGTCATTTGCGTGTTTTCGGTTTGCTAGTGTTTCGACATATTCCGGGTCAACTTCGAAAGAAGTTAGATGACAAGGGTGAAAAAATGTTGCTTGTTGGTTATCATCCTACTAGAGGCTACGAGTTGTTTGATATGAGTAGCAAGAAGATCGTGATTAGTCGAGACATGATCATGGATGAAATTCGGACTTTTGACAGCAGAATTTCTGCTATACCAGTCCAGGAAATTGATTCCTAAAAAGGGGAAATCGATTTCCAGCCCGAAATTGCACTTCCTGAAGCTATTGAGATTCGAAATGCAGGCCCAGAAATTGATTTACCACATGGGGAAATCGATTTCCTGGGAGGAAATTTGAATTTTCAGCCTGTTAATGATGCTGGACAACAACCATTCGCAACGGAGAATGGTGAATCGAATAGACGACCGGCGAGGCAGAGAGGTATGCCTCAAAGACTTCGAGATTGTAAGGTATTCCGTGATAGTGATATCAATAACGATGGTGATCTCATTCATTTCGCTTTAATGACCGAATCCGAACCGGTAGATACGGAGGAGGCATTAAGCGATCCAAAGTGGATGAATGCAATGAAGGAAGAGCTTGAATCGATTGAGAAAAACAATACTTGGATGTTGGTTGACTTACTGAAAGGTAAAAAGGCAATTGGTGTGAAGTGGGTCTTCAAAGTGAAAGCGAATCCGAAAGGCGAGATAATCAAGCATAAGGCTCGATTAGTTGCAAAGGGATTTTTGCAAAAGGAAGGCATAAACTTTGATGAGGTATTTGCTCCAGTTGCTCGACATGAAACCATTCGGTTAGTTGTTGCGATATCAAACAACAATAGCTGGCCGTTATATCAAATGGACGTCAAATCGGCATTTTTGAATGGTCCATTGGATGAGGAGGTGTATGTTGGACATCCCCCTGGTTTTGTTGTTCAAAATCAAGAGGCAAGGGTCTACAAGTTGAGGAAGGCACTCTATGGTTTGAAAAAAGCTCCAAGAGCTTGGAGCAAACACATAAATGGTTTTCTTAACGACATTGGTTTCAAAAAGTGTGTGTCCGAGCATGGTATTTATGTGAAATCGGGTGCAAGCGAAGGAGTAATCATAATTTGTCTATATGTGGACGATTTGTTGATTACTGGAAGTTGTGAAAAGTACATTTCAAGCTTCAAAGAAGAGCTTATGAAGGAGTTTGAAATGAGTGACCTTGGGTATGTGAAGTACTTCTTAGGCATAGAGTTCCAAAAGACAAAGTTGGGGCTGCTCATGCATCAAAGTAGGTATGCTTTGGAGATCTTAAAGAGGTGTGATATGGAGCATTGTAATGCTGCCATAACTCCAGCCGAGGCACGGTCACAACTATCCAAAAGCGAGGAAGAGCAAGATATGGATCCGACTCAATACCGGAGATTGATTGGATCATTGCGTTATTTGTGCAATACGCGGCCAGATTTAGCATTTAGTGTCGGTATTGCTAGTAGGTTCATGGAGAGGCCAAAGGTATCACACTTGGCAACGGTTAAGAGGATCCTTCGTTATGTGAAAGGTACTCTTGGCTGTGGAATTTTGTTTCCGGCAAGTGACACGGGCAGAAGGTGCAATTTACTTGGATACACCGACTCCAATTGGTGCGGAGATAAAGATGATCAAAAGTCTACGACTGGTTATGTCTTTATGTTCGGCGGAGCACCAATCTCTTGGTGTTCTAAAAAGGAGCCGGTGGGTGCTCTCTCTTCTTGCGAGGCGGAGTACATTGCAGCGTCATTGTGTGCATGCCAAGCTGTGTGGCTTGTGAACTTACTGCATGAGCTGGATAACAAACAAAACACTAACAAAAACAAAGAAAACACACGATTCCCTCCCCCATACTTAAACTAAGCATTGCCCCTGCACCTTCCGGACCATCCTTGGAGGATCTTGTTAAGCAAATGGCCGTGAACAACCTCCAGTTCCAACAAAGGACCGATGCTAGCATTCAGACCTTGAACACGCAAATGGGACAATTTGCTACTCAAATAAATAACATGAAAGCCCAAGGGTCGAACCAGCTTCCAACCCAAACAGTTGTCAATCCAAAGGATTCTAATGCTAATGTGAGTGCGATTTCGTTGAGATCTGGAAAGGTTACAGAAACAACCCCAGAAAAAAATAAAAACATGGTTAGTGTAACACTTGAAAATAAACCTGAACCTTCTATTGTTGTTGAGGTTGAAAAAAAGTATGTATCATCAATCCTTTTCCCAGAAAGAGTACTGAAAAATAAGAAGATTGACGAGGAGGAGCATTCTGTTTTTCAAATAGAGTTGGTTTCTGAAGTTGTTGATGAAGTTTATTCTAATTTGTTTTCAACTGATTTTCCAACTTTATCGGGTTTTGATGATATTTACTCATGTGATGATTGTACTAACACTAACCTTTGTGCTGTTTGTGCTGAGATTGATACTGCCTTGCAGGGTGACAGTGTAAATGAAGTTGTTTATGTAGCTGAAGCTCTTGACATTCCGGCTGCCCCAAACATACCATTCATTGAGCAACCACATTGTTTAGAGCCTAAACCATTTCCTGAGGATTTATATTATTCATCAAAGCTTCAACTTAAGCAGAAACATAAGAAGGGAATTGGATGGACCTTGACTGGCACTCGTGATATTAGCTCATCCATATGTATGCATAGGATCTCACTTAAAGATGAAACAAAAGTAGTGAGGCAGCCCCATAATCCTTTAATTCTTGATGTTGTAAAAAAGGAAATCACTTTCACGTGTCCATTCAACACTTTTACTTATCGAAGATACTTCTTTGATCCTGGAATACAAGACAAATGCATTAATCAAAATTTCAAGGTCAATGGACACTCCCCAAAGCTACTCCATGAGAACCCGACTTTGGAAGAAGAGACTGTAGAAGAGATCTCTTTGGGAAAGACTGCTTATGCAATCACTTATCCGCCTTGACTCCTCGGGTGTGTTCTTTCCTTGCTCTCACTCTTATTTTATATTTATGCTCTTTCATTGAGGACAATGTATGTTTTAAGTGTGGGGGAGGGAACCATTTATTTGTTTGTTTTCTTTGTTTTATTTTTCTCTGTTTTTGGTTCAAATTTAAAATAAAAAAAATGCATCTTCTTGAAAGTTTTAGGCTATAGACTGACTAATTTGAGATTAGTTTGCGGAGACTTGGGAAAAATTCACAAGATCGGTATTGTTTTAACACCGTAAGTCTCCTGCATATGGAAATTGAGTTGAATTTTTATTATGTTTTAGCCTTACATTCTCATCCTCTGACAGCTCTTGAGTAGTTTATTTCAGCAGTCAGCACCATCTCACACACACTCTACGCAGGGAAGCCGATGAATATAAGTGAGTGTTCCAAAAAAAAAGAGAAAAAAATAAAGGAATGCACCTTCTAAGTTTGGTGACCCTCACCCGGTCACTTAACCCAACGGTTGTGGAACTTTCAAAAAAAGTTGGAAATAAGACTCTTTTGTAGTTGGTTCAGCGGTTTCTGGTGCTGAACTTGGTAAGGCGGATTACGGTCCGATCCCCCGCAACTGCAATTGAGTAAGCAAAGGGTTATGCCACTTAAGTACCAGAACCCCGTGCAGAAAAGGATCAGAGTCACTAACCGGTCGCCTTGCTATGAGTGTGTGGAGATAATAGGCTTAATGTGATTGCGCCTGAATGAAAAAGAGCCAAAGAAGGATGAGTAAGTTAGGCTTTAATATAATAACATGATTCGAGTTGATTTGTGTATTCAGGAGGTTTATGTCCGCATAACTGTGGATTAATGTTCTTACAACGTCCTTAGTGTGCAAGATTAGTACCTATCGAAGCAAACTTAACCGAAGATGACTTGTAGCCTAGAATGAGTAACCGTTGATGTGTCTGTATTTTGTTTTGTTTTTCATTTTGCTCGGAGTGCAAAAGTTCAAGCGTGGGGGAATTTGATCAGTGCATTTTGATGAACGTTCTTCCATGTTTGTACTTAAGCATTTCTTCAGTTTGCTTTGATTATTTTTATGTTTTAATGTGTTTTCATAATTTATTTTATTTTTGCACTTATTTAATTTTCGTATTTAATTTTCAGCATTAGCAGCTTTCGCGAGAAAAATCATATCTTGAGCTAGGAGTATCGGATTGAGATGTGCTACCAGTCGATGGAAAGCTAAGAAAAAGATCTACAACTTTTGTTCAGAAGTAGAGAGCTGAATCAGACTGTAGCAGGGCCAGAAATTTCGTTGAAGCTGTTGCATTATTTTTTTATTTTGTTTGGGTTAGTTGTATTGGGCCTGGATCGTACATTTGACCCGGTTGAGTTGTGAAACGGGTTTGGGTGTTTTTACCTAGGTTAGGCAGCCAAAAACAGGGTTACGTTTTTCTGTTCATTTACGATTTTTTGAGAGCTAGCAAGATGACTATGGAGAACTAATCCCTTTTGAATCAACCTGCTGTAATTCAGAATCCGTTTTGAGGTTTTTATTAATTCCAATTTGTTTCCTTTGAATTTTTCTCATAATTCTAATTATTTGCTTAATCTAATTGTTGCTATAGGATAGAATCCTTAAATTCGATTGATGAATGATGATCCCGAATCAATTTCGTGTTAACATAACTTTTATTTTATCACGAACGATCAAGTTGCGTCTGCTTAATTCGCAATAGTTTTTAATCCGTTTGCTTAATTCGGAATTTGGGAATATTACTCGCATAATTTCCTTTATGCTTGTTAATGGTAATTGTAATCGAATAGGAGCAGACCCGTTAGGGATTTAGAATTTTATAAGAATCAATGATAAGTCGGAAGATGATGCAGTAGGTTGGTTCGTGTCAGCTTATTTTATAATCACTTTTAAAAATCACTTTTTCGAATCTAAACCAACAACCCCCCTTTGTTCTATCGGTAGATTAAGTAAACAAGAATCCTTGAGAACGATATTTGAGTCAATTTGTCGTTAAACTACATTTTTGAAAAACTACTCGTTTTGATCCGCGTGCGACAGCGGATCAAATTTAGGGAATCGTGTGTTTTCTTTGTTTTTGTTAGTGTTTTGTTTGTTTTTAGTCATTAAAAAAAATGGTGGTGATGGTGGAATGGGTAGCATCAATTGTTTCACTAAAGAGGTAAGTTCATCAATTCTGGTTTCTAGAGCCTTGTTGGAAGAAGAAACCTGAATCTCATTCACACCTTTTGCTTGGACCACAAAATTATCCCTTGTTATGAACTGTTGGGAGTTAAGTGACATGTTCCCAATCAAGGATTTGACAGCAATAAGATATTCAATACACAAAGCATTATAATCAACATCAGGGACAACAAGTTCTCTCAGAGTTCTTTGGTCAGCCATGTTAAACTTAATAGAAAAGAAAAAAAAATCAACAAATATTGAGAAAACACAACTAACTCAGCAATGCAACAACAAATAGGAAAATACCGACAATGTCCCTATTAAGTAAAAACAATTGAAATACAAAAAAACGATTAAAATAAAATAAAAAAAATACAAAAACACGAAAACTAAACAAATAACGTCAATTAAGAATTTTGAGAATTTTTGCGGAATTTTCTGAAACCACAAAAACAGAAAATAAATCATAAAAAATAGAAAAATAAGGAATTTCGGTTTTTTTAGGGCGGCATCCACTATTTATTTTATAAATAGAGGCTTTTGATTACTGATTTTTTCCTAATGAATCAACAAAAAATCGGAATAATCTGAGACAATTTGTTTAAAAACAGATTTTTTTTATCCTAAACCTATGACTCTAAAAACGATTAAAAGAAACAAGAATACCCGACAATGGCGCCAATTTGATCCGCTATCGCACGCGGATCAAAACAAGTAGTTTTTCAAAAATATAGTTTAACGACAAATTGACTCAAATATCGTTCTCAAGGATTCTTATCTAATTAATCTACCGATAGAACAAAAAAAGGGGGGGGGGGTTGGTTGGTTTAGATTCGAAAAAGTGATTTTTAAAAGTGATTATAAAATAAGCTGACACGAACCAACATACTGCATTATCTTCCGACTTATCATTGATTCTTATAAAATTCCAAATCCCTAACGGGTCTGCTCCTATTCGATTACAATTACCATTAACAAGCGTAAAGGAAATTATGCGAGTAATATTCCCAAATTCCGAATTAAGCAAACAAATTAAAAACTATTGCGAATTAAGCAGACGCAACTTAATCGTTCGTGATAAAATAAAAGCTATGTTAACACGAAATTGATTCGGGATCATCATTCATCAATCGAATTTAAGGATTCTATCCTATAACAACAATTAGATTAAGCAAATAATTGGAATTATGAGAAGAATTCAAAGGAAACAAATTGGAATTAATAAAAACCTCAAAGCGGATTCTGAATTACAGCAGGTTGATTCAAAAGGGATTAGTTCTCCATAGTCATCTTGCTAGCTCTCAAAAAATCGTACATGAACAGAAAAACGTTACCCTGTTTTTGGCTGCCTAACCTAGGTAAAAACACCCAAACCCGTTTCACAACTCAACCGGGTCAAATGTACGATCCAGACCCAATACAACTAACCCAAACAAAATATAAAAATAATGCAGCAGCTTTAACGAAATTTCTGGCCCTGCTACAGTCTGATTCAGCTCTCGACTTCTGAACAAAAGTTGTAGATCTTTTTCTTAGCTTTCCATCGACTGGTAGCACGTCTCAATCCGATACTCTTAACTCAAGATATGATTTTTCTCGCGAAAGCTGCTAATGCTGAAAATTAAATACGAAAATTAAATAAGCGCAAAAATAAAATAAATTATGAAAACACATTAAAACATAAAAAATAATCAAAGCAAACTGAAGAAATGCTTAAGTACAAACATGGAAGAACGTGCATCAAAATGCACTGATCGTTGGTGGACAACGTTTTAGCCATCAATCTTGTTAAGAATCCCATAACACATGGGAGGAGCAAGCACATTGAGATGCGATTCCATTACTTGAGAGATCTAGTGAGTTCTGGACAGTTACGTTTGAGCTACTGCAGAAGTGAAGAACAAGCCGCAAACTTGTTGACGAAAGCGGTTACGAATGATGTTTTCAAGCGACTCGTGGTGAGGTTGGGCATGAAGAACATTGAGCATTTGACTTAAGGTGGTGTGTTGGATGATTAGAATAAGTCAAATGCAGTGTAATTGGCTTTTGAAGTGTTTTTGGAGAATAGCTTATTTGAGAAGCTATTTTGGAAGGCTTCTTGTTTGCTGCAGAAATAGCAATTTCCTGAAGCCAAAACAGAAAAACAGTTTTGTTTTATTAGGCAGTTTTGGATGCTTTGTTTAGTCTGTTTGTTTAGTGGTTTGTACACTATAAATAGACATCAATTGTAATATTTGTGGTTAATGCCTTCAGATAATGCCATTCAATATTCTCATCTCAATTTTTCTTATTTCTCTATTTTCATCATCTTCCTCAATTAACCTTTCTACCACCAAAATAACAACTTCCACCATTGATTCACTTTAAACAAGTTTGATCTTGTTCCAACAAAAATGTTCACCCTACATCCTGCATCTTCAGGAACCTGCAATAAACATAACACCAGATTGAAGCCTCACCGTAACATAAAATGCAACACACTAACTATCATTCACAACTAACTTATTAATTCACCAACTAACAGTTAACCGTTTAGCCTACATAATTGATATTTGCATCTGATTTTAGGTTTCTAACTAACAATGGAATTAACCATTAACAGAATCTCACATTTCAATGTATTTTGAATCAAATTTGATTGTCATTTAACCTGAATTTCTAACAGACTTGGGAAGAAGAGAAATCTATAAATGGAACTCACCTATCTTCAACCTGGTTGTTCTTCATTATTTTCACTTTCAGATTCTGCATTTTTTCACCTTCGTATTCTTTATCTTCCATCTTAATTCACCTCAATTCACTAACTCAGGTTCACAATCCTTCAATCTTCACTCTCGAGCGTTTTCCCTCTCTCACGCATTCATATGCATCCCTGATGCACAAACTTTCTATCACGATTCAAACCGCACAGAAGAAGAAGAAATATGGGATTACAAAAGCAGCTCGAGGAGTAGAAGAAAAATAAGCGTACCGGTTAATATAATTGATCATGTTTATTAGATTAATGAATTAATTATAGTTTAGGTTAATTATGATTTAATAAGTTAATTATAATTAATTCGTTGTGATTAATAGAATAATTTTAATTGTGATTAATCTATTAACAGAAATTTTAGATTTTAGTTAAATGAACCTAGCCTAGTTCATTTTCATCATATATTCATGTATTATTGTTATTTAATTAATTGATTTTAATTAATTAATTCTAAATAATCTTTATTTTTATTTTCATTTAATCAATTTGTACATATTGACCATTTTGTTCTTAGGGTTTAGGAATCCTGATTTTGGTATGATCTCAGTTTAGGGGTTAACTTAGAATCATTTGATCCAATTAGTTGATCAATGCATTAGGTTGTTGGACATAATCCAGTTGATTTCCTTAAATCCCATTGATTAGTGTTGACCAAAGGTCACTTTTGTTAGCCAAATCATTTGCTTTGTGTTTAAATCTCGGGAGCTTAAGACCTTAAGATTCAAATCCAAGATCAAGACTTCAAAGTCAATACCAATCAAGCATAACTAACAATATGGACTACTTCTCAAGCACAACAAAGGTATCAACACTTTTCAATTATAATTCAAATTGTGTGGCATGAGCCTTAAGAAATAGAGAATGAATGATAGTGGAGAATTCCAGTAACTCATTATGAATATCTTTGGGTACAAGACGAATGACCCAATTGCTTATCGTATTTGAAGCTAGCGGAAATATACCCGAATGCATCGCTCACTCGAACATACAACAGAGTCGCCATAGAACTTTATATTCCCAAAGGAAAGGGAAAACATTGATAAAATATGGGGAAAGAGAGACCGGGTAAGGAAGTCGGTTATGCAAGAGAAAGGTATTAGCACCCCTTACATCTGTCGTACTCAACAGAAACCGTTTTAATCGCTCTTTGCTTGAATGAATGTTATATCTAAGATTTACTCGCGAAAGAAGAAAATAAAGGAATATATAGAGTGCTCGGAGAGGATCAAAGCCCTCATGCCTACGTATCCTTATAGTGAAATAAGGAATTCAGAGGTCCGTAGTTCATAAAACTAATGGTGGGAGGTGAAAGAAGTTATGATAACAACTATGGTTTGAACCAAAGGATAATGTTCTTTGACTCCAAAAAGGATGAAATCTGAAACCAAGAGTAAAACTGACATTAACCAACATGTGGCATGGCCGAAACATTAGTCACTATACGATACAGCAAAAAACAAAGAGAATTAAGTGTTTGGAAATAAGCCAAACATCTCTTGGTTCACAAGCATACACAAGATGAAGCTCAAAGGAATAGTACGTTTGACTCAAAGAGAGATTATATCACATGAACTGAATGAAGGTAGAATATTATAAATGTATGTAATGATTAATGGTCCATGGAGGTGAATGGAGTGATAGAGAAAAGTAACCAAGGTCAAAGAAATGAAGGGTTTGGTAAAAGTGACTGAACGGTATACTTTGGAACCAAAGATAAGGGTATATTGGAATCCATAAGATAAATAATATTTGAAACCACAGAGTAAAAGTGACATGAAACAATAGGTGAGGGGCCTAAGGCATAATATCACTGTATAGTTGAGGTGTGGTAGATGGGATTGAGTTTAGGCTAATGAGTGGGATATATGATATAGGAACAGGAGACACGACTCCAAGAGGAGAGATGGAGGGTATGAAGGAGGGCATAGGGTTGAACTGTGAAGGTAGTTTGAGATAGTTAAAGGGAAATACACACTCATTGAACAACACATCTTTAGAGATGAATAGCCTTCCAGATGCATCAAGACATTTGTAGCCTTTATGGGATGGTGAATAGCCAAGAAAGGTACACTCCGAGGACTTGAAATGCAGTTTATAATTGTTGTAGGGTCTAAGTAATGGAAAATAGACACAACCAAACACTTTGAGAAAAACGTAGTTTAGCGGTGCTTTAAACAAAACTTGGACATAAATCAGATTAGTGTGTGAGGTAGGAAACCTGTTAATTAGATAAACTGCATTATGAAATGCATGATCCCAAAAATTATAAGGAAGAGAAACTTGAGACAACAAGGACAAACATTTTTCAACAATATCTTTATGTTTCCTTTCAACAACCCCATTCTGATGATGAGTCTGAGGGCTAATAAGTCGGTGGACAATGCCTAGATCAACTAGGAACTGTTTGAAAGGTCTAAACTCACCCCCCAATCTGTTTGTACGACATTTAGCTTAATGTTTAATTGAAGTTCAACAAGACTCTTAAATTCCTTAAATTTAAACAATTTTTCATCCTTTGTTTTTAGAAAATATATCCATGTATGACGACTGAAGGCATCAATAAAGGACACATATTACTTATATCCTATAGAAGATACCATTGGTGCTGGACCCCACAAATCACAATATACGAGTTGAAGAGGCTCGGCATAAATAATTTAGAAGGTTAGGAAGGTAACCTGTGAGACTTTCCCATGCAACAAGTAACACAAAAGTCAATATTATTTCGTAAAATAGCAGTGAGATTACACAACTTCAAAACATAATTTAGAGTAATAGAACTAGGATGTCTCAGTCGATTATGCCAAAAATATGTGAGGTGATACAATGTAATTCACTTGGGAAGGGGAAACATTATTTAAAGATGAAACATACTTGAAACTGGTATTATCTAGAGGATATAGGCCACTAGAAGCTACGGGACCTTGAAGGAGAGGAGCATCATCAGCCTGTGATTTCAGGACATAGTGAAATGGGTGAATTTGGAAATAACAATTATTATCATAAGCAAATTTATGAACACTAATCAGGTCTTTAGTGATTGAAGGAATATGTAGAATATCTTTGAGATGCAATTGAATTTTAGGATTGAGAGGAGATGGAAAGGACTTAGAGCTAATGGAATGAACACGCAAACCTCGATCATTTCCTAGAAAGGCGTTTTCAACAATTTTCTGTTTGATGACTCGTTTGTTCATGCGCAAGTAATAATGCTTTGATCTCATCAAAATCAAACCAATCAACCTTATGTATTATATATAGGATGAATAACTCCTCCTAATATCCCTTAACAAACTATAACACAAATAAAATTAACTAAACTAAATTATCACTAAGTAATGAGTGAGTGATAGGAGAAAAAAAGTTTATCAATATTTATCTAAAACTAGTCATAATTTCTAATCTTGCAGGCTGAAACTAATATTGCATGGGAAAGCACCCCATGGTGATTTTGGATGTTGGTTTCAAAACAGTTGTTACAGGACAAAAACACATCTTTTAAAATGTCAAAATTCAAAATTATATTAAATCAAATTATCATGCTTTCAGTTTTCTTTCATAAATTTATAAGCAATAAATCAATGCACATGAATTAACATGCTGATATGGTGCATCCCAGAAAACATATATCTTATATTGAGAGGAACTATACGTTATCTTTGCATATATAAAACCAGGATATATGTTCTTAAGAAATACTCACAACCATGTAGCCTTGGAGAATGAAACATTTGGTTAAATATCTCATAGGCACTAATGTTTTCTTTATTAGATCGTCTATGTGCATGTATGAGTGCGGAAATGTTGAGCTCTAAATTCATACGCACAGGAAAATACTGATAAAAGGGATGCTGAAGAAAAAGACTAAGGATCGTTTGTAAACTCGTTGGAATAGTTGTTGTAAACTTGTTTCTAATTGATGTTGTGAACTTGTTGTACATGAGTTGCTTAAACTTGTTGTACATGTTTGAGTTGCTTAAACTTGTTGTAAATATTGTTTGAGTTGTCTATGTAAGTTTTCAAGTCAATTTAGTTTAATTTGATTTGGACATGATAATTTATTTTTATTTTAAAAAAAAAACTCAAAATGTGTTATCGGGCTCAACAAAAAATTAGTTCAATAACTCGATAAAAGTGATTGTATTAAACTGTGATTCGTCCTAACACAATCCGCACAAACCGGTTTAAAAAGTGGTAAAAAATATACTTATATGTCTCAATCGCGAATTGGACTGAGTGAGGTTTTTGGATCCAAAACCGTCCAACTCGCCCGTTGTCCAGCCTTACTGCAGACCTATAGCATTGTCATGGTTTCTATTTGATAAGACTTTATACTTAATTATCTCATGTGGAATAATAGTTGTTTGTTAAAACTTTACTATGCTATAGGACTATAGCTTAATATATTTTCTATTACAACTATTGAATTTTATAATTTGAAATTAAATATAATATAATTATAAAATATTTTACATCAGCGATAATTAAAATAGGGTGTAATATACCATATTTTTACACTCTATTTAAAGAAAATATGGTGTAAATTTGTCAAAATTCGTAGTAAACATTATTTATTTTACATCCAATTTTTATCAAATGAGGTGTAAATTTGTTAGATTTAAATGTATACATGTAATAATTTACACCAATTTTTTATTAACCAGTGTGTAATATATCATATATTTACACCCGTTTTTTATAAAACAGGGTGTAATATACCTTATATTTATAGCTATTTTACAACAGATGTAAATTCATCAGACATTTTTCACCATTTGAATTCACCCCCCTAATAACGGGTGTTAAATGTATAAAAAACAAGTTTAAATTCATATTTTTGCTCTAGTGAGTGCTCTGATGTCAATTGAAGGTTCAGTAAACACAAAAAAAAAGGGGAATTAAATATAACAATTTTTTCTTGACCCAAAAACAATAACAACAATGATAAAAAAAATAAGGTATTTTTATCTTGGTTCACCGTTAATGAGGTTAATTCAGTCCACTCGCCAGGGTGATTTTTCCTTCTCAATAGGAGTTAATCTAATAATCAAACTGATTACAATCTCAAAGACTACCCGTCAATGACTTCTTAACGATTATCACTAAACTTAGTCCCTTAAGGAATTACAACTCAAAGATTAACCATCAATGACTTCTTGAGGTTTCTAACTATACCATAGTCCCTCCAGGAATTTAACATCTGTTAAATACAAGATTTGTGTTTACAAAGTTGCTTCTAAATAAGCAGATACACACAGTAATAATCATAATTTACACTTAAGAATATATGAAATGAAGTTTAAGTATTTCTCTCTATTTTCTATTTCTTGATGTCGAATTTCTCTTATTGAAATTCTTTCAGCATAAAGTTTCTTCAAGTTCTTTGCAAAATATTTCTTTCTTGTTCAATACCTCCTTTTTTCACAATTCATTTGTCCTCTTTATATAGATGAAGAATAAGACAGTTGGAGGATAGAATTGGAAACTTCTTTAAACCACATATGTAATAGTTGGTTCATCCGTAAACCGTGGATAGTGGAGAGAAAATATTTTATAGTCGTTTGTAGTACAACCCTTTTGATTTTGTAGCTCAACTTGTACTACATTCTTATAATATTTATTCATTCTTTTTCTTAACTTGGGTTTCTAAAAACAAAAGCTTTTTCAAAACCAACTCAATCAAACAATAACTCGAACAAGAAAAATAACAAAGTTATTTTTATATTGGTTCGCTATTAGCGAAGCTACCTCCAGTCCACCCTACCAAGGTGATTTTACCTTCTCAACAAGGACTTAATCCATTATAACTGTAACTGATTACAGATGCCACATAGACAAATTGTCTTTGTCTTCTTGAGTCGATATGACTAAAACCTAGTCACTCAAGGAAACCACTCAAATAACTTTGAGATTTACAAGTGTGTGTTTACAAAGATTGCTTCTAAGAAAGCAGATTAACACAAGATTAAAACAATGAATATCTTCACAAAATAATGAGCAACAACTCTTGTGTGTTTACAAAGACTATATATACACATAAATATATATTATAGCAGAAAGCGTGTTTATGTTCAATAGCGTGGGCATTAGCAAGGACGAGCTACTTCTTCCATTCTTCCAAGATTCCTTTATATAGACAGTTAAAAGATCCACTAGAGGGTAAAATTGGAATAGCAATTTGCAATTGTGTCTTTATGTAGCGGTTTGCGTATAGGAGATAAAATAGTACAATAGTATTGTCCTTAATCCACAAAAGCAGCGTAATGGAGGGAAGGGTGATCTTGTACTATGTACTATTTTTCTGACGCAAAATCTTTTGATCTTATCTTATAATCTTCAGAGGATTCTGATGAACTTATGTTGAAGCATGCTTAGAAGGATCAAAAGACTAGTTGGCAGAATCTTCAGAACCTCGGTGTTCAGAGTCTTGACACAATTTTTCAGAACCTGGTCTTCAGAGTCTTCAGATCTTGTTCTTCAGAATCTTCAGAACTTGAGCGCAGAATCTTGAAGGCTGACAATCCTTCAGAGGCTCTTCAATCAGAGTCACAATCAGAAGCTTTAACACAAATGTTCCTTATAACAGTTGTCTAAGAGCTTTCTAGAACTTGACACCATCTTGTAAAACACTTTTATCTCTTCAGAGTCAGAGTGAGTTGATTTTTGAATCTGATGACGTTACATGTCAATGCTTCAGAGTAAGAACTTGTTAGCAAAAGCTACACACTAGATAAAAAATAATTAGTGTACACAATTGTTCTTTAAGAAACAATGCATTGTTATCATCAAAACTAAAGGCCAGATGCAAAACCAAATCTCGGTCTTACAATCTCCCCCTTTTTTATGATGACAAAACCATGTATTTTGATGAACACTTTTTACTTGGTTTAATCACAAAATATCAGAGTGAGGTTTGTAAGCTCCCCCTGTATTTTATACTGTTAAAAAATATTTTTCAGCTTAAAATATCAGAGTTAGATTTGCAAGCTCCCCTTGAATTTAATACTTAAAATAATCTTAACACATAAAAATATCAATCAGCATGAAAGAAATAACTCCCCATAAGGTAGAAGCCTGATTACTGAAGCATGATTGTTATCTTCCCATAAGGGAAAAGCCTAGTTGTAATGGATGAAGTAACTTCCCAGAATGAAACAACTTAGGTAAATAAGTATTTCATTCAGAATCTTTTCTTGAGTGTCAGAAAGTATGAATATTAATCTCGTCACAGAGCATGATTTTTCAGAGCTTTCATAGCTTGGTTTCATAACCTAGTTGTGTTCCTCATGTTTAGTTGTTATCAGAACTTGTATACATGTGGTTCAGAGCTTGTATACGCATGGTTCAACCTTGATCACTTGAACTTAGTTTAAAACAAGAATATTTTTGGTTAACTGCAAAATGCTTAGTTAGCTAGCCAGAACATAAGCCTGATTCTTAAACATAACCCTGGTTCCTATGAACTCGATCCAGCTTGCTTGGTTAATGCCTTAGAACCTGAAACACTTGGTTATCATGATGAACTTTTTCAAATTTCTCAAAAAGATTACCAATGTCAGAACATATAAAGACATGTTTAGGTTTCAGAACTAGAATTCGATATATTAAACTAATCATTCTTTCTCCCCCTTTGTCATAATTCAAAAAGATAAAATAAAATACAAAGTAAACCAAGAATATAATTTCATTTCATAAAAAAGATAACTCAATACAAAAATGAAAAAACAAACAAAGACAACACTTTTTTTTTAAAAACTAGGGTTTAGGAAGGGGTGGTAATCTTGATAAGATCTCTCCAAGCAGCCCTTCAATCCTTGATGTTTTCTCATCCTGATACTTGAGTCTCTCTTTAACTTCAGAATTCTCAATCGCCATATGCTCCAAAGTCTTCAAAATTAATTCCTCATAAACCATAGTCTTCTTGACCCTAGAGTTACTTCTAACTTCAAGAGTAGTCTCAGAAGCAACCAAGTAGTCTGAGCTGGAGAAGAAGGTCGAGTCACTTAAGGAGTAGGAAGTAAAAGCGTTGGAGGAACCTTCTGAAGCAGAGGTTTAACAATACCAGAGAGTTTGGCATGGGCGTTCCTTTTAGCTTCCTTCAGGAAAGCAATCTCTAACTCTCCAGAGCTGACTTTTATCCAACTTCTAAAGTTGTTGGTCAGAGCACACACTTTATAGAGGTTTGCGTTAGAAGTGCAAGCCTCAGTGACAATGTTAAGTCTTCCAGCAGCCTCGCCTTCAAACTGAGTAATCAATTAATCCAAGGATGTAGGGCGAATGTTGGTTTGAGAGGGTGTTAGGTCAAAGTAGGGTTTATGAGTTCTATCTGGGAGGGCTATGAGGTTAACATCTGACTCAGTTTTAGAGTCAATATCTGATTCTGCAATAGGGATGTCAGAGTGAGTGGGGATTGAGGGTTGAGGAGTTTCAAAAAAAGAATGCGAGGATAGTTTTTTTGGTTGAATGAGGTGGTAATAATGGTTAAGGTGTTGGTGAGATAGTAGAGGTTAGAATTTCAGAAATAGATGGTAAGGGTGGTTGAATAGTAACATTTGGATTTGAGGATTGGGGAGTAGAAGTATGAATAGGTTCAAAAGGAATTGGTTCTATAACACAAGGAACATTGTAAGAAAGAGTGGTTGAAGGAAGGGAGAAACCTTGTAAAGAAATGTGTGAAAAAGAGATAGATGAAGGGAGTGTGGTTGTTGGAATGGATGAACTGTTAACAATAGTAAGCCTACGAGCTTTAGAAAGACAACACAATCTTGGTCCAAACAATACTTTTACAACATCCAAGACAACACTTTCCTCATTTCACAACTTTTTTTTTGCAATACAAGCAACTGTTTCCTTTTTAATTCAACTCAAGCCACGCTTTATTTTTATTTTTATCACACAAACCTTTTTCAAAACAATTTTATTTCTTTTCATAAAAGAACCGCTATAATCCATTCCTTAGCAGTCAGGCTAAAAGCTTAGAGCATTCGAACAAGGCTCAGAATCAGCTAACGTCTATACAGTTCTAGGATTCAATTATAATTGTTCCTTAAAATCAACCAACAAATCTGCATTTTCTATCACGAACTACAAAGCTCTGATTTTCTCATTTTACTATGAGAATACGTAGGCACGAGGGTTCGAATCCTTGGCGAGCACATTAAATAATAAACTTATTTTACCTCTTTTACTATTCGCAAGCAACCTTTAGATAATAACACCCATCAGTGCAAAGAAAAATCAAAAATGTTTTCGTTGAGTACAACGAATGTGAGGGGTGCTAATAACTTCTCCTTGCATAACCAACTGCCTTACCCTTTTTCTCATCCCCTTGGGTTTTATCGATATTTTTTCTTTTTCCTTTAGAAAAAATAAAGTTCGATGGAGACTTTGGTTTATTTCGAGCGTGCGATGCGCTCGAGTATTTTTTGCGGCGCGACACTCTCATAGTGTAAATCATCTTATTACTAAACCAAAATCTAACACATGTATTATCTATACTTTATCTCATCATGTCAAACCTAAAGCATTCATACTTGACACTGGTTCCGCTGGTCATGTTTGCTTTTCTATAAAAAAATTACTTTCTTGAAAAGAATTTCCCCTATAACTGTAAAGCTTCCAAATGGTTCTTTAGTCACCACTGAACTTGTAGGAACTATTCCCTTTGATTCTCATTTAACCAATGTGTTATACATGCCTCAATTTTCATTCAATCTCATATTTGTCCCTAAACTGACTAAAAGTCTTTAATGTTAACTCATTTTTTATAATTCTACTTGTTTGATATAGAACTTCTTATCAAAGAAGATGATTGGTGCAACTGAATTAAGAGGTGGACTCTACATTCTCAATCATCCCCATGTTGCAGTACCACACGCACCACCTTGCCACACTGATGTTTTCATCAATTTTGTCATTTGAAAGTATAATTTTTGTATCAACTTTATTAATCAATCTACTTTTACACATGAAAATACTTGTAACATTTGGAAATTAAGACTTTGTTGTCCTTCATATGACAAGTTAATTGAAATAAAGAAAACCTTTCATTTTGTTCAAATTATGCATATTGATATGCCAAGCAAAATAGATGACCCTTTCCTCATAGTAGTCACAAGTTTGTTGATATTTTTGACTTAGTCCATATGGACATATGAGGCCCTTTATCCATTCCTTCTATCAATGGTCACAAATATTTTCTTACAGTAGTGGACGATAAAACTATATTTACATGGATTTTCCTTATGAAGTGGTAAATCAGAAACATCAAATCTTGTTAAAGCTTTTGTTTCTTTAGTTCATACATAATTTAATAGATCCATCAAATGCATCAGGTTACATAATGGAAATGAATTTCTCATTAGATATTTCTATAAAGAATCTGGCATTATACACCATATTTCATATGTTGGAACACCTAAAAAAATGATATAGTTGAGAGAAAACACCAACAAATTCTTGGCATTACTAAAGCTATTCTATTTCAAGCTCAATTACTTAAGATTTTCGGTCATATGCAGTAAGTCATGTCATTCACATCATAAATAGACTCCCTACACCTTTCTTACAAAACAAGTCACCTTTTCATATTTTACATCAATGCTTGCTTGATCTAAATCTCCTCAAGGTTTTTGGTTCTCTTTGTTTTGCATCAACACTCCAAACTAATAGGAAGAAGTTAGATTCTAGTTCAAAGAAATTCATGTATCTAGGTCTCCAAATAGGTATTAAGGGACATATTCTATTTGACTTACAATCTAAAGACATTTTTCTGTCAATAAATGTTATTTTATTTGAGTCCATTTTTCCTAACAAGCATTCTGATCATGCATCATCTACTTCTCATACTTCATCTTATAATCCTTATTCTCCAACTAATATATTTGCCTTCCCTTAGATTCATGATTCTCACCATAATACCACACCAGATCCACATACTCATGATACACCTAATGTCCATACACCAGATACACCATCTACTCAATATACCACACCTAATGTTCACACACCAAATACATCATCTAATAACCATACACATTCTCATTCAAACTCACAACAATCTCACTCAAGTAACTCACCTATCAGATACTCGTCACTCAACTTACCCGACCCCAATTTTCAACATAAAATATCTTCTAGAATTACTCACCCTTCCACATTCCTACAAGACTATCATTGCAACGTGATTGAGAATGCAATTCACTCTACTAATTCAAATGCATCTCCAACTTCTTCTTCAAGTAAGTATCCCCTATCACCCTTCCTCTCATATCATAACTTGTTTTCCTCTCATGCACAATATATTTTTAACATGTCATCCATATCTTAACCTAACACTTATGAGGAAGCTATTTCTGATGAGAATTGGAGAAACGTTATTCAATCTGAATTGACTTCCCTAATGAAGACCAATACCTAGAAATTGATTCTCTTTCTTAATCACAATAAGGCTATTGACTGTAGATGGGGTTTCAAGCTCAAACTACATTCTAATGGCATTGTAGAAATATATAAGGCACAATTGGTAGCTAAAGGTTCACTCAGACTGATGGCCTAGATTATCTAGACACTTTCAGTCCAGTTGTCAATATGACAACCATCAGAGTCTTCATGGTCATTACAGCTACTTAAAACTAGCCTTTATTCCAACTTGATGTCAATACAACATTCCTGCATAACGACCTCAATGAAGAAGTATAAATACAGACTCCTCATGGTCTTGACTTACCTCATCCATGGTGTGCAAACTTCAAAGATCTCTCTATGATTTAAAACAGGCTAACAGACAATTGAATACCAAACTTACTGAAACTCTATTGCACTCAGGTTATGTTCAATAAAAATTTGACTACTCATTGTATACTAAATCTAGTGGTTCAACTTTCACAACGATCCTTGTTTATGTAGATGATTTGGTCTTAAAGGGGACTGATGTTGGTGAGATTACTAACATTAAGGCCCTCTTAACTGACAAATTTAGCATCAAGGATCTAGTTTTGAAGTAAATAGATCAAAGGAAGGTATTGCTTTGTGCCCAATGGAAGTACACATTGGATCTCTTACAAGATACAAGATTGAGTAGAGTAAATCCTTGTAGCACTCCCATGCAATCTCATTTACAGTTAAACAAAGAATCTGGTAAATTACTCTCTAATCCAACTGTATATAGAAGATTGATTAGAATACTTCTATATCTAGCTAGCTCAAGACTATAGATATCTTATGATGTAAGTAAGCTCCGTAAGTTTCTCAGTTCACCAGTAGGTGAGCACATGCTAGCAGGTTTTCATGTCTTGAAGTATCTCAAGAGTAGCTCTGGTAATGGTCTCTTTTTTAGCTCAACATCTGTATTGAAACTCAAGGGATTCTCTTATTCTGATTAGGGAGTATGCCCTGACATAAGGATATTTGCAACAAGCTTTTATTTCTTTCTTGATAGCTCATTAATTAATTGGAAAAGCAAGAAACAAACAGTAGTGTCTAGATCCTCCTCTGAAGCTGAATATATAGTATTGACCCAATCAACTTGTGAAGGGAAATGCATTTTGTGTTTATTGCAAGATTTTCAAGTTAAACACTCTTCTCTAATTGTGATCTATTATGACAATAAATTTGCACTCCATATAGCAACAAAATCAATTTTATATGAGAGAACCAAACACATAGAGATCGACTGTCATGTAGTTAGAGACAAGGTGCAGGCCGGAATAATTCACTTGCTTCCAATTGCATCAAAAGACCAAGTAGCAAACATCCTAACCAAATCTCTCTACACCATTTAACAACATTCAAAACAAGTTAGGAATGATTCACATTTATTCCAATTTAAGGGAGTGTTAAACACAAAAGGATAGATAAAGTTACTAAAATAATTTGGACAACAAACTAACTTTACTGTTTTTATAACTGCCAAGAGAGATTAGTTGTAAGTGATTTCTTCTAGGTAGTTAAGCTATGGTTAAGAGTTAGTTGTTAAATATAACTAACTATTACTACTATAAGTAGCACGAGTTTCATCATTGTGTAGTAGATTTTATATAACTCTATTCACATCATGGAATGCAAGCTATCCAAGACATTTCAATAATGATCTTAGTTTCACAGCCTTTAACCACACCTAATATATTATAGAGATATGATACTTGTTTGTGGAATTGATAATTTGTTATTAGTTTCTGTCAGTATAAATATACAAGCTGTTAGACCTAATTTAGGAGAGAATCAAGCTAACAAATCTCCTACTAATTCTCCTCTAATCCAGTTCTAAACTTTTACCTAAAGAATAGGAATTAAACTAATTAATATTGTTGATATATATATGGCAATAAAATCTTAAATGTCTGACAAACAATGTGAATACTTTTCAGCAATGTTCACCGTCATTCCAAAACAGTGAGTAGAACTTAAAAAAAAACAGAACCGAATAAAACTTATGAAAAAAAAGTAAGACGGCAGCATTGCATGTAATATATATATATATATATATATATATATATATATATATAAAAGTGTTCAACATTAGGTTAATGTTTGGTGGTGAAATAATTAATCAAGTATATAATAATCAATCTTTATAAGTCAAAAGCTACCCTGATCGTGGGACCCATCTCCATCCATTCATCCATTAGACGATAGTATACCAACCAGGGGACCATTTTTTCATTTGTTTTAATTTCAACACGCTCGATACTAATTGACAAACCAAAGTACTATAAATATGAATAATTCTTAATCAATTTATCCATATACCAATAAGTCTAAAGAGTGACCCTTCGACTATCAAATCAAAGTTGAATAAGAATAGCTTTTTTTTTTTTTTTAAGTTAATTCCAACCTTAATATGAAGCTAAAAGGTACTTGGATTTTAATATTAGCTATTGCGCGTGAACATCTTGCACACGTGTGCTCACACCTTTCACTCTTCACCTATAATCTATTCTAATAATAATACTAGTAACATCCATTTTGAGCTATTATTTGTTAACTAAAAAACAATAATTCAAGGCCGATCGAAATTCACTTCTAAATTGTAAACATAAGTTTGATTTGAGATTCATTACGAATTTGCAGTAATCGATTACTAGTGTTTTACTTTTAGATTTTGTAGTAGTTGTAATCAGTTATAGATTTTGTGTAACTGGTTATGGGTAGTTAAATTATATTTTTAGTTTATGTTCCTTGTATCTCAATCCAACTTTATTGTGCATAATGTTAAATGGGCATCCTCATCAATGTTAATGAAAATTCATATTCTCAAGTTCAATTATTCTGTATCTAATTCTTTCTCTCACTATCTCCCTTTCCACGCGCAATCCCTCAATTTTTACCAACCAGATGATTTCAAGCTCTAACATTTGGCATCAAGAGGTTGGTTCGATCCACCAAACACCTAGTGTGCAACATGAATTTTGTCTCCAATGAAAGAATTCCTACAAACCTACTCATCCTTGATACAAAGAATTAAGACAAATGATGCAAATAAATGAAGGTGTTGTTTGACTACTAAGATGGTCTTAAAGTGATCAAGAACGAGGTGAATCCTCCTGTCGAAGGTCCAACAGATGCACAACGAGCAACACATAAGGAAGAAAGGAATAAAGATTTCAAGACATTATTTTTTATCCATCAATGTGTGGATGGTGACAACTTTGAGAAAGTTAGTGATTGCGAATCATTGAAGCAAGCGTGAGAAATCTTAGAGAAGGCATACGCAGGGTCTGACAAGCCAAAGGTGGGGAGGTTTCAAACTCACTAACATCAACTTGAGTTGATTCAAATGGGGGAGAAGAAGATCATCAATGATCTCACAATGAGAATTACTCAGTTGGTGAATCAAATAAAAGCATGTGGAGAAACGGTCACAAAGCAGTATGTTGTTGTTAAAATCTTGTGTTCTTTAATGTCAAGATTTAACGATGTGTTCGTTGCGATTGATGAATCGACGGATCTTGCTACAATGAGCAAAAATGAGCTACAAACCTCTCTTGAGGCACATGAGTAAAGAATGGAGGAGAGAAATTGTGATAAGGCAAAGACGGAGATTGCTTTTCAAGCCCGTTTCAACGAGAAGGACAAAAGATCGAAAGAAAAATGACACATGAAGAGTAGAGAGAATTTTTAGAATTTTAGTGAAAAAGATTCCCAAAATTCCAAGTCAAAAGGGTGAGAGCAGTTACAACAAAAATGGTGGTCAAGGAAACTTTAGACGTGAAAGGAGAAAGATTGACAAGAGCAAGATACAGTGTTTTATTTGTCAAAAGTTCGATCACTTTGTAAGAGAGTGCAATGCGAACAAGAAGGAACCTCAAGTAAATGAAGCTAAGGTTGTAGGACAAGAGTTTGATGAGGAGAACACTTTCTTGATCATGATTACAGAGGGGGAATGCAGTAGTAACATGTTGCAGGCTGCAACAACAACAATTTTTGAAACGCAACACAAACATGTTGTAATCGATTACGTAAAAGTTATAACCGGTTACATATAGAAGAAAATGTAATGGTGATTGTGAGAGAAGCAGTTCAATGCAGGAAGGAACAATATTTAGACTCGAATGTTCGACTCATATGACGGGGAGGAATGATTGATTTGTTAAGTCAATCGTGCCATGAAGAACAAAGTGAATTTCACGAATGACACTACTTTAGCGGCTAACAATATCAGTGATATTTTGATCATGAGAAGGGATGATGGGCATTCCTTGATCAAAGATGTGTTGCATATTCTAGAAATCAAGTGTGACCTTCTATGTATTGGCCATTTTTTCGAGAAGGGTTACACGATTCATATGGAGAACAAGACACTACGCATTATGGATGCAAACGGGGTTTTGGTATTTAAAGCTCCTATCGCTGCCAATAGAAATTTCAAGATTGAGTTTAAGGTTATGGAGCATAGGTTCTTGCTACAATGGCTAGTCAAGAAGAGTGGACATGACACTATAGGCATTGGTATCTCAACTTTAAAGAGATCAATGCCTTGCAAAATAATGAAATGGTAACGAGCCTACCATTGAACAATATATCGGCTGAAATTTGTGAACAATGTGTGCAAGCGAAGCAACATAAGGGTAAATTCAAAAATGATGTTGGTGGAAGAATCCAACACCAACTTGAGGTGGTGTATTCGGATGTGTGTGGAAGACTGCAAGTTGATTCGACCAGTGACAATATATATTTTATCACATCCATGGATGATCATAGTAGAAAGTTGTGGACATACCTAATAAAGAGAAATGATAAAGTATTTGAAGCGTTTAAGAATTTCAAGTCCATGGTAATAGGCAAAGAGGTCACAAACTCAAAGTGCTCAAAACGGATGGTGGAGACAAATATGTCTCAATGTTAACGAAAATTCACATTCTCACATTCAATTATTCTCTCTCTAATTTCTCTCTCATCTTTTCCTTTCCACACTCAATTTCTTCATTTTCACAAACCAGATGTTCCAAATTCTAACCATAAACACAGATATGAGAATAACTTTATAGACTTAAAAAACTTAACTTCACTTTCATTAACAATTATACAAAATGAGTTTCCAAGAAACTTGCATAATATTAAAGCAAGCAAACATGCACTAAGACATACAAATACACTTTAGGTGAATCTGCGCTTTTACAGTTTACAGTTTCCTGATATCACCGACAAAGAATTTATCAAAATGGCCATCAATTTACCATTTAAAAAATAAATAAATAGAAATAAGATATTGATAGTAATGAATAGTTATTTGTCAAATATGGCATGCCAATGCCATTATTCTTTCTTTGTCTTTGTTCTTTTAGCCATGAATTTACGTATTCTGTCCAATGCAATTTCCAGAGTTTCTTCACTCATATTTGCAAAACACACTCTGAACCAACCTGCTTCTGAACAATGACAAGAACACCCTGGTGATATATTCAATCTCACTTCATTCAATATCTCTTTCCAAAGTTCTAATTCACCTTCCTTACTTGTCTCCTTCAACAGTCCACTCATATTCATCCAACAAAACAATCCTGCATTCCCTTTCAAACACTCTATTCCAACACTTTTCAAACCCTCAACTATCATTTCATACCTCTTCTTCAATCTCTCTCTATTAATCTTAATGTACTTTTCTGTAAACTCCTTGTCTGATAACATATTAGCCAAAAACTGTTGTGTTTGTGAGGATATTAAGGTAAAACTTGACATTCTTCTTGCTGTTGTTACAACCTTATCATTGTATGAATAGACTGTTCCAACTCTAAAACCAGGTAGACCGAGGTCTTTAGAAAGACTGTAAACAACGTGAACTCTTTCGGCACCTTTGTAACTACGAGCTTCGAGAATTTCAGCTACGCTTACGAACTCATTGGAAGAAAAGACTGAGCCTGAGTAGATTTCGTCGGAGATGAGGTGGATGTTTTTTTCTGTCACAAAGTCAAGAATCTCTTCTAGAACTGAACGTTGAATTGTTACACCTAAAGGGTTTGAAGGGTTTGTTATGAGTACTCCACTCACTTTCATGTTCATTGATTGAGCTTCTTCGTAAGCAGCTTGTAAAGCTTGTGGTGTAATTTGGAAATTGTTAGAACTGTTGCAGTGAATTGGCACTATGTTTACACCAGTTCTCCACCTTAAATCTCTATCAAACCTACAAAAGTACAAGAAAAAGATAAGTATACAAATTATTCCTCATCATATATTATATAGTTCAAGAAATTGCATGGTATAGATTGTTACCCTGGGTAGTAAGGTGTTGAGCAAAGCATCGCCGGGGTTAGCAAGAATGAAGGTTAAGAGCTCATTGGCAGCAGTTGCTCCAGCAGTAATGACAATTCTTTGTGGATCAAATATGGCTCTACCGCCTCTTATTTGTTCCATGAAGGTTGCCATTGCAGTTCTGAAGGATATAAGACCATGATAGTCTTGAAATAATGCATTCTCTCTAAAACCTTTATAATCCTCAGGGTGATCTTTCAAGTATTTTTCTACCAAATCAAATGAAACCTGGAAAAAGTACATTAATAGTTAGATTTACTTGAATAGAACTATAGATATTAACTTGAAATGAATGATATATTATATTAAGATAGACGTACTTGATTCTCTGCTAATCCCATTTGTATAACACCAGAAGAGTTGGTAAAGTCATGATAAGGGTTTTCATCATAGGCTTTCCATCCAGCAAAGTAAGGTGAGTTTTCACCATGAGTATCAGAAACTGCAATATTTGAAAGCTGGACACATTGTTGTTGTATTTCAAGACCCATTTTAGTTAGGAACTGAATTCTGTTAGTAAAAGAAAGAAAGAATAGTATAGAAGAGAGAGAAGATTGATTGAATTGATTTGAGATTGTGAAAGAAAACCGAGGTCTATATATAGAGTTTGAGAGTACACATAAAAGTACCGTAGTACTATAGGAAAATAAACTGATGGTGATTGCATGCATGTGACAACTGTACAATGGCAGATCACGCGGAAAATATATGGTTGGTGTGAATCAGGATAGATTTTTCTTCCGGTTGAATAAATGGATTAATTGAAGTTTATAGTATAGAAATAATGTTTAAGTGTGATTATAATATATGGTTTACTGCATTACAATGTTGTTTATTTTAAAAGTGGTTGGTGAGTAGTATTGGAATTGAAGGAATTTTCATGTTGGTGTTCCTATGAGTTTAATTACAGAAGAATTAAACTTCAAAAAATTGGTTGGTGTTAAGAAAGAAGAAACATTTAAGATGCGAATGCGTGTGGGGAATTTGGTGAATAGTGATGATGAAAATGATATATTGAAAAAGATTGGAAAACAGTTAAAGTTCTTCTGCCGCACGTACCCTACCAATTTGGTTTTGACTCTGAGAATCACAAGATGAAGCCATGAACAAAACAACACCAAGTTTTGGAACATCCTCACCTTTATATATTTTCAATTTCATTTCAATCAAAACAGTATGATTAACATATTTGCAATTATTATAAATCATTGCTGAAATATGATATATTGTCTGATTCATTTATAAGTAAGCAATCAGCAATTCGGAAATCTACTTCACAACAATCACCACCATTCGTGTGGATATTTTTTTAATAGCAAAATAGTAACCATATATTAAAATGAAAAGAATCATAATTTATAAGAATACAAAAATAGCATAAAAGGTGTTAATGAACTACAATCTAACATTAACTATATATTAGATATTACCTGGAAACAATTTTTATCTCTTCAAATTTTAGCTGAAAAGTCGGAAACAATTTTTATCTCTTTAAATTTAAGCTCGAATTTCTAAATAATCTTCGTTTCCTGCTCAAATTTTAAGGGTTTGCTTGTATTACAAAAGAAAGTGAGAAGAAAGAAAATAAAAAGAAAGAAAGTACAAGAAGGGAAAGATAGTGGAAAGTGAAAGGATTTTTTTAGTTGTTTGGTATGAGTGAAAGTGAAAGGAAAGAAAAGAAAGCTAAAAGTAGTAATAAAAAAATTATATTTGTATGCTGACAAAAATAACCTAAACAATCTTCATTTATGTTATTTAATTTTTTTTATTTAAGTTAAACAAGAACAACAATTTTTGAAGTTTAAGTATTAAAGTTCTTCCAAATCCAAGACAAAATAACATAGGTGTGATTCAATATATTTATTAGTTTTCTGAAACAAACATTGGACTATTTATTATGGTCGTAAATTGTAGTAACATTAGTTGTTTTTAATATTAAATGGAGTTTAGGAATGGTTATCCTTCAACATGTAGAATAGTCTTAATAAGCAGAACGAAACTAACTAGCATGAAACATGGGCAACTGCTTGTCATGGAACCAAAAGCTCTACGTGAAGGACTGTAACATGTCCTAAAATTTGGGCATGATCATCAAGGATAGGTTCAATCTCTATAACATAACTGTGATGCAGAAAGTGTTGGGAACGAACAGCAGTATCAATTAGATTGGCTGGAAACTCCCAGAGCAAAACTGATATGCTCTTAATACTGATGGAGCTGTCACAAGGGAAGCCAAACATGGAAGTGGAGGTCTGATCAGAGATAGCAAAACTGATATGCTCATAAATCACAAAAGTTTACTTTCACTGAACGGTTGCTCTCGTCGCCCGCCACCATTGTCGCTCTCTATCTTTGTTCTCGTATGTTATCGTCGTCTTCTTCTTGTTCAAGCTCTCTTAATTAATTTTCATGTTTTTTTTAATACTTTTTTCTTGTATCTTTTCTTTAACAAAATACCTTCTAATCTTATTACAAAATAGTTTTGATGCGTGTTTATAGTATGAAACATGTTAATTTATGTGTATTGAAATGTTTAGTTGTTATTCCTGTGTTTTATTCGTTAAGCTTTCAAAATCTTCCAACCTTCTAATATCAAAATCAACTTTTATATTTGATAGTAAACTTTACGATGAAGTGAAAACCATGTCACTGTTTTGTATGAATTAAAAACAACTTATAATTTGTTTAAAAAACATAGAGTATGAATAAATTACATAAAATGTATTATTTAAAAAAATAATAACATAAAATACATCGAAAAACATGATATTGAAGAATACATTAATGAATATAATGTTTGAAAAAAATATTATAAATCGATCAACCGAAACAAACCAAATCGAAACCAAATTTGTTTTTGGTTTCGTTCCAATTTTTAAAAATACTAAAAATAGAATCAAACCAAATCGATGGAGATATCATTGGTTCGGAATTTCTTTTGGACAAAAATCTAGTTCAAACCAAACCGATTACACCCCTAGTCATATTCATATTTATGTACATTTTAGAAAGGAAAGAGATTGCACGTGAGGCCCATATAAAACATTCTTTTCTCACTTTTGTAGTGGTACCAAACAATAGGAAGTGGATTTATCCACATACTTTCTTTCCCTCTTTGTATCTTTCTTTGAAACCAAACATAGTGTAACAAAGATGAAAAATTAAAACTCAAACCCGTTGAAGGGTTTGGGTTGGGTTCGAGTATTCCCGTCCCGCCACCTTAATATAGTGAAGTCAATTTTTGTTTTAAATGAAATATTTTTTTTAATATCAAATTACATTATAAATAATAAAATAAACAATCTCAAAAAATTCCATACATATATTTTAAACATTTTAAATAATAAATCCAAATCAAAATATCAAAACATTAACCACATATTTAATATTGTAAACTATAAAAACTAAAGAATAAAATACATAATGAAATAAATAGGACGGATTAGGGATGAGTACTAGTGTTCTCATTACCCGACTCGTTCCCATATTTTGTAATAGGGAAAAACTCAAATTCGAACTCAACCTCAGTCAAAGCCGATTTTCTTCGTCAAACTCGGGAAGGATTCAAATGGGTCTCCACGGGTATAGGTATGTTGTCAAGCTTACTAAAGATCAAGACAAAATATTAACAGAAAAGAAAAAAGACAACCAAACCGCTACACAAAAGAAAAAATATTGACCCAACAAATTGTCAAGACTATCCAGAATCCTCAACCACAAAGACCTCTTGAGAGAGCAAGCAACAATAATGTGACACAATCATATGCACAAAACAAAAGGAGGGCAGCTAACACCGAACACACCCCTAAATTCTCAGAAACTTGTGCGGGTCCCAATCCTAATCAACCAAAGAAATGACAAAACTCAAAGCATGAGCATGACCCCACTTCCACGCCAAGTGATCAGTGGTGTTTTTACCGTTTTTAGTTGTGTGTTTTTATTATTTTTTTAGGTTTTTAATTCGTTTAGTTCATTTTTACATCCGTATTTCTATTTCATTTCTATATTGTTTATCATGTTCATGTTTATATCCTTTTTCATGTATGCTTTAATTTTAAGTATGTTTGAGTAGATTTTCTTAGAATTTAGGATTATGGGGACTATCTAATGACAAACCTTATGTAAATTCTCTATAATTTCATTACGAGAATAATACCAAAAAATATTTTGGATTTCTGTTTTAAACGCAAATATTGTGGAACCTTATTTTGCAGGTGATATGCTTTTAACAAGGACAACAACTTTTGATGATGACAACTAATTGATTATGTCAACTAATGTTTTATGATAAGTCAGGCATAAGTGATCAAGCAGATAAAGATGTAAACCTAAGTATTAAGGTTTAATGGATGTGACTATACAATGATGGCAACCAAATGGAATATAAGCTCAAGCCTCATCCCAAGTGAACTGAAGCAAGTGTCTATAAAAGAAAGCACTTGTAGAAGTATTGAAGTATAAGAAAGTCATACCCTTATTAGTCTGAGTGAATACTTTGTAAAGTATAAGGACGTTCTCGTAAAAGTGCATGGCTAAATCACATACACATTCCAACATATTTTCAAACTGATTTTTCTCATGAAAATATCGTAAAAAATGTCTTGAAGTTGTATCAAATGAGTTGGAAGCTGTCAGAATAGCGTTGGGCAAAGTTTTAATTTTGCTAATCGATTAACACATTAACCTAATCGATTAGATCAACTCAAAATTGAGTCCGAAACTATTAGGACAACATCTTAATAATGTGCAACCATTAGATATCTATTATTCCCTATTTTGACTTATGATCGGTTATTTTTGAAGCATGTAATTGATTGCCATAAGTGCTAATTGATTAGCTTGTCTGAAAAGGCATTAAAATCAATTTTCTTTTTTTAGTCAATCTCTAGCCTATAAATAAATGTCTCTTCCTCATTTCAAATCATCCAAAATCTTATTTTTACACTTCTCATTCTCTCCATATCTCTCTAAAATTTTCTTTTACTTTCTCTCATTAATATTTTAGTCGAAGTGCTTCTGCGAGAAAGTTATTTCATGATTGAGGATAAGTTGTAATTCTAGAAGTGTGGAGTTTTAAAATTCACCACTAAATTTTTTTATTTATACCTTAGTTGAATATTATTCACTTAGGGATTGTTTAGGTTATAAGCTAAACCCATAAAAGTTTTTGGTTTGGGGATTGTGTGATCAAGCCCTTCTCTAGTTTCGAGATCAGCAAGTGGTAAAATCTCATAGGTTATTGGTTAGCCCGTGGTAAAACCAATGTTAGGTTGAAGCTTAGCTCGATATTAAAAGCTTGGATAAGGTTTGAGATTAGCTCGATATTAAAATTTACCAGGTAATTGGTTAGCCCGTGTAAAATCAATGTTTAAGGTTCATGAGCTCAACTTGTGATAAAAGCTTGTAAAGTTTGTTTAGAAGTTTGAAGGCTAACCTCTTCAATATTCTCGTGGAAAGAAGACTAACCGCTTCAATCTATTGCGTGGAAAGGAGACTAACCACTTTGGTCCGCCATTTAACTCTAATTTTAATCTGCAAAGTTTTTCAAAGCCATGTTTTTCTGGACCAATGCATCTAATACAGTAGAGTGAGAGTGTACATGAAACTTTAACACTCCAATGCACAAGCCAATGATGTCGGAGATGTGTAACTATTGTAAAAGTGAATGAATAATACATGTTGTATCCCATGGCATAGCTTATATACCATGGTTGTTTATAAATGCCCCCTTTTGACCAGAAATTAGATGCCGAAGACCGTCTAATTGAATCTGATGACTAATGATCGACAAACATACCATATATAATATGCGACTTTCTGGTAAAAATATACTTTTTTGCAATCCATCTTGAAGATATTATGTTTGATCCAGCAACCCCATACGACAAACATATTCAAGAATGAGTAATAATTTGACTCAATGTTCATATTCAATTATAAAAATTCAATATGTTAAAGAATTAATAAAATGATAAACAATTAATAATTTTAGTGCATAAAAGTAATAAATTTAAATATAAAAAGATCAAAAATATAAATGAATGAAACTCAATATAAAAATAAGTAAATTTAACTAAATTCATAAATGTCCCTTTTTTATTTATCAAAAATAAATAAATTAGACATAGAAGTAAAATTATTTTATATCCTCTATCTATACAAATTAATCTAAATAATTTAATAAGATTATACATACTAATTCAAAAGTTGGTTAGAAGTAGTAATAATTAGTTAAAGTTCAATTTATAGTTACTTAAGAAGTTTACTTGTATACTAAGTAACTACTACATAGCTAATATATCTTGTATATAAACACCACCATCTTTTGATCAATACATGAGAATTCACTCCATTTTCATCTTCTTCTTCAATTTCAATATCATGAGGTTAATTGTATGAGATTTGATATCATAATATGGTAAGTCGAATTCGATTCTTGATTATTTTTCTTCCTTGATTGATTGTATACATGTCTCTAATCTTAGTGTTGAAATCAAAGAATCTCAAAAAATAATCCAAATTTGTTCTTGATTACTTCGCTGAAATTCTGGATTATGGGATGAGCTTAATTCCTACAGACCAATTCTGACATGTACTTGTATTCATCAATGCAGATGTGAGGTAATGTGGTTTGCACGTGATTTTCGTCTTGAAGATCAAATCATTCAGTTTTTGACAACTTTGAATGATAAATTTTTAGAAGTTAAAATTCAAGTCTTGTTAATGGATCATTTGTCATCCATAAATAAAAATTACTCTATGGTTGCTCAATAGGAAAGTAATAATGTGTCTTTACTTTTAAAACGTGAAATTAATATTTTTCTTGAGGAAGCCAATATATTGATTAATGTTTATGATTCAAGAAAACTTCTAGATTATGGTAGATCCTTTGCTCTATTTAGCGACTTCAATAATTTCAAGAAAGATAGCAGGTTTTGCACTTATTGTAATTGATCAGATCATACCATAGATGTATGCCATCACAAGCATGGATTCCCTCCAAACTTTGGCAAGAAGAAAGTATATGTCAATGCATCTAATGTTTCAATTAGTGATGCACAACATTTGATTAGAAATTGTGAATAAGGTGTATCAAGAAGCCAAGTTACCAATATAACACAATAACAAGATTCTCAACTAATTAGCTTGAGATTTATGGTGGTTCCCTTGTTGCAGATACATTTCAGTCTAAGTCTAGAGTTTATAGTATTTCCCTTTCCAAACATTGTATGTCTCTTGTTTTTGCTAATAGCTGCAAAGTGATTCTCAACAAAGTCATATGGGATTTTAGATTAGGTCACTTGTCTCGTGATAGACTCTATAAAATGTCTCAATTACCCCTAAGTTGTGAATGATAATAAAGCCATATGACATGTGTCACTTTGCTAGGCATAAAAAGCTTCCATACAATTTAAGTGGTTCAAAGGCTGATCATAAGTTTAAACTGTTCTATTTTTACATATGGGGCCTTATTTCCATTAATTAAATACATGGTCATAGATATTTTCTCAGAGTCCTGGATGATTAAAGTAGATTTGTTTGGATCATTTTATTTAAGTCCAATACGTAAGTTTCTAACCATGTTTAACAGTTCATCACCCTAATTGAAAACCAATTTCAAACCTGTCCCAAATCTATCAGGTTAGATAATGAGCCGGAGTTTCTCATCCCTTGATTCTATATTTTTAAAGTTGTTATTCATCAAAAATCTTTTGTTGACTTTCCCCAGCAAGATGGCATGAAGAGAAAACACTAACACCTTTTTAATGTAGGAAGATCAAAAGGAGAGAAAATCTTTTGGTCGTATGCAGTCTCCCATAATGTATTTATCATCAACAAAGTTAACACTATATTACTCAAACATAGACCACCATATCGGCTCATATATGACACCTTACCTGACATAAAACAAATAAAATTATTTGGTTCTCTTTGATGCCTCAACCTTATCAATCATAGAACCAAACTTGATGGTAGAGCAAGAAAGTCAATCTTTCTGGCTATGATGATGGATCAAAGGTTCCATCCTATTAGACCTTAATTCTAGAAAAATATTTATTTCTAGTAATGTTACATACCATGAAAGTATATTCTTACCAAGTTTGAAATTCTTCTGCCACACAAAATTGTGAATACTTTAGTGACTTGCATCACAAGTCAGACATAGTCCCGTCAAATTTATCTTATAGTCCTGTATCTAGTGCACCAATTAAACCACATACTCAACAAACATCTAACATACCTGCATCTAATCCACTAGTAAACCCTATTATCCTCATACTTGATTTGTTACTCAACTTCCTACGACACATATATCTTCAAGAGTAAGGTACCAACCATCACATCTCAAAGATTATGTATATACGTCATTCAATGACACACCAAATCAATCTTCTTCGGGTACTCTTTATCCTATTTACAATTTTATTTTTTACTCTAATATATCTACATCTCAATGTCATTTTAGTCTTTCCTTTACTACTCGTACTGAACTCATATTTTATAATGAGGCAAGCAAGTTTGAATGTTGGAATCAAGCCATGAAAGTTGAACTTGATGCTCTTGAGAAGACTGGTACTTCTCTTATAAGTGAGAAAACGGGTACTAGTGAACCGATAGATATTCCGTCCATTGTGAAACCAATAGAATGTAGATGGGTCTATAAAATCAAGCACAAATCTGATGGTTGCATAAAGAGATTCAAGGAACGATTGGTTGGCAAAGGATACAACCAGATTGAAGGCTTGGATTATTCATATATTTTCTCACCAGTTGCCAAACTCACCACATTTATACTTGTCATAGCTTTATCATCCTTCCATAATTGGCATTTACATCAACTTGATATAAACAATGTCTTTTTACATGGCGAGTTGCATGAAGATGTTTACGTGATAGTTCCACATGGTATCCGAACTTCAAAACCAAATCAAGTTTGCAAATTAGTCAAATCTCTCTATGGATTGAAACATGCAAGCAAAAAATGGTATGAGAAACTAGCTTCGCTTGTCATTCACTTGTCATTCACCATGGTTACATACAAATAACTTCAGACCACTCATTGTTTGTGAAGAAAAATGTTTATTCATTTACAATACTATTTGTTTATGTTGATGGTGTCATTTTCGCACGAGATTCCTTGGCTAAATTTCAACATATGAAAAACATTATACACTAACCATTCAAGACAAAGGATCTTGGTATCCTCAATACTCCATGTCAAAGGAAATATTGCACTGATTTATTAACTGATTCAAGATTCCTTGGTTCTAAACCCGCTACCACCTCATTTGATCCATCAATCAAATTGTGCCATGATAACAATCATGCATTTGAGGATATATCAACATATCGAAGACTTATTGGGAGGCGAATATACCTCAACCCAACTAAACCTAACATCTCCTTCATTACTCAACAACTAAGTCAATTCTTGTCAAAACTATTTGTGGTTCACTATAATGCAGCTCGTAGACTTTTACGATATTTGAAACATTGCCCTAGTCAAGGTCTCTTCTTCCCTATGAACTCATCCTTTCATCTCAAAGGATTCTTTCATGCAGATTGGGAAGGTTGTATCCACACAAGAAAGTCCTCACTCATTTCATGGCACACCAAAAAGCAAAACATTGTGTCACGATCATCGTCTGAAGTTGAGCATAGCGCTTTGGTTGCAACGACATGTGAACTACGATGGATCTTGTATTTGTTAAGTGATGTGTAAGTCAAAAGCTCCAAACCACCGGTTCTTTTTTGTGACAATCAAAGTTCCCTTCATATAGCTGCAAATCCTATTTTCCGCGAAAGAACTAAACACCTGATTGTCATATTGTTAGAGAAAAGTTTCTTGCAAGTGTTATGAAACTCTTTCCCGTGCCCTCGAGCAATCAACTAGTTGTCTTCTTCACTAAACCTTTACTTTCAAAACCATTCAATACATTCATGTCCAAGTTGAACTTCATGAATATTTACCAAAGTTGCTTATAAGTAATTATAGTTAATTAAAATTCAGTTTATAGTTAGTTAGAAGATTTAGTTGTATCTTAAGTAACTAGTGCATAGCTAATCCCTCTTGTATATAAACACACTACGCCAAAAATGACTTTTAACAGCGCATCTTAGACAGCGCTTTTAAAAGAAAGCGCTGTCTAAAGTTAAAATTAAAATAAAGCGCTGAAAATGTTCCAAGAAAATAAAGAAAGCGCTGTCTAAGGGGGGGTCTTAGACAGCGCTTTTTAAAAGCGCTGTCTAAGACCCCCCCTTAGACAGCGCTTTTAAAAAGCGCTTTTTAATATAGACCTTAGACAGCGCTTTTGATAAAGCGCTGTCTAAAGTCTTTAAATTAAAAAAAAATTAAAAAACAAAAGCGCTGTCTAAGGTGGGGTTTAGAAAGCGCTTTTTGAAAGCGCTGTCTAAGGCATACCTTAGAAAGCGCTTTCCACAAAAGCGCTGTCTAAGGTCTAATAAAAATAAAATTTCAGACCTTAGCGCTTTCGTTTTCTGTTCATTTGTTTTCCCTCTTCTTCACTCACGCAGTCGTAACCTTCTTCTCCTCAGTCTCCAACAGCCATAACCTTCTTCTCCAAAACACGACATCACGCATATCACCCTATTTTCCTTCAACTTCCGAAAACCCTAGTTTCTGCCTTCAAGGGTCCCTCCGCCGTCACCCGCTGTCACCCGCCGCACTCGCCTCTCAACTTCCGAAAACCCTAGTTTCTGCCTTCAACGGTACGTTCTGCTCTAATGTACTTCCTCTTCTTCCATTGTCAATTACAATAAGAAAAATTAATGAACTCAGTGGGATTTCTGTCATAGAATGAAGTTAGAATGTTGGAGTGTTCTTGGATTTGTTACTGCAATAGTTTCTTTCTTTTATACTTCTTGCAGTTGTATGTTTTGCCTATGTTAATTGCTCTGCTTGAATGGACCCGTTGTTGTTTATTATAGCCTTGTATGTGTGCAATTAGATCCATGGCTGAACGTATTTTGCCTATGTTAATTGCTCTGCTTGAATGGCTGAACGTATGTGTATGGCTGCCCTGTTTCAAGATACTTCTTTTTCGTTTTTATTGTTTTTCTTGTGTTTGTGTGTTTTTTCTGAGCTAGGGTGATTCTATCAGTACCATGTTCAATTTCTAAATTGTTTGGAGCCTCCTTAGGTTTAAAGTTTTTGCAGGCAGTTTATTTATTTGCATGCGCACTTGTGAGACTTTTTAAAGAACTTATGGAAACAACTTATAAGTTATAACATGTCCATAAGTTGTTTTCAGCTTATTTATTTGCATAGAGTATAATAAGTGCTTATGCCTTAAGTACTTATTTATTGGATATAGAGTCTAAATCAAATATTTGAGAATTAAAGTGAGGATTATTACAGCATATAGGATGGTAGAAAGCTCTTCTATTGATTGACAATTGAAAATTGATAATTGAAAATGTTTAGGGTTTAAACTTTAGGTATTTCCCGGTGTATGATTATTGATAATTATACCTGAAAAACTATCCAACCGGCCCATGATAAACAATGTCCAAGCAAGAATATGCAACCCCATGTCCAATTTTGATTTTTTGTTGAAGAGGTGATGTTTTCTTGCATTTGAATAGGTAGTTTTTTTTCTTTTTAACTGTGAAAGTGTTGTTCATCTCACTTTCATTCTAAAGTAGGAAAACCATGGATAAAACATGGATCTGTGCCGATCGAATGACCAAAGAGTACGAGAGTGGGGTTTTGGAATTCGTTAAGTATGCTGTTCAACACGCTGAAAACCCCAGACGAATGCATTGTCCTTGCTTGCGTTGTTGTTATATTGGTAAGGTTGACGCACATGGATTGAAATCGCATTTGCTGAGGCATGGAATTGATCAAAGTTATCAGTGTTGGATATTTCATGGTGAGAAAATTAACGAGAATGTTGAATCGAGTGGAAAAAGTAGTACGACCTATGCTTCATACGACAAAGACACGGAAACATACGATTGTGATCGAGTTGAAGAGATTGTAGAAGCACTGGAAGAAGATCTTCATGATTGTCCTGAAATGTTTGAGAGGATGGTAAGCGATGCTGAGAAACCGTTGTACAAAGGTTGCACTAAATTCTCAAGACTTTCTGCGGTATTAAAGTTGTACAACTTAAAGGCGGGTAATGGATGGTCGGATAAAAGTTTCACAGAGTTGTTGGCCCTTATGAGAGAAATGCTACCGGATGATAATGTTCTTCCTAATCGAACCTATGAGGCAAAAAAAATGTTGTGCTCTATTGGCATGAGCTATGATAAGATACATGCTTGTCCTAACGATTGCATTTTGTTTCGTAACGAATATGCAATGTTAACTGAGTGCCCTAAATGCGGTTTGTCTCGATATAAGAAAAGATTATCTCCCGCAAAAGTCTTATGGTATTTTCCGATAATTCCGAGATTTAGGCGCATGTTTCGTAGTGAAACCGATGCAAGACATCTTACTTGGCATGCAGATGAAAGAATTATTGATGGAATGTATCGGCATCCGGCTGATTCACCACAGTGGTCGAAGATTGATAATGATTATCCTGAGTTTGGATCAGAAGCAAGAAACCTTCGATTGGCATTATCTACTGATGGAATGAACCCACATGGTCTTCAAAGTATCTCACATACCACATGGCCTGTGATTCTTATGATTTATAACCTACCTCCGTGGCTATGTATGAAGCGTAAGTACATGATGTTATCTATGTTAATCTCTGGGCCTAAACAACCAGGGAATGACATTGACGTATACTTGACACCTCTGATCGAAGATTTAAAGATTTTGTGGGAGAACGGTGTGGAGGTTTATGATGGATATAGGAAAGAAAGTTTCAATTTGAGGGCAATGTTGTTTGGCACAATTAATGATTTTCCAGCATACGGGAATCTATCTGGGTATAGCATTAAAGGTCAACGTGCGTGTCCTGTTTGTGAAGACGGAACCGATACGATTCGATTGGAACTTTGCCAGAAGAATGTGTTTCTCGGTCATCGTAGATTCTTACATTCTAAACATCACTACCGTGGGTGGAGAAAAGCATTCAATGGAGACACCGAACATCGTAGAGCTCCACCCGCATTGTCAGGTGAACAAGTTTTTGAAAAGGTGAAAGATGTGCGTACTGAGTTTGGCAAGCCTTTTGCACATAAGATTGTGAAAGGTGGGTGGAAGAAAAGGTCGATATTTTTTGAATTGCCATATTGGAAGTCTTTGTACGTGAGACATTTTCTCGATGTTATGCATATTGAAAAAAACGTATTTGAAAGTGTTATCGGTACATTACTCAATATAAAAGGCAAGTCTAAGGATGGCCTTAAAGCAAGGGAGGACATGTTAAAAATGGGAATGAGAACTGAATTAGCACCCGTGAAGAAAGGAAGACGAACATATCTACCACCTGCTGCTTTTACTTTATCTAGAAAGGAGAAAAAAATTTTGTGTAAGTCTCTGAGTGAAGTTAAGGTTCCAGAAGGATACTCATCTGATATCAGAAGACTTGTTTCTATGAAAGACCTCAAGTTGAAGAATTTGAAGACACATGATTGCCATGTTATAATGGAACATTTTCTACCGATAGGTATACGTTCTATTTTGCCAGAAAAAGTAAGAAGTGCCATAACTAAATTGTGTTTTTTCTTTAGGTCAATTTGTAGTAAGGTGATCGATCCCGAGATCTTACCAACACTACAAAAAGAGATTGTAATTACCTTGTGTGAGCTTGAAATGTATTTTCCTCCGTCTTTTTTTGACATAATGGTTCATTTAGTTGTTCATCTTGTGAAAGAGACACAGTTGTGTGGACCAGCATATATGAGATGGATGTACCCTGCTGAACGGTACATGAAAATATTAAAAGGGTACGTGAAATCCCGAAGTCGACCAGAGGGTTGTATTGTTGAACGATACATTGTTGAAGAAGCTGTTGAGTTTTGTACTGAATATTTGTCTAACGTTCAATCGATTGGACTCCCCAGAGCTCAGATTTTCGACAAAATGGAAGGTAAAAAATTAATTGGGAATAAAATTGTGACAATATCAAGGGATGAACGGGATCAAGTTCATTTGTATGTTCTGCACAATAATAATGAGGTTGAGCCATATGTTGAAATGCACAAGGATGTACTCCGAAGGTTAAATCCGAACAGAAATGAAAATTGGATAGTTATAGAGCACAATCAAAGTTTCATACAATGGTTGAAGGATCATATTTATTTGAAGCGCTCTTCAGATCCTTCTTCGGTAACAGAAAGGTTGAGATGTTTGGCGTATGGTCCAAGTTTGCATGTGTTTTCTCATAGCGCATATTCAATTAATGGATACACATTTTATACCAAAGAACAAGATGATAAGAGTACTATGCAAAATAGTGGTGTCACCGTGCTAGCTGAAGCAATGCATATATCAAGTATGAAGGACTTAAACCCCAAATATGCAAATTTGTCATATTTTGGAGTTATTGAGCATATTTGGGTGTTTGATTACGAGAAGTTTCAGATTCCCATCTTTGGTTGCAAGTGGGTGAGTAGTAGTGGCATACGAATGGATAAGTCTGGATTTTTGCAAGTTGATTTTACTAGGGTGGGGTACAAAGATGAACCTTTTATTCTAGCATCTCAAGCTAAACAAGTGTTCTATGTGAATGACCCGAAGAGTACAAAATGGTCTATAGTGCTTTTCTCTAACAAAGTGACTGATGATAGCGGTGTCGATCAATGTGATATTGATGTTGAGAATGAGTCATGCATTAGACGGAATGAGTTGAATAGAAATGATGAAGTTGAGGATCTTATACCGGATGAGTCATATATAAGAAACGATCATAATGAGGGAATTTGGATCAATTCATCCGTACGCATTGCTAAGAAACAAGTGATTAATATTCCAACAAAGAAAAGAAAGAGATGTTAGTGACTTAGGTAAATTATCCATGGTTTCTTTATGTTTTTTTTTCATTTGTTTTGATTATAAGTTATATGTGGTAATGCATGATTTCATTATATTTTTGTATTCAATTGCTTTGATTATAAGTTATATTTGATATTTGATGGTTTCCTTGGTTTATTACAGGTTAGACATGGCTGATGACCAACATGAGGAAGTTAGTAAAGTATCCGCGGAAGAAGAAATCCGAAGAGGCATCACAGTAATGCGAAGGGTGGTCCAAGGAAGATCTCGAGGCATCATACTAGATGTCTCTTGGAACAACCAGGGACAACTTATAGAACCTAATGGGCATACCTTAACTAGTTTCATCGGTGCACTAGTAAGGAATGAAATTCCCATTACGTGTGATGATTGGAGAAATAAAGAGTTGAAAGAGTCCAAAGAAAAAATTTGGAGTGAGATAAAGGTACAATCATTTGGCCCTTAATTATACCGTATCAATTATGTTTTTTTCAATTACCGATACTAACTATCAATCTGTATGTTTTTCTTAGCGATGTTTTAACATCGAAGAAGAAAGAAGAGGGTTTTGCATGAAATTGGCCGGAAAGCTTCTTAGAGGGTTTCGGACATTTTTATCATCCAAGTTCCTTAAGGATGCGGATGGTAATTTTGTGGATGCGGAGCTTCCTAGAAAATATGAAAGTTTGATATCGGCTGAAGAATGGGAAGCTTTCAAATCCAAAAGACAAGACCCGACTTTTCAAAGAATAAGTGCTACGAATCGGGAAAGAGCATCGAGTCCCGCATATCCGTACCGAAAAGGACGTGTCGGATATGGACGCTTAGAACAATCCATGGTAAGTATTTATAAATTGCGAAAACAAATTTGTTCATCATATATTAGTTTTATCTGATCAAATTGTATGACTTAATGTGTAGCTGCAGAAGGAGGAAAGTTCAGAAACATCTCTTCCTGCACATGTTTTGTGGAAGGAAGCCCGTGTGGGCAAATCCGGAGTTCCTCAAGAAGACGTTTTAAACGTATACCAGAAATGTGTAAGTATAACATTTTTTCATTAATTGAATAACATTTTTATACACAAATATTTGACAAGTATACGGTATTCATCTGATTTTTCAGGAGGAGCTATCTCAGACTCTATCTCCCGATGATACTAAGAACATACTTAGTCGGGCATTAGATGTCCCTGAGTATTCTGGTCGGGTGAGGGGTAAGGGATTTGGAGTCACTCCGACCTCCCTCAGTGTTAGAAAAGGAAAGGCTCCTAGTAATCGGGAGCTTCATGCAAGATTGGAAGCCATGCAAGCTGAGCTTGATGCACTGAGGAGAGAAAGAGAGGCTAGCGCCTCAACGGTATACAGAGATGCTTCGGACAAAAACAGTATCAACTGTACCTTTCAGCCGAACATTCCAGAGGTAATTACATATAATTGTCTTAAATTGAACTGTTTGCTTAAATTATGTATTTGACATATATACACATTAACGATTTCTTGTTATTATTGGTTTTAGGGCATTTCCCATTGTCAGCTGTATTTGTCGTCACCACACTATCGGATGGTTGGCAAGGGAAAAGTGCATAACGTTAGCGGAGTATTACTCCACACTAGAGAGCTCCCTGCTGGATGTTTGAAGGTATCAGTTGATATTGCAGTTGACCCGAATGCATTATTACCATATCCTAGCGATGATTCGGATGCAACAACGGTGCACGAAGCAGTAGGTTCGTTTGTTGCATGGCCGACAAACCTCATATGCGTAGGATATGAGGTATGCTTAAAACTTATGTTAACTTTAATGTGTATATTCAAAGTTTAAAATTTATGCTTAAAATTTTACTTACATATTTTCCTTGATTATGTTAAATAGACTCCCACAAAATCCAAATCAAGAAAAGAGGTAATATACAATTATATGACATATATTCATGGAAGTTGTTACATTCTTAATTTGATCTAACTATTTATATGACATGTAGGTTCAAGAAAATGAGGTTAGCAATGCCTCCGCACAACAAATAAAGGAGGTTAAGAACGCCTCCGCACGGGTAAAAAGTTCTGGTGCTAAGAAGACCGTAGCTAGGAAAAAACCTACCACCAAGTATAGGTCGTGCCTCAGGACATTTATAGAGATGACCGATATACCGACCGGAGGTGTTCGGACTATACATATGGAGGAAGGGATTTTCGGCTTTGCTCACGACCAAATGATTGGTAATGAAGACTTCATGCAAGTTTTTGGTCATGAAGAAATCGGCGTCAACGTTGTCAATACATATATTAGGTAAATCCGGTCTACTTTGTTTTATTAATTCGGTTTACTTTATGTTAATCCGGTTTACTTTATGTTTCAAAAGAGGTGTTAATGATGTTTTTATATTAGGTTTTTGTATGACAAAATGATGCGCCCCAATGATTTGGACCAGTCATTCGGATTCTTAGCACCAGCGAGCATCAACTTAGGTGCAATCTTAAATAACCCGGATTCCGTGACGGAGTACGTTCTTCGGATCCTCAATGACAATAAAAATGCGGAGAAGTTGTTTTTTATACCGTTTAATACCGGGTTAGCATTTCATTCTAAATTCATATATTATAATTATTTTCCAAGTTACCATCTAACATTTGCCTAATCATTACAGTGGACATTGGTTGTTGCTCGCAATCAATCCTATCCGAGAAATTGTGTATTATCTTGACTCGTTAGGAAATGATTGGACAACATACCCGGATATGAAGCGCCTAATTGACACGTAAGTGAGAATGTTCAAAATTTTTCTTAGTTTATGTTAATTGTTCTAATTGCTTCATTTTTATTTTATTAGCATCCTACAAGCTTTTCGGGCCCAACGAGATATCCAAACCTCAAGGAGGGGCGCCAACCGCATTACATGGATTAAAGTGGCGGTATATTTTTAATTACCACATTTTTTATTATATTAGTGATGACACTTGATAAAACTTAGGATTTATAATCCATATTTTTTTTTCATGTAGTGTCCTCAACAACGTAATCAAATAGATTGCGGGTATTTCGTGTTGAGGTTTATGCGGGATACTCTTGCTTTGGGCCGATTAGTGATTCCCACCGATGTATGTATTACTAACTTATGAGTTAATTTTATATTTACACATATCTCATATAATTAAATAGTTGGAATTAATTCAAAATATTTTTTGCTTCATATGTAGTACTTTGAGGAATTCAAGTGTGCATTTTATACAAAGGATCAAGTGGACGAAATCAAAGAGGAGTGGTGTCAATTCATGATAGAGCTCAAAGTTTTTTCATAAATTTGTGTAATTTTGTAGTATATTTGTAATATATGTAATGACTTGTAAATTTGTACATAAATTTCGAGTATAGGTAATGACTTGTAAATGTGTACATAAATTTGTATATATTTTGATACATTTAAGGCAAAATTGGTTTGAATTGGTATATATATATTTGTTAGCCAAAAATTGGTAGAAAAAAGGCCAAAATGGCATGTATAAAATGTGATTCTGTCTCTCAAAATCTGGTTGAAAACAGGTAGAAATTCTGGTTTATAAACCTGGAAAAAATGTGGTTTAAAACAAAAGCTACAAAAATTTTCGTATACATTAGACAGCGCTTTTGGAAAAAGCGCTGTCTAAGGGGGGGCTTAGAAAGCGCTTTAGGCAAAAGCGCTGTCTAAGGGGGGGGGGCTTAGACAGCGCTTTATGAAAAGCGCTGTCTAAGCCCCCCCCCCCTTAGACAGCGCTTTTGCCTAAAGCGCTGTCTAAGGTATACCTAAAAAAATTAAAATAGGGGGGCTTAGACAGCGCTTTTCAAAAAGCGCTGTCTAAGCCCCCCTATTTTAATTTTTTTAGGTATACCTTAGACAGCGCTTTTGCCAAAAGCGCTGTCTAAGGTATACCTAAAAAAATTAAAATAGGAGGGTCTTAGAAAGCGCTTTAGGCCAAAGCGCTGTCTAAGGGGGGGGCTTAGACAGCGCTTTTAAGATTTCAAAAAGCGCTGTCTAAACCTTTAGCAGCGGAGGTTTAGACAGCGCTTTAAAGCGCTGTCTAAGGCTAAAAAAAGCGCTGTCTAAGGTCTTGTTTGGCGTAGCGACAACACAATCTCTTTATTAATACATGAACATTCACTCCATTTTCATCTTCTTCCTATTAAATACCATAAGCTTGTATGAGATATCATATTATAGTGCATACAGCTATCAAGATATCACAATTTATAAGTAATTTTATAAAATATATAGATATTTTTTACCTCTGACCGACACGTATTGTTACACTAGTTTATAAGATTTGAAATCAAAATTGAACAGTTAGTAATATTAATATGGTCCATGAATATTTTTTTGACAAACCCTACCAACCACCGTCAGATGGCAACTCCATAGCTGTGCTGTGTGGTAGGAAATTTCGCGAACTCCAGTCTCCATCACTTCAACATTTGATTACTTGATAGCTCCATTCGAACTTAAAAACATCCGTACGGATTTCAATCATTATCGTACACAAATAGGGCATGGATCCACTGCAATAATCGAAGACCCATAATACACCTATACTAAACTATTATTAATAAATGCAATCTTAAATGTTGTATTTATGAAAAAACAAGTGAGAATTGGTAAGATTCAGAATCTTCATGGAAAATCTAAATGTTATAGAAATGGACCCATGTTAGCACGTGAGAGGATAAAGAGAGGAGGTGTTAATCAGGTACGGTAAAAAAAACTAACTTAAAGTGGTGACTTCAAAACCTATATTTAACCCCATTCTATTTAAATCTTCAAAAAAACTAACTTAAAGTGGTGATTTCAAAACCTCGTATCATCCCATTAGTCGGTTGATTGACGATTAAATAATTTTTTTTACATATTTCTATTAAAAATCAATATTTAATATTATGATAAAAATTAAAGATATACTTTTTAAACTGTTGATTTATAAAGAGATTAATTAATATGCACTCTGTAAAAAGTTTTACAAGGTCGATTCATCGTCATCATCCGTTTATATTATTTTATAGATTTTAAAAATAAAAATCAAATTTGTCTCAATATACAATTATTTACATTTAATTGAATTTGTATAACAAAAATCATTAATAAAATTTTTTATATTTACAATTAATATATTTTAACATTTTTCTTCTATATGTACGTGAGAGAAGAAAGTAACGGTAATTTGGTGTGAGTCATATTTATAAAAAAATTTGAAAGAAGGAGAAATGATGAGGATTGAATTCAGTAATTTTACTATTGTGGTAATATTGTAACTAGGCCATTTCAAAGATGAATGAATTATTAAAAAATATTAAGTTTAGTTGTCACTTTAATTTTCATATTTTCATATTTTTTTAGTTTTGTGTTATGAGTGAGGGCAGAATAGTCAATACAACAACTGAATCCAATGAGAATGATGGACACTTGGCACATGATCCTGCTTTTCCGGAGGCAAGACGTGGAATGAGAGAAAGGAGCTCTAACAGAAAATATGCCACTGACTATGTTAAATAGACCAATGATTGGTTACTAGAAGGGGGAATTGAATGTGGAAGAATATGACTCTCTTCTCTCTCTGAAGCTTATGCTTTTCTAGTACTATTCTTTAGATTTCATCTTTCCATTTTCTTCAAGGATAATTGTACTGTTGCACTGATTATTAGTACAATTTTTATCACTTTTTCACTGTGTTATAGACTCTGTTATTTGCATTCATAACATCTGGTGCTTTCATTACCTTCCATGATGGCGGAGAATACTCGCATGAAAAGTATGGAAAACTCCATAGCCGAAATGACCAAAACCTTTCAAAGATTTTTGGAGGATTCAGATCGCCGTCACAATGAGTATATGCAGCATCGCCATCTGGATCAAGCTCGCTTCGAACGAGTTGAGAAACAGTTGAGCTCGCTTCAAATACCGCCGACCTCCTATGGAAAGGGCTCTGCTACGCCGACTCCGCCGCCATCACAACCATTTCAGGTGCGTAATATTAAGCTGGACTTTCCTCGTTTCGATGGATCTGAAGTCATGAACTGGATTTTTAAGGCTGGGCAATTTTTTGATTATTATGCGACACCGGACAACCACCGTCTCACCATCGCCCCGTGGTTTCAGATGATTGCACGAAATCAACATTTTCAATCCTGGGGAATGTTTACTCGTGCTTTGGAAATGGAATTTGGGCCTTCTCCATATGAATCACCACGTTCAACATTATTCAAACTGACCCAATCCACCACTGTTTGTGATTACTATTCTGCTTTTACTGTGCTAGCCAATAGGGCCCAAGGTTTAAGCCCAGAAGTTGTCCTCGGTTGTTTTATCAGTGGCCTCAAAACCGACATTAAATGTGACGTCATTGCTCCGACTCCTTCATCACTATCACGTGTTTTTGCCCTTGCAAAACTGTATGAAGACAAATATTTTCCTCCAACCCCAAATCCATCACCGACGCCCACCCACAAACCCTACCACTACCCCACTCCGTACCCTAACCCTCGAAATCAACCACTCAAATCTAATCCCATTCGCAATATTACAAGAGCAGAGATGCAATTGCGTAGAGAGAAAGGCCTTTGTTATTATTGCGATGACAAATTCTCAATTACCCACAAATGTCCAAATCGTCATTTTCTATTGCTTCAAGCTGATGAAGAAGATGCAATTCCCCACTTTAGTGAAACCCCTGATTCACCTACACCTCAACCTAGTCACGTTGGAGACTTTGAACACCATCTCTCCTTGAACGCATTGAATGGGTCACATGGTGCGGGTACCTTGCATTTTCATGGGAAAATACAGGGTGTTCATGTCAGTGTTTTGTTAGATAGTGGAAGCTCTGACAATTTTCTGCAACCTCGAATTGCACATTGCCTCAACATCCCTATTGAGTCCACTGAACAATTTAAGGTTATGGTAGGTAATGGGAATTCTCTTGAAACTATGGGCTATATTGCTGAATTACCAGTGATTGTGCAGGGTCACACTCTCCAGCTGCCTGTCTATTTGCTCCCTATTACTGGCGCAGATTTGGTCCTTGGAGCTCCTTGGCTAAAAACTTTAGGTCCTCACATTGCAGATTACAACGCATTATCCATCAAGTTTTATCTAAAGGACACTTTTGTGACTCTATTTGGGGACAAGCAGAAAGGTCCTAGCTCTGCACAATTCCATCACATTCGAAGACTACACAACACTCATGCTATTGAGGCTTCCTTTACACTACAATTTCAAGAAGTGGGACCATCAATAGGCAGCAAACAAGCACATACGCATCCTGCAGTAGCGTCCATTTTATCCCAATTTCCTGAGATTTTTGTGGAACCACAGGGTTTACCACCAACTCGGTTTCAGGACCATGTCATTCCCCTGGTGAAAGGAAGTAATCCAGTTAAGGTACGCCCTTATAGATATCCGCATAGTCAAAAATATCAAATTGAATCCATGGTTGCTGATATGTTAGACCAATGCATTATACAACCTAGCAATAGCCCTTTTTCATCACCGGTGCTATTAGTTAAGAAGAAAGATGGATCATGGCGGTTTTGTACCGATTATAGGGCCTTGAATGCAATCATTATCAAAGATAATTTTCCAATCCCCACTGTGGATGAGCTCCTCGATGAATTGTATGGCTCCCATTACTTTTCTAAGCTTGATCTTAGGTCCGGATACCACCAAATTCTTGTCAAAGAAGAGGACAGACATAAAACAACCTTTCGGACTCACCAAGGCCTTTACGAATGGCTGGTAATGCCCTTTGGCTTATCAAATGCACCGGCAACCTTTCAGAGTTTAATGAATCATGTCTTCCAACAGCATCTTCGGAAATTTGTCTTGGTATTTTTCGACGATATTTTGGTTTACTCTCCTTCTTGGGAGACACATTTGATTCACTTGACTGAGGTATTGCACTTAATGCGTTCACATTCTCTATATGCCAAATTGTCCAAATGTTGTTTTGGATTTACCGAAGTTGATTACTTGGGGCACATCATTACACACTAGGGAGTTCAAATGGATCGATCCAAAATCCAAGCCGTTTTGAATTGGCCTACCCCTACTAATTTGAAGCAACTACGTGGGTTCCCAGGACTGTCTGGTTACTATCGACGTTTTGTGCGTCACTATGCAACCATTGCAGGTCCTTTGACTGAACTATTAAAGAAAGATGCATTTACTTGGACCCTCCAAGCCACTACTGCCTTTGAGGATCTCAAACATGTGTAACACCTCAAAATTTGCCCTCCTCTCTTGGGACTAGCTTAACATATTGCATATCATTTTTAGGTCATTAGGCATTGCATATTGCATATCATGTTGTTACATTGTGCAAATCATCTTCCAAGTCTTGATCAGAAGATGGAGAGGTGGATATATGCAAGCTGATGGTTTCATTGGTTGAATGGACTGATCATTAGCCATCTGAGGATTGGGCTATGAATTAGGGTTTCATGGTTTCTCAAGGAGATTGGTCTTGATCTTGGGTGGAATGATAGATCATCATCATCATGGTCTTGTTATCATCCAAGAGGTTCAAGTGGTTGATCATATTCCTTGAGATTAGGGTTTTGACCACTGGTCAACCCTAATCATCTGCATTGGGCCAATCAGGGCTTGTGAAGGAGATGGGGTCTATAATGGATATGGGGATCATCATGAGATTGTATTGAGCTTATGGAGGCTAGGGTTTCATCATTGAGCCATTTCATCAGAGAATTGGGGCTCAACTTGATCAGTGCATTGCCCAATTCATCTATCAGTTGAAAAAGTCAACTGTGGTCAACTGTGCTTGATTTTATGGATTTGGAGGTGGGAGAGAGTTGGATACACTTCATTCATGTTGAAACAGGTTTCATTTGACATGTCAAAGCTCAAGAATGAAGAAAATAAAATCAGGAGAAAACTTGCCAAAAATAGAAAGTGACTTGTAATGGAAGTTTCCAAAAATGGAAAGTTTTTCACCACAAAATTACATGTCCAAAAAAGCTTAAAATGAAAATTTGTTCAACATGAAAGTTGTAGGTCTTGCTCTCACCTTTCCAAAAAGTCCAAGAACTTGAAATTCCCCTGTATGGTTGGCAAGTTATGGTCTATTCATTTTCCAAAAAGGCCTATAATCAAAGTGGCATAACTTTCACATGGAATGTCCAATTTGGGTGATCTTTTTATGAGCAAACCCCATTTCACATGTACTTTCATGGTGTCTTGTCCAAATTCATTAAAAATGGTCAATGCAAAAAGTCAAATTTCAAGTGAATTCATGTGTATTTTTGGTGTGAACATGTGATTTTGAGAAATACTTGGAATTTGGACATGAGACCAATGCCAACACACTCCAAATGCAAAATGTGACTTGTGTGAACTGTCATGAGCTGTCATGGTGCATAATTGGAGAAGGTCATTTTTGGACTTTCACATTAAAACTCAATTATGCTAATCACATGATTTTGGCTAATTTGGATTAAGGAATGGATTAAGGTGAGGTATATATCATTAATCATAACAGAAGTTGATAACCATAATCACATTTCTCAAGAATTGCAACAAACTTTCACCAAAACCTCTCAAAATTCTCAAAAATCTTCATCACTTTTTTTTCATCAATCTTCATCAAATCTTCATCATTCTTGCTGATTCTTCGTGGATTCATCATCCACAAGGTTCATTGAGGAACTGTTTTGCTGAATCATTGCCTAAAACTCCAAGAATTGGAACTGTCACAAGTGAGCACAACCATGGCAAATGGATGGATCTTGCACATGAAGCATCTTTGAGCTAGGACCTGCACTCCAATCATCTTCCTGAGCATCAAGCTGCATCTGTTTCACCTTTTCAAGCTTGGAAACACAAGAATCGATTTCTGCATCTTCAAGAGGTGATTCTTCGAAATTCTTAGTTGCTTCAGTTATTACATGGCTTTTGTAGATCATTCATTGTAGAACAGCATGATGCTTGTAGTTTTCGAATTGGTTAAGTATTGAGAGAGTAATCTGAATTTGAAGTTTGATATGCGTTTCTTTTTTGGATCGATCCCGTTGCCATGCTTAGAGTTAGGTTAAATGGAATACATATTCGTGATGTGCATGATGAGACGGTCACGATGATTATAAGCTTGTTGATTTTGGTTGAGTTTCAATGTTCATCATTTCTGGAATTTTTCTGAGTGTTCTTGGTGAAGAACGAACTCGAATGTGTGTTTGATCCATGTAATGCCTTGCCTAAGTTTGAATTGTTTTTGGCGCCAAGCTCAGCCAATAGGAGCGCGCCACTGAATAAATGAGACTGCGCCGTTTTGTAGTTACTGAAGCGTAATTACGCTTGTGCCACTGGTCCAATAATTATCAATATTATTTCATTTTATTTTTCATTCTTTATTTCATTTTCATGCCACAACTTCAAAAATTCATAGAGAGTTCATTTTTTATCCAAAATTTGTGAGATTTTTTCCATGGTATTCCTTGTGATGTGTAGAATTTAATCATGATTTTTGTAAATGTTTTGCATGTGTAGAAAATTAATTGGCTTAGGGATTGTTTGATGTTGTCACATTTGCACATACCATGCCACATCCTTCATAAAATGATGATACTCTCAAAGAAATGAATGAAAATTTTTGTGCTTGTTCTGGACTCATTGATGGTGATTTTCATGTATGGTTTGTAATTTTTGGATACATGGTTGATGAGTTATGAATTTTTGATTAGAGGTGTGACAATTTGTGTCACACCAAGCTAGGTCAACTTCATGATTTTATTTAAAATGCTTAGGGATGTTGATTTGGGCTGAAATTTTGCATGAATGAACATATGAATGTTGAGATCACATGTGATTTTTCTGGAATTTTTGATGGCATTTCCTAATTGATTGGAATTTTCTTTTCTGTTGGATCATGTTGTGACATTTTGTGACACATGATTGTATTTTGCTTGTGAAATTCTCATGGTGTATTGGATGGATGTGGAATTTGACATGTGGATTGTAGACACATTATAGGTCATTGTGGTTTTGATCCCATTCATTTATCTTGTTGTTTCACTGTTTTATGATTTTTGGAAGTTGATGATTGTTTGGATACCTTGTGTTGGCTTGTTTAAACTTGTCTGAACTTCTTGATTTTCATTGACCTACTTTCTTTTGTCCAATTGAGCTAAAAATTGACATGCTATTCATTGAATGTGTCCTGTTTAGGTGTGAATTTTTGTGGAATTAATTGAAATGTTTTGGTATGCTTTTGGTTGAGATAGTTCTGTTTGGTCTTTTGAGGTTGCACATTGCCTAGTTTGTACCTTTTAGGTCATGAAATGATAATGGTGATTGATATGAGCATGGGACCAATTGCATTTGCTTTTAATTTGGTTGATTGTGATTTTGGATAATTTTCACTTGCTGTTTTGGATTTTTTTATCTCTTTTGGACCCTAGGCTTGGCCTAGTGGTCTTGTTTCTCACCTTTGGAATTGTGTTTCAGGTTTGAAATGCAAAAGGCTTAAGGAGAAAAATGCAAGTTGTAAATTGAGTTTTGTTTGATGTTGTAAACTAACATTGACTTTGTGTTGTAGGGTTTGATGCTTGAGTTTGAGCTCATGACTTGCACTTGTGTGCATTAACTTGTGTTTGACTGTACAGATTAACTGATTAACATTTGCTGTTTACTGTTGATTTGTCTGAGTACTGATGATACTTGATTGATTTCAGGTACATTTAGTTGCTTACAGTTCCTTGAGAACTTGCTTGCTGTTGCTTGGTTTTTAAACCAATTGAGGTAGGATTTCTATTCTCCATGTAGTCTGGAAGACCTGGCCTGTTACTTGGCCAGGCAACTGTCTGAAGTCCTCCTTAAGAGGCGATGTTTGTGATTGTTTAACTTTGTCCCCAAGCAGGTAAAGTCCTTGATTAAGGCAATTGGAGGAACCCAAGGGATATGCAATCTATCCCCCGCTATTCTTGTTGAGTCGTCCCTCTGCTCACACCACTGTGTAGATGCATTGGGACATAAACCCAAGATCTTGTACATTTGTACAGTTGTGTCAGAGTCTTGAGTGTAGAAGGGTTCCTCCTTTCTGAACCCACACTCCTTTGTCTGAAGCTCTCCCTGGACAGGGATAAGAGCTGTGAAGTCTAATCTTCACTCACCTTTCATCTGGCTTCACCCTGACTCTCAATGTCAGGGTTAAGAGTTAACACTACCCTTGTACAGGTGACTTGCCTCGGCAGTCTAACCCTTTGTTTGGGCCCACTTGACTGGATATAGTGTGTGCTTTGTGAATGTGTGCTATCTGAAATGTTTGCTTTGCTTTGTTTATGCTTGCATGCTTGCTTTCTTCCTGGATAGGGTTAGCTTGCTGTGGTGCAAGTAGGTAGAAACCATAACATAGGGCAATGATGCATGATAACACTAGGCTCGAGTACAACTCCCTGGTAGTGTGTCTTCCCTCTGTGTCTGGCTAGTCTTTCTCCCCCTTTGGGGGGAACTACGTCGCCCTGATCCTCATACCAGATGAGGTACGTAGGCAGGAGACCGTGCGAGGTCTCTCCGGGAACTTTTTTTCCTTTTTGTGTGTGTTTGTTTGACAGTTGCTAGGCTCGAGTTCCCGACTCCTTAGCAACTTGTTGTTTGTTTGTTCTTGTCGTGTGCTTGGAAGCCGGTGTAAGTCCATCAAGTGGCATCTAGGTTCCAGTGTGTGTCTGTTTTGGTTCGGATGCTGATGTAAGCCCAGTGATTGGCATTAGGCTCCATGTTTGCCTGTTTGGGTGTTTGTGTTGTTTGGCGTGCGTGAGCCGAACTACAGTAGCTCTGATTCTCGTTCCAGACGAGATATGTAGGCATAGGATGCGATGTCCTAGCGAGCCCTCTTCCTCTTAACCCCACCTGTGTTGTTTTCGGTGTGTGGTGTTTGTTTAGCAACCTATTCTTTCTTTTAGAGCGTGGATCCCGTCGAGTACGACGGACGTGAGGGGTGCTAATACCTTCCCCTTGCGTAACCGACTCCCTTACCCTTTCTCTTTGGTCGCGAGACCATGCTTTTTCCAGGTTTCTCTGAGCGTTTCCTTTCCCTATTTTGGGATAAATAACGCGCAGTGGCGGCTCTGTTTGTTTTTGTTTTAGCCCGCCGGTTGTTTTTCGCGGATGCGACAGCTGGCGACTCTGCTGGGGACCCCAAAGATGTTGACCTGTGCTGGTCCATCTTCCCTAAGCGAGTCTCTCCTAGCGTTCTAGGATAGTGTAGGTTGCTTGTGCCGCTTTATTTATTGCATTTATTATTCTGACCGTGTATATATTTGCATAAATATTTGCATGCATCATACTATCATGTTGCCGTCCTCTGTGCAGGTGGTTCCTCTGTTTTGGGGTGGGTGTTCTGAGTGGGGCTAAAACCCAGGCCCGAGTATACACCTAGGATTAGCGTGGTCTCACGTTCCTCACATGCCGGTTGGGCATGCTGTTGCGACGCGACATACCACAAGCCGGACGAGGTTCATCTGAGAGTGCTCTTCCTCAGTGGGGTTTTCCACTTTGGTTGGGTTACCTCTTTTGGATTATTGACTCTGGTGACCGATCATTTCCCGGATCTTTGGTTTAGACGATCTCAGGAGAGCTACAATGGCACACCCGAAAGGGCAAACCCATTGAGTATCTTTGCCCGATTGTCGAGACTATTATCCGCCTTAGGATAACCTGATTAGAATCTACCTGTGAGGGGAGGGTGATTCTTGTAGATGCATGTTCAGATGGTGACTCAGATGGTGACTATTGGTTCCGTTGATCAGAGTCCTATTTATAAGTCGGATTTATGGCCATTTGTTTCTGAGACGCCGGAGTGCTGTCCGAGTTATTTCTCAGTGGGGATCCATTTATTTCTGGATTCCCCGGGCCGATTCAGAGGATTATGGGTATCTGCTCAGAGATTGTCTGGTGATGATGATGATGTATCTGTCTTCCGTTTATTTCGGAACCCTTGAGGTGGATTTGTGGTTACATATTCCTTCAGATGGTTGTGATCAGTTCAGAGATCAGGCTTCAGTGCAACAGATGATCAGATGACTTGGAGGATGGCACAATGCATTGCATTCATTCATCAGCATCATTACATATTGCATTTACCTGCATCTAACACATGTTTATCCATATGCAGGGACCCTTTTGATCGAGACCCTGGTTGAGAGACTTTCTGCTCAGATATGAGACCCGGTTTGAAGCCTGATGTTGCCTATAGCTTCTTTGACCCAGAGATCAGTGGGCTGAAGGATATGATAGCATTGATTGCACCCGACCATGTGGGGTTGTTTCGTGAGATGTATGAGGGTATTCTGAAGATGGTTTTCAGACTCACTAACAGAGACAGGAGCGCCATTCATACTCTTCTCCAGTTCTATGATCCTGGTTTGAGGTGTTTTGTCTTCCCAGATTACTTACTCGGGCCTTTGATGGAGGATTATGCCGACATGTTGGGCATTCAGATCAGAAATCAGGTTCCTTTCTATGTTACTAAGGAAGAACCCGACATTGGAGGAATTTCCCGTGCTCTTCATTTGAGTCCGGAGATAGTGAAGGGTAGTCTGAAAGAAAAGGGTAAGTTGCCTGGTTTTCATCTGAGTTTCCTAGAGGCTAAGGCTAAGGAGCAGGCGGAGTTGGGTAACTGGAAGCTGTCTGTGCTTTGATTGCTGCGGGCATTTATGGGGTTATTCTGTTTCCTAACCAGAAGAGCTTCGTGGATATTAATGCCATTCACTTGTTTGTTCGGGGAAATCCTATTCCTACCCTGATCGGAGATGTCTATTACTCGGTCCACAATCGGAACGAGAAGAGGCGTGGGGGACTGATTCGATGCTGTGCTCAGTTATTATTCAAGTGGTTTATGGGTTACTTACCTTCCAAGGGCGTTTTTGTTATGCTTGGCCAAAATGTTAATTGGGCGACCAAGCTGATGGGTTTGCGGGCCAAAGACATAGCTTGGACTCACAGTAGTGGGGTTGGACAAGATTTCATCTGCAGTTGCGGGGGTTTTCCCAATGTGCCACTTATAGGAGTTCAGGGTTGCATTAATTATAACCCGACACTTCTTAAGAGACAGATGGAATTTGCTATGGAGCTTCCTCCGTTCAAGAGTGAGGTTCAGGAGACTTTGTCCTTCCCAGCTGAGGGCAATCAGGCCAGGTTGAAGCAGGTATCCGAGGCATGGCGTAGCATTCAAAGGAAAGGCAAGGTTTCTTGGGGTAGAGCTAATAACAGATCTTTTCCTCCGTTCGATGATTGGCTCAGTAAGAGAGTGGAGCTTACTTGTCTACCATTTCCTATGGTCGATCCTTGGTATCCGTTGGTTAAAGAATCTCCTTCTACTGTTAGTATGGATGAGTTCCTGGAGATGAAGCGGGAGAGAGATCAGTTGCTTGCAGAGAAAGCGGAATTGGAGATGACTGTTGCTCGGGTTCAGATGGCCAACCAGGAGATCAGAGTGAAGATGGAAGATCGAGACAAGCGACATGCCCTGGAAGCAAAGCGCTTTGAGATGGATACTGCCTACTATGGGAAGATCAGCCAAGCCTTAGCGTCATCTATCAGAGAGCACGATATCACGAAGGAGAGGCTAGCCAGAGTTTCAAAGGTCATTGAAGACGAGAAGAGGAGGCAAATCCTCGTGAGAGATCAGAGGGACGACAAAGTCAGAATCCTCATTGCTGAGTGGGAGGTCAAGCTGAAGGTTAAGGAAATAGAGAATGTGAAGATCATCGCCGAGAGAGATCATTGTATCGCCGAGAGGGATCACTACATGGCTGAGAGAGATCATTACTTCAGGCAGATGAAGATTCACCAGAAAGAGGTAGGGAGATTACAGCAGGAGAATACCGAGCTCAGGTTCGCCGCAGAGTTCGCGAAGATGGTTGATGAGATAGGGTCATCTGTGGGACCCTCATCAGGCTAGATGTTTCTTTTGTGTGGATTACCGTCAGGCTTGTTGACAGAATTCATTTGCTTGTATTTCTTTCCCGATTCTGGAGATTTGTATCTGATTTGATGTATGACTATGACACTTATTATGCATTTTGTTATGTGATGGTTATTTTCATTCAGTGATTGATCTTCAAGCTTTATTTGCTTTACCGTATGCACTCACACAAGCACACACATGGTTGGGGGTATTTTGCTAAATCATATATCTCTGATCTGTATGATGAGATCAAATGCTGAATGTCAAAATATTGATGCTGGATTATTATTTGTCTCGATGAAACCAGGATCAAGAGACAAAGTGTTCCTCATGTGGATAAACACTGCATTCATGCATAATCATAATAACTTGTGTTTTATTTTGCAGGTATCAGTTCTAACGTGCTTGATTGCTGCAGGAATCATTGCTCGTGCTCGTAGAGTTGTACCTTTGCACTCAACACGTCCTCATAGATACTTCACCAGGCGCAATACTCCCAGACTGATGGATCTTCCAAATACAGATATCCTCGAGCTGAAGGACAAGATGAATGAGCTGATCAACATCATGCAAGGCTTTGCGGTTGGTCAGAAGGCTCTGGCTGATAAGGTTGAGAAGCTCGAGCGGGATTCAGCAGCAAACAGCGGTGTGAACCTGGATGGTGTCTCCAACCAGGGGCTGAGGTCTAGAGATGGTGGAAAGCGGACGACCATTGGTGTGGTGAACAACGCTGCCGGCGGTTTCGGTGGTACTGGTGGTCAACCTGGGCCGGGTCAGAATCTGAAAGACAGTCTTTTCCCGCCTTTCTTCGGGGTCGAGGACGACAGAGAAGAGGATAGGGAGGCTGATCAGTTTTCAATGCACAACGAGCCGTTTGGTCAGTATGGTGCCCCACCGCAGAATAAAGAGATTCAGCTGCTGGCTGAGAAAATCAGGGCGTTGGAGAGTTATGCCACTCCTGGGGTGGTTAACATGTCAAATATGGGGCTGGTAGAGAGGATTGTGATCCCGCAGAAATTTAAAGCGCCCACGTTTGATCGTTATAATGGGAGTTCCTGCCCCGAGACTCATCTGCAGGCGTTTGTCCGTAAGATCTCAGCTTACACCATGGACCAAAAGCTGTGGATGTACTTCTTCCAGGACAGCCTGTCCGGAGGCTCACTGGAGTGGTACACCAAGCTCAAGTCCTCAGATATTAAGAATTGGCAAGATCTTGGGGACGCATTCTTTAAGCAGTATCAGTTCAATGCTGATATGGCCCCGAGTCGTACCCAGCTGCAGGGTATGTCTCAGAAGAACAACGAGGGGTTTAAAGAATACGCTCAGAGATGGAGGGAATTGGCTGCCAGAGTGCAACCTCCACTTGTGGACAGGGAGATGTCTGATCTCTTTATGGGGACCCTGCAAGGGGCATATGCTGAGAGGATGGTTGGTTGTCCGGTGACCAACTTTTCTGATATAGTGGTGGCTGGTGAGAGAATTGAGAGCTGGTTGAAGCTCGGGAAGATTCAGGGTAATGCTTCGTCGTCAGGGTCGAAGAAGCCTTTCAGTAATGGTCAGAGGAAGAAGGAGGGGGATACCAGCGCTGTCTATGCGCAAAGGGGACCCAGTAGGGACCGTTACTTCCAGCACACTGTTGCGGTAACTATTCCTGCTGAGAATCAACAACAGCAACAACAACAACCTCAACAGCAAAGACAACCATTTCAGCAGAGGCCTCGGAGGGCCGGATATCAAGTCAAGGGGAGAATGAATGATAGGCAGTTCGACAGGCCGCCTGTGACCTATTCTTTTCTGTTTAAGAAGTTGATGGATTTGGGGCTAGTACAGACCAGGACCTTGGCACCTTTGAGACCTGATCAAAGGCCAGCCAATTATGATGAGAATGCAAAATGCGAATTCCACTCAGGTGCGCCCGGACACAACATAGAGAACTGTAAAGCTTTTAAGCACACAGTTCAAGACCTGGTGGATTCGAAAGCTATCAACTTCACACCATCTCCCAACGTCAATGCTAATCCCATGCCTGCGCATGGTCAAAGGGGGGTGAATGCTATTTCTGAAGAGAGTAGGATTGGGCTGTCTACTGTTGATCAGTTAAAGACTCCTCTGGCTGAGATTAAGAGGTAGTTGTTGTTGAATGGGGTCTATCCGGGCTGTGGTGGTGAGTGTGCTGAGTGCATTCTTTCTGTTAATGGGTGTGAATTGTTGAGGAAGACTGTCCAGGGTCTGATGGACGAGGGGAGTATTCTGATTGAGAAAGTTGATATGGGGAAGGATGAAGTCTCCACCATAACAATTTACTTTGATCCGGTGGATTTGTCTACTCTTGCTGAGGCGGCTCCAGTTACTATCACGGTACTTGGACCGATTCCGTACGACAAAGATGATGCCGTGCCGTGGCATTATGGTGGAGAGGTCTACTGTAATGAGGAGAAGGTGGAAGATCCGATTGCAAGTGAAACCACCGTGTCAAAGGTGGATAATGCCGGTCCCAGCGGTTTCACTCGCAGTGGCAGATTATTTGCACCAGATGCCCTGAGAGGAAGAGAAGGAGAGAAAGAGAAAAAAGAAAAGGCTGAGGCTTTAGCCAGGGCAAAAGGGAAGGCAGTGGTGAATGATGGTACTCCAGTGGTGACACCGGCGCCTGCGGGGTCGGATGAAAAACTTGATGATGATGCAGAGGAATTCTTGAGGATCATCAAGAAGTCTGAGTACAAGTTGGTTGACCATCTGCAGCAAACTCCCTCCAAAATATCGATTCTATCGTTGCTGTTGAGCTCTGAGGGGCATAGAGAGGCTTTGCTGAAAATCTTGAAGAAGGCCTATGTTCCTCAAGAGATAACGATAAATCAGTTGGAGACGGTCGTGTCTAATGTGCATGCCAGCCATGGGTTGGGTTTTGCAGACATGGACCTGACTGTGGATGGGAGAAATCACAATCAGGCATTACACATTGCGATGGAATGTAAAGGGGCTGTGCTTTCACATGTGTTGGTTGATACCGGCTCCTCTTTGAATGTGTTGTCGAAGAAGGCTCTGGCGAAGCTTAATTGTGATGGGCTGATTTTAACTCCGACTGATCTGATAGTTCGGGCGTTTGATGGGTCGAAGCGGGCCGTGTTTGGAGAAGTTGAGCTTCCTGTGAAGATAGGCCCAGAGGTGTTCAAGTCGACTTTCTACGTCATGGATATTCAGCCGGCATATAGTTGCTTGTTGGGTAGGGCGTGGATCCATGCTGCGGGCGCAGTGACTTCGACTTTGCATCAAAAACTGAAATATATCTGGGAGGGTCAAGTCGTCACTGTGTACGGAGAAGAGGACATTTTTGTTAGCCACCTGTCCTCATTCAAATATGTGGAGATGGACGGCGAGATCTGGGAGACGCCTAGCCAGGCATTTGAAACTGTTAAGGTGGAGAATGCTCTTTTTGCCAAGGAGGAAGAAAAACCGTCCATTGCTTCGTACAAACAGGCCGCTGAGGTGGTGAAGAGTGGAGAGGCTCCTGGTTGGGGCAGAATGATGGATGTCCCCGCAAAGAAGGATCGCTTCGGAGTGGGGTACCAGCCTGGCAGAGGCTCATCTGGACAGGGCAGAGGACGTCGTACGTCAGTCACCTTCACTAGTGCCGGAATGCTGGACCCGGATCACATCTGCATGATGAGTGATGATGCTGATAGCGACTGTGACATGGACCGGTGGATAAAGCCTTGCGCGCCAGGGATGGGAATCCAGAACTGGAAGGCTGAAAAGATCATCCGGGTCACTCTGCTGGAAGAGTAATATTTTTCCTGTTTGCAGTTTTATATGCATGAAAGCCATGCGTGTTGCCCGACACGTAATGGTCCATTGTAAGGGCCACCTCATGTCTAAATTTGCAAATTCGCATCATTAATAAAGGATGTTTTTCAATAAAAGCGGTGTTCCCTGTTTTTCATTTATTTTTGCAGTTTAAAAATAAAAACAAAATAAAAATGGCAATGTTTTCATTTTTCTTTTTCAATTTGTCTCACACCGGTTCTAAGCAATGCATGAATCAACATTCATGCAGATGCGATTCTTCTCCGGATCTCATTGATAACAATTCTGTTACACCCTTGTATGACTTCGATAATCCAATCTATCTTGCTGAAGAAGAAGACGAAGAAGATTGTGAACTGCCAGGGGAATTAGCCAGGTTGTTGAAACAAGAGGAGAAGGTGATTCAGCCGCACGAAGAGCAGATTGAGGTTGTGAATTTGGGTACCGACGAGGTCAAGAAAGAGGTGAAAATCGGGGCTGCTTTGGAGAAAAGTGTAAAGAGCAGACTGGTAGTATTGTTGAAAGAGTATGTCGACATCTTCGCCTGGTCGTATCAAGATATGCCAGGGTTGGATACCGATATCGTTGTGCACAAGCTACCGTTGCGAGCAGATTGTCCTCCAGTGAAGCAGAAGTTGCGCAGAACTCGACCTGACATGGCGATGAAAATCAAAGAGGAAGTGCAGAAGCAGTGAGATGCTGGTTTCCTTGCTGTCACTAATTATCCGCCATGGGTTGCGAACATTGTGCCAGTCCCGAAGAAGGATGGGAAGGTGAGAATGTGTGTGGACTACCGAGACCTGAACAGAGCTAGTCCAAAAGATGATTTTCCCTTACCTCACATTGACGTGTTGGTAGACAATACAGCTCAATTCTCGGTGTTTTCCTTCATGGATGGCTTTTCTGGCTATAATCAAATCAAAATGTCGCCAGATGATATGGAGAAAACAACGTTCATTACGTCGTGGGGCACCTTTTGTTACAAGGTGATGCCATTCGGTCTCAAGAACGCCGGTGCTACTTATCAGAGAGCCATGGTGACTTTGTTTCATGATATGATTCATCATGAAATTGAATGCTATATTGATGACATGATAGCGAAGTCCCAAACAGAAGAGGGGCATTTGGTAGATCTGGCCAAGTTGTTCGACCGACTGAGACAGTTCAGACTGAGGTTGAATCCGAACAAGTGCACTTTCGGGGTGCGGTCCGGTAAATTGCTGGGGTTCATTGTGAGTGAGAAAGGAATCGAGGTTGATCCTGCAAAAGTAAAAGCGATAAGAGAAATGCCTGAACCGAGAACAGAGAAAGAGGTTCGTGGTTTTTTAGGTAGATTGAACTACATTTCACGGTTCATATCTCACCTAACTGCCACGTGTGAACCGATATTCAAATTGTTAAGAAAAGATCAAACGGTCAGGTGGAATGATGATTGCCAAGCGGCATTCGAAAAAATAAAAGAATATTTGCAGGAACCTCCGATTCTGATGCCTCCTGTGGAGGGAAGACCGTTAATTTTGTACCTGACAGTCCTCGAGGGGTCTATGGGGTGTGTATTGGGGCAGCATGACGAGTCTGGTCGAAAAGAGCATGCCATATACTACCTTAGCAAAAAGTTTACCGACTGTGAAACAAGATATTCACTGCTCGAGAAAACTTGTTATGCTTTGGTCTGGGCTGCTCGCCGGCTGAGGCAGTACATGCTGGTTCATACCACTTTGTTGATTTCCAAGATGGATCCAATCAAGTACATTTTTGAGAAGCCAGCATTGACCGGACGGGTTGCGAGGTGGCAAATGATTTTGACAGAATATGATATACAGTATACTTCTCAGAAGGCGATCAAGGGGAGTGTATTGTCTGATTACCTCGCCCAGCAACCCATTGAGGATTATCAATCGATGAAGTTTGAATTCCCTGATGAGGACATCATGTTTCTCAAATCGAAAGATTGCGAGGAACCAATCCCGGAGGAGGGGCCTGACCCTGAATCCGAATGGATTCTGATGTTTGATGGGGCCGTTAACGTGAATGGAAGCGGTGTTGGTGCTGTTTTGGTTACGCCGAAAGGATCTCACATTCCTTTTGCTGCCCGGCTAACATTTGAGTGCACCAACAACGTAGCTGAATATGAAGCTTGCATATTGGGGATTGAAGAGGCGATTGATTTGAGGATCAAGAACCTTGTCATATATGGAGATTCAGCTCTGGTGATAAATCAGGTTAACGGAAAATGGTATACGCATCAATCTCATTTAGTTCCATATCGGGATTATACGAGGAGATTGTTGACGTTTTTCACCAAGGTGAAGTTGCATCATGTGCCCAGAGAGGAGAATCCTTTGGCAGATGCTTTGGCTACTCTGGCCGCCTTGATTAAGGTGCAGTGGTGGAATCAATTCCCCAGTGTTGAAGTAGGTCGTCTGGATAGACCGGCTTATGTGTTTGCTGTTGATACAGCGCCTGATGATGAGAAGCCGTGGTATTACGATATTAAGCGCTATCTAGAGACTCAAGAGTATCCTGAGGGAGCATCGAAGAAGGACCGAAAGACTCTGCGGAGGTTGGCCATGGTGTTCTACCTGAATGAGGATGAGGTTTTGTATAAGAGGAATTTTGATTGGGTCTTGCTCAGATGTGTTGATGATAGAGAAGCAAGCCAGTTGATGAAAGAGGTTCATGAGGGTTCGTTCGGTACCCATGCCAGTGGGAATGCGATGGTAAAGAAGCTGCTGAGGGCAGGTTACTATTGGATGACGATGGAGGCCCAATGTTTCAATTTCGTACGGAAGTGTCATAAATGCCAGATTTATGCTGACAAGGTGCACGTGCCTCCAAACCCGTTGAGTTTAATGTCGTCTCCATGGCCGTTTGCTATGTGGGGCATTGATATGATCGGAAAGATTGAGCCTACGGCTTCGAATGGGCACAGATTCATATTGGTGGCTATTGATTACTTCACCAAGTGGGTAGAAGCAGCCTCTTATACGAACGTGACGAAGCAGGTCGTTGCCAGGTTTCTCAAGAGAGACATCATTTGCAGATATGGGGTTCCCGAGAGAATCATTACTGATAATGGTTCTAACTTGAATAATAAGATGATGGCAGAGCTGTGCCGGGAATTCAAGATTGAGCACCACAATTCTTCTCCCTATCGTCCGAAGATGAATGGGGCGGTTGAGGCAGCCAACAAGAATATAAAGAAGATTGTGCAGAAAATGGTGGTAACCTACAAAGACTGGCATGAGATGTTGCCGTTTGCATTGCATGGGTATCGAACGTCGGTGCGTACATCTACTGGGGCAACTCCTTTCTCATTGGTATATGGAATGGAGGCAGTGTTACCTGTTGAAGTTCAGATTCCCTCTTTGAGAGTCCTGATGGACGTGAAATTGCAAGAGGCGGAATGGGTAAGGACTCGGTACGAGGAGCTAATCCTGATAGAGGAAAAGAGGCTAGCAGCCATCTGTCATGGGCAGTTGTACCAGCAGAGAATGAAGCGTGCTTTTGACAAGAAGGTACGACCTCGGGTATATCACGTAGGTGATATGGTGCTGAAAATGATCCTTCCTCCTCAAAACGATCGAAGGGGCAAATGGACACCGAATTATGAAGGTCCATTCGTGGTCAAGAAGGTTTTCTCTGGTGGAGCCTTGTTGTTAACGACCATGGATGGCGAGGATTTTCCATCCCCTGTGAATGCGGACGCAGTTAAAAAATACTTCGTATAAGAGACCCGCTGGACGAAAAGAATAAAATAGTCCAGGCAAAAATGGGCATCCCGGCGAACCGAAAAAAAAAGAAGAAAAGGTTCGGGCAAAAATTAGGGATAAAAATGAAAAGAAATTGTACACCCGACAAGTCGAAAACCTGAAAAGGCGACTTGGGCAAAAAGGGGTATCCCGGTGGACTGAAAACCCGAAAGGGCGGTCCAGGCAAAAGAGGGATTGAAACGAACAACTGCGTCTGGCATGATCGTTTGCGCTTTGGTTAAAGCATTATGGATAATACCCGGTGGGGATCAATCAGAAATGTCTTGTTCAGAAGGCAGAAAGCACGGAAAGTCTGAGGACATATGGGGTGTAACTGAGTTGGAACTCGATGAGATCACGGGTTTCACATTGCCATTAGGATAGATTTTTCCTTTTGTGCGCAATTACCTCTTTTCAGGAATTACTTCCTTTGTATTGCTCAAATTGAGCCACACTTTTCCAATCAATAAAATGCATATTCAGTCAAATAATTTTGTTTTTGTTTTTCATTACCGTTTTGATTGCGAAAACATCCAAATATTTTTGATAAAGAATCTTGCATTTTAAGACATACAGGTCCCTTCCAATGCATGTTTATAAGATTGAAAGCTTGAAGTCTTATTCGGAAGGTTGAGTGACCCAAGTGTTGAAATCTTGACACGCCTGGGGCACGGTTTTATCTAACGATCTGTTTTGCAGGAACTGTTAGATATTTTTCACTCACTTGCAGGTGGTGATGTGGAAGCTGTTGACAAAAACGAATCCCCATGGAGTCCAATCAGGGACGAATGACTAGAAGAATGACGAAGAGACGTTGAGACATACGATGATCCTTGAATGATAATCAAGAAGACTCTTCAAAATCGGAAGATTGGAAAGTCTGTAGAAATTCCCCGCGGGGTCCAATCTGGGACGAATGAATGGGTAGAGAGGCGACGAGAGACGTCCGACGACCTGTGGAATTAATCAAGAAGACTCTTCAAAGTCGGAAAATTGAAAAATCTGTATAGTCCCCAGGAGTTCGCTCCTCGTCGAGCGCGCGACTTGGAATACAAGATGATGGAACAGAAAAGGTCCAGACGAGTCTGGGAATTCTCAAAAGTGGAAAGCTGATACGAGATTGGGAGGTGGATACCATGGTTCGACGAGTCGACGGGTGTTTTGTACCAACTTTTCTCATTTCCCCAGCGAGGTCCCCGAGCAGAGTCAGAGGACTAAATCCCCATCAGATCCAAGGTCTGTGGATCCCTTAGCTGAGTCAGGATGGTTATCCCCGGCATGTTTAAAACGGTGGTTCCTCAGCAGCCAGGCCTGGAGGTTGCTATTCCTCGAGTGGAGCGGGTTTCAATAAAATATATCTCCAGTAGTGTATCCTATGTATGGATTGGATGGGTCGTCCCCAGCGGAGTAGCATTCGTTTCCCCTAGCAGGGTCGGGATCGTTATCCCCAGCAGGTGTCAGATTGATGCTTCCCCAGTCGCCAGGCCCGGAGGTTGCTGTTTTCCCAGTAGAGCTATCTGTGAGCAATTCCCCAGTGAAGTCGCCAGGTATTTGTGAGGGTTCCCCAAAGCAGAGTCGGGATTGATATCCCCAGCAAGTCGAAGACTGTTGTATCCCCACAGAGTGTGTTGGTGGTTCTTATCCCCAGCAGTTTCCCGAGCGGATTGGGTGCAAAGAAAGTTCCCCAGCAAGGGTTGCCTTTTCCCAGCAGCAGTGCTATTCCCCAGCAGGGTGGAGATCAGAGTATTGGCGAATTCCTCAACGGAGTGTCTCGTGCTCCCCAGCAGAATCCCTTGAGGGGGATACCTTTTATGCATTCATCATGTAGCGTAAGCATAGCATATTGCATAGAAAAAATAAATCGCGTAGCATTTCCATAATTATGGAGCATTACGCAGAAAAAGTCATTCATCATTACAAGCATAAGCTAGTCTCAGACCGTGGTTACTGTTTGAGAGGCGGTTTTGCCCAAAGGTGAAGGTGTTACTCCCAGGAGTGTGGCACCGTATTTTCATCAATAGTACTTCCCCAGTAGTGCGATATTGGAGGAGAAATTTTTTCTGTCGAGTGGAGATGGAAATATTACGCGATCAGCGCGACTCAAGCCGTGGTTACCGCTTGAAGGTTTTGGTTTCGCCAGATGGTGAAGATGTTACTCTGAGGAGTTTAGCATTGTGAGGTCAGATCAGCAATATTCCCCGGTAGTGCGATACTGGAGGACCTTTTCCGTCGGACGGAGATGGAAATGAAATCAAAGGACGTTACACGATCAGCGCGATTTTCGGGGTTCAAATGGAGAAGGGGAAATGTTGATACATTTTCTGGAGATTGGGGTTCAAACGGAGAGAAGGAAATGCTAAGGCATTTTCTGGGGTTCAAATGGAGATTGGAGTTGAAGATTATATCCAGGATGAGGTCCTCAGGATTATCTTCTGTTCATGTGTCACCTTAGACTTTGGCAGAGGCCAACAGAAGTCATTAGGGGTGTCTTCTGAAGAAGAGATGCACATGTTACCTTCCTTTGTGAAGGTGTACCCTCTGATATGTCGCCCTCAGAGTGGTTTGGTGTTATTTCCGATGTTGCCAGCGGAATTATCACGAGATTGGGAGATCGGGGTTCAAATGGAGAAAAGGAAGTGTTGAGGCATTTTCCGGAGAGCGGGGTTCAAATGGAGAAAAGGAGACACAAGGTGTTTTCTGGAGAACGGGTTTCACAATGGCGATCGCAAGTTATCGTCAGGCGACTGGGGTTCAAACTGGAGAATGGGGTTCATTATGTTGGCAAACAGGAGAACGGGGTTCAAATGCAATGATCCGAGATCATTTGCGCGAAAGAAATGTCGGGGTTCAAGAAAATAAAAAAGGAGATTATCAGAAAAATTTCGGGGTTCAAGAAAAGCATAAAAATAAAAAGAAATAATAATCCCCAGTGGATGCGGTGTTCAGACCATGGTTATCCCTGTGTTACCATTTATTTTGGTATCCAGGTCGACGTTGCTGTTTTGGTGATCAGACCGACTTTCTCCGTACCAGACGGATTTTTCTTCAGAAGACTGTTTCTTTGCCGATTCTGACAGGCGTTGTTAATTATTTCCCATCAGAGTGCAAATTGTTCGTCTGTTCTTGGTATTCAATCACTCTTCATCCTGATCATCTGAAAGCCGAGACTATTCATATCGACAGGTTCACAGTGGATTGAATAGGGGCAGCTGTAACACCTCAAAATTTGCCCTCCTCTCTTGGGACTAGCTTAACATATTGCATATCATTTTTAGGTCATTAGGCATTGCATATTGCATATCATGTTGTTACATTGTGCAAATCATCTTCCAAGTCTTGATCAGAAGATGAAGAGGTGGATATATGCAAGCTGATGGTTTCATTGGTTGAATGGACTGATCATTAGCCATCTGAGGATTGGGCTATGAATTAGGGTTTCATGGTTTCTCAAGGAGATTGGTCTTGATCTTGGGTGGAATGATACATCATCATCATCATGGTCTTGATATCATCCAAGAGGTTCAAGTGGTTGATCATATTCCTTGAGATTAGGGTTTTGACCACTAGTCAACCCTAATCATCTACATTGGGCCAATCAGGGCTTGTGAAGGAGATGGGGTCTACAATGGATATGGGGATCATCATGAGATTGTATTGAGCTTATGGAGGCTAGGGTTTCATCATTGAGCCATTTCATCAGAGAATTGGGGCTCAACTTGATCAGTGCATTGCCCAATTCATCTATCAGTTGAAAAAGTCAACTGTGGTCAACTGTGCTTGATTTTATGGATTTGGAGGTGGGAGAGAGTTGGATACACTTCATTCATGTTGAAACAGGTTTCATTTGACATGTCAAAGCTCAAGAATGAAGAAAATAAAATCAGGAGAAAACTTGCCAAAAATAGAAAGTGACTTGTAATGGAAGTTTCCAAAAATGGAAATTTTTTCACCACAAAATTACATGTCCAAAAAAGCTTCAAATGAAAATTTGTTCAACATGAAAGTTGTAGATCTTGCTCTCACCTTTCCAAAAAGTCCAAGAACTTGAAATTCCCCTGTATGGTTGGCAAGTTATGGTCTATTCATTTTCCAAAAAGGCCTATAATCAAAGTGGCATAACTTTCACATGGAATGTCCAATTTGGGTGATCTTTTTATGAGCAAACCTCATTTTACATGTACTTTCATGGTGTATGGTCCAAATTCATTAAAAATGGTCAATGCAAAAAGTCAAATTTCAAGTGAATTCATGTGTATTTTTGGTGTGAACATGTGATTTTGAGAAATACTTGGAATTTGGACATGAGACCAATGCCAACACACTCCAAATGCAAAATGTGACTTGTGTGAACTGTCATGAGCTGTCATGGTGCATAATTGGAGAAGGTCATTTTTGGACTTTCACATTAAAACTCAATTATGTTAATCACATGATTTTGGCTAATTTGGATTAAGGAATGGATTAAGGTGAGGTATATATCATTAATCATAACAGAAGTTGATAACCATAATCACATTTCTCAAGAATTGCAACAAACTTTCACCAAAACCTCTCAAAATTCTCAAAAATCTTCATCACTTTTTTTTCATCAATCTTCATCAAATCTTCATCATTCTTGCTGATTCTTCGTGGATTCATCTTCCACAAGGTTCATTGAGGAACTGTTTTGCTGAATCATTGCCTAAAACTCCAAGAATTGGAACTGTCACAAGTGAGCATAACCATGTCAAATGGATGGATCTTGCACATGAAGCATCTTTGAGCTAGGACCTGCACTCCAATCATCTTCCTGAGCATCAAGCTGCATCTGTTTCACCTTTTCAAGCTTGGAAACACAAGAATCGATTTCTGCATCTTCAAGAGGTGATTCTTCGAAATTCTTAGTTGCTTCATGATCTCACCTGATCAGGAGGGCCTTCCAAGGTCTTGGTGAATGGGCCGGAGAATGAAATGAGAGGGGGGTGTACCTGCAAGGTGCTCCAACGCTTAAGTCAGAAAAGGTACAGAATGAGATTATCAGAGTGTGAGTTAGAATACCTGCCCCTTTGCCATGAAAGGGGTATTTATATTGAGCCCCCAGCGCTGGGCCAAGGCTCCTAATGGGCTGGATTAGCTAGGCCCAAGGAGGAGCTGCCAGGGGACGCGTAAGAAGCGTTAAGACCTAGACCAAGGTCTGCCCCCTGGTCCAACTGCCCCTATCCCTAAGGAGACAATATAGGGGAGTTGGGTGACGTGGTGAGTGGGATGCCGTTATGGCTCTGCCCGACACAACTTAGGTGCCCGCGGCGTGGGTTGACGATGAGTGGATGGAGATCATATGAGGAGGACCCGCTCGTTGTCCGACACGTATTTAAGGGGCCGGGGAGACATTCTCCGGGCGGACGGTCGTTCGCCTGACGTGTCCTCGTGGTCGCTTGGATACGGTCGTTTGGACGTGGGCTTGGCGAGCATTGGGCCGTGCCGTGCTAAGTGTCGTGGCCCAGTCCAGAACAGGAGCCCCCCAAGTCGAGTCTCTGAGCCAGAGAGATGACTTATGTTTCAACTAAGGGTTCCCCGAGACGATGGGGAAGCTTGATCGTTAGACAGGTGAGGTCGTAACAGGCCTATTCATGACTGACATTTCTCCGGGAATGTCGGGGATGGAGGTGATCGGTTGATCTGCACCTTCCTTGTAGTAAACGCGGGTATGGCGCGGGGAGGAGGCGTCTTGGTGAGTCGAGGAGACGGACAGGTGCTCGGGTCGTTTCAGCTTCTTGTCTTTGATAGACGTGTCTCACGATTAGTGGCGTCGCTTCGTTTCGCGCGCGAAGACGGCGTAGGCAGGCTAGGCAATGATGACCTAGCGTGTTGGTCCACGTGCCAAGCCCTATAAAAAGGGGTTGAGTAACTTCATTTCTACCCTTTTCTCGCTCATACGTTCACCGGAGATCTCCACCTTCTCTCTCGTTTGCTTGCTCGACCGTCTGGACCGCCGTCTCCGCCCGTCTTCCTATCTGAACCACCGTCTTCTGTTCGGACACCACCGTACCTTTTCAACTTAACTATGTCAGGTATGATTTTCCACTGTGACCCATTCTTTTTCCTTGTTGTTTTCTGTCAAACGCATGATAATGTTGTAGAAATGTGGTTAGGTTTAACTTGGGAACAGTGTAGTGGACTGTAGGTGTATATTAGATGGTAGAAAATAGGGTTGGGATCCTACTGTACCGGGCACAAACTTCATATGCCGGGCAATACTTGCATAGGCTGTATGAAGTTTGTGCCCGGTCTCCATAGAATGCGCGCGCCACCGAGTTGAGCGCGGTTAGTGTCCGTCGCCGCTACGCCCTTTCACTTGACCTGCGGTGGAAGGGTGGATTTGATATGACGTCGAATTCACTCTTTCTGTCTGCGTTTCAGGTGCTACCGGGCGCTTACGACCGAGGAAGGAAGATTCTGGGTCCTCCACCGAAGACGCGACAATCGCTCGTCTCCCTGTCGGGGATGGGAGTGTCCGAGATGGTACCGAACACGCCTCCTCTTCCGGGCAGGTCGACTTCTCCTGGGTTGCGGACGAGCCCTTGGAGGAGGAATCCGACTTCTGTGACGAGGCCATCACTGCTCACGCTATGGTCGAGACCATAAGCCGGGAGGATCCACCAAACTGGTATTGCTGCGCCCCCAAGGAAGAAGACCGCATTTGTCACCATTTCCCGGGGAAGCAGTTCACCATGTATGAATTTGCTTTTCGCGAGGCGGGGATTAGACTGCCCTTCAACTCCTTCCAGATGTCGATCTTCAAGTGGCTCCGGCTGGCGCCGTCCCAACTACATCCTAATGCCCTCGCATTTATGCGGGCATTCGAGTTAGTTTGCCAGTTCCTCGGCATTGGTTGCACCCGGGCTCTCTTCTTCCACGTTTTCCATCTCCAGAGGTCCGGTTCCCATGGTCGCCACAGTTGGGTTTCTTTCAAGCAGCCCGTGCGTCTGTTCAAGACGTACGAGGACTCTGTTCGCCATTTCAAAAGCCGGTGGTACGTGGTGATGCCGATTACCCGGGCTGCCCTTCACTCTCTATACTACTATCAACGGGAACCCAACGGGGAGGAGACGCTGATGTCGAAGATACCGCTGAGGTGGCAGCGTGATCATTTCGATCTCTCCACGGCGCATTACCGGGTCAAGTACGCGATGCTCGGCGAGGAGGATAGGCTCGCGTACAAGAAGCTGGTCGATTACGTGCAGAGCTTCAGCTTGGCGTTCTGGGCGAATCGACAGGGCGTGCCCTACCTGGATGAGGCCGGGGAGCTAATCACCGAGACGCGTTATATCAATACGAAGGCTCTGCTCGAGTGTGATACCGAGGAGGAAGCTCTGGCGTTATTGAGTAGGCAGACTTTGTTTAGCTTTTTATTTCTGTTTATGACTCCGGTCGCTAATGTTTGTGTGTAATTTATTTGCAGGTGCCATGCCCAATGCTCGTGATCGGGTGCTGAAGCTAGCGAATCAGGTCGGCGCTCCTGACCGGGTGCCCAAGAAGAAGAAGAAAACTGCGGCCCGTGTCTCGGAGACTGCTGGCGATGCCGGGGTCGGTCCCTCGCAGGCGGCGAGCGTGATTCCTTCCTCTCCTCCTCGGTCTAACCCGATCAACATTCCTGATAGCAGTCCGTCGCCAGCGGCTTCTCCCCTCCATAAACGGAAGCGTCCGGCTGGGGCCCTTACCAGGTCGTCTCCAGGAAGTTCGCATGGACCGGGCAGCTATCTTCTGCCTCCCTGCTATGTGGAACGGTCGTTCTTCAAGGCCGAGGAGTCGATTGCTGTGCCTGCGCCTGAGGCCAAGGCTATTCTGGACCAGGATGTTGCTGCCCGGAGGAAAGATCTGGCCAGGGATATTGCTGCCGTCATCCGGGTGATGGAGACGGCCATGGTTTTGACCGACACTTCGGTTTCCACCGCCTCGCTGGAGGAAGCCCTTTTGCAGGTTCGGACAGAGAACGAAAGACTATCTCAAGATCTGTCGGACTACAAAGAAGAGCATCAGCTGCAGGAAGGGCTGAGCCAGAAGCTGGAGGAGGTGGAAAAGGAGAGGGACCAGTTGAAGGCTGCTAAGGCGAGCCTGGAAGAGCAGGTGGTCGATCATCAGAAGCTGACCGAGGACAACGCCTACCTACGGGCTCAGGTTGAGTCTCTCGAGGGAAAGGTCCGTCCTCTGGCGGATGAGACCGAGGAGGAACGCGCCCTTGGTTCGCGCGGTGAGCTGCTAGGGCATATTCGGACTCTCAACCAAGATCTCGTGGCCTGCTTCAAAGAGGGTTTCGACAATGCTGTCGAGCAGCTCGGGCTTCTGAACCCTGAGTTGGTGACAGAAGGGTCGGCCTATAACTGCTGCGTCCGGGATGGTGAGATTATCTGCCCGTTTGAAGCGGAGGAGGAGCTGGGGGGAGAAGAAGAAGAAGAGGATGAAGAGGTGCTCAGAGCGGAGTCTTAGTTTATATGTTTTAGTTATCATGGCCTGCGTGCCTTATGTATTTTGGCCTTCGGGCGTTGTAATATGGCCTTCGGGCGTACTTGGCTTCGGCCGCTTTTATCGTTTCTAATGTATGAATATTTTCGTTATCATTCATTGTGCTCGTTTGTGTTTGATACTTGTTTGTATGAATTCGTACTCTACTCGACTTTGTTAATCTCCTCGGTTTAGGGAACCGACGAAGTGTCGGGCTTTGTGCCCGTGGGTATCGAAGCCCGGGTCCGTTGTTCGAACCCTGGTCCCGAGGCTTGGGTCCTCCCATCGCGAGCTGGGTGCCCTGCCAGTCTTGGTACTTCGACGTTGAGCCTTGGTCAAGATCCCAACCGTCGGGGAGGGTTGTGTTTGTTATGTGACCCCGGATCGTTCCCGGGTCTCGTGGTTCCTCCCTGGGGTTTTGGGGACGAAGAGCGTGGTCGTACCTGCCACGTCTCCCCGTGGTGTATTTAGCTGTAATATTGTCTAAGTTTTTCTGCGTTCCATGGTCGAGCGAGTTGTTCTCCTTGTAGGTTTTCTAGGTAATAGGCCCCGTTGCTCGTTTTGTCGCGAACGCGGTAAGGGCCTTCCCAGTTGGCCGCCAGTTTGCCCTCTCTCGGGTTTTTCTGGTTTCTTCTGAGGACCAGGGTGCCGACCTGGAACTCTCTTTTTATGACTTTCGCGTCATGGCGTAGTGCTATCTTTTGTTTGAGGGTTGTTTCCCGGAGAGCTGCTTCGGAACGTATCTCCTCGACTAGGTCGAGCTCGGCTCTAAGGGTTTCATCGTTCATTTCCTCGTCTAGGGGCTCCTCTGTCCTCCTCGTTGGCGTCCGTATCTCCACCGGGATGACTGCCTCGGTGCCGTAAGTTAGTCGGAACGGGGTTTCCCCGGTGGTAGAATGTGGTGTCGTGCGGTAGGCCCATAGGACGCTATGTAGCTCCTCGACCCATGCCCTCTTTGCCTCGCCGAGTCTGCGTTTGAGGCCACGTAAGATTACCCTGTTGGCCGCCTCTGCCTGCCCGTTCGTCTGCGGATGCTCGACAGACGTGAAATGCTGTGTGGTGCCCAGGCTGGCGATGAAGTCCTGGAATCCTCCGTCCGTGAATTGTGTCCCGTTGTCTGTGACAAGTGCCTGGGGTATACCGAACCGAGCGAGGATGTTGCGTTTGAAGAACCGGAGAATGTTCTGCGCGGTTATTTTAGCCAGTGCCTCCGCCTCGATCCATTTGGTGAAGTAATCCACCCCGACGATGAGGTATTTATTCTGATATGATCCGGTGACGAAGGGTCCGAGGATGTCCATGCCCCACCACGCGAAGGGCCATGGGGAAGACAATGATTTGAGGTCGTTCGGGGGTGCGAGGTGCATGTCGGCATGTCGTTGGTATTTGTCACATCTTTTGACGTGCTCTTTCGAATCGTTTTGCATGGTCGGCCAGTAGTAACCTGCTCGAAGGGCTTTTCGTGCGAGCGATCGTCCGCCGAGGTGTTGAGCGTTAATTCCCCGGTGTATCTCTCCAAGGATGTCGGGGACTTTCTCTTCCTCGACGCATTTGAGTAGTGGGATGGAGAATCCTCTCCGGTAGAGTTTGCCTTCGAGGAGTACGTACGAGCATGCGCGTCGTTTGACAGTGGTCGCCTCTTTCGGGTCAGCCGGGAGTTCGTCTCGTGTGAGGTAATTGTAGATGGGTGTCATCCAACAGTGGGCATCTCCAATAGCGTTGACCTCGAGTGGAGGCGGTAGTTTGTCGATGCTGGGCCGCGGGAGAATTTCTTGGATTACTGATTTATTCCCACCCTTTTTCCTCGTGCTGGCTAGTTTCGAGAGAACGTCTGCCCGTGTGTTGTGCTCGCGGGGTATGTGTTGAACTTCCCATTTTTCAAATTTATCAAGTTTTTCTTTGACGAGGGACAAGTACCCGAGGAGGTTGTCGTTCTTGGTTTGGTATTCTCCTCGCACTTGTGAGGCCACGAGCTGGGAGTCGGTGGATATTTTTACCTCTTTTGCTCCCAGGTCCTCGGCTAACCTCAGGCCTGCGAGGAAGGCTTCGTATTCCGCTTGGTTGTTTGATGTTGGGAACGCAAGCGCTAACGATACCTCTATCAGGATCCCTTCTTCATTTTCGAGGATGATCCCGGCCCCGCTGCCTGATGTGCTAGAGGCGCCATCGACGAAGATCGTCCATTTGTGGGCGCTTTCTGCTGGAGTCGGGCAGTGGGTCATCTCCGCGACGAAGTCGGCCAGCGCCTGAGCTTTCAAGGCTTTCCTACCTTCGTATTGTATGTCGAATTCGGAGAGTTCTAGTGACCACTTGAGCATCCTCCCGGCCATATCCGGGCGCCCGAGCAGCTGTTTGATTGGCTGGTCGGTCCTCACCTTTATCGTGTGTGCGAGGAAGTAATATCGTAGTCTCCTCGCTGTGTTGATGAGGGCCAGGGCGACCTTTTCGATTTGCTGATATCGGAGCTCGGGACCTTGGAGTGCTTTACTCGTAAAATAGATGGGCTTTTGTCCTTCGTCGGTTTCTCTTATTAGGACGGCGCTGACGGCCTCGGTCGCCACGGATAGGTATAAGTATAGGGTTTCCTTTTCTGATGGCCGTGATAAGACCGGGGGTTGGGACAGAACCTTCTTTAGATGGAGTAGCGCTTGCTCGCATTCATCGGTCCAGTCGAAGGTAGCCTCTTTGCGAAGGAGTCTGAAGAATGGCAATGCGTGCTGGGCGGACTTGGCGATGAAACGGGAGAGTGAGGCGAGCACTCCATTGAGTGACTGGATCGATTTTTTGGTTTTCGGGGTCGGAAACTCCGAGAATGCCCGGCATTTGTCGGGGTTGGCCTCGATCCCTCTTTCGGTGAGATAGAAACCGAGGAACTTGCCTGCCCGGACTCCGAACGTGCATTTCTCGGGGTTGAACCTCATTTTACACCGTCTCGCCTGCTCGAATACCTTCGTAAGGTGTCGAGCATGGGTTATCTCCTCGTGTGATTTGACGATCATGTCGTCCATGTATACTTCGAGCATGTCCCCTATTTCGTCTTTGAAGACTTTGTTCATCATGCGTTGGTATGTAGCGCCAGCGTTCTTGAGCCCGAACGGCATCACGTTGTAATAGTAATTGCCCGTTGGGGTCATGAACGCTGTGTGTTTCTTGTCTGCGGGCGACATAGGGATCTGGTTGTATCCACTATATGCGTCCATGAAGGACAAGAGTTTAAAACCTGCAGAGTTGTCAACGAGCGAGTCTATATTAGGGAGGGGGAAAGCGTCTTTCGGGCAAGCCCTATTAAGATCAGTATAATCAACACACATACGCCATTTTCCATTATTTTTCTTAACGAGGACTACATTAGAGAGCCAGGTTGTGTACTGGGCTTCAGAAATAAAATTTGCCTCTAAGAGGTCTTTTACAGCTCGCTCGGCAGCCTCTGCCTTTTCGGGCGATTGCTTGCGTCTACGCTGTGCTATGGGCTTGGCTGCCCGGTCTACAGCTAGCTTATGACACGCGATCTCGGGGTCCAGCCCGGGCATTTCTGCGGCATTCCACGCGAAGAGGTCGGAGTTCTCTTTGAGGCATGCTACTAGCTCTTCTCTTGTTTCCTCGGGTAGTCCCTTACCTATCTTCACCGTCCTTTCCGGATCGTCCCCAAGAGGAATGAGTTCGAACTCCCCGTCGGGGATTGGTCGGACCGGGTGTTTGAGAGAGCGTTCCTTGGGGAACCTCCCCTCTTCGGTCTCGTCCAGCCCGATGCGACAGTCGAGGTCGATGGCGTTGACTCCTCGGGCAAGATCCTCGGTCTTGAGTTTTTTGTTGTTGCAGTTGCTCTTCGTGCTGACCACGGCCTGTCCTTTTACTGCGGCGTCGTAGCATCGTCGGGCTGCTTCGATGTCACCATGGATGGTGACCACACGTCCCAATTTGGTGTAGTATTTCATCTTCAGGTGGACGGTGGATGGGACCGCAGTGAGTTCGGCCAGTGTCGGGCGTCCAAAGATGCAATTGTAGAGAGACGGGCAGTCTACGACCAGGAATTGGATTTTGACTTCCCTGGCCGTTTCTTGTTCGCCGAAGGTGACGAGGAGCTCAACATATCCCCACGGTCTGGTTGTTGCTCCGTTGAATCCTTGGAGATCTGATCCGACGTAGGGGGCTAAGTTGGTCTTGTCTAGCTTCAGAGTCTTGAAGAGGTGGACGTACATGATATCCACTGAGCTGCCTTCGTCGACCAGGATGCGTCGTACGTCGAATCGGGCCATCTTTGCTCTTATCAATAGTGGGATGGCCGAGTTCGGGGATCCGCCCGGGAGTTCCTCCAGGAAGAAGGATATTGGGTTGGATTTTCCCCGGTATTTTGTCAATGTCGCTTTCTGCTCGGGGGCAGTCAGTAGGAGTTCGTCGAACTTACGTTTGACGGAGAGGGCCGCGGATTCCCCGTTAGTTCCTCCTCCTGATATCACCAGTGTGGTAGGGAAGTCTTCCCAGGGGCTGAGTGCAGTGATCTTGCCCTCGGGCAATGGTTCGGGGAGGAAGAAATCTTCCGGTCGTGACACGCAGAGGGCCATTTGATAGGGAGAGTTGTCAGGGGGTGTGTTTTCCCGGGGTCTCTTCTTCTCTGGCTCGTCGTGTCTGGGAGCTTCGTTCTTCCTCGTGTACTGCTTCAGGTGCCCTTCTTGGATTAAAATTTCAATCGCATCTTTCAGGTGGACGCAGTCTTCGGTCACGTGCCCGTGACTTCTGTGGAACCGGCAGTACTTTGATTTGTCGGTGTGGGGCTTCGGTGCAGACGGTTTTGGGAACCTGACCCTGCCCTGCTTAAATTCAGAGTTGATACATTCTGCGAGGATACGCTCTCGAGGAGCTGTCAGTAAGGTGTACTCGCTATATCTGCCCGCGGGGCCTCTTCCTTCCCGTAGCTCGCGAGGTCTTTCTTCTCTTCGTTTGTCTCCGTTGCGACGGGAAATGCTCGTGTCCTCGCGTTTTGAGTGCTCGGTCTCCCCAGCGTTACGTCCGCTGCGGGCATTGTGTGCCACCTGCTTTTCCTCGTATCTGATGTAGGCCTGGGCTTTATGCAGGAGCTCGTTTAAGGTGCGGGGAGGCTCGATCCCTACGGCTCTGCTAAGTTCACTGCCGGGTAAGAGACCTCTCTCGAGGAGATACTTCTTCATGTGCTCGGTGGTATCTACCTCGACAGCTTCCTGGTTGAATCGCTCGATGTATGAGCGCAGTGTTTCATTCTTCTTCTGCACTATGGCTTCAAGGGTCGCCTCAGTCTTGGGGTGACGACGGGAAGCTGTAAAGTGCCGGGTGAACATGGACCTCATGACTCTCCATGACGTAATGGACTCAGGGGCCAAGCTTTTGTACCAGGCCATGGCCCCTTTCCTGAGGGTCGTTGAGAACAGTCGGCATTTGAGGTGCCCGGTTATATCATTGCGGTAGTCGAGCATCGCGTTGACGTTGTCGACGTGATCGTCGGGATCTGTAGTCCCGTCGTACACAGCTAGGTTTGGCGGTTTCTCCATGCCTTTGGGGAGCGGGGCTTCCATTATTGCCCGAGATAGGGGGCAATGCAAATCTTCCTCGTCGCTCCTTAAGGGAGACAGTTCGTTGTTGTCGGGGCTGTGCCCGCGCCTTGGTGATGTTCTCTCTCGACCACCGTCACGACGGGCGCGTGCCCTGCTGGCGTGGGGTTCGGGAGAGCGACGTCCTCGCTTCTTCGTTGGCTCCGAACGTTGTTGTATCCTACTCACCGGCTGGGGCCGGGCCTCTTGTCGTTCGGCTTCGAGGGCCATGATTCGTTCGTGCTGCCGGTGGAGCATAGAACCGGCCTGATTGAGGGCATTCACCATGGCAATCATTACGGCGTCTCCTTCAACGGGAACGGGAATGGGATGAAATGTCTCTGCCCCTAAATTGTGGGCGTGAGAGGCATCTCCGTTGTTTTGGGGCTCTGGAGACGGGGTGGATGGACGACCGTCCCGAACGTCCGCTTCATGGGATGGCGGGCCGTCGTCCATATTGTAGTTGACGAGGGGACGGCTGTGATCGCTATGTTGTTCTCCGGCCATGTTGGAAGGACAGAAACAAATGAGCTTTTGATCCTCGTTTGATGAAGATGGGGATAGCTCTTTCCCACAGACGGCGCCACTGATCTCACCTGATCAGGAGGGCCTTCCAAGGTCTTGGTGAATGGGCCGGAGAATGAAATGAGAGGGGGGTGTACCTGCAAGGTGCTCCAACGCTTAAGTCAGAAAAGGTACAGAATGAGATTATCAGAGTGTGAGTTAGAATACCTGCCCCTTTGCCATGAAAGGGGTATTTATATTGAGCCCCCAGCGCTGGGCCAAGGCTCCTAATGGGCTGGATTAGCTAGGCCCAAGGAGGAGCTGCCAGGGGACGCGTAAGAAGCGTTAAGACCTAGACCAAGGTCTGCCCCCTGGTCCAACTGCCCCTATCCCTAAGGAGACAATATAGGGGAGTTGGGTGACGTGGTGAGTGGGATGCCGTTATGGCTCTGCCCGACACAACTTAGGTGCCCGCGGCGTGGGTTGACGATGAGTGGATGGAGATCATATGAGGAGGACCCGCTCGTTGTCCGACACGTATTTAAGGGGCCGGGGAGACATTCTCCGGGCGGACGGTCGTTCGCCTGACGTGTCCTCGTGGTCGCTTGGATACGGTCGTTTGGACGTGGGCTTGGCGAGCATTGGGCCGTGCCGTGCTAAGTGTCGTGGCCCAGTCCAGAACACTTCAATTATTACATGGCTTTTGTAGATCATTCATTGTAGAAAAGCATGATGCTTGTAGTTTTCGAATTGGTTAAGTATTGAGAGAGTAATCTGAATTTGAAGTTTGATATGCGTTTCTTTTTTGGATCGATCCCGTTGCCATGCTTAGAGTTAGGTTAAATGGAATACATATTCGTGATGTGCATGATGAGACGGTCACGATGATTATAAGCTTGTTGATTTTGGTTGAGTTTCAATGTTCATCATTTCTGGAATTTTTCTGAGTGTTCTTGGTGAAGAACGAACTCGAATGTGTGTTTGATCCATGTAATGCCTTGCCTAAGTTTGAATTGTGTTTGGCGCCAAGCTCAGCCAATAGGAGCGCGCCACTGAATAAATGAGACGGCGCCGTTTTGTAGTTACTGAAGCGTAATTACGCTTGTGCCACTGGTCCAATAATTATCAATATTATTTCATTTTATTTTTCATTCTTTATTTCATTTTCATGCCACAACTTCAAAAATTCATAGAGAGTTCATTTTTTATCCAAAATTTGTGAGATTTTTTCCATGGTATTCCTTGTGATGTGTAGAATTTAATCATGATTTTTGTAAATGTTTTGCATGTGTAGAAAATTAATTGGCTTAGGGATTGTTTGATGTTGTCACATTTGCACATACCATGCCATATCCTTCATAAAATGATGATACTCTCAAAGAAATGAATGAAAATTTTTGTGCTTGTTTTGGACTCATTGATGGTGATTTTCATGTATGGTTTGTAATTTTTGGATACATGGTTGATGAGTTATGAATTTTTGATTAGAGGTGTGACAATTTGTGTCACACCAAGCTAGGTCAACTTCATGATTTTATTTAAAATGCTTAGGGATGTTGATTTGGGCTGAAATTTTGCATGAATGAACATATGAATGTTGAGATCACATGTGATTTTTCTGGAATTTTTGATGGCATTTCCTAATTGATTGGAATTTTCTTTTCTGTTGGATCATGTTGTGACATTTTGTGACACATGATTGTATTTTGCTTGTGAAATTCTCATGGTGTATTGGATGGATGTGGAATTTGACATGTGGATTGTAGACACATTATAGGTCATTGTGGTTTTGATCCCATTCATTTATCTTGTTGTTTCACTGTTTTATGATTTTTGGAAGTTGATGATTGTTTGGATACCTTGTGTTGGCTTGTTTAAACTTGTCTGAACTTCTTGATTTTCATTGACCTACTTTCTTTTGTCCAATTGAGCTAAAAATTGACATGCTATTCATTGAATGTGTCCTGTTTAGGTGTGAATTTTTGTGGAATTAATTGAAATGTTTTGGTATACTTTTGGTTGAGATAGTTCTGTTTGGTCTTTTGAGGTTGCACATTGCCTAGTTTGTACCTTTTAGGTCATGAAATGATAATGGTGATTGATATGAGCATGGGACCAATTGCATTTGCTTTTAATTTGGTTGATTGTGATTTTGGATAATTTTCACTTGCTGTTTTGGATTTTTTTATCTCTTTTGGACCCTAGGCTTGGCCTAGTGGTCTTGTTTCTCACCTTTGGAATTGTGTTTCAGGTTTGAAATGCAAAAGGCTTAAGGAGAACAATGCAAGTTGTAAATTGAGTTTTGTTTGATGTTGTAAACTAACATTGACTTTGTGTTGTAGGGTTTGATGCTTGAGTTTGAGCTCATGACTTGCACTTGTGTGCATTAACTTGTGTTTGACTGTACAGATTAACTGATTAACATTTGCTGTTTACTGTTGATTTATCTGAGTACTGATGATACTTGATTGATTTCAGGTACATTTAGTTGCTTACAGTTCCTTGAGAACTTGCTTGCTGTTGCTTGGTTTTTAAACCAATTGAGGTAGGATTTCTATTCTCCATGTAGTCTGGAAGACCTGGCCTGTTACTTGGCCAGGCAACTGTCTGAAGTCCTCCTTAAGAGGCGATGTTTGTGATTGTTTAACTTTGTCCCCAAGCAGGTAAAGTGCTTGATTAAGGCAATTGGCGGAACCCAAGGGATATGCAATCTATCCCCCGCTATTCTTGTTGAGTCGTCCCTCTGCTCACACCACTGTGTAGATGCATTGGGACATAAACCCAAGATCTTGTACATTTGTACAGTTGTGTCAGAGTCTTGAGTGTAGAAGGGTTCCTCCTTTCTGAACCCACACTCCTTTGTCTGAAGCTCTCCCTGGACAGGGATAAGAGCTGTGAAGTCTAATCTTCACTCACCTTTCATCTGGCTTCACCCTGACTCTCAATGTCAGGGTTAAGAGCTAACACTACCCTTGTACAGGTGACTTGCCTCGGCAGTCTAACCCTTTGTTTGGGCCCACTTGATTGGATATAGTGTGTGCTTTGTGAATGTGTGCTATCTGAAATGTTTGCTTTGCTTTGTTTATGCTTGCATGCTTGCTTTCTTCCTGGATAGGGTTAGCTTGCTGTGGTGCAAGTAGGTAGAAACCATAACATAGGGCAATGATGCATGATAACACTAGGCTCGAGTACAGCTCTCTGGTAGTGTGTCTTCCCTCTGTGTCTGGCTAGTCTTTCTCCCCCTTTGGGGGGAACTACGTCGCCCTGATCCTCATACCAGATGAGGTACGTAGGCAGGAGACCGTGCGAGGTCTCTCCGGGCACTTTTTTTCCTTTTTGTGTGTGTTTGTTTGACAGTTGCTAGGCTCGAGTTCCCGACTCCTTAGCAACTTGTTGTTTGTTTGTTCTTGTCGTGTGCTTGGAAGCCGGTGTAAGTCCATCAAGTGGCATCTGGGTTCCAGTGTGTGTCTGTTTTGGTTCGGATGCTGATGTAAGCCCAGTGATTGGCATTCAGGCTCCATGTTTGCCTATTTGGGTGTTTGTGTTGTTTGGCGTGCGTGAGCCGAACTACAGTAGCTCTGATTCTCGTTCCAGACGAGATATGTAGGCATAGGATGCGATGTCCTAGCGAGCCCTCTTCCTCTTAACCCCACCTGTGTTGTTTTCGGTGTGTGTGTGTGGTGTTTGTTTAGCAACCTATTCTTTCTTTTAGAGCGTGGATCCCGTCGAGTACGACGGACGTGAGGGGTGCTAATACCTTCCCCTTGCGTAACCGACTCCCTTACCCTTTCTCTTTGGTCGCGAGACCATGCTTTTTCTAGGTTTCTCTGAGCGTTTCCTTTCCCTATTTTGGGATAAATAACGCACAGTGGCAGCTTTGTTTGTTTTTGTTTTAGCCCGCCAGTTGTTTTTCGCGGATGCGACAACATGCCATCACAACTGCACCAGTGCTAGCTCTACCAGATTTTCATAAGCCATATATACTAGAAACAGATGCTTCCAGCACCGACATTGGGGCAGTTTTGAGCCAAGACAAGCACCCTATAGCATACTTCTCCAAGAAACTCAACCCCACCATGCAGTGCAAGTCCGCTTATGTAAGAGAAATGTATGTAGTCACCGAGGCAATGGCCAAGTTTCGACACTACATTCTTGGTACCAAGTTTATCATACGCACAGATCAAAAAAGCTTAAAATCCTTGACTGCTCAAACCATCCAGACACCAGAGCAACAAAAGTGGTTACACAAGTTTTTGGGCTTTGATTTTTCCATTGAGTATAAACCCGACAAAGACAATATTGCAGCAGATGCCTTATCCCGTTCATTCTTTGCTATATCAGAACCTATTAATCCGTTGTTGCCCTTGATTGTAGCTGCAATTGATGTTGACCAGCATTTGTCCTCTATTAAACAACAATGTGAGCTAGGTACTTGTGTGGACCCATTATTTAGTGTGCACAATGGTGTTTTGTACTGGAAGCAGAGAGTAATGGTACCCCCTACAGGCCATGTAATTCAAGCCATTTTGGAAGAATTTCATTCTTCTATGTTGGGTGGTCATTCTGGTATAGCTCGAACTAAAGCTCGCATTACGTCACAATTCATTTGGCCCTCTATGTTGAAAGATATTCGCTTGTTTGTTTCAAATTGTTTGGTGTGTCAACAAGCAAAGTCCTCCACTGCTGCACCTGTAGGGCTGCTCCAACCACTTCCGATTCCGACCCAAATTTGGGAGGACCTATCCATGGACTTTATAACCGGCCTTCCTCCTTCGCATGGCTTCACTGTGATCATGGTAGTGGTTGATCGCTTATCTAAGTACAACCATTTTGTTCCCCTCAAGACTGATTTTACTAGCTTCAAGGTAGCCGAAGCCTTCCTTCACAATATGGTGAAACTACATGGCTTTCCTAAGAGTTTGGTGTCCGATCGTGATAAAGTATTCACAAGCTCGTTTTGGCAAAATTTGTTCAAACTGAGTGGAACCACTTTGGCTATGAGTTCGGCTTATCACCCTCAGTCTGATGGACAAACTGAGGCAGTCAATAAGTGTCTCGAACTGTATTTACGCTGTTTTGCTAGGCAGGTATCTCAGAAATGGGCCAAATTGATCGACTGGGCAGAATTTTGGTATAATTCTTCCTTTCAAACTAGTATTGGCATGACTCCATTTAAGGCAGTTTACGGTAGAGAACCTCCTCCATTGATTAAACATGACACCGCTACTGTAGTGGTTCCTTCTCTCCATGATATGCTAGTTGAACGCGACAATACCATTCAACTGTTGAAGAACAACTTACACAGGGCACAACAAGTTATGAAGCGTAATGCTGATTTGAAACGACGCTTTGTGGAATTTCAGTTGGGAGATATGGTTTTGGTCAAGCTGCAACCATACCGCCAACATTCAGTGGCTTTGCATCGCAACCAGAAGTTAAGCATGCGTTACTTCGGGCCTTTTCCTATCATTGAGAAGGTTGGGCCTGTGGCATACCGACTTTTACTTCCACCCTCTGCTAAGATCCATCATGTTTTTCATGTGGTCAACTTAAAGTTGTGTAAAGGTGACCACACTACTCAATACTTTCCACTACCATTGCTCACCAATGATACTGGTCCCCTCTTAGTTCCTGAAGCTATTCTTGACTCACGTGTGCTCATTATGAAAGGGCAAGACATGCAACAAGTCTTAGTTAAATGGGCTGATTTTCCACATCAGGATGCTACATGGGAAAATTGGGTAGAGTTCAAGACCAACTATCCCAACTTTAACCTTGAGAACAAGGTTAATTTTTATGGAGGGGGTAATGTTATGAGTGAGGGCAGAATAGTCAATACAACAACTGAATCCAATGAGAATGATTGACACTTGGCACATGATCCTGCTTTTCCGGAGGCAAGACGTGGAATGAGAGAAAGGAGCTCTAACAGAAAATATGCCACTGACTATGTTAAATAGGCCAATGATTGGTTACTAGAAGGGGGGAATTGAATGTGGAAGAATATGGCTCTCTTCTCTCTCTGAAGCTTATGCTTTTCTAGTACTATTCTTTAGATTTCATCTTTCTATTTCCTTCAAGGATAATTGTACTGTTGCACTGATTATTAGTACAATTTTTATCACTTTTCCACTGTGTTATAGACTCTGTTATTTGCATTCATAACATTTTGATTCTTCCATTTTAATATTTTTAAGATTTTAGTCCTTAAGTGTCATTAAAATGACAATTGAATTGGTGAGGTAATTGAGACTAGATGGCATAATTGAATTGATGAGGGGGATCTTAAGGTACAAAAAGCAAACCTCCGTGATGTTCTTACATGTCCAAGTAAATAACAAAAGAAAAGTTCGTTCCCAGTACCCTAAATCATCATAGCCTATGGTATCAGCAGAGAAGTTACAAGTGAGGGTACAAAACATGGACTTGGTGTTGTTTGAGCATGTTCGGGTGTATCACAGCAAAAGATAAAAAGAATTGAAACTTTATAATTCACATTTTTCTTTAAATAGCTTTTGGAACATAAGTTTTCAATTAAAATAAAGGCCAAGTGGTGAGTGCAGGGTTTGTCAAATTTTTTTTGAAAATTTTAATGCTTTTTATTTGAGATACTCTGTCAATCTGATTTTGGCCAATTAACTATTACTCTAGGTTCTACTTATGCTGGTTGAATAGTGATAGAATACCCCGAGTAATGACATAGGGAATTAACATTTTGTACATCGTCAAACTCTGTTTACGCTGGCGGATTAGAGATAGAAAGCTCTGAGTAGTGGTTAATGAGTTATTTCGCGAGGGATTGACTATAACAATTTTGTTAATTCATCGTGAGATTACAAGGATTTGACCATTCATACAAGATATCATACATCAACAAGAGATGATAAGTGGATTATAATACATAACCTAACCTTCTTAATTACTTTTGTTTCAAACTCGTAATTTGTTTTCTATCTAAAAACCTGACCCCCTCATTTACTGGATCTTTTATTACTGCGACACTATTGATACACTTGCCGAGAAGTCTTCAAGTTTTTGGCGTTGTTGCTGAGGACCGTTGATATTTCAATAAGGCAACATTTAATTTCGTTTTGTTTAGGTTATATTTTATTTTTGTTTTCAATTGTATATATTTTTTGTAATTAGTTATTCTTGTTTCTTCTAAAATTTTCTTTCCTATTCTTTCTCTTTTTAGTTTATTTTTTGTTTAATTTTTTTATCTAGTATAGTGCTACTAAGGTATTTTTCTTTTTATTTTGTATGTGAGGTCAAGATAGTCATGCAAGAAGACGTCTATGCTACGTTTGCAAAATTTGAAGCTTTTACAAAGGAACCTGTAGCAAAATCGCTCATTTACTCAGAACCAGAATCTTACATCAACACTGATTATTCATGGAAAGATGATTCATCATCTAAACTTGAAGAAACCTTGACTCAATTTATAAAGATGACTCAACTCACTTTCGAGAAAATCAAAAGGCATCAAGAAGCCGTGCTAAGTGACATGGAAACATCCTTCGAGAAGTTAAAGATGCAACTTGGTCAAATATCCATCCAATTAGCATTAAAACTGAGAACTAGTGGAGATTTCTATGAAAATATGGTAGATAGTCCTAGAGATGCATAAATTGAAAGAGAGGTCAAACAGGAATGTGAGGTGGTCGATGAAGAAGGAATTGATAAAGAAAAAGAAGAAGAAAAGTGCACAACACCGGATAAAGAGATATACGCAAGAATAGAATAAGCGGAGGTGAAAATTATATGTGGGAAAAGAACAAGAATGCGATATGAAGATTATATAGTTTTAGATGAAGCTACAAGTTCAATAAGTCGTTTAGGCGTAGATATCCAACTACAAGATTTCAACAAAAGAATAGTCATACACCCAACAACAAGGCTGATAAAAGAGGAGAAATAGATGAAGTATTGGGTGAGATTTATGTCTTGCTCAATACTATCAAGCTGAAGTGGATATGGAAGAAAAACCTTAAATTCCTGAAAGTGATGGAATCCCTATCAAACAAAAGGAAGAAGAATGATGATGTGTTTTTCGTGTCATATATACCGCCCTAACACAAAAATCGAAAGGTCAAGCTTAGGACCTTAAAGAAGCGCTTAATGAGAGACAACCCATTAGATAAGTTTTTATTTCATTTACAAAATTTAAATTTCAGTTTATTTTAATTAATTATTTTTGTTTTGTAGCATGTCACATTTCGGAGCAGTATGATAAAGACTTGAGAAAGGGATTGAAAGAAGAAAAAAAGATTAAAAACTCTCTCTAATCTTTTTTTTTCTAATCTCTTTGCACTTTCTAGTGTTGTTGTTGTTGTTGTTTCAGGGAATAGGTCCAAAGTGAAGTCATTCCTCTCAAGCATTATCATCAATCAGATGAGGGTATAGTGGACCAAACAGAACCAAGACTTCAACAACACCATGCAATACTTTTTCCGCTCCAATGACATGTTAATTTGGAGTTTTCTGCATTTATATTAATTTATGTGATCCCCTTTTAAGTCCAACAAGTCAATCTAGAGTATTAGCTACAATACTTGGTTCCCCTTTGTACCAATAAATATACATGGTTCTCTTTAATAAACAAGTTTGTTGTTGTTGTTTCTTTCAGATTTACAAAATTGCAATTTTAGCAGTGAACATATGAACCATAAGCATCATAAAAAACAAAGGTGATCATTAGGAAAGCTCCTTGCGGATTGAGAGTTGAGGAAGAAAGGAACAACCAACTATCTTATACTCAATCTCCAGATACCTCAACTAGTAAGGTTCGAGCGAAATATTCCATTGTTTACTTTTCCTTCTTATGAGAGTATCTGTACAATTGCTATTTTCTAGAATTTGCATTATTTCTGATTTAATCTATTAGTTTGATAAATACACCCCAAGGCACATGTTTTTTGATAAACTCTGAGCCTTTTCAAACTAAATCGTATATCATATTTATATCTTTTGCTAACCACTTTGAGCCTAAGCTCTTTCTTTCGATGACATAGCCACCATAATTAGCCAATTGACTTGAAAGATTAAATATTTCTACCCTCTCTTTGGAGTTAGGTAGAAAATTTAGTTCTTTGGTCATATGCAAAAGAATAAGTTTGGGGTTGCTCTTGGAAGTGAGCAAAGTTTAAGTATGGGGTTGATGTACTAGAGATTTTGATCAAAAATAAAAAAATAAAAATGAGAAAAATCAAGAAGTCAAACTAACTTCTTAACGAAAATAAGAAAATTAATGTTTAGGATCATAAAATGTTAATCTTTAGTACCAAAGTAATTAAGCAAGAGTTGATATAAAAAGGAAAACTAGGTACCTAACTCCAAAGGTTTAAATCTACCATCCCAAATTAAACCTTGAAAGACCTCCAAAAGTGTGTGTTTATATGACTTTGATTGATTTTATTAGAAATTTTACAAACTTATGGTAAAATACTTTTGTATGTTGATTGTGTGATTACCCTGTCAAGTCGAGGGAAAAAATTAGTAAGTTGAGAGACAGGTTGAATGTTTGTTATGTTGGAAGAACTTTTCCAAATTTTCTCGATTAAAGTCGGGAAATGGAATGATGATTAGGTAACACAATTGGTATGTTCATTCGTTATTATTGCAATTCATTTTTCTGTTTGAAATGTGCACTTGTAGACGGGTTACTTAAGGACAAGCAATGATTCAAGTTTGGGGTTGTGATGACAGTCCGTCATTGCATGTATTTAGTCAGAGAATCGGAGCAAAACAAGTGAAATTCAAGCAAATATGAGAATGAATGACCAAAGAATGAAGGAAAAATAGCTAAGTATGCAAATTTTGAGTGAAAAAGGAGCAAAAAAGAGTGAAACTTCGGAAATAATCACATCCATCATCGGGCACACGATAAAGCATTACGAGTTTCTTCTCGCGCGCGATGGTCACTTTTCTGGACCTTTTTCTGACGCGTTATGGTCCATTCTGACACCTTTACAAGAGGAAACTCTGCACTTTCACAAGGGTTACGAAATTTAGCATTGGGAGCACAATTTTACAGCATCCAAAGGTGATTTTGAGAGAATTGAAAGTCATTGGAGGTCAATCCTTCAAGAGAATTCATATGTTATTCTTCTTTATTCAATTGGTATTGTAATTTTAGTTATGAGTAACTAAGCTTATCTAGATTAGGTTGTGTAATTATGAACCTTATTCAATGTTGTTGGCATTATATGTTGGTTTGACTTTGTATGAATCCTTTGAATTGTAATTTTATTCAGTTGTTGCTTAATCTTAATTATTTTTATTTGAGATACTCTGCTAATCTATTTTTGGACATATAGGTGATCAGTGCATTTTGATGCACATTCTTCTATATTTATACTTATGCATTTCCATGTTTTAGTTTGGTTATTTTTCCCTTTTAATGTGTTTTTATAATTTATCTTATTTTTACACTTATTTGTTTTTCGCAGTTTATTTTCAGCATTAGCGGTCTGCACAAATAAATATATAACTGGAGCTAGGAGTATCGGATCGAGGCGTGCTACCAGTCGTTGGAAAGCTAAGAGAAAAAGCTACGACTTTCATGAAGAAGTCAGAAGCTAATTCGGAATGTAGAATGGTTGAAAAATCCGTTGAAGCCTTTAGCACTAGATTTATATTTTGTGTTGGGTTATTTAGTTAGGTTCTGGGTTATGTTTTTACCAAATTAGGTTTATTCTACTTTTCCTATAACCTAAGAAGCCGAAAACAGTAGACGGTATCACTATTCATGAAAATTCGAAAGCTTGTACGAATTCCATGGAGAACTAATCCCTCTGATTCGATCTGCCGTAATTCAGGTTCCAAAACTTGAGATTATTATAATGTTAATTTTAGTTTAATTCCTTTCAATGATATTTTGTGTTCTTGTATGCTTAATTCGATTGCATAAAATATATTGATTCAATTTGGTTGATTGTATGATCCTAACATAGGCACGTCACGTTTGGTTAATTCGTTTTTGTGTCTGATCAATCATGTTTGCTTAATCCATGAAAACTTATCCCGTTTGCTTAATTCGGACAATAGAATCGTACATCTCACAAACTTCACCGCGCTTGTCATTGAGTTTATATCCAAATAGGAATAGACAATCCGCTTAGGGTATTAAAATTATATTAATCGATGATAGTAGGAACTGAATCGGTAGATTGAATTATTTCATAATCACTTATTTCATAACAACTTATTTCAAGAATTGCTTTTAATAATCACTTTTTCTTAATCGAACACCAAACCAAACAACCCCCTAATTCGATTTACCTTTGAATAATAATAATCAAGAATCCTTGAGAGAACGATATCCGAGTTAAAATTGTCGTCGTACTACGTTTTTTAAAAACACTCGTTTTGACCCGCGCGCGACAACGTATCAAATTGGTGCCGTTGCCGGGGATTCTTGATTATATTAATCGTTTTTAGAGTCATAAGTTTAGTGTCTACGTGTCTAGGTCCTAGTTTCCTCACGGTTCTGCCCAACTCGCGTTTTAGAGTCCAAAAAGTAAAAAAAAACGGTATTTGGGAAAATTGCGTCCGATTGAAAATCTGTTCCGACAGTCTTGTGTAAAACAATTCTCTGACCATTTGTCTCGTACTACAAAGTAGTTATGGGACTTTGCTTTCAATTTCCCAAATTCTTTTTTTTTCTATTTTTTATGAATTTTTTACTGTTTTCATAGAGTCGAAAAAAATCAAAAAAAATCTCAAAATTATATTTTTAAGTCATTAGATTAAATTCGGTGTCACTTTATTTTTCTGAATTTATTTTGATCAATTCCCTTCTTTGTGTTTGTTTTTGACTTTTAGGGATATTGTCGGCATTTTGAATATTGTTGTTGCATTGCTGTGCGTTAGTCTTGGCCACTAGGTCTCACTGTTCTGAACTTGTTGCTTTTGCACACACAACGTAGAGCAGTCCAGGCTAGTTCATCACCCACAATTGAGTCTGATTCTGAGTCCGACTATTTGCATAACTTGTTTGCTTCTGATTCTGGACTTGTTTTTGAAATGGCTGATAATAGAACCTTAAGGCAATTGGCTGCACCTGATGTGAATTACAATGGCTTATGTATTGAATATGATGTTGTTGCTGTTCCTTTTGAATTAAAATCGGGTTTAATATACTTGTTGCCCAAGTTTAGTGGTCTTAGTGGTCTTGCAGGTGAGGATCCGCACAAACATTTGAAAGAATTCCAGGTGGTGTGTTCTACACCATTGAAGCCTGAAGGGATCACTGAAGATCACATCAAACTTCGAGCTTTTCCTTTTTCATTGCAGGGTGCAGCAAAGGATTGGATATATTATCTCGAGCCAAATTCAATTGCAAGTTGGAATGCCTTGAAAAAGTGTTCTTAGAGAGATATTTTCCTGCCTCCAGAGCTGCCTCAATAAGAAAGGAGATTTGTGGTATTAGACAGAGTAATGAGTCATTGACCGAGTATTGGGAGAGATTCAAACACTTGGTATTCAGCTGCCCTCAGCACCAGATCACCGAGCAACTAGTCATCCAGTACTTTTATGAGGGTTTGATACCGATGGATAGGAACATTCTTGATGCTGCTAGTGGTGGAGCACTTGTTGATAAGACTCCAGCTGCTGCCAAAGCCCTTATCGAAAATATGTCCCTTAATTCCCAACAGTTCACTACTAGAGACAATTCTGTGCAAAGCAAAGGCGTGAATCAAATTCAGGTTTCTTCCAACAAAGCTTTAGAGACCAGAATTGACGAGCTCACTGCCTTAGTCAAACAGCTGGCAGTAGCAAAACTTCAAACAACAACAGTGCGTGGTATTTGTAATTCTCATGAGCACCCGACCGATACTTGTCCTATTCTGAGCGACGAGTCCATTATTGAGTTGCCTCAAGCTTATGCAGCCAACCTTTACAATCAAAACAGGTACAATAATACTCCTGACCTGTCCACCAACAAATACCATCCCAATTGGAGGAACCATCCCAACCTTCGATATGGAAACCCACAACAGAACCCACCTCAAGTGGCTGCCTCTGCACCTTCCGGGCCATCCTTAGAAGATCTTGTCAAACAAATGGCCGCCAACAATCTCTAATTCCAACAAAGGACCGCTTCTAGCATTCAGACCTTGAACATGCAAATGGGACAACTTGCTACTCAAATAAATAACATGCAAGCCCAAGGGTCGAACCAGCTTCCAGCCTAAACAGTTGTCAATCCAAAGGATTCTAATGCTAATGTGAGTGCGATTTCGTTGAGATCTGGAAAGGTTACAGAAACAGCCCCTGAAAAAATAAAAAAATTATTGAGGTAACATCTGAACCTGAACCTACTCCATCTGAACCTGTTTCATCTGAAAAAATTAAAGAAAAGGAGTATGTGCCACCAGTCCCATTCCTACATAGAGTTCTGAAAAATAAAAGAATTAAGGAGGGAGACAAGGAAAGAGAGATATTGAATGTTTTTAGAAAAGTTGCGGTAAATATTCCGCTTCTTGATGTAATTAAACAGGTTCCTAAGTATGCAAAGTTTCTGAAGGATTTGTGTACAAATAAGAGGAGGATTAAAGGAAGTGATAGAGTTAACTTGGGAAGAAATATTTCTGCTTTTATTCAGCAGAAGGATTCGGGAACTTTTACTGTCCCTTGTACCATCGGGGATAGTAAATTCGAGAATTACATGCTTGATTTGGGAGCGGGCATTAATGTTATGCCTACTTCTATTTATAATAACCTTAATCTTGGTCCTTTGCAGCATACAGGTTTGATCATCCAACTGGCGAACAGGAGCAATGCACGCCCGACTAGCGTAGTGGAAGATGTCCTTGTCCAAGTTAACGATTTAATTTTTCCTACAGATTTTTACATTATGGACATGGAAGGAGAGACTAAGACAAGCAGAGCTCCCATCATTTTAGGCAGACCGTTCATGAAAACGGTGAGGATAAAAATTGATGTTGACGATGGAACCATGTCCATGGAATTTGGTGACACTGTCGCAAAATTTAACATTTTCGATGCCATGAAACACCCCTTGGAAGAGCATTCCGTTTTTCATATGGAATTGACATCTGAGCTGGTTGAGGACACTTGTTCTGATTTATTTTCGCTTGATTTTCCATCTTTATATGGTTTCGATGATATTTACTCATGTGTTAATTGTACTGACACTAATCTTTGTGTTGTGTATGCTGAGATTGATGCTGCCTTGCAGCCTGATACATTTCCTATAGGTGAAGTTGTTGCCGATGAAGCTGTTTTTACAGTTGATGCTCTTGACATCCCGGCTGCTCCAAGCATTCCATCCATCTAGCAACCCCCGTCTTTAGAGCTGAAACAGCTCCCTGAAAACCTGAAATACGCTTATTTGGAGACTAATGAAAAACTCCCTGTTATTATTTCTTCTAACCTTGATTTAGATCAGGAAGACAAGCTTTTTCAGGTTTTAAAGAAGCACAAGAAGGCAATCGGGTTGACATTAGCCGACCTCCCAGGTATTAGTCCGTCGATGTGCATGCACAGGATATTACTTGAGGACGGAGCGAAAACAGTAAGGCAACCCCAAAGGAGGCTTAATCCTTTGATTCTTGATGTTGTGAAGAAGGAGGTAGCCAAACTCTTGCAAGCAGGTGTCATTTATCCTATCTCTGACAGTAAATGCGTAAGCCCAGTGCAGGTTGTACCTAAGAAATCAGGACTCACAGTGGTAAAAAATGATAAGAATGAACTTGTTTCCACTAGAGTTCAGAATAGCTGGAGTGTTTGTATTGATTACAGGAGATTGAACCAGGCTACGAGAAAGGATCACTTTCCTTTACCGTTCATTGACCAAATGCTTGAACGACTTGCTGGTAAATCACATTACTGTGTTCTTGATGGTTTTTCAGGTTACTTTCAGATTTATATTGCACCGGAAGATCAAGATAAGACCACTTTTACTTGTCCCTTCGGTACTTTTGCTCACATGAGGATGCCTTTTGGTCTTTGCAATGCTCTTGGCACTTTCCAACGATGCATGATTAGCATTTTTTCTGATTTCATTGAAAATTGCATGGAAGTCTTTATGGACGATTTCACTGTCTATGGTTCCTCTTTTGATGCATGCTTGAGCAGTTTAAGCTTGATTTTAGAAAGATGCATTGAAACTGATCTCGTTTTAAATTATGAAAAATGCCACTTTATGGTTGATCAGGGAATTGTATTGGGTCACATAATTTCAGAAAAAGGAATTTCTGTTGACCCTGCTAAAATAGATGTGATTTCTACATTGCCTTACCCTTCTTGCGTTCGCGAGATTCGTTCTTTTCTTGGTCATGCAGGTTTTTACAGGCGTTTCATCAAGGATTTCAGCAAGATAGCTCTTCCGCTGTCAAACTGTGTTGAAGAATGATGTCACATTCAACTTTGATGACAAATGCAAACAAACGTTTGACTTCTTGAAGAAAGCATTGACCTCCGCTCCCATAATCCAGCCACCGGACTGGACCCTCCCTTTTGAGATTATGTGTGATGCGTCTAATTATGCTGTTGGGGATGTCCTTGCACAAAGGGTTGACAAAGTTTCCCATGTTGTTTACTATGCTTCTAGAACTTTAGATTCTGCACAATCAAATTACACTACCATTGAAAAAGAACTGCTAGCTATTGTTTTTGCTCTTGATAAATTCAGATCATATTTGCTAGGTTCCAAGGTTGTTGTTTTTACTGACCATGCAGCATTAAAGTACTTGTTGAAGAAGTCGGATGCAAAACCAAGATTGATTCGGTGGATGTTGTTGCTCCAAGAATTTAATGTAGAGATTAAAGACAAAAGTGGAGTTGAGAACTTAGTGGCTGACCACTTGAGCAGGATAGAGAGATGCAGATCTTTTTCCTATTCAGGATAACTTTCCTGATGAACAGCTTTTTCTTTTGCATGGGATTACACCTTGGTTTGCTGACATTGTTAATTTTCTTGTTGCTGGTGTTTTTCCTACAGGTGCATCTAGATCACAGATTCACAAACTCAAGAGTGATGCCAAATATTATGTTTGGGATGATCCATATCTTTGGAAGTTTGGTAGTGATCAGGTAATTAGGAGATGTGTCCCCGATTATGAGATTGAATCCATTTTGAAATTTTCTCATGCATCTCAAGTCGGCGGACACTTTGGTCCGCAAAGGACTGCAAGAAAAGTCCTTGATTCAGGTCTCTATTGGCCAACTGTTTTTAAGGATGCTTATGAGACTTACCACACTTGTAAAGAGTGCCAGATAGCAGGTACAAATATCACTCGCAAGAGTGAAATGCCTCAGCAACCTATGCTTTTCTGTGAGGTATTTGATGTATGGGGAATCGACTTCATGGGTCCCTTTCCTGTATCATTTGGTTTCCTTTACATTTTGCTTGTTGTTGATTATGTTTCAAAGTGGGTGAAAGCTATCCCCACTAGGACTAATGATTCTAGAGTTGTTGCAGATTTTTTCAGGTCTAATATCTTTTGCAGGTTTGGAATACCACGAGCTATCATAAGTGACCAAGGCACTCATTTCTGTAACCTCACCATGGAAGCTTTGCTCCGGAAGTATGAAGTCGTGCACAGAGTCTCTACTGCATATCACCCACAAACTAATGGGCAAACTGAGATCTCAAACAGGGAGATCAAACAGGTTTTAGAGAAAATGGTGCAGCCAAACAGGAAGGACTGGAGTCGTCGTCTAGAAGACGCACTTTGGGCCCAAAGAACACTTTCAAGACACCCATTGGGATGTCTCCTTATCGAATTGTTTTTGGTAAGGCGTGTCATCTTCCTGTTGAGATAGAACACCGTGCTTATTGGGCGGTGAAAAGTTGTAATTTGGAGATGCAACAAGCAGGTATTGAAAGAAAACTCCAATTACAACAGCTGAAAGAGCTTAGACTAGAGGCTTATGAAAGCTCTAGGATTTATAAAGAGAAAACTAAGCACTTCCATGATAAAATGATTTCTAGGAAGGAATTTTCTGTGGGCCAACAGGTTTTACTGTTTAACTCCCGCCTTAAGCTTATGGCTGGGAAACTTCGATCCAAATGGATTGACGCTTTTGTTATTACTAATGTTTTCCCTTATGGTGCAGTAGAAATAAAAAATGCAGGTACTAACAAGACTTACAAAGTCAATGGGCAGCGCTTGAAGCTATTCCATGAAAGTTCAATGACTGAAGATGTCAGCATAGAGGAGCTTTCTTTGGAAGCACCTAACTACCCTGCAACTTGATCAGGGAGTCTTTCTTTCCTTCTCTCTACTTTATTAGTAATATCTTTTCATTGAGGGCAATGCTTATTTTATGTGTGGGGGAGGGAAATCGTTTGTTTCGTTTGTTTTCCTTGTTTTTGTTAGTGTTTTGTTTGTTTTCAGTCATAAAAAAAATAAAAAAATGCATCTTCTTGAAAGTTTTAGGCTATAGACTGACTAATTTGAGATTAATTTGCGGAGACTTGGGAAAAATTCACAAGATCGGTATCGTCTTAACACCGTAAGTCTCCTGCATATGGAAATTGATTCAAATTCTTATTATGTTTTAGCCTTAAATTTTCATTCTCTGACAGCTCTTGAGTAGTTTATTTCAGCAGTCAGCACCATCTCACACACACTCTATGCAGGGAAGCCGATGAATATAAGTGAGTGTTCCGAAAAAGAAAAAAAAAGAGAAAGAAAAGGGAATGCACCTTCTAAGTTTGGTGACCCTCACCCGGTTACTTAACCCAACGGATGTAGAACCTTAAGAAAAAATTGAAAATAAGACTCGTTGTCAGTTGGTTCAGCGGTTTCTGGTGCTGAACTTGGTAGGGCGGATTACAGTCCGATCCCCCGTAACTACAACTGAGTAAGCAAAGGGTTATGCCACATAAGTACTAGAATCCCGTGCAAAAAGGATCAGAGTCACTAACTGGTCACCTTGCTATGGGTGTGTGGAGATAACAGGCTTAATGTGATTGCGCCTGAATGAAAAAGAGCAAAAAGAAGGATGAGTAAGTTAGGCTTTAACATAATAACATGATTCGAGTTGATTTGTGCATTCAGGAGGTTTATGACTGCACAATTGTGGATTAGTGTTCCTATGATATCCTTAGTATGCAAGATTAGTACCTATCGATGCAAACTTAACCGAAGAAGACTTGTAGCCTAGGATGAGTAACTAATGATGTGTTTGTGTTTTCTTTGTTTTATTTTAAATTTTGCTCGGAGTGCAAAAATTCAAGTGTGGGGGAATTTGATCAGTGCATTTTGATGCACATTCTTCTATATTTATACTTATGCATTTCCATATTTTAGTGTGGTTATTTTTCCCTTTTAATGTGTTTTTATAATTTATCTTATTTTTACACTTATTTGTTTTTCGCAGTTTATTTTCAGCATTAGCAGTCTGCACGAATAAATTCATAACTGGAGCTAGGAGTATAGGATCGAGGCGTGCTACTAGTCGTTGGAAAGCTAAGAGAAAAAACCACGACTTTCATGAAGAAGTCAGAAGCTAATTCAGACTGTAACATGGTTGAAAAATCCGTTGAAGCCTTCAGGACTAGATTTATATTTTGTGTTGGGTTATTTAGTTTGGGCCTGAGTTATGTTTTGACCAAATTAGGTTTATTCTACTTTTCCTATAACCTAAGCAGCCGAAAACAGTAGACAGTATCACTATTCACGAAAATTTGAAAGCTTGTACGAATTCCATGGAGAACTAATCCCTCTTATTCGATCTGTCGTAATTCAGGTTCCAAAACTTGAGATTATTATAATGTTAATTTTAGTTTAATTCCTTTCAATGATATTTTGTGTTCTTGTATGCTTAATTCGATTGCATAAAATATATTGATTCAATTTGGTTGATTGTATGATCCTAACATAGGCATGTCACGTTTGCTTAATTCGTTTTTATGTCTGATCAATCATGTTGCTTAATCCGTGAAAACTTATCCCGTTTGCTTAATTCAGACAATAGGATCATACATCTCACAAACTTCACTGCACTTGTCGTTGAGTTTGTATTCAAATAGGAATAGACAATCCGCTTAGGATATTAAAATTACATTAATCGATGATAGTAGGAACTGAATCGGTAGATTGAATTATTTCATAATCACTTTTTCATAACAGCTTATTTCAAGAATTGCTTTTAATAATCACTTTTTCTTAATCGAACACCAAATCAAACACCCCCCCTTTAATTAGATTTACCTTTGAATAATAATAATCAAGAATCCTTGAGAGAACGATATCCGAGTTAAAATTGTCGCTGTACTACGTTTTTGAAAAACACTCATTTTGACCCGCGCGCGATAGCGGATCAATAGGTATTATTGACCTATAGCCTGTGTGTTGGATCTTGGACAACTGTTCTACTTACGCTGGTTGAATATGGATAGGAGACCCTGAGTAGTGGCATAAGGAATTAACATCATGTACATCCCCTAACCCTACTTACGCTGGTGGACTAGGGATATAAAGCTCTGAGTATTGGTTAGTGAGTTATTTCGTGAGGGATCGGCTATAACAGTTTTGTTAATTCGCTGTGAGATTATAAGAATAAAACCATTCATATAAGGCATCATAACAAGAGAGGATAAGGGAATTCTAATACACAACCTAACTGTCTTAATTACTTCTGTTTCAAACTCATAATTTGTTTTCCGTCTAAAAACATGACCCCTCCCCCCCCCCCCCCCCCCCCAATTTACTTTTTTCCCTTTATATTGCACAATTGTTGGTTTGTTCGAACAGAGTCCCTGTGGATTCGATCTTTTATTACTGTGACACTATCGACACACTTGCCGAGAAGTCATCAATAATTGTTGGACAAGTAACTCCAAATACAAGAGAGGGTGAATTATGGGTAATAACATTATCAACAAAAATAAAATCATCAACAACATAGAACTTTTATCAACAATAACATACAATATAGATTACAAAAACAAAATCATCAATGACAGAGAACTTTTATCAATAACAACATACTTTAAACAACATATAACATATCTCAAAAAAAATCATCAACAACATAGTACGTTTATCAATAACAACATACAACATAGCTCAACAAAAACAAAGGCATCAATGCCATAAGACTTTTATCAACAACAACATACCTTAAACAACATAGAACTTTTATCAACAACAATATACCTTAAGCAAAATTGAACTTTTATGGTGAACAACATAACTTAAATAACATAGAACTTTGATCAACAACAACATACTTTAAACAGTATATAACATAGCTCAACAACATACAACTTTTATCATCAACAAGGTATATTATAACACAACATACAACATAGCTCAACAAATACAAAATCATCAACAACTTACAACTTTTATCATTAAAAAAATAGCTCAAGAAAACATTAATATATCTAAAAAAATCATCAAAAATATCACATCTCATAACATAAAAGGGGGAAATGTATACATCCCTAAAATGTGAAGAAGAAGTGAAAGAAATGAGTTTTGTGTAACACATTTTCTTGGTCTATAAGATTCGAAGAAGATATGTTAGAGTTTTATGTAGAAGTTGTAAGGATAAGGCGTGAGAGAGTGATATGGTTTTGTTAAAAGAGTGTCTGATTGATTGAGATGGTTGTCGTTTTGTATTTATGGTGATGGGGAACTATATCATGTTCAACAATCTTATTACCTCAGTTGATTGTTGTGTCTAATATTAAATTATATCTTTGTTTTGGATCACTTACGGTGTCAAACATAGGGCGAGTTTCACTTTTTATGATTAGTGTAAAAGTCATTGGGATTTTATAAAATTGTAATGGTGCTTGTAGGATTGAGTACCCCCTATTCTCTATCAATATATTTTCACTTAAATATAAGTTATAGTTTTCACTTAAATATAAGTTATAGTTTTCACTACGGTTTGATAAAAATAATCGTGATTAAATGTAAGTTCATTTCACAATGGTTTCTATTCAACACAGTGGTGAAAGGTATTTTAATTTTAATACAAAAATAGATTTTAAGTGATACGCCTAGTTTGTAACAAAACAAAAAAGAAAAAATGGTGGTGCTGGGATTCGAACCTTGTATGCGTTTATCTATCACTACAGTTATTAATATGGACGGTATTGAAATGTCTTTTAATAAAAGAAGAAAAAAATGCAGGCGGCTAAATAAGAGCTCTTACTTTTGTTGGCTTTATGGTTGAGGTAGTAGCATGTTACTTAGGTGTATTTTGTAGTAGTGACAATCTAATATAAAGAGTTGACTTATATACTGCTACGTATAATGTATTGCAACGATGTAATTTATGACGTCGATGCAAATATATTTATAATGAATACAAATTTTGGCAATTAGATTTATCTTTTTTTCTTCTTTGGGATAAAGTCATTTTGCAACAACTTTATACATTTGACCAAGGCTAAAAAAAACCTCTTATTTTATAGTGTAAATATGAGTGAAATTAAGTTAACTTGGTGAATTTTTTTTAATAGCAAAACATGAACCATATAATAATAATACAAAAGGTTACAAAAGGAACAAATGGACCATATAATAACAATACAAAAGAAACAAATGAATAGAGAGCATCAGTAGTGTGCAAGAGCAGGAAGCACGCTAAAAGGCCAACACGAAACAAGAACAAAAATAAAAGAGCGAAAGTCCACTAAAAACACCAAGCCAGCCAGAACAAAGATTCATCCTGTCTAGAAACCTCGGGCACAATTGACATTCAGAGAGAGGGGAAATCACTTCTCCGTAGTAGTGAGAACACGACCACCTACACAAAATAAAAGGAGGGCAGCTGGCCATCAACACACTCGTAATAGGCAAGCTAATTGAGCGTGTCCCGCTTCCAATGTAACAAAGTACCGTAAAAACCCAGAGCGTGGGAATGGACTCACTTCCCCACTAAAGTAATAATTATAGGCATCATATGATTAACCGACAAGCCTTCTCTATAAAACAAAACAATATTCCTCATTTTATAAATAGTCCAAACTACCGAATGCTAAATTGAGACCATACCTAAAGAATGTTCTTACCGAGACCTAGACCCTGAAACAACTTGAATACGCCTAAGATTGATTGTGGAAGGGAACTAGGACGGCCCAACCACGTAAGAAATCTATACCAAATAGTTAAGTCTACCTCACAGAAGACAAAAAGATGCTCGGTGGACTCAATCTCATTAACATACACAACACACCCCATATTACATAAACCAGAAACGATTTTCTGCCTCAAAAGATCTTGCTTTGTTAGCAACTTATTCTGAAGATAACACAATAATTTTGGAAGGCACCCAACTCTTCCATCCTGGTTAGACTCCACAAAACAATGTCTGACCTACCCTCCCTACATTACAATAAAAAACGCCTTTTACCTCTGTTAAAAAAGAGGTCTTACATCGGTTTCACAAGCGAGGTAACGAAGGACGTCATGAAAAATGCACATTTTACCTTTGGATATAAAAAAAAATCGACGGGTATTGTGTAAAGGTCATGGGTTCGATCTCCATGGAGACCCTTTTAGAATTTTGAAATGGAGAAAACACATGTCCCCTCAGTTTTGACATTTCACCGACGGGTATACCACTTTTTCATCCCGGGTTTCTCATAAAATCGATGGGTAAACACAACTTTGAGTTTATTAAATCTAATGTGAATTTCTTATTTCACTAAACCTTATATTGAACATATAACTTCTCAAAATTGGTTTAGGTAAATAATTATATGAACAATTATGTTATATTTGAAGAACAACGCACATTGACTAATGACTTTGAAGCATCCTTTAACTAATAACTCATCTCACGTTCTTTCATGGTCAAAATCTCTTCAATGTTTCAAGTTATTTATTCAACACTTACTTTTCTACTAATTCATTCTTGAATGCATAAAATTTGATGCTTTGAAAAATAAACAAATACGAAAGAAAGTTGAACAAAAATTGGAAGTATTAGAGAGACTTTAACCATAAAAGAGTATGAGATAAATGATGAGTTGCAGAATATTAGAAAAACATTAATCAGTGTAAGATATATTTCTAATACAACATAATTTTTCTTATGATCATTTCCAAAATCAATTTAATAGGTTATATGTTCAAAGAGAGATTAGTTAAACAAACAAATCGACATTAGAATAATAAACTCAACTCGACGGAACAAGATGAGAGTTGCACAAAGAACCACAAAAAACATAATCTCAATCTCAATCTCAATATCAATCCCAAACTCAAACGCAATACTAACAACTAAACTACAACATATAGATTTAATAAACTCAACTAAAAAACATCAACTTACATTAAACAACAACACAAAAGAACAATTAACAACATCAAGAACAATAACATCAATAAACAACCTCTAAGGTTTTAGGGTCACAACAACAAGAACAACAACATCAATAAACCAATAACATAAATCTGATTAATTAGCAAAAACAACAACAACAACAACAAGATTAAGCCTCTAGGATTTAGGGTCTCAATAACGATAACGAGTCTCAACAACAAGAACAACAACATCAATAAACCTATAATATAAATCTGTTAAAACAACAAAAACAACAAGAGAAAACTTCTAGAGTTTTGGATCTAAACAACACAACAACAACAACAACAACAACAATATGAATATTGATGTTTGACATACCAGATCACTGAAGAAGAAGTAAAAGAAAATGATTTGGAGATGATATGTGTTTATGACTCGCGTTGTTTATGGCATTTTTGTTAAGGCTCTTCGTTAGGGTTGTGTTTATGTTGTTTAGACAAGTGAAATTGAATGCTACAAGTTAAAGTTATATATATCAGAGAAACATATTCACTTTTGTTGGAAAGAAAATTGAGATGAACAGTTTCGTAGTTTTAGATTAAAAATAAAATATTCAAGAAAACGTCACTTTTAATGAGATAAAAACCTAATCTGAAGCTGTTGGAATTCGAAACATGTACACTGCATAAGTTTATCTATCAGATTTCAAAATAATCGATGGAATATGTTGTATTTAAAAAAAAACAGGGTGTGTTCAGGAATTTTACCTCAATTTTTTTATGTCTGAGGTGAAATCGTTGTCATAAAAAGTAATTTTTCAAATAATGTTAAATTCAACCAAGGTAAAAAGGATATGAAGACTTCACCGAGAATACCCATGTTGGATTAGGTTTCTAAACCCAAGAGTTGTCCCGACCAACTCTAACCACACCCGTAACAAGGTTGAGCAACTCCTGAAAAAAAAACTCCTTCTCCCAAACAAGGAAATGTCGGATCCACCTAAAGTTTCAAACTCAGACATTCCATCCCAAAAAACCAAAAAACTTATCACCTGATAAGTTTGTTCCCATATAAGAAAATTTTGAAATATTGATTAATTTAGAGGAATTGTAAGCATTAAAAACACAGATATAAGAATAACTGACTACTTACTCCTTAAATAATGGCACATACAATTAATAAAATTAAGAAGCTTGATTTCACTTTAATTAAAATGTTACAACAAAGAGAGTTTCCAAGGAACTTGCTCAGTATTAAAGCAAGCAAACAAGAACTACTACATACACTTCAGGTGAGTCTGTTTTTAACAGCTTACAGTTTCCTCATATCACCGACAAAGAATTTATCAAAATGATCATCAATTAACCATTTTAAAAAATACAAATAATATATGAAAACTAATGAAATAATTGTCAAATATAGCATGCCATTATTCTTTCTTTGTCTTTGTTCTTTTCGCCATGAATTTACGTATTCTCTCCAATGCAATTTCCAGAGTTTCTTCACTCATATTTGCAAAACACACTCTGAACCAACCTGCTTCTGAACAATGACAAGAACACCCTGGTGATATATTCAATCTCACTTCATTCAATATCTCTTTCCAAAGTTCTAATTCACCTTCCTTACTTGTCTCCTTCAACAGTCCACTCATATTCATCCAACAAAACAACCCTGCATTCCCTTTCAAACACTCTATTCCAACACTTCTCAAACCCTCAACTATAATTTCATATCTCTTCTTCAATCTCTCTCTATTAATCTTAATGTACTTTTCTGTAAACTCCTTGTCTGATAACATATTAGCCAAAAACTGTTGTGTTTGTGAGGATATTAAGGTAAAACTCGACATTCTTCTTGCTGTTGTCACAACCTTATCATTGTATGAATAAACTGTTCCAACTCTGAAACCAGGTAGACCGAGGTCTTTAGAAAGACTATAAACAATATGAACTCTTTCGGCACCTTTGTAACTACGAGCTTCGAGAATTTCAGCTACGCTTACGAACTCATTGGAAGAAAAGACTGAGCCTGAGTAGATTTCGTCTGAGATGAGGTGGATATTCTTTTTTGTCACAAAGTCCAGAATCTCTTCTAGAATGGAACGTTGAATTGTTACACCTAAAGGGTTTGAAGGGTTTGTTATGAGTACTCCACTCACTTTCATGTTCATTGATTCAGCTTCTTTATAAGCAGCTTGTAAAGCATGTGGTGTACTTTGGAAATTGTTAGAACTGTTGCAGTGAATTGGCACTATGTTTACACCAGTTCTCCACCTTAAATCTCTATCAAACCTACAAAAGTGAAAGAAAAAGGTAAGTATACAAATTATTCATCATCATTATATAGTTTAAGCAATTGATTGGTTGCATGGTATAGATTGTTACCCAGGATAGTAAGGAGTAGGAACAAGCAAAGCATCGCCGGGGTTAGCAAGAATGAAGGTTAAGAGCTCATTGGCAGCAGTTGCACCAGCAGTAATGACAATTCTTTGTGGATCAAATATGGCTCTACCGCCTCTTATTTGTTCCATGAAGGTTGCCATTGCAGTTCTGAAGGATATAAGACCATGATAGTCTTGAAATAATGCATTCTCTCTAAAACCTTTATAATCCTCAGGGTGATCTTTCAAGTATTTTTCTACCAAATCAAATGAAACCTGGAAAAAGTACATTAATAATTAGATTTACTTGAATAGAAGTATAGATATTAAGTTGAAAAGAATGATATTATGTTAAGATAGACATACTTGATTCTCTGCTAATCCCATTTGTATAACACCAGAAGAGTTGGTAAACTCATGATAAGGGTTTTCATCATAGGCTTTCCATCCAGCAAAGTAAGGTGAGTTTTCACCATGAGTATCAGAAAGTGCAATATTTGAAAGCTGGACACATTGTTGTTGTATTTCAAGACCCATTTTAGTTAGGAACTGAATTCTGTAAGTAAGAGAAAGAAAGGATATTATTATTATTGAATAGAGAAAGAAAGTCAACAAAAGTCAATGGAAGCAAATAGTACAAAAAGAAATGAAAAATTGAGAATAATAATATGATTGAGGGGAGAGAAAAAGAGAAGGGTCTGTCAAAAAACAGAAAGAATGAATCTGAATTCTGAAGAGACAGCGTTTGTGTGTGTGAGAGAGTGTTATGAGAGAGAGGAACTTACACAAGTTTGTTGGAGACAAGACAGAGAAATTTAGGATGAAGAAAGTAAGTTGCTGAGGCCAAGACTCTGCTCAACGTACAATAACATTTATAGGCAACTATATAATCAGTTTGAGTTTGTCCATGGAATTTGGACGGAATTACGAGGGAGTGTATATGTTGGTGAATATTAAGTTAATCAAAATAATAGCATTGAAAAATTATTGCCAATAAAATTTTACTATTTAAAAAAATATTCACGGTCAAAACATTTTTAAGAATGTCTTATTTACAATTTACTAGTAAAAAAATCATTCTTATTCATTTACCCGTTTTATTAATTTATAATAATGACTTTTATGTTCTTTCCTTAAAGATATAAACAATTTTTAAAAAAAATAAGGTTCATGACTCTTAGTCCAGCTCTATATTATTAAATTATCATACACGGGACACATCGTACACTAATAATAATTTGAAAAAATAATAAATGAAAAGTAATATTGGTAAAATGGCAGAACAATAAATCTTCTTCCATGATTAGTGCAAAATTCTCGTAATAGTGAGTATGGTGAGGGTGGTGGCTTGGACTGAGAGTGCATTACACAACCCTCTATCTAATGAATTATCATTCTTAGAGAAGTATATTAATCTGATGTTGACTGCATGCATGTGACAACTGTACATTGCTAGATCACGAGGAAACTATATGGTTGGTGTTAAGCGGGCTCGATTTTTCTTCCACGTTATAGTTGAATTAATGGACTAATTCATATTTATAATATACAAATTATGATGCTATAAGTGTGATTATTATATATGGCTTACTACATTATAATGGTGTTAATTTAAAGTGGGTAGCTTATGATTATAAGTTAGTGTTATAGTAAACTCTGTCGAAGTCCAAGAGTTACTATAGTTGTTGAAATATGTTAATTTGTTGTTGTTGGGGCTAAAAATTGAAGACGAAGATCATGAATAATGAAAATGGAGAGAGAGATAAAATAAAGCTAACTAACTTTAAAAAGAAACCCTATTGATTGCATTCACCTTGAAAAAATGCGTGTCAGTGTTTGTGTCGGTGTTTGACACCTGCACCGACACTTGTGATTACGTTTAATTTATTCATTTTTTAAAATTATTAACGGTGTTTCTGTGTCAGTGTCAGAGTCGCTTTTGGAGTGTCCGTGCTTCATAGGTTTATATACACAAACAAAAACATCACGTAGGCAAAATATTAATATACGCTAGCTGAGTAGTGCCCTTTCTAAAAACTTAAAACCAACTACAACTCAGAAGCTAAACATTACTTTTGAAATCGCAATCTCAGAAGCTTCTGCTACTGAGTCAGAAAATTGCTTATGAATATGAATTACTTTTAACATCATTCCTAAATTCATATTCAGCTAATTAAATTCTATAATATCAATTTCATCCCTCGGGTGGATAAAGTGTTTAATCTTCAAAGCTTTAATCGGCACATGTGCAAGTTGCTTCTGAGTACTATAGTGTACGACTTCTAGCACTCCATTCAAAACTTGATTCCTTAGAAAATGAAACTTTGTGTCAATATGCTTTTCTTCCATGCAACACTGGATTCTTGGCAAGCCTTGTGGCTTATTTGTTGTCAATCATCAGCTTCAGAGGCTTGTTCACATTGATCTTCAGATCCTGCAACAAATTCATAAGTCAAATAGCCTGACACGCAGACAAAACACTTGCAATATACTCAGCTTCACAGGTTGACAATGTAACCACTGGTTGCTTCTTGGAGCACCAACAGATCGAACTTTCCAGATACTTGAAGAAATATCTAGAAGTACTTCTTCTGTCAACTCTGTCTCCACACCAATCTAAATCTTAATAGCATATCAATTATGAGTCATATTTAACACCAAAAGGGAATAACACTCCATACCTCAGAGCCCCTTTAATGTACCTCAGTATCCTGACAGCAACTTGGTAATATGACCACTTTGGTTTGTTCATAAACCTACTCACCATTTCAACTGCATAACAGATATCAGATATGGTGTAACACAGATACCTCAATGATTCAACCAACTGTTTAAAAGTTGTAGCAATTACATCATCACCCTTAATATCAGAATCCAGCTTGTGATTCGTCTCAACAGGTGTGATTGCAGTCTTGCAATTTGTAAGCTCAAATCTCTTCAAAAGTTCAAATTCATACTTCAGCTGATGCAAAATGATATCCTTTTCAGAGTACATAATTTTCATTCCTACAAAATATACCATATTTTCCATAGCTATCATCTCAAACCCATTCATCAGCACCTTCTTGAACTTCATTATCTCATCTGAACAGCTTCATGTCAGCAATATGTCATCAACATAGAGACACACCAGAATCATATTGCCTTAAGAGGTATGCTAAACATAAACGCCATACTCCATCTCACACTTTCTAATCCTTGGAGCTTGAAAAATGAATAATTTTTTTTTTCAGATTCCAAGCTCTAGGAGCTTGTTTCAGTCCATACAATGCTTTATGTAACATGTACATAATCATTTCCTGATTCTTTTTCATAAATCCAGGAGGTTGTGACACATATACCTCTTCTTGCAATGTACCATTCAGAAAGACAGATTTCACATCCAGATGTATCAGACACCAAATCCTATTTGTAGCTATAGTAATCACTAATCTGATTGTTTCATGTCTAGATACATGCACAAACACTTTAAAGTAATGTAATCCAGGTTTCTATAGAAATCCTCTTGCTACTAACCTTGCTTTGTGTTTACCAAATGATCCATATGGCTTTAACTTCACCTTGAAAACTCATCTAACGCTGATATCTTTCTTCTCCTTTGGAAGCTTAGTTAACTCCCAAGTCTAACTTCTTTCTATAGCCTCAAGATCTTCTTCCATGGCCTTCAGCCACACTTTCTTCTTGAGAGCTTCTTCAGTATTTCAGAGTTGGCTAACATGGCACACTGAATAACTTACCCTTCAGAGTTTATCTCAGTATCTTGCAACATGTCAAACTCTTCTAATCTCTGTGGTATCTAACAAATTCTCTGTCGTCTGGTTTCAGAGGCTGGGCCACCTTTAGAAGCTCCATCTTCAGAGGCATGACGATCATCAAAGGTTCGATTACCACCAGAATCTGAATAATCATTAGATTTACCTTTTGAGTCTTCTTTAGATTCAGAGTTACTATCATACTCTAACTCATCTTCAGAGGCAGAATCCCCTTCAGAGGCAGATTCTCCTTTAGAGTTAGAAATCTTTTCAGAGGTAAACTCAGGTGTTAACACTGCACCAGAGTTGGATTGAGACTCATTACAATACCATGTTTCTGATTCTTTCACAATAACATCTCTGTTGAATTCCACCTTATTAGTGATTGGATAATAAATCCTATACGCACATTTACTATGGTACCTAATCAGTAACATTAATTTACTTCTATCATCCAACTTCTTTCTAGTAGCACTTGAGACATGTTTGTAACAAATTGAACCAAATACCCTGAAATGACTGACACTTTATTTATCACCAGTACACTTCTCAAAAGGAAAAATTTCCTTCAACTTCTTTGTTGGAAACCTGTTGAGCACATATATTGTAGTGGCAATAGTTTCTCCCCACAAGGTGTGAGGCAACTTCTTCTCCTTCAGCATTCTCCTTGTCAGATCAATCAAAGTTTGGTTTCTTATTTCAGCAAGACCATTATGCTGAGGAGTGTATGGAGCAATCACCTCATGCTCAATTTCATTCTCCTTACAGAACTTTATGAACTCTGTAGAATTATACTCACCTCCACCATCTCTTCTGATAACTTCCAGCTTCTAACCACTATGTTTTCCAGCCTTCACCTTGAACTTCTGAAACTCAGCAAACACCTTTTCTTAAACTTGATGAGTGCCACCCATGTCATTCTTGTGAACTCATCCACAAAATACACAAAATAATTGTTTCCTTCAAGTGAATGTACTTCAAATGGTCCACAAACGTCAAAATATACTACTCATAAAGCATGTTTTTATCTTGGGGCTACTTCTGATGCAAATGGAATTCTAGGTTGCTTGCCTTTCATGCATATCTCACATGACTTATCATGATTTACAATCTTGGGAATGCCATATACCAGTTTCTTAGAATTCAAATGCCCAAAGCTTCTGAAATTAAGATGCCCCAACCTCTTGTGCCACAACTCACTCTCACCTTCAGTGCCTTTTGCACCAAGGTATTTAATTTCTGTTGGCTCCACATTCACCTTAAATATTTTGTTGCTTCTCTGCACATATTGCATAATCAACTTCTGATTAGAAACATACAACTTCAAGAGATTGTTCTTCATAGTAATTGAGAAACCTTTCTCAATGAGATGACCTCCACTCATCAAATTTCTCTTCATGCCAGGAACATACCAAACATCCTTGATCAGAACAGTTTTACCACTCTTCACCTTGACTTTGAAATTTCCCATACCTTCAGCATTGAGGTATTTATCATCAACACATATGATCTTTGTCCTCTTTCTAGAGTCAAAATCAAATTGTTTGTTTCCAGTTAGGTGATTTGAGAAGCCAATGTCCATATACCACCAGTCTACCAAATACGCACCATCAGATTCAGAAGTCATCAATAACATGGGTTCATCATCAAAATCTCTTATGACTATGTTTGCTTCTTCTGATTTCCTTTCCTTGTTTGACCAACAGTCAGTAGTAGAGTGGCTAAACTTCTTACAACGGTGGCATTGAACCTTTTTCTTATCAAACTTCTTATTTCCCTTATGATGTTTCTTCTCATGAGAATTGGAGGCTTCTGACTTTTGAAAACCACCATCATCTTTCTTCTTGGCTTTTGACCAAGACTGCTTCTAACTCTTCTTTCCATAAGACACCTTCAAAGCCTTTTCTACCTCCCTTTTAGAGGTTCTCTCAGTTAGACGCAACTCTTGTGCCTCTAGACTTCTCTGTACCTCTTCAATCCTCATGGTTCTTAGAATGTTAAATTTCTACAAAAATGTAATCAAATTAAGGAGTAAGAGATCTCAATACCTTCTCAATGATTACTTGTTCTGACAAAGTTTACCCACAAGATTTCATCTCATTGGTGATCAGAATCACTCTAGAGATGTAATTAGGTATCTTCTGATTTTCATTCATGTTGAGATTCTCATATTGTTTACATAGAGACTAAAGCTTCACCTTCTTCATTGATGCATGCCGTATCACCTTACTAGTGTGTTCCATGCAGCCTTCGCCATCGTCAAATCAACGATTTTCACAAACATGCTTGCATCCACACACTGATGGATGTAGAACAATGTCTTTTGATCTTTCTTCCTCATTTGTCTTTTCACTTTTCTCTATGCTTCTGTTGCATTCGTCGTAACCAGAACATCACTGTCGTTGACGAGATCAAGAATGTCTTGAGCACCAAACAAGACATGCATCTGAATAGACCAATGATTCCAATTCTTTCCATTAAACACTAGAAGCTTTGTATTCAAACTACTATTTCAGTTGTCCATCTTCAATTTTTTGCACTCGAACTCATAGATCTCACCAAACACTCGTGTTTCTCAATCCCGCAAAATAAAGAGATGTGATTTTGTTACAATTCCGGTCTTGAATTTAACACGAATTTAAGAAACAAAATTAATCACACACGCCTCACCGTACACTCGTGTTTCCCTATGAATCTCCCTTGTGAATCGAATCAGAGCTCTAGATACCAACTATTGGTGCACAAGATTGAAGATGAAGATGATGAACGATAAAGATGGAGAGAGAGAGAAGAGAGAGAAAATAGATCTAACTAACTTTTGAGAGAAACTCTATTGATAGCATTCACACCAAAATTCTGTTACACGTGTGGTTATATACATAAACAAAAATGCCACATAGGCAAAATGGTAATCTATGCTAGCTGAGCAATGCACCTTCTGAAAACTTAAAACCAACTACAACTCAGAACCTACACATCTCTTCTGGAACAGCAACCTCAGAAGCTTTTGCTTCTAAGTCAAAATACTGCTTAAAATATGAATTCCTTTTAACGGTTATTTAAGTTATCATGTTGATTTAGGCCAGTTTGTTGGGCCAAATGTTTAGTATGTTAGTTGAAAGATTGGGTTTAGTTTTCTTATAAATATCATTGTTGCGGCGCAAAAAAATCCCCTCGGGCGCGTCGTGTAACACCCCGTTTTTTTATTAGATATTTTATTATATTTTAATTGTTTGAATTACGAATTTTAATGATTTATTTTATGCTGGGTGTTGGTGGAGTATGTATCCTTGAGTTAGGGGTATAAAGGGATGATAGAAGTAAGTAGAATACTTTAGAACTATTTTGATAATTAAAAATAATGTTTTATTTAGTTATATTATATTAATTAGTGAAGATAGAATAATTGGGCCAAATATGAGAAATTGAGATAGTTAGTGGGATGAAGGAATATGAGATAATTAAGTTTGGGCCAAGTTGGTGATTTGGAAAAGTTTACCCTAAAAATAAGGAATATGAGAAACCTAGGTTTAGGGAGATTTTCATAATACATGACATTTGAGAAAAAGGAGCAAAGAGGCAATAGGAAAGGTGATCAAGAGAAGAGAATGAAGGTTTAAATTCAGAATTTTTGTAAGGAATTCAGGTAAGGATGGAAACTTGTTCCAATAGTAAAAGGCATGGTAGAAGGGTAGAAAGGAGGAACCTTTAACCTCCTTAGAGTTGGGTGTTTTGATTCATAATTTTGAATTTGCATGTTATGATGGTTGTTATATGATAATTATATGATGAATTTAGTGTCCCTTATATGCGCTTATTTTTCTATTTTTATGATTGAACATATATCCACCATTGTTGCAATTTTGAAGGTTTTAAGCATAATCTTCAAACTGTGATTAAATGATTTAATTGTGTTAAAATTGTAAATTAACTTTAGATAATTAGAGTATTGTATGAATCGTAATTTTCAGAATGTTTTACTTTTTACGGAATCAAAATCGGAGGTCCGGGAGGCCCCCAACGATGAAAAACGCAGAAAATTCTGCATTCTGTCTGTCACGGCCGTGCTCAGCGCGAGAGCCTTTTTTTATGTTTTTCGGTCGAAATCATTTTGGCCATAAAATTTTATTCGTAATTCCAAATCGAGTGTTGTTTGAAGAATTGAATATCTGAAATAGAGGGCTATAACTTTGTTTCAGGGATAAAATAATTTTTGTGATTATTTCATGGACGTTTTTGGGGTTGAAAAAGATGAAAATTGTGTTGGAAATTTTAGAAAACAACAACATTTTAGTAATACCTTCGTGCACGGTTTTGATCATAACTATCAACTCGTGAATCATTTTCGGTTGGGGTTTGAAGTATTAGAAAGCTGACTCTCACAGATATAACATGATGGTGATAAGTGAATTGATTGAGTATTATTCATATGCCTATTGTGTTGGTGAAGTTTTTGTTCATACGTTCGGTTAATGAATTGTTGACACATCCCGACGATTTTGGTCATAACTTTTATTCCATAAGTCCGATTTTGATGTCGTTTGAATCGTTAGAAAGCTAACGCTTAGACCTATAACATGGTAGTGATTGTTGAGTGGTTTTAATAATATTCACATGCCTACTATGTTAATAAATGTATCGGTTTATACGTTTGGTTGATGAATCGTTTCATTGTTGTAATATCATGGTGTGATAATTATGTTGTTATGTCGATGATGTTAAGATGTTGACGAGTTGATTATGTTTGTTGATATTATTCACGTGGTAACATGAATTGGTTGTTGCATGATGAATGATGTCATGCATAAATGATGAGATGTGTGTGAGGATCCTTTAGGTGAACCTTGCTGTGTTAATGCATGTTATTTGAGAGTCACGCCTCTTGGTGTACAGGCTTCAGTCCAATTTTGGTGAGCCTCGATTCAATGATGAGGGATTGGGAGCGAGTAGCTAATTCTTATTATGAGGGATTAATGAAGCATTACCTATGTTGATGGTAACGAGTTTTGGTGAGCCTTGATCCTATTATGATGGATCGAGTGCGAGTAGATAATTCTTATTATGAGGGATTAGTGAAGCATTACCTATGTTGATGGTAACGAGTTTTGGTGAGCCTCGATCCCATTGTGATGGATCGAGTGCGAGTAGCTAATTCCTATTATGGGGGATTATTGAAGCGTTACCTATGGTGATGGTAGCGATTTTGGTGTACTGCGGTTCCAAGAAGGAATCGACCCTATGGCGGGGATCAAGGAGTGAGATGAACCTGACTGTTCATATTTGGTACCACATGCATGTCAAGTCGGTGTTAAGTACATTGCATAAGTGTTGCATTTGTATTGGTTGTTATTGATGTGTTGTTGGATGAGATGTTGTTGCATATGATGTCAATGATAATTGAGATGTGGTTTTGTATGATGTTGATGATAATTGAGAAGTCGTCGTGTATGATATTGATTAAGATTTGGATGTAAGAATATGATATATTATTGTGCATGATTGTGTAGATGTTGTACTCTATTCTTCATTCTATATCGTTATTATTGAAATGAATTCTCACCCATTCTGTTTGAATGTTGCCTTTACATGGGTATCGTGTATATACTCAAGAGTGGTATTGCTGAAGTAAGTGGAAGGTAGCTCTTGGATTACTTTTTTATTTTGTCGCTTTTACTAGTGGTACCTTGCTCTGATCATGTAACATCGGGTTGGGTTAAACGCTTATTTTATTCCTTATGTCTGATTATGTTGAAGTCATAAGACTTATTTTGTTGTTGATAATTCTTAAGATGTTGAGTTGGTTGATTACAACTCTCTTATTTTGTTATTACAATTAAAGTTTAGAGTAAATGTTATTACTTACTTTATCATCCATAATTGTGATGATAATTCCGCTGCGATGATACTTTAAAATGAAAGTGAGCATGCAGTGACATGTTATGAATGTCTTATTTTATGAATATATAATACCGATCAGATGAGAAGGATGTCATGGAAACATCCCAGGTATGATTCAGATAAGTGGGATGTTGTGTAAACATCCATATTACAAATGTGTGTATTGAAATTTACTGTTGAATCCCGTGTTATGGAGCAGGTCATGTGTGTTATGAATGTGTGACACCCTACGTGGTTTTATTTTATATTTAATTTACGTGATAATTTATGTGCGGGATTTAGGGTGTTACATTAGTGGTATCAGAGCAGGTCGGCCCGTCCGGCCAGGTTGTTTAATTATGTTTGTTCCCTAGTATGCGATATGTGTGTGAGAACACTATCGATGCTTGTTTTGTTTTCCACTTGCAGGTTGGGAATGGAACAAGTGGGGGAGAAGCATATGCTTCTCTTGGATGTTTCAATTGTATAGAGCTTGGACATCATGTTGCTGCATGCAAGAGTGCAGTGTTGGCTAGTTAACCTGTTTTGAGAATGTTATGCTTTTCCTGAACCCAAAGAGAGGTCGGATTCGAGGATGATGTTGGTTAGAAAAATAGTGTGATCCTTGAGGGAATACAGTCAATTGTTCTCGTTGGGAGCTTCCTTTTGAGGGGGAAGGCGATGTTTTGGCCAGATATGAGCCAGTGGTGTGTTAAGCATCCTGATGTGTTCCCTGAGGATGTGTACGATTTGTATTTTGTTGGAACAAGTTGACGTTATTCTTGGAATGAATTGGTTGGAGTTAAACTAAGTGTTTTCTAATTTTTTTTATAAGTTGGTGCAGTGTGCCACTGATTACAAGAGCTCAGACGATGTTAAAGTTGTGTTGTTCCTAACACTAAAGATGATATGGATTCAAGATTCCTGTCTGCCGGTCAACTTGGGAAGTTTTTAGGGAAAACGATGAGGTATTGTTAATGTTGTTTCTCAGAGAGTAAAGAGCAATGTGATGACTAGTGTTATGTCAGTGGTGTGTGATTCCTTATGTTTTCCTAAAGATATCTGCGACTTGCCTCTAGAGCGTGAATTTGAATTCGATGGAGGTGAAGAGTTAACATTTGTATCATCTAAGCAAGTGAGATTTTCCGTGAAGGATATAGCACAAGTGTTTGTGATGTTAGCTTCGTTGGAAGCTAGAGGACAGGGAGTAGTTCGTGATCTTTCTGGAGTGTATGAATTTCCTGAGTTGTTTCCTGAAGACATCAATGATTTCCTCCAGAGCGTGAACTAGATTTTTCAATAGACTTAGTACCTGATACTAGTCAGGTGTCGACTAATCCTTATAGGTTGTCTGCTTCAGAGTTGGGGAAATTAAAGAAGCAACTAGAAGATTTACTTGAGAAGAAGTCTATTCAACCAAGTGTTTCTCCGCGGAGGTGTCAATGTTATTAGTGAAAGAAGAAAGACGGTAGTATAAGGCTATGAATGATCTGAGAATTATATTATAGGCATTGAAAGAGAACCATTTGTATGCAAAGTTTTTCCAAATGCAAGTTATGGTTAAAGAAAGTGAGTTTCCTTGGTCATGTGATTCTAGTGGTGGTATAGTTGTGGATCTATCGAAGATAGATGCCGTGTTACTATAGGAGATTCTGAAGTCCGCCATTGAGATTAGAAGTTTTTCTTGGATTGACTGGTTACTACAGGAAGTTCATTAAAGGTTTTTAAAATTTAGCATTGTCGTTAACCCAGTTGACTCGAAAGGGTCAAGCCTATGTTTGTGATGTGCATTGTTAAAGGAGTTTCAAAGAACTCAAGAAGAAGTTGATGTCTACTCCAGCTTTAATTTCGCTGAATCCAAGTGTGTCCTTTATTGTATAGTGTGATGCTTCGGAGATGGGTCTGAGAGATGTGTTAATGTAGAATGGTCAGGTTGTGGCTTATGCTTAGAGAAAGTTGAGATTTCATGAAAGGAATTACCCTACACATGATCTTGAGTTGACAATAGTGGTATTCATGTTGAAGATTTGGAGGCATTACCTATTTGGCTCAAAATTCAGAGTGTTCAGTGATCAAAAGTGTTTGAAATATTTATTTGATGAGAAGAGTCGAAATGAGGCATGGGAGATGGCTTGAAATTCTGAAGGGTTATGATTTTAATTTAAGTTACCATCCAGGTAAAGCTAATGTTGTAGTTGATGTGACGAGTAAGAAGTCTTTATACAGGTCGATGCTTATGGCTCGAGAGTTAAAACTGATTAAGAAATTCAAAGATATAAGTTAGTGGGTGGAGAAACTCCTAATAGTGTAAAGTTGGGTATGTTGAATCTGACGAGTGGTATCGTTAAAGAGATCGGAGAAGGTCATAGATCTTATTTGAGTTTGATAGGTCGTCTCACATTAATCAACCAAGGTAACATATGTGATTTCCGAGTTGATGAAAATGGTGTGATAATGTTCAGAGATAGAGTTTGTGTTTCTGATGTACCCGAATTTAAGAGGAGTATTCTTGAGGAGGGTCACAAAAGTGGATTGAGTATTCATCCTAGTGCTACGAATATGTATCAAGATTTGAAGAAGATGTTTTGGTGGCCAAGAATGAAGAAAGAGGTTGCCAAATTGGTGTATGCTTGTTTGACCTGTCAAAAGTCAAAGATCGAACATCAGAAGTCGTTGGGTCTGATGCAACCATTGAATATTCCATAGTGGAAATGGGATAGTATTTCCATGGATTTTGTAACAGATTTACCGAAGACTTCAAAGGGATGCGATTCAATTTGGGTGGTTGTGTATAGATTCATCAAATCGGCTAATTTTGTACCGATGAGGATCAATTATCCTTTATAGAAGCTGGATGAATTGTATATTAATGAGATTGTGAAGCTAAACGATAATCCTTCAAGTATTGTGTCAGATAGAGATCTGATATTTACATCGAGGTTCTAGGAGAGTCTGTAGGCTACTTTGGGTACTACGCTGAAGTTGAGTTCTTCTTATCTTACATAGACGGACGATCAAATAGAGAGGACTATCCTGTCTTTGGAGAACTTATTAAGGGCTTGTGTTCTAGAACAAGGAGGTACTTCGTTGATTGAGTTTACCTACAACAACAATTTCTATTCTAGTATCAGAATGGACCATATGAGGCGTTGTATGGTAGGAGGTGTAGAACTTATTTGTGTTAGTATGAATCGGGCGAACGTGTTGTGCTCGGACCTAAGATTGTTCACTTGACGACTGAAAAGATCAATATGATCCAAGAAATAATGAAAGTGTAGCAGACTCGTTAGAAAAGTTACCATGAAAAGAGGAGGAAAGCCCTTGAGTTCCAGGAGGGAGATCACGTGTTTTTGAGAGTTACGCATGTAACTGGTGTTGGTCGAGCTTTGAAGTCTTAAAAGCTCACGCTGTGTTTTTTTGGTCCGTACCAGATTTTACATAGGATATGAGAGGTGGCCTATCGAATTGATTTATCGCCGCTGCTTTCTAATCTTCATGACATGTTTCATGTGTCTCAGTTAAGGAGATATATTTCGGATCCATCTCATATGATCCAGGTGGATGATGTGCGGGTGGGAGATAATCTTACTGTTGATGCATCACCCGTGCAGATAGAGGATCAGGAAGTGAAGCAAATGCATGGTAAAGAGATTGCCTTAATGAAGGTAGTTTAGGGTGGACCAGCTGGTTGGGGCATGACTTGGGAGCGTGAGAAACAGCTGAGAGAGTCGTATCCGACTCTGTTTTCCTCATGTAATTTTCGATGGCAAAAATTTTTTAAGTGAGGGAGAGTTGTAACACCCCGGTTTTTTATCAGATATTTTATTATATTTTAATTGTTTGAATTATGGATTTTATAGATTTATTTTATGGTTGGATGTTGGCGGAGTATGTATCCTTGAGTTATGGGTATAAAGGGATGATATAAATAAGTAGAATAATTTAGAATTATTTTGATAATTAAAAATAATGTTTTATTTATTTATATTATATTAATTAGTGAAGATAGAATAATTGGGCCAAATATGAAAAATTGAGAAAGTTAGTGGGATGAAGGAATATGAGATAATTAAGTTTGAGCCAAGTTGGTGATTTGGAAAAGTTTACCCTAAAAATAAGGAATATGAGAAACCTAGGTTTAGGGATATTTTCACAATACATGACATTTGAGAAAAAGGAGCAAAGAGGCAATAGGAAAGGTGATCAAGGGAAGAGAATGAAGGTTTCAATTCAGAATTTTTGCAAGAAATTCAGGTAAGAGTGGGAACTTGTTCCAACAGTAAAGGGTATCGTAGAAGGGTAGAATGGAGGAACCTTTAACCTCCTTAGAGTTGGGTGTCTTGATTCATAATTTTGAATTTGGATGTTATGATGGTTGTTATATGATGAATTTCGTGTCCCTTATGTGCGTTTATTTTTCTATTTTTATGATTGAACATATATTCACCATTGTTGCAATTCCGAAGGTTTTAGACATAATCTTCAAACTATGATTAAATGATTTAATTGTGTTAAAACTGTAAATTAACTTTAGATAATTAGAGTATTGTATGAGTCGTAATTTTTTGAATGTTTTGCTTTTTACGGAATCGAAATCGGAGGTCCGGAAGACCCCCAACGATGAAAAACGCTAAAAAATTATGCATTCTGTCCGTCACAGTCACGCCCAACGCGAAACCCTTTTTTATGTTTTTCGGTCGAAATCAATTTGGCCATAACTTTTGATTCGTAAGTTCAAATCGAGTGTCGTTTGAAGTGTTGAATATCTGAAATAGAGGGTTATAACTATGTTTCAAGGATAAAATACTTTTGGTGATTATTTCATGGACGTTTTTGGGGTTGAAGAAGATGAAAGTTATGTTGGAAATTTTAGAAAACAACAACATTTTAGTAATACCTTCGTGCACGATTTTGATCATAACTTTCAACTCATGAATCATTTTGGGTTGGGGTTTGAAGTATTAGAAAGCCGACTCTCAAAGATATAACATGATGGTGATAAGTGAATTGATTGAGTATTATTCATATGCCTACTGTATTGGTGATGTTTTTGTTCATACATTCGGTTAATGAATTGTTGACATATCCCGACGATTTTGGTCATAACTTTTATTTCATAAGTCCGATTTTGATTTTGTTTGAAGCATTAGAAAGCTAACGCTCATACCTATAACATGGTAGTGATTGTTGAGAGGTTTTAATAATACTCACATGCCTACTATGTTAATAAATGTATTGGTTTATACGTTTGGTTGATGAATCGTTTCATTGTTGTAATATCATGGTGCGATAATTATGTTGTTATGTCGATGATGTTAAGATGTTGAAGAGTTGATTCTGTTTGTTGATATTATTCACGTGGTAACATGAATTGGTTGTTGCATGATGAATGATGTGATGCATAAATGATGAGATGTGTGTGGGGATCCTTTAGTTGAACCTTATTGTGTTAATGCATGTTATTTGAGAGTCATCCATCTTAGTGTATAAGCTTCGGTCCAATTCTAGTGAGCCTCGATTCTATGGTGATGGATCGGGTGTGAGTAGCTACTTATTATTATGAGGGATTAGTGAAGCGTTATCTATGTTGATGGTAACGAGTTTTGGTAAGCCTCGGTCCCTTTATGATGGATCGAGTGCGAGTAGCTAATTCTTATTATGAGGGATTAGTGAAGCATTACCTATGTTGATGGTAACGAGTTTTGGTGAGCCTCGATCCCATTGTGATGGATCGGGTAGGAGTAGCTAATTCCTATATTGTAGGATTAGTGAAGTGTTACCTATAGTGATGGTAGCGATTTTGGTGTGCTTCGGTTCCAAAAGGGAATCAATCCTATGGTGGGGATCAAGGAGTGAGATGAACCTGAGTGTTCATATTTGGTACCACATGCATGTCGAGTCGGTGTTGCGTATATTTCATAAGCGTTGCATTTGTATTGGTTGTTATTGATGTGTTGTTGGATGAAATGTTGTTGCATTTCTTGTTGCTGATAATTAAGATGTGGTTTTGTATGATGTTGATGATAATTGAGAAATTGTCGTGTATGATATTGATTATGATTTGGATGTAAGAATGTGATATATTATTGTGTATGATTGTGTAGATGTTGTACTCTATTCTTTATTCTATATCGTTATTATTGATATGAATTCTCACCCCTTCTATTTGAATGTTGCCTTTACATGCGTATCATGCAGATACTCATGAGTAGTATTGCTGAAGTAAGTGGAAGGTAGCTCTTGGATTACTTCTTGATTTTGTCGCTTTTACTAGTGGTACCTTGTTCTGATCATGTAATATCGGGTTGGGTTAAACACTTATTTTATTTCTTATGTCTGATTATGTTGAAGTCATAAGACTAATTTTGTTGTTGAGAATTCTTAAGATGTTGAGTTGGTTGATTAGAACTCTCTTATTTTGTTATTACAATTAAAGTTGAGACTAGATATTATTACTTATTTTATCTTCCATAATTGTGATGATAATTCCGCTGCGATGATACTTTAAAATGGAAGTGAGCATGTAGTGACAAGTTATGAATGTCTTATTTTGTGAATATATAATACCGATCAGATGAGGAGGATGTCGTGTAAACATCCCAGGTATGATTCAGATAAGTGGGATGTCGTGTAAACATTCTTATTACAAATGTGTGTATTGAAATTTACTATTGAAACCTGTGTTACGGAGTATGTCATGTGTGTTATGAATGTGTGACTCCCTACATGGTTTTATTTTATATTTAATTTACGTGATAATTTAGGTGCGGGGTTTAGGGTGTTACACGTCGCATGCTCGGAGTAAACAACAGAGTAGCAATCGATCTTTAATTGTTCCAAACGAATGGGAAAATATCGAATAAAACCCAATAAAGCTAAAGGAAATGGTCATCGCAACCAGATTAGGTCTGGGAATCGGTTATGCAAGGGGAATGTATTAGCACCCCTCACATCCGTTATGCTCAACATGACTCATTTAGTTAGTTATACAAATGAGTGTTAGCGTGAGTTATTTGTGATCTTCTACTTGTCATTCGAGGAGAAAGAAATGGACTAAACCTATATTTTTTATTATTATGCTCGCCAAGATTTTAGAATCATGTGCCTACGTATTCTCATGGTGCAATGAGAAAATCAGAGCTCTGTAGTTCATGATAAAAACCTACAGGTTAGTTAATTGCTTTTAGTGACTGATGCTTAGATCGCACTTGAGTGGTTAAACATTTACTTGGTGCTCGCTCTTGGGGGCTGAAGTCTTTGCATGTTTCGTGCCGAAGTGGATAAAGCATACTCATTTATGAAAATGGTTTTCAAGGTCGCACGCGGGAGAAAAGGAGTTTGATTGATTGAGTCGATTTTATATAGAACTTTTAGTAAACATTTGAGCATAGGTGTGCTCCTAGCGCTTGTTTACTCAAGATATTCAAAAGGACATGCTTCCAATTGTCACTTGTTATTCAAATTTATGAAAATTAATCTTTGCGGACTTTTAGTAAACATTTGAGCATATGTGTGTTCCTAGCGCTTGTTTATCCAAGATATTCAAAAGGATGTTCTTCCAATTGTCACTTGTTGTCCTTGTTTAATTAGATTATTTTAAGGCAAAAGATCAAGGTATTCAAAAGGTGTGCAACAATTGTCACTTTATCTTTCGGATTTTATTAAGAAAAATAATTTTGCGCATAGAAACGTCTTGACGTTGGATCAAGCGTTTCAAACTGATTATGAAAGAATTTGAATGAATCGGAAGAAAAGCACTTGACGTTGGATCAAGTGTTTCATTCGATTTTGAAATTTTTTGAATTGATTTGGGAAAAAGTTTGAATTATTTACAAAGTTAGTGAAATTTAAATTAAATTTGAAAATGATTAGAAAATGAAGTTGATTGTTGAAATTGTGGAAATGTTAGTGAAATTATTTACATAAATGAGGGACATGAACATGAACTATTTAACTGATCGACTTCACACATTGAGATCTAATAAACAAATAATCAAATGAATCCATTTAACAACAAATATTAATTAATTAAATGATAATCAACTAATAAAAAAAATCAATTAATTAACTATTAATTTAAGTTAACCAAATAAAAAATAAAATAATAAAAAAGAAATATAATAAGACAAGAGATTAATTACTATACACTGTCAGTGTAAAAAGTTTTACACCGTCGGTTCATCACCATCACCCGTTTGTATTACTTTATAGATTTTTAAAATAAAAGTCAAATTTCTTTTAATATCCAACGTCTATAATTAAGTGAAGGTGTAAAACTCTTTTACACTGACAGTGTATTTCAATTAATCTCATAAGACAAGAGAAATAAGAGTGCAAAACATAAAACATGAATGTGAGGGCGTAAATAATTGAAATACACTATAATTATTTTTGAACAAGAATTATGTTCATTGTAATCACGAGATGAAAACTACAAGAAAATTTGATTCTTGGTGTATTCAAAATTTTGACTAAAACAATAAATAGGTTAACATTTAAGATCTCCAAGTTTAACCTAAATACTATAATCTTACTCATCATGAGTTTTACATTTAACAATGTCCTACCGTTCTTAAATTAATGTACACTCTTAACGGTTAACAACTTGCCATTTTCTAGTAAGGAAGCTTACCATAGCATCTCAATGTAGAGAATGAAAGTAACATGCATCCATAAAATGACATTCACAACAACTAATACATTACATCATTTAGCCAACTCGCATGCATAGCTATTTTGTTGATGAACAGAATAAGAAGCATGGAAAGGAAGTTAATTGAATTATTCAAAACCATGTTGACCAAATGGAGCTTTTATAAATGAGATTAATGTGTTCTACTCAATAGCTTGGCATGGCTACCATAGGAATTGACTAGCATATATACCATTCTGCATAGTAAGTTTCTCCTGAAAAGAAATATGAAAGAAATGCTTCTACACTTGAAGTATTCTTCTATTTTCATGTGGTTGAACATGTGTGTGTTCTTATGAAACATGGAGAAGAGATTTATAACAATAGAAAATAATGAGTATGAAGGTGAATTGAATGCACTGATATGAGAAAGAGGGAGGGTACGTGAAGGCTTGTTTTCATGGCCCGATCCATATGAAGTTACATGGAGAGTTTATATTGAGTTATGGTTTAAGAGTGTACAAATGTTGTAAAAAATAATCCCTCCAAGCTTTTCCAGTTTTAAATTCTTTTTTATTGTGTATTTTGAAAAAAATAATAATAATTAAATTGCAAATAAACTCACACTAATTACTCAATTAACTCTAATTATACTGATTATTTTGACTAAAAAATAAGAACAGAGGGATAAAAAAAGAATAAAACCCGGGCATAAAAATGTCCGAAAAATTAAATTGAATGTACCAAAATGATTTACACGAAATATACTTTTAAAAAACAGACAGGTTTTGATCGAATTTAAAAGTGAAAAATGCCCGGTTGAAAAGGCTCAGGCTGAGAAAAATGCGACTGTAAATAGTGCCGGAAAAAAATTAGCATGTCAGGTTGAACTACACGGATCCTAGATCAATAAAATTGGTGTCTGCAAACTCAAATTTGAAATTTCTCACCCGTTAATTTTATGTACATTTGAGAATCAGTTCAATCGGTTCGTCTGTGGATGCGAAAGTTTATCCTGATGATCGTGGATTGACTTACAACAATGCATGAGGTGGTGAAAATGCATGAAATGCAATTAACTCAATTTTTTAAATTAAAACGAAATGAAAGTTAACTGAATGTCGACTTTTACTGAACTAATGAATGATTGACTGAACTATGTTGCAAATGCTTCGATGAATGAATGTTTGGGGTAAAATTGGGATATGACAAGCATACTAGTCACACTTCTCCATCAATCCATGATAATCCTAATCACAAGGAGAAATGGTGTGGTTGAGATTCAATTGTAAATATTTTTCACTAACATGTAATTGAATTAAGAATCCAGTTTTATACCATTTTGAATTGTCTTTCTCTTTCTTCTATCCTTTCTTTTACCTTATAGTTTTCTTGTTCATAAAAAACCTGATCATACTCTATTTTCTAGGCAATTCACAATAAATTGGTGGGGTGAGCGTGGTGGATAAGATGTTCTCAACAAAGTATGAGATTAAGAAATTCACCGGTGTGAATGATTTCAGTTTGTGGCGCTTGAAGATGCAAGCCCTACTAATTCAACAAGGTTTGTAAGAAGTGTTAAAAGGATCAGAGAAGATGCGTATTAACCTAACAAAGAAGGATAAGATGATAATGACCGAGAAAGCCCACGACGCCATCATATTAATCGTTGGTGATAAGGTTCTCCGACAGGCCTTGAAGGAGAAGACGACAACGAGTGTGTGGAGAAAACTCGAGGGACTGTATATCATCAAATCTTTGGGCAATCGCTTCTACCTAAAGCAAGCTTTGTATTCATTCAAGATGAGTGAAGACAAAGTCTTGGCTGAGCAACTGGATATGTTCAACAAGTTGATTCTTTATCTTAAGAATATCGAGTTCAACAAAGTATTACCTTATTGATTTGTCACAGGAAAATATTGCCTCTGTAAAAATACTATGGTTTCTAGATAGCGGATGTTCAAGACACATGACGGGAGATACTTCCATGTTCATCAAGTTTGATAGAAAGAAAGTCGTCACGTTACCTATGGAGACAATAAGAAAGGTAAAATTCTTGGTGAAGGTGTTGTGAGAAATGTCTCCACAATTACCATTAAAAATATGCTGTTAGTGAAAGGACTTAAACACAACTTGCTAAGTATTAGCCAACTATGTCTCAAAGGGTATTTGGTTGCGTTAGATGCTCTTGGTTGTATAATTGAAGGGTTCTACAATTTAAAATGTTTATATGCTTGATCTAGATGATGTCTCAATCCATGTGACTAAGTGTTTAGTAGCTAAGAATGATGATTCTGGGTTATGGCATAGACGCTTAAGGCATGTGCATTTTGACTTGCTGAATAAGATATCATCCAAAAATCTAGTAGTTGGTCTTCCAAAAATAAAGTTCCAAAAGACAATTTGTGTGATGCTTGCCAAATGGGAAAGAAAACAACAGTGTTGTTTAAACAGAAGAAGGTTATTTCGATATCAAAACCTATTGAGCTTATCCATTTAGACTTGTTTGGCCCTTCGCAGACAAAAAGTCCAGGTGGCAACTATTACAAATTTGTGATTGTTGAAGCCTACTCTAGATGTACATGGATGCCTTTCTTAGCACATATGAATGATACTTTTAAAGCTTTTGTTGACTTTTCTAAGGTTGTGCAAAATGTTTATAGTTTTAAAATCATCACTCTCTGTAGTGATCATGGTGGGGAATTCGTGGACCATCATTTTCAAAACTTTTGCACTTAAAATATGGTATTGCTCATAATTTCTCATGTCCTAGAACTCCATAACAAAATGGTGTTGTAGAACGCAAGGACCATGTGTTGAAAGTGCTTGCCCGGACTATGATAAATGAGATGAGCCTACCTAAGTATTTATGAGCGGGTGCTATTAACACTGCATGCCACGTCTTAATAGGGTGATCGTAAGATCTATCCTAGAGAAGACACCCTATGAGATACTTAAGGGTAGAAAACCTAATATTTCATATTTTTGGGTATTCTGTTGCAAATGCTTTACTTGAATAACGGAAAAGACAACCTTGGTAAACTTGATGCAAAATATGATGAATGTATTTTTTAGAGTACTCATCTACAAGTAAAGCCTATAGGGCCTACAATCATAGAACTTCTTATGTAGAAGAGTCGATTCATGTTGCTTTTGATGAGTCCTCACCTTAAAAGTCAAGGAAGGGTATTTGTTATGATGTTTCAAGTGTTATAAACAAAAGTTCAAAAGAGGATCCTGATATGAAAATAAAGGATAAGTACATTACGAAAGATAAAGAGGAAAGCTTACATGATGATGATAAACAAGAGACCTCAAACCAGCTACCTCGAGATTGGATAATCACAAAGGATCATATGTTATATCAAATCCTTGACGACATCAAAAGGGGAGTCAGTACTAGGTCATAGGTTAACAATTTTTGTAAGTACTCTGATTTCATTTCTCAGATTGAACCTAAATCGATATTTGATTCCTTACTTGACGAGGGATGGTTACTTGCTATGCAAGAGGAACTAATCCAATTTAAAAGAAATGGCGTTTGGAACCTTGTACCGTGTTCGACTGATTAAACTGTCATATGCACAAGATGGATACTTAGGAACAAGATGGATAAAAATTGAGTAATCACGAGAAATAAATCCAGGTTAGTGGAAAAAGGATAGAATCAAGCTAACGGGAAAGACTACGAGGAGACTTATGCTCTTGTAGCCCGCCTAGAATCCATTAATCTCCTTTTGGTACTCGTCTGCTGCCCGGACTTCAAGATTTACCAGATGGACGTTAAGTCTGCTTTTCTAAATGGGAATATAAATAAAGAGGTGAATGTCTCACAACCTATAGGTTTTGAGGATCATGATAACCCTAATCATGTCTTTAAGTTGAAAAAATCCCTCTATGGTATCAAACAAGCTCTTAGAGCTTGGTATGAGATATTGAGTGGATTTCTTTATCAAACAAGGATTCAATCGTGAGAAAGTAGACACCATTTTATTTGTAAGACATAAGGAAAAACATATTCTTTTAGTACAAATTTATGAAGATGATATTATATTTTGGTCTTCTAATGAATCTCTTTGTCGAGAATTTGCTAGTTTGATGTATGGGGTTTGGGATGTCACTTATGGGAGAGTTAACATACTTCTTAGGTTTACAAATTAAGCAAGGTGAAGAAGGGACTTTCATAAGTCAAATGAAGTATTATCTAGATCTTCTCAAGAAGTTCGAGATGAAAGATTCAAAGACTATCTCAACTCCAATGGCTTCAAATGTACTTATCGATAAAGATGAAAGAGGAGTGAATTTTAACATAACCATGTATTGAGGTATAATCAGGTCCTTACTCTATTTAATCGTAAGTAGGTATGATATCATGTTTAGTGTGTGCATGTGTGCTGGATATAAAGCATCACCTAGGGATTCCCACTTTAAGATCATTAAATGTATTTTGAGGTATCTTAACGGAACCTCCGATAATAGTATTTGGTATACTTAAGGAAGTGCTTATACCTTAGTAAGTTATTGAATATGTTAGTTGAATGAAATCATTTGGTGTTTTTGGTCAAAATTGATCAAAGGTAAAATCTAAAAAAGCTTTTGAATATTTGAAAATTTGAGATTTTACAAGATTGATTCGAATCATTCAGCTTTACACTGAATTTTTGATCCTGATCAAATTAGACAGTAGCTAAACTTAGCAATTTGACCCTGATCAAATTTTACACGTGATCCTGATGATTTTCCTTGGAACAGATTTTGTCTAGTTTGATTCGAATCAAAATTTGTACATGATTCGAATCAATTCCATTTCTCAAAATTCATGTTTGGTTTGGTTTGATTTGATCCAAATCAAACTTTGAACATGATTCGAATCAAATCATTTTTTCTAAAAAACTTGTCAATTATGTGTCATTTGATTCAAATCAAATTTTGTGCTTGATTTGAATGACAATGCATTTGATTTGAATCACGTTTTCTCTTATCTGAATCAACTGGTATCTTTTTCAAAAATTGGTTATTTCTTTCATTCCACCTTATTTTTCTCATTTGATTCAACCATTTTTTGTGCTTTATATCAAGCACATATAACTCATTTTTATCGTCATTCTTCACATAACATCAATCATCATGTTAAGATTTTTCAGTGTGATTTTGTGTGAAAATAAATTTCCTCTATTTTGAATGTTCTAAGTCTTGCTATGAATTACTCACATCTTCAACTTCAATTGAGTTCAGATCTTGATAACGAGAGTTCTGAGATTGATTGAAGGAGTCGCGTACTTGAAACTAACCGTTATTGGAGATCTTATTGAGTTTTTCAGGTTGTTAGCAAGATTGAGGGATTGTCAATGATGGTGACAAATTCCATTGAAAAGAAGTAGGTTTTTCTTTCCAATATTATCTTAGTAATAACTATGTGGAAGGCTACAGATAAGACAGAGTTCTTCTCAGATATTCAGACAATTTCACCGCTCAAGAAATCGAGAGGATCAAGAGGTTGATAGCTACACGTGAAGGCTTAGAGCATAATTGATGTTATTGAAAGGTTCAAGAAACATGTTTGAGTAAAGATTACGTAGAAGAGTTAGCGTAAGTTTGTTGTATACAAGTCAAGATCCAAAGGAGATTTATTTTCCAAACTGTAATTGTGGATTGATGATTGTATGAACTCTTGGAAGTATTTGTCAAATAGCAAGGAACTATGCGGGTTCTAATGGAAAACCATTGAATAGTGCACGTAGGTCAAGCGAGGAGGAACGTCGAAGCACTGTAAATCTCGGGCACTGTAACTCTTACTCTTGCATTTATATTTGTAGTGATTACATGCTAGGTTTTTCAATTCCTTCGTATTCTATCTTTTTGTTCTAGATAACTATTAATTACGTAAAGCTTTAGGTTTTGTTAGATTTGGATAACTAGTCAAGCTAGTATTGTGATTGATAAATATGAAAACGAATTGAATTTTAGGATTTCGCACGTTGAATCAATTGCGTACAATTCTTGTGACTACACAAATTGAATCAATTCATACCAAACATTTCATTATTGTAATCTTGGATATTTATGAAATGAACTGTGTTAGCTTGTTCATATTCAATTGTATAATTTTCATTTTTTGTTCAAACTTTCTGATCGCAACTCGTTTTTTGAAAACACTTTATTTCCATATTCACACCCAACAAAAACCGAGATGAAAAGTGAATTATTTTTGGATCAAAAACATAAATTGGACTTGCTGAGATTCGAAGCATGTAGTTTGAATTAGTTTACCCCTCAGTTTCTAGAAAAATCGATGGGTAAACTAATTCGAAGAATAAACTGAAGTTGCCGAGATAACCCGAATTATTTTACCCCTCGAGTTTTTTAGAAAATCGAGGGAATAGTTTGTTCATTTTAAAAAGAAAAAAAATATGGTGCATTAAGGTATTATACCTCGATGTTCTGTTACATGAGGTGAAAAAGCTGTCATAAAATGTAATATTTGTAGTAGTGGAATAATGTTAAGAAAAATAATGGAAGAAGAAGAACGCAAACATGATTAGGGAGAAGATGAGCACGTATATTGATTGTAGAGGGAGAACTAGCTGCATTCGTCACTGTGGAGAAGATTAACAACGACGATAACATAGGTGAAAAAGGGAAAAACGAATGGGGATGGAAAGATGAAATTTGAAAAATAGATAGGTACTAGCACCTATCTTGAAAGATGCCATCATTTTTGTTTTAGAGTCAGGAGGGAGAACCTAATTGAAATAATAATCGACTTTTCACTTTAAAAAAATCCAACCCGGTTAGACAATTCAAAAAAAAAAGGACCAACACTATTTTTTACGAACTTGCTTTAGAAAGTTCGATCTTGAGCATATTGTGCACGAAAAAAATCATTCTTCAATCATAAACAACCTCAACTCGTAAGATCTTAAGATCCAACATTCGATCTTGACTTGAAACATATCGGAGAATAAGTCACTACTGACTCATTCTAAATACAAACTTAACAAGCTTAATTTCACTTTAATTAAGATGTTATAACAAAATGAATTTCCAAGGAACTTGCTCAGTATTAAAGCAAGCAAACAAGAACTACTACATACATTTCAGGTGAGTCTGTTTTTAACAGCTTACAGTTTCCTCATATCACCGACAAAGAACTTATCAAAATGATCATCAATTAACCATTTTAAAAAATACAAATAATATATGAAAACTAATGAAATAATTGTCAAATATAGCATGCCATTATTCTTTCTTTGTCCTTATTCTTTTCGCCATGAATTTACGTATTCTCTCCAATGCAATTTCCAGAGTTTCTTCACTCATATTTGCAAAACACACTCTAAACCAACCTGCTTCTGAACAATGACAAGAACACCCTGGTGATATATTCAATCTCACTTCATTCAATATCTCTTTCCAAAGTTCTAATTCACCTTCCTTACTTGTCTCCTTCAAGAGTGGACTCATATTCATCCAACAAAACAACCCTGCATTCCCTTTCAAACACTCTATTCCAACACTTTTCAAACCCTTAACTATCATTTCATATCTCTTCTTCAATCTCTCTCTATTAATCTTAATGTACTTTTGTGTAAACTCCTTGTCTGATAACATATTAGCCAAAAACTGTTGTGTTTGTGAGGATATTAAGGTAAAACTTGACATTCTTCTTGCTGTTGTTACAACCTTATCATTGTATGAATACACTGTTCCAACTCTGAAACCAGGTAGACCAAGGTCTTTAGAAAGACTGTAAACAATATGAACTCTTTCGGCACCTTTGTAACTACGAGCTTCGAGAATTTCAGCTACGCTTATGAACTCATTGGAAGAAAAGACTGAGCCTGAGTAGATTTCGTCGGAGATGAGGTGGATGTTTTTTTCTGTCACAAAGTCAAGAATCTCTTCTAGAATTGAACGTTGAATTGTTACACCTAAAGGGTTTGAAGGGTTTGTTATGAGTACTCCACTCACTTTCATGTTCATTGATTGAGCTTCGTCGTAAGCAGCTTGTAAAGCTTGTGGTGTAATTTGGAAATTGTTAGAACTGTTGCAATGAATTGGCACTATGTTTACACCAGTTCTCCACCTTAAATCTCTATCAAACCTATAAAAGTGCAACAAAAAGATAAGTATACAAATTATTCATCATATATTATATAGTTCAAGAAATTGCATGGTTGCATGGTGTAGATTGTTACCCTGGATAGTAAGGAGTAGGAACAAGCAAAGCATCTCCAGGATTAGCAAGAATGAAGGTTAAGAGCTCATTGGCAGCAGTTGCACCAGCAGTAATGACAATTCTTTGTGGATCAAATATGGCTCTACCGCCTCTTATTTGTTCCATGAAGGTTGCCATTGCACTTCTGAAGGATATAAGACCATGATAGTCTTGAAACAATGCATTCTCTCTAAAACCATTATAATCCTCAGGGTGATCTTTCAAGTATTTTTCTACCAAATCAAATGAAACCTGGAAAAATTACATTATTAATTAGATTTACTTGAATATAACTATAAATATTAAGTTGAAAAGAATGATATTATGTTAACATAGACATACTTGATTCTCTGCTAATCCCATTTGTATAACACCAGAAGAGTTGGTAAACTCATGATAAGGGTTTTCATCATAGGCTTTCCATCCAGCAAAGTAAGGTGAGTTTTCTCCATGAGTATCAGAAACTGCAATATTTGAAAGCTGAGCACAAGTTTGTTGTATTTCAAGACCCATATTAGTTATGAATTGGATTCTGTTAGTAAGAGAAGAAAGAAAGAATGTTATGGAAGAGAGAAAGTAGATATATAGATAGAGAGCTGATTGATTGAATTGAATTGATACTGGGAAAGAAAAGTGAGCTCTATATATAGACATTGAGAGTACACATTAAAGTACCGTACTACGGGAAAAATAAAAAGATTCAATTATTATTGTTATTCATATTAATCTGATGTTGACTGCATGCATGTGACAACTGTATATTGCCAGATCACGCGGAAAATATATGGTTGGTGTTAAGAGGGCTCGATTTTTCTTCCAGATTATAGTTGAATGGATTAGTTCTTGTTTAGAATATACAAATTTTTGTTATATGTATAATTATTTTATATACATGGTTTACTGCATTATAATGTTGTTAATATAAAGTGGTTGATGAGTAGTACTCAGAATGAAGGAATTTTGATGTTGTGTGTTCCTATGACTTTAATTACAGGAGCAACTTCAAAATTTGGTTTGCGGTAAGAAGAAGAAGCATATGATTAGGGCATTTAAGATTCGAAAGCGTGTGGGGATTTTGGGGAGAGAAGTTAACGATTTTTTTAATGAAGTGAGCATTGATGAAAATGATATATTGAAAAGATTGAAAAGCAGTTTAAATTCTTTAGTGATATTCTGACCTACTTACCCCACATTACAACCACACGCTTTTGACTCAAAGAAGAAATATAGGATGATGCCATTAACAAAACAACACTAGTTCTTTATTTCAATTTTTGGAATATCCTTACCTATATATCCTTTCAACTTCATTTCATTCAAACAGTAGTAATTAATTAACATATTTGCAATTATTAGACATAGATTTATGAAATATGATTGACTCATTTATAAGCAATCACCAATTAATTGGTCACTTACTATATCATCTCAATATTTAAACTTAATACCAAAACTATGTTACATTGAGTTAATTAAGTATATTGTTTTTATGTCATTTTTGTTGTGAAAAAATCTATAATGCAAATGTTGTAATTGGTAATTGCGTTTTAGTAATCGATTACAGGATTTTGGTAACCGATTACAACTGAGTTAAAACTAATTGTTGAAGTAGTTGTAACCGATTACAGGTTGGCGCAACTGGTTAGAGAAGATTGATTTCAAATTTTATGTTATTTCAGTTTGTTACTTATGCCCCAATCCATTGTATTTGTATATATACCTTTGAGGTATCATTGTAATGAAAGTTGAATGTTGAATGAAAATACTCTCTCTCTATCTATCTATGTATCTATCTATCTATGTATCTCTATCTCTATCTCTATCTATTTATCTATCTATCTATCTATATAGTTTGCATCATAATTTTGATTCGCAAATTTTTGATTATTTTGATCACCGGATCAACATAGTTTGCATCATAATTTTGATTACATTTTGAATCTTCTGTTTGTTGTATTAATCACTAACCATTTCATTGTGGTTGGATTTCTTAGAACAACAAACAACATATGAAATTTCAAACTTTGTTTTTCACACACGAAGTGTTCGACAAATTATTTGACTTGGTTTTGTGTGTGTGGATATCATTGGAGATAGACTTTTACTATTGTAGAGTATTCAATTAGTTGTGCTTAATTGTTGTTGATTGACTTGTGGATTATTATAATAACATTGACACTTTTACGCATATCCGAGCTATTCAATAGTAGGTTCGGTTAAACGATTTTTTATCTGGGAAATATTTGAAACTTGCTTCCGCACCATAATTTTTTCTAAGGAAATATTTGAAACGATATATATGTATATCCACACTTAATTACTCCATTTTTACCAACCTTGTGGTTTCAAGTTCTAACATTTGATATCAGAGCTAGGTTTTTGAACGAACCATTAGTCCATCTACCAAATGGATGTTCAATCGGAGTTTTTGAACGGATCACTCAAAGAGGAAGTTTATGTATAAAAACCCCCTGGTTTTGTTTTGAGAAACCAAGAGTCAAAGTTCTACAAGTTGAAGAAAGTGTTGTATAATTTGAAACAAGCTCCAAGAACTTGGAACAAGAGGATAATTAATTTCTTAAAGGAGATTGGCTCAGGAAGTGTTTATGTGAAGAAGGATACAAATGAAGGGGTGATAATCCTTTAACTATACATATACGATTTCTTGATTACGGGAAGCGACGAAGAGTGCATTTCTAACTTCAATGGTGAGCTTATGAAGGAGTTTGAAATGGTCGGCCGACCTAGGCCTCATGACACACTTCCTTGGCATTGAGTTCCACAAGTCCAATAAGGGACTGCTCATGCACCAAAGAATACATGTGCTTGAAATTTTAAATAAATTTGAAATGGAGCATTGTAAATGTTGTCATTACTCTGGATGAACCGAGGTTGTAGTTGTCGAAGAATGATGATGAGTAAGATGTTAATCCAACTCAGTATATGAGGCTGATTGGATCCTTGCGTTACTTGTGCAATATGCGACCATATTTAGCGTTTAGTGTATGTATTGCGAGTAAATTCATGGAAAAACCGAAGGTGTCTCACTTGGTTGGAGTCAAGACGATTCTAAGATACGTCAAAGGATCTATTAGTTGCATAATTCTTTTTCCCGCAATGGACACGGGAAGAAAAAGAAATTTTCTCGGTGTTTAGTAGAATTTTCAGTAAATAAAATAAAAAGTTGTAGTTCAATTAAGGGATTAAAATTGAAAAAACCCTAAGAGCAATTTGTGTAGAAAAGTATGATGAAAATTGCTTGTGTTTGGAGCTTAAATGTTTGGATAGTAAGAATTTGCATAAAGAATGTGATCGAAGCAATGCATAATTGTTTTAGACAAAGAAATTATACTAAAAACATAATAAATGTCACTAAGTAAATGTTTGAATTTGAAAAACTTAAAGAAAGGACGTAGGCCCATACATCTTCTCATAAACTATTTCTCTCTATGACTTGGATACTTTAGTTCTATGATGAATAAATGAAAATTGTAACCCCTTCTTCACATGACTAAATCTATCTTATATATTATTACAATGTTAACCTTTGATAAGGGTTATCTTCACAGAAATTGACATGTACTCCCTTATGTGGGCTTCAGCCTTCTAGCCTACTTCCATTTGTCTTCAATGTTTGAATTATTGCAAATAACTGCTCAAGCTGATAACGACCTTTACATTTCGTAACTACTTATGTTGAGACTCTTCAGTCGACTCCTATAGTGTTGTCAAAGCATCCTTAGTCCAACTGGCCTCTGGATTCAAGAACACTCCAAGTTCTTGACATATGATGGGTGCATCGAACTCGGCAGTTCTACACCATATTTCCACGTTGATAAGCTGATTTGTGCAAGCCTTTTCGAGATTCTGGACATGCTTTGAAGAGAGAGCAATCTTAATCTTGTGGATCTGTTCCTGAGACTCTTCCAAACAAGGTTTAATGGATTTTAATGCAGTTTCGAAAGTCACAGGCTAACAAATGCCCCCAAAAATGGCACTTTCGATCATATATACAAAATGGAATAAAGGTGGCGTTTTTGGTAACTATTTGACACTGTTTAAAGTGGTATGCATACGTCATAGTCCTCATGACCATTTTACCAAATCGTTACGTCACTGAACGTGTGTGCGCTATGTAACACCCTAAAGTCCCACATACAATATATCGCATAATTTAATAAAAAGTACAACCACATAGGGTGTCACTCACATCAAACATATTTTGCTTCGTAACATGGGTTACGTTAATTCACATAAAACCTGTCATTGCGTGCTCACCTTTACTTAGGGTATCATCACAACGGAATCACCATTAAACAATTATTAAAGGTATAACATCTCATAACATTTAGTATCAAACTTCAACTTTCATAACATAAATAAAAGGAGTTATATCAATCAACTCGGACGCATCTGTTGGAACCAACATGAAACAAATATGGTTTTTACTTCTACATAAGCAACGTAATAAGTAAAACCAAGATTTTCAACTCGATGTTATATAATCAGAGCAGGACACCACTAATCAAAATGATAAACTAAGGAAGTACTCCAATAGTTAACTTCCACTTACTTCAACGAGGTCTACTCTTGAGTATCCACATGATGTCCATGTAAAGGAAACATTCAAACAGAAGGGGTGAGAAATACATTCAAATAATAAATGACGCATAAACAATTAGAGTAGATTAAATATAATACAGTTCAAACATAATCCACTATGCACCAGAACACATGTATTCAAGTTTCACCCACTTCACCATAGTACACAATCAATATGCAATGTGATTCTCAACAACATTATAGACTCATATGCATGTGTGAATGTTTCCTATATGTCAAACCCATGAGCCCCACACTGAACTCCAAGCCTCAACATCAAGCTTGAGACAGTAACAAGTCTCATCATTGATACCTATAGCCCTCTTCTTTCACCAACAATAACTCATGATGCATGAATGAATGTATACATCATCATAACAACTAAACAACACCAACGGTATCATATAGAACCACATAATTTCCTGTACAACATCAACATGATAGTTTCACATCTAAACCATGTATCTCAACTTAACATGTCATAAAAACACGACAAGTAAACAACCTAGAATTATATTAGCAATTTACAACAACAATTCATCATTAACGGAAACCCAATGTTTCGCTAAACGATATGTAAACACCATCATGCAAACCATAACATTTGGATATATTAGGTGAATATATTGTTATGGTTTGCATGATGGTGTTTACATATCGTTTGGATACACCATCAGTCCAAATGTGGATACACCAATCGACACGTCATTTGGATACACCAATATATTCACCTAATTAAATCAATATTCTTATTATTTAATCACTAAAAGAATTCTAAATAATAACCCACATAATTCACAAATAATTTGATAAAAACGAATAATTGAAAATGGGGTGTTACACGCTAGGTCGTCATTACTCCTATTTCCTAGGGCATCGTGGGCCACGAGATTAAACTACAATAAAGAAAACATTTAAATAATTTTTAAATTGGAAAAAATCAACCGCCATTTGTCAAGTTTTAAGAGATACTTTGAAACATTTCCTTCCACTATATATACATCTTCACGCTCTCATTTCTCCTTTTCCACAACCTCTTCTTCTTTAGAACCCTAAGAGTTTCCTTCATCTCAACCTTCATCTTCAACCCAAATTTCAACATTTTCCAAGTTTCAGAACAATGGCTTCTACTTCTACTTCAACGCAACAACTTCCAATCCCGCTTGACTCTGAAGTCATTGCTCCTACGTTTCTTGGTAATCCCACCTACATTCTTGAACCACCAATGGAGGAGGAAAAAGCCATTACGTGGACTTCTCAGGTATTTATCTCTTTCTCTATATCAGGTATTGTTCGTACATTCTTGGGTCCATTTCATGGATCTCTTGAAAAACCAGAATAGCTAAATGCTGAAATTTAGTGACAATTTATCATTGTGACAAAACTCTCGTAATAGAAGTGAGTCGGATCGTACGGATGTGTCAGAGTGAAACTATGACCCTAAGTCCTATTTGTCTCCATTGTGATTTAAGTGATTTTTAATTAAGTTGTTTTTCTATATGTGCTTTTTATTTAAGTTATTTTTACAAACTCTTAATTTTTTATCTCTCTAGATATACATCGATAGAATAGAGTTTGGTACTCAATCTATTAGTCCTTGTGGTTTGATAATATTTTACTACTTCACACAACCGCGCACTTGCGGCGTGTCAGGGATCCCAAACAAGTCACATTTTCTACATGCACAAGTTTCTTGTTTCAAATTGACACAATGGATTTCAATGCCATGTTACTCCAAAAATGGCCCATTCATCATCACTCGTGTAGAAGTCTATCCTTATGCATCTTTCTTGTTTTTTTCAAGTACTGATTGAATCCTATGGCCAATTTCTACAACATACTTATTCACCGATTCCTTCTAACTAGTAATTCTTTAAGTGAGATAATGTTTAGTCTCTTCTAATAAAGTGATTATAGATTTGTCAGTGCGATGTATCTCTCTAGGAATCCCGTTCAACATCAAAGAAGGTAAGACATCAAAATGAATATTTATTTTATTCGACAAAAAAGTAGATGACGGTCATGTGTGTGTTATTCATGTCTATAATATTCATTAAAATCAATATTCATTTTGTATAATTTGTTTTCACATATAAACATTCATTTTTAAAAGAAATAGTTCAAAGTTAGTTTTCTAACTAAATATAGACATTTATCTTGATGATATGGTATTTACAAATTTTATATAATGAGGTCAAAATTTATATAGAATTAATTAATATGATGAATCTTAATGCAAGAAAAGGATAACACAGCTGGAGGGATCATACATGACGATTATGACTTATGACCTTATTTGGGTCTGTAGGGTTAAGTATCTTACAAAGAGCTCACAATATATGTTTATGGTTTTGTTTATTTTTTGAGAAAATTATTTACTATTTATTTATTTAATTTGTTTGTATTATAATGGAATTATAGTCGTGGACAAGTGCACGTATATTGATAGATCCATACAAACTCTAAAAACTCCGTACACGATTTCAATTATTATGGACCACAAATAGTTTGGAGTAATAATTATAATATATAATTCCCCTCTTTTAAATAGAAAATTCATGTAAAAGTGATTTCTTTAACGTATGTTATATAAAAAGAATTATTAATCCAAAGTATTCTAAAATAATAATATTAAAATTATTTTTTATGCATATTAAAATACATTAATCATATTCAATATAATATTACTATAAATAATTATTTAATATAGTTTTAGCACATTTTATTTTCTATTAATTATATTTATAAAATAAATGATAATATATATATATATATATATATATATATATATATATATATATATATATGTATATATATATATATATATATATATATATATATATATATATATATATATATATATATATATATATATATATAGATTAATTACTATACACTGTCAGTATAAAAAGTTTTACACCGTCGACTCATCACCATCATCCGTTTGTATTACTTTATGGATTTTTAAAATAAAAGTCAAACTTCTTTTAATATCCGACGTCTATGATTAACTGACGGTGTAAAATCCTTTTACACTGTCAATGTATTTCAATTAAACTCATATATATATATATATATATATATATATATATATATATATATATATATATATATATATATATATATATATATATATATATATATATATATATATATATAGAAAATGTAATAGATTCATAATTTTTTATTAAATAAAAATGTGCAACTATTTAAATTTGTATTAAATTTATATAAATAAATAAAATTCTAAAATTTAGTATCTTCCTAGAAAATTTAAATATTCTTAAAATGGGCCTATATTGTCCCACCAGAAGAAGAGGAGGGGTGTTAATCAAGTACGGCCCCTGTACCACGTGAACTTACAACTACTACGGCCTCCGTACTTAATTAAAACAGTCTGTTAAAACATTTATTTCTCTTTTTTTAATATTAAATTATACATAATTTCTTAGGTGTATTTATTATTTTAAATATTTTTTTTTATTAATACAGTTTTTTATTTATCTGTTAATTTATAATAAAATGTAGAAACCTAATATTAAATCTATTTATATGTAAATAATAATCATATACAAATTATACATATTAATTTTATTATCACTTCATATATATATATATATATATATATATATATATATATATATATATATATATATATATATATATATATATATATATAAAATATATATATATATATAATATATATATATATATATATAATATATATATATATATATATATATATATATATATATATATATATATATATATAATATTATATATATATATATATATTTATATATATATATATATATATATTATATATATATATTATTTTGGATATATTATTTTATATTTTATGGTTATATCATAAATTAATTTTTTTAAACTAATATATTAAGTGGGACTTATAAACGTTCTTAATTTATTATAAAACTGTTGCAAAGTATTGAATTATTTGAAAATAAACATCATATTTCATACAGTGTTAGAATTGTCGGTTTACACAACTAATGACGGCTTATACAACGATTTTTAAAATTATCGCAAATAATGCTCGCGACACCAAATTTAATGACGATTGACAAACTATCACAATGTTACTTTTGTGACTCTCAAAACTGCCGCAACCTACTCTCAAAACTGCCGCAAGAAATATGACTTTTTTCTTATATAATACAATTTTAACCAACAAACGAACAACATTAATCAACTTTAGCATGTTCAACATTCATCAACCTTAGCATGTCGAAATGTTAGTTGAGAGACTCGATACACGTGTCATATATCCATAGGTCTAACTATAGTATAATAAAAGACTTAGTCAACACTACTGCAAATAATACATTTCATGACGAAGCTTTCACCTCAGTTATTGAAAAACCGAGGTCAAATGACGTAGAATGCGCTATATATTATATTTTTTAAAGAAAATTTATATTTAACATTGGTTTTCTAGGATAACGGTGTGAAGACAAGCTTCTTCAAATGTTAGTTTTGGTTAAGACAAGTTAGAAGAATAAGCTCATGATAAAAGAGTGGAAAAAGCTCCATTTCAAAGACTAAAGTATCAATTTTCAAATTCAAGTTTTGAAGAATAATTTTGGAATGATTGGTTGATTCATTCGTGTTTAGGTACAAGTAAGTGTTTCCATTATGTTCATTATTAAGTACTCAAGAAAAATTATGGTAATCATGTCACATTGCATACTTACTTTTAACACCTTTGATACTTGGCCAAAACTCATTTCCATAAGTATTTTTCAGTTTCAAAGCAGGTGTAACCTGTTACACCTTTCCTGGTAACCGGTTACTCAGTAGCGCATTTGTGTTCTTTGGATGAATATGGGAGGTGTAACCGGTTACATCATTTTTGGTAACCGGTTACACGCGCAACTTTTTCAAATTTTTTAACATCACTTCAGGTGTAACCGCTTACGCCCTTTTTAGTAATCGGTTACCACTGAAGCAGTGACAGTGGTTCATTCAAAATCTGACTCAAACGATTTTTTTTTACATCCCTCAAGTATGGTATCTTTTCATGCATTCATGCACTTTCAGAAAGGTGTTAAGAGTCTATAAATACTCTACTAATCAGATTTTAAAAAACTACCTATCTCATTGCAATTCAAATTTCTTACTCTCTCATTTTCAAAACAAGTGTCTTGCCATACAATTTTTTGTTGAAACTTCTGCATACATTTTCATTTCATTACTAAAAGGTTCAACTCTATAATTCTTTGAGCACTTGTATAACATATTGTGAATTGTCTACTTGATAAAGAAGATAAATTCTAGTAATTGATATACATTATTATCAAACTTCAAACTCTTGTAAAAATTCAGATTATTGTGGAATACCTTACTGTCCTGGATTGTTGGAAGCAAAAGAGTGAATAAGGGATGAGTGTTCTCCTATTTCACTTTGTAGAGATCATAAGGGAATTGTCCTTATTGATTGATTTAAGAGCTTGTGTATAGTGACTAGGATAGGCTTGTACAAAGCTCTAAATAGATAGTAAAATCTCTTACTGCATAAGAGGACTAGAGTACTCTCGGATTGTGAGGGGAATCAGGATTAGATAGTAAAAGCTCTAAATAGAGTACTCTCGGAATGTGTTCTTTATCTTTCTGCACTTTACCGTTTTCTAATCATCACCAAACCATAAAGTTAAAAGCATGATTTTAATAAACTAAAAATCGATCAAAGTACCTAATTCACCCCCACCCTATGGGCAATTACTACTTACAATCTGGCATAAAATGTTGTTTAATATTTGAGCTTCGATTTCCAGCTCCCGGTATTTTATATTTTAGTCACAACTAAAAAGACGCCTTTATTTTTTATACATATTACATCGGATATTATCCTTTGTTTGTCTAGAAAATCCGATGTAAAATGGTGTTCAGTGTTTGACCTTTGATTCTCAGCTCCTGCAATTAATATTTTATTTACAACTAAAAAGGCACATTTATTTTTTATACATTTTACGTCGGATATTATCCCTCGGTTGTTGAAGAAAACCGAGATAAAAACTAATAAGACAAATTTTATTCCTTCAAAATTATAATATTTTGTCTCCTTCATTTTTTGCGTCCTAGCGAACGAAAGGAACCCATTCTTCTCCAACAAACGAAGGAGTTTCCCAATACTCATAACCACCACCAGTCTTCTCTAAGGAGGAAGTAAGCTCAAATTCTTCTTTGTTAAGTCTCTCATCACATTTCTGGTATGCACAAATTCTCCATTACTTTTGTTTGTTGTTTATGTCATTGATGTTATAGTCATAGGTCATCGTCGTCGTCATTGATGTTGTTTCCACATGTGGTTGTTGATGTTGTTTACTATAATGTTGTTATGGTATTTGTTGTTATTCTGGTAGTTATTGTTGGCTGTGTACTATTTTTATTTTATTTTCAGAAATTGTATGTGATTATGGATTGTAGTTGGATGAAAGTCAATAGATTAAGTGAAGATTATGAGAACGGAGTGATTCAATTTCTTGATTTTGGGGGGGAAAACCTTCCTAAGGAGAAGTTTTTTTTTGTGTTCTTGTAAAATTTTCCGAATTATGCACAAACATCCAAGGGGTGAAATATTCAATCATTTAGATTGTGATTGAATTATTCAAAATTATACGAAATGGATATGACCTGGTGAAGTGACAAAAAAGACCTATGTCACCTACAGTTGAAGATGATGATGAATTTATGAATGATACTCTAGAAGATATGATTCGTGATATTGGGGTAAACGCTTTCAAGAATTCTAATATGGTAGATAGTTTGCAAAAATACATGGAAGAGTCGTTGTATCCGGGATGCAAAAGTTTTACAAGATTGTCAGATGTGTTAAGATTATTTAATCTTAAGGCAAGAGGTGGGTGGACGGATAAAAGTTTCACTGAGTTGCTTGAATTGTTGCAAGAAATTCTTCCATAAGGTAACACGTTATCGAACCGTAGTTATGAGGCCAAGAAGATATTGTGTCCAATGGGTTTTGATTATGTCAAAATACATACATGTCGTAATAATTGCATATTATATAGGAAATATATGAAAACTTGAAGGAGTTCCCGAGATGCGGGGAGTCACGCTACAAGAAGAAGGTCAATGGTGTTGGAGACGATGATAGTGTAACAAGAAAAGGTGTTTCTTCCAAGGTGATGTGGTACCTACCGGTAATTCAAAAGTTCAAGAGATAGTTTGCTAATGAAAATGATGCAAAGAATACTAGATGGCATGCATATGAAATGGTGTGTGATGGAAAATTCATCATGTAGTTGATTCGTTGCAATGGAAGAAAATTGATTCCAGGTTTCTATATTTTCCACTAGAACCGAGGAACCTTGGGCTTGGACTTGTCACCGACAGAATGAACCCTTTTGGTAATTTGAGTACTAACCATACGTCATGGCATGTTCTTCTCATGATCCAAACCCTTCTGGAAAATACGTTCAATGCAGGTCAGAACTCACTTGCTTTTGCTTTGATTTTTGCTTGATCTCACTCAGGAAGCTTGCAGAAGTAGATTAGAATCAACCAAAGGCTTTGGATCCATGGAGTTTTGAATCTCAAAACAGTGAGATTCAAACTCAATTTTGAAAGAAAATTCTCAGAGTTATCCTTTCAAATGGAAGGGTTTGGGGTCTTGGAGCAAAGCTAGCGCGAGGGGATCCCCAATTCTGAACCTAGAGGCTTCTATTTATAGCTGGATCACATGTTATTTGCACCTTCAAATTGAATTTCCAATTTTGGCAATGGATGATGCATGCTTGCATGGGCCTGTACAGGCCCATGAAGTCACTCCTTTAGGTCCATAATCAAGTGTGAATGAGTCTGAAATCAACTTGGAATGCAATGCAAGGCAATTATACACAACTGTTTGAAGTTTTGATTTTTCCAAATGATGATGCCATGTTCAAGCCATGCGCAGAACATTTAAATCTTGTCCAAAATGGATGAAATTGGACTTTTTGAAAAGGTTAGATCAAGAGGAGCAACTCTTATGTTAAACACTTTTCCATTTGAAGCTTGTATCATGGTTGATTTTGAGGTGGAAGTTTGGAAATTCTCTTGACTTTTTGGACTCATGGGAGATTATATATGCATAAGATGATAAAATTTGAAGTATCCCTTGAAGTATTTGATCAAAGGTTGAAGAAACTTGGTGAAGAAGTTACATAAGATACCCAGATGAACTAGGGTTTCCAAGGCAAATCAATTCCAAACTCTTGATGCTTCCTTGATCAAAATAACATGTAAAGATCATAGGGACTCATATATGATGTCTAAATCCAATGTAGACCAATCTTGATTGTGCTCTTAGCCATGAGGGTCTTAAACTCTAGATATGAGCTTGATGGATCAAAGGTGATCATGTGCCTTACCTACAAAAGAGTTAGACAAATGCAAAGACATATTTTTTTTGGTATTTTAGTTAGTAAAGATGATAAAATACAAAGTAAGATACAATCAAATGGTGCTTGGTGATCTTTCCCAATACAAACCCAATGAATGAGGGGTAAGGAGGATGCCAAGGTATGATCACAATGCTAATGCATATGATGAAGTAGCATGAGGGATCTAAGGGTCAAAATTGGGGTCTAACACATGGGAAATACACTTATTTATTGGAATTCAAAGAAGTAGGAACCCATTTCTCATAGCTCATTTGAAGATGAACATTGCGCCAAGGCCTCAATTGTATGTGAAATCCAATTACTCATATACATGATGCAAGACCTTCAACAAACAATGCACTTGTATTGTTATATTGTGACAGTCAGTCATCAAGACATGTTGCTACAATTACATTCATCCATAAGATAACAAAGCAGAAAGACCTTGATTGTCATTCGATAAGAGAGAAATTTCAACAAAATCTCTTCCATCTACTTTAAATCACATATTCACAACAACTATCTGACATATTTGAAAAGGCTTTTGATCCAACACCATTTCATCCCTTCATCTCCAAGCTTGGCCTCCTTAGCATATTTGACACATCTTGAATGGGGATATTAATCATATAGATTAATGTAACTAATGGTGAGTCGATAACTCTTAGTTAGGTGGTTTTATTAGTTAGTTATGCTTTGTGGTTAGTTAGTTAGGTTGTTAGACACTACGCCAAAAAGGTTTTTTAACAGCGCATCTTAGACAGCGCTTTTAAAAGAAAGCGCTGTCTAAGGTTAAAATAAAAATAAAACACGGAAAATGTTCTAAAAAAATTATGAAAGCGCTGTCTAAGGGGGGGTCTTAGACAACGCTTTTAGAAAGCGCTGTCTAAGACCCCCCCTTAGACAGCGCTTTTAGAAAGCGCTTTTAAATATAGACCTTAGTCAGCGCTTTTGAGAAAGCGCTGTTTAATAATTTTGAAAAAACACAACTCGTCTTCTCCAAGAAATTCAAAAAAATGGAACCCAAAGTAACAAAATTCGATCTCATAATCCTTGGAGCTTCAGGTTTCACAGGCAAATACGTTCTCAAAGAAGCACTCAAATTCCTCAACAAATCTCCTCTCAATTCCATAGCCATCGCTGGTCGAAACCCTACAAAACTATCCCAAACCCTAAAATGGGCTTCAAACCCTAATCCACCGCCGACTATCACAATTCTCCCCGCCGACACTTCCGATCCATCCTCCCTCCGTTCCCTCTGCTCCCAAACCTGCCTCATCCTCAACTGCGTCGGTCCATTTCGTCTCCACGGCGAATCCGTCGTATCCGCTTGCGTCGATTCCGGCTGCGATTATCTTGATATTTGCGGCGAGCCGGAGTTTATGGAGAGAATGGAGAGTGATTACCATGATCGAGCGGGTGAAATTGGTTCTCTTGTGGTTTCGGCTTGTGGTTTTGATTCTGTTCCGGCTGAGCTTGGGTTGTTGTTTAATTCGTTGCAGTGGGTGGGTCCAGCTGTGCCGAACCGGGTCGAGGCCTATGTTAGCTTGGAGTCTATGAAGAGGATTGTTGGGAACTTTGCTACGTATGAATCTGCAGTTCTTGGTGTGGCGAATGCGAAAGATTTGCAGGCGTTTATGAGGTCTAGACCAAGAAGAAGACCTAGGCCTCAGGTAACTCAATTTTGAACTTCATTTGTTTGGGAGATTAATCTGTTATCATTTGTGCTTAGTTTAAACTGTTTTTCATGTAAAAGGTATAAGTAATTTCATATAGGTTTTGTTTGGATGGATGAAATCGGATGGAGCGGAGCGGTATGAGATGGAATGAAGTGGTGTTCCATTGTTTGGATCATTTAAAATCGGATGGAGCGGAGTGGAATGAAGTGGTATGGCCGCTATATTTCTTCCCATCCAATTTGGGAGGAATGAAGAACTTGGCTTGTTTTGTCCTAAAATTTCCAAACTATTGAATGGAATCTTCATTCGCTTCATTCCATTCCACTCCGATCAATTTATGATATCCAAACATAGCCATAAGTTATATGCTTAAACTGTCCTCGTAAAGGCTTATCATGTAGTATGATTAAAAAATGTTTTTATATAAGGTATTTGGAAATGAGCATATGAACATGCCAAAGTTGTTTTCATAAGCACTCTTAGATATTCTTATAAGTGATTATGTTAGCTGATAAATTATAAGTCAATTTAAACATACCACAACAAACCTTCAATTTTGTTCTAAATTATATCACACTCTTAGTCTTATTTGACCTCTAAACTATATAAGTGTAATAAATAGTCCATGAAGTATTTTTCGATCAAATTAGTCTAGCTATAGAAATATAATAAATAGTGCACAAACTATTCTGAATCAAGTTAGTCCCTCAACCATAGAAATATAATAAATAGTGCACAAACTATTCTGAATCAACCTGAAGAGTGTAATGGTTTTTACCAAGTTGGCAATTTAGAATTTTATGGTTTGTGATAGAGTAGGCGTGTGTTGAAGTTTAACAAATTATTGGATGACACTCTTAATTGTTGACATTCCAGTGTAGACTACTACCTCAGTAATGGCTAGATGTTGTACTGAGAAATTTAGTTCTGTTTGTATGTAAAGTACCTTGAAAAGCAAGATAAGTTTTCTTCTTGGCAGATGATTTTTTTGCGTGTTTGTACATGTGCACATGCACTCACATAACATGCATGTTGAAATTGATGGGTAAAACATTGAAGATAGGTGTTTGAGGCATCCCAGATATAGAACAAGAAAATGAATATGGTGTGAGCAGTGAGACAAAACAAAGCATGGACTAGCTATTGGACATGAACAATAGTAGGCCTAGTTTCCTAGGATCTACGAAGCACCGGCATAGATACAAACTCGGACACGACACTCACTCAGACATGTTGACTATAGTAATAATTTGAGAAAATATATGTATTTAATGTAATCACATATGTCGGTGTTGTATTGCTGTCTGGAATCAGACACGCCTTCAATATGAGGAAGAAAGACATCGCAGGAGAGAATTAGTTACATACTTACATGTTGAGTTGACAAATTGATTAGGCAATGCAGTGCGGTCATAGGGGGTGGAGTTGAGACTATTGTTTATCATTGTAAAAGCTTAAACACTTTCTGCTTTTAATGTTAAACTTACAATAGTTCTTCGATCTGGTGCACCCTCAATTGGTTGAACCTGTGAGATAGGGACGTCATTTGATTTGAAGCCTCGTTATTTGTCAATTTGTCTATTGATTTCAAATTTATGTGGTGTGTCGATTGCACTTGTATTGCCTTTTATCCATGTACTTTTTAAATATTAATAATACTGTTCTATTTTTATTGATTTCTGTTTTCGTGGTTGTAGATTCCTGGGCCGTCTCCTTCGAAAGGACAGACTATAGAACACCAGAAGAAAATTGGCCTTTGGGCAGTGGTGCTTCCTTCAGCAGATGCTAGCGTTGTTCGAAGGACACTTTCAACACTAACGGAAAAGCCCAATGGTCTTCCTGGGTCGAATGAAAGTTCTGAGACGGTTCAAAAAAGAGAGGCTTTTTGGTCATCGGTGAAGCCAGCTCATTTTGGTGTGAAAATAGGCTCAAAGTCTTTGTTTGGCATATTAAGAATTATCATGGTTGGAATTTGTATTGGTCTTTTCGGAAGCACTGGTTTTGGACGGTGGCTTCTTTTGAAATTTCCTTGTTTATTTAGCCTTGGTTGGTTCAGGAAGAATGGCCCTTCTGAAGAGGAAGTCGAAAGCGCATCTTTCAAGATGTGGTTTGTCGGACGCGGTTTTAGTAACGGGAGTCTTGCTTCACAGGAAAACACAAAACATGATATGGAAATTGTAACTAGAGTAACAGGACCTGAAGTTGGATATGTAGCGACCCCAATAATTCTTGTTCAGGGTGCTCTCATTCTTCTCAGCCAGCGCAAAAACCTACCTAAAGGAGGTGTTTACCCTCCTGGAATCGTATTTGGTCCTACTGATCTCCAACAGAAACTTCAACAAAATGGAATATCCTTTGATGTCATCTCAAAAAGTACTATTTCTTCTTGAGCTTGTAAGTTTCTATCTTTACACTTTAATAAGGAGTGAAATTAAATACAATGGTCACATCACAGAATTAGACAACCATATAGAGAAAAACTTCATATCTGTTTTTTCTTATTTATTTATCAAGAGAATTTGAAACATAAATAAGGATAAAAAAGGTATAAAAAAGACAAAAACATGAATTATTAAACTCTGTCATTCTTGAATCATTGTTTGTCCTCAAACAACTAGTTCACATAGGAAGTCTAAGGACAAATACATTTTTATAAGAATTATGATACATGGATGTATGAATACTCGTTCAAAATCCACAAGACAGTTAATCTAAGTTTTACGTCTTTTAAGGCTCACATAACTAAAGGTTCTTACAAAAGCATTTTATTAATTCCTTCCTCAAATATTAAATTCTCTCCATAAGGTTGAATGTCTGATTTTCCTATATGTGGTATGTTGTGATTAAAATTCAAGCAAGTACAACATGTACACAAAAACTGCGGATTTATAATCCATATTTTTTTTTTCATATGTAGTGTCCTCAACAACGTAATCAAATAGATTGCGGGTATTTCATGTTGAGGTTTATGCGAGATACTCTTGCTTTGGGCCGATTAAAGATTCCCACCGATGTATGTATTTCTAACTTATGAGTTATTTTTATATTTACACATATCTCATATAATTAAATAGTTGGAATTAATTCAAAATATGTTATATTATTATGTAGTACTTTGATGAATTCAAGTGTGCATTTTATACAAAGGATCAAGTGGACGAAATCAAAGAGGAGTGGTGTCAATTCATGATAAAGCTCAATGTTTGTTCATAAATTTGTGTAATTAATGTGTACATTTGTAGTATATGTTATGACTTGTAAATGTGTACATAAATTTGTATATATTTTGATACATTTAAGGCAAAATTGGTTTGAATTGGTGTATATATATATATTTGTTAGCCAAAAATTGGTAGAAAAAAAGGTCAAAATGGCTTATATAAAATGTGATAATTGTCTGTCAAAATCTGGTTGAAAACAGGTAGAAATTCTGGTTTATAAACCTGGAAAAAATGTGGTTTAAAACAAAAGCTTCAAAAATTTTCGTATACCTTAGACAGCGCTTTTGTAAAAAGCGCTGTCTAAGGGGGGGATTAGAAAGCGCTTTAGGCAAAAACGCTGTCTAAGGGGGGGGGCTTAGACAGCGCTTTTTGAAAAGCGCTGTCTAAGGTATACCTAAAAAAATTAAAATAGGAGGGTCTTAGAAAGCGCTTTTGGCCAAAGCGCTGTCTAAGGGGGTGGGGCTTAGACAGCGCTTTTCAAAAGCGCTGTCTAAGGTATACCTAAAAAATTTAAAATAAGAGGGTCTTATAAAGCGCTTTTGGCCAAAGCGCTGTCTAAGGGGGGGGGCTTAGACAGCGCTTTTAAGATTTAAAAAAGCGCTGTCTAAACCTTTAGCAGCGGAGGTTTAGACAGCGCTTTAAAGCGCTGTCTAAGGCTAAAAAAAGCGCTGTCTAAGGTCTTGTTTGTTGTAGTGAGACTAGTTGACTACACTGAATGCTACTCAAGTATTCTATTGATCTTTGAACCCTTAATAATTCTTATACATGAATGCATTCATTTCTCTTATTTTTATTTCAATAGAGTTCATGTTACCTTGATTGGTACAAGATTCAAGTCTAAATTCATAGATTGATCCACAATAAAATATAAAGAGTTGACTTATATATTGTTTTGTATAATGTATTGCAAAGATGTAATTTCAGTTGTCGATGCGAAAATATTTTCAATGAATAAAATTTTTGGCAACTAAATTTATCTGTTTTCTTCTTCTTTGGGATAAAATCATTTTTACAACAACTGTACATTTGACATATGCTACAAAAAACCTCTTATTTTGTAGTGTAAATGAGAACGAAATTAAGTCAAATTGGTGAGTTTTTTTTAATAGCAAAGTCGGAACCATATATTAATAAAATAAAAGGTTACAAAAGGAAGAAAAGAACATAGAGCTTAAGTAGTGCCTAAGAGCAGGAAACACGCCAAAAGGCCAAAATGAAACAAGAACAAAAAGAAAAGAGAGGAAACCCACTAAAACACACCAAGCCAACTGGAACAAAGATCCAAGCTATCTAGAAAGGCACAATTGACACCCAAAGAGAGATGAAATCACTTCTCTGTAGTAGTGAAAACACGACCACCTACACAAAATGAAAGGATGGCAGTTGGACATCAGTATACCACTAATAGCCAAGTCAGTTGAGCGGGTCCCACTCCCAATCTAATAGAGTACCGTCAAAATCCAAAACGTGGGAATGTACCCATTTCCACGCCAAAATAATAATTGTAGGCATCCAATGATTAACCGACAATCTTTCTCTATAAAACAAAACATTATTCCTCATTTTACAAATAGTCTAAACCACTTAATGTCAAATTGAGACCACACCTAAAGAATGTGACTTACCGAGATCTAGACCCTGAAACAACTCGAATACGCCTAATAACGATCGTGGAAGGGGACCAGGACGACCCAACCACAGGAAAAACTCTATACCAAATAGTCGAGGCTACCTCAAAGAAGACAAAAAGATGTTCAGTCGACTTAACTTCCTCAACATACACAACACACCCCGCATTTGCATAAACCATAAACGATTTTCTACCTCAAAAGATCCTGCTTAGTCAACAACTTATTCTGAAGAGAACACGACAATTTTGGAAGGCGCTCAACTCTTCCACCCTGGTTAGACTCCGCAAAATCATGTCTTACCTACTCCAAACCCAAGAGTCGTCTCAGTCAACCCTACACCCGTAATGAAATCGAACAAGACCCGAAAAACTCCTCGCAAATGAGGAAAGGTCGCCTCCACAAATTTCAAACTCAGATATCCCCTCCCAAAAATCCAAAAATCAACCACCAACACTTTTGTTCCGATATAAGAAAATTTTGAGATATTGATTAATTTGAGGTATTGTCACTATTAAATCATATTTGAGAATAACTCACTACTTACTCCTGAAATAATGGCACATACAATTTATAAACTTAAGAAGCTTGATTTAACTTTAATTAAAATGTTACAACAAAGAGAGTTTCCAAGGAACTTGCTCAGTATTAAAGCAAGCAAACAAGAACTACTACATACACTTCAGGTGAGTCTGTTTTTAACAGCTTACAGTTTCCTCATATCACCGACAAAGAATTTATCAAAATGATCATCAATTAACCATTTTAAAAAATACAAATAATATATGAAAACTAATGAAATAATTGTCAAATATAGCATGCCATTATTCTTTCTTTGTCCTTATTCTTTTAGCCATGAATTTACGTATTCTGTCCAATGCAATTTCCAGAGTTTGTTCACTCATATTTGCAAAACACACTCTGAACCAACCTGCTTCTGAACAATGACAAGAACACCCTGGTGATATATTCAATCTCACTTCTTTCAATATCTCATTCCAAAGTTCTAATTCACCTTCCTTACTTGTCTCCTTCAAAAGTGGACTCATATTCATCCAACAAAACAATCCTGCATTCCCTTTCAAACACTCTATTCCAACACTTCTCAAACCTTCTACTATCATTTCATATCTCTTCTTCAATCTCTCTCTATTAATATTAATGTACTTTTCTGTAAACTCCTTGTCTGATAACATATTAGCCAAAAACTGTTGTGTTTGTGAGGATATTAAAGTAAAACTCGACATTCTTCTTGCTGTTGTCACAACCTTATCATTGTATGAGTAAACTGTTCCAACTCTGAAACCAGGTAGACCGAGGTCTTTTGAAAGACTGTAAACAATGTGAACTCTTTCGGCACCTTTGTAACTACGAGCTTCGAGAATTTCAGCTACGCTTACGAACTCATTGGAAGAAAAGACTGAGCCTGAGTAGATTTCGTCGGAGATGAGGTGGATGTTTTTTTCTGTCACAAAGTCAAGAATCTCTTCTAGAACTGAACGTTGAATTGTTATACCTAAAGGGTTTGAAGGGTTTGTTATGAGTACTCCACTCACTTTCATGTTCATTGATTGAGCTTCTTCGTAAGCAGCTTGTAAAGCTTGTGGTGTAATTTGGAAATTGTTAGAACTGTTGCAATGAATTGGTACTATGTTTACACCAGTTCTCCACCTTAAATCTCTATCAAACCTATAAAAGTGCAACAAAAAGATAAGTATACAAATTATATATAGTTCAAGAATTTGCATGGTTGCATGGTGTAGATTGTTACCCAGGATAGTAAGGAGTAGGAACAAGCAAAGCATCTCCAGGATTAGCAAGAATGAAGGTTAAGAGCTCATTGGCAGCCGTTGCACCAGCAGTAATGACAATTCTTTGTGGATCAAATATGGCTCTACTGCCTCTTATTTGTTCCATGAAGGCTGCCATTGCAGTTCTAAAGGATATAAGACCATGATAGTCTTGAAATAATGCATTCTCTCTAAAACCTTTATAATCCTCAGGGTGATCTTTCAAGTATTTTTCTACCAAATCAAACGAAACCTGGAAAAAGTACATTATTAATTAGATTTACTTGAATAGAACTATAAATATTAAGTTGAAATGAATGATATTATATTAATATGGACATACTTGATTCTCTGCTAATCCCATTTGTATAACGCCAGAAGAGTTGGTTAAGTCATGATAAGGGTTTTCATCATAGGCTTTCCATCCAGCAAAGTAAGGTGAGTTTTCACCATGAGTATCAGAAATTGCAATATTTGAAAGCTGAACACGTTGTTGTTGTATCTCAAGACCCATTTTAGTTAGGAATTGAATTCTGTTAGTAAGAGTAAGAAAGAAAGAAAGAAAGAATATTATGGAAGAGAGAGAGAGTAGATTGATTGAATTGATTTGAGATTGTGAAAGAAAAGTGAGTTGTATATATAGAGTTTGAGAGTACACATAAAAGTACCGCAGTACTATAGGAAAAATAAAAAAGATTCAATTATTATAGTTATGCATATTTTACATTGTACTGGTTTTTACAGAAATGGATTTATCTGATGTTGACGGGATGCATGTGACAACTGTACTTTGCCAGATCACGCGGAAAATATGTGGTTTGATCCATAATATAGTTGAATTAATGGATTAATTCATGTTTAGAATATAGAAATAATGTTATAAGTGTGATTATTATACTGTTGTTAATGTTGAAGTGGTTGATGAGTAGTACTCAAAATGAAGGAATTTTGATGTTGTGTGTTCCTATGATTTTAATTACAGGAGAAACTTCAAAAATCCGTTTGCGGTAAGAAGAAGAAGAATATGATTAGGGCATTTAAGATGCGAAAGCGTGTGGGGATTTTGGGGAGAGATTTCTTAAATGAAGTGAAGCAAAGATGAAAATGATATATTGAAAAGATTGAAAAACAGTTTAAATTCTTTAGTGATATTCTGACCTACCTACCCCACATTACAACCACGCGCTTTTGACTCAGAAGAAATATAGGATGATGCCATTAACAAAACAACACTAGTTCTTTATTTCAATTTTTGGAACATCCTTACCTATATATCCTTTCAACTTCATTTCATTCAAACAGTAGTAATTAATTAACATATTTGCAATTATTAGACATGATTTATGAAATATGACTGACTCATGTTGATTTATTTTTTCCTTATTTATTCTCGGTCAATTAGCCTTTTTAATATTATTGACAAATGAATAAGGAATTCCATATGTTAATTGAGATTAATAGTAAGAAAATTATCATTATAGCTTAGCATAAGGTTTGTATCTTATTCTCAAAGAAGGCATGGGCATTAGGTTATTTAGAGACATCAATGATTAAGTTTGCATCTATTAAGGAAATCAACAAGTTCCTCCTCAACAGTGGGGTAAATCTCCCAGACTTTCTCAACATAGTCTGACTCATTGATTTTCTCAGCATAGTCTGACTCAGAAACTTCCAATTTCCACGTCGGAGCTCTTAGTAGCCTTGACCGTTAAACATTTGAGTGGTTCAACATAGTTTTCATCTTTGATTTGCAAATGGTCGAAATCCACTTGATTGGAGCTTTAGCCTTATCAACAAACTTTAGTCTTCCCTCGTTCAGTGCTCCTAGCACCAAATCCACGAAAAGGACATAATGAGAGGTCTTATGACCCAGAAAGTTATGAAAATTACAAAATCCTTTTTTCTTCTGTTGCTCTAAAGGTAGCATTTTTAGTCCCTTAGGGACTATGATTTGGTCATAAACGATTTGGTCATAAACAACAAACAGGTCAAAAGTCTTGTCGCACATAGTTACGTCGAAAGTGTATGTTTTGACGATAAATGTAACACCCGAGGCCGAAGATGGCAGAGAGTTGTTACATGTAACACTCGAGGGCTAGGGAGTGGTTGTCGATGTACGAGGTATGACAATGAGACACTTCTAGCAGCTTATAGGGAAAAACCAAATTCGCGTCAGAATGAGAGGGATCTTGAGCTTGTGCAAGTATGGGACTACATGATTGAAGGAAGGCTTATAAGGATTAATTGGTACTACCTATATCAATAAGATGCGTCTTCTTTTCGATAACCTAACAAATAAGAACTCCATAGTTAAGCGTGTTTGATTTGAAGTAGTATTTTGAAGGGTGACCTTTTGGAAAGTTTCTCGGAAAGTGTGTGAGTGAGGACAAAGCCTGCTAAAAAGACTCATGTTGGTTTGTGGGGTCAGTCGGTAGTCCTAAAAGTAGTATGAGGCGTTATAAATGGTATCAGAGTCAGACCTCTCCCAATACGATGTGGTTCGAGGATGAACCAAGCGAAAGTTGGTAAGCATGTAATACCAGAGGACGAAGAGGAGAAAAGTGGTTACATGTAACACTCGAGGGATAGGGAGTGGTTGTTGGTATACGAGGCATGGAAATGAAATACTCCTAGCAGCTTCTAGGCAAAAACTCAATTCACATCGGAATGAGAGGGATCATGAGGTTGTGCATGTATGGGACTACATGGTTAAACGAAGGCTTATAAGGATTAAATGGTACTACTCATACCAACAAGATGCATCTTCTTTTCAGTAGCCTAACAAATAAGAACTCCATAGTTAAACGTGTTTGACTTAGAGTAGTATTTGAATGAGTGACCTTCTGGAAAGTTTCTCGAAAAGTGTTTGAGTGAGGACAAAGCATGCTAAAAATATCCGTGTTAGTTTGTGTGGTCAGTCAGTAACCCTGAAAGTAGTATGTGGCGTTACAATAAACTTCTCATTTTTTGGTTCGACCGAATTCATTTTTTCGGACGGTTTCAATAGTTTACAAACGTAAGGAGGTCAAGGCTTAGGTTATGCCACGTTTACGTCATACTCTTCGACCTCCTCGTATCCTACATCATATTACTGGTCTCTCTCATTTGCCTATATATAGATAACTTTCTATTTATTATGGAATTTACTCGTTCTATCCTTCTCGGCCTTCATACGTTCGACCTGTCGAACCCTATCAGCCAACTGAGCCATTTTTGTCAAGTACTGGGTATCTAGTTTCTTTCTAATAGAATAGTCTAGACCCTCGGTGGCCATCTTGACTAGTTCATGTTCAGACACTTGGGTAAAGCATCTTTCCTTTCAACATCCTGAACCTATTTAGGTAATCATCGATTGACTCAGGCGCCTTACGCCTTATACTAGCCAATTCTTTGAGACTAATCTTCTACTTCCCCATATAAAAATTCTCATGGAACACTCTCTCCAATTGGTTCCAATTATATATGGAATGAGGAGGGAGTGCCGTGAACCATGCAGAGGCATTTTTATTTAGTGAATTTGAGAAAAACCTCATTTTCAAATTCTCAATTTCGATATATCGCCTGCTTCAGTTTGGTATCGAGCGATATGTTCGACAGTCGATTCACTTGTGTCTCCTGCAAACTTAATAAATTTAGGGACTTTCCACCCCTTATGGTGTTTTGCTTGCAACACATATTCAAACAAAGAAGACACAAAATTTGGCCTATACAATCCTACATTAAGGCCATTCTAGGAAAAGATGTTTTCAACTATGTGGTATAAATTATTTTCCCCCATTATGGTATCTTGTCAAACATTCTTGACTACCTCCTATGCATCTTGGTTCCTACCCATATAACTATCCATAGGTTAACTTGACATATACGTTATTCTCCTTCCCAAGTACAGGGGTTTGACAGGTCGAGGTCTTTCTTGTTATTGTTGCCCTTGATTAATATGAGCAACCCCATTGTCAGGTATCCTTATTGGCATGGCTAGCACAATTTGAGGAATTAGATGTGCCTGGGCCTGAGAGGAGCTGAAAAAATCGGCTATTTGACCCATTTGATTGGTCAGTAATTGGTAACTTTGGTTAGTGTTCTGAATTAAGGGATTGAACATTGTACTAATTTTCTGAGTAAGCATATTAACTATCTCGTGGTTACTTTCATCCATTTGTTTCCTTATGGACAACATGGAATTCGTTGTTAGGAAGACGTGTTTGAGAGAGCAAACGCAATCCCTCCATGTTGTGTCGCTCGACCAGGGTTTCTAATGGCAAGCCATGACACCACGTATGGATTTAAAGGAGGCGATATTGTAGCATTATTATTTTCATACATTGAAGTGTTACTATGTAATCCTACCATTATCTCATTTGGCATACCATAAGGGGAATCCCTCGAAACCAATGGAATCGTAAAAGCTGGCTTATATGAAGGCCTAAGATCTCCTATAGGAGTGCGTGTGGGCCTGGGAGTAGTTGGAATGCTTGTTACCACGGGAAATGCAACCACTACCCCTGGCATCGATGATGCACTCGTTACCGAGGTGAGGATAGGTTCATTAGTCCCTATGGGATTTGTGTTCTTTATGGTTCCAACTGTCGACGCGACAGACTGTTCAATATCTTGAGCGTTAGTTTTGGGGAGTGAGGTGTTCTAATGATGAACCATTTAGACTAAATTTCTACCACTCCTCAAGCACATAAAAGTCTATATGCATGACATCCTTCAAAATCAAAGTCTTTCTGGTTGTGCGAGCATCTCATAACAACACTTTCTTATCTTCAATATTCGTGTATATTTTGAACATAACAAGATCATAACATACATGACAAAAGGAGTCAATATCTATCCACCAACCATCAGATCCCACAAACATGTTCATTTCAGTGAGCATATCAATAAATTGCTTATCACTCGGGTTAACTTGTGCATTAAGGGCAACACTGGGTTTTGGCCTACTTCTACATCTCTTTGTAATATGACCTGATTTTCCATAGTTGAAATAAGAGAAAATACGAACGTCATTTCTTTAAGGTGGTGGTTGTTTCCTAGCTATTGGATCAAATGAGGCCCTTGAAGGATTCCATTTTTTCATCAATTCACAATATCGCAGTTCCGATTCTTTAACAGTTTGCCAAATGGATTCAAAGCTGCACAAAATTTCTTTTTGTTGTTTAAAACAACCAATAATTTTTCTTTTTCATCTTGTCTCTAAGACTTATTTGATTCATAATCGAATAATCAGACTCTCAACTAAATATTTTTGTGGCAAAGAATTTTTTTAAAATCTTTCCAACTAGGGTAAGTTTGTCAATAATAAAAAACAATTTGAAATTGTTCATCTAAAGACATACCTTTAGTGATTGACTCGTGAGAAACATTTTATAGTTTGTGACATGAAGCTTCCATAGACATTTCATTTATTGTCTAATACTTCAGGTAGCAACGAACATGATACTTTTTTGCTCCAGCCTCTTCGATATCATACTCATTTTTCAAAGCTTCCTAAACTTGTTTTGTAGTATCACAACTACTATAATAATCATAAAAATCATTTGTGAGTCCATTCAAAATATGATTTTTATAGAGATAATCATTCTCTTTTCATAAGGAGATTCATTTCTTCAGATGTAAATCATTTTCTTTAATCTATGCAGGACATTCATATTCATCAAAATTAAGTGTTACATTTGAGTCCACAAATTTTTTACCTGTTAGTTCGCTTGTTTGATCCAAAATGAACAATATGAATGTCATCGATCAAAATGTTAGCAACCTTTTTAGAGTTAAGACAAATCGATTTTTTGTTGTCTGCGTTTGAAGTGACTTCCCTCATACATGAATGGTTTAAAGTGACTTCCCTCAAACTTGAAAAGTTTTTCAGAGACAACAACCGCAAAAGTACGAATACTTTCTTCGATACTTATGGCAGTTTTAAAAAATCTTAAAATTGTTGTTTTACGATTTTGGAAAAATTGACATTTAAGAAATTATCGGGTTGAGTCGTAGACTAGGTCACTCTCTTTAAGAGGTTTGATAACACTGTCCAAAGTTATGCAAATCAGTCACTTAACCACGATGTCTCCAACATAAAACAGTGAAGTTCTATATTGTATGATTACTGATGACATGGTAGATAATCGATTTAGAAATACACCATGTGATCGTATAAAAATTAATCGAATATGGTATAAATATCACTCGTAGTATCTGATATAAATCTCACTCATAATAATTTTTTAAACAATGAGAAATTCAAATAATTCAACAATGGTTGTTTGACTTCTCAATAATTTCTCAAACAAGGAGAAATTCAAATAATTCTCCAAAGAGAATCCAAAGAAAAATTGGTAATTTTTTAACTCGAACTAGGAGAAATTCAAAAAATCCTCTAAAGAGAATTCAAGAAAATATTCAAAAAATTCAACGAGTGGAAATAAATGTGAAGAAATTTGAGCTTTGACAATTAGAAAAAATACATAGCAAAGAGAATGAGGAAGAAAAAACTTAAAAAACTTTTGATGTATTTTAGAATGAAACATGTACGTTCTAATGAAGTATGCTAGCCAACGAATGTATTTTAAGCAATGTGAAACTTAGAGTTTTTCAATTAACACATAAACTTACATATTTTTTAATAACTTTTTAATAATGTGTGACTTAATTTCTTCAAATTCATCTTCATATGAAAATATTAACATGTTCCAACACTTTATATATTCACATGTTATAAAATTTAAGTTTTTATATAATTAAAAAAAATATTTTAGACATTTAAAAAAAATTAAAAGTTAAAAACTAATTTTATTAAATATTTTAATATGAATGTTAAAAGTATTAAAATCAGATTTCCGACATATTTTAAATAATAAATTTAGTTAAAATCATATTAATATTTATAATTAAGTTATTTTTAGTCAGATTTAGATAAGAATATGAATATAAGTGGAATAATTAGCTAAACATTATAAATATGATTTTCTTTAAACATCCCACAATTATATGTAAAGCAATGATGAGATGAATATGCTTCATCATAAGAAGATTGTGAAGTTCCACATCATCTTAAAATCTATGTGCTAGAGAGATCAACTATCCATTTTATATATTTAGAGAATTAATTAAGTATGATGAATCTTAATGCAAGGAAAGGATAACACAGCTGGAGGGATCATACATGATGATTATGACTTATGACCTTATTTGGGTCTGTAGGGTTAAGTATCTTACAAAGAGCTCATGAGATATGTTTCTTGTTTTGTTTATTTTTTGAGGAAATTATTTAATATTTATTTATTTAATTTGTTGGTTTTCAAATGGAGTTATAGTCGTGGACGTATATTGATAGATCCATACAAACTTTAAGAACTTTATTAAATGGGAAATTCATATCAATGAATACATAAACAAATAAATAAATATTTTTTTTTATAAAAATTTAGCATCTTCCTCGAAATCTTAAAATTCTTAAAATGAACCAATATATTGGCCCCCCCAAGAAGAAGAGGAGGGGTGTTAATCAAGTACGGCCCCTGTACCACGTGAACATACAACTACTACGGCCTCCGTACTTAATTAAAACACTCTGTTAAAATATTTATTTGTTTTTTTAATATTAAATTATTCATAATTTCTTAGGTGTATTTATTATTATTATTATTATTAATTTATATTAAAATGTAAAAAAAAATTAAATGTATTTATATGTAAATCATAATGTAGTAATAATCATATAAATTATGCATATTAATTATTTTACTAACTTTTTTAATATATATATATATATATATATATATATATATATATATATATATATATATATATATATATATATATAAAAGATTCAAATTAAAATTATGCATATCATTTAAAAAAAAATATTGGATAGCATTTTTTTTATTTTGTATATTTTATTGTTGTATAATTAATTACTAATATTTATAAAATTAAAAATTTTAAAAATATTAATATTATAATTTTAAATAAATTATTTACACAATTTAATTTAAATTTACCAATAAAATAATATTAAGAACTTTTTTACAATTAAATAAAAAATAAGATTCACATTTATTTAATCCAATAAATAATACAGAATAATAATGATTGCAGGATCTAAGCTGACATTTTAGAATAATAGTGGTTGAATAATCAGTGTAGTATTTGTTTGGAATTTCACTAAGTGAACTTCACTTGGTGAGTTGAGAGTTATTAGGAATGAAGTAAATGGAAATAGAGCATAAGAAGAAATATAATAGCAAGGAATATATATATATATATATATATATATATATTATATATATATATATATATATATATATATATATATATATATATATATATATATATATATATATATATATATATATAGTGAATCAAAAGAGTAAGTGAACTTTAATTATAATTTTTATTTTCATTTCATTCCAATATTTCAGTATTTACTTTCTTACCTTATATATAATTTATTTTCTTCAGTTTCTACCTACAACTACAGACTACAAAGTCTCCCAATCACAACAACACATTGAACGTAAAGAAAAGAGGCAGACATGAGAAAAATAGTATAGTTGTGTACGAAACACAAGATTTTGTTTGAGTACGTACTTTCCTATATCCAAACATGGCCAGGCAATATACAGCAAATAAAATGAAACATGAATTTATTTTAAATACATTTCCCATTTTATAGTTAGTGTTGTTCAATCAAATAACGTCACCATCATCATGTGTCAATATCTTGGCCCTCCACTTTTGAGTTTTGAAACTTGTTAGCTGTAAGATCTCCTATCGCACGTACTCAATGATTTCTTTAAGACCATCAAATTCAGAATACGAACGTACTTTTGTGTCGGAGGAGACCCCAATGAAGCACTCATGTAAACTTCCTTCCTTTATCTACAATTGACCATTGCTAGTCATTTTCACATCTTATTCAAACTTCAAAATACTAGTATAATAAATCTCACTTCTAAGATGGATCATTCATACATATATCTATCATTAGGTATTCAGAACGGGTGGGTCGGAAACAATTTTCACTTTCTTTGTATTTATATTTGAATATTTAAATATTTTTTAGTCTATTTTAAAAGAATTAAAACTCAAATTCGAATTTTATATATATATATATATATATATCAAACTATGACTAATTACTTAGCATTTAAATGTTGATAAATTGAGTTCTAAATATAATAACCGAAGGTAAGGGGGTTACTGTTAACTTGCTATTCAGCATGGAATCACTTTCAATGCTTTCATTCAATAGTTTTGTCAACAGAAAAAGCTTTCCAATCAATAATGCTAAATTTGTTTTATCTAGAAGAGGAGGGAATCTAGCAAAAATATACGTGCACTTGTCTACCTATAATTCTATTATAATACTAACAAATAAAATTGATAAAAATATATCTTTTCAGCTCTTTATATGATACTAGTTTTAACTCTACGGATAAAACTGTTAATTTATGAGATTTTTTAAAATTAAGGTATAATTTTGAAGGCCTCAAAATTTAAAATTTAAATTTTTTTAATTAATAAACTCTAAAATCATAATTTCCTAATTAAAAGTCTTCAAAATTACTAGGCAAAATATTTTTTTAATCTCTTAATTGTTTTTCTTGTTAGATTGATCTTTTAACTTTTAAAACGTGTAATGATAGACATTTTTGTCTAATTAACAACGAAAAAATTTAAAAATTAATATCTAAATTTGTCGCTAATTAAATAAAAAAAATAGTAATATGATGCATTTTAAAAGTTAAGAGATTAATCTGATACGAAAAAATAATTAAGAGAAAAAAATGGTATTTTGCAAATTTAAATTAGAAAAATTAGACATTAAAGTCTCAAGTTTTTCACTCAATTGTTTTTTATTCTAAAATATATTTTAAAAGATAATTTTGAAATTTTGAAATTAAATTTCAATAAAAATATATTTTTAAATGTTATCTTATTAAAAAGAATATTCAGAATTCTATTTTTTAATATTTGTATTTTTTTTCCCATAAAAATATAAACATTTGGTTCCAAGCAATTTATAAAAAAAAAAAAGTCTTCAACCCCTTTACTTAGACATCGTATAAATAATAATATTAAGAGGCTAGAGTAAAATAAATACTCATTCAATAGAGATTTAAATATAAAGGACAAAATAGAAGATTTATTAATATTTAAAAAAAAATTACACTTATACATATATATATATATGACTTCAATTTCCTATTATCAGTATAATGATTTTATTAATGAATAATTTATAAATATTTTTTAAAAAAATTAAAATCTTGAAGTGTACTTTGATATGGGAAGTTTTTTTTATTTAAATAATCATCTTTTTCAAATTAAATACTAAAATAATCTATTTTTCAAATTAATTACCGAAATAATCATCTTTTATTGTTGATGCGGCAGTTGAACTAGCGCATATAATTCGTATTTAAAGGAGACACCCAAGTCATTGGCGCATGCATACATTGCAAATGAGCGTAGGCGCCATCGCCAATGGCTTAGGTGAATGCATGCCTTGAAGCCACATGCATTGGCGCATGCATACACTATATCAGTATATGCACTAATGCATGTGGCGTATGCACTTTCCATTTTTTTATGATAAATTTTAAATTTTAAATTTATAATTAATTAAATTAAATACTTAAATTAAAAATTATATCATATTATAAAGTAAAAATACATAAAATTAACAAGAAAATCAATGACCCGCCCGATTGAAATGCCCCATGTTTCACATTCATGTGTGTTAGCCTGTCTTCGAGGTCTCTCACGATTCCCCTGAGGTGTTTGGGGTCTTTGAGTGCTGACATGATGCAATGGTGGGTGGTGTGAAGGTCTGACGGTATTTGATAGATTTGTCATCATTTGTCGCCAATAGTTGGGGGGTTGTTGCCAACGGCACTTCCGTATTTGAGTTCGGTTCCCATGTTGTCGTAGTTTGGTCGTTGTGGTTGAGTGGATTATGGACGGTATGGTTACCCGAATTAGGACATTGAATCGTTTTGGAAACGAAACAATGGTTCTTGCGGTGTACTAAAGTCAAACAATAGTTGGATGTTGTGGCGATGGGATGTTTGGGTGTTCATTGGTGGGGGCACTACGCCAAAAATGACTTTTAACAGCGCATCTTAGACAGCGCTTTTAAAAGAAAGCGCTGTCTAAGGTTAAAATTAAAATAAAACACGGAAAATGTTCCAAAAAATAATGAAAGCGCTGTCTAAGGGGGGGTCTTAGACAGCGCTTTCTAAAAGCGCTGTCTAAGACCCCCCCTTAGACAGCGCTTTTAGAAAGCGCTTTTAAATATAGACCTTAGTCAGCGCTTTTGATAAAGCGCTGTCTAAAGTCTTTAAATTAAAAATAAATTAAAACCAAAAGCGCTGTCTAAGGGGGGGGTTTAGAAAGCGCTTTTGGAAAGCGCTGTCTAAGGTCTAATTAAAATAAAATTTCAGACTCCATTTCAATTTTCGTTCTCTGTTCTTTTGTTTTCCCTCCTGCGAACGTTGAAACCCTATCAGCGAAAACCATAACAACAACTTCATCAAATAATGCAAAACTTTTAGCACTACGTGAGACAAATCGAGATTGCGTTTGGTTGAAATTCATAATTGAACACATATAACAAAACCCTAATCCTCTTTTTTCTTATCTTCTGTGTTGCGAAATCACCGCAATATCATCTGTAGTACTACCACCATGTCAAGTAACGAAGACGACCTCAATCTTCTCCTTTCTCTTCAAGACAAAGTTCCCGAAACCCCTCCTGCTTCTCCTTCACCGCGTAAGCCTCTCTTCACTTTCATTCATTCATCTCCACATTATGTCTTTAACCTAACATCAATCCATTCATTCTTATAATTGCAGTTGATTTTGATGGCGATGACGATGTTGTACCGCGGAGGGAGAGACCTGATATGTCCGTTTTCAAAGATGCAGTTCAGGATTGTCTTCTCGACCAACCCCCTAACCCTAACCCTAACCCTAACCCTAAACCTAAACCATACAACAAATCACTCGGCGACGATCCCCAACTTGACAAGTTCTCGGGTCTTCGCATAAGGTTCATTCCTTGCATTTGTTATTGCAATCTCAATAAATGTATATTGCATTGCTTTGCTTTGTATATGTTTATAATTTTGTTTTAATGTGCCAGGGATCAATGTTTAACACCAGCTGAGCTCAGGGAATCTGTTCAAGACATTCGCTTTGTTCGCCTACCGGTCATCAAGTAATCTTCTTCACCTCGTTTTCTACTTGTTTGTGTATAGTTTCAATCTTGTCTTTAGTTATAGTTTGCCTCCAAAACTAATTTGGACTAGTCAACATGCTTCTTACAATGCAATACTTTTGCTTTTTAGTTATGGGTTTATAGATATTATTGTTGAATATTAGTTTAATTAAGTTTGAAGTAATAAATCTCACATTTGATAGGTTTAAAATGTTCTGGTGTGAGTTATAAATGTTAAGTTGGTGAGATTAGTGTGTTTCCTGATGCCCGATTCTGATAGTATGTTATGGAAATTAGTTAAGTTACTGTTTGTTATTCAGTTCTAACTGTTTTGTACCAGCTTAGAGACTACATGTTAAGCCTTAGGAAATAGAATTGAGAGAGAAATGTTCATCAGCACATTGACATGGAGAAAATCAGAAAAAGTAAGAAAAATTGTGCATGATTTCTGAAGTGTATAATTTTTTCATTCATAGTGAATCATTCAAGTGGGTTTATGTCCCCTCCAGGTGTAGGAGTTCATCTCTGAACTGGGTAACCAAATTTTGCGTGTGTTCTTACAATTAATTTTTTCACATTCCTTGCTTTTCAAGCACTCGATTGGTTTTCAATCACTCGATTGGTTTTCAATCACTTAATCTGCATTAGTATTGTTCTTCATCAAGATTAAACTCAGTTTCTGCTGAGTCATGATCCTGACAATTATGGACCTTGTTTATCGATTGTGTGTATTCAGGAATTTGGTGAATGGGGATAATTTCTCTGGAAATTGGGTAACTGTTGGAGTGCTAACTGGGAAGGGGATTCAGAAAACAAGTTCAAATGGGAAGAGCTTTTGTATATGGAAAATTGGTTGTTTGGATGAAAACACTGTTCCTATTTTCTTGTTTGGAAATGCTTATCAGAGGAATTCCCAAGAGCAGGCAGGAACGGTCTTTGCATTCTTCAATTGTGGTGTTCGCAAGGATGCCAAGGTATAATTGTTGGGAGTTGGTTAGATTTTTTCAATAATTTTCTATGAGTTCTGCAATCTCTTTTATATTGTTTTTGCAGGGTAATGGCTTTTCTTTGAGTATATACTCCCCTAACCAAATTGTGAAGATGGGCACCTCTGTAGATTACGGAGTTTGCAAAGCGAAAAGAGCGGATGGGATGGCATGTACAATGGCCATAAATAAGTATGCAAATAAATTATGTATCTACTATCTTGTTATTTATTTTGATATGTTAAATGTGGAATTGCCACAGGGTTCTTTGTAACTGTGTCTCTGAACCTAATCATCATATATGCAATTTAGAAAAGGAGTAAGGAACAATCACACTTTTTCTCTATTTCTAGACACTTCTATAGATAGATTATCCCTTTGCTGAAATAAGTCTGATCTAAACATGTGGAATTTGACACTGGTTGGATTTGTAATTTTAAATCAGAGTGCTTGCACTTGTTCTGACATTTTTCTGTGAAAAATAAAACAAAAGAGGAGCGAATGTGAAAGGAAGAAAAAATTATACTGCACAAGGTGTTGTTTCAAAATGTGTACTGTATAAGTTGCAAGACACATTTGAAGAAAAAGATTCCCATGGGTTCAGTTCAGTTGAGAAAATTGAGTGCAGACTAGGTGAATCAATAGTTTAGATTTTTATGAAGTACATGCAGTTAGATAGCAATCTATGAATCAGAATCTACTTTGCATGATTCACATTTGCTATTCACGAGCACTATCAGCAGTAACATGGATCCACTTGCATGTAATACTTAGATTCCTGTTAAGCAGTTTTTTCAGAGTGTGCCATGTTTTATAATAGATTTAAAACTGTCTGGAAAACTAGAAGTCTTATATTGGTCATTTTTATACAAACAAAAATTAAACTTTCAAACGGAAAGGTCAATCTTGTTTTTAGAGTCCTGTTAAAGGGAACATAAAAGCATGATATCCATATTTATATTTGTTATATTATTTTATTAAATTTTCCTTGACGTTCCTGAATTATTATTCTGTTTCTGTTTCTTCAGACTCCAACTATTACTTTTCCATGTTTGTTTTCCTTACAATATGATACTAGTATATGTAATGACTTGTAAATGTGTACATAAATTTGTATATATTTTGATACATTTAAGGCAAAATTGGTTTGAATTGGTATATATATATATTTGTTAGCCAAAAATTGGTAGAAAAAAGGCCAAAATGGCATATATAAAATGTGATAATTGTCTGTCAAAATCTGGTTGAAAACAGGTAGAAATTCTGGTTTATAAACCTGGAAAAAATGTGGTTTAAAACAAAAGCTTCAAAAATTTTCGTATACCTTAGACAGCGCTTTTGTAAAAAGCGCTGTCTAAGGGGGGGATTAGAAAGCGCTTTAGGCAAAAGCGCTGTCTAAGGGGGGGCTTAGACAACACTTTTTGAAAAGTGCTGTCTAAGGTATACCTAAAAAAATTAAAATAAGAGGGTCTTATAAAGCGCTTTTGGCCAAAGCGCTGTCTAAGGGGGGGGGGGGGGGGGGGGGGGGGGGGGGGGGGGGGGGGGGCTAGGCTATAGACTGCGGTGGTGGTCGTGTATGGTTGTTAGTGGTTAGGGTTTGATTCCTAGATTTGAGTTTGGGTGTACATGATATGGTGATGGTGTGATGTTGGTCGTTGGGTTTGGGTGGGTTGATATTGTTCTTAGGTGGGGATTTGTTGTTGGGCGTTTGATGACGAAGCTCATTGGCGTGGATCAATCAAATACCTTAGCTCAGACACAAACGGTGGCATTGTAACTGACCTAAATCATGTCATATAATGTTGAGTTGGTCTAGCACCATGTATGACTGTTTCGTTTAAGATGTGTTACCGTCGATTCCTCTATTGACGACACATCTCTTTTGAAAAGTCTCTCCAGTCGGTATAATCCCATTGGCCATCGACTCTTTGTTGATGTCAATCTCTCAAACACATCGGAGGTTATGGAATTTGTTATTGCATGCCGAACTGTAGTTTTACATGGTCACTCTGGTGCATCTCCACAGTAGTGAACTGGACAACTGATGTTTTTGTTGTCCAAACTGCATCATCATCATGGTTAACCTGATGATCAAGACCCATATATGACCTCCAGATAAACTGTACAAGAATATGACATGATTAGATGATATGTAATTGGATAATTTTTTTTAAATCAAATGTAGAGTTGTGTAGTAGTATTATATCGTCTGGTCCAATGTGGTCTAAAAGATTGTGATAGACTACTACAACGTGTTTCAGACACCTGTTGTAGTTCATTCCTTTAACTTACCACCTATATCGAAAAGATTGGAAAATATTATTTACAGTTAGTTGTAGTATAAAGTCTAATAAATTAGATGATAACATTTTTAACTTACATTGTTGCAAAGGGGAATGTGAATGACTTCTCGTTGATAGGGGTGAGTGACGGCAGTCTTGACCAACCTCATGCTTGTAGCAAATAGGCGCAAGAATAAAACGTACAAGTATTTTTTTTGGCATTTTTACACAACGAACTATATAGATGGGACAAAACAGTTGAACCCCAACTATATGTGCTTACCTTATTTATGTTTCGTAACAACGAAAAATACATAATATTTACCGTATTACCAGTACTTTCAGGAAATCAAAATTACCAAATAGAATCATACTATAACACCGGGCTTTAATTATCTTTTCATACTTGGTAGATTCTTCGTTTAATGTTATACTTGACCAGAAGTCATAAGCCTTTGCAATATTTACAAAATTAGTTTTTCAGTGGTAGCAAAAGAGGATTATTGGTCTGCATATCAAGGGGACATTCTCTGGCATAATGAAATGATGCCAAGAAAGAAAAAGGGTCGCCCAAACAACACTCGTATTCAAACCGAAATAATCGTACTAACTGTCCCAGTGTTGGAACAAGCACAACAAGATAATTTTAATTGTAACTTTTTTGCTTTATATTAAAAATAACATTCATTTCATATGATAACTTTGTGAGAAAATACCATCATAAACCAATACAACACATACAACACATAATCAACATTTAAACAACAACACAACAATAGGTATCATAGCCATGTTCTAATCAAGAGAGGAATGAAGAGTCACAAAAAAAATTTAATCAAGGGAGGAAGAAGACAAAAAGATTGAAGAGTAATAATTTTACAAATGTGGCTAATCATTATAATTATAATGATCGTCTTGAAGATGACGTTGAAGACAAAGTAAAAATATGTGAGACTTTGGATGAAAGGATGATTTGTTGGGTCAAATAGTATATTCATCCAAATCTCACGTCGGATAGTAGGAAGAAAATAGAATTTGAGTATTAATATAAATAGAGATAGTTACTTTTAGTTTTCTACACAACAACAAAAAATGGTCTTTTAGGTGTATTGGGGATTTGGATAGTTGTGTGTTTAGTGAGAGTTTTTTATTTTTTCGTTCAAAAATAGTTTGATGAGATGGTTTTATATTTTTCCATTTAAAAATAGTTTGTTGAGAGAGTTTGCAATTTTTTCGTCTAAAAATTGTAATTGAGAGAGAATTTTCAATTTTTCCATCCAAAAATTGTAATTGAGAGAGACTTTGCAAAACTTTTGTCCAAAAATTGTATGTAAGAAAGCTTGTAATTTTTCAGTTCAAATATTATAATTAAGAGAGAGTTTACAATTTTTCCGTTCAAAAATTGTAATTTGGTGGGTTTGTAATTTTCTCCTTAAAAATTGTAATTGTATGAGAGGATTTGTAATTTTGTCCTTGTAAAAAATTACAAGTTGAATTATGATTTTATGAATTTTTTATTTAAATTTGTGTTTCTTTTTCTTTTTGCAGGTATGTTTTCGTGTGCGTAGAAATTTGTTTTTTTTTTTTGTTATTTTTCCAACAGAGTATGGTTGTAAATATGCTGCTTTCCACCACGGACGACTATAGTGATAAACTAGGTAGCCTGCTACCTATCACAACGGTTATACTAAATAATCATTGTGATATATATATATATATATATATATATATATATATATATATATATATATATATATATATATATATATATATATATATATATATATATATATAGAGAGAGAGAGAGAGAGAGGAGAGAGAGAGAGAGAGTTCATGGGTTCGAAACTCAGCAGCAACAATTTAATTAAAGTGCGTATAATATTAACATTTCATCAAGGTTATATATTTCAACTCTGGTGGTATATCTATGAGTTTATTATAAAGTATATGGATTTCTTATTTTCCTCTACACCTCAATTAACATATACAACAATTAAAATTATTTTAAAGATATAAATCTGAAAAATTAAATTATTCTTGAGAAATAACTTAAAGAATCCATTGTTTTTTGAATTGCATACATCTCGTAATTCATCTCTCGCTCTTTAACATATAGAATTTGGTTTAATCCCGCAAGTTCTTCAAAGCAACGATTTCTTCTCTTATAGTTTATTTTGAAAAGCAAAATTTGTTGATTAATTCAGATTCATCGTCATCACTATCATCATCATTTTCTTAAATAATGATTATTATTATGATGACGATGAATCATAATTTCTCAATAAATATGATGTTTTGCAAAATAAACTAGAAGAGAAGAATTGTTGCTTTGAAGAACTTGACGCATTGTATCAATTCTATATGTTAAAGAGCGAGAGATAAATTACAAGATGCATTTAATTCGAAAAACATTGATTGATCCACGTTAGTTTTCAAATATAGCTTAATTTTTATATTATCATTTTCTAAACCAATTTAAATGAGTGCATATATTCAGTAAGGAGTTAGTGAAACAAGCAATCTACATACGATATAATAAATTCAACTGGAATTAAAGTCGAACTAACTCACATCTAGATGCACAAAACAAGTTTGTTCTAGGACATACAAAAACATGACGATATAAAATGTTTCACAAACGTACCTTTTATTGAAAAGATTCGTAGAGAATAAAGACTAAGAAATGATTTACTTGACTCATAATGGCATGCTCAATGAAAGGAGGATGAAACTGAAGCGAGAGCTGCAAACATGTGTTAAATTTGAATGGATGTCATTCTAGGTCTTTCATACAAGTTTGCATCTTTCACTTTCACTTCATCCTCCTTGTATTTTTTCTTCATAGCAACACAAATAATTTGTGAACCACACCCATAGTATGTGTTATCTTGAGTTAATTTTTCTCATTCATTTTCCCTACAAGTTAAAATATATTAGCATGATATTGTAATCCTACAAATAATTGTTGGAACAAGATTGTTCATATCTCTTAGGTTTTGATGATAACAAAGTATTTAAATAACAAATGGGTATGCTAACATTTGTTTAAGTATGTAGGATTACAAGCATAAAATTAATCCCAATTATTAGAATTTGTGAAGGAACTGTGTTAGTCTAGTTCTGATTGATCTGAACCTGAATTGGTTCATCAGCATCTGAAGGCACCAGACTCTGGTCTCATGACCCAGCTTATGAGGACAACTCAGATTCTGAAAGGTTGAAGAGCATATGATCCGTACACTGTACCAAAGTAGGCATATCTTATCAAAGCCTTCAATTTCTTGGCAAAATCAACTAGGATTTCATTTTGCAAGGCTCAAGGAAAAGAGATGTGACATCTTCAGTTTGTTCTACCTTTTGGTAGATACCTAGTAAAGAGCACATACTTAGAAAAAGCCTAGAGTAACTAACAAAAAAGGATCCATAAGATTGTGGTACCAAAATCTGAAATTGTGTTTACAGATATGCTAAAAGAAAAATATAGTGCATTTGTCCTAATGTTTGGACAATGGATGACTACATCCTACAAAAAGAGGAAGCGTATGTTCCAAATCATAACTCTGAAAGAAGAAGGAAAGTTAGAGTCTGGAGAAAAGTAGTAAAAAAGTACTATGGTTGCTAGTACTACTGAACTCCAAGACTATGGTGAACAATGACCAGGATCAACAACAAGAGTCTTTAAGATTGATTCTCATCAGTAAGAACATTGTTGGAACCAAAGTTTGTTCAGAAGCTACACTAAGATATGTCTAAACTCCTTCTTTTTATCTAGACAACTTTTGTAAATTTTTACTTTAGTTTATGTATCTATCTCCTTGATGCATAACTGCCTTAAATAATATGTCTGCATAAGAATTTTTAGAACAAGTGGAAAATATTCTTTTATATCCTTGTTCTTATTCTTTAGTCAGAACCAAGTATTGTGGGCTCAAAATTTTTTATCAGAAAAGTGTTGTTGTTCAAGTCAATTCTTTAATGAGTTGTTTTTCTTGTCTTATCCTTTGCCTTTTAAAGACCTGCTTCTTCTCTAAGAAAGAGTTTCTGGTCTTATTTAAAAGCTTGATTCTGAATATGGAGTATCAAAGGCTAATGTTAATCATAAGTAGCTTCATCAAAGTCTTGAATAGTCTCTGATGACACATGACCTCTGAAAAGCACCAGGCTCTGAGACTCAAAAAAAGAATAAGGATTACTTGTAACCTTTTTAAATGAAATTTTTTTACATCTATTTTTATAAAAATCCATGTGTCTGAAAATTGCTATGCGAGCTGTGAAGTTGTTTGGGCGAAATCTGTAGAGTGGTAATGCTTTACTCCTTAGATTCTCTTTGGCCTCTCTCTCTTGTCATTTCTTACTTTTTCTTTGTCCTTGTTTATCTTACTTGTTGGTTTTCCAAAAAAAATTGTGAATTGTCTTTTCAAAATCTAGATGTCTTAAATATTTTTCTCTCTTGGTTATGCCTTTTCATTCCCTATTTAAACTAATCTCTCTCAGCCTAAGTTTTTCATTCTAGTTTTACAACCTGTCTCTCAAACCTGGTTGACACAATTTTGCAGCCTTGCCCTGGTTTTCAAAAGCTTCTATCTCTCGCTCCTGTCCTAACCTGAGATGACCTCTAGCTCAAACCTTGGCATGAAAAACCAATTGGAGAGCATCAATGAAAGACTAATTTTCCTTGAATAATTGGGAGTCTTTGACTATGATATTATGTTTCTCCTTCACTCAAGAATAAGAGTGAAATTTCATCAAGTAATTCTCAACCTTCTGAAGATAACATTGCTTCTCCTTGAGAGAAAGTTATTCGTCATTCCATCTGAATGAGTTTTGGTCAAACTCTTCTCTCTTCAAGGAACGGTTATAAATCTAGATAGGGTTTCATTTAACCTCGGGATGAAGAGTTACTGATAAAGATTATGTTGTTCGTAAGGACAACCAAGCTCCTCTTCCTTCACTCAAGCTTTGGCAGTCTTCATAACCTGCCTTAGTTTTTCTTTTTCTTTCTTTCTTACCCTTGTGTCTTAGCCTTTCCAGATCGTGTAATAATTTTTATCTCTTGAGATCCAATGCTTCGTGTAAGATATTAGATCAAAAAGAGTACTTTTGTTTCAAGACTAGATCATTCCTGTATTTCTTGTTTTAAATATTCCTTTTTATTTTCTTTTTGTTTAAGACCTGTATTTCTCGATTCTTAGTTTAATTTGATGTATTCTTTCTTAGCCTCTGGTTGTATAATAAAAGAAATTTATATGGTTAGTTGGATGTATCAAATGAATTGAATGAAAAAAAATATCAATTTAAAAGCGTTGTGTTTTTCTTTCTGAATTCTGAACTTCTTAATCAGTTTGTAATAAAGAAATTAATTATGACTAAAAGAGGGTATACAAATTAAAAAGGAAAAAATAACTTCATTGAACTAAAGGAATGATTACAAAAAGATGTTTATATCATTAATCCTAATCATCCCTAGGTCTCCAAGTGTAGGAAAAGTTTCCACAATCTAAATCCAACTCATTTTCTTCATCTGAATCAAAGTGAATCACTTTTCTTAATCTTCTTCTTCTTCTCTTGGACTTTATCTTCTCATTTATAATCTTATTTTGTGGCTTCAGTTCCTGAGGAGGAGAGGTTGAAGGAATTCCTTCAGAGGGCCTGACCTTATGATCAGAATTTGCATCAGAGACTATAGGAGACTCTGAAATAATGGGAGTAGTATATTGTTCAGAAGTTATATTCATCTTGAACCATATGTATGTTGAGTGAATATGGATTTGTGTTTTGGCCTGAACATATGCTTTTATAACGAAAATTTTGGAAGATCAAACACTTTGCATGATTAAGTTTTTGATCTTTGAAATTTTAAAGGTCGATCACTAATTAAGTATGTCATATTGGATCACAATTACTCCTTGGAAACTAAAGCAATAGTGATTTACCATAAGAAGTAAAGAATTTCTTTGGCACATTGTCTTTTCCTTCTGATTCTTGAAAAAGCTTTAATTTGTTTTAAATTGTCTTCTTCTTCTGAAAAATGTTTTAATCCTTTAAATGTTTTCAAATATTTCAAAGTTTTTAACTCTTTCAAAATTATGTGCATTTAAACTGTTTTAAATTTATTTTTCCCAGTTTTATCATTTTTCTCTTTCTTTTAAAATCTTATTGGTAATGAGAAATGGGGAGAAAATGAATACATTATTTAAGAAGAGACTCAAGCATCAAAACTTGAACATGGCAATTTCTGCCAAAACAACTTTTGAGTTATAAGCTTTATGTTGTTTATATTATTGAGTAATTTATCTTATTGGGCTTAAATGACTAATTTGATTAATAAAGATAGAACTTAAGGAAAGCTTATAAACTTTACCATAATGAACTGTCAGACTAAAGAAATAGCTTACAAACCTCAACCTAAAGTTTGTCAAACTCAGAAGGAGCTTACAATGTTAGAATTTATTGGTTAAAGTTATATGATTCAATTAACATAGATAAGGAGTTAAGGGGAGCTTACAAACCTCATCTTAATGAACTATCAGACTTAGGGGGAGCTTACAAAACTCACCTTAATGATCTGTCTAAATTAGGGGGAACTTACAAACCTCAGATGCTAATGTTAGATCGTGTTAATTAAATCATCAACCATTGTTCTTAAACACATTTATTTGTCATCATAAAAAAGGTGGAGATTGTTGGAACAGGATTTATCCATGTCCTTAAAAGGTTTTGTTGATAACAAAGTATTTAAAGAATAATAGGGTTTACTAATGGTTGTTCAAGTGTGCAGGATAAAAAAAATTAACCTTGATATAAATCAAGTTAATCACTTAGAAGAATCATTAAAGAGAAGCAAATCGGTTCTGAATCTGAAGGATCAGAACCAAAGCCTTCAGACTCTAAAGAGTCAAATCAAGTCTTTCAAATGGTCAACCTTATTCAAAGATCAACAAGGTTCTGAAGACTGGAGTAGTTTGAAGCAAGCAGACTCTATCATAAGGAATGACTCTACAACTTCTGAACAAGCTTCATCAGCAGTTCTGAAGATTCTTCTTCAAAGGATTATTATATATATCAAGTCAACAACTCTGAAAGTGTTCATCCATATTAGTTCTGATTAAGACTCTGATAAAAGGCAAGCTCAGAACATGTAAACCCAAGACTCTTAAGTCTCAATCCAACCAGGCTCTGAAGACATACATTAAGTTATGATCAAGCTTGAACTATTTCTATAAAATGCCTCTGACTTAGGAAGTTAAGTATAAAAATAACAAATGACTCATATCAAGCTTCAACAAACATCTACAAGAAATATCTGGTCATAAGTTATCTAAATAATATCATGTGACAACGGTACACTACATTATGTCTAATAAAAAAAAGTAATGTTGTCAGGATCTTATCTCTCCAACTGTTCTGAACTCTACTCTTCTCCTCTCGACGCCTTTATGCTAGCTGAGGTTTTAGTACACTTCATGTGCTCTAGCTAAATACCTTTAACGACTACTTGTACCCTTAGTAGTTTCAATCTTAAACGGATATATTCTCAGCATCTATATTAGAAGAAGATTGAAGATATTTGAAAATGGAGAGAATGTATGGAGTTAAGAATACGTGACTGTGTTCACAAAGATGTTATACCAGTTCACAAAATGGATTGAGAGAGAGAGATTGTGTTACACAGAAAACATGGGTGAATGAAACACACACAAAATGGAAAATATAACCACAAGGGTTAACTGTGTAAGAGTAGAGTAAATATGATCAAAAAGATCAGCAGAATAGAAAGGCACAACAAAGAAGAAAATACGTGCATGAAGAGAAGAAGATTGAAAACTTCAATCTTCCACACTTAGGATTAATCAACTCATATTCTTCTAAAGTTTGTAACACCTTTATGTATCTACTTAACTAAGAAGCACATATATAAAAACAAGGTTAATACCAGACTCTTTTGTTAAGAGAATCTAAAGACTGTAGCCGATGTACTCAGAGTAAGTATATTTTTGTTAGATTGAGAAAATAAATATCTTTCAGGATAGATTGAGCATTGAAGTCTCATGCTTACAGGCATATCAAGAAGTCTCTTTCTGGATAGGTTAAGCATTGAAGTTTCATGCTTACGAGAACAACATGAAGTATCTTTCAAGTACTAATTAAGTAAAAGTATATTTCCTTGGGATTGAGCATGAAATCCTGAATAGGTGTTTCATGCAATGAAGTCTCTTGCTTGAAGGCTTGAGCATAAGTCTCTTTCTAGTTTGATTGAGAAAGATCATTTGATTATTTGAAAAATACTTGTGACCCAAATACTTGTGAATAGTTTGGATTGCCGCTTTGCAGCCATTGTCAATCGCCGTTGTCCTCCATACCACCGCCTCTGTGTTTCCATTATGCTCAAGCACCTCCATGGTCATTGTATCTCCGCTCGCCAAAAAACTGGAAGTAATGAACCATGTTTGTTTCTTCTCTTTTTCTCACTTAAAACTTAAAGACATACTACATAACAAACAAGTGAGATAATGATTCTAAAGGACTGGAAAATGCCTCACACGAAATATATCTAATACACATAGCTTGGAAAGCTTCTACCAAGAATAAATTTAATGAAAATGTTTGAGTTATGCTAAAAAGAAAAAAAAATCATCATAGTCATATCAAGGGGAGCTTACAAACCTCGTCTTAATGGACTATCATACTTAGGGGGAGCTTACAAACCCCACCTTAGTAGACTGTCTAACTTAGGGGGAGCTTACAAACCTCAAACTCTATTGTTAAACTGTGTTAATTAAATCATCAACCGTTGTTCTTAAATACATTTGTTTGTCATCATAAAAAATGGGAGATTGTTGCAACAAGATTTGTTCAGGTCCTTAAAAGGTTTTAATGATGATAAATTATTTAAATAATAATAGGGTTTACTAATGGTTTTTCAAGTGTACATGATCAAAAAATAGTAACCTTGATATAAATCAAGTTAATTACTTAGAAGAATCATTAAAGAGAAGCAAAACGGTTATGAATCTGAAGGATAAAAAACAAAGCCTTCAGACTCTAAAGAGTCAACTCAAGCCTTTTAGATGGTCAACCATATTCAAAGATCGACAAGGTTCTGAAGACTAGAGTAGTTTGAAGCAAGCAGACTCTATTATAAGGAATGACTCTGCATCTTCTAAACAAGCTTCACCAGTAGTTATGAAGCTTCTTCTTTAAAGGATTATTGCCTATATCAAGTCAACAACTCTGAAAGTGTTTATCCAAATTAGTTCTGATCAAGACTCTGATAAAAGGAAAGCTCAGAACTTATCAGCCCAAGACTCTGAAGTCTCATTCCAACCAGGTTCTGAAGACATACTTTAACTTCTGATCATGCTTTAACTAATTCTATAAAAAAGCCTCTAACTCAAGATGTTAAGTATAAAGATAAAAAATGATTTAGATCAAGCTTCAACAAACATCTACAAGAAGTCTCCGGTCATAAGTTGTCTAAAGAAGATCACGTGACAACGGTACACTATTTTATGTCTAATCAAGCAAAAGTAACGTTGTCAGGATATTATCTCTCCAACTGGTTTGAACTATATTCTGCTCCTCTCAACGTCTTTATGATAGTTAAGGTTACAATACACTTCACTTGCTCTAGCTAATGACCTTCAATGGCTACTTGTACCATTAGTAGTTTCAATCTTCAGCGGATCTATTCTCAGCATCTATATAAGAAGATGATTGAAAACATTCAAAAATAGAGAGAATGTATGGGGTTGAAGAATACGTGATTGTGCTCACAAAGATGTGATACCAGTTCCTGAAATGGGTTGAGAGAGGGACTGTGTTACACAGAAAACACATGTGAACGGAACACACGTTAAATGGAAAACATTACCACAAGGGTTAAGTGTGTGAGAGTAGAGTAAATATGCTAAAAAAGATCAACATAACAGAAAGACACAACAAAGAATAAAATATGTGCATGAAGAGAAGAAGATTGAAAACTTCAATCTTCCACACTTAGGATAACTAAACTAATATTCTTCTCAAGAGTGTAAGACCTCTGTGTATTTGCTTAACTAAGAAGCACACATATACACACAATGTTAATACCTGACTCTTTTATTAAGAGAATCTGAAGACTTTAGTCGATGTGCTCAGAGTAAGTCTCTTTCTGTTAGATTGAGCAAAGAAGTCTCTTTTTGAGTGCTTGAGTAAAGAAGTCTCTTTATGGATAGATTGAGCATTTAAGTCTCATGCTTGTGAGTAGAGAAAGAAGTATCTTGCTGGATAGATTAAGCGTTTGAGTCTCATACTTGCGGGTAGAGTAGGAAGTCTCTTTCAAGGAATGATTGAGCAGAAGTATATTTCTGTAGGATTGAGTAGGAAGTCCTGAATAGATTGTTCAGGCAATGAAGTTTCTTGCTTAAGGGCTTGAGTAGAAGTCTCTTTCTAGTTTGATTGAGCAAATTGTAATATGTTAATTATAGTGAAAATCTCTTGTGATGCAAAGGGACTAGACTATTCTCAGTTTGAGAGGTACCAGGATATACTATGTGTCTCTTTATTTTCTTCTGCATTTATATTCCGCTGTGCAACAAACTCTGAAGTCAGATCTCATCTAATTTAGACTCTTACTTGTATCAGAATCTGAGCTTGACATCTCAGGTTCTGAACAGGTTTAAGAAAAAGAATTAAATTTCCCTATTCAGAATTTAACCCCCCTCCCCCTCCTTCTTGTGTATATTTTTCTCACCTTCAGCACCAACCCTTTCATAACCATATTCATCTAAGGCAAGTGCAACCTGAACACAATCACCCTTGATATCTCTTTCAAGACAATCCTTCTGGAATTGACTAATCTTGTGACAAGTGAAACATTTAAACATTGACTTATCAAAAACCTTGGAATTAGAATTGGACTTGGATCTCTTCCCTTTTAGGTTTCCTTTACCCTCACCTCTTCCTCTTGAGATACTTAAGTCTTCACCATTATCGTCAACCTTCAAATATTTTAATCTCTATATATTATGTTCCTTATGATCGTCAAAACTTCATCCAATGTGATAGGACATTCCTTACCATAAAGAAGGACATCATTGAAGTGTTCAAATTATTTGAGTCTTATCTTTATCAATCTTCACCTTAATGTTTTGCAAGTCATCAAATGATCTTGTGAAATTTTGCCAACTACTCTACAATAGATTTATTCTCCGCCATACAGAAAGAATAAACTTGTTATTTCACACACAATATATGAACCAATGACTTGTTCATATATAATAAATTCCCTTAATACTTTATCTCTGAGGCACAAGATAATGACACTTTTGGCCATATTCACCATCTCGATCTTCTCAGCCCGCATTTGTCATACAAATACAAATTCCTATCTCTTTAATACTTCCACCAAACTTTGTTGGATTGTTACTTGCATCTCCACCTTCTTCTACAATCCAAAGTCGTTGTCTCTGAAAAATATCTTGAGACCTCATTTGGAACTCATGGCGCTCACTTATAAACTCAACCTATTTGGCCCACAATTAAAGCCATTTGTTGTAAATCTAACAATAATGTTAATTTCGTTGATAGCAACAAATCAAATGGATTCAAGCAAAAATATAAAAAGTGAGAACACAGAGAAATTCTTTACTCAATTCGATCAAATTGATCTACTATATCTACGGGGAAGAGATCAACTCTATGATTCACTATACTTCAAAATTGATATAAGAGATTAAAAGATTACAAAAAAAAAATAATCTTCATAATTCTTAAGAACATACTCTATTTTTTACGAAAGTGTTTCTTAATCTCTCAATCTCTTAATATATGAATCACACAAATCCAAAATATTTAAAGTATTTTTTAAATTCCTTTGATAATTCCTAAGGCTGCCAAACTACAAGAATAAAATCCTAAAAATTTATACTATTTCTTCTCACTAGGATTTTTACACCCTATGAAACTCTAAAGACAAGTGAGAAAGAATCATATTTATAGCAGTCGAAACCCTAAAAATCCAATTCTAAGTAAAAATGTGACTCATCACTAAACAGATAACCGAGCTGATTGATCTGATACTTGTGAATAGTTTGGACTGCCGCTCTGCGGCCATCGTCAAATGTCGTCGTCCGCCATACCCCTGCCGCCGCATTGCCATTACGCTTGAGCACCTCCATTATCGTCGTACCCCATTTGTCAGAAAACTGAAAGTAATGAAACATGTTTGTTTCTTCTCTTTTTCTCACTTAAAATTTAAAAACATATTACACAACAAACAAGTGAGAGACTGATTCTAAAGGACCGGGAAAGTCCTCATACGAAATAACTCTAATACACATAGCTTAGAAAGCTTCTACCAAGAATAAATTTATTGAAAATGTTTGAGTTATGATCGAAAGAAGAAAAAAAATTATTATAGTCATATCAACTAGTCTACTCTAGATAAGACACTACCTTGTTGGAATAAATTTAAATGTGTATGGGGGAGTTCAAAAGTTTATTCTCTTGGGTAATCAAACTATCCTAGGGACCTGATAGTATTCATTACTGCATTTAATTACTTGTCTTTTCTTGTCTGGCCTTATCTCTATATAAGGACCAGACCTCTTTGTAAAACAAGAAGATTTTTGAATATAAGTGAAGTTTGTAGAGAAAAGTCTGTTCCTCCTCCCTCCGTCTAAAACCATATATCTTGTGTCTTCAAATTGGTATCAGAGCTCATGGCGAGCCTGACCAGTCAAATGCCGTTGCCACGGCTGACGAAGTCCAATTATGAGAATTGGAGCATCCAGATGAAAGCGTTGCTGGGCTCATTGGATGCATGGGAAGTCACCAATGATGGCTTTGAAGATCCAGGTAACACAACAGGTCTCAATGCCGCCCAGACGAAGGCGTTGAAAGAGACGCGGTCGAAAGACAAAACAGCATTATACATGCTGTTCAGAGCAGTGGACGAATCAGCATTCGAAAAGATTGCTGGTTCAACCACGTCGAAGGGGGCCTGGGACACTTTAGAGAAAGCGTACAGAGGAGCAGACAGAGTGAAGCAAGTTAGATTGCAAACTCTTCGAGGGGAGATGGAGAGGATGAAGATGAAGAAGACAGAGTCCGTAGCGGACTATATTACGCGCGTGCAGACAGTGGCGAATCAGATGAGTCGAAATGGAGAGGCAATGACAGAGGGCCGAATTGTCGAAAAGATTCTAAGATCTTTAACGGACAAGTTCGAAAATATTGTGTGCGCTATAGAGGAAGCAAAGGACCTTTCGACAATCACTGTCGAAGAGGTTGCTGGGTCGCTCGAAGCACATGAGCAGCGAAAAATGAAAAAGAAAAAAGAGGCAATCGAAGAGGCAGATTCGAGCAGAGATGAAAAGGCACTCTTCTCTCAAAACTGGAGAGGGAGAGGACGTGGTCATGGAGGACGTGATGGCGGTCGAAGCTACCAAAACTATAGTTTCGACAGAGGACAATCTAGCCAACAAAACTGGCATGGTAGAGGTCGAAATCAAAGAGGTGGAAGAACAAATTACAACAGTATTGAATGCTATAAGTGCAACAAACAGGGGCATTACGCGAAGGATTGCAATTCCTACAGTTGCCACAACTGTGGAAAGATGGGACATCTTGCAAGAGACTGTCGATCGAGGAGGAGAGTTGAAGAAACGTCTAATTTTGCCCTAGAATCAGAATCGAACTCGGGACCTCTCGCACCCAAATCGAATGAAGGATTCTTGTTAATGGCGCAGAAGGAAGAAGATGCAGAGAGTGACACAATGTGGTACCTCGACTCAGGTGCAAGCAATCACATGTGTGGTCACAAACACCTGTTCAAAGAATTAAAGACTGTCGAAGATGGACACGTCTCATTTGGAGATGCCTCGAAGGTGAAGGTCGAAGGAAAAGGAACTATATGTTTCTTACAGAAAAAAGGTGTAGTAGGATCAATCGAAGGAGTCTACTATGTACCAAATCTCAAAGCAAATATCTTGAGTTTGGGACAACTAACATAGAAGGGGTATTCGATACTCATGGAGGATCGAAACCTGCAGCTGAAGGACAAGACAGGACGTCTAGTTGCCTTAGTCGAAATGGGGAAGAATCGAATGTATAAGCTGAACCTGAAGAGCATTCGAGAGAAATGCTTGCATGTTAATGTCGAAGACCAAGCATCCCTATGGCACTTGCGTTTTGGACACTTACATCAGGCTGGACTAAGAAGACTGTCGAAGAAGAATATGGTGCATGGACTACCAGACGTGGAGTTCGATGAAAAATTCTGTGAAGACTGTGTTTTTGGCAAGCAAACCAGAACATCCTTTCAAAAGAAGGCAGAATATCAGGCAAAGCAAATTCTGGAACTAATCCACACTGACATATGTGGACCAATCACTCCAGAATCATTCAGTGGCAAGAAATACTTCATTTCTTTCGTCGATGACTATTCGAGAAAGACTTGGGTGTATTTTCTGAAGGAGAAGTCTGAAGCATTCGAGACATTTAGAAAGTTTAAAGTGATGGTTGAAAATGCAACTGACAGACGCATCAAAGCGCTTCGATCAGACAGAGGAGGAGAATATACTTCGACAGCATTCATGAAGTACTGTGAGGAACAAGGCATAAGAAGATTTCTGACCACAGCATACTCACCTCAACAAAATGGAGTAGCTGAGAGGAAGAATCGAATAGTGCTTGATATGGTTCGATCAATGCTGAAGAGCAAGAACATGTCGAAGGAATTTTGGGCAGAAGCTGTACAATGTGCAGTTTATGTCCAGAATAGATGTCCTCACTCGAAGCTTGGAGACATAACACCTCAAGAAGCCTGGAGTGGACAGAAGCCAACTGTGTCTCACTTTAGAATTTTTGGAAGCGTGGCTTATGCACATGTGCCTGATCAAAGGAGAACGAAGCTGGAGGATAAGAGTCAGAAGTATATACTTATTGGGTATGATGAGAAATCGAAAGGCTATAGGCTTTTCGACCCAATAAACAAAAAGGTGATTGTAAGCAAGGACGTTCGAGTAAATGAAGCAAGCAGATGGGACTGGAGCAGTTCGATTGAAGCTCTCGTCGAAGAAGAAGAAGCAGCACCAGTTGTTGTGCCAACAGACACTTCGATAGAACCTGAAGATTCCGATGATGAAAATGAGCCTTCACAACCCAGATTAAGAAGTCTGCAAGATTTGTATGAAAACACAGAAGAGGTACACCTTGTATGCTTGCTGGCAGATACTGAAGATGTGAGTTTCGAAGAAGCTATGAGAAATCGAAACTGGAAGAAGGCAATGGATGAAGAAATCAAAGCCATCGAAAAGAACAATACTTGGGAACTAGCAGAGTTACCAAAAGGAAGTCAGACTATTGGCGTGAAGTGGGTATTTAAGAAGAAGATGAATGCTGAAGGCGAGGTCGAAAGATACAAAGCAAGGCTGGTAGCGAAAGGCTATAAGCAGAAAGCAGGAATTGATTATGATGAAGTGTTTGCGCCTGTTGCCAGAATGGAAACTATTCGATTACTCATTTCACATGCAGCTCAATACAAATGGCCAATACATCAGATGGATGTCAAGTCAGCGTTCCTGAATGGTGTGCTCGAAGAAGAAGTGTACGTCGAACAGCCACCAGGATATATGAAGATCGAAAGCGAAGGCAAAGTGCTGAGATTGAAGAAAGCACTCTATGGGCTAAAGCAAGCGCCAAGAGCGTGGAATACTCGAATAGACACGTACTTCAAAGAAAATGGCTTTCAACAATGTCCTTATGAACATGATGTATATGTAAAGAAGGCTGGAGAAAGATTGCTGCTTGTTGCCCTCTACGTCGATGACCTGATTTTTCTGGGCAACAACAAACAGTTAATTGAAGAATTCAAAAGAGAAATGACACAGGAATTCGAAATGACAGACTTAGGTCTGATGAAATATTTTCTTGGACTGGAGGTTCGACAAGAAGAAGATGGCATTTTTGTCTCTCAGGAAAAGTATGCCAAAGATATTCTGAAGAGGTTCAACATGGATAGCTGCAATCCAATCTCGACACCAATGGAACCTGGAGCAAAGCTTTCGAAATTTGATGGGGGAGAACGCGTCGAAGCGAACAAATTTCGAAGCTTGGTTGGAAGCCTCTGATACCTTACTTGCACAAGGCCTGACCTCTCACTAAGTGTGGGAATTGTGAGTCGATTCATGGAGGAACCAGTCTATGCTCACTGGAAAGCTTTAAAGAGAATTCTTCGATACGTCCAAGGAACTGTGTCACTTGGAATGTTTTATTCGAAGGCAGAAGAGTACAAGCTGACTGGATACTCAGATAGTGATTGGTGCGGAGATGTTGATGATCGAAAGAGCACCTCAGGCTATGTTTTCTTCATGGGAAACACTGCCTTCACATGGCTTTCGAGGAAGCAGCCAATTGTGACTCTCTCGACGTGTGAAGCTGAATACGTTGCAGCATCTTGGTGCGTGTGTCATGCAATTTGGCTGAGGAGATTGCTAAACAAAATAGAATCGAAGCAGGAAGACGCAACATTGATAAGAGTTGATAACAAATCTGCTATCGAACTGGCGAAGAATCCAGTAAATCACGAAAGAAGCAAGCACATTGACGTCCGCTTCCACTTCATTCGAGAACACGTGAAGGAAGGAAGTGTCGAACTAAAACATGTTGCAAGCAAGGACCAAGCAGCAGACATTTTGACCAAACCACTATCGAAGGAGCTGTTCGATAGAGGCAAGAAGATGTTGGGCATGATTGATCGGAAGAGCATTTAAATTTATGGGGGAGTTTTGTTGGAATAAATTTAAATGTGTATGGGGGAGTTCAAAAGTTTATTCTCTTGGATAATCAAACTATCCTAGGGACCTGATAGTATTCATTACTGCATTTAATTACTTGTCTTTTCTTGTCTGGCCTTATCTCTATATAAGGACCAGACCTCTTTGTAAAACAAGAAGATTTTTGAATATAAGTGAAGTTTGTAGAGAAAAGTCTGTTCCTCCTCCCTCCGTCTAAAACCATATATCTTGTGTCTTCATACCTCACATTTTAGGCTAACAAATATAGATAATTCTTATAATAGTAATACATTTTGTTCACTTGTATCCGAATGTATATTCTTGATTCGAATCCCCCACTCTTGATGCAATAATGTCCCAACAAATAACAATAACTATATCAGATATTTTTCTCTCAAAATTTACAAATTTAATAGAGGCCACAAACACTCTAATCAGCGACACGAATGGTGGTGATTGGTGTAAAGTAGATTTCCCAATTGTTGATTGCTTACTTTATAAATGAATCAGTCAATATATCACAGTTCAGCAATGATTTATAATAATTGCAAATATGTTAATCATACTGTTTTGATTGAAATGAAATTGAAAATATATAAAGGTGAGGATGTTCCAAAACTTGGTGTTGTTTTGTTAATGGCTTCATCTTGTGATTCTCAGAGTCAAAACCAAATTGGTAGGGTACGTGCGGCAGAAGAACTTTAACTGTTTTCCAATCTTTTTCAATATATCATTTTCATCATCACTATTCACCAAATTCCCCACACGCATTCGCATCTTAAATGTTTCTTCTTTCTTAACACCAACCAATTTTTTGAAGTTTAATTCTTCTGTAATTGAACTCATAGGAACACCAACATGAAAATTCCTTCAATTCCAATACTACTCACCAACCACTTTTAAAATAAACAACATTGTAATGCAGTAAACCATATATAATAATCACACTTAAACATTATTTCTATACTATAAACTTCAATTAATCCATTAACTAAACTGGAAGAAAATCCATCCTGATTCACACCAACCATATATTTTCCGCGTGATCTGCCATTGTACAGTTGTCACATGCATGCAGTCACCATCAGATTTATCTATTTCCGTAAAATCCAATGTATGAACGATGAATAAGAATAATAATTGAATCTTTTTATTTTCCTATAGTACTACGGTACTTTAATGTGTACTCTCAAACTCTATATATAGACCTCACTTTTCTATCACAATCTCAAATCAATTCATTCAATCTACTCTCTCTCTCTTCCATAATATTCTTTCTTTCTCTTACTAACAGAATTCAATTCATAATTAATATGGGTCTTGAAATACAACAAACTTGTGATCAGCTTTCAAATATTGCACTTTCTGATACTCATGGTGAAAACTCACCTTACTTTGCTGGATGGAAAGCCTATGATGAAAACCCTTATCATCAGTTTACCAACTCTTCTGGTGTTATACAAATGGGATTAGCAGAGAATCAAGTATGTCTATATTAAGATATCATTCTTTTCAACTTAATATGTATACTTCTATTCAAGTAATAAATCTAATTAATAATGTACTTTTTCCAGGTTTCGTTTGATTTGGTAGAAAAATACTTGAAAGATCACCCTGAGGATTATAAAGGTTTTAGAGAGAATGCATTATTTCAAGACTATCATGGTCTTATATCCTTCAGAACTGCAATGGCAACCTTCATGGAACAAATAAGAGGCGGTAGAGCCATATTTGATCCACAAAGAATTGTCATTACTGCTGGAGCAACTGCTGCCAATGAGCTCTTAACCTTCATTCTTGCTAACCCCGGCGATGCTTTGCTTGTTCCAACACCTTACTATCCAGGGTAACAATCTATACCATGCAACCAATCAATTGCTTAAACTATATAATGATGATGAATAATTTGTATACTTATCTTTTTCTTTCACTTTTGTAGGTTTGATAGAGATTTAAGGTGGAGAACTGGTGTAAACATAGTTCCAATTCACTGCAACAGCTCTAACAATTTCCAAATTACACCACATGCTTTACAAGCTGCTTACAAAGAAGCTGAATCAATGAACATGAAAGTGAGTGGAGTACTCATAACAAACCCTTCAAACCCTTTAGGTATAACAATTCAACGTTCAGTTCTAGAAGAGATTCTTGACTTTGTGACAGAAAAAAACATCCACCTCATCTCCGACGAAATCTACTCAGGCTCAGTCTTTTCTTCCAATGAGTTCGTAAGTGTAGCTGAAATTCTCGAAGCTCGTAGTTACAAAGGTGCCGAAAGAGTTCATATTGTTTACAGTCTTTCTAAAGACCTTGGTCTACCTGGTTTCAGAGTTGGAACAGTCTATTCATACAATGATAAAGTTGTAACAACAGCAAGAAGAATGTCGAGTTTTACCTTAATATCCTCACAAACACAACAGTTTTTGGCTAATATGTTATCAGACAAGGAGTTTACACAAAAGTACATTAATATTAATAGAGAGAGATTGAAGAAGAGATATGAAATGATAGTTGAGGGTTTGAAAAGTGTTGGAATAGAGTGTTTGAAAGGGAATGCGGGATTGTTTTGTTGGATGAATATGAGTGGACTGTTGAAGGAGACAAGTAAGGAAGGTGAATTAGAACTTTGGAATGAGATATTGAAAGAAGTGAAGTTGAATATATCACCAGGGTGTTCTTGTCATTGTTCAGAAGCAGGTTGGTTTAGAGTGTGTTTTGCAAATATGAGTGAAGAAACTCTAGAAATTGCATTGGAAAGAATACGTAAATTCATGGCTAAAAGAATAAGGACAAAGAAAGAATAATGACACAAATATTTCATTACTATTCATTTTATTTGTATTTTTTTAAATGGTAAATTGATGGCATTTAGATAAATTCTTTGTCGGTGATATATGAGGAAACTGTAAAAAAACAGTTTCATCTGAAGTGTAACAATGTAACCAGTTCTTGTTTGCTTGCTTTAATAATTAGCAAATTCTTTGAAAACTCATTTGGTTGTATCGTTTTAATTGAAGTGAGATTAGTTCTAAGAATTGTTTGTTCTGAATTTCATATGAATTAGTAGTAAATTATTCTCAATAGATATGAGCATGACATGGTGATTGATACATATGGTTAGACTTCATTCCACGCATATATTTACTTAGATTTGGATCAAATTTATTATTTTTCAATTTATATTGAAAAGCATAATGAGATTGATTATTTTCATGAATTGTATAAAAAAAAGTTAAGCAATCTTACCATAACAAAATATAAACAAAAAATAGTAAAAATCCTAATGTGCTTGATTAGAAAAAAATATTTGACTTTTTGAATGATTTTTGCTTATATTTTTTGAGGAATATTAATGTATTAAATTAAATACATGAAGATGCCAAGTAATGGACACACGTGTGGTAGGGTGTTTGCGCGCAACAACTAGCATTAAAAACCAAACCTATATATATGGCTTTTAGCTTCATTTTAAGGTAAGAATCAATTTTGAAAAATGGAAGCGCTTTTCATTCAACTCTGATTTGAAAGTTGATGTTTTAACCTCCTTATCATTTGTTTTGACACTTTTGAATTCTAATATCATCATAAATAGTGAGTCTTTTATAAAAAATATAAAGGTTCATATATAACATAATGTGTCACCTATATGATTGATTTTATCATACAAAAAAGGATAACGACGCAACTTGTTAGTTATTTGTCTCCTATTTTTGTAATAGATAATATGGATAACAACTGATTAAGAATAATTGATTTTATAAGTATTATTTAAATAAAAAATATATTATTAATATGGGATTAAAAACCAGTAAAATACAAACAAACAAAAATAGTTAATTAAATAGCATAAATAAAAGTCCAAACAACTAAAAATCCCACATTTTAGCAGCATGTGCTAAAACCACTTCTTTCACATCTATCGAAGAATAAGAAAAAATACCATCATTACAATCAATCCAAATAGACTAAACGATGTGTCAAAATCATTGCAAAATTACTCATAGACTTAGCCATACTACCTAAGGAGAGGAAAATTTCAAAAAGAATCCTAGGATCACTTGGTAGAACCATCCTAACCACTAAAAGATCTTATACCACACTCACAAAGGTACCTTACAAATGACAAACAAATGGAAAATCGACTCAATCAAACCCTAACAAATAGGACAAGAAATCTCATCTTAGTCAACAATCACCCTCTGATTAAATAGGTTTTTTCTAGAAGGGAGTCTATATTGGAAAAGTTCTAAAAAAACATCACCTTAAAGGGGGCCCAACTAACCCAGATGAGGGGAGCGCCAAGTTCTCATCCAGGTAAGAGGTAGTAACAGAATGATTAAGATCCAACAAAACATGATAGCCAAAGGCAAAAAAGGAAATATCATCTCTCACATGACTCGAACTCCAGTTATCTCTATCACGAGAAAGAGTGACGCCTTTGAGGACAGAAAAAAATTGGCAGCTACATGTAGCTCATGAACAAAGAAGGTTCTCCTACACCTTAAATCTCATATAAGATTCTCATTTTTGCACTGATAAATCTCTCTCACCGCTCCCTCAGGTTGATTGGAGGTTATAAACAACCTATGGAACCTAATCTTAAGGGGAATGGTCTCTGCTCAAGGATCATTCCAAAAAGAGGTATGAAGATCGATCCCACCCTATTTATGATACCATTCATAAACTAATCAGAGAGGTCATCCTCTCTGGGACCCAAGAAGAAACACTCATTTTCACCCAAGATCAAAATCTCAAACTCTTCTCCTCTCTTAAAGAAGAAACAACTAGAGCACCATATCTTGCTGCAAGAATATCACACCGAAGACCGGAAGCACCCGAAATCATTCTCAACTCTTATTTTCCAAAAGAGCAAAATTAACCAGACAGAGATCCCTAACTCCTAAACCACCTTTACTTTTTGGTTTACCAACATTACTCCACTTAACCCAGGAGGCCTTAATAACCCATTCACTCCTCCCCAAACAACCATCTTTGAATCCTTACTACCTTTTTCCAAACCTTCACATACATCTTCAAAAAGACAAGAAAAAGATAAGGATATCATTAAGCACATAATTAAGCAAAACCACTCAGCCCCACAAACTAACATACATGTGTTTTCAAGAGTGAAGCCTCTTGGTCAGCTGACTAATTAAGGGTCTCGAGTAGTTTCAAAACAAGGATTGGCCCAACAAGAAATACCAAAATATTTAAATAGAAGGGATTCTGACACACAATAAATAAATCACCATTTCAGTCTTGTTTCGTTCGAGAACCAATAATGTATTGGACATGTGACTTCACACGTAAGAGGGGAGGTGAATTATGTGTTTCAAAAAATTTGATTTTAAAAAACTTTTAAAATTAGTTTCAGAGTTTAAAATCATTTTAGAAAAGTTTTGAATGTAGCAGCGGAAAATAAAATTTAGAAAGTAAATTATGGAAATTAAAAGTTAAGGGAATAAATAAGGCACCAGGAATTATACAGGTTTAGTTAAAAATGATTTAGTCATGTCCCCAGGATTTGATCTTGAGAGTTTGCAATAAAACATTAGAGTTTTTAGTTGGTTTAACTCTTGAATCCCCTTATATAAGGAAAATGAAGTTTGTGACCAATTTTTAACTAAACAGTGAACAATGAGAGAAGTGGTGAGTCTTCCTTCCAAATGGTGAATTGAAGTGGTTAGTCTTCTTTTCACGAGAAAATTGGAGAAGTTAGTCTTCAAGCTTAAAACCAAGATTTTGCACGGTATAATCTTCAACCAAGGAGAGCTTTTAACATCGGGTTGAGCTCACGAACCTATGAGATTTTATATTGGGCTGATCTCCATTCTTAGCAAGCTTTTAACACCTTACTGAGCTTGAACCGAACCTAGGTTATATACCAGGCTAACCAAGAACTTGTGTAATTTTAACACCAGGATGATCTCGAATCTACGAAGACTTTTAAATATGTTGAAACTTTGAACTGAATCTGGTTGCATCTTTAACCACTTGACTTTAGTTATCATCAAAGACTTGTTGCCATTATCAACTTCAATAGTTGTCACCATTAAAAGCATGTTCATCTTTAATGGAGATTTCTTGATTAAAAACATGCAAAACATGGTTTCCCATTCTCCTCCATTTTGATGATGACAATTGATAGGTCCGCAAGTGCACGGAAATATCGTAGTAATAAAAAAATATCGAACCCACAAAGACCAAATGCAAAACATATCTTCATTTATCGCTACAATGTTAATCTAAGGCTAATAATAATAATTATGGATGCAAAATAACTAAAATAAGCTAGTTTAGAAAATTAATTAAAGACGGAGATTGGAATGTGGCTCTCATCGATCAACACTAATCAAAAAGTTGTATTAATTTTTAATTAAATTGAGATAATGTTTTCTCATTAAAAAAAAAGAATTAGTTTAAAGAAATTATTCGCTTTCGTGCAATCGAAACGAGGTTTTAGCCCAAAATCTAAATTGTTGTTTTTGCGTGTTAAAGTGCAAAACTTATATTTTTGAAAATTAATACTTTTAATTAATTGAAAATTTATTTATGGTGGAAAACAAATTTAAAGGTATTACCGACTTTCGCTCGTCTAATACCAGATATTAAATGCATAAACGCCCGTTTTCGCGTGTCCATTTATGTTCTTAAAATCCCTTTTTGAAAATAGTTATTTTTACAAATTATATAAAAGATGCTTTCAGAGTGCATGTTCTGTTCTTTTGAATTTGAATCAGTATCGCAATGTTTTTCTTTTACAGTGAACATTTTAATTATAAACAAATTAAAAATCAGCCCCTACAAAATCTCATTTTAATCATTAATTATACGAATTAAATGTGAGCACCTTCGGTACGATTGTCCTCACATTCCTGACTCTAAGAATTTAATCGGACATGTTACTTACAGGATAAAAACTGTGAGTGACTGAAATATAATACTAACATTATAAACATACTTAATATATAATAATGATGACACATGCAAGTGATAATAATAAAGTAGTAGAAACACTAAAGTGAAATCTGGAAATGCAGTGAACTTCGTATAATAAATAAGAAAAACTCTAATACTGGTACTGCATAATTATTGAATAAAATTTCAAAAATCTGATGCTGACAAGATTACAACTTAAGTGATCCAAATATAAAAAGGAAAATTGTTGAGCTCAACTCTAAGGTGCACTTGTCTCTCAGTGTGAGGAAATAAACTCTGTTACAAAACTGAATTTTTTGCCTAAAATAAATTCTAAAACACTTTGATGGAAAAACTGAATTCTAAAGACCAATTTATAAAGCTAAAATTCAAACAGGAGTGTCTCAAAACGTGCAAGAGGTAGTGGAGAGAGAGGTGGAAAATTGTTGGCCAAGTCTAAAAATATGCCTTAAATTTCTGAACTGAACCATGACGAGCGTCATGGCTCTGACACCTTGGTCGTCGCATATCGTGCAGGGATGACGGGCGTCATCTGGGTGACGACCTACCCGTCATCCAGTTGGCACTCAAATTCTTCTATTTTTGTATTCTTGTGCTGACGCTCTAGGGGTGCCACGTCATGACGGTCGTCATGCCATCAAGGATGGGGTCATATAAGTACAAAATTGCATTTTTGCTCCCGTTTTTTCCATTTCGCACCATTTCTTCGCATGAACACTTATGCAACCAAAATACCTGAAACAAATACATTTCTCAACCAAAGTACAAACGTAAAACTATAATAGGAAAGGAAAAATACTCAAAGGGCATATGAATCGAGTCGGAAGCTCGATACTTTTCTAAGTTATAAACAACACATTTCTCAAGGAGGTGGTAAAAGAAATAACACATGCTTGTTTGGAGTAATCAAACTCCCCCTCAATTAAGTAGGGAATATACTCTAATCCCCCTAAGAGTATACTTCTCCCCTTTTTTTGAAATCAAAAAATGGATAAAGATGCATTGAGATAATTTAAAAATGCAAACATGGTCAGTTAAACATTTGGGAAAATAAAAGTATCACTCTTTTTATTAATAAAAATTGCGACATATTCAAAGTACAGTGGGGAAATTACATAATTGAAATAGTAAGGAAAGAAGAAGTAGCATGGAATTAAATACACTTAAACATCTAGGTGAGACTATTCTTTATCAAAATCATCATCGAAGAACAAGTCTCGTGGTAGTTATATTTGATCTAGATTGAAATGTCAAGTTATGAAGTTGAACTTGTCATTGATCACATTTATGCTCCCAAATATGACTTTGAGTAGGTTGTCAATTGTGGGTAGTTGAGGAGGTTGAGGAATAGAGTAATCAAAATTGTCTATCTCTATGGGTGATTCTTGATTATTTTCTTTTCTTCTCATTGAGGAGAGCTTTTCAGTCCTTTTTCATTGATGATCTCTAATTGTATAGTTGTAATAACTAAATTTTCCTATTTTGGTTATTTCTTCTTTATATTCTTCATCTTTGAAATTGAATTTGGTATCTTCCAGAAATTTTGTGACCAAATTACCATAAGGAAAACATACTCCTTCGTTCTTTCTTTCTATCATGTACTTAATTATTTATTTTTCTCAGTTCACCTTGATTTTGTTTTTTATACACGATACAGTTTCAACATCAAAATGGGTTTTGAGGATAAAGTTTCTCTTTCTTGGAAAAAGTATGTGATTGATCATATAGTGAAGGATCATACGACTACCAAGGCGGATGTATCAAGCAATGAATGGATTTGGTATGGAGAGTGATGGATCCTTCATAAGAGAGGATGGAACGAGCTTGAGATTGAACTTGTATCCTTTATCTCCAGACTCGAGGATGATATCTTTATGAGGGAGATTCGGAATCTCTCCATACTTATCTACTAACAAATTTATTCTATGCCTTGTTACTTCAAATTGAACTATTTCAGTGATGTGGTGGAGATTTAAGAAGAACATATTGACTAATGATGGATACACCTTCCTTGAGGGGATACATTGGAAGGTAGATAGGTTAATTTATTCAAAAGCCTTAAAGAACTCACATTCTTTAAAATCTTATGAATTCAATGTGTGAATTCTTAGTAGGGTTCAGTCTGCAAACTCTTGGAAAAATCTCATTTCTTGTTGTTTGGTGGTGAAGAAATCATATAAGGGGTTGGTGGAAAATGTTAACCTTCTGGGAGCTATGATGATTTTGAAAGAATAATATTACACTCACAAGAAACATACAAGATTTGAAAGGGAATATGCAATGCAAGGAAGTAAAGGATGAATGCCTATTTATAGTGTGCTTCTAGATGATTTGGTCGTGTATTTCTGGAAAGCAATCAATGGAGATTTTCCTAATTAAAAATCAAATCGGAATCTTTCTAGATTGAGTGTGCCAATCGATTGGATAATGGCCCCAATCGATTGATTAATAAAACTTTTAAGGTTTTGTGCATTTGTCATTAATGTTGGGATTTGATTTCCTTGGAGCACAGATTTAGCTTGGATTTAATTTGAAAATATAAGCGCCAAACCTCTAATTGATTTCCATAAAGTGGCAATCGATTGGGCTTACGTCAGTGAGCTTCCTTGGTGCATTTTGGGCCTTGTCCTAGTTTTCTTTACTTTTATGCACCCTTGATCATCCTTATTTGCACATCCTTTTAATAAACCACTTAAAAACTCATCTTCTTGGTTAATAAACATAATTTACCGAGATGATTAAAATTAAAACCATTATTTTAAAGGATTAATCAAAAATTTGCGATCATTTCAACCTTAAAATAGTGCACTATCCTCAAATATCAAGAGGTTTCAAAAGAAACTTCCCTTAAAGGGAACATGAATCATATTATGGTGTATCTTTCTCTATGTATCGTTGGATTCAAAAGTTGGTATAAACAATGAGATGGATAAGTATTTCACATGCATATCCACTCAACCTACAATTATGTTAATTGATCACTAAAAATCATAAACTTCAAGATATTATAGGATTCTAGGATCAGAGACTTATTGTATACTCAAGAGTATACCTCTTGCTCTCTATAGGTCCATTAATTATCGTTAAAGCTTCGGGCAGGAAACCATACTTGCAAAACACTAAGGTTTCACCTTTGGTACCCAAATTTTCTTGGGTCTAGGTGCATTAGTTTTTCTAGAAGGTTTAGAGTTACCAAATTTAGACATTTTCAACTTGTCAAAACAGAAAGGCTCTGAATGACCAAATCTTTTGCAGTGTGTGCATTTATAAATTGAATAATTTTTTTCTTGTGATATATACCTCTACTAGGTTCTCTATTCTTTTTTAATCCTAGTACATTCTTGTTTAAGTAAGACCTTTGACTTGATAGGATTAAGTCAAGCTTTTATTACCTTGGGTAAAGTTTCCTACGGTTTCATGCAAATTAATTACGTCCTTTTACAGGGAGACACAAGTCTCACAAGTTTGTATTGAGTTTCTAATTTTAGTTATTTCTAACTTAAATGATTTGTTACTTTCTTCAAGAGAACCTAAATGTTCTTTATGGTCTAGGTTATGTTTTTATCAGTTTACCGTTCTCTTCAACCAACCTATAACTAATTCTAAACAATTGTTTGTAAGATAGTTTAGTTACCTCTATATTATCTTCCTCATAGGATGCTTTTAAGAAAACTTTGTTTTTTTAGTTGGAATAAGGTTCTTCTATATTTAATTTATCCCTGAGGTTGATGTTTCTCCTATTTTTCTCCTTTCAAAGATTCCACTGGAATATACTTCTTCTTCACATGAGGTTCCTTTGTTTGAATCTTCCGAAGATCATTCAACTATTGACTATGTTCTTTTGAAGGAGACTATTGGAGTTGTTTGATAGGAGTTTGATGAAGTTGGCGATTCTTCAATTTTTAAGCATGTTCCTTCGTCATTAAGTAATTGAACTAGTTCATTCGATATCTAATGATTTGCTTATTTCTTGATTTTCCCTAAAATTCATGAAGGTTCCATTCTCTTGATTCAAGGATTAGATTAGCAACATATGTTCCAATATAATTTCTAATAATTGAACTAGTTATTAACTCTTAGATATTGGTTTGTGACATATGTTCCAATATAATTTCTAATATTTGTAAACTTTGAGAAACATTTAAAAGTGGTATCTTAATTTTCTTATCCTCATGTGTTCATCTCCTATTGCTTGATACTTGGAGAAATTTCATATATCATTAAAGAATATACCACATTTCCTTGGCGGTTTTGCAATTATGAACATAAAATAATCTACTACCATCAAGAGACATTACTATAAATCTTTTGGTTTTAAAATCTATTTTAATTTTTCTCTTTCCTTATTTTGTTCAAAGGGATTCGAGTTGATATACTACTTTTCCATCTACTTGGTAAGTAGGGATGAACGAACCATTGATTATAGTTTCTCATAATTCATAGTTAATACTTTGAATAAATATCCTAAACCTAGCTTGTCATAGTTCAAACCTACTACTATTAAAAGGTAGTGGTGTGCTTAGACACGACCCTTTTAAAGGTGTGTTGGAAGTAATCTTCCTCCTGAGATGATTTAGTCCTTAAACAAGAGTTAGGGTTGGATGTCATTTGTTGAACATGTGACTTCACACACACTAGGGTAAGGGGTGAATTATGTGTTTCAGAAAAAAATTGAATTTGAAAAATTTATAGAATTAGTTTCAAAGTTTAAAATCATTTTAGAAAAGTTTTGAATGTACGACCAGCAAATAAAATTCATAAAGTAAATTGTGGAAATTAAAATTTTAGGGAATAAACAAGACACCAGGAGTTATACAGGTTCAGTAAAAAAATGACTTATTCCTCTCCCCAAGATTTGATCATGAGAGTGTATAATAAAACTTAAGAGCTTTTAGTGGGTTGAACTCTCAAACCCCCTTATACAAGGAAAATGAAGTTTGTAGCTAACTTCTAACTGAACAGCTAACATAGAGAGAAGCGGTGAGTCTTCCTTCCAAATGGTAAATCAAAGCAGTTAGTCTTCTTTCCACAAGAAACTTGAAATGGTTAGTCCTCAAGGTTCAAACCAAGATTTTGCATGGGTTGATCTTGAATTTGGGAGAGCTTTTAATATCAGGATGAGCTCACGAACCTATGATATTTTATATGGGTTGATCTCCAACATTAGAAACACTTTAACACTGGGTTGAGCTTGAACCTAACCTTGGTTTTATACCGGGCTAACTAAGAACCTGTGAAATTTTAACACCATGCTAATCTCGAACCTATGAAAGCTTTTAAATAGGTTGAGCCTTTGATTCGAAACATATGACTTAGAAACTAAATCCCTAAAACCAATCTTTTAAAACGTTTAGCTTCGAACCCAAAAATAATCCCTAAATGGATGAATTGTTAAATCAAGGTAAACAAAATTCGTTTGTGAACTTACAAATCTACCCTCTCAAAATTATAACTTCTTCACTTGCCAAAATGACTTTCTCGAAAGCACTACATCTAATTTTTAGTGAAAAAAGTAAAAAAAAAAAACTTTTTTTAGAGAGTGAGGTGTGAGGAATGATATCTCATATTTTTGGATGTTAAAATATGTGGGAAGGGACCTCTATTTATAGGATAGAGGTTGGCACAAAAAAGGAAATTCTTTGTGGTCGGAAATAATGAGCCAATCGACTGACACTATGCATCAATCGATTAATTGTCCTAAAAACAATCGATTAATAAGTTAAAAAAGGTAAGAAAATATATTTATCTGTTACCATGCATTAAAGCATTGTCTTTATCGCTTAGGGCTTATTTTTCAACTAGTCCAATCGATTGGATATAACAAAAAAATCCCAAAGGTTTTATGAAAATTTCCAAATTATTTAGCATGACTTCAAGGCATTTTTAGAAATATTTTTTGGTAAAAATAAGTTTGAAAACTTGTTTGAGTGTGTGTGTGTGTGTGTGTGTGTGTGTGTGTGTGTGTGTGTGTGATTATTTGTATGACTTTACGAGAACACCATTATTCTATTACAATATATTCATATAGACGCATCGTGGCGAGCTTTCACACACTTCAAGTCTTGTTAGACGCTTCATTCTTATAGAAACTTTCTTGATTTATACTTTAAGATGAGGATTTGAGTTATATTAAATTTAGACACCATCATAGGAGAATCAAGTCTTACTGATCTGGTTACATCTTTAATCGATTGACTTTAGATATCATGAAAAACTTGTTGACATTATCAACTTCAATAGTTGTCATCATCAAAAACATGTTCATCTTTAATGGGTCTTCCTTCATTTATAATATGCAAACCATGGTTCCACATAATAGACGCTCTAGCTTCACGAAGGAACCATAAATAGTGAGTATTGGATATTTGTTGATCTTGAACGGTGGCTTTGATCTCCTTTATGGTGGCGCGGGGGTGGACCTGCATGGTTAACATTCAAACACCCAAGTCGGTTCAAGATTCAAGATAAGTATAGTGAAATTGGAAATCATAGATTGTGTACTTTCTCATAGTGTGTGAACTGTTTTTGGATATTGGGTCGAGTAGAATGGCCTTAAGATGGATTGGGCCTTTTGGCCGGTCCAGTAAAAGGTCAAAAAATAGGATTTACATTAACCCCTATAAAACTATTCATAAATAAATAAACTTGGTGACCTGAAGCCAACTTAAAACCCATAAGTATTGCCTTTATACTTCATGAGTTCTCAATTATATGGTCATCTAATATGAGGGTATCATTTACATACTGAAGATAGGAAACAACTAAATTAGAGGATCTCACCCTAAACTCGTAGAAAAGACCCAACTCACCAGCCCTACTAAATAAGCCATTAAGCCCTTATCCCACTGATTAAAAGAAAATTTACAAATTTTTTTTTAAAGTATCAAATAAAAAATTGGTTTAAATAGTTATTCTTAAAATGTTATTTTAGGTATCTCACCATTTTTCTATAACATATTTTTGATATCAAAATATCAAAAAATCACTTAAAATTGAAGTTATTTTAAATAGTTTTTTTATAAAAATCATTTTTGAGATAATCTTTTTTGAAAAAATTGTGATTTTGACTATGTTTTAATCTTCAATAATGTATGTTTATATTATAGGATGTCAAAATTAGTCTTTCAATTTATAAAAAATGAATTTAAAAAAGCTTTAATATTTTTAAAAGCATTTTTATAAAAATCATTTTTGAAAATACCAAAAAAAAGTATATTTCTTAAAACTAAAACAAACAGACTCTTAATCTCGCTCATATTTACACTACAAGATACGAAGTTTTTAGTATATATAAAAGTATAAAGTTGTAACAATATATAATTTTTTGTTGTTATAGCTTTATCTTTCTCTATAAGAATAACCATTTTCATCAATTGTATTTTCAATAATATTGTTCCGAACTGAAATTAGAAATTAGTAGAGATAAAGGTTAACACTCTAATGCTCAAGTCAGTTAATGAGTATGAAAGTAGTCTGAGGGTATGAATGAGACAATATTTGAAATGGTACGTGTTGAACTTTATGTAGCGGAAGTAGTTAAAATTGTCCCCGTGAGATACGGTGCCTCACGTGGATTATCGTCCGATCAAATCTAAGAATTAGAAATACGCTGGATGCCAGAATCACGTATCCTCGGCTTGGGTGAGGTCACACTTGTTTCACGCTTCTTTTTATATGATGCTTGTTGTTGGGCCTTCCATCATGGACCTGTCAATCTTCCTAGAAGCGTTTCCCTCTAAGACATTATTCTTATTCATATAGAAAAGGATTTTTTACACATCCCTTCAATCCAGTCTCTACTAGAAGGAAGTGGGAGATTTTTCATGGGACATCAATAACATTGGGAACAAGCACATTAAATATCTCCTCTTGATTAAAAAATGTTTTTCTAGGAAGTCTCAATGTATGTCCATATGTCGAGTAGCAATGATGTCTACCTGTACTAGGGCATTAAAGTATTCTAAACAATCTGAGACAAGATCTGAGTTATCAGTGGTTTGTGTTTCCCAACAATGTCTACCATTATGGATTGTACGACCATCTTTTCTAGATGATGTATCAGGATTATTGGGGTTAATATCTCATTTTTTGTAACTCATGAGTTTTTAGAGATCTACTTATGTGTTTGCAATTTCTCTCATCTTCGTCAAAATCCTCTAGTTGACCATCGTTATGATGCATTTGCATCCCCTTCTGTGGTGGAACATACAATGTGTGAGTCAGTAAGTTCATCCTCTTAAGGGTAACACTTCAAAAACTTTATTTTCTTTTATATTTATTTGCATTATTAGGGTTTCTGGAGAAGAAAGTTACAAATTGTTTGAAGAAGAAAATCATAATTGATGGTGGAACGCTGGGCGGCGATATCTTCTCTGGAAAGATGTTAGGGCTTTAGTTCTTCAAGTCTTGTTATTTTAAGAATGCCTTGTCATAAATGACTTGCGGCAGGGTTGTGAACTTAAATGTATACCAATCTTGTGCTTCCACTGATGGGTGTTTCTTTTCATATGATGGAAGCCCTCTTTAAATGGACAACTCTCACCCTAGAGTTTGGAACGCTTCATTAGACAACTCAGTCATGTGGGTGGTTTAAGAGACATTGTATAGTGTTTTTGCCTTCACCAGTAAGGATGGTATAGATCATCCGTTCACCAAGGTAGGTTCTTCTTTAGATTTAGGGTGATTTCCTCTAAAGGAAATTAAAGGATATGCAACAAGTATGATGAGTGCATCATCCCTGTTTATGAATTTATATTTTTCTTAATTGATTTTTTCCTTCTTTTTAATGACTCCAGGTTAGGCTATCTAAATCATCTTATAATTTCTCCTTCACAACTACAACCAGTGAGTTGGACTTACATCAATTTCTCGTAGTACGGGTGCGAGTACAAGAGAAGCATGGCACAATTTACACTATTTTTTCGTCTCTTTAAATCCCAACGAAGTTCCACCAACTCGACGCAAGGTCTAGGTATAACTACAATGAAGAAGAATAGAAATATGTTTGAGTTTTATTCCAATAGTGTGAAGAACTTCAAGGAGCAATATGATATGATTACCTCCTTACCGAGGTGGCTCATGCTAACATATGGGACATGAAACTTGAGTCGCCTTTTCGATGCTCGAGTTAATTTTCCATGTTTTGTTGTTAGATTCATTGCTTGGTGGATGTTTAATCTTATATCTACAACCTAAACAACTTGTCCTAAAAACAGACATACTTGAAGAGGAAATTTACAGGCTTCTTTGAGGGTTTGGGTTTCTATGACGGCGTTTCTCTTTTGGGGTGCCGCCAAACAAATAAAAGAAATGGTTCATAGAAACATGTTTGTTGGTAGAATCCATTAATAAAGAGAAAATAAATTTTATATTTGGTTATTGACATAGAATGTATAATTCTTTTCTTAAATGCTTTCTTGGTGACTATTTTCTCAACTTTCTTATTTTCTGGTTTGTAGATAAAATGAAATGTCACCAAACAATGTTGCAAATGAAAAGGAATCATAGGGTTGTCCCTTGGCTTGCAGGGGAAATAAATATGTCAGTTATTAGAACGGTTCCAACTATAGAGGTCCTCTAACAATCTGTACATACTCAACTTTTTGATCATGGTTCAAATATAGGTATATAAATCTCCTTACCAGCTCGTGATGGAAGGTGCTTTATGCGTGTTGTAGCATGTGTTTTGAGGCATTCCTTCCATGGGTTCTGCTGTTGAAATTTCTTTATGTTGTAGACCATCTGGAAAAAAACCTCAGATGGTTGGATGAGATAAGGGGAGGCCCTACTCTGGTGGAGGTTCAACATTGACTCTGGCCCGGTCCTTAGAGGCTTGAGGAAATTTTCTATTTCATTTATGAAGAAGATTATGCATACTTATCGAGCAAGGCCAAATATGTTCTTCAGGAGATGGTGGCAGGAATAACATACCAAGCACGAAGGGAGTCAAGTATTTTACCATTTCGTGCTACTAGGGGAGGATATGTATTTTTATTTTGTTGTTTCCGATGAGATAAATAAGTGCTTCATGAATTCATCAATGCTCTAACTATTAAGAGGGACTGGTATATAGACGAACTCACAAGGGCGAGTAGTCCGCTAAGAGAGATATGAATTGATGTGCATACTTTTGGGTACCCTCACTTACTGGTTGAGAGAGTACAATCACTTGTGCAAGAGATGAAGAAGAAGAATGATGATCCTCTTGGGTAACATTATCTAAAGCTTAGACCACTCTTAATGAGTCAACTTAAGCATTTGACTCATCCATTAAGATGATATAAGAGTTGGAAGTGTCTTTTAGCAAGGCTCAGGAAGGTTGGAAGAAGGATGAGGACAATCTTCAGGATATGAATATTAAAAACCTTGAGTTATCCAAAGAGTCCTTAAAGTCGTGCAAGATAATTTCTCGGTTTTGTAGGTTTCTTTTGAAAATGCCTTGCAATAAGTGGAATATTTTCATCCTACATTTCATATTTCACGAAAGCATATTCGTCTGATCAGGAGATGGTGGATGAGAAGACGATTATCGTCGGGGATAAGTCGGATTCGTAGTCTCTTGTATTTTTTAAATATATTTAGGGATGTTCTTACCTTATGTAACATTTGGGGCATAATAAATTCCATGGTTGTGGCTTTATAACATAGTTCTCATTTTATTTACTTATCGTCTCTTTAATTCCCTAAGTCTACTTCTCTATTAATTGGGTGGTGTCTGAGGTCGAATACAAAGTTTAATTACAACGACTCCATAGCTAGAATTCAAGTTCATTCTCAAAGTTTTATTGGACGTCTTGGGGGACCGTGCTCGCCCAAAATTTCAAACAACCGTCTATTCCCCCAAATTCTACCGCTACCTTTATGAATCAGTTAATGTATTCTCACATGATTGCTTTCTTTTTCGGCAGGATCATATTGAGTACAACTATGATAACAGGTTTCCGCTTTTGCGTCGTGAATTAGATGGTGAAAGAATCACATAACTTATTCACAGAATTTATGCTTATGTTGGGGAGGGACTTGAACTAGGTTATGAAGGATCCCTTAAGTGTTAACATGAACAACTAACATTTTACAACTCCATGAGTGTTATTATAGTACAGCTTGTTATGTATGTGTTCAATATGTTCGTTTGGATCCCTTATTCTGCCATAACTCTCTAGCTTCTGAGGATTTTCAATAGATTTTGAGATCTTGCTATCGAGGATCCATCTTAAGAGTGGGTTGTTCTTTAGATTACTAGATTGTGCTTCAAATTCATGTAGATCTCCCTTCTAGAAGTGGTGTTATGGTTGTTAGTAATGACAAAGATCATTGTGTAGCGTGTGGTTTACGACCATTCCTCTAGAACCATGAGGTAGAGTCGGGTGTCTTCGACGCAAATTAGGGCCTAGAGATCTAAGGGCCTCTGTGTTTGGTAAAGCAATGTCAACAAGGAAATTTTTTTCTTCGACTCTCTGATGATCGTGTGGAACTGTCTCATGCACGGAATTATGCTTGGGAGAAGTCACCTGTAATTTTTCTTCAATTCGAAGCATCTTCTCAGCGAGGAAGTGTGAATTATGTTATTGCAATAGGTTATTGGCATTGTTCAGCAAATCGTTTTCCCCTTGTATGCCTAAAATATATTGGAATTGATGGATACTATGGAAAATTTCATATTTAGGAATTATAGGTTGTGATGAATGTTACTTCAATGTTTGACCTAGGAGTGGCTGTAGAGAAATTTGGGAGGTTGGAATATCTTAGAAGGTCCCTTGTCCAACTATTGTAGGTGCTAAATTTTATGGCGTTGAAACTATAGGATGAGCAACTAAGACCAAAACATTTTCAATCGACAGAGGAAGTGAAACCTTCCTCATTGGGTCGGGAATGTTAGTTGCAGTAGTAGTCCTAGTGTTGCCGTTACATGTAGTGGCTGAGTGAGTTATTGTCATTCATGATATGATAGTAGGGAATGGACCAACATTCTTTATGAGGAAGACATTGACGTTTTGGATTCGTGGCGGTTCTTTATGGAAATTTGTGAGAATTTGAAGTCGATTCCAATAGATAGCGACATTGTTCCAAACTAGAAACAAAATTGGTAGAGATCGAATGGAATGGAGTTTTGGTGCAGTGGAGTGAGATTTTGGTACAACTTTGTGGGGATGGACCTTTAAGATCACCTAAGTAAATGAATGAGTTAGAAAATACTATGAATGTATGAATGAAATAATAACAAAAGTGACACATGTTAGACTTTATATTACATGGGTGGTTAAAGTCGTCCCCGTAAGATACGATGCCTCGCGCAGAGTGTTGTTCAATCAGATCTAACGATGAGACACTACTATAAATAATACATTATATGACAAGATTTCACCTCGACCTACAAATAACTGAGGTATATGTTCTGGAGAGCCATGTAAAATTTTTTATAAATATATACAACATATTCTCTCAGTTTTTGCGAAAACCGAGGGAATAGATTTATCAGGGAACTCGCGAATCTTAGTTACTGCATTTTCTGATTTTTATTTATTTTTCAATTGGCTTAGGGAACAAGTGTTATATTTTCTCAGTTGGCGTCTTTTCTTTTCCCCTTATTTATTTATTTATTTTGAATTATGAAATTAATATTTTCAAATGCCCTTATTTTTCTATTATTATTATTTTTTAAAATTTGTAAATTCCCTCGGTTACTTTTCCCAAATGAGGGGTAATATCATTTGCATGAATTTCTCAAAACATGGTGCTTTTCTATTTTTTTTTAATTTTAAATTAATCTATTCACTTTGTTACCTTGTATATTCGATGTGATAGTAGTTTTGCATGATTACTTCACATACTAAACTCTAACTATTCATTTGCCTATCAACACTCCTCGTTTCATCGTCATTCTATTAAACAAAACCCTGGGAAATTTTCATCTTCATTAAAACTCATATTCCACATCTCATCCAACACGACTCTTCCAACATCAATGAACATCAACTCTTCCAACCTAACTCGAACGAAGCTTCATCACTGATCTCACCTGATCAGGAGGGCCTTCCAAGGTCTTGGTGAATGGGCCGGAGAATGAAATGAGAGGGGGGTGTACCTGCAAGGTGCTCCAACGCTTAAGTCAGAAAAGGTACAGAATGAGATTATCAGAGTGTGAGTTAGCATACCTGCCCCTTTGCCATGAAAGGGGTATTTATATTGAGCCCCCAGCGCTGGGCCAAGGCTCCTAATGGGCTGGATTAGCTAGGCCCAAGGAGGAGCTGCCAGGGGACGCGTAAGAAGCGTTAAGACCTAGACCAAGGTCTGCCCCCTGGTCCAACTGCCCCTATCCCTAAGGAGACAATATAGGGGAGTTGGGTGACGTGGTGAGTGGGATGCCGTTATGGCTCTGCCCGACACAACTTAGGTGCCCGCGGCGTGGGTTGACGATGAGTGGATGGAGATCATATGAGGAGGACCCGCTCGTTGTCCGACACGTATTTAAGGGCCCGGGGAGACATTCTCCGGGCGGACGGTCGTTCACCTGACGTGTCCTCGTGGTCGCTTGGATACGGTCGTTTGGACGTGGGCTTGGCGAGCATTGGGCCGTGCCGTGCTAAGTGTCGTGGCCCAGTCCAGAACAGGAGCCCCCCAAGTCGAGTCTCTGAGCCAGAGAGATGACTTATGTTTCAACTAAGGGTTCCCCGAGACGATGGGGAAGCTTGATCGTTAGACAGGTGAGGTCGTAACAGGCCTATTCATGACTGACATTTCTCCGGGAATGTCGGGGATGGAGGTGATCGGTTGATCTGCACCTTCCTTGTAGTAAACGCGGGTATGGCGCGGGGAGGAGGCGTCTTGGTGAGTCGAGGAGACGGACAGGTGCTCGGGTCGTTTCAGCTTCTTGTCTTTGATAGACGTGTCTCACGATTAGTGGCGTCGCTTCGTTTCGCGCGCAAAGACGGCGTAGGCAGGCTAGGCAATGATGACCTAGCGTGTTGGTCCACGTGCCAAGCCCTATAAAAAGGGGTTGAGTAACTTCATTTCTACCTTTTTCTCGCTCATACGTTCACCGGAGATCTCCACCTTCTCTCTCGTTTGCTTGCTCGACCGTCTGGACCGCCGTCTCCGCCCGTCTTCCTATCTGAACCACCGTCTTCTGTTCGGACACCACCGTACCTTTTCAACTTAACTATGTCAGGTATGATTTTCCACTGTGACCCATTCTTTTTCCTTGTTGTTTTCTGTCAAACGCATGATAATGTTGTAGAAATGTGGTTAGGTTTAACTTGGGAACAGTGTAGTGGACTGTAGGTGTATATTAGATGGTAGAAAATAGGGTTGGGATCCTACTGTACCGGGCACAAACTTCATATGCCGGGCAATACTTGCATAGGCTGTATGAAGTTTGTGCCCGGTCTCCATAGAATGCGCGCGCCGCCGAGTTGAGCGCGGTTAGTGTCCGTCGCCGCTACGCCCTTTCACTTGACCTGCGGTGGAAGGGTGGATTTGATATGACGTCGAATTCACTCTTTCTGTCTGCGTTTCAGGTGCTACCGGGCGCTTACGACCGAGGAAGGAAGATTCTGGGTCCTCCACCGAAGACGCGACAATCGCTCGTCTCCCTGTCGGGGATGGGAGTGTCCGAGATGGTACCGAACACGCCTCCTCTTCCGGGCAGGTCGACTTCTCCTGGGTTGCGGACGAGCCCTTGGAGGAGGAATCCGACTTCTGTGACGAGGCCATCACTGCTCACGCTATGGTCGAGACCATAAGCCGGGAGGATCCACCAAACTGGTATTGCTGCGCCCCCAAGGAAGAAGACCGCATTTGTCACCATTTCCCGGGGAAGCAGTTCACCATGTATGAATTTGCTTTTCGCGAGGCGGGGATTAGACTGCCCTTCAACTCCTTCCAGATGTCGATCTTCAAGTGGCTCCGGCTGGCGCCGTCCCAACTACATCCTAATGCCCTCGCATTTATGCGGGCATTCGAGTTAGTTTGCCAGTTCCTCGGCATTGGTTGCACCCGGGCTCTCTTCTTCCACGTTTTCCATCTCCAGAGGTCCGGTTCCCATGGTCGCCACAGTTGGGTTTCTTTCAAGCAGCCCGTGCGTCTGTTCAAGACGTACGAGGACTCTGTTCGCCATTTCAAAAGCCGGTGGTACGTGGTGATGCCGATTACCCGGGCTGCCCTTCACTCTCTATACTACTATCAACGGGAACCCAACGGGGAGGAGACGCTGATGTCGAAGATACCGCTGAGGTGGCAGCGTGATCATTTCGATCTCTCCACGGCGCATTACCGGGTCAAGTACGCGATGCTCGGCGAGGAGGATAGGCTCGCGTACAAGAAGCTGGTCGATTACGTGCAGAGCTTCAGCTTGGCGTTCTGGGCGAATCGACAGGGCGTGCCCTACCTGGATGAGGCCGGGGAGCTAATCACCGAGACGCGTTATATCAATACGAAGGCTCTGCTCGAGTGTGATACCGAGGAGGAAGCTCTGGCGTTATTGAGTAGGCAGACTTTGTTTAGCTTTTTATTTCTGTTTATGACTTCGGTCGCTAATGTTTGTGTGTAATTTATTTGCAGGTGCCATGCCCAATGCTCGTGATCGGGTGCTGAAGCTAGCGAATCAGGTCGGCGCTCCTGACCGGGTGCCCAAGAAGAAGAAGAAAACTGTGGCCCGTGTCTCGGAGACTGCTGGCGATGCCGGGGTCGGTCCCTCGCAGGCGGCGAGCGTGATTCCTTCCTCTCCTCCTCGGTCTAACCCGATCAACATTCCTGATAGCAGTCCGTCGCCAGCGGCTTCTCCCCTCCATAAACGGAAGCGTCCGGCTGGGGCCCTTACCAGGTCGTCTCCAGGAAGTTCGCATGGACCGGGCAGCTATCTTCTGCCTCCCTGCTATGTGGAACGGTCGTTCTTCAAGGCCGAGGAGTCGATTGCTGTGCCTGCGCCTGAGGCCAAGGCTATTCTGGACCAGGATGTTGCTGCCCAGAGGAAAGATCTGGCCAGGGATATTGCTGCCGTCATCCGGGTGATGGAGACGGCCATGGTTTTGACCGACACTTCGGTTTCCACCGCCTCGCTGGAGGAAGCCCTTTTGCAGGTTCGGACAGAGAACGAAAGACTATCTCAAGATCTGTCGGACTACAAAGAAGAGCATCAGCTGCAGGAAGGGCTGAGCCAGAAGCTGGAGGAGGTGGAAAAGGAGAGGGACCAGTTGAAGGCTGCTAAGGCGAGCCTGGAAGAGCAGGTGGTCGATCATCAGAAGCTGACCGAGGACAACGCCTACCTACGGGCTCAGGTTGAGTCTCTCGAGGGAAAGGTCCGTCCTCTGGCGGATGAGACCGAGGAGGAACGCGCCCTTGGTTCGCGCGGTGAGCTGCTAGGGCATATTCGGACTCTCAACCAAGATCTCGTGGCCTGCTTCAAAGAGGGTTTCGACAATGCTGTCGAGCAGCTCGGGCTTCTGAACCCTGAGTTGGTGACAGAAGGGTCGGCCTATAACTGCTGCGTCCGGGATGGTGAGATTATCTGCCCGTTTGAAGCGGAGGAGGAGCTGGGGGGAGAAGAAGAAGAAGAGGATGAAGAGGTGCTCCGAGCGGAGTCTTAGTTTATATGTTTTAGTTATCATGGCCTGCGTGCCTTATGTATTTTGGCCTTCGGGCGTTGTAATATGGCCTTCGGGCGTACTTGGCTTCGGCCGCTTTTATCGTTTCTAATGTATGAATATTTTCGTTATCATTCATTGTGCTCGTTTGTGTTTGATACTTGTTTGTATGAATTCGTACTCTGCTCGACTTTGTTGATCTCCTCGGTTTAGGGAACCGACGAAGTGTCGGGCTTTGTGCCCGTGGGTATCGAAGCCCGGGTCCGTTGTTCGAACCCTGGTCCCGAGGCTTGGGTCCTCCCATCGCGAGCTGGGTGCCCTGCCAGTCTTGGTACTTCGACGTTGAGCCTTGGTCAAGATCCCAACCGTCGGGGAGGGTTGTGTTTGTTATGTGACCCCGGATCGTTCCCGGGTCTCGTGGTTCCTCCCTGGGGTTTTGGGGACGAAGAGCGTGGTCGTACCTGCCACGTCTCCCCGTGGTGTATTTAGCTGTAATATTGTCTAAGTTTTTCTGCGTTCCATGGTCGAGCGAGTTGTTCTCCTTGTAGGTTTTCTAGGTAATAGGCCCCGTTGCTCGTTTTGTCGCGGACGCGGTAAGGGCCTTCCCAGTTGGCCGCCAGTTTGCCCTCTCTCGGGTTTTTCTGGTTTCTTCTGAGGACCAGGGTGCCGACCTGGAACTCTCTTTTTATGACTTTCGCGTCATGGCGTAGTGCTATCTTTTGTTTGAGGGTTGTTTCCCGGAGAGCTGCTTCGGAACGTATCTCCTCGACTAGGTCGAGCTCGGCTCTAAGGGTTTCATCGTTCATTTCCTCGTCTAGGGGCTCCTCTGTCCTCCTCGTTGGCGTCCGTATCTCCACCGGGATGACTGCCTCGGTGCCGTAAGTTAGTCGGAACGGGGTTTCCCCGGTGGTAGAATGTGGTGTCGTGCGGTAGGCCCATAGGACGCTATGTAGCTCCTCGACCCATGCCCTCTTTGCCTCGCCGAGTCTGCGTTTGAGGCCACGTAAGATTACCCTGTTGGCCGCCTCTGCCTGCCCGTTCGTCTGCGGATGCTCGACAGACGTGAAATGCTGTGTGGTGCCCAGGCTGGCGATGAAGTCCTGGAATCCTCCGTCCGTGAATTGTGTCCCGTTGTCTGTGACAAGTGCCCGGGGTATACCGAACCGAGCGAGGATGTTGCGTTTGAAGAACCGGAGAATGTTCTGCGCGGTTATTTTAGCCCCCAGCGTTACGTCCGCTGCGGGCATTGTGTGCCACCTGCTTTTCCTCGTATCTGATGTAGGCCTGGGCTTTATGCAGGAGCTCGTTTAAGGTGCGGGGAGGTTCGATCCCTACGGCTCTGCTAAGTTCACTGCCGGGTAAGAGACCTCTCTCGAGGAGATACTTCTTCATGTGCTCGGTGGTATCTACCTCGACAGCTTCCTGGTTGAATCGCTCGATGTATGAGCGCAGTGTTTCATTCTTCTTCTGCACTATGGCTTCAAGGGTCGCCTCCGTCTTGGGGTGACGACGGGAAGCTGTAAAGTGCCGGGTGAACATGGACCTCATGACTCTCCATGACGTAATGGACTCAGGGGCCAAGCTTTTGTACCAGGCCATGGCCCCTTTCCTGAGGGTCGTTGAGAACAGTCGGCATTTTAGGTGCCCGGTTATATCATTGCGGTAGTCGAGCATCGCGTTGACGTTGTCGACGTGATCGTCGGGATCTGTAGTCCCGTCGTACACAGCTAGGTTTGGCGGTTTCTCCATGCCTTTGGGGAGCGGGGCTTCCATTATTGCCCGAGATAGGGGGCAATGCAAATCTTCCTCGTCGCTCCTTAAGGGAGACCGTTCGTTGTTGTCGGGGCTGTGCCCGCGCCTTGGTGATGTTCTCGCTCGACCACCGTCACGATGGGCGCGTGCCCTGCTGGCGTGGGGTTCGGGAGAGCGACGTCCTCGCTTCTTCGTGGGCTCCGAACGTTGTTGTATCCTACTCACCGGCTGGGGCCGGGCCTCTTGTCGTTCGGCTTCGAGGGCCATGATTCGTTCGTGCTGCTGGTGGAGCATAGAACCGGCCTGATTGAGGGCATTCACCATGGCAATCATTACGGCGTCTCCTTCAACGGGAACGGGAATGGGATGAAATGTCTCTGCCCCTAAATTGTGGGCGTGAGAGGCATCTCCGTTGTTTTGGGGCTCTGGAGACGGGGTGGATGGATGACCGTCCCGAACGTCCGCTTCATGGGATGGCGGGCCGTCGTCCATGTTGTAGTTGACGAGGGGACGGCTGTGATCGCTATGTTGTTCTCCGGCCATGTTGGAAGGACAGAAATAAATGAGCTTTTGATCCTCGTTTGATGAAGATGGGGATAGCTAGTTCCCACAGACGGCGCCACTGATCTCACCTGATCAGGAGGGCCTTCCAAGGTCTTGGTGAATGGGCCGGAGAATGAAATGAGAGGGGGGTGTACCTGCAAGGTGCTCCAACGCTTAAGTCAGAAAAGGTACAGAATGAGATTATCAGAGTGTGAGTTAGCATACCTGCCCCTTTGCCATGAAAGGGGTATTTATATTGAGCCCCCAGCGCTGGGCCAAGGCTCCTAATGGGCTGGATTAGCTAGGCCCAAGGAGGAGCTGCCAGGGGACGCGTAAGAAGCGTTAAGACCTAGACCAAGGTCTGCCCCCTGGTCCAACTGCCCCTATCCCTAAGGAGACAATATAGGGGAGTTGGGTGACGTGGTGAGTGGGATGCCGTTATGGCTCTGCCCGACACAACTTAGGTGCCCGCGGCGTGGGTTGACGATGAGTGGATGGAGATCATATGAGGAGGACCCGCTCGTTGTCCGACACGTATTTAAGGGCCCGGGGAGACATTCTCCGGGCGGACGGTCGTTCACCTGACGTGTCCTCGTGGTCGCTTGGATACGGTCGTTTGGACGTGGGCTTGGCGAGCATTGGGCCGTGCCGTGCTAAGTGTCGTGGCCCAGTCCAGAACAATCACCATATTTTTTATATGTAACTCGCTTTATCTAGTGCTAGTTTTAGAAAATGGTGTCACTTACCACTGGGATGTTGATAAAAATCTTGTTTTTCTTGAATAGTATGAGTTTGAGAAAATTGTGTTACGTACTAACCACTAAAATATTGTTTTTTCTTAAATAGTGTTAGTTTGAGAAAATGATGTTATGTACTGATCATTAAAATGTTTTTTATTGAAATGTTTCTTTTCGTGAATAGTTTAAGTTTGAGAATATGTTGAATGTAGATTCTTAGGAAGTGTACCATTAGTAATATAGTTCATATCTGTTAGGTGCCTTAGCTTGTTGATTTGAGTAGTATACTTCTTGGTTTACACAAAGATGTGTGATCCGACCAGCACCCCTCATACAACATCTGCTACAACCTTGCTAGAACCTCTGTTAATACTAAAAAAAGAAAAATTAGATGTGCCATGATGTTGACCAAGGTGACAAAAGCCAGCGAAAATAGTGCTCGCTTCCCGATTATTTTTTGTCCGAGAACTAGTAAGCTTTATGTTGAACATGCTAATAGTTTCACTAATACAAATAACACTTTTTATGACGAAGCTTTCACCTCGAAATGCTAAAAACCAAGATTATAAATTCTGGTAGCGTCATGCTAATAACCTTTTACCTCGGTTATCCATAAAACCGAGGGAATATATCTATAAGGAGCGATATTGTATTTTTAGTATAACCTATTACCACGGTCTTTTGAAATAACCGAGGGAGTATAAATATTAGGTACACTTTGAATCCCGGTTACTACATTTTTATGTTTTTTTCAATTGTTTAATTAGTATTTCTCACTTGGCGCCTTTCCAGATTCCATTTTTCGTTGTTAAATTTTTTTCTAAGTTAATTAGTAAAACACAAATTCTTTGTTATCAATAAAAAATATTACACAATAATACAATTGAAAAGGAAAGGAAAAGTTTCATTGATAATCAGAGAAGCAGGACAATAAATAAATAAAAAAAATAGGACAACAGATAACAATTCAACATATTTAAACTTCTGACTCAACTCAACTTCAACTATTAATCCTGCTCTTTTTACCCTTTTAACTATCCCAAAATGAGAGAAAGTTTTAGAAAGAACTGTTCCATATGGTACGAGAAAAGTACAAAAGATGTTTGTCATCTGAAGTAAGCATTTCAAATTGTTTCTCTCTTGGACGAAGATTTGACACTAAAAGTTTATGTCAAACTTTTGCAATTGGGATTAGAGTAGTGGTACTGGTGAGGTTATTGTAGTTGGCATAAATTAGGAGAATGTGATTTGATAAGACATTGTTGAATCTATCGTTCAACACAACTACCTTTCTCTTCACACTTTATTGTCTGAGAAATAAGTGATGGAGTAATGGTGATAGGAAAGCCATATACATTAGATTGTATTAACTTAGCATCCTCACCAGATTGCATAACGGAGGCATTTAACCAGAAATTTGTTATGAGATTAATGTAGATGGGTCCATGAATCATGTCAAAGTAACCTTTCAACTTATGTTTGGAAATAGTCTTCATTAGATCAAAACCTTGGTCTTTTAAATCTTCGAAATCAATAAAAAATTCATTGATAACGAACAAAAGATTTTCATCTCCGTTTGAAGGTTTTTGTAAACATTTTTTTAATAAAAAGAAAAGATTTTTAAACTAGATTTGAAGACACAGAGATACAAAAATGCAATGAGACCTGAATAGTGTATAAATAATTTGAAAAAGAGGAAGTGAAACAATCAGAGAAACTCAAACGTCTCCTTGAACATCCAAAAAATACGTTACATTTTTAATAGGGATGATCATTACTATTCTAGTGATATAATTCAAAAGTGCGATAATCATTACTATTTTTTTAAAATATAAAAACAACATATTACCAGGGTTTTCTCATATAACCGAAGGGAAAAACTAGGAACCAACAATCCAGGAACCTTTCTTTTTTATTATATTTTTTATTTGTAAATATTATTCTAATCAATTAAATGTAAAATAAAAGAAAATCAAAGTTATTTACCTCGATTTTCAATTAAAATGAGGGTTAAAGTATTTTACCTAAATTAAACATAAAAAGCCATTAGTGATTATGTTGATCAAATATGTGTCGTTCGTTTCATGAGATATCAACACTCAAGACACTACCATTAGTGATCCGCATGATACATGAAAAACTTCCATGATAATAGCATATTTATGAATATGAATAAACACTTGAAACATATCTACATCCACCTCTTTGGGCTTGCAAGATCATTTGCCATGAAAAGATCGTTAAGATGGATGCAAGAGTAGAAAATTATTTTGGTTTAAGGTTTGTGTTCTTAACTATTTATTTGACCAAAAATCATTTATTTATCTAACCTTTTTTATTAACCATTTTTTTGTTTTATATCAGAAACAAATTCATGTGAGGTAAAGTCATTGAGAATATAGTCGCACCTAGCATTTGATCTTGCCCAAATATCAAGGAATCGAAGATCTAACATATCATCTTCATGGGCTAATTAATTTTTATTTAAATACTCTGTGTAAACAATATAATATTCTGGGTAAATATTGTAGTTTGTAAACAAATTATTTTATTAATATCATGTGTAAACAATGTAATGAGTTTTATTTTATTTTTTAAAATTATCTTACCCCTTGATTTGTGGATAAACCGAGAGGTATGAGGTGTTGTTTTTATAAATAATAAAAATGCAAATATTGGGGTTCGAACCCATGATCATATAACTTTACCCCTCAGTTTTTCACTAACCGAGGTGTTAAGTGACATCTTTTCATGTTACCCTTCATTATATCGTCTCGATAGCCGAGGTTACATCTCTTTCGCGTGCGAGGTTATAAGTGATATTGTAGTAGTGTTTTAGGGGTTACATGTTAGTACAAGGTAGAAGAAAAGTCAACATTTTGATAGATAATTGGCACGATGTTGACAATGATTTGAAAGATCAGTTATGGACCGATATTATTGTATTTATTTTAAATTTTATGATTTGTTTTACAAGTATAGATGACCATATATATGTTTTGTTTAATACTAATATTAACTCTATTATGTAAATGTAGGAAGTGTTTATTGTGCAAGAGGATGATATGCAGAAAAAGAAATGGATTGGATATGCTGGTGAGCGTTGGAGGGGCTTTATGACACATCTCACAAGTGATTATATTATAAATATAAATGGTAACTTAGCGACTTCATTTGTGATATATTCATATATTGATAAGAAAGTTTGAGAGGAGTTTGTCAAGTCTCACACCACTCCTGAATTCTTAGCTAAGAGCCAAAAAGAAAAATAAAATAGAGAAAAACATATATATATCCACATAGATTGTCTCGTGGAGGACATGATAAATTGGAATAGATAATGATTGATTAAAAAAGAAAACAAAGAAAACTAGAGCTGGAAGATCCTTCTAGAAGTCTTGATCATGACCCATCTTCACCATCACGCCATAAGAAATTGAAGAGGGCACATCAAAGACCATGAGGCGAGTTCATATCAGAGGCTACACACAAAGTTACTAAAAAGATTTTAATTAGATACTTTTCTTAACATTACTTATTTAAGTTAATTAAATTTGGTAAAGATGAAATTTTATATGTGTTGTAGGATTTACTAGTGGGAAAATCCAAAGATGGTATCTTTGTTCCACGAGAACGTCACGACATCTGGTAGAAGCAATTAGAATAGAATAGCATGGTGGGCATGTCCGTGGTCTTGGAAGAGGCGCTGGCTTGAAGTTATATTTTGGACCATCGCAAAAAAATAATGAAGTAATCCATAAGAAACAAATTAAAGAGATAGTTGATCAAATGGTAGTGGAGAAAGTACAAGAAGTATTAGAATTAGAGCGGGAGAAGTGGACTCAAGAGGCGCCGGAGTAATGGACTGAGGAAGCGCATGAGAGACTGACACAGGAGGAACTTGAGAGGGTGCATCTGGAAAAGTGTGAGAGGTTGTTGCAGGAGGTGCAAGAGAGATTCCAGAAGGAGCGAGAGAGGTTGACTAAGGAGGAGCAAGAGAAGTTGACTGAGGAAATGCAGAGAAGTGTACATGCGATGTGATTGAGGTAAGTGTAAGTTTGCTTTAAAAACTGTGTTGTATGATGTTGTTATTGTTTGTGTATTTAAATTTATCTATTATGTTACGGTTGTTTTTATGATGCAGCAATTGAAATCAAAGAGTGTACTCATCCATCCATATTCAGATCAGTTAGACATAGCTGAGAAAATTATTATGGGTGATGCAAGCACGAAAGGTGGTTGCACTGCCCCAAAATGCAATATTGACACCACACTACGTCAACTAGATAACATGCAAAGACTATTGATGATGATAGAGGATATGCCAGACATCTTTGATATAACATTAAAACATGAACTAGACTAATCTTATATACTTTATAAGAGTTGTATTTTGGAATTTTTGAAGGGAGATGATTGATTGGAGATAACCGTACTATAATTTTGGTGCTCGTAAGTATAATTTTTACGCAAATTTCATTTTATATTCATTGCTCTCATACTTTAACTTCAAGATTTGGCTTTTGCATTAACTTTTAGGTCTATGCATGAGATTTGTATTAAAATGGACTTAAGGAGGTATTGTTTCTTATACCTATTCAAAATTCTTTAAACAATGGATAGCAAACAATATCCAGACGTACATACAAAACAAGTTGATTAATGAGAACAAATAATGTTACATGGAACCGTTTTATCATGCGTAAGTATATATTAATTAGTGTTTTCTTTTATAAATCAGTTTTATACACATTATTAATTACTTCGAGTGTTTATGTAGTTCACAATGACAACTAGTTAATATATGTTTGAAGAAAAATATTATAATTATATTATGCTCATTACACTATGATCTTTATGAATCGATGCATGACATTTTGAGCGGGTAAGCGGTATTAATTGTAACACTCAAATTTTAGTTTTGAATTTGTTTTATTCACGTTTCATTTTTAACAACATTTAGAGCTATGAAGGATACAAACTTGATAATCGTAAAATAAGAGGTAAAAAGTCAAGGTTCTTTTTCCCAAAAGTAAGTATTACTGTGCTTTTTGATATTCTTTTATTTTCTCTAATATATTACTTGTGCTTTGTATGTATTAATAACTATATGAAATTTATTTGTAGAGGTGAGGACAACCCGACGATCATTCGTGTGAATACTATGTTATGAAACATATGTTTGATATTGTCAATAAAGACATTAGTAATTCAAAGCTTAAGCTAATTCATGCTTAAGGTATTAACTTTATCCATATGCATGTAATTCATATATATTTGTTAAATTAATATTGTTGTTGTTGTTAGCTTATCATAATTTAAAATTTGTACAAATTATAGGTGTTTAGCAATTGAACACCATATCCACAAGAAGATATATATGACATTCGATCACGTTGAGCATGTCGCTTCCTATCTCTTTATGAATCTCAACAACACTAGTTTTTCTTGGTTGTTATAAACATTGTGTATAAGTTTTATGTTTCACATGTATTTGGTTTTGTATTATGTTTTAAAATACGTATAGGTTCTCTTGTTGTACCATTTTGGATGTGTACATTTGGTTTTGTAAAAAATGTGTCTATATTTAGTTATGTTTCGTTATAAAATAAAATGTTATGATTTTTGTCACAGAATGTTATGTTGTGTTTCTGTGTAAAAAAATTACATACCCGTCAAATTGAGATTTAAAACAAAATAATAATGACAAAAAATAGGTTTTACCCCCTCAGTTTGTATTTCAAGCAGATGTAACTACTTTCTTTATCCCTTGAATATTAACAGAAACCAAGAGGTATATGACGCGCGCACCATTTGAGATGTATTCATATATTTATAAGAAAGTTTGGGTGGAGTTTGTCAAGTCTCCACCACTCCTGAATTCTTAGCTAAGAGCAAAAAAAAAAGAATAGAGAAAAACATATTTATCCACATGATTGTCTCGTGGAGGATATGATAAATTGGAATAGATAATGATTGAAGAAAAAAGAAAACAAAGAAAACTAGAGCTGGAAGATCCTTCTAGAAGCCTTGAGCACGACCCATCTTCACCATCAGGCCATGAGAAATGGAAAAGGGCACGTCAAATACCATGAGGTGAGTTCATATCAGATGCTACACGTGAAGTTGCTAAAAGGATTGTAAGTAGATACTTTTTTTAACATTACTTATTTAAGTTAATTAAATTTGGTAAAGATGAAATTTTATATGTGTTGTAGGATTTACTTGTGGAAAAATCAAAAGATGGTATCTTTGTTCCACGAGAACGTCACGACATCTTGGTAGAACCGATTAGAATAGAGGAGCATGGTGGGCATGTTCATGGTCTTGGAAGAGGCGTTGGCTTGAGGTTATATTTTGGACCATCGCAAACAAGTCATGAAGTAATCCGTAAGAAACAAATTGAAAAGATAGTTGATCAAGTGCTAGGGGAGAAAGTACAATAAGTACTAGAATTAGAATGAGAGAAATGAACTCAATAGGCGCTGGAGAAATGGACTGAGGAAGCACGGGAGAGACTGACTTAGGAGAAATATGAGAGGGTGCATCTAGAAGAGTGGGAGAGGTTGTTGCAGGAGGTGCGAGAGAGGTTGACTAAGGAGGAGCGAGAGAAGTTGACCGAGGAAATGTCGAGAAGTGTATCCGTGATGTGATTGAGGCAAGTATAAGTTTGCTTTTAAAAAATTGTGTTGTATGATGTTGTTATTGTTTGTGTATTTTAATTTATGTATTGTGTTACGATTGTTTTTATGATGCAGCAATTGAAATCAAAGTGTGTACCCATCCATCCAAATTCAGAATCAGTTAGACATAGCCAAGAAAGTAGTTGATAATTTTTTTGTGGGTGATGCAAGCACGAAAGGTGGTTGCTCTTCCCCCAAAATGCAATATTGACACCACATTACCTCAACTAGATAATATGCAAAGAGTATCGATGATGATAGAGGATATGCCATACATCATTGATATAACATTAAAATATGAACTAGAACAATCTTATATACTTCATAAGAGTTGTATTTTTGAATTTTTGAAGGGAGATAACTGGTTGGAGATCAGCGTATTATAATTTTGGTGCTAGTAAGTATAATATTTATGCAAATTTCATTTTATATTCATTGTTCTTATACTTTAACATCAAGATTTGGATTTTGCATTAACTTTTAGGTTCATTTATGAGATATGTGTTAAAATGGACTTAAGGAGGTATTGTTTCTTATACCTATTCAAAATTCTTTAAACATTGGAGAGCAAACGATATCCAAACGTACATACAAAACAAGTTGATTAATGAGAAAACCATTACTTGTGTATTTAAAATAAGAGGTAAAAAGTCAAGGTTCTTTTTCCTAAAAGTAAGTATTACTTGTGTTTTTTGACATTCTTTTATTTTCTCTAATGTATTACTTGTGCTTTGTATGTATTAGTAACTATATGAAAATTATTTGTAGACGTAAAGACAACCCGGCGATCATTCGTGTGAATATTATGTTATGAAACATATGTTTGATATTGTCACTCAAGACATTAGTAATTCAAGGGTTAAGGTAATTCATGCTTAAGGTATTAACTTTATCTATATGCATGTAATTTATATATATATTTGTTAATTAATGTTGTTGTTGTTGTTAGCTTATCATAATTTAAATTTTGTACAAATTATATATGTTTAGCAATTGAACACCATTCCAACAAGAAAATATATATGACATTCGATCACGTTGGGCATGTCACTTCCTATCTCTTTATGACTCTCAACAACACTAGTTTTTCTTGGTTGTTGTAAACGTTGTGTATAAGTTTTATGTTTCACATGTATTTGGTTTGTATTATATTTTCAAATACGTATAGGTTATCTTGGTGTACCATTTTGGATATGTATATTTAGTTTTGTAAAAAATGTGTGTAAATTTAGTTATGTTATGTTATAAAATAAAATGTTATGATTTTGCCACAAAATGTTCTGTTGTGTTTCTATGTAAAAAAAATTACAGGCCAGTCAAATTAAGATTTAAAACAAAATAATAATGACAAAAAATATGTTTTACCCCTCATCTTTTATTTCAAACAGACGTAACTACTTTCTTTATCCCTCGAATATTAACAGAAACTGAGAGGTATATGACGAGTGCACATACCTTTATTGGTCGAACCACATGAATAAACCAGATTAAACAAATAACTTGGTTGAATAAACCAGACTCTATAACAAAATTATATAGTTTTTAAACCGGTCGAACCAGATGACTCTGTCTTTAAAAAACATCATGACACTTATAAAATTTTAAATTTTCAAAATATCATTATTTGACAAGTTCATTCTCTAAATCTAAATTATAAACATAGTCTCACACACAATAAAATACTACAAAATACAAATCCAAATAAATTTTGAATAAAATTTAACTATATATTTTTTAAAATTATTAAAACGACATGGTATTATCTTAGAAAAAACAAATATTCAATCCGCATGTTTTTCAAAATCGTCGGTTCTTCAACCTTTAACAACTTTGATTGGTTTATATCAGTTCAATAATTTATCCGATCTAATATTTAAATGAGATTGGTGACCCTTCTTTTAAAACACTTTGGAAAGCTTGTGAATTATATTATTAGATTAGTTAGGTGAAGAGTCAAAGGTGTGTGCACACGTGTGCAAGATGTTGAAGCGCAAGAGCTAATATTAAAACCCAAACATATATGGCTTTTAGCTTCGTATTAAGGTTGGAATCAACTTTAAAAACAATAAGAAGTTCTTCTCATTCAACTTTGATTTGATAGTCCAAGTGTCACTCTTAAGACTTATTATATGGATAACTTGATTAAGAAAAATGACTTTATAATAGTACTACTTTGGTTTCTTAATTAGTATCGAGCATGTTGAAATTATAAATTAATGGATGGATCCCACGATCAGGCTAGCTTTTGACTTATAAAGATTCATCATTATTAATTATCTCACAACCAAACTTTAACCTAATGCTCATCAATTTTATAGCATAGTATATGACATTACATGCAGTGCTGCCGTCTTACTTTTTCTTTCTTTTTCATAAGTTTTACTCACTTCTGTTTCTAATATATATTATATTTTTATATTATGTTTTTAATTTTAAAATAAAATTATAAAAATAATATTTTGTTTTTAAAATTGTATGTTTTTATATATTCTGTTTTTAAATATATAAATTATATATATTTAACTATATAAAAATAAAAAAATTATAATATATGTTGTTTAACTGTATAAATAAAAATTAATATTTTCGGATTTTAACTTTACAAATGATAAAAAAAATAATATACATTCTGCTTTTAACTATATAAATAATATATGTATGTTTTCGGATTTTAAAATATATAAAAATTAATATAAATGAATAGTATATATTATTTATTCTGATTTTAAATATATATAAAAATAAATATTTTTGAATTTTTAAAATAAAAAATTATTAAACCTATTTATATGTTTTGTTTTCCTAAAATACATTGATATACGAATAATATATAAAAAAAACACAAATCAATATATATTTATATATAAAAACAAAAAATAATACATACTTTTTAGTGATGAGATCAAATAAAAATGGAGAAGCTTTAATCAGTCAACAGAGCTTAAGTCTTGATCAACTTTTTGAGTCTTTGTCAATAAATAAATGAAAAATTAAATAATAGAAAAACATAAAAGTAGAGTTTAACCTTAACAAAATTAAAAAATAATAATACCTTTGAGTGAAGTCCATATAAGATTAAGCTTTGCAAAAATGATGGAGTGGAGAAAAATGAGAATGAAGGCGGTGGTTTTTGGTGGAGGAAAAATGATGGAGGAGAGAAAAAAGTAGGAGGAAGAAGAAAATGGGGAGTAAAAAGAGTGTAAGGAAGGAATGAGAGGATTGGGAAAATGGAGAGAAGAAATGGCACTAAAAGCATAATGTGTGGGGAAGCGGTGAAGCCTAATAAATAGAGCATATTGCGTCATGAAATTCACGTCACTAATTTTTTAATCGTTGAAGGTTGTGACGTGAATTTCATGTGGCTATTAGTGACTTGAAAACTATGACACTACCCTACAAATGTCAGTCAGATACATTATACCAGTCAAATTTTCTCACTCAATATTTTTTTTGAAATTTGAATAGCGACGTGATATTCACGTCACAACGATTTTTTTAGAAATTTCAAAGTTCCCCTATGTGAAAAGTTGTCCTTTATTATTTTAAATAGTTCGTGGTATGTTTTTCACGTTGCAAAGCTACTTTTTAGCCACATGAATTTCACGTCACTAAATCACGTCTTCGGAGAGCATTTTTCTCGTAGTGTTTACTTCAGTTTATTAGCCGATGTAAAGAAGAATGTCATAGAAAATGTGTCATTTTTTTTGTACATCAATCGAGGGGAAACATTTACTGACCAAGGGTTCGATCATCAACAATTATATTTTTATATTTTCAAAGAGCACACAACTTTACCTCTCGATTTCTTTTAATATCTAAGATGAAAAGTTAGTATATACCTCAGTTGGGAGTTCCAACTGAGAGAAAAACATTAATTTTTACATAATTTCCATTTTGATATGTATATACGCACATTTTGCGACAAAATATATATATTCACGTATTGTGACATGTTTTTAATAGGCAGCAAACCAACCAGGCAGTACATATACACATTTTGTGACAGAATAGACATATTTTTAACAAGGCATCACATACATTATTTACGACCAACTCAAAAATTGCACACATACATTTACGTCATACAAATCCAGGTTACTAGGAAAAGTTGTATGAGAAGGTAGTTTAAATCATCATGAATATAGGAAGTAACGGACCCAACGTGAACGAATGTCATCTATATTTTATGGTTGACATAATATCTTTTTTGGTCTTGTATCTTAACATTGAGGTTTATTTTGGTTCCTTAACTAAAAAAATATTTATATTGGTCCCTTAACTTTTCAAATAGTATCATGTTAGTCCTTTTTGTATAATTAGCAATGGAAAAATTCAAGAATCGGTCGCTAAATTCGTTGATAATTTGATGAAAAGGACTAACATGACACATTTTGAAGCATTAATGAACCAATATGGATCTTTTTTAAGTTAAGAGACTAAAATGAACCCCGAACAGGACTAAAAAGGGTATTAAACCTTTTATTGTTTGAGTTGTTTATTATCATTGAACACCAATAAGTTCAATTATAAGTTGAGAGTGCAACCTAAGAGGGGGGGGGGGGGGGGGGGGGGGGGGGATATATCTTTGTTCCATTTTCCAAAGAAGGGTAATCCAGACTCCTCATCCCGCAAGAAATTTCACTGTGTTAGAAAATGTTACAACCTCACCCCAAGATTCTCTTAACTTTTTAACACAATTAAGAGGGCATACCATTTTCTGATTTTACAACACAAAGAGAAAGAATCCTACTTTTTCTTAAACACACTTGTTTCCATAAACAATAGTACAAAGTTACAAATAATTAAGTATGAATTTGAATACATGAGAATTTTGATAAATTACAAAGTTTGAACTTTTGTCCTCCCTTTCAATATAAAAAATTAAAATTAATAACTCTAAGTGCTCAAGAAACTTTTCTCTGATATGCAAAAGTTATGCAGTAAAGTTTCCAAGAGTTTGAAAGTTATGGTAGAAAATTGTTATTGAAAGAGGTAATTTGAAATGTGAAAAATTATGTTATTTATAATCATAATATACCTTTCAGAAACAATGACAATGTTTAAAAAACTACCATGAGAATTTGAACTGATTTAGGAAAATGCACCATGATACGAAGCAACGAAAAGGTATGAGAATGCTTCCGAAAATTCGCGTTGCTTTTGGTGACAATCTAACGTGGTTGCTTTTAACGTTCAAAAAATTCCAAATTTTGCACATGATAATCGATTGGTCTAGACATGACAATCAATTCTTCTTCTTCTGAAAACGAAATTTTTGGCCCAAGGGCTTCATGACAACCGACTGTGTTTATAAGGCAATCGATTGTTCCCTTTAGAAAAATGAATTTTTGCGAAGAAACACATAAGAAAAGGAAGTAAAACTTGTATGATTGCTAGGTTCTTTTAAGAATTTTTTAGATGAAATTTTGTGAGTAACTAAAGCTTATAAGTAATGAATTTCATGTTGTACCTTAGATTAAATTTGATCTAATTCCTTGAGAAACCATATCTTGACCAAGATCAAACTTGTGACGTTTTTAACCTTGACTTGAGCATAAATGATTTTTTCCTTCTTTCCAGATATTTGTCTTCATCAAAATATAATTCAATTAGAAGCTTGACTTCACAATCTCCCCCTTTTTTATTATGAAAAATTCATACTTTATATTTATGAGTTTTACTGAACAATCCTTCTAAGATAAGTGTCTTTCCCTTCATCCATGAATACTTTGAGTTTTCAACTTAATATTACTTTGAAAATTATTGATGTACCTTGATGAAATAGAGTCAAGGAAACACAAACGTATGTATCCTTATCCCCTTTTTTACATTATCAAAAAGAAGGAAAATGTGGATAAAAGTAGGAGGAATTTCAAGAATAAAGGTACACAAACATAACATAGATACTAAAAATAAAAAATATTAAACTTAAGCATAATCAACCAAACATGCATAATATAGAAAGCATCCAACATAAGTGTAAATAAATACAAAGATAATAAAGAAGTTTTAAACAAAATAATTTAAAGATAATATCTCAAAAGCAAATGAGCTTAATCAAATCCTCAATTTTGGTTCATCTCTTCATTCTCCTTCCCCCTTTGAAGAGATTCCAACGGATCCATCCTACTCAATAGCCCACCCAATTCTAGATGGATACTACCAAACAGTTTATTCATGTTCCCAAATTGTTGCACCATGTAATTTGTAAGCATTTAAGTGGTTGGTCTAAAGGGTACATCATATTCTTCATGATGAAGAAGAGGAGCATCTTCTTGAGGGTCATCTTCTTGAGGTTGACCATCATTTTCTTCTATGTAAGTGATGGTCTTTACTCACTTTTCATAGGAAACACCCATCTTCATGTTGATAATTTTGATGCTAGTTTTATTTTCCACTCCAAACATCTCAAGGAAAACTTCATTATTGGTATTGACATTACAATACTTGCATATCTTTGAGAGAAATCGTCCATAAGGGAGACCCATTGATTTTTCATTATGTGATAACATATGACACATAATCACATATGTCCAATTTACATAAATATTATATTTGATGGCATACAGAAGGTGCATCTTAAAATCAGTAATGGAGCAATGGTTTGAGTACCTAGGGAGCAACACATAGCACAAAAATAATGCAACATTTGATCATCAATTGTCAATTGGCAGTTGATCAAAGATTACATTCCAAGATAACTCCATTTATGCATTTTCTTTTGTTACAAAATTCTTCCTTAAAAACTCTGTTGATACTATAACAAACAATTTCATATTATAGTTATGCCAATTTGGATCATAGTTGGTCCTTATTTCACTATTAACATAGGGAATTTTCAAATTTTCTCTAAGTTGCATAACAGATAAAGAAATTGGTACTCCTTTGACTGAAGAGGTCAACTTGTTGTTTTTTAGAGTCAAACTGCAATGGAAAAATTTAACCAATTCAGGAAGGTAACAACCATAGTTAGTGACTAAACCATCTAATCCAAGAGATGCAAATATTTTTTTAAAGGGGAAACATTCAGAAGGAAAAGATTTAAGATCGCCGTATTTAGGGTTAATGAGTTTCTTGTTGTGAAAGTGTTCCATAAATCGTTCCTTTTGACTTGGAGAGGTGAGAAGTATTGAGAAATCTTGGTGAGAGTCCTTGAACTTGATGCCTTTTCCTTTCCCATACCTTTTTCTTGAGGTGCCATTGAAGAGATTGAAGAAAAAGTTGAAGCTTTTTAATGGATTTTTTGTGTTTTTACGGAGGAAGATGAAGCAAAAGTGAGAGCTTTATATTTTCTCTTGAATAAAATTCGCGAATGCTAGGGTTACCAAAAGAGAGATAGCCTTTTTTTTTTCTTTTAAAGTGGGGAAAGAAAATGTTTTTATTGGACCAAAATTTTTTGAATGATTAAATTTTTTATAAAAAAAACACACACTGATAATCGATTGTCTAAGCCCTACAATCAGTTGCTGGAAAGCTATTGCCAAGAAAAAACCTGGGAAAAATCAAATAACAAATGATTGTCATACCAACACCAATCGATTGTCCCTGAGAGTCTATTTCGAAAAATTGAAAAATATTCAAATACCAATCGATTATTCATAAGCATACTTTGAAAAAGTAAACTTATAACTTCAAATAAGCACACAAAACATATTATAAGATACTTTAAATATATATATATATATATATATATATATATATATATATATATATATATATATATATATATATATATATATATATATATATATATATATATATATATATATATATATCAAAAACTTAACATGTAATCAATAACATGAATATACATACACAATTCACAAATGCTACTATGAATTGATCAAGTATCATAATTAAGGATGGATGGCATGTACCTTGAATATTTCTTGAGGAATATTAATCAATCATCATCTTCACACATGAAGTGAATACCTTATGATCTTTTACACATCATTTTTCATCCGGAAATGTCCAGCTCTCTTTGTATCTTATAGAATGGTTCTTTTACTAGTAACTTTGTGAAAATGGATGCTAATTGAATATGTGTATTCATGAGAGTGACTTTGACATCTCCTTTAAGAACATGATCTCGTAGAAAATGATGTTGTATGTCTATGTGTTTGGTTCTTGAATGCATGGCCGGATTCTTAGTTATGTTGATTGCACTTGTATTGCCACACTTTAAGGGTTGTCGTGACCATATCTTAGTCGTTTATTTTAGGGGTTTTATCGATATTTTCCATTTCCCTCTCTAGGAATAAATAAATTTCAGTGGTGACTCTGTTAGTGCATCCCGCAAGTGTGGGATTACGCTTTGTGAGCGTCATATTCTTTTTCTTGGTACAACAATACCTTTCTAGATTCAACACCAACACTACCACCTCAACCAAATGTAATAAATAACCCCATCATTGACACTTTCATGGAACATATCCAAAACAATTCCCCCTCTACTAATGACTTCTCAAATAAGACTATTGCAGTCTCATCTGACTCTGAGGATGAAGTTGAACTTGAACTTGATGTTGATGAACTAGTGTTATAGTTCGAGTCTGAAATAAATGATCGTCTACGGTCTTTGACGTAAGTTTGCACAAATTATGTCAACCCTGCTGAGAATGATGCTATCTGTTCTGATTTCAGATGATGGATCAACTATCGCTCCTGGAAGCTAAGAGAACTTTGTTTTAAATTTGCTCAGAAGAAATTCCATGAGAAACTTTCTGGTATCATGAAGCCACTTCTGGAGATGTTCAAACTAAAACTTCCCCCTGCACCAGAAGTTGAACAAGAAATTGAAGTCTCCTCCTCCTCCTGAACAATAAGTTATTTCTCAATCTAAGATTGGAACTAGTTCTGGGACGAAACCTTCTGAATCTGAATCTCTTCCTTTAGTGCTGGAGACTTTGGATGAACTAAAGCAAGAGAATGAAGTTGTTATGCCTTGTTTGTAGAAACAAGATGACATGTTCAAGGAACAAGATCAGACTAACACCAAGATCGATGGCCTGCTTCAAGTAATTCTCTCAAGACTGCCACCTCTAACCTAAAACTTAAAACATTTGTTTTCTATTTCTGTTAAATGTATTTTTGTGTGCTTCTCTGTATCATTATCTTTTGATATCAATTATATTTCCTTTTCTTGTTTATATTCCTTTATCTTTTTGATTGATGACAAAGGGAGAGAAGAGTATATATGATTTTGATATACTTATTTTCCTTTTTAATCCCAAACATCTAACTCTGACATTTATTTTTAACATCTGACTTTGATAATTCTGAATGATCTAGGAACTTCAAAAAAGTTCACCAATGTTATTAAGAAGAACTTTTAACCAGTCTATCCAGATTTTAATTTCATAGTTAACCAGATTATTTAGAAGTTAGTTTTCGAAAGAAGAAACATAGATATGACTTTGAACCAAGCTTAAAAGCTTAACCAGACTCTGATACAAGACATACAAGACAAATTTTGATAACCATACTTTCTAATAAAATCCAGACTCTGATAAGGAATCAAGAATTTCTAACCAGGCTATTATATTTCATCAAGCTTTGATTAAACCTGGCTTAAAAGCTTAACCAGACTCTAATGCAGACAGATTCTTAACAATGAGACTTTCTTATAGAAGGAATCAAATAACTTTAATCAGAAGAAATTTTAACCAGGCTTTCTTGTACAGGGAAGTTCTTACTTTCATGTTGATTGAAATGTTTTATGTATTACAATTATTTTGAGTCTTAAACTCAGGGGGAGCTTGCAAACCTAACTCTGAAGATTTAAGTTGAGAAATATTTTTTATAGTATAAAACTCAGGGGGGGCTTACAAACCTCACTCTAATATTTTTTATGTGATTAAACCTAGTAAAAATTATTCATCAAAATATATGGTTTTGCTATCATCAAATTAAAAGTGGGAGATTGTAATAACACTATTTGATTCTGCATATGGCCTTATGTTATGATGATAACAATACATAGATTCATAAAGAACAATTTTGTATCCTAATGATTTTGTTAAGTGTGCAGATGCTAGATACAAATTTTGACTTTGAGGAAACGGCGTATGACGTCATCAGACTCTGAAGCCAGTGCACTCTGACTCTGAGATGTGTGTTCTACAATGATAATCAAGCTCTGGATTACTTAGATCAACGCTTCTGAACATCGCTCATCCAAAATTTCGTGTTATGATTCTGACAGGAGAAGCCTCTGAAGTTGTCAAGCTCTGAAGTCTTACGCTCAACAACTCTGAGATCAAGCTCGAAAGACTCCAAAGACCAGGTTCTAAAGACTATGAAGACAAGGTTCTGAAGACTCTCTCATACAAGCTCTGATTCTTCTTCTATGTATGCTTCATCAATTATCTATTTGAAGCCTCTGAATAATTGAAGATAAGATCAAAAAAATTTACGTGAGAAAATAGTACACAGTACAAGATCAATATTCCTTCCACTACACTAACTTTGTGGGAAAATGATTATACTATTATACCAATGTGTCTCCCATTTTCACAGATCATTAGGCAAGGATACATCTATATTTGTTAATTTTATTTATGTCCTCCAACAAATCTTTTGATTGCCTATATAAAAGAGTCTTTAAAGAATGGAATAGTACTAATTGTGAGAAAAGATATACTACGTGAACATTGCATTATGTGAAACTTTTGAAAGAAAAAGAAACACACAAGGAACATTTTGTTCATAATCTTTCATAGAAAACATTTATGTGCGTAAATCTTTGTAATTCATTCGTGTAATCTGCTTTCTTAGAAGCATCGTGTAACACACTTTGTATCTCAATCATTGTGATTGTGTTTCCTTGAGTGACTAGGATATAGTAAGAATTATTCAAGAAGACATTGATAGTTAGTCTTGGTGGTTGTAGTCAAGTTTGGTTATAGTGGATTAAGTCCTTGTGATAAGGCGAAATCACCTTGTCGGATGGATTGTAGGTAGTTTTGTTAACAGCGAACTTGGATAAAAATATTTGTTTTCATTATTTTTATTCTAAGTTCTCTCCTTGCTGTTTTGGGTAGCAAACAAATTTCATTCTAGAAATCCTATTCAAACCCCCATTTTTTATGTTTTCGTTACCTTCATCACCTTCCTCATTTTAATTCTCCCCTTACACATCTAACATCGAAAGATCCAACGATTATTGAAAACCTCCTGACTCCTTAACCCTCTTAGCCAAAACTTCTTTCTATTTCAATTAAATCAATCTCTCGAACACGGAAGGATTTTCGGGGGGAAAAGAAAACTCAACCTCTCTAAAAAGCATTTCGTTGGCTAGAAGTAAACCTCGAAAGATCATCAACACGCTCATACAGAAAACTTGAATGAATCACTTGATGAACCAAAGAAAAAACTATTTATTTGAGATTGAGATTGTAGGGATGAAACACGAACCCTATCAACTTTAAAAAATATTATTTTAGTTCTTCCTAAAAACAGCTCATCTATTCTACTGTCAATATTATCTGAGCAGTTAACAAATATAATAAGCAAGCTTATTTATGAGATACATGATCACTAGTATCTTGGTTTTAATGGTGTAATAATAAGTAAGCATAATAGGAAAGAGTAAGAGAGTAACTAATGTATTCTAATATCCACCATAGAGAGTAATTCTTATGTTTTATAAATAAGTCAATCATATTCCACCAATCATTTATGATAATCGCAATTTATATATAAATCATAGTGTTTGATTGAAATGAAATTGAAAGGATATAAAGGCGAGGATGTTCCAAAACTTGAAATTAAAAAGTACTAGTGTTGTTTTGTTAATGGCTTCATTCTAGTATATTTCTTCTCTCAGGGTCAAAATCAAAAGCGTGTGGGTGGTTGTAATGTAGGGTACGTGAGATAGAAGATCTCTGAAGAACTTAAGCTGCTTTCCAATCTTTTCACTATATCATTGTCAATAGTGGTCACTTCATTTAAAAAACCGTTAACTTCTCTCTCCAAAATCCCCACACGCATTTGCATCTTAAATGCACTAATCATATAATGCTCCTTCTTCTTACGACAGACAAATATACGAAGTTTCTTCTGTAATTTAAATCATAGGAACACAGAACATGAAAATTCCTTCAATTCGAGTACTACTCATCAACTACTTCGTGTAAATAGCATTATAATGTAGTAAACCATATTAAATATTCACACTTATAACATTATTTCTATATTATAAACATGAATCAACCCATTAAACCGACATTTTAAAAGGCATTGAATTGAACTATAAAATAGAAGAAAAATCGACCCTCCCTACCAACAACCATATATTTTCCGCGTGATCTGGCAATGTACAGTTGTCACATGCAGTCAGTCACCATCAGATTAATCTATTTTTGTAAGAACCAGTACAATGTCAAATATGAATAACAATAAGAATTCTATTTTATTTTTATCCTATAGTACGGTACTTTAATGTACTCTCTAACTCTATATATAGGGCTCAGTTTTCTATCACAAACTCAATTCAATCAACTGCTCTCTATCTATATATCTGCTCTCTCTCTTCCATAATATTCTTTTTTTCTTTCTTTCTCTTACTAACAGAATTCAATTCATAATTAATATGGGTCTTGAGATAGAACAAACTTATGTTCAGCTTTCAAATATTGCACTTTCTGATACTCATGGAGAAAACTCCCCTTATTTTGCTGGATGGAAAGCCTATGATGAAAACCCTTATCATGAGTTTACCAACTCTTCTGGTGTTATACAAATGGGATTGGCTGAGAATCAAGTATGTCTATGTTAACATAATATCATTCTTTTCAAGTTAATATCTATAGTTCTATTCAAGTAAATCTAACTAATTATGTAATTTTTCCAGGTTTCGTTCGATTTGGTAGAAAAATACTTGAAAGATCACCCTGAGGATTATAAAGGTTTTAGAGAGAATGCATTATTTCAAGACTATCATGGTCTTATATCCTTCAGAACTGCAATGGCAACCTTCATGGAACAAATAAGAGGCGGTAGAGCCATATTTGATCCACAAAGAATTGTCATTACTGCTGGTGCAACTGCTGCCAATGAGCTCTTAACCTTCATTCTTGCTAACCCCGGCGATGCTTTGCTTGTTCCAACACCTTACTATCCAGGGTAACAATCTATACCATGCAACCAATCAATTGCTTAAACTATATAATGATGATGAATAATTTGTATACTTATCTTTTTCTTTCACTTTCGTAGGTTTGATAGAGATTTAAGGTGGAGAACTGGTGTAAACATAGTGCCAATTCACTGCAACAGGTCTAACAATTTCCAAATTACACCACATGCTTTAGAAGCTGCTTACGAAGAAGCTGAATCAATGAACATGAAAGTGAGTGGAGTGTTAATCACAAACCCTTCAAACCCATTAGGTGTAACCATTCAACGTTCAGTTCTAGAAGAGATTCTTGACTTTGTGACAAAAAAGAATATCCATCTCATCTCCGACGAAATCTACTCAGGCTCAGTCTTCTCTTCCACCGAGTTCGTAAGCGTAGCAGAAATTCTCGAAGCTCGTAGCTACAAAGGTGCCGAAAGAGTTCATATTGTTTATAGTCTTTCAAAAGATCTTGGTCTACCCGGTTTCAGAGTTGGAACAGTTTATTCATACAATGATAAGGTTGTAACAACAGCTAGAAGAATGTCGAGTTTTACCTTAATATCCTCACAAACACAACAGTTTTTGGCTAATATGTTATCAGACAAGGAGTTTACAGAAAAGTACATTAATATTAATAGAGAGAGATTGAAGAAGAGATATGAAATGATAGTAGAAGGTTTGAAAAGTGTTGGAATAGAGTGTTTGAAAGGGAATGCAGGGTTGTTTTGTTGGATGAATATGAGTGGACTGTTGAAGGAGACAAGTAAGGAAGGTGAATTAGAACTTTGGAATGAGATATTGAAAGAAGTGAGATTGAATATATCACCAGGGTGTTCTTGTCATTGTTCAGAAGCAGGTTGGTTCAGAGTGTGTTTTGCAAATATGAGTGAACAAACTCTGGAAATTGCATTGGACAGAATACGTAAATTCATGGCGAAAAGAATAAGGACAAAGAAAGAATAATGGCATGCTATATTTTACAATTATTTTATTACTTTTAATATATTATTTTGTATTTTTTTGAAATGGTTAATTGAAGACCATTTTGATAAATTCTTTGTCGGTGATATCAGGAAAGTATACTGCAAAATACAGATTCAGCTGAAGTGTATTTTTATGTTATAGTTGTTGTTTGCTTGCTTTAGTATTAAGCAAGTTCCTTTCTTGGAAACTCATTTTGTATAATTGTTAATGAAAGTGAACTTTAAGTTGCCTATGAGAAAGAACAACAAGAGTCCATCAAACAACGGCTAAAAAAAAAGGCAAAGCCTATTCCATACAAGCCAATCTGAGAACTCAAAACTAAAAAGAACCGACTTTTCTAGCTCTAAACCAATTCCACGCAAGACATTTACTCCTTTAGAGTTTACACACACCTTTGAAAAGGATTTCATTTCTAATTAGTCAAATGGCTCTAAAAGCAGTAAAACAGAATAAAAGACACCATTTCTTCGAAGTTTTATTCTCAATCGATCAATGAAAACCTTCAAACAAGTCAGCAAACCTGAAGATAAATTAATGCCAATCCATTCATTTAAAATGGACCAAACGCACCCTGCTACCGGCCAGAGCAAGAAATGGTGAAGGTGAGACTCAGCATTCCCAAACCATAAAGTTCAAACAAGATCATGGGTACTGTGGCTACTGATAATTCCTCTTTTGGCTAATTCATCTCTTGTTTAAAGCCTATTCAGCAATAATCTCCAAGTGAAAATTTGAATGTTACTAGAGAGGGACAAGAGATTTCCACACAATCTTAAAGAATGAATGACAAGTCATTGTCAACATGAAAATCAGCCCCAGCAAAAGCATTTAACCTGTCACAAGCAGTTTAAAATTTTTTGTTATAATTTTATCTTTGTCTAAAAGATTAGCCATTTTCATTGAGTGTGTTCCCGATAGAAACCGGAAAACCGGAAAAATAGGATGAACACGGAGTATTATTTAATGCAAATGGTTGAGTTGAGACTCGTACAATGGTGAATGAAATAGAAAATATAAATAAGACTTTTATGTGTTGAGAAAAAAAGCGTAATTCAAGTGGTGAGGTACAAACTCATAAGAGGCATTTGGAATTGATTCCGATGGAAGAGAAAGAGGTTATTAGATAATTCACAATAAGAATCACAAGATTTATGAATCAAGTGAGAAATTATGGAAAAACAATCTTTGAGCAGTATGTTGTGATAAAATTTTGAGATCTTTAACATCAAGATTTGATAATGTAGTTGTTGCTAGGGGTTGACATAAACCGCCCACCCGACCCAACCCGGTGAAACCCGGAAAAAAAAAGGAATTTGGGCGAGTTGGATCGGACCAACGGGTCAAACGGGTTACCAAATCGGGTTACCGGGGGTTCAAAAGAACGGGTCGGGTACCAAAAATGGACCCACGGGTACCCAGACCCGCCCATCTACGAAACACGGCGTTTTGTTATAGATTCCTCTTGTTCTCACTTCTCTTACTCTCGTTTTTCCTTCCCATATTCTCTCACTCTCTCGTTCCCTCACTCCTCTCGTTCCCAGATCTTTCACTCTTTCATTCCAGTTACAATGTGATTAATTGTTTCCTTCCTATATTCTCTAATGTTTTCACACACTCTACGTTCTATCACTCTTAGTTAGGATTTTTTAATTAGGGTTTCTGAATCTAAGGTTTTTAATTTAGGGTTTATGATGATTGTTGTTGTTACAGGTGATTAAAGGCTTTGGACCAGTTCTCTCACTCTACGGGTGATTAGAGTTTGTGTTTTTTTGTTTATATTGTTGTTGTTTCGATGAATCTCTTTGTTCTCTCTAACTCTCTAACTTAAAAACTTGATTTGTGCATAATATTTGATTACTTAGGGTTGATCTTTGGAAATTGGAATGTGACTTTTGCTACCCCTGCATGAACCGTGATTTTTGGAACTTAAGTAAAGACACAACTCATGATTTTGCTCTGTTTTCACTCTGTTCCTTCATCTCTTTCCCGCAACATAAGCTACTATACATTATGCTTTATTAGTTGTTTGAAATATTGAGTTTTATGTCGGTTTCTTTTTTGGTTTATGTTAGAAATATTGAGTTTTATGTCAGTTTTTTTTCCTACTATGTTATCTGATATTTCATGTATCCGGTTTTCTGCGATCCGCTATTAATAACAATTAAACTGGTTGTAGTTGCAGGTGATATTTCAGTTCTCATATCATTGGCTAGTCTTGCCTTGGTAAATTAAACAAATAAGGTATCATAGTCTTACATGTTTCTACCAAAAGTCTTACATGTTTCTTTTTAATTCTTAATAAACTCATATGATTGAAAACAATTTAAGTCTTACTCATTACTTCATATGGTGTATTGGTTACCCACTTCCATCAAGCTCTCCATGAGAAAGGAGGTGTGCCATGTATTATTGTGTGCAAAATAGGTTTTAAAATAGTGCAGTATTATAACCCTTCCATTAATTGTTTATAAATTTTACATTATATATTGATATTTAGTGCAGTAATAGTGCAGTATAAACTAACTGTACTATTATTGTTTATAAATAATCCATATTAGGAATTTTAATAGTCCATATTTATAAAATAGTCCATATTTATAAAATTCATTAAGCTGTCCATGAGAAAGGAGGTGTGCCATGTATTATTGTAACAAGTCCAACACATTGCAGTTAAAACAAAATTTGGTATAACAGAGAATCAAAAGTTTTTTAGCATGGTATGTTATTGTTGCTTATGTTCTAGTTTAGTGCATACCAAATGTATGGTATATTTTTGTTGCTTATGTGTTAGTTTAGTGCTACCAAATGATGACACTTTTAATGATACCTTTTGTTTCTCTATTACATTGTCCTCTAATATCATCTTGAAACTGAATTTTTCTGAATACCATTTGAAACTGAATTGTATGTAAAATAGGTTTTAAAATAGTGCAGTATTATAACCCTTCCATTAATTGTTTATAAATTTTACATTATATATTGATATTTAGTGCAGTAATAGTGCAGTATAAACTAACTGTACTATTATTGTTTATAAATAATCCATATTAGGAATTTTAATAGTCCATATTTATAAAATAGTCCATATTTATAAAATTCATTACTGGAAGGGTTATGTTACTGTACTATTTTAATATTTGAATAGTGCAGTCTATATTTTACATTATATATAAAATTCATTAATTCCTATTTCATTAACTTTTTAAATATTGATATATTGATAAAATTCATGCAACTAATTCCATAGGATAAGGCTTGATTTATTATTATTTTGGTCTTCAGTACTCATTTTACAATATGGCTTTGATTGTTCTCACTGCATATTAGTTTTAATGGGTCATGCTAATTCTGCTATTTAATGTATATTGTGAGGATATTGTCAGCATTAGCCAAGTAGTAAAATGTGTCATTATCAGCTATTTAATTATCTTTCTGTGATGGTTTGTTGATTATGGCTCCTTCATTTTTCAGTGATGGATCAGCCTAATCAAACTATACATACTCAATATGTCATGAATGAAGTTGTTAGACCAGAATTAGTTAATACCCAACCTACAAAGAAGAGGAAAGCTAGTGCAAGTGGTTCTAGGCAATCATCTGCTTGTTGGGAGCACTTTATTAGATTACCAGATGACTTAGTTGATACACCAACTGCAGCTTGTAAACACTGCCACAAAAAATACCTATGTGACCCTAGGACTCATGGCACCACCAACATGAACCATCATATTTTAAAATGTGCAAAGAAGCCTAAAACCACTGATCCCACCCAAACTATTCTTACATACCCCTCTCTAGAAGGATCTAGTTTGGGTCATGTTAGCTCCAAATTTGACAAGCATGCTTGTAGAAAAGCTTTGCCAATTTTTGTGGTTCTAGATGAACAACCATTTAGTGCAGTTGAGGGGGAAGGTTTTAAGTACTATTCTAAAATAATGCAGCCTCAATTTACTCTCTCATCTAGGCATACAGTAGCTAGAGACTGTTTTCAGCTACACTTGGATGAGAAACAAAAACTAAAAGCCTTCTTTAAGTCCGACTATAATAGAGTAACACTTACTACTGATTGTTGGACTTCTATCCAAAATCAAAACTACTTAACCCTTACGGCACACTTTGTGGATAACGAATGGAACTATCAAAAAAGAATTATAAGCTTCACAGTTATTCCAAACCACAAGGGTGACATGGTAGGCAGGAAGATTGAAGAGGTGTTAAGGGATTGGGGAATTAGGAATGTGTCTACCATAATTGTTGATAATGCAACTTCAAATGATGTAGCTGTAGCATATTTGCATAGAAAAATATAAATTATTAATGGGATGATGGGGGATGGAAAATGTTTTCATATGAGGTGTGCTGCTCACATATTGAATTTGGTGGTAAATGAGGGTTTAAAAGATAAACCTTTATCTATTACTAGTGTTAGGGATGCTGTTAGATTTGTCAAGTCCTCACCTCATAGGGCAGCCAAGTTTAAAGAATGCATTGAATTTGCTGGAATAACTTGTAAAAAACTAGTATGTCTCGATGTTTCAACTCGTTGGAACGCGACATATTTGATGCTTGAGGCTGCAGAGAAGTTTCAAGCTGCTTTTGATAAGCTTGAGTATGAAGAGTCGAGCTATAGGGAGTTCTTTGGAAAAGGTAGTCCTCCTAGTAGTGATGATTGGGACATTGTTAGAGCTTTTATCTCTTTTTTAAAGTTATTCTATGAAGCAACTAATGTTTTTTCCACCTCTCAAAGTGTGAGTTTGCATAGTGTTTTTCACCAAGTGTCTGCGATCTATTGTGAGCTAAAGCAAGCTACTATGAACTTGAATGGTGTTTTTGCAAGTGTGGGTGGGGACATGATGGAAAAGTATAATAGATATTGGGGGTGTGCTAGTAAGATGAACAAGTTGATTTATTTTGGAATTATTTTGGATCCAAGATACAAGTTGAGTTATATTGAGTGGACTTTTAAGGATATGTATGGAGTTGGATCTGTGTTTGCTACCGGGTTGATCAAATCTATAAAAGAGAGCTTACAAAAATTGTATGATTGGTATAAGCAAGCTTATGACCAAAATCATAATAGACAACCTCTTGGTAGTGGTGAAAACAATGTTTCTAATGATGAAACAGTAGTTGGTCATCCTTCAATGATGGCTAGAGCCGATGCTTTTGAGCAATATTTAGAGGAACAAGACTCGATTGATCAACAAAATGAGCTTGAGGGTTTTTACTCTAGTAAGTGTGTCAAAAGGGATCCTAAATTTGACCTTCTCGTGTGGTGGAAACATAATTCAACACAATATCCTATTTTATCTACAATAGCTAAAGATATTTTTGCCACACCAGTGCCTACGGTTGCATCAGAAAGTGCCTTCAGTACAGAAGGGGGAGTCTTAGAAACTTATAGGAGCTCCCTAAAACCTGAAATGGCAGAGGCATTAATTTGCACCCAGAATTGGTTAAATTCGTCTTTTACCTATTTCAAAGACTTGAACCTCATGGAAGATTTTGAGTTTTCTGAAGATATTATAGCAGGTAAAATTATTATATATTTATTTCATAATTGTTATATCTTTCTAAAAAAATGTTTATTTCATTATTTTAGAATTTGAAGAAATTTCTTCAGCAGCAAGAAGAGGATCTTTACCGTCTCAGCCACAACCTTCTGGTTGTGCTTGAAAAATATGAAGGTATATTTACTTTATTAATTTGATTTACTTATTAATTTATTCCTTTTTAAAGCTTAATATTTTTCTTGTTTAATTTTTCAGTTCAACTATTTTTTTGAAGTCATATGTGACTTATATTTTGTGACTACTCAATGGTCAAACAATATATATTTTGTCCCATGGATTTTGAAGATATTCAAGCTAGCCAAATTTTGGTATGCATCAAACAATATATTATTGTGTTAATTATCATTAGTGGTTTATTAGTTGGATTTAATACTAATTAATTTTGAACTGAAGTTGGTAATGTCATGGTAGGTTGTCCAATAGAACATTTTGAGGCCATGCAGGAACAGCTTGGTAAAACTGTGACGATACGCTATATAGCCAGGATCAATTGATACATTTTGTAACATCTTGGTAAATGAGCAGCAACATACGTTATGTTATTGGTTAAAAAACAGCGTCATGTTATTATTTTTTTCATTATTTCTTAATTTTCTCTTACAGGCTGAAAATGATGCAGTTGACCAAGACCTTCAAAATTGATGTGTGTTTATTTTATATCGGTATGCCTTTACATGTGTAGAATTAACGGTTTTGATTTGATTTAGAATTGTCTATCTCTTCATGATAGCCATATGATAGTGGTAATTTATTGTTTCCCATTTCTTGAAGAGCTTGGCTATAAAACAAGTTAAATTCATGTTATTGATTTGATTAAGAATTGTTGCTATTGTGACATGATTGGTTATAAAACAAGTTAAACTCAATTAGTGATGCTTAGAATAATTACAATGCTATTTCACTAAAGCTAAATGGTAGATTGACTCTCATGATTTAACTTCTACCAGTGTTAATCAAAATTTATATTTATTAATTAAGGTTGATATTGTAGTTTTGATTTGGGTATGTTTCATGAGTTTTTACCTTATGCTGAGAAATGTTGAAATTGGTTTTGAATTGCAGGTTAGGTGAGAGAGGAATGCATGTTGAAGAACTAGAAAGAGAGCTCAAGTTATTATTGGATAGGATCAAGTCAGTTCTCTTATTTTTATATTGTCTTGCTATGGGTATGATAAGCATTTGCTTATGATTTAAACTAAAATTTGTTCATAATTCCAGGTTGTCTGTAAAAGCTCCTGAAGATGAAGGTATGGTATTCTCCATACTCTCACAGATAATGTTATGGTCTGCCTTATCGATAATGTTATGGTCTGGCTTAGGTGGAAGTGGCTTAGGTGGAAGTGGAAGCACTTGTAATTCAAGAACCAAAACTTGACATAAATATTTTGAGTCCTATCATCCAAAGACCAACAATTTGCAACTGTTTGATATACTTTCAAAAGTTCTCTTGTTTCTCATGTATTTTGAGTTTTTGTATATGATACAGTGGTTGTAATTTATTAATTTCTTTTTAAGGTCTGTGTGGAAGTAGCATAACAGTTGTTATTTTGGATTGAAGTTTTTGATACTTTGAATTTATTTTGAATCTAAGTTGTAGTAATTTGTAGCTCAAAATATTATCAAAATGTATTATTGGGCTCAAAATAATATCAACCCAATAAAACCGATTAAACCGATTGCATAACCCACAACCCGTCCTAACCCAACCCGTCCTAACCGATTACAAAAATGGGCGAAAATTGGCTTATATGTCTTAACTGCGGGTTGGGATGGGTGAGGCTTTTGGGTCCGAAACCGCCCAACCTGGCCCGTTGTCCAGCCCTAGTTGTTGCAATTGAAGAGTCAAAGGATCTTTCAACCATGAACAAAGAGGAACTCCAGAGTTCACTTAAGACTCATAAGCAGAGAATGGAGGAGGTGAATGTTAACAAGATAAAAGTCGAGATTGCTTTATCGATTCGTTTTGTTAGAAGAGACAAGAAGGTGAAAGTGGCTCATGAATAGAGTTAGATGAAACTATCAAAACTATAATATTAGTTTCGTCCTCAAAACTAAAATATCTAAAATATTAGAATATAACTCCCTCATTAAATAAAATCAAACTATAATAAAATCAATTTTTATATGATGCAAAGATAAAATATTATAACACATAAATAAACTATTATAAAATCAATTTTTATATGATGCAAAGATAAAATATTATAACACATAAATAAAATAGTTATAATAAAAGGTATTTCTCGGGTCTTGCGTTATTCCAAGATTCAAAAGTAGTTTTGTTCATGAAATTAGAAGGTTACAACAAATTAAAAAGAAAATTGCAAATACATCTTACTTAAAACAATTTAATTCTTTTCATTTAAATTCACAATTTAAAACTATTTTCATTTCTTTTTCGAAGATATAAAAATTATATAAACTATTCACTTAAATTTATAATAAAAAATAAAAATAATGGAATGTCAATTTCTTTTCCGCACTCTAATCTTCCATTAATATAGTCGTTAAATTTAAAACTCGATAAAACTCTGAAAAATCTATTCAAATCAAGAGTGAAACAAATTATTAAATATTTTATAAGGATAAAATACTTTTATGTCAAATTTATATGAAATAATTCAATATAGCATAAAATAATTTGATAAAATATATTATCATATAGAAAGATAAATAAATTCTTTAAACAAAATTATAGTAAAATAAAATTACTTTATAAAAGATGACAAAAATATCTATAGAACATTTCATCAAATCACATTATAGAATTGAAAATAGAGTATATAATAAGTCACGAGAGATTTAAAAAAAAGACTATAAATGAATAGTTAAATCAAATCGTGAGTCGCATACTCCTTCTCTTAGGATGTCCAATTAACTTCACGATCGTCTATTTCAGTCCTAATAATTTCTATCTACTAGAAATAAGAGATTGAGGTGGGTCAGGTCCCCAATTTGTCATTAGTTAGTGAGCAGCCATAATTGTAGTACAAACAATCCTACCCAAACAGTCATAATATTTGCTACAACTTATACTTAGAGTTCGCTGAGTTTTTTATTAGCCCTTAATACATTTGATTCACTTTCTCCCTTGGAATAACACGACTTAGAATAACTATTATAAAGACTTTATTTATTTGTATCTAAAATACACATCATATCTTAAGGAAGAATGTCGAGTCATCTATATGCTACAACCTAGTTAAGTCAGAAAAAAAAAATAGAATCTAATACTCAAATCTCATTTCATATTTTCAAATCTTTTTCTTAAACACACTTAATAACATCAATCCTCAACTCCCAATTGCACCATATCATAATAATTTTACTTTATTTCAATCAATACATATGTAATTTATTTAACATAAAACAAAATTATTCTAATTATCTGAAATCCATAAATATTATTCTTTTTTTAAAAAAAAATATTTAATATCAACCTCATTAGTAGAATAAAGAATTTCAATACATAAATAACAACAAGATAAACTACATCACACATAAACTAAAAAAAAATAATACAACAGATAGTACAAAAACAATTAAAAAAGATAGTACAAAAAATAACTTTTTATGACAAACAGAAAATAATTTTTAATGACAAACAATAAAAAATATATAGTGCAAAAATAACTTTTAGTGATAGATAATTATGTAAAATAACTTTCAAGTCACAGATAATATATTATAGATTAGGCAGAAAATAACATTTAGTGATAGACAGTAGTAAAATGAATTTCACATAAAAGATATTTAGTGACAGACAATACAGCAAAATAAATTTAAAAGAAAAAACATTTAGTGATAGACATTAGTAAAACAAATTCAAAAAAAAGAGTCAATCACAGACAATGGAAAGGCAAATTATAATAGTAAAACTAATATAAAAACAAAATTATTATACTAATCCTACAAAAATAATTTATCACATATTATAAATATTATTTTGTTAATCACAGGAAATAAGAAACTACCCAATTTCATAAAATTGTTTGTTTGTGAGATCAAAATGATTTTTTTTATGAAAACTCTCATTAATTTAAATGAATTACAAACAACCACTATCATCAAATTAAAAGACAACATATATGGAAAAGCTCACAATTAATTCATAGCAACATGTATGCGATTCAAAATTCTTATATCGCACATAAATTTTTTCTTTTCATAGTAACTTATAATATGTTTTAATATGATTATATTTTTCTACTAATAACGTAAATATCAAATATCATTGTGAAAAATACAAGTTTAAATTTTCAAATGATGATAGGTATATATTTTTTTTACACTTTAAGAACAATAAAAAATAATAATATTATCACTTATCAAAGATCAATATATAACTCAAAATTGAAAATGCTATAAATCAAAATAATCAATAACAAATTCTTTTTTATATCTATAACATAAAACATAGACACCACAACAAATACCTATATCACATACACATTTTACGATACGTAATCTTACCACTTAGATAAACATAAAAATAAAATATAATAACATATAATGTCAATCATAATCAAAATAATTTTTAGTAACAAGTCAAAGATAACAAAATCAAACTTACATTTTATATTTTAATTCACATAAAACAAATTGTGAACGGAATAATCTTTATCAATATTTAAATAAAGAAAATCAACTAAATAAATAAATAAATATACTAATTTTCTCATTACTTTCAAATTTCTCCCACAGCAGAATAAATAGATTTTTTTAACGTATTATTAAAATAATTCTTACTATTATAAATTTTATTTTTTTCTTCTTAAAGCAGTCAAACAAATTGACTCTGAATTTTATATTTAATTTTGAATTTTATGGAAAAGAATCCTTACCTTAGACGTTTTTCTTCCTAGTCGAATTTAAAGTTCACCATAAGAAAAATCTTATCTTTATCATGCTTTTAAATACTAATTTGAGTTCACATGCATAATTTTCTCTCCCTTTAATCCTCGTCATTTCGTTTTCGATAATTTTTGAATAAAAATTAAAATAGAATATTGAAATACATTAAAAATGGAAATTTCGAAAATAGATCAAAGAAATTTACCATAAAACAGAACCTAAACTTGAGGAGAATATCGGCTATGTTCACCCGATCATTTTAGCATTGATTTCGCGCAAATCGAAGTTACAATGATAAAGATAAGAACAAAACAACCAAATTAATCAAACTGAGAAAATAATATTTTAAACGATATCAAAGAAGAATGAAAAATAAAATAAGTGTAAAAATTTAACTAATTAAGTGGTAGAAATAACATACTGAAAATTGAAATAAAATAGAGAATGTTTTTTGATAATTGATTTAATTATTGTTTTTTCTTCACACTTGTTGTCCGTGAAACTTCATATTGAAAGGTATGGTAGTTCTTATAGGGCATGAATATGAAAATAGTTTTTTTTTCTTTCTTTTATTCATATGAGATAGTGAGCATAACCCATTAATTTTATACCATTATTTACTCTTATTTACCTCCTTTATTTCTAACACATAATGCAATCAATATAAATGCGTATTTACTTATTTATTTTTCTTATTATTAATTAGAATATTACTTGTTTAAAATACTCATTTAAATTGCTTTCATAGTTATAAAATTATTAAAATAATATAATAACAAATATAATAGTAACTCTTAATCTTAGTTATTAAATATAATAAATATATATATAGTTAGACCGATAGTGTGGTCCGCCCTTTGCTAATTAATATTGATATTCCCGATCAAATGAACCTTTCTACTTCTCTTACCAACTTTATGGTGGATGGGGAATGGTCATTTCCTTAGGATATTTTAAATTAGATTTTGGACTTGGCCATTCATTCCAGCAAAATCATTATTCCTATGGATCAAATTGAGGTTTTTAAGGTCTCGTTTCACAATAGCATCGGGCAGCTTAATTTGAAAGATGCGTATAATTTTTTGTTCTTCCATTCTTACTCATTGGGCTAAGCATACTTTGAACATTGACATTTCTACTACAAAGGCTTTTATTGTTTTGAGACTTTTCCACAACAAGGTTCCAACGGATGAACATATTACTGTTACGGGGTGCCATTTAGCCTCTATAATTTTGCAATTAAATTATGGAAGTAGTTTTCTTCTACTTTTGAGCTAAACGAGATTGTGAACTCGTTAAGCCAGGCATTAGACATTTGTGATAGATGATATAATATTCAGTGTATAGTGGTGGTTCATATTAGAAGTAATTCATATTTATTAGTTGTACTATTTTCTTAGCCCCTAAGTTTGTTAGAGGGTATTTTAGTATTTTATCCTATTCTAGTAACCCTAGTTTTAGCTTATAAATAGGGTGACAATCATTGTAACTTTTATCATGTTTTGTAGCCGTCATTCTCTTAATAGAATATTTCCATTCATTCTACCTTTGCACCAACAATTGGTATCTAGAGCTCCGGTTCGGATTCATTGGGAAACACGGGAAACACGAGTGAACGTGAGGTCTTGTGTGTTTGATTTTGATTCTTAGATTCGTGTTGAATCTTGAACAAAATCTGATCAGAATTTTAATTATGTGGGTTGGGAAACACTGTGTGAGAAATCTGAGTGTACTGTGCAAGGTAGAAAGATGAACGGAAACGGCAACATGAACACCAAACTTCCAGTATTTGACGGTAAAAACTGGAATCGTTGGATGATCCAAATGCGTGTACTGTTTGGTGCTCAAGATGTTCTAGATCTTGTCACTGATGGTTATGTTCCGGTAGCAGCAGATGCGACGGATGAACAGAAAAACGCGCAGAAGGAAGTAAGGAAGAAGGATCAGAAAGCATTGTTCTTCATTCATCAATGTGTTGATGTAAATGTGTTTGAGAAGATTGCAGATTCAACGACAGCAAAGGCTGCGTGGGACACACTGGTTAGATGTTATGGTGGTGACGCATCAGTGAAGAAGGTGAAGCTTCAGTCCTTGAGAAAGCAATATGAGAATCTCAACATGAAGAATAATGAGAAAGTTTCTGAATACATCTCCAGAGTGATTCTGATCACTAATGAGATGAAAGCGTGTGGAGAAACTCTTTCTGAAGAAACAATCATGGAGAAGGTATTGAGATCCCTTACCTCTCAATTTGATTACATTGTGGTAGCAATAGAACATTCCAAAGATCTGAGCACCATGAGAATTGAAGAGCTGCAGAGCAGTCTAGAAGCGCAAGAGTTGCGTTTGACTGAGAGAACTTCTGAAAGGGAAGTAGAGCAGCAGGCTCTGAAAGCAACTTCTGATAGGAGGTATCAGAAGCAGTCAGAAGCCAGGAGAAGATCTGATGGTGGTCAGAAGTCAGAAAGCTCAACCTCTAATAGACAAAAGAATGCTCAGAAGGGAAAAGAGAAGTATGACAAGAAGAAGATCCAATGTTACTGTTGTAAGAAGTTTGGTCACTTTGCTAGAGACTGTTGGTCAAACAAGGAGAGAAAATCAGAAGAAGCAAATATAGCCAGAAGTTCTGATGACGAATCTGTGCTATTGATGGCCTCTGAATCTGATGATATGGATCTGATAGACTGGTGGTATATGGACACTGGCTGTTCAAATCATCTTACTGGAAACAAGAAATGGCTGGTTGACTTTGACTCTGAAAGGAGGACAAAGATCAGATGTGCTGATGACAAATATCTTAATGCAGAAGGTATGGGAAATGTCAGAGTGATTCTGAACAATGGGAAAACAGCATTGATTCAGAACGTGTGGTATGTACCTGGCATCAGAAGCAATCTGATGAGTGTGGGACAATTAATTGAGAAAGGTTTTTCAGTTACCATGAAGGACAATCTTCTGAAGCTGTATGACTGCAATCAGAAGTTGATTATGGAGTCAGAACAGGGAAGGAATAGAACATTCAAGGTGAATGTCAGAACTGCAGACTCAGAATGTCTTAGTGCAACAAGTGCTGAGAAGGAGAGTGAGCTGTGGCACAGAAGATTTGGTCATTTGAATTTCATAAGCTTAAAACATCTGAATTCAAAGAAGTTGGTACATGGAATTCCTGCAATTAAGAAGCCTGAAAAGTCATGCAAAGTTTGCATGGAAGGAAAACAACCACGATTGCCATTTGCGTCAGAAACTGCTCCAAGAGCAAAACATGCCTTGGGAGTTGTACATTCTGATGTGTGTGGTCCATTTCCAGTAGCATCGATTGGAGGGAATAAATACTTTGTGTTATTTGTTGATGAATTCACAAGAATGACATGGGTATCCCTTATTAAGTTTAAACACGAGGTGTTTGATGAATTCAAGAAGTTCAGAATGAAGGCTGAGAATCAGAGTGGTCAGAAGTTGAAGATTCTTAGAACTGACGGTGGAGGTGAGTATAACTCCAAAGAGTTCCAGAAGTTCTGTGAGGAGAATGGAATTGAGCATGAGGTTACTGCTCCTTATACCCCTCAACACAATGGTCTTGCTGAAAGAAGAAACCGCACTTTGCTTGATATGGTGAGAAGCATGCTAAAGGAGAAGAAGCTTCCTCAGAAGCTCTAGGGAGAAGCTGTTGCCACTGCAACGTATGTACTCAACCGATGTCCTACGAAGAAGTTGAAGGAAATAGTTCCAATACAGAAGTGGACTGGAGATAAGCAAAGTGTTAGTCATCTGAAGGTGTTTGGTTCTGTTTGCTATAAACATGTTCCAGAAGCCAGAAGACAGAAGCTGGATGATAGAAGCAAAGTGATGATTCTGATAGGGTACCACAGTACAGGTGCATACAAGCTCTATTGTCCAGAAACCAACAAAATTGAATTCAGCAGAGATGTGATTGTGAAGGAATCAGAATTTTGGAATTGGGATAAGTCTCAATCTGATTCTGATGTTAGAACTTCTGAAGAAAGGTCAGAGTTAAGAATTTCTGAAGTTGGAGTAAACTCTGACGTTGATTCTGATTCTGATAGTGATTCTGACTCTGGAGAAGACTCAGAAGATGAAGGTGACTCTGATGATCCAGACTCTGATGATCCAGACTCTGATGGTAATCCAGATTCTGGTGGCAATTCAGACTCTAGAAATATGCCAGACCCTGAAGATGGTCAAAGCTCTGGAGGAAGTCAACCATCTGAAGCTAGAAACTCTGAAGCTCAAGACTCTGAACAAGTTCAGAGACCACAAAGAATCAGAAACATCCCCAGAAGATATGCAGAATTTGACATGCTGCAAGACACTGAAGTAGACTCTGAAGGAGAAGTTATTCAGTGTGCCATGTTAGTAGACTCTGAACCCATAAGTACAAAAGAGGCTCTTAAGCAGAAGCTCTGGCTGAAGGCCATGAAAGAAGAACTTGATGCTATAGAGAGAAACAAGACTTGGAAGCTGATAGAACTTCCAAAAGACAAGAAAGCCATCAGCGTCAGATGGGTTTTCAAGCAGAAGTTAAAGCCAGATGGTTCAATTGGCAAACATAAAGCAAGGTTGGTAGCCAGAGGATTTCTACAGAAACCTGGGCTGGATTACTCTGAAGTGTTTGCACCTGTAGCAAGACATGAAACAATCAGAATGGTGATTGCAATAGCTGCTAACAGGAATTGGCCTCTGATGCATTTAGATGTAAAATCTGCATTTCTGAACGGTCCATTAGAAGAAGAAGTTTACGTGTCACAACCTCCTGGATTTGTGAAAAAGAATCAGGAAGGGATGGTGTACGGATTATACAAAGCTCTATATGGATTGAAACAAGCACCCAGAGCTTGGAATCAGAAGATTGATTCATTTTTCAAGAAGCAAGGCTTTCAGAAATGTGAGATGGAATACGGTGTCTATGTTCAGCATACTTCTGAAGGAAATATGACTCTGGTATGTTTATATGTTGATGATATACTGCTGACTGGAAGTTCTGAACAGGAGATAGCCAAGTTCAAGAAAGTTCTGATGAATGAATTCGAAATGACTGATCTAGGCAAAATGACATACTTTCTAGGGATGGAGTTCAGATACTCTGAGAAAGGTATTATTTTGCATCAGCTCAAGTATGAATTAGAACTTCTGAAGAGATTTAATCTGAAGAATTGTAAGATTGCTGTCACACCTTCTGATACAAATCAGAAACTGGATTCTGACTCTGATGGAAAGGATGTGGACGCTACAACCTTCAAACAGTTGGTTGGTTCTCTGAGGTATTTGTGCAATACCAGACCTGATATTTGCTATTCAGTTGGGATGGTTAGTAGGTTCATGAGTAAACCTAAGTGGTCCCATTACCAAGCTGCTGTCAGAATTCTGAGGTATATCAAGGGAACTCTGAAGTATGGAGTATTATTTCCTTCTGGAAGAAAGGATGAGTCAGAACTTCTGAGTTATTCAGATTCTGATTGGTGTGGAGACAGAGTTGACAGAAGAAGTACGTCTGGGTACTTATTCAAATTTCTGGGAGGTCCCATTTCTTGGTGTTCCAAGAAGCAACCTGTTGTGGCGTTGTCAACTTGTGAAGCTGAATACATTGCAGGCGCTGTTACTGCATGCCAAGCTGTGTGGATTCTGAATTTATTGCAGGATCTGAAGATTGAAGTAAACAAACCTCTGAAGCTGATGATTGACAACAAGTCTGCAATCAATCTTGCCAGAAACCCAGTGTTGCATGGGAGAAGCAAGCACATTGAGACCAAGTATCATTTTCTGAGACATCAAGTTCAGAGGGGAGTGTTAGAAGTTGTACACTGCAGCACTCAGAAACAGTTGGCAGATGTTCTGACGAAAGCTATCAAGACTGATCAATTTCTCAGATTAAGGGATGGAATTGGTGTTACAAGTTTTGATGGAATATGAATTAAGGGATGGTATTAGAAGTAATTCATATTTATTAGTTGTACTATTTTCTTAGCCCCTAAGTTTGTTAGAGGGTATTTTAGTATTTTATCCTATTCTAGTAACCCTAGTTTTAGCTTATAAATAGGGTGACAATCATTGTAACTTTTATCATGTTTTGTAGCCGTCATTCTCTTAATAGAATATTTCCATTCATTCTACCTTTGCACCAACAGTTCAGGTCTCTATTGTTTCCATTTTGAACTACATTTGGTTGACAAGGAATGCCTGCAGATTTGAGGGTAAATTTTGAAATTGGGATGCAACTTTCAACTTTATTATGGCTGAAGTGAGAAGCATTTGAACTCCTTCATAAGGGATTTCACCATCATCAAAAAATTCAACTTGAAAATCACTCCTCCAAAAGCTCCTAGAATTTTAGAGGTGTTGTGAAAAACGCCTTCTAAGGTTTGGATTAAGTGCAATTTGGACGGTTCTTTTCTTCCTCCCAATGTTGCTTGTGGTGAGATTTTTAGGGACTACCAAGGTGACTTGAAATTGGGACGCAACTTCCAACTTTATTATGGCTGAAGTGAGGAGCATTGTCGCTCTATCGAAAAAAGCTTTGAACTCCTTCATAAGGGATTTCACCATCATCAAAAAATTCAACTTGAAAATCACTCCTCCAAAAGCTCTTAGAATTTTAGAGGTGTTGTGGAAAACGCCTTTAAGGTTTGGATGAAGTGCAATTTTGACGGTTCTTTTCTTCCTTCCAAAGTTGCTTGTGGTGGGATTTTTAGGGACTACCAAGGTGACTTTCTCTTGGATTTTGCTGATAATATTAATTGTTTTTCTTCTTTACATTCTAAGATTTGTGGTATTATGCGTGGTATCGAGATTGCTCATTCCAGAGATTGGAACAAGCTTTGGTTGGAGACGAACTCGACTATCTCTTTACTTGCTCTGAGGAATTTGTCTTTAGTGCCTTGGCATTTGAGAAATCATTGGTTCAATTCCAAAGTGCTTTTTAGGTCGATGTCCTTCTTCATTACTCATATTTACTGGAAGGGAAATCAATGTGCGGATTTGTTAACTTCTATTAGTTTGAACATTTCCGTCCCGGTGTTGTGGAATGTTGTTCCTTCTATTATTCTTCCTTGTGTTATTCGAGAAAAGCTTGGTTTTCCTAGCTTCTGTTTTTGTATTCCTTTAGAGGGTTTGGTTCGGCCCCCTTCTCTTTTTTGTAGCGCTCTCTTTTTTATTTCAATATTTTTTTGGCATATATATATATAAAATTAAAAAAATTATAGCAAGTATAAAATAAATAAATAAATAAATATTTTAATATTACTAAGTGATCAAATAATTATTTATAAAATAAATAACTAAAATAGGCTGATTATAATAAATAATTAAAATATAGTTATGAACATAAAATAAATTATTCAATAAGTGATAAAACTTGGTAAAAGAATAAATACATTGCATATAAAAATATCAGGACGTTACCAGAACTAAACACGCTTCCTTCTTTGCCCTTTTCTTTGCAAATTTTGTGACTCCTTTCTCCTATCGGTAACAATGATCCTCATAAATCGGCTTTCACATCACGAGTAAGTTTCGTCGCCTACAGCCTTGTTCGAGGATTAAACATCCTAACTTTCAATTGGAGCTTCGACTTGAGTCCTCTCATGAAATACCCCAAGTAATTTCTCAATAACCTTGTCACATATAAAGAGACATATTTGAATATGGTGATGTAGTCATCCACACTATCAGTTTGTTATAAATCTTTCAACTCTTTAAAGGGATTGTCATTTTACCTATCTCTATATCTTTCTGTCGGTGCTTATTTTAATTTCAACCATGTCAATTCTTCTTCTATCTCACGTAAAAGATTGGAGCAGTGGATTGTCTCCATCATCATGCTTAGCTTTTCCAATTTCATCTTCTTGTCTCTAAGGAACCTTGCACCTTGAAATATGTTTCTGCATGCATGATCCATTCAACTGGATCGTCGTTGCAGAACATCGAAAGTTCAGCCTTTTTAATTCACAATCATCTTGAATTTTGAGAACAGTTCATCAATGGAAGATGAACGTTGCCTCTCGTCACTGGGATGATTCAGTAAGTTTGCAAGTTTTTCCAATGACCTTTCTAGTTCCTTCCCTTTTCTTTTATAACAAAATATCTTCCCTAAAAATAAAGAGAATGATAAATTTTATTTTCCCAAATTCCACAACCTTTTTGAAGTTTTAAGTTGGCTTGGGCTCAATGATTAAGCCATCAAATCCATTAGCCTATGGTGCTCTATTGATTCCCAGTAATACTTTGTTTTAGGGATTGACAACAGTTCAGTTTGGCCACTTACAAACCAAAATAAGGAACCGTAGACTAACCGTGGATGAGAACTTCCCACCCACTTTTGTCCGGTGGTGTCATCAATTAGGTCAGTTGTCGGCTTAGGCGGATTGTTGGTTGTATGGGTGGATTGGAATAGTTTGGGTGGAAGTTTAAAATCCAAAAAAAACAAAAAGCTTGGAAAATTTAACATTTTTCAAATGAAATAAAAAAAACATTTGGTTTTAAGTAATAGCTTGTACATAGAACTACAAGCATCTTCATTCTTACAGAAAGAATGAAAAAGAAATAACTTTGAACAAAATAAATATTCATCACTAAAAAAGATTAATGAAAGAAAGATTAATAAACAAATATGTCTTTTATACATGATAAAAAAAATCGAAAACAAATCAATGGAGGTCGAAAGAATAAACAACATATTTACTTCTTTAAGAGGTTAACATAAAAGGTGTATCAGAGATGCAAACATATTCATCGTATGTGTATTTCAGAAGTTATCTATTAAATCTAGACAAGTCAACAATTTTCTATTGAAATATGTAAACTTGTGAAAAGTACCTTCAAGCTATCAATGACGATGGATTAATAAAAACGCATTAAATCAAATTTTAATTTGAAAGAAGAAGTGAATATAACAAGAGTGAAGCAGATTCGGGTTGAGAGAAGTGAGAACGGACATTTAGAGAGAGAAAGATAAAGGAGATATGAGTAAATAAAATATATTTATTGACATTAACCTATTTTCCCAAATGATGTTGTTAAATAAATAAAACAAATAAATTAAATTCTTATATAATAGGTCGGCTTTGAATTCTATTGGTTTGAATTATACATCTGAAATCGCCCATGATTAATATTTTAAATCAAATGTCTTTCACCGGTTGATCCAAAACCTGCCCAAATGTTACAAATATTCGGTGGACCTATCGGATTCGGTTTGAAATGGATTTTATGTTCAACCCTACTTTGTTTTATAAAAAAACTCATAGTGGATCTTAATAGTATTCTTTAAAAAAATGGAAAGCTTGCAAAATTCATTATTATATTAGATAAGTGATGAATCAAAGTGTGTGCACACCTGTGGAAGATGTTCACGCGCAAGAGCTAATATTAAAACCCAAACATATATGCCTTTTGGCTTCATATTAAGGTTGGAATCAACTTTAAAAACAATAAGAAGTTCTTCTCATTCAACTTTGATTTGATAGTCCAAGTGTCACTCTTTAGACTTATTGTATATGGATAAATTGATTAACAATAATTGATTTTATATTACTTTGGTTTTGTTAATTAGTATCGAGCGTGTTGAAATAAAACCAAATGAAAAAACCTGTCCCCTAGTTGGTATACTATCGTCTAATGGATGGAAATCGGTCCCACTATGAGGGTAGATTTTGACTTATAAAAATTCATCATTATATACTTCATTAATTATCTCACCATCAAACTTTAAGCTAATGCTGATCAATTCAATTTTATAATATAGCATAATAATAACATTACATGCGGTGCTGCCGTCTTTCTTTTTCCTTTCTTTTTCATAAGTTTTATTCAACTCCTCTATTACTTTTACTCACTGTTTTGGAATGACGTGAACATTATTGAAAAGAATTCACATTGTTTGTCATTTTGCTTTGATAAGATCTTTTTTATGTAATTGGTTTGTAAACATACATGTTAGCAGCTTGCTTGGGATTTTTATCCATTTTTTTACTCCATTGATCATGGGTTCGAATATAGGTGTCGAAGAAATTTAGGCTTGTGCGGCAAACTCAACAGTGTAGAAGATCTGCTATCAAGAGGTAGAGTGTTGTTTTGTGAATCATTTTTCTTGATGGTTGATTTAAAGCATTGTAGTTGATTTTGGAAACTTTAGATGAATCATATTATTCGGATTAATGACCCTTACATTTTGGGAATTTTAGATGAATCATATTGCTAGGATTAAGGACCCTTACATTGTGGATTTCAAGGACGCTTGAGTTGAAAAGGGTTGTTATGTGCATTGTTATTGGATATTACGAAGGTGAGAGACATGTGAGTCAACCGAAAAAACATCTATATCTTCCAATCATATCATATTTATAAGAAAAAAATTATTTTTATGATTATTAAGAAATTCAATCAAGTGTAGTTAACTTTTTAGATTTTATACAAAAACATTGATTAAATTTACTATAATGTCCTCTTTATTAAATTTAATTAAATGTTGGAAAATGAAATGGAGGAATATATTAGGAATTATAGCATTAAATAATTTAGAAATAATTAGTTTTTGCTTATAATAGTGATCAAGAATTGAAGTATTTTTTTTTCTTCTTATAATAGTGATCGGATGGTGTACTTATGTACATGAACATGAGCCAAAAAAAAGCGTGCATAAGGGTCATATCGTGATTCTAATTTAATCTTTGTTTTTTATCTAATCCATGTCTTATTTTTGGATGTGCATCTCTGAATTTCGAAGAGGTATTTCCGGACAATTTTTTTAGTAAAATAAAGATGTCTCCCTTGCAATATTTTTGTTAGTGTAATTTGATATGCGTTATCTCCGAATTCAAGAAGAATATTTTTTGAGGTGTGAGATACACCCCTAAGGATGGAAAGAGTATTCCCCTTAATTATTTTATGTGTGTTGTTTTGCAATTTTCAATTCTTTCATGTTAGTTGATTCACTCTATCTTAAAAAAAAATCTTATATAAATAATATGGATTAGTACAATATAATGAACTATGCTCTCATGAGAAGTGCAATAGGGCTTTTAGGTTTGTTGAATATATGAGTAGTGAATGATCTCTCCAAATTCTAGAGGTTGGGATATTTTTAGCTACGATCCATGAGTCAAGTAGTGGGTGAAGAACTGTTTCCATCCAAATTGCTTAGCTAGAGCGCGGGAATATGAAGGCTCGTTCTTCACCATTGATAGAAGGAATGGTTTCTTCCTTAGAGAAATGACAATAACGACCCTTTCATGGGGGCATGTGGTATGCGATGTAATAAGAGTATTACTACCCAATAATTGATTTGTGTCGGGCGCCTTTGCCCAAATGGGCTTGTTTTGGTCAAGCGATCCCATTATCCACCACGTCACGCCCACACGACTTATACTCTGACCTCTTACATCACTCTAGGGCCGATTGAGTTATGGATTGGTATCTTCCAAAACTCAATTAAAGTTACCTTAATCCACACTCCCTCAAGCACAAGGCCTCAGAAAGGTGAAGTGGCTTAAGCTAGGTAGAAGAAAATCTCTTTTTGGGCGAGAATTAGAGAAATACGTTTCTCAATAGAGGCTTTGAGGGTGAGTCCCTCTAGTAAGGCTTGGAGCGTGGGTTCCTCGGATAAGCCTTGGAGGGTGAGTCCCTCAAGCGAGGCTTGGATGGGGATTCTCTCTAGCGTGGGAAGAACGTGAAGCATTTAATGCTCTATTATGATGAGATTGTCTTAGGAAAGCACAAATCTTATGAGTCGTTAATTAAATTGCATGTGCAAATATGGGTCATGGATGCTTTGCCATCCAATAGCTGACGCAAACCTAGTTCTAGTCATAATGGCCTACTCAACCTAGGTATTTGACCTTATAAATAGGTAATTCTCGTTTGCTCTTACCACTTTCTTCATATGCATTTTGCATTCTTCCAAAGAGTTCTTCTTCTTCAAGTTCAATTTTACCATCATCATCATCATCAACCCACATACCCAGGTATTAAATCTCCCGTTTTCATTTATCTTCTCATTTTTAGGGGATGGTAACTATGTGACACCATAAAACCCCGAATTCTATTTTTTGTATAAAGTATGATTTGTAGAATATTTATTTCATATAATAAAATAGAGCATCACATTAACCCAAATAACATAAACATTCTAATATATGAGTATTTGATTAAAACATAAAATCAAACATAATAATATGGAAAAAAAACATGAATCCCGACCCCAATGTCACACTACCAAAGCCTTATTACAACCCAAACGTACTAGCTAATTTGATAGTTCAGCATAGATAAACACAAAAGAAACTAATGAAGTGGTCTTCTACATCATCCTTAATAAAAGTACCGCACTGCAACTATTCCACTGTCTCAACCTAAGGATATCCTGCACATGATTCACATTGTAGAAATATAGAAACAGATGAGTGATAATACATTCTACAAAGTGTAAGGTATAATAACAACAGGGGTAGCATGATTTATAACACACAATCAACATCATAATCATACAACATCATACCAAGTCATACAACATTGTGTAACACCTCAAAATTTGCCCTCCTCTCTTGGGACTAACATTAACATATTTTGCATATAATTTTAGGGCATTAGGCATCTCATATTGCATAGCATGTGGTTACATAGTGCAAGCCATCTTCCCAAGTCTTGATCAGAAGCTGAGGAAGTAAAGTGCAAGCCTAGGGTTTATTGACTGGTCATGGATCATCTGAGGATTGGGCTGTGAATTAGGGTTTTATGATTCTCAATGGATATTGATCTTCATCTTGATTGAATTGATACATCATCATCATCATGGTTGGATGTCATCAGAAGATTGAAGAAGATTCCTTGAGATTAGGGTTTTGACCACTGGTCAACCCTAATCAGTTGCATTGGGCCGGTCAGGGCTTAGTCAGGAGATGAGGTTTCTGATGGTTGTGGGGTTCATTTTGTGATTATATTGTGCTTATTGAGGCTAGGGTGTCACCCTTGAGCCATTTCAGTTGGAAATTGGGGTTTAAATTGATCTATGCATTGCCTGATTCATCTATCAGATGAAAAGTCAACTGTGGTCAACTGTACATGATCTGGTTAATTGGGAGGTGGAAATGAGTTGAAGACACTTCATCCATGTTGGAACAAGTGTTGAATGACATTGCAAAGCTTAAAAATGAAGAAAATTAAGTCAGGACAAAAACTGCCAAAAATAGAAAGTGACCTTTAACTGAAGTTTCCAAAAATGGAAAGTTTTGGACCTCAAAGCCACGTGTCCAAGGAAGCTTCAAATGAAAATTTGTTCAACATGAAAGTTGTAGATCTTGTTCTCACCTTTCCAAAAAGTCCAAGAACTTGAAAATCCAATGTATGGTTTGGAAATTGGGGCTCAGTGAATTTCAAAAATGACCCGTAATCAGGAGGCCATAACTTCCACATGGATTGTCCAAATTGCAAGTTCTTTATATGCACAAACTCCATTTGACATGTACTTCAAGGGTGCATCATTGGATTTGTTCAAAAATGGCCAAGGCAAAAAGTCACTTTTCAACTGGACAGCTGAATTGGACCAGGGGCAAAATTGTCCAACTTTCAAAATAATTGGAATTTTTGAATGGGACTTTTTCCAACACCTCAGGAATGGCATTTTAAGGGTGTTTGAATATTCATTTCATGGCTAAGGCATGTAAATTGGATTTGGGCTTGGAAAATGAAGTGCTAAAAATGGACATTTTGCAAATTCATGGTTTTTGAATGCAAGGCCAATTCTAATACACTCCATATGCCAAATAGAACTTGTTTGAGCTGTCATTTGCTGTCACATTGCATTATTTGGAGAGGACCATTTTGCCCTTGCACTTAAAAAGCTCATTAGCACTAATCACATGATTTTGGTAATTATGGATTAAGAAGTGGATTAAGGAGATGGTATATATTGTTAATCATAACAGAATTTGTTAACCACATTTCATTCTTCAAGATCCAAACTGAATTTCCCTCCAAAACCTCTCAAATTCTCTCAAAACTTCATCACTTTTTTTCACATTTCTTCACAAAATCTTCATCAATTTGCTTCGTTTTTTATTGATTCAGGTTCTACATGTGGTTGTGGTGAACTTTTTTGCAGAATTCGTGGCCAAATCTTCAAGAATTCCAACTGTCCAAAGGCTTGCACAACAATGGCATCTTCATGATTCTTGCACTTGGAGCTGTTTCGAGCTAAGTTAGCTTCTCCATTCACCTTCCTAATCAACAAACTCCATCTGTTTTCACCATTGGAGCCTTGAGGAGCTCGATTTCGCAACTGTTGCTTCATAAGGTCAGAATTCAAACCTTTCGATTCTTGAAATTGACATGTGGTTTAGGTAGATCTTGCAACGTAGAACACACTGCAACTTGAATCATGCGTTTTCGTTAAGAATTGAATGAGATATGTAGATCTGAACTTTTGATGATAAACTTTCTTTTGCTCGATCCGGTTAGCATGAGTAGATTTAGGATGAATGCTTGTTGTTTCGATGTTCTACATGACGATACGTTTCGATCGGTATATTGCTTGCATGATTCTGTGAAAATTTGTTCGTAAGTGTGTGTTGTGTTCACTGTTCCGTCGTCTTTTTTCGCGAGGAAATCGCGTATTCGCCTAGCGAGTGATCCATTCGCCTAGCGAAGCTTGAAGAAGATGAGTGTTCGCCTAGCGAAGCTTCCGGTTCGCTTAGCGAAACCGCGCGGTTTTATATAGGCGCCAGATTCAAATGTTTCGCTGTATTTACAAGTTTGCCACTGGCACCATTTATTTCATTTTTTTTTCCACAATTTCATTTCATTTTGATGCCTGATCTTTAGAAATTCATAACTCACTCGTTTTTTATCCAATTTTGGTGAGATTTTTTGCATTGTTCTTCTGGAAATGTGTAGAATTTTATCATGATTTTTGTGGATTTTTTTTGCATGTGTAGAAAATTAAAATGCCTAAGGTTTGATTGTATGTGTCATTTTGTACATGTTTTGCCAAATCCAATGTGAAATGCTCATAATGTAAAATAAATTCTTGACAATTTTTGTGATGATTGTTGACTGGATGATGTTCATTTATATGTAAATTTCATGAGTTTTTGATACCTGATCATTGAGATATGAATTTTGGAACTTAGGTGTGACAATTTGTGTCACACCTCTTGATGTCAACTTGTTGAATTTAATTGGATAGCCTATGCATGTTAGAATTGAATGAAATTTGGCATGGTGAATTGTTGATATGTTAGGATGTTGTATGAATTTTTGTAGAATTTTTCACTGCATTTTCAATTTGATCATGATTTTTCATTTCTGGTGGTTGAAATTGCAAGCTCATGTGATACATGTTGGTAGATTGATTGGGAAATCCTCATATTGTATTGTATGGCCATGAAATTTGATATGCATGAACTAGACACATTGTGTGACCTCCCTGTTTTGGTCTCATCCATTTCTTTTTTGTTTTCAATGAGATATGAATTTTTGAAGTGGATGTATGCATTGATGTTGTGAATTGGAGCCTATAATTGTGACTGTTTTTGTTGATTTTCATTGACATGGTTCCATTTGCCCAAATGAGCTCAAATTTGACATGGTAGACCTTGATTATCCCCTGTTTAGGTGTATTTAATTTGAGAATTTTTGGATTTATTTTGATAAGGATTTGAATGCAATACTTCTGTTTGTATGCTTGGTGGTTCATTTGACCTCATATGGATTGTTTTGTGCATGAATTGAATATGATGGATGATATAAACATGAGACCAATGATGTTTGATCTTGTTTGATGATAATTTGATGTTGGATGGTGGATACCTTGCTGTTTTAAGTTTTTTTTTGCTTTTGGACCCTAGGCTTGGCCTAGTGGTCTAGTTGCTAATATTTGCTTGATTTTTCAGGACCAAAAGCATAATGCACATGGAGAATGATCCGAATCAATTTTAATTGATGTTGTGGATGTTTGTACACTAACATAACATTGTTTTGTAGGTGTTAGAGCTTGGGCTTAAGCCTTGAGCTTGCTTTGTGTTGTATTGTTTAAACTGTTTGATTGTTTGCTGTACAATTTGTCTGATTGAATACTGACTGAGTTTGATTGTTTCCAGGTACTTTAGTTGCTCAGTTCCTTGTGAACTATTGCTTTGCTTTGCTTAAGCAACTTGCATTTGAGGTATAACCTTCTTACTTCATGTAGTCTGGAGACCCGGCTGTTACCGGGCCGGGCAAATAAATGTCTGAAGTCCTCCTTAAGAGGCAATGATTGTGGTTGTTTATTTTTAAGCCCAAGCAGGTGAAAGTCCTTTAAATAAGGCAATTGGTGGAAGGTAGGGGTATGCAGCCTACCCCCCACTATTCAGTGAGTCTTCTCCTTGCTCCCATTACATGGTTGTAGCATTGAGATCAAAAGCCCAAGATCCTGTGCAGTGCACATTGTGTCTGAGTCATCGAGTATAGAAGGGTTCCCCTATTCTGGACCCATGCTCATTTGTCAGCTCTCCCTGGTTAGGGATATGAGCTGTGAGGTCTGATCCTCACTTCATCCTTTCATCTGCTTCACCTTAGCCTCGTAATGGCAAGGTTAAGAGCAAACACAGCCTGTACAGACGATTGCTTAGGCAGTCAAACCTGATTGATTGAGCCCCTTGTTTGGCTATAGTGCGTGTTATGTGGATATCTGATTGACATGCTTGTTTGAGATACCTGTTCTCATTTGATGATATATGATTGTATGCTTGTGTGCTAGCTTCTTTCCTGGTTAGGTTAGTTTGCTTATGCAAGTAGGATAGAAAACCGAACTTAGGGTTAACGATGCATGACAACATTAGGCTCGAGTCTCAGCTCCCTAGTTGTGTATCTTTCCCCGGTTTCTGGTTAGCAATTTAGTCCCTTTCAGGGGAACTACATCGCCCTGATCCTCGTGCCAGACGAGGTATGTAGGCAGGTGGTCGTGTGAGACCACTCCGGGCAACCTTTTTCTTTTTTGCGTGTGTTTACTTGTTACCTGACTGTGCTGTTTGGTGTTTTGGTTCGGATGCCGACGTAAGCCCAGTGATTGGCTGTCGGGCTCCAAGTTTGCCGTTTTGTGCGTGTTTTGGTTCGGATGCCGACATAATTCCATCAAGTGGTTGTCGGGCTCCATGTTTGCCACCCTTGCTTGTTTGTATGTGTTGTGTTGTTTGGCGTGCGTAAGCCGAACTACAGTGGCTCTGATTCTTGTTCCAGACAAGATATGTAGGCATAAGGTGCGATACCTTATCGAGCTCGTTCCTCTTAATCCCACCTGCGTTCCCCGTGTGTGTGTGTGATGTTTAGCAACCTTTTCTTTATTCTAGGACGTGGATCCCTAGGAGTACCTAGGACGTGAGGGGTGCTAATACCTTCCCCTCGCGTAACCGACTCCCGAACCTTTTCTCTCTGGTCGCGAGACCATGTCTTTCCAGGTTTCTCTGAGCGTTTCCTTTCCCTATCTTGGGATAAATAACGTTTAGTGGCGGCTCTGTATGTTTTTATTTTTAGGCTCGCCGGTTGTTTTTTCGCAGGATGCGACACATTGCATAGCGTTATATGATGTTACACAATATACACTTGAATGCTTATGCAATTCACTTTATCCTTAACTCCATATGCATGTGGTACCAGTCACTAAACTCATGATAAATTTTGGAAGTACATGCGGGCTATATTTTGTGCAATAACACTCTTCCTGAGTTCTATAAATTATGAGTACATGTGAGTTATGTCTCGTACTACAACACTCTCACTAAACTCAATAGTTTAGGAATATATGAAAGTTAAGTATGTACTACAACGCTCTCGCTAAATTATAATCTAGGAGTACATATGAGCTACATCCATACTATAACACTCTCTCTAGACTGAAGAGTCTAGGATTACGAGCGAGCTACACTCTTACTACGACACTTTCTCTAGACGCAAACTTACTCCTACTCTAGCGTGATGCATTATCAAGCATATATCATTTTCTCCTGAACCCCTCCTTCCTCTTTTGAAGCACACTTTCATTTATTGTCACATTAGGGATTGATAATACTTTACCAAACTTGTATTATCGCATTCACATTGGTTGCCACATTAGGGCTTCACATTAGTTTTACCTAACATTAGACTTAAGTCCTAAGGTTTACCTCATAATCATTTATTAATAAAAACATTACACATACATACAAGTATTATGAAACTTTACCATAAGATATACCTTTAAATTAGATTTCCAACACAAATATCCCACTTAAATTGGAGCTAGAAAAGTCAAGTTATGTTAATTTTGGTTCTGCCCCATACAAAAAACAACAACGACTACGGTCTGGCCATAGCTAATACTATGGTCATAGCAATGAAAAACAAGTTCTTCCCATACATAAAACAGAAAGAGCTATGGCCTGGTCGTAGCTAATGTTATAGGTGAAGCTACGCGAAATATGCACTGAACGCATCGCACGCTCGAAGATACAACAGAGTCGCCACCGAACTTTATTTATCCCAAAGAGAGAGAAGGGAAAATATCGATAAAACCCAAGGGGAAACAGAGAAACGGGTAAGGAATTCGGTTATACAAGGGGAAGGTATTAGCACCCCTCATATCCATGGTACTCCATGGGAACCATTTTGAATTCTCTTGCTTGGATGGGTGTTGCTATCTTCATGTACCTGCAAAACAGAAAATGGGTTAGACAAAGAATGCTCGATGAGGATTATGGCATTCATGCCTACGTATTCTCATGGTGCAATGAGAAAGTCATAGCCTCGTAGTTTGGAACTGGAGAGGAAAGGAAAATAAAGGAAGGTGCTCGCCAAGGATTCGCATCCTCGTGCCTATGTATCCTTATAGTGCAATATGGAAGTTAGAGCTCTGTAGTTCGAAGAATAAAGACTGAGAAAGAGATGAGATCGGGGGGTGGTGTTAAAACCAAAAAAAAATGATAAGGGGTTAACCATGAAGGTGCGTCTCTGAATTATGGTGTCATAACCAAGAAATGAGTAATGACCATGAAGGTGTATCCCAAAAGGAAAATGGTGTCATAACCAATAAATGGGGAATGACCATGAAGGTGTATCCCAAAAGGAAAGGATAGGGGTTAACCATGAAGGTGTGTCCCTGAATTGTAGTGTCATAACCAAGAAATGGGGAATGACCATGAAGGTGTATCCCAAAGGAAAATGGTGTCATAACCAATAATTGGGGAATCACCATGAAGGTGTATTCCAAAATGAAATGATAGGGGGTTAACCATGAGGTATGTCCCTGAATTGTGGTGTCATAACCAAGAAATGAGGAATGACCATGAAGGTGTATCCCAAAAGGAAAATGGTGTCATAACCAAGAAATGGGGAATGACCATGAAGGTGTGTCCCAAAAAAATATGATTTCAATGGTGTTTAAACCAAAAGGAGACAGATGGCTAATTGCAGACTTGACAATGAATTGACTAGAATTGCACTAAAGTTTATGAACAGAGGCAAATACTCTGAGAAACTGGGTCATTTCTCTCGTACTCATAAATATTTTATACAAGTATAAGAAAGATTCTCTCTCATCATTCTCTATTTCTTAAGGCTCATGGCATGCAAGCCTAGTCAATGTCTTACAAGTTGTTGAAGCAGGTTCCTAAAGATGCTTCTGGGGATGAGTCAGATAACTGAGCTCTATTGAGGAAAGTGATTGTGATCCACTAGAAGGTCTTGTAATTATTGAGAGTTTGAAGCTCCAAATTAACAGAGGCGAGTATCATCAAGTGACCAATGGTCTTATGATCACTTGACAAAGACAAAGGGAATGTGGCAGATGAAAGGATCTAGTTGATCAAAGTGGAATTTGATCAATCCAGATCAAGGAGTGAGATTGATGAACAAACAATAATGCATGATCATAAAACAATTATCCTAGGGTATCATTGTTAGGTAGCCCAAGACAAAGCCATATGGGTGCAAAGTGTATTGTCCTATGTCTCATTCTTAGGTAACCCAAGAGAAAGCAATGTGTGTGTAAATGTGTGCTAAGCCTAAGCAGATGAATGTAACATCCTAATTTTCCATATCTTAAATAATATATCTGATTATATTTGAGATTTTAATATCGCTAATTATTACAAACTAAACATTGAAACTAGCAACTATAATAATTAATTTATCAATTAATTACTCTTTATTTTATTATTTGAAATTCTGGTATCAGATATGAGATGTCGAAGGTAATGTCACGACACTAATATCTAAGTAATGCAAACAGACTAAAGATAGAGAATAGTAAATGCAAGAGACATAAGTAATTGTTAACCCAGTTCGGTCCAACTCACCTACATCTGGGGGCTACCAAGCCAGGAAGGAAATTCACTAAAATAGAATTAGTTCAAAGACTCTCCGTACACTTCAACAAGTTACAGTCTTTCTCACCTAATCTCTACCCGTGCAATTTCTACCTAAGCACTCTTAGATATGAGAACTCACTCACTTCCCTACAATCACACCTGTGATCTTAAACAACAATCCCTTGAGAAAAGAAAACACTTTTCAATAACACACTCTTGATTTTACTTCACAGTTTCAATCAAGAAGACATACTCTTGATCTTGCTTAACAGCTTTTGATCAATAAGACACACACTTGATCTTGCTTCACAGCTTTGATCAAGTAGACACACACTCTTTCTTAACAGCTTTAAAGTGACAAATTACAACCACAAATCAGACCAATTCAATCATCAATGGATGACTTGAATGGCTTACAAGTCTCACGACTAAACAAGACACAAACCCTAGCTCTCTCTCTCTGTATTTCGCTCAGTATTGGTTGTGTGTTAAAACAGGTTTTCCAAGTCCCTTTTTATAGAAGCTATCAGCTGGGCTTGGACATCTTGAAAACCCTAAATCTATTTTCCAATCAAATCTTCTCATGACAGCTGGTTAGATCTCTTTGGAAAATAAGTAAATCAGGTTGTAATCCATGATTGAATGCGCCTGCAAATCAGATCTTCAATCATACATAGATTGTCATTAATTATGCAATCACAAAACACCAGACATTCACACTGAATGTTCTGTGTACAGGATGTCATGACATCGGGTCTGACATCCTGGAGTAATTTCTGCATAATTTCATAATTCCATTTATAACTTCCAGCAGGTACATACATATCAGATGTCATGTCATTGTGTATGACATCTTGAAACAATCCTGCATGATCATGTCTTCCATTTGGACTCCAGCAGGTACACATCATCAGATGCCATGTTATTATGTCATTCTGAAACAATCATGCATGATCATGTTCTTGAACTCCAGCAGGTACACAGGATATCTCATGTTAAGACATCACACATAACATCTTGTGAACACTCTTTGTTTTACCAAAATTGCTGCCAACACTTAGAACCAACAAACTCCCCCTTTGGCAAATTTTGGCTAAAACATATATTTGTCCTTTTTGTTCACAAGAAAACTATCAGCAGTTAAACAACAATTTAAACAGCAGCAGAAGCAAACACAATTACTAGTTATAGCTACTAGTAAAACACACATGCACAAGGGTACTTCTCCTCCCCCTAAATCTGTGCAACATAAACAGAATTACTAGTTATGGATGCAACTAGTAAGACACACAAAAGCACAAGGGTACTACTTCTCCCCCTAAATCTGTGCATCACCAACATCTCCTTTGATAATAACAGCCCCTGTAACCACAGCACCTGTAACAATCAGAATGTCATTCTGACATCTGCTTCAACATCAACACCTGTGCACCACATCAGACAACCCCTTTGATATCTGTAAACAGAACAACATTCTGTTTTACACCAAACACATCTCCTCCAATAATAGTTGTTCATTTGTTCAGCTACATACATCTCCTCACAACTCCAGCTCCACATAACACTTCTCCCCCTTTTTAGTCAAAATTGACCAAAGGTGACCAATTAGACAAAATAAATGTCAATTAGCCTAGCAGAGAATGTCAGCACAGATGTTATAACATTAAAAATGTTAAAACATAATTGTTCAGGAGATACATATCACCATTATACACAGCTGTGATAGTTGAGATAATGAACAAATCCATGGAACTCATTAAGAGCCCAAAATATTACAAAAAGGCATCAATAAGGACTGCCACAAATTACACATTTTTCAAAAAAAAACAATAAAAACTTCAGCATCCAAACACAACAGTGGGGGAACAGCTTCCAAAACAACAACAGCTACAACTTCATCACAGCACACCTTGCAAAACCCAGAAATATCCTTTGGGATATTAACCACAAACTCTTTTGCTTTCTATAGGTTCTCATGAATACAGATCTCCAACTTCCCTCTTAAACATTCAAATTGATTGGCATTCAAAGCTTTAGTGAAAATGTCAGCTAATTGCTTTTCAGTAGTAACATGCTCCAGTGCTATGATCTTTTCTTCCACGAGTTCTCTAATGAAGTGATGTTGAATATCAATGTGCTTTGTCCTACTGTGCTGAATAGGATTTTTGGAGATATTTATAGCACTCAGATTATCACAGTATAATGTCATGACTCCTTGTGTGACATTGTATTCAGACAACATTTGTTTCATCCAGACCAGTTGAGAACAGCTACTTCCAGCTGCTATGTATTCAGCCTCAGCAGTGGATAGAGATACACAGTTCTGTTTCTTGCTAAACCATGATATCAAATTGTTACCTAAGAAGAAACATCCTCCTGATGTGCTTTTCCTATCATCAGCACTCCCCGCCCAGTCAGCATCACAATACCCAGTCAACATAGATCCAGATTCATGAGTATATAACATCCCATAGTCACTGATGCCATTGACATATTTCAGTATTCTCTTCACTTGGTTTATGTGACTGACTTTTGGTTCAGCTTGATATCTAGCACAAACACCAACAGCAAATGCAATGTCAGGTCTGCTTGTTGTGAGATATAGCAGACTGCCTATCATGCTTCTGTATAGACTTTGATCTACATTTACACCATTTTCATCTTTGGAGATTTTCACATGTGTAGGAGCAGGTGTCCTTTTATGGCTTGCCTTCTCCATGCCAAACTTCTTCACAATGTTCTTGGCATACTTGCTTTGAGATAGGAAGATAGAGTCTTCCATCTGTTTGACTTGTAGCCTAAGAAAGTAGGTCAGTTCTCCAACAAGGCTCATCTCAAACTCAGATTACATTTGTCTAACAAAATGTTCAACCATCTATTCTGACATCCCACCAAATACAATGTCATCTACATATATTTGTACCACCACGAGCTTCCCTCCTTCATTCTTCACAAATAGAGTTTTGTCAATATCTCATTTCCTATATCCATTGTCAGTGAGGAACACTGTGAGTCTCTCATACCAAGCCCTGGGAGCTTTCTTCAACCCATAGAGGGCTTTCTTTAGTTTGTACACATGTTGTGGAAGATTTGGATCTGTGAATCCTTTAGGCTGTTTGTCGCATCTCGAAAAATACGATTCCTCACGATGGTCGCTGAAATATTTATATTCGAACAGAGTCGCCACCGAACTTTATTTATCCCAATGAAGGGATAGGAAAATATCGATAAAACCTTTAGGAAATGGAATAATGGTCGTCGCAACAATATTCGGGTTCGGGAGTGTGTCATACGGTGAACTGGACTTTTTGTGGTTTTAATCGCAATGTCGCGGTTAGCAAGAGTCGCCACCGACTTTTCTTTTATCCAATAAGGAAAGGTGGAAAAGAACAGGAAAGACCTTAATTTAGATTTTGGGTTCGGGAGGTACATTATACAAAGGGAAGGTGTTAGCACCCTTTGTATCCATGGTTATCCATGGGCTCTTAATTGCTCGATCACTTATATTATTTTTGTCTAAAAAAAAGTGTTTGTGAATTGTTTGGAAAATTGTTTTGAAAAGAGAATTTAACTTTGTAATGATTCTTGTATGAATGTATACAAAGTGGTTATCTCGTTTAGTTTTGAAAATTGTTTAGAAAAATATAACTCGGTAATGATTCTAGTATGAATGTATACCAAGTGGTGATTTTCTAAAGGTATTTTGAAAGGTGTGAGGTGCGAAAAAGTGTTTTAAGTTGTGAGCCAGCAATTAAGAGTTATACCGACCCAAGGTCTTTACGGGCATTTCCTATCCTTATGAGGGTAAAACTGTCCTTATTATTGAGAAATAAGTAGTTTTATCCTTTGGATGTAAAAGGGTCATCGTAGGGTCATCGATTGGTCATTGAAGGCAACAGTTATGAGGATACCTTAGCATTCGAAGGGACTATCATCATTTAATCGTAGGCAACATCGGAGGGTCATCGAGGGACAAAGTTGTATATTCGAAGGCAACATCCGAGGGACTATAATTTATTTTATGATGATTTAACCGAAGGGTCTTTGCTAAGGGTATCCCCACATTCGCGGGACATGACCGTAATATCGTAATCGTAAGGCAATAAAGAGAGGTCCAAGATCACTTATTCAAAGGCAAAGTTTTACAATTAATTAGGTGATTAGGAGGAATTCTCCCACATTAAAATTAATACATTAAAATTAATACATTAAAATTAATACATTAAAATTAATACATTAAAATTAATACATCAAAATTAATTAGGTAATTTAGGGTGAAAACTCCACAAGGGTATCCCACAAATAAAGTGGAATACCTAACCAATAACCTTTTCCTGGGATATGTGAACCTTTTCGAAGCTCAAAAAGAAACATGTCAGAATACCAAATCAGGGTGCAATCGAAGATTACACCGGAAAAATATCGCAACAGTAAATAGGATAGGATGAATAATGCATGGCTATGATAAAAACATAAAAAAAAAAAAGACTAGAAAAATCAGGTACTGTCTCGTTCGCCTCTGCCTCGCCTAGCGAAGGCCAGGCGAACGGCCACGGATTTTGAATTTTGAGAAAAACAGCCCCATGTTAGGAACCTTGAACTTTATGGCATTTTATCACAGGAACAGCATGGTCAAACATTCAGGGTATTCAGGCATATTTAAATTCACATACGAAAGCAAATTATATATCAACATTTAATCATGATGCATTATATGTGTAGATATGGCCAATTGAAAGTATAAACAATAGAGATACGCAAACCTGTTTGCCAATTCAAGGTTGAAGGGATTGACCACTTGTGGTATCGGAATGAGTTAGGCGGCGGGAATTGGGCGGCGATGGCTTCGGGGCGGATGAGCTGCCTTCAGGGTTTCTTTATTCTGAATTCTCCGGGTTGGCAGGGTTCCTATGCCAAAGTTTCTATCCGTCCTTCTCTGTTCTCTCTCTTTCTTTTTCCTCAAGGTTTTGTTCCAAGGAAACCTCAGAGTGTTTTGCTTCTCTTCCTTCTTTCTCCAGTGAATCTCCCAGTGTAAACTCCAAGTCTAACTCCAAGTCCTTTTCCTCTACTGAAACTTCAGCATTTATAGACTAATTTTGTGGGTAATGGGCTTGGAATGAGGGAGACCCAAGTCCAAAATAATTTGTTATATTTTATTTATTTATTTATTTTAATTATTTAATTAATTAATTAATTAATTAATTAATTAATTAATTAAAATTTTTTCTTTTTTTTTTTTTTTTCTTTTTTTCGTTTTTTTTTTTTTTTTTTTTTTTTTTTTTTTTTTTTTTTTTGTTTTTTTTCAAGGAAAATGATGGGTAAATTTTGGGGTATGACAGCTGCCCCTGTTCAATATTCTTGAACCGAGAGAGTTAGGATGGCGTGTATGCCATTCGTGGTCTGGAGGTGGAAGATTATTGAACACTAGAATGCCCCAAAAATTTGCACTTGAGGATCGACAGTTGGTCTTGATGGAGATGGGCTTAAAGATGCCATCCGGGAGGTTTGATGACGAAAGCTTCAGATCGAGCCGTACATTAGGCCAATTTGAAGACATGGGTGCCACACTGGGTCGTACATTAGACCGAATAATGAGTCATCCATTAGGCTGCCGACTTCGCTGGGGAGTCGGAGTGTGTCATATGCTGTTGGGGATAAAGGATCAGAATGGACCATACGCTAGATCGTATCTGAGTTGAAGAGAGAGTCGTCCGTTAGGCTGAATCTGATGATGAAAGGGGTAGTCGTACACTAGACTACACTTCAGAAATGTACCGTACACTAGGTAGCATCTGAGTAGTTGAGGATCCGAATGGGTCGTACGTTAGACCGCATTGGAGTTGCTGGAGCTCAGAATGGATCGTACATTAAATCGAATCTGAGTTGCAGAATGAGCCGTCCAGTAGGCTGAATCTGATGGTAAAAGGGAGTAGTCGTACACTAGACTACACTTCAGAAATGTACCGTACACTAGGTAGCATCTGAGTAAGGGAGTAGCCGTATACTAGACTACCATTCAGAAATGTACCTGTCCGAAGGTAGCATCTGAGAAAGGGAGTAGCCGTATACTGGACTACCATCCAGAAATGTACCTGTCCGAAGGTAGCATCTGAGAAAGGGAGTAGCCGTATACTAGACTACCATCCAGAAATGTACCTGTCCGAAGGTAGCATCTGGGAAAGGGAGTAGCCGTATACTGGACTACCATCCAGAAATGTACCTGTCCGAAGGTAGCATCTGGGAAAGGGAGTAGCCGTATACTAGACTACCATTCAGAAATGTACCTGTCCGAAGGTAGCATCTGGGAAAGGGAGTAGCCGTATACTGGACTACCATCCAGAAATGTACCTGTCCGAAGGTAGCATCTGGGAAAGGGAGTAGCCGTATACTGGACTACCATCCAGAAATGTACCTGTCCGAAGGTAGCATCTGGGAAAGGGAGTAGCCGTATACTGGACTACCATCCAGAAATATACCTGTCCGAAGGTAGCATCTGGGAAAGGGAGTAGCCGCATACTAGACTACCATTCAGAAATGTACCTGTCCGAAGGTAGCATCTGAGTAAGGGAGTAGCCGTATACTAGACTACCATTCAGAAATGTACCTGTCCGAAGGTAGCATCTGGGAAAGGGAGTAGCCGTATACTGGACTACCATCCAGAAATGTACCTGTCCGAAGGTAGCATCTGGTCAGATGAAGGTCTAACTTGGTCGTGCATTAGACTGTACTTGAGTTGAAGAAGGTCAGAATGGATCGTACGCTAGATCGTATCTGAGTTGTTGAGGGTCAGAATGGATCGTCTGTTAGATCGTATCTGAGTTGAAGAAGGTCAGAATGGATCGTACGCTAGATCGTATCTGAGTTGTCGAAGGTCAGAATGGATCGTATGCTAGATCGTATCTGAGTTGAAGGAGTCATATGTTGAGCTGAATCAGAATGAACCGTATGTTAGGCTGTATCTGTATACGTTGTACTTGCAATAAATGTCTGGGATGGGCTTAAAGATGCCATCGCTAGGAGGATATCGAAGTGTTGTCAGAATGAATGTTCCCATGAATTGCATCTGGAATATGTATCTGAATCTTGTCTGTGATTGATAAAGGCGTCTGCCTGAATGAGCCTTTTACTTTGACTATATCAGGAGGATAATTAACCTGCAAAGAAAAGTTAGCTTTATGCCATGTCATGATGCATGAGATGTTTTATGCTTTCGAAAATAAATGCGAATGTTGTATGCATGCGTATGCTGTGAAATGATGCAATGAATGAGTTATGCGTATGAGAAGTTCTGCTTGGGGACTCTACTGGGGAAAATAAATCCCCATCTACTGATTGGAGATATTCGTGTTGAGGACCCTCTCTCGGCTGGGGGTTCTGATTTCTGTCTGATGGTAGAGATATTCAATAGAGCCTGGCTGGGGATGGATGAGATGATCAATCTGTCTGATGATGCCGACCTCTGTTGGGGAATAGCTGGCTGTGCCGGGGAATACTGCCAACTTCTTCTGGGGAAAAAAACAGGCTTGCTGGGGGGAAGAGAATTGGTAGTGGATTCATTGGAAGCATGATTAGACCTCTTCCTTGATCCTGAAGTAGGGTAGTAATTGCTATTGCTATTCTATGCATGTATTTTGGTAAACATTGGTCATATTCAAATGCACATATTAATTCAAATTAAATCAATGGACATTTACGCAACCAAAACAGAAAAGTAAAAAACAAAAGCATCTTTTTTGAAAGAGGGTTGTATTGATTTTTGAAAGAAGGCCTATAAACAGGCAAATTGTGTACAAGGAGACAGAAATCCTAGTAAGAGGAAATTGTCAAAAACAAAGAGAAAGCTATGCAGAAAAAGTCCTATTGATTTTAAGTCTACTACTGCCATTATGTCTTCAAGCATCTCATCCCCTGCTGTCGGATAGAAGTGATTGGCTTGGTCAGTCCCTTGAACTTGGATGAAAGTTGACTGAGAACGGGACATAGTCATACGCTTTAATCCCTAATTTTTGCCTGGACCGCCTTTTCAGGTTTTCAGTCCACCAGGATACCCTTTTTTGCCCAAGCCACCTTTTCAGGTTTTCGACTTGCCGGGTGTACATTTTTTTATATATATCCCTAATTTTTGCCCGAACCCTTTTGGTTCGCCGGGATGCCCTTACTTTTGCCTAGATACGTCGATCTAGCGGGTCTTTTTCATGCGTAGTATTTTTTAACTATGTCCGCGTTCACGGGATGCGGGAAATCTTCGCCATCCACTGTAGCAAGTATCATGGCTCCACCAGAGAATACCTTCCTAACTACAAATGGCCCTTTGTACGTGGGAGTCCATTTGCCTCTGGGATCAGTTTGCGGTAGCACGATACGCTTGATTACCAAGTTGCCAATTTGATACACTTGTCGCTTGACCCTTTCGTTGAATGCCTGGGTCATGCGTTTCTGATATATCTGCCTATGACAAACAGCCGCGAGTCTCTTCAATCAAATTTATCTGATCGAGTCGAGTCTGAATCCGTTCCTCTTCATCTAAGCCCGCCTCTTTCATGATTCTTAGCGAGGGAATCTGAACTTCCACTGGTAAGATGGCTTCCATTCCATAGACTAAAGAGAACGGAGTTGCCCCTGTCGAAGTGCGTACTGAAGTGCGATAGTCATGAAAAGCAAATGGTAACATCTCATGCCAGTCTTTGTACATTACTGTCATCTTTTGTATAAGCTTCTGGACATTGTTAGCAGCCTCCACGGCGCCGTTCATCCTTGGCCGGTACGGAGAAGAATTAGGGTGTTTTATTTTGAACCGCGTGCAGAGTGCAGTAACCATCTTGTTGTTCAAATTAGCACTATTATCAGTGATAACTCTTTCAGGAGACAACAAGTTTCTCGAATAGATATTTGATAGAACCCATCTTAGAAATCAATAAAGTGGTATGATTCAACATGTACTGTCTTAGTCGGCGAGCAGCCCAAGCCAAAGCGCAGCAAGCTTTCTCGAGCTATGAGTATCTTGTTTCACAGTCGGTACCTTTTGCTAAGGCGGTATATGGCATGCTCTTTTCGACCAGACTCGTCATGTTGCCCCAACACACCTCATTGGATTTTCTAACACGGTCAAATACATGATTAGAGGTCTTCCTTCAACTGGTGGTGTCAGAATTGGAGGTTCTTGGAGACACTTCTTGATTTTATCAAAAGTTTCCTGACATTCATCATCTCTTGACTGTCCTCAGTAATTTGAAGATAGGTTTGCAAGTAGCAGTCAAGTAGGATATAAACCGGGCAATGTAATTCAAGTGCCCCAAGAGGCTGACTTCTTTCTTGTCTACTTTTAGTACTCAGATCGACAGTTTCAATTGACTCCTCATGCGGCTGTATAGTCCTTTCTTCTTTCAGTAACAGTCTGGCAAGTTCTTCAGGTACTTCACAATCTTCCTCACTTCCATCTTCGGCTTGGTAGATCGGATTTTCGAAGTCATAATGAACAGTAGCAGAACTATTATCAACAGGATCCAGAGTGGATGTGGATACGCAATTTGTTACGTGAGTGTGTGCAAGAAAGCATAGCTTATTTGAAAAATGACAGGAAAGATAAAGAGTGCAATATTTGAATGCAAAAAGTCCATTGATTTATTGAATATGAATATGCTTATGAGAATGACAAAACATTTAACCAAATTTGATACATTGAATAAACAACAAACAATTACTCCTGACTAAAGGAAGTTGGAATAGTGTCTTCAGCCTTCCAATTATCCAAGTTGCAATCGCTATTCACATCTTCTACAGCATTAACAGTCTTGTCATGATCGGGCATAGGAGCAGTGATGACATTAGGAATATCCAGAGGATCAAATTCAAATTCCCCAGCGTCGATCATATCCTGAATCTTGTTCTTCAGCGACCAGCAATCATTCGTATCATGCCCGGGGCTATCGGAGTGATAGGCACACCTGGCGTTGGGATTATAACGAGGAGAAGTAGTGTTGGGTTTTGCAGGAGGATCTCTGAGGGTAATTAAATTTACTTTTAGCATACCCTGCAGTGCTTGTGCTAAAGTCATATTGATCTTCGTAAACTGCCTTCTTCCCGGGTTAATGTGCCTCACAGATTTCTTGTCCTTTTTCTTCTTGAGCAAGAGAGTCTTTAGTTCCTCCTGCCCCTTGGATAAGTTCAAGATCATCTCCTGGAGTTGAGCATTCTGAGCCTGGAGATCTTTGACAGTTTGTTCGAGGTCCATTTTTCTGTTTGAAGGAAAACCGTGAGAATACTGATCCTTTTAGAGTACCTGTTATGCAATGTCATGTTATGCTATGCAATGTATGAAATGTTTTCAAGGACTTTTGGAATTTAATTTTGCATAAACTACCAAAAAAGAAAGCCACTTTTATTAATAATATTTGATTAATATTCATTATAATAAGAAGTAAAATACAATAAAAGCTCAGGTCTCCCAGGGACGGCTTCTTTTTGGGCGAAGATATGTATTGAGTCTTCGTTCCTCATTAAGCTGGCCGGTGAGCTCTAACACCTTCTTCCTTGTAGCACAGAACTGGGTTTCAAAAGTATCCCTTTCCTCTCTCAACTGGATCCAGGACTTCTTTAACTCTTCAACATCGGTAGGCATATCTGGATAAGGAACGATCTGAGGAGTACCTCCTTCAGCTTCTGGTTCAACAATCAGTGGTCCGACTGCCAGATATGGCATGACAAGTTCACGAGCTCTTGTGCGGACCCATCTGAGATAAGGTTCCATAGGAATAGAGTTTTTCTGTCCTAAAGTACTTCTTTTCACCATGCCCCAAGCTCGCACAAATCTTTGACGGAGACCTTGGGAATCGTTATCATAGTCAAACACCGTGCCTTGTATAATTATTTCATGTGGACCATCTCTTCGAGCACAACCAAACTGACGTAGGGCTAAAGCAGGATTATAAGTAATACCTCCTCTTATCCCCATGAGTGGTACATTAGGGAATTCTCCACAACGGTCAATGATGATATTGTTTTCTTTGAAATGAGGACACCAACGGATGTCTGAGTGGGAGAGCGACATTATCCTTTGAGACCATCTCAAACTTTGCTCATTCTTCAAGACTGACTGAGGAAGGTGCGAAATAAACCACCTGGATAATAAAGGTATGCAGCACATGAGAGTCCCTTGCCTCTTCATAGTACGAGTGTGAAGGGAATGCAGAATGTCGCCGAGCAAGGTAGGCACAGGGTTACGAGCGAGAAATATCTGAATAGCATTCATATCTATGAATTGATCTGGATTAGGGAATAACACCAAACCATAGATTAGTAATGCTAGAATCTTCTCGAAAGCATGGACATTCATGACTTTTAAGAATTCTCGGGCCTTATTCATCAGAAATTTGGCAAGTAAACCCTTAACTCCACTTCTTGTTACCCAATTAGCTTCAATATCTGACTTTGTCATGTGTAAAGCTGCGGCAACTTTTTCGGACCTCGGAATCTTTTCTAAACCACTGAAAGGTATTTGATCAAGAATAGGTATCCCAAGCAGCTGGGAAAATTCTTCTAATGTGGGCACCAACTGATAATCTGGGAATGTGAAGCAATGATGTTTAGGATCGAAGAACTGGAATAGGACTCTCATCATATCTTCTTTGAAACCAGTGGTAACCAAATCGAGGAGAGAACCATGCTTTTTGACGAACTGAGCCTGATCAGGAAGTTCTGACACTAAATCCTTGAGTTGAGGAGAGATGACTACAAAATTTATCCGGATAGTCTTCCTGGGAGCCATAGCCTTACAAAATAGAGCCAAGTTAAATCCCTAAGTCCTCGAAGTGATTAGTGCAATGTCATAATGTTATGATGTTATGATGTTATGATGTTATGATATTATGATATTAAACAAATAACAAGCATAAGCAAGTCATACAACAATCATTCCTAGGTTTTAAGGCTTGCATGAGTTCCATAGGTAAGTACCCTCCCCACTGAAGTTTGGTGGGTTCAACCTGTCTTAGAATAGTAACCAGGTTCTAGAAGGATCTCAAATCATTGACCTTTCCTTAAGTCCACTTCAGTGCAACACCAAGTGGTTGACCGAAGCTTCCCTAAAGTCCAATCTCAAAGAGTGTAGTATCGAGTCTCAACCAACTCCAGTCGGAACCGAAGCCAGTTATCTCACTACTTTCTAATGGCCAGGATGAGTCAATTAGGGTTCTAAAGGTCTGGTTAATGCTTTTATGACACCACGCGAATGCCAAATATTTCCTCAACTAACATGAGGAACATCAGGACATCCAAAGTGCCACATTAACCGTAGCCATCATTTTGACCATTCCAGTATACGCCGGACAGTCGCGATGATCTCTTGCTACTTACCTAAGGTACACTAGATTCGGGTGTAGGATCTTTCACTCAAGCATAACATACCCAAGCAATCCCTTAAAAATAAATCAGACAAATTGAATAAGTGATCTTGTTTTTAAGGTAACCTCTCTTTTTAAATATTCCCCAGCAGAGTCGCCAGTTCTGTCATACGGTGAACTGGACTTTTTGTGGTTTTAATCGCAATGTCGCGGTTAGCAAGAGTCGCCACCGACTTTTCTTTTATCCAATAAGGAAAGGTGGAAAAGAACAGGAAAGACCTTAATTTAGATTTTGGGTTCGGGAGGTACATTATACAAAGGGAAGGTGTTAGCACCCTTTGTATCCATGGTTATCCATGGGCTCTTAATTGCTCGATCACTTATATTATTTTTGTCTAAAAAAAGTGTTTGTGAATTGTTTGGAAAATTGTTTTGAAAAGAGAATTTAACTTTGTAATGATTCTTGTATGAATGTATACAAAGTGGTTATCTCGTTTAGTTTTGAAAATTGTTTAGAAAAATATAACTCGGTAATGATTCTAGTATGAATGTATACCAAGTGGTGATTTTCTAAAGGTATTTTGAAAGGTGTGAGGTGCGAAAAAGTGTTTTAAGTTGTGAGCCAGCAATAAAGAGTTATACCGACCCAAGGTCTTTACGGGCATTTCCTATCCTTATGAGGGTAAAACTGTCCTTATTATTGAGAAATAAGTAGTTTTATCCTTTGGATGTAAAAGGGTCATCGTAGGGTCATCGATTGGTCATTGAAGGCAACAGTTATGAGGATACCTTAGCATTCAAAGGGACTATCATCATTTAATCGTAGGCAACATCGGAGGGTCATCGAGGGACAAAGTTGTATATTCGAAGGCAACATCCGAGGGACTATAATTTATTTTATGATGATTTAACCGAAGGGTCTTTGCTAAGGGTATCCCCACATTCGCGGGACATGACCGTAATATCGTAATCGTAAGGCAACAAAGAGAGGTCCAAGATCACTTATTCAAAGGCAAAGTTTTACAATTAATTAGGTGATTAGGAGGAATTCTCCCACATTAAAATTAATACATTAAAATTAATACATTAAAATTAATACATTAAAATTAATACATCAAAATTAATTAGGTAATTTAGGGTGAAAACTCCACAAGGGTATCCCACAAATAAAGTGGAATACCTAGCCAATAACCTTTTCCTGGGATATGTGAACCTTTTCGAAGCTCAAAAAGAAACATGTCAGAATACCAAATCAGGGTGCAATCGAAGATTACACCGGAAAAATATCGCAACAGTAAATAGGATAGGATGAATAATGCATGGCTATGATAAAAACATAAAAAAAAGACTAGAAAAATCAGGTACTGTCTCGTTCGCCTCTGCCTCGCCTAGCGAAGGCCAGGCGAACGGCCACGGATTTTGAATTTTGAGAAAAACAGCCCCATGTTAGGAACCTTGAACTTTATGGCATTTTATCACAGGAACAGCATGGTCAAACATTCAGGGTATTCAGGCATATTTAAATTCACATACGAAAGCAAATTATATATCAACATTTAATCATGATGCATTATATGTGTAGATATGGCCAATTGAAAGTATAAACAATAGAGATACGCAAACCTGTTTGCCAATTCAAGGTTGAAGGGATTGACCACTTGTGGTATCGGAATGAGTTAGGCGGCGGGAATTGGGCGGCGATTGTAACACCCCGATAATAATAAAATAATTATTTGAATTGAGTTAATAATTTAATTATTAATTTAATTAAATAATTGGAAATTTTATTATTATTATTATTTTTTTTAAATTATTATTATTTTGGAATAATAATTATTATTTGGAAAATATATATAAGTTGGAATTAAGGAAAAAGTCCCATTGGGAGTAAAAACATTTCACGTGAAAACAGAGAAAATCGTGAAAAGGGAAAAGGGCAGAGAAGAGGAGAAAGGAGCTGAAGAGCAAAGGTTGAAGAACGGAAAGGCTTGAAGCTCAAAGATTCGCCGGATTGTTAAGGTAAGGGGGGGTTTATCGTCGATTAATGGGTATTTTGGGATAATATGTCATGGGTAGTGATAAGCCGTTAATTTGACCCTAATTGGGATTTGTAAATGTTGAAATGTTGTGGGATGAACTGTGCTGAAAGTTGAAATTAAATCGGTATTTGTGTGAGTAATGTTTTCCCGATCGTATAGCTTTTTACGGAATCGGAATCGGAGGTCCGGAAGTCCTCCAACGGCGGAATTCTGCATTCTGCCGTGTGTTAGCGCAGGAATTGTTGTTTGGTCTGCGTTAACCGGTTAACCCAGGGTGTTAACCGTTAACACTGTATTGAAATGTGAAAATATTGAGTTTTTGCCTGCGTTAACCGGTTAACCCAGGGCGTTAACCGGTTAACGCTGTTGCGTTTTGCCAGAAAGTGAGTTTTGCCTGCGTTAACCGGTTAACCCAGGGCGTTAACCGGTTAACACTTTTGCAGAGTGAAAAATTATTGTTGTTAAATGTGGTGTACCTAATTGAGGGTTGGCCTATGTTGCCTATGGTGTAATAGGGATAAATTCCCGCTGTTTTGAGCAGTATATGCAATATTGAAATGTACTAATATTGTGGTTGTTGTTTGGCATAATCTGACATGCTTATGTGATGAAAGATTGATGATGTATAATGATGTACATGATGCTGTGAATGTATATATTATGCATGTATGTGTGAATGGACTGTTGTATGGCTCAGAGTGTGAGCATATGTTTATTCTTGAATTATTATTGATGTTGCATTGCTAGATGATTAGCATGCATGGCATAGCCTTCGGGGCTGTAGCTAATTCCCATAGTGAGGAATTAGTGAGTGAACCATTGTGGGTTTGTTGTTGATGTTTGCATACTAGATGATTAGTGTGCATAGTCTAGCCTTCGGGGCTGTAGCTAATTCCCATGGTGAGGAATTAGTGAGTGAGTCACTAGGTCTCAAATGAGTGGGACTAGTGAGCTTAGTAGCCGTATCTGGAGGGATCGGTGAGCTTGAACTATATGTTCAAGAATAGTCGGTACCGCATGTGTAGAGTCTCATTGCATAAAAATATGTATGGCGTATAATATGAATGGATGTGTTCCAATATTATACGTGTGTTGTGTTGTTGTTAAGTATGAATTGAGATTATACTGGTATTGTATATTGATGTTGAGTATGATGTTTAAGCCAATGAGCTATTACTGAATGTGTATTGCAATTAGGGTGATTGATGTGTTAATTACTTGGCATTACATGTTGTTTTATAATGCTTATTATATTGATTGAGGAACTCACCCTTACAACTATTTTTCAGGTAACGAGAAATGAGTTGAGTAGAAGCAAATGCTTGGAGTCTAGTGTAGTCTCCCTAGTGGGTCATGCTCTGATAGATGTAACATCGGGCGGGAACACTTTGATTATTATTGTTGTTGTTGTTGAACTAAATTACATGTGATGTTACATGTTTTGCATGATTGAGTTGATCTCTATCCGCTGCGTAATTGTGCAAATACTTTATATTTAAATTAAATAAAAGAGCATGATTGTTATATTGTTTAAATGGTGTGGAATGTTTGTGTGTGACACCCTTGGTGCACTATTACTCTGATTATATGTTTATTATTTTAATTAATTTTTGGGGTATTTTAGAAGGGTGTTACAGCGATGGCTTCGGGGCGGATGAGCTGCCTTCAGGGTTTCTTTATTCTGAATTCTCCGGGTTGGCAGGGTTCCTATGCCAAAGTTTCTATCCGTCCTTCTCTGTTCTCTCTCTTTCTTTTTCCTCAAGGTTTTGTTCCAAGGAAACCTCAGAGTGTTTTGCTTCTCTTCCTTCTTTCTCCAGTGAATCTCCCAGTGTAAACTCCAAGTCTAACTCCAAGTCCTTTTCCTCTACTGAAACTTCAGTATTTATAGACTAATTTTGTGGGTAATGGGCTTGGAATGAGGGAGACCCAAGTCCAAAATAATTTGTTATATTTTATTTATTTATTTATTTTAATTATTTAATTAATTAATTAATTAATTAATTAATTAATTAATTAAAAAAAAAATTTTCTTTTTTTCGTTTTTTTTTTTTTTTTTTTTTTTTTTTTAAAAATGATGGGTAAATTTTGGGGTATGACAGAGTGGATTACGCAAGGGGAAGGTATTATCACCCCTTACGTCTGTTGTACTCAACGGGAACCTTTTAGTTCTAATGTGCGTTTCGAGTGTTAATTTATGTTTGTTTGTTATTTTTGGATTATAAATATTGAAAATAGAAATGGATGAGAACCTCATAGAAGGGGAAAGGGGGGGTTTTTTATTAGTGTGCTCGTGAAGATACATCAATCTCCTGCCTACGTATCCTTAAATATGGAAATCAGAGCATTCGTAGTTCGGGGAACTACGGTTGGTTGGTGTTTTTTAATGGACAACTATTTATATTGCATCCTAAAGGCTAAACACTAGCTTGTCCACTCTCGGCGGAGGCTTAAGCATTGGTTTGTTATGCGCATCAGAAAGGATTAAATAGTGTTCTTTTGAAAAGAGTTTTGATCACACAAGGGTGATAAGTTGGATTAATATGTTGGATATTTTGTTTGGTTGATATGTTTTTGGTTAGATGACGATTACTCGGATATTCGAGTAAGACAACTCATATCCTAACAGTCGGGAAAGGGAATAGAAGACTCTAGACCACCCTCTTTTTCATCCTTAATTATAAAAAGGATTTAATGATGATTAAGGTGTTTTGAATGGATGACGAATATTCGGATAGCCGAGTAAGACAACTCGTATCCTAATAATCGGGAAAGGGAATAAAAGACTCTAGACCACTTTCTTTTTCATCTGACTGATTATGAAAATAATTTTATGTATGGTTGGTGTATTTTAGATAAACGCCAAGTACTTGAATGACTGAGTAAGACAACTCGTATCCAAGTATTTGAGGAGAGGAATCGAAGGCTCAAGACCATCTCCCTTTTCGTACAGTTTATTCTGAAAATGATTTGATTAAGTTATTAATTTGTGGAAGAATGACAATTGTTCGACTAACCGAATAAGAGAACTTGTATTCAAACAATTGAGGAGAGAAGTTGAAGGCTCAAAGTCATCTCCCTTTTCATTGCATTATTATGAAAATAATTTGATTTAATCTCGGTTTAAGGTTTGAAAAGAAATGACGATTGTCCAACTGACCGAGTAAGAAAACTCGTATTCGAACAATCGAGGAGAGGAGTTGAAAACTCAAAACCATCCCCATTTTCATTTCCAAATGAAATGGTATTTAATCGTAATTAGATATTTTAATTAATTTTGAATAAAAATACTCGATGTTGGATCGAGGTCTTAAATTTGTATTTGTGGATATATTGTATTATTTAGTGAATCAATCATCTACTCGATTAATTAATAACCGAATAGGTCTCATTGTAAGAAAGCCCAAGAGTAAGCTATGTGAGGTTGATGGCGATGCTTAAAATCGATCGGCTTACAAATGTGTTTGAAGAATGGGCTCGATATTAAATCGAGAATTGTTATTTCAATGGTTTAAAGTGGTTTGTTTTGACAAAGTTGCTTGACGTTGAATCGACTGTATTTATCTTGAAAGAATTGATTTTATAAATGTCAAGTTGCTTAATTAAGTCAATTTAAATTAATCAGGAGAAAAGATTTTTAACTAGAAAAATTAATCGATTAAAATTGGTTAAATCAATTAGTTATACTAATTAGAATTGACTATCAAGAATAATCGATAAAAAATTAATTCAATTGATTAATCAAGTTAATTAAATTTAATTAGAAAAAATTAAATAACTTTAAAAAAATGATTAATTGAATAAAAATAAAATGAAAATAAAATAGAAATAAAGGGAGGTGTAATTTGAAAATGAGGGAGAGAGTAGCAACATAGCTAGCCCAAAGGCCCCATTAAAAATGAAAACTAATCAAACTAATAAAACAATTAATTTAATAAAATAAAATAAAATAAACAAACAGCAAAACGAAAAAAATTAAAAAAAATAACAAAACAAATGTGGGAGAGCATCCCATTCTAATGTTCTGCAGCTACACAATCCATTTTGTGTTGCAGAATAATGATTGATAAAGGAGCTAATTATAAGTCGACAAGTGGCGTTGGATTTTTTAAAAAAAAAAGAACAAAATAATAATTAGCTATTAAAATAAATGATAGAGAAAAATACATAAGGTCTCCTTCTCCCTACTGTTACTCGGTTCAATTTCCTCTCTCTCTCTTAACAATTGTCATTTACGGATTTTTTAGTATTGGAATAAATAGAAATTAAATGCAATATTTGGAAAACAAAAAAAGTAGTAAAAGCAAATTAAGCGTATGTTCATATAACTATGATTTCACTTTTACCTCTTTCATAACCGTGTTCTTACTCTCTCTACTTCAAGTTGCTCTGCAACTTCACCTTCCGTCTCCCTCTCATGGCCAACCTTGACCGGAGAAGACGGTGGCGGCCAGCCAACCGCGGCGGTGCCGCCGTCTCCTCTGGCGAACAACCACCTCAAATCTAAAAGAACCAAACACAAACCCCACTTATTTTTCACTCCTCTACCCAAATCTAAACTTGTTTTTTCCAAAATCTTCCTCAAATGACCGGATCGGAACCTAAAGAAGAGAAAAAAATACCTAAACCCTAATTCGTCTCCCTCTCTCGCGCGGCTACAAACCCTAAATCATCCCCCAACAAAACGAAACCTAAACACTAACTACCGGTTGCTGAAAATTCAAACCCTAAATCCGAAATTGGATCCTCCATGGTTATGCTTTGAAGAAAACATGCAAAGGTTTGAATGAAAAAAAAGAATGTTTACTTGGTGGAGTCCAAACGCCGGCGACGCTCCCTCCCCTGTCGAGATGAGTTTCGCTCCCTCTGTTCTTCCTTTGATTTTTGTCACTTGGCTGTTGTTGTTGTTGCTTCGTTTTGCTGTTTAGGGTTTTGGATTTTTATGGATTGTTATTGATTGTGGCTATACTGTTATTTTGAATCTTGTTGTTGTTTTAGATTAACGGAAGAAAAAAAATATTTGATAACTTCTTCTGGATTTTCAAAACATTCTCCTTGGTTTGGTTTGAGTTAGAAAAAACTTTGATTGCTCTGTTGGATTTTTTAAGAACCGTGTTCTGTTTGGTTTGGTTATCAGAGAAAAAAAATGTTTTAGCAACTTCTTCTGGATTTTCTTCCACGTGCTTTACTGTTAATTGATTTGTTCTTATATATGAATGCTGGTTCTTGAGATCACTTGTTGAATACGGTTTTCAGATTTTGTGGGATAATTACCTTATGGACTTAAAGGTTGTTGATTTGGATATTGGAGTGTATTTTTTTGTGTTTCCTTTGATTCATTGTATAACCAAATAATCTGTTTATTTTATGGTTTATTTTCCAGTTTGTTTTAAGTGCTTATTTTGATAAACAGTTTTTTTAACTTTAAATTTGGTTTTGCATTTGCAGGTGAAGTGATGTTGAATTGATTGAAAAGAGGCGTTGGCTTTTTGAGTTGGGGCACTACACGAAGGGACCATTGGCTTTGGAGAAAGTTTCTGAAGACTACTTCAAACCATTAGACTCCATTCAATTATTTTCAAAATTTTAGATTATTTTTGTAACCTGTAAATTAATCAAATGCTCCTTTGGATTTTTGTGTAAATTTGGATTATTTGGAGTTTTTTTTTAATATGTAAATTTAATTTGAAACTTCCTTTTTTTTGGAGAACTATGTAACTACTTTTTTTTGGGATTATCAGCAAGATCTTTTTATAATTTTAATTTAAGCTCTATTAGAGTAACTTGTAACATTTGGACTTAATTGAAATATGATTTGGAATATCACTTGGAACATTATTTGGAACATGATTTGTGCAATTAGTCTCTTTTTTTTTAATTCTAAACCTTGCCTTAACAATCTAATAGTATTAATCAAAAGAAAATTTACTATAATTTAAATTGAAAATGGATTGGGCTCAACAATGCAATTTAATGGACTTTTAATTTGATTGATTTTAACACATTAATATTATCAAAAATAAAATGTGCCAAAAATTCCTAAGATAAAACAGGTCACAAAAATGTTGCACTTTCAAACTTTAATTCTAAAAACCAATTAAATACTCGTGTATGTGATATCTTAATCTTAAACCAACATACTCACTTAGAAAAGATACAAGTTTAGTTTAAGGATTCTTTATAAATGGTTTAGAGATTTGGCAGATGTATTTGAGACGTGCAAATGGGTTTAATGATGAGTGATCATAAAAATATCCATGGCTCTTAATACCTTACCAATAATCAAATGGACTTTGAATTAGTAATGTAAAAAGATTCAAGCCACATTTTAAATTATGGACACGTTTATGCAAATGGGCCTTTGAAACAAAGAGATCTCACGGGTAAACCAAAATGGAATTTGTTAGCCAAAAATGCACATACCATCCCATGCTTCAGTAAGACAAACGCAGCAGATATTTTCTTAAGGAATCTTTAACAGATGAAAGTGTCCTTGAAGACTTGATGTCACCAAAGGGCTGAGAAACCTTAAGATGAAGCTTATGTCTTAAGATAAGATATATGTCTTATAGCATTGGAAAGTGAATGTTGATTGAAGATTTTTCCTTACCCGGACAAAATTGGGATATGACAGCTGCCCCTATTTAATTACCTCAAACCGTAAAGTAAGAATGACAGCAGTCTTTATGCGTTCGCGGTGGGAGATAATTAAATACAAGAAAACCCAAATTTTGTCCTAGGGAATGAAAGGAAGAAAATGCGGTGAGAAATGGCAAAAGACATTATCCCACAGTAAAATGGAACAACCAAGACTTTCTGTGAGTCATCAGAATAGTATTTTAGATATCTCAGTCGAGATATGTGGAATGGCATCCCTAGCTAAATCTCAAGACTTTCCAGGATGCTAGAACAATATAAAGGAAATCTGGCATGAGACTCTTCATTTTGATGAAGCAGCATCTCAAATAATAACAATGAGATTCTCTGTATCGAATCGAAACAGCATCTTATATGATAGAATTAAAATATTCCAGCAAGGGGAAAATACTTTAATTGAATCTAAGACTCTCCGAGGATATTAGAACAGTATCTCTAAAAAATCTGATAATGAGACTCTTCATATTGATGAAGCAATATCTCAAACAGTAAAAGTGAGATTCTCGGTATCGAGTCGAAACAGCATCTTATGATAAAATTAGGATATTCCAGCAAAGGAAAAAAATACCTTAATCAAATCTAAGACTCTCCGAGGATATTAGAGCAGTATCTCTAAAAAATCTGATAATGAGACTCTTCATATTGATGAAGCAGTATCTCAAATAGTAAAAGTGAGATTCTCTGTATCGAGTCGAAACAGCATCTTATATAATAGAATTAAAATATTCCAGCAAGGGAAAAATACTTTAATTGAATCTAAGACTCTCCAAGGATATTAGAGCAGTGTCTCTAAAAAAATCTGAAATGAGACTCTTCATATTGATGAAGTAGCGTCTCAAACAGTAAAAGTGAGATTCTCTGTATCGGGTCGAAACAGCATCTTATATGATAGAATTAAGATATTCCAGCAAGGGAAAAATACTTTAATTGAATCTAAGACTTTTCGAGGATACTTGAGCAGTATCTCTAAAAGAAATCTGAAATGAGACTCTTCATATCGATGAAGCAGCATCTCAAATAGTAAAAAGTGAGATTCTCTGTATCGGGTCGAAACAACATCTTATATGATAGAATTAAGATATTCCGAACAAGGGAATGATACCTTAATTGAATCTAAGACTCTTCGAGGATACTTAGAGCAGTATCTCAAACAGAGAAATGAAATTCTTCATATAAATGAAGCAGTATCTCGAATATTCATCTGTTGGGGAAATTTTTTTGAAAAGACTCCTTTTGGGAGATTTACTAGAAATACTCTGCATGGGAAAAGCTCATAATAGACTTTTTAGGGTAACCTCTGCTTGGAGAGCAATGACCGTAAAGAAAAATGTTGGGATTATCATTATTTAAAAAAGTTGAAAAATGATTTGCTGAGAAATAACCCTACGAGCCTATGTAGGGTAATAACTTTATTTGGAAATGAGGAATGTCTGAGACATATACGAATGACCTTGGATCCTGTTATTTTATATTTGTTTTTTTTGTATAATGTCCCCACTTTAGGTGGGAATTCCATGTATGGGATGATGCATGGGATGTATGCAAGTATGCAATTTCGCTGGGGATATTTGGTTGTGCATGTAGGAATGCGAATGATTTTTATTTTGCTGAAATTCCCATTTTGTGGGAGTGTTATGCATGAGTATGCTGATGATTGATATGACTGTGTTTTTTGAACTCCCTTGTTTGGCAGGAAATTATGCATGAAATGATGCATGTGATGCATGTTGGAATGCAACTGGGTAAATGGATATGCCCCGGTTAGGACATTTCGCTTTGAGGTATGATGCTAACAATATGGATTTTTTATCATTGGGGCGATAAATGGAGATCAAATTTTAATGCCCCTGCTAAGTGGTTTTGGGAATATATTTGGGTTGTTCCGAATCATTGAAAGGTTTAGACTTTTCAACACGTGATACTCCATCCATGATTTATCAATGTTTCTGTTGGAAATGTGACGGAGCCTTGCCCCGATCTGGCTATACCATGAGTACATTTATGAGAGGTATGAATCAGTAGTTGAAAGGAACATAGCCGTCTGCAATCAGTCCTACACCTTTATGAAAGACAAGAGTGAATCTTGAGGACTAAAGGATTCGTCAGCTTACTGTTTCAAAAGCAATTTTACCACTTTATTAAAACATGCGTTTTATTTTCTCCAATAGTTTTTTAAAAGTGATGTTTATCGAAATCAAAAAGGTTCTTTGCAAACAAACAGATAAAATAAAAAAATGATTTGGGCACACTTTGTTGAGAAAAATTCTCTTTTATTGATTTGACCCTTAAATGGGTGGTTGTACATAAAGACGCAATTCCTTAATGAGGTAATTGTTGTGCATAGAAAACAAAATGGCAATGAGAATTGAGTTCTTATTGAGTTTCCACACTGCTATGATCCTTGTGTCTTTAATAGCCCGAGCACTTTGCTTTTGAAAAGTGAGGTGGATCGATTCTTTGTCTTCGAGGGTATGTCAGATGTCTGTAAGTACAACTCTTTGCCTTGGAATTAATCCCTAACTTTTGCCTGGACCTCCCTTTCGGGTTTTCGATCCACCGGGATACCCATTCTTGTCTGAGTCGCCCTTTCGGGTTTTCAACTCAGCGGGTCAAATTCTTTTATTTTTATCCCTAATTTTTGCCTGGATCGCCCTTTCGGGTTTTCGATCCACTAGGATAGCCATTTTTTGCCTAAATCGCCTTTTCAGGTTTTCGATTTAGCGGCTTTTATTATTCCACTTTTTTAGGCGAAGTACTTTTTAACAGCATCAGCGTTGGTGGGAAGTGGCAACTCATCACCGTCCATAGTTGCTAAAATTAGAGCGCCTCCGGAAAAGGCTCTAACCACCACAAATGGGCCTTCATAATTTGGTGTCCATTTCCCTCTAGAGTCTTTGTGAATGGGCAAGATTTTCTTCAGTACTAAATCTCCCTCTTGAAACACCCTGGGACAAACTTTCTTGTCAAATGCCTTTTTAAGACGCCTCTGATAGAGTTGACCATGACCTAACGCTTTCAAGCGTTTCTCCTCAATAAGGTTGAGCTCGTCGTACCTTGATTGAACCCATTCTGCCTCGTCTAGCTTAGCCTCCATCAGGACTCTCATCGAGGGGATCTCTACTTCTATAGGGAGAACTGCTTCCATACCGTATACCAAGGAATAAGGAGTTGCCCCTGTTGAAGTTCGTATCGATGTGCGATAGCCATGCAACGCAAAAGGTAACATCTCGTGCCAATTCTTGTATGTAACAACCATCTTTTGGATGATTTTCTTGATATTTTTATTTGCAGCTTCAACAGCCCCATTCATCTTAGGTCGATAGGGTGATGAGTTGTGGTGCTCGATCTTGAATGTTGCGCATAACTCATCCATGGTCTTGTTGTTGAGATTGGACCCATTATCAGTAATGATTTTGTTGGGAATACCATATCGACATATGATGTTATTTTTCAAGAAACGGGCGACTACGTGCTTTGTCACATTCGCATAGGACACGGCTTCCACCCATTTGGTAAAATAATCTATGGCCACCAAGATAAATTTGTGCCCATTTGATGCTTTGGGTTCTATCATTCCAATCATGTCGATGCCTCACATAGAGAAAGGCCAAGGTGATGCTATGACATTCAGCGGGGTAGGCGGTACATGTATTTTGTCAGCATAAATTTGGCACTTGTGGCATGTTCTGGTGTAATGATAACAGTCGGTTTCCATTGTCAACCAGTAGTAACCTGCCCTTAGAATTTTCTTGGCCATGGCATGCCCATTGGCGTGCATACCGAAAGAACCTTCGTGTATGTCCCTCATAAGTTGATTTGCTTCATGTTTGTCCACACACCTCAACAAAACCATGTCGTAGTTTTGTTTGTATAATACCTCCCCATTCAAGAGGAATTTTGATGCCAATCTCCGGAGGGTCCTTTTGTCAAGGCTGGAAGCCTCTACCGGATACTCCCTCTTCTCCAGATACTGTTTGATATCAAAGAACCAGGGTTTACCATCTGGCTCTTCTGCTGTCGTCAGGCAATGGGCAGGTTCGTCAAAACGTCTAATCTCAATATGAGGCTGATGGTTGGGCCATATTAATTTATACATGGAAGCCAAAGTTGTTAAGGCATCTGCCATCTGATTCTCTTCTCGAGGAATATGAGAGAAAGTGATTTCGTCGAATTTTGGGAGTAGCTTCAACACATAATCTCGGTATGGAAATAGGTTAGCATGTCTTGTTTCCCAATCGCCTCTGATCTGATGTATGACTAGAGCGGAGTCCCCGAATACTTCTAGTATCTTGATTTTCAACTCAATTGCTTCTTCCAACCCTAGTATGCAAGCTTCATACTCGGCCATGTTATTTGTGTAGGTAAAACAGAGCTTTGCGGTGAATGGTAGATGGAAATTCTTGGGAGACATCAGCACTGCCCCAATTCCATGGCCTATTGCATTTGAGGCGCCATCAAACATGAGCGTCCAGCCTGCTCTTGGCTCGAGGCTTTCCTCTAGTTCGGAGTCTTCGACATCCTTAACAGCCATGATGTCCTCATCTGGAAAGTCAAATTTCAAAGATTGGTAATCCTCCAGTGGTTGATGAGCAAGATGGTCTACTAGTATGCTTCCCTTGATTGCTTTTTGTGTAACATATTGGATATCATATTCTGACAACAACATTTGCCATCGAGCAATCCTACCAGTGAGAGCTGGTTTCTCGAATATGTACTTGATGGGATCCATTTTAGATACCAGCCAAGTTGTGTGAGTTAGCATGTACTGCCTGAGACGCTTAGCAGCCCATGTGAGTGCACAACAAGTCTTCTCGAGTAGTGAATATCTGGTCTCACAATCATTAAATTTCTTGCTCAGATAATAGATGGCATGCTCTTTTCTACCAGTCTCATCTTGTTGTCCCAATACACAACCCATGGATTCATCGAGCACGGTTAGATACATGATGAGAGGTCTTCCTTCGGCAGGGGGCATTAGAATTGGTGGCTCTTGCAAGTATTCTTTGATTTTGTCAAAGGCTATCTGACAGTCCTCATTCCACTCCACGCCTTGATTCTTCCTCAGAAGCTTGAGTATTGGTTTACATGTTGCAGTAAGGTGAGAGATAAACCTGGCGATGTAATTTAGTCTCCCCAAGAAACCACAGACCTCCTTCTCAGTCTTTGGTGTAGGCATGTTCTGAATGGCTCGAACCTTGTCAGGATCTACTTCAATTCCCTTTTGGCTTACAATAAAGCCTAAAAGCTTCCCAGATCGAACCTCAAATGTGCATTTATTAGGATTAAGTCTCAACCTAAACTTCCTCAAACGAGTGAATAGTTTCTCCAGGTTGGTGATGTGCTCTTCCTCTGTCTGGGATTTGGCAATCATGTCATCGACATACACCTCGATCTCTTCATGAATCATGTCGTGAAAGAGGGTCACCATGGCACGTTGATATGTTGCCCCAGCGTTTTTTAAACCAAACGGCATTACTTTGTAACAAAAGGTGCCCCAAGGAGTGATGAACGTGGTCTTCTCCATGTCTTCGGGATCCATTTTAATTTGATTGTATCCTGAGAAACCATCCATGAAGGAAAACATGGAGAATTGAGCTGTGTTATCCACCAATACATCGATGTGAGGTAATGGGAAATCGTCTTTGGGACTGGCGATATTTAAGTCTCGGTAGTCCACGCACATGCGGACTTTTCCATCTTTCTTCGGCACTGGTACAATGTTGGCAACCCATTGTGGGTATTTAGCGACTTCCAGGAAACCAGCGTCAACTGCTTTCTCACCTCTTCTCTGATCTTGAGAGTCATATCTGGTCGAGTTCTTCTTAGATTTTGTTTGACAGCAGGGCATTCTTCTTTAAGGGGAAGCTTATGGGTCACGATGTCAGTGTCTAATCCGGGCATGTCTTGGTATGACCAAGCAAACACGTCGTCATATTCGTGGAGGAGCTCTATTAGTCTTGTCTTCATTGTATCTTGAAGTGTTGCGCCTACCTTTACTTCTCTCTTATCTTCTTCTGTTCCCAGATTGATAACTTCAACGTCTTCCTGGTGTGGTTGAATGACCTTTTCTTCTTGTCTGAGTAATCTGGCCAACTCTTCAGGGAGTTCGCAATCTTCCCCTACTTCGTCTTCAGCTTGGTAGATTGGACAATTAAAGTCATATTGGACCATAGCAATGTCGTTATCAATAGTCTCTGTGGTGTTTCTGCATGTTATGATTTATGCAGTTTATTTAGAAAGTGCGTGCATAAAAAATTGATTGCCATTTTCGTAAATAGATCAAAACGAAAGAAAAGGAACAAAAATTTGAATGCAAAACGTCATTTCATTAATGATAAAAACTCTTGAAAAAGATAAAGAAGACCCTACAACATGCCACTGTGCCTTGGGCAGAGCACAGGGTTTTGTCTAAAAATGATAAAATTACTTTTGAAATATTTGGGGAACTTCCACAGCCTTCCAGTTTGTTAGTTCTTCATTAGGTGCGGCTTGATGCATCCAGCTAGACACCCCCTCCTTGCGGTCTTCTTCACTGATCATTGCCACCTGCTTGCCAAAGATGTGGCCAGTGCTGGTGAATGTTTTCTCCACAGAAGGAATCTTCTCTTTGTCAGATTGGTTACCAACTTTGTGTGATGATGGGTCATACCCCAAGCCAAACTTGTCTCGTTTCTCTTTCAATTCCACCACTTTGCCTCAGTCTTGTGCATCTTCACTTTCCATAACGGCTTTAGCTCCTTGCCATGAGGACATGGATGGTCCGGATTTCGGGACTTCCAAAGTCTGTTGAATGGCCATCATGTTTACCACTTCCAGGGATTGGAATGGTGTCTCAGTGATTTCGCCATCCACCTCGATATATCGAAAAGATGTTAAGTGACTGACCAAGATATCTTCTTCTCCTCTAACCACAATCATCTTGTCATTTGTGATGAATTTTAGTTTTTGATGCAGAGTGGAGGTGACAGCATCTGCAGAGTGAATCTAGGGTCTCCCGAGTAAGCAACTGTAACCAGGATGTATATCCATGACCTGGAATGTAATATTAAAAATTGTTGGACCTATCTTGGTTGGTAAGTCAACCTCTCCTATCACTGCTCGCCTTGAGCCATCAAATGCTTTTACGATTAGGGTGTTGGGCTTCATACTTATCCCTTCCACTGGCAGTTTTATCAAGGTCGTCTTTGGCATGACGTTCAAAGAGGAACCTGTGTCTACCAACACCCTTGACAGTATAGTATCCATGCACTTCAAGGAGATGTGGAGAGCCTTGCTATGGTTCTTTCCTTCAATCGATAGTTCATCATCATTAAAACCCAAGAAATTTCCAGTAGTCACACAAGCTATCACGTCATCAAACTGTTCTATTGTTATGTCCTTGGTGATATGAGCGGCGCTCAATACCTTCAACAGCGAATTCCTGTGTGCTTCGGAGTTAAGTAGGAGAGATAACATGGAAATTTTGGAAGGTGTTTGGTTTAACTGGTCCACCACCTTGTAATCTCTTTTCTTGATTATTCTCAAAAACTCCTCAGCCTCCTCACGAGTGACACCAACTTTAGGAGACAGGTGCATGTCTTGCATCCCTGATTAGGAATGGGGATCTGGACAACAACCTCCCTCCCTTTAGCTCTCTCAGAAGTATTAGCAGTTCTTGGTGCGAACACTCGGCCGCTGCGCGTCATTTCTGCTGGGCCCACAATTGAAGTGACATTTGGTTCGTTAATCATTAGAGGTTTATCTTCCTGCCCCTGCTTAAAAGCTCTGGGTTGATATATCCATGGGACTGCCTTCTCATCTTTATATTCGAATGGTGCTGGGAACTCTATCACCAACGGGCTTATAGGTATTTCTACTTTGACCTCATCATAGGGGATATCTACCACGGCTACCTCTTCCTGACGCTTGCTCTTGACACGGTAAGTTATCTGTAACTCGCCTCGATCCAGCATTTGTTGTATAAAACTCTTCAACTCTTCATTGTTTTCTTCCTCAACCAGCTCTTCCAGGATCAGACCGCTCTTCAGCAATTGTGCTCCTATCATGGTAATAGGGGTTTGAATCTCTTCAAACTTACGGATCAATTTGCCTTGATCACTCTCCTCAATGGCACTGACGGAAACATCCTTATGCGTCGGCATAGGGTTGGTATTCACGTTCAGGCGTCTTGGAGTGAAAGAAACGACCTTGGCTTCGATCAAGTCTTGTACTCGATTCTGAAATGCGAAACAGTTTTCCAAAGTATGACCAGGTGCTCCCATGTGAAATTCACAATGGGCATTAGCGTCGTATCCAGGTGGATACGGAAAAACGGCTGGTTTTAATTCCCTCAATGTTAGAAGGCCCTCCTTCTGCAGATTTGGGAATATCTGACTATAGGGTACTGGTAGAGGATCAAGTTGTCTTCTTGGAGGTCTTGGCTTGAACTGTCTTGGTGGTGCGGTATTTTGCTGATGATGTTGTTGATGTTGTGGTTGATACATTTGTTGTTGTTGCATTGGCTGTTGATAGGGTATAGGTACCACGGCGGCGACTTGACCATATGAAGCTTGTTGCTTCCCTTTATAGTTCCTGGATATGGCGTTTGTTTCACCTTCTCTTTTCTTTGGGAAGCCTCCAGAATATTTCTTTGGTGCGCTAGATGTTGTCACTGCTCCAGGAATCTTTCCATCCCTCAACCCCTTCTCTATGCGGTCTCCAATCGTGACGAGATGTGCGAAGTCAGATGCTGCACTACTTACTAATCGATCAAAGAATGGGTCCTTCAAGGTGTCCACAAATATCCCGGTCATTTCCTTCTCAGACAATGGTGGCTCTACCTGAGCAGCCAACTCTCTCCACTGTTGGGCGTATTCTTTGAATGACTCACTCTCCTTCATAGCCATCCCTTGCAACTGCATTCGGTCGGGTGCCATATCTAAGTTGTATTTGTACTGACGGAGAAATGCGTCAGCCAAATCCTCCCAACTCTGAATTCGCCCCTGTTCTAAACTCATATACCATCTCAGAGATGCTCCACTCAAACTGTCTTGGAAACAGTGTACAAGTAGTTTGTCATTTTCGGTATGAGCAACCATTTTCCTGAAGTACATCACCAGGTGGCTTCTTGGACAAGTCTGTCCTTTGTATTTCTCAAAATCAGGAGTTTTAAATTTAGTCGGGATGACTAAATTCGATACCAAATGCATGTTCATGGCAGAAGCACCAAAGATGTTGTTTCCTTCTATGGCTTTGATTTTCTTTTCTGGGGCACGGAGCCTATCTGCGGCGGGATCTGAAAGTATCTTAGGCTTTGGTTGATCAGGCATATAGAATGCATTATACTGGTCATCTCCAATTTCGGATCCATGATTAGTAGACGTATCAGAAGGTTCTACACAGTCTCCATCTTCTTTGCCTCTTACCGGTATCTAAACCAATCTCTTCTTGGTGGGGACGTAACTTTTGTCTTGGGGATTCGGACCTGGCGTGCCATCATTCCTTTTTGCCATAGCTTCTTCCTCTTCGCTCATCTCTCTCTGAGCGATCGCCAGCATTGTCTCGAACAGTTGATCCATCTTCTCCTGGATCGTATTGATGTTTGTCCTCATGGTAACCTGGTTGGCCTCAACTTGTTCCAATGTCATCTTGTATTTGCTTCACGTCTCGTACCGGTCTTGATTAGTCAGTGTGGCTGGATAAAGGGTAAAAAGGTTGGGTAAGTTTTTTTGATTTTCATGAAGTGTGATGCATAATGAAGATGCAAATGTTATGCATATTTTACTTCCGGGGAGTCATTCGAGCTTCATTAGTTGTTAGTAATTCGAAGAAACAAAAAAAAATACTTATAATAGCAATAACGGAGTAGTTTTTAAATGTCATTCATTCCCATACATAACATAGAGGTCCAAAAAGTCATAGTTCAAAAGTACATTTGTTTAAAGGAACAAAAATACAAGACATGAGCAAATTAAACAACTGGCTTTCTGGCCTGAAGCTCTTCTATTTCCTCATTGAATCTCTTCAACAACCCTTTGCAGAGCAGAACGAAATTGATTATGGCTGGTGGAGTTCTATCTTCTTTCAACTTTTCGACTGCGTCTCTCAACCTCCATGGCAGTTCTTTAGCTGCCCAATTACAGAATCCTACTAGCCCATCGAGTTTTGCACGAAACTTATCCCTATCTCCTTGTAAGAAGCTTATGGTCTTTTTAAAGGATTCATAATCTTTAATCACATAGTCTCGTTCTTTCAACCATATGGAGCTGTCCTGGCGTAATGACTCTAGCTGGTTCTTCCAATAGCTTACAGACTCCCTGGCATCTCTTACTTCTCGACACTTCTCCTCCCATACCATGGGTGACACCCTAGAAGCTTCAGTGGCTATTTTCTTGAGTCGGCGCTCCTGATCTACTTCAGCTTTTGCATGACGAACAGAATTGGTGAGTTCCTTTATCTGAGCCCCAAGTGTATCCCTTATTGTCTTGTTCTCCTTTGTGGCTAGATGCCACCAACGCTCATTGTCTTGACATTCTTTCTGAGCTTGTCGTAGTTGACCCTTAAGAGTATCCAAACAATGACCAGCCTGTTCTAATCCCACTTTGATCTTCTTTCTCTTATGCTCCTCCTTGTTGAACTTTTCCACGTGCGCTTGAAGTTGCGCTTCTTTTCTCTCAAGCTCCCACTTCATATTATTTTTCTCATTGATGGTTTGTTGGAGTTTTGTCTGCAGCTCTTCATTCTCTTTTTCTAGCTTTGCCATGGTGGTCTTGAGTTCCTCCATTTCTTCAATAGGGACATGGGTGAGCTTAGGTTCAGGAAGAGGTATAGGTGTCTGAATGACGAATGGCACTTTAATTATCTGCACCCTTTCCTTTACCCACTGAAAATATGGTTCTTTTGTAATCCCATTTGCTCTCCCTAACTCAGCTTTTCCTTTTCGATTGACATTTTTCCAAGCTTCTTTGATTCGCTGGAGTAAGCTAGGATTCTCAGCCCCAAAGTCAAGTAACAAGAAAGCTTCCAAAGAATTTTCCTCTGGAGGGCCTTCCATTGGGTAACCGAGTTGTCTGAGTGATAGAACTGGATTAGCATTCACACATCCTTGAGTTCCAATGAGCGGTAGATTTGGGAAATCTCCACAACTGAATATGATGTCTGCGTTGATATATTCTTTGGAGTACCAAGAGAGATCTTCAGATCGGAGTGATCCCAATCTCTGAGGCCAACTAATATCTGTCTGTTCAACCCAAGCACCTGTCTTCGGAAGATGTTCTAGAAACCACTGATACAATAAAGGAGCACAACAAGCAATCAACCCCTTCTTCTTAGTATACCTATGACTTATGTGATAATAGACATCGGCTAACAAAGTGGGTACTGGGTTCCCAGTAAGGAAGACACAAATGGCAGTCATGTCTACGAAACCATCCATATTAGGGAACAGGACGATGCCATAGATAGCCAATGCAATAGCAGAGTAACAAGCATCCCAACTTTCTGCCTTCAACAGGGTATGAGCTCTTTCCAAAAGAAAACTTAGTGAAAACCCTTTGGTATTTCCTTTGGTCTCTAAATTGTCTTTTGCTTCCTTTTCATCCATGTGAAGCGCACTGGCAATGACCTTGAGGGGCAAAGATTCATCTGTCCCTATAAATAGTGGCTTGTCCTTCATAGGAATCCTAACAAGACGCTCAAATTCTTCCAACGTTGGTGCTAGTTGGAAGTCTTGGAATGTGAAGCATCTTAAAGGTAAGTCATAATATTGGGCTAAAGTGATCAAGGCTGTATGGTCCACTTGTTGATTGAGGATGCTGAGCAAATTGCCATAATTCTTTTCAAAGTTGATTTTGTATACAGGGTGCATCTGAGAGACCAAGTTACATAAATTCTTTAGATCGGGATCCTTGAACTTGAAGGAGTAAATGTTTCTTTTGCTTGATTCCATGTTTCTTGAATTCCTGCAACTCATGATACTCAGATTCCTTGGAAATAAAATAGTATGAATGTTATGCTATGAATGATATTATGCGTGCCACATATAGGTTAATATACAGGTCGTGCGAGTGGGTATTCTTGGTTACTAAACAAAACCCTTTTGGTAGAATGCTAAAGGTAAGAAGTTCCCAAAGTCATCAATTAATATCTAGGAAAGTTATTGTCATGATGAAAACTCATCTGCAAATAAAATCCCCAAACAAAGTCTCGTTTGGGTGAGGCCTTCGTATAGTCCCAAAGAGGAAGACTCTTAGTGGGTCCATACTACACAACTCTCGAGTCCAAGGTTTTAATAAGGTTCTCAGAGTCATAGATCGAGGTTGGGAATACCAATATAAGGAAGTAATACGCCCAAGGGATCTCATCTGATTGGGGCTTTCATATTACCCTAATAAGTCTGAGACTTTTCAGGTAAATACTACATAACCACCGGATATAATGGGCTAAAAGGTTCCTAGAGTCATTGATCCAACTTGAGAATACTATCGTCGTGACGAAAACTCGTCGGGCAATAATATTTCAAGAGAATCTCCTCTAGGCGGGGTCTTCGTTTCTTCCCAACAAGGAAGACTACTTGTGGGCGCCCACTACACAACCACCAATTTAATCTTATGGTTTTTCTCAGACTCGGGTGGAGAGCCTATCTCACAAAGTATCATCAACCAGAGAACCCCAAATAAGACATAGTCAATAAATCACAATATAATAATTATGACAGAATAATAATAGCAAAATAAAAAATAATAAATAAACAAACAGGATTAACACACAATACAGACACTGAACTAAATTAGGTTTCACTCTCTTTTGCTTGGAGCTAGTCCCCAACAGAGTCGCCATCTGTCACATCTCGAAAAATACGATTCCTCGCGATAGTCGCGGAAATATTTATATTCGAACAGAGTCGCCACCGAACTTTATTTATCCCAATGAAGGGATAGGAAAATATCGATAAAACCTTTAGGAAATGGAATAATGGTCGTCGCAACCATATTCGGGTTCGGGAGTGGATTATGTAAGGGGAAGGTATTAGCACCCCTTACGTCCATTGTACTCAATGGGAACCTTTTAGTTCTAATGTGCGTTTCGAGTGTTAATTTATGTTTGTTTGTTATTTTTGGGTTATAAATATTGAAAATAGAAATGGATGAGAACCTCATAGAAGGGGAAAGGGGAGGTTTTTTATTAGTGTGCTCGTGAAGATACAACAATCTCCTGCCTACGTATCCTTAAATAAGGAAATCAGAGCATTCGTAGTTCGGGGAACTACGGTTGGTTGGTGTTTTTTAATGGACAACTATTTATATCGCATCCTAAAGGCTAAACACTGGCTTGTCCACTCTCGGCGGAGGCTTAAGCATTGGTTTGTTATGCGCATCAGAAAGGATTAAATAGTGTTCTTTTGAAAAGAGTTTTGATCACACGAGGGTGATAAGTTGGATTAATATGTTGGATATTTTGTTTGGTTGATATGTTTTTGGTTGGATGACGATTACTCGGATATTCGAGTAAGACAACTCATATCCTAACAGTCGGGAAAGGGAATAGAAGACTCTAGACCACCCTCTTTTTCATCCTTAATTATAAAAAGGATTTAATGATGATTAAGGTGTTTTGAATGGATGACGAATCTTCGGATAGCCGAGTAAGACAACTCGTATCCTAATAATCGGGAAAGGGAATAAAAGACTCTAGACCACTTTCTTTTTCATCTGACTGATTATGAAAATAATTTTATGTATGGTTGGTGTATTTTAGATAAACGTCAAGTACTTGAATGACTGAGTAAGACAACTCGTATCCAAGTATTTGAGGAGAGGAATGGAAGGCTCAAGACCATCTCCCTTTTCGTACAGTTTATTCTGAAAATGATTTGATTAAGTTATTAATTTGTGGAAGAATGACAATTGTTCGACTAACCGAGTAAGAGAACTCGTATTCAAACAATTGAGGAGAGAAGTTGAAGGCTCAAAGTCATCTCCCTTTTCATTGCATTATTAGGAAAATAATTTGATTTAACCTCGGTTTAAGGTTTGAAAAGAAATGACGATTGTCCAACTGACCGAGTAAGAAAACTCGTATTCGAACAATCGAGGAGAGGAGTTGAAAACTCAAAACCATCCCCATTTTCATTTCCAAATGAAATGGTATTTAATCGTAATTAGATATTTTAATTAATTTTGAATAAAAATACTCGATGTTGGATCGAGGTCTTAAATTTGTATTTGTGGATATATTGTATTATTTAGTGAATCAATCATCTACTCGATTAATTAATAACCGAATAGGTCTCATTGTAAGAAAGCCCAAGAGTAAGCTATGTGAGGTTGATGGCGATGCTTAAAAGCGATCGGCTTACAAATGTGTTTGAAGAATGGGCTCGATATTAAATCGAGAATTGTTATTTCAATGGTTTAAAGTGGTTTGTTTTGACAAAGTTGCTTGACGTTGAATCGACTGTATTTATCTTGAAAGAATTGATTTTATAAATGTCAAGTTGCTTAATTAAGTCAATTTAAATTAATCAGGAGAAAAGATTTTTAATTAGAAAAATTAATCGATTAAAATTGGTTAAATCAATTAGTTATACTAATTAGAATTGACTATCAAGAATAATCGATAAAAAATTAATTCAATTGATTAATCAAGTTAATTAAATTTAATTAGAAAAAATTAAATAACTTTAAAAAAATGATTAATTGAATAAAAATAAAATGAAAATAAAATAGAAATAAAGGGAGGTGTAATTTGAAAATGAGGGAGAGAGTAGCAACATAGCTAGCCCAAAGGCCCCATTAAAAATGAAAACTAATCAAACTAATAAAACAATTAATTTAATAAAATAAACTAAAATAAACAAACAGCAAAACGAAAAAAAATAAAAAAAATAACAAAACAAATGTGGGAGAGCATCCCATTCTAATGTTCTGCAGCTACACAATCCATTTTGTGTTGCAGAATAATGATTGATAAAGGAGCTAATTATAAGTCGACAAGTGGCGTTGGATTTTTTTAAAAAAAAAGAACAAAATAATAATTAGCTATTAAAATAAATGATAGAGAAAAATACATAAGGTCTCCTTCTCCCTACTGTTACTCGGTTCAATTTCCTCTCTCTCTCTCTTTATAATTATCATTTATGGAATTTTTAGTATTGGAATAAATAGAAATTAAATGCAATATTTGGAGAACAAAAAAAGTAGTAAAAGCAAATTAACGTATGTTCATATAACTATGATTTCACTTTTACCTCTTTCATAACCGTGTTCTTACTTTCTTTACTTCAAGTTGCTCTGCAACTTCACCTTCCGTCTACCTCTCATGGCCAACCTTGACCGGAGAAGACGGTGGCGGCCGGCCAACCGCGGCGGCGGCGCCGTCTCCTCTGGCGAACAACCACCTCAAATCTAAAAGAACCAAACACAAACTCCACTTATTTTTCACTCCTCTACCCAAATCTAAACTTGTTTTTTTTCCAAAATCTTCCTCAAATGACCGGATCGGAAACTAAAGAAGAGAAAAAAATACCTAAACCCTAATTCGTCTCCCTCTCTCGCGCGGCTACAAACCCTAAATCATCCCCCAACAAAACAAAACCTAAACACTAACTACCAGTTGCTGAAAACTTAAACCCTAAATCCGAAATTGGATCCTCCATGGTTATGCTTTGAAGAAAACATGCAAAGGTTTGAATGAAAAAAAAGAATGTTTACTTGGTGGAGTCCAAACGCCGGCGACGCTCCCTCCCCTGTCGAGATGAGTTTCGCTCCCTCTGTTCTTCCTTCTTCTTCCTTTGATTTTTGTCACTTGGTTGTTGTTGTTGTTGCTTCGTTTTGCTGTTTAGGGTTTTGGATTTTTATGGATTGTTATTGATTGTGGCTATACTGTTATTTTGAATCTTGTTGTTGTTTTAGATTAACGTAAGAAAAAAATATTTGATAACTTCTTCTGGATTTTCAAAACATTCTCCTTGGTTTGGTTTGAGTTAGAAAAAACTTTGATTGCTCTGTTGGATTTTTTAAGAACCGTGTTCTGTTTGGTTTGGTTATCAGAGAAAAAAATGTTTTAGCAACTTCTTCTGGATTTTCTTCCACGTGCTTTACTGTTAATTGATTTGTTCTTATATATGAATGTTGGTTCTTGAGATCACTTGTTGAATACGGTTTTCAGATTTTGTGGGATAATTACCTTATGGACTTAAAGGTTGTTGGTTTGGATATTGGAGTGTATTTTTTTTGGTGTTTCCTTTGATTCATTGTATAACCAAATAATCTGTTTATTTTATGGTTTATTTTCCAGTTTGTTTTAAGTGCTTATTTTGATAAGCAGTTTTTTAACTTTGAATTTGGTTTTGCATTTGCAGGTGAAGTGATGTTGAATTGATTGAAAAGAGGCGATGGCTTTTTGAGTTGGGGCACTACACGAAGGGACCATTGGCTTTGGAGAAAGTTTCTGAAGACTACTTCAAACCATTAGACTCCATTCAATTATTTTCAGAATTTTAGATTATTTTTGTAACCTGTAAATTAATCAAATGCTCCTTTGAATTTTTGTGTAAATTTGGATTATTTGGAGTTTTTTTTTAATATGTAAATTTAATTTGAAACTTCCTTTTTTTTGGAGAACTATGTAACTACTTTTTTTGGGATTATCAGCAAGATCTTTTTATAATTTTAATTTTAGCTCTATTAGAGTAACTTGTAACATTTGGACTTAATTGAAATATGATTTGGAATATCACTTGGAACATTATTTGGAACATGATTTGTGCAATTAGTCTTTTTTTAAAAAAAATTCTAAACCTTGCCTTAACAATCTAATAGTATTAATCAAAAGAAAATTTACTATAATTTAAATTGAAAATGGATTGTGCTCAACAATGCAATTTAATGGACTTTTAATTTGATTGATTTTAACACATTAATATTATCAAAAATAAAATGTGCCAAAAATTCCTAAGATAAAACAGGTCACAAAAATGTTGCACTTTCAAACTTTGATCCTAAAAACCAATTAAATACTCGTGCATGTGATATCTTAATCTTAAACCAACATACTCACTTAGAAAAGATACAAGTTTAGTTTAAGGATTTTTTATGAATGGTTTAGAGATTTGGCAGATGTATTTGAGACGTGCAAATGGGTTTAATGATGAGTGATCATAAAAATATCCATGGCTCTTAATACCTTACTGTAGCGGTGTATTCGTCGTTATATGATCTATTGATTAAATCATAAGCAAAGTATACAAGTAAATAGAGTCGCCACCGCACTTTTATTTATCCAATGGACTGGCTAAAAAGCGAACAAAAGCCTAAGAAGTTTTACACGTAGAAAACCAATGAAAAGATCAGAGATCGGGGTAAGGGGTAAATTACGCAATGGGAAGGTGTTAGGCACCCATCACGTCCTAGGTACTCCTAGGGAACCCTTTTCACACTTGTTGTATAAAAAATGTTTATTGTTTTTGACATATTGTGCAAACATGGATGGGATAATGAGAAAAGAATGTACATGTTAATTATTTTTGTGTTCGAACGGATGAACCCGTTGCCTACGTACCTTCCATCAAAGGTAAGGATCAAAACGCCGTAGTTCGGCTAAAAGATTTCCAAATTATCGGTGGATTCAATTTTAAAACAAGAGCACTAAGGCTTTTCATTCTCAACGGGAGAAAACTCAACCAATACCAACAATCCACCGTGCAAGGATAGCTTCAACATACTAGTGAGGGGTTAACCCTATAATAAGTATGGAAGACTTACGATCAGCTTACTAAGGATTCGGTAAGATTTATATCAACCACTATGAGAATTGAAACCTATGGCTAATGTATGAAAACATATTAACAATGGACAAAGCCACAAAACAATTGAATGGGTGAAGTTAATTGATTACGAGTATTCACAAAATATGGTCAAAGTATGATTAAGATTGATTCAAAAAGAAGTATTAACAAAAATGAAGTTTGGAAAATCAAGGACTTAAGGTCCAAGTTTCTAATTTGAAAGAGGTGAGAATGTTTGCACAACATGTATATACAAGTTTGAAAAAGTCAACAATGTGAAAAGGGATTTGAAACAAAAGGGGTATGGATGATGGAGTGTAAAACTTCCTAGAGGTTCACCTCTTGAAATCATATAGAAGATGATTCAAGTGTGTCCTTTGGAATGAGGCAACAAAGCAAGTTAGTAAAATAAAAGACAAGGTGATACCGGATGCCATCAATGGACTTACTCCAATCTCACACAAAAGCGGATACCGGCTACCAATAAATGGATTTACACCAATCTCCTAAAACAAAACAATGATACCGGATGCCAATACATGGTCTTACTCCAATCTCACAAACAAAAGCGGATACCGGATACCAATAAATGGATTTACACCAATCTCCTAAAATAAAACAATGATACCGGATGCCAATACATGGTCTTACTCCAATCTCACAAAGCAAAACAAAATATGGATGTCAGATGCCAATAAATGGTCTTACTCTAATCTCCTCAAAGCAAAACAAAATAGGGATGTCGGATGCCAATCTATCTGGACTTATTCCAACCTCCACAAGATGATCATAGGAATACAAATGCCAACAACATGGACTTATAATTGCATCCTCACATACAACAAACAAACAATGCACTAAGCAAAGAGGATATGAGTGACCAATGAAATGGTCTTACACTCTATCCCTTCCAAATCATAGGAACAATGGCCAAAGAACATGGTCTTACAATTGTCCTCAATGGGCAAACACAAATGTGTCACAAAGATATGCAATGATGATCATGCACTAATGAACAATCAATGATGACAAATGCACAAAAGCATGCAAGCAAACATGTACGTATGAATCAAGCAAATAATCAAGCAAGGTCATTTATCACACACTATAACCAAGCAATCAGGCTCAAGCAAAGGGTTTGACTTTAAAGTCAACTGGAATGGGGTAAATGGTGCTCTTAACCTTGACATTGAGAGCCAAGGTGAAGCAGATGAAAGGATATGAGGGGTGTGCCTCATCACTCTTATCCCTGGTCAGGGAGAGTATTGAATATCAGAAGGTGTGGGAGTTCAGAAAGGGGGAACTCTCTCCACAAATTAGACTCGATAGATCTTGGGCTTTTACTCACTATGCATCAACACAAGTAGTGTGAGCAAGGTGAGTGACTCACAAAATAGTAGAAGATATGCTACATATCTCTTTTGTCTACCAATTGCCTTATTAAAAGGACTTCACCTGCTTGGGGACAAAATTAAACACACAAAGACATTGCCTCTTAAGGAGGACTTCAGACAGGTGCCTGGCTAAATAACAAGCCAGGTCTTCCAGACTACATGGAGACAAGAGAGTCTACCTCAATGCAAATGCTATCAAGCAAAGCAATGCAAGTTCTCAAAGAACTATTAGCCACTATGGTACCTGAAATCAATCAAGTATAATCAGTACCAATCACAAAATCAAAACAAACAAGGTAGTGAACCAACAGATAATGTACAATCAAACAATGCAATGTGCAACGCACAAAGCTCAAGTGAACCAAGCACCCTACAAAATAAACCAAGTTAGTCTATAACATCAAATGAAACAACTCAAACAACTTGCATTAATCTCCTTAAAGCATTTTGCTTCATAACCTGAAAATCACATTCAAACATGAGATACAAGACCACTAGGACAAGCCTAGGGTCAAAAGGAGATGAGAAATTTAAAACAGCAAGTGAAAAATGATCACAACCAAGATTAATCAATTAAGAAGAAAGACCAATTGGTCCCATATCAAAACTATATACCAAGTCCATTTTATACACATAACATGTCAAACTATGCTTTTTGGAACCACATTGGAGCTAACAGAATGATCACACTCAAACCAATATCAAAATAGCTCAATAAATTCCACAAAAATTCCAACTCAAACAGAACACATTCAATGAGCAGCATATCAAATTTCATAGCATTTGGACAAGTGGAAGTAGGGGAATTAAATCAGAAAGTCATGGTATGCAAATACGACTTCAAATAAGGCTACAAATCATGTGCCAACTTCAAATGAATGCCAAACAGTGGAAACAAATGATAAATGAGTGGGACCAAATCCAGGATGAAGTTAAACATGTTAAGAATTAATCCACAAAATTTCAGCTTCATATGATAAGGCATGAGGATTTTACAAGTCATGTAAGTTGATCACTCAATAAAAGTTCACAAAATGGTAAACAGCAAACAAAAATACCAATCAAATAGGAAATTGATCAACAAATCCTACAAAACATCATGGTTAAACTAGACATATAGATGAAATCACATGCAAAACTCCAGGGCAAATGGCATTCAATAAGCATGGAAACAAAATTCATGAAGTTGGCATAACATAGTGTGACACACATTGTCACACTCAACTTGATCACATCATATCTCCCTAACCAGAAACTCAAAAATAGCAAACTATACATCAAAATCACCAGGAAAGAGTCAAGAATGTGCATATAAAATTTCATGCATTTTGGATAAGGCATCAAGATTTCACAATCAAAATGGTGAAGCATATACTCAAAACATACATGATCAAAACCTCTAGGCAAAAGCAAAAACCAACCAGGCACAACTTTGATTATCATACCTAAAAACAACTAGAGAGAATTTGGAGATGAATGCAAAAATCCTCACTCAATTTGGATCAAAAATGAATTAATTATGATTTTTTGAAGATTTGATAAAAATGAAATAATTATTTAAGAAATTAAATGAATTATATGAAGTGAATGGCAATTTTGTAAATATCCTGAGCCAGGGGCGAAACGCCCCGTTTCATTAACAGCGGTGGCAGCGTGTTATTGGTCAGTGCACGCGGGAAACAAGAAATTTGAACACAGGCCAGGCGAGAAAGATCAAAACGCGTTCTGAAGCGAAAATAGACGTGTTCTTGGTGTTCTTGAGCTGAAATTTTCACCATGACCAAATCTCCATGGAAACGTACAAACTATATATGGTTGGAATCAGCGTGCAACGTGCATCAACAATATCCATTCAATTTCATATAACATTCAACACAGAAAGAGATTCGATCCAAGAAAGTTTTGCATCTAAATGTTCAGATCCAGATTTCTCCATGAATATTGGATGGATTCGCACGATTCAAATGTCATTCTACTCTATGTTGCACACTCTACCTAAACCACATGTCAATTTCGAGAATCGAAGGAATTGAAATCTTACCTTCTTGATGTGCAGCTCGGGTTTTTGGACTTCTCAAGCCTCCAATTATCAAAACAGATTGCGTATGATGTTGTAGGAGGTGTATGGAATGGATCTTTTAGCTCAACAGTGCACGAGGATGATGAACTTTCGAACTGCCATGGATGAGCAAGGTTTTCAACAGCTGCAAATTTGCACAGTTCTTCCAATTCTAGCTTCAAACAGATCTTCTAATCCACCTGCAGATGAAGTTTAGTACAAGGAATGGCACAAATGATGAAGAATTTTGATGAACAATTGCAAAAAAGTGTGAAGAAAAATTGAGAAAAATTGAGAGGATTTGTGAATTTGTGATTTGATCTGAAATTGTGATTGTGGATCCTCAATTTCTGTTATGATTATGCCTTTATACCATGTGTTAATCCAAATGTTAATCAAGTTTAGGCAAATTGGAAGTGATTAAGCAAAATGCATTTTCATGAGTTTTGGCCAAAATGCCCTTTTTATTATGCAGTCAATGTAACAGTGTAATTGCAATGCAAACAAGTCCAAAATGACATTCATGATGTGTTGGAAAAGGTTTGGAAGGCAAATGACTTGTATTTTTGAAAATCACTATTTTTCCCACCAATTTCTAAATGGTTCACTTGAAAAATGGCCTTTTGATGTATGGATTTGTGATGAAATGTAATGATGCAATGTGATAGTACATATCAAATTTGGTTTGCTCAAAAAAGAATCACCCAAATTGGCCTTTCCATTCAAAAGTTATGGCACTTTGAATTTCAACTTTTTCTGAAAATGATTTGATCATAACTTGCCAACCACACATGAGAAATGAGTGTTCTTGGACTTTTTGGAAAGGTGAGAACAAGATCTTCAACTTTCATGTTGGGCAAAATTTCATTTGAAGCATTCTTGGACATGTAATTTTGAGGAGAAGAACTTTCCATTTTTGGCAGGTGAAAATTACAGGTCATTTCTATTTTTGGAAACTTTTTGTTTGACCTCAAATCCTTCAATCTTGATATTTGAAATGCCAAATGAGGCTTATATGGACATGAATGAGACCTTTCCAACCATCTCACACCTTCCAATTCCTGATTAAATGCACAGTTGACCACAGTTGACTTTGCTAGGGTTTTGGTTGACTGAGCCATGTTCTGATGAATTCCAAGCCTCTACCACATGAGATCTTGATCCAAAATGATATCACAACTTAAATGAACTCTTAATGAATGATCATGGTGCCCAAATTCTTCAAGAATGGTCACCATCCATTGCCCAATGAATGATTTGACTGTCTTGACCTAGTTTGCTTCATCTGCAAGTAACAAGGTTAGATGACAATATTTTTGTACTTTTGGTTAGTAAACATATGAAAAGCAATGATATACAAATGCAACACATGCCTGGTGATCAAGAACCACACTCACAAGATAGCCACCCACTAGGAGGCAAGCAAAGATACACAATGATCCTTGAGGCAATGAATGATATGATATGATGCCATGAGGGATCTTAGGGATAAAATTGGGGTCTTACACTTACCAATAATCAAATGGACTTTGAATTAGTAATGTAAAAAGATTCAAGCCACATTTTAAATTATGGACACGTTTATGCAAATGGGCCTTTGAAACAAAGAGATCTCACGGGTAAACCAAAATGAGCTTTGTTAGCCAAAAATGCACATACCATCCCATGCTTCAGTAAGACAAACGCAACAGATATTTTCTTAAGGAATCTTTAATAAATGAAAGTGTCCTTGAAGACTTGATGTCACCAAAGGGCTGAGAAACCTTAAGATGAAGCTTATATCTTAAGATAAGATATATGTCTTATAGCATTCGATAGTGAATGCTGGTTGAAGATTTTTCCTTACCCGGACAAAATTGGGGTATGACACTGTTCAACATACACTTCTTCATTTAAGTAGCCATTCAAAAAGGCATGTTTTACATCTATTTGGAACAGTTTGAATTTCAGAATACACGCCACTCCAAGCAATAATCTAATGGACTCCATGCGAGCTACAAGAGCAAAAGTTTCATCAAAGTCTACCCCTTCAACTTGAGTATATCCTTGAGCTACTAATCTTGCTTTGTTCTTAGTAACAACCCCTTGTTCATCGGATTTATTCTTATATACCCACTTTGTACCTATGACATTTACTCCTTCAGGCCTAGGAACCAGTTCCCATACTTCATTCCTCTTGAATTGACCTAATTCCTCCTGCATGGCATTGATCCAGAACTCATCAGTCAAGGCTTCCTTGACATTTCTAGGTTCAATCTTTGACACAAAGCAGCCATGTGAGATCACTTCCCTTGATCTAGTAGTGACTCCTTTAGTTGGATCTCCTATGATAAGATCTTTGGGATGATCCTTCTGAATTCTGATAGAGGGTCAATTATTGAGTTTGTCATCTTCAGGTTCAATTTGAGGAGGTTCACTTTCCTTATTTTTGTCTGAGAAGTCAGCTGGGGAATCATTCAGAGATGTCTCGACATCGTCTATGACATCAGTCTGTTGGTCATCAACCACAACATTAATGGATTCCATCAATACATTAGTTCGGGAATTAAAGACCCTGTAAGCTCTGTTGTTTGTAGAGTAGCCCAGAAATATTCCCTCATCACTTTTGGGATCCATCTTCCTTCTCTGCTCACGATCAGCCAAGATATAGCATTTACTACCAAATTCATGGAAGTATTTGACTGTAGGTTTTCTTCCTTTCCAGACTTCATATAGGGTTATGGGAGTCCTTTTCTTTAATGTCACTCTGTTGTGAACACAACAGGCTGTGTTCATGGCTTCAGCCCAAAAATGGTAGGGCAACTCCTTAGCATTTATCATAGCTCTGGCTGATTCTTGAAGAGTTCTATTTTTTCTTTCCACCATGCCATTTTGTTGAGGAGTAATGGGAGATGAGAACTCATGATGAATTCCTTCTGAAGAGCAGAATTCAGCAAATTTGATGTTCTCAAATTCCTTCCCATGATCACTTCTAATTTTGATGACAGGGCTTTCCTTTTCTCTTTGTAGTTTTAGACAAAGCTCCTTGAAGACTTCAAACACATCAGATTTTTCTCTTATGAAATTGATCCAGGTGTATCTGGAGAAATCATCCACCACCACATATGCATACTTCTTCCCACCAAGACTTTCTACTTGCATGAGTCCCATCAGATCCATATGGAGGAGTTCCAAAACTTTGGTAGTGGTGTCATGTCTGAGCTTCTGGTGTGACATCCTTGTCTGTTTACCAATCTGACATTCTCCACAGATTTTTCCTTCATCAATTTTTAAGTTAGGAATTCCTCTAACAGCTTCAACAAATATGATCCTTTTCATTCCTTTAAGATGCAGGTGGCCCAATATTTGATGCCATATCTTCACTTCTTCTTTGGCTAAGGTACACATTAAAGAGTAACCAGCCTCTTAAGAGCTCCACATGTAGCAGTTGTCTTTGGACCTAACTCCTTTCATGATAACTTCATTTTCCTTGTTAGTAATCAGACATTCAGTTCTAGTGAAGTTTACATTCAGACCTTGATCACATAGTTGACTAATGCTTATTAGATTTGCAGTCAAGCCCTTAACCAGTAGGACATTGTCAAGGTCAGGGACTCCAGGGCAATCCAGCTTACCCATTCCCTTGATTTCACCCTTTGCTCCATCACCAAAGGTAACATAAATCATGGCATGAGGGTGAAGGTCAGTTAGCAGATTTTCGTTTCCAGTCATATGTCTGGAGCAACCACTGTCAAAATACCAATCTTCTTTGGCTGAAACTCTGAAGGAAGTGTGAGTTATTAGGCTTGTAACCTTTGTCCTAGGAACCCATTGCTTTTTGTTGACAGGCCTGTGAGGTTTGGATCTTGATTGATATTGAGTCTTCTCAGGGGTAGGATAACCATATAGCTTATAGCAGAAGGGCTTCAGGTGGCCAAAATTTCCACAGTAATGGCATCTCCATTTTTGATGCTTCCCTTTCTGCTGTCTTCCCTTCTGATGTTGAGACATATGATGTGACATCTCAGGTTTGTTTTTAACATGGCTGTACTTAGGTTTGGATTTTGGTTTACAACCAGTGTAACTGCACTCAGCCTTAGATTCATTGAATCCAATGCCAGATTTGTCCCCTGTTATTTGTCCGGTCTGGAGAATCTTGTCTAAGATGTCAGATCCATTGTTAAGCATTCTTACATACTTGGTCATCTCATCTAGTTTGGACTTTAAGAGTACTGCTCCAGTCTTCAACTTGGAGATGGTTTTCACATAATCTTCCTTTTCATTTTCCAGCTGAGCAATCACTTTCCTCTGAGTTTCAACTTGTCTGCACACTCCTGCACTTTTGTTGTACAACTCTTTGTAGGTAGTGGCCAGCTCTTCAAAGGTGACTTCATCATCTCCTGACTCTTCATCAAAACCCCATCTTCTTGTCAATGCAGTCACATGATGTGCAGCTTCTTCTGTTTCACTTCCATCAGACCAATAAGCAACAAGACTCCTCTTTTGTTTCTTGAGGTAGGTCTCACATTCAGTTTTAATATGACCATACCCATTACACTCATAGCACTGAACTTCTTTGGGCTTTTCTTCAGACCTTGTTCTTCTACCCAGACTGTTGGATTTACTGATGTCAGATGCGATGTTCTTGACATTAGATCTCACATCAATCTTTTTCATAAGTTTGTTGAACTGTCTTCCCAGCATTGCCACCTCTTTTGCCAGATCTTCATCAATATCTTGACCACCTTCCTCATCTTCCGCTTTAGTGTTTGACATGAAGGCTATGCTCTTGGCTTTCTTTTCAGATCCATCGCATATTCCCATCTCAAATGTTTGGAGGAATCCAATTAGCTCATCAACTCTCATATTTGAAATGTCTTGAGATTCTTCTATGGCTGTTACTTTCATAGTAAATCTCTTACGGAGTGATCTGAGTATTTTCCTTACTAACTTTTCATCTGACATCTTCTCTCCCAAAGCTCCAGAGGCATTGGCAATTTCTAGGATACTCATGTGAAATTCATGAATATTTTCATCTTCTTTCATCCTTAAGTTTTCAAACTTGGTGGTGAGCAGCTGTAGTCTAGACATTTTCACTCTAGAGGTGCCTTCATGAGTGGTTTTAAGAATGTCCCAAGCATCTTTAGCCACTTCACAATTGTTTACTAATCTGAAGATGTTCTTGTCTACTCCATTGAAGATAGCATTCAATGCTTTAGAATTTCCAAGGGCTAGATCATCCTCCTCCTTGGACCATTGTTCTTCAGGCTTCTTATCAGCAATGGCTTCTCCTTCCTTAGTAATTACTGGATGCTCCCAGCCTGTTAACACAGTCTTCCAAGCCTTATTATCAAGAGTTTTTAGGAAGGCTACCATTCTAGGTTTCCAGTAGTCATAGTTAGATCCATCCAAAATTGGTGGCCTGTGAATAGATCCTCTATCTCTCTCCATTGTACCAGAAAGTGTTGTCCCTAGATCTCACCCAGAACCAGAGCAGGATGCCTGCTCTGATACCAATTGAAATTCTGGTATCATATATGAGATGTCGAAGGTAATGTCACGACACTAATATCTGAGTAATGCAAACAAACTAAAGATAGAGAATAGTAAATGCAAGATACACAAGCAATTGTTAACCCAGTTCGGTCCAACTCATCTACATCTGGGGGCTACCAAGCCAGGAAGGAAATTCACTAAAATAGAATCAGTTCAAAGGCTCTCCGCACACTTCAACAAGTTACAGTCTTCCTCACCTAATCTCTACCCGTGCAATTTCTACCTAAGCACTCTTAGATATGAGAACCCACTCACTTCCCTATAATCACACCTGTGATCTTAAACAATAATCCCTTGAGAAAAGAAAACACTTTTCAATAACACACTCTTGATTTTACTTCACAGTTTCAATCAAGAAGACATACTCTTGATCTTGCTTAACAACTTTTGATCAAGAAGACACACATTTGATCTTGCTTCACAGCTTTGATCAAGTAGACACACACTCTTGCTTAACAGCTTTAAAGTGACAAATTACAACCACAAATCAGACCAATTCAATCATCAATGGATAACTTGAATGGCTTACAAGTCTCACGACTAAACAAGACACAAACCCTAGCTCTCTCTCTCTCTCTGTATTTCGCTCAGTATTGGTTGTGTGTTAAAACAGGTTTTCCAAGTCCCTTTTTATAGAAGCTATCAGCTGGGCTTGGACATCTTGAAAACCCTAAATCTATTTTCCAATCAAATCTTCTCATGACAGCTGGTTAGATCTCTTTGGAAAATAAGTAAATCAAGTTGTAATCCATGATTGAACGCGCCTGCAAATCAGATCTTTAATCATACATAGATTCCCATTAATTATGCAATCACAAAACACCAAACATTCACACTGAATGTTCTGTATACAGGATGTCATGACATCGGGTCTGACATCCTGGAGTAATTCCTGCATAATTTCATAATTCCATTTATAACTTCCAGCAGGTACATACATATCAGATGACATGTCATTGTGTATGACATCTTGAAACAATCCTGCATGATAATATCTTCCATTTGGACTCCAGCAGGTACACATCATCAGATGCCATGTTATTATGTCATTCTGAAACAATTATGCATGATCGTGTTCTTGAACTCCAGCAGGTACACAGGATATCTCATGTTAAGACATCACACATAACATCTTGTGAACACTCTTTGTTTTACCAAAATTGCTGCCAACACTTAGAACCAACATTATTAATATTATTATTCGATTTGAATATCATTGTTTTATTTTACAAACTAAACTTTAAAATTTATACTCTAAATACTTAATTTTAAGTTAATTAATTATCCATATTGTTTTTATTATTATTACTTTTGTTGTTTTTGTTATTATATTATTCGATGAATATCACCATTTTACTCTACAAACTAATCTTAAGAAAATATATATAGTAAATAAAATAATCTTAAGTTAATAAATGTATTAGATAATTATCCTTGTGGTTATTATTATTATTATGATACTTATCATTTTATTATATAAAATAAATATATATTTTATTTTATTTCTATTAATATCCTACATGATCTTATGTCACGAAATAGTAAGAAATCAAGCTTCCATACATTTCTCACCAACTATTTTCGCAAAGTCATATTAGAACATCTATGGAAACTATTCATGTAAGACTTGTAAATATTTGATAAAGACATATTTACTAGTAAGAGTTGAAAAGTTAGAAAGCATGGAAAAAAGGAGATAAATTTATATTATTTTAATATCTTACAACTAGTATAAATAGGGGTCTTTCTCACCTCATTTTCATTTATTCATTCATAAATCATCTTTCTTACCTCTCTGTAAGACCCCAATTTTGTCCCTAAGATCCCTCATGGCATCATATCATTTCATTGCCTCAAGGATCATTGGACATCTTGCTTCCTTCCCTGTGGGTGGGTCATCTTTTTGAGAGTGGTTCTTGATCACCAAGCATGTTTGCATTTGTATATCATTGTTTTTCTTTTTATCACTAACCAAAAAGTACAAAAATATGTCATCTAACCTTTGTCTTGCAGATGAAGCAATAACGGGTCAAGGCATCAAAGTCATTCATTGAGCAATAGATGGTGGTCATTCTTGAGAATTGGACCCCACAATCATTCACAAGAGTTCATATGAGCTATGATGTCATTTTGAAGCAAAATCCCAAGTGGTAGAGGCTTGAATTTCATCAGAACATTTCCCAGTCATCTGAAGACCTAGAAAGTCAACTGCAAAGTCAACTGTGGATTTGGAGGTGGGAAGTGACTAGAAATACTTCATTCATGTTCAAACAAGTCTCATTTGACATTTCAAATACTCACATTGAAGAATTTGAAGTCCAGTCAAAAATTTCCAAAAATAGCAAGTGACCTGTAATTTGAACTTTCCAAAAATAGAAAGATTTTGGACCAACTTCAACTCAATATTACACCATCAAAAAAGCTTCAAATGAAATTTTGTTGAACATGAAAGTTGTATATATTTCTCTCTCATTTCCAAAATGTCCAAGATCATGAGCATATGATGTGTGGTTAAGGAGATATGATCCAATCATGGCAAAGTATGCATGGGACTTCAAATGAGCATAACTTTTCAACCAAAGCTCCAAAATGAGTGGTTCTTTTTGCAATATTCTCCTCTTGACCTCTAATTTCCAAATCATGCATCACATTACATGAATTGTCATCATATGATCATTTGTTAATCCATGGTTTTTTTGGAGGGAAATTACAAAATTCAAAATTGGTGCATTGTATGGACTTTTTGCCATTGCCATTGGTTTTAGAAAAAGATTTTAAGTGAAAATAATGGAGCAAGTGGTACTGTTCACGTGTAAATGATACATGCACATGCAAATTTGGATTTTTGTAATTTGCCTTATTATCATTAACCAAACTAATTAGGGATTAACAAGTTGATTAGTAAACCATATAAATACCTAAACCCTAACAGAATTGGGGAATTAATCATATTTTCACATTTTCTAGATCTAAATTTCTCTCTCACTCAAAATTTTTCTCTCATTCACAATTCAATTTTCTTCCAAATACCATGGCATTTTAACTTCAGATTCTTGTTCCTGAGCTTGGATTTAGTAGAGATCAAGGTTTATTGTGCTGAATTCGTGGAAGAAAAGTGCAGTTCATGTCCATGAAGATGCAAATGGAGTTTCTGTTTTGAGCTAGATCTAGAGACATTCGAGCTTCCATTGATTCATCAAACCTCATTTCAAGTATAGTGGAGTAGATTGGAACACTTCCAGGCTGCAGATCGTGTGAATTCAAAGGCTCTGCACTTCAAGAGGTCACAATTCAAATCTCTTAATTTTAAAATCCATTGCAATGTTGTTGTAGATCTTTTTGTCCTGATGAATCTGAGCTTTGAATCGTGTGATTTGGTGCTGTTTTGAGTTAGTTATAGATGTTTGAACATTTGACATGTTGAAATATTTTTCTTCGATCCGAGTTTGTTTTGATGTTTTTGCGTGTTTTGGTTGTTGATCTTGAATGTATATGTCATGACGAATCGTTTGGTGTTATTCTTGTTAATTTCTGGACGTTTTGAGATTTTCTGGAAAATCCAGATGAAGATCATCATGATCTTCATCTTCAACCTATGAACATTCATCGTTTCCAGAACTAGCCACAGTTTCGCTACCATTTTGCTACGAAAAATTCATCAGTTTGCTACGAATCTGGAAATACCATGCGCGCTAGGGTTTAAGCCAATACGGTGTCGTTTCATGTTGAGCGCCAAATTTGAATGTGGCAATGGTTCGAATCCGCCTGAGCGCAGTTTTTCAAAATGCTTTATCATTTCACCTTTTCCCTTTCATTTTCATGCCTTTGTCCATTTTTTATTTCAATTTTTTCCTTAACTTCAAAAAATCATATAAAATAGAAAATTGATCCAATTTCACTCCAATTTTTTGCACAATGCTCCTTGGTTTGTCTACTTTTTTATCATCATAATTTCCAAAGTTGTGCTTGGCTGGATAATATTTTGTGCTAGGATGATTGATCATATGTCTTATTTTGACCTTGCCTTGCTTATCTCTTTGTGAAATGCTTGTTTCTTATCAAATGAACTTGAAGTTTTGCATGATGAATCTAGACACATTGCTTGACATTTTGGTTTTGGTTTGGTATTTTTCCTATGCTCCATTGCTGTTTTATGCTTGTGCTAACTTGGTGTGACAATTTGTGTCACACCTTTGCTTGTCCAACTTGTACCATGTGATTGCCATGCCAAATGATCTTTGATTCCCCTGATTTTTTGTATGTTGATCATGTTAGATGTCTTGAATGTGCATGAATTTTTCTAGATTTATTTGAATCATTTCTGTTTTGATTTGAATTTTTCATTCATGATGATCACATATGAGCTTTGAAGTTTCCTTGAACTTCACTTGATCATGAAATGCTTTTGGTGATTGATTTTGGTATGAGACCTTTTGGAATATGTCAATAGGTGTTTGAAGTTACTTTGTGTTAAATTTCAGCTCCTGTTTCAAATTCTTTCTTCATCTTTGACCCTAGGCTTTGACCTAGTGGTTTGTTACTTACTTATGAGCTTTGATTTCAGGTTAAACATCCAAGTTGCATAGTTGATGATGCTCCATCATTTGAGTATTAATGTTTGCTTTTGATAATTAATACTTGAGTGTTTTGTAGGTTGATGCTAACTCATTTGAGTTTGCCTTTTGGCTTACACTTTTTGTACATTGGGATTGTCTGTTGCTTATTGACTGTTGTCTGTTTGTCTGAGTATTGTACTGATTTGTTTAGTGTTTCCACTGGTACTTAAGTTGCTTTAAGTTCATTGTGGGTTGCTTAACCACTTAGGTATAATATCTAATATTCATGTAGTCTGGAAGACCTACTGTTATTGGTAGGCACCTGTCTGAAGTCCTCCTTAAGAGGCAATGCTTGTGATTGTTTAATTTTTGTGCCAAGCAGGTAAAGTCCTCTTATGAGGCAATTGGCAGATAAAAGAGATGTGTAATCCATCTCCTGCTACTCAGTGTGTCATTCACTTTGCTCACACCATGTGTTGATGCATTGTGAATAATAACCCAAGATCTTATAGAGTCCATTTATGGAGAAGAGTTCCTACTTTCTGAACTCCCACACTTTCCATTGTTTAAAGCTCTCCTTGACCAGGGATAAGAGCTATGAGGCACACCCCTCATCTCCTTTTTATCTGCTTCACCCTAACTCTCAATGTTAGGGTTAAGAGCTCAAAATACCCCATTCTAGTTGGCTATAAAGCCTAACCTTGCTTGAGCCTAATTGAGTGTGTATAGTGTGTGCTAATTGACTTGTGTGTCTGCTTACTTGATTCATCTGTGCATATTTGCTTGAGTGTGCCTTTGTATCTTCATTACTTGTATATCATGTCATAGACATTGTTCATCATGTTGTCACATTTTGTTTTGTCCATGGAGGAGGCAAGCATAAGCCCATTGATTGGCAGTTTGTTTCCCATGATATGGTAGGAAACTAGTATAAGTCCATTGATTGGCCTCTGGTATCCTTGTTTCTTTGCTTTGCGAGACTAGTATAAGTCCATCGATTGGAAACTGGTATCATTGTTTCTTTTTGTTTTGTGAGATTGGAATAAGTCCATTGATTGGCATCCGGTATCCATTTACTTTGTCCATCTGTTATTTGCTTATTGCCTTGTTGCTTATTCCAAAGAAATCACTTGAATCATCTACATATGATCTTAAGATGTGAACATCTAAGAAGTTTTACATCCTCAACCTTCCACCTTTTGTTTCTTTAAACCTCCATTTGCATGTTAATCCAAAACCAGAAAACTATTGTGCAAACATCTTCATTTGTTTTCAAATTAGAAACCTAGGCCTTAAGCCTCTGATTTTTCAAACTTCATTTTCATAATACTTCTTTTGAATTGAATTCTAATCATACTTTGACCACTTTTGTGAATAATCCTAATTGGTTAATTTCACTCACTCAATTGTTTTGTGGCTTTGTCCACTCTTGATAAGTTTTCATACATTAGCCATAGGTTTGATTTATCCTAGTTGGTTGATGTTAATCTCACCTTGTGTCCTTAGTGATTGAATTGTAAGACTTCCTTGCTTATTATAGGGTTAACCCCTCACTAGCAAGTTGAAGCTTTTCTCACATGGTGGACTTGTTGATTGTATAGGTTGAGTTTTCTCCCGTGGATAATGAAAGACCTTAGAGCTTTTGTTTAAAATGAATCCACCCATACTTTTGGAAATCTTTTAGCCGAACTACGAGGTTTTGATCCTGTAAAGGTACGTAGGCAATGGTTATCCATCCAAACACAATAATAATAACTTGTATATTCTTTTCTCATCCCTCAAATCATGTTTGCACAATAAATATTTCATAAACAAATAACATTTCGTACAACAAGTTGTGAAAAGGGCTCCCTAGGAGTACCTAGGACGTTTTGGGTGCCTAACACCTTCCCATTGTGTAATTAACCCCTTACCCAGATCTCTGATCTTTTCATTAGTTTTCTATGTGTAAAACTTTTTAGGCTTTTGTTCGCTTTTTAGCCATTTCTTTGGATAAATAAAAGTGCGGTGGCGACTCGATTCTTTGTATGCTTTGCTTTTGGTTTAATCAATAAATCATAAAGTGACGAATACACCGCTACACTCTCTATTTCTTTCCTTCTCTAATTTCTTCATATAGCAATATTAGTTTTAGTTGTCGAAGTTCTCACGGTGTCGGTTTGTAGCTTTTAGAGTTATTTTGGGATCAAAGTTCTTTTAAAGTTTTAAAGGAGTTTTATACGTCAAAGTTCTGCCCAAATCATTTTGATAAGTAACCGATAAGCCGTTATAATGTCCATTTTATTTTAATTATGTTATTTATATAAAAGTTATATTTAGATTTCGATTTAAATTTCCGTTCAGACGTCGAGATATTGAACATATAAAGTCCAAGATAAATTTTACCATTTTAAGTTGTTATAATGTCCAAGTATTATTATAAAATTAAAATGTTATTAAGAATATACTCTTGATAATTTTCTAAAACAAACAAATCCAAACAGGAGTATAGTCTAATTTATACTTGAATTTAATAATTATTTAAATATAGTGGAGGTTATTATTAAATGATTTTAAAATATATATATTTTAATCTGTAATGGAATTATGTTTAATTAACCGTAAATTATATTCTAATTATTTTATAAGTTTTGTATAATTCAACGGTTATCGTAAATTAGGCTTTGGGCAAACATCGGAGAAAATGCTCGTGGACTTTCAACAACGCTCAACACAAAAGGTGGGGGCAAGGTCTCGTATACATTGGGACAGTTAGCGTAAAATAGCTTAATATATATGTGTGTAGTGGTGACCCAAGCCCTACTAGCGATAAATAAGTAAAGAGAGCTTATTCTCGAATAATGATTTTCCCAAATCACTAAGCAAGGTTACGCTAGCCTTAATTATTTATCATAAGAATAATCTATGACAATTTGAGGTTGTATTGTGCTTGCATTGTTCGATTAATTGTCTAATTGTTTATTTTATTTATACTTGAATGATTGTGATTGATAGACTAAGAAAATGATCTATTAAGGAGAGAACCAACAACATTGTTAGATAGTAAGTGTTAGGTCCCCAATAAAAGAAGGGAAGTTGTATACATTGAGTAGTTGTATTCGGTTGGATTCTGGCTAAGGAAAGACTTGGTCGACTATGTCCTTTACGGTCCAGCTCTCTTACCTGGGAAGTCAACCATACATTATTCATTGTATAAACTGAACCGAGTATATAGGGATAAGGATCATGCCAAGAAGAGATAGACAAAATATTTGACGGATTTGGCACTCAACCTAAGTATCTAGATAATAAGTATAACCTAAAAGGTTGATACGATATTTCCCAAATATTAACTTAATACTTAGGGTTGAGAGTTGCCACAAGATGATTGAGTGATCATATAGGCTTGCATTGAGGAATGTGTAAGTCCACTACCGTGCGGTATGAGACGTACGAGGTTGATCGGTCGCCTACAATCTCAATCTCAACGAGGATTATTATTTATGCATGTTAGGCAAGATGAGGTTCTTGGCCTGAATCCTCAAGGAAGATCGACTTATAACACCTGGACTCCGTGTGAAGTTAGATGGTGTAGCTCTTGGTAATTGGGAGTACGTTGGTGGCATGTGGTCTTGTGATCTTTGATCTTGGTAAATGGGATAGATATCCTTGACAATGTTTAGTGGCCTAAGTCAGCATATAGTTTAGGGATGCATTAGAATAAATTGTTATATAGTAGAGGTAAATATGGGATAAAGATACACTTGTTTGAATAATTGTGGTTGTCATATATATTACTGTTTTACATCCTATTCACACTTTTAAACTTGTACGTAAATCTTAGCCATGTATTCTTTTTGTCTTGCATTTTGGGAATGATCTATGACGATCAGGCGACGAGCTAGACCGTTTATGAGGGAAGGCTATAGAGTGACAAATTACGATAACGTCAAGACTGAAGTTTGCTAGCGTTTTGTCAAAGGCTGATTAAATCGCTACTACTACGTAATATTATGTACAGTCAATATAAGTCTCAGTCTCGTTGGACTTAGAAGGTCCTTCTATTATGCTTTCTTTTGGTTTTCTTCATGTACTTTTATTTTAATTTTTATCTATGTGGCAAGGTCACTAGTCTTAACGGTGTCAAGCTCTATGTAAAATATATTAGAAGCACATATATGTGAAGTAGTATGTTTTAATTAATTCAGTCTTGTTATTTAAAAGTTTCAAATTTTCTTTATTTTTTTATAAAAAATTCTACATTTTTATAACAATTTCACTAATGGGACATAGGTTATCTCATTTAATGGTATCAGAGCTGGTCGATTCAGCTCGTACCGTAAGTGTCTAGAGTTACATTGACTGTATCGAGTTGGATTCCAAACTGGATGATAACTTTTCTTTTGTGTGTTGTGTCTTCCTCTTGAGAGCCTTCTAATATACTGATCTAGGAAGCATCTTTAACACACTTAACTTATTCCCCCCCCCCCCCAACGGTCACACAACGGTAACGTAACAGACACTTCACAAAATTCACTCTATAAATACTTCACACTCATTCATTATTTTCATATTAATTTCAAAGTACTTATCCATACCTTACAAGTGGCAAATGTTTTCTTTTATTCATCACTCTTCTTGTCATTATCTTGTTTCTTATTGGTATTATCAAGCATGAAGAATTATGTAAAGATTCCGTAGCAATAATGATAATTATAGTTTTACCATTACTAGTCTTAGCTTGATTTATTAATAGAGGTTTTTAAATGAAACATGGTCATGGTTTTTGTAATCGTTGTTATTGAATAAATTGATATACTTTTGTTTGTACATTAAATGTTGATTATGTTTGCCCGAATTCTAGATATAATCATAACTAACGTTAAGCATTAATTCAATATTTTAAACATAACCTTGCATGTGAGAGAATTGAAAAAATCCTTATCGATGAATCATTCATTGGGATATAAATATACATATTTGTTATGTTCTTTATGTCTTGTGAATGATTGAAACCTAATAACTTATCCTTTTCAGGAAGTTATGGTTCAGAACGCCAGAAACGCGAGGTGTGGTAGGAGTGCTGGTAGAGGCGCTAGTAGAGGTGTAGGTAGGAATGTGAGTGGTGAAGCTACTCCCGAAGGGATAGCTAACATCCCCATGGGACGAGAAGATCATTCCCAAACTGGAACGGACTCTCAAGCTGACACTCGAGGTGTTCGTGAACTTACTGCAGTTGTGTTAGTTCAAACACAACAAAATGCTCAAATCCTGCAAATCACTCATGATCATCAACTTTTTCAGCAATAGTAAAGAGAAATCGTGCATGAAGATATGAGATTGAACTTGTTTCTGAAAGGTAAACCACCATAGTTTGGTGGTGAATTTAATCCAGAGGATGCTGAGAAATGGTTGTAAGAGATAGAGGAGATATTTTCGTTCACTCACTGTAGAGAGAATAGAAGAGTCGATTATGCAACATTCATGCTGACAAGCGAGGATGAAGCCTGGTGGAGAGGAAAACATAGATTGTTGGAAGAGGAAGGAAGAGAGATCAACTGGATCTTATTCAAAGAAGAATTTTTGGGTAATTATTTTCCAAAGCTATGTAGAAAAGAGAAGGAGAGAGAATTTTAGAACCTGCATCAAGGTATGATGACAGTGGGAGAGTATATTAGGAAGTTTGAATCCTTGCTAAAGTATTCTGAATTTTACCACTTGCATCCAATGGAAGAATAGATATGTGAAAAGTATCAAGATGGATTGAAATATGATATTCAGAGAGCGGTTCTACCTCTGCATATTATGCACTTTGGTGAGCTGATAGAAAGGTGTTTGGAGTTGGAAGGAATTAACAATAGGAAGAATCAATATGGATCAGGAGGACCAACCCGAAACAACAATCACAAGGGCCATTTTAACTGAGGCCATGAAGGAAGGACCCAACAAGGGGGTAGGCCATATCAAAGGCCTACACCATATCATAACCAGGATTCTAGGAGGTTAATGTTCAAGTGTTACATTTATGGAAGGGCACATCTTAACAAAGATTGTCCAAACAGAAATATTAGAGCTTATTTTCGCTGTGGTCAGAAGGGCCGTTTTCTCAAAGATTGTCCCCAAGGACAAAATCAACCAATAAGCCAGAAGAGAGTCCTAATAAACAATAACAATGTAGGGAGAGCAAGGAACGGAGGCCCAAATGTTGGTCAAAGACCTCAGAATCAGAATAAGCCAACCACAGGAAGAGTATTCACAGTTAGAGGAGCTGAGATCTCAAGGAATTAAGTGTAGTGGTCATATTAGTTCACAGTAAGATGATAATTTAATTGCAATTCAATAAATACATAGTTCATTAACGGGTAAAATAAGGGGATTCAATATAAAATACCTAATTGTTTTTCTCATCTTGAATTTTATTCTCTTAGTTTTCTTGTTCTTGTTTTGGAACCATATAAAATCAAAACCCCCAAGTTATTATTATTTTAATTCACATTATAATTACCTTGTTTAAATTTGAAATCCTTGTGGAGATGAATTATTTTATTACTTCGACAAAATTACCACTAGTAAGAACCAGTAATCTACAAGAAGTGTGTTGGTCAACTTTTGGGAAGATGTGTGAACTACCTAGAGGTGCTCTAGATCTTATTAGTGTGCTATAATGCACACTATGAAGGACACTTTAGAGGAACCAGAACTGTTGCTAAGATTCTACAATCAGGTTATTTTTTGCCCTCTTTATTCAAGAATGCTAATGAATTTGTTAAAATTTATGATAGATGCCAAAGGATAAGGAATATTTCCATGAGTCAAGATATTTCACTCACAAACATTTTAGAAATTGAATTGTTTGATATGTGGGGCATTTACTTCATGGGACAATTTCGCCAATACTTTGAAACTATGTACATACTTGTGGTTGTTGATTATGCGTCCAAGTGGATAGAGGCAGTAACAACTCCAACTAATGATGATAAGTTTGTGATCAAATTCTTAATTAAAAACATTTTTTCTAGACATGACACACCTAGAGTCATCTTTAGTGATGAAGGATCCCTTTTTTGCAATAAACGTTTTGAAGATTTGATGAACAAATATGGAGTCAAACATAAAGTTGCTACATCTTACTATCTCCAAAGTAGTGGACAATCTGAATTATTTAATAGGGAGATAAAAAGAATCCTTTGAAAGGTAATTAACCCTTTTAGGAAGGATTGGCCAAAACATTTGGATGATACTTTATCGACCTACATAAATGCTTTTAATACGCCTTTAGGAATGTCTCTCTATCAACTAGTTTATGGCAAAGCTTTCCATTTACCCGTTAAGTTGCAACATAAAGTCTTTTAGCCAGTAAAAAAATTGAACTTCAACTTGCATGTTGTTGGGCAAGCAAGAATGCTGCAACTCAATGAGCTGGAAGAACATAGATTGTTCTCTTATGAGAATGTTCAACTTTATAAAGAAAAAACCAAAAATGGCATATGACATAAAATGTTAGAAAAGAGAGTTTGTAGAAGGACAAACAGTCTTTTTGTGTAACTCAAGGTTGAAATTCTTCCCCGAGAAATTAAAATCAAGATGGCTAGGTCTCTTTAACATAGTAACAATTTATTCTCATGGGACTGTAGACCTTTTTAAAAAACAAACAAGGAAGATGTTCAAAGTGAATGGTCAAAGAGTAAAAACCTACCAGGGTGAGCCTTTGAGTAACACAAGGGCCTTCATGGATTTGAATGATTAAGAATTTCGTTTAAAGTCAGGATATAAGACTTTAAAAATAGCGTTATTAGGAGGCAACCTAAAATAATGTAATTGTTTATGTTTTTATTTTTATAATGATAGGTTGAAATTAATTTTCTTGAGTTGCTGAAGTCCTATGTAATCTCCTCTCACAAATCTGACATGTTAAGGAAATGTGAGAATATCAGACTTGAAAGTGAGAAAAGACACGTGGAATTATCCAAAAAGGGATTAAGTAAAATGAAAAGAAAAAGGAAGTTGAAGGAATGAGAGAGAACGTGCACTAGTAGACAAAATCTAGGGAGCTATGCACATGGGTCTGATGCACCGTACAAGGACTGTAAAATGATGGCTTTGTCCCCTTCATAACACCTGGAATCTATAACTGGTCTCGTAAGTTACCTTGCGGTAATTTCCCAACGTTTATTTCCTCTCTCTCTAATTTCAAATTTCAAAATTTTCACTCCCCCCTCACATACCATTACTTAACCGTGTTCTCACTCTTAAAACTCTTCACTCGTCCATTGTAAGAAACTACCCTAAAACTTATCCTCTCTTTTAAAAATAAAACTTCTCTCAAATCTTAATCTTCCCTAACCCTCTTCTCTATTCTTTCAAACGTTCATCAATGGAACCCAAATTAATTGGAAAAAGGATCAAGACTTGTGCACGAAAGAATGACATTCCCCATGTGGTGTATCTTGAATCTAACTCCTCTGATATTGAAACATTTGTCAATATCAATGCCCATAGAAGGTTCACAAAGTTCTTTGCTTTAAGGAGTGTGTTGTCTGAAAGAGGTTTTGTCTTTGATTTGGAAGACGAATACCTTAGTTTCACTGATGAGATCGGACACATCATAACAGATTAGAAATAGAAAATATTTTGCAAACACCCTCTTCGTTACAATACTCAGATTGTGAAGTAATTATACTCCAACTTAACCAACACCTCTTAAAAGAAAAAGGAAGTGCTCGTGAGAGACAAACCGGTCCAATACTCTGAAAAGACTCTTAACATGATGTTAGGAGTAAAAGAAGTTGAATACTCGTATCAATCCCCCTTCGAGAAAGTTGATGATGAATACTTAGAAGTGATTGAGGAATCTTTGTGTCTCCCAAGAATAACTTGGATGGAAACACCTAAATCTGTTGAAAGAAGACTGTATTGAGAATGTATTTGAGACTCATACCAAAAATATGATAGCAATTTCTAAAGCACTCTTTGATGCCAATTATACATAATGGGACTGGAAACAAGACAAGGTTAATTTTTATGCACCGCATCAATGGCTGTACCCTAATCAACATTCCAAAGGTTATTATTCAAGAGATACATGCATGCGCTAGATAGTTTGAATATATGTTCTTTTCTTAGTTATATAGTTTATCTACATAAAATATTTCATATTAATATAGCATGCATTGCACTTTGAGACTAAAGTAGTTATACCAAATAACTTTGTAAAAATATTATAATGCAAAAAGTTATTATGTTTGTATATTACAAAATAGAACATTGTGAAATAGAGCACGTATTTGAACGGTGTATTAGAAAATATGCGGGTGTAAATAATAACTCATTGTGGCCAACTACTTTGGTCTCACACGGCCCAAACAGTTCAGCGACCAAACTGAAAAAGAAAATTAAAGAAAAATAGACACACAAAAAAAAGAATTGAAAAAAAGAACACTTCACAGTTCACAGAACTACGTAAGGTTTAGACTCGAGCGCTGAGAGTCTAAATTGCTTTTGCGAGAAAGTTCTTTTGTGAGTGAGAATAAGTTGTAATTCTGGAATGGAAGACTTGTAAAATTCACCATGAGAATTTTTATTTACACATTGGTTAAAATATTATCCATTTATAAATTGTTTGGGATAAAATTTAAACCCGTAAAAGCTTTTGGTTTGGGGATTGTGTGATCAAGCCCTTGTTTAGGTTCGAGATCAGCCTGTGGTAAAATCTCATAGGTTCTTGGTTAGCCTATGGTAAAACTAAGGTTAATTAAATCTTGCTCCAGTATTAAAAGCTTGGATAACATTTGAGATTAGCCAGGTATTAAAATCTCCCAGGTTATTGGTTAGATAACGTAAAACTAAGGTTTAAGGTTCGTGAGCTCAACCTCGTGGTAAAAGTTTGCAAAGTTTGTTTAGAAGCTTGAAGACTAACCACTCCAAGATTCTCGTGGAAAGAAGACTATATGCTTGATCTACCCCGGGAAAATAAGACTAACCTCTTCGATCTATCATTTGAAATAGAAGACTCAAACTGCTAAATTTTCAATATTATTGTTTAGTTGGAAGTCAACCATTTTTCCTTGTATAAGGGGGTTAGTGAGTATTACCTACTAAAAACTCTCAAAGTTTATTGGATGCTCTTAAGATCAATTATTGGAAAGAGAAGTATGTCTTTTTCTTGTTGGACCAAACCTCTATAATTCTTGGTGTCCTCTCTTTTTTTAAACTCTTTATTTTTCACAGTTTATATTTCGCAACTTTTTTGTTGCTTGATATTTAAACTATTTTCAAAATTATTTTTAACTTTTATTTTAATTTGCAAAAAATTTCAAAACCATGTTTTCTGGACCACACATTCACCCCCCTTCTTGTGTAGGAAGTCACGTGTCCAACAGAGCAGGCTATGGTAGATGTTGTTGTTGATGTATTGCCTATATGTCATTATATCGTGGAGCTTGGGCAGATAGATAGATATATATGACTATTTCCATATGGCTTTGAGATGAGGGACACTCTATATACTATCATTAACGAGGCACAGAAGGAACTTCAATACATGAGACATTGTAGGAATAATGGGACACGATTCCATCATACGCAGTAATATATAGTATTTCTATTATGAGCACTATTATCGGTTGTATTTTATTTTGACTTCATTCTATTTTATTTTGACGTCATAAAACTTTTGCAACGCCATTACTAATGATTTATATGTACCATTTTCAAGCTTAAATCCTCCAACACTTGCCAAGCATATTTGATTGGTCATGTGCTCCAACCTACAGTGAGGATATGCCATGTGCCTTTGCATTAATGTCACTTAGAGGGAATCATACGACGAAGCCATACAAAGTGTATCTTGACCATATTTTAGCAGAGGATATACATATCTATATGTTGGCTTGCGATTCAGGTCTGATGTATCCTCGTTTGCCTGAGTACGTCATGCGTTAGTTTGACTACATGCAGTTTGTTTCTAGAGACCCTTCCGAGTATGCTCCTCCTGTTATGACACGTATAAATATAAGTGTCATGCATGGTAATTACCTTAATCATTTGTTACTAGACGAGGCACAAAGTACCATAACTTATAGCGATTGGAGTACTGCACACAGCTAGATCTAGTGTTATTTCAGAGTGTCACATTCTTATATAACATCAGATGCTTCAGGAGATCCACATAGGCTAACTCATCAGGAGATAATATAGGAGGAACAGGTTAGGGCATATCATGTTGTTGATGGGTTGCCTAGATGTCGTCGTATCATGGAGCTTGGGAAGGCAGGTATAGATAAAAAAAAATCTCTGATGACTCTGAGGTGAGGGACGTTTAAGAAGTCGTCATAAAAAAGGCACGAGAGACATTGCAGTGCAGGAGGCAGCGTAAGAACAAAGGGACCCAAGTCCCTCATACACAATAGTATATAGTAGTCCATGAATGTTAAATTCCTTTTTGATTTTAGCCCCTAAAGCTAAAATCCGCAGGAAATCCACAGGAAGCCTGCAGGTTTTAACTGTAGGGACTAAAATCAAACGAAATTCAACATTTAAGGACTTTATCCAGAACAAAAAATATAAGAACAAAAAAGAAAAATACGTCAACTTAAAGGGACTAAAAGACTATTTAAACTTATATAGTATTTGCATTAGGAGCACTATTGTCGATTGTATTTTATTTTGACTTCATTGTATATTCCAAGTTTATTAATTTATATTTGTCATTTTCATATTATTCCGAAAGTGTGTGGTTTAATTTATATAAAATTGAATATGATAGGATAACTATAATACATCGTCAACTTTATTTGTGCATTTCTACAATAAAGTCAAAATTTAGTGTCTGTGGTGAATACGAAGATGTATCTCCGAATTAATTTATGTAAAAAAAAGGTGTTTCAATGAAGAATGGATGGAGTCTACACAAAGTAATTAACCCTTTTAGGAAGGATTGGCCAAAACATCAGGATGATACTTTATCGACCTACATAACTACTTTTAATATGCCTTTATGAATGTCTCTCTATCGACTAGTTTATGACAAAGCTTGTCATTTACCTGTTAAGTTACAACATAAAGCCTTTTAGCCAATAAAAAAACTGAACTTTAACTTGCATGTTGTTGGGCAAGGAAGAATGCTGCAACTCAATGAGCTGGAAGATCATAGATTGTTCTCTTATGAGAATGTTCAACTTTATAAAGAAAAAACCAAAAATGGCATATGACAAAAAATGTTAGAAAAGAGAGTTTGTAGAAGGACAAACAGTTTTTTTGTTTAACTCAAGGTTGAAATTCTTCTCCGAGAAATTAAAATCAAGATGGCAGGTCGCTTTAAAATAGTAAAAATTTATTCTCATGGGGTTGTAGACCTTCTTAAAAAACAAACAGGGAAGATGTTCAAAGTGAACGGTCAAAGAGTAAAAACCTATTGTGTTGAGCCTTTGAGTAACATAAGGGCCTCCATGGATTTGAATGATTAAGAATTTCGTTTAAAGTCAAGCTATAAGACTTTAAAAATAGGTTGAAAGAAGTTGAATACTCATATCAATCCCCCTTTGAGAAAATCGATAATGAATACTTATAAGTGATTGAAGAATCTTTGTGTCTCTCAAGAGCAACTTGACTGAAAACACTTAAATCTATTGAAAAAAAGATTATATTGAAAAGCATTTGAGACTCGTACCAAAAATATGATAGCAATTTTTAAAGCACTTTCTGATGCTAATTATACATAATGGGGCGGTAAACAAGGCAAGGTTAATTTTTATGCACCGTATCAATGTCTGTACCCTAATCAACATTGCAAAGGTCATTATTCAAGAGCTACATGCATGTGCTAGATAGATAGTTTGGATATATGTTATTTTGTTACTTATATAGTTGATGTACATAAAATATTTTCTTTTTAATATAGCATGCATTGCACTTTGAGACTAAAGTAGTTATACCAAATAACTTTGTAAAAATATTATAATGCAAAAAGCTATTATGTCTGTATATTTCAAAATAGAACATTGTGAAATAGAGCCCGTATTTGAGCGGTGTATTAGAAAATATGCGGTTGTAAATAATAACTCATTGTGGCCAACTACTTTGGGCTCACACGGCCCAAACAATTCAGCGACCAAACTGAAAAAGAAAATTAAAGAAAAATACACACAAAAAAAAGAATTGAAAAAAAGAACACTTCACAGTTCACAGAACTACGCAAGGTTTAGACTCGAGCGCTGAGAGACACACATAGAGAGAGATACGCATCGTCGGTTATTGCAGCGTCGTGAGGTACCGGCGGCGAACAATTTCCGATTACTGCATTCATTCACTCGATAAGGTAACGTTCCTCCGTCGTCTCTGAATTATCACTCCCGTTGAGTTATTATCTCTTGTTAGGATCGTTTTCTGCTATTACTCTTCAGATCTGGTTTCTCTTTTGTTTTTCCGATCTTATTTCCTGATACTTTGCTTCTCACAAATTTTTCTCGTGATTCGTGATTTTAATTCTTCAATGTTTTATTATTGATTTACCGAAAATTGTAGATATGTAGGGTTTTGAACAGTTTTTCTTGAAGTTCTAATTTTAAGATAGAATTTAATGGAAAAGTTATTATAACAATTTGAAGCTCATAAGCTCATAAATGCGCTTAATAATTTAAAATAATTGTTGCTTGCGAGGCTTTTTGCAGATTTGATGGCGTCAAAGTTGCAGCAATTGACGTCCAAGGCATGTCAGGCATCACAATTTATAGCGAAGCATGGAACTTCTTACCACAAGCAGCTGTTGGAGCAGAACAAGCAATACATTCAGGATCCTCCTACAATAGAGAAATGCAATCTTCTGGCCAAGCAATTATTTTACACTCGCCTTGCTAGGTTTATTTCAATCAACTTTTTTTTTCTTTTCATTGTTAATATATCTAGCTGGATTTAGTGTGTAATATTCTCTAGCTATATATACTTGTTTGTTGGCTTTGGGTTATGGATTTCAAATAAATTTGTTGACATTCTTTGTTGCACTTTGATTGATGTTAGTAAGTTTTGAAACTAATGTTCATTGTTCAATTCAATCATGTTTTTTGGAATGCACACTTGAAATACAAAGTAGACAGTTAGATGCTCAGAGTAGTGTTATGATGAAACATCTTACTTTTGTATTAGATTAACATGAACATTAGTATTTGCGTATGATGATTGGGTGATCACGGGTCAACATGAATCTTTTCTTAGCAATGAAGTGTTGGTAACTAAATATGATGCAGCTTGTGAATATGCTTAGAGTTTAATGTTGGATAACATAGAGTTCATGCCATGAATTAGGGTTTATGTGGATATGATCAGAATTATGATCCTTTGTTGAATTGAAACATAAGATATATTCTGAAAAATGTTCAGAACTGCTGTAAGACTGTTTATCGGCCCCTTCTGATCTCTTGAACTGACATAATTCCTAAGCCTCGAGGAACTTTTTAGATTGTCATCATTAGTTGAAGCTGCCAATACATAGTTGAAGTTAGCTTCGTAAATATATCAATACGTGAAACCACAACACTAATAATAGTTTAGCAGTTCTAGAACTATGTTGATCTACATCACAGTTGTACAACAACAACAACCAAGTCTTATCCCACTAAGTGGGGTCGGCTACATGTATCAACTTCCGCTATAATGTTCTATCCAGGGTCGTGCTTTTATCTAAATTGTTAAGCTCGAGATCTTTCTTAATAACTTCTCTTATAGTGTCTTCCTTTATCTCTAACTATTTGATCCCTCTCTATCTGATCTACTCTCCTTATCACAGAATCTAAAGGTCTTCTTTCTACTTGTCCAAACCACCGAAGTCTATTCTCCATCTTTTTTTAGCAATAAGACACTAATTTTATTCTCCATCTTTTTTTAGCAATAAGACACTAATTTTATTCTCCATCATAGCTGTAAGACACTAATTTTAGAATTGCGATTAGTTAGTTAGCAATAATTGTTTGGTGAAACGTGACATTGGATCGAAGGTATGAATAGTGGCAATGCGCAGATATGCTAGTCTGTAGTTGGTGCCGTTTAGCAGCATTTCCATGGTTGGTTTGTTTTGGTATATGTTTACTGAATCTATCTTATTCTATTCTATGCTAATTTGGTTTTTGTTGCTTCTGTTATTACATTTAAGTTATAACTCATCAATCTTTTGCAGTATTCCAGGTCGTTATGAGTCCTTTCATAAGGAACTTGATTATGCCAAGCAATTCTGGAAGAACAGGAAAGACTTAAAGGTTGAAGATGCAGGTATTGCTGTTTTGTTTGGCCTGGAATGCTTTGCATGGTTTTGTGCTGGCGAGATTGTTGGAAGAGGATTTACTTTCACAGGTTACTATGTCTAACAGTAATCATTTTACAATGTAATGATTTAGCGGGGCTCTATACTCTCCTAAATCCAGGAGTAATGTCATTTATAGCATTATGTTGATGTTAATTTTGGGCATTCTACAAGCAATTTGTCATTCTTTTTCTGAGGGAAAAAAGGTTGCAAAACTAGTGGTTAATAAGCCTCGGTAACCTCTTGTATTTGAAGCGGATGAACTATGTGTTGTTCTCTTATCATGTTAGAAAGCTAGCAGCGGCAACCGACCATAATCATTTTCCATGTTTTTAGACTGAGAATAAATTGTTCAATTTCTGTACTGACTTTTTCATCTTGATTTTGAGTTTAAGCTAGTCTGAGTACATATTACTGCAATATGTAGCGGTATGGGTATATTATATATGAATTATCAAATTTGCTTTCGGTTAAGCTTATTTTTATTCAATGTAAGCCACAAATTCAAGCTTTAGATTGAAGTTAATTATTTTAATGAATCGGACTCAAATTCTACAAACTTGACATTAACTAACTAAAGGGAGATAGACTCCCTTCATATACAATTTCAATGTGCCCAATTTTACACAAGTTCAGAAAGAATGGTGCACCATAAAAAAGATCATGATCTAAAGTTGGACTAACCAACTTAATGGGTCTATTGTTGCTTGGGGAATTGCATATCCCACTCTAAGTGATGGAAAAGTATTCTATGAAAATTTTAAAATGCATTTTTTATTTCGGAAATGTATTTTCTGACACATCCTATTTCACATCAAATTACGACTCACTTGAGATTTTTCCTCTATTTTCTTTTAAATATATCCTGGAGATGCATCTTTAAAACTACTTCATATACATCCTATGCAGTCTTCACTTAAATATCCTTTTTTGACATAAATTGATTCGGAGATGCATCTTCGTATTCAATGTACATACTTATTTTTTACTTTGTTTTAGAAATGCACTTATGAAATTGACGATGTATTATAGTTATCCTATCATATTCAATTTTATATAAATTAAATTACACATTTTCAGACTAACCAACTTAGTGTGGTCTATTGTTGCTTGGGAATTGCATATCTCACTCTAAGTGATGGAAAAATATTTTATGAAAATTTTAAAAAGCATTTTTTATTTCGGAAATGTATTTTCTGACACATCCGATGTCACATTAAATTACGTCTCATTTGAGATTTTCCCTCTATTTTCTTATAAATATATCTTGGAGATGCATTTTTGAAACTACTTCATATACATCCCATGCAGTCTTCACCGAAATACCCTTTTTTTGACATGAATTGATTTGGAGATGCATCTTCGTATTCAGTGCACACACTAATTTTTTATTTTGTTTTAAAAATGCACTTATGAAATTGACGATGTATTTTAGTTATTCTATCATATTCAATTTTATATAAATTAAACTACACATTTTCAGAATAATATCAAAATGACATATAAATTAATAAATTTGGAGTACAAAATGAAGTCAAAATAAAATACAATCGACAATAATGCTCCTAATACAAATATTATATATTATTGTGTATGACGGACTCAGACCCCTTTGTTCTTATGCTGCCTGCACTACAAAATGTCTTTTGTGCCTCCTTCATGTTGACATCTAGAACGTCTATCACCTCAGAGCCATCAGAAAAAAATCATTTGTCTGTACATGTCTTCCAAAGCTCCATGATACGACTACATATAGGCAACATATCAATAACATGATCTTCCCTATCATGCTCTTCCTCTAATATCTCCCGATGAGGTGGTCATACAGATGAGGAAACATTAGACCTAAACCGCAAGCCAACATATAGAAGTGTATATCCTCTGCTACCATGGTCAAGATACACTATATATAGCTTTGTCACCTGATTCCCTCTGAGTGAGATTAATTCAAAGGTATGTGACATATCCTCAATGTAGGTCGGAGCACATGACCAGTTGGATATGCGTGGCAAATGCTGGAGGATTCAAGCATGAAAATGGTACATATAAATCATTAGTAATGGCGTAGCAAAAGTGTTATGACGTCAAAATAAAATAGAATGAATTCAAAATAAAATACAACTGATAATAGTGCTCGTAATAAAAACACTATATACTGCTGCATATGATGGACTCGTGCCCCCATTGTTCCTACGATGCCTCATGTACTACAGTTCCTCATATGCCTCCTCCGTGATGGTATCTAGAATGTCGCTCATATCAAAGCTATCTGGAAAGAGTCATCTATCTATACCTGTTTTCCCAAGCTCCATGATACGATGACACTTAGGCAATACATCGACAACAAGATCTGCCATAACCTGCTCTATTGAACATGTGACTCCCCACACAAGAGAGCGATGAATGTGTGATCCAGAAAAGCATGGTTTTGAAAGTTTTTACATATTAAAATAAAAGCTAAAAATTATTTTTGAAATCAATTTAAATATTAAGCACCGGAAAATAAATTGCGAAATATAAATTGTGAAAAATAAAGAGTTCAGGAAAAGAGAGGACACCAAGAATTATAGAGCTTAAGTCAAACAAACAAAAAACATACTCCTCTCCCAAATAATTGATCTTAAGAGTATCCAATAAACTTTGAGAATTTTTAGTACGTAATACTCACTGACCCCTTATACAAGAAAAAATGGTTGACTTCCAACTAAACAATAATATTGAGAATTTAGCAGTTTGAGTCTTCTATTTCAAACGACAGATCGAAATGGTTAGTCTTATTTTCATGTGGTAGATCAAGCATGTAGTATTCTTTCCACGAGAATCTTGGAGTGGTTAGTCTTCAAGTTTCTAAACAAACTTTGCAAGCTTTTAACACGAGGTTGAGCTCATGAATCTTAAACCTTAGTTTTACACTAGCTAACCAATAACCTAGGAAATTTTAATATCGGGCTAATCTTGAACTTTATCCAAGCTTTTAATATCAGACTAAGCTTTAATTAACCTTAGTTTTATCACAAACTGATCTCAAACCTAAACAAGGGATTGATCACACAATTCCTAAACCAAAAACTTTTACGGGTTTAACTTTTATCACAAACAATTCCTAAATGGATAATATTCAATCAATGTGTAAATAAAAATTCCCTTGGTTAATTTTACAAGTCCGCTTTTCCAGAATTACAACTTATCCTCGCTCACAAAAGAACTTTTTTGCAAAGGCACTTCGGCTAAAATATTAGTGAGAGAAAGTACAAGAAAAGTTTAGAGAGATATGGAGAGGGTGGGAAGTGTCAAAATAAGATTATGGATTATTTTAAATGAGGGAAGAGACTTCTACTTATAGGCTAGAGGTTGGCTCAAAAAGGAAATTGATTTTAATGCTTTTTAAAATAATCTAATCGAGTACACCTAATGCCAATTGATTAGATACTTTAAATATAATCGATTATAAGTTCGAAATAGGAAATAATAAATATCTAGTCGTTACACATCATTAAGATGATGTCCTAATCGTTTATGATTCAATTTTTAATTGAGCTAATTGATTAAATAAATGTCCTAATCGATCAGAAAAGACTAAACTTTGCCCGCAACAATCCTAACAACTTCTAATTCACCTGACACAACTTCAAGATATTTTTTTAATATATTTTCTTGATAAAAAATAGTTTGAAAATGTGTGTGTGTGTGCGTGTGTGTGTGTAAGAGTGAGTGCGCTCGCGCGTGTGCATGTGTGTGTGTGCGCGTGCATGTGTGTATGTGTGTGCAATTTAGTCATTCACTTTTATGAGAATTCCCCTTTTATTTACAAAGTATTCACTCTGACTAATCTGGATATGGATTTCTTGCACTTCAAGACTTTGTCAGATGCTTTCTTTTGCACACACTTGTTTAAGTCCACTTGAGATGAGGCTTGAGCTTATATTCCATTTGGTTTCCATCATCAGATAGTCAGGTCCATCAAATATTAATATTTAGGTTTGCATTTTTATCCGCTTAATCACTTATGATTGACTTGTCATAAGACATTAGAGTCATCATCGAGTTGTTGTCATCATCAGAAGTTCATGTCCTTGTTAAAATTATATCACCTACAAAATAAGGTTCCACATTCTCCCCATTTTCAATGATGACAACACATCTTTCAGGGAAGGTGGCAAAAGAAAATAAAACATATATGTTTGGAGTAATTAAACTCCTTATGAGTTAATTAGAGAGTATAATCTACTCCCCTTGGGAGTATATTTCTCCCCTCTATCAAAATCAAAAAGGCGGGTAAAGATGCATTGCATAAACTTAAATAAGCAAACATGAGCAGTTAAGACATAAAGAGAAGGAAAAAGCATCACTCGTACTATTTCTAAGAGTTCAAATTACATAAGGGAATTTGCGGAATTGAAAGTACGAGAAATTTAAAACATAGGTGAGATTATTCTTCGTCAAGATGATCATAGAAGAATATGTCATGTGGTATTTGGGTTTGACATGGTATGAAGTTTCAGACTATGAAGTCGATCTTGTTACTCATTACATCTATCTTCCCAGTTAAGATTTTAAGTATGTCTTTGATTGTGGGTAGTTAAGGTATGGAGTTGTCGGAGCTGTCTATCTATATGGGTATTTCTTTTATTTTATTTTCATTTGATGGGGGCTTTTCGTTTATCCTTCCATTTATGATTCCAAACTTCATTGGTGGTGAGATAGATTTTCCAATTATAGTTGTCTCTCCTTTCAATTATTCATCTCCAAAGTTGTATCATGTTTCTTTCAATTTTTTTACTAGATTCTCATATGAAAGACATGTTTCTTCTTACTTGTTAACCATCATGTAGTCTACTACTTGTTGTGCCCAGTTTACCTTGACTTTTTTTCACTAACCATATCACTTCTACATCAACTTGTGTTATTAGACCGAAGTTGATTTTTATTGGAAAAAGTATGTGATTAATCACATATTGAGTCATACGACTTTCTGAGTGGATGTATCCAGCAGTGAACAAATATGATATGGATGGTGATGGTTCCTTCATAATAGAGGATGCATCGATAATGTAGTTCTATCTGTTTACTTTGTCTCTAGTCTCGATGATTGTGTCTTCATGAGGGAGACCTAACATCTCTCCAAAATCTTCTACTTAGAGAGTTAGAATATGCATTTTAACTTAACTTAGAAGTATTCCATCAGTGAGATGAAGATTTGAGAAGAAAATATTTATCAAATATGGATATATTCTTTTTAGGGCATACAGAGAAAAATTGATAGGTTGAGTTCTTCGAAGGTTTCAAAGAATTTTCATTCTTTGAAGTCTTATGGACCTAAAGTGTGAATTATTACAAGGGATCGGTTGGAAAAACTTTGAAATCTAACTTGTTGTTGTTTACTGGTGAAGAAGTCAGAGAAGGGTCTAAAAAAGCTTAGCCTTTTGGGATTCATGATGATTTTGTAAGAACAATATCACACTCACAGATTTGAAAAGAATATGTAATGCAAGAGAATGACAAAATAATACGTATTTATAGTGTGCCATATGAATATTTGATCATGTATTCCTGGAAATCATTTAATGTGGATTGTGCTGATTGAAAATCAAATCAAAGTCTTTCCAAATTAAGTGAGCTAGTCGATTAACTAAGGGATCAAATCGATTAGATAGCCAGAATTTTCAGGATTTCGTGCAATCTTCATCAATGTTGGGATTTTATTTGATTGAGGATAAGTTTGGCTTGGATTTGATTTGAAATTTTGCGCCAAGCTTTTCTAGTCGGTTGTCCTACCGTGCTAATCGATTAGGTTTACGTAGTTCAACCTCTTTGGTGCATGTTGGGCCTAATGTTGGAATTTTGACTTTTTAACACCCCCATTTGTCAATATTTGCACCCCTTTCTTATAAAACACTATAATACCCCTTTTTTAGGTTAGAATAATAATTTTTTGAAATGAGAAACAATTAAATTCATTATATTAAGGGTTTTATCAAAATTATCTGACTATTTGGGTTTAATCAAAATTGTGTGGGTTTAATCAAAATTGTGTGGTCCAGAAAAACTTTGCAGAGTAAAATCAGAGTTAAAAATCATTTTGAATATTAAGCAGCGGAAAATTAACTTTGGAATATAAATTCCAGAAAATAAAGAGTCTACAGAAAGAAAGAACACCAAGAACTTTATAGGTTCATTCAAATAAGAAAAAGATATACTTCTCTCTCCAAGAACCGATCTTGAGAGTATCCAATAAAATTTGAGAGCTTTTAGTAGGTAACACTCACAAACCCCCCTTATACAAGAAAAATGATTGACTTCCAACTAAAAAAAAGTCTGGAAATACAGCAGATTGAGTCTTCTCTTTCAAACGGTAGATTGAAGCAATTTGTCTTCTTTTTGCGCACTAGATCGAAGCAGTTAGTCTTCTTTCCACGAGAATCTTGGAGCAGTTAGTCTTCAACCTTCTAAACAAACTTTGTAAGTTTTTACCATGGGATGAGCTCACGAATCCTAAACCTTAGTTTTACACAGACTAACCAATAAACTGGGAGATTTTAATACAAGGCTAATCTTAAACCTTATCAAAGTTTTTAATACCAGGATAATATTTAACATAGCCTTGGTTTTACCATGGGCTAATCAAGATCCTATGAGATTTTACCACTGGCTAATCTCGAACCTAAACAAGGGCTTGATCACACAATCCTCAAATCAGAAGCTTTTACGAGTTCAACTTATAACCCAAGTAATCCCTGTATGGATAATATTCAACTAAGGTGTAAATAAAAATCTTTTTGGTGAATTTCACAATTCTACCCTTCTAGAATTACAACTTATCATCACTTACAAAAGAACTTTATCACATAAGCATTTTGGCTAAAATTTTAGTGAGAGAAAGTAAAAGAAAATTTTAGAGAGAGAGGGAGAGAATGAGAAGTGTCAAAACACAATTGTGGATGATTTAAAATGAGGGAAAAGACCTCTATTTATAGGCTAGAGAATGACTCAAAAAGAAAATTGTTTTTAATACTTTTTAAGACAATCTAATTGATTAACACCTAATGCTAATCGATTAGATACTTCAAATATAATTGATTATAAGTTAAAAATAGAAAATAATAGATATCTAGTCGTTGCACATCATTAAGATATTTTCCTAATCGTTTAGGACTCAATTTTGACCTGAGCTAATTGATTAGATAAATGTCCCAATCGATTAGAAAAGACAAAACTTTGCCCATAATTCACCTAGCATAAATTCAAGACATTTTTGAAGTTATTATCTTGAGAAAAATCAATTTGAAACTATGTTTTAGTGTTTATGTGATTTAGCCATGCACTTTTACAAATGCCCTCTTGCTTTACAAAGTATTCGCTTAGACTAATAAGGATATGGATTTCTTGCACTTCAAGACTTTGTCAGATGCTTTATTTTGTAGACACTTATGTTTGAATTTTTATCCGAGTTAATCACTTATGCTTGACTTGTCAGAAAATATTATAGTCATTGATGCGGCCGCAAGTGCGCGACTTTATCTATTTTAGAATAAAAGATGTTGAATCCCATAGAGACCAGTTGACTAGTACCATTATCTGTTATTATGTTGGTTATCTAAGGCGATGTAATTGGGTTTGTTTGCGTAATTGGAAAATAAGCATTTTTAATCAATTCTAATAACGAGAGGTCAGGACGTGGTTTCCATCTACCCGTGTTACTCTCATAAATTACAACATTTTATTGTAATGGGAAAAATATTTTATTTTTGCAGAAATACTAGTTAAAGGTACCACAAGCTTTCGTGTGCCTGTTATTGGGTTTTAGACTCATATTCGTCTGCTTTCGTGTGCTGCAAATTACAAGTTGAAAACATTGATTTAATAATTAATCAGAATCACTTTCGCGTATTTAGTAATTAAAAGTAATAATTTTCTAAGTTTAATATTTTTTTCTTTCTTTCTAGTCGTAAAAGGTATTTCGGTGTCTCTACTTCTGTAGTAGAATTGTGAGTCTTACAAGCAGAAAATTTGATACAAAATTTCTAAAATTCCTAAATTCTCTCGATAGATTCTGATTCTATTCTTGCTTTTGCATGTCCATCGGAATCTATTGGTCGAATTTATTTGTCAGATACCGTCCCCGTAAGAAATTGAGATGCCATTGAATCAGATATTTGTAGTCAAGAGAATGTGGTCTAATTCAAATGCACTTGTTGAGATTAATCAACCAAATATATGTTTAACTCCAAAGATATCATATCTTTAGTTTATTAATCAGTTTTGCCCTATTTCCCTTTATAATAATTTGTATAAGATTATTAGTAAAGTGGTTGTAAATACCTTGAAGGTTATTATTCCTTGTTGTTTCTCATTTTCAAATGGGCTTTATACCAAGGATAAGTATTCATAATAATATTATGGTGGCATAATAAATTACTTATATTATGCATAAGATGAAATGGAAGATGGGGTACTTTGTAACTAAAGTTGATTTAACTAAAGCATATGAAATGCTAAAATGGTATTTCATTGAAAAATTCTTGAATTAGGTGGGCTTTACTTTTGAGTTAATCATTATTATTAAGGTCATATTACGGCTGTGACCACTAAAGTGAAATGAACTAGAATTAGATTGGAATTTTCCAAACCTCTGAAAGATATCAGAAAAGGAGACCGTATTTCTCCATACCTCTTTGTTGTTTATATGGATAAATTATGTCATCTTATTTCTTATAATGTGGAGCAAGACTTTTGGAAAACTATGAAGGCGGGTATAAATGATCCTCTCATATCTCACTTGATATTTGCAGATGATCTTTTATTGTTTAGTCAAGCTACATAGGTTTAAATACAACGTGTCCTCAATATTGTTAATCAATTTTGCCTTTTGTCTAGTCAGCAAGTGAGTATTAATAAAATAAACATTATTTTCTCTATGAACTCTTTTGTGTCAATTCTTCGTAAATTGGTTGCTACACATGGCTTCCATGAAACATAATCACTTGTCAAATATCTGGGCGTCCCTCTCCTCGGTAAAACACCAAGAAAATCTGATTTAAATTATATTTTGGAGCAAGTTAAGTCAAAGTTGGCCTCTTGCAAAGCTCGACACTTTTCTTGTGCAAGTTAGGTAACTCTCTCTAAAGTTGTTATTGAAACCTTTCCCATCTAACATTCCTAAATCTTATTTGTATGAGATTCAAAAGTTCCAGTGTTCTTTTATCTAGGGTGATAGCGAGGAGCATAAAAGAGTTCATTTATTAGAGTGGAATGTAATGACACTTTCAAAGTTCTTAAGAGGATTAGGTATTAAACGATTGGATGTTGTGAATGATGTTTGTCTTTTGAAGCTTGGTTGGGCTATACATAGTAATGAACAATCTCTTTGTTGTGAAGTTATGTGTGGGAAATGTATGACGAACAACGTTAGTTATGAGGATGTGATTTTTAAGGCAAATGACTCTAGTTTATAGAAGAATCTCAGTAATTTATGGCCTAAGTTTGCTTAGTTTGCGTATTTTGGTGTATAGGAGATGGTGCAAACATAGATGTCTATCTCGTTGTTGAATTTAACCATGTATAAAGTTGATGGATATTAATATTAATGTTGTTGATACAAATTCTTATTAGCGTTTAGAGAACTTTATTAGATTAACATGGATAATATAATGTGGACCTACAAAAACATATAATGCCTAAAAAATATGGTAACTAAAATTATAGCTATTATCCCTCTCGATAGTAATAGTGGAAGAGTTATTTTTTGTTAGCTAAGAGATAAAAAAGGTGAGTATACTCTTTTATCAAATTATAAATTAATGTGTAATTTTGGTAGGCAAAATGATGAGGATGGTTGAAGATTGATGTGGAAACTTAAAGGCCCTAAACGAATAAGGTCATTTATTTGGTTGGTGTATCATGGTTAGATAATGGCTAATGAGAGAAAAATTAAAATGCAATTAGGAATGTCTTTTTGTAGTCACTGTGGAACAAATGTGAAATCCATTATACATGTCTTATGTGACTGCGCTTTGTTTTTTGCTATTAATGGAAATCTATTATGGTCAAAATGTTGGGCAACCTCTTCCCATGCACTTTGGATGTAGAGGAATAAGGAACAACATGATGAGAATTTTTTGAGACCTAGAGTTTCATGACGACATGTTACTAAGTTGCTAATGGGTGTTGTTGGCGGCAAAGTTGTATGATAGTATAATGGATTTAGCTCAAGAGACTAAACAAACAAGGTGGTCTCCTTCCATTTCAGGTTGGGTGAGATTGAACACAAATAGATCTAATAAGAATGACTTGGCAGTTGCATGTGACAGTTCTTTAAGAGGTTGTACATGTGTGTGGTTCAAAGGCTTCACAAGATATTTGAATTATTGTATTGCATATATTATTGAACTTTGGCGTGTGCCAAAAGTATTAATATTAGAATAAGAGTTTGAGTTTGTGCTATTGAGTTTCGTATAGATTTTAAAATGGTTGTTCAAAATATTTTGGATTCTGAACACGATAGTATAAATCGAATGTGATTGATACAACAAATTTAATAGTTGCTCAAACTGGATTAGGAGGTGTGAGTTTGTTTATAATATTTACTATGAGTCAAATACTTATACAAATGAACTTACCAACATAGGGTGTGATGTAGGTCTTAATTTGATGTTCTATAAGTGTGTTCATGTTTAAATTTCTCTTATTTTATTAACAGATTGTATTAGAGTATCTACTCCTAAATCGATTATTATGTAATCTTTTCTCTTTTGCCCTCAACTCTCTTTCTTAAAAGAAAGAAAAAAAAAGACCAAAATCACGAATTAATTAAAACATGAACCGAAATTGCATTTAAGCTTGAATGATAATTGAGGTCTCACTTTCTTTTTTAAATTGTGAAAATCTCAACTCTAATAAAACAAGGGTGCTAATAGTAATAATTTTCACCACCTACTCTCATTTCATATGGCCCAACCAATCCAGACCAAGAATTGCTCAAGAAAGTATTATCAAAAACAAAAATAAACAAAAAAAAGCGAAAATTCGCGCACACGGTTAGAGTCTATAGAGCTGAGTTTCCATAGAGAGCCGCATCCTTGGTTGTTGCAGTAGCGGCGCCGGCAAACAATTTCCGATTACTGCACTCATTCACTCCACAAGGTAACGCTTCTTCTTCTTCTTCTTCTTCTTCTTCTTCTTCTTCTTCTTCTCAGATCTCATTATCTTATAGATATCGTTATCGCTTTCGCATTCCTCTTCAGATCTGCGAATTTCTAGGGTTTTGGACTTTGCATCCATAAAATCCATATAGATTATCATTGATTAGAATAATTTAGGTTGTTTAAAATGATAATTATGGATTAAGAGTGTTGTGTCTGAGTGATTGATGTATTGTACATTGGGCTTTTTGTTTTCTGATGCAGATTTGATGGCGTCGAAGTTGAAGTCGTTGCAATCGAAAGCATGTCAAGCATCACAGTTTATATCCAGGCATGGAAATGTTTACTACAAGCAATTGTTGGAGCAGAACAAAGAGTACATTCAGGAGCCTGCTACAATTGAGAAATGCAACCTTTTGTCAAAGCAATTATTTTACACCCGCCTTGCTAGGTTATATTTTATCCAACTTTGTTCTTTTTCAATTTTTTTATTTAAAATTATGTTATATATAGCTGTTTTTGTGCTATAATTAATTCTCTATTTATATATGCTTGCTGTCCATAATTTGTTCATTTTGTTGATATTGTTGTCATTCTGAATTCCACTTTGATTTTGTTGGTAATTTCTTGCTGTTTCATGGTTTCCCTTTATTCTACTTTGAAGCCCCTGAAGGGTGAGGCTGAGATTGCGTGTTTTGAACTTTAAAAAAAATGTAGTAGACAGTCAGCATCTTGTCGCGAATCAGCCTACTTTGGTATTTCATTTTTAAAATTATTAGTAATTGCTAGTTGCTTACATCAAATGGTTAGGTGATCGGGCATATTGAAGACGAGTATCTCAGATTTTTAGACATATTCTGGATTCTGATTTAATGTTCAAATGAATACCTGAACATTGTAACACAACCAGATTGAACTACTCTGTCCAATTAGTTAGCATTTAAATGCAAACAAATAGGAAAAAATAGTATAAATATCACCATCAATTTTGAAAGTGTAAAAAACTGCCTTTTAAAAAATCTGTTTTTTTAGAGTAGTAGTACTTATGGTGCTCTGTCTATGTTTACTCCAAAAAAAGAACTGACGGATTACAAAACCAGTCTTTTTTTTATTGAAAAATATATTCCTTGACTAAATTAAAGTCAATATATATATATATATATATATATATATATATATATATATATATATATATATATATATATATATATATATATATATATATATATATATATATATATATATATATATATATATATATATATATATATATATATATATATATATATATATATATATATATATATAAAGCTGTAAGCTTAACTAACTTGGTTATTAGTAAACTGTTAGCCTAACCAAGTGGTGCGCTCAAGTGGTTAGTGAGCTTCTGCTAAAGTAAAATTGATTAGAGTGCCTGAGTGCTCCTTGGTTGAAATAATCATCCATTGGTCAAGCGTTACATATATCTCAGTTGAATTCTCAATTACATGGATCCCTTTTCCCTAAGAACAGAAGTATGCTGTTAGCTTTTTCCAGTTGGGTAGTTAAAAATCGGTTACAATAGTCAACCCTTGAGCTTTCTTTATATTGCTAATCATTGTATTAGAGATCAGTCAATGAAAATAAAAATAACATTGACTATTTACAGCCTCTTTATTTGGTTTCCTCTCTGCGATTTTTCCTGCCTTTTAACTGTAAGTCACTGGCACTGCATTTAGCAGTCCAACGAGCAGTGTTGTTTCTAAGTATTGCTTGCTTTTGATGACCTTTTTGGACTACCCATGATTAATTGAAACCCTGATTAAAAAGTTGGACTCTCCTAGGCTTTATAAACTTGTATAATCCACCACACGATAACTCTTTATCTGTTGTTGACTTAAGTACAATGAGCAGTAAGTGAAGAAAATATCTATGTTGTATCAATGATAGGAATTGTTTTTCAACATTGCAGTAGCAAGGCCAGCATATTTTTCAAATGCCAGCGCTTCAATGAAACATGTCTTTGCTTCAAATAATTTCTTTGGATGAGCATGTTGGTTATGTTTGGTACCTTTTTGCAGAATTTGGTTGATTTCATGCGACTTCTACTCGCATACCATAGTAATTAGTAAAGCAATTTAGATTTAACCCCGAAGTGCCTTTCCTGCAGCGGAATGTATAGGAATATATATTCTGTGCATGTCAACTACACAGAATACTTTCAAGTCCGGACTGCTGTTTCTTATGTTACATTCTTGCATTTTTATTTGTTAAGAATTTTATCATTCAGATAAAAACAGGTGGGTCCACCAGACACAGTGATAGAGAAATAGATGGAGAGGCCTAGCATGTGGTCCATAACTGTGTATAAAAGTACTTCTCAAACTTGGAGGAAAATTGTACTGTGCTGTCCATAACTGAGAATGTTAGACAAGACAAGATAGGATTAAGAATAAAGTCATTGAAAAGAAGTTGAGTGATTTCTATCATAGAAAGGATGGTAGATCCTAGTCTTAGGTTATTTGGGGAATATGTTTGGAGAAGAACTATAGTAGCATTACTAGGAAGGTAGATAAAGGAAAGGGTATAATTCAATAGTCAAAGGTAGAAATTGAATCAAGGAAAAGTATAGGTCAGACCAGTAAGAAAGATTTATAGTTAACGGTCTGTCAATGGACTTAATTCATACTGGGCATTATGACATCATATGAGCCATGCAGTTTACCCCAGGAAAAAGCTTTTCTTGTTTGTAGTATTATTGATATCTAATATAAGTCTAGCATATTTTGCTTTTTCAACTATGTTTGGGTGAATGACTTTGAAAGAAACTGATTAGGTTGAAATTAAGATTAAATTAAAGTGATTAATGTTTGAATATTTTCTAAATACAAACTTGATGCAAGACTTTGTGTAAAATTTTCAATTCAACGCAAAAGCTACTTTTCATCACTTCTAGTTAAACAAAGGTTTGTTAACAAAATGAATGAATCAAAGTAACCCAACATAACTTATTTATTTTTTACTAGAATCCCATTAGTAAGAAGAGGAAAAATAAATTCTGAGACTTTCTACTGTGAATTCAAATGCAAATTTCCTGATTGTTTTAGATTCTTCTGATCGCAAACTGATGTTTAAGTGGAAGGAGTAGCAAAGGAGCTTTTCCAAAAAAAAAGCCTTAGGAGGTGCTACTTTTTGTTTGCTGTGGTTGGTATAAAGCAAAAGGATTGTAAGTGCTACGGAGTGTAAAAATGCATGTAATTTTCTTGATCACCACAAAATAAACACTCAACATGATTTATGAATTTTAAAGAAAAAGGAATGGTTGTTTTTGGATAACATTTTTTATCTTGACATTTGGTCAGAACTATGTTTTCATGTTTAAAGATTTTATACTTTATATTCTATCACTTTACAGTTTGATTAAATTCCTTGAATGTGCTTGTGAAGGCGTACAATAATGTAGATAATCATGTCAATAATGCTGATAACATGCTGCTTGTAGATTTTATGCTGAAGCCCGCTTCTGTTTGATGTTTTGAACTTTGAATTTTGCTTATGCACTATTACAATATCACTTTCAAACTAGCTGTGCTTATTAAGTTGTCCGGCATATCTTCACTTCACGACCATCTTTATTAAATTAACTAGACAATCATGGTGAAATGTGATGAAGATGTAATCTTCCTGGTCATATGTCAAATATATACATCTGTCAAGTCTGTTCTAAGCCAATCTTGTTTTCAAAGCTTCTGCTTCTATATATTACTCACTCTGGTATATGTATTTTGCAGCATTCCTGGTCGTTGTGAGGCCTTGAAGAAGGAACTTGATTATGTCAAGCAATTATGGAGGAACAAAAAAGACTTAAAGGTTGAAGATGCAGGCATTGCTGCTTTGTTTGGCTTGGAAATCTATGCATGGTCTTGTGCTGGTGAGATTGTTGGAAGGGGATTTACTTTCACTGGTTACTATGTCTGAAAATAGTCACCTCCAAGTGTAGATTTTTGCAGTCCTGCATAGACGCCTATGTCGGTCTATATACACTCAAATATGGCATTCCGCATGGCAATATGTTATTCTGATTTTTATTTACTTTGAGAAAACATGGTTGAGTAACTAGTGGTTGACTTTGATAAGCCTCAATAACCCCTTGTACTTGAATTGGGAAGGACCTTGCGTTTTGCGTGACTTTTCAACAATGGTGCTCCATCAATTTTTTTAAATAATTGTCATTGCCTTTTGAAATGATGATACTGCTTCTTCTTTTTTGCTGTGTTCAAAACATTAAATGAGATTTCTCTCATTGTACAAGTTGCTCTAACAAAGTATGGATTTCTGAATAAGCCATCTCCTCTGTTATATTGTTACAGTAAAATAACAAATCTCACTTATAATACTAAAATTCTTCTTTCACCCCCTGAAATCTCTAGCAGTTCAGGATAATTTTGTTTTTAACTTATGTTCCTGATTTCAGTCTTTTTGCCTTCAAAATAAGCCTTGGATGCATTTATAATTTAACCTTTGCGAATATACTATTTTCTTACATTTAGTCTCTAAAATAATAGTTTACTTGTTCTTGTAATCAAGTTTTGGTTTACTTTTGAATTATGTTTTGTAATAATGAAAACCAAAACAATTTTTTTTCAAGAATTAAAAGTTAAAAAAATAATTGTAGAGACAATTTATTTTTAAACCTCTCAAAAATATTAATATAGGCATCCTGAATTGTCTTTTGAAACCACGAAAAGATTGTGATGACTGAAAATCCAAACAAGGAAATCATGAACCATCATGCATTCTTTGCGTGAAATATCCTATATAAGAACAAAATCATATTCATTAAAAAATCTATCTATAGCGTGAAGGGTTGCAGAGAAGTAAATGGAGAATATATCAAAGCCAGCAGTTTCCCCCAATCCAATGATTTTGAAAAGTGAGGGCTTACTCAAGGTTCATACAAAAATCTAGTCATTTTTGTTGTGACTGTTTTGATTAATTCCCTACTTTAACTAACACTAATTTTATGAACAGTATATACTAGAAACCAGCGTTTATCCACGAGAAGCAGAGATTCTCAAAGAGCTAAGGAATGCAACCACAAATCATCCTCTGTAATTATTCTTTATAATATAATATTACTTTTAACCTACAACCATGCACGTTTGTCAACATAACATGATTTGATATGCATACAAGAATGTCTCAAACATGAAAATAGCATGACATTATTATATTCATTTTTGTTAAACTTGATATCCAATGCCATTCTTTCAGTGGCTTCATGGGCACTTCACCTGATGTGGGTCAGCTAATGGCCTTGCTCTTGAAACTCTTAAATGCAAAAAAGACAATTGAAGTTGGAGTTTTTACCGGATACTCTCTTCTCCTCACCGCACTTAACACTCCTCATGATGGAAAGGTTTGTATATGTGTATGCTTCTAAGGTGGAGAAGTATCATTTATAGTTTATGTTGTTAGCTCCATTTGTTTGCCTGTTGTAGATTATAGCTTTGGATCCAGACAGAAAAGCATATGAGATAGGACTGCCATTCATCAAAAAGGCTTCTGTTTTGCACAAAATTGACTACATAGAGTCTCCAGCTTTGCCGGTTCTTGATAAACTCCTACAAGATGTAAGCAACTTACAAACCATCTTTACATCTCTCTGGCTAATTATGGTTTTTATTTCATTTTTTCTGTTTTGATGCAGCCTGCAAATGAAGGGACTTTTGACTTTGCCTTCGTTGATGCTGACAAAAATAACTACTGGAATTACCACGAGAGGCTTATCAAATTGATTAAGATTGGTGGGATTGTTGCCTATGATAACACACTTTGGGGAGGAACTGTTGCCTTACCAGAGATGGAAGTTTCAGAACCAAAGAGAGAATGGAGAAGATTCACACTTGCTTTCAACGAAGCAATTTCAAAGGATTCTCGTCTGGAACTTGCTTTTGTTTCAATAGGCGATGGGCTCACAATCTGCAGGCGCATTCGCTGATTTAATTTGATTCCCAATATTGACTATTTGCATCCCTTGTATTTGGTTTCCTCTCTGCAATTTTTCCTACCTTTTAACTGTAAATCACTGCATTTAGAAGTTCAATGAGCAGTTTGGTTTCAAAGTAATGCTGCTTTTGATGACCTTTTGGACTACCCATGATTAATTGAAACCCTGATTACAAAGTTGGACTCTCCTAACTTTATAAACTTGTTTAATACACCACACCATAACCCCTTTATCTGTTGTTAATAAACTTAAGTATAATGAGCAGTAAGTGAAGAAAATGTCTATTTTGTACCAATAGTTATTCTTAATAGGAATTGTTTTTCAACATTGCTATGGCAAGCATATTTTGAATTGGTCACTATCAAATGATCTCATGCCAATGCAATATTAAAATTGTTTTGCTCTTCCAAACATACATTCAAGTTGTACTACCAGCAAGCTCGATGAAGAGAGTGCTAGAAATGGGTTTGGTCATGGACTATTGAAACTCCAAACAGTTTGTAGTTTGATGTATACTCAAAATTACATTCCCATCATCATATGATTGTCTGCAAACTAAAATCCCTCACAATACAACGATGATCAGCAAAAGGAACTTGACGAGCTGATCACAAACATTCTACTTAACTCATACAAACAAACAGGAATGCATGGTCGCAGTTAGCTTACGTCAAACTGGATTACTTATCGATGTTCAGTAACTCAACACACATGTCGATTATCTGCTTTCCAATATCACTAATCAGCCAGATACTACCATCCATTTGCATAACTTCGATTTTGGCGTTTAAATCACCTTACATATTAAACTGGTCATCATTCTTAAAATCAAATAAGCCGAATCCATATATAACTGTGCAGCATAGCCTCGCCTCTAAGTACATTCACTCATTGATAGTAATACTCCTAATCCTTTCTCTTTCTCCTTGGGAATCAAAACCATATTTTTTTTTGCACCAACAGAGATACTTCTTATTTTACCATAAATTGGATGACAACTTTTGTTGTTGATTAAGGCCATCTATATAATATGCAAAGTTGAATACAAGAGAAAATCTAGTAAAATAAATTGGTCTTCAATTGACTGGGCATTAAAATATCCATCAGGTGACAGGGCTGAAAAATAAATTTCAACATTGACTATCCTCTAGAATGATACATTCTTCATATCCAAAACTGCATCTTTGGAAAAACAAATAAGAAAAACGGCGTGCAGAATGTATGAACTTGAACTAACTACGGATTAGACAAACCCCACTACATATTTAAAGTAGATTATGATATCCATTCAAGTCTAGTCTATTATTTAACAGAAACAGGGCATGAGATCCAACGCATCACACTCGTCATGCATGAACTACCACAAAATTCATACAGCACAATGCATCAATTGAAAACAAAACCACCTTTGCTGAATAAAACATTCTTTCATCAAATCCTTTGAAAGTTTATCGGGAAACTTAGCTGAACACAGTGGCTGGTTAAAATAACAAGGTAAAGGACGACTTTAGTGAAAGTAACCAAGAACCTGACCACCTACATTCCTTTTCGCGGCCTCTTCGTGATCCAAAACACCATCGGGGGTTGTAATCACAACATAACCCCACTGCATCAAGATATATAGAATGAAATGATTATCCTTTTCCTCAAGTGTTTTCTTTTAAAAGAAAAAGTGAAATATAAAAGCTGGCTGGCATCTGATACGAACAGCAGTCTCCATATTCAAAAAGGTCAAACTGCTGTAAGCCTATAACACTAAATGAAACAAAACAATAACATTACAAACCTGATTTGTTGGAAGAGTACGCAGTCTGTAGGCTTCAATATCCTTTGCCTTTAGGTCTTGTCGGTATGTAAGGGCCTTGCAATCGTTAAGTCTACCTTGTAGTTCAACGGTGATCCTCCCCACTCTATGGGGATCATAGACCTGAAAGTCCTTGATATATCCTATCATAATAATGAACGAAACAAAATTAGCTGAATATACATTGGCATTGTAGTCATTCTCTGAATACCAAATGATTTTAGTATGTTTAGAACCTTTCATTTTCATCTTAACTAGACTATGTCAGAGGATTTTGGTAATGTTTCATGCGTGCACATAGACATACAGAAATAAAGAACATTCTTCTCCAAATGATAATAGTGTTCGAAATAGTTCCCAACAAAAAACAGAGACCAATTTTATCCATTAGTAATAATGAAGCCTAACACAGTCACATCACCGGCACCGATGATAATCTGAGAAAACAGAACTAATTAAATGCAATCACATGGGTAGATGTCCAGGATCAAATATGTCTTCAATCCTTCAATCCAAAGTATCAGTGCTGCATAGTCCATGAGCCATGAGAAAGGTAGAAAACACCATAACAATCCTTAAGAATCTCAAATATGGATAAAACTAGTCATAATAGGACTAAAATATCTTTGAAAATTATACTAAGCATATATTTAGTTCCGCGGTGAAAAAATTGATTCAGAGTAAACTGATTATATAAAATTGATTCTAATTTTTGACTAAAAGTGAGTTGAAAGTAAAATGATTTATATTTGGACAAATTCTTGTAAAAGTGATTTAAACAGTAAATTTTAATGCAAAAATCACGTTTATACTCAAAAGCTACAAATCTTGGCATGAATTCAGAAAAGCATAATTAATTCTACTCAAAAGCAACCAACCATGTCAAAATTAATTCTACACATCCATAATCAATTCTAAGAGCTCCAACCATAAAACCAAACATACGCTACTCTAACTTGACAAACTTCCGACATTATTATGGAATGATAGAGCATACTTCAAAAAGGGAGTTTTCCTTTTAGATTAAGAAGACAACAATACTTAATGCAATAACACGTAGTTTAGTCTTTCTTCCTCTTCCCCTACACCTCACACTTGCTTTTACCAGTAACCCTTATTTCATTTGGTTCACTTATAAACTAAATCCATCAAAAACATCTTAACTTTTTATACCAAGAGTGACACAGTTCAACGCGTTTGTTTAACTTATGCTTACACCACAGAACACACCATTCATTCACAGGGAGAGGAACAAAAGCACAGTTATCAATCTTGGATAACAACATATATAGGTGATTCGCAAAACCACTATAACAGGATATAGCATACCAGGATTACCAATATTCTTAATTTATTTTTCATACTCAAAATTCATGAAATATTGATCAACAATAAAAAAAAATCAAAGGTCTCAAGCAAAACATAAAAATCAATACCAAAAACAAGTTGGAAAAAGTAGTGAGCACATGTTTAAAAATTTCAATTTATGCAGGAGCTATCAACAATTCAAACAAAATAATAAATTATTGAACATATATGCATTAGCTTAACCATATATTCACAAAAATGTCATAAATAGATCAAATAGCTTCAACATCCAACATTCACACATAGTCCATCACAGAACATTTGTATCACTTGTCCACCATAACAGTCTTGCTTATTTTTTATGTTTGACCGAATGTTAAAAAAGATTTCACTATGCATCAATTCAACTTTTCAATACGGGTCATTTTCACAAATCAAGAAATAGATAGTTTTTATAGGAAATTAGAGCATTCAATGCTTATATATTGAAAAATGACTTTGGGGCCAGGTTTTCGTAGGATAGTTTTTCTACAAGAACTACATGTTTTTTGCATTTTCAATACAAAATACGCTTTCTCGCTTTGTTTCCTTAGCCATTACCTCAATGACCCTCACCCTCGTACCATTCTCCTAAAAACATTAAGAAATAAGCAAAACCATACATATAACTCATCCTTTAAGCATTAACTTCAATAGGGATAACAATCAGCAATAGCAAGTCACAGGGAAAGACAAACAACCTCAAAGCCAATTACCAAATAAAACATAACAATCCATTTTTATGATAATCAACAAATGGGCTGTTCAAATTACCTTTTTACCTCCTGGAGTTTCTCAATTGTATATAAGTTAAACTTTTTTCATCGATGACAAAAAAAATAAAAAAACAAGATTAAAGAGATGCACCATGTAAGTGTAAACCAACTTTGCACATGTATCAGATGAGGATTCAATATTTTCATATTCCATCAGACTTCTAATTGAATCTTAAAATTAATAATATAAGGTAACATAGTGAATTCATATTAGATGTCAGCGTAATACTGATTTACACTCCCAGTGTGTCTTGTAACTTGATTTAGTTTCAAACTTAATATGACTCTTAGCCTATTAAAAGGCATTGAACATGAATTTAGTTGAGTTCATTACCCTCAACAGTTAGAAAAGTTTTTCTGCTTATGGGAGACTCTGCGCCAAAAATACCAAGGTTCTACCAAGGTGAGCGAGTTCGGTCACAGACACTACGCAAAGAATTTGAAATTCTCAACATGAATGATATACTTAGAGTATTGTCTAGAAGTTATTGAGATGATATATACCTTAAAAATATCTGGCATCTATAGAAATTCTTCCAACTTCACAGAAAATATTTAGAGTATTGTGTCAGTATTGAAAGCTCATTAATCAAAAACAAGGTGTCTCCCTCAGGGCTTAAACCGAACAACTCTACATAACAACCCTTCCAATTTCATGAAAGTAACTCTTATAATACTTCAACAATCACCTTCATAAACTAGAATCGCATCCCCGCACACAAAAAATGCATTTTACTCTAACAATCAAGGTTTTGCGGATGCGTCCTGGTCACTAGTAAAGTTTTCGTGATTTCAGGCCGGTGTCACAACAGTCGCGGAATGAATTAACCACAATTTATTCTTTAACATAAAAACAATAAATAACTTATTGCTGTCGCGGCGGCGGACCATTTTTTAAAACCCTGCTTACAATAACAATATCCTAATGAAATTCTACAAAACAGATAAAGATAAATCCAGCATGAATTTCATACTCAATCATATGGGAAAAAATGTGTGAGTAGTGAAAAGGAGAAGTAGAATCATTACCGCGGTGTTTCATGATTTGAAGAAAGGAAGAGATGACAGTGGATATAGGTTTAAGCTCCACCATAGCTTTCCCTCTCTTCTCAGCATTCACCATACTTCTCAACGCATCATTCAATATCCTCCTCCCCATTCTTTTCCCTCTCAATCGAGAACAATTTTGTTTGTTAATTGTGAAATAACGGTGTTGCCGGTAGTCGGAGTTTGTTCGCCGCCGCAACCTCGCGACGCTGCAGCACCAGAATGCGCCTCTATATCTCTCTACGTCTTTCTTGTGAAACTTTTTTTTTTTATTTTTAATTTTCTCTATTCTTTGGATCTGGGCTGTTTTGGGTCATATGAGTTGAGATTTTTTGCTCACTAGTACCTCTACTTTTCTTATACACCCTCCTTTCACTTTTTAAAAAATAGGAATCACTTTATTTCCGGAATAACTTTGCATAGAATTATTTTGTTTAATAACTGACTATAAACATTATATTTCATCAAGTCAATCTTTAAATTAATTTTTTCATTCAGTATATTACCTTCACAAATGTTTACAAAAATTCAATAGTTATAATTGTATAATTGTTGTATTTTTTTACAAATTTTATTTTACTTCTAAATTGAAGTTATTTAATAAAGTATTAAATAGTTTTAAATTTTTATTTAAAAAATTATAATTAATAACCTCAATTAGAAATTTTAATCCAACATTTAGATTAATAAACTATAATCTTTATAGTCAATAATTAAACAAAATTATCTCAAGAGTAATTAATATATTCTTTTATAAATAAATTTTAGCATGATTAAAATTTTAGAGAAACCTAGTAGTGAAAGTCTATGAGGTTGCTTTTGTAAATACATAACCAACACGAAACATCGTCCTTACATTGGATGGTTGTTTAGCTTTTCTATAATGAATAGTACAATTGATTTGACATTTGTTTTACTCCGTCCTCTAAACAAAAATTTGTGCTCTTAATGATGCAGCAGACACCATGCTCTAAGAAACCGACTTGAAGAGGTAACCATATTTTTTTTTTACGGTAGCTAAAGGTCTTTTGAATGTTTCTTCGATTTTATGAGTTATTCTATGTTGTTTCATTCTGGGTACGAACTTAAAGACAACCAAGTAGAGAGGTTTTTTTTCTTTTTTTCCGTTTATGAGATTTGGTTAGACATCCCAAGGATGAAAATTTTTAGGCAATTGATATCTTGCTGATAATTGTCAATAATGTATCAGCTCTACATATATTCAATTTAGTATCTATAGCATCAATGTCCTTTAATATTAGGAAACTATTTTTGGAATGATTAGCTATTTCCATTCAATCTTGTAATTATATATAGCATATGATGACTCAATGAAATAAATGACATTTTCCATCTCAGAACAATTGTGTTATGGTATCAGAGCAGGTTATACATATAGAATAAAACATTTAAATCATGTCTGACAGTGAAGGTGAAAGTTCTCCTGTGAAGGAATCTTCCAAGTCAGTCAACAATGGCGATGGAGCAGTCATCCGAAAAACCATCTCTCCCTATAATATCACTTCCAATGATAATCCTGGGAGTTTGATAACACCAGTTCAATTAAAGGGAGAAAACTATGACGAATGGGCTCGTTCACTTAGAACGACACTTTGAGCAAGAAAGAATTTTGGTTTTGTTGATGGATCAATCAGCAAACCTGATGAGGAATCTTCAAATCTTGAAGATTGGTGGACTAACAACTCCTTGTTGGTCTCTTGGATCATGAACACAATTGAACCTTCATTGCGATCAACTATGTCGCATATGGAGGTAGCCATGGATCTTTGGGAAGACATTAAGGAGCGGTTTTCCATTGTTAATGGACCACGTATTCAACAGCTCAAAGCAGAGCTCGTTGAATGCAAACAAAAAGGACTGACCATTGTGACATATTATGGGAAACTGAAGAAGTTGTGGGAAGAATTGGCGAATTACGATCAGATCCAGGCATGCAAGTGTGGGCGTTGCAAGTGCAATCTCAGCTCTGTGTTGCAAAAGAAACGCAAAGAAGAGAAAATCCATCAATTCCTCATGGGATTAGATGACGCTCTTTATGGAACAGTACGGTCAAATCTTCTCGCTCAGGATCCTCTGCCTACATTTAACAAAGTTTATGCGACATTAATTCAGGAGGAACGGTTGCGCACTGTGACTCGTACGGCCGAAGATCGTGGTGAGGTCATGGTGTTTGCAGTGCAGTCCAACTTCAAACGTAAAGAAAAAGGAGGAATGTGCAGTCATTGTAATCGAACGGGCCATGATTCAGATGGTTGTTTTCAGGTAATAGGATATCCTGATTGGTGGGGAGATCGACAACGCGGACAGTTGAAAGGAACCGGGCGTGGGAAACCAGAACAATATAACGTTGTTTCTAGTAACAAAAAACATGGAGGAACTGTTAAGGCTCATGTAGCACAAGCAAAACCATCTAAAGAAGAGGTTGCTTCTGAAACGTCAAGTTCCGATATTTGTAATCCAAGAAATATTACTAGTGATCAATGGCAAGCATTGGTCAGCCTTTTGAACAATGTAAAGCTAGGTGCAACCGAGAAGCTAAGTGGTAAGTGTTCCTTTTTGCCATGGATTATTGATACAGGTGCATCAAATCATATGACCGGTCAACTGGAATGCTTAACCAATATGCACAATATTTTTGAGTGCTCTGTTGGACTACCAAACGGTGAAGAGACAATGGCGACAAAGGAAGGAATTGTGATGCTCAATGTAAGAATAAGATTAACTAATGTCTTATATGTGCCTAGTCTACACTGCAATCTTATCTCAGTATCCCAGCTGCTAAAAGATTCTAACTACACTGTTAAATTTACTGATAAGTTTTGTCTTATACAGGACCCCACTTTGAGGACGCCGATTGGAGCGGGTGAACAAAGAGAGGGGCTATATTATCTTAAAGATATGGTCAAAGCAGCTACAGTGAAAACAAATAAGGAAATTCCTTTGGACTTGTTACATCGCAGACTAGGACACACATCTTTGAAGGCTCTACAAATGTTTCTGAATGTTAGTTCTAATAGAAACAATTATCTATGTACCCAATCATGTGAAATATGTCTTAGAGCAAAACAGTCTCGAGATACTTTTCCAATTAGTGAAAATAAAGCAACTTCTGCATTTCATTTAATCCATTGTGATTTATGGGGGCTGTAGCACCTCAAATTTGCACCTATCATTATACATACATTTTCATACTAGGTCATAGCATATCATGGTCCATTGCATAGCATTTGCATTGTCCCTCTGTTGCCTCAAGAGCAAGCAATCAAGAATTAGGTCAAACTAATCTCCTGATCAGTCAACCAAGCAAGCAAAAGAATTTCTCATTGAATCAAGGCCTTGGGGTTTGTCCAACAAGTTCACATGACTTGGAGGTCTATTTGAAGTATTTTGGTCAAGGGTTAAGGGCTCAGAGGTCAGCAGTTCATGCCCAGACAGTCAAGAACCCTAAAAAAGTCAACTGTCAGTCAAAGCAGTGGATGGTGGTCATTCTTGTGGAATTTGGGCACCATGGTCAATAATCAAGAGTTCATACAACTTGGGACATCATTTGAAGTCAAGTCCTCAAGGAATCAGGGTTTGGAATTCATCAGTCAATGCATAATCAATCAGAAACCCTAAAAGTCAACTGTTGGTCAACTGTCCATTTAATCAGTGATTGGATGATTGGATTTGGTTTGTGAGAGTTCATTCATGTCCAAATAGTCATCATACATCATGCCAAACACCATCATGGAAGAATTTGAAGCCAGATCATGAATTTCCCAAAATGGAAACTGGGCCTGTAACTGAAACCTGCCATAAATGGAAAGTCTTGATCCTCAAACTTACATTGTGATACAAGCCTCAAATGAATTTTTGCCCAACATGAAAGTTGAAGATCTTGTTCTCCCATTTCCAAAAAGTCCTAGAACTCTCAATTCCCATGTATGGTTGGCAAGTTATGATCGAATCGATTTTAGAAAATCTTGAACTTCAAAGGGCCATATCTCCCAAACCGTTTGGCCAAATTTGGTGGGGTTTTTTCCTACAAACCACATTTTTCATCCTCTTTCCAAAAATATAAATTTCATGACCCAAAACTTCACCAATCAAAATGGCAAATTTTGACCTTTTTCATTTAAATGTAAGTTTGACCAAGAGTTGACTTTTTGACTCAAACATTTTTTCAGCATTTGGCCAATTGTAAAAGCTCATAAATGTCATTTAGAGTGTGTTTGCAAAGTCAAATTATGCAGCACATGTGAATCTTGCTTGGTTGCTTGAATTGTAAGAAAGGTACAAATGCACCATACTTGTCCATGCCTTGCCTTGTACCTCAAGAGGACAGCAATTATGCAACATTCTTGATCATTCTTCTGTCACTTTTGAGGCCTTGTAGTGCAGCCATACTCCAATAGTACATATGGCCATGTTTGTTTACTTGAATTTTGGAAAATGAGTACAAAGCAACCATTCATCCATGTTTCCACACCTTAATTTGTACTATCCAACAGCAGGGCATGGCATGATTTTCTGTCACTGATAGCAGCATTGGAAGCAAGGAGCAAAGGAACCAATCTTTCATTCACCTTGCCCTCACCCTGCTATGGGCATCTCACCCTTTCTGCCAAAAGAAAAATGACATAGATCTGGCCCTCACCTTGTTTCTTCTGTCAAGAACAAAAAACACCTAAGCCAAAGCCTTTGCCCTTTCTTTTGCATCATTTTCTGTCATACACACACACATAGAACAAACAACCCTGCCACAAAATAACTAAATCTCCAAACCAGCAAAAAAGGCACCACACCCCTGTCATGAAAAGATCCTGCATCATTTTTCCTGCCCTTGGTAGACAACAGCAACCTGGTTCATAAAAAATAAACTCACTTGCATTATGCCAAACCTTGCCTTGCATTGTCTAAAAAAAACTGCACCATTTCCCTGCCATAACAAGACCATTAGCAGACAAAAACAAGCTGACTGAGGCCAAAATCTTGATTTCCCTCTCATTTGGCACTGTTGGAAAACTGTCAAAAACTCCATCTTTCATGGCTATGCTTGGTACTGCAGAGACCAATCTTGTTCATTTTTCTGCCACACCACAAAATCCTAGCAGCAGACCAACCAAAGGTTCTTGGACCTGGCCTTGCATTTTCTAAAAATTGTCCAAACACAAGAGTGCCAAAACCTTGCCAACAAACTTGCTAGCAGCATACCACCATACAGCAGCCACAGACCAAAACATCCATTCTCCTCTCATCTTGCATTTTTTGCACAAAGGGAGTTCTGAGCAAAACATCAAAAAACCCTTGAACCACCTTCATTATTTCTTCATCTGGACTCCATTTGGAAGTGATTTGCTGCATCAGACATCCTCTGCATAGCCATCTTCATGTCCTGTTTTCTCAAAGCTCAACAAATGGCAAATCGAGCTGTGAGATTTTCCAAGCATTCTTGAGCTTGTCTACACCAAGTATCCTTCATTGCCAAGCACAAGGAAGGACTGTTCGAGCACAACAACTTCAAAACACCACTGCATCACCATTGTGCTTCAAATTTGGTAATATTTCGAACTTCATCATTCATTAAGCCATGCCATGTTTCATGTAGGTCTTACTTAGTAGGATGATTTAAGCTTTGAATCACATTAAATGGATGACTATGCTGTGAGATATCTTGATTTTCATTTTGGTGAACAAATGCATTTTTCATCGATTTAGCTTGGTTATAATGATTTGGTGAAAAGTGGTGCCATGTTTGTGATACTGAATGTTTGATGATGCTATTGGTGCAATTAATTTTGGGATCTGAGCATTTTGATTTTCCTGCTTACATGAAAATGATGATCATGCTGTTACCTTAAAACCCTAATTCTGTCCAGAGTTTCTCACTGTTAATGCTTGTTTGGTGGATGGTTGATGTTGCTTGATGGTCACTATGCCATGACATTGTGTGTTTGTGTTTGAAACTTGTTGGATGTTGATGAATCATAAACATGAAATTGGTGTTGCTTACCCTGCTAAGTGATTTTTGTTTTCTTTGATGTTGATTAAGCATGAGATGAGTTTATGCAGGCTGCTGTTTAAACCCTAGTCTTCCAGAAGCCTACATGAATTTAGTGGCTTACTATTGTTCTAGTTGTGTGAGAGCCAATACTATGCTATGCCCTGCTGTTGTTATTAGTATTTGCATGATCATTTGTTACTGCTATGCTGAAAATGATGTGTACCCCTGCTGTTTTGCTGCCTTAAGCTGCCAAGGAAATCTCATGAATATGATGTATGCTGTTGTTCATGATTGGTGGTTTGAATGATGATTAGTGATGAATACATGTTACCATGCTGCTAAACCCTGCCATGATAAATCCTGTGATTTTTCCAGAAAACTAGATCATGTATGTTGGCTGATGTTTGTCTGTTGGTGTTAGAAGTTTGTTTTGATGTTGGTAACTACACAATGAACCATGCCTAGAAAATCCATGTGAATCATGTTTGAATGCTGTTTGATTGGTTGTTTATTTGTTGGAATTTCAATTGATTACTTGATGCTGTCAATGCCCTGCTGTTTGAAAAAACCTTTAAACTTGCTTGTAAAATCCACATGATTGATGTTTGGTTGTGTTGGTCGTGGATGCTTGACTTATGTATTGTTACATGTTGCTGTTCATTTGTTGTTGTTTCTGGTTGATTGATCAAGCTGAATGATGAGCCATTGCTGTTGTTTGTTTTGTTTTGGATCGATACCATGAGCTTGATGCATTGCCCTGCTGTTTTGAGTTTGTTTGTTGGACTTCATTTTGATTAATTGCATGAAGTTACATGAGTGAGAATGCCAAGCCATGCTGCTAAAACCCTGTTGCTGTCTTGAACTTAGCCCAGAAATCCATATGTTTTGTGTTACCATGCTGTTGATTGCTTGCTGAATAAATGCTGTTGTATGCTAGTCAAGTTTTTGTGTTGCTGTTGATTGCCATATGCCATGTATGCTGTAAAACCCTAAGGGTTTATGAGAAAAACCAGAAATTTGAGCTCCTTTGGCCAATACACTGTTCCATTGGCTGAGAGCCAATGGGAACATTTCATTTCTTTCCCCAAAACGCAGTAGTTTAGATTAGTGAGTCCCAAATTACGCTTATGCCATCGTTGACTCTTATGTTGACCAATTGCCATGCCATGTTCTTCATGTTTCCATTCAAATGTTCATCAACTTCCATAATTCATTTTAAATTCATTTTAACTCCAAAAATTATGAAATTTTTTGCATGATGATCACAAATGAGTCTAGTATTTTATTGTGAATTTTAATTAATTTTTCAGTGGCTGGATTTTAAATGATAATTGTTTTCCCAACATGTATGCCAAAATGACACCCTTTACCATTTCAATTGTGAAATACTCATGACATATCCATTGCCTTTGAAATTTTTTGTGATGAAACTAGACATGTTCACCTTCATTTTGATATAAAGTTTGTGGATTTCCCATTTGTGGTTTGCTGGATATGATTTTTTGAAGTTATGTGTCACATTTGGTGATCATGCATTTTCCCTAATTTTGTTCACATGCTTCCTTGCATCCAATTGACCCCATTTTTTGCATGAATGATCCTTTGTATGTCTATTTCATGTATGAATTTTCTTGGAATTAATCTTGCTGTTTTCCATTTGATTGTGAATTTTCTTCCATGCTTGGTCATTTGTTGACTTTTTGTGCTATACATTGCCAAATCTTTTGGGAAATTCTCATAACATATCACATGATTATGCAATTTCATATGTGATAACTAGACATCTCAAGCTTTGCATTGGTGTTAATCTCATTCATTTCTCATCTTTTTTCAATTTGATATGATTTTTTGAAGTTGACACATGCTTGTTGACTTTCTTTGTACATGCTTGAACTTGGTTTGACTTCATGATTTTAGTTGACTGCCTTCCTCTCATCCAAATGCCATGAAATTTTACATGTCTACCATGTTGGATGTTAGGATTGAGTGTGATTTATTTGATGATTTTTGAGATTGTTTAGGTTGACTTTTGATGCAAGGCATTCTGTTGACTTTTGTATGCTTTCCTTTGCCTTACTTTGATTTCAAATGTTCATGAAATGATAATGATGCATGATATGATTGTGGGCCCAATTGTGATTGCTTTCTAATTGGTTGACTTTGACTTTGAGTTGACTTTTCCTTGCTGCCTTGACTTTTTCTTTCATCTTTGACCCTAGGCTAGCCCTAGTGGTCCTTTGGACTTATGTTGAGTTCATCTGTTTCAGGTTGAGCATAGTGCTTCCAAGATCATACCAATTTGATTGATGTTTGTTTGTCTATATTGTGCTAACCTTTTGTTTTGTAGGTGACTCATGTGTTTGAGTCTTACTTTGCACAGTTGACCTTCTGTGGTTGACTGTCTATCCATTCCTTTTGGTTTTAACTTTGAAACCGTTTACTGATTGGTTTGACTTTTTCAGGTACCTTAGTTGCTTAAGTTCTCTGAACTTGCTTTGCTTTGCTTTTTAGCAACTTGCTTGAGGTATAATCTCTTTTACTCCATGTAGTCTGGAAGACCTGGCCTGTTACTTGGCCAGGCAACTGTCTGAAGTCCTCCTTAAGAGGCAATGTTTGTGGATGTTTACTTTTGTCCCTGCATAGAGTCAAAGTCCTCCTAAGTGAAGAGGTAATTGGTGGAAGGTAGGGATATGCAATCTATCCCCCACTATTCAGTGTGTCATCTGCCTTGCTCACACCACTGTGTTGATGCATTGCAGATACAAACCCAAGATCTTGTACAACTGTACAGTTGAGTCAGTTTTAATGTGTAGAAGGGTTCCCACTTTCTGAACCCACACATTCTTGTCTTGAGCTCTCCCAGGCCAGGGATAAGAGCTATGAGGTCTCATCCTCACTTCATCCTTTCATCTGCTTCACCTTAGCCCCTCAATGGCAAGGTTAAGAGCAACATTCACCCAGTTCCAGAGGTTTGTTTGTTGAGGTTGATATGACCCCTTGACTAAAACCTAACCCTTGTTTGAGCCACTTGTTTGTGTATAGCGTGTGCTATCTGTGCTTGTAGGATAGTTTGACTTGCTTCCTGTGCAAGTTAGGATAGTTTGACTTGCTTCCTGTGCAAGATAGGATAGTTTGACTTGCTTCCTGTGCAAGTTAGGATAGTTTGACTTGCTTCCTGTGCAAGTTAGGATAGTTGGACTTGCTTCCTGTGCAAGTTAGGATAGTTCGACTTGCTTCCTGTGCAAGTTAGGTTTTGCTTGGCTTGCTTCCTGTGCAAGTTAAGTGTGTGTGGCTTGCTTCCTGTGTGAGCCATACTTAGGATAGGTTGGCCCTTGTGCCATTCAGCTAGAAACCATAACTTAGGGTTGCTTTTGCATGACAACATCTAGGCTCGAGTCGTAGTCTCCCTAGAGTTGTGTCTCCCTCTGTTATCTGGTTAGGCTAGAACCTTTATCCCTGCGTAGGGGAACTACATCGCCCTGATCTTCATACCAGATGAAGTATGTAGGCAGGAGATTGAGCTGATCTCTCCGGGCGCCTTTTTCTTTTTTTTTTTGTGTGTGTTTGGCAACTATTAGGCTCGAGCTCTAGTCTCCCTTTTAGTTTGTTTGTTCGCCCTTTCTTTCTTTTGTGTGTGTTTTGGTTCGGATGCTGATGTAAGCCCAGCTATTGGCATTCAGGCTCCACGTTTGCCTCTTTGTGTGTTTTGGTTCGGATGCTGATGTAAGCCCAGCTATTGGCATTCAGGCTCCACGTTTGCCTCTTTGTGTGTTTTGGTTCGGATGCTGATATAAGTCCACTGATTGGCATTCAGGCTCCATGTTTGCCTTTGTCTAGTTTGTCTGTGTGCGTGTCAGCCGAGCTACGAATGCTCTGATTCTTCTCTCGTCCGAGAAGATACGTATGCATAGGATGCGACATTCTAGCGAGCATGTGTTGTTTCCCCAGTCCGAACTACTTTGACTCTGATGTCTATGCCGGATAGACTAAGTAGGCCCAGGATGCGACATCCTGCCGAGTCAGCCTTGTCTGTTTTCTTGTGTCTCTTTCAGCCAGTGTGTGTGTGTGTGTTTGAGCAGTGTTTTAGCAACCATTTTCCTTCCTATTGTGCGTGGATCCCGTCGAGTACGACGGATGCGTAGGGGTGCTAATACCTTCCCTTCGCATAACCGACTCCCGATCCCATTCTCTTTGGTCGCGAGACCATGTCTTTTCCCAGGTTTACTCTGAGCGTTTCCTTTCCCTCTTTTGGGATAAATAACGCACGGTGGCGGCTCTGTTGTTCTTGTTTTCCCGCCGGTTTTTCGCGCGACGCGACAGCTGGCGACTCTGCTGGGGAATATTAGAGAAGTTGACCTATGCTGGTCCATCTTCCCTGAGCGAGTCTCTCCTAGCGCTCTCTAGGTTAGGGTTTGGTTGCTTTGTGCTGTGTTTATTTATTGCATTCATTATTTACTGTTTGCATTCATTGTTTATTGTTTGCATTTATGTTTGCATTAATGTTTGCATTTATTCATCTGTTCACCTGGCTGGTTGTCTGTTTCTCTCTGTTGGGGTGGGAGTTCTATGAGGTAAAAGGCCCAATACCCAGGCTATGAGTGAAATCTAGGAAACCTAGGAATAGAGTGATTCATGGGAAGCGGGTGGTGTACGCCACTTAGCGGAACATTGATATCACGAGCAGTTCAGACTCTGATGGGGTATTATCGGTGCATACATCGGGTGTGCACAGGATGATATTCTTGAAAGGGTTGTTTATCCTGCGTTCCTCTTGACCTTACCTTGGCCTAGACTACACCCGTGAGTGGGGAAGGGTTATTCATTACAGGTACTGTTGGTGACTTATGGTTCTGTTGGTGACTTATGGTTCTGTTGGTGACTTATGGTTCTGTTGGTGACTTTGGGTTCAGACAACAGTATATTCAGTTGACCTTGGGTTTTCAAGTTGGATTTGGGTTCTGAGTTTAGACCGAAGCTTCGACTTTGTGATCAGAGATGCACCGCCAGCCAGTTGTGTCTGCATCATGTGCATCATAGCATATTTATTTTCAAAAAGAAACGCAAAAAAAAAAAAAGAGAAAAAAAAAAAGAGAAAAAAAAAAAAAAAAAAACTAATCCCTGCATGCATATCATTTCTCAGGTACATTCCAGAGCTTGTTCACTGATAGAGATGGCAACAGTCCCAGAGTTGAAGCGGAAGACCTGTATCTACGTTTTTCACCGGGAGCCTTTAACGCCTCTGATTGAGTTGGGCAGTCTTGTGACCAGTGATCGTCTAGGGGGGTTCGTGAACCAGTATGGGGATATCCTGACAGTGTTGAAGACAGTAGTTGACCCGGTGCCGTTGCAGACACTTCTTCAGTTCTATGACCCGGAGCTTAGATGTTTCACGTTCCAAGATTACCAGTTAGCACCTACTCTCGAGGAGTATTCTATATTGTTGAGCATCCCGATTCAGCATCAGGTTCCTTTCTTGGACGTACCAAAGGAGGTTGACTTTAAGGTTGTTGCCAGAGCTCTCCGGTTGAGTGTTAAGGAAGTTTGTGATAATTGGAAGCCCAGTGGGGGAGTCGTGGGTCTGCCGTTGAAGTTTCTTCTGAGAATAGCCAGAGTTGAAGCAGAAAAGGGAATTGGGAAGTTTTTCACGCACAGCTAGCTGCCATGATCTATGGGATCATCCTATTTCCCAGTATGCCAAATTTCATTGACTTCACTGCTATCAGCATTTTCATCAGAGGGAATCCAATCCCTACTCTTCTAGCTGATACTTACTATGCCATCCACAGTAGGCATGGTAGGGGTGGAGCCATCAGGTGCTGTCTACCTCTCCTATTCAAATGGTTCATGTCTCTTCTGCCAGCCAGTGGACCGTTTGTGGATACCCAGAGCACTCTGAAGTGGACTCAGAGGATCATGTCGCTCACATCTTATGACATCAGATGGCAATCTTACCGGATGAATGTGAAGAATGTTATTATGAGCTGTGGAGAATTCCGGAATGTGCCACTCGTGGGGACCAAGGGTTGTATAAATTATAATCCAGTTCTTTCTCTTCGCCAGTTAGGTTTTGTTATGAGTAGAAGACCACGTGAAGCTGAGATAGCTGAGAGTGTGTACTTTGAGAAGAAGGATGACCCTGTTAGGTTGGAGCAGATTGGGAGAGCTTGGAAGTCCATTGGCGTCAGAGATGGATCCGTCTTGGGGAAGAAATTTGCCATAGCCATGCCTGATTACACTGATTGGGTCAAGAAGAGAGTAGAAATTTTGTTATTACCCTACGATAGGATGGAACCGTTGCAAGAGCAACCACCCTTGATTCTTGCTGATAGTGTGCCTGCTGAGCACTATAAGCAAGCTCTGATGGAGAGTCGTCGGTTGAGGGAGAAGGAGCAAGACACCCATATGGAGCTGTACAAAGCCAAAGCCGATAGATTGAACTTGGCCCATCAACTCAGGGAGGTGCAAGGAGAAGATGCTAGCAGAGCAAGGAGCAAGAAGAGATCCTACGAGGAGATGGAGAGTATGTTAGATGCAGAACACCGGGAGCGCTTGAGGCTGCAGAGGGTTGAGGCCAGCTATCAGAAGAAGATCAGAGACTTGGAGAAGCAACTCAGAGATAAAGACATCCAGTTGAAGAAGGAAGTAGACTTGAGACAGGCATCAGAGGACCACCTTGGAGGAGAAGTCTTGGAGCTGAGAAGACAGTTGAAAGAGAAGATCACTCCTTTACCAGATTGCTCAGAATGTTCGCTGTTGATAGACCAGTGTCATTACCTGAAGACCCTCATTCCGGAAGACCGTCTGTCTTAGTTTGTATCTCTGATTGTATTTTGTTGAGAATCACCTCCAGGCTTGTTGGATGGGATTCATTTGCGTGTAAGCCATCTCTTGGATCTTTTTGTTGAGAATCACCTCCAGGCTTGTTGGATGGGATTCTTTTTCTTTGTACGTTGTTTACTCAGATATTCTGTCGACATTGGTTGTATGCCTTTGTACCCTTATGTATATGTAAGGATGTCAGCATTGCCCTGTATCTGTTTGCTCTCTTGTTGCTGCAGGTTGCCATCTTTTCAGGATGGGTCAGGCTCTTTGAATGCCTGAGAAATGAGCATATCATGTGCATCATACGCATCATTAGCATCATACTCATATCATTTTGCATAACAGGTGTTCTTGGTCGTGACTTCTCACTCTTGGTTCCTGTTCAGGCAGGATAGCTGATCAACGTCCGCACCGCTACTCAACAAGACTGAATCAACAGAGAAGTATGGATCAATTTCAAGCTGAGTTGGCTGAGATGAAGGCTAGCATGGCCCAGTTTATGAATATGATGCAAGGGGTTGCGCAAGGTCAAGAAGAACTTCGAGCTATGGTTCAGAGACAAGAGGCTGCGAATCCACCGATCAACCATGCTCCGCCAGAGGGAGGCCCGGTCAATGATAACAATGTTGCTGCTGCTGTACCCGTCAACAACTATGCTGTAGGTGATGAGTTAGGGGGTATTCGAATCAATGGTCAACCTATTGTTCCAGATGCCGCTAATGCCAGAGTAGTCCGTGCTCCGGCCCGTAATCCTGCTACGATTATGGACAGACAAGAGGATATGTTCTCTCTGCTCAGTGAAGACGAAGACGTTCTGGGAAGGGTTAATGAGAGAGACCGCAAAGTTGAGGCTCTTGCTGAGAAGATCCGTGCTATGGAAAGTCAGAATTCTCTTGGTTTTGATGTTACTAATATGGGATTGGTTGAAGGTTTGAGAATCCCTCACAAGTTCAAAGCACCGTCCTTCGACAAATACAACGGTACTTCTTGCCCTCGCACCCATGTGCAGGCTTACTACAGGAAAATCTCTGCGTATACCGATGATGAAAAGATGTGGATGTATTTTTTCCAAGATAGTCTATCTGGGGCTTCTTTGGACTGGTACATGGAATTGAAGAGAGATTCTATCCGCTGTTGGAGGGATCTGGGTGAGGCCTTCTTGAGGCAGTATAAACACAACATGGACATGGCACCGAGCCGGACTCAGCTGCAGAGTCTTTGTCAGAAATCCGGAGAAAGCTTCAAGGAGTATGCCCAGAGGTGGCGTGAGCTGGCCGCTAGAGTTCAACCCCCTATGCTGGAGAGGGAGTTGACAGATATGTTTATTGGTACTCTTCAAGGTGTGTTTATGGACCGGATGGGGAGCTGCCCGTTCGGTAGTTTTTCTGATGTTGTCATTTGTGGAGAAAGGACTGAGAGTCTAATCAAAGCTGGTAGGATCCATGACGCTGGTTCCTCGTCTTCATTAAAGAAACCCTTCTCTGGGGCACCTCGCCGTAGAGAAGGAGAGACCAATGCTGTACAGCACAGAGGGGGTGTGTACAGAACAAATGCTAACAGAGATCAATATCGTCCAGTAGCTGCAGTAACTATTCCGGCACCTCAACCTCGTCAACAACAACAACCAAGAGTTCAACAACCGCAACAACAACAACAACAGCAACGTCCTTATCAGCCCAGACAGAAATTGCAGGCTGATAGAAGATTTGATCCTCTGCCCATGTCTTACACAGAGTTATTACCCGAACTACTCAAGTTGGGGATGATTGAGTTGCGTACAATGGCTCCGCCTACGGTGCTGCCTCCTGGTTATGATGCAAACGCCCGTTGTGACTTTCACTCTGGGGCGCCAGGCCACCATACCGAGAAGTGTCGAGCTCTCCAGCACAAGGTTCAAGATTTGATCGATGCCAAGGCAATCAACTTCGCTCCAGTGCCTAACGTCGTAAACAACCCTATGCCTCAGCATGGTGGGCATAGAGTGAACAATATTGAGGGGAAAGAAGCGGAAGATCTGGTTGTTAATGTTGATGATGTTCAGACTTCTCTGCTAGTTGTGAAGGGTCGTCTGCTGAATGGGGGTGTCTACCCGGGCTGTGATGAAAATTGTTTGGGCTGTGCAGAATCTGAGAATGGTTGCGACCAGTTGAGGACCGGTATCCAGGGTATGATGGATGAGGGTTGTTTGCAATTCAGTAGGGCTGTAAAAGATCGTGGAACAGCGTCAACTATCACCATTTACTTTAAACCGTCTGAAGAACGTGGACAAAGGGTCGTCAATGCACCTGCAACAAATGGTACCCCAGTTACCATCCCCGTGCCTGTAACCATCAGTGTTCCAACTACTATCGTTGCGCCTGGAAGAAGGGCTGTTGAGAATAGTAAAGCCGTGCCGTGGAAGTATGATAATGCTCACCGCAGTTACAGAAGGGCTGAAAGTCAGACAAGACCAGTGAATCAAACTCCAGTGACAATTGGTTTACCGAATAGAGTTCCTGCAACTGTTGGTCCGGCTGTGGATAATGTAGGAGGTCCAGGAGGTTTTACCAGAAGCGGTCGTCTGTTTGCACCGCAGCCTTTGAGGGACAATAATGCTGAAGCTCTCGCCAAAGCAAAAGGTAAGCAAGCTGTGGTTGAGGAAGAACCTATTCAGAAAGAAGCGCCCGAGGGGTCATTTGAGAAGGACGTGGAGGAGTTTATGAAGATAATCAAGAAGAGTGACTACAAGATTGTAGACCAGTTGAATCAAACTCCGTCCAAGATTTCTATACTTTCACTGTTGTTGTGCTCTGAGGCACACCGTAACGCCTTGTTGAAGATGTTGAATTTGGCTTACGTACCTCAGGAGATTTCTGTCAATCAACTGGAGGGTGTGATGGCCAATGTGAGCACCAGGCATGGTGTAGGTTTCACCAACTTGGACTTACCGCCTGAAGGGAGAAACCATAACAAAGCCTTGCACATCACCATGGAGTGCAAGGGGGCAGTGTTGTCTCACGTATTGGTAGACACCGGGTCGTCGCTGAATGTGTTGCCTAAGCAGATTCTGAGGAAGATTGATGCGGAAGGGTTTGTGCTTAATCCCAGTGACCTGATCGTTCGTGCTTTCGACGGATCCAAACGTTCTGTGTGTGGAGAAGTTACCTTGCCTGTGAAGATAGGTCCTGAGGTATTCAATATCATCTTCTATGTTATGGACATCCAGCCCGCCTATAGCTGTTTGTTGGGGCGCCCATGGATTCATGCAGCAGGGGCAGTCTCGTCGACTCTCCATCAAAAGCTCAAGTATGTCTGGAACGGTCAGATTGTGACTGTGTGCGGTGAAGAAGAGATTCTGGTGAGTCATCTATCCTCGTTCAAATATGTTGAGGTGGATGGCGAGATCCACGAAACTTTATGCCAGGCGTTTGAGACTGTGGCTCTTGAGAAAGTGGCGTACGCTGAGCAGAGAAAACCAGGTGTTTCAATTACTTCTTACAAGCAGGCTAAGGAGGTCGTTGACTCTGGCAAGACTGAAGGCTGGGGCAAGATGGTGGATTTGCCGGTTAGAGAAGACAAATTTGGTGTTGGTTATGAGCCTCTCCAAGCAGAGCAGAATGGTCAAGCGGGTCCGAGTACCTTTACCAGCGCTGGGCTGATGAATCATGGCGACATTTCTGCAACCGGTAGTGAAGACTGTGACAGTGATTTTGATTTGGACAACTGGGTTCGCCCGTGTGCGCCAGGGGGGTCTATCAACAACTGGACGGCTGAAGAAGTGGTTCAAGTTACTCTTCTGACAGAGTAATTTTCTGTTGTTTTGTCATTTTGCATGAAAATCCTACGTTCTGCCCAAGGCGTAGTGATTCATTTTTGTAGGGCCTCATCATGTTTTAATGATTATCATTAATGAAGGACATTTTTTGAACAAATTTTTGTGATCCCTGTCTTTCTATTTTTGTTTTCATTTTTCTTTTTCAAAAACAATAAAAATGGCAATGTTTTTGTTTTTGTGACTTTATTGAACTCTTTTTCTAAAACAAAGCATCAAACATGCAGAAGCGATCTTATGGCATTCACTATGAACAGTTCTGTTATGGCTCAGTATGATTTCGATAATCCCATCTACCAAGCTGAAGAGGAGAGTGAGGAAGACTGTGAACTCCCTGCAGAATTGGCCAGATTACTGAAGCAGGAGGAAAGGGTCATCCAACCTCATCAGGAGGAGTTGGAAACTATTAATTTGGGTACGGAGGACGACAAAAAGGAAATCAAGATTGGGGCCGCTTTAGAGGACTCCGTCAAGAGGAGGCTGATTGAGATGCTGAGAGAATATGTGGAGGTATTCGCCTGGTCATATCAAGATATGCCTGGTTTAGATACAGACATTGTGATGCATCGATTACCTCTTAGGGAAGGATGTCCTTCGGTCAAGCAGAAGCTTCGTAGAACGAGTCCTGACATGGCAACTAAGATCAAAGAAGAGGTTCAGAAGCAGTGGGATGCAGGTTTTCTGGCTGTTACCAGTTATCCACCGTGGGTGGCCAACATCGTTCCTGTGCCGAAGAAGGATGGTAAAGTTAGAATGTGTGTCGATTACCGGGATTTGAATAGAGCGAGTCCGAAAGATGATTTCCCATTACCTCACATTGATGTATTGGTTGATAATACGGCTCAATCCTCGGTATTCTCTTTCATGGATGGTTTCTCCGGATACAATCAGATCAAGATGGCGCCAGAGGACATGGAAAAGACGACATTCATTACACCTTGGGGCACGTTCTGCTATAAGGTGATGCCATTTGGGCTGAAGAACGCTGGTGCTACCTATCAGAGGGCAATGACGACTCTCTTCCATGACATGATGCATAAAGAAATCGAAGTGTACGTGGATGATATGATTGCGAAGTCGCAGACGGAAGAGGAGCACCTGGTTAATTTGCAGAAGCTGTTCGACCGGTTGAGAAAGTTCAGACTAAGGTTGAATCCGAACAAGTGCACGTTTGGAGTGAGATCCGGGAAGCTCTTGGGTTTCATTGTCAGTGAGAAAGGGATTGAGGTTGATCCAGCTAAAGTCAAAGCTATTCAAGAGATGCCTGAACCGAAGACGGAGAAGCAAGTCCGTGGGTTTTTAGGGAGGTTGAACTACATTGCAAGGTTCATATCTCATCTAAATGCTACCTGTGAACCAATTTTCAAACTGCTCAGAAAGAATCAGGCGATCAAGTGGAATGATGACTGTCAGAAGGCATTCGACAAAATCAAGGAGTATTTACAGAAACCTCCAATCCTTATACCTCCAGTTCCAGGGAGACCTCTGATAATGTACCTGTCAGTGACTGAGAACTCGATGGGGTGTGTATTGGGACAGCATGACGAGTCTGGTCGAAAAGAGCATGCCATATACTACCTTAGCAAAAAGTTTACCGACTGTGAAACAAGATATTCACTGCTCGAGAAAACTTGCTGTGCTTTGGCCTGGGCTGCTCGCCGACTGAGACAGTATATGTTGAACCATACTACCTTATTGATTTCTAAGATGGATCCAGTAAAATACATCTTTGAGAAGCCAGCTCTCACCGGACGTGTTGCCCGTTGGCAGATGATCTTAACAGAGTACGACATTCAGTACACGTCACAGAAAGCCATCAAAGGTAGTATTCTGTCAGACTACCTCGCCGAGCAACCGATTGAAGATTATCAGCCTATGATGTTTGAATTCCCGGATGAAGACATCATGTATCTCAAGATGAAAGATTGCGAAGAGCCTCTTGTCGAGGAAGGACCGGATCCTGATGACAAGTGGACACTGATGTTTGATGGGGCTGTGAATATGAATGGTAACGGCGTTGGGGCAGTATTGATCAATCCTAAAGGTGCTCATATACCTTTTTCTGCCAGACTGACGTTTGACGTCACCAACAACGAAGCTGAGTATGAGGCTTGTATCATGGGGATAGAAGAAGCCATTGATCTGAGGATCAAAACACTTGACATTTATGGAGATTCAGCTCTAGTGGTCAATCAAGTCAACGGAGATTGGAATACGAATCAGCCGCATTTGATTCCGTATAGAGATTACACCAGAAGAATATTGACGTTCTTCAAGAAAGTGAAGTTGTATCATGTCCCCCGGGATGAGAATCAAATGGCTGATGCTTTGGCTACTTTGTCGTCTATGATCAAAGTTCATTGGTGGAATCATGTGCCACATATTGAAGTGAATCGACTCGAGAGGCCTGCTTATGTGTTTGCAGCCGAGTTAGTTGTTGCTATTGATGAGAAGCCGTGGTATTATGACATCAAGAACTTCCTCAAGACTCAGGAGTATCCTGAAGGTGCGTCAAAGAATGACAAGAAAACCCTGAGAAGGCTAGCTGGAAGCTTCTATTTGAATCAGGATGACGTGTTGTATAAGAGAAACTTTGACATGGTCTTGCTCAGATGCGTGGACAGACCCGAGGCAGACATGTTAATGCAGGAAGTTCATGAAGGTTCCTTCGGTACTCATGCCGGCGGACATGCAATGGCTAAGAAATTGTTGAGAGCGGGTTATTATTGGATGACTATGGAATCCGATTGTTTCAAGTATGCTCGGAAGTGCCATAAGTGCCAAATCTATGCTGATAAGGTGCATGTACCACCAAGCCCTCTAAATATCATGAATTCGCCTTGGCCGTTCGCCATGTGGGGCATTGATATGATTGGGAAGATTGAGCCTACTGCTTCGAATGGACATCGCTTCATCTTGGTTGCGATTGATTATTTCACCAAGTGGGTAGAAGCAGCTTCCTATGCTAACGTTACCAAACTAGTGGTTACCCGGTTCATCAAGAAAGAGATCATATGTCGCTATGGAGTTCCTGAGAGAATCATCACTGACAATGGTTCGAATCTCAACAACAAGATGATGAAAGAGCTTTGTAAAGATTTCAAGATTGAACATCACAATTCTTCTCCTTACAGACCGAAGATGAATGGTGCTGTAGAAGCGGCAAACAAGAATATCAAGAAGATTGTGCAGAAGATGGTCGTTACGTACAAGGATTGGCATGAGATGCTGCCTTTCGCTTTGCATGGGTACCGTACCTCAGTACGTACGTCGACCGGGGCAACCCCTTACTCCCTTGTATATGGTATGGAAGCTGTTCTACCTGTCGAAGTGGAGATTCCTTCTCTGAGAGTTTTGTTGGATGTCAAGCTGGACGAAGCCGAGTGGATTCGAACAAGGTTTAACGAATTGAGCCTTATCGAGGAGAGACGATTAGCAGCTGTATGTCATGGACAGTTGTATCAGCGAAGGATGAAGCGAGCCTTTGATCAGAAAGTGCGTCCTCGAAGCTATCAGGTCGGTGATTTAGTTTTGAAGAGGATCCTCCCTCCCGGTACAGATAACAGGGGCAAGTGGACTCCTAATTATGAAGGTCCGTATGTTGTGAAGAAGGTCTTCTCCGGTGGAGCCTTGATGCTTACGACTATGGATGGTGAAGATTTTCCGTCTCCTGTCAACTCAGATGTAGTCAAAAAATACTTCGCATAAATTGACCCGCTGGACGAAAAGAATAAAAGAGTCCAGGCAAAAAAATGGGCATCCCGGCGAACCAAAAAACAGAAAGAAAAGGTTCGGGCAAAAATTAGGGATAAAAAAATATTGTACACCCGGTAAGTCGAAAACCCGCAAGGGCGACTTAGGCAAAAATGGGTATCCCGGTGGATTGAAAACCCGAAAGGGCGATCCAGGCAAAAGTTAGGGATTAAAGCGAAGACTACAGTCTGAGTTGTCTGTACTTCATCAAGCTTTATCGTCTGCCATCTCGAAAGATGTGATCCGTCCAGTCATTCTTCTCAGAAAGCAAGGAGTTGGGAGGAAAACTGATGATCTGTGAGTTATAACGGAATTGGGAAATAGTGGATGTCGTGTTCACATTGCCATTAGGATAGATTTTTTCCTTTTGTACGCAATTACCTCTTTCTAGGAATTGCTTCCCAATGTATTTGCCTCTTCAGACACATTTTCAATCAATAAAAGTCGTTATTCAGATAAATAGCTTTTCTGTTTTTATTTTTACTGTTTTGTTTGCAAAAATGTCCGAATTTTTGATAAGCATTGCATATAAAAAACATGAAGGCTACACAACAATGTGCAGAAAGACAAAACATTTGAAAATCATTTTGAATGTTGAGGACACTTGAGCGTATCTTGTCCATGTATCCCCTGGGGGCATTTTGTTGTGCTGTTTTTCAGGTTGGCATCTGTGAGGACGTTTCCTCAGCAGATATTTTCCCCAAGCAAGTTTGGAAGCTATCAGAGCTATGTTCCCCCGCGAAGACGTCTGTGGATAGTGCCTTCTATTCTCCAACAGATCTGAGGATTGCCTATCCCCAGCAGGCCTGTATTTGCCATTTCCTCCCCGAGTGAGGCAGGTTCACTAAAATTTATCTCCAACATTTATCCTACTTGTGGACTGAAGGATATCCCCGGCGGAGTTTATCTTTCCCCAGCAGCAGTGCTATTCTTCAACATGAGTGTGAAGTCGTTTCGCCATTCCTCAAGAAGAGTCTCCCCGCAGAGTTGGAGTACCCAATCAGTTTTGGCTCCCCAGCCGGAGTTTCTCATCATTTTGCATTTTTGCATGTAGTAATCATTGCATCCTCAAACCGCGTAGCATTCCCATTAAATGGAGCATTACGCCATAGAAAAATTCAAACATATGCATTCATTTGTTAACCTCATCAGACTGTATTCCCGACAGAGGCGGATCATTTTTGTTCAACATCAGCACAGCAAGACTGCTACAGTTGCTCTTGACAGCATTCAGAATTGTTTATCCCCACAGAGGTTTATTTCCTCACCCGATGGTGACAGAAAGTTTGTTTCTCCTCAGTGAGACCCCCAGCAAGTGGTCAACCTTGCCTTGACATATCTAAGATGTCGTTCTTGTGATACCAGTAGGTGTCATGTCAGCACCCGCGTGTGTCTTCTCTTTTTGGTGTCAGTAAACACCATTGTTTCGGTGTCTGTAAACATCGAGTATTCCCCAGTCATCAGTAAATGTCTGGTCATCTTTGTTTGGTGTCGGTAAACGCCATTGCTTCGGTGTCTGTCAACATCGAGTCTCACCCCAGTCATCGGTAAATGTCTGGTCATTTTTGGTGTCGGTAAACGCCATTGCTTCGGTGTCGGTAAACATCGAGTCTTTCTTTCAGTCATCGGTAAATGTCTGATAAATCCCCAGCTAGAAATCCCCAGTAGAGTCATCTGTAAATGTCCTATCTGGTTTCCAGTTGCAAATATTCGTATCTCCCCAATAAATTTCTCATTCCCAGTCATCGGTAAATGTCTGGTCATTTCTTTGGATGTCGGTAAACATCATCTTTCGATGTCGGTAAACATCGTGTCCCACCCCAGTCATCGGTAAATGTCTGGTCATTCTTTTGATGTCGGTAAACATCATCTTTCGATGTCGGTAAACGTCGGGTCTCATCCCAGTCACCGGTAAATGTCTGGTCAACAAAATCAAAATCCCCAGAAGTCGTCGGTAAACGTCTTGTCTGGTATCACCACAAAGATTTTGTTCCTCCCCAAGTGGAGATGCCATCGGTAAATGGCCCCGTATTTCTTCGATATCGGTAAATGTCGAATTCCCAGTTACAGTAGCCATCGGTAAATGGCCAGTTTGAAGTTGACATCGGTAAATGTCGAGTTTCTTTGAAGCCACCATCGGTAAATGGTTTTGCTTCCTTTCAACATCGAATCTGTTTTCCCAGCAGCCATCGGTAAATGGTCTGGCTGAAGTTGATATCGGTAAATATCAAGTTCTAACCATCGGTAAATGGTTTTGCTTTTTCAGAAGTTTATTTTCCCCAGACGCCATCGGTAAATGGTCGTGCTGAAGTTGATATCGGTAAATATCAAGCTTCCAGTTCTCCAACCATCGGTAAATGGTTTTGCTTTTCTGAAGCTGTATTGCAGTCGTCATCGGTAAATGACGTGGTTCTTCTTGTATCATATCCAGTTGTGCAAATTCTACGGTTCTTTGGTATTCAATCCCTGTCTACCCTGAAAGTCTGACAGCCATCGCTATCATCCATTCGGGTTCCCAGCTGATTGAATAGGGGCAGCTGTAGCACCTCAAATTTGCACCTATCATTATACATACATTTTCATACTAGGTCATAGCATATCATGGTCCATTGCATAGCATTTGCATTGTCCCTCTGTTGCCTCAAGAGCAAGCAATCAAGAATTAGGTCAAACTAATCTCCTGATCAGTCAACCAAGCAAGCAAAAGAATTTCTCATTGAATCAAGGCCTTGGGGTTTGTCCAACAAGTTCACATGACTTGGAGGTCTATTTGAAGTATTTTGGTCAAGGGTTAAGGGCTCAGAGGTCAGCAGTTCATGCCCAGACAGTCAAGAACCCTAAAAAAGTCAACTGTCAGTCAAAGCAGTGGATGGTGGTCATTCTTGTGGAATTTGGGCACCATGGTCAATAATCAAGAGTTCATACAACTTGGGACATCATTTGAAGTCAAGTCCTCAAGGAATCAGGGTTTGGAATTCATCAGTCAATGCATAATCAGTCAGAAACCCTAAAAGTCAACTGTTGGTCAACTGTCCATTTAATCAGTGATTGGATGATTGGATTTGGTTTGTGAGAGTTCATTCATGTCCAAATAGTCATCATACATCATGCCAAACACCATCATGGAAGAATTTGAAGCCAGATCATGAATTTCCCAAAATGGAAACTGGGCCTGTAACTGAAACCTGCCATAAATGGAAAGTCTTGATCCTCAAACTTACATTGTGATACAAGCCTCAAATGAATTTTTGCCCAACATGAAAGTTGAAGATCTTGTTCTCCCATTTCCAAAAAGTCCTAGAACTCTCAATTCCCATGTATGGTTGGCAAGTTATGATCGAATCGATTTTAGAAAATCTTGAACTTCAAAGGGCCATATCTCCCAAACCGTTTGGCCAAATTTGGTGGGGTTTTTTCCTACAAACCACATTTTTCATCCTCTTTCCAAAAATATAAATTTCATGACCCAAAACTTCACCAATCAAAATGGCAAATTTTGACCTTTTTCATTTAAATGTAAGTTTGACCAAGAGTTGACTTTTTGACTCAAACATTTTTTCAGCATTTGGCCAATTGTAAAAGCTCATAAATGTCATTTAGAGTGTGTTTGCAAAGTCAAATTATGCAGCACATGTGAATCTTGCTTGGTTGCTTGAATTGTAAGAAAGGTACAAATGCACCATACTTGTCCATGCCTTGCCTTGTACCTCAAGAGGACAGCAATTATGCAGCATTCTTGATCATTCTTCTGTCACTTTTGAGGCCTTGTAGTGCAGCCATACTCCAATAGTACATATGGCCATGTTTGTTTACTTGAATTTTGGAAAATGAGTACAAAGCAACCATTCATCCATGTTTCCACACCTTAATTTGTACTATCCAACAGCAGGGCATGGCATGATTTTCTGTCACTGATAGCAGCATTGGAAGCAAGGAGCAAAGGAACCAATCTTTCATTCACCTTGCCCTCACCCTGCTATGGGCATCTCACCCTTTCTGCCAAAAGAAAAATGACATAGATCTGGCCCTCACCTTGTTTCTTCTGTCAAGAACAAAAAACACCTAAGCCAAAGCCTTTGCCCTTTCTTTTGCATCATTTTCTGTCATACACACACACATAGAACAAACAACCCTGCCACAAAATAACTAAATCTCCAAATCAGCAAAAAAGGCACCACACCCCTGTCATGAAAAGATCCTGCATCATTTTTCCTGCCCTTGGTAGACAACAGCAACCTGGTTCATAAAAAATAAACTCACTTGCATTATGCCAAACCTTGCCTTGCATTGTCTAAAAAAAACTGCACCATTTCCCTGCCATAACAAGACCATTAGCAGACAAAAACAAGCTGACTGAGGCCAAAATCTTGATTTCCCTCTCATTTGGCACTGTTGGAAAACTGTCAAAAACTCCATCTTTCATGGCTATGCTTGGTACTGCAGAGACCAATCTTGTTCATTTTTCTGCCACACCACAAAATCCTAGCAGCAGACCAACCAAAGGTTCTTGGACCTGGCCTTGCATTTTCTAAAAATTGTCCAAACACAAGAGTGCCAAAACCTTGCCAACAAACTTGCTAGCAGCATACCACCATACAGCAGCCACAGACCAAAACATCCATTCTCCTCTCATCTTGCATTTTTTGCACAAAGGGAGTTCTGAGCAAAACATCAAAAAACCCTTGAACCACCTTCATTATTTCTTCATCTGGACTCCATTTGGAAGTGATTTGCTGCATCAGACATCCTCTGCATAGCCATCTTCATGTCCTGTTTTCTCAAAGCTCAACAAATGGCAAATCGAGCTGTGAGATTTTCCAAGCATTCTTGAGCTTGTCTACACCAAGTATCCTTCATTGCCAAGCACAAGGAAGGACTGTTCGAGCACAACAACTTCAAAACACCACTGCATCACCATTGTGCTTCAAATTTGGTAATATTTCGAACTTCATCATTCATTAAGCCATGCCATGTTTCATGTAGGTCTTACTTAGTAGGATGATTTAAGCTTTGAATCACATTAAATGGATGACTATGCTGTGAGATATCTTGATTTTCATTTTGGTGAACAAATGCATTTTTCATCGATTTAGCTTGGTTATAATGATTTGGTGAAAAGTGGTGCCATGTTTGTGATACTGAATGTTTGATGATGCTATTGGTGCAATTAATTTTGGGATCTGAGCATTTTGATTTTCCTGCTTACATGAAAATGATGATCATGCTGTTACCTTAAAACCCTAATTCTGTCCAGAGTTTCTCACTATTAATGCTTGTTTGGTGGATGGTTGATGTTGCTTGATGGTCACTATGCCATGACATTGTGTGTTTGTGTTTGAAACTTGTTGGATGTTGATGAATCATAAACATGAAATTGGTGTTGCTTACCCTGCTAAGTGATTTTTGTTTTCTTTGATGTTGATTAAGCATGAGATGAGTTTATGCAGGCTGCTGTTTAAACCCTAGTCTTCCAGAAGCCTACATGAATTTAGTGGCTTACTATTGTTCTAGTTGTGTGAGAGCCAATACTATGCTATGCCCTGCTGTTGTTATTAGTATTTGCATGATCATTTGTTACTGCTATGCTGAAAATGATGTGTACCCCTGCTGTTTTGCTGCCTTAAGCTGCCAAGGAAATCTCATGAATATGATGTATGCTGTTGTTCATGATTGGTGGTTTGAATGATGATTAGTGATGAATACATGTTACCATGCTGCTAAACCCTGCCATGATAAATCCTGTGATTTTTCCAGAAAACTAGATCATGTATGTTGGCTGATGTTTGTCTGTTGGTGTTAGAAGTTTGTTTTGATGTTGGTAACTACACAATGAACCATGCCTAGAAAATCCATGTGAATCATGTTTGAATGCTGTTTGATTGGTTGTTTATTTGTTGGAATTTCAATTGATTACTTGATGCTGTCAATGCCCTGCTGTTTGAAAAAACCTTTAAACTTGCTTGTAAAATCCACATGATTGATGTTTGGTTGTGTTGGTCGTGGATGCTTGACTTATGTATTGTTACATGTTGCTGTTCATTTGTTGTTGTTTCTGGTTGATTGATCAAGCTGAATGATGAGCCATTGCTGTTGTTTGTTTTGTTTTGGATCGATACCATGAGCTTGATGCATTGCCCTGCTGTTTTGAGTTTGTTTGTTGGACTTCATTTTGATTAATTGCATGAAGTTACATGAGTGAGAATGCCAAGCCATGCTGCTAAAACCCTGTTGCTGTCTTGAACTTAGCCCAGAAATCCATATGTTTTGTGTTACCATGCTGTTGATTGCTTGCTGAATAAATGCTGTTGTATGCTAGTCAAGTTTTTGTGTTGCTGTTGATTGCCATATGCCATGTATGCTGTAAAACCCTAAGGGTTTATGAGAAAAACCAGAAATTTGAGCTCCTTTGGCCAATACACTGTTCCATTGGCTGAGAGCCAATGGGAACATTTCATTTCTTTCCCCAAAACGCAGTAGTTTAGATTAGTGAGTCCCAAATTACGCTTATGCCATCGTTGACTCTTATGTTGACCAATTGCCATGCCATGTTCTTCATGTTTCCATTCAAATGTTCATCAACTTCCATAATTCATTTTAAATTCATTTTAACTCCAAAAATTATGAAATTTTTTGCATGATGATCACAAATGAGTCTAGTATTTTATTGTGAATTTTAATTAATTTTTCAGTGGCTGGATTTTAAATGATAATTGTTTTCCCAACATGTATGCCAAAATGACACCCTTTACCATTTCAATTGTGAAATACTCATGACATATCCATTGCCTTTGAAATTTTTTTGTGATGAAACTAGACATGTTCACCTTCATTTTGATATAAAGTTTGTGGATTTCCCATTTGTGGTTTGCTGGATATGATTTTTTGAAGTTATGTGTCACATTTGGTGATCATGCATTTTCCCTAATTTTGTTCACATGCTTCCTTGCATCCAATTGACCCCATTTTTTGCATGAATGATCCTTTGTATGTCTATTTCATGTATGAATTTTCTTGGAATTAATCTTGCTGTTTTCCATTTGATTGTGAATTTTCTTCCATGCTTGGTCATTTGTTGACTTTTTGTGCTATACATTGCCAAATCTTTTGGGAAATTCTCATAACATATCACATGATTATGCAATTTCATATGTGATAACTAGACATCTCAAGCTTTGCATTGGTGTTAATCTCATTCATTTCTCATCTTTTTTCAATTTGATATGATTTTTTGAAGTTGACACATGCTTGTTGACTTTCTTTGTACATGCTTGAACTTGGTTTGACTTCATGATTTTAGTTGACTGCCTTCCTCTCATCCAAATGCCATGAAATTTTACATGTCTACCATGTTGGATGTTAGGATTGAGTGTGATTTATTTGATGATTTTTGAGATTGTTTAGGTTGACTTTTGATGCAAGGCATTCTGTTGACTTTTGTATGCTTTCCTTTGCCTTACTTTGATTTCAAATGTTCATGAAATGATAATGATGCATGATATGATTGTGGGCCCAATTGTGATTGCTTTCTAATTGGTTGACTTTGACTTTGAGTTGACTTTTCCTTGCTGCCTTGACTTTTTCTTTCATCTTTGACCCTAGGCTAGCCCTAGTGGTCCTTTGGACTTATGTTGAGTTCATCTGTTTCAGGTTGAGCATAGTGCTTCCAAGATCATACCAATTTGATTGATGTTTGTTTGTCTATATTGTGCTAACCTTTTGTTTTGTAGGTGACTCATGTGTTTGAGTCTTACTTTGCACAGTTGACCTTCTGTGGTTGACTGTCTATCCATTCCTTTTGGTTTTAACTTTGAAACCGTTTACTGATTGGTTTGACTTTTTCAGGTACCTTAGTTGCTTAAGTTCTCTGAACTTGCTTTGCTTTGCTTTTTAGCAACTTGCTTGAGGTATAATCTCTTTTACTCCATGTAGTCTGGAAGACCTGGCCTGTTACTTGGCCAGGCAACTGTCTGAAGTCCTCCTTAAGAGGCAATGTTTGTGGATGTTTACTTTTGTCCCTGCATAGAGTCAAAGTCCTCCTAAGTGAAGAGGCAATTGGTGGAAGGTAGGGATATGCAATCTATCCCCCACTATTCAGTGTGTCATCTGCCTTGCTCACACCACTGTGTTGATGCATTGCAGATACAAACCCAAGATCTTGTACAACTGTACAGTTGAGTCAGTTTTAATGTGTAGAAGGGTTCCCACTTTCTGAACCCACACATTCTTGTCTTGAGCTCTCCCAGGCCAGGGATAAGAGCTATGAGGTCTCATCCTCACTTCATCCTTTCATCTGCTTCACCTTAGCCCCTCAATGGCAAGGTTAAGAGCAACATTCACCCAGTTCCAGAGGTTTGTTTGTTGAGGTTGATATGACCCCTTGACTAAAACCTAACCCTTGTTTGAGCCACTTGTTTGTGTATAGCGTGTGCTATCTGTGCTTGTAGGATAGTTTGACTTGCTTCCTGTGCAAGTTAGGATAGTTTGACTTGCTTCCTGTGCAAGATAGGATAGTTTGACTTGCTTCCTGTGCAAGTTAGGATAGTTTGACTTGCTTCCTGTGCAAGTTAGGATAGTTGGACTTGCTTCCTGTGCAAGTTAGGATAGTTCGACTTGCTTCCTGTGCAAGTTAGGTTTTGCTTGGCTTGCTTCCTGTGCAAGTTAAGTGTGTGTGGCTTGCTTCCTGTGTGAGCCATACTTAGGATAGGTTGGCCCTTGTGCCATTCAGCTAGAAACCATAACTTAGGGTTGCTTTTGCATGACAACATCTAGGCTCGAGTCGTAGTCTCCCTAGAGTTGTGTCTCCCTCTGTTATCTGGTTAGGCTAGAACCTTTATCCCTGCGTAGGGGAACTACATCGCCCTGATCTTCATACCAGATGAAGTATGTAGGCAGGAGATTGAGCTGATCTCTCCGGGCGCCTTTTTCTTTTTTTTTTTGTGTGTGTTTGGCAACTATTAGGCTCGAGCTCTAGTCTCCCTTTTAGTTTGTTTGTTCGCCCTTTCTTTCTTTTGTGTGTGTTTTGGTTCGGATGCTGATGTAAGCCCAGCTATTGGCATTCAGGCTCCACGTTTGCCTCTTTGTGTGTTTTGGTTCGGATGCTGATGTAAGCCCAGCTATTGGCATTCAGGCTCCACGTTTGCCTCTTTGTGTGTTTTGGTTCGGATGCTGATATAAGTCCACTGATTGGCATTCAGGCTCCATGTTTGCCTTTGTCTAGTTTGTCTGTGTGCGTGTCAGCCGAGCTACGAATGCTCTGATTCTTCTCTCGTCCGAGAAGATACGTATGCATAGGATGCGACATTCTAGCGAGCATGTGTTGTTTCCCCAGTCCGAACTACTTTGACTCTGATGTCTATGCCGGATAGACTAAGTAGGCCCAGGATGCGACATCCTGCCGAGTCAGCCTTGTCTGTTTTCTTGTGTCTCTTTCAGCCAGTGTGTGTGTGTGTTTGAGCAGTGTTTTAGCAACCATTTTCCTTCCTATTGTGCGTGGATCCCGTCGAGTACGACGGATGCGTAGGGGTGCTAATACCTTCCCTTCGCATAACCGACTCCCGATCCCATTCTCTTTGGTCGCGAGACCATGTCTTTTCCCAGGTTTACTCTGAGCGTTTCCTTTCCCTCTTTTGGGATAAATAACGCACGGTGGCGGCTCTGTTGTTCTTGTTTTCCCGCCGGTTTTTCGCGCGACGCTACAGGGGCCTTATCGCAACCCAACATTTTGTGGCGCTAGATATTTTTTAACCATTGTTGATGACTACTCGAGAGCGGTGTGGATTTATCTCATTGTTGAGAAAACAGAAGTCTCTAAATATCTTTGTCAATTCTTTGCAATGGTTGAGCGACAATTCAATAAACAAGTAAAGATTGTTCGTAGTGATAATGGGGCCGAATTTACTTGCATGAAAACATATTTTCGTGACAATGGTATAATTCACGAAACTTCATGTGTTGGGACACCACAACAAAATGGAAGAGTGGAGCGGAAGCATAGACATATTCTCAATGTTGCCCGTGCCTTGCGCTTTCAAGCTCGATTTCCAATTCAATTTTGGGGTGAATGTGCTCTTGTTGCGTGTTATTTGATCAATCGCACTCCTACAAGGAACTTGGATGGCAAGACTCCATTTGAACTCTTGTATGATAAACGTCCCTCTCTTGAGCACCTCTGTGTCATTGGTTGCCTAGCTTATGCGCATAATCAACATCATAAGGGTGATAAATTTGCTGCTAGAAGTCGAAAATGTGTATTTGTGGGCTATCCATATGGCACCAAGGGATGGCGTATGTATGATTTAGAGCTGGGCGTTTTCTTTAACTCAAGAGATGTTGTTTTCTGTGAAAATGAATTTCCTTTTGCTGCCGAAACTCCGTCTGAAAATGATCACATCTTGCCTGGTGCATCTTTCAGTAATGTTATTGAAGACGATTTTTCCAGCTTGTTCCTACTATACCCGTTGTCCCCTCAACTCCAGCAATTGAAACTGCAACATTACTTGATAAAGATGTGTCAAGTGTCACGCCACCTGTTTCAATTGAATCTCCTGCTGGATCTTCTTCATTTGACGCCCAAAATATGTCATCATTTGTTGAAACCAGTGAGGAACCACAGGTTGCAGACACTATCGAAAATTTGGGATGTGGTCATCGTATCAAATTGCCTTCTACCAAGTTGCAAGACTTTGTGACCAATACCATCACTAAGATATGCCCCTCAAATTGTTCTACTGCTTCGTCACGTCCCTCAGGTACACCTTATCCTTTAGCCAAGTATGTAAATTTTGCTAACTTTTCACCACGACACAGGAAATTTTTAGCCGCTGTTTCTGCAGCTACAGAACCTCAAAACTTTGTTGAAGCCGTCAAAAATATTCGATGGCGAGATGCCATGAAGCTGGAAATTGAAGCTCTTGAAAATAATGGCACTTGGACAGTAGAAACGCTTCCTCCAAATAAAAAGGCTATTGGTAGCAAATGGGTGTATCGAATTAAATATCATTCAGATGGAACTATCGAGCGTTATAAGGCAAGACTTGTTATTGTGGGGAACAACCAAGTTGAGGTGCTGGATTATCATGAAACCTTTGCACCAGTGGTGAAAATGGTAACTGTGAGAACATTTCTCGCTGTTGCGGCTGCCAAGCGCTGGGAACTTCACCACATGGATGTTCACAATGCTTTTTTACACGGTGAGCTTGATGAAGAAGTATATATGAAATTACCTCCCGGTTTCAAGCTCTCTACACCAAATCAAGTATGCCGCTTGCATAAATCTTTATATGGATTGAAACAGGCACCTCGATGTTGGTTTGCCAAACTCAAAAATGCTCTGCTACGGTATGGTTTTATACAATGCTACTCTGACTATTCTCTCTTTACTCTACATCATGACTATGTAGAGCTGTATGTGTTAGTCTATGTGGATGATCTTATCATTTCTGGAAACAACAACAAATCAATTGAGTCCTTTAAATCCTACTTGAACACATGCTTTCATATGAAAGATCTTGGCCCTTTAAAATATTTTCTTGGCCTTGAGGTGGCTCGCAACTCCAATGGGATTTTCTTGTGTCAAATGAAATATACACTTGATATCATCACCGAAGTTGGGTTGTTAGGAGCTAAACCCGTTGGTTTTCCCTTAGATCAGAATCATCATCTTCCCTTGGCCACTAGAACTCCTCTTTCTAATACGGATCGGTATCGAAGACTAGTAGGTCGTTTAGTCTACTTAACTATCACTAGACCAGAACTTTCTTACTCTGTTCATATGTTGGCTCAATTTATGCAAAAACCTTTAGAAGAGCACTGGAACGCAGCTCCCCGTGTCGTCCGTTATCTCAAGGAAAATCCTGGCCAAGGTATTCTTCTCCAAGCTGATTGTGATCTTCAAATTTATGCCTGGTGTGACTCGGATTGGGCAGGATGTCCTTTGACTAGGCGCTCTCTCACTGGATGGATTGTTTTCCTTGGGAATTCTCCTATCTCTTGGAAAACCAAGAAACAACATGTTGTCTCACGTTCCTCGGTTGAGGCGGAATATCGTTCCATGGCTACTACCACATGTGAGCTCAAATGGTTGAAAGCACTTTTGCTCTCTCTCGGTGTCCCCCAATCTCGCCCCATGAAGATATATTGTGACAGTCAATCAGCATTACATATAGCTGTCAATCCAGTCTTCCATGAGCGCACAAAACACATCGAAGTTGATTGTCACTTCTTACGTGATGAGCTTCTCAAAGGCAACATTTCAACTCACTATGTGTCCACTAATATTCAACTAGCTGATATATTTACTAAAGCATTGGGAAAACAACAGTTTGATTATTTTCTAAACAAGTTGGGCATCCACAATCTGCATGCTTCAACTTGAGGGGAGGTTTTAGGCAATTGATATCTTGCTGATAATTGTCAATAACATCATGAAGATATTCAATTATGTACCAGTTGTACATATATTCAATTTAGTATCTATAGCATCAATGTCCTTTAATATTAGGAAATTATTTTTGGAATGATTAGCTATTTCCATTCAATCTTGTAATTATATATAGCATATGAGGACTCAATGAAATAAATGACATTTTCCATCTCAGAACAATTCTGTTAAAAATAAATGGTGAGTGAATCAATAGCGAAAATTTGATAGTAGGTGATCCACCGAATCTTAAATTTGTCTCTAATATCATGTTAAGAAATATGATTTGAGTTTAATTCAATCTTACAAAACCGCCTTGTAGGGTGATGATTACCCCCTCTTATAAGACATATTCAGGTTATATATTATCTAATGTGGGACTCTTAACACAATATAATATCTATTTTATTTTAATCAACGATCGTCTTTATTTAGAGGCAAAATCCTTATTTTCAAATATCAAAGTTTCATTTTTCTTTCTTTCTTTATCTCTTGGGTTCTTTTTCCCTCTTTTTTATAATTATTTAATACAATTAAATTTATATGATTATCGTTCATTTTACAGTTAAGTAATTCATTTTAAATTTATATGTGTATCTAGATATATTTTATACCATATCAAAAATCAAATAAATTTACATTTGTGCATCTTACTAGTTTTTTAAAGGCTCAATCACAACATACAGTGTTTGTTGTCATAAAAATGTTCTCTACCAAAATAAAATTGTGACTCTACCGAGTTCAAAGAAAATTTAGACTTTTAAATTAATATTTTAAAAATCATACCAACTTGAATGGTTTAATTTGCCAATTTTGTGATTTGTTTGATTTTAGTTATCTTACAATCTCGTAAAATTATGACTATATCAATCTTTTTTTTAATAGGATGTACATTATAGAAGATGATTGGAACTATTATTATCATTTTTAGGTTTAGAATACGGGGTAAACGAATAGTTGATAAAGAATGAGTAATAACAAGACGCTTGAGTAAGATAAAATATGTATTGAATGATATTGAGTGACTCACAAGTTTTTTTAACGAAACTATGCGGTCTAAGAAGATGTCAGATGAATGAAAAAAAGCACTTAAGTACTAGTTTATAATAACAAGTGTGATATACAAAATTGTGCAGATTATATGGGGTAAACTTATGAATCATACCATGAAGTTATGGGAAATTGTAATTGAGTGAAGATAGAGAAAAATTATGAGGTCAACCATAGAAGTGATTTATCTACTATGATGTGTGGTGGAGAGGTATACAATGTGTTAATAAGATTAACACTTAATTTTCATAGACTTTGAGAAAAGTATGATAGATTGTCTAGAGAGATTTTATGAAGATTATTAGAGAATAAAGGGGTTATAATTCCATATAGCCGAGCTATCCAAACTATGCATTGGATGTCTATTAGTATGGAGATAGTGGATAGAAAGACATATGATTTTGCCATAAAATATGATTGCACCAAAGTTCAACCTTATGCCCTTACTTTTTAATTTCAATTTTGGATGTACTTACACAACTAATTCAAGATATTGCACCAAGATATATGTTTTTTTATGCAAATAATATAGTCCTATTTAGAGAGTCAAAGAAGGATTTAAATGAGAGATTTAAGACTCAGAGATAAGCCTTAAAAGTATATGGATTTTGCCTAAGTATAAGTAAGACGGAATATATGAATGTAAGTTTAGCAAAAGAATAAGTGTTTATAATGTTAAAAGTTGGAGATCATATCTCATCACTAGTTACATAATTTAAATATCTTAGGTCCATAGTATAAAACGATATAGAAATAGAATGAGACTTAAACCACCAAATTCAAGTTGATTGATTAAAATGGAGGAGACTCTCGAGTGTTTTATGTGACAAGAAAATATAACTCAAGCTTAAGGAAAACGTGTATCTGACAATTATAAGAACAAATATATTGTATGTGACCTAATGTTTGGCGTTAAATAACCAACAAAAAAAATAAAATAAGTGTGGTAAATATGCTTAGTTGGTTTATCTATACAAGATAAGATTAGAAATTACAATATTAGATAATGCGTTAGGATAATACCTATACTAAAAAATATGATATAAAATATGCTTAGGTGATTTAGGCATGTAGAGAGAAGACTTATGGATGTTGTTGTAAGGAAAGTAGATAAGATGAAAAGTACTCGGCGAACCAGAGGTAGAAGAAGACCTAGAAAAACTATTAAAGAAACAATTAAGGATTTCTAAATTAAAATTTTGGATAGAAACCTAGTCTTTGATATGACATTATAGTGTAACTTGATCTATGTAGTCGACCACATTCATTAAGAAAAAGTTTGGTTATTGTTGTGGTTGTCTAAAATTTTAAATATTATTAAATGATTTTTATTTAATTCAACTAAGACATAATCATAATTTAGAGTTTTTTCTACTTTGATTTTTTAAGTATGAATTTATCAATAAATTGTCTTGGAAGCTTAAAATTTTTAATTTGGCCTTTTAAAAATCTTCATTTTTATGTTTTTTTATGGGTTAGGGGTTACATAAGTCATTCTTGTGAATTCAAAATCATGTTCAAGCCAATAAGAATATAATAGTGGAGAAAATAACAATCACAATAAATAAATAAACAATATCAAACAATAGTAATGACCATATGTGTTAAGCAACCGTGCAATAAACCAAAGAACAAGATAAAAGAGAAAAAGAAACAAATATGCTTACATTTATTTATTCATTTCGATACAAAATTATCTACTTTAGAGAGAGAGAGAGAATTTATTTGATCTACTACAAATAAGTTGTTATATGAGTTATCGGGAAATTACAAAAAATTAGCTTCCAATGTTCTCGGTTTGAATCGTTAGCACCAATTTTGTTATTTTTCAGAATTGATATGAAAATAAACACATAAAGTAAATGACACAATGATATATCCTGGTTCCCTCACAGTCCGAGAGTACTTCAGTCCTCTCACTCCCTGTGAGAGATTTCACACTATGTCAGATCTTTGTACAAGTCTTCCACAAAGATTCATCCTACAATCTTATAACATGCAACACAATCAATAAGGACACTCCCTTATGATCTTTACATAGTTCAACAAGAGAACAATCCTCCCTTATTCACTCTCTTGCTTCCAACAATCCCGAAAAGCAAGGAAATCACAACAATCTGAATTTTTACAAGTGTTTGAAGTTGTATAACAATTTCTAGAATTTATCTTCTCTATCAAGTAGGCAATTCATAATATGTAACACAAGTGCTCAATGATTATAGTGTTGAAACTTTTAGAGATGAATGAAAATGTATGCAAAAAGTTTCAAATAAAAAGTTAAGTCACAAGACACTTATTTTTGAAAGTGAGAGAGTAATATGTTTGAATTGCTATGAAAGAGAGATGAGTTTCAAATTCTGAAATGCATGGTATATATAGTGCCTTGACACCTTTACAAAAGAGTACAAATACATGAATAGATGTCATGGTTCAAAAGGCATTTCAAAAATTCGTTTGGATCAGAAAATGAGTGAACCACTATCACTATTTTAGTGGTAACCGGTTACCAAAAAGAGCGTAACAGATTACACCTGAAACGGTACTCAAAAATTGAAAATTTTGAACGTGTAACCAGTTACCATAAATAATGTAACCGGTTACACCGGACACATTTTCAAAAATTAAGGTATTTTTACATTTTGAGTAAATGGTGAAAATTGTGGGGGTTTTAATGTTCTGTTACGTTGATTTCAAATGCCACAATTTACCGAGAAAAAAATGGTTAGCTTCAAAATCATTTTAAAAGATACATGAAAGGTTTAAGATGAATATGCATGATTTTTATGAGCAATTAAGATATATACTTGAATTATAATGCATATTCAATCTTCTTGATTATTCCATTAATTTTCCAAAGCTTTTTGATAATTTAACTTGATTGCTCTAGTCTTCAAGCTTTGACTTGTTTTTGTTGTTGATGTGTTTGTCTTCATAAAAACTATAACCAAGGACAAGAAGAAATATTCTTCACATTCTCCCCATTTTTTATGATGATAAACCATCCTTTGAAATTTAACTTGTTCATCAAATAGTTGCTTCAATATGTGACTTTTTAAAATGTTGAGTAGCAACTAGAATCTCCCCCTATCTTGTATATCCCCCCTTGATTTTGCAATTCAATGATTTATCCTCTGAAAGAATTATGAACAAGAACATATACAAGATCGACTATTTCTCCCCCTTTTGACGTTATAAAAAAGAAGACAAAGTAGAATAAAGTACAAATCAAAGTGATAACATATGAAGGATATATTTATAATTGAAAATTAATAGCACAAAATTAGACACTTATCTCCTTTAAGGATTTGATGTCAAAGTTGATATCAATGTTGATGCTTCTTAAAAATATATTTTCAATCAATGAATCTTTTAGAAACTACCATATCATATGATTTTGTGTCTTGAAGGACCAATCTTGATTTGACAATGCTTGCATATGACCTTCAAGTACCTACAAAACAATTAGTTACATCTAGGTACCCAATTTTCTTTGTGTCCTTTTGGGTTAGATACCTTCCTCACCACACATACTCACTACAAGGAATACCATAATATCTTATGTAGCAAACATTAATAGTATGGACTTTTGCTTTACAAAGGAAACAAGTAGGTCTAAAAATATGATTCTTATTATAAAACCTTTTATGATGATTTACAACATGTTCTTTCTTTGATTCTACATTGTTGAATTCATTTTCATATTTCATAATTATTTGGTTTAATTCAACAATTTTAGACTCAAGAGATGAACAATTATTGCATGTTGAATTTTTAAGTAAGTCAAACTCAACTTGAGTGTTATTAGCCTTACTTTCTAGATTTAAAATAGTTTTCTTTTGACTTGAACATTTTCTAGAAATTTTCAAAATTTCATCATGTAATTCATAAAAAATACTTTGTAATTCATCATAAGATGAAATATCACCAGTTTCGGAATCACTAACCTCATGTTCTTCATCACTTGAATGATGTGAGACCATTAATGCCTTGCATGTATGATCTTCATCTGAAGATGAACTCATCTCATTGCCATCCTATGCTACATATGCTTTCTTTTCCTTTTTATGATTCTTGTTTTTGAATTTTTCTTTCTTTTCAAGTGCATGATATTCACTCTTGACATGCCCCCTTTTTCCACATTCAAAACATGTAACTCTCCTTGCTAGTACTTCTTTGTGAATGATCTCCTTTTTCCTTTCTTTTCTCAAGAACTTTTCAAACTTTTTAATTATATCATCATCGTCATTGGTGGATTCCTCCTCTTGATTTCTATCATGAAATTTGACCTTTGTCTTTAATAGAGCATCTTTTGAATCTTTTACTTGTATTTCATGTTGCTCTAATCTTTCAAGTTCTATTTCATGCTCTTGAAGTTTTCCGAACAAGGAAGCAGACGTCATGGTAAAAAGGCTCTTCTTTTCTCATATTGATGTCACCTTTGGTTGCCATTCCCTGGTTAAAGACCTAAGAACTTTACGATTTAATTCATCATTAGAAAAGGTCTTACCGAGAGCAATCAGGTGATTGGTTAAGTTAACAAATCTCTTTTGTAGAGCAAGGATTGATTCTCTTAAATGCATTCTGAATAACTCGTACTCTTGATTCAACGTATTCAGTCTTGATCTCTTTACTTCAGTGGTTCCTTCATGAGTTTCCACCAATGTGTCCCATATTTGTTTTACCGTTGTACATTAATAGACACGAAATAATCCATCAATGCTAAGTGCACTTTGAAGTATGTTGATTGCTTCCTTGTTATATAGTACATTCTTCTTATCATCTTCATGCAATGAAATTTTAATCTTTGTTCTCTCAGTACCATCGACAACAATAGTAGGAAAAAATGGACCATTTTGTACAACATCCCATATATCTTCTCCCTGTGCTTATATATGAGCCTTCATGCGAATTTTCTAAAAATAGAAGTATTCATCATAAAACAATGGAGGCTTATTATTGCTGCCACCATCTCTAAACACGGGGTTCACGGAAGCCATTATGGATCACAAGAGAAAATTACTTGAATCTTCTCTGATACCAATTGTAATTTTATGTGTGGTCTCTAAGAGGGGGGTGAATTGGATTTATTGGACTTTTCTCGGTTTGAATCGTTAGCACTAGTTTTGTTATTTTTCAGAATTGATATGAAAGTAAATATGCTAAAAAATAAATGCATAAAGAAATGACACAATGATATATCATGGTTCTCCTCATAATCCGAGAGTACTCCAGTCCCTTCTCTCCCTTTGAAAGATTTTCTACTATGTCAGATCTTTGTACAAATTTTCCACCAAGACCTATCATACAATCTTCTAACACAAGCAACACAATCAATAAGGGCAATCCCCTTATGATCTTTACAAAGTGAAATAAGAGAACAATCCTCCCTTACACTCTCTTTCTTCCAACAATCTCGGATAGCAAGGAAATCACAACAATCTGAATTTTTACAAGTGTCTGAAGTTATATAACAATGTATATCAATTCCTATAATTGATGTTCTCTATCAAGTAGGCAATTCACAGTATGTTACAAAAGTTGACAATGATTATAGTGTTGAAACAAAAAGTTTCAAACAAAAAGTTAAGTCATAAGACACTTGTTTTTGAAAGTGATAGAGTAATGTGTTTGACTTGCTATGAAAGAGAGATGAGTTTCAAATTCTGAAATGCATGGTATATATAGCGTCTTAACACATTTCTGAAAGAGTACAAATGCATGAATAGATGTCATGGTTCAAAAGGCATTTCAAAAATTCGTTTGGATCAGAAAATGAGTGAACCACTGTCACTGCTTTAGTGGTAACCGGTTACCAAAATGAGCGTAATCGATTACACCTGAAATGGTACTCAAAAATTGAAATTTTCGAACATGTAACCAGTTACCATAAATAGTATAACCGGTTACACCTGACACATTTTTAAAAATTAAGGTATTTTTACATTTTGAGTAAATGGTGAAATTTGTGGCAGTTTTAAAGTTCTCTTACGTCGGTTTCAAATGCCACAATTTACCAAAAACAGAATGATTAGTTCAAAATCATTTTAAAAGATGCATGAAAGGTTTAATATGAATATGAATGATTTTCTTAGAAATTAAGATATATTTACTTGAATTGTAATGCATATTCAATCATCTTGATTATTCCATTATTTTTCCAAAACTTTTTTATAATTTGAACTTGATTGCTCTAGTCTTCAAGCTTTTACTTCTTCTTTTTGCTGATGTTTTTGTCTTCATCAAAATTATAACCAAGGATAAGAAAAACCCTTCTTCATAAATGACCTCAATTTCCCTCATCTTGGTTATTTCCTTGGTTCTAATGAATAATTAGATCACGACCAACGTGGTGTATTCCTTACCACAAATTAATAAAAGTATCCTTAAAATGTTTAAATGATTTAGATAATGAATTCAAAAAGGGTTGAGGTTTGACCTCATCGTGAAACTTCTCCTCAATAGTTAGCAAGTCATCAATGATTTTGTTAAAATTTATCAGTGACTCCATAATAGACTTAGACTCCACCATCATAAATTAGTAAAGTTTTTGTTTCAAGCACATTCTATGTACCAATAACTTGGTCATATACATGATTCGAACTTCATTCACATATCTGTTGTGATATTCTTCCTTGCGACTTTCCTTAACACTTTCATCTCTAACACATAGAATAATGACACTCATTGTCTTGCATGTCATCATTGTCTTCTCTACTCATTCCAAATTTACCTGAATTAATCTCATACCCTCAACTCATCCACACATTTATAAATATGTATCTCGTGTATTTTTATGATCACAATCTTAAGAACTTTGAGAGTTAAAGACTGACAGAAGAATTTGGGAATGCTAGCGGTAATCTTAAAGAGGTAAGAGTAAAGTCTTAAAAGTGTTGTTCTTAGAATTTGGTAAATCCCTGTGATATTCAAAGGCTACTGAAAAACACTTATAAATAACTTGGACTTCTATGATTCATATAGTTAGAGAGAATGAAAAATATTTGAGTAGAAGATAGGATTTGTTCTTAGGAACATGAATGACTATTTTCTTGTCAATCATTTATAATCTTTTATAACAATTCTTGAAAATATAGTGAATCAAAGAGCTTCTCTCTCATTAGAGTAGATCATTTGATCAAATTGAATAAACAAATCATTATGTTTATTGTCTTTACTTTATCTTCTTGTGTCAAGTTAAATTGATATGTTTTTGCATAGAGAGTTATTTTAACTCGAGACCATTTATTTTAGTTGTTATTGTTTTTTATCTCTATCTTAAACCTTTGAATTTAAAAAGAAAAAAAGAAAAAAAACATTGATTTCTTTTATGAGGACATTTTTTCATCTACTATGAACAAATTGTTATAAGTTACAAAAATAGTTACAAGAAATGACCTTCCTATATTCTCCGATAACAAATCCTAATTTCTACTTCTTTCTCTTTTTACTCAACCCAAAAGAAACTAAAAGAAGACAAGAGAGAAAATTTAGCTCATTTATCTAATAAAATCTAGCGAATAAGAATCTCTCCCTAAAACTCTCTACCTTTAAATCCAAAGACTAAAGTAAAATCCACGCGCGTCCCGAGCAATTAAAAAAGAAGGAAAAATAAATAAAATCCATTTCAAAAAGCCACGCAAAACACGCGCAAACACAACACACCGGTCATCATCTCGCGCGGCGCAAATTCAACTCCTTCAATGGAAAACCTCCCGTCTCCGCTGGTGGTAGAAATCCTAACCCGCCTGAAAGACTCCTCCGATCTAGCACGATGCAGAGCCGTTTCAACCACGTTAAACCAAGCCTCCAACGAAGTCCGCTCGTTAACCCTACACTGTTCCATGTCTCGTTACCTCAAATCCCGATCACCGGAAACCAAGCACCTCGTCACGCCTTTCAAGACGGTTTTGAAGAACCTCGTTCACCGATCCCGGGATTTCGAGTCTGTGTCTATCGGCGTTGATCGATCGCTCGGTGGTATCTCGTTTGATGATGTTGAAGATGAGTCTGATGATCTTCACCTCACCGAGTTCAATTTCATTCTTGATTGGCTTCCGTGTCTTTCTCGGTCTATCAAGTCGCTGTCGGTTTCTGATTTCTGGGTTCAATCTTGTTGGAGACGATCCAAAGCGTTATCCCTCATTTCTTCCACTTGTTAGCTTCTCAATTCTCAATTATTATTATTTTTCTTCTATTTATGGTCTAATAATCAAGGTTTTAAATTCCCATTGCATTCCAATTTGCTAAAAATAAAATAAAAATGTTAAATTGCATGCATCAGTTTAGGCTGAAAATTGGTTAGTCCTTACATGTAATCACAAGTGTACCTGTCTATTTCAGACAAGTTTTCCAGAGGTGTCTATGCTGTAGAACTCATGTTAGTCTGCATGTATCCTAGTGTGCCGCATTTCATGAGATAAGACTTAAAAATGTGTTTAGAAGTGGTTGGTAATTTCATAAACTAATTAGTTAAATACCGTGATCCAATCACAATTGCGATCGAGAACAAAATTTAAATAATGGTCATTGTATTGATTGCAGTCGTGTGTCGCAATCAAATACAACTAATGTTGATTTAGTCACAATCATGGCTGTGCGGTTTCGGCACATTATGTTTTGTTGTGGTGTTGGGAAGATAAAAAGCTATAATGTTGCGACCAACATCGTTATTGCACGTGCCTTGTTTAAAATCATGGCCAAGACATCAAAAATGCCTTTGTTTAAAATCATGTCCAAGACATCAAAAACCTTGATATTGTGGCCACTATCGCATTCCCAAATCTTATTTAAAATCTTGTGGCTAGTAATTTTGATTCCTTTGTGTTGCAGGTTATGGTCTGGTGCAATTGGTGATTAGGAATGCTTGGTTAGCTGTGGATGGTTTGTGTTTGATGCCCACATTGACCAATCTGACTCTTGAGTTTGTAAGATTGGATGACGAGGACTTGAACATGATCAATACTTGTTTCCCTAATCTTACGCAACTTAATCTTATTGGAGTTGGGGGATTTAAAGAGCCCTCGATTAATCTCTCGCGTCTTCAGATTTGTCAATGGTCAGTTTCCAATGCTCCTCTTTCTTTGACTATATGTGCACCGAGTCTTGTTGATTTCCATCTCAAGTGTATCAAGCCTAAGTTGATTTTCCTCGACGCACCTTCCTTGTCCAATTTCAATCTCTCTCTTGAGAATACGGATGAGTTAGTATTGAAAAATTGTGGTAACATACAATGCCTTCAGCTTGAGGTGGAATGCCTCTCTCTTGGTTTCATTTTAAGCATGTTTCGCCGCTACCATTGCATAGTGGTAGAGAGACTTAACTTAGATTTTGTGAGAAGAACACAGATAGTTATAGGGGTTGAAGTTGATCAAGTGGAGTTTGGCTTTGATATATTGTTGAATTATTTCCCAAACATAAGATATCTTAGTTTAGGTTCTGGGGCTTGGCATGCAATGGAGAGTTCTTTCCGAAGTGGAAGTTTTGAAAATGCGACTGGGATGAAAACATTGAAAGAGCTTATTGCACATATTGTGGTACTTGAAATTGAATTTACACTTGCATTTATTTTCTCTATTTTGGATAAATGCACCCAATTGGGAGATATTTCTATGCTCATCCACAGCGATGTTGATCCCTGTGTTGCTGGAAACCTCATCTCCACATGCAGAAGCAAGTTTCCTGGAGTGAGGTGGAGATGGGGAATATGGAAAGAAGGAATCAAGGATACTTGGGTTTCTGATGGCATCTAGATTGTGTTACTGTTAGGATTAGGACTTTGAGAGATTTTTAATAAATTGTGTTGAAGCAGCTTTTTGGATGGAGTAAGAGTAACCTTCAGATAGTGTATAATATCAGTAGTTAACTGTCTTGTGGATAGTTTTTTTTCCCTTCCACTTTTTGTATATTCTTTGTATATATAATATATGTATATTAGATCTTTGAACGGGTCATGATCACCGCTCACTTGTTCTGAGCATATGTATATTTTTGGATACTATTGTAACAAAAATCTATATTTTTAAGCACGCTTTTTTTCTTATTCAATTTGTTCATTTAAAGCTATTGCTCAATTCATTCAACAGAAGGATGTTATAAATGACATGGGGCCGAGGGAGTCTATTACAAAAGGGTATTGCCTATCCCACCTTAAGTTCCACCATAAATGGTGGAAAGTATCTTATGAAAATTTAAAAAATACTCATTTAATTTCGAAAATGTAGTTTTGGATGTATCTCGAGTCTCGTTAAAACATGCCCTATCTGAGTCACACTCAATTTTTTTTTCAAAATTTAGTCTAGAGATACATCTTCAATGTACACTCCAAATGTACACTCCATGCATTCTTCACTGAAACACTCTTTTTTATCGTAAATTGATCAGAAGAGAAACACTCTTTTTTGTCGTAAATTGATCTGGAGAGATGCACATTCTTTTTTGACATAAATTGATCTGGAGATGCATCTCTGTATTCACACCAGACAAAAGTTGGATATATATTTTCGTATTCACACCAGACAGTAATTTTTTACTTTGTCTTAGAGATGCACTGCCGAAACTGGCGATGTATTATAGTTATACTATCGTATTCAATTTTATATAAATTAAACCATACATTTTCGGAATAATATGCAAATGCCATATATAAAATCATAAATCCCGAGTACACAATAATGACAATAAAATTCAATCGATAGTAGTGCTCATAATACAAATACTATATATTACTCATATGACAGACTCAAACCCTATTGTTTCTACGCTGCCTAATGTCCTGTAGTGTCTCTCGTGCCTCCCCTATAATGACATTTAAAACATCTTTCCCCTCAGTGTCATCCGGAAAGGGTCTTTGATCTATATCCTCCTACCTAAGTTCTATGGTACGACAACATCTATGCAACACATCAACAACATGATCTGTCCTAACTTACTCTCCTTCTAGGATCTTCTGATGAGCTGACCTAGGTGGATCTCCCTAAGCATCCAGTGTCATATAAGGATGTGACATTTTGAAATACTACTGGATGTAGTCGTGTGCAACATTCAAGTCGGTAGGAGCTATGATACTCTGTGTCTCATTCAGTACTAGATGATTAAGGTAATCATCATACATGACACCCATATTCCTACGTGTAATAGAGGGAGGAATAGACTTAGAAGGGCCTCTGGGAATAAATTGCATGTAGTCGAACTGATGAATGACGCACCCAGGCAGGTGTGAAAACATCGTATGTAGACCGCAGGTCAACCATCAAGAGTAGAAGGCTATGTCGTCAAAGGGACGCGTCTCACGGTGATCGATGTATGCTTGGAAGTGTATATCCTCTGCTACCAAGCGGTCAAGATACACTTTGTATGACTTCGTCACCTGATTCCTTTTGAGCGGAATGAATGCAGAAGCATGTGGCATCTCCCCAATGTAGGTCTTAGCACATGACCAGCCAGATATGGGTGGAAAGTGTTGGAGGATCCAAACCTGAAAATAGTACATATAAATCATTAGTAACGGTGTAGTAAAAGTGTTATGAAAATGACACACAAACACTAAAAGATGCAGAAATATTATTGTCAATAATGTGATGTTGTCAGTCATCTGTTTCGTCTTCCACATACAATTTTAAGCTAACTTGGAATACATGTAGACCAAACAAGCGACCCCTAGTTGTACTCATGGATCTGCTCTAAGTGAGCAAAGTATATCAGATAGACCACATCCATATAAGTAACATTTTTGTCCACAAAAATGGACATGTAAATCAAATACAACAAGTATGCTCTCAAAGTATGATCTATGTTACGCAACCTACTCTTCATCACCAGCGGCCTACTCTGTATCATGCAATTGTTGTCTATACAAACTCTCCAAGAATCAAAACCTAGCATGAGCCCGTCATGCGACTTCTAACTCCTTCAGGGTATCCCCTAGGTCATCTCCTAGATAGTCTACCATCATCTTCAGCGTGTCATTCTCTATTAATCCTATTATGGTCTAACAGTATCCCCTTGATCGGAAGATGCGGTGGACACAAGACATCGTCCAATGTGATAGACATATCATCATATGAAGAATGAAAAGATGAAGTCTCTGAGTGGCATCTCTTTACAAACGCATATAATGGTTAACCGTAACATAACTGATCATACACAAGTCTCTCAGCCTAGATAACAACATCACATCTTGAAACCATTGCTCATCAGGTTGCAGCAGACTAGTAATCTTCAAGCCATGGTTGATGTATTTTAAAGCATCAGGGTTCTGCAGAAAAATAAATCATTTTCAGAAACTTCGAATATTATAACAAACAAGTTTTTCAAAGAATGTATACAATTAAATTTCACCTTTTCATCTCAGCATGTCTGGCGACATGGTCCGGGTATAAAGGCAGCAACAATAAGTCAGACGTGCCTGCTCCAAACCCCTTGGTGCATGTTATGTCTTGGGTGCTTGAGGAGCCACGAGTTCCTGAGTAGGTAACACTTGTGTCTTATGGGAAGATGAAGCGGAGATGCACGGGCCCCATAACTTGATGCCTCCACATCAACCGAGCTAGAAACAACATGTGTATGTGATGATTGAGTTCTTTCCCTCCAAACCTATGCATGTTATGTCACTCTTATGTGCCTCAATTTATCTTGCTTATCATTCATAATGCTTATAAGTAAACCACACAAGTATTATACAAATGAAACACAATGAGATTAATCCAAACAATCCATAGTGATAAATTTTGGGGATGCATCTAAGGATTATGAAAATCAAAACGTTGCAAAATTCTGAAGATGCATCTCGTAATGTTCTGCAACTCTGATGAACAACAATGGTGGAAATGCAGTCCATTCCAACATCCAAAATAATATATTTATCATTTAAACTACCTATCAAACACATTACTCATTTAAATAACATATATAAACTACATATTTACATAAGCTAATGCTAAATTACTACTCCCTCTGTTCCTTTTTAAGTGTCATTTTTGTATAAATTTTTTGTTTCTTTTTAACTGTCATTTTCAAAGTTCAAGATAACATTAATTGTAGTTTTGTCAAAATTGTCCCTAATTATTTATTAGAGAGAGAGAGAGGGAGAGAGAGAGAGAGAGAGAGAGAGAGAGAGAGAAAGTTAAATATATAAATAAAAAGATATGGGTGTTATAGGTAAAAAATAATTATTACTTGAAAAGTAGTGAACTTGATTAACTTCATTGGTATGCGTAAAAAATCAAAAAACGACAATTAAAAAGGAACGGGGGAGTACAAACATATATAGAAATTTAAAAAGTAAAAAAATAAAAAACTTATCAAATGTGAGTTTAGTTTGATGTTTAGTGAACTCTTTTGATGGATTAGATGACGGAAGAAGCTTTGAAGTGAGTTGAATGTGTTTGAGAGAATGTGAGTTGAGAGAGTTTGAGACTTCAGAATTGTGTTTTGAGAGAGTATTTTGAGAAGTGAGGAAGGAGAAAGGTTTGACGCCTTTTTGATTAAAACTGCGTCTGAAGATGCATCTTCGTAGGCTACACGAAGATGCATTTCCGTAAAAAAAATTGGCATTGCCTTAGCCTAATTTAGGAATTAATTTGTTTGGAGTGCGTCCGGAGATGCATTTCCGAATTCTAGGGGTAATTTTAGTTTTTCACTAAGGTGCGGAAACAATGCTTATGGTACCTTAAGCAATTCCCTTACAAAATCTTAGTAGAACGAGGAGTTTCATGGTCTTAAAGCTAATTTTTTTTTAAAAAGACTTTAAAAGATACCAGACTGGACTTCCTTAGCCATTTAAGGCGAGTGAAAATTTTACCTGACATTCATTTCTTTGTAACTTGCACTTTTGATTAGTATTATTTTTACAATAATACCCCTATATCAATTTTTGACAGTTAATATTGGATTTTAAAAGTCTATGATTTATACTAGATTATTGAAAAAAGCGATATAAAATATATGATATTATACCAGATTTTAAAAAAACGATATAAAATCATTTATATCAGACTTTTGAAAAAATTGGTATAAAAGTATATTCGTTTTCAAAATTTATGATTTTATATCAGATATTTAAAAAAACGGTATAAAATCATATTTTCTTATATCAAATTTTTCAAATATCCGGTATAAATCATAAATTTTTGAAAACAAATCATGATTTTATATTATAAAAATTCAAACAGATGAAAAACTACAAAATATACCATATTTATCAAAGAATTCGATAGTATTAACTTCGTTTTTCAAAATAATTATTAAAAAAAAAGTCTACCGAATTTCTTAAAAAATTTGGTGCACCCTTACATTTCATACTCATTATTTCAAAAATCTGGTATAAAACCAAGGATTTCGCAAAATTTAGTATTTTATACTGGATATTTGGAAAATTCGGTATAAAATCACATACTTTCTCAAAATTAATGATTTTATACCAGATGTTTCGAAAATGTCAGTAAAAATGCATACCTAATTTTTGGTATGGCCTATCGGATATTTTGCATATGAGAGTAAAACTTTCAACATGTAATTAATGAAAAAATAAGAGGGGCATTTTGGATATACGAAAATTATAGCGGGTGTTTGTAACACCCCAATTTTGAGTTATTGTTTTAATTGATTTATTTATATTTTAATTTAATTATTATATGTGATAATTGAATTAATTTGGGTGATGGGAGTGTGTGACCTTGAGATGAGAGTGTAGGAGTAATTAGAGATTGGGAGAACTGAGCTAAAATTATTAGGAATTATTTTAGTAATTAAAATAATAATATTTTATTTTAATTTAATTAATTAAATGGAAAATAAGAGTTTGAGATTGAATTGAGAATTATGAAAAATGGAGGGGGGAAGGAGTGAGAGTGTTAGTAAGTGAGACGTGAGTTTATAATTTTAACTAGATTACCTTAATTGTATAAATTGGGAGATAATCCAGGTTTAGGGGAGAATTCCAAACAGTACGTGACAATAAAATTAGAGAGGAAGAGGTTAAAAGACTAAGAAGAGAGGGAAAGCTTAGAACTTCGAGGAATTAGAGGTTAAAAATTGGATTTTTCATTGGTGCTAGAATAACCAGGTAGGGGGAGGGAAGTTTCTTCATAAATGAGCATAATACATGAAGGGTATAATGAGGAGTCTTTAACCTCCAATAGGATTGTTGGATTTTTGTTTGAACTTTGTAATTTGGTGATGAATTGATATTATATGATGATGTTGATGATGAAATTTGTGTACTATTATGTGTGACAATTATATTTATGTTTGCTTTGAAACTCCTCCATTATTGTGTTGAAAAACTTTGGAAAGATAACTTGAAAATCTTGAAAAGTGTGATTTTGTTTATGCCAAACTTTGATATATTGTGAATTTGTTGTTTTAATCATTGAATAATTGTAGTATGTCAAATTCTGAGATTGAGGGTTTTTACAGAATCGAAATCGAAGGTTCGGAAGACCTCCAACGGTGAAAAATAAGTCTAGACTATTTTTAGAGCATGTAATCGGTTAACCACTAAGTGTAACGAGTTACCACTGTTTCAGGTGGAAAATTGCAAAATTAAAAATGACGTAACTTGAGCTTGGTAACTCCGTTTGAGACGCAATTTGATATATTGGAAAGCTAACGAGAAGCGATATCCCATGGTGATGGTTTAAGAGTTTAATTATGTAATTATGGTGAATGGAGATGAAATCGTATGAATACATGTGATGTGTTGTCATTATAAAAGTGAAATAATCATGAATCAATGGTGTTGTTCGATAATGTTGAGTGCTAACCCTACTAATTATGTGAAGGTGTGAAAAACACAAGAAATGAGGGTTTGAATTGGGTTTTACAAGCAAAATCTTTTTCCAAAACAAGAACACCACTAACAAGTTAATAACAAAGAGATAAAAACACAAGTATTTTTATCCTGGTTCGCTTGAAACTCAAAGCTAATCCAGTCCATCCGCAAAGGTGGTTTTGCCTTATACACAAGTACTTAATCCACTATAATCAACAAATTATAACAAACACAAAGAATAACCTGCTTTGTCTTCTCAAGGATCCATCTAAACCTTGGTCTTCTTAAGGATTCACAAAGAACAACCTTCATTGTCTTCTAAAGGATAACCTCCTTAAGGACGATTAACCTTGGCTTGTGCTATAGAAAATCCAAAGACTACAAGCTACTGGGTTATTGTGATGTTGATTATGCTGGAGACTAACTTGAGAGGAAAACCACTATTAGAAGCTGTCAATTTCTGGGAGATAATCTGATCTCATAGTTCAGTAAAAGGCAATCAACAATAGCACTTTCAACTGCTGAAGCTGAATATATAGCAACCTCTAGATGCAACACTCAAATGCTCTGGATGAAAAGTCAGCTAGAAGATTTCCAGATATATAAGAGTAACATTCATATACTATATGATAATACTTATGCTATTTATTTATCTAAGAATCTCATTCTACATTCTATAGCAAAACATATAGAGATAAAACATCACTTTTTACGTGACTATGTTCAGAAGGATATTTTAAATCAAAAGTTTACTGATACAAACCGTCAATAGGCTTATATCTTTACAAAACCCCATTGTTGAAGATAGGTTTGTTTTCATTCTGAAATTTTTAAAAAGGGACTTATGTCCAGAATGAAAAAGATGTTTTTCTCAGAAGGTTTATCTCTCAGAATGACAAAATGAGACTTTGAGATTTGTTGATAGTTCTGAACATGTGAGACTTATGAAGTGAGAAGAATTCATAAGTTCAGATGTATCCAGTCAAAGTTTATCTAGTTAAACAAATTTGCGTCATGGATACTAAACAGTTTCATTAATAGCTGTCAAATAGTTTTAAGACAACTGTCTTAGAAAACTAAATTGTTTCTGATCAGATGATGTGGCACGTTGGGTGAATAAACCTTGGGATTAGGTAAAATCTTTCACGCTTTACCCCCTTGTCAGAATTTTTGCAGTTTGCTTTTTGTTTGTCATGATTGCAAAAACTTCTATTGAAAATCACTCCACTCACTTCACACACTTTCGCTACTCTCACAACCTAAATGTTCACTCTTTGAGCCAATATTCTCTGCAAACCCTAAAAACCTCTTTGCTCTTAAACAATGGCTTATACTCAACAAACTTCTCAACAGACTCAAGATCAACAACAAGCTCAACAATAAGGGGTTACTACTACTCAAAGTACTGGATATGGTTCTTCTTCATCATCGCAACTACCATAATAACTTCCTCATCTGCTTCAGGTTGTTACATCAAGATCTTCCTCATACTGAATATGCTTATGATGTCCCTGAGATTACCTTGAACATCTCTGCAGATAAACTGGAAGTTTTGAGAGAACTTCTTGTTGATTTTAATAATTTGAAAGACAATGGGATTAACCTTCTTTCTGCTGTCAGATTTCAAGGTTGGGATAATTTCTTCAATTGTCTTCAAGGCCTAATTTACTTCAATCTGGTGAAAGATTTCTAGATTCATGCTAAATCTTCTTCGTTCCAAGTTACATCTTTCGTGTTTGGAAAGAAGATTGTGATATCTGAGAAGCTTATTTGCAAACTCATAGATCATGATAGGTCTGGAATAAGATGTGAACAAATGGTGGAAAAGGATTCAAATATTACTAAGATGTATAAAGTGATTTTCTCCTCTGGAAAACACTATAGCAAAATCAAGGATTTGCTTCCTTATTTGAAGGTTTGGGCTAGGATACTTCTTGGATGCGTGAATCCCAGACCAACAACTAACTTCTATGACTACATAAACAGTGATCAACAATATATCCTTTACTGAATTGAATATGGGAAGAAGGTGAATCTTCCTGCTCTTTTGTTTCAGAATCTAAGGGATACTGTGAGAGACACCAAAAATGGTAGAAAAAGAACCAAGAGCTACATTCTTTTAGGTAGGCTGATCTCAGACATTCTGATGGAAATCAAGTTGATTGGCTCTCTAACATATGACCAGTTTATAAAAGGCATGAAATCTACTTCTGGAACATAGCTCAACGCCACTGGTCTAAAGAATATGAAGATTATTATTAAGTTGATAAGTCCTCCTATTGAAGTGTCCAAGGAAGAGATATGCAACAAAAGGATACATTTGAATGATTTTCCTATCTTCTTAAAGCCATATTCTCAGGATTATATGGTTAGGTTTCTGGAGAAGTGTCACACTGATGCTCTTCTGGCAGCTTTTGAAGCTATTTCATAAAAGAAGAAGAGGAAAACATCTAAGAAGACTTCTGAAAGGATGACTAAGAAGATTAAGGCTTCTAGAGAGCATCAAGAGACTTTTGCAGAAGAACCAAAAGCTTTTAGAGCTACTTCTGTTGGAACTTCTGTTCATTCTGATATTCGCCTAATTACCATTGTTAATAGTTCATCCATTCTACCCCCCATTATCACTTCATCCATCCCAACCACACTTCCATACATTGTTCCATTTGTTATGGAACCCATGCCTGTTGGTGTAAGCCCTAAAGGCCAATACTTTTGGTACTTGTATCGAATTATTTATTAATAATAAAAGGTTTTTTCTTTATTATGTTTGTTTAATAAAGTCCCTAGAATAGATAGTCCGTTTAATTTATCAAGTGTGACTTAATCATGAGATCATATTAAACATAAGGACACTATTCTTAAAGTATCCGTAGTCGAGCTTTATTGTGAAGTGGGATAACATTAAAGCATTAAGACTATTATGTATATAGATTGATGATCACATCTCATGGATCATGGATAATGAGTTATCAAGTCTTAAACATAGGTATGAATATTAAGAGTAATATTTATATTGGATTGACCTGCTATGAGAATACTATATAGAATGTTATGCAAAGTGTCATAAGTTATTCTCATGGTGATAATGGTGTATACCACCCTTCTACTTGAAACCACTGTGGATCCTAGATGTAGAGTCGAGTGCCTTATTGCTGATCAAACATTGTCCGTAATTAGATGACCATAAAGACAGTTGATGGGTACTCCACGAAGCATGCTAAGGGACATGAGTGACCTAGATGGAATTTTCCCATCCTGCGTAACAGGATAAATGTCTATGGGCCTAATATTGAATTGGACAAGGATGACACGATCTATGCCTTGTGTTCAATATAGACATAAGGGAAAAAGGGTAATTATACACATAATTATTATCACAAAAGGATTTGTCATATCACATGACATTTTTGTGTCTTGGGTAGCAGTGATGTGTTGCTAGATATCGCTCACTGTTTATTATGTTAAATACGTGATTTAATATAATTGCCAATGCCGCGAAAACCTACAGGGTCACACACAAAAGGACGGATTGATGAGAGATAGAGTAACTTAGAAATACCGTAATGTACGGTGCACTTAAGTGAATTATAGAACATCGTAAGGTACTGATCGGTCACCATTTGCATTGAATTCCCACCATTAATCCAACGTATTTTCATCACTTTGGTAAGATTTATGTTTGTTTATAGTTGTTTCAGAGTCATTTATCATGTTTTGTTAGTTTGGTATCGCATTTCATTTTATTACATGTTTATGTCAAAAAGGTCTCTTTTACGCTTCGTTTTGGTAGTGTTATTGTTACAGGCCGTTGCACAGGTTTAAAAGCACTAATAGTGGAGTTGGGGATACTCAGAAAGGCAAAATTATGAAAATACAGCAGTTCAACACGGGCACCCGTGTGCCACAACACTGTCTGTGTTGTTGGTCAGGCAAAGCAAGCTTGGAGAGGAAAAAACAGAGAGTAACACGGGCACCCGTGTGGTGACACACGACCGTGTTATTTAAAACAGTGCATTAACACGGGCACCCGTGTGTAGGAACACGACCTGTGTTGTTACCTCTGTAGCTTGCTTTAAAAATCACAACTTTTGAAGAGCAACACGGGCACCCGTGTGTATACACACTGCCCGTGTGAATCAACACGGTCACCCGTGTGTGTACACACTGCCCGTGTTGATGAGCGCGGCTGAGAAATTTCACTTTTTGTTGTGTGGATCTGCCTGGTTCATTAGGGGTAGTTTGGACTTTTTGCTGGGAAAAATCCATTGGAGGCTATTAGAAGACTTTGGAGAGAGAGGGAAAATACTTTTTGACGTACGAAAAGAAAGATTGCACCGGAGAAGATAGCTACTACGGAGGATTCGAAGACGACGAGATTCAAGGGCATCACCCATTGAAGATCAAAATCTCCTAATTCTTTGTAATGTTAATTTCCATACTATGATTTCGTTTAATACTATGAAAGGCTAAACCCCCAATGCTAGGGGTGGTCCTGATTTGATATGATGTTATGAATTCTAACTATGGATTTCCTTATTACTATGTTACGAATTTCAATTCAATTGTGTGATGTGCTTATGCTGTTGTATCGGACAAATACAATTAGATCTATGACTATCAATGACAGGATTGTGATTGTTAGGGTTTTCACACTATTGGGTTTATAATTGCAGCACCTAGGACTAGGAACTTTTGTAAATCACCGTGAACCTTGATATTGTTTATGATTAAAACCAATGATTAATTGAATGGATATTTGAGTAAGAATTGGTAGTTTAATAGTTTCTTCCTTAAGGACTTAAGGAAGAACATTCTGAGGTTAGGTGATTGAATGTTTCATGTGTATTAAGGAAATCTTGACTGAATTCATAACTAGTTAAATCAACCACTTACCCTAGCATATTTTATCTTAATCAATTATTTCTATTATCTTTTTGTGTTTATTGTTATAAACTCCCAAACCAACCAAACCATTATCTTTTTGTTCAAATAGAATCAAAGTAAAATAAGTATTTCCTACGCAATCCCTGAGATCGATACTTGGAAATAAAACTCCTTATTACTACATCGGTAAAAATAGTACACTTGCTATTTTTCCGACCAAGTTTTTGGCGCCGTTGCTGGGGATTGCCAAAATACCTATTTTAATTTTTATTCTATTGAAATTTTGTTGCTCGTCAACCAAAATTTTACTTGTGACAATCTTGTTATTCGAGTCTAATATTTGTCTAACTAGTGTATGCGAGGTAAGGCCTCAGCGGATTTTTCTTTTGACGCAGATCCAGAAAGAACTCTTCGCGCTAGACTGAGACAAGCTAAACGAGAAAAACTGGAATTAGCAGAGAAAGCAGAGGAGGAAATTGTTTCAGTGCACTTAGAGAATTCAGATTCAGACACGGAAACAGTTCCTGAAATCATGGCTGCAAACCCACCACCACCACCACCACCAGAGAGACTTCTCGGTGACTATGGTGGAAACAACACTGCGGGTGATCGTATGACAATTGTAAACCAACCGGTAAATGTAGACCAATTTCAGCTGCATCCCAGCACAATTAATCAACTCGAAAGGCGATCATTTTCTGGAAGAGTGAATGAAGATGCCAATAAGCATCTCCAAAGGTTTTTAACTATGAGCACAACGCTTAAAATGCCTGGACATAACGAAGAAGCAATAAGGCTTCGCATGTTCCCATTCACTTTAGCAGATGAAGCCGAAGAGTGGTTCTACTCCTTACCTGTGGGCAGTATCACTACATGGGAGGAGATGGAAGCAGCATTCTTGCACGAATATTTTCCTGCATCAGTGTCATTGAGAAAAAGATACGAGATCCTAAACTTCAAGCAGAAGGAGGGGGAGTCACTAGGAGATGCCTATAAAAGATTCAAGAGAATCCTAGTGGCTTGTCCTACTCACAACATGGATGAAACTGAGCAAATGCAAATGTTTGTTAATGGTCTTCGAATTCAAACGAGACAAATCCTTGATTCAGCAGCTGGTGGCTCAGCTAACTTTGCAACAGCCACCGGTATGAAGAAGATAATTGAAGCAATTGCCTCAAATGAGCATCTGGAGTTATATGATAGGGTGTCAAGCAAATCTACAGTAATTGATTTGAAGCTTGAAACAAACAAACAGGTAAAAATTGAAGAAGCAGTTGCTGCAGAGGTGGAGAAAAGGTTGAAGGCACTAAACATAGGTGCTCAGAAAGTGGCTCAAGTGCAACATGCACCAAACGATGTGTGTGGCATTTGTAATGGACCACACAATACTGTTCATTGTTTTGCAACACCACAGCAGATAGAAGATATCAAGTTTTTAAAGCAAAACAATCCTACTCTAACACATACAACCCGGGGTGGAAGAATCATCCCAACTTTGCATGGAAGGATCAGAAAGGGAATGTGCAATAGCAGGTACAAGGTCAATATCAAAACCAATATCAGCAACAGCAACAACAAGTCCCAAAGAAGGCAGATTGGGAGATTGCAATTGAAAAGATGGCAGCTCAAAATGGGCAATTTGAAGAAGAGACTAGAAACAATCAGAAACACACCGCCGCATCCCTAAAGAATCTCGAAGTTCAGCTGGGGCAGATAGCCCAGCAACTGGCAAGTTCTCGAACACCAGGTTCCCTACCAAGTGAAACAGTTCAAAATCCAAGAGGTCAGGAGAATGTTAATACTATCACGACGACAGAGAAATTGGCGCTAAAAAGAAAAAAATTACATCACCAAGCGAGCCGACTAAAGAAGAAACTACCAAAGGAACTAAACCGGTGATTAAGTTGCCATATCCTCAGAGAATGACAAAGAAGGAACCTAGTGAGTCAGACTTGGAGAAATTCATGACAATGTTTAAAAGGATTGAGGGTCATATGGCTTTGTTTGAAGCACTTGAAAGGATGCCCATGTACAAGAAATTCGTGGAAGAGGTAATGGCTGAAAAGAAACCAACCACTGAAGAACAAGTATCCGGTAAGGAACAATATAATGCAAACTCCCTGGAGCAGAACATTCCTAACAAACAAAAGGATCCAGGAACCGTCACAGTACCATGCACAATCAAAGAAAGAACCTTCAAAAAGGTACTAATAGATTCGGGAGCTAGTGTGAATCTGATGCCATTATCGGTCTATTACAGGCTGGGTATTAAAAATAACAGTGATATAAAGACCAATCTGAAGTTTGTGGATCACTCAAGAAAAGATGCATATGGTATAGCTGAAGATGTGCTGGTAACAATAGCGGACTTGACTTTCCCAGTCGATTTTGTAATCCTAGAAATACCTGAAGACAATGAGGCACCCATCATTCTGGGTCGACCCTTCATGAAGACGAGTCGATGCAAGCTCGACATGGATGAGTGCACGTTAACCTTGAAAGTTCACAACAAGGAAATAACATTGAATGCTATTGAAGACCAGGAGATGGAGGAAGATACAGAATCTCAATATCAAGTAGGCTTAATCAGGACATTGAATACTATCAATGTCTCACCACTGCCAGTAGCCACCCGAAACGGAAAGATTCCTAACACCGAAAGGAAGGTTGAAAAGGAATCGTGGCACAAAGGAGTCCACACTGATAAAAGAGACAATGTCCGAGTTGTAGACAAGAGGTGCAACAAGGTTTTGAACCTGAAATACCCCCATGATAAGTGAAATGAACCGTCGAGCCATGCGACGTTAAACGAAGCGCTTCGTGGGAGGCAACCCACCGTTTGATTTCTAATTTATTTCGTTTTTCTTTTTCTTTGTGTGTGCTAAAATTTTGTTGTAGGGGAGGAGGAGAACTAGAAGGGCAAAGTCACAAACACCTCAAAATGGAAGGAAACCACACAAGTGCAGTAAAACAACAGTAGTCGCTGTGAGTCCCCTTTGTATCTGGATTTAAACATTGAGGTCAATGTTTAGTTCAGGTGTGGGGGGGGGGTTTTCCTTTCATGTTTTATTTCGTTTTCATTTGTTCATGTTTTCCTTCATCGTTTTTTGCTTTCGTTTTTTTTGTGGTTTACTTATGTGTACAGAGTGATGAGAAATGGTTGGACGAATCCGGGATCAATGGTAGTGGATGAAAGACACCCCTCATACTTATCTTGATAAGGCACCCCGGAAGTTGATGCAACCATGAGAAAGTAAAGTCGGACACAATTTGGTGACACTGGACCAAGAGAGCGGTATGGTAGAACCGAATCAGAAAAGAAACCACATGACACGAGGAGGCTTCAGAGCTTGTAAGGCTAACCAACATGGTGAGATTATAAAAATCCAGACACTAAGTGAATTATAGAACATCGTAAGGTACGGTGTACTTAAGTAGAATACGAAATATAGTAAGGTACCACGCGCTTAAGTGATATTGGCATATTATAAGATATGAGCCGCATACACTTGAGTGGGCTTTTTAGCTTGCAGCCCACACAAGTGGTTCTATAAATAGAACCCTTGTGTAGAAGCATTTGTGAAGTTGCAATTTTGTTTCTCTCTCTCTCTCTCACTCAAAGCCTTCATTCGTAGCAGCTAGCAATGAGATTGAAGGAATTCGTTCGTGTGGACTGAATAGAGGCGTTGTCATTGTTCAATGTTCGTGATCGCTCCGTAGATCTGCATCAAAGGTTATAATCGCCACAAGAGGTAACGATTCTATCACTGATCATGCTCATTCGTAAGGATCATTAAAGGAGAAATTTTAAATTTCGCTGCATTTTGGATCGCCCTTCTCCTTCAGTGTTATCAGAGCCACTTACGAAACCATGCATCTGATAGCTGTTTATTTTTTATATTTTCTGTATTAATACGGTTAAAAGATAGAATGAATCAAAGAATAAACGAGTAATTAAATTGAGATCGATCAAGTTATATATATGATATAAGTAATCCTGATGCAAAATACGGTATATATGATATACTGTTTATGTTTCATTCATTCAAACACTTGATCCGACATTAGTATGGTGAAGCAATGACGTGTTGATCAATCATACTGAATCAACAATCGAGATGTGTTTGACGGTCTGAAATTGGTGCATTAGGGTTAATGACGGCACAAGGGTTGTGTTGTCAAAGAGTTATGCATTAGGGTTAATGACGACACAAGGGTTGTGTTGTCAAAGAGTTATGCATTATGGTTAATGACGACACAAGGGTTGTGTTGTCAAAGAGTTATGCGATTAGGGTTGTGACTGCGCAAGAGTTATGCTTTAAAGTATCAAGTGTTGATGCGAAAAACGACGTCGATTTCAAATGAATTGTTCATTAAAATTTTCGGCCAGGGGCGCTGCCCCTTCAACACCCGTTCCCGCTGACCGGGCAGCGGACCCCCGGCTAACGCTGCATAGTGTGATCGGTCGCCGAAATGTAATTTGGTTTTAATTAATTAAAAGAATTAAAATTAATAATAATAATGTGTTTATTATTATTGTCTTGTGGTGATCGGTTATGGCCTTAGTTTTCCTTTATTTTGTTTTGGGTTTTTAAAATACAACTTGCGTGTCGTGCATCTCTTTTAATCTCATAATGCAACTTCTTTTCTCATCTCACTCCCTCGTATGTAAAACGAGTTTCTTTTATGTAATGTAATATTATGAAGAAAGAGAAGAATTCAATATCAAAGGAGGACAACCTTGAAGATCTTGCTTGGAGAAGCTTAGATCATTATTAGGTTAGCTTAGGTTCTCTCATTGGCTTGGGAGAACAATTGCGCTAGGGGCCATAACTGTTTCATTATGTATGTATGTTGATGCATGCGAATGTATGTTGATGCATGTGAGAGACGATTTATATGATAAATAAGTCGGTGAGATCAGAATAATTGCAAATTTCCTCAAATTAAATATTAACTTTATGCTTTCCAAGTTTTAGTACTTATCAAGACTAGTATCGGATAATGTAGGCTTCGCCTACGCGAGGTGCATGTTCTATATTAGTAAGGTGCAATGGGATAATTGTAATATCCAATTGTTAAAACAATGGGTAAAACTTAACTAAACAAATTATAATAAGATTATATATGTTTAGAAGCAAGAGTTGGAAATGATCCATGTGATGGATTGGAATAAGGAGTTATTCACCCAACTAAAATATTCGAGAGTTGTATTAAATATAATTGGAAGGAGTTCCTACCTAAATAACCTAGTTTTGTGTAATCCGCCTACACGGACTTAAAACAAACTGAAATATGGATCTCGACCCACTAGAAAATCTTCTAACGGGATTTTCCGAATCAAATGGTGAGGGTCATTTGTTTTGAGTAAAATAGTGGGAGCATATTTAATTAAAGGCCTAATTAAATATGTTATTGATACTTACATTTTCATTATTTTCATGTAGATTACCATGACAACAAACACCTCTAACAACATTTTGCGATCAATCCTTGACAAGGAAAAATTGTCTGGGACAAATTTTCTGGATTGGCACCGAAATCTGAGGATTGTCCTCAAACATGATAGAAAGCTGTATGTCTTGGAGAAACCTGTACCTGAAGAGGAACCTCCTAGTTCTGCACCTAAGGCAGAAAGAGATGCTTATAAGAAGCATGTCGATGATGCCAATGAAACCGCTTGTCTCATGCTAGCTACCATGAACTCAGAGTTGCAAAAGCAACATGAGAACATGGCAGCGTTCGATATGATCGAACACCTGAAGATGCTCTATCAAGAGCAAGCAAGGCATGAAAGGTTTGAAGTTTCAAAAGCCCTTTTTCAAGGCAAGATAGTTGAAGGAGCCCCTGTAGGTCCCCATGTGCTCAAGATGATTGGGTATGTGGAAAACCTTGAGAGGTTGGGTTTTCCCCTCGGAAAGGAACTTGCGACTGATTTAATCTTGCAATCGTTGCCAGATAGATTCAGTCAATTTGTCCTAAATTTCAATATGAATGATATGAACAAATCTCTTCCTGAACAGCTAGCCATGTTAAGAACTGTTGAGCAGAATCTGAAGTCAAAAGGGAAGTCCATTCTGATGATCGAAAATGGAAAGAGACCGAACAAAAGGTCCACCAAGCAGGGTGATAAAGGGAAAGGCAAGGAAGTTGCCAAACCCAAACCCATTGTTGCTGCTTTGAAGCCTAGTGGAGGCATAGCAAAAGAAGGCACCTGCTTCCATTGCGGTAAGACCGGACACTGGAAGAGAAACTGCCCAAAGTACCTGGAAGATAAGAAGAATGGAGTAGAGACTTCAACTTCAGGTATTTTTGTTATTGAAATTAATTTATCTACTTCTGCATCATGGGTATTAGATACTGGATGCGGTTCTCACATTTGTACCAATGTGCAGGGACTAAAAAGGAGTAGAGATTTGGCAAAAGGTGAAGTTGACCTACAAGTTGGCAATGGAGCAAAGTTTGTTGCTTTAGCCGTAGGAACTTATGTATTGACTTTACCTAGTGGTTTAATAATTCAGTTAGAGAACTGTTATTATGTACCTGCAATTAGCAGGAATATTATTTCCGTTTCTTGTTTGGATAAGTTTAGTTTTTCATTTATAATAAAGAACAATTGTTGCTCAATTTATTTGAATGATATATTCTATGCTACTGCACAAATGAACATTGGACTATATGTCCTTAATCTTGAAATGCCTATTTATAACATTAATACTAAAAGGATGAAACCTAATGAGTTAAATCCAACTTACTGTTGAGTGTAGTTTTGGTGTCGGGTTTTTGTTATCGTCTCCACAGGGATTGTGAGATATCGCCGCCTTTCGAAAGTTGTTTTAATTCTTAACTCATAGTAACAAGGGGGGTTTGGTTTAGTCACGGTAGCTTGCATAAAAGTGTAAGAAAATGCGGTAAAATTTTTGGTTTTTCTATTTGAGAAAGATTGTCAAAGTTAGGGTTCGACGATCACTTTGCATGTATATGTTCGATCAACAAAACTTATAAACTTCTTTAGATGACAAACTATTTCACAAAGTCCTCCCAATGTGTTTATCTCTAACACATATTGTGGGTTTTCCCATTTTGATCAATTGTTTATCTCTAACACAATCTATCAAACTGATAACTTTTTGGTTCAACCTTATGGTGAACAAAATCATTCATTACTATCTCTAGCTAACAAACAAGATTGGATGAAAACCTAGGTAAAGAGTTGGTAAACATCTCTCGATCATAAACCAACACAAAGAGTTTTCAATAAAACAAAGTTTTCACCATATATTCATCATTAAAGAGATTACAAATGAAGATCATCCCATTTACACACAAAGCTAATGATCATCTACATCTAACCTTGACAAAATGAAGAACTTAGCCACTCATTTTCATGGTGGCTTGCACAACAAGTCTCGGTTGAAGGTTGATCAACATCCAAGTCAAAGAATCGAGATTGGATGGGAATCCATCTTCTTTTTGTAGAATAATGTTAAGAGATGAAGAAAAATGGGTTTCTAGGTTACAAAATATCTCTAGAGCAATGCTGAAAATATCTAAAAAAAGTACAAAGTATGGAAGTGTAAAAGTATGGCTCCAAAAAGTAGCCCCTGCTACTTATAGTGCTGCTACTGAGCTGTCATGCTCGCTAGGCGAGCAGAATGGTTCGCCTAGCGAGCCCCTAAAATAGGCACCAGAGGCACCTGCGCCCAGAGAAATATCATTTTCCAGATTTGCATGTTCACTAGGAGAGCAAAACCTTCGCTAGGCGAAGCCCACGCTTCAACCTTCGCTCCAGCGAGCTTAGAAGGTTTTGCTACTGGAATTGCTCGCTGGGAGCTCGCTAATGGCTCGCCTAACGAGTAAGTGTTAGTTGTGCTTTTGACCTGGTCTGGGAGCGTTCGCTACCTCCTTCGCTGGATGCTCGCCTAGCGAGTTGGCTGACTTTGCTACTGTAAAAATCTGGGGATGTTCGCTGGCAGCTCGCTAGGTACTCGCCTAGCGAGAGCTTCGCTACAGCACTCGCCTAACGAGTTGCTGATGAATGCCTCCTTTTCTTGGTCCCTTTGCCAACTTTCTTGTGCCTTCATTCTCTATTATTTCATGCCTAATTCCTGCACAATAACGCACAAATTAAAGGTACCAAGATCGTTTAACATTGTATTGCAATTCATCTAAAACAAAGGCGGTTTCGAACACTTTAGCAACAAAAAGGAGTGAAAGATACCCACATTTGATAGCTCAAATAAGCACTTTTGGGCATCTAACACTTACCTTTGGCATTGTCGATTAGGCCACCTAAATAAGAAACGCATTTCCAAACTCCATAAAGATGAACTCTTGGACTCTTTTGATTATGAATCATATGAGACATGTAGAGCTTGTTTAATTGGAAAGATGACAAAGTCTCCATTCACAGGAAAAGGTGAAAGAGTTAATGATCTTTTAGCCCTCATACATATTGATGTATGTGGACAACTGAACATACCAGCTAGAGGAGGTTTTCAGTACTTCATCACATTTACTGATGATTTCAGTAGATATGGTTATGTGTATTTAATGAAACACAAATCAGAGTCCTTTGAAAAGTTCAAGGAATTCAAGAATGAAGTACAAAACCAACAAGGTAAGAATATTAAAACTCTTCGATCAGATCGAGGTGGTGAGTATTTAAGCCTAGAGTTTGATGACCATCTGAAAGAGTGTGGGATCCTATCCCAACTTACTCCTCCTGGAACACCCCAATGGAATGGTGTATCTGAGAGAAGAAATTGAACCTTGTTAGACATGGTCTGATCCATGATGAGTCACGCCGATCTTCCAAACTTCTTTTGGGGACATGCACTATTGACAGCAGCTTACACACTTAACCGTGTTCCATCCGAAAAGGTTGAGAAGACACCATATGAGATATGGAGTGGTAAGAAACCACATATGTCTTACATTAAGATTTGGGGTTGCGAAGTTTATGTGAAACGACAAATTTCAACTAAGCTTGAGCCCAAATCTGACAAATGCTTATTTGTGGGGTATCCTAAAGAAACAAGAGGGTATTACTTCTACAATCCTTCTGAGGGCAAAGTGTTTGTCGCTCAAACTGGAGTTTTCCTAGAAAAGGATTTTATTTCCAAAGGAATCAGTGGGAGGAAAGTAGAGCTTGAAGAAATTCAAGAATCACAAAGCATCGATACACCTATGGAGGAATTAGAGCAGGAAACACAAGTAGTTGTGGAAGAGCAACTTGCTCAAGTAGAACAAGACCAACTTAGGTCAAGTAGGATACGTCACCAACCTGAGAGATATGGATATCTCATAACTGATCAAGGTGATGTATTACTCATGGACCAAGATGAGTCTTTGACCTACCAAGAGGCCATAACTGGTCCTGAGTCTGAGAAGTGGCTAGAAGCCATGAAATCTGAAATGGATTCCATGTACACAAATCAAGTTTGGACCTTGGTAGAGCCTCCTGTAGGAGTTAACCCTATAGGATGCAAGTGGGTCTTCAAAAAGAAGACTGGCATGGATGGTAAGGTACATACCTATAAGGCAATACTGGTTGCAAAAGGATATAAACAAATTCATGGGGTTGACTATGATGAAACCTTTTCACCAGTTGCAATGCTTAAATCTGTTCGGATTTTACTTGCTATCTCTGCATATCATGATTATGAAATATGGCAGATGGATGTCAAAACTCCTTTCTTTAATGGGAATCTTCTTGAGGATGTGTACATGACACAACCTGAAGGATTTGACATACCAGAAGAAACCCAAAAAATATGTAAGTTACAAAGATCAATATATGCATTGAAGCAAGCTTCCAGAAGCTGGAATCTTCGTTTTGATGAAACGGTAAAACAATACGGATTTATCAAGAACGAAGATGAGCCTTGTGTCTACAAGAAGGTTAGTGGGAGCATGATCGTTTTCCTGGTATTATATGTAGATGACATATTACTCCTTGGAAACGATGTTCCTACCCTACAACAAGTAAAGTCTTGGTTGGGGAAATGCTTTTCTATGAAGGACATAGGTGAAGCAACCTATATATTAGGAATCAGAATCTATAGAGATAGATCACAAAAACTACTTGGCCTAAGTCAGAGTACGTACATAGACATAGTGCTGAGACGCTTTAATATGCATGATTCCAAGAAAGGATTCATACCTATGCAACATGGCATGTGTCTATCAAAAACACAATCCCCTTCAACTAAGGAAGAAATGGATCGCATGAATAAGATTCCATATGCATCTGCAATAGGATCTATCATGTATGCCATGTTATGTACTCAACCAGATGTCTCGTATGCTTTAAGTGCAACGAGTAGGTACCAATCTGATCCTGGTGATGCTCATTGGGTAGCTGTCAAGAATATCCTTAAGTATTTGAGAAGGACTAAGGACTCATTCTTGATATTGGAGGTCAGGAAGAGTTGGCTGTAATTGGATACACCGATGCTATCTTCCAGACAAATAAGGATGACTATAATTAGCAATCTGGTTATGTGTTTTGCTTAAACGGTGGCGCTGTGAGCTGGAAAAGTTCAAAGCAAGATACAATTGCTGATTCTACAACCGAGACCGAGTATATTGCTGCCTCAAGTGCAGCAAAGGAAGTTGTTTGGATCAAAAAGTTCATTAGTGAACTTGGCATAGTTCCTACCATTGTGGATCCCATTGGTCTCTATTGTGATAACAATGGTGCTATCGCACAAGCTAAGAGCCTAGATCTCACCAACGATCCAAACACATACTTAGGTGTTATCACCTCATTCGAGAGATAATAGATAGAGGAGATGTGAAAATATGTAGAGTACCAATACTTGACAATATTGTTGACCCACTGACAAAGCCTCTTGCGCAGCAGAAGCATGATGGCCATGCTAGATCTATGGGCATTAGGGGTATGCCTCATTGGCTCTAGTGCTAGTGGGATATTGTTGGTGTAAGCCCCAGAGGCCAATACTTTTGGTACTTGTATCGAATTATTTATTAATAATAAAAGGCTTTTTCTTTATTATGTTTGTTTAATAAAGTCCCTAGAATAGATAGTCCGTTTAATGTATCAAGTGTGACTTAATCATGAGATCATATTAAACATAAGGATATTATTCTTAAAGTATCTGTAGTCGAGCTTTACTGTAAAGTGGGATAACATTAAAGCATTAAGAATATTATGTATATAGACTGATGATCACATCTCATGGATCATGGATAATGAGTTATCAAGTCTTAAACATAGGTATGAATATTAAGAGTAATATTTATACTGGATTGACCCGCTATGAGAATACTATATAGAATGTTATGCAAAGTATCATAAGTTATTCTCATGGTGATATTGGTGTATACCACCCTTCGACCTGAAACCAATATGGATCCTAGATGTAGAGTCGAGTGTCTTATTACTGATCAAACATTATCCGTATTTAGATGACCATAAAGACAATTGATGGATACTCCACGAAGCATGCTAAGGGACATGAGTGACCTAGATGGAATTTGCCCATCCTGCGTAACAGGATAAATGTCTATGGGCCTAATGCTGAACTGGACAAGGATGACACAGTCTATGCCTTGTGTTCAATATAGACATAAGAGCAAAAGGGTAATTATACACATAATTATCATCACAGAAGGATTTGTCAGATCACATGACATTTTCGTGTCTTGGATAGCAGTGATGTGTTGCTAGATACCGCTCATTGTTTATTATGTTAAATACGTGATTTAATATAATTGTCAATGTCGCGAAAACCTACAGGGTCACACACAAAAGGACGGATTGATGAGAGATAGAGTAACTTAGGAATACCGTAATGTATGGTGCACTTAAGTGAATTGTAGAACATCGTAAGGTACAGTGTACTTATGTAGAATACGAAATATGGTAAGGTATCATGCGCTTAAGTGATATTGGCATATTATAAGATATGGGCGACATACACTTGAGTGAGGTTTTTAGCTTGCAATCCACATAAGTGGTTCTATAAATAGAACCCTTGTGTAGAAGCATTTGTGCAGTTGCAATTTCATTTCTCTCCCTCTCTCTCTCTCTCAAAGCCTTCATTCGTAGCAGCTAGCACTGAGATTGAAGGAATCCGTTCGCGTGGACTGAGTAGAGGTGTTGTCATTGTTCAACGTTCGTGATCGCTCCGTAGATCTGCATCAAAGGTTATAATTGCCACAAGAGGTAACGATTCTATCACTGATCATGCCCATTCGTAAAGATCATTAAAGGAGGAATTTTAAATTCCGCTGCGTTTTGGATCGCCCTTCTCCTTCAATGCCTACTTCTGCTTCCCCAAAAAGATTTTGTTTTTAGAAACCTAATTTAAACCCCCATTTCTTGTGTTTCTTGCCACCTTCACTCTTCACCGGAGCAGGAGAAAGCCGTGACAGATCTTCCACAAACAAAGTGGTAACAACAGTTGTAAGTTGGCCAACCTCGGGGGAAGTCGTAGTAGTCTCAAAAGTAGAGGAAGGTACAAAAGTTGTAGGGGGCGTAACGACCCGATCAACAAAGCCAGGTTTGATGCCTCGTGCATTGGAGAGAGAGTGCATCATTTGCTATTTGTCCATGTTATCTGCAAAATACAACCACACATGTAAAAAAACTCCAGGACTTTATCCTCACCAAAGATCTCTTTCCTCTCTGCACAATCGGCCGCACTAACAATAGCGTGAATGTCAATTAATTTCTTCCTATACAGAGAAAACAATATTTTGCCTAGGCCGAACCCTTTTTCATAACCAAGTCCTTGATATAGGTATTTCAAATCCTCCATCATCTTAACCTTTTCAGCAGAGATATAATCCGACTTGATATTGTAGGAAGAAGTTGTAAAATGAAAGTGAGGTCAGGACCAATATTTCACAAACCTGCTATTGCAATAATGAGAGGGCTCTGTCGGGCTATAGCAAAATGAAATATGAGCCTCTAGAGTAAGGAGCCTCACTAGTATGAAATGCCTTAGTAAATTGCCTCAGCCGTTCATGAATGAGCTGAATTAAGCAAGGTTCTGCCGAGGCTCGATAAGCCTCTGGTCATGAATGTCATTCTAGGAGGCGCGCACAACATATAACAGGTTGAAGAACAATGTTAGAGAAGGTTTCTAAGCCCAACATTGGAACACTTTCATGAATGGCCAAGAACCCGAATGAATTTGAGAGGGGGGAACTTTTAAGTGCTTCAGGATGGCCACGTCAAACTCAGACAAAGACAACCGCATCCTATCCGGGTGAACAAAGACTCGTAAAATGAAACTGAACACCCGTCAAAGGGGTTACATATCTTATTCTTGAATCTACTAGAAGGACTGACTATTCTGATGGGCAACCACCACAATGTTTTCCTCGTTTATAGCTGCATAAATACTCATAATAGAATGGGTCCATACTATTTCTGTAGCAACTCTGTTACACTTAATCACATTGGCTATTTCCACCAGCATCACCCTTTTCAGGGACAACTCATCAACTTTAAAATGCCTAGCAGGTTTAAGCTAAGAAACTACGTCTGGTCGACCCTTATACTCCATATGGGCCTTGATGTCAGCATCATTGGGGTATTTGTGTTAGGTTTTCTGATACAACTGAATGGAATCTCCAACACATTCCCTCCTCAGTTTAGCGACTTGCATTCCTTGAATCCGATAAAGTGGAAGAAGTCAAAGGTCCTGCCGCACAAGAATAAGGGGGCATAAAAGCATTCATATTATCCTCTTCAACATCATCGTCAAATAAGAAGACATCGAAAAAGGAGTCTATAACAAAAGGTTCCTCATCATGGGAGCCCACTAAAAGCCTTTCCGAATAAGAATCATTAGTTAGGGATACAACCTTGGGGCCTAGGCGATCATATGCGAATAGAGAAGGGTTTCAGGAATGAGATACTCCCGCTCTCGCAATATGAGAGACATCATTCTCATAATCGCTAGTCAAGCTAATATATTACCACACATTTTGATCAAAGAACAGGAAATGCTAAAGGTAAAAGTTAAAGTGAGCGGGGAGGAGACGGGGGGAGGGGGGGGGGGGGGGGTACCTGGTAGGACAAGACTCGCGAAAGAAAATATAATAAAGAGAAGTGGAAGATTGAGTCAGAGGATGCAACTATTCCATTAAATACTCTTAGGAAAGAAGAGAGGATAACTTTTGCAAATGAAAATTGACTTTCAAGGATGGCAAAAAGTTTATCACCATTTAACAACCCCTTATATATAGGCGAAGCAAACAATGAGCTAGATCAATGGAAGTGAGAAGTTACAAAATCAATGTCTTAATTTTTTTCTTAGAAATGTAAACAAACTCGAGTGCACTATAAGCAGCTTCATGCCCAAAATAGTCACCTCAAGTCACGCGTCAGAAAGAAACACCAAAATATTCAATGATGTGAAGGCATTTAATGCGTGTGTTCCCCGCACTACCTTTTCAACAAACTCCAAGTGTTTCCACTTCTGGTTCGGAGCGAACTAAAGGAGAAGAGTGATCCAAAACGCAACGGAGTTTAAAATTTCTCCTTTAATGATCCTTACGAATGGGCATGATCAGTGATAGAATTGTTACCTCTTGCGGCGATTGTAACCTTTGATGCAGATCTACGGAGCGATCACGAACGTTCAACGATGACAACGCCTCTACTCAGTCCACATGAACATATTCCTTCAATCTCAGTGCTAGCTTCTACGAATGAAGGCTTTGAGTGAGAGAGAGAGAGAGAGAGAAACGAAATTGCAACTGCATTAATGATTCTACACAAGGGTTCTATTTATAGAACCACTTGTGTGGGCTGCAAGCTAAAAAGCCCACTCAAGTGTATGTGGCCCATATCTTATAATATGCCAAAATCACTTAAGCGTGTGGTACCTTACCATATTTCGTATTCTATTTAAGTACATCGTACCTTACGATGTTCTACAATTCACTTAAGTGCACCGTACATTACGATATTCCTTAGTTACTCTATCTCTCATAATTCGTCCTTTTGTGTGTGACCCTGTAGGTTTTCACGGAATTGTCAATTATATTAAATCACGTATTTAACATAATAAACAGTGAGCGGTATCTAGCAACACATCACTCCTACCCAAGACACGAAAATGTCATGTGATCTGACAAATCCTTTTGTGATAATAGATCGTGTCACCTAGGTCATCCTTGTCCAATTCAATATTGGGCCCATAGACATTTATCCTATTATTCAGGATGAGCAAATTCCATCTAGGTCACTCATGTCCCTTAGCATGCTTCGTGGAGTACCCATCAACTGTCTTTATGGTCATCCAGTTACGAATAATGTTTGATCAGCAATAAGGCACTCAACTATACATCTAGGGTCCATAGTGGTTTCAGGTCGAAGGGTGGTATACACCATTATCACCATGAGAATAACTTATGACACTTTGCATAACATTCTATATAGTATTCTCATAGCGGGTCAGTCCAGTATAAATATTACTCTTAATATTTATACCTATGTTTAAGACTTGATAACTCCTTATCCATGATCCATGAGATGTGATAATCAGTCTATATACATAATAGTCTTGATGCTTTAATGTTATCACACTTCACAATAAAGCTCGACTACATATAGTTTAAGAATAGTGTCCTTATGTTTAATGGGATCTCATGATTAAGTCACACTTGATACATTAAACGGACTATCTATTCTAGGGACTTTATTAAACAAACATAATAAAGAAAAAGCTTTTTATTATTAATAAATAATTCGATACAAGTATCAAAAGTATTGGCCTCTAGGGCTTACACCAACAATCTCCCACTAGCACTAGAGCCAATCAGGCATACCCCTAATGCCCATAGATCTAGTATGGCAATCATGCTTCTACTGCGCAAGAGGCTTTGTCAGTGGGTCAACAATATTTTCAAGTGTAGGTACTCTGCATATTTTCACATCTCCTCTATCTATTATCTCTCGAATGAGGTGATAACGCCTAAGTATGTGTTTGGATCGTTGGTGAGATCTAGACTCCTTAGCTTGTGCGATAGCACCATTGTTATCACAATAGAGACCAATGGGATCCACAATGCTAGGAACCATGCCAAGTTCACTAATTAACTTTTTGATCCAAACAACTTCTTTTGCTTCACTTGAGGCAACAATATGCTCGACCTCGGTTGTAGAATCAGTAACTGTATCTTGCTTTGAACTTTTCTAGCTCACAACGCCACTGTTTAATCAAAACACATAACCAGATTGTGATCTAAAGTCATCCTTATCTGTCTGGAAGCTAGCATTGGTGTATCCAATTACAACCAGCTTTTCCTGACCTCCATATATCAAGAATGAGTCCTTAGTCCTTCTCAAATACTTAAGGATATTCTTGACAGCTACCCAATGAGCATCACCAGGATCAAATTGGTACTTACTCGTTGCACTCAAAGCATACGAGACATCTGGTCGAGTACATAACATGGCATACATGATAGATCTTATTGCAGATGCATATGGAATCTTATTCATGTGATCCCTTTCTTCCTTAGTTGAAGGGAATTGTGTTTTTGATAGACACGGGCCATGTTGCATAGGTATGAATCCTTTATTGGAATCATGCATATTAAAGCATCTCAGCACTTTGTCTATGTACGTACTCTGACTTAGGACAAGCAATTTTTGTGATCTATCTCTATAGATTTTAATTCCTAATATATAGGTTGCTTCACCTAGGTCCTTCATAGAAAAACATTTCCCTAACCAAGACTTTACTTGTAGCAGGGTAGGGACATCGTTTCCAATGAGTAATATGTCATCTACATATAATACCAGGAAAACGATCATGCTCCTACTAACCTTCTTGTAGACACAAGGCTCATCTTCATTCTTGATGAATCCATATTGTTTTACTGTTTCATCAAAACGAAGATTCCAGCTTCTGGAAGCTTGTTTCAATCCATAAATTGATCTTTGTAACTTACATATCTTTTGGGCTTCTTCTGGTATGTCAAATCCTTCAGGTTGTGTCATGTACACATCCTCAAGAAGATTCCCATTAAGGAAAGGAGTTTTGACATCCATCTGCCATATTTCATAATCATGATATGCAGTGATAGCAAGTAAAATCCTAACAGATTTAAGCATTGCAACTGGTGAAAAGGTTTCATCATAGTCAACCCCATGAATTTGTTTATGTCCTTTTGCATCCAGTCTTGCCTTATAGGTATGTACCTTACCATCCATGCCAATCTTCTTTTTGAAGACCCACTTGCATCCTATAGGGTTAACTCCTACAGGAGGCCCTACCAAGGTCCAAACTTGGTTTGTGTACATGGAATCCATTTCAGATTTCATGGCTTCTAGCCACTTCTCAGATTCGGGACCAGTTATGGCCTCTTGGTAGGTCACATACTCATCTTGATCCATGAGTAATACATCACCTTGATCAGTTATGAGATATCCATATCTCTCAGGTAGGTGACGTATCCTGCTTGACCTACATTGGTCTTGTTCTACTTGAGCAGGTTGCTCTTCCACAACTACTTGTGTTTCCTGCTCTAATTCCTCCATAGGTGTATCAATGCTTTGTGATTCTTGAATTTCTTCAAGCTCTACTTTCCTCCCACTGATTCCTTTGGAAATAAAATTCTTTTCTAGGAAAACTCCAGTTCGAGCGACAAACACTTTGCCCTCAGAAGGATTGTAGAAGTAATACCCTCTTGTTTCTTTAGGATACCCCACAAATAAGCATTTGTAAGATTTGGGCTAAAGCTTAGTTGAAATTTGTCGTTTCACATAAACTTCGCAACCCCAAATCTTCATGTAAGACATATGTGGTTTCTTACCACTCCATATCTCATATGGTGTCTTCTCAACCTTTTTGGATGGAACACGGTTAAGTGTGTAAGCTGCTGTCAATAGTGTTGGTGTAAGCCCTAGAGGCTAATACTTTTGGTACTTGTATCGAATTATTTATTAATTAATAAAAGACTTTTTCTTTATTATGTTTGATTAATAAAGTCCCTAGAATAGCTAGTCCATTTAATGTATCAAGTATGACTTAATCATGAGATCACATTAAACATAAGGACACTATTCTTAAAGTATCCGTAGTCGAGCTTTATTGTGAAGTGGGACAACATTAAAGCATTAAGACTATTATGTTTGTAGACTGATGATCACATCTCATGGATCATGGATAAAGAGTTATCAAGTCTTAAACATATGTGTGAATATTAAGAGTAATATTTATACCGGATTGACCCGCTATGAGAATACTATATAGAAAGTTATGCAAAGTGTCATAAGTTATTCTCATGGTGATAATGGTGTATGCCACTCTTCGACCTGAAACCACTATGGACCCTAGATGTAGAGTCGAGTGCTTTGTTGGTGATCCAACGTTGTCCATACATGGATAACCATAAAGACAGTTGATGGGTACTCCACGAAGCATGTTGAGGGACATGAGTGACCTAGATGGAATTTGCCCATCCTGCGTAACAGGATAAATGTCTATGAGCCCAATATTGAACTGGACAAGGATGACACGGTCTATACCTTGTGTTCAATATAGACATAAGGGCAAAGGGGTATTTATACACATAATTATTATCACAGGAGGTTTTGTCAGATCACATGAGATTTTCATGTCTTGGGTAGCAGTGATGTGTTGCTAGATACCACTCACTGTTTATTATGTTAAATGCGTGATTTAATATAATTGCCAACGTCGCGAAAACCTACAGGGTCACACACAAAGGACAGATTGATGAGAGATAAAGTAACTAAGGAACATCATAAGGTACGGTGTACTTAAGTAGAATACGAAATATGGTAAGGTACCAAATACTTAAGTGATTTTGGCATATTATGAGATATGGGCCAAAATACACTTAAGTGGGCTTTTTGGCTTGAAGCCCACACATGTGGTTCTATAAATAGAACCCTTGGGTAGAAGCATTGTCACTCAGACTTGGAATTTCGTTTCTCTCTCTCTCTCTCTCACACACTCAAAGCCTTCATTAGTGGCAGCTAGCACTGAGATTGAAGGAATCCGTTCATGTGGACTGAGTAGAGACGTTGTCATCGTTCAGCGCTCGTGATCGCCACAAGAGGTAACGATTCTATCACTGATCATGCCCATTCGTAAGGATCACTAAATGGAGAAAATTTTAAATTCCGCTGCGCCTTGGATGACAATTCTCCTTCAAATAGTGCATGTCCCCAAAAGGAGTTTGGAAGATCGGCGTGACTCATCATGGATCGGACCATGTCTAACAGGGTTCGATTTCTTATCTCAGATACACCATTCCATTGGGGTGTTCCAGGAGGAGTAAGTTGGGATAGGATCCCACACTCTTTCAGATGGTCATCAAACTCTAGGCTTAAATACTCACCACCTCGATCTGATCAAAGAGTTTTAATATTCTTACCTAGTTGGTTTTGTACTTCATTCTTGAATTCCTTGAACTTTTTAAAGGACTCTGATTTGTGTTTCATTAAATACACATAACCATATCTACTGAAATCATCAGTAAATGTGATGAAGTACTAAAAACCTCCTCTGACTTGTACGTTCAGTGGTCCACATACATCAGTATGTATGAGGGCCAAAAGATCATTAGCTCTTTCACCTTTTCATGTGAATGGAGACTTTGTCATCTTTCCAATTAAACAAGTGTCATACGGTGAACTGACTATATGTGTTTTACTTTTAATCGCAATGTCGCGGATAGCAAGAGTCGCCACCAACTTTTCTTTTATCCAATAAGGAAAGGTGGAAAAGAACAGGAAAGACCTTAATTAGATTTTAGGTTCGGGAGGTACATTATACAAAGGGAAGGTGTTAGCACCCTTTGTATCCATGGTTATCCATGGGCTCTTAATTGCTTGATCACTTATGTTTGTCTGGAAAAAGTGGTTGTGAATTGTTTAGAAAATGTTTTGAAAAGAGAATTTAACTTTGTAATGATTCTTGTATGAATGTATACAAAGTGGTTATCTCGTTTAGTTTTGAAAGTTGTTTAGAAAAATATAACTCGGTAATGATTCTAGTATGAATGTATACCAAGTGGTGATTTTCTAAAAGATGTTTTGAAAGGTGTGGGGTGTGAAAAATATTTTAGGTTGTGAATAAGCAATTAAGAGTTATACCTGTCCGAGGTCTTTACGGGCATTTCCTATCCTTATGAGGGTAAAACTGTCCTTACTATTGAGAAGTAAGTAGTTTTATCCTTTGGATGTAAAAGGGTCATCATAGGGTCATCGATTGGTCATTGAAGGCAACAGTTGTGAGGATACCTTAGCATTCGAAGGGACTATCATCATTTAACCGTAGGCTACACCGAAGGGTCATCGAGGGACAAAGGCAACATTCGAGGGACTATGATGATTTAACCGAAGGGTCTTTGCTAAGTGCATCCCCACATTCGCGGGACATGACCATAATACTGTAATCGTAGGGTAACAAAGAGAGGTCCAAGATCGCATGTTTAACGACAAAGTTTTACAATTAATTAGATAGTCGTAACCGATTAAGTAATTAGGTCCACATTAAAATCGATGAAATCAATACATTAAAATCGGCTAGATAATTCAGGATGAATCTCCATATAAAAATTAAGTAATTCAGAATCCATCTCCATAAGGGTATCCCACACATAAAGCGGAATACCTAGCCGGCTGTTTCCTCGGGAATATGTAAGCCTTTACACAATTCAACACACGGGTTAGAACATCGAGATAAAGTACAATTGAAAATTGCACCACAACACAACGGTCGTAAAGTCAGGCCAAATAATGCAGAATTATAATAAATCTTGGTTAGATAGACATAAGGCAGAATAGAAAAGAAACAAAACAGCCACTGTCTCGTTCGCTCCTGCTTCGCCTAGCGAAGGCTTAGCGAGTGCTCGCTACAGGCTCGCTTAGCGATGTGCTAGCGAGCGGCTACGGGTTTTGAGTTTGACAGCAGCATGATCTCCGGAACCCTGAACTTCATGACATTTAATTACAGGAATAGCATGGACAAGCATTCAGGATATTCAGGCGTACTTAAATTCACATGTGAAATCAAATTACATATTCGAAAAGTTGATCATGATGTCTTATATATGTAGAGATTACCGATTAAAAGCATAAAACAGTAGTGATGCGCAAACCTGTTTGCAACTGAGCTGCGATGTTGAAAGGACCTGACCGCTTTTGGTGTCGGATGGAGTTGGGCGGCGGTAGCTTCGGAGCGGATGAGCGGCCTTCAGGGTTTCTTTACTCGAAATCCTTCAAGTTGGTCTCCAGGGTTTCTATGCCAGGGTTTCTGTCCGTCTTTGTCTCTTTTCGTCCCCCCTCCTTCTGACTGAAGTTGGGGTATTTATAACACTCTTTTTGTGACCTAATGGGCTCAGAATGAAGCCCAAAATTTCTGGTGTTCGCAAGCTTCGCTAGGCGAGCGTTGTAGCGAAGGGTTCGCTAGGCGAAGGATTTGCTCGCCTAGCGAGCAAGCTAGTTTGGGCCTTTTTCTGGATTGGGCCTGTTGTGAGCTGGGCTTTTGTTCCTTTAAGGTCAGTGCCTTGCAAAATAAGTTGGAGTGCTTCGAGAGATGTTTTGCAAGATTAATGGGCAAATTTTGGGGTATGACAGCTGCCCCTGTTCAATATTCTTGAACCGAGAGAGTTAGGATGGCACGTATGCCATTCGTGGTCTGGAGGTGGGAGATTATTGAACACTAGAATGCCCCAAAATTTGCACTTGTCAATTAGTCTTGATGGAGATGGGCTTAAAGATGCCTTCCAGGAAGTTTGCTGATGAGAGCTTCATATTGCGTCGTACGTTAGACCAATTAGGAGACATGGGTGCCACACTAGGTCATACGCTAGACTGTATAGTGAGTCCTCCATTATGCTGTGGACTTCGCTGGGGAGTCAGAGTGTGTTATATGCTGCTGGGGATAAGGGATCATAATGGATCATACGCTAGACCGTATCTGAATACCAGAGTGAGTGGTTCATTAGGCGGATGACTTCGCTGGGGAGGAAGGATTAGAATGGATCGTACGCTAGATCGTATCTAAGTTGCGGAATGAGCCGTTCGTTAGGCTGTATCTGACGATGGTAGAATCAGAATGGATCGTACGCTAGATCGTATCTGCGTTGAAGATCCAAATGGGTCGTATGTCAGACCGTATTGGAGTTGCATAATGAGTCGTATGTTAGGCCGTATCTGAAGAAGAAAGTAGTCGTACGCTAGACTACACCCCGGAATGTACTGTACGCTGGGGCAGCATTTGAGGATTTGAAGGTCCAACTGGGTCGTACATTAGACCGTATTGGAATAGTTGAAGATCAGAATGGATCGTACGCTAGATCGTATCTGAGTTGAAGGAGTCATATGTTGAGCTGAATCAGAATGAACCGTAGCTAGGCTATATCTGATAGTATTTGTTGTTGTATTTGCAGTGAATATCTGGGATGGGCTTAAAGATGCCACCATCGGGCGGATATCAGAGTGCTTGCCAGAGTGGATTACATCTGAGAGATGTAGTTGAATCTTGAATGTAATTGATAAAACTGTCCGTCTGGAGGGACCTTTGTTTCGACCGTATCGGGAGGATAATTGACCGATTAAATAAAGTTAGCTTCATGCTATGTCATGATGCATGAGATGTTTTATAAATGCGAACAACGTATGCATGCGTACGCTGTGAAATGATGTAATGAATGACTTATGCGTCTGAAATAAATGCGAACATTATATGCATGTATATGTTATGAAATGATGTAATGAATGCACTATGCGTCTGAAACGTTCTTCCAGGGGACTCTACTGGGAAACAAATCTCAGTCTTCTGGTCGGAGATATTTGTATTGATGATCTTTCTTAGCTGGGGGATACTTGACTTCTGTCTGACGATGGAAACACTTAACAGAGCCTGGCCGGGGATGGAAGAGATGACCAGTCTGTCTGGTGATGCCAACCTCTTCTGGGAAATAGCTGGTTTTTGTTGGGGAATGGATTTGTAACCGGACTTGTTGGAAAGCATGGTTAGACCTTTTTCTCGATCCTGAAGTCTTTTAGTAATTGATATTGCTATTTTATGTATGTATTTTTGGTAAACATTGATCATATTCAAATGCATATATTAATTCAAATTAAATCAATGGACGTTTACGCAAACAAAACAGACAAAGTAAAAACAAAATCATCTTTTAGGAAATAAAATTGTATTGATTTTGAAAGAGGGCCCATAAACAGGAAATTTGTGTACAAGGAGACAGAAATCCTAGTAAGAGGAAATTGTCAGGAAAACAAAGAGAAAGCTATGCAGAAAAAGTCCTATTGATTTTAATTCCACTATTGTCATTATGTCTTCAAGCCTCTCATCTCCCGCGGTCGGATAAAAGTGATTAGCCTGTTCAGTCCTTTGAACTTGGTTGAAGCTGACTGAGAACGGGACATAGTCATACGCTTTAATCCCTAATTTTTGCCTGGACCGCCTTTTCAGGTTTTCAGTCCACCAGGATACCCTTTTTTGCCCAAGCCGCCTTTTCAGGTTTTCGACTTGCCGGGTGTACATTTTTATATGTTTATCCCTAATTTTTGCCCGAACCCTTTTGGTTCGCCGGGATGCCCTTACTTTTGCCTAGGTACGTCGACCTAGCGGGTCTCTTTTATGCGTAGTACTTTTTAACTATGTCCGCGTTTACAGGATGCGGGAAATCTTCGCCATCCATTGTAGCAAGCATCATGGCTCCACCGGAGAATACCTTCTTAACTACAAATGGCCCTTCGTATGTGGGAGTCCATTTGCCTCTGGAATCACCTTGTGGTAGAATGATACGCTTGATCACAAAGTCGTCCATTCGATATACCTGTCTCTTGACCCTTTTGTTAAATGCCTGGGTCATGCGCTTCTGATATATCTGCCCATGACAAACAGCCGCAAGTCTCTTCTCATCAATCAAATTTATCTGATCGAGTCGAGTTTGAATCCATTCATCCTCATCTAAGCCCGCCTCTTTCATGATTCTTAGAGAGGGAATCTGAACTTCCACTGGTAAAACGGCTTCCATTCCGTAGACTAAAGAGAACGGAGTTGCCCCTGTCGAAGTGCGTACTGAAGTGCGATAACCATGGAGAGCAAACGGTAACATCTCATGCCAGTCTTTGTACGTTACTGTCATCTTTTGTATGATCTTCTTAATATTCTTATTAGCAGCCTCCACGGCGCCATTCATCTTTGGCCGGTACGGAGAGGAGTTATGGTGTTTTATTTTGAACTGCGTGCAGAGTTCGGTAATCATCTTGTTGTTCAAATTAGTACCATTGTCAGTGATAATTCTTTCAGGGATGCCATATCGACAAATAAGACTATTCTTGATGAACCGTGCCACCACATTCTTGGTAACAGAAGCAAATGAGGTTGCCTCTACCCACTTTGTAAAGTAATCAATAGCAACAAGGATGAAACGATGTCCATTAGAAGCAGTAGGTTTAATCTCTCCAATCATATCAATGCCCCACATTGCAAAGGGCCAAGGAGCTGTCAACACGTTTAAAGGAGCAGGAGGCACGTGTACTTTATCCGCATAAATCTGGCACTTGTGACAGGTTCTGGAGTGATGGCGGCAATCAGCTTCCATGGTGGACCAATAATACCCTGATCTCAGAATCTTCTTGGCCATCGTATGTCCACTAGAATGAGTCCCAAAAATACCATCATGCATGTCTTCCATAATCTTTTCTGCTTCCTTTGTATCCACACAGCGAAGCAGAGTCGAATCATGATTACGTTTGTATAATACTCCATTACTCAGAAAGAACTTAACGGAGAACTTCCTCAGGAATTTTCTATCATTGATGGATGCCCCTTCAGGGTATTTCTGAGTTTCTAAATATCTTTTCACTTCGTGGAACCAAGGTTTCTCCTCTACTCCCTCAGTATTAAGTTCATAACAATATGCTGGTTCATCCAATCGTTCAATGGTAATCCTGGGAGCTTCACTGTCCCATCTGACTCTGAACATAGATGACATGGTAGCCAATGCATCTGCCAACTGATTCTCTTCTCGTGGAATATGTTCAAATGTAATCTCTTCAAAATATGGGATTAATGTCATTACCCGCTCTCGATAAGGGATGAGATTCGGATGTTTAGTGTCCCATTCTCCTTTGATCTGACTGATTACTAATGTTGAGTCCCCGTACACACTCAAAAACTTGATTCGCAGGTTTATAGCAGCCTTGAGTCCCAAAATACATGCTTCATACTCGGCCATATTGTTGGTACAGTCGAAACATAGTCTAGCAGTGAAAGGCGTATGACAACCCTTGGGGGAAACGATTACAACACCAACACCATTACCCAATGCATTAGAAGATCCATCAAAAACCATAGTCCATCGGGATCCCGGTTCGGGTCCTTCATCCGGTTTAGGTTTTTCATCATCAGTAACAAGCATGACATCCTCATCTGGGAATTCAAAATTCATAGATTGGTAATCGTCCACCGCTTGATGAGCCAAATGATCAGCTAGCATGCTTCCTTTGATTGCTTTCTGGGTAGTATACTGGATATCATACTCTGTTAAGATCATCTGCCATCTCGCTATTCTTCCGGAGAGGGCAGGTTTCTCGAATATGTATTTGATGGGATCCATCTTAGAAATCAATAAAGTGGTATGATTCAACATATACTGTCTTAGTCGGCGAGCAGCCCAGGCCAAAGCACAACAAGTTCTCTCGAGCAGTGAGTATCTTGTTTCACAGTCGGTCAACTTTTTGCTAAGGTAGTATATGGCATGCTCTTTTCGACCAGACTCGTCATGTTGCCCCAATACACACCCCATTGAATTTTCTAACACGGTCAGATACATGATTAGAGGTCTTCCTTCAACGGGCGGTACCAGAATTGGAGGTTCTTGGAGATATTTCTTGATTTTATCAAAAGCTTCTTGGCATTCATCATTCCATATCATCTCTTGATTTTTCCTCAGTAATTTGAAGATGGGTTTGCAAGTAGCGGTCAAATGGGAGATAAATCAAGCAATGTAGTTCAACCGTCCCAAGAAACCTCTGACTTCTTTATCCGTATGGGGAACGGACATTTCTTGAATAGCTCTCACCTTAGCCGGGTCGACTTCAATTCCTTTACCACTGACAATAAAGCCCAAGAGTTTACCGGATCTTACGCCAAAGGTGCATTTGTTCGGGTTCAATCTCAACTTGTACCTCTTCAACCTCTCAAACAGTTTGTATAAATGATCGAGATGTTCTTCTTCGGTATGAGATCTGGCTATCATGTCATCCACATATACTTCTATTTCATGATGAATCATATCATGAAACAAAACCACCATAGCGCGCTGGTACATTGCCCCGACGTTCTTTAAACCGAATGGCATTACTTTGTAACAGAAAGTGCCCCATTGCGTCACAAACGTAGTTTTCTCCATGTCCTCAGGTGCCATCTTAATCTGATTATAACCCGAGAATCCATCCATGAAGGAGAATACTTTGTGTTGAGCGGTGTTATCTACCAGAACATCGATGTGCGGGAGTGGAAAGTCATCTTTGGGGCTCGCTTTATTCAAATCTCTGTAATTTACGCACATTCGCACCTTACCATCCTTCTTCGGCACTGGTACCACATTAGCAACCCATTGAGGATAAGGAGTAACGGCTAGAAAACCGGCATTGAATTGTTTCATAACCTCGGCTTTGATTTTCTCAGACATTTCAGGACGCATGCGGCAAAACTTTTGCTTGACAGGACGACAGTCTTCCTTCATTGGCAGACGATGCACTACTATGTCAGTATCCAATCCGGGCATGTCTTCATAAGACCAAGCGAAAATCTCTACATAGTCATGTAACATCTGGATCAATCTTTCTTTGACACTGTTTTTCAAGCCGGCTCCTATTTTGACTTCTTTCCTATCTACTTCAGTACCCAGATTTACAATTTCGATTGTCTCCTCATGCGGCTGTATAGTCCTTTCTTCCTGCAGTAACAGTCTGGCAAGTTCTCCAGGTACTTCACAATCTTCCTCACTTCCATCCTCGGCTTGTAAGATCGGATTTTCAAAGTCATAGTGAACAGTAGTAGAACTATTATCAACAGGATCCAGAGTGGGTATGGATCTACAATTTATTACGTGAGTGTGTGTAAGAGAGCATAGCTTGTTTGAAAAACTGACAGGAAAGATAAAGAGCGCAATATTTGAATGCAAAAAGTCCATTGATTTATTGAATATGAATATGCTTATGAAAATGACAAAACCCTTAACAAATTAGCTATTGTGCCCCGGGCATAGACACAATGCTTTAAGAAGTTCAACTATAAACATTAAAAATTGCAACACTAAAACAGACAATAGCAATTACTCCTGACTAAAGGAAATCGGGATAGTGTCTTCAGCCTTCCAATTATTGAGTCCGTCACCAATTGTTGGGAAAATCCAGCTATCCAGATCGCAATCGCTATCAACATCTTCTACAGCATTAATTTGATCTTTGACCATCCTTTCAGAGTTAAATCCCAGACCAGACTTGTCAGACTTGTATGGTACGTTGATCAGTTGACCCCAACCAGTATGACCACCATTTTCAACCACGGCTTGAGCGTCCTTCAGAGAAATCATGGCAGGAGGAGCACGGATAACCTTGGGCACACAGGAAGTCGGCTTAAGGACAGGATTGGGCGGGGGAACTACTTCAAATGACTGAGAAGGAGTCTCAAAGAATTCACCATCCATCTCGACGTATCTGAAGGCCTGCACACTACTGACAATATATTCTTCTTCTCCACACACAGTGACAATCTTACCCTCTATTGGATACCTCAGCTTTTGATGGAGAGATGAAGCTACAACACTTGCCCCATGAATCCAAGGGCGTCCCAGCAAGCAGGAATAGGCAGGACGAATGTTCATTACATGAAAGGTAGTGTCGAAGACTTGAGGTTCTATCTTGATAGGGAGAACCACTTCACCATGGACAACACTCTTTGCACCATCGTAAGCACGTACCACAATGTCACTAGGCTTCAGTTCAATGCTCTTGCAATCAAGTTTATCGAGCACGGCTTTCGGTAGCACATTCAAAGAAGAGCCATTATCGATCAACACATGAGACAAGGTGATCCCCTTACACTCAATGGAGATATGCAGAGCTTTATTGTGATTCTTCCCTGCTGGCGTCAGGTCAGCATTGGAAAAACCTAGGCCATTGTCAACGGTCAGTTTAGCAACATAGTTTTCGAACTGATTGACGGAGGTCTCCCGAGGTACATGAGCAGTCTTCAAGAATTTTATCAAGGCATGGGCATGAGATTCAGAAGATAACAACAAGGACAACATCGAGATCTTAGACGGGGTATGCCCCAACTGTTCCACCACATCAAAATCACTCTTACGGATGATTTTCAGCATTTCTTCCATCTCTTGTTTGGCAACATCTTCAGTAGTAACTTCGACCGATGTCTCTGACCGAGAAGGGTTGACTGCTGGTTCCTTTCCTCGAGTTTCAGGGGCGGGAGGCGAGATTTCTGGAGAGAAGATCCTTCCGCTTCGAGTAACTTTACTAGTCCCAACAATGTCATTAGGATTAGCAGAATTACCAACTTGCTTTACGCCATGGATGTAAACATCACCTCCATAATTCCACGGAATGGCTTTGCTTGAGGAATACGGTACTGGGCCAGGTGCAGTAATGATTAGGGGAGCTATCTTGGGCTCAGCAGTAATCTTCACAGGTACCCTGGGAGCAGTAATCTTCACTGGAACTTTGGACCTTGCAATCACAGATATTTCTTCAACAGTGTTTCCCACCTTAGGAATCCTTTCAAAGAGGACTGTACGATCCTCTATCAGCCGTTGAATACCATTCCTCAATTTCAGGCAATCATCGGGTCGGAGTATGCAGAGATCGCAATTTTCAGCGCAACCTGGAAATAAACCAGCTTGCAACAACTTCTTCTTGACGGCCAGGAGAGGAGATGTTAAATCAGCTACATTAGAAATGTGAGAATTGTCATCCGTAGCATTAACAGCCTTGTCATGATTAGGCATAGGTGCAGTGATGACGTTAGGAGTCTCCGGAGGCTCAAATTCAATTTCTCCAGCTTCGATCATATCCTGAACTTTATTCTTCAATGACCAGCAATCGTTTGTATCATGCCCGGGGCTATCGGAGTGATATGCACACCTGGCATTGGGATTATAACGAGAAGAAGTAGTGTTGGGTTTCGTAGGAGGATCTCTGAGAGTGATCAAATTCGCCTTTAGCATTCCCTGCAGTGCCTGTGCCAAGGTCATATTGATCCTGGTAAACTGCCTTCTTGGCTTGTCTTGTTTGGGCTGGAAGTTTTGATATGGCGGTGCTGTAATCGTAACCGCTCCAATGGTATGGTCACGATTCTTCTTGTTACGACCCTTTTGACCGTACACAGCATTTGATTCATTCCTCCCCTGATAGGACCTTTTGGTGCTTGCAGAGGTAGCCGCTTGTATCTTTCCACTTCGGATGCCGCTTTCAACACGTTCACCTGTCAATATAAGTTCAGTGAAACCTGATGAAGAACTTCCCAGTAGATGGCTGTAGAATGGGCCAGTCAGTGTGCCCATGAACATGTCCACTAATTCTCGGTCAGTCATAGGGGGTTTGACTCTGCCCGCCAAATCTCTCCATTTCTGAGCGTATTCTTTGAAGCTTTCTTTGGATCCCATAGTCATATTCTGCAACTGTAGCCGAGTAGGTGCTAGTTCAGAGTTATACTGGTACTGTTTATAGAAAGTTGTTGCTAAATCAGTCCAGGTGCGGATGTCAGAGCTCTCGAGCTGATAATACCATTCCAACTGTGTGCCAGACAGACTCTCTTGGAAGAAATGGATCCATAGCTTCCTATCAGTGGTATGCGGCTGAATCTTTCTCACATAAGCTCTCAGATGCATCTGAGGACAAGACGCACCATCGTACTTAGTGAAAGTGGGGATCTTGAATTTGCAAGGAATGGTCACATCGGAGACCAGACCCAAACTTTCGAAATCCAGACCAGGCGTCTTCTGACCTTCCATAGCTAGCATACGTTCTTCCAGCAACTTGTACTTATCATCTCTCGGAGAGTACTGCTCATTTTCATAATCTTCATCGTCATCCTCAGGGTTGGAGAAGTCAACATTCTCCTCCTCTAAATCATTCTCCGTCTCCTCTTCTGGACCATTCGGAATTCCAAACTTGACTCCCGCGGCCTGTCTTTTAAGCCTTCTTCCCGTGTTAATGTAACTCACAGCTTTCTTGTCTTTCTTCTGTTCGAGCAAGAGAGCCTTCAGTTCCTCTTGCCCCTTGGATAAGCTCAAGATCATCTCCTGGAATTGAGCGTTCTGAGCCTGAAGATCCTTGACAGTTTGTTCGAGGGCCATGTTTCTGTTTAAGAGGAAGACCGTGAGAATATGATCCTTTAGAGTACCTGTTATGCAATGTTATGTTATGCAATGCAATGTATGAAATGTTTTCAAGGACTTTTGGAATTTAACTTTGCGTAAACTACCAAAAAGAGAGGAACTTTTATTACTAATTTCTTAATCAATGTTCATTACAAAAAATAATAATAAAAATACAATGAAAACTCAAGTCTCCCAGGGACGGCTTCCTTTTGGGCGAAGATATGCATTGAGTCTTCGTTCCTCATTAAGCTGGCTGGTAAGTTCTAGCACTTTCTTCCTTTCAGCACAGAACTGGGCTTCAAAAGTATCCCTTTCCTCTCTCAACTGGGTCCAGGATCTCTTCAATTCTTCAACATCGGTAGGCGTATCGGGATAAGGAATGATCTGAGGAGTACCTCCTTCAACTTCTGGTTCAACGATCAATGGTCCGACCGTAAGATATGGCATGACAAGTTCACGAGCTCTGGTGCGTACCCATCTGAGATAGGGTTCCATAGGAACGGAGTTTTTCTGTCCTAAAGTACTTCTTTTCACCATGCCCCAAGCTCGTACAAACCTTTGACGGAGACCTTGAGAATCGTTGTCATAGTCAAACACAGTGCCTTGAATAATTACTTCATGTGGACCATCTCTTCGAGCATAACCAAACTGACGTAGGGCTAAAGCTGGATTATAAGTAATACCTCCTCTTATCCCCAGGAGTGGTACGTTAGAGAATTCTCCACAACGGTCGATGAGGATAACATTTTCTCTGAGATTAGAACACCAACGGATGTCTGAATGGGAGAGTGCCATTACCCTTTGAGACCATTTCAGATTTTGATCACTCTTCAAGACTGATTGAGGAAGGTGCGAAATAAACCGCCTAGACAATAAAGGTATGCAGCACATGAGAGTGCCTTGCCTTTTCATAGTACGAGTGTGAAGGGAATGCAGAATGTCTCCAAGCAAGGTAGGCACAGGGTTATGAGTGAGGAATATCTTAATAGCATTCATGTCTATGAATTGGTCTGGATTAGGGAATAACACCAACCCATAGATTAGTAATGCTAGGACATCTTCGAAAGCATGGACATTCATAACTTTTAGGAATTCTCGGGCCTTATTTATCAGAAATTTGGCAAGTAAACCCTTAATTCCACTTCTTGTTACCCAATTGGTTTCAATGTCTGACTTTGTCATGTGTAAAGCTGCGACAACTTCTTCAGACTTCAGAATCTTTTCTAAACCACTGAAAGGTGGTTGATCAAGGATAGGTACCCCAAGCATCCTGGAGAACTCTTCTAATGTGGGTACCAACTGATAATCTGGGAAAGTAAAGCAATGATGTTTAGGATCGAAGAAATGGAATAGAACTCTCATCATATCTTCTTTGAAACCAGTGGTAACCAGATTAAGGAGAGAACCATGTTTCTTGATGAACTGAGCCTGATCAGGAAGTTCTGACACTAAATCCTTTAGTTGAGGAGAGATTGCTACAAAATTGATCCGGATGGTCTTCCTGGAAGCCATAACCTGTTTAACAGAGCAAAGCTAAATCCCTAAGTCCTTGAAATGGTTAGTACAATGCCATTATGTTATGATGTTATGATGTTATAAATAGCAAGCACAAGCAAGTCACACAACAATCATTCCTAGGTTTTAAGGCTTGCATGAGTTCCATAGGTAAGTACCCTCCCCACTGAAGTTTGGTTGGTTCAACCTGTCCTAGAATAATAACCGGGTTCTAGAAGGATCTCAAATCATTGACCTTTCTTTAAGTCCACTTCAGTGCAACACCAAGTGGTTGACCAAAGCTTCCTTAAAGTCCAATCTCAAAGAGTGTAGTATCGAGTCTCAACCAACCTCAGTCGGAACCGAAGCCAGTTATCTCACTACTTTCTAATGGCTAGGATGAGTCAATTAGGGTTCTAAAGGTCTGGTTAATGCTTTGATGACACCACGCGAATGCCAAAATTTTCCTCAAGTAAACATGAGGAACATCAGGACATCCAAAGTGTCACATTAACCGTAGCCATCATTTTAACCATTCCAGTATACGCCGGATGGTCGCGATGATCTATTGCAACTTACCTAAGGCACACTAGATCCGGGTGTAGGATCTTTCACTCCACAATACCCTTAAAAGAAGGAACAATTTGAAAACATAAATGATTTTTTTTTAAGGTGACCTCTCTTTGTAGTCCCCAGCAGAGTCGCCAGTTCTGTCATACGGTGAACTGACTATATGTGTTTTGCTTTTAATCGCAATGTCGCGGATAGCAAGAGTCGCCATCGACTTTTCTTTTATCCAATAAGGAAAGGTGGAAAAGAACAGGAAAGACCTTAATTAGATTTTAGGTTCGGGAGGTACATTATACAAAGGGAAGGTGTTAGCACCCTTTGTATCCATGGTTATCCATGGGCTCTTAATTGCTTGATCACTTATGTTTGTCTGGAAAAAGTGGTTGTGAATTGTTTAGAAAATGTTTTGAAAAGAGAATTTAACTTTGTAATGATTCTTGTATGAATGTATACAAAGTGGTTATCTCGTTTAGTTTTGAAAGTTGTTTAGAAAAATATAACTCGGTAATGATTCTAGTATGAATGTATACCAAGTGGTGATTTTCTAAAAGATGTTTTGAAAGGTGTGGGGTGTGAAAAATATTTTAGGTTGTGAATAAGCAATTAAGAGTTATACCTGTCCGAGGTCTTTACGGGCATTTCCTATCCTTATGAGGGTAAAACTGTCCTTACTATTGAGAAGTAAGTAGTTTTATCCTTTGGATGTAAAAGGGTCATCATAGGGTCATCGATTGGTCATTGAAGGCAACAGTTGTGAGGATACCTTAGCATTCGAAGGGACTATCATCATTTAACCGTAGGCTACACCGAAGGGTCATCGAGGGACAAAGGCAACATTCGAGGGACTATGATGATTTAACCGAAGGGTCTTTGCTAAGTGCATCCCCACATTCGCGGGACATGACCATAATACCGTAATCGTAGAGTAACAAAGAGAGGTCCAAGATCGCATGTTTAACGGCAAAGTTTTACAATTAATTAGATAGTCGTAACCGATTAAGTAATTAGGTCCACATTAAAATCGATGAAATCAATACATTAAAATCGGCTAGATAATTCAGGATGAATCTCCATATAAAAATTAAGTAATTCAGAATCCATCTCCATAAGGGTATCCCACACATAAAGCGGAATACCTAGCCGACTGTTTCCTCGGGAATATGTAAGCCTTTACACAATTCAACACACGGGTTAGAACATCGAGATAAAGTACAATTGAAAATTGCACCACAACACAACGGTCGTAAAGTCAGGCCAAATAATGCAGAATTATAATAAATCTTGGTTAGATAGACATAAGGCAGAATAGAAAAGAAACAAAACAACCACTGTCTCGTTCGCTCCTGCTTCGCCTAGCGAAGGCTTAGCGAGTGCTCGCTACAGGCTCGCTTAGCGATGTGCTAGCGAGCGACTACGGGTTTTGAGTTTGACAGCAGCATGATCTCCGGAACCCTGAACTTCATGACATTTAATTACAGGAATAACATGGACAAGCATTCAGGATATTCAGGCGTACTTAAATTCACATGTGAAATCAAATTACATATCCAAAAAGTTGATCATGATGTCTTATGTATGTAGAGATTACCGATTAAAAGCATAAAACAGTAGTGATGCGCAAACCTGTTTGCAACTGAGCTGCGATGTTGAAAGGACCTGACCGCTTTTGGTGTCGGATGGAGTTGGGCGGCGGTAGCTTCGGAGCGGATGAGCGGCCTTCAGGGTTTCTTTACTCGGAATCCTTCAAGTTGGTCTCCAGGGTTTCTATGCCAGGGTTTCCGTCCGTCTTTGTCTCTTTTCGTCCCCCCTCCTTCTGACTGAAGTTGGGGTATTTATAACACTCTTTTTGTGACCTAATGGGCTCAGAATGAAGCCCAAAATTTCTGGTGTTCGCAAGCTTCGCTAGGCGAGCGTTGTAGCGAAGGGTTCGCTAGGCGAAGGATTTGCTCGCCTAGCGAGCAAGCTAGTTTGGGCCTTTTTCTAGATTGGGCCTGTTGTGAGCTGGGCTTTTGTTCCTTTAAGGTCATTGCCTTGTAGAATAAGTTGGAGTGCTTCGAGAGATGTTTTGCAAGATTAATGGGCAAATTTTGGGGTATGACAACAAGATATGCATGTCTCATATGATTCATAATCAAAAGAGTCCAAGAGTCCATGTTTATGGAGTTTGGAAATGCGTTTCTCATTTATGTGGCCTAATCGACAATGCCAAAGGTAAGTTGGATTTAACTCATTAGGTTTCATCCTTTTAGTATTAATGTTATAAATTAGCATTTCAAGATCAAGGACATATAATCCATTGTTCATTTGTGTAGTAGCATATAATATATCATTCAAATAAATTGAGCAACAATTGTTCTTTATTATAAATGAAAAACCAAACTTGTCCAAACAAGAAAAGAAAATAATATTCCGGCTAATTGCAGGTACATAATAACAGTTCTCTAACTGAATTATTAAACCACTAGGTAAAGTCAATACATAAGTTCCTACGGCTAAAGCAACAACCTTTGCTTCATTGCCAACTCGTAGGTCAATTTCACCTTTTGCCAAATGTCTACTCCTTTTTAGCCCCTGCATATTGGTACAAATGTGAGAATCGCATCTAGTATCTAATACCCATGATGCAGAAGTAGATAACTTAATTTCAATAACAAAAATACTTGAAGTTGAAGTCTCTACTCCATTCTTCTTATCTTCCAGGTACTTTGGGTAGTTTCTCTTCCAGTGTCCAGTCTTACCGCAATGGAAGCAGATGCCTTCCTTTGTTATGCCTCCACTAGGCTTCAAAGCAGCAACAATGGGTTTGGGTTTGGCAACTTCCATGCCTTTCCCTTTATCACCCTGCTTGGTGGGTCTTTTGTTCGGTCTCTTTCCATTTTCGATCATCAGAATGGACTTCCCTTTTGACTTCAGATTCTGCTCAGCAATTCTTAACATGGCTAGCAGTTCAGGAAGAGATTTGTCCATATCATTCATATTGAAATTTAGGACAAATTGACTGAATCTATCTGGCAACGATTGCAAGATCAAATCAGTGGCAAGTTCCTTTCCGAGGGGAAAACCCAACCTCTCAAGGTTTTCCACATACCCAATCATCTTGAGCACATGGGAACCTACAGGGGCTCCCTCAGCTAACTTGCCTTGAAAAAGGGCTTTTGAAACTTCAAACCTTTCATGCCTTGCTTTCTCTTGATAGAGCATTTTCAGGTGTTCGATCATATCGAACGCTGCCATGTTCTCATGTTGCTTTTGCAACTCTGAGTTCATGGTAGCTAGCATGAGACAAGCAGTTTCATTGGCATCATCGACATGCTTCCTATAAGCATCTATTTCTTCCTTAGGTGCATGACTAGGAGGTTCATCTTCAGGAACAGGTTTCTCCAAGACATACAACTTTCTATCATGTTTGAGGACAATCCTCAGATTTCGGTGCCAATCCAGAAAATTTGTCCCAGACAATTTTTTCTTGTCAAGGATTGATCGCAAAATGTTGTTAGAGGTGTCTGTTATCATGGTAATCTACATGAAAATAATGAAAATGTAAGTATCAATAACATATTTAATTAGGCCTTTAATTAAATATGCTCCCACTATTTTACTCAAAACAAATGACCCCCACCATTTGATTCGGAAAATCCCGTTGGAAGATTTTCTAGTGGGTCGAGATCCACATTTCACTTTGTTTTAAGTCCGTGTGGGTGGATTACACAAAACTAGGCTATTTAGGTAGGAACTCCTTTCAATTATATCTAATACAACTCTCGAATATTTTAGTTGGGTGAATAACTCCTTATTCCAATCCATCACGTGGATCATTTCTAACTCTTGCTTCTAAACATATATAATCTTATTATAATTTGTTTAGTTAAGTTTGACCCATTGTTTTAGCAATTGGATATTACGATTATCCCATCGCACCTTAATAATATAGAACATGCACCTCGCGTAGGCGAAACCTACATTATTTGATACTAGTCTTGATGAGTGCTAAAACTTGGAAAGCATAAACTTAATATTTAATTTGAGGGAATTTGCAATTATTTTGATCTCACCGGCTTATTTATCATATAAATCGTCTCTCACATGCATTAACATACACTCACATGCATCAACATACATAATGAAACAATTATGGCCCCTAGCGTAATTGTTCTCCCAAGCCAATGAGAGAACCTAAGCTAACCTAATAATGATCTAAGCTTCTCCAAGCAAGATCTTCAAGGTTGTCCTTCTTTGATATTGAATTCTTCTCTTTCTTCATAACATTACATTACATAAAAGAAACTCGTTTTACATACGAGGGAGTGAGATGAGAAAAGAAGTTACATTAAGAGATTAAGAGAGAGGCACGACACGCAGGTCGTATTTTAAAAATCCAAAATAAAATAAAGGAAAACTAAGGCCATAACCGATCACCACAAGACAATAATAATAAACACATTATTATTATTATTATTATTATTAATTTTAATTCTTTTAATTAATTAAAACCAAATTAAATTTCGGCGACCAATCACACTACGCAGAGTTAGCCGGGGGTCCGCTGCCCGGTCAGCGGGACGGGGGTTCCACTGACCAGGCAGCGGACGGTGGTTCCGCTGACCGATCAACGGACGGGGGTCAAGGGGGCAGCGCCCCCTTGTGGGGTTGAAGGGGCATCGCCACTAGCCGAAATTTTTAATGAACAATTCATTTGAAATCGACGTCGTTTTTCGCATCAACACTTGATACTTTAAAGCACAACTCTTGCACAGTCACAACCCTAATTGCATAACTCTTTGACAACACAACCCTTGTACCGTCATTAACCCTAATGCACCAATTTCAGACCGTCAAACACACCTCGATTGTTGATTCAGTATGATTGATCAACATGTCATTGCTTTACCATACTAATGTCGGATCAAGAGGCAAACGACCATTGATCGCCCAAAGGAAAACAACCATTAAGTGTTTGAATGAATGAAACAGAAACAATATATCATATATACCGTGTTTTGCATAAAGATTACTTATATCATATATATAACTTGATCGATCTCAATTGCATAACGTATGGACGATCGATGTATCGCTGCTTCACCATACTAATATCGGATTCCGAAGCATAGTCAACATCAATCATCCAAATCATGATGCCAAATTTAATTACTCATTTATTGTTTGATTCAGTCTGTCGTTTAATCGTATTAATACAACAAATAAACAGCTATCAGATGCATGGTTTCTTAAGTGGCTCTGATACCACTGAAGGAGAAGAGCGATCCAAAATGCAGCGGAATTTAAAATTTCTCCTTTAATGATCCTTACAAATGGGCATGATCAGTGATAGAATCGTTACCTGTTGTGGCGATTGTAACCTTTGATGCAGATCTACGGAGCGATCACGAACGTTACACGATGACAACGCCTCTACTCAGTCCACACAAACATATTCCTTCAATCTCAGTGCTAGCTGCTACGAATGAAGACTTTGAGTGAGAGAAAGAGAGAAACGAAATTGCAACTGCACTAATGCTTCTTCACAAGGGTTCTATTTATAGAACCACTTGTGTGGGCTGTAAGCTAAAAAGCCCACTCAAGTGTATGTGGCCCATATCTTATAATATGCCAAAATCACTTAAGCGCGTGGTACCTTACCATATTTCGTATTCTATTTAAGTACATTGTACCTTACGATGTTCTATAATTCACTTAAGTGCACCGTACATTACGATATTCCTTAGTTACTCTATCTCTCATCAATCCGTCCTTTTGTGTGTGACTCTGTAGGTTTTCGCGGCATTGACAATTATACTAAATCACATATTTAACATAATAAACAGTGAGCGGTATCTAGCAACACATCACTGCTATCCAAAACACGAAAATGTCATGTGATCTGACAAATCCTTTTGTGATAATACTTATGTGTACAATTACCCTTTTGCCTTTATGTCTATATTGAACACAAGGCATAGACCGTGTCATCCTTGTCCAATTCAATATTGGGCCCATAGACATTTATCCTGTTACGCAGGATATGCAAATTCCATTTAGGTCACTCATGTCCCTTAACATGCTTCGTGGAGTACCCATCAACTGTCTTTATGGTCATCCAGTTACGGACAATGTTTGATCAACAATAAGGCACTCGACTATACATCTAGGGTCCATAGTGATTTCAGGTCGAAGGGTGGTATACACTATTATCATCATGAGAATAACTTATGACACTTTGCATAACATTCTATATAGTATTCTCATAGCGGGTCAATCCAGTATAAATATTACTCTTAATATTCATACCTATGTTGAAGACTTGATAACTCCTTATCCATGATCCATGAGATGTGATAATCAGTCTATATACATAATAGTCTTAATGCTTTAATGTTATCCCACTTCACAATAAAGCTCGATTACGGATACTTTAAGAATAATGTCCTTATGTTTAATGTGATCTCATGATTAAGTCACACTTGATACATTAAACGGACTAGCTATTCGAGGGACTTTATCAAACAAACATAATAAAGAAAAAACCTTTTATTATTAATAAATAATTCGATACAAGTACCAAAAGTATTGGCCTCTAGGGCTTACACCAACACGAACAACATCCTCAGAGGCCGATCACGATTGCTAAAAACCTCTCAGACTCATTAATGCTCGACAAGATTTGAGGGCAACTATTATGAACCGTCCAAAGGCCCATAGAGTTGTGACTCAAATTGATGGCAATCCACTCAAAATGGTCAAAGGTATAAAACTATGTTGCGAGATATCCAAGATATAGTTTATGATATTCACTTTTTACTACACTCATCTTAAAATTTGAACTTACTTTGGTGTTGCATGTCCATCCCGCGTCACCATATCGGAGATCGTCATTATCGGTCAAAGATCCTTCACCATCAACCTATACTTAATTTTGATTTCAGAACGGAACAAGTTCTAATCGGTTAGGTTAGTAGGTTTTTTTAGTAATGATAAGTGCACCTCATAATCCTACGTATCCCCTCATTATTACACACTAAGGCTATGTTAGGATTGATGGAACATAACGGAGCAGAGTGGATTGGAATATGATGGAGCGGAACGAAGCATAGCGGAATAGAATGTAGATCCCACTCCATTGTTTGGTTATTTTACTAAAAATATCTCATTCTATCACATAAATCCCAAATTAGATGGAACAAAAAATAGAAATTTTGATGGAATTGGATGTAATGGATTCCATCATGTTCCATTCCATTCCATCAATTATTTACAGATCCAAACAATAGAATCTCATTTATTATCACTTCAATCTATCATCAGATATAAGCCAAACCGTTGATAATTACCCTAAAATAGGTTTTGATCATAAGAGACTCCTAGCTAATTTCGTTGTATACAAAAAAAATAAATCAAATTCCGATGAAAGAAATGTACACAATACAAATATAAAGTGGTTTGTAGCTGTAAAATAAACTCTTTACAAAGTGATTTTGAGAAGGAATACACAAGAAAGAGAAAGAAAATGAAGTGAGACGTAGAGTGGGAGTAACGTCACTTGCACTGAGTAGTTAAGTGTTTGTAACCGATTACTACTCTATTTATTAAATCAGATAGTGCGTGGGTTGAGTTTGGTTTTGGACTCTTGATAGTGAAGCAGAATGGAACTACTTCCGTCAGAGGCAGCTCCGATCTCAAGAAAACAAGGGTTCCGATCGCTGAAACTTGTTAACGCCGACATGAACCAACTCCTCACCGACGAACCAGTCGGCGTCGACTTCGGCACTCTCGATAACGGCCTCCGCTACTACGTTCGCTGCAATTCCAAGCCACGTATGAGAGCGGCTCTTGCACTTGCCGTCAGAGTCGGGTAATTAACCAACCTATCACAATTCATAACCTAACTCATCGGTAATCCTTTATTTCAATTCCTCAATCAATTATCGCGTTTTACGTGCTGAATCGCAGATCAGTTCTCGAAGAAGAAGACGAACGTGGAGTTGCTCACATTGTTGAGCACCTTGCTTTTAGTGCTACAAAGAGATACAATAATCATGATATTGTTAAGTTCCTTGAAAGTATTGGAGCTGAGTTTGGTGCTTGTCAGAATGCAGTTACCTCTTCCGACGATACTGTTTATGAGCTCTTGGTTCCGGTTGATAAGCCGGAGCTTTTGTCTCAGGCCATTTCTGTTTTGGCAGAATTCAGTTCAGAGGTAATAACAATAAGTTTACTCTATCGAATTATGTTATGCGCTGTCGGGATTCTAAAATGCTTTATTTTTTTATTTTTTTATTTGTTGTAATTAGATTGCTATATGTGCAGATTCGAGTCTCCAAAGATGACTTGGAGAAAGAAAGAGGAGCCGTCATGGAAGAGTGCCGGGGAAGCAGAAATGCAATGGGGAGGCTACAGGATGCTCATTGGGTTTTGTTGATGGAAGGTTCAAAGGTACATGAGCCCAATACTTGCTGCCTATGTAGTAGTACCAACACACCGACACATGTAGTTAAATTCAACAATTCAATTTTCTCAAATTATTACCTGTGTCAAGGTGTTAGTGTTTTGTCCGGTGTAGTGTATGTATTAGTGCTTCATGCTGCTAATAGTCATTGTCAAGATGGTTTTGTATTGTTACTTACATAGGGGTGATTTTTGGGAATTATTTATGTTGTTGCATAAAGCTTTTAATTGATTTCAGTATGCTGAAAGGTTACCAATTGGACTTGAGAAAGTGATTCGGACTGTTTCTCCTGAGACTGTGAGGCGTTTTTACAAGAAATGGTATCATTTATGCAATATGGCTGTTATAGCAGTTGGAGATTTTTCTGACACACAGGTTCCTTATGTTGTTTATCTTTTTTTTATGTTATGGCTTGTTGTTTGGTTAGTTGTTTCTACTAACCTCTTTCCCTCTTACAATTTCAGAGTGTAGTTGAGTTGATAAAGACTCATTTCGGCCAGAAAATCCCAGCACCTGAGCCTCCACCTATACCAACATTCCAGGTGCCATCACACAATGAGCCACGATTTTCTTGTTTTGTTGAATCTGAAGCAGCTGGGGTAAGTAAGTAACAAATCATTAACTTTATGCAATTTTCCCGGATTTTTTGCTAGAAATTTTGTCTTGATTGGAAACTAACATGTTACTTTGGGTTTGTCCAATAACAGTCTGCAGTTATGATTAGTTATAAGATGCCAGCAAATGAGCTTAAAACAGTAAAAGACTACAGAGATTTACTTGCAGAATCCATGTTCCTCTCTGCATTAAACCAAAGATTCTTCAAAATATCTCGTAGAAAAGATCCACCCTATTTCTCATGCTCCGCTTCTGCTGATGTTTTAGTCCGTCCTGTAAAGGCCAATATTATAACTTCATCTTGTCGAGGAAAAGGATCTCTTGAAGCCCTAGAATCAATGTTAATAGAGGTGCTTTCACCTTTGATCTGAGAAGCTGCACATTCTTTGTTTTTTTCACTCTCTTCTTTCACTTTCATTCTTTTCTTTTTTTATCGTTCAAAATTTATGACATTACATTTTAGGTTGCAAGGGTGCGGCTTCATGGTTTTTCAGAGCGTGAAATATCTATAGTCCGTGCACTGCTGATGTCAGAGATTGAATCTGCCTTTTTGGAGCGAGATCAAATTCAATCTACCAGCTTGAGAGATGAATATCTACAAGTATATTATACTATATTTCTTTGTTTACTTTAAAATGGACAATAATAAACTGTGCATCATTTTGAACACAATATTCTTTGGTAATGCAGCATTTTCTCCACAACGAACCTGTTGTTGGGGTTGAGTATGAAGCTCAACTCCAGAAGACCCTTCTACCACGTGAGTTCAAGTTGATATATCATGTGTTCTTTTGTCAGAGTTCTGATATCAAATTTCTGGATGTACTTAGATAATGTTTGTTATTTTAATATATTTATACCCCTCAGATATATCAGCATTAGAGGTCTCTAAATGTTCTGAGGAGTTACGGACGTCTTGTAGCTGTGTCATAAAGACCATTGAGCCACGGACATTTGCTGTGTTTGATGATCTTAAAAATGTTGTTAAGAAAGTCAATATTCTCGAGGAAGAGGGTAGAATTTCTTCATGGGATGATGAACATATTCCAGAAGAAATTGTCCCTGCAAAACCAAATGTGGGGTGAGTTCAAAGGGGAATACCTTTCTCTATCTTATTTTCATTTAGCTATGTAGTTCTTTGGTCTCTAGTTTTTCGCTCAGCTCTTACAAACCCGTTCAAAATGTAATTCCCAAGTGCATATATTCTTGTAATCATTATTGGTAATTCTATTTCCTTGGTAGGTAGCAACTATAGGTTTAGGCATACCTTTCCTTCATTCTAAATCCTCTATGCACATCTTGACATCTTTTTTATAATAACAATTTCAAATTGAGTTTCAGAACTGTTAAAGAGAAGTTTAAATTCTCCTTACTTGGTTTTCCCTATAGGAACCAATTGTTTATTCTTTTACCTATTTTCATTTACTTTGCCATTAGGCTGTGTTTCATTAAAATCTTGATTCTTTTAAGCATTAAGATGCCAGTTTATATGTTTAACCAGCTAGTATTTTATATGTAATGTAGGGCTTCATATATCAGTTATTAAACTGTGGGCTAAGTTTCCTAATTAGATAATTTTCTTCCAGTAAAATTTATGTTTTGGAAATAACATTCTAATCTCATTTTTTTCCTAATAAGGCATGTTGTGAAGGAATTGGAATACTCAAATATTGGAGCTACTGAACTAGTTCTGTCAAATGGGATGCGGATCTGCTATAAGCGTACAGACTTCCTTGATGATCAGGTTTTGATCCTTCTAGGCATTTCTTATCATAGTTCATATGTATTTTCGTATACAAACATTGACCAATTTCTGTATCAATCTCATTACAGACTTAAACGCGGCGGACATACCCGTTCACCACCCCTACGTACAAGTCTGTAATGAGATTGACCAATTTTTGGTGAACGGGTATATCCGCCCCACAAAAAAAAAAGGAGCGGGGCGGGCACAGTAGTGGTTTTGGGCCTAAAACCTTGATCCGCCTCGCAAAAAAATATGGGTGGGGCGTGTCCGACAACCCTGCACCCTATAGCCTAAAAGTTGCAAAATTCATGTTAATGTTCGCAGCCGTAAAATCCCGTTAAAAACGTGGCGGGCGTAGTAGAGAGTGCAGGCCTAAAACCTTGGTCAAACTCAAGGTTCAGGTAATATATATGCGGTGCAGTGCAAAAGTTGCATGAAGTGGAGAGTGGTTGATACGCAGGAGGAGATTGAAGAGATCCGACAAAATCATTTGAGAACCGTTTGATTGTAGCAGAAAGGTTAACTGTAGCTGTGATGATCCTGCTAATATTGAAAATGATTCTACTTGGTACTGATGAAAGATTACTCTAAATTAGACTCTTACTACATCACACCTAAAAACTGAGAACCCGCAAGGCGATAGCAGTATATCTAAAAGACACCCAGAAATAAGTGGTGTATCTGCTTCGGGTTTCAATTTTTCATTCCCAAAGATAATGCAATACACTATCTCAGAATATATTGACCAAAAGGATTCAGCCAACAAAAAAGCTAAGATAACTTTGGATGATGTCTGAGAAATATCATCACAAGTTTGCTGCATGCTGTTGTTGATGCTAGTTCTTGTTGGTTTGTCTGTAGTATAATATATCTAGGGACTGTTAGGGGGAACACCAACCCAGTAGCATTGAAACATATGTTTGTTCTTGCTGTCTTTTGTACTAAAAAGATTTTCACTGCCTTTGTGTTGAGTAATTAGAACACAAAAAAAAACCAATAGTGTTGGGCGTCAGGGGATTGGTTAAAGATAGAGCCTAATAAGAGTTTATATAGAGTGACACCTCTCACCTTACTAGTCGGTTTTGTAGGGATAAATTAGGCTAAACTCTAATTCTAATACTCTGTTTCATAGTAACTTGAAATTTAAAATAGCATACACAAACATTTATCATTACACATATACTAATAGATTATTCCCATGAATGGTCTTCCGTTATTTTTATGGTGTTAGAATTTTGGCAGAAAATTATCAGTTCTAATCTACAGACGCGTGTCACAACAGGTTATCTTCACAGGTTATTCATATGGGGGCTTGTCTGAACTACCAGAAAGCGAGTATTTCTCTTGTTCTATGGGACCAACCATTGCTGGGGAAATTGGTGTGTTTGGTTATAGACCATCTGTCCTAATGGATATGCTTGCTGGCAAGAGAGCTGAAGTTGGCACCAAGATTGGTGCATATATGAGAACTTTTTATGGTGATTGTTCACCTTCAGACCTGGAAACTGGCTTGCAGGTATATTTGATTTAATTAGAAAAATTATGTCTCTCCTTTCATTATATGATCACAACTTAAAGTAGTATGATGTTGCTCACAACCAATAGAGCACGTTAAAAACCATTGTTAAATGATATAGCAGTATGTTTTAAAGTGGGAAGCCAGTATTTTTATCTTTTAGTTATTCAATAATAATTTTCTCTAAATGCCTAGTAATGTTTCCCCTTTTTTTCATGAATATTTTATAGACATAACATACCTTGAATATATCAATTCCATCTATATTTAAGCTATAAGTTAATTTTGTTGTTTCTGTAATTTTAATCTATACCCTAGTGCTTTGGAATCAATCAAAACTTTAATTGTATTTCTGGCTTTTGGTTCAGTCGGTAGCGATACAATTTTCCATGATTATGTTGCATATAGGTGCTTGTCTCAGGGCCTGAAAATCTTTCAATCCTTGCACCAGCTTCAGTGTGAAGTTATTCCTAATTAAATTTAAACCTCTTCTATTTTTTGTATTTTCTCCCTTTTATTCTTATACACTTGAAAGTGCATGCATCTTAATATAGTCAACACCAGGTGTGTGTTTAGGTTTGTTGGTGTGCTAGTATTGTATTCATTTTTTCTCTGTAAGTGCTTTAAGCCACTTAGTTTCTTACCCAGCTTTTCCCAAAAAGTATATTTTGATTTCCTCATTACTGAGTGCACTGTACTTCTGATGTATAACACTGTTTATTGTGTAATTTGAATTGTTTAGCACAATCTATGTTGAACTATTGGCCTGTATTAGTTATATATCAATCAAGAATGGATGATTTTTATAGTGAGATCAGTGACATTATGATGTGCCTATTATCATATCATCATATTGATCACAATTCACAAGTGTTATTTCTTATTGGATTTTTTCCAACGATTCTGGTGGTTACATCCACACTTGTGGACAGACATCAGTTCTATTCTTCAGTTTTTGCTCTCTTTCTTATTCTGATATCATTTATTTATTCATTCTTTTTTCAGCTTGTCTATCAGCTATTTACGACAAATTTAACCCCAGACGAAGAAAATGTCAAAATAGTGATGCAGATGGCTGAAGAAGCAGTCTGTGCTCAAGATAGGGATCCATATACTGCTTTTACAAACCGTGTAAAGGAGCTTAATTATGGAAACTCCTATTTTTTTAGGGTATGGTTTTTTCTGGTGTCAATATAATCATAGACTGAATAAACTACTCTTGACTTTCAACATATTTTTTATGCAGCCGATTAAAAAATGTGACCTAAAAAAGGTTGATCCTCTGAAAGCTTGTGAATATTTCAGCAAATGTTTCAGAGATCCTTCAGCTTTTACGGTTGTGATTGTTGGGAATATTGATCCTACTATTGCACTGCCCTTAATATTGCAGTACCTAGTGAGTATAAATCTTCTTACCAAAAGCCAGCTGACATTGAATAATTCTATACCAATTTGATATATTTCCATGCAGGGCGGAATACCAAAGCCCCCTGAACCTATTATGCATTTTAACCGTGATGAGCTGAAAGGATTGCCCTTCACTTTTCCAACAGTCATTCATAGGTACATCAGTGCATTGCATTCACAAACAGAAGGTGTTGGTGTTGCAATAATTTTTGTGTAAAACCATCAGAAAAAGATGTGAAAATTTTGTTAGGCTCTCAAATAAACTATATATGTTTTTTGGCCTAACTCTACTTTTGGTTTCTAGTTTGGATTTTGTGAAGCAATCAACTCCCTCTATTTTAAAGTTATGCAAATTCATCTTGCTGTGAATGTTTTATCACCCAAAACCCTTGAATTCTAGTTTTCTATCCAAATATTTGTGAGTTTATGATGGATTTGGGATATGAATTTAGCGTGCTTTCTATCCAAATATTTGTGGGTTTATTTTAAAAGGAAAAAAGAAATGACCATGCTTTGACATCATCTCTAAAAGGTTGCATATTCTTCTCTATTGTACCTTTTTACAGTCTAGATTTCTACCGAGTGTGCATGGATACTGAAACACTTTTTAAGGATTCAGGGAAAATATCTTCCAAATAAATAATATTCTTTGATTGTAGAGAAGTGGTTCGAAGTCCCATGGTGGAAGAGCAATGTTTGGTGCAGATATGCTTTCCCGTGGAGCTGAAGAATGGGACCATGGTCTGTGCTCCTGTCTTTCGTCGTTGCTGAATACATGGAATTATATAAAAACTTGTATTAACTGCGTATTACAAATAACTTGTATAATCTGTGTTTGATCCTGTTGGGGCATGACTTGCAGGTAGAAGAGATTCACTTTGTTGGGTTCCTGAGCAAGCTTCTGGAAACAAAAATAATGCAGGTTCTCCGTTTCAAGCATGGGCAGGTGTGTATCAGTGTTTTCCTTCAGTCTTCTGATATGGTGTACATTAATTCTGAGGTTTCACCTCTATGCACCAGATATACTCTGTAGGTGTTTCGGTATTCCTTGGCGGTAATAAACCCTCAAGAACTGGTCTTGTTCGTGGAGACGTTAGCATAAATTTCTCATGTGATCCGGAGATATCTTCCAAGCTGGCAAGTCTCATGCATTTGTAAAATAAGCTAACTTTTTCTGCTACTATGTTGTAAAAATTTCCGTCTTGTAAATCATTTACAGGTAGATATTGCTTTGGACGAAATGTTGCGTCTTCAAGAGGAGGGACCTACAGAACAGGATGTTTCAACCGTACTTGAAATTGAGCAAAGAGCACACGAGAATGGATTGCAGGTTAATTTAGCCTTAAAGTTTGTTTATTTACATCATAGCCTTTTCTATGCTATCAATGTAAATAGATACACCCGGACAAACAAATTATCATTTCGCATCTCAACTTTAAACAATGATAAAGTTCAAAAGCTCCTTCTTCTCCCGTCTCCTTTATCTACAAGGGCAACCTGATTTGTGGATGAAAGGGATGGATCATGGAAGTAACATTACCCTCTCAATTTTCTTTTTCTTATTTTCACATGCTCTTTCAGGAAAATTATTACTGGCTGGACAGGATTTTGCACAGCTACCAATCAAGAGTCTATTCTGGTGACGTTGGCACTTCTTTTGAAGTTAGTGTCTACTACTGTCTTTTTGTTTGTATTTTCTGTTTCAAAATAAGCTCAATTGCTCTGTCAGGATGATCATCAGTGTTTACATTTTGATTTTCCCCAATGAGAAAGGAATGAACTTTAACTTTTAAATTTAGTACTGTTGCTTTAGTTTGAAATGAAAGCTTAAATAAATGTAAAATATCTCTCTATTTCAGTTAATGTTGAAATTATAGGGTTAGTCTTTTGAATCTAGAGGTAGGAAAAGGAATACTCAAAATATTAAAATTCTATTATTTCTTTACACTAATAATTTGAAAATCAATCCTAAGAGATGATTGAAGGAGAAAATAGGATATGCATTGACAATGTAAATTAATTTTACACTGTCAACCAATCATCACCATGTATTCCGCCAAATCATACTGTAATTTTTAAGTTAGTGGTATGACATGGCTGAATGAGGAATTTTATTGGACGACGGTGTAAAATTATTTTACACTTTCAATGCATAACCATTAAACTCTAATTGAAGTTACTCTAAAATTACTCCAAAGATGTGATGAAAATATTATAAGATATTTTTTCCTATATCCTAACCATCCATTTTGATTTGGCAATTGAATGTGGCATTGAATTTTTTATCTTTTTGCAATTTATGATCTAATACAAATAACCATTCAGCTTTTCTTTCATGATCTTGATTAGAAAGTGCATCAGAGTCGTGTTTATTCTTTTTCTTATAAATGAGAAGTTATTTATTCTGCAACTATCCGGCTGCAGCTTCAAGATGAAGGGCGGTCAAAAGTTAGATCGTCCCTTACACCATCAGCTGCACAGTTGGCACTACAAAGAATATTGCCCTATCCTTGCAAAAAGCAGTATACTGCGGTGATTCTTATGCCCAAGTCTTCTCCTTTTAAGCTCCTGAAAGCAGTATTCCAATCTACTCGAACAAACTTTGGCAGAGAAGCAAAGGTCTGTTACTATAGCTCTCTTGGGGGGAGATTAATGCCCTCAGTTACATTATAAACAACCATAATCACTTGTAGCTTTTTTTCTATGGCAGATTTTAGCTGGAATTGCTGGTCTTGCAGTTTTGGCTCTTAGTTTGTGGAAACATTCACGCAGTGGTCATGTTAATAGCAGACATTTGCTTGGCAGAGCCACTAAGTAGAAATTTTTCAACAGTGCGATTCTTCATTTCACTAAAGACAGAACACGAGCGCATACCAACACTGTAAGAGTAGATTATTATTATGTAAAACATGTCAGTTATGACTTAGAAGGTAAGTTATGTGTTAGCTGTATGCAGGACTAAGAGCTTGAATGAAACATCTATATATCGACTTGTGCTTCACCCGCATCATGCAGTTTCAATTGCATCTTGACAAGAACAACTGGAAAATGGATGCTAGCATGGATGTTAGCTGTATGGCTATTTTGTTTTCTTTCACAAATTAGTAATTTTGGTAGACATGGTTCCTGGGCAGAACAAGAGTGCTCCTGATGCATGACACATTGACACTAACAAGAGTGCATCTTTGTGTCATCTACTAGTATTCTATTTTTTCATGGATCACTTCGAAGATTCAAAGAAGGGGATATGTGGCAAGAGATTTTTATTATGATGAGAAGTGAGTAGAGGCAAAAATAAGGATATATTTGGCAGTATAAAACATTTTCCGTTTGTATTTTTTAGTTTTTATCTTAAATTAGTTGTACAATCAATTTTTAGGAAATTTGAACTACTACTACTCTCGATATTGCAAAACTAAGCCTTATTACTTCCTCCGTTCTTTTTTAAGTGTCGTTTTTTTGACTTTTTAGACATGTCAAAACAATTAATAATTGTTGTTACTTTTTAAACAATGATTATGTTTTTTCCTACAATATCCTTAATTTTTTAGTAATTTATTTAATCTTTTTCTCTATATATAATAAATGATTAGGGATAATTTTAACAATACTACAATTAATTTTATATTGAACTTTGAAATGATACTTAAAAAATATTTATAAAAGAACGGAGGAAATAATAAGTTAGGATAATGCTAGGACACAAATTAATTAAGAATTAAATAAAAAAATATTTAAAAATTGTACATTAATTTTAATAAAAATATAAAATAAAATTTTAAATTAATTTTTTCAATACAAATTTTTTATAATTAGGTTTCTTATGAGCACGTTAGTTAATACTTCAAGTAAGTAATATACCTTGACTATATACAAATCAAATATATTGTTTATTTAATAAATTAAAAAAATAAATTTTCTAAGACGTGTTTATTAATAATATCATGGGCATTTTTATAGTAATATTCTTATTAAATGAAAATTATCCTAGACATGTTTAATAATAATCTCAAAGGCCTTTCTTATAATATTCTTATTAAACACTAGAGCTGTCAATTTAAGGGGCCAATTAATTTAGGTCCCAAGGGGGCCTAAAAAAATTAAAGAATAGTAATCCCTCAAATACATAGGTCCTAAAGTTAGATGAGCCCAAAATTTAAAAGAGGGCCATAAGGCCCCAAATAAAATAAAAAAACTTAATTTTGAAAAACAAAATAAAATAAATTCAAAAAATGAAAAAACTTTATTTTAAAAATCAAAATAAAATAAATTCAAAATATAAAAAAATAATTTTTAAATAAATCTGCTAAAAATTTCAAAAATAAAAAACAACTCTAATAAAAAATTAAAAATAAAATTTTCAACATAAAATTCCAAAAATAAAAAAGAAAAGAAAACATATTACACAAACCAGTTCAATTATGTGACTTGCTAATATTTATACACTTGAGTAGGATTTTATGTTCTTTTTCAAACACAAACAACAATATTATTCATCTCAATTCACGAAAAATACTATGTAAACATATCAGTGAAAGATATATGTCGATACTCCGGACATTCAACATTCGAAATTGAAGTAAATCAATACAAACATGAACCACATATCACATAAACAAAGACACTAATTCAACCAAAAAAACATGAAAAGATAAATTCAACAACCAGAATAAAGTATATGGCACTAAAATTAGTCTTCCACTTCAATCTTGCAATCCAAATGTATGTTGAGTCATTGTCACCTCAGTATTGCCTTCATCATTAGTGTTGATATCTTCCTCATCTTAAAAACACAATAAATCATACTTAGGTGCAGATGCAACAAAACAATGACATGAGTATATCATAAACATGAACAAATAAAAATAAATAAAATACAAAGTAGTATTACCATTCATATTTTCCGAAAATCCATGCAACCAGCTTCGAGTACAAATCAACATTTGGATGTGTTCAGGAAGAGTAGAACTTCTGTATTTCGTAAGAACACGTCCACCGATACTGAAAGAAGACTCAGATGCTACAGTCGTGATAGGAATGCTAAGCACATCGCGTGCCATTATGGAGAGTATCGGAAACTTTTTCTCATTAAACTTCCAATAAAGAAGTACATTACTTCATAGTGTTCTTCATTTAGCTCCAGTAATTCATCGTCAAAGTATGTATCTAATTCATTCTTTCCAAGAACAAACCTACTCTCAATCGAGTTCCATGTTTTAAAATCCTGCGATATATATAAATAGTTAGGACATATTTTACTCTCAATATTCACAGAAACAACATAACATAATTTTAAACAATATTTAGATAAATACATTTCATTTCTATCTATGTAAGTTCTTAATGTTGCTATGTTTCTATGTTAGATAAAGACCAATCTATTTTTTTCTAATCATTTAACAACATTGAATATTTTTTTTACAACTAATTAAATAATATCATTGAAATAATTGAAATATGTTGCTATGTTTCTATGTTAGATAACTCACATTCAACTTTCGATTAAGTTACTAATGATTACAGTAACTCGAAAAAGAACCAAATACACTGTCTGCAATATTATTCAAGCATTTCCTTGTGACCATTATTAGTACTCAACATTCAGAATACACATGTATGCTTTACTAGTAAAGCCACATACAGAGTACAACACAAAGTTTCATGCAATAATCCTTACTAACAATTTCATGCAATAATCCTTCTCTTTTTCTAATACTAATAAAATATAAATAATAGACAACCTAAAGTTTTCAAACAAGTATATATATATAAAAGAGGAAATGGGGTGATATAAATATGTTAATATAAAAACTTACGGTTATAATCTTTGATTTTTTAGCTTTATTCCCCTCTCTAGATAGCTTAGCCAATGTGTTGAACTCATTAGATGGTTGAGAAAGAGAAACACTTTGATTGGTAGAATAACTCACATATTCTTCATAAAGCCCTTTGAATTTATCCATTACATTCTTAAGTTTCCCTTCAGAGGTTGAGGCATCAAGTGTAGTATAACAAAACTTCAAAAATTTATCCTTCAAGCGTGGATCAAGAATAGCTCCAAATGCTAGCACAATACTATAGTTTTTCCAGTATTTGTCAAATTTCTTTTTCATATTATCAGACATATCTTTTATCACCTTATCAATACTTTTTTGATGTTTTTCTAAAATGCACTGCACTTTCCACACTTGCATGAAATACAGATTTGCAGTTGGATAAGATGAACCAGAAATCAAATTGGTAATTTCATAAAAAGGTTCTAAAAACTCACAAATCCTTTCCCCCTTTTCCCATTCCTCATTAGATGGACAATATTTATAGCTTCTCTCCGCCACCTTATAAAACTCAAAATCTTTCCTATATTGCAAGACACTTTCAAGCATCAAATAAGTGCTATTCCATCTAGTAGATACATCAAATCTTAAACCACCGCTAACATTTATCCCTGCATCCTCGACACAATCTCTGAACTTAAGCCTCCTTCCATCAGATCCTTTAATATACTTGACACTCTCTCTAATTTTATGGAGGGCTTCACTAGCAACTTTTAAACCCTCTTGGACAATTAAGTTGAGTACATGGGCCGAACATCGGATATGAAAAAATTCACCATCACACATCAAATTGCCTTGCACTCGAAGATGAGTTTTCAAGTGGTCTTGCATGTTATCATTGGCAGATGCGTTATCCAGCGTAATAGTAAATATTTTCTTATCTATTCCCCATTGCTTTAAGCAATAAAATAAAGTAGCTTCCAGTGCAATACCCGTGTGGGGGGGCTTCATTCGAAGAAAGTTAAGAAGACAACTAACTAACTTCCAATTTTCATCAACAAAATGAGCAGTCAAACAGATATAACCCCCACTAGTAGATGCTGTCCAAACATCCGATGTTAGAAAATTTTTATTTGGAATCCTACCCATGATTTCCTTAAGCTTGATCCTTTCTTTATCATATATTTTTTCAATATATGACACCATGGTATTCCTAGAGGCCATTTCAACACATGGATTCAAATATTTCACCCAAACTCGAATTTTTTCATACTCGACAAAGCTAAAAGGAAGATCATGTGCAATAATGGCTTCTCCAAGTAATTCACGATGTGTGTTTTGGTTGATTGGGGTTAGGCTTGACGATTCCTCTAGACTAAAAAGGCTCAACTGGAAACTTTTACAAATAAAAACATGACGACTTAGATGTGAAGTTCCATAACTTTGACCAGACTTGGGGTTTTTTCCAATGGCAAAATCAGTACTACAAAAATTGCATGCAGCTCTTTCAACTCCATCTTTTCCTTTGCCGATTTTAGTGAAAATAATCCAAAGTGTTGACACTATTTCCTTATGACCTTGTGCATACTCACTCGTATCCATTGACTCCATACTATAACAAAAAGAATGTGTGTTATCATAACACTGTTATGTCATGGTTATATATTAAGAGTCACATTCCAAAAACTAAAACCTCATCATATCCAGTCTCTGTTTAATTAACTGCTTTCAAAACCTCAAATAAAACAGCAATATTGCTGCAGCAGTTTGATATGCTTTTGTGAGCTGGGAACTGAAAAAAAGAAAAGCAGGACTAACCTCTATATTAAGGAATATCTTTTTGCTGAGCAAACTCTCAATGGCCTGGAACACAACATAAGCCCATAAGTACATGAGAGTTCCATATAATATTCAGTGCAAATTTAATTACATGTATAGATTTTCATTTCATAACAGAAGAGGCACGCAACAAGTATTACAATGCAAACCATTAGTTCATAACAACATAAGGACATGGCATAGCAGATCATCACCAAAGTAGTCCATGAAGGCATTAACTTCATCACAAATCAATAACAGAAGTAGCAAACCTGACTTCATCATAAATCAATAACAGAAGTAGCAAACCTGACTTCATCTCATAATACAATTAACAGAACTTGCTGAGTACTAACTTGTAACAGATTTAACAAGTAACTAACAAACAAGGCATAACAGGCAGTATGTTATTCCCAGCACAACATAGCAGCAGGGTCATTAAGACATTAGCAATAACTAACCTAAGTGATATTCACCCTAACTTTCAGTTTTCAGTTAAATGTAGAACCGAACCTAACAAGCTAGTATTTCATATTTGAATGAACCCACTAACAAATCCATATTTGTTCATTCCCTTCTCTTCTTTGGCTTTATGGTTATCTTTCTTGTTGCTATTAAAGTTCATATTGGTAGTGGTTAAGTTTTCATGTAATATATCCACATGTCTTAGTGGTGAGTTTGTTATTTTTGTATTCAACAATTTGTAGGTTGAAATTTCTCTTGCTACTATTACAGATCAACAAATAAGTTTCTATTGCATTTTTCTTTTATTAAAAAAAGTTGGAAGTTTGGTAAAAGTTAGGCCAAATCTCAATATCAGATCACGAAATAGACCCTGTCATGTACCATAAATCAACCAAAGGCCATGCCAATTTCAAACCAAATGACCAAGACGTGGACCTAGCATTCATACATTTACCTAAACCATTCCAAGACACATACATAATCACATTACAATTTCATCAAACCAAATTCATTTACATTTTAAACCAATGCATTCACATTCATTCATCTCAATCCAAACATAAGCGCATGTTTTGCGGCTGTGATCTTTTCGTTTAGGTTAAAGAGGTGAGAAGTGATTTGGTTTCGGATATGAGAATGGATCACTAAATCAGAGTTAGGGTGAAGGTGAAAGTTCAAGTTAGACTTCGATTAGTAGTCAACAATATGATAATTGCTCTTATGTTGTCGGAAGAGTATGCCAAATTAGACGGGCAGTTGGTCGACGCCTTTCCATCTTGGAACCTGTTCCTCATATGCCCTGCATAAATTCCTTACTCCCAACCATAACCGATGCCAATATGGATCACCAATGTCTACTACAGAGGTTGAATGTTGATGGGTTTTGTGAAGTTAAAGTATCTAGAGATGGAAATTGTCAGTTCCGCACACTTTCAGATCAGTTGTACAAATCATAGTACCTTACCGGCAACTTCTGATAAGACATTCCTTCTGACATCATTCAGAGATACTTGTTTCATCAAAATTACGCCAATATACCAATTCTAATTCTATTAAAAAAAACAAAGCATTCATAAGCATCCAAATTTTCATCAATAATACATCCAGCACATCATATTAACATCAAGCTAAACTAATTCCCCTTAACTTAACAGAAAAACTAGTTGGGGCTGCAGCTATTTTCATTTCATCATTAACTAACTCAGAATTGATTTTCATTTTCATTTTTCCCACTGCAACTAACAAAACATTTTCCCCTATTAACAGAACCAAATCAATAACTTCACTCTTTTAACTAGCTTCACAACTAACTGAATCCTACTCTAACTAACAAATTAACATTTTTTTAACACAGTTAATTCACAGTGTTGTAACGTAACAGAATTACACAGAGGAAGTTAACGAAATTGAACGCATGTCATGGAATCAAATCATATATAAGGATTCACTCTTCACAAAATTCTGAGAATCGCCCCACTCACGTGTTAGAATTTCTCATTCATTATCTCAAAGCTCTCTCTCCAATCGATCTTAATTCTCTTAACCTCGCTCTCCAAATTTGATTATGAGAAACAAACAAAAACACACACAGTAGCGGAAGATTTTGATAAGAAGAAGAAGAAATCGAACCAGTGAAAGCCGAAGATTCAATACGTGTTTGCGTCGCAACTCCAATTCGGTTAGTTTTCTCACCTCAATCCGGTTTACACTTTCAGTCCAGTTGTTAAAATGACCACTATTAGAGTTTGCTTAGCTGTTGCTGCTGTTCACAATTGGCCTTTGTTCCAACTTGATGTTAACACAGCCTTCCTCCATGGTGATCTTAATGAGGAAGTTTACATGAAGCCTCCACCTGGTCTCATTTTGTCTACACCAAATCTTGTTTGCAAATTGCAAAGATCTCTTTATGGTCTGAAGCAGGCCAGCAGACAATGGAATACAAAACTCACTGACACCCTTATTGCATCTAGAGCTGTCAAATAAGCCCTATATTTAAAAGCCCCAATTATTAAGCCCTATTAAAGCCCCAATATATTAAGCCCCTTATCATTGAGATTTATTTTAGGCCCTAAAATTTTAGGCCCTTTATATAATGCATTTTTTTAGGCCCCATTGAGGGGCCTTATTTTATTCCCAAAATTTGGACTTGAGTTTATCACTCCATTCATGTTCTATGCAAAGCTTCCGCCACCGTCAACCAATTACACCGCCGTCGACTTTTCTCTATCACAGAAATAAAGGTACTCTTCTATCTCCATTTCTCTTTAATCTCTAGTTTTCTTAATATCAAATTTCATTTTTTATCTCATTTGAATCAACATGTTTATAATACTACTTAATATGTACACTCACAAGCTGTTTGTGGAAATGCCTCAACAACTTTATACATGATATAAATTTGATTAAAATGCAATTCTGATGATAAAGTTTCGATGATTAATTTGCCGTGTTTTAATCTTAGTGGTACTTTGAGTCATTCTGTTGCAAATTTAGGTTCTTTAGTTGATTTAATTGATACCAGATTGGAGGGTAGTGCCTAGTAATTGGACACAGTATCTGTTGCTGAGGATGAGCTCATGAGAATTCTCATTCTGGTGAGGAATTTTGTGCCTGGTTACCATCAGTCTATTACAGGAGAATGGGATGTTGTTGGCATTGCACATAGAGCCTATGATCTTGAAGGAAAGACGATAGGAACGGTGGGTGCTGGACGAATCGGGAAGCTTTTACTTCAAAGGCTGAAACCTTTTAACTGTTACCAGATACAGAGAGATGGTTAGAGGAATTTGCATCCAAACAAGTTTTGATTTGCAAAATTTCATGAGAATCAGTGCTACCAACTACTAAATCATCAACATAAACCAGAATCATAGTGAAACCTTGAGAGGAAGTCTTAGTGAAAAGGGAATAATCTGCTTTGGATTGGATATAATCTGATGCAATTAGAGCTGTCAATTTAAGGGGCCAATTAATTTAGGCCCCAACCCCCAAAATAAGGGGGCCTAAAAAAATTAAAGAATAGTAAGCCCTCAAATACATAGGCCCTAAAGTTAGATGGACCCAAAATTTAAAAGAGGGCCATAAGGCCCCAAATAAAATAAAAAAACTTAATTTTGAAAAACAAAATAAAATAAATTCAAAAAATAAAAAAACTTTATTTTAAAAACCAAAATAAAATAAATTCAAAATATAAAAAAATAATTTTTAAATAAATCAGCTAAAAATTTCAAAAATAAAAAACAACTTTAATAAAAAATTAAAAATAAAATTTTCAACATAAAATTCCAAAAATAAAAAAGAAAAGAAAACATATTACACAAACCAGTTCAATTATGTGACTTGCTAATATTTATACACTTGAGTAGGATTTTATGTTCTTTTTCAAACACAAACAAGAATATTATTCATCTCAATTCACGAAAAATACTATGTAAACATATCACTGAAAGATATATGTCGATACTCCGGACATTCAACATTCGAAATTGAAGTAAATCAATACAAACATGAACCACATATCACATAAACAAAGACACTAATTCAACCAAAAAAACATGAAAAGATAAATTCAACAACCAGAATAAAGTATATGGCACTAAAATTAGTCTTCCACTTCAATCTTGCAATCCAAATGTATGTTGAGTCATTGTCACCTCAGTATTGCCTTCATCATTAGTGTTGATATCTTCCTTATCTTAAAAACACAATAAATCATACTTAGGTGCAGATGCAACAAAACAATGACATGAGTATATCATAAACATGAACAAATAAAAATAAATAAAATACAAAGTAGTATTACCATTCATATTTTTCGAAAATCCATGCAACCAGCTTCGAGTACAAATCAACATTTGGATGTGTTCAGGAAGAGTAGAACTTCTGTATTTCGTAAGAACACGTCCACCGATACTGAAAGAAGACTCAGATGCTACAGTCGTGATAGGAATGCTAAGCACATCGCGTGCCATTATGGAGAGTATCGGAAACTTTTTCTCATTAAACTTCCAATAAAGAAGTACATCACTTCAGAGTGTTCTTCATTTAGCTCCAATAATTCATCGTCAAAGTATATATCTAATTCATTCTTTCCAAGAACAAAGCTACTCTCAATCGAGTTCCATGTTTTAAAATCCTGCGATATATATAAATAGTTAGGACATATTTTACTCTCAATATTCACATAAACAACATAACATAATTTTAAACAATATTTAGATAAATACATTTCATTTCTATCTATGTAAGTTCTTAATGTTGCTATGTTTCTATGTTAGATAAAGACCAATCTATTTTTTTCTAATCATTTAACAACATTGAATATTTTTTTTACAACTAATTAAATAATATCATTGAAATAATTGAAATATGTTGCTATGTTTCTATGTTAGATAACTCACATTCAACTTTCGATTAAGTTACTAATGATTACAGTAACTCGAAAAAGAACCAAATACACTGTCTGCAATATTATTCAAGCATTTCCTTGTGACCATTATTAGTACTCAACATTCAGAATACACATGTATGCTTTACTAGTAAAGCCACATACAGAGTACAACACAAAGTTTCATGCAATAATCCTTACTAACAATTTCATGCAATAATCCTTCTCTTTTTCTAATACTAATAAAATATAAATAATAGACAACCTAAAGTTTTCAAACAAGTATATATATATAAAAGTGGAAATGGGGTGAAATAAATATGTTAATATAAAAACTTACGGTTATAATCTTTGATTTTTTAGCTTTATTCCCCTCTCTAGATAGCTTAGCCAATGTGTTGAACTCATTAGATGGTTGAGAAAGAGAAACACTTTGATTGGTAGAATAACTCACATATTCTTCATAAAGCCCTTTGAATTTATCCATTACATTCTTAAGTTTCCCTTCAGAGGTTGAGGCATCAAGTGTAGTATAGCAAAACTTCAAAAATTTATCCGTCAAGCGTGGATCAAGAATAGCTCCAAATGCTAGCACAATACTATAGTTTTTCCAGTATTTGTCAAATTTCTTTTTCATATTATCAGACATATCTTTTATCACCTTATCAATACTTTTTTGATGTTTTTCTAAAATGCACTGGACTTTCCACACTTGCATGAAATACAGATTTGCAGTTGGATAAGATGAACCAGAAATCAAATTGGTAATTTCATAAAAAGGTTCTAAAAACTCACAAATCCTTTCCCCCTTTTCCCATTCCTCATCAGATGGACAATATTTATAGCTTCTATCCGCCACCTTATAAAACTCAAAAGCTTTCCTATATTGCAAGGCACTTTCAAGCATCAAATAAGTTCTATTCCATCTAGTAGATACATCAAATCTTAAACCACCGCTAACATTTATCCCTGCATCCTCGACACAATCTCTGAACTTAAGCATCCTTCCATCAGATCCTTTAATATGCTTGACACTCTCTCTAATTTTATGGAGGGCTTCACTAGCAACTTTTAAACCCTCTTGGACAATTAAGTTGAGTACATGGGCCGAACATCGGATATGAAAAAATTCACCATCACACATCAAATTGCCTTGCACTCGAAGATGAGTTTTCAAGTGGTCTTGCATGTTATCATTGGCAGATGCGTTATCCAGCGTAATAGTAAATATTTTCTTATCTATTCCCCATTGCTTTAAGAAATCAAATAAAGTAGCTTCCAGTGCAATACCCGTGTGGGGGGGCTTCATTCGAAGAAAGTTAAGAAGACAACTAACTAACTTCCAATTTTCATCAACAAAATGAGCAGTCAAACAGATATAACCCTCACTAGTAGATGCTGTCCAAACATCCGATGTTAGACAAATTTTATTTGGAATCCTACCCATGATTTCCTTAAGCTTGATCCTTTCTTTATCATATATTTTTTCAATATATGACACCATGGTATTCCTAGAGGCCATTTCAACACATGGATTCAAATATTTCACCCAAACTCGAATTTTTTCATACTCGACAAAGCTAAAAGGAAGATCATGTGCAATAATGGCTTCTCCAAGTAATTCACGATGTGTGTTTTAGTTGATTGGGGTTAGGCTTGACGATTCCTCTAGACTAAGAAGGCTCAACTGGAAACTTTTACAAATAAAAACATGACGACTTAGATGTGAAGTTCCATAACTTTGACCAGACTTGGGGTTTTTTCCAATGGCAAAATCAGTACTACAAAAATTGCATGCAGCTCTTTCAACTCCATCTTTTCCTTTTCCGATTTTAGTGAAAATAATCCAAAGTGTTGACAATATTTCCTTATGAGTTTCATCTTGACCTTGTGCATACTCACTCGTATCCATTGACTCCATACTATAACAAAAAGAATGTGTGTTATCATAACACTGTTAGGTCATGGTTATATATTAAGAGTCACATTCCAAAAACTAAAACCTCATCATATCCAGTCTCTGTTTAATTAACTGCTTTCAAAACCTCAAATAAAACAGCAATATTGCTGCAGCAGTTTGATATGCTTTTGTGAGCTGGGAACTGAAAAAAAGAAAAGCAGGACTAACCTCTATATTAAGGAATATCTTTTTGCTGAGCAAACTCTCAATGGCCTGGAACACAACATAAGCTCATAAGTACATGAGAGTTCCATATAATATTTAGTGCAAATTTAATTACATGTATAGATTTTCATTTCATAACAGAAGAGGCACGCAGCAAGTATTACAATGCAAACCATTAGTTCATAACAACATAAGGACATGGCATAGTAGATCATCACCAAAGTAGTCCATGAAGGCATTAACTTCATCACAAATCAATAACAGAAGTAGCAAACCTGACTTCATCACAAATCAATAACAGAAGTAGCAAACCTGACTTCATCTCATAATACAATTAACAGAACATGCTAAGTACTAACTTGTAACAGATTTAACAAGTAACTAACAAACAAGGCATAACAGGCAGTATGTTATTCACAGCACAACATAGCAGCAGGGTCATTAAGACATTAGCAATAACTAACCTAAGTGATATTCACCCTAACTTTCAGTTTTCAGTTAAATGTAGAACCGAACCTAACAAGCTAGTATTTCATATTTGAATGAACCCACTAACAGATCCATATTTGTTCATTCCCTTCTCTTCTTTGGCTTTATGGTTATCTTTCTTGTTGCTATTAAAGTTCATATTGGTAGTGGTTAAGTTTTCATGTAATATATCCACATGTCTTAGTGGTGAGTTTGTTATTTTTGTATTCAACAATTTGTAGGTTGAAATTTCTCTTGCTACTATTACAGATCAACAAATAAGTTTCTATTGCATTTTTCTTTTATTAAAAAAAGTTGGAAGTTTGGTAAAAGTTAGGCCAAATCTCAATATCAGATCACGAAATAGACCCTGTCATGTACCATAGTAGCATAAATCAACCAAAGGCCATGCCAATTTCAAACCAAATGACCAAGACGTGGACCTAGCATTCATACATTTACCTAAACCATTCCAAGACACATACATAATCACATTACAATTTCATCAAACCAAATTCATTTACATTTTAAACCAATGCATTCACATTCATTCATCTCAATCCAAACATAAGCGCATGTTTTGCGGCTGTGATTTTTTCGTTTAGGTTAAAGAGGTGAGAAGTGATTTGGTTTCGGATATGAGAATGGATCACTAAATCAGAGTTAGGGTGAAGGTGAAAGTTCAAGTTAGACTTCGATTAGTAGTCAACAATATGATAATTGCTCTTATGTTGTCGGAAGAGTATGCCAAATTAGACGGGCAGTTGGTCGACGCCTTTCCATCTTGGAACCTGTTCCTCATATGCCCTGCATAAATTCCTTACTCCCAACCATAACCGATGCCAATATGGATCACCAATGTCTACTACAGAGGTTGAATGTTGATGGGTTTTGTGAAGTTAAAGTATCTAGAGATGGAAATTGTCAGTTCCGCACACTTTCAGATCAGTTGTACAGATCATAGTACCTTACCGGCAACTTCTGATAAGACATTCCTTCTGACATCATTCAGAGATACTTGTTTCATCAAAATTACGCCAATATACCAATTCTAATTCTATTAAAAAAAACAAAGCATTCATAAGCATCCAAATTTTCATCAATAATACATCCAGCACATCATATTAACATCAAGCTAAACTAATTCCCCTTAACTTAACAGAAAAACTAGTTGGGGCTGCAGCTATTTTCATTTCATCATTAACTAACTCAGAATTGATTTTCATTTTCATTTTTCCCACTGCAACTAACAAAACATTTTCCCCTATTAACAGAACCAAATCAATAACTTCACTCTTTTAACTAGCTTCACAACTAACTGAATCCTACTCTAACTAACAAATTAACATTTTTTTAACACAGTTAATTCATAGTGTTGTAACGTAACAGAATTACACAGAGGAAGTTAACGAAATTGAACGCATGTCATGAAATCAAATCATATATAAGGATTCACTCTTCACAAAATTCTGAGAATCGCCCCACTCACGTGTTAGAATTTCTCATTCATTATCTCAAAGCTCTCTCTCCAATCGATCTTAATTCTCTTAACCTCGCTCTCCAAATTTGATTATGAGAAACAAACAACAACACACATAGTAGCGGAAGATTTTGATAAGAAGAAGAAGAAATCGAACCAGTGAAAGCCGAAGATTCAATATGTGTTTGCGTCGTAACTCCAATTCGGTTAGTTTTCTCACCTCAATCCGGTTTACACTTTCAGTCCAGTTGTTAAAATGACCACTGTTAGAGTTTGCTTAGCTGTTGCTGCTGTTCACAATTGGCCTTTGTTCCAACTTGATGTTAACACAACCTTCCTCCATGGTGATCTTAATGAGGAAGTTTACATGAAGCCTCCACCTGGTCTCATTTTGTCTACACCAAATCTTGTTTGCAAATTGCAAAGATCTCTTTATGGTCTGAAGCAGGCCAGCAGGAAATGGAATACAAAACTCACTGACACCCTTATTGCATCAGGTTATATCCAATCCAAAGCAGATTATTCCCTTTTCACTAAGACTTCCTCTCAAGGTTTCACTATGATTCTGGTTTATGTTGATGATTTAGTAGTTGGAGGCACTGATTCTCATGAAATTTTGCAAATCAAAACTTGTTTGGATGCAAATCCCTCTAACCATCTCTCTGTATCTGGTAACAGTTAAAAGGTTTCAGCCTTTGGAGTAAAAGCTTCCCGATTCGTCCAGCACCCACCGTTCCTATCGTCTTTCCTTCAAGATCATAGGCTCTATGTGCAATGCCAGCAACATCCCATTCTCCTGTAATAGACTGATGGTAACCAGGCACAAAATTCCTCACCAGAATGAGAATTCTCATGAGCTCATCCTCAGCAACAGATACTGTGTCCAATTACTAGGCACTACCCTCCAATCTGATATCAACTAAATCAACTAAAGAACCTAAATTTGCACAGAATGACTCAAAGTACCACTAAGATTAAAACACGGCAAATTAATCATCGAAACTTTATCATCAGAATTGCATTTTAATCAAATTTATATCATGTATAAAGTTGTTGAGGCATTTCCACAAACAGCTTGTGAGTGTACATATTAAGTAGTATTATAAACATGTTGATTCAAATGAGATAAAAAATGAAATTTGATATTAAGAAAACTAGAGATTAAAGAGAAATGGAGATAGAAGAGTACCTTTATTTCTGTGATAGAGAAAAGTCGACGGCAGTGTAATTGGTTGACGGTGGCGGAAGCTTTGCATAGAACATGAATGGAGTGATAAACTCAAGTCCAAATTTTGGGAATAAAATAAGGCCCCTCAATGGGGCCTAAAAAAATGCATTATATAAAGGGCCTAAAATTTTAGGGCCTAAAATAAATCTCAATGATAAGGGGCTTAATATATTGGGGCTTTAATAGGGCTTAATAATTGGGGCTTTTAAATATAGGGCTTATTTGACAGCTCTATTAAACACATTGTATCTGATATCTAAGGATATGATTTCAAATATGTAATTTTCCATTGCTCATCGTATTGAAGATGGGATTGCATACTTAAAGAAAGTGAAAAGAAAAAAGAAGCATCGTGTTATGAATGAGAAATTAGTAGATGACAATGGGCCGCTCTATATTGTGAAAATCAGTTTCTGCATTAAAGAACAAGAAATGCAGAGCAGAAAATGCAGAATGAAGAAGAAGAAGAAAGAAAGTTTTCAGGAAAAGAGAATAATAGCTTGTTATGTAATTACACGTGTGGTAGCCATGTCCTTATATAGTGTATGGTTATCTCTTAACTACCAATCAAAAATTAGCTAACAAACTGAAGCTAACTAAAAGATATTGTCCACACAAAACTCTTATCCACATAACTCCTATAAGCTATATTATATTCTCAACAGCCCCTCTCAAGCTAAGCATGGTGAATGTTGATCATGCCAAGCTTGGAAATGACTTTATTGAAGGTTGAAGTGGATAAAGCTTTGGTTATGAAATCAACTAGTTGTTCATGAGTTGAAATTGGTAGAAGCCGTAGTAAACCTTGCTGCAATTTTTCACGAACTAAATGGCAGTCAATTTCAAGGTGTTTTGTTCGCTCGTGGAAAACCGGATTGAGTGTAATGTGCATTGCACTTTGGCTGTCACAGTACAAGACAGGGAGCTTGGTACATGTAATGCGTAATTCCTTCATGAGAGCTATCAACCAAAGCAACTCACATGTAGCAAACGATAATGCCCGATACTCTGCCTCTGAAGATGACCTGGAAATGGTATTTTATTTCTTCGCACGCCATGATATAAGAGAAGTCCCAAGAAAGAAACAATAGCCTGAAATGGATTCTCTTGAATCAATACATCCTGCCCAATCTGAGTCAGAGAAGCCAAGTAGTTGCAATTCAGCATCTCTTCGAAACAAAATTCCTCTACCAGGACTGTTTTTCAGATATCGTATAACTCTGCAAGCAGCATGATAATGTGCCATTGTTGGATTGTGGAGAAATTGACTGAGTTGTTGAGTGGCATATGTAATGTCAGGACGTGTTGTGTTGAGGTATAGTAATCGACCTATCAAGCGCCTATAAGTTCCAATGTCATCAAAAGCTTTGCCATTATCAGCATGTAGTTTGACAAATGGATCGAGAGGTGTGGGAGCTGGTTTAGATCCAAGCATACCAGATTCCTGCAAGAGGTCAAGGCAGTATTTTCGTTGAGATAAAGAGATACCTGTCTTCGAGTGAGCAACTTCGAGGCCAAGAAAGTACTTCAATGTTCCCAAGTCTTTGATACTGAATGTTTCATTAAGGATGTGCTTTATGCGATCAAATTCAGACATAGAATTGCCGGCTAAGATTATGTCATCGACATAAACTAAAATGGTTGTGAAATGTATGTCAGTTTTCAGAGTAAATAGGGAATAATCAGAAGCAGATTGAGTGTACCCTTGATGCAACAGAAGAGCAGTCAATTTTTCATACCATTTGCGACTTGCTTGCTTCAGACCGTATAAGCTCTTTTGAAGTTTACATACTTGATTAGGTTTGTGGCATGTAACACTTTTAGGTATTGTCATGTACACATCTTCTTTCAATTCCCCGTGTAAGAATGCGTTGTTGACATCAAGTTGGTGTAAGAACCAATTATTGATAGTTGCAGTTGCAAGGAGGGTTCTAACAGTTGTAAGCTTCGCTACTGGTGAAAACGTGTCAAAAAAATCCAGTCCCTCGATTTGATTGTAACCTTTGGCCACAAGCCGTACTTTATACCTCTCTATCGTGCCATCTGCTCTATGTTTCACTTTGAACACCCATCTGTTACCAATTGGCTTGACATGTGGTGGTAAATCAACTATGTTCCAAGTCTTATTCTTGTCTAATGCATCTAATTCAGACTTCATAGCCTTGATCCAATGTTCAGATAAGCATGCTTCTTTGTAATTCTTTGGTTCATGAATGAGAGAGATATTTGATGCAAAGACACGATGGGATGCAGATAAAAAATTCAATGAATCATAATTTGAAATTGGATAAATAACTTTGGATGTACCTGATGATGACTTGACTGCTGAAACATCGGATATATTGCACACATAATCTGAGAGATAATGAGGTGTCTGTTTGGTTCTAACAGGTCTAGACTGAGTGTTGCAATTCTCAGTGTCGTGTGTATCAAGTATATGTTGGGTGTCATTGTTCTCATCAGTATTTTCTACAGTTTCAGGGTCAGAATTATAATGGCGTAATGTGTCATTAGCTATGGTATGTTGGTTATCATGTTCATCATTAGCTGGTTCAATGTTCTGTGATGGAACATGTATGACAGGCTGTTGAAAATGTTCAATAGAATCTTTGTGAAGGTGGTAATCCCAGTTAATGGAATCAGAATTAGAATAAGGAAATATATGTTCATGGTGTATGACATTTCTAGAGATAAGAATGGAATGACTGTGAATATCATAGAGTACCACACCCTTCATACCATTCTTGTATCCCAAGAAAACACATTTTCGAGCTCTTGACTCAAGTTTAGTGCGATGCACATTTAATGTGGATGCAAAAGCTAAAGATCCAAACACTTTAAGACTATGCATATCAGGATGTTCATTATGCAATATGAAATAAGGAGAAAGGTTATTTAAAACTTGAGTAGGGAGTTTATTAATGATGAATGTGGCATGTAAAACAGCATATGACCAAAATTGCTTGGGGAGTTTTGACTGAAAGAGGAGAGCTCTTCCAACATTTAACAAATGTTGGTGTTTCCTCTCCACTCTACCATTTTGCTGTGGTGATTCTACACAACTGGTTTGATGAATGATTCCCTTAGATGAATAAAATTCAGGGATGTTAAACTCAGCACCATTATCAGTTCTAATGGTTTTGACAGAAAGTTTATGTTGATTTTCTATGAGATTGACAAAATTTATGACATGCTGTCTAGCTTCAGATTTAGTTTTCATTAAAGTGATCCATGTGAATCTGCTACAATCATCGACAGCAGTCAAAAAGTATGAGTGACCATGCAAGGATTGGACAGCTAGAGGTCCCCAAATATCAAAATGAATCAAATCATAAGGATGATCAGCACGACTATTGCTAACCTTATAGGAAAGTTTTCTTTGTCTAGAATAGCTACAAACATCACAAACATCTTTATGATTAACTTTGATAAAGGGAAATTGAGAATGTAAGTACAGAAGTCTATTATTGGATAAGTGTCCTAATCTGAAGTGCCATAAAGCCTTTTCTGGTAAGGTTACTGTGGCTCCTATAGTAGATGTGAGATCAGGTGAGTGTATAGGAAGTGAAGTATTATCTCTTAGTGTTAAGTAGTACAATCTATCCTTTTGATCAGCAGAACCAGTCATCTTCAGGGTGACTTTGTCCTGTATAACACATTGTGAATTGATAAAGGTAACATTGCAATTAGAAGATTCACATAATTTGGAAACAGATAAAAGGTTTAATGAAAATTCAGGAATCAAAAGGACATTATACACAATGAACTCAGAAGAAAAATGTATTGTACCAGAATAGCTAGCAGTAAGACATTGACCATTTGGCAATCTAACATTGACTGGAATAATTTGCTTATAAGAATGAAACCATTTTATAGAACTACATATATGGTCAGAAGCTCCTGAATCAATGATCCAAGAACTATGGCTACTACTATGCATGCAATATGAGATGTGTTACCTGTTGATAGATGACCAACAACAACTTGATTAGAAGAAGCATGCCCTGAAGATTGACCAATACCAGACTTCTGAATTAGCTCCATTAGAGTATTGAATTGGCCTTGAGTCATAGGTGAATTATCACTTTTAGTGTCAGCACCATTAGAAAGAGATCCATCATCAATGCCATCTGATGCAACATTGTGAGCTGAATTTTGAAATTGCTTTTGCATATGTGGTGGAACACCATGTTTCTTAAAGCAATTTTCAACAGTATGATTGGTTTTGCCACAGAAAGTACAGACACGAGCTCCATGCTTGAATGAATTGTTTCTTGCAACAAACTTTTTGGAATCAACAACATTAATCAGAGTATGGGACTCATCATTGGGAATGGTAAGCTGAAGTTGTCTTTCATGCTGAATGACCATGGAAAATATCTTATTCATGTTAGGCAAAGGATCCATTAACAAGATTTGGGATTTAACAACAGAAAATTGATCATTCAAACCGGTTAAAAATCTGATGACTTGCATCAGTTGATGGTTGGATCTTGCACTACGTATAGCTTCACAAGAACATTTGATGCGACATGTGCAAGTGGGTAAAGGCAAATACAAATCTAACTCCTCCCAAAGAATTTTAAGTTCAGAAAAGAAATCAGTTACCGATTTGGTTTCTTGCTTTAGATTGTATATTTCTTGCTGTAACTCAGAAATACGTATGAGATCACCCTGAGAGAATCTTTCCTTCAAATCGTTCCATACATCAAGCGCATTCTCCATGAAGACGATGGACTGAGAAATGGAATCTGAAACTGAATTCATGATCCAAGAATGGACTAACATGTTGCAACGATTCCAAGCGCGCAAGGATGGATCGAAGGAATCAACTGGAGCAGGAAGGGAGCCATTAATGAACTCAATCTTCATCTTTCCACCGAGCGCTCTCTTCATGCTTCGAGCCCATGAATGATAGTTAGAACCAGTAAGCTTGGGAAGAACTGTAACTGAACCAGGACCATCACTAGGATGAACAAAGTATGGGGAAGTTTGATCCAAAGCTGGATCAAGAGGTGAATTTCGTGGAGGAGCCATGAAAGTAAAGAAAGAATGAACAAGCTAAAGATTCAATTGGAAGAGCAGCGGAAGAAGGATCGAAATGGCGAATGATACCATATTGTGAAAATCAGTTTCTGCATTAAAGAACAAGAAATGCAGAGCAGAAAATGCAGAATGAAGAAGAAGAAGAAAGAAAGTTTTCAGGAAAAGAGAATAATAGCTTGTTATGTAATTACACGTGTGGTAGCCATGTCCTTATATAGTGTATGGTTATCTCTTAACTACCAATCAAAAATTAGCTAACAAACTGAAGCTAACTAAAAGATATTGTCCACACAAAACTCTTATCCACATAACTCCTATAAGCTATATTATATTCTCAACACTCTATCCGGGTTCAAATGAGTTAGCAAAGTCCTTTCACATCACCAAAATTATGTCAAGGGAGTTATTTTTCTCACGATTGCTCCTACACTTTACTGAAAAGTCAATATTATTTCCGAAATACAAAAATTGTACTTTCAAACATATTTTAATTCACACCATCCATTTATAAATAAGTCAGACTCTAATTTTTGTCAAAAATTAATACATAAATACATATCTGTGTCATTTATAGAAATGCTCGAGTTATAATATTCAAAGTTTTTGACAATGATTTATTTTTCTGCAGTACCGCGATGCTTTAAAATACATCAACCATAGTCGGAAGATTATGATCTGGAGCAACCTTATTCTTGCTAAATAATATTAAAAGATTGACTTCCCTCTTATTATCCGAGAGAACCTTAAATGATTGGTTAGTGTGTATGTGATTGGTATAAAGGAGGATTCATAACCACCATTGTTGGCGGATCAAAGTTTTTGTATCTTTTCTCCTTTATAAGTTATTCATCGTGCATGGTCCTCTCATAATGTTTGGTCTCCAACCTTTATTTGTATCTCAAACCTTCCTTATTTATTGAATGTTGAAGAGGCATAATGTTAATAGGTTTTAATAACTATTAATCACTTGTAACCAATTCAATTATTAACTATTACATTACGGACTCATCCATTCATTGCCTTTTGTAACGGAAATGCGCCATTAGATATGGCCTCTCATATTCCGAGGTGGGAATGTATCCCGACAAAGCGTACATCGGAAATATACATGGGTTATGACCAATCACAAGTTTCTGGTGTGTAAATAGCTTATTTCGGGCTATGTAATTAAATTCAGGATGTATGAAGCATCTATTTCTCAGTTGTATATCGGCCTCAGGTTCAATAATCTCGATCCAAATTCTTGATCCAATCACTCATCTATATCTGAAATTGTATCGGTCTTTCCTCATTCGGCGTATCTTGATTCCGATTTCATACCTCGGTCGACCAGAAAATTTATGGGATGTAGATAAGCCCCTGGGCATGAATCCTGAAAGGGTGAGATGTCCGGACAAAAGAAGTCTGGAACATTATTCTCCATTGAAGATAGGGTACAACTCGGACTACTCTTACTTGCATGAACTTTCTAAAACGGCACAATGACGTGAACGGACGTGGTCAATATTTTATAACATGGGGCATATCTTTTTGCCATATTTTTTCTCTTTCTCTCCCGTAATATGTTTAGATCCTATTGAGGTCTTGAGATTTATAACAATTTTGTATTTTAATTTACTTATACTGATCTTTGATAATTACCTTGCCCTTAAGCCCAAAGCGTTTTTTGTCTTGCTAAGGAGAATGGTAAGTGTCATACGGTGAACTGACTTTAATGTGTTTTTTAATCGCAATGTCGCGGTTAGCATGAGTCGCCACCGACTTTTCTTTTATCCAATAAGGAAAGGTGGAAAAGAACAGGAAAGACCTTAATTTAGATTCTTAGGTTCGGGAGGTACATTATACAAAGGGAAGGTGTTAGCACCCTTTGTATCCATGGTTATCCATGGGCTCTTAATTGCTCAATCATTTATGTTTTTTTTTCTAGCTTGAAAAAAGTGTTTGAGAACTGTGTAGGAAACGTTTTGAAAAGGAGAATTTAACTTTGTAATGATTCTTGCATGAATGTATACAAAGTGGTTATCTCATTTAATTTTGAAAGTCGTTTAGAAAAACATAACTCGACAATGATCCTAGTACGGATGTATGCCAAGTGGTGATTTTCTAAAAAGGATGTTTTGAAAATGTGTGAGGTGCGAAAAATATTTTAGGTTATGAATAAGCAATTAAGAGTTATACCTATCCGAGGTCTTTACGGGTATTTCCTATCCTTATGAGGGTAAAACTGTCTTACTATTGAGAAGTAGGTAGTTTTATCCTTTGGATGTAAAAGGGTCATCGTAGGGTCATCGATTGGTCATTGAAGGCAACAGTTGTGAGGATACCTTAGCATTCGAAGGGACGATCATCATTTAACCGTAGGCTATACCGAAGGGTCATCGAGGGACAAAGGCAACATTCGAGGGACCATGATGATTTAACCGAAGGGTCTTTGCTAAGTGCATCCCCACATTCGCGGGACATGACCATAATACCGTAATCGTAGGGTAACAAAGAGAGGTCCGAGATCACTTATTTAAAGGCAAAGTTTTACAATTAATTAGGTAGCCGTAATCAATTAGGTAATTAGGTCCACATTAAAATTAATACATTAAGATCAATTAAGCCATTAGGGTGGATCTTCGCCATAAAATTAACACATTAAAATCAATTGAGTAATTCAGGGTGAATCTCCATAAGGGTATCCCACACGTAAGATGGAATACCTAGCCGACCGTCTCCTCGGAAATATGTAAGCCTTTACACAATTCAACACACGGGTTAAAGCATCGAGATAAAGTACAATTTGAAATTGTACCATAACACAACAGTCATTAAATCAGACCAAATAATGCAGAATTATAATGAATATTGATCGGATAAACATAAGGCAGAACAGCAAAGAAACAAAACAGCCACTGTCCCGTTCGCCCCTGCTTCGCCTAGCGAGGGCTCGCTTAGCGATGTGCTAGCGAGCGGCGACGGATTTTGAGTTTGACAGCAGCATGATCTCCGGAACCCTGACCTTCATGGCATTTAATTATAGGAATAGCATGGACAAACATTCAGGATATTCAGACATACTTAAATTCATACATGAAATCATATTACACATTCGAAAATTTAATCATGATGCCTTATATATGTAAAGATTATCGATTAAAAGCATAACACTAGTGATACGCAAACCTGTTTGTAATTGAGCTTGGTATCGAATGGAGTTGGGCGGCGGTAGCTTCGGCGCGGATGAGCGGCCTTCAGGGTTTCTTTACTCGGACTACTCTAAGTTGATCTCCAGGGTTTCTATGCCAGGGTTCCCGTCCGCCTTCCTCTGTTTTTCGTCCTCCCTTTTTTCTTACTGAAGCTTGGCTATTTATAATGCCTTTGTTGTGACCTAATGGACTCAGAATGAAGCCCGAAAATTCTGATGTTCACAAGCTTCGCTAGGCGAAGGAGTTGCTCGCCTAGCGAGCAAGCTAGTTTGGGCTTTTTCTGGATTTGGTGCTTCGCCGGGGCGAGTGTCATAACGAAGGGTTCGCTAGGCGAAGGAATTGCTCGCCTAGCGAGCAGGCCAGTTTGGGCCTTTTTCTAGAGTGGGTCTGTTGCGAGCTGGCCTTTTGTTCCTTTAAGATCAGTGCCTTGTAGAATAAGTCGGAGTGCCTTGAACAATGCCTTGTAATATCAACGGGCAAATTTTGGGGTATGACAGCTGCCCCTGTTTAATATTCTTGAACCGAGAGAGTTAGAATGGTATGTACACCATTCGTGGTCTGGAGGTGGAAGAATATTAAACACTAGAATGCCCCAAAAATTTGCACTTGTTAATCAGAAGTTATTCCTGATGGAGATGGGCTTAAAGATGTCATCCGGGAAGTTTGATGATGAGAGCTTCAGATTGTATCGTACGTTAGACGATATCTGGAGACATGGGTGTCATACCGGGTCATGCGCTAGACCATATAGTGAGTCATCCATTATGCTATTGACTTCGCTGGGGGAGTCAGAGTGTGTTATACGCTGCTGGGGGATAAGGGATCAGAATGGATCATATGCTAGACCGCATCTGAATAGCGGAGTGAATCGTCCATTAGGCGGATGACTTCGCTGGGGATGGAAGATCAGAATGAATCGTACGCTAGATCGTATCTGAGTTGCAGAATGAACCGTACGTTAGGCTGTATCTGACAAAGGTGGAATCAGAATGGATCGTATGCTAGATCGCATCTGAGTTGAAGGTCCAAATGGGTCGTACGTTAGACCGTATTGGAGTTGCAGAATGAGCCGTACGTTAGGCTGTATCTGAAGGAGAAAGTAGTCGTATGCTAGACTACACCCCGGAATGTACCGTACGCTAGGCAGTATCTGAGGATTTGAAAGTCCAAATGGGTCGTACGTTAGATCGTATTGGAGTTGAAGATCCAAATGGGTCGTACGTTAGACCGTATTGGAGTTGCAGAATGAACCGTACGTTAGGTTGTATCTGAAGAAGAAAGTAGTCGTACGCTAGACTACACCCCGGAATGTACCGTACGCTAGGCAGCATCTGAGGATTTGAAGATCCAAATGGGTCGTACGTTAGACCGTATTGGAGTTGCAGAATGAGCCGTACGTTAGGCTGTATCTGAAGAAGAAAGTAGTCGTACGCTAGACTACACCCCGGAATGTACCATACGCTAGGCAGTATCTGAGGATTTGAAGATCCAAATGGGTCGTATGTTAGACCGTATTGGAGTAGCTGAATGTCATAATGGATCGTACGTTAGATCGTATCTGAGCTGAAGGAGTCATATGTTGGGCTGAATCAGAATGAACCATACGTTAGGCTGTATCTGATAATATTTGTTGTTGTATTTGCAATGAATATCTAGGGTGGGCTTAGAGATGCCACCATTGGGAGGATATCAGAGAGTTTGTCACATGGATTATATCCGAGAGCTGTATTCGAATCTTGAATGTGATCAGGAGGATAATTAACCTGAAAAATAAAGTTAGTCTCATGCAATGTCATGATGCATGAGATGTTTTATGCCTGCGAACATGGTATGCATGTGCATGCTATGAAATGATGTAATGTATATGATGCGGAATGAAATAAAATGTGAACATTGTATGCAGATATGTAATGTGAAATGATGTAATGAATGCACTATGCGTCTGAAACGTTCTTCCAGGGGGCTCTACTGGGGAAATAAATCTCAGTCTTTTGGTCGGAAATATTTGTATTGATGACCCTGTCTCAGCTGGGGGCATTTGATTTCTGTCTGATGGCAGGGATATTTAACAGAGCCTGGCTGGGGGTAGAAGAGATGACCAATTCGTCTAGTGATGCCAATTTCTTCTGAGGAGTAACTGGCGTTGCCGGGGAATCGAATTAGCAACGGATTCATTGGGAAGCGTGATTAGACCTTCTCCTCGATCCTGAAGTCGTATAGTAATTGCTATTACTATTCTAGGCATGCATTTTTGGTAAACATTGATCATATTCAAATGCATAAATCAATTCGAATTAAACCAACGGACATTTACGCAAACAAAACAGAAAAAGTGAAAACAAAAGCATCTTTTTTTGGAGATAAAATTGTATTGATTTTGAAAGAGGGCCTGTAAACAGGCAATTCGTGTACAGGGAGACAGAAATCCTAGTAAGAGGAAATTGTCAGGCAAACAAAGAGAAAGCTATGCAGAAAAAGTCCTATCGATTCTAATTCCACTACTGTCATTATGTCTTCAAGTATCTCATCCCTTGCTGTCGGATAGAGGTGATTGGCTTGTTCAGTCCCTTTGACTTGGTTGAAGCTGACAGAGAACGGGACATAGTCATACGCTTTAATCCCTAATTTTGCCTGGACCGCCTTTTCAGGTTTTCAGTCCACCAGGATACCCATTTTTGCCCAAGCCGCCTTTTCAGGTTTTCGACTTGCCGGGTGTACATTTTTATATGTTTATCCCTAATTTTTGCCCGAACCCTTTTGGTTCGCCGGGATGCCCTTACTTTTTCCTAGATACATCGACCTAGCGGGTCTCTTTTATGCGTAGTATTTTTTAACTATGTCCGCGTTCACGGGATGCGGGAAGTCTTCACCATCCATAGTAGTGAGCATCATGGCACCTCCTGAGAATACTCTTTTGACCATAAATGGTCCTTCATATGTAGGAGTCCACTTGCCCCTAGGATCACCCTGTGGTAGTATGATACGCTTGATTACCAAGTTACCAGCCTGATATACCTTTGGCTTAACCTTCTTATTGAAAGCTTTGATCATCCGTTTCTGGTACATCTGACCATGACAAACAGCTGCCAACCTCTTCTCATCAATCAAATTTATCTGGTCGAGTCGAGTCCGAATCCATTCATCTTCATCTAAGCCTGCCTCTTTCATGATTCTTAGAGAGGGAATCTGAACTTCCACTGGTAAAACGGCTTCCGTTCCGTAGACTAAAGAGAACGGAGTTGCCCCTGTCGAAGTGCGCACTGAAGTGCGATAACCATGGAGAGCGAATGGTAACATCTCATGCCAGTCTTTGTACGTTACTGTCATCTTTTGTATGATCTTCTTGATATTCTTATTAGCAGCCTCTACGGTGCCGTTCATCTTTGGCCGGTACGGAGAAGAGTTATGGTGTTTTATTTTGAACTGCGTGCAGAGTTCAGTAATCATCTTGTTGTTCAAGTTAGTACCGTTGTCAGTGATAATTCTTTCAGGGACGCCATATCGACAAATAAGACTATTCTTGATGAACCGTGCCACCACATTCTTGGCAACAGAAGCAAATGAGGCTGCCTCTACCCACTTTGTAAAGTAATCAATAGCAACAAGAATGAAACGATGTCCGTTAGAAGCAGTAGGTTTGATCTCTCCAATCATATCGATGCCCCACATTGCAAAGGGCCAAGGGGATGTCAACACGCTTAAAGGAGCAGGAGGCATATGTACTTTGTCCGCATAGATCTGGCACTTGTGACAGGTTCTGGAGTGATGGTGGCAATCAGCTTCCATGGTAGACCAATAATACCCTGATCTCAGAATCTTCTTGGCCATCGTATGTCCACTAGAATGAGTCCCAAAAATACCGTCATGTATGTCTTCCATAATCTTTTCTGCTTCCTTTTTATCCACACAGCGAAGCAGAGTCGAATCATGATTACGTTTGTATAATACTCCATTACTCAGAAAGAATTTAGCGGAGAACTTCCTCAGGAATTTCTTGTCATTGATGGATGCCCCTTCAGGGTATTCCTGAGCTTCTAAATATCTCTTTACTTCGTGGAACCAAGGTTTCTCCCGTACTCCCTCAGTGTTAAGTTCATAATAGTATGCTGGTTCATCTAATCGTTCGATAGTGATCCTGGGAGCTTCATTGTCCCATCTGACTCTGAACATAGATGACATGGTAGCCAATGCGTCCGCCAACTGATTTTCTTCCCGTGGGATATGTTCAAATGTAATCTCTTCAAAGTATGGGATTAATGTCATCACCCGCTCTCGATAAGGGACGAGATTCGGATGTTTAGTGTCTCATTCTCCTTTGATCTGACTGATTACCAAGGCTGAATCTCCGTACACACTCAAAAACTTGATTCGCAGATCTATAGCAGCCTTGAGTCCCAAAATACATGCTTCATACTCGGCCATATTATTGGTGCAATCAAAACATAGTCTAGCAGTGAAAGGCGTATGGCCACCCCTGGGAGAAATGATTACAACACCAACGCCATTGCCCAATGCATTAGAAGATCCATCAAAAACCATAGCCATCGGGATCCCAGTTCGGGTTCTTCATCCGGTCCAGGTTTTTCACAATCAGTAACAAGCATGACATCCTCATTTGGGAACTCAAAATTCATAGAGTGGTAGTCGTCCACCGCTTGATGAGCCAAATGATCAGCTAGCACGCTTCCTTTGATTGCTTTCTGGGTAGTATACTGGATATCATATTCTGTTAAAATCATCTGCCATCTTGCTATTCTCCCGGAGAGAGCGGGCTTCTCAAACATGTATTTCATAGGATCCATCTTAGAAATCAATAAAGTGGTATGATTCAACATATACTATCTTAGTCGGCGAGCAGCCCAGGCCAAAGCGCAGCAAGTTTTCTCGAGCAGTGAGTATCTTGTTTCACAGTCGGTAAACTTTTTGCTAAGGTAGTATATGGCATGCTCTTTTCGACCAGACTCGTCATGTTGCCCCAACACGCACCCCATTGAACTTTCTAACACGGTCAAATACATGATTAGAGGTCATCCTTCAACCGGTGGTATCAGAATTGGAGGTTCCTGGAGATACTTCTTGATTTTATCAAAAGCCTCTTGATATTCATCATTCCATATCATCTATTGATTTTTCCTCAGTAATTTGAAGATGGGTCTGCAGGTAGCGGTCAAATGGGAGATAAATCGGGCAATGTAGTTCAAGCGTCCCAAGAACCCTCTGACTTCTTTATCTGTACGGGAAACTGGCATTTCTTGAATAGCTCTCACCTTAGCCGGGTCGACCTCAATTCCTTTACCACTGACAATAAAACCCAAGAGTTTACCGGATCTTACTCCGAAGGTGCATTTGTTCGGGTTCAATCTCAACTTGTATCTCTTCAACCTCTCGAACAGTTTGTATAAATGATCGAGATGTTCTTCTTCAGTATGAGATCTGGCTATCATGTCATCCACATATACTTCTATTTCATGATGAATCATATCATGGAACAAAACTACCATAGCACGCTGGTATGTTGCTCCGGCGTTCTTTAAACCGAATGGCATTACTTTGTAACAGAAAGTGCCCCATTGCGTCACAAACGTAGTTTTCTCCATGTCCCCAGGTGCCATCTTAATCTGATTATATCCTGAGAATCCATCCATGAAGGAGAATACTTTGTGTTGAGCGGTGTTATCTACCAGAACATCGATGTGCGGGAGTGGAAAATCATCTTTGGGACTCGCTTTATTCAAATCTCTGTAATCTACGCACATTCGCACCTTACCGTCCTTCTTCGGCACTGGTACCACATTAGCAACCCATTGAGGATAAGAAGTAACGGCTAGAAAACCGGCATTGAATTGTTTCATAACCTCGGCTTTGATTTTCTCAGACATTTCAGGACGCATGCGGCGAACCTTTTGCTTGACAGGATGACAGTCTTCCTTCATTGGCAGACGATGCACTACTATGTCAGTATCCAATCCTGGCATGTCTTCATAAGACCAAGCAAAAATCTCTACATAGTCATGTAACATCTGAATCAATCTTTCTTTGACACTGTTTTCCAAGCCTGCTCCTATTTTGACTTCTTTTCTGTCTACTTCAGTACCCAGATTTACAATTTCTAGCGACTCTTCATGCGGCTGTATAGTCCTTTCTTCTTGCAATAACAGTCTGGCAAGCTCTCCAGGTACTTCACAATCTTCCTCACTTCCATCCTTGGCTTGGTAGATCGGATTTTCAAAGTCATAATGAACAGTAGCGGAATTATTATCAATAGGACCCAGAGTGGATACGGATCTGCAATTTGTTACGTGAGTGTGTGTAAGAAAGCATAGCTTGTTTGAAAGACGACAGGAAAGATAAAGAGCACAATATTTGAATGCAAAAAGTCCATTGATTTATTGAATATGAATGTGCTTATGAAAATGACAAAACCCTTAACAAATTAGCTATTGTGCCCCGGGCATAGACACAATGCCTTAAGAAGTTCAATGAAAAACTAAAATTTGCAACACTAAATAGACAATAACAATTACTCCTGACTAAAGGTAATCGGGATAGTGTCTTCAGCCTTCCAATTATTGAGTCCGTCACCAATTGTTGGGAAAATCCAGCTATCCAGGTCGCAATCGCTATCAGCATCTTCTACAGCATTGATTTGATCTTTGACCATCTTTTCAGAGTGAAATCCCAGACCACATTTATCAGACTTGTACGGTACGTCGATCAGTTGACCCCAGCCAGTACGACCACCATCTTCAACCACGGCTTGAGCATCTCTCAGAGAAATCATAGCAGGAGGAGCACGAACAACCTTGGGCACACAGGAAGTTGGCTTAAGAACAGGACTGGGCGGAGGAACCACTTCAAATGACTGAGACGGAGTCTCGAAGAATTCACCATCCATCTCAACGTATCTGAAGGTCTGCACACTGCTGATAATATACTCTTCTTCCCCACACACAGTGACAATCTTACCCTCTATTGGATATCTCAGCTTTTGATGGAGAGACGAAGCTACAACACTTGCCCCGTGAATCCAAGGGCGCCCCAGCAAGCAAGAATAGGCAGGATGAATATTCATTACGTGGAAGGTAGTGTTGAAGACTTGAGGTCCTATCTTGATAGGGAGAACCACTTCACCATGAACAACACTCTTCGCACCGTCGTAAGCACGCACCACAATGTCACTAGGCTTCAGTTCAATGCCTTTATAGTCAAGTTTATCGAGCACAGCTTTCGGCATCACGTTCAAAGAAGAGCTATTATCGATCAACACATGAGACAAGGTGATCCCCTTACACTCAATGGAGATATGCAGAGCTTTATTGTGATTCTTCCCTGCTGGTGTCAGGTCAGCATTGGAAAAACCTAGGCCATTGTCAACAGTCAGGTTAGCAACATAGTTTTCGAACTGATCGACGGAGGTCTCCTGAGGTACATGAGCAGTCTTCAAGAATTTTATCAAGGCATGGGCATGAGATTCAGAAGACAACAGCAAGGATAACATCGAGATCTTAGACGGGGTATGCCCAACTGTTCTACCACATCAAAATCACTCTTGCGGATGATTTTCAACACTTCTTCCATTTCCTGTTTGGCAACATCTTCAGTAGCAACTTCGACCGATGTATCTGACTGAGAAGGGTTGACTGCTGGTTCCTTTCCCCGAGTTTCAGGGGCGGGAGGTGAGATTTCTGGAGAGAAGATCCTTCCACTTCGAGTAACTTTACTAGTCCCAACAATGTCATTAGGATTAGTAGAATTACCAACTTGCTTTACGCCATGGATGTAAATATCACCTCCATAATTCCACGGAATGGCTTTGCTTGAGGAATACGGTACTGGGCCAGGTGCAGTAATGATTAGGGGAGCTACCTTAGGCTCAGCAGTAATCTTCACAGGTACTCTGATGGCAGTAATCTTCACTGGAACTTTGGACCTTGCAATCACAGATACTTCTTCAACAGGGTTTTCCACCTTAGGACTCCTTTCAAAGAGAATTGTACGATCATCTATCAGCCGTTGAATACCATTCCTCAATTTCAGGCAATCATTGGGTCGGCATATACAGAGATCGCAATTTTCAGCACAACCTGGAAATAAACCAGCTTGCAATAAATTCTTCTTGATGATCAGGAGAGAAGATGTTAAGTCCGCTACAGTAGTGATGAGAGCATCGTCATCGACAGCATTAACAGCCTTGTCATGATTAGGCATAGGTGCAGTGATGACATTAGGAGTCTCCGGAGGCTCAAATTCAATTTCCCCAGCGTCGATCATATCCTGAATTTTGTTCTTCAACAACCAACAATCGTTTGTATCATGCCCGGGGCTATCGGAGTGATATGCACACCTGGCATTGGGATTATAACGAGGCGAAGTAGTGTTGACATTTGCAGGAGGACCTCTGAGAGTGATTAAGTTTGCCTTTAGCATACTCTGCAGTGCTTGTGCTAAAGTCATATTGATCTTGGTAAACTGCCTTCTTGGTCTGTCTTGTCTGTGCTAAAAGTTTTGAGCAGGCGGGGCTGCAATTGTAACTGCTCCAACGGCATGGTCACTACTTTTCTTGTTATGACTCCTTTGACCGTACACAGCATTTGATTCGTTCTTCCCATGATAGGACTTTTTGCTGCTTGCAGAGGTAGCCGCCTGTATCTTTCCACTTCGAATGCCGCTCTCCACCCGTTCACCTGTCAGTATAAGTTCAGTGAAACCTGATGAAGAATTTCCCAGTAGATGGCTGTAGAATGGGCCAGTCAGTGTACCCATGAACATGTCTACTAATTCTCGATCCATCATAGGGGGTTTGACTCTGCCCGCCAAATCTCTCCATTTTTGGGCATATTCTTTGAAGCTTTCTTTAGATCCCATAGTCATATTCTGCAACTGTAGCCGAGTAGGTGCCAATTCAGAATTATACTGGTAGTGTTTGTAGAAAGCTGTCGCTAAATCAGTCCAGGTGCGGATGTTAGAACTTTCGAGCTGATAATACCATTCCAACTGAGTGCCGGACAGACTTTCTTGGAAGAAATGGATCCATAGCTTTCTGTCAGTAGTATACGGCTGAATCTTTCTCACATAAGCTCTCAGATGCATCTGAGGACAAGACGCACCATCGTACTTAGTGAAAGTGGGGATCTTGAATTTGCGAGGAATGACCACATCAGAGACCAGTCCCAAGCTTTCGAAATCCAGACCGGGCGCCTTCTGACCCTCCATAGCTAGCATACGTTCTTCCAGCAACTTGTACTTGCCATCTCTTGGAGAGTACCGTTCCTTCTCATAATCTTCATCGTCATCCTCAGAGTTGAAGAGATCAACATCCTCCTCTCCTGAATCATTTTCTGTCTCCTCTTCTTGCTCTTTCGGAAGTCTAATCTTGATTCCTGCAGCCTGTCCTTTACGCCTCCTTCCCGGGTTAATGTAACTCACAGGTTTCAGGTCTTTCTTCTTCTCGAGCAAGAGAGCCTTCAGTTCTTCCTGCCCCTTGGATAAGCTCAGCATCATTTCCTGGAATTGAGCATTCTGAGCCTGGAGATCTTTGACAGTTTGTTCGAGAGCCATTTTTTCTGTTTAAGAGGCAGACCGTGAGAATATGGTCCTTTAAAATACCTGTTATGCAATGTTATGTTATGCTATGCAATGTATGAAATGTTTTCAAGGACTTTTGGAATTTAACTTTGCGTAAACTACCAAAAAGAAAGGAACTTCTATTACTAATTTCTTAATCAATGTTCATTACAAAAAATAATTATAAAAATACAATGAAAGCTCAAGTTTCCCAGGGGCGGCTTCTTTTTGGGCGAAGATACGCATTGAGTCTTCGTTCCTCATTAAGCTGGCTGGTGAGCTCTAGTACTTTCTTCCTTTCTGCATTGAACTGGGCTTCAAAAGTATCCCTTTCCTCTCTCAACTGGGTCCAGGATCTCTTCAATTCCTCAACATCAGTGGGCATATCTGGATAAGGAATGATCTGAGAAGTACCTCCTTCGACCCCTGATTCAACAATCAATGGTCCGACCGCAAGATATGGCATGACAAGTTCACGAGCTCTTGCGCGTACCCATCTGAGATAAGGCTCCATAGGAATAGAATTTTTCTGTCCTAAAGTGCTTCTTTTCACCATGCTCCAAGCTCGTACAAACCTTTGACGGAGACCTCGAGAGTCATTGTCATAGTCAAACACTGTACCTTGAATAATCATTTCATGTGGACCATCTCTTCGAGCATACCCAAACTGGCGTAGGGCCAAAGCCGGGTTATAAGTAATACCTCCTCTTATCCCCATGAGTGGTACATTAGGGAATTCTCCACAACGGTCGATGAGGATAACATTTTCTCTGAGATTAGAACACCAACGGATGTCTGAATGGGAGAGTGCCATTATCCTTTGAGACCATTTCAGATTTTGATCATTCTTCAAGACTGATTGAGGAAGGTGCGAAATAAACCACCTAGATAATAAAGGTACACAGCACATGAGAGTCCCTTGCTTCTTCATAGTACGAGTGTGAAGGGAATGCAAAATGTCTCCGAGCAAAGTAGGCACAGGGTTATGAGTGAGGAATATCTTAATAGCATTCATGTCTATGAATTGGTCTGGATTAGGGAATAACACCAAACCATAGATTAGTAATGCTAGGACATCTTCGAAAGCATGGCCATTCATAACTTTTAGGAATTCTCAGGCCTTACTTATCAGAAATTTGGCAAGTAAGCCCTTAACTCCACTTCTTGTTACCCAATTAATTTCCATGTCAGCCTTTGTCATGTGTAAAGCTGCGGCAACTTCTTCAGACTTCGGACTCTTTTCTAAACCACTGAAAGGTATTTGATCAAGAATGGGTATCCCAAGCAACTTGGAAAATTCTTCTAATGTGGGTACCAACTGATAATCTGGGAAGGTGAAGCAATGATGTTTAGGATCGAAGAACTGGAATAAAACTCTCATCATATCTTCTTTGAAACCAGTGGTAACCAAATTGAGGATAGAACCATGTTTCTTGATGAACTGAGCATGATCGGGAAGTTCTGACACTAAATCCTTGAGTTGAGGAGAGATCGTTACAAGATTGATCCGGATAGTCTTCCTGGAAGCCATAACCTGTTTAACAGAGCAAAACTAAATTCCTAAGTCCTTGAAATGGTTAGTACAATGATGTTATGATGTTATGATGTTATGCAAATAATAAGCATAAACAAGTCACACAATCATTCCTAGGTTTTAAGGCTTGCATGAATTCCATAGGTAAGTACCCTCCCCACTGAAGTTTGGTTGGTTCAACCTATCCTAGAATAGTAACCGGGTTCTAGAAGGATCTCCAATCATTGACCTTCCTTTAAGTCCACTTCAGTGCAACACCAAGTGGTTGACCAAAGCTTCCCTAAAGTCCAATCTCAAGGAGTGTAGTATCGAGTATCAACCAACCTCAGTCGGAACCGAAGCCAGTTATCTCACTACTTTCTAATGGCTAGGATGAGTCAATTAGGGTTCTAAAGGTCTGGTTAATGCTTTGATGACACCACGCGAATGCCAAATTTTTCCTCAAGTAAACATGAGGAACATCAGGACACCCAAAGTGTCGCATTAACCGTAGCCATCATTTTAACCATTCCAGTATACGCCGGATAGTCGCGATGATCTATTGCTACTTACCTAAGGTACACTAGATCCGGGTGTAGGATCTTTCACTCAACAATACCCTTAAAATAAGGAACAATTTAAAACATAAATGATTTTTTTAAGGTGACCTCTCTTTGTGTCCCCAGCAGAGTCGCCAGTTCTGTCATACGGTGAACTGACTTTAATGTGTTTTTTAATCGCAATGTCGCGGTTAGCAAGAGTCGCCACCGACTTTTCTTTTATCCAATAAGGAAAGGTGGAAAAGAACAGGAAAGACCTTAATTTAGATTCTTAGGTTCGGGAGGTACATTATACAAAGGGAAGGTGTTAGCACCCTTTGTATCCATGGTTATCCATGGGCTCTTAATTGCTCAATCATTTATGTTTTTTTTTCTAGCTTGAAAAAAGTGTTTGAGAACTGTGTAGGAAACGTTTTGAAAAGGAGAATTTAACTTTGTAATGATTCTTGCATGAATGTATACAAAGTGGTTATCTCATTTAATTTTGAAAGTCGTTTAGAAAAACATAACTCGACAATGATCCTAGTACGGATGTATGCCAAGTGGTGATTTTCTAAAAAGGATGTTTTGAAAATGTGTGAGGTGCGAAAAATATTTTAGGTTATGAATAAGCAATTAAGAGTTATACCTATCCGAGGTCTTTACGGGTATTTCCTATCCTTATGAGGGTAAAACTGTCTTACTATTGAGAAGTAGGTAGTTTTATCCTTTGGATGTAAAAGGGTCATCGTAGGGTCATCGATTGGTCATTGAAGGCAACAGTTGTGAGGATACCTTAGCATTCGAAGGGACGATCATCATTTAACCGTAGGCTATACCGAAGGGTCATCGAGGGACAAAGGCAACATTCGAGGGACCATGATGATTTAACCGAAGGGTCTTTGCTAAGTGCATCCCCACATTCGCGGGACATGACCATAATACCGTAATCGTAGGGTAACAAAGAGAGGTCCGAGATCACTTATTTAAAGGCAAAGTTTTACAATTAATTAGGTAGCCGTAATCAATTAGGTAATTAGGTCCACATTAAAATTAATACATTAAGATCAATTAAGCCATTAGGGTGGATCTTCGCCATAAAATTAACACATTAAAATCAATTGAGTAATTCAGGGTGAATCTCCATAAGGGTATCCCACATGTAAGGTGGAATACCTAGCCGGCCGTCTCCTCGGAAATATGTAAGCCTTTACACAATTCAACACACGGGTTAAAGCATCGAGATAAAGTACAATTTGAAATTGTACCATAACACAACAGTCATTAAATCAGACCAAATAATGCAGAATTATAATGAATATTGATCGGATAAACATAAGGCAGAACAGCAAAGAAACAAAACAGCCACTGTCCCGTTCGCCCCTGCTTCGCCTAGCGAAGGCTTAGCGAGGGCTCGCCCCAGGCTCGCTTAGCGATGTGCTAGCGAGCGGCGACGGATTTTGAGTTTGACAGCAGCATGATCTCCGGAACTCTGACCTTCATGGCGTTTAATTATAGGAATAGCATGGACAAACATTCAGGATATTCAGACATACTTAAATTCATACATGAAATCATATTACACATCCGAAAATTTAATCATGATGCCTTATATATGTAAAGATTATCGATTAAAAGCATAACACTAGTGATACGCAAACCTGTTTGTAATTGAGCTTGGTATCGAATGGAGTTGGGCGGCGGTAGCTTCGGCGCGGATGAGAGGCCTTCAGGGTTTCTTTACTCGGACTACTCAAAGTTGATCTCCAGGGTTTCTATGCTAGGGTTCCCGTCCGTCTTCCTCTGTTTTTCGTCCTCCCTTTTTTCTGACTGAAGCTTGGCTATTTATAATGCCTTTGTTGTGACCTAATGGACTCAGAATGAAGCCCGAAAATTCTGATGTTCGCAAGCTTCGCTAGGCGAAGGAGTTGCTCGCCTAGCGAGCAAGCTAGTTTGGGCTTTTTCTGGATTTGGTGCTTCGCCGGGGCGAGTGTCATAATGAAGGGTTCGCTAGGCGAAGGAATTGCTCGCCTAGCGAGCAGGCCAGTTTGGGCCTTTTCTGGAGTGGGTCTGTTGCGAGTTGGCCTTTTGTTCCTTTAAGATCAGTGCCTTGCAGAATAAGTCGGAGTGCCTTGAACAATGCCTTGTAATATCAACGGGAAAATTTTGGGGTATGACAGTAAGCCCCAAGCATATCTTGGGAAGATTACGACTTTAATGATGCCGAAAAATACTACGTCTTTAATAAAGAAGTCGGATAACCCTAGTGAATTCTTGACCTAGTGTCGTCTTAGAACCCAAGGATTCTGATCATAGAGAAGTCGAAGAGTCCTAGTGTGGTCTCGACTTATGATCGTTGTAGAAGCTGGTAGGTTCTAGACATGGGGAAGTTGGAGAGCCCCTAGTGGGATCTCGACTTTTTTAGGCTTTGTTCTGTTGTTAGTTATCCTTTTCAAATGCATGACATTATGGATGGTTTTCCTTGTAACATTTCAAGTCCATCTTAAGTTTGTTGACTATTTTATTGTTGCCTTACATGTGCTTTATATTGTCTAATCTTTGATCATATACATATATCTTCGGGCTCATTTTAGACGTTTTTAGTATCATATCTCAATAACTTTCATTTTCTTATTCCATTTGTTCGCTTATTCGGGAATATCAACTAATTTGATAAGCCCCAATCGATTTTAGTTTGGTAAGGTATGTATCACGTCGGTTTGAGTATTTTGGTAATCCGGGTTTTATTACCAACATCTTCAAAATTTTCTTACTGAATAAGACCCGGTTAGCCTCAGGTTATTGAAATCAGGCTTGTACATCCTGGTCAAAATATATATAGAACAATATTTTTCAATTGATCGATGATTGTCTTGTATTTCTCTTTCGTTAGTCATCCGTTAGGATCCATTATGTAATATTTTCAAGTATGTTACCCACTTTCCCTTCCAGTTTTGTATTTGGATGCCGCCGTGATCCATAATATTTTGACAATCTTATTTCTTTGTTCCACTTTATTGATTGTTTATTTTTATCTTATTCTTATAATTGACTTTCCGAGGTTATCCTTCATGGAAGCCCCAAGCATAAAAATAAGTTTTAATCATGAACAGTTTATTCAAACCAATCCTCCGACTGATGGCAAAGCTAGGGAAAATTGATCTGGGTGTTTATTCTTATTATATCATTTATAGATTATTTGGGTACTTCAATAAGACATGAGCCTGATACCATCATAACTCAGGTGTACTCATGAAACCTGGTCAAGAAACAAGTAAAAGACCCTGACCAAGTTTAACATATCCTGACTAAATGTTTCACTTAATATAACTCGGCCAAAGTCAATTTCACCAGAGGTTTCAATTAACTTGGACTTCAATTAGGCCAGATATTTTATTAGACGTTATTGGGACACAACTAACTATGACAAAGGCTTCAAGTTGCTTGGACTTTAGTTAGGCCAGAGGTTTTATTAAACGTTACCCCGTCGCATCAGATTATTCCAGAGGCTTCAAGTTGCTTGGATTTCAGTTAGGCCTGAGATTTTATTAAACGTTAGCCGACTGAAACTGATTTGCCCTTATGGAGGTCCTCGTCGTTCTCTGTCCCTACTTTTATTAGAGGGTAATCCTATATAATTTTAAAAACTTTAGAAAATAGGAGGTATCTCCCCGCACTCGCAGTGGAAAGGAGCGACACTCATTTGCCTAATGTAAATTCTAAATAAGTTTACAAATGACGGAGAAATTAACTTAACTTTATCTCGTTTTATCATCGGTCTCGCTTGATCACTTCATGATTTCTGTTAACCCATATTTTTGGTAATGGTTTTCATTATCTTGATAACCGGGTGAAATGCAAACCCATGTCAACCACCCACCAAAGAATCATCGATTCTCACGTCATTAGTATTGTCAGAGCCAATAAGATTCGATGCTTGCGTAACAGTGTTCTATATATGTAAACCATATCATTGGTGATGCAAAAAAACAATGACGTTATATGTGAAATATAATATTTATGCAGTTCTAACAATGAATCTAATTCTATAATAGTTTAATAAAAAAAACTACTACGTCAACATCAGAAAAAGATGAAGTTGGAATAATGGCGTTCTCAATTTCAAGCAATTTTCAGTTTCATCCACAAAGGAAATATTATCATTAGCAGGACTTGTACCCAAATATAAATAGAGATATTAGCCGGACTTGTACCCAAATAATGTGATGAAGGTTACAGTCGTTCGGCTCAATGTCGACATATGTGCAGAGATGGGTTGAATCAAAGCAGTCAAGCATAAATTATCATCTTACCATTGTATCGAGATAAGATTATTAAATATTCAAAGACAAACTTGTTCTACAGTTGAGAACGACAACAATTCTGGATTGACACTCCAAAGTTTGAGCTGCCGAGTTACCATCTGAATCTTGATCTAACTCGGGGAGAATCGACTTACGTACTCCTTCCGACCAGGGTCTCATAATCGGCGGTATACAATACACCCATAGCTAGCTTTCTACACAAATACATCATACAGTAATCTAATATGGCAACTAAATAAATAACACTAGATTTAAGCATCATTCTTTAATAACCACAATACTGAGAATTAGTTATCTTTTATTTGTCGATCTTTATTTATTCCGGTGATATGCACTCAGCGATGCCGTCAACAGGCTGATTTGGCGAGTTTATCGACAGTGATTCCATCAGTTCCCGGCGGTGTGACGCCCTCTATCATATTTCCTTCCTCAGCGCCGACATCTTAACTTTTGCCACTATATGTCATTCATCATCACCGTCGCCTGACGAGAACCGAACAAAACCTACACTTGATAGCCGACCCTGTTGGAAATAGACCCTTTTGTGTTTAGGAAAAGTGTATGGGAATATTAGAGGCTTGAATAAAAACTTGGTAGGTAGGAGAATTATTTATGGAAGAGAGAACTTTGTATTTTTTTGCTTGATTCAAAAGTGTTGAATTACATCTCTATTTATAGTACTCTAAGGAGAACTCTAGACACACTAATTCTAGAGAGTTCTCAACTCTAGATATTCAAAGAGTATTCTAGAAAATATTACAATCTTAAGAAATATCTAGATACTCTAAATACTACAAGACTTCTCTAGAAACACTATCCAATATAAACTAAGCCCAAATAACTAAGTCCAAAATCAAATAATAAAATTAGGCCCAAATCAAGTTTAATATTTCAACATCCCCCCTTAAACTTGATTTGTGACTCCAAGCATATTCCTTAGCTTTACGAAAGTTTCCAATTTGAGTGGCTTGGTGAAAATGTCGGCAGCTTGATCTCTAGACATCACATACTTCAACTTCACCTTCTTCTTCTCGATGCATTCTCTTATGAAGTGGTAACGAGTGTCGATGTGCTTACTTCTTTCATGAAATACAGGATTCTTTGCCAAAGCAAGTGCTGATTTATTGTCAACACATATTTCGACAAGATCTTCTTGTGGCATTTTTAATTCTTTCAACAAATTCCTTAGCCAAACTGCATGACAAACACATGATGTGGCAGCAACATACTCAGCTTCACAAGTTGATAGTGTGACGATAGGTTGCTTCTTTGACATCCAAGTGAAAGCAGTATCTCCCATGAAGAACACAAAACCAGTAGTGCTTTTTCTATCGTCCAAGTCTCCACTCCAATCACTATCACTATAGCCAATAATCTCATAATTATTAGAAGAGTAATAGTGCAAGCCAAAGTTTGTTGTACCTTTAATGTATCGAAGGATTCTTTTTGCTGCCTTGAAGTGAGTTGTTGTTGGAGATTCCATGTAGCGACTTACGACTCCTACAGCATAGAGAATATCCGGCCTTGTACTTGTCAAGTAACGCAGACTTCCAACCAAACTTTTGTAAAGAGTTGGATCAACAAACTCTCCATTTTCATGCTTACTCAACTTGTTTCCACATTCCATCGGGGTGCCAACTGGATTGGCATCATCCATCTTGAACTTCTTAAGGACTTCTTTGGCATAACCTTCTTGGGTGATAAAAATTCCTTTGTCTTCTTGCTTTACTTCGATTCCGAGATAATATGCCATGAGCCCCATATCTGTCATCTCAAATTCATTTGACATGTCTTTCTTGAACTCTTCGAACATGCTTAAATTGTTCCCTGTGAAGATCAAGTCATCAACATATAAGCATACAATCAAAATATCTCCACTTTGCGCTTTAATATAGAGTGTGTGCTCATATGGACACTTGATGAAGTTCTTGTCTTGAAAGTACTTGTCGATTCGAACATTCCAAGCTCTCGGTGCTTGCTTGAGTCCGTACAATGTCTTCTTCAACTTCAAGACTTTTTCTTCTTGCCCTTTTACTTCATAGCCTTGTGGTTGCTCGATATAAACTTCTTCTTCGAGAAAACCATTCAAGAAGGCCGACTTCACATCCATTTGATAGATCTTCCATTCATTTTGGGCTGCCAAAGAAATGATCAGTCTAATAGTTTCAAGACGAGCAACAGGGGCAAATACCTCATCATAGTCAATTCCTTGTCTTTGACTATATCCTTTCGCCACCAATCTTGCTTTGTATCTCTCCACGTCTCCTTTTGCATTCTTCTTCGCCTTGTACACCCATCTTACTCCGATTGCTTTGTGTCCTTGTGGAAGTGTAGTAAGTTCCCATGTATAATTCTTCGTGATTGACTTGATTTCTTCTTCCATGGCGTCTCTCCACTTTACGTTTTCAATTGCTTCTTGATAGCTTAGAGGCTCGCAATTACCCAAAAGGCAAAAAAGGTTAATGTCATTTATGTTTTCGGTTACCTCATAAAGCTCTTCAATACTCCTTAGTCGTGGTGTCCTCTCACTTGAGCTTGTTTCATCCAACCTTGGTGTCGGTGAGGCCGGTGGTGTAATATTTTCTTCTATCATTGGTTGTTCCATTTCGTCTTCTTCTTCAAAGTAAGGAAGAAAATCGTACCTGTCTTCTTGAAGACTCCAATCCCAACAATCTTCTTCTTCGAACTCCACGTCACGACTTATGACGATCTTTCCACTATTTGGATTATAGAGCTTGTACCCTTTGCAGCTTGAGTCGTAACCGACGAATACATACTTCTCACTTTTATCATCGAGCTTTATTCTCCTTTCATCAGGAACGTGAGTATAGGCAATGCTTCCAAAGACTTTGAGGTGAGAGATCCCAGGCTTCCTTCCACTCCATGCTTCTTGTGGTGTCTTCTCATGCACACTTCTTGTTGGGGAACGATTTGTCAGATAAACCGCACATGCCACTGCTTCGGCCCAAAACTCTCTTGGCATCTTCTTGCTCTTAAGCATGCTTCGCACCATGTTAAGTATGGTCCGATTCTTTCTCTCTGCTACTCCATTTTGTTGTGGTGATCTTGGCACTGTTAGTGAGCGGCGGATTCCATGGTCTTCACAATATTTTTGGAACTCATTTGAAATGAACTCTCCTCCTCGGTCAGATCTCATGGCCTTAATGGAAAGACCACTTTCTTTCTCCACAAGGGCTTTGAACTTCTTGAAGTTTTCAAACACTTCTGACTTCTCCTTCAAGAAATAAACCCATGTTTTTCTAGAATAATCATCAATAAAGAGGAGAAAGTATTTACTCTTACCAAAAGAGTTTGGATTGATTGGTCCACAAACATCAGTGTGTATGAGCTCTAGCGGTTTTGTCGCTCTTGACGTTGATTCCTTTGGAAAGCTTTTCCGGAATTGCTTCCCAACTAGACATCCTTCACATAGTTGGTCTGGGTGGTTTATACTAGGCAAGCCTCTCACCATTTCCTTCTTTGACAAACATTTTAGACTATCAAAGTTGATATGTCCGAATCGTAGATGCCATAGCCACGAAGAGTCGGTATAGCAAGTCTTGAGACACTTTGCAACATCATTTTGAATGTTCAAGAGGAACATTCTATTATTTGACATAGGCACCTTAGCAATCAAGTTATGTCTACAATCTCTTAAGAAAAGACTATGTTCTTTCAAGTGGATGTCATAGCCTTTCTCTAATAATTGTCCCAAGCTCAAAATATTATTCTTCATGTTAGGAACATAATAGACATTGGATATGAATTGATGACTCCCATTCTTTAAGCGTATAAGAATTTTACCTTTGCCTTTGACCGGTATCTTTGAGTCATCTCCAAATGAGACATTGCCAGTTGTCGCTTCATTGATCTCTACGAACATGCTTCGATCGCCACACATGTGATTGCTTGCGCCGGTGTCGAGGTACCATTTGTTTCTTTTCTCTTCAACTTGGTTTTGGCACGCGAGCAACAAAGTTTCTTCTTCTCTGCCTTTTTCTTCTACAAAGTTAGCTTTCTCCACAACTTTCTTCGAGAATCTACACTCAGATGCATAATGACCGATCTTGTTGCAGTTAAAGCACTTGATTTGTGATTTGTCACACCTCGTCCATGAATTTCCTCTTCCACGGCCTCTTGTTGCATGTGGATTCCAACTTCTTTCTCCATTATTAGAGTAGTTGTTGTAACTGCCTCTTCCTTCTCCTCCATGTCCTCGTCCACGCCCACGATCTTGGCCACGACCTCGTCCTCTTTGGCTCTTGTAATTCGCATAATTTGCTTCCTTTATGTTGAGTTGTAGTAGTTGCTCCATAGCCTCCTTTTGTTTAATTTTTCTCTTTTGTTTTTCTTCGTATGCTTGTAAGGAACCCATGAGTTGCTCAATAGTCATGGTCTTTAAATCCTTGTTTTCTTCAATGTTGGTAACAATGAAGTCAAAACTTGGATTTAAAGTGCGAAGTATTTTCTCCATGACTTTTACCTCATCATCATCTTCACCATTTATTTTAAGTTGATTGACTACGGCCAATACTCGAGAAAAATAATCAGAAATTAACTCGGACTCTTCCATAAATAAACGTTCAAAATCACCTCTAAGTGTTTGAAGACGAATCTTTTTCACCTGTTCCACTCCTTTGTTGCAAGTTTGAAGTTTGTCCCATGCTTCTTTGGCCGTCGTTGCGTTGGAGATCTTCTCAAATGTATCTTCATCCACTGATTGATAAATGAGGAAGAGAGCTTTCTTGTCTCTCTTTCTTGACTCCCTCAATGTCTCCTTTACACCTTGGCTTAGCGAGGCTTCATCTTGCTCATTAAAGCCTTTCTCAACGATATCCCACACATCTTGAGCTCCTAGTAGCGCCTTCATCTTGATACTCCAATTGTCATAGTTGTTCTTTGTGAGCATCGGCATTTGAAAAGGGAAACCTCCATTCGCCATTTTTTTAGGACCTTGAAGCTCTGATGCCACTTTGTTGGAAATAGACCCTTTTGTGTTTAGGAAAAGTGTATGGGAATATTAGAGGCTTGAATAAAAACTTGGTAGGTAGGAGAATTATTTATGGAAGAGAGAACTTTGTATTTTTTTGCTTGATTCAAAAGTGTTGAATTACATCTCTATTTATAGTACTCTAAGGAGAACTCTAGACACACTAATTCTAGAGAGTTCTCAACTCTAGATATTCAAAGAGTATTCTAGAAAATATTACAATCTTAAGAAATATCTAGATACTCTAAATACTACAAGACTTCTCTAGAAACACTATCCAATATAAACTAAGCCCAAATAACTAAGTCCAAAATCAAATAATAAAATTAGGCCCAAATCAAGTTTAATATTTCAACAGACCCCTTTTCTATCACGGGCGATGCTAACGGCAAAATCGATTCCGCAAGTCAAAAGGATCTTCAAAACGTGAGCGCCAGGTTCTCGTATCACCCTTTGACCTTTCTGTATTTTTCCGAAATTGACTTTATTCGATCCAACGTTGTTAATGGAAACCATCTCAAGATTCGGATTTAAAGTTGCGAACAAATACACGAACTGAACCGTGTGCTTTTCGATTGAAGAATAGCTCCATTGACACTGAGTTGGGCGTTCTTCGACAAAGTTGCTATTGTGAAATTGGAAATTCATCTTAGATTGTTTTGGTTTAATTGTGGGGCCCGAGAGAGTTTTGTCAGAGTCCGTGGTGAGTGTGAAATGTTTTTGTTAAAGGTAATGTTAATTTGTTTCTTTGAAGAATAAGTTAAGAGATATTGGAAATTGTATTTTAAATTTAATATAATTTTATAATTAATGTTTTTATTATTTTTTTCAATACAAATTTTCTATTTGTGGGATTTTTAACATGTTTCTTTGGAGCACAAGTTAGCATTACCCTTTTGTTAAAAACGTTAAAAAGTTTAATTACGTGTGATTAGTGAGGGAGGTCCTTAAATGATTCGTTAGTCTGTCTATGATTGGTATAAGGGAGGATTCATGATCACCATTGTTGGCGGACTAAGGTTTATGTATTTTTTTCTCCTTTCTATGTTATTTATCGTGTATAATCCTCCTGTTTACCGTGAAAATTGGTAAACAACCACTCATCTTCTCAATTAAGGATACTTTGGTTACTCACAAGATCGACCAGATTAATCCTAGAACATATGCTATTATTTAAAATTGTATTTGAAAAAGGATGAACACTTCGACAGTATTCATATATGAAGAATGTTTGTTTAAAGCATTTGAAAAAGGATAAATTGCAGAATGTAAAGAAAGTGTAAAGAGCGTTTGATAAATGACTTGCAACAAAAGATAAATTATGGACAAAAAGTATAAATAAAATTTGATTGATATAAAGAAAGTGGTGTTATCAAACGTACATTCTCAACTATACTCGTTTCCCAACGCGCTAGATATTTTGAGTAATGTAATTCTGAGTGATTGTAGAATAATTGAACACACTGAAATTCTAACACTAAGACTCATATATATATATATATATATATATATATATATATATATATATATATATATATATATATATATATATATATATATATATATATACTAAATCGAAATAACTGCTACCAACAGCTCTTTTCCTAGGCACTGACACGTTGCACTCAGTAAGTCTTTAAGTCATGATAACGCTTCACGCGTCTTTTCTTCAAAACTGGAGAACAATGAAATATGGTTATCCCTCTTTCGTTCAAATTCAAACATGTGTCGAACGAAACCTTCTGTCGAAATATCATTATGAACTTAGAAGCATTTCTAAGTCTCACAACAATCCCCTTTTACACAAGGCAAACTTTGATTGACTTTCTCATACCATGTCTTTTATGTCGAAGTAAAAAAATGTCTTCAAAAGCATTCTCTCAATTTGTTTATTAGCTCCACCCTGATGTCGAAATTTCCAGCCAAAAAATTATCCCCCAAAAATGTCTTTTTCGATATAACGAAGAAAAAAGCATTTTTTGATAATCCAATTCGACGTCACAAACTGTTCATCTCCTATGATGTCACAGTCATGATGACAACTTTTGCAAAACGTCTCCTCAAAACCCATGTGAGGATCTTTAGGTAATGATCACGTTTCTTAGCCCCTAGGAGATCGTGGTTAGCCTTTAACTACTATCGTTCATCATGGCCATTTTAAATGACACGCATCCACTTTCTTTTCACCCATTAATGCTCAACAAAAATCGCTTCCACTTCAGCAGCTTATAAATAGGTACACTTAACATTTTTTCCAACTTTTCATATTCTTAGCTTCCTCAAAAATGATTTCTTCCACTCTTCATCTTCCTCAAACCAAAAAACCCTTTTTACTTCTTCCTTCAATCTTTCTGCAACAATGGCGTCATTTGCAAAAGCTATCAAGGAATCCACCAAGAACACAAAGGATCCTAAGAAATCTCAAGGCCTTCCTCTTGTTGGCAGGATTTTGGGCCTAAATATTGTGGGTAATCAACAATATGTTCCAGAACCCCTTACTGAAGAACAAATGAGAATTTTTCAATCACAGGTATTGATTCCTATTTCTATCTCTGGAAAAGCTCATGCAACGCTATGACCCTTATCAAATACAAATGTTGATCATGATAAGCTCAAGGAATTTTTCTCAACTTACCATAGGTATAAACCCATAGCTTACGTTAAAAAACCTAAGGTTATTGATGAAACCCATACTGAGGAAAGCCCTAACCCAGATAATCAGGGCAACCCTTCGACCGACGAACCTATTAACCTAACATATATGAATAGTGGTTTTAGGGTCTTTCGATCTTGTCCTTTATTTAGGGATCCTTCTGATTATTAGGTTGGTTGGAAAAGATATAGAAGAAGAAATCCCAAGTCTGGAAAGAAATAAGTATTTTCAACTTAATACAATTGTCGAAAGTAGGACCTGGTTATTGCCAAACCATGTTAGTTTCTTCCCTATATTTTTGGGATAGTACCCACCATACTTTTCACCTCCATATGGAATGATGACGCCTGCACTCTTCGACATAGCTGCCATCACAAGGCTTAAACCCACTGGTGAAACTTATGATCCTGATTTTCTGTCCAAAGACACCATTAGCTTCGACACCTCTAGAGCGGCCTTTACCATACACATATCCTATTACCACGATCAGGATATTGACGAAGTCTCTGACATAGAGCATATTGCATTTCTTGCTTTGTGGTTGTCTCATTGTGTTTTTTGTTCGAAGTCTCTCTAAGTAGAAAAGAAGTTCCTTACATTGGCAAACCAACTTCATGTTGGACGCAACGTATGCCTCGACAAAATGATTTTGGACAATCTTTATGAATCTCTGGGCGAAGGTGTAACTTCCCTTAAAAACATCCAAACAAAAGGGAACTTACTACTTTCTGGCCCCTTCTGGCTGCTACAATTATAGTTGAATGCTAGTTTTGAAGCATGTCTTCCAATTCACAACCCTATCGACGTGGATGTTGACACAATGAAGAATAGGAGAGTCGAAAGGACACACTTAGCTATGTTAAATCCAAGTGATTAAGGTCAAAACCTTCAACAAAGCTTCACCAATTACGTGATGATGTTCGCTAAGCGCTATAACTTCACTCCAATTATGGCCCCTTTCACCTCAAGAACCTACAGTCCTGAGTGGTTCACGAGGAAATTCCCCTCCTCGTCGAAAGATAAAGAAGCTGAACTAGTTGTTATTTGGGAAGCATTTCTTACTCCCAGGGTATTCTCCCTAAGGATTAACCAATCAAAAAGCCAAGTTACCCTTATAGCGTATCAACCAAATCATGCCGCACGACAATTTGGTCTCATTCAGATCCTTCCAAAACCTCTTTATGCAAAAAAGAATTCTCTTTTTCTTTACAACACAATCCACTGAGGCTATCAGCAGCAGGAAAATAGCTAAATATGCTAGCCAAACAAAATTTATTATAGTCGCCTTAAAACCTTACTTTATATGTACTCATGAATTCGATTTTTGGCGGCGTGATTACTACTTTAAATATTTTTTAATGTTTATGCATTCCATCACCACCTCACTAAAGCTTTCACTTTTGTGTAGGAGAAGGTTAAGAAAGGTATTTCGACTCACATAACTGAAATCCAAGCATTCTAAAAGTACTTTGAAACGGCCTACAGACCTGATGATCTTAGTCGAACCGTCTGCGACGCAACAATCACTTTGAAGGAAAAATTTATCAAAATAATGGAATCTTTAAAATTACCTTTGTACGTTAAACCTGAGCAAAGGCACAAAACTGCTTTTAATATGTATCCTCCCAAATTCCCCCGACTGCCAAGTGTTGAATTTGGTGTGGCTTTTAGCCCTCCATTTCCAGACTGGTTCGTTTGTGGAGAATTTGTTAAAATCCTTCGACAAAATTCTCAGAAAAAGGATCATCGGGTGGTTTCGACTAAGCATAACTTGGATAGTTTCAAATGGTACCTTCATACAGGCATAGAAGACGTTCACATAGAGTCTGAAATCTATGAAGGTGTGGCATGAGAGGTTTTTCGACTCACTTCTTCTCTTGATTCTTCTCATTTCTTTATCTTGCAATAATTTGGTTCTTTTTCAGCTGTGAAAAATCCATCTAAGAAAGCTACCCCCGTAGCAAAAAAGTCCATTGAAGCAAGAGAGGAAAATGCCAATAAAGCAACAACAACAAAGGTATATATATTTTATATATTGACATCTTTGACTTATGTATTAATTTCATATTTATAATCATTTTCACTCTTTTTTTTCCTCAGACTAGCCGAAAACCACCACTAACCCCTAAGAAAAGAAAACAAAAAGAACCTGAGGTCAAAGCAATCGAGTCTGATGACGATGACCTATCCCCAGACACTTCCAAACCCACCAAACAAAGAAAGAAGAAACAATTGAAGCCTCAAGATGCTCCTTTCCAGCCAAAGGTAAAAACAAACAAGGCGAAGAAACCTCCTGTCCTAAAAGTATTTGGGGTTGAATCTGGGCCAAAGTCGTAGAAAACTCTATAACAAATGGAGAGTGACAACTCCAGTCATAGGGATGAAGGACCTAAGGTAAAATACTTCACCTTAACTTTTGAATAATTAACTGCGTCTTCTTTTACTTTCGGCTCAGACAACTTTTGTCTTATTTTCAGGCTGCTACAGGAAGTTCCAAACATCCAACAGTCAAACCAATTATCCTCACGATCCTCCCTAAAAGCAGTGGTGCTCCCACATATCATCCCATAACTCATCTTGACTCCAAAAAAAGGGTCTATTGGCGAAGTAAACAATCCTGCTATAGAAATGCAGGAAGATTCTCCACCAAAAACTATCACTCAACATTCCCATACTAGTGGCTCCGAACATGGGGGTGAGCAGGATGAAGATGCCCTTGTGGAAAAAGATGCATAAATGAAAGATGATGGGGAAATTCTTGAAGACGAATTTGAACATGGTTCCCCCGAAACTAGCCAAGGTATGGGTGATCATGATGACGAAGAAGAAGAGGATCAATCCATGTTTAACTTCGACGTAGAACCCCTAGAATAAAGGAGAAGAGCGATTCAAAATGCAATGAAATTAAAAAAAATCTCCTTTAGTGATCCTTACGAATGGGCATGATCATTGATAGAATTATTACCTCTTGTGGCAATTGAAACCTTTGATGCAGATCTACAGAGCGATCACGAACGTTGAATGGTGACAACGCCTCTACTCAGTCCACACGAACGTACTCCTTCAATCTCAGTGCTAGCTGCTACGAATGAAGGCTTTAAGTGTGTGTGTGTGTGTGTGTGTGTGTGTGTGTGTGTGTGTGAGAGAGAGAGAGAGAGAGAGAGAGAGAGAAAGAGAGAGAGAGAGAGAGAGAGAGAGAGAGAGAGAGAGAGAAGTGAAATTACAATTGCACAAATGCTTTTGCACAAGGGTTCTATTTATAGAGCCACTTGTGTGGGCTGCAAGCTAAAGAGCTTACTTAAGTGTATGTGGCCCATATCTTATGATATGCCAAAATCACTTAAGCGTGTGGTACCTTACCATATTTCGTATTCTACTTAAGTACACTGTATCTTACAATGTTCTACAATTCACTTAAGTGTACCGTACCTTACGGTGTTCCTTAGTGTCGCATCCGCGAAAAACAACCGGCGGGCTGAAACAAAAACACAAACAGAGCCGCCACTGCGCGTTATTTATCCCAAGATAGGGAAAGGAAACGCTCAGAGAAACCTGGAAAAAAGCATGGTCTCGCGACCAAAGAGAAAGGGTAAGGGAGTCGGTTACGCAAGGGGAAGGTATTAGCACCCCTCACGTCCGTCGTACTCGACGGGATCCACGCTCTAAGAAAAGAAAAGGTTGCTAAAACATCACACACACACGCAAGGAACACAGGTGGGGTTAAGAGGAAGAGAGCTCGATAGGATATCGCATCCTATGCCTACGTATCTCGTCTGGAACGAGAATCAGAGTTGCCGTAGTTCGGCTCACGCACGCCAAACAAGACACACACACCCACAGGCAAACCTGGAACCCGAATGCCAATCGCTGGACTTACATCGACTTCCGAACCAAACAAACACAATCAGGATACGTACAGCCAATCGCTGGGCTTACATCCATATCTTGACACACAAGCAGATTAACAAGCAAACGCACACAAAAAGAAAAAAGGTGCCCGGAGAGACCTCGCACAGTCTCCTGCCTACATACCTCGTCTGGAACGAGGATCAGGGCGATGTAGTTCCCCTGAAAGGGAAAGGAAGAACATGCAAACTAGTAGGGAGTCGGGAACTCGAGCCTACAAGTCATCAAGCAAGCCAGAAGAGACGCTGAGACGTCAGAAGAAACGGCACACACAGACTACCAGGGAGTCGGGAACTCGAGCCTGATAGCTGCCAAACAAAACACACGCAAAAAAGAAAAGGGTGCCCGGAGAGACCTCGCGCGGTCTCCTGCCTACGTACCTCATCTGGTATGAGGATCAGGGCGACGTAGTTCCCCTGAAAGGGAAAGAAATTCTAGCCAGAAACCAAGGGGAGACACACTACCAGGGAGCTGTACTCGAGCCTAGTGTTATCATGCATCATTGCCCTATGTTGTGGTTTCTACCTACTTGCGCAACAGCAAGCTAAACCTATCCAGGAAGAAAGCAAGCATGCAAGCATCAACAAAACAAAGCAAACATTTCAAGCAAACATTCACAAAGCACACACTATATCCAGTCAAGTGGGCTCAAACAAAGGGTTCGACTGCCGAGGCAAGTCATCTGTACAAGGTAGAGTTAGCTCTTAACCTTGCCATTGAGAGGCTAAGGTGAAGCTGATGAGAGGTGAGTGAAGATTAGACTTCACAGCTCTTATCCCTGACCAGGGAGAGCTTTAGACAAAGGAGCGTGGGTCCAGAATGGAGGGACCCTTCTACGCTCAAGACTCTGACACAACTGTACAAAGTACAAGATCTTGGGTTTGTGTCCCAATGCATCAACACAGTGGTGTGAGCAGAGGGACGACTCAACAGAATAGCGGGGGATAGATTGCATATCCCTTGGGTTTCGCCAATCGCCTCATAGAGGTCTTTACCTGCTTGGCACAAAAGTAAACAATCACAAACATCGCCTCTTAAGGAGGACTTCAGACAGTTGCCTGGCTAAATAACAAGCCAGGTCTTCCAGACTACATGAAGACAAGAGAGTCTACCTCAACTGGTTTATACAACCAAGCAGCAGAAAGCAAGTTCTTAAAGAACTGTAAGCGACTAAATGTACCTGAAATCAATCAAGCATCATCAGTACTCAGACAAACCAACAATAAACAGCAAAAGTCAATCTATACAGACAACACAAGTTAATGCACATAAGTGCAAGCCATGAGCTCAAGCTCAAGCATCAAACCCTACAACACAAAACCAATGTTATTTTACAACATCAAACAAACTCAAATTGCAACTTGCATTGTTCTCCTTAAGGCTTTTGTATTTCAACCTGAAAATCCAAACCAAATGTGAGAAACAAGACCACTAGGCCAAGCCTAGGGTCCGAAGGAGATAAGAAAATCAAAACAGCAAGTGCAAACCAACCAAAATCACATTCAAACAAATTAAAAGCAAATGCAATTGGTCCCATGCTCATACCATTCACCATTATCATTTTATGCACAAAATAGCACCGAACATGCAATTTGCAACTCCAAAAGACCAAACAGAACTATCTCACTCAAAAGCATACCAAAACAATTCAATTAATTCCACAAAAATTCACACCTAAACAGGACACATTCAATGTATAGCATGTCAATTTTCATCTCAATTGGACAAAAGAAAGTAGGTCAATGAAAATCAAGAAGTCCAGACACATTTATACAAGCCAATTCAAGGCATCAACACAAGCATCAACTTCCATAAATCATAAAACAGTGACAACATATTAGAAATGAATGGTATCAAAACCATGATGTCCTATAATGTGTCTAGAATGCTCATGTCAAATTTCATCTTCATCCAATACCATATGAGAATTTCACAAACAAAATGCCAACATGTGTCACACAAATTCACAAAATGAGCCAACAGAGAAGAAAATTATCAATCAATTAGAAAACTCCATCAAAAATTCCAGCAAAAATCACATGTAATCGTGACATATCAATGATCATTCATGCAAAAAATTAGCTCAATCCAATGTCCTTAAGCCAGGCAAATAAAATCATGAAGTCAGCAGAAATCCAAACAAGTCAACACATGGTAGCAAAATGAGCATCAACTTTAACCAAATGCCAAACAGTGAAAACAATTAAGAAATGAATGGGACCAAAGCCAAACTACATCTAAACATGTTATGAATCACTCCATCAAATTTCACATTCATATGATATGGTATGAGCATTTCACAAGACTTGGAAGACAAACACTCAAACAAAGCCCTAAAAATGCTAAACAGCACTCAAAAATCTCAATTAAATGGAAAATGAATCAACTATTCATACAAAAAATCATGGTGAAACTAGACATATACAAGACACAGTATGCAAAATTTGAGATCAATTGGAAAAGCATAGGCATGTCAAATAAATTCATGAAATTGACCTAACCTAGTGTGACACAAATTGTCACACTCAACTTGCACACATCATATCTACCAAACCAGAGATCCAAAATTCACAAACTATACATCAAAATAACCAGAAAGGAGTCAAGAATCATCATGTGAAATTTCATTCAATTTGGATAATGTATGAGTATTCCATGTTAAAAATGGTGAAAGATACATAAAATGCACACAAGTCAAAGATCAATAGGCAAAGTCAAAAATTCTCCAAGCACAACTTGAGTTATCATACCTATAAAAAACTAGAGAAAATTATGAATCTAACAAAAAAACTCCCACTAAATTTGGATTAGAATTGGATTTTATATGATTTTTTGAAGATTTGTTAAATTAGTGAAATATTTATTTTAAATGAATTAATGGAATAATTAAGTCTGTGGCATTTTTGTAATTACATGCCAGCCGGTCCAAAACGCATGTGTTTCATTTATTTGGTGTCGCGCGTGGATTGGCCGGTGTTGGGAGGGAAACACATTTTTTAAAAGGCCAGGCAGCGAAATGGATCTACAGCGGACTATTTTCCAGAACTCCTTCGTTCATCATCGTGTTCTTATGTTCTTGGCTGGAAATTCGGTTTCGATCAATCCTTAACCAAAATGCACAAACTCTATATGGATGGAAAGGTCTAAGCACGTACAACACGAATATCACTATGAAATCATCCAGAAATTCATGTACAGCAAGAATCGAACGAAATAAGTTTTGACATGCAATCTTTAATCCTAGATTTCTCTCTCAATAATCAACCAAATCAAAAACTAAGCATAGCATGTTAACCTATGTTCAAAGACCTTCAAAACGCATATGATAATTTACACAATAGTGAGTTTCGAATTTTTGCACCTTGAATGAAGCAGTGATGAAATCTTGTGTTTCCTCGTGCCAAACTCCAAAACAGATTGAGATCGATGATGAGGAAGTTGAATGCAACTCGTGCCTTAGCTCAAAGATGCTTCAATTGGAAGAAATCTCAAAATGCCATTGTTGACCTTACTTTGAACAATTGTGATTCTTGAGTTTTTTGGCAATGGCTTGGCAAAACAGATGGAGATCTTGGTTCATGGAGCATGAATCAAAAAGAATTATCCAATTTGGTTGAGAATTGGTGAAGAATTGTTGAAAACTGTTTGATGAAGATTTTGGAGAATTTGGAAAAATGGAGGGAAAGTTTGTTAGATTTCTTGGAATGTGAAATTGTGATTAGCATTCTGTTATGATTAATCATTTATACCAATGCCTTAATCACTTCTTAATCTCAAATTAACAAAAATGAGTTGGATTAATGTTAATGCACTTTAAGTGAAAGGTCAAAAATAGCCTTGCCAAATATTGCACCATGACAGCTCATGACAGTTGGAACAAGTCACATTTTGCATTTGGAGAGTGTTGCAAAAAGTCCCATTTCAAAATTCCATGTAATTCTCAAATTGGACCATTTTGCCCTTGGATTTTAATTGTTGCACTTAAAAATTGACCTTTTGCATTGACCATTTTTGATGAATTTTGCTTATGCACCATGAAAGTACATGTGAAATGGAGTTTGCTCATAAAAAGATCAACCATTTTGGACATTCCATGTGAAAGTTATGCCACTTTGATTATAGGCATTTTTGGAAAATGAATGGACCATAACTTGTCAACCATACATGGGAATTTCAAGTTCTTGGACTTTTTGGAAAGGTGAGAGCGAGATCTACAACTTTCATGATGAACAAATTTTCATTTGAAGCTTTTTTTGGACATGTAATTTTGAGGTGAAAAACTTTCCATTTTTGGAAACTTCCATTACAAGTCACTTTCTATTTTTGGAAATTTTTCCTGACTTTATTTTCTTCATTCTTGAGCTTTGACATGTCAAATGAAACTTGTTTCAACATGAATGAAGTGTATCCAACTCTCTCCTACCTCCAAATCCATAAAATCAAGCACAGTTGACCACAGTTGACTTTTTCAACTGATAGATGGATTTGGCAATGCACTGATCAACCTGAGCCCCAAATCTCTGATGAAATGGCTCAAGGATGAAACCCTAGCCTCAGTAAGCTCAATACAATCATGAAATGATCCCCATATCCATTGTAGACCCCATCTCCTTGCCATGCCCTGATTGGCCCAATGCAACTGATTAGGGTTGACCAGTGGTCAAAACCCTAATCTCAATATATCTGATCAAACTCTTGAACTTCTTGGATGATAGCAAAACCATGATGATGATGATGTATCATTTCAACCAAGATGTAGACCAACCTCCTTGAGAACCACAAAACCCTAATTTGGACCTCCACATCCTCGGATGATTAGTGACCAGTCCAATGAGTGAAACCCTAGCTTGCACCTCCACCTCTTATCTTCTGACCAAGACTTAGGAGGATGACTTGCACAATGTAACCACATGATATGCAATATGCAATGCCTAATGACCTAAAAATGATATGCAATATGTTATGCTAGTCCCAAGAGAGGAGGGCAAATTTTGAGGTGTTACAGTTGCCCCTATTCAATCCACTGTGAACCTGTCGATATGAATAGCCTCGGCTTTCAGATGATCAGGATGAAGAGTGATTGAATACCAAGAACAGACGAACAATTTGCACTCTGATGGGAAATAATTAACAACGCCTGTCAGAATCGGCGAAGAACACAATCTTGAAGAAACATCCATTTGGAACGGAGAAAGTCAGCCTGATCACCGAAACAAAACGTCGACCTGTATACCAAAATAAATGGTAACACAGGGATAACCATGGCCTGAACACCACATATCCGCTGGGGATTATCATTCCTTTCTTTTTTATGCTTTTCTTGAACCCCGAAATTTTCTGATAATCGCTCTTTTTTTTTTTTATATTTTCTTGAACCCCGAAATTTTCTTTTGCGCAAATGATCCCCGATCACTGCATTTGAACCTCGTTCTCCTGTTTGCCAAACTAATGAACCCCATTCTCCAGTTTGAACCCCAGTCGCCTGACGATAACTTGCGATCGCCATTGTGAACCCCGTCTCCAGAAAATGTCGCAACATTTCCCTTTCTCCATTTGGACCCCGCTCTCCAGAAAATGTCTCAACATTTCCCTTTCTCCGTTTGAACCCCGTTCTCCGCTTTCTCGTGATAATTCCGCTGGCAACGTCGGAAATAACACCAAACACCACTCTGAGGGCGACATATCAGAGGGTACACCTTCACAAAAGGAAGGTAATATGTGCATCTCTTCCTCAGAAGACACCCATAACGACCTCCATTGGCCTCGGCCAAAGTCTAAGGTGACACATGAACAGAAGATAATCCTTCGGACCTCATCCAGGATATAATCTTCATCTCCAATCTCTACTTGGACCCCGATCTCCAGAAAATGCCGCAACATTTCCCTTTCTCCGATTGAACCCCGTTCTCCAGAAAATGCCTCAACATTTCCTTTTCTCCGTTTGAACCCCGATAGTCGCGCTGATCGCGTAACGTCCTCTGATTTTATTTCCATCTCCGTTCGACGGAAAAAATTTCCTCCAGTATCGCACTACTGGAGAACATTGCTAATCTGACGTCATGATGCTGAACTCCTCAGAGTAACACTTTCAACCAGACACTGACTGATGACTGGGAGAAAACTCGACGTTTACTGGACATCGAACAATGATGTTTACAGGCACCAAACAATGATGTTTACAGGCATCAAACAATGATGTTGACAGGCACCAACCAATGATGTTTACAGGCATCAAACAATGATGTTGACAGGACATCGAACAATGATGTTGACAGGCATCAAACAAGGATGTTGACAGGTCATCAAACAAGGATGTTGACAGGACATCAAACAAGGATGTTGACAGGACATCAAACAAGGATGTTGACAGGACATCAAACAATGATGTTGACAGGACATCAAACAATGATCGACCAGACGTTAAACAATGACTGGGAAATAACTCGACGTTTACTGGACATCGAATGATGATGTTTACTGACACCAAAGAAAGCTCGACCAGACACTTACTGATGACTGGGAAATACTGTTGCTCCAAACTCACAATGCTGAACTCCTCGGAGTATCGTCTTCACTGTCCGGCAAAACCAAATCTCAAGCGGTAACCACGGCTCGAGTCGCGCTGATCGCGTAACATTTCTATCTCTGTCCGACGGAAAAGTTTCCTCCAGCATCGCACTACTGGGGAATATTGATGATCTGACGTCATGATGTTAAACCCATCAGAGTAGCATCTTCCAACTTCTGTCGAAACCATCTCTCAAACAATAACCACAGCTTGAGACTAGCTTATGCTTGCAATGATGCATGACTTTTTCTGCGTAATGCTCCATAATTATGGAAATGCTACGCGATTTATGCAATATGCTATGCTTACTCTACATGATGAATGCATAAAAAGTATCCCCCTCAAGGGACTCTTCTGGGGAGCACGAGACACTTCGTTGAGGAACTCGTCAATTCTCCGATCTCCACCCTGCTGGGGAATAGCACTGATGCTGTTGGGAAAAGGTAACCCTTGCTGGGGAAGAACCTCCTTTGCACCCAATCCGCTCGGGAAACTGCTGGGGATAAGAACCACCAACACTCTGTGGGGATACAACAGTCTTCGACTTGCTGGGGATATCAATCCCGACTCTGCTTGGAGAACCCTCACAGATACTTGGCGCCTTCACTGGGGAAATACCCACAGACAGCTCTGCTGGGGAAACAGCAACCTCCAGGCCTGACGACTGGGGAAGCATCGATCTGACATCTGCTGGGGATAACCATCCTGACCCTGCTAGGGAAGCGAATGCCACTCCGCTAGGGACAACCCATGCAATCCATAGATAGAATCAACCCAGCTGGGGATGCAGATATCAGTCTGCTACGGAAACTCATCCAATCCACTGGTAGGATGAACACTGCTGGAGATATATTTCATTGAAACCCGCTCCACTCGGGGATAGCAACCTTCGGGCCTGGCTGCTGAGGAAACACCGTTTTAAACCTGTCGGGGATAACCATCTCGACTCAGCTAGGGGATCCACAGACCTTGGATCTGTTGGGGAGTTAGTCCTCACAACTCTGCTTGGGGACTTAGCTGGGGAAATGAGAAACGTTGGTACAGAACACCCCTCGACTCGTCAAACCACGGTATCCGCCTCCCAATCTCGTATCAGCTTTCCACTTTTGAGAACTCCCAGACTCGTCTGGACCTTTTCTGCTCCATCATCTTGTATTCCCAACCGCTCCGCGCTCGACGAAGATCGAACTCCTGGGGACTATACATACTTTTCAATTTTCCGACTTTGAAGAGTCTTCTTGATTAATTCCAAGGGTCGTCGTACGTCTCGACGTCTTCTCATCGCTTCTCTACCCACTCATTCGTCCCTGATTGGACCCTGCGGGGAATTTCTACAGACTTTCCAATCTTCCGATTTTGAAGAGTCTTATTGATTATCATCAAGGATCATCGTACATCTCAACGTCTCTTGGTCATTCCTTCATATTCTTTCGCCCCTGATTGGACTCCATGGGGATTTGTTTTGTCAAAGCTTCCACATCACAACCTGCAAGTGAGTGAAAAATATCTAACAGTTCCTGCAAAATAGATCGTTAGATAAAACCGTGCCCCAGGCGTGTCAAGATTTCAACACTTGGGTCACTCAACCTTCCGAATAAGATTTCAAGCTTTCAATCTTATAAACATGCATTGGAAGGGACCTGTATGTCTTAAAATGCAAGATTCTTTATCAAAAATATCTGGATGTTTTTGCAATCAAAGCGGTAATGAAAAACAAAAAACAAAATTTTTTGACTGAACATGCATTTTATTGATTGAAAAGTGTGTGGCTCAAATGAGCAATACAAAGGAAGCAATTCCTGAAAAGAGGTAATCGTGCACAAAAGGAAAAATCTATCCTAATGGCAATGTGAAACCCGTGATCTCATCGAGTTCCAACTCGGTTACACCCCATATGTCCTCAGACTCTCCATGCTTTCTGCCTTCTGAACAAGACGTTTCTGATTGATCCCTACCGGGTATTATCCATGATGCTTTAATCAAAGCGCAAACGATCATGCCAGACGCAGTTGCTCGTTTCAATCCCTCTTTTGCCTGGACCGCCCTTTCGGGTTTTCAGTCCACCGGGATACCCCTTTTTGCCCAAGTCGCCTTTTCAGGTTTTCGACTTGCCGGGTGTACAGTTTTTCTTTTATATCCCTAATTTTTGCCCGAACCTTTTTCTTTCTGTTTTTTGGTTCGCCGGGACGCCCATTTTTGCCTGGACTCTTTTATTCTTTTCGTCCAGCGGGTCTCTTCATACGAAGTATTTTTTAACTGCGTTCGCATTCACAGGGGATGGAAAATCTTCGCCATCCATGGTCGTTAGCAACAAGGCTCCGCCAGAGAAAACCTTCTTGACCACGAACGGACCTTCATAACTCGGTGTCCATTTGCCCCTTCGATCGTTTTGAGGAGGAAGGATCCTTTTCAGCACCATATCACCCACGTGATAAACCCGAGGTCGCACCTTCTTGTTAAAAGCACGCTTCATCCTTTGCTGGTATAACTGCCCATGACAGATGGCTGCTAGCCTCTTTTCTTCGATCAGGTTCAACTCTTCATACCGGGCCCTTACCCATTCCGCCTCTTGCAATTTCACGTCCATCAGGACTCTCAAAGAGGGAATCTGAATCTCAACCGGTAGCACGGCTTCATTCCATACACCAACGAGAAAGGCGTTGCCCCAGTAGGCGCACCGAGGTACAATACCCAGGATACAAGCTTCACACTTGCCCATATTGTCGGTGCATTCGAATGCTAACCGGGAAACGAAAGCTCATTCACCTTAACCTTCCCATCAGACATCAGAATCCGTTCGGATTCGGGGTCAGGCCCCTCCTCCGGGATCGGTTACTCTCAATCTTTCGATTAGAGTACCTCGAGATGTCCTCATCAGGGAACTCAAACTTCCTCGGTTGATAATCCTCAATAGGTTGCTGAGCGAGGTAATCGGACAATACACTCCCCTCGATTGCTTTCTGAGAGATGTACTGGATATCGTATTTAATCAAAATCATTTGCCCTCTTGCAACCCGTCCAGTCATTGCTGGATTCTCAAACCCATACTTGATCGGATCCATCTTGGAAACCCACAAAGTGGTATGAACCAGCATATACTGTCTCGGTCGGCGAGCAGCCTATGCCAAAGTACATCAAGTTTCCCGAGCAGTGAATGTATTGTTTCACAGTCGGTAAACTTTTTGCTAAGGTAAATTGCATGCTCTTTTCGACAAGACTCGTCATGCTGACACAATACACCTCGTAGACCCCTCGAAGGGCGTCAAGTACAGACTAACAGTCGCTCCTTCCACAGGAGGCAACAGAATCAGAGGCTCCTGCAACTTTTTCTTATTTTTTCCAATGCCCATTGGCAATCATTATTTCACCTGACCGTTTGATCTCTTTTTTCTTGAATGGGTTCCCACGTGGCTGTTAGGTGAGATGTGAACCATGACAGGTAGCTCAATCTACCCAGGAGACCACGAACCTCTTTCTTTATTCTCGGTTCAGGCATTTTTCTCTTTTTTTTTTTTTTTTTTAAGCAGGATCAACCTCGGATTCCTCTCTGACAATAAACCCCAACATCTTACCGGACCGCACTCTTATAGTGCACTTACTTGAATTCAACCTCAGTTTGAATTGTCTCAACTGGTCAAACGACTTGCCCCGGTCTGCCAGATGCCCCTCTCCTGTTTGGGACTTTGCTATCATGTCATAGCATAGCATTCAACTTCATGATGAATCATATCATGAAACAAAGTCACCATGGCTCTCTGATACAGGCACTGGCGTTCTGCTTCTTTAGAGGATAATCTTCTCTCTATGGCAGCTTGTGCACAACGACATCGGTATCCGACCCTGGCATATCCTGACATGACCAGGCGAAGGTATCCACATGTCCCTTCAACAGGACTACCATTCTGCTCTCGACTCGCCTCTGAAGCGGCTCCAATTTTTCCTTCCTGACCTCGGCGGTGCTTAGAATAACAACCTCAACCCACTCCTCGTGCGGCTAAATCACCTTCTTCTCTTGTTTTGACAACCTGGCTAATTTCAGCAGATCACAATCTTCTTCGCCTTCTTCTTCGGCATGATAGATCGGTTTGTCGAAGTCATATGAGGTGTAACCAAATTGTTATCAACGAGATCCGGAGAATTATTTTTGAATTCGGAACGAGACAAATCAAAAAAGAGAAAAATGAAAATAAACATTGCCATTTTTATTTGTTTTTAAACTGCAAAAATAAATGAAAAATAGGGAACACCGCTTTTTGACTGAAAAACATCCATTTATTAATGATGCAGAAATGTTGCAAATTATGAACATGAGGTGGCCCTTACAATGAACCATTACGTGTCGGGCAACACGTATGGCTTTTATGCAAATAAAATTGAGAAACAAAAATCATTACTCTTCAAGTAGAGTGACCGTGATGATCTTTTTAGGCCTTCCAGTTCTGGACTTCCATCCCTGGTACGCACGGCTTTATCCAACCATCAAACTTGCAGTTACCATCAGTCTCTTCACCCATCCCACAGGCGTGATCCGAATCTTCAGCAATTGCACTCACCATTGCCTGACCATGTGCCGGCATGGGATTAGCATTAACATTCGGTGATGGCGCAAAATTGATAGCCTTGGAGGCTACCAGATCCTGGACAACATTCTTGAATGCTCTACAGCCCTCAATGTTATGCCCCGGTGTTCCAGAATGAAATTCGCACTGGGCGTTCTCATCATAGTTAGGAGGCCTCTGATCTGATCTCATCGGAACCATCGCCCTCGGCTGAACCAACCCAAGATCCATCAGCTTTTTGAACAGAACAGCGTATGTCACAGGCGGCTTATTGAAATGACGACCTGTCGTCCTCCTTCTCACTTGGCCCACTGCTCTTTGTGTCCTCTGTTGAGGTGGTGGTTGCTGTTGTTGTGCAGATGAATCACCAACAGGAATGGTTACGGTGGCAGCATAAGGGTGGTAACGATCCTTACCGCATTCTCTTTTAGTCTGCGCACCACTTGATTCAACCTTCTTCTCAAGATGACCATTGCCAGAGGGCTTCTTTGCTACAGAGCCAGAGGGATTTGTTACTTCGGATGACGGAACCTTTCCCTGAACTTTCTCCTTGATCATCCAGCCCTCAATCCTTTCCAATCTCTCGGCCATGGCTTTCTGCCCCAAGGCAAGCCCTTGCACAACACTGAACAAATCCCTCACCATCTCTTTCAGTTCGAGGATGTCGGTGTTGGGTGGATCCATCAGTTCGGATTTGCTGCCCCTAGCAGGATATCTGAGCAAACAAGCTATGCGCACCGGTTGACACCTACAAAACAGCAAATGGGTTAGTATGACTCACGCATGCACCATCTATCCATATGAGGAAGACTCTGTCTTTTGATCCTGGTTTCATCGAGACAAATAATATTTTGACATCCACATTCTGAAATTCAAGATGTCTCTCAACCAGATTCTCAATCAATAATACTCCCCATATGGCTAGACATAGGTTCGATGCAGATGAATGCAAAATGAGAATGATGCTGATGCGTGAATGCAATGCACTGTGCCATCCTCCAAGTCCTCTGATCATCTGTTGCACTGAATCACAGCCCTGATTTCTGAACTGATCACAACCATCTGAAGTCTGATTAACCATAAATCCGACTCAATGGTTCCGAAATAAACGGAACCGCAAGATACACCATCATCATCATCACCCTCAGGGATCCACTGAACAGATAACCACAACCTCTGAATCGGCCCGGGGAATCCCGAAATAAACGGATCCCCACTGATAAATAACACGGACAACACTCCGGCGTCTCAGAAATAAATGACCATAAATCCGACTTATAAATAGGACTCTGATCAACGGAACCAAAAGTCTCCATCTGAGTCACCATCTGAACATGCATCTGAAAGAAACACCCTCCCCTCACAGGTAAATTCTAATCAGGTCATCCTAAGGCGGATAATAGTCTCGACAAACGGGCAAAGATACTCAATGGGTTTGCCCTTTCGGGTGTGCCATTGTAGCTCTCCTGAGATCGTCTAAACCAAATATCCGGGAAATGATCGGTCACCAGAGTCAACAGCTCAAATGAAGTAACTCAACCAAAGTGGATACTCCACAGAGGAAAGCACTATCAAATGAACCTCGTCCGGCTTGTGGTACATCATGCTGCCAGGCACATATTGACCTAACATGAAGAAGGCAACATGAGACCACACTAATCCTAGGTGTATACTCGGGCCTGGGTTTTAGCCCCACTCAGAACACCCACCCCAAAACAGAGGAATCACCTGCACAGAGGACGGCAACATGATAGTATGATGCATGCAGACATTTATGCAAATATATACACTGTTAGAATAATAAATGCAATAAATAACAACACAAGCAACCTAAACTATCCTAGAACGCTAGGAAAGACTCGCTTAGGGAAGATGGACCAGCATAGGTCAACATCTGTCTATTCCCCAGCAGAGTCGCCAGCTGTCGCATCCGCGAAAAACAACCGGCGGGCTGAAACAAAAACACAAACAGAGCCGCCACTGCGCGTTATTTATCCCAAGATAGGGAAAGGAAACGCTCAGAGAAACCTGGAAAAAAGCATGGTCTCGCGACCAAAGAGAAAGGGTAAGGGAGTCAGTTACGCAAGGGGAAGGTATTAGCACCCCTCACGTCCGTCGTACTCGACGGGATCCACGCTCTAAGAAAAGAAAAGGTTGCTAAAACATCACACACACACGCAAGGAACACAGGTGGAGTTAAGAGGAAGAGAGCTCGATAGGATATCGCATCCTATGCCTACGTATCTCGTCTGGAACGAGAATCAGAGCTGCCGTAGTTCGGCTCACGCACGCCAAACAAGACACACACACCCACAGGCAAACCTGGAACCCGAATGCCAATCGCTGGACTTACATCGGCTTCCGAACCAAACAAACACAATCAGGATACGTACAGCCAATCGCTGGGCTTACGTCCATATCCTGACACACAAGCAGATTAACAAGCAAACGCACACAAAAAGAAAAAAGGTGCCCGGAGAGACCTCGCACGGTCTCCTGCCTACATACCTCGTCTGGAACGAGGATCAGGGCGATGTAGTTCCCCTGAAAGGGAAAGGAAGAACATGCAAACTAGTAGGGAGTCGGGAACTCGAGCCTACAAGTCATCAAGCAAGCCAGAAGAGACGCTGAGACGTCAGAAGAAACTGCACACACAGACTACCAGGGAGTCGGGAACTCGAGCCTGATAGCTGCCAAACAAAACACACGCAAAAAAGAAAAGGGTGCCCGGAGAGACCTCGCGCGGTCTCCTGCCTACGTACCTCATCTGGTATGAGGATCAGGGCGACGTAGTTCCCCTGAAAGGGAAAGAAATTCTAGCCAGAAACCAAGGGGAGACACACTACCAGGGAGCTGTACTCGAGCCTAGTGTTATCATGCATCATTGCCCTATGTTGTGGTTTCTACCTACTTGCGCAACAGCAAGCTAATCCTATCCAGGAAGAAAGCAAGCATGCAAGCATCAACAAAACAAAGCAAACATTTCAAGCAAACATTCACAAAGCACACACTATATCCAGTCAAGTGGGCTCAAACAAAGGGTTCGACTGCCGAGGCAAGTCATCTGTACAAGGTAGAGTTAGCTCTTAACCTTGCCATTGAGAGGCTAAGGTGAAGCTGATGAGAGGTGAGTGAAGATTAGACTTCACAGCTCTTATCCCTGACCAGGGAGAGCTTTAGACAAAGGAGCGTGGGTCCAGAATGGAGGGACCCTTCTACGCTCAAGACTCTGACACAACTGTACAAAGTACAAGATCTTGGGTTTGTGTCCCAATGCATCAACACAGTGGTGTGAGCAGAGGGACGACTCAACAGAATAGTGGGGGATAGATTGAATATCCCTTGGGTTCCGCCAATCGCCTCATAGAGGTCTTTACCTGCTTGGCACAAAAGTAAACAATCACAAACATCGCCTCTTAAGGAGGACTTCAGACAGTTGCCTGGCTAAATAACAAGCCAGGTCTTCCAGACTACATGAAGACAAGAGAGTCTACCTCAACTGGTTTATACAACCAAGCAGCAGCAAGCAAGTTCTTAAAGAACTGTAAGCGACTAAATGTACCTGAAATCAATCAAGCATCATCAGTACTCAGACAAACCAACAATAAACAGCAAAAGTCAATCTATACAGACAACACAAGTTAATGCACATAAGTGCAAGCCATGAGCTCAAGCTCAAGCATCAAACCCTACAACACAAAACCAATGTTAGTTTACAACATCAAACAAACTCAAATTGCAACTTGCATTGTTCTCCTTAAGGCTTTTGTATTTCAACCTGAAAATCCAAACCAAATGTGAGAAACAAGACCACTAGGCCAAGCCTAGGGTCCGAAGGAGATAAGAAAATCAAAACAGCAAGTGCAAACCAACCAAAATCACATTCAAACAAATTAAAAGCAAATGCAATTGGTCCCATGCTCATACCATTCACCATTATCATTTTATGCACAAAATAGCACCAAACATGCAATTTGCAACTCCAAAAGACCAAACAGAACTATCTCACTCAAAAGCATACCAAAACAATTCAATTAATTCCACAAAAATTCACACCTAAACAGGACACATTCAATGTATAGCATGTCAATTTTAAGCTCAATTGGACAAAAGAAAGTAGGTCAATGAAAATCAAGAAGTCCAGACACATTTATACAAGCCAATTCAAGGCATCAACACAAGCATCAACTTCCATAAATCATAAAACAGTGACAACATATTAGAAATGAATGGTATCAAAACCATGATGTCCTATAATGTGTCTAGAATGCTCATGTCAAATTTCATCTTCATCCAATACCATATGAGAATTTCACAAACAAAATGCCAACATGTGTCACACAAATTCACAAAATGAGCCAACAGAGAAGAAAATTATCAATCAATTAGAAAACTCCATCAAAAATTCCAGAAAAAATCACATGTAATCTTGACATATCAATGATCATTCATGCAAAAAATTAGCTCAATCCAATGTCCTTAAGCCAGGCAAATAAAATCATGAAGTCAGCAGAAATCCAAACAAGTCAACACATGGTAGCAAAATGAGCATCAACTTTAACCAAATGCCAAACAGTGAAAACAATTAAGAAATGAATGGGACCAAAGCCAAACTACATCTAAACATGTTATGAATCACTCCATCAAATTTCACATTCATATGATATGGTATGAGCATTTCACAAGACTTGGAAGACAAACACTCAAACAAAGCCCTAAAAATGCTAAACAGCACTCAAAAATCTCAATTAAATGGAAAATGAATCAACTATTCATACAAAAATTCATGGTGAAACTAGACATATACAAGACACAGTATGCAAAATTTGAGATCAATTGGAAAAGCATAGGCATGTCAAATAAATTCATGAAATTGACCTAACCTAGTGTGACACAAATTGTCACACTCAACTTGCACACATCATATCTACCAAACCAGAGATCCAAAATTCACAAACTATACATCAAAATAACCAGCAAGGAGTTAAGAATCATCATGTGAAATTTCATTCAATTTGGATAATGTATGAGTATTTCATGTTAAAAATGGTGAAACATACACAAAATGCACACAAGTCAAAGATCAATAGGCAAAGTCAAAAATTCTCCAAGCACAACTTGAGTTATCATACCTATAAAAAACTAGAGAAAATTATGAATCTAACAAAAAAACTCCCACTAAATTTGGATTAGAATTGGATTTTATATGATTTTTTGAAGATTTGTTAAATTAGTGAAATATTTATTTTAAATGAATTAATGGAATAATTAAGTCTGTGGCATTTTTGTAATTACATGCCAGCCGGTCCAAAACGCATGTGTTTCATTTATTTGGTGTCGCGCGTGGATTGGCCGGTGTTGGGAGGGAAACACATTTTTTAAAAGGCCAGGCGGCGAAATGGATCTACAGCGGACTATTTTCCAGAACTCCTTCGTTCATCATCGTGTTCTTATGTTCTTGGCTGGAAATTCGGTTTCGATCAATCCTTAACCAAAATGCACAAACTCTATATGGATGGAAAGGTCTAAGCACGTACAACACGAATATCACTATGAAATCATCCAGAAATTCATGTACAGCAAGAATCGAACGAAATAAGTTTTGACATGCAATCTTTAATCCTAGATTTCTCTCTCAATAATCAACCAAATCAAAAACTAAGCATAGCATGTTAACCTATGTTCAAAGACCTTCAAAACGCATATGATAATTTACACAATAGTGAGTTTCGAATTTTTGCACCTTGAATGAAGCAGTGATGAAATCTTGTGTTTCCTCGTGCCAAACTCCAAAACAGATTGAGATCGATGATGAGGAAGTTGAATGCAACTCGTGCCTTAGCTCAAAGATGCTTCAATTGGAAGAAATCTCAAAATGCCATTGTTGACCTTACTTTGAACAGTTGTGATTCTTGAGTTTTTTGGCAATGGCTTGGCAAAACAGATGGAGATCTTGGTTCATGGAGCACGAATCAAAAAGAATTATCCAATTTGGTTGAGAATTGGTGAAGAATTGTTGAAAACTGTTTGATGAAGATTTTGGAGAATTTGGAAAAATGGAGGGAAAGTTTGTTAGATTTCTTGGAATGTGCAATTGTGATTAGCATTCTGTTATGATTAATCATTTATACCAATGCCTTAATCACTTCTTAATCTCAAATTAACAAAAATGAGTTGGATTAATGTTAATGCACTTTAAGTGAAAGGTCAAAAATAGCCTTGCCAAATATTGCACCATGACAGCTCATGACAGTTGGAACAAGTCACATTTTGCATTTGGAGAGTGTTGCAAAAAGTCCCATTTCAAAATTCCATGTAATTCTCAAATTGGACCATTTTGCCCTTGGATTTTAATTGTTGCACTTAAAAATTGACCTTTTGCATTGACCATTTTTGATGAATTTTGCTTATGCACCATGAAAGTACATGTGAAATGGAGTTTGCTCATAAAAAGATCAACCATTTTGGACATTCCATGTGAAAGTTATGCCACTTTGATTATAGGCATTTTTGGAAAATGAATGGACCATAACTTGTCAACCATACATGGGAATTTCAAGTTCTTGGACTTTTTGGAAAGGTGAGAGCGAGATCTACAACTTTCATGTTGAACAAATTTTCATTTGAAGCTTTTTTTGGACATGTAATTTTGAGGTGAAAAACTTTCCATTTTTGGAAACTTCCATTACAAGTCACTTTCTATTTTTGGAAATTTTTCCTGACTTTATTTTCTTCATTCTTGAGCTTTGATATGTCAAATGAAACTTGTTTCAACATGAATGAAGTGTATCCAACTCTCTCCTACCTCCAAATCCATAAAATCAAGCACAGTTGACCACAGTTGACTTTTTCAACTGATAAATGGATTTGGCAATGCACTGATCAACCTGAGCCCCAAATCTCTGATAAAATGGCTCAAGGATGAAACCCTAGCCTCAATAAGCTCAATACAATCATGAAATGATCCCCATATCCATTGTAGACCCCATCTCCTTGCCATGCCCTGATTGGCCCAATGCAACTGATTAGGGTTGACCAGTGGTCAAAACCCTAATCTCAATATATCTGATCAAACTCTTGAACTTCTTGGATGATAGCAAAACCATGATGATGATGATGTATCATTTCAACCAAGATGTAGACCAACCTCCTTGAGAACCACAAAACCCTAATTTGGACCTCCACATCCTCAGATGATTAGTGACCAGTCCAATGAGTGAAACCCTAGCTTGCACCTCCACCTCTTATCTTCTGACCAAGACTTAGGAGGATGACTTGCACAATGTAACCACATGATATGCAATATGTAATGCCTAATGACCTAAAAATGATATGCAATATGTTATGCTAGTCCCAAGAGAGGAGGGCAAATTTTGAGGTGTTACACTTAGTTACTCTATCTCTCATCAATCCATCCTTTTGTGTGTGACCTTATAGGTTTTCGCGACATTAACAATTATATTAAATCACGTATTTAATATAATAAATAGTGAGCGATATCTAGCAACACATGACTGCTACCCAAGACACGAAAATGTCATATGATCTGACAAATCCTTTTGTGATAATACTTATGTGTATAATAACCCTTTTGCCCCTATGTCTATATTAAACATAAGGCATAGACCGTGTCATCCTTGTCCAGTTTAATATTAGGCCCGTAGACATTTATCCTGTTACGCAGGATGGGAAAATTCCATCTAGGTCACTCATGTCCCTCAGCATGCTTCGTGGAGTACCCATAAACTATCTTTATGGTCATCCAGTTACGGACAATATTTGATCAGCAATAAAGCACTCGACTATACATCTAGGGTCCATAGTGGTTTCAGGTCGAAGGGTGGTATACACCATTATCACCATGAGAATAACTTATGACACTTTGCATAACATTCTATATGGTATTCTCATAACGGGTCAATTCAGTATAAATATTACTCATAATATTCATACCTATGTTTAAGACTTGATAACTCCTTATCCATGATCCATGAGATGTGATCATCAGTCTATATACATAACAGTCTTAATGATTTAATGTTATCCCACTTCACAACAAAGCTCGAATGCGGATACTTTAAGAATAGTGTCCTTATGTTTAATGTGATCTCATGATTAAGTCACACTTGATACATTAAACAGACTATCTATTCTAGGGACTTTATTAAACAAACATAATAAAGAAAAAACCTTTTATTATTAATAAATAATTCAATATAAGTACCAAAAGTATTGGCCTATAGGGCTTACACCAACAAAGGTGAGGCTGAGAGATGAAACAATGATGGTAATGAGGAAGGGAATTTACAAGAGGATCGACAAACACGGGAACAACCCAAGACCAATCCGAAAGCTGATGTTGCCAAAAACACCACAAAACCTTCGACTGATACTAACACTATGCTATCTCCTGCAGAGTTAGAAGTGCTAAAACGAAGCAATCCACTGGAATATCTGAAGGCTATTATCAGTGGTAGGGGTAGCTCGTCATAGAAAAGTCTTAGCACTTCGACAGTGTCAGGGGACCAAACTACAAGCCAGTCTGGTAGTGAAGTGCTCCAAAAACTTAAAGAGAAGGCCTTCAACATTGACCTGATCCAACTTTTAGAGAATGATACTTCCGCCTCCTATGGGATTAAAGACGTCCTGAAACAAATCAATGTCGTACATGCTTCTCCAGAAGTCACAGATCTTGTCATGGATTTGAGGTTGATGATTTATTGTGTCGTTGCTGACCTTAGTCGAATAAGGGAAGCTTCAAACAAAATTCAAAGAAAATCAGAAACCCAAACAGCAAAATAGGAAGCAACCGCTGAATCCATTGTGAAAAGTGCTAAGTTGGAGAAGGCTTCTGAGAAAAATAAGAAGGAGGTCGAAGCCTGTGACAAAAACATTGAAGCCCGGGAGCAACAAATTAAAAAGTTGCAAACCAAAATCTTCAAGGATAAGTGTAATACCCCAAAATTTACCCTTCATTTTTCCTGGAAGCATACGCTTTACGCCTCATGCATGCATTCATTTTTAGGTCATTTAGCATTTGCATTTCATCATGGCAATCGGAATATTTTAAATAAAAAAAACGAAAAAAAAAACGAAAAACGAAAATAAAAATAAAAATAAATAAATAAATAAAAGAAAAAATCTTGGGCTTGGACTTCTCTCATTTGAGCCCACAGGTCCACAAAAAACAGGTTATAAATTCAGAGTTTCAGTGAAACAAAATTTCATATTTTATTCCTATTACCTTGGCTGGAGGAAAAAGATAGTGAGAGAAGAGCTAACAAAGTTCAGAGCAACCTCCAAACCCTGAAGGGAACTCAACTGCACAGAATCACCTCTGCCTCACATAAACCCTAAAGATTGTTTTGTAAACCTCACGGGTGCAACTCAATTTCAATCAAGCTCTCCAATCAAGTTTGCCCTTATTCCCATTACCTTTGTGCTTTGAAGTGTAATACTCTGAATGTTTGAGGTATGATGGATGAATTTCATTAGGTTTTTGCCCACGGGTTCATAATTATGTATGAATGTATAAATAATGCCTTGAATGCTTAATCGTTTAATTTCTAAAGTGTATGCCACAGAGTTTGAGGTTTCTGAAACCATACTGTTATCCATGAAAAAAATGCTTATCGTGTTTCACTAACCCTTTTGTTGAGTTTTTATGAGGGCTCACATACTCTTGCAAGGATAGCTTGCCTGGTGTTCCACTTTATTTGTGGGATACCACCTGGAGGTTTATTCCGATTACCTGTACTGACCCACTTTCTTTGATGGTGTTTAGCTGGGAAGGATCCCTGGGTTTCCCATTCCTCTAATTGTTGTTACCTCAGATCTTCATCCGTGTGGTACTTTTACATTTTTCCCGCATTTTACTGCTTTCCTAGCTGGAAGACCTCGATTGGAGGCAATGTTTTTGTGTTTACTTTATGCAGGTTCCTTCGTCTATGACTTCCCTTTTGCCCTTGAGCATCCCTAAAACCCAAAGCAACACGTTAACTCCTTCTACTACAGGCGAGTAAGTCTCCAAAGGTCGAGCATCCAGTAGATTGCGTAGTAACGTCGTTCGTCCAAAACCCAATCCATAACCCATTCCAGATGAGATACGTAGGCATAAGACGCGATGTCTTAGCGAGCACACATCCCCCTAACCCATAGGTCAGCCGAGCTACGAAGACTCTGATTCTCATATTCAGATGAGATACGTATGCAGTGGATGCGACATCCGTGCGAGTCATTTTCATTTAACCCTTTTTTTAGTAAACAACACAAGATAAACTCACACCCTTTAGACAAGAACTACAAAAGTGGATCCCATAGAGTACTACGGATGCGTAGGGGTGCTAATACCTTCCATTCGCATAGCCGACTCCCGAACCCAAGATTTGGTTGCGAGACCTTGTCTTTTCCTTTCCTCTTTTCAGGTTTACTTCGAGCGTTTCCTTTCCCTCCTTTGGGATAAATAACGCACGGTGGCGACTCTTCTGTCATTTTCTTTCGCCGATTGTTTTTTCGCGCACTGTATTTTTTCAGGTTGCGACAATAAGGAGCGCAAAGCGAAACTCCTAAAGTTGGATGGAGATGTGCTGGCGAAGGAAGTTCAAGTTGGCATGCATCATGTGGAAATGGCCCAAAAGTTGGGAGAAGAATTTGACACTCTTACTTGTCATAAATCTGGTTGGGAATGATGCTTACAACTTCAGAAGTCGAAGTACCAGAAGATGAAATGATCTCTCCCCTTTTGAATTGGGTGAATTTAAGCCCTTTATGGCTCTTTATGTAATGACTTGGTCATTTTGGCAATCTGTCTAATTTTGATTTTACCATTTTGGCTTTGACTGTTATGCATGAACTACTTTTTCGTTATTTATATCTCCTAAAGTGCAAACTTATATTTCTTTAAATATTTCCCATTTACTCTCAAGAGCCTTCGATCTTCAGCCAATTCTTCGATTTCGTATACACCATTTGAAAAAACTTGAATAATTTGAAAAGGGTCTTCCCACTTAGGGGACCATTTTCCAAATGTTCTATCTTTTCGATCCATGGGTAAAATCACTTTCCACACTAGATCTCCAATCGAAAATAATTTAACTTTAACTTGTACGATTTTTCTACTCTCTTTTTCTGTCTTTTTAATAATTCTAAGACATTTAATCGTTCTTCGTCTAAATCAACTAATTCATCCAACATCATGTTCCAGTAAAACTCAGATGGAATCTCATGGTGTCTTTGAATCCTTGTTGACTGCAAGTAAATTTCGACTGATAACACGGCATCATGCCAATTTCTTGGCTTCTTCCCCACATGCTTTTTAATTAACCTAATTACTACTATATTCGCTGCTTCGACCTCATCATTAGCTTGAGTGTAATAGGGTGTAGACGTCAATAATTTGAGCCCCATTTCCTTAGCAAACTCCTGGACTTTTCGACCAGTGAAAACTGATCCTTGATCCGTTGTAATAGTTTCTGGGATTCCAAACCTATAGATAATATGCTTCTGGATGAATTTGGTTATAGTCTCTTGATCCACATTCGTTAAAGGTATAACCTCAATCCACTTGGTGAAATAATCTATACCCACTAGAATGTATCTTTGACCTTTAGATGACGTTGTTTGAATTTCTCCAACTAGGTCCAATGTACAACCTCTAAAAGGCTAAGGCTTCACAATGGAGTGAAGTTTGCTTGCAGGGACATGTTGTATGCCTGCATGCACTTGACACTCTTGGGACCCTTTAATGAATTTCGTACATTCCTTAAGCATGGTAGGCCAATACATTCCTTGTCGAGATAATAAACACTTCATCTTATGACCCACCTGATGTGCCCCACATGCTCCACTATGGACACTAGAAAGGGCTATGTATGCCTCAAATTCACTAAGGCACTTCTTGAATAATTCGTTTCCCATAAGAATGTAACTTAAAGCATGATACCCGAATTTTCGTTCAGTAGATACTATTGGATTTTCTAAATATTCTACTATTGGGTTTCTCCAATCTTCGTCTACCAAACAGTCTATTGCTAGAATCTCAAAATTCTCTTCGTCAGCATATCCTAGCTTTGTTGTCTCCAAATCTAATGGGGATAGTATGGTTGACATGACTCTTCCTCTAACCTCGATTACATCTTGTAATTTTTCTTTTGAAATTTTATACCCAGAGGAAATTTGAGCCAAGTCATTGGCCTCTTGATTTTGAAGTCGAGGTATGTGTCAAATGTTTACCATTTCAAATTTACGTAAGAGTCTGCTAGCTATCGCAAAGTACATAATTAGATTTTCTTTAACACATTTGTACTCCTTTGTGATTTGTTTTATTAATAACTTTGAGTCACCCATTATTTCGACTTAAGTTTCCCCCAATTCCAACAAGATCTCAAGGTCGGCTATCAAAGCCTCATACTCAGCCTCATTGTTTGAACAAAGGCCTTCAACCTTGTACTTGAATTTTGTTGGAATTCTGTTAGAGAAATAATTAATACTCCCACACCTGTTCCATCCTTATGATTAGAATCATCGAAGTATAACTTTCAAGGCTCAAACTCCAGATAGTTTAGGGAATTTTCGACTATGGAATGGCCGACTATAAAGTCTGCTACCACTTGTCCCTTAACAACCTTTAAAGGCATGTAAGTTAAAGAATACTCAGTTAAAGCCAATGTCCATTTACCAATTCGACTATGTAAGATATGTTTAGATAACATATGCTTAATAACGTCGAAATGAGACGAAACGTAAACATCAACTGGCTTTATATAATGCTTTATTTTTGTACATGAGAAATATAAACATAAGCATAATTTTTCGACTACACTATGTCTAGTCTCTGCATCATTGAGAACTCTACTAAGGTAGTAAATAGCCTTTCGACGCCATTTTCATCCCCTTGAGCCAACATGCTCCCTAAAGTTACATCAGATGCAACTATATACAGTCTCATACTTCTATTCCTACAAGAAGGTGACAAAATCGAAGGATGCACAAGGTAGTCTTTGATCTTGTCGAAAGCCTCATGTCACGCTTGCCCTCATTTAAAGCTTTCCTACTTGAGTTGAAGTAGAGGTGAGAAGGCCTGAGTCTTGCCACTTAAGTTCGATATAAACCTCCTTAAGAAGTTGATATTGCCAAGGAGCAACTGCAGTTCCTTCTTCATTGATGGCACTTTTGCCTCCATGATGGCCTTGGTCTTATTTTAGTTAATTTTGATCCCTTTCTTATGGACCACAAAGCCTAAGAAATCCCTAGCCTGCACACAGAAATCACACTTAAGAGGATTCATTTTTAGACCATGTTTCCTCATTCTTTCGAATGATTGTCGAAGATGGTTTATATGACTTTTTGCTGAAACGGACTTAACAATAATATCATCAATATAGATTTGCATGAACAATTCGATAAAAACATGGAAAATGGAATTCATTGCTTGCTGATAAGTTGCCCCAAGGCATCACTACCCATTTGTAGGTGCCTAAGGCTCCGGGACATCGAAATTCCGTTTTTTGCACATCTTCGTCAGCAATGAAGATCTGGTTATATCCAGAATATTCGTTGAGCATGCTAAGATACTCGTGTCCTGCGGCAGAATCTATCAGCATTTCTGCCACAAGCATTGGATACTCATCCTTTCGGGTTGCATCATTCAAATCTCTAAAGTCAATGCAAACCCTCAAAGTACTGTTCTTTTTAATAATTGGTGCAATATTAGCAATCCATTCGACATACATGGTGGTGCGGATGAAATTGCATCTGAGAAGCCTTTCGACCTCTTCTTTGATCTTCGACAAAACTTCAGGTGCAAAACACCTTGGGGTCTGCTTGACGGGCTTCTTCCCAGGCTTTATGGGTAACTTCTATTCGACTAGATCTCTACTTAAACCAGGAATTTCATTGTAATCCCATGCGAAGCAGCCTTTGTACTCCTTTAGCAACTGGATCACTTCGATATTGAGTTATGGGCTAATATTGGCACTTACATATGTTGACCTTTTGATCCCCCATTTCCCCAAGTCGATCTCTTTTAGAGGATCTTGCGCTAGCATCTTTGTGTTATTTGCCAGCGAATCCTTTTCGAAACCCAAAGGCACGTAATCATAGATGGTGTCGAGCCTCTGGCCTTGTACTTCGTCTCAAACCTTATCAGGTGGTTCTGGATCAAAGTCCTTACCATGACCCTCCAAGTGCATTTCCTTCTTTTTGGCTTTGACAACTATATATTTAACTTCGACCTCTAAGGCCGCCTTTAGTTTGTTTTTGGATATGTAAGCCGAAATCCTTTCTAATGTCTTTGTATCAGACATTATCATCGAATTCGCTTCCCCAACCCATTGGTTGGATACCTTCAGAACCTTCATATCCCAAGTCTTCTTCGCCTATGACTTCTCTATCCTGTTGTCTACATGTGTGAAGTCGAACCCTGCTAGATTGCAAGATGCTATGTGGGCCAGATTTTTCTCGAAATTGCTTTTGTCCACATGATTAACTTCGACCATGAAATAGCTCTGGTCTGCTTCTATGTTTTCCATGATCCCATCATTTCTCCAGATGGTGATCCTTTGGTGCATCGAAGAAGTGGCCACACCTATGCCATGAATCCACTATCGACTAGGGGTGTTCGCAGTGCGGTTTTGGCGATAAAAATCATCCGAACTACAAGAGAAAAAAACATGCGGTTTGGTTTGGTTCGGTTGACTTTTAGAAATAAAACCAAACCAAACCAATGCGGTTTGGGTTGGTTCGGTTTTTTATAATATTTTTATTGTGTCATACATACAACTATAGAGAACAACATAACTTTATATTTAGTCATTCATACATGATTAAATAACATCAAAACTCATCATATGTAGACAAAAATGTTTCATTCAATATACTAAAAATTAGATTAGACAAAAGTGGAATAAAAAGCATATATAAATAGTAGCATAAAATAATATCGAAGACATTATAATAAAACATAAAAACCATATGAGATGTGAGATTAGAAAAGATGAAAAAAAGAACATAAGAGATGCGAGATTGAGAAGAAAGGTGCGATAAAAATGTAATTAAAAGAGAAAATAGTAACATAAAAGATGAAAAAGAAAGAACATAAGAGATTACTTATTAGAGTAGAATAGGCGAAACCTATATGGAAAAGAAGACGAGAAGAATGTGTGATACTACTAGGAGAGATTTAAGAAGATTGAAATTGAAACCCTAAGCGTGAGTAAGAGAAAATCGTTTGTAATTGTAAGGTTAAGGCATACTAGGTTTGATGTTTTGGTTGGATGTGGGATAAGTAAAATTTGGGTTGTAACATAATGCAGTTTGGTTTGGTTTGCAAAATACAAACCGCGAACCAAACCAAACCGTGCGGTTTTGTTAAAAAATGACTCAAACGAGTCCGAACCAAATGCGGTTTTTTGCGGTTTCGGTTTGGTTTGCAGTTTTCTATTGGGTTGGTTTGGTTTTTAACACCCCTACTATAGACCTAACATCAAATTATAATTGGCCTTTGATGTTATCACCATGAACATTGTCGACCTTGTTATTGTGACGTCTGTAAGGTCTATTTGTGTTACCCCCATCATTGTTCCGACTTTCCTTTCATAGTTTGGTAGAACCATGTTGTGGGGCCTTGTATTAGTGTCATCCTTCTCGGACATTTTCAGCATGTAGTGTGACATCAGGTTAACTGCCGCTCCACCATCGACAGGAATCTTATTTACCCCCATGTTCCCTACTTTGCCTCTGATAAATAGAGGCTTCATATGACTTTTCATTGAGCCATTTAGCCTTTCGAAAAAGGCATTTTGTTTTTCTACACAACCATTGTTCATTATGTAATAACAAACAGGCTTGTGTCTAGCCATCTCCATTTCAGTTACATCTTCTGACTCTTTTACTTCCATGACTTGGTCATATTCTCTGGGTAGTACGGATACCACATTGCAAGCAATGTCTAATGAGGTGTCTGAATCTGAATCGAAGTCATCAGTCATCATGTCCTTTTCATGATTAGACTTCTGTGCATAGACCTTCTTCTGAGGAGAAAATAACTTCCTCTCGACATGCTTTCTTTCTTCCTTCTTTTCCTGCTTTAGTGGCACATTGCTACTTGACTTAGGCTTTGCCTGTTCTACAACCTCTATTTTGGCTTTTCTTTGTCGTTGTTGCCTTCTCCACTAGGATTTGGACATTGGGTTCTTCCCCTTGTAATTTTTGGAACGATACACCACTTGTTTCGAAGCCTGAAACTCTTTTCGGTATGCTATTGAGGACCCCCTTTTCGACCTCTAAGTTTTGCCATTTTTGATGGTCTTGTCATCTTTATTTGACTGGTTTTGTCCACCTACCTCTAGGGGCGTCAGTAATGGGCCTGTAGGTCGAATTCCTATTCGCCTGAAGAGGTATGCCTCTTTGGTCTCCCCTTTTAGGGCCCTTTCTGTCGTCGAACACTTGGTTGTTTTTGGGGTCTCTCCAATTTCTCAACTGCTTGGCCAGTCGAACTCCTTTAAGGTTTTCGACAGCTTTCCTATTAAACACTGAACTGCACCTTGGGCACAACATCACTTCCGGTCTTTTCCTCTAGCATCTATGGAGGAATTCGATCAGGCCTTCCTCTTATTTGGGGTATGTCAGTTTGTTGTATTCTTCTTGTCGGAGGCTTTCTTCATCCACTTCCATTACAACGGTCTTCTGAGTCAACTCAACCATTTTAACCTCTGTGTTTGCACCCTCACCGATGTCCAAATCCTGCAACTTAACCTTAAGGTCCTCAATGGCCTCAGTCATGTTTATGTGTATGAAACCTTTAGTGTTTTCATTGGTTGTGAAACTTACAACAATTTCTTTCTTGAGGTCCTCAGTGACCTCTTTGTTGAAACCTGTTGCATCCGCGAAAAAACAACCGGCGGGCTAAAACAAAAACAACACAGAGCCGCCACTGCGCGTTATTTATCCCAAAATAGGGAAAGGAAACGCTCAGAGAAACCTGGAAAAAGCATGGTCTAGCGACCAAAGAGAAAGGGTAAGGGAGTCGGTTACGCAAGGGGAAGGTATTAGCACCCCTCACGTCCGTCGTACTCGACGGGATCCACGCTCTAAGAAAAGAAAAGGTTGCTAAAACACCACACACACGCACCGAAGACAACACAGGTTAATGCACATAAGTGCAAGCCATGAGCTCAAGCTCAAACATCAATCCCTATAACACAAAGTCATGTTAGTTCACAACATCAAACAAACTCAATTTAAATTGCCTTGAAGCAATCTCCTTAAGCCTTTTGCATTTCATCCTGAAAATCCAAACCAAATGTGAGAAACAAGACCACTAGGTCAAGCCTAGGGTCCAAAAGGGATAAAAAATTCTAAACAGCAAGTGAATTTCAACCAAAATCACATTAAAACAATTCAAAAGCAAATGCAATTGGTCCCATGCTCATATCTGATCACACTAAAATTCACCGTATTTCTGACTCCGATTTCGCATGCATTCTTAGCTTTTATTGTTGTTTTGCTTTGTTATTTCTTTGTTTTCTTATGTTTTCAGGTTTTTATAATAATCGGAGCTTGAATCGGGAAAAGGAGCGAAAAAGGAGTGAAAACGGGCGAAAACCTAGAAATTCAGCGTTTTGCACTTACGGCACCCACCGTGGCGGGCGCCATGGGGTTAGCCATGACGTGGCCACGTCTCAAGACCACTCCTCAACCGTCAAGACCCACGATCCCCACTCCATCATCCCCTGTAGGGACCATGGCGGGCGCCATAGGCCTGTGGCGGGCGCCACAAGGCCAAAATCAGTAACCTCCACTTTTTAGTGGAGGGGCGTCCCTGTCATTTCATGCTTTCAGTTTTTACTATAAATAGGACCTTAGATTTTCGTTTTTCTTCATCCAGAATTAGAATTCTCTAGGCATATATCAGTTATAAAGCAGTTGCCATTCCACATCGGGGTGCCTCTGCAATCGAGTGATCGAGTCTGTAATCTGTCTGTGGTTCGAGTTTTTGGAGCACTCTGGAGGAAGTTAATCCTGCCGCCATTTTAATTCAAGTTCGTATTTTACTTTTATTTATTTCCTGCACTCGCACTTTACTTTGTTTATTTCCTGCACTCGCACATTTACGTTGTTTATTTCCTGCACTCGCACATTTACGTTGTTTATTTCCTGCACTCGCACATTTACGTTGTTTATTTCTTGCACTCGCACATTTACGTTGTTTATTTCCTGCACTCGCACTTTACTTTGTTTATTATCCGCACTCGCTTTAAATTACTTTTATGAAAAACTATAAAAAGAATATTTACTTTCTCATGTCTAACTAATTCTATAAAGGTTAGAATGTAAGGATCGTAATTAAACCAGTAATCAGTATAATTGTTCGTGGAAACACCTAAGGGCTATTTTATCTTTCAATTCAAGTAATTGTTTTTAACTATTTCAAAAACAGCCAAAAGCGCTTTGTCTAGTTTATTAGGAGATTTTAGATTAAAAAGAAAAGAGATTTTAAAACGATTTTCGGACGCGTTAGGAAGTTTAAACTCTGGTTCGTAAGAACCTCTTTTTGCTAAGAAGTCCAGGTTAAAATACTTTTCAACTTAGTTAAGATACTATATTTCTTAAAAATAGGTTTACTACTCTAACGCAGTACGCACCTTTTTATCCGTGACAATAGGAGGGGTTGATTAGAGAGTACAACTCGGTTCTGAATACGCGAAAGCGACAGTTCCTGTTAAATTAGTTCTTTTCAAAGGAGAAAACATTGCCCATAAGTAGTTCCACTAACAAGTACTGGATTATCATTGATTGCGTGAATTACATTCGAGCCTGTCTTTATTTATTATTTAAAATTATAATTTTATTTACCATTGCACCCTTATTAAAACCCTTAAAAATAGTTGCCTTAGATACACACCATAACAACAGATTTGATAGATTGACACTTGGTCTCTGTGGATTCGATAATCTTTTATATTACTTTGACGTGATTCGTACACTTGCGAAAAACACGCATCAAGTTTTTGGCGCCGTTGCCGGGGACCAATTTCGTCAAATTTCATTACCCTGTAGTTATACCGTTTAGACTAAGGTTGTTACCCACCGGTCAATGCGAAAGACTCGCAGTGCCGGAAGTTTAGTAGACCCTCTAGCTGAACCTGAACGTTACGCTCGCGCACGTTTATTTTTCCATAGGAATAGGATAGCTATGGCCGAAGAACAAAACCGAAGACCTCTTAAGGACTTCGCCCAACCATCAAACGAGGAACCTAGTTCCAGTATAGTAAACCCCGTTATCCCAGCCAATAATTTTGAACTTAAACCATCCCTGCTGCAATTAGTGCAACAGAGACAATTCTCAGGTCTCGCTACTGATAACCCAAACCAACATTTAAAAAACTTTCTTCAGTTAGCAGACACCTTTAAAACCAATGGAGCTTCTCCTGAGGCGATACGCTTAAGATTATTTCCCTTTTCCCTCAGAGATAAAGCTCTATCATGGTTAGATTCCCTTCCACCCAATTCAATAACAACTTGGGATGACCTTAGGAAAGTTTTTCTTGCTAGATATTTTCCCCCAAGTAAGACCGCTCTTCTTCGAAACCTTATAACTAGATTTACCCAACTCCAAGGAGAGTCGTTGTTCGAAGCCTGGGAGAGATATAAAGAATTATTAAGAGCATGCCCACACCATGGCTTAGAGAATTGGCTAATCATCCAAACCTTCTATAATGGACTTCATTATAACACTAAGATGACCATCGACGCTGCCGCTGGTGGCGCACTGATGAATAAACCTTACCCTGAAGCTAGTGCCCTTATCGAGGATATGGCCCAAAACCATCAATCATGGGGAGTAGAACGAGCGACAGTGGAAAAGAAGGAAGCCCAAGGAGGAATACATGAGCTAAGCTCTATAGACATGATGCAGGCTAAAATGGACGCGTTGGCCCTTAGAGTCGAACATATGTGTGCAACTCCGAATACTGTAGCCGCAGTTTCGCCGAATTGTGAGATATGTGGAACGCAAGGACACCAATCCGCCGAATGCAATCTGTTAAATGAAACCAACACTGAGCAAGTGAACTATACCCAAGGGAACCCATTTTCTAACACATATAACCCTGGATGGAGGAATCACCCAAACTTCTCCTACAAAAATAATAACCCTATTCAAAATACCGCACCTCCGAGACAACAAGGTTACCAAGCCCCTAGAACAAATCAACCTATGCAACCTGTACCGCCAAACCCGAGCTTTGAAGAAATTGTAAAAGATTTCATCGTTGCTCAAAAACAGAAAAACAAAGAGTTCATGAACCAAAGCGTCCATGTTAACGAACTAATTACCCAGTTAGGAACCAAGGTTGATCAAATCATTACTCATAATAAGATGCTTGAAACCCAGATCTCTCAGGTAGCGTTAAACCAAGCCCCACAGACTACCCCTGGAGGACAGTTCCCTGGACAACCTCAACAAAACCCGAAAGGGCAAGCTAATGCCATTACTCTACGAAGTGGAACCGCTTATAAGGAGCCTTTAAACCCTAGATTAAGTGAGCCTGAAACTTCTAAGAGGAGTGAGGAAAAGGAACTAGAGAAGCCTGAAACCCCGGAAAGTCAAGAAAAAGGAGAAGAACCTAAAAATAAAACCTATGTACCACCACCGCCATACAAACCACCAATACCATACCCTCAAAGATTAAAGAAAACCCAAATCGATAATCAATATCAAAAATTCGTTAAGGTTATAGAAAAACTTCACGTAGAAATCCCCTTTACAGAAGCCATCACCCAAATACCTTCTTATGCTAAGTTTCTCAAAGACATACTTACGAATAAACGTAGACTTGAAGATCCGAAACCCGTGGAATGTAATTCTATTTCCGAAGATAGGTTAGCAAAGAAAGATAAAGATCCCGGAAATTTTTCCATTCCTTGTATTTTAGGGAATCATGTCATCGAAAAAGCTTTTCTAGACTTAGGAGCTAGTGTGAGCTTAATGCCTTTAGCAGTTTGTGAGAGATTAAACTTAGGAGAATTACAACCTACTAAGATGTCGCTTCAATTAGCCGATAGATCCGTTAAATACCCTATAGGCATACTTGAAGACGTCCCTGTTAGGGTGGGTCAGTTGTTTATACCTACTGATTTTGTTGTCATGGACATTAAAGAAGATGACGACATACCAATCCTCCTAGGTAGACCGTTCTTATCGACTGCTGGAGCCGTAATAGATGTTAAAAAAGGAAAACTAACTTTTGAGGTAGGTGAAGAGAAGATAGAATTTATATTGTCAAAATTTCTTATGGCACCTGTGATAGGAGATTCTTGTTATGCCTTAGATATCATCGAAGAATGCATTAGGGAATTAGAACAAGAAGAAGAAAATAAATCTATAAAATTGCCATCAACCCTTATTTTGGAAGATGACAATTATAAAACACCCTACATTGATGATAACCTTCACGAATGTTTATCTCTTACCCCAGATCCTATGCCTTGCCCTATGAAACCGACCGTAAAACTTAAGGAACTGCCTAAAAACCTGAGATATGAATTTCTGGATGAAGATATGAATCGTCCAGTTATAGTCAGTGCTACCTTAAACCAAAAAGAAACCGATCAATTATTAGAAGTTTTACGTAGGTACCCCTCAGCCTTAGGATATAAGATCTCTGATCTAAAAGGAATAAGCCCATCCGTATGCATGCATCGGATTTTGCTTGAAGAAGATTCAAAACCTTCCAGAGAACACCAACGTAGAATAAATCCTATAATGAGCGCGGTAGTTAAGACTGAAGTTCTTAAGTTACTAGAGGCAGGTATAATATATCAGATCTCGGACAGTAAATGGGTGAGTCCTGTGCATGTAGTACCCAAAAAGGGAGGCATCACAGTCGTGCAAAACGAGAAGGGCGAACCTGTAGCAAAAAGAACCGATGGAGGTTGGCGTATGTGCATAGATTATAGAAAATTAAATAAAGCAACTAGGAAGGACCATTTCCCATTACCATTCATAGATCAAATGTTGGAGCGCCTAGCCAGACACTCTTACTTTTGTTATTTAGATGGATATTCAGGATTCTTCCAAATACCTATTCACCCCGAAGATCAAGAAAAAACTACCTTTACATGCCCAGTTGGAACTTTTGCCTATAGAAGAATGCCTTTTGGACTTTGTAATGCTCCTGCAACTTTCCAACGCTGCATGATGTCTATCTTTGCTGATTATTTAGATGGAATTATGGAAGTATTTATGGACGATTTCTCAGTTTGTGGATCAGATTTCAAAAATTGTCTTGTCAACCTTGAGAAAATCCTGGAGAGATGTGTGGAGGTAAACCTTGTGCTAAATTGGGAAAAATGTCATTTCATGGTCACCGAAGGGATTGTTTTAGGACATATAGTTTCCGAAAAAGGTATAGAGGTAGATAAAGCAAAAATAGAAGTCATAGAGAATCTAAAACCGCCGAAGACTATCAGGGAGATAAGAAGTTTTCTTGGACATGCCGGATTTTACCGACGTTTCATCAAAGATTTCTCCAAAATAACAAAGCCCTTAACTGGTCTTTTAATGAAAGATGCTGAATTTATCTTCGATGAAAAATGTACTGAAGCATTTAATCTTCTGAAGGAAGCTCTGACTTCAGCACCTATAATGAAACCCCCTGATTGGTCAGAACCGTTTGAGATAATGTGTGACGCCAGTGATTACGCTGTTGGAGCCGTTCTAGGTCAGAGAAAAGATAAGAAGTTACATGTGATTTATTATGCCAGTAGAACCCTAGACGCTGCACAGCTCAATTACGCAACAACCGAAAAAGAGCTCCTAGCTGTAGTTTTTGCAATAGACAAATTTAGATCTTATCTAGTAGGAGCCAAGATTATAGTTTATACCGACCATGCTGCCATTCGTTACTTACTAAGCAAAAAGGATGCCAAGCCTAGGTTACTTCGATGGATTCTATTACTGCAAGAGTTTGATTTGGATATCCGTGATAAGAAAGGCACTGATAATGTGGTAGCTGATCACCTATCTAGGCTAGAATACCTGAAACCTGATCCAGTTCCCATAAATGACGATTTTGCCTATGATAGACTGATAGCCCAACTAGAAACCATTGAAGAAGATAACCCAGACCCTCATGAGTATTTTCAAAAATCCTTAGCCATAAGTGATGTACCTTGGTATGCAGACTTTGTTAATTATCTAGCCGCTGACATCATACCCCCTGATCTAAACTACCACCGGAAGAAGAAGTTCTATAGTGATGTGAGAAACTTCTATTGGGACGAACCATTTCTTTTCAAGAGAGGTAAAGATGGCATTTTCCGCCGTTGTGTTCCAGAAGAAGAGGTAAATAATATAATTGAGCATTGTCACTCTGCACCCTATGGTGGACATGCAAGCACATCTAAGACCTACGCCAAGATTCTTCAAGCTGGCCTATTCTGGCCTACTATGTGGCGTGATGTCCATGCTTTCATTGTCAAGTGTGATAGATGCCAACGCACAGGAAATATTTCAAGACGTAATGAAATGCCGTTAAGAAATATCCAAGAAGTAGAACTCTTCGACGTATGGGGTATAGACTTTATGGGACCGTTCCCACCATCTTTTGGAAATCAGTACATCTTAGTAGCTGTTGACTACGTGTCTAAATGGATTGAAGCTATCGCCGCACCCACAAACGACACCAGAGTAGTCATCAAATTATTCAAAAATTATATATTTCCCAGGTTTGGAACACCCCGTTTAGTCATAAGCGATGGAGGATCGCACTTCATATCGAGAATATTTGATAAACTTTTAAGCAAGTATGGAGTTAAGCATAGAGTAGCAACACCATACCACCCACAGACCAATGGACAAGTGGAAGTATCTAATAGGGAGATAAAACAAATCCTCGAGAAGACTGTCTCTATATCTAGAAAGGATTGGTCACAGAAACTTCAAGAAGCATTATGGGCCTATAGAACCGCTTTCAAAACTCCTATAGGAACAACCCCTTATCAACTGGTCTATGGAAAATCATGTCACTTACCTTTTGAATTGGAACATAAGGCCTATTGGGCCATCAAAACTTTGAATTTGGATTACTTGACAGCTGGTGAGAAACGTATCCTTGACATCCACAAATTAGAAGAGCTCAGACAATCTGCCTACGAAAATGCCATCATATACAAAGAAAGAACAAAAGCTTGGCATGACAAAAGAATCATAAGAAGAGACTTCAAAATAGGCGATCCTGTTCTCCTGTTCGATTCTAGGTTACGACTTTTTCCAGGTAAACTCCGTTCGAGATGGACTGGCCCTTTCGAAGTATCTAAGATCCTGAGATCCGGTGCTATTGAAATCAAGAACCAGACATGTAAACCGTTCATCGTCAATGGACAGAGGTTGAAGCCCTACGAAGGAGGTGACATCCCGACAACATACACCTGCCATACTCTGAGTGATCCACCATATCCTTCCAATGATGTTTAAATATCGGTCGTCGAGCTAATGACGTTAAACAAGCGCTGCATGGGAGGCAACCCATGGTTTTTCTTATTTTTTTTGTACTTTTTATTTTTTACTTTTACTTTATTTTGTTTATATTATTATTATTATGTCAGGACTAACGATTGAATGTTTTATGTGCTTTCAGGACTTGTTTGCTAACCTTGTACAGAATGCAGAACCCTGATGACATGCACGTGGCCTTTAGAGATGATGCACAGAGAGAGCGTTACTATGTTCACATGAGACGCCCTATGGCTCCTACCAGGTACCCTGACCATGACTGCATGGATGCCTTGGGGATAGAGCCAAGCGTCAGATTTTTATGCCATCAACTCCAGTGGGAACAGTTTGACTACAGGAACAACACTTATAGGAACTTGACTCTTGAGTTCCTCAACTCGTTTCATTATGACCCCTGGGCTGGACCCGATGGACTCGCTGTTTTCAGGTTGTTCGGGATTGACTACTCATTCTCTCACAAGGAGTTTGGTGATTTGCTAGGTTTCCAGACTACTCCTGATGCTATTCCAGATACACCGATGGGGTATTTTATGAGCAGAGAAGTGGAAAAGTTTTGGACTAAAATATCCGGCGGAGGGAGCCAAGATCCTTCTACCCAGTTTTCTCAGGTAATCCACAACCCTGCATTGAGGTACTTCCAGATGATTCTAGCACATTCTTTCCTAGGTTTTCCAGATACAGAGACACTGCTAAGTGAAGAGGAGATTTTCCTACTGTTTTGTGCGACTCAGTCTCGCCCTGTTGCTTGTGGCAACTTTCTGTTAAAGGGCTTGGCTAGTGTTGCCAGATCATCCGTAGGCATCATCCATGTCGGTGGGATTGTTACACAGATTGCTACTGCATTGGGTCTGTCTCGCAAGTTATTGCACCTCAGGACCTTCTGCTTCTACACCACCCTGGATATTGATTTTTGTCTTGATAGAGGACTGATGAGGAGGGCTTCTTTTGAGCCCAACATGTTTAGACTGCTGATCGACGGCGAAGCGATACACTATTTCACATTACCAGAACAGCTGATGACCAGTGTCCATGATCCTGAAAATTGGAGTTATGCTCTAGAGGGTTATGGAGAGACTGTCGAAGAGCCGAAATCGCCTCCCGCCGCTGAGTACACTCCTACACCTCTTACTCCCCAGATCACTGTTATGTCTAACAATTTGTCTCTGCAGCCACCTGACCTACAAACACAGATTTATGAGCTCCGTAAGGAGACTGCCCTGCTCAAGCAGGAAGTGGCAGACTTAGAGTTACAGATGCAGGTTTCTGATCTCACTCATGCCTCAGAGACCGATGCTCTACATCAGGAGATTGAAGAGCTTCGGAGGGAGATAGCTGAGTTTCGTGGATCAAGCCAGGAAAAGACGCCTACCACATGACTCATTCTACCCTGACAGCATTACCCTAGTATTTTATTTATCGCATTTCCAGACATATTTTACTTTACTGCAGCTTTTATATTTTCATGCACTCTGAATTTCTTATATATATACATATTATGCACTAATGTTAACTTTTTCTTTTTCTTTTGTTTCCTTAATTATTTTATTTTTTGTCGTGCAAAGAAAAAAAAAATATAAGCTTCATGCAATATGAGCTTCATGCAACAATCGCGATTGGTTTCGGATCGTGCCTATAGCAACGTTTGCCGTACCTTGAACGATATCTCATTAGAGCAGAACCGTCAGAGAGAGTTCAACAGCCAACACTACCAGCTTGTCGAGGCCACTCAGAGTTCCATCTTAGGTAACCTTCGAGAGGTTCGGAGTGCTCAGGCTGCTTTATCAGCACGACTCGACCGGAGGGACCAGCATCGTAGTAGATCCCGTCGTTCCAGACCATCACATCAGGACGGCGAAGGCACCAGTGCCCCTCCTCAGTAGTCTTTTTCAGGTTACCCCCCTTATCTTATTTCGAAACATTGGGGACAATGTTCGATCTAAGTGTGGGAGGGGATTTTATTGCTTTCTGTCATTTCCCTTTTTAGTTAATTATTTCCTTTCAGTTATTTCCTTTCAGTAATTTAATTTTCTTAGATAATGCATGAGTCTGACGAGTCACCAGTATAGTGTCTTTTTAGTTCATCTTCATTTTTTCCCATTTCCTTAGCCTTACCAGAAAATTTTTAAAAAAAGAAAATGATGTTGTTTCACATGTTTTTTGGGCTTTGGGACAGGTTTAGATTAGGATGTAGTGACCTAGGTCAACTTTTTGAAACATCAGAACCATTTTAGCACCATAGACCTCTTGAATATAGGAATCACTCCTAAACCCCACCACCTTGGCCTTTACTATCATTTTAAAAATTGTCCTAAGTAGTTTATCTTAGCAGTCAGCTCCGGCTTAAGCATGCTCTACGTAGGGGGCCGATGAACATAAGTGAATGATCCAGTGCTAATACTAAAAAAAAAAAAAAAAAAAAAAAAAAAAAAATTTTGCAAGTCACCTATTGTTAGTTGGTTCAGAGGTATCTGGCACTGAACTTGGTAGGGCGGATTACGATCCGATCCCCCGCAGCTACATTTAGGCGAAATAAAACAGGTTCACACATGCTTATGTGCCAGAAACCTTATGTTATGGATCAGAATCACTAACCGGTCACTCTACTATGAAGCATGTACAGATAACGGGCTTAATGTGATTGCGCCTGAATGAAAAGGACACAAAAAGATGAGAAGATAGGCCTAGGTATTGTGGGATGATATGGAGTGGTTAATATAGGATTGAAGTTTGTGTTTGTGTTACTATGGTACCCTTGGTTCACTTAGTTAGTATCTGTCACTGCATCCTGACTTGAACTTAGAATCCCTTTAGCCCAAAGACAAGTGTTGACACCATATTTTCTTAAGCTTTAATGTTTGCTTGAGGACAAGCAAAGGTTTAAGTGTGGGAGAATTTGATCACACTAAAATTCACCGTATTTCTGACTCCGATTTCGCATGCATTCTTAGCTTTTATTGTTGTTTTGCTTTGTTATTTCTTTGTTTTCTTATGTTTTCAGGTTTTTATAATAATCGGAGCTTGAATCGGGAAAAGGAGCGAAAAAGGAGTGAAAACGGGCGAAAACCTAGAAATTCAGCGTTTTGCACTTACGGCACCCACCGTGGCGGGCGCCATGGGGTTAGCCATGACGTGGCCACGTCTCAAGACCACTCCTCAACCGTCAAGACCCACGATCCCCACTCCATCATCCCCTGTAGGGACCATGGCGGGCGCCATAGGCCTGTGGCGGGCGCCACAAGGCCAAAATCAGTAACCTCCACTTTTTAGTGGAGGGGCGTCCCTGTCATTTCATGCTTTCAGTTTTTACTATAAATAGGACCTTAGATTTTCGTTTTTCTTCATCCAGAATTAGAATTCTCTAGGCATATATCAGTTATAAAGCAGTTGCCATTCCACATCGGGGTGCCTCTGCAATCGAGTGATCGAGTCTGTAATCTGTCTGTGGTTCGAGTTTTTGGAGCACTCTGGAGGAAGTTAATCCTGCCGCCATTTTAATTCAAGTTCGTATTTTACTTTTATTTATTTCCTGCACTCGCACTTTACTTTGTTTATTTCCTGCACTCGCACATTTACGTTGTTTATTTCCTGCACTCGCACATTTACGTTGTTTATTTCCTGCACTCGCACATTTACGTTGTTTATTTCTTGCACTCGCACATTTACGTTGTTTATTTCCTGCACTCGCACTTTACTTTGTTTATTATCCGCACTCGCTTTAAATTACTTTTATGAAAAACTATAAAAAGAATATTTACTTTCTCATGTCTAACTAATTCTATAAAGGTTAGAATGTAAGGATCGTAATTAAACCAGTAATCAGTATAATTGTTCGTGGAAACACCTAAGGGCTATTTTATCTTTCAATTCAAGTAATTGTTTTTAACTATTTCAAAAACAGCCAAAAGCGCTTTGTCTAGTTTATTAGGAGATTTTAGATTAAAAAGAAAAGAGATTTTAAAACGATTTTCGGACGCGTTAGGAAGTTTAAACTCTGGTTCGTAAGAACCTCTTTTTGCTAAGAAGTCCAGGTTAAAATACTTTTCAACTTAGTTAAGATACTATATTTCTTAAAAATAGGTTTACTACTCTAACGCAGTACGCACCTTTTTATCCGTGACAATAGGAGGGGTTGATTAGAGAGTACAACTCGGTTCTGAATACGCGAAAGCGACAGTTCCTGTTAAATTAGTTCTTTTCAAAGGAGAAAACATTGCCCATAAGTAGTTCCACTAACAAGTACTGGATTATCATTGATTGCGTGAATTACATTCGAGCCTGTCTTTATTTATTATTTAAAATTATAATTTTATTTACCATTGCACCCTTATTAAAACCCTTAAAAATAGTTGCCTTAGATACACACCATAACAACAGATTTGATAGATTGACACTTGGTCTCTGTGGATTCGATAATCTTTTATATTACTTTGACGTGATTCGTACACTTGCGAAAAACACGCATCAATATCATTCACCATTATCATTTTGTGCACAATTTAACATCAATCATGCAATTTGCAACACCAAAAGACCAAACAGAACTATCTCACTCAAAAGCATACCAAATCAATTCAATTAATTCCACAAAAATTCACACCTAAATAGGACACATTCAAGGTATAGCATGTCAATTTTCAGCTCAATTGGACAAAAGAAAGTAGGTCAATAAAAATCAAGAAGTCCAGACACATTTATACAAGCCAATTCAAGGCATTCAAACAAGCATCCATTTCAATAATTCATAAAACAGTGACAACATATTAGAAATGAATGGGATCGAAACCATGATGTCCTATAGTGTGTCTAGAATGCTCATGTCAAATTTCATCTTCATCCAATACCATATGAGAATTTCACAAACAAAATACAATCATGTGTCACACAAGGTTACCAAATGAGCACACAGAGAAGAAAATTATCAATCAATTAGAAAATGTAACAAAAAATTCCAGAAAAGTCACATGTTATCTTGACATATCAATGTTCATTCATGCAAAAAATTGGAGCAATTCAACATCTCTAGGTCAGGCAAATAAAATCATGAAGTTGACCTATCTTGGTGTGACACAAATTGTCACACCTCTAATCAAAAAATCATATCTAATCAACCAAGTATCCAAAAATCACAAACTCTACATGAAAATCACCATCAACATGTCCAGAATAAGCACAAAAATTTTCATTCATTTCTTTGGAAGTATGAGCATTTCATGAAGGATATGGTGAAACATACACAAAAGGCACACAAGTCAAAGATCAATAGGCAAAGTCAAAAATTCTCCAAGCACAACTTGAGTCATCATACCTATAAAAAACTAGAGAAAATTTGGAACCTAACAAAAAAACTCCCACTAAATTTGGATTAAAAATGAATTTGTTTGGATTTTTTGAAGTTTGATTAATTATTAAATAATTATTTAATGTGTAATATGAATTAATTAATTAATTATCCAGCGAGTGGCATACTTGTAATATTCCCAGCCAAGCCAAAAACGACGTAGTCTAGCATTAATGCGGTGTCAGCTTGCGAATGGACAGTTTTTGGAGGCAAACACGAAATTTAAAATGCCAAGCGCTGAAGCGGATCAACAGCGAGTTTTTTCCAGATTCTTGCTCGTTCTTCAGCGTGTTCATGTTCTTCAAGTCCAGAATTGGCCATGAGCGAATCTCAATGAAAATGGACAAATGAGGTACCGTTGGAACCGTCTCTCAACCTAGATCACAAATATGCTAACGATTTCTCCTAACTCTCACTGTAGCGAAGGGATCGATCAATTAAAGTTAAGCACATCAAACTTCAAATCATGATAACTTTCTCTATAGTTCACCAAATCAAAAACCACGCACATCATGATGATCTACAATGAATGAACTTCAAAAAGCATATCTCAATTCAAAGAATAGTGAGATTCGAAAATTAACCTTAAGGTGATGGCAGCCATGGATCTTGAAGCTTTTGCACACAATTTTCCAAAACAGATGGAGCACGAGGTATAGGAAGTTGAATGCCACGCTTAGCTTGATCCAAAACAGCTCCACGTGTGAGAAATCTCAATTTGCCATGGTTGAGTTCATGATGAACAGTTGCGAATCTGAAGCTTTTAGCATGAATCTTGATGAAACAGTTGGAGAAGAAGGCTCAAGGAACACGAATCAACAAGAACTTTGCAATTTGGTTGAGATTTGATGGAGATTTGGTGAAAAAAGTTTGATGAAGATTGAGGAGTTTTTGTGAATTTGGAGGGAAAGTTAGTTACAAACCTTGTGAATTGTGATTTTTTTTTTGCATTTCTGTTGTAATTAATCATTTATACTCCACCTTAATCACTCTCTTAATCCAAATTATCAAAAATGAAATGGATTAGCATAATGTGAAATTTAAGTGAAAGCTCCAAAATGACCTTGCCAAATATTGAACCATGACAGCTCATGACAGCTCAAACATCTTCTAAATGGCATTTGTGATGTGTTGCAAAAACCCCCATTCCAAAATTCCAATTATTTTGCAAGTTGGACCATTTTGCCCTTGGATTTTAATTAGTGCACTTGAAAATTGACCTTTTGCATTGACCATTTTTGATGAATTTTGATTATGCACCATAAAAGTACATGTGAAATGGAGTTTGCTCATAAAAAGATCATCCATTTTGGACATTCCATGTGAAAGTTATGCCACTTTGATTATAGGCATTTTTTGAAATTGAATGGACCATAACTTGCCAACCATACATGGGAATTTCAAGTTCTTGGACTTTTTAGAAAGGTGAGAACAAGATCTACAACTTCCATGTTGAACAAATTTTCATTTGAAGCTTTTTTGGACATGTAATTTTATGGTGAAAAACTTTCCATTTTTGGAAACTTCCATTACAAGTCACTTTCCATTTTTGGCAATTTTTTGTCTGACTTTATTTTCTTCATTCTTGAGCTTTGACATATCAAATGAAACTTATTTCAACATGAATGAAGTGTATCCAACTCTCTCCCACCTCCAAATCCATAAAATCAAGCACAGTTGACCACAGTCGACTTTTTCAACTGATAGATGAATTTGGTAATGCACTAATCAATCTGAGCCCCAATCCTCTGATGAAATGGCTCAAGGATGAAACCCTAGCCTCAATATGCTCAATATAATCATGTGATGATCCCCATATCCATCATAGACCCCATCTCCTTGCCATGCCCTGATTGGCCCAATGCAGATGATTAGGGTTGACCAGTGGTCAAAACCCTAATCTCAAGGTATCTTGATCAATCTTCTGAAACCCTTGGATGATATCAAGACCATGATGATGATATATCATTTCAAACAAGATGTAGATCCATCTCCTTGAGAAGTATGAAACCCTAATTCATAGCCCAATCCTCAGATGGCCAATGATCAGTCAATAAAAACCCTAGGCTTGCATCTCCACCTCTTATCTTCTGACCAAGACTTAGGAGGATGATTGGCACAATGTAACCACATGATATGCAATATGCAATGCCTAATGACCTAAAAATGATATGCAATATGTTAAGCTAGTCCCAAGAGAGGAGGGCAAATTTTGAGGTGTTACAGCTGCCCCTATTCAATCCACTGTGAACCTGTCGATATGAATAGCCTCGGCTTTCAGATGATCAGGATGAAGAGTGATTGAATACCAAGAACAGACGAACAATTTGCGCTCTGATGGGAAAATAATTAACAATGCCTCTCAGAATCGGCAAAGAAGCAGTCTTGAAGAAAAATCCGTCGGGAACGGAGAAAACTCGGCTTGAACCCCAAAACAAAAACGTCGACCTGGATACCAAAATAAATGGTAACGCAGGGATAACCATGGCCTGACCACCACCTATCCGCTGGGGATTATCTCCTTCTTTTTATGCTTTTCTTGAACCCCGAAATTTTTCTGATCTTTTTTCATTTTCTTGAACCCCGCAATTTTCTTTTGCGCAAATGATCCCCAATCACTGCATTTGAACCCCGTCATCCTGTTTGCCAAAATAATGAACCCCATTCTCCAGTTTGAACCCCAGTCGCCTGACGATTACTCGCGATCGCCAATGTGAACCCCATCTCCAGAAAACACCTCGTGTCTCCTTTTCTCCATTTGGACCCCGCTCTCCAGAAAATGCCTCAACACTTCCTTTTCTCCGTTTGAACCCCGATCTCCAGAAAATGTCGCAACATTTCCTTTTCTCCGTTTGAACCCCGTTCTCCAATTTCTTGTGATAATTCCGCTGGCAACGTCGGAAATAACACTAAACACCACTCTGAGGGCGACATATCAGAGGGTAAACCTTCACAAAAAGGAAGGTAACATGTGCATCTCTTCATCCGAAGACACCTATAACGACCTCCATTGGACTCCGCCAAAGTCTAAGGTGACACATGAACAGAAGACAATCCTGAGGACCTCATCCCGGATAAAATCTTCATCTCCAATCTCCATTTGAACCCCAGAAAATGCCTCAACATTTCCTTTTCTCCGGTTGAACTCCGAAAATCGCGCTGATCGCGTAACGTCCTTTGATTTTATTTCCATCTCCGTCCGACGGAAAAATTTCCTCCAGTATCGCACTACTGGGGAACACTGCTGATTTGACGTCATGATGCTGAACTCCTCAGAGTAACACTTTCAACCAGACACTGACTGATGACTGGGAGAAAACTCGACGTTTACTGGACATCGAACAATGATGTTTACCTGACACCAAAGAAAGATCGACCAGACACTTACTGATGACTGGGAGAAAACTCGACGTTTACCGGACATCAAACAATGATGTTTACAGGCATCAAACAATGATGTTGACAGGCATCAAACAATGATGTTGACAGGCATCAAACAAGGATGTTGACAGGACATCGAACAATGATGTTGACAGGACATCGAACAATGATGTTGACAGGACATCAAACAATGATGTTGACAGGACATCGAACAATGATGTTGACAGGACATCACACAACGATGTTGACAGGACATCGAACAATGATGTTGACAGGACATCAAACAAGGATGTTGACAGGACATCGAACAATGATGTTGACAGGACATCAAACAATGATCGACCAGACATTAAACAATGACTGGGAAATAACTCGACGTTTACTGGACATCGAATGATGATGTTTACAGGCATCAAACAAGGATGTTGACAGGACATCAAACAAGGATGTTGACAAGACATCAAACAAGGATGTTGACAGGACATCAAACAATGATCGACCAGACATTAAACAATGACTGGGAAATAACTCGACGTTTACTGGACATCGAATGATGATGTTTACTGACACCAAAGAAAACTCGACCAAACACTTACTGATGACTGGGAAATACTGTGGCTCCAAACTCACAATGCTGAACTCCTCGGAGTATCGTCTTCACTGTCCGGCAAAACCAAATCTCAAGTGGTAACCCTGGCTCGAGTCGCGCTGATCGCGTAACATTTCTATCTTTGTCCGACGGAAAAGTTTCCTCCAGCATCGCACTACTGGGGAATATCGCTGATTTGACATCCTGATGCTAAACCCATCAGAGTAACATCTTCCAACTTCTGTCGAAACCACCTCTCAAACAATAACCACAGCTTGAGACTAGCCTATGCTTGCAATGATGCATGACTTTTTCTGCGTAATGCTCCATAATTATGGAAATGCTACGCGATTTATTATTTTTCTATGCAATATGCTATGCTTATTCTACATGATGAATGCATAAAAAGCGTCCCCCTCAAGGGATTCTTCTGGGGAGCACGAGACACTCTGTTGAGGAACTCGTCAATACTCCGATTCCACCCTGCTGGGGGAATAGCACCACTGCTGCTGGGGATAAGGCAACCCTTACTGGGGAAGAACCTCCTTTGCACCCAATCCGCTCAGGAAACTGCTGGGTAAGAATCCACCACTGCACTCTGTGGGGATACAACTGTCTTTGACTTGCTGGGGATATCAATCCCGACTCTGCTTTGGGAAACCCTCACAGATACCTGACGACTTCACTGGGGAAATGCTCACAGATAGCTCTGTTGGGAAACAGCCACCTCCAGGCCTGGCAACTGGGGAAGCATCGATCTGACACCTGCTGGGGATAACCATCCTGACCCTGCTAGGAAAGCGAATGCCACTCCGCTAGGGACAACCCGTGCAATCCATAGGTAGAATCAACCCAGCTGGGGATGCAGATATCAGTCCGCTATGGAAACTCATCCAATCCACTGGTAGGATGAACACTGCTGGAGATATATTTCATTGAAACCCGCTCCACTCGGGGATAGCAACCTTCGGGCCTGGCTGCTAAGGAAACACCGTTTTCAACCTGCCAGGGATAACCATCCTGACTCGGCTAAGGGATACACAGACCTTTGGATCTGCTGGGGAGTTGGCCCTCACAACTCTGCTTGGGGACCCCGCTGAGGAAATGAGAAAAGTTGGCATAGAACACCCGTCGACTTGTCGAACCATGGTATCCGCCTCCCAATCTCATATCAGCTTTCCACTTTTGAGAACTCCCAGACTCGTCTGGACCTTTTCTGCTCCATTATCTTGTATTCCCAATCGCTCCGCGCCCGACGGAAAGCGAACTCCTGGGGACTATACAAACTTTCAATTTTCCGACTTTGAAGAGTCTTCTTGATTAAAATCAAGGATCGTCGTACGTCTCAACGTCTTCTCGTCATCCCTTCTCTACCCATTCATTCGTCACTAATTGGACCCTGCGGGGAATTTCTACAGACTTTCCAATCTTCCGATTTTGAAGAGTCTTCTTGATATCATTCAAGGATCGTCGTATGTCTCAACGTCTCTTCGTCATCCCTTCACTACCCATTCACTCATCCCTGATCGGACCCCATGGGGATTTGCTTTGTCAACAGCTTCCACATCACGACCTACAAGTGAGTGAAAATACCCAACAGTTCCTGCAAAACAGATCGTTAGATAAAACCGTGCCCCAGGCGGGTCAAGATTTCAACACTTGGGTTACTCAACCTTCCGAATAAGATTTCAAGCTTTCGATCTTATAAACATGCATTGGAAGGGACCTGTATGTCTTAAAATGCAACATTCTTTATCAAAAATAATTGGATGTTTTTGCAATCAAAGCGGTAATGAAAAACAAAAACAAAATTATTTGACTGAATGTGCATTTTATTGATTTGAAGAAGTGTGGCTCAAATGAGCAATACAAAGGAAGCAATTCCTGAAAAGAGGTAATTGCGCACAAAAGGAAAAATCTATCCTAATGGCAATGTGAAACCCGTGATCTCATCGAGTTCCAACTCGGTTACACCCCATATGTCCTCAGGCTCTCCGTGCTTTCTGCCTTCTGAATAAGACGCTTCTGACTGATCCCCACAGGGTATTATCCATGATGCTTTAACCAAAGCGCAAACGATCATGCCAGACGCAGTTGTTCGTTTCAATCCCTCTTTTGCCTGGACCACCCTTTCGGGTTTTCAGTCCACCGGGATACCCTTTTTTGCCCAAGTCGCCTTTTCAGGTTTTCGACTTGCCGGGTGTACGTTTTTTCATTTTATCCCTAACTTTTGCCCGAACCTTTCTTTCTGTTTTTTGGTTCGCCGGGATGCCCATTTTTGCCTGGACTATTTTATTCTTTTCGTCCAGCGGGTCAATTCATACGAAGTATTTTTTAAATGCGTCCGCATTCACAGGGGATGGAAAATCCTCGCCATCCATGGTCGTTAACAACAAGGCTCCGCCAGAGAAAACCTTCTTGACCACGAATGGACCTTCATAATTAGGTGTCCATTTGCCCCTTCGATCGTTTTGAGGAGGAAGGATCCTTTTCAGCACCATATCACCCACGTGATATACCCGAGGTCCCACCTTTTTGTCAAAAGCACGCTTCATCCGTTGCTGGTATAACTGCCCATGACAGATGGCCGCCAGCCTCTTTTCTTCAATCAGGCTTAACTCTTCATACCAAGTCCTTACCCATTCAGCCTCTTGCAATTTCACGTCCATCAGGACTCTCAAAGAGGGAATCTGAACCTCAACTGGTAGCACCGCTTCCATTCCATACACGAGTGAGAAAGGATTTGCCCTAGTAGGTGCACCGAGGTTCAATACCCAGGGTACAACTTCATATTCAGCCACCATTGTTGGTGTATTCAAATATTATCCGGGCAACAAAAGGAATGTGGGATCCTTTTGGCATAACCAAAGCAGCACTAACTCCTTCACACTAACCCCATCAGACATCAGAATCCGTTCGGATTCAGGGTCAGGCCCCTCCTCCGGGATCGGTTACTCTCAATCTTTCGATTTGAGCACCTCGAGATGTCCTCATCAGGGAACTCAAACTTCATCGGTTGATGACCCCCCACGGGTTGCTGAGCGATGTAATCAGACAATACACTCCCCTTGATTGCTTTCTGAGAGGTATCACAAATCAGTCAACATTCTTTTGCACTCTCGCAACCCGTCCGGTCAATGCTGGATTCTCAATCCCATACCTGATCGGATCCATCTCGAAAATCCACAAAGTGGTATGAACCAGCATATACTGTCTCAGTCGGCGAGCAGCCTATGCCAAAGTACATCAAGTTTTCTCGAGCAGTGAATGTATTGTTTCACAATCGGTAAACTTTTTGCTTAGGTAAATTGCATGCTCTTTTCGACAAGACTAGTCATGCTGCCCCAATACACCTCGTAGACCCCTCGAAGGCCGTCAAATACCAGATTAACAATCGCTCCTTCCACAGGAGACATCGGAATCAGAGGCTCCTGCAACTCAATATTTTATTCTTTCCATGCCCCTTGGCAATCATTATTTTACCTGACCGTTTGATCTTTTTTCTTGAATGGGTTCCCTCGTGGCTGTTAGACGAGATGTGAACCATGACATATAGTTCAATCTATCTAAGAAACCACGAACCTCTCTTTTTTTGTTCTCGGTTCAGGCATTTTTTTTTTTTTTTTTTTTGCAGGATCAACCTCGATTCCTCTCTTACTTATAATAACCCCCCAGCAGCTTACCGGCCCGCACTCTGATAGTGCACTCACTCAATTCAACCTCAGTTTGAATCATTTCAACTGGTCAAACGACTTGCCCCGGTCTGCCAGATGCCCCTCTCCTGTTTGGGACTTTGCTATCATGTCATAGCATAGCATTCAACTTCATGATGAATCATATCATGAAACAAAGTCACCATGGCTCTCTGATACAGGCACTGGCGTTCTGTTTCTTTAGAGGACAATCTTCTCTCCATGGCAGCTTGTGCACAACGACACCGGTATCCGACCCTGGCATGTCCTGACATGACCAGGTGAAGGCGTCCACATGCTCTTTCAACAAGGCTACCATTCTGCTCTCGATTTGCCTCTGAAGCGGCTCCAACTTTCATTTCCTTTCTGACCTCGGCGGTGCTTGGAATAACAATCTTGCATCGCCCTCGAGCGGCTGAATCACCTTCTCCTCTTGTTTTAACAACCTGGCTAATTTCGGCAGATCACAATCTTCTTCGCCTTCTTCTTCGGCATGATAGATCGGATTGTCGAAGTCATACAGAGGTGTAACCGAATTGTTATCAACGAGATCCGGAGAATTATTTTTGAATTCGAAACCAGACAAATCAAAAGAAGAGAAAAATGAAAATAAACATTGCCATTTTTATTTGTTTTTAAACTGCCAAAATAAATGAAAAACAGGGAACACCGCTTTTTGACTGAAAAACATCCATTTATTTATGATGCAGAAATGTTGCAAATTATGAACATGAGGTGGCCCTTACAATGAACCAGTACGTGTCGGGAAACACGTATGGCTTTCATGCAGATAAGAACTGAAAACAAGAAATATTACTCTTCCGGACGAGTGACAGTGCTGATCTTTTTAAGCCTTCCAGCTTCCTGGTACGCACGATTTTATCCACGATTCCAGCTCGCGGTCGCTGTCACTCTCTTCACCCACTGTATAGGCGTGATCTGAATCTAGCATTCCAGCACTGACAAAGGTGAACGACGGACGACGTCCTCTGTTCTGCTCAGACGAGTCTTGACTTGGATGATAACCAATCCCAAACATATCCGCCTTTACCACAATGCCTATGATCTGTCCCCAGCCTGGGATCCCTCCATTTCTCACCACTTCCATTGCCTGCTTGTAAGAAGAAATGGACGGCTTTTTCTCTTTCTCAACACCAACGGCATTTTTCACCTTGATGGTTTCAACTGCCAGATTGGGTGCTCTACACCTTACATCGTCCATTTCTACTTTCATCTTTCTCTGGACCGATTCCCCAATTACTACACACCCCTTTGTAGCGATGGCCGCACAACAATCATCAACACGAGGGAAAGCTCCATTCTTCTTCGAACATTTTGGGACCACGGACATTGGCATTTTTAACTGATCCTTCTCAGTCACCTCTATCCCTTTCTTGTCCTTCGACATCAGTTTCACTTTTACAGGACCATGCCTTGTCACGGGGTTAGCACTATCATCTGTCGTCGGTGCAAAGTTGATTGCCTTAGAATCCCCCAAGTCTTGGACCACATGCTTAAAAGCTTTGCAATCCTCAATGTGATGTCCGGGTGCCCCAGCATGGAACTCACACCTAACATTCTCATCGTAACTGGCAACCCTCTGATCCGGTTTCCCTGGAACCAATATCCTTGGCTGCACCAACCCAAGATCCATCAACTTTTTAAACAGAGAGGCGTAAGTCACGGGCGGCTTATTGAAATGACGATCTGTCGTCCTCCTTCTCACTTGGCCCACTGCTCTTTGTGTCCTCTGTTGAGGTGACTGTTGCCGCTGTGGTGCAGATGAATCACCAACAGGAATGGTTACGGTGGCAGCATAAGGGTGGTAACGATCCTTACCGCATTCTCTTTTAATCTGCGCACCACCTGATTCAACCTTCTTCTTGGGCTGACCACTGTCAAGGGATTTCTTCACTACAGAGCCAGAGGGATTTGTTACTTCGGAGGACGGAGCCTTTCCTTGAACTTTCTCCTTGATCATCCAACCCTCAATCCTTTCCAATCTCTCGGCCATGGCTTTCTGCCCCAAGGCAAGCCCTTGCACAACACTGAACAAATCCCTCACCATCTCTTTTAGTTCGAGGATGTCAGCGTTGGGAGGCTCCATCAGTTTGGATTTGTTGCCCCTAGTAGGATATCTGAGCAAACGAGCTATGCGCACCGGTTGACACCTACAAAACAGCAAATGGGTTAATATGCATGAATGCAACGTCTATCCATATGAGGAAGATTCTGTCTTTTGATCCTGGCTTCATCGAGACAGATAATATTTTGACATTCACATTCTGAAATTCAAGATGTCTCTCAACCAGATTCTCAATCAACAATACTCCCCATATGGCCAGACGTAGGTTTGATGCAGATGAATGCAAAATGAGAATGATGCAGATGTATGAATGCAATGCACTGTGCCATCCTCCTAGTCATCTGATCATCTGTTGCCCTGAATCACAACCCTGATCTCTGAACCGGTCACAACCATCTGAAGGAAAATATAACCACAAATCCAACTCAAGGGTTCCGAAATAAACGGAAGACAGATACGTCATCATCATCATCATCATCAACACCCAACAATCTCTGATCAGATAACCATAATCCTCTGAATCGGCCCGGGGAATCCTGAAATAAACGGATCCCCACTGATAAATAACACGGACAACACTCCGGCGTCTCAGAAAGAAATGGTCATAAATCCGACTTATAAATAGGACTCTGATCCACTGAACCATTAGTCACGAACTGAGTCACCATCTGAACATGCATCTGTAAAAATCACCCTCCCCTCACAGGTAAATTCTAATCAGGTCATCCTAAGGCGGACAATAGTCTCGACAATCGGGCAGAGATACTCAATGGGTTTGCCCTTTCGGGTGTGCCATTGTAGCTTCCTTAAGATCGTCTAAACCAAAGATCCGGGAAATGATCGGTCACCGGAGTCAATAGTTCAAAAGAGATAACCTAACCAAAGTGGAAAACCCCACTGGAAGAGCACTTCTCAGATGAACCCCGTCCGGCTTGTGGTATGTCACGTCGCAACAATATGCCCAACCGGCATGTGAGCGACGTGAGACCACGCTAATCCTAGGTGTATACTCGGGCCTGGGTTTTAGCCCCACTCAGAACACCCACCCCAAACAGAGGAACCACCTGCACAGTGGACGGCAACATAATAGTATGATGCATGCAACTATTTATGCACATATATACACAGTCAGAATAATAAATGCAATAAATAAAGCGGCACAAGCAACCTAAACTATCCTAGGACGCTAGGAGAGACTCGCTTAGGGAAAATGGACCAGCACAGGTCAACATCTCTTATCCCCAGCAGAGTCGCCAGCTGTCGCATCCGCGAAAAAACAACCGGCGGGCTAAAACAAAAACAACACAGAGCCGCCACTGCGCGTTATTTATCCCAAAATAGGGAAAGGAAACGCTTAGAGAAACCTGGAAAAAGCATGGTCTCGCGACCAAAGAGAAAGGGTAAGGGAGTCGGTTACGCAAGGGGAAGGTATTAGCACCCCTCACGTCCGTCGTACTCGACGGGATCCACGCTCTAAGAAAAGAAAAGGTTGCTAAAACACCACACACACGCACCGAAGACAACACAGGTTAATGCACATAAGTGCAAGCCATGAGCTCAAGCTCAAACATCAATCCCTACAACACAAAGTCATGTTAGTTCACAACATCAAACAAACTCAATTTAAATTGCCTTGAAGCAATCTCCTTAAGCCTTTTGCATTTCATCCTGAAAATCCAAACCAAATGTGAGAAACAAGACCACTAGGCCAAGCCTAGGGTCCAAAAGGGATAAAAAATTCTAAACAGCAAGTGATTTTCAACCAAAATCACATTAAAACAATTCGAAAGCAAATGCAATTGGTCCCATGCTCATATCATTCACCATTATCATTTTGTGCACAATTTAACATCAATCATGCAATTTGCAACACCAAAAGACCAAACAGAACTATCTCACTCAAAAGCATACCAAATCAATTCAATTAATTCCACAAAAATTCACACCTAAACAGGACACATTCAAGGTATAGCATGTCAATTTTCAGCTCAATTGGACAAAATAAAGTTGGTCAATAAAAATCAAGAAGTCCAGACACATTTATACAAGCCAATTCAAGGCATTCAAACAAGCATCCATTTCAATAATTCATAAAACAGTGAACACATATTAGAAATGAATGGGATCAAAACCATGATGTCCTATAGTGTGTCTAGAATGCTCATGTCAAATTTCATCTTCATCCAATACCATATGAGAATTTCACAAACAAAATACAATCATGTGTCACACAAGGTTACCAAATGAGCACACAGAGAAGAAAATTATCAATCAATTAGAAAATGCAACCAAAAATTCCATCAAAAATCACATGTTATCTTGACATATCAATGTTCATTCATGCAAAAAATTGGAGCAATTCAACATCTCTAGGTCAGGCAAATAAAATCATGAAGTTGACCTATCTTGGTGTGACACAAATTGTCACACCTCTAATCAAAAAATCATATCTAATCAACCAAGTATCCAAAAATCACAAACTCTACATGAAAATCACCATCAACATGTCCAGAATAAGCACAAAAATTTTCATTCATTTCTTTGGAAGTATGAGCATTTCATGAAGGATATGGTGAAACATACACAAAAGGCACACAAGTCAAAGATCAATAGGCAAAGTCAAAAATTCTCCAAGCACAACTTGAGTCATCATACCTATAAAAAACTAGAGAAAATTTGGAACCTAACAAAAAAACTCCCACTAAATTTGGATTAAAAATGAATTTGTTTGGATTTTTTGAAGTTTGATTAATTATTAAATAATTATTTAATGTGTAATATGAATTAATTAATTAATTATCCAGCGAGTGGCATACTTGTAATATTCCCAGCCAAGCCAAAAACGACGTAGTCTAGCATTAATGCGGTGTCAGCTTGCGAATGGACAGTTTTTGGAGGCAAACACGAAATTTAAAATGCCAAGCGCTGAAGCGGATCAACAACGAGTTTTTTTCCAGATTCTTGCTCGTTCTTCAGCGTGTTCATGTTCTTCAAGTCCAGAATTGGCCATGAGCGAATCTCAACGAAAATGGACAAATGAGGTACCGTTGGAACCGTCTCTCAACCTAGATCATAAATATGCTAACGATTTCTCCTAACTCTCACTGTAGCGAAGGGATCGATCAATTAAAGTTAAGCACATCAAACTTCAAATCATGATAACTTTCTCTATAGTTCACCAAATCAAAAACCACGCACATCATGATGATCTACAATGAATGAACTTCAAAAAGCATATCTCAATTCAAAGAATAGTGAGATTCGAAAATTAACCTTAAGGTGATGGCAGCCATGGATCTTGAAGCTTTTGCACACAATTTTCCAAAACAGATGGAGCACGAGGTATAGGAAGTTGAATGCCACGCTTAGCTTGATCCAAAACAGCTCCACGTGTGAGAAATCTCAATTTGCCATGGTTGAGTTCATGATGAACAGTTGCGAATCTGAAGCTTTTAGCATGAATCTTGATGAAACAGTTGGAGAAGAAGGCTCAAGGAACACGAATCAACAAGAACTTTGCAATTTGGTTGAGATTTGATGGAGATTTGGTGAAAAAAGTTTGATGAAGATTGAGGAGTTTTTGTGAATTTGGAGGGAAAGTTAGTTACAAACCTTGTGAATTGTGATTTTTTTTTGCATTTCTGTTGTAATTAATCATTTATACTCCACCTTAATCACTCTCTTAATCCAAATTAGCAAAAATGAAATGGATTAGCATAATGTGAAATTTAAGTGAAAGCTCCAAAATGCCCTTGCCAAATATTGAACCATGACAGCTCATGACAGCTCAAACATCTTCTAAATGGCATTTGTGATGTGTTACAAAAACCCCCATTCCAAAATTCCAATTATTTTGCAAGTTGGACCATTTTGCCCTTGGATTTTAATTAGTGCACTTGAAAATTGACCTTTTGCATTGACCATTTTTGATGAATTTTGATTATGCACCATGAAAGTACATGTGAAATGGAGTTTGCTCATAAAAAGATCATCCATTTTGGACATTCCATGTGAAAGTTATGCCACTTTGATTATAGGCATTTTTTGAAATTGAATGGACCATAACTTGCCAACCATACATGGGAATTTCAAGTTCTTGGACTTTTTAGAAAGGTGAGAACAAGATCTACAACTTCCATGTTGAACAAATTTTCATTTGAAGCTTTTTTGGACATGTAATTTTATGGTGAAAAACTTTCCATTTTTGGAAACTTCCATTACAAGTCACTTTCCATTTTTGGCAATTTTTTGTCTGACTTTATTTTCTTCATTCTTGAGCTTTGACATATCAAATGAAACTTATTTCAACATGAATGAAGTGTATCCAACTCTCTCCCACCTCCAAATCCATAAAATCAAGCACAGTTGACCACAGTCGACTTTTTCAACTGATAGATGAATTTGGTAATGCACTAATCAATCTGAGCCCCAATCCTCTGATGAAATGGCTCAAGGATGAAACCCTAGCCTCAATATGCTCAATATAATCATGTGATGATCCCCATATCCATCATAGACCCCATCTCCTTGCCATGCCCTGATTGGCCCAATGCAGATGATTAGGGTTGACCAGTGGTCAAAACCCTAATCTCAAGGTATCTTGATCAATCTTCTGAAACCCTTGGATGATATCAAGACCATGATGATGATATATCATTTCAAACAAGATGTAGATCCATCTCCTTGAGAAGTATGAAACCCTAATTCATAGCCCAATCCTCAGATGGCCAATGATCAGTCAATAAAAACCCTAGGCTTGCATCTCCACCTCTTATCTTCTGACCAAGACTTAGGAGGATGATTGGCACAATGTAACCACATGATATGCAATATGCAATGCCTAATGACCTAAAAATGATATGCAATATGTTAAGCTAGTCCCAAGAGAGGAGGGCAAATTTTGAGGTGTTACAAAACCCTCAGTGGTTTCTGTTATGAACATTTGATGGGGATCCTCAGTGATCCCTTTGTTACAACCTTTTGTGACTTGCTGAACGAAACCCTTAGTAGTCTCGTTGGTGAAACCTTCAACAACTTCCTGGTTGAAGTCATCAGCAACTTCGACCATTTCAGCATTCTTTACATAATCTTCAGATATCTCCACCATGTTGACCATGGATGGTTCAATGTAGTGAGCGTCAGCGATCAGAAGAAGGTCTAAATCAATCCTCACTGGATCCTTCAATTTGTCTCCAAATTTGAGCCTTCCATCCCTAATAGCACTTTGCACAAGATCCTTGAAAATAAAATATTGTGAAGTTTTATGGCCCAAAAAATTATGATACTTACAAAACCCCCTATTTTTTCTTTCTTCTAGATGAGGCATTTTAGATCCAGAAGACACTATCATCTGGCCATATTTGACAAGTAAGTCGAAGATTTCGTCACATTTGGTGACGTCGAAGGTATAAGTTTTCTTAGGAAACCTATCACTCTTATATGGTTCGACTGGATTCTTCCCATTTGAAGGGGCTAAGACTTTGCAAGAATAAGGTGGTCCTTGCTTTAGTTCAGCAAGGTCAATCTCGCCTTCATCGAAATCCACCTGATCATCATACGTTTCAGGTTCGTCATCGCCTAGTTCGACATAAGCTATTCTATCTTTCCTATTGTTTTTGTTTGCTCTAGATTTCTCAGCCTTCAAACGTTCTACCTGTCGAACTCTATCCGCCAATTGGGCCATGTCTCTCAGGTATTGGGTATCCGATTTTTTCCTAATAGAGTAATCAAGGTCTCCAGCGGCCATTTCGACCAACTCATGCTCATACACTTGCACAAAACATTTTGCCTTAAGCAGACGAAACCTATTTAGGTAATCATCTACTGACTCAGTAAATTTTTGGTTGATGCTGGACAATCTTCGATTGTCCCATGTAGAATTGCTCATGGAACAATCTCTCAAAACGAGTCTAAATATCAATGGAATTCACTGGTAACATGGTGAACCATGTGAAGGCATTCCTTGTAATGGAACTTAGGAGATATTTTATCCTAAGACTCTCATTATTTGAAATTTCCCCGACCTTTATTAGGTATCTAACCACGTGTTCTACAATGGACCCACTAGTGTCCCTATAGAATTTAGTGAACTTAGGGACTTTCCATCTAACGGGTAATTCTAATTGCAGAACATACTTAGATAAAGGTGATGTGTAATTTGGCCCGTGGAGGCCAACATCTACCCCATTTTGCGCCACGATTCTTTCGACCATGGCCGCTAGATTATTATATGTTGTCATATTATCACGTCGAATTTGATGTACAAATTCGTCAACATTTTGGTTCCTATTTACAATCACTACCATTGGTTCTCTTTTCCCTTGGATTTGTTTCTCAACCCTTGGGACTTCGACCCTGGGTGGTTCTACTTCTATTCCCTAATTCACCATATTTGCTTGTGGTGCATTTCGTGGGACTTAGTTAATGGTAAGGTCATCCTCGATGGCTAACCCTTGATTATTATGATAATATAATTATAATATAAGGTCTATTACATCAGTGCATTTCTAAAAATATGTCAAAATTTACTGTCTAGGGTGAATACAGAAGTATATATCCGTATTTTGCTACAGAGATGCATCTTCGAAGTAAATTATGTCAAAATAAAAGCGTCTCAGTTATGAATGGATGAAGTGCACATAGGATGAATAAGGGGGTGCATCTCCAGACTAATTTATAACAAAAAAAAAGTGTGACTCATTTACATGTGTATTTAGTGTGAAATATGTGTGTTTGAAAATACACTTTTGAATTCGTATGGACATTTTCTGATTTCCATAGGATACTTCTCTACCACTTATGGTGGAGAAAATAACTCCCTTATATCAAATAATTTGAAATTTCTAAAATTATATCCAAGTCCAGACGAATTAGCAAGCCCCTACACATCACTCAAATTATGTTAAATAATATGAAATTAAAAATAATAGTTAATTTTAATTATTATATAGTTAATAAAACAATTCAGGAAAGAATGCCCCTCTTCTCCTAATAATAGGAAGTAACTTATCTTATAATCCATATTTAAATTGTAAATGTTGAATGCATCAATAAGAAATTATTCAAAAAATATCTCTTTCATAAGATCAATTCTTCCCGAATTGGAATAATTACAACTCATCTAACGCATCTAACTAATATCTACACTGAAGTTTCCTCTTTCATAAGATCGATTCTTTCATAAGATCAATTCTTTTTCGAACATTGATTTACGGTTAGGTTACTATCAAATTCGATTGGCTGAACAAGACATTGCTAAAATTGGTTTTCGGACTTAAATGTGTCATTAACCATGCCCATTTTCTGCTTATATGAGGGAATTATTTGTAATCATGAAAGCAGTTAAAAAATGACGTCAATATCTATTAGGAAATGCATTTCATATTTACATTGTTGATAAAAGCCTAAATAATTTAGTGACTCAAACTATTCAGACTCCTAAGCAACAAAAATGATTTACGAAGCTTATTGACTATAGTTTTGAGATCCATTCCAAATTTGGAAAGGAGAATGTTATGGTCGATGCCTTGTATTGTATGCCTAATGATTCCAATGCTGCCATTTATGCTTATGTAAGTTCCCTTTTTTCCATTGTTTACTCAAATCGACAATTCTATGCTACTAATCCTATTGGAAAACAATTAGTTTTAAAACATAAAAAATCAATCATGTAACAAATTTTTAATTATAGGTTTGATATTCTTTACTTTTAAGAGATAGTATTCTCAACATGTCAATATAACAAGTACAACAACTAAGCGTCTATTACAACTGCTTACCGCTTCGCAACGAGTTTGGAAAGATATCTCCGTGGGCTTTATGACCAATTTACCTCTATCTTCTAACAAAATAGTGATATGAGTTGTCCTTGATTGCCTTACAAAATATGCTCATTTTATATATTTTCTTACTCATTATACTAGCACGACACACCAAAAATAATTGTTAGTGGTTGAGACAAAGTGTTCTTAAGCGAATTTTGGAAGGAGTTGTTTTAAATTCTATGTACTACTTTGGAATTTAATTGATCTTGCCATCCTCGAACTATTGACTAAATTAAAGTCCTTAATCTCTACCTTTGGAACATACTTATCGTGTTTCGTTAGTGAAGAACCTCGCCAATGGACACATATTCTTTCCTTTGCTACATTTTGGTACAACATGTCTCACCATTATGCCAGTAGAATGACTCCATTTACAACTCTTTACAATAGTGATCCTCCAAATCTCAATTCCTATGTTGCAGGTGTCGCAATGCGAAAATTACCCGAAGCTACTAATGCTCGAAATAACTACAAAGTCGCTACCAAATTTTTATTTTTAAAGGAAAACATCGATAAAACCTTTAAAGAACAAAAACATGATTGTCGCAACCAGTTTATGAAAAGTTAATTTTGAATGCACAAGAATAAAAAGTTAATTTAATGAGTTGAGATTGATTTAAATTTATTGTGAAAGTTTATTCGTGGAAGGAAAATAATCGTTCAGACGAAGCATGAGCTAAGCCCTCGGTTATTCAAGCAAACAACTAAATATGCATTCACTCATTCCTTCTTATTTAATTAGAAATATATTAAGGAGAATTTAATTTGAAAAGAAATAAACTATTTTTGTATTTAAAAAAAATCATTTTCAATATTTTTTTAGTATTTCGTAATATTTATTGTTTTTTTTGTATTTTAAGTAATTTCAATGAATTGGATTAAAATTAAATAAATTATATAAAATAAATTGATTAAGTTAAATAAATTAAAACTAACTATACTAAATAAAATAGATAAAGTAAGTAAAATTCAGGGGGTGCAAAAGAATTTTAGGTTTTATGTATAAAACTTAAACGGGCCTAGGGCCGATAGAAAACTAAAAAGAAAATAAATACAAAAAGATGGAGAAAAGGGATATCCGTGGTCACGACTCCGACTCCGACGATGCGACTGCGAATGAAGATGACGCAATCGGTAAAGGTAAGAGCGGATTTCTAGAGGCAAGGGGGTTTCGCGCGATGATTTCTTATGGTCGTTTTGCTCGTGCGTAGGCGATAGGCAGTGAAGTAATTGGGGCACCATAACAAGTTACATCCATATGATATGTAGCAATAAAAACAACGATCAAGAAGAAAGAAAATTTCAAAAAAGTAAAAGAACAAGAGTTTTGGAATCCATTACACCATCTATACATTATAAGAGGATCCTAAAAACCACCTAGAAGCTTTGACTTATTTGGATGCAAACTTATAGCGAAAAACCAATAAATGACTGAAATAGATTTTTAAAAATCTAGCAAGATCTATAGACTTTCCTCGTAGCTATAAACCAATAGGTTGTAAATAAATTTTGAAAATTCCGATGAAACTATTGAGAAATATAAAGATTTTAGACAAAGAAATAATATAGATTTCTTCGATAAAACTATTGAGAAATATAAAGATTTTAGACAAAGAAATAATATAGATTTCTTTGATACCTTTTCAACCAATCTCAAGGATAATATCAATATGGTACTCAGGTTACTAATTGTTATTCATAATTTAGAGGTAAACCAAATCGGTGTCAAAACTCCTTTTTTGAATGTTAACTTGGAAAAAGAAATCTATTTAATGTTTTTGTTGTTCATGGATAAGAAAATAAAATCTATAAGCAAGACAAGTTTTTATAAGACCTTAAATAAGCTCCAAATCAATGTCCCGAAAAATTGTATAATAACTTTGATATAAAAGATATGAAAGAAATATTAAAATTATTAGACCAAAAATATATGTTTCTTTAAATCATGCTCACAATGTTAAAAATGTTTTAGAGAAATACAATTCTGTATTCATAATTTATGTTTCTTTTAGTTTTTAATATTTTAAAAATCATTTTTAATTTTTTATAATATTTTATGATAAATAGACCCTAAATTACCGAGTTCTCAAAAAAAAAAAACATAAATCAACACATAAATAAATTTTAAAAAATCAATCATTAAATCGTTAAATAACATTATTATTATTATTATTATTATTATTAAAAACATGTTGAGATTAAAAAAAAAAAGAACTTGAGTGCAAAATAAAAAGAAAACATCCGGCCTTTAGAAAAAACATGTGTCCAAGTCGAACCCCAAGGCCCATTAGATATTAGGGTTTCACGGTTTTATATTTAACCTAATTTTCCATCTCATTTCACCGTTTTTGTGTCTGCCTCACTCCGAACCTTCACTGTATCTGGATCGCTTGCTCCGTTGTAAGTTCTATCCATCTCTCTTTTGTTAACCATCATTTTGTTCATCTCATCGATGTTCCTGAATCATTCATGTGAAAATTATGAAACATTCTTGTGTTTAATTTAGGTCAGAAGTGAAAATGGTGGAGAAGACCGGCGCCGGCAGGAAGGAAGAGGTGGTTACCAGAGAGTACACCATTAACCTCCATAAACGCCTCCATGGATGGTAATTCTTCTGTAATTTTTAGGGTTTATGAGTACACTTTTTAGTACTTTTGCCCCCTTTATGATCCCTAAAATACCGTTTGCTTTGCATTTTAATGATCCCTAAGTTATGCTGTTTAACTGTATGAGATACTACATAAATTTCCACTATTGGTTTGGTTAATGTTTTCAATTAAATATTGCCATATAGCAAAATAATCTATTTTTGCAAGGTGTATGAACTCTGTAATTTTGTAAAATGTTTTCGCAGCATATATGTGTTTGAAAAAGTTATTAACGAACAGGGCGGTCACTTAAAACTCACAATTTTGGTTGCTACAGGGGTTGTGATACTGATTTTAATTGTTACTATGTGAATTAATCACAATTTGTTCTTTAACATGAAAATGGGTATTGGTATGACAGTTGCTGAAACTGTTTTGTTGCGACTGTGATCGCAGACCGATTATTAAAACTTCAGTTGAAATTGAGTTTACGTCCCCTGTTGCAATCCAATTAAGTGTATATCTCTTAACTTTGATGGATTATTTTACCTTTACACTTGTGTGAAATCACGTGTCCATGAAGAAATTTTAGGCTGCTGTCTGGTTTATATAGTTTGTTTGTTTGTTTTAACTTCATGAAATTCTAGTAGTTATTGATTCCCTTGTTATTGAAACCAGCACATTTAAGAAGAAAGCTCCTAAAGCCATCAAGGAGATAAGGAAGTTTGCCCAGAAAGCAATGGGAACCAATGATGTCCGTGTTGATGTCAAGTTGAACAAGGCTATATGGAGCCAGGGTATTAGAAGTGTCCCAAGAAGAATCAGGGTAAGAATTGCTCGCAAGAGAAATGATGACGAGGATGCTAAGGAAGAGCTCTACTCTCTTGTTACCGTTGTTGAAATCCCCAAGGAGGAGCTCAAGGGTTTGGGCACAAAGGTTATTGACGATGAAGATTGATGTGTTTTAGCTTTGTTATTGCAATTTTGAAGTTTAATTTTGTTCAGACATTGAGGATATGTTCTATGACAACATTAATTTACTTTCTCTGTTTTGTTTGCCTCTCTTAGAAAGATTAAACATCACAAATGCGAATCACACTCTTTTCTTTTCTGCACTTGGATTCACTGAGAAAATGAGTTTATTAGGATTTGTTACAAGATATAAACCTTTTGTCACAATTTTTTTTATTTAGTCGCCAAAGTAAATCATTTTCAGTAAAAGTGAGTTGGTGAATGTGACTTTTTTCCTACTTGCCCTATATTATACTTTCAATGTATATATATATATATTTTTGGGAAAATAATATTCAAGTACAATAAATTTTTTATAATACCATGTAAAATTTGTGAAACTGGGTTGGTTATATATCATTAGAAATCCCCATTCTTACAAATGTGATAGGATTTGGGGAGATAGTTGATAATCGTTAATTTTATGTACGCCTCGATTGGTGATATATAATAACAATTGAATAGAGTGGAATCTGATATGATACGATGATCAAGACAAACTTGAAAAATAAACAACGCATGAAACAGCGAAGAATGATTTTGTGTGGGTAACATTGTGGTATTTTAAGACGAACAAAGGTTACAGATTATCATTGAAGAATTCGTTCAAGTCTAAAGTATTTTGATTAGGTGGTTTAAAACTTCAATTTAACAAATTATCATTGAAGAATTCGTTCAAGTCTAAAGTATTTTGATTAGGTAGTTTTAAACTTCAATTTAATTATTGCACTTTTCAAAACTACGGTCCATTTATTTTGAACTCATGTTTTTTTTAAAATTTGTTTATGATTAGAGTTTGAATCCATTTTAATCATTTTTGAAGAATTTGCCATTATTTGTGTCTTGCTGGATTTTTATTAGGTAAATTGGCTACCATAGGACTTGCATATCTATCATTCAATAAAGATCCGCAGTATTGGAAAAACTATCACTGCTCTATGGATGATCATCCTATTGAAGAGGATTGGCTACTGATATATTTCTTTTTTCATTTGTTTCTCTTTTTTATTCTCCATGAGTTAACTACTTTTATTGCTACTACTCAAGAAAATTCAAGTTTATTTTTATTTTTATATTTGTTCTAATTCAGTTCACACTGCATTTATGATTCTTTTATCTATTGTTGATGAAGAATTAACCAACCAACAAATGGAAATAGTAACAACTAATTAGTTAGATGAGATATCATTTGTTCAAGTGATTGAAGAGTATTCATGAAATAATGTCTCAATTACTCAATAATGAGATAAAACAAAGTGAAAAGGTTTAGAGTGAATTCTAATATCTGAAATAATCAATTACAAGTAACAAAATCTAAATTCAAACAAATATTCATGAAAAACAATTGAAAAAAAAACTAATATTATAATTAAATGTTATTTTAAAAATTAAAATTATTCAATAGTAATATTTGTTAGTTTAATGAACACAGTATAAAGAAACCTCGTAAATTTATTACACTTTAATCGCATCTCCTATTTTCTCAATATTTTTACAAAAAAAAATCAATAATATTTTACTTAAAATAATCAATATTATTTTTCTAAAACAATCAATAATATTACTTACATGTGAATACAATTAGAAAGTTAAACTCTTAGTATCTAAAATGAACTCATTTCAAGAATAAAATTTGCGAAGGGAAAAAGTAGGCATGGGTTAAGGAGAAATAAAGAACCTAGAAAATGAAAAAGCTTGCAAGAAAGTTGCGGAAGAATTCAGAAGATGGCAAATTCTCTCTTCCGGTTCACGACGAAGATTCTCGCCCCCTCGACTCTCAAGGTCTTTTTCTTCTCCCTATCATCTATTTTCGATTGCATAAAACTTCAAATGAATTCAATTTTTTCTCTATTTTTCAATTGGTTCATGTTGTTATTCTACTTGATAATGATTTAGATTTTGATGTACAGAGCAGGAAGAGTTGGTTCGTTCTTTAGAAAAGACTCAAGCTCAGCAGAGTCGCTTTTGGAGGGTACATTTTACAAATTTCTCATGCAATACCACATTTTTCCTTTTACTCGTAAATTGATTGAAATCTATGGAGTGAATATGAAAATTGATATTTGAAATTGTAAATATAGGTCAAAATAGTCCCTAATTTATGTGAATTGGCAAATGGAGTACCCAACTATGTAGTACTGACGTTGTGTCGGTGTCCGAAACCGACACCGACATTTATGATCACATTTAATTTTTTTATTTATTTTCAAATTAATACCAAGATCGATGTCGTGTTTACGGTGTTGTGCTTGATAGATACCAACATAGAATTATAAAGTGTTGGCAAAATAGTCAGTTTTTAATGTTTTTATACTATTAGGTCTCAGGCCTAATGTTCATAAAGTGATCATTTTGAATGATAGTTTACAATAACAAAGATTTATTTGCTAATTCACAAAACTAAGGGACTATTTTGATAGGAGCGTACAAGTTCGAGTACCGATTTGTATATTCCTTCATCTATAAGATATTGAACTCGTGCTAACTTTGTTTTTTGTTATTTATTTATTTAATAGAATGTATTTGTGGCTCTAGTCATCTGTTACATCCTGTTTCTTTTGTACTCCATCTTCCACCAGGTTTCATCTCCATGGGAACTGGTATGCTTCAACTATTCTAGTTTCTGTTGTAACTATAAAATCTCTTTTCATGACAAAGAAACAATAATTCATGTGTAAAAATAAGTTGTTATGTAGTTATTTTGTGATCATGTTCCTCTAGAAGTGGCCACGTGTGGAAATGCTATGTATTCATACTCTTTTTTTCTTTCCAAATTTATAGCACCTTAGTCTTTACTCCTTTTACTCAATTTGTTGCTGCAATTCTTTGCTTTCTGATGAACAGCGGCATCATGCTTACTTCATGAAGGAGATGTACTCATGGATGATTATATGTGCAGGTTCATTTCTCTTTTCAGCCTCCTATTTTGTATAATGGCCTATTTCTTTGATTCTTATTGCATTGTCCTTTTGCTATATAATTTTGTATTTTAGACCCTTTACATTGAGTTTGCACCCCTCCAATTCTCTCTATGCTTGTACTAATTTGCAATTTACAATTGAGGGTGAAATATAATATGCTATTCACTTTTCAATTTTTGAGGACTATCGCTGTACACTTTCTTATATGTATGGTTTTTTATATCATGGCCCATTTCTTTGATTCTTATTGTATCGTCCTTTTAGTATGTAACTTTGGATTTTAAACTCTTTACTTTGAGTTTGTAACCCTCGACATCTTTCTATGCGTGTATTAATTTGCTATTTACAATTGATGGTGAAATGTGATATGCTATTCACTTTTCAAATTTTGAGGACTAGCACTGTACACTTTGTTAACTGTATAATTTCTACAGATTCGGTGGCTGTTTTAGCGTTCTCATTTGCCATCATAGGACTGCATCACGAGTCAATGCATCACAGGAGATGGATCTGGTACTCATGGTATATTAGCACTGTTCTGGCAGTTTTCTGGTTATACTACATGTCGAGGTAAAGTTCTTAGATAAGTTCCAACAAATACATTTTATATACGCCACATGGGGTCATCCTTGTTCTAGATGTTCTTACAGAATATGTTAGACAGATGCCATGGTATACACTTTTTTTGTGGATAATATAGTCTTAGTTCTAGATGTTCAACAAAAACTATGAATTCATATTTCCTATGCATGACTTGCACTTTAACTTTCTCTTCATGCTCACAAGTGACATATTGCATATAATATATCTTTTAAATTCTACTTTATGTTTTTAACATTGAATAGAAGTTATTTCTCATATATGACTTTAATCATTTTGATAAATATGTTTTCGCTTACATTACACCAATGTTGGAGTTTTTGAATGGATTTACACCATCTTGGCATGCAAATATTAACTTGGAGGTGAAATTTGAAGAACATATAAGACGACAAGCCTCATGTTTTAAGAAACATGTGTTCATATCATTATTAATGACGAGGAAATCAATGGGTATGTTAACCATAGGATCCAAGCGGGATGGATGGAACATTGAAATAAAATAATACTCGAGAAATTTTAACACTTTATATCATGTGTTGTTAGTATCTACAATACATTGCAATTCATATCTAGATTTCATATGAAACTAAGCTTAATTGATATGAATCCATAGTGTATCTATTTTGGATATAAATCTCATACTGAATCCTGATTCACCATGATAAATCTGGATTCATTCTAATGAATCACTACTAAAACTTGGTGCAGTCATCAACTTTTCTTTTGTAATTTCATTCATAACTTAAGTCTTCATTAATTTTGGGGTTTGTATATGGCATATCATCAACTTATAATGTTGCTATGTCACTTGTCTATGCTTAAAAATGTCATTTTTATAATTGATAATGTATCTTACAATTCATAAGATTCGATTCACAAATTGAAAAATAAGTTTTTTGTTTCAAGATTTGAATCTAAAAACCACGATTTATATGACCTGCAATGTTGTATGCAATTAAATATTGAATAAGAAAAAAGCTATCAAGAGGGTATGCTATGGTTGTTGCTGCAGAGAAGAGAATGTTATGGTGAATAAATGGTTGAAGGGACAAAAGTAGGAACGAAATCATTTGAGAAAAAGTTGAGATAGCTATCATTGTAGAGAAAATAGCTGAGGTCTTATTTTAGGTGGTTGGAGTTTGGCCATATGTGGACGAGACTCCTAGAGAACTGGTAAGAAGGGTTGACGAGACAAATGATATTCTGTTAGTTAGGCTTTGTTTGCGAGTTAGGAGTGGAGGGGAAGGAGGGAGGACTTCGGAAAAAGAAAATTTAAAGAAAATATAGAGAAAGTTTTTAACATTTTTTTTTGAAAGAATGATTTTGTATAGAATGATAAATAAAAGTTTATCGTTACCATATTTTTAATTTTTTTTTTAGAATATTATAACAACATAGATTATCAAAGTCCTCCAAAACACTCCAAACCCCAAACCCTTCTCTTACCAAAATCCCTTCATTTTTTTCATCCAATTCTTCCCTTTTTTTTTTCAAAACCCTCCCCTCTCTTCTCCTCTAAACTCCTAAACAAAGCCTAAAAGATAAAGGTAGATAGAAAAAATATTGGTCAAATTATCAAGATAGATTTAGTGTTAAGTGGTCTATCATCGAACTTAAATCATAGCAAGGAACATGTCTATAGGGTGAGGATTACCCCCACTTATAAACACAACGCATGTCATATTTTTAAGCAATGTGAGACTAAATTCACCCCTTCAGACCCAATACAATAAATATGTTGGAGGTTGCAATGAAGGCAAACCAAGTGCCGCAATTTAGGCGACTAGGGGCGGAAATTCCAACATTACTTAAAATTGATTTTTATTAACCGTCATTTATGTTTGAATACATTTATGCAAAAGTGAGTTAAATAATACATTTCAAAATGAAATTCACGTCTAATCTTAGTTTCAAGTACGATCAATTTTGGAGGTCATAGTCAATTCTACTTTTGATACTAAACACGGCAAAATCATTTCTAAAAAATGAAAAGTAGATGATAGAAGAATGCACAAATTCTTCTACAAAAAAATAGTGGTATAAAGGATAAAATAATAGTTTGCCATACTGTAGTGCTCTTTCAGCACACTCTTCAGTTGTGTTTTCTTCTGTCTGTACCTCCTATTTCAGGTGTTTTTTTTGTCATCTTTTACTGTGTAGGTTGGCAAAGTTCCGTTGGGATATCATATGGCTGCCACTTGGGCCTCTTAGGTAAGCCATAATTCGATTTCGCAGCCTGTTTTTGTTTGTTTTGTAAACAGTAACTAAATAGATGTATTCATTGTTCTGTTATTCTGCTTCAGTGCTTCTACTATCTGTCTCTACGTCGATCACTTACTAACCGAGTCATCCGAAGAAGTTAAAAAGCTTCATGGATATATGTATGCCTACAAAGCAAACTAGAATTGATACTGTGATTGTGGTGTTGATAGAAGCATTTTGGAGCAGAATGGCCACATAAACTAAAATGTATATTCCTTTTATTTATCACATGGAATGCCATTAGCCTGCATTAGCAAGGAACAGGGAAATAGAGAAATGACATGACATAAAATTTTTGGAGATAGAAAACCTTTGCAGTTTTATGTTTTGTAACTTTAGGATTGAGCAGTTTATGCCCGTTGATATAAAATGTATATTTTCTTACGTTAGTACAACTTGTATCAATTTGGTGTATTTTGATATAAAAAATTGAATGTTTGTATGCCACGTACCTTTTTTTTGTTTTGTTTTTGGCTTTTTTTTTTCTTTTTTGATTTTGAATTTTTTTCTTCTTTTTAAGTGTAGTGTATTCACTTTTGACATATAATCTTTTGTCATATTCAAAACAATAAAATTTTCTTTTTTGTGCTTCTTTCTAACTCTTTTCTTTTGTTCTTTCCTTCTTAAAGAACATTTCAAACTTCTTGACTAGAGAATAATCTTCATCACTAGAGGATTGAGATTCATTGTCTTGATTACTATCATAGTTTTTGTTTTTAGTCTTTAGGGAAATAGTTTTGGAGTTCTTTTCATTCTCTTTATGCATCTCTAATCTTTCAAATTTTATCTCATGTTCTTGTAATTTACCAAACAATGATGGAAAAAACATTTTAGAAAAACTTTTCTTTTTTAATATTTCAGTCACCCTTGGTTACCATGTCTTTGTTAAATATCTAAGAACCTTGAGATTCAATTCATCATTTGTAGAAGATTTTTCAAGAGTCAACAAGTGATTTGTTAAGCGAGTGAATCTCTTTTACAAATCAAGAATTGATTCACTAGATTGCATTCTAAATATTTCATATTTTTGTAATAAAGTGTTTAATTTAGATCTTTTTACCTCTATAAAGAATTCATCCATGTCTAGGGTATCTAGGGCTAGTTGAAGAATGTTCTTTGCCTTTTTTGTCAAATAACACTTTATTCTTGTCATCTTCATTCCAATAGTCTTTTACTTTTTCTTGTTCTACATTATTGATGAAGAACTTCTTTGGAACGTATGAACAGTTTTCAACAAAATTCCATATTTCTTCTCCCTGTGTTTCTAGATTTGTTTACATGCGAATTTTACAGAAGTTATAATATTCATCGAAGAAACGTGAAGATTTATTGTTACTGCCACCATCTCTTAAAACATGATTAGCGGAAGTCATCTTTCTGGATCGATGAACAAGTTATCTTAACCTGCTCTGATGCAAATAATAAGTATAAAGTGCAACCTAAGAGGGAAGTGAATTAGGTTTTAAGATTTTTTCTCATTTTTAGATGATATTATGGTTCCTATTATTTTTTCAGAAGATATGATAGTCAGAGAAATGATAAGGCGAGAAAAATAAAGTGCAGTAAATAATAAATGACACAAGGATGTATACGTCTATCTCATATTCCATCCATAAGAGATTTCACTATATTAGATCTTTGTACAAGTCTTACACCAAGACCTATCTTACAGTCTTCTAACATAAATACCAAACCTATGATGGAGTTTGAATCAAACCAATTCAAATGATCTTTCTCCACAAACAAAAAGAACACAATTTCTTATTTGCAAACACCTCTAGAAAGTATAACCACTTTCCTTACAGATAATGTTATCGCACACTTGGTGAACAAATACAAATTATGAATACAACTTTAAATAATTTTTCAACATGGCTTGAATTCTAAGATATAATAATTTTGATCTTCGCTTCCTCTTGAATACAATTCTTTGATCTTTCTTTATTGATAAACTTTCTATTTTATCAAAACTAAGTTAAGATAGATGAAGGGCATCCTCTTCACACACAATTCTTTGAGCAGCAAATCATTTATTTGGAATGGCTTTGTAAATCAAATTTAGGTGTTCAAACTGTAACTCTTGGACACAAAGTGCATACTCCGGATAATAGCATCTGAACAATCACATTTTTGCATATAAACTTTTACAACCCTTTCACTCATGATCACATACTATTTTCACTTAAACCCGCTAAAAAATTCTCCGAATCTTCAATAATTTCGTTTGGAAACACAATTCAATTGTATTTTGACATCATAAATACCATAACTGTCTAAAATTACATGTAATGTACATGTGGATAATTTATGATTATTGAATAATCTGGTTTGTTTATCTTTTTCATTATGAATGACATTCAAATACTTGGATATTTACTAGGTTTTGCGTGTTGGGGGAGTCTGGGAGAGTTGGAAGCACTAACAAGACTAATGCTCCAGGATCACAAGAGAGGGAGACGCCACATATCAACCAAAAATCTTAAGGTGTTAGATAAATGAGTCATCTCTCTCATAATTATCCAACATTTCAATCATTAATAGGCAATGTGAGACTTTAACCATCCACACTTACGCCCAACATTGCGGTCTACATAATCATGGATTGAGTCGTAAGTTAGTTGGTCATGTGATTACCATTCGTTTAGATTTTTAAGAGAAAAACTTATTTATGAGATGACAATGAACTTGGTTCATCCTAAAAAACAATCACAAATTTAAAATGAAAAATGTCCAAAAGTATCTTAAATATTAAGTAAGTTTATAATGTCTGAGAATGAAATAACAAGGTGATTAGGGATCACAAAACTGAAATACAACATTTGTTTAAACTATTGGATAAACATAAATATATATATATATATATATATATATATATATATATATATATATATATATATATATATATATATATATATATATATATATATATATATATATATATATCAAAAGTGTGTGAGGATGAAAAGTCTGTTCGAGATATATTTTCGGTGCATCTTGAATCCATCAAGTTGTTTAACATATCTCCTAGTGTATTAATAATTGATGCAGCATATAAGATCAACAATACAAACTTCCTCTTCTTGAAATTGTTGATGTTATTTCTATAGACATGACTTATTTTGTTGGCTTTTCTTATTTGAAATGTGAAAAAGATGATAATGTTACACATGCCTTATAAATGTAACACAATATGTTGAAAGACAATAAAATAAACTTGAACATAAGTCACATTTTGTCCACAAATATGATTGTGCCAACAAAAAACAAAAAATATGTCTTCAATGCATATTGTCTATGATAAACGACATGTGCATCATCACTAGCATGATTAACAAAGACAATAAAATGGTCTTCATAGTTTTCCTTTATAAATGAAAACTTGGCATGTGCTTTTTGGTATCTACAATCTTCATTTGGGCCTTACCCGATTTAACTGTCTCACCATAAGTTCTAATGCATTTACTCTTTGAATTGGATTGTGATCAAACAATATGCATGTGATTGGAATATAGAGGATGCATCATCCATAGTGATACTTATCTCACCAATTGAAAAATGAAATGAAGATGTCTCAGAGTGCCATGTATCAACAAAGGTCGACAAAAGATAACTCTCAATGTAACCATATCTTATCCTACAAAAGCCATTCGACCAAGATGCTTCTAATACTTCTTAAAACCATGGTTCATCTGTCTGCAGTAGATTTGGTATCTTTCTACCATGGTTAATACACTATTTGGTATCTTTCTACCATGGTTAATACACTTTAATGTCTCACGAAAGTGCAAATATTAATACATCAATGTAGGATAGTTCAATTAGTATAACTATCATAAAACAAATGTTTAAAAACATACATAAATATTTGATCTACCTCTCATTCCCACATGTGAGCAACGACATGGATTGCATATAAAAGGAGTAATTACATATTCTTTAGGCCTCAAGGAAAACCTTGAGGTGAGGAAATAGCAGGTGCAAACATGAGGAGGTCCGATGAGAGCATGTATTTCAGGAACATGTATGACATGAGCATGCACGACAATAACATGTGCATCAACATGAGACTAAGATCTATGACCATGGGACGACGAACCATTAACATTATTAGATGATCATACAACTACACGAGAAGATTTAGATTTCTCCTTGAATATTAAAGCATGTATAGATATTCGACCATGCATGTATTGCAGTTGTTTGTCATCCATTTTTCTATAACCAAAACATCAACGAACAACATCAGTAGCCAATTAAACAAAATCAAAACACTAATCTACTAAAATCTCGAACATATGTGATAAAGTAATCATGTATGATATCCGGATAGCACCATCCGAATGAGTCCTAATAGGACGTGTTCACACTAGTGGTAGCTAAACATGCCTGAAACCTTAGTCTACTAAAATAAAAATAGTGAAAAATATGAAATAAATGATATCAAGGAAACAATAGATATGATATCAAACAAGAAATAATTGTGATATCAAACATAAAAATAAAATGAATTTATTATGCTCATCGGAAACAATGAGATATCAAGCAGTGAATATTACCAAATATTCTTCAAATGTCACACCCCTGATAGGAGGAATGTTCGAAATTGATGATTAACTTTAATTTTAATTTGAATGAACCGTAGTTTCAACACAAATTTACTAAATGGAGAGGAAACATAATTTCATAAAAAAAACTATATAGCGGGCCATAAGCTATACTCACGCTTAAAAGCTTAACCGACTCCTAAAATCAAGAAGGTTTCCTCTTAAACCTTTATCAATCAATCAATCTTTCACTCTCTTTACTCCAAACCCTAAATTATCAACCAGATTTCTTTCTCTCTGCACTCAATCGTTCCTCTTTTCACATTCTGATCTTCAATTTTCAGAGCCACAACCTCTTCTAATAATCCACCATGTTTACCCGAATTTTTGGAAAACATAAAAAACAACCAACTACTGTAACCACTGTAAACAAGTTAAATCAGGTAACATTGCATCCATTTCTCTCTTCATACCGTTTTTCAATCTTCATACTCATTCGCTTTTTGTTTCTTGGATCGTGTAGACGCTTGATATGCTAGAGAAAAAGGAGAATGTTCTCGTTAAAAAGGCTGCAGCAGAAGTTGAAAAAGCCAAAGAATTCACTACAGCAAAGAATAAAAGGGGTATGTCACAACAGCGCGGGTTGCGTTTTACTTTAGTGATTTCGGTCGGTATAAGTGTCGCGACACTGCATGCGGCCCGCTTTGTGAATTAATCACAATTTATTCATTAATATAAAAACGGTAATATCGGTATCGGCATTTGCTGAAACTGTTTTGTCGCGGCCATTTTCGTGGTTACAGACCGTTTTTAGAACAATACTCTTGAAGCTGGTTCGCGGATCAATGATATATTGACATATTATGACGTTTTTTTTTTGAATTTTTGGTTCTTGTAGCGGCGATACAATGTTTGAAGAGGAAGAGGCTATATGAACAACAAATAGAGCAGCTTGGAAATTTTCAATTGCGAATTCATGATCAGGTGCGGAAATGCAACCAGTGTTACCAAATATAGCGCATGGCAGAGCTGTGGTGGATATCAGTGGCGGTTTTGGGCTCGACGCAATGGTATATATAGGTAGATATTGTGTGTTTTTTCACCATAATCTGCTGTTACGGCGTCTCCAAGCCGCCATCTGCCACCGGCAACACTTAATGCAAGTTTCTATGTAGTAGTTGCAACTATTGTTTTCAAAACCAAACTAGTTAGTTGACCCTTAAAAAGTAAGGCTTAGGATATGTTTCGATAATGGAGAATGAAATGAAGTAGAATAAGATAAAATTAAGTGGAATGGAATGAAATAACTTACCCCACTTAGCGGGATAAGGCTTGATTGTTGTTGTTGGAATGAAATTAGTTCATGCAATCCCATTGTTTGAATATTTAATTGATAGGTAGAATGGTGAAAACAATTGTTTTATACCAATTTAATTGCTGTTGTTTGAATATTATACCAAGAATGTTTTATTGTTTAAATATTTTATTGATAGATAGAAGGTTGAACGGAATTTTCTGTCACCAATTACACCATGAGCATTCCTCTTCTCTATATAGAAATACATGCTAGTATACTTAAATTGTGATTTAGCACATCAATAGGAATTAGAATAGAAGTGTTACAAGTGTGTTGTTCAGCGCAGTGTTATCAAATAGCGGCGCCATGGCTGCTATGGCGGGTTTTTCCGCCATAATTCACTATAACGGCGCCACAAAGTGGCCGATATGGCAGGATTTTGGTTCTCCGCCATGGACCACTATCCGTTGACAATACTAGTTCAACATGAGATGGACATCACAAGTTTGTGAGAAGAAAGGAAAATAAATGTCGTGCACTTGCAACTAAATGCCATTTAGCTGTTCTGAATTATATTTGCATGATTCTCCAATATGCACTAGTTTCATATTAGTCGAATAAATAAGTGAAACTCGTCATCATTTAGTGTTTTATAAATACTTATTTGTCTCACATTAGTAAAATTTAAAGAGAACCTAGTTGTTATATATTGGAAACCAAATAACCATTGTCAAACAATTTTTAGAAAAATTACAAAAGATGCACCAGTTCAATCATTCGTTGACTTGTTCATGAGTCTTGATCAGTTCATCCATTATTTTACCTGTTTTCAAGGGTTGATTTAACCCGCTAAAAGCAACATGATTCTTTTTTTTTTTAATATCGTTTTAATTTTATGCTTGAATATGTGTTGCAGATGATAATGTTGGAAGGAGCCAAGGCAACTACAGAAACAATTGATGCTTTGAGAACTGGAGCATCTGCTATGAAGGCAGTGCAAAAAGGAATGTACGTAGCAGTAGCAGCAGTACTTATCAATTTTCTGTTCTTTCATTGTTGATATACTCTTCTATGTTTTTACTACCTTTTCAAAACCTGAGAAGTACTGTATATTGTGATATGGAAAATTCTCTTCATGCATTTAGCTGATACTATTTCATGCTGTTGCTCTGAATCGATTGCTAGTTGTTACATTGTTGAGTTGCAATTTTTTTCCAGTAATATAAATGACGTTGACAAAACCATGGATGAGATAAATGAACAAACAGAGAACATGAAACAGATTCAGGAAATATTGTCAGCTCCAATTGGTGCAGCTGCGGACTTTGACGAGGTCATCTTCTCAACTGTTATTTTGGTTATTTACTCTATGCTGAAGATGAATTTTTATTTTTTATTGCATCAATATTTTTATTATTTCAGATTGAATCATTATTCAACATTGACATACCGAGGCAACATACTGAATTTATTTCCATTTCAGGATGAACTGGAAGCAGAACTTGAAGAGCTAGAGGGTGCTGAGTTGGAAGAACAGCTTCTTCAGCCTGCAACTACAGCTCCAGCAGCACATGTACATGTCCCAGCTGGGCGGCAACCTACACAGCCGGCGCATGCTAAGCCCACTCCGGAGGAGGATGAATTGGCAGCTTTGCAGGCCGAGATGACACTATGAGCAGGTTTCATTTCTCGCCCGCCACACTATTTATTCAATGAATGCCTTAACCTGTGTTGGCTGCATTAGAAAGGGAGGAATCGGGGAAGGGGAAGAAAAGCAAGAGAGCCAGAGATACTTCATTTTGCTATTCTGTTTTGATTTGTTTCATTGACTGAAAGTCGGTTACAAGAACTCACCAAGTGAGTTTATATAGTGTAACTAACATGTGCCGACTCAGCACAATTAGTTGCAGTCTAGATTTAAGACAATTACTATCTAATTTTATACAGTTCTTAACAATTTTGCTATTGTGTTTGATTAAAACCAGAACTTTGCAAGCATTGATGTGCATAGTAGGCAAACTCTAAAAAGATTTGTTGACATGGAGAATTCTGCCCAACCTCACAACTTATATTTAGTGAAATTATTGAGCATACATGATGTGTATATATATGTGATAAAAATTGAACCACCCTTCAAAAAGTTCTTACACGTTTTTAACAAAGTTGAAAACAGTGCATTACACTTTTGCCATTGTGAAATATACTAGTTAATGTAGATTATAATTTTTTTTAAAATTTTTATACAATTAAAAAATTAAATTAACTGGTATATTCATTAATATTAGAAAGGAAATTGATTCTCTCTCTGAGTTATCTGCATTTTGTCAATTGCAACCACTAAATTTAAATCAATGTGATTGTTGCAGATATATATTAGATGGAAATATAATATATAACATAGTTACATTGCTCCTACCTTATTTATATATGAAAAAATAATTTTATATATATATATATATATATATATATATATATATATATATATATATATATATATATATATATATATATATATATTAATTATCAGCCTTAACTTTTTCTTTCTTAAGGATAAACACTCCTTTTCTAAACTAATATCACAATTTTTTTTCTTCTCCCGTCTTGTCTATTTTATCTCTTCCCTCTGTTTCCTCCCTACTTGTAGGATCTCAAATTTTGAACGCGATATTGAAGTCATCGACATGAAAGCTCATCACTTCAATTCAAGGCCGGCCCTGTGCGCTTTGTAATTGCAGCATGTGCTGGCCCCAAGTATTAGAGGGCTTCAAATTTTGAAATTTTGAAATTTTTTTCATAAATATTAATAAAAATAAATAAAATATTATTAAAAAAATAATACATACAAAAGTCGAGATTTATCAAAACTCAAAATAATTATAATTTAATTTATTTTTAATTAATAAATAATTATATTTTTGATATATTTTTTTAATTATTATAATTGTATTTTAAAAAGATATTTAGCCCATTTTTATAATTATAACGGAGCTTCCGATATGATTGGATCGATCCTGCTTCAATTCCTGACCTTCTTTAATTAATAAATAATTATATTTTTGATATATTTTTTTAATTATTATAATTGTATTTTAAAAAGATATTTAGCCCATTTTTATAATTATAACGGAGCTTCCGATATGATTGGACCGATCCTGCTTCAATTCCTGACCTTCCGATATGATTGGACCGATCCTGCTTCAATATGGGTTTTATATATTTTTTTCAATTTAGTTGTGCAAATTATCTTTTAGTCTTTTTCCTCTTTTGTAATTTTTTTCATGTTTTTTTTTTGCAGAAGTATGTGCACAATTTCTTTTATAAGTTTAGTTTCTTTAGTTAAATTTTTAAATTTTTTCTAAGTTAGAATGAAAACACCAATCATCAAAAGTGACATGAAAAGAAGAAAAGTGACATGAGAAGAAGGAGAAGAAAAGTTGCTATACATGAGGTGTGTCATTTCCCCTTTTCTTAAAGGGCATTGTTCTCTATCTATTTGTGTTTCTCAATCTCATTTTCTAAAACTTTCTTTAATTGGATATGTTGTGGTTTTAGTGGAAGAAAATCATCTTCAATGAACTCATTCTTATTTGGTCTATGTTTTTCATTGTTAGGTATTTTATACCCACCAGCAGAAACTATTTCAAATTTTAAATGTTAGGGATAATCCTTTCAATGTAGAATAGACATGGCAAATAAATTAGACTCTCACCGGATCCGGCTGCTTCTCCTTGAATTTAACGGAAAAATCGATTTAATCGGGGGTGAGGTTAGAGAAAACTCGATTTTTAATTACGGGAACGATGACGGGAGATGCTAGTATCTTACTCATCCTACCTATGTTTCGACCAATATTTTTTTTATAATAATTTTATTATCCATTCATTTCTTTTTAATCTTAAGATAGTAAATTTATTAGATTTTAAAATATATATATATATATATATATATATATATATATATATATATATATATATATATATATATATATATATATATATATATATATATATATATATATATATATATAGATTAAATAAAAACAATCAAGTATTATGATAATCGTTAAATTCTGTTAAAAAAAAAACGTTAAGTTCTAGTGACGTAAATGTATAACAAGATTTGAGATTCAAATGTGACTTAACATTTGTACTGTAAAGTAGGGTTTTCACTTAAGTTGTTCTTAGATTAACGTTGTTCAATTTCCTCACCAATAACATGTTCTTCATCTTTCTCAAAATTAATCAATCCTTCATTTTTTTTCTGCATCATTTTCATATTTATTCAGTTTTTGTTCTTCGTTTATCTCAATGCCAAAAAATGCAAGCAGTGCTTCAATACAAACAACAAAAGCTTTGCGACATTTGGATCTGCAATTCGTAAAAACAAGATGAGGGAATGCTTTTGTGAAGATGAATGTGTTCTTCATACTGTAAATGATATGAATAATGTTAATTTTGGGAAAAACTTCTAGGGTTGTAAGAATTATGGATATCATATGAAAAATGGTTGTAATTTTTTCAAGTGATTAGGTGATGAAATTGTTGATGAAAGGGATTTGAAGATTAAAAGTGTCATACCCTAATTTTATCCTAGATCAATAAATTGATTTATTCATCTGGTCGTTTGCATCTTTGCATCATGCATTCATTTCTAATCAATTACTTATCTCATCTATGTCTTAATCTCATTACATATTTACATTGACTTAAAGACTCAAGACATCTAGTTTGAAGTTTTAAGATAATATAGAACATTTGAAATTCATCACCTCAACTTTCATTCCATTTCATCACACTTTCATGCCATATTACATGATTATTCACACATATTTCCCATATCATGACTTCATTCTAGTCATTCTCGTCATGTCATTACATACCATAGCATTTTAATTCATGCACATTGATCACTCATTCAATCCACATCCAAATGTCATTCATGTTTTGTTTTAATTACAAGGTAATTTGAATTTGCAAAGGTACTTAAAATCCATTTCAAATGTTCATTAATTTTGAATATCAAGTACATTATTTTAGTTGATACAAAGGTATAAGGCAACATGTTCAAATTACAATTACAAGGATCGTACAAAGGTTTACAAGTCAAAAATATAAAGTGCAAAGGTACTACTAAGGATTTTTGCACTTGATATTCAAATGTGCAAGTCTTCAAAGCTCGATCAAACTTTTATCCTCGAGTTCGAACACAAGTCGTACAATTTATTTTAGTTCGGTTGTTCGTCTTCCTCCTAAAAACAATAACACCTAATAAATTTTTATTTTCTGCTATAGCGCGAGCAAATTTCTTTTTATTTTCAAACAACGAACCTTTTTCCGTCTCAACACGATCAAATTTTTTATTTAAAATCAACCATTGTACAAAAATTTTCTACCAAAAACTACGTACCTTTGAATTTTCCATCGCACATGAGGATACATATGAGAAAGATTTGCATCTTGTCAAACACCCTAATAAAAAACTTTTTTTATTCATTTCCTTTTTTATAATTATTTCTCTTAGCTTGTCCAAATCCGCAACCAAAAAATTGAGAATATTTCTCTTAATCTGGTAATAGCTTCAAGGAAATTAAGACATTACTTCATAGCCTATTCAATAGTGGTTTGTACTGACCAACCTTTAAAACAAGTACTCTTTAGGTCAGACTTGGCAGAGTCGATGATGAAGTGGTCTATCAAGATTTTAGAGTTTTATATATCTTTGGAGTCCGAAAGGACCCTTAAAGCCAAGGTCTTTGTTAATTTAATTGTAGAATTATCTTCAGTCACATCTTAATCATGTGTAAAGTGGACCGCCTTCATAGACGGGTCTTCCAATAACAAAAGAAGTGGAGTCACTTTGATAACATGATTGATACGATTTTGACGAAGAGGTGAAAGATTGATGATTGTGGCATAATAAGGTTGTCATCAAAGAAGAAGAATAAAAAATATGAGTCGAAGAATAAGATAAATGCTTGAAAATGATAGAAGAAGATGACGGATACTTGGAGAAATAATTAAATATGAGTTTTAGCATTGGGATATCAGGTTTTTATTTATTTATTATATTATAAATAATGACATATAATTCATTAATTCAGATGGATTCTTCTACATCATTAGAATCTTTGAAATGTCATTGAAACTCTACATGTCGTCACTTTTTAAAATCATAATGGGTAAGGAAACTTGAAGTGTTTATAAAAATAAATTGGAGGGACTGATTTTATTAATCCCTCCATCTCATAAAAAATGTCATATTTGAACAATTCATGGTTCTTAAGAAAATGATTGGATATGTTAGTTTTGGTGATACAACTAATATGATTTACTAAAATATCTCTATTAGTTGTAGTTAAAAAAGTGGTTGGATAAAGTGAAAGTTAATAAATAGGGGTATGATAGTGAAAAAATAATAATAAATGTTGCATTGATATTCTAAAAGAACAATTATTTTGAGACATACAAAAATTGTAAATGAGACATTTTTTATGAGACTGGGAGAGTAATTGACTAAAATGATGGAACAAATTTGTAAATTAACCTTCTTTTACTTTTTCAATTTGTCTGGTGGTCAACACACCTAATAGATTTATAAATATATATATATATATATATATATATATATATATATATATATATATATATATATATATATAACGAGGAATCCACTCAACCATAAAATGTGTCTAAAATAAAAACAAACAAGATTACAAAAGTAAAACAACAGACAAAATTAGAGGATTTCTAAATGCATCATATATGTTACTTACACACCATGCGAAAATACTAAAATATCTTTCATATTTTAGAGATGCATCTCCGGACGCACCAAATTTTGATTAAACGTTAAAATATTTCGGAGATGCATCTCCGTAACAATTTAAAACGTATATCATGCATCACACTCAGAAGCCATTTTACAATTTTATTGTATCGGAGATGCATCTCCTTTTATTTTACGGAGATGTATCTCTGTAACGTATCAGAACATGACTCTTCATATTATGTTTTGTTTACGTGTATTCACATGAATATTTAAATCATACAAAAAATGACGTACATAAGTCCGGGTGCTTCAAAAATAGCATATATAAATAAAAGACTCACACATATAAAAAAAAGTCTAGAACAACGATATATAGTAGCAAGATGTCAAAATAAAATACAATTTATAGTACTAGTACTATATACTAATGCATTGTGTATGTCTGACTACATCGCTCATGCCTCTTCTAGCTCCTCTGTGTCCTCGGCCATCGTCATCTGGTGTTGTCTCTAGTACATCATCCAATTTGCCTCCGTCATGATCGCATCTAGGATCTGTCTCAGATTAGACCTATCAGGTAAGATACCACTGTCAATGTCTGCATGTGCAATCTCCATAATATGAAAGCATCTAGGAAAGACATCCTGAGCATGATCTAATTGTGCATGCTCCACCTCTAGTATCTCCTGATGAGCTGGCCTCGACAGATCTCCTAGAGCAGCATGCACCAAGTACAAATGTGACGCCCTGAAGAACCATCTGATATACCTTTCGACGTAGCTTTAGTCGCTCATGGTTATGATACTTCGTGCCTCCTTCGATATCAGATGACTCTCATAATCATCAAACATGTCATATCTCTCTCTATGTGTCAAAGCAGAAGGAGCATAAATAACAGGATGTCTGGGAATGGTCTGATTATAGTCAAACTACCACATGATGCGCTCGGGCAAATGATGAGCAGTGAGACGCGATCCGCAAGCCAACCATCTAGAGTATAACATTATCTCGTCAAAATTGGTCGCATCTCACGGTGATCGACATAGCTGTTGAAATGCATGTCCTCGGAAAACAAGCGGTCAAGATACACTCTAAACGGAGCAGACGCCTGGTTCCCTATAAACGGGGAAAATGCAATGGCATGCAGTATATCCGCAAAGAAAGACAATACACCCACCCAACCAAAGATGCGTGGGAAGTGCTGGAGGATCCAAGCCGAAATGATAAGTTTGGAACACACGAATTATTAGTAATGGCTTTGCAAAGATGAAATAATGACACAGAAACATTAAAAGATTAATCATTATTACTGTTAGTAAAGTGATGATCCATGTGACATGCTTCGTCTTCCACATACAACCCTCTCTCAACTTCAAGCGGATCACACTCTTGAAAAAAATAAAAATCAATGTCATGCATTTCTCAATTAAAATTAACGTAAATAAAAAAGAATGAATCCAACTAATGTTACCTCTTCGTCCCAGATATGTCTGGCTGTATGGTCCGGGTACATAGGTAGTAACAAAAGTCTACACGACCTCCTCCAAATGCCTCTGACTCAGCATTCATAGCAGCCTCACCCTCCGGATGTGACACTGGATCAGCAACATCAACAATAGTAGGTGGCACACACTCAGAAGCATCTACAATAGGAGGTGGCACTGGTGAATCGGGTACCTCAGGCGTATGTATAGGGGAAACATGGCACCTACGGGAGGATGGAGAGAGTGATGTGTCAATAGGAGAATCATGTCTCCTACGGGAAGAAGAAGATGGAGAAATATGAGGAGAAGCATGATCCCCATAAGTAGATGGCTTTGCATGTCCATAGGGACCAGTAGCCTTTGAAACCTGTTGAGTCTTCTTCTGCCGCACTGATGCGTGTTGTGCAACTCTCTCGTGCCTCAGCCTATTGTGTCTATCAATCATTATGCATGTAAGGTAAAGTGAAGCAGGCAATTAGTGCATGCAAACAACACCACAAGCAAGAAAATTAAAAAATATATATTGAGAAACTTCCGGAGATGCATCTCCGGAATCGGGAAAACTAAAACATTGAAATTTTTTGGAGATGCAACTCTGGAACTTTTCGCAACTTAGCAGTTGCGTTTATGGCGGAAATGTACCCATGGAACCCCAAAAGAATGCTTTAATCATCCATTTCAACCAACAAACGTGTAATACACTATATCTAAACTATCATACATGCAATTTCTACTCATTTTTAACCTTAATCATCAATTTCTACTTATTTATACAAAAATTTAAGAACTTATCAAAATCTTACAAATTTCAACTTTCCTTCAGGGTTGGATGATGTTTTTGATGTTGATTGAAGTTTCCTTGAGCTTTGTTGATTGATTTTTGAGTTGGTGATGAGAACAAATTTGAGAGGTTTTGAATTGGTTTTGAGCAAAATGAGAAATGAGGAAGGAGAAGGGTCTGGCGCGATTTAGCCTCCAAAATATTTCGGGGATGCATCTCCAAAACATTTTAAACGTTAACTGATCATTGGGTGTGTTTAGAGATGCATCTATGAAATCGAAAGGAATTTATGTATTCTCGCGCGGTGGCTAAGAAACATAAAGAGTGCATTAAGAAACTTCCCAAAACTATATGATAGAATGTTCAATCTTAACGTAAGGGTTGGACCACTAAAAACTTTTATAACAAAAACAACTTCAACCTTTTTGCATTTTAATCAGAAAAAAAACTTTTGATTTTATATCTAACAACTCCAAAAAAGGTGTTTCTTTAATGTCAAAAGTCCATACATTTCTCTCATTCTGGCAAGTCACTAGATTCTTTAATGATCTTATTGTTAGGTTAAACACTCCAATGAGCAAACCAAAAATACTTTTAACCCTCCATTAAAAAATTAATAAGGAATCCCGCTTAATTCCCTATCCAAACACACTTTGTTCTAACTGATCAATGGATCTTACGAACAATATCTTAACCCTCCATTAAAATTAATAAGGCATAAGAGATGATATTTGTAAAATGCTCGATGAAGAAAACAAGATAAATTGATTGAAACAACAATACAAATTTGTTAAGAACAAGATGATCACCCACTGACGGATTTGAACTCACATCTCACCAATTACTAACCAAAGACCTTTACCATCCAAACCACTACATTCTTAATTCAATTACCACAAAATATATATATAATCAGGTAAACCCATAGTAAGAATCACCAACTCCAATCCCAAGAAACACAGTCTGCATTATATTTAATGAGCATTATACTTGAATAAATTACACCATATAAACAGCTGCAACCATGTATAAATCCTATTTTTTCCTGTCAATTTTTTTATATGAAGTCCACTCATTAGGGTTTTTTTACCGAGATAACCCAGTTTTTCAAAAAAAATCCCAAAATACCTCAGGTTTCAGAAAAATTCCCAAAGTACCCCACTTTTAGGAGGAGGCGTCAATTGAATTTGCGACTCCTCTTAAAAATTAAATGGAGGCGCCAATTGGATTGGCTAGGGCAGGTGCCCTAGCCAATCCAATTGGCGCCTATGTGTAAGGTTTAAGAGGAGGCGCCAATTCAATTGGCGACTCCCTTAAAAAAGCCTCAAATGACAAAACCTCCAACATGAAAGTTGTATATCTTTTCAAGACAATGAATTTGGACAGAAATTTTGTATCATTTGGATTTTTTATGAGAAAGTTATGGGCAGTTGAAGTTGGACTTCTGATTTTTTCAACTGTTATCTGACCTATAATGTTTTGTATTATCACATGTGTTTCTTTTAGAATTATGAAATTTTGTCCAACATAACAATTGAAGTAGACATCTCAAATTTTCCAATGCACTTGGTCCCACCTCAAAATAATTAAAAATGAGTGAGTTAGGTCCTTGCAAAGTTGACCCAAAATTAGGGTTTCTGTCAAAATGACCTATAATGTTTTGAAATGAATGATGAGCTTCCAAGTTTCAAATGGATTTTTGATGAACATGAAAGTTGTTCATATGGAGACTCTTCTTAAAACTTGAATGGAGGCGCCAATTGGATTGGCTAGCGCATGTGATCAACCTGTATCTCGGTCTCCTCTTCTTCTTCATCAACAACGTCGACTTCTACTTCTGCTTCTGGGTTGAGTTCATCTGACCATTGTGCATCATCTGCATCATCTTCACCAGCTTCATCCTGATCGGTTAGTTGAGACTGTTTAGATGGTATACATGGTTGTAGAGTAATGTACAACTCGATACAATTGTTGCCTGAATGTTCATGACTAACAAACATGTATTCAACATCTTCATCGTCTCGTACCTTAAGGGGGAAAAACTTGCATTGACCATTCTCAAAAAATATTGGATTTTGATATGTGATCATTGACACAATACCCGATCCTATAAAGGATTGTATTCTTTTTTTCAAATGCAAAAAGGTTGCATTTCTCTTGATCGTGATTCTAATGGTATCAGTGTTTCGAAAACAAAAACCATGAAGCTCAGACTCAAAAGTTTCACCGTTGCAGTGAACGTTGACACTGTATAATGATGAAGATGACATTGTGGAGATGAAAACTATTTTCCTACTGCAGATGAATGTGAGTTATATCAAGTGGAGACACCATGCATTCAGACCTCGAAACCAAGCATTCAGACCTAGCCTTGCATGCATGTCCCTATGGAGGCGCCAATTTGAATGGCGATCCCTCTTTAGGATTGTACATGGTCGCCAATTCATATGGAGACACCATGCAAACACAAATTTTCATGCTCTCATCCATTTGCCTATAAATACATCCACTCCTTCAACACTTCTTCCACACCAACACTCTCACTACTTCCTCTACAATACTTCTTTTACAATTTCGTCTTCAACAACATCTTCTAGTTTCATCTACACCAACTCCCCAACAATATGTCTTTACTCACAATGGGCGAAGCACACAGAGGAACAGTTGCAAACATCGCAACATATGTAAGTTTTTTCTTTTGTTAACTTTTTATCTTTCATCTTCACCAACCCCATTTTATTTTGACATACCAACTTAGTCAAGTGTTATATTATTTCTATTATAGGATGTATCAAGATTTCGAACTCGAGTCCACGAATTTGTCCAAATGGACCCGATGATTCAACCTTATGTTGAACTCGCCGGTTTTGGTCATATTAGCAAGATTATGTCTTGGTCTATAGATAACAAGTTCATTCTAGCCTTATTCGAAAGATGGAGGCCAGAGACACACACATTTTGGTTTCCAACCGGTGAGTGTACCGTGACGTTAGAAGACGTCTACATGCTTTTAGGACTACGAATTGAAGGCAAAGTTGTTAATGGTAAGACCAACTATGCAAATTCAATTTGCATGGAGCTTTTAGACACTGATTTGTTAGATGATAATGCTAGAGGTCAAGGTATACTACTGTCACGCCTAAAGTCATATTATAATAGTTTATATTTAGATGAGCATTCTACCGAAGATGCTTGAATAATAAAAACTAGGTGTTACATTTAAGTTTTAAGAAGAGTCGCCATATGAACAACTTTCATGTTCATCAAAAATACATTTGAAACTTGGAAGCTCATCATTCATTTCAAAATATTATAGGTCATTTTGACAGAAACCCTAATTTTGGGTCAACTTCGCAAGAACCTAACTCACTCATTTTTAATTATTTTGAGGTTGGACCAAGTGAATTGGAAAATTTGAGATGTCTAATTCAATTGTTATGTTGGACAAAATTTCATAATTCTAAAAGAAATACATGTGATAATACAAAATATTATAGGTCAGATAACAGTTGAAAAAATCAGAAGTCCAACTTCAACTACCCATAAATTTCTCATAAAAAATCCAAATGATGCAAAATGTATGTCCAAATTCATTGTCTTGAAAAAATCTACAACTTTCATGTTGGAGGTTTTATCATTTGAGGCTTTTTTAAGGGAGTCGCCAATTGAATTGGTGCCTCCTCTTAAATCTTACACATAGGCGCCAATTGGATTGGCTAGGGCACCTGCCCTAGCCAATCCAATTGGCGCCTCCATTCAATTTTTAAGAGGAGTCGCCAATTCAATTGGCGCCTCCTCCTAAAAGTGGGGTACTTTGGGAATTTTTCTGAAACCTAGGGTATTTTGGGATTTTTTTTGAAAAACTGGGTTATCTCGGTAAAAAAAACCCACCCATTGGTTTAACTTTGAAAATAAAAATAAAACTGGAAAAAATGTAACAAAAAATGAAATACTAAAGTATCAATTTTAAGTTGTCACTTAATAGTTAAGAAGCAGGAAAAATCTTTTCACGTTCAATAAACAATTTTTACAAATTATAAGTTAGTAGAAACTCACATAAGAAAATAACGCAACCTGACTAAAGTATCAATTTTGTCATGCAGCGTTGTATCTGATTATATATACATTTTGTGGTAATTAAATTCACAACAATGCACTAACGTGGATGACAAAGATTTTTGTTTAAAAAATTTATTTCATCCATTATGCATTTCCCCATTATTTAGTTTGCCAATTAAACTTAATATATATCATTCTATTAATTAATTAATTATTAATTATATTAAATAATATTTTAAAATTATTTTTTATTTTAAAAAATGACGTGGCAGAAATATGTGACGTGACGTCCATAGACAATGTCATGTCGTCACAAAATAAAGTGTCATGTACACTAAACAAACATGAGGGGGGCAAAACAAATCCAAAAAAAATTGAATTGAAGGACTAACAAATTGAGGTTTTTTAAAGTGAGATTAAAAATTTTAAAAAATCAAAATAAAAGAATCAAAAGTGCATCTAAGTTTTTTTATAATTCTCTATCAAAATGATTCCTTATCGAATGAAGATTAGCCCAAATAAAAAAAACCAAAATAATGAAACAAAATTCGACCAATTTTACAATTGATTTAATTGTAATTTTGTCCTTATTTTACTTTTTTTTTATAGTTTTGATGCCTCATTTTCAAAATCAAAATTTTGGTCTCTTTTTAAATTTTTGTTTGAAATTTTAATTCGAAAAAGGACTAAAATCCAACACAAAACTTAAAAAGAACAAAATTCATTATTTTAAAATGGAAAACCAAAATAAAAACAAAAAAGACAATAGAGACTAAAATTTCAATTAAACATTTGCAACACCCTTAATTAAGGGACTTCATGAGTGTGGATCGATCCACGAACTCGCTGATCCAAACCAACCCAATTAATAAATTATCCAAATTCAGATATCAAATTTGAGTTTTACAATCCGTTGACCCAATTCATTGATGTGACTTTAATATTTTTTTATTATTTTAAATAAAAATATAAAATTAATATCTTACTAATAATCGTAATTTTTTTAAAGAAAATTACTTTTCACCAATAATGCTGATAAACTGATGAGTTTACGAAATTCTTTCCAACTTATATATTTAATAGAAATAATGTATCTTGTTAAATTTTGTACTGTTTTATTTTTTAAAACCGACAAAAATAATTATAAAAAATATATTTTTTATTTAAAACACAACCCGCAAACCCAATCCAATCCATTAATGAACAAATCCAATCAATTAATTTTGAACTGGTTGTTAAATAACGGATTATGCTAAATCCAATCCACCAACCACAACTTAGACACAATAAACCAAATCAACAAGCTCTTGTGAAAATTAAGCTCCTGCCTCCAAACCTAAATAATATAAAAAAGGATCAAAATCTCCTTTAAAGATATACTATCCTCCAAACTCTTCTCACAAGATCAATGTGTATCATCGAATACATGTAATCACGTTCAATTTAATTATTAATTTAAATTATTACTACTGTTGACGTGTAAGTCTCACTTAGTTTGTAACTGTCTTTCATTCCCACCTCACAGAATAAATAAATGATCAGATGGAGTGGATTTCACACACATGACTATGTTCAAAAATTTGTACCAAACTAAACTGTTTGAATTTATGGATAGTCTTTCCTCGCTAGTACTGACAACTTTTGATAGTGTCCACAAATTAGTGAGGATAAAGATAACCACAGATTTCACCTAACAAGATTGGGATCCATTGCCATAAATACATAACAAGAACAACACAAGTATCGTGCTTTCTTTTTGAGGTTCAGTACAGTTCTCAGCCTTCTCAAAGAAAACATCTAATAGAGTGACATCACAGACAATGGTTACGACTCTTTATGTATATGCCCTGTATCATACACATTATCAATGCCTGCATAATTCTGGCCTAACCAAACCCAGCAGCAAAATTAACAATAAAAACTGCTTAACAAGACAGGCTTATTTTTTCTGCCATGCGGCTTATGGCAATTAATTTCAAAATATAATCATACAACAGAATTCAACTGTACAAACGTTCATATCAAACATGAATACACAAACCATTCAACTGCGACATTAATTGCCTTACCAATCAGACTAAAACATATTAATGCAGAGATAGGATGAATCAATAGTGTCATAACCGAAAAAAGGGACCTGCTCAAAGTGCCATCTCAGCTTGCAGAGCTGCCAATTCATCCTCCTCTGGAGTGGGCTTAGCATGCGCCGGGCGAGTAGGTTGCCTCCCAGCTGGGACATGCACCGAGGCTGCTGGAGCTGTAGTTGCAGGCTGAAGAAGCTGTTCTTCCAACTCAGCACCCTCTAGCTCTTCAAGTTCTGCTTCCAATTCATCCTGAATGGCAAACAAATTCAGAATGTTGACCAAATATATGACAACACATATAAATAGACGCTCAATAACTGATCAATCAAAACAAAAATTTCATTAGCAGAGCCAAAATGAAAATTAGTATTTAAATTTACCTCGTCAAAATCAGCAGCTGCACCAATTGGAGCTGACAACGCTTCCTGAATCTGTTTCATGTTTTCAGTCTGTTCATTGATCTCATCCATGGTCTTGTCAACATCGTCAATATTCCTAAAAAATATAATATTGAACTCAACAATGTCAAAATCAGTAACCTAAGATATGCAAAAGCGTTAAACAAAAAAAGTTACATACATGGAGAACATTTTCCACATCAGAAAAATATGATTAACTTTTTCAGGTTTTAAAACATGCAAATAAAATATAGATCAGAACATCAAGAACAAAATAAATAAATAAAAACTTAAACATAGATAGTGTTATATACGTTGCTTTTTGCATAGCCTTCATAGTAGCCGCTCCAGTTCTCAATGCGTCAACTGTTTCCGTGGTTGCCTTGGCACCTTCCAACATTATCATCTGTAACACATCACCAGCATAAGATATCAAAGACACTCAAAATCTGAATCATGTGGCACTAATAGCTATAAGAAATTCAGATCTAGACTGAACTGCTTTCTCAGACTGGGAAAACTTAGAACAAAATCCTTCTATCCGTCCAATCAACCCTAAAAATAGGTGGAAATTTGAAGTACTATTCAACCAGTCAACCCACATGTACCAATCATGGTTTAAAAGATGTGATTGAACTGGTCCTTTTAATAAATATAATAAGAATGGTTTTTTACAACCAACACCTCGAGGTTTCTTTTCTAAATTTATCTAATGTGAAAATAAAAAACAAAAACACAATATGTTAGAAATCATGCTAATGTTGGTATAGCACTTTAATTTCATATTAAGTAATGCAATAAATCATTTTCTATTTTTTCTTTATTTATTTATACATGTTACACACACAGACCCGTCTATATAGCATTTTTTCCTTTCATATGATTAAATTATTACTAGGCGCAGCACCAGTGCAAGAGCTCCAGGGGGAAAATGTCCATTCAAGGGAAATTGCCAATGTTTTTGCAGGAAACATACATAAAGCCATCAGGAGAGAATTGTCAAATGCTTATGTTTTGCAAGAAAACTAAAAAAATGCCACTGGGCAGAAAGTGTGTGTAGAAAACTGATAGATGGCTGGGCTTCTAATCAGCTTTAATAGAGTGAATGGGTTGTGTCTATATCTATGTATGTAAATATATAAAACAGTAAAACAGTGGTTGAACTAACAGAGTTGAACCTTTCTTTTTTTACCAATTTGATGGTAAGTCCAGTTTTGAAAACAGTGATTGTAGCTGCTGGATAAGAAATTGTAATGACTTAATAAGAAATTGCAATCACACCTGGTCATGAATACGCAACTGAAAGTTTCCAAGCTGCTCTACTTGTTGTTCATATAGCCTCTTCCTTTTCAAACATTGTATTGCCGCTGCAATAGATAGAAATTCAAAGAGAAAATTTAACAAAAGATTAATATAGGAAAATGCTAATAAGTGGCCCTTAGGGCATTGGTCAAGGAAACAAATATATAAATGGTGTTGGAAAATGGTATATTTGACTCTTTAGATGTTTAAAAATTGTTTTTTCCAATACAAACTTCTACTTTTGGCCTCCTTAACTAGTGCCCTTAAGGAACTTGTTAGCATAACCCATTAATACATTATTGACCCGTGAACCTGCCTGCTCCACTAATAATGGATTCCTAGACTAAAGAGGGGTGTGTATGTGTGGAAAAATCATTCAGCACAAAGAGTCCAAGTAAAGTTTATCTATAGAAAGTTGGTAAAAAGTGCATCATAAAAAGACCAGGTAACGCATGTCTATGCTCACCCAGTTACTCCCACTTTTACTTGATTCTATCCGTTTATATACCTCTGATGGCAGAAATGATCAATTACACATACTCAACTGCATAATGATATTGTTAGCCATGAAACCTGCTATACATAGTCAAAAATGTTTTCTATCAATACACATTTTATAAAATGATGTCATAGAAGGCATCCTTAAACTAACTAGCAATGTCTCTTAATCAACAGACCTATCGCATTTGATTGGTCTCGCTCAACCTCTAACTACTGAATTATCCTTCATCCTGATTTGCTATCCTTAAATGTTTCTATAGGTGTTCTCTATACATGTGCAAACTACATATGATGAAACTCCACCCTCTCTTTTATAGTGGGTGCTACCCAAGTTTCTCTTATATGCTTTTTTATTGCTTATACTATCTTGTTTTCATGACCATTCAACCATCACAACATTCTCAAGGGAAAAAAACATACATTTATAAATGGTAATTACAATCAATCTTGATATAATGGAAGGATATTTCCTCCAAACAACGCCCAAATGATTTTGACCAAAGCATACATTCATAATCTCCACATAAACATAAGTCATCAGGAGGAGAGAGGCATGTGCCCCGGTGATATTCTCATAAAAAGAGCATTCATGAGATTTGCTACATACCCCTTTTATTCTTGGCCCTTGTGAATTCTTTAGCTCTCTCAACTTCTGCCCCAGCCTTTTTAAGAAGCACTTTCTCCTTTTTCTCTAGCATTTCAAGTGTCTGCATAATTTAAGGAACAATACATATCAAATTATTTATAAATAAAAATAATTAATTAATTAATTTAAAATAATAAAAAAAAAACTCTCACTGTAAATCACTGCTAGAAACAAAAATTCAAACTTCCAACACATCCATCATTATGGGATCCAACAACATTTAGAAAAATACACAATCACAACACATTTATTATAGAACAAAACATAATATTGCTACTAAGGCTTTATCTTATAGATCATGAAGCAGTTTTAGAGGTGTAGAATTGATTTTGGAACATTTTGAGGTGTTTGGTTCTTCTAAATTATAATTGATTATGCCTTCAGAATTGATTTTATTTGAAACTAGAATTTGTACCTTTTTAGTTTAAAGGTGATTTTTAGACTGAAATTTGTTGTTAACATAAATCAATTCACATCCAACTCAGAATCAATTCTACAAAATCAATTCAATTCACTCAGAACCGTCACCTCAAAATCAAACACACACTTACACTTAGTCTAGCTGAGTAATTTGCAAAACGTAAGTAAAAAAAAATCACAATTGAGAATGTAAAAAATTAGTATCTTTATTGTTGTAAAACAGATTACCTAAAGGCTTAATTGAGATGATGAACAATTGATATTCAAAATCAACAATATCAATACTGTTGCTTAACACTAAAGAAAAAAAAATCATATTGAAAATCACAATATAAACCAAACCGAGTAGTATAAAGAGTGAACAAGTTCTATAAATCAACTACTAACAATTCAAAAAAGCAATTTCGAGTTGATTGTAAAGGAACAAAATTGGAGTTACCTCATTTAATTTGTCTAAAGTTGTTAGAGTATTGGCTTCCTGTTTAGGTTTACCAAAAATCCGTGAAAACATGATTGATTAACCGATGTTGAATTACGATTCTCTTTAATGGATGAAAAAAACGGTCTCCCTGTAAGAGAAAAAACATAATCAATCATGAGAATTGTGAAATTGTAATAAAAGAGAATGATGATGATGAAAGATGAACAAACCCTATTGAATAATTAGGGTTGGGGATAGAGGAGAACGGAGAATCTGGTGATAGTAGAGAGAAACAAGGTATATAGATTGATTGAGTCGAAGAATTGAGATGAAAACGCGTGCGATGGATATTCAATGAGAGAAGAAATAATGTGAAGGGAAATTGCTATGTGCACCCCCACACGGGTTTGTACGGTTAGATACTGGGCCCCTTTATTGGGAGGACCATTAGATTTTCTTTTCTTTTTTATATATAAAAAAAAGAATAAGCAAAATACTTAATTGACTTAAATAAGTGAAGATTTACATTATATTCTTAGAGAGATCGTAACGTTCAATTTAGTCTACTGAATAATAAATTTAGATGATTTAATTTTTATTATTTTATATTTTATTTGATTGATGAAAAAATATGAGTGAAAGAAAATAAAGTTAAAAAAATAAAACTAAATAAAAATAAGATTATTATCTTAAGTATGAGAGAAAATAAAGTGTATTTATAAAATGACAGAGTATATTATAAAAGATATTTTAAAACTTTTTTATGTATTTATATACTAAAACAATAAATAAGAAAAAAAATCTTAATAGATAAATAAATAGATAAATAATACTGATTAAATATTTTTAAATGGGTGTTGTTATCATCTCTGTTATTGTTTTTTTTAAGGTTGAAACAATTAATTTTTATTCTGAATCAAATTTTTAAAATGTGTGGGACTTGTAAGTCTTCTCAAATTTTAAAAAATGAAGAAATAGATGACAAAATTAAAATTACTAACATTGAATTCTATTAAATAATTTTAAATAATTATATAATATTGATTAAAATTGTTTTATTTATATGTATTTTTAATCAAAAACATATTGTATTTTATTTATTTTATAAAAATTTATTAATTTATAAATATTAACAATTTGTTTATATATACTATCAAGAGTGATTGAATCTTTGTATCAAACGCTTGCAGTTATTTAATTCATCTTACATATTTTCTTCTAGTTATAAAATTATATTCTTATTTATTAAATTAAATTTTATTCTTATGTAAATATTTTATTTTATTCTTAATAATTCTTATTTTAATTTTTTTTGTTATATCAAATTATTAAATTTTATATTTGTAACACTCTTAGTCGTATATCTAGAAAAACAAACATTAGTATTAATAATTGATATATATATATATATATATATATATATATATATATATATATATATATATATATATATATATATATATATATATATATATATATATATATATATATATATATATGTATATATATATATATATATAATACAACAGATGAACTAATAAATCCACGATTAAACAAAGTCTTTATCAAAGCGGAAAGATGTTTTATCGGGTCGTCAGTGTCATATTCATCATTGTAGAACCAATCCAAATACTGAAAATGTAATCAACAATGTAAGATACTAATCTTAGTGAGCTTCCCGATCTAAACCATCAGTCTCTCACTACCCATTTATCCGGTTAAAGCATACTTGAAATGTTCATCAGGATATCTCACGCCCATCTCTTACAAACTAATACCAACTAATTGTCTCAAGTATCTCACTGACCCTAAGAGTACTCTCATATCACTAAAAAGCTTCTTTTTCTCCTACCTTTTCTCCTCTATTTCACGTGAAAAAAATGTTGAGGAGAATGTACGAAGAAGTTCTATGTTCAGCATTCCCTCGGTTTTATATAATAGTTCAACCTTCCCTTATGAATTCTAAATCTCATTAGGCATTACTTTGACATAAGCCATTATGTGACATTAATGATAATTTATCAATTTACACTTGTGGTAAAAGGACCATTTTATTCCCAGATCTCCAAAATCTCATTTGTAGATGCATTACATAGGATTTCCAAATACATTTCGGGTTGGGATATTATAACCTCTCCCTTAAAAGAATTTTGCTATCGAAATCCGCACTTCACTTGCGCCTCATGTTAAGCACATTGATGTTCACCCTCTAACTTCGATTAACTTCTTGGTTGACTTGCTTCTCCTAAACTTGATTTTCTAATTTATTGGTGCTTTCTACCTCAATATCTCTTCTGACTTTCATCACCACTGTTATATGAAGATTCTATTTCCATCTTACTCCTTCCGATTTAGCATGGTATAATTCCTTGATTTCTATGCGAAATTTCATAAAATAATCCAAATATCTCGTTGCTATAGATGAAATACGTTTACCCGCTTAACACTTCTCAACCTTAGGTTCTCCTTGATGATTTTCGGTACCATGCATGACTAACTATTCATGGTCTTTACCGGGTGAACTTCTACCACACTTGGTGTGTAGAACTTCAAAATGTCAAAAACACGCTTCACGGTAATCTCAACAGGTATTCTTATCATATCGACATTGTGCTCGACTAAAAAAACCAATCTTGCAATTCATGTTGATTGTTGGTCCAAAGCAACCTCGTACCCCGACTTATCAAACTCCATTCTCTCATAACAACATCTTACACTTCCAAATAGAGCTTATTTCCTTGGTGGTTACGTTGGCGGTTGATCATTTGACCGCTCCATCCTTTTAGTGGATAAACCATATGATACCAAATCCTTATAACTACAAGGTTTACTTTGTCTGACTTATTGATTACTGGAGAATCTTAAGTTGGTAACTTGGTTAATTCTCAAATTTCCTAAAATTTATTCATCTTCCAATGCGTTACTCAAATTTCAATTAGTCGTATAATTCTTCGAAATTCTCAAGTCTCACTCATTCACATTATAATCTATTTAGTTCCAAGGCTCCGTTAAATTAAATCTTGGCTTGTCAACTAGTCAATTCTCCCACCTTAGGGCACACCATTCAATAATCCATGTGTACTTGCATCGTTGGCACGCCGTCTCCCAAGCCATTCCTTAATGATGTAGTAAATCCAAAAAAATTGTTCAATCTTTGTCTATAAACTCCATCTTAAAATATCATCAGCTTATTATACATACTCACTTGACCACTTTACTTCCTTAGTACCAATCCCATCACGAAGTTGCTTATTGGTTGATGAAGAAAATTTCCAAACTCGGATCGTACGACTCTTTTTATGTAACCCAAACACTCTTAGTCAACTTAACCATATATCTTCCTTCAAGAGGTTCAATTCTAGAGTGCTCGAGACCTAAAGCTCTACTCATTTGTCTATTATATGTATAATACTTTTGTTGGTGCATATCATACGAGTCCATCCTCATAGTCTCTCATTGACTATGAAGTCCCATGCTTGTAGGATCTCAGCATTCATGTTGCTCCGATAGAGATTAGAACATCACATACTTCATCTATCTAGCGTTAGGTCGGCGCTGATTCTTACTAAGTTTGTACTCCAACTGCCACTATCCTTCTCAATTCACCCTTGGAGTCACGACTCATCCACATGGTTAACTAGAACTTTTCATATAAATTCGAGCTTACTTTCTCGCATAACGTGGATAAGTGTGTTAGCATCTTCACTTAAAGATCATATGAGGTCTTGAACTTGGTGCTAAGTAAACTTTTCCGCATAACTCTACCGATTTTCCTAATTCCACAATATCGCCTCACAGTCCAACATGTGACACCTCAAATTTTCCTTGAGTTATTCCTTGATCCAACTCCGCTTCTGCTACCAAATATTTCTCAATGAATCCTTTATTCAATTCTTGAGTTTTCTCTAATCCTTTCTAAATTATCTCATATTATATTATATGAGAATTGGCTACATCCTTCTTTAATTAAGTATTAATTATTCTTTTAAGCTTTTACCAACCACCATCGCAAATTTATTTTAGTCCTATAATATCTCATCAATTTTCTTTTATTTTTTACTTATTTTATAAATCCTTTTAAAGGATAAGTTTTAAGATACTAGATGTAGCGTATTTGTAAATTCATTTAAGATATTCTTCAATAAAATTATTTATTTTTTATTTCATACTCATATGATATTTTCATTTATTTTTTTTATATTTTCTTTTCAAGTATGAGTTGAATGAATCTTTTTCAGTTCTTTAATTTTCTTTTTCTTTGTGCATATTATTGATATCTGATAGTTAATTATAATGTAATATTTTTTATTTGATTCAATAATATCTTTCATAATTATAGTATCTATTATTATAATTTTAGTTCTAATGGTATTTAAAAAATTTAGTGAAAAAATATATATGTATTGTATGTCAATAATTTTTTATTCATGTGATTGGTAAATAAAGTATTTTTTAAGGTGTTATAGGAGTGAATAAGATTTTATTATTATTATTATTATTATTATTATTATTATTTTTTTTTTTTTAATTTATTATTATTATTATTATTATTATTAGTTATGTTTTATTTAAGTATATACTTTGAAGCATTACAAAATGTTGTTGAAAAGTTGTAGGAGAGGGTGAGTTAGAAGAAGTATCTTTATTTTTTAATATAATTTTTGTTTTATTAATTTTATGAAATTTTTATGAAGAAGTCAATCTTAGTTATTTCATTTATTTATTAATTTTATTTTAAATAACTAAATAATACTATAAGTCATCAAAACAACCAACATATATTATAAATTATAAATAAAACTAATAAAAAAATTGTTTGTATTACTATTTTTAAAATATAAATAATTATTATTAATATTTAAGTAGAATATACCCGTGCACGAGTGTATGTCTAATTTTCTTTACCTTAAATATGCATTACATTTTTGCTTTAATTGACAACATTCTGGAATTTTTTTTCTAATGCACTTATTTCAAGTTTTGGTAAATTTAAAAAGATTTGGGAGTATATTTTTAAAAAATAATAAAAGTGTTAAGATTTAAATGTATTTTTGATTTCCTATTTTTTATTTTTCATTTATTTTATCTTCTCATTTTAAAATTTGAAATTTTGATTCATTTGTTTTAATATATTTTAATCCTCAATCTTATTTAGATGTCATTTTTTACGACGTGACAAATTACTTATTAATGAAATGACATGATTTAAGTGACATAATTGATATTATACATAATTTATAATTATTTTTATTTTAGTAATGATATATTTTATTATATTAAAAAATTGAATAAAATTATCATAAAGTTTTAATATTTTTTTGAAAGTATAAATTCATTCAACTATATGTAAATTGATTCATTGAAACAATTAATTATAATTTATATTAATAATTATTATTAGAAAAAATAATTATAAATAGTATCTAATTTCAATTATGTCGTCCACATTATCAATTAGCAGCCACATCATTAAAAAATAGACTTTAATATTATTATGTTTTCATTTCGACACCCATAACATTAAAAATACCACATTAATCCTTTATCTCTTTAAAATTTATTATGTTAGTGATTTTTTTAATTAACTACAAAAAAATTGATTACTAAATTTCTCGTTAATTAGACAGAAAAAATATGTTTTAAGGGTTAATAAATTAATATGATATTTTTAATTAGAGATTAAAATGAATCCCAAAAGTAACATACAAAACCCAAAAAGAGTATTAAACATAAAAAAAATAACATTTAAATGCGATGGAAACTAAAATTATAAAAAAAAGTTTTCAAAAAATTAATATATTATTTTTGAAAAAAAGATTAAAAAAAATAAAGACATCAAAAATTAATTTAAGCTAAATTTTAAAATATAAATTATGAAAGGGGTAAATTGGGATATTAAAAATAATTATAGGGGGCGAGGGCGGAAGAAGAAATAGGTGCCTCAGTCATCGAAAAATCGTGCGACAAGCTCAAATTGGACGAAAGAAGATGGTATGGGGGGCCCATTAGACACTATACAAATTTGGGGAGATGAACCTGAAGAGAACAATGGAAATGAAGAAATTTAGGGTTTGAACTAACCCCTGATCGAACAACAAAAAATGAGGAAACAAGCGACTTGAAGAGCAACAAAGATCTGAAAAAACTATGGATATATATCATTAGAGGTATCTGAGTTACAACAAATTGAATGCCCATTGAATTTGTAGCGTCGAAAGTAGTGGGTGGAGAAATGAGAATTAAAATAGAGGATGAAAATGTTGAATTCGCGTTAAAGTTATGGGAATCATCCTTGATAATGTATGTCCTTGGTGGGAATTTGAGCATGAATGCAATTAAGAATGACATGGTCAAATTTTGGAACTTCATTCAATTTCCTGAAATGTACTACAACGATGAAGGATATTTCGTATTGAGATTCTGATCGTTTAAAGACAACGATGAAGTTCTGATCAAAGGATCATACGCCACCCATAACATGCCAATATTCTTAACAAAGTGGGAACCTGACTTCTCAATGAAAATAGACATGCTACAAACCCTACCTATATGGGTAAAACTCCCACATTTACCACTGCATTTGTGGGAGGCAAAAAGTATGGGGAAAATAGGAACTGCTATAGTAAAGCCAATGTTTACTGATGAATGCACGATAAATAAACTCCTATTAACATATGCATGCATCTTGGTTGAGGTGGATATGACACAAAAGTTGTGTGAGGAGATCACAATAAAGGACAATAAAGGGAAAAGAACAAAACACAATGTTGAATATGAGTGGAAGCCGCCCTACTATGAAAAGTGTTAAAAAGAAGGGCATAAGTGCAACCAAGAGATACAAAGGAGACAAACATCAACAAAATAGTGGAGACCCAAAAAAGACAAAGTAGACGAACAACCTATAGAAAAAAAACTTAAAGGAAGTTGCCAAACCCACAAAAGAAGATGACAAGGCAAACTAGACTGAAGTTAAGAAAGGATATAAGGATAAAGGGAATAATGTCTTAAGTGAGATGCAAAACACACGTGTATGTTGCACGAATGGCTTTGAGCCACTTGAGGTTTGGGGATGACCCTGCAGTGACTCCTATGAAAGCTAAATGATTATCTCTTGGAATGTTATGGGGCTTAATAAAGTAGGAAGGAATAAATAGATTGGCTCCTGTCTCTATAGCCTTAAGCATGATATTGCAATTATTATTAAAACTATAGTAAAATAACCTAAAGTTGACATTAGTAGAAAGAAACTGGTGTGAAATTGTCTTGTATAGATAACTATTCGAAACATGCCAATGTAGAATTTGGATATTATGGGAGGCCAGCAGAGTATAGGTGAGATGCATAAAATGCACTGAAGATATGATACACTATGGGATTTATGTTGTAGATGACTCATTCAAGAATCGGTTCACTACATTTTATGCTTTTAATAAGCTTGAACAAAGGAAAATGTTGTGGACAAAACTTGTGAGTTTGAATCAGCAACAACAGGGGTCTTAGTGCATCATGGGGGATTTTAACAATGTTCTTAAACCCCATGATGGAGAAGGTGGGAAGCCAGTGCATGAAACTGAATATATTGATTTAGAGGCCATGATGGAAAACATTGGGTTGTTTGAAGTTGATAGCAGAGGTGGCAAGTTCACTTTGTCAAATAAGCGGATTTAAGGAACTATCTACCCCATAATCGATAGAGCAATAACTAATGTATATTAGTTCAAACAAAATATGGAGACATTGTTTCACATTATGGAACCTAGAATCTTATATCATGTTCTTATTTTCCTAAAGGGAAAGGAACATAGAATAATTAAAATATCCATATTCAAATTCATTAATAATGTGACAATAATGGAGGAATACATAAATGACGTTTCAAGAAGATGAAGAATGCATTTGACATGAGATGATATGCGTGTGCTTTAGAAGAAACTGATTAGGCTCCAACCAGTTATTAGGAAAATGAGCAAACCGATTGTTGGTATTAAGAGGCAGATTGGGAAGGAAAAAATAGATCTGGTTGAGGCATAAAACTCTTTGATTCATGATAGGATGAATGTTCATAATATTCTTAAATTGAATACCTGCACTAAAGAGGTGAAAAGCTGAATGAATTTAAGGAGAAACACTTAGGCAAAAAACCAAGATTTAGTGGCTTAGGTTGGGTGATGGAAATAATGTCTACTTACATGCATCGTTGAAGAACAATATGAGTCAAAAAAGCATAAAAAAACATATGCAAAGCTGATGGAACTGCAATCTCTACACAAGAGGACATTGAAAAAGAGGTTTCGGAGTTCTATGAACAATTGATGGGCACTACTGCAACCAGCTTGAATGGAATAAATATTGTAGCAATGAGGAGTGGGAATCAACTCACCATGGAGCAAAGAACTTCCCTCAATTCCCTAGTGAAGGCTAAGGAAATTGAGCAAGCTCTAAAGGACATCGGAGACTTGAAAGTTCCAGCTCTTGATGCGTATGGATTTTTTTTTAAATCTGCTTGGAATATTGTGATGAAGGATTTCATAGTAGTAGTTATGAAATTCTTTGTGAAAGGTAGAATACATAAGCCCATTAATGCTACTTTGGTCACCCTCATTCCAAAGAGCCCTGATGCAAAAACCATTAGAGATTATAGACCCATACCCTACTATACTATAATTTATAAGGTTATATCAAAGGTGATAGCTACAAGAATGGGCAAGGTCCTGAGCAACATAATAAACCAGAGTCAGACAGTTTTTGTATTAGGTCAAAAAATTCATGATCATATTCAATTGACATATGAATTGATTAGAGGATACTCAAGGAAGGATGGAGTTCTTAGATGCATGCTTTTAGTGGATATTTAAAAGGTTATGACACAATCGACAAAATGCTTTCGAGATAGTCTTGAAGGAGACAAGCTTCCCAAGACAATTCATTAGGTGGATTATGATTGTTGTGACCACAATGACATACAGGTTCAGAATCAATGGTATCCATACAAAAAGTTGAAAGCTAATAGGGGTTTAAGGCATGGCGACCCCGTATCCCATTTTCTTTTTGTCATAGTAATAAAATATCTTCACAAAAAAGTTGAAAAAACTTGAAAAAAATCCCAGATTTCAACTACCACTCCAAGTGTGAAAAACTACACATCATTAACCTCAATTTTGCTGATGACTTGTTGTTATTTACCAAAGGGGACATAAGATTAGTTGGGATTGTGATGAATACATTCAATGATTTCTCAAAGTTCACAGGTCTAATAGTGAATCCCACTAAGTGCAAGGCTTATTTTTACGGAATGGAAGATGACATCAAAGAGGTATTAAAAGATATCACCTTCTTTACTGAAGGCCCCCTTCAGGTATTTAAGGATCCCACTTACAAGCAAGAAATTATCCAGTCAATATTGCATGATTTTGGTGGATAAAATTGTTTTGAGACGTAGACATTGAAGTGCAACCTTATTGAGCCATACATGTAGGTTACAACTGATAAGGAGTGTACTTTTTGTTACAATTAATTACTTGCTACAATGCATTCCCCTTCCAAAGATGGTCATCCAGAAAATAAGAGCAATTTGCAAAACTTTCCTTTGGTTTCGTAGAGAAGACATCACTATAAAAGCTCTCGTGGCTTAGAAACAAGTGTGTGAATCAAAAAATTATGGAGGAAAGAACCTGATCTCTTTGCCGAAGTGGAACCAATCTAATATGGTAAAATTAATGTGGAATTTAAGTGGCAAAGCGACAACCTTTGAATCAAGTGGATCAATTGCTATCACATAAAAAGTAACAATCTCCTGAATGTACTGATTAGTGAAACTTGCTATTGGGTTCTCAAAGAAATCCTAAAGCAAATAAGCGTCGCATAAAACATGCATGAATGGCAACAGGTGCATCATAACATGAAGTTCAAAACAAGGAAGTTTTATCATGCTCTCAAAGAAAGTCACCAACAGGTTCCCGTGGAGGAAATTTTTTTTTGATAATGTGGCGAGACCAATGGTAATGTTTGTAATATGGTTTGTTTGCCATGATAGAATGGCAATAAAAGAAATGTTGCATATATTTGGGATGATGGATAATGACAGATGCAACTTATGCAATCATTCTAAAACTCTAAACTACCTGATGTTTGCGTGCCCTAGCTTAAGGCCGATGTGGAGATATGTTTTTGAATGACTCCAAAACACTCACAACACCTGGAACATGGATGGACGAACCGTGGTGGATTTTAAATGCAAGCAAGGGGAAAAGTTGGAAGACACAACTTTCAAAGACGACGTTTGCAAAAATGATATATAAGAGTTAGAGATATAGAAATGACAAAACTTACGATAACACTAAAAATAATACAAATATATACCAAAGAATTGTGGAAGTTTTAATTTTCAGGACATTGACTAAGCTCAAACTACGTCTAACATGTAACTAGATTAATGATGGGATAACTTGGGCGAAAGTTACATTAGTTTTGATTTTTGTTGCTTATTTTTTTGGATTGGATAGATTATACGATCCTTTTTACTTAACACTTTTTAGTTAATATATCAAATTTTTGATTTGAAAAAAAGAATAATAATACTTCCTCCGTTCTTTTTTAAGTGTCTCTTTTTTTAAAAAGTTTTGTTTCTTTTTTAGGTTTCATTTACAAAGTTCAAGATAATATTAATTGTATTTTGTCAAAATTACTCCTAGGTAATTACTCTCTCCCTTCCTTTTTAAGTGTAACTTTCTTGATAAATTTTTGTTTATTTTTAATTGTCACTTGCAGAATTTAAGGTAGTATTAAATGCACTTTTGTCAAAATTATCCTAATGTAATTATTACAGAGAGAGAAAAAATAAAATAAATATAGAATATAATTAAATATATTATAGGTAAAATAAAAATTACTGCTTAAAAAGTAACAAAAATGATGAACTTTCTTGACAAATGTAAAAAGTAAAAAAAATGACATTTAAAAATGAACGGATGGAATATTATATATAGAGAGAAAAAATAAAATAAATATAATAAATAACTAAAAATATTATAGCTTAAAAGAAAATTGTTGATGAAAAATAACAATAATGATTAGAATTCTTTAACAACTGAAAAAAAAAGTTAAAAAATATACTTAAACACAATAGAGGGAGTAAAAATTGTAGTGGTGAGAGACTGAGAGCACACATATAAAGATAAAGTTCTCATTTTATAGAGACCCATAAAAAGGTTCACTAAAAAATACTTCAGAACATTTCCAAAAACCATTTTCATATTAGGGTTTTGTCTAGAAGTCGGGAGTATCCATTACCGCCCATAACAATGTCAGACCTCTCATCTCCTCCTCCGGCCGACCAATTAGCCGCCGTCACTCTCGACTCCGACGAGATCCCCAAAGCAGAATTCTCTGACAGAGTCCCGATCCAATCCATAATCCGCCGTGAAGACGGCGGCTCAGGTTTAGCAGGTAAGAAAGCCAGGGTTGGCGGATGGGTGAAAACCGGACGGAAAGCCGACAAAGACGCATTCGCTTTCTTGGAATTAAACGACGGATCCTGCGCCGGAAATCTTCAAGTTATCGTCGAAGCTTCACTTGCAGACCTTGGACAACTCGTTCTTACCGGAACTAGCGTCGTCATCGATGGCCATCTCAAACTTCCTCCCGCCGGTACCAAACAGAAGATCGAGCTTCGCGCTGATAAGGTTCTGCATGTAGGTCCTGTTGATCCTGCCAAATATCCATTGCCTAAAGGGAGACTCACTCTTGAATTCTTACGAGATTTCGTTCATCTTCGTCCCAGAACTAATGCGGTACATTCCTTGTTCAAATAAGCAACAATTGAATTGAATTGAATATAGTAATGAAAGTTATCATGTTCATTTTTGTTGTTGCAGTTATTGGGATTGAATTTTGAGTTTTATTCTAGTAATAGCTAATAATAGACTAATTGCTTCTTTTTTTTAGCAAATTTGAAATTGATTTATGCTTTTGAAGCTAGTACAATTTATGCATGTTATGTAATTATTGGGTGTGAGCTGATTGTAGATATCTGCTGTTGCTCGAATTCGGAATGCTCTTGCATATGCTACGCATACGTTTTTCAACAAGCATGGATTTCTTTATGTGCACACGCCAATTGTCACGACGAGTGATTGTGAGGGTGCTGGCGAGATGTTTCAAGTGACAACTTTGTTCAGTGAAGCAGAGAGGTTGGAGAAGGAATTGATACAGAATCCTGCTCCAACTGAAGCTGATATTGAAGCTGCTAAGCTTGTTGTTCAGGAGAAAGGGGAGGTTGTTTCACAATTGAAAGCTGCAAAAGCAAATAAGAAGGAGATTAGTGCTTCTGTGGATGAACTTAAAAAAGCAAAAGAGAATGTATCCAAGCTAGAGGAAAGATCTAAACTTCAGCCCGGTATTCCTCGGAAGGATGGAAAGGTGGATTATACTAAAGATTTCTTTGCCCGTCAAGCTTTTCTGACTGTTTCTGGTCAGCTTCAAGTTGAGTCTTATGTTTGTGCTCTTAGTAGTGTGTATACATTTGGCCCGACATTCCGTGCTGAGAATTCTCACACTTCAAGGCATCTGGCTGAATTTTGGATGGTAGAGCCTGAAATTGCGTTTGCAGACTTGGAGGTATATTAAACACGAACTCACTCTCAATCTTATTATGATTATTATCGCTGGCAATTGTTTGAAGTTTATTGAAATATAATGTATCAAATTTCTCCCATGGCTTAATGTCAATTGAAATATTTAATCTTTTAGTGCAATAAAATTAATTTTTCAGTTCAATTTTGAACTGCAAAACTCACCCATGCTCCTATGGTTGGTGCTTTTGCTTTTGATGTGGCAGAAATAATAATTTGCATTTTCGTGTGTAGGATGATATGAAGTGTGCCGAGGCATATGTGAAATTTCTGTGTCAGTGGTTACTTGACAACTGCCTTGAAGATATGCAATTTATGGCTGACAAGATTGACAAAGGTTGCATTGATCGTTTGAAATTGGTTGCCTCCACCCCCTTTGTTCGACTTTCATATACAGAAGCTGTGGAAATACTGGAGGAATCTGTGAAGAATGGTAAGAAATTTGAGAATGAAGTAAAATGGGGGATCGATTTAGCTTCTGAGCATGAAAGGTACTTCTACAGTTGTTTTTTCAAGTTCTTGTTGAATCATGTGTTTTTCTTTAATGACAAATGTTAGTTCCTAGTTTTGTGAGTGTGTGGAGTTGAACCCATGTAACCACCAACCCACCTTATCACTCCTATTAAATTGTGTTGTTTTTGATGCCATTGGATTATGATATGCAGATACCTTACAGAAGTTAAGTATCAGAAGCCTGTCATAGTCTATAACTATCCAAAAGGTATCAAAGCTTTCTACATGCGCCTCAATGACGATTCAAAGACAGTGGCTGCTATGGATGTTCTTGTCCCAAAGGTATGTATCCCATATATTTTATTTTTAACACGTCTATGGTGCTCGCAAAAAAAACCCATAGAAGTCCTTCAATCCTGTCAAGAGTGTAGATCAGCTCAGTTCCTGTCAAGAGTGTAGATCAGCTCAGTTCCTGTCAAGAGTGTAGATCAACTCAGTTGATAGTTGTGCAGGGACATTAGAATGCAGGTACATGTGTTTGAACCAGCAACATGTGTTTGGATCCGCAATATCCCACTTATTCACTTTTAAAAAGTGAAATTCCGGCCACGGTCACTTGACTACTAGACAAAAAAAAGGACTACAGAACAATCCATTAAGATTTAGGTTTAAATGCTTTATCAGAAAACTTGATTTACTTATTGTGATGCTAAGCAGGGATACAAATGAGATATATTTTATACCTTGTGGCTTTTGTGGTTGGCATAATAAAAACATGTAAATGTATTTTCAGGTCGGAGAGTTAATTGGTGGAAGCCAAAGGGAAGAGCGTTATGATGTCATTCAAGAAAGGTAAATTCTAATTTCGGTGTACCCAATAACACATAAATGTGCCCCTTTTTCTCTGTTTCTTTTTGTAAGGTATATTTACTTTATTTTCCTTGTTAAAATGTTACAGATTAAAGGAGATGGATCTGCCTGTTGAGCCATATGAATGGTACCTTGATCTGAGGCGGTACGGGACAGTGAAACATGCTGGATTTGGTCTTGGCTTTGAAAGGATGATTCTTTTTGCCACTGGCATGGAAAATATTAGAGATGTGATTCCCTTCCCACGGTACCCTGGCAGAGCAGATTTATGATTATTCGTGACTGATTACTTAAATGGCTACTTTAATTTCCTTGCTGAAGTCGTAGTTAAGTTGAAAACAGAAATTATTTTCATATAGAACATAAATGTCAATCTCTGGTCCTAGGTGGGTTGCAGTCTTCTACTTAGCAATTTATTTACTTTTGAGAGTGCAGGGTTTTTGGATGTTAAACCCCTTTTTCATTTATTTTATTTCTGCTTTTGTTTTATTTATTTCATTGTTATATAGCATTGAAACAACTTGTTGGAAAGGATCTGCAAGTCACGTTCCAGTTTACGTGTCCTGCACACGACTGGTTCAAAATGAATTATTTTTGGTTTTATTGTTGATAACTAGTATTATATAAATCCCTTTAAACGTTCCTGAAATTGCAAAATAAACCCAGAATAGAATTTTTTTTTTCATTTCTTCACACAACATCCAAACCATGAAAAATTCCTAGTCTATTATTAGAACAATTAAATTGCAGCAACACTGGGCCTCCTTGTTTTAATTATTTTTTTTTTATATTTTCAAAAATTGATTTTATAAAATTATTTTTCAAAATATTACAATTTTTTTATATATTTTTTTTAAAATTTAAATATTAATTTTGACATTCTATAACATCAATATAATAAAGATTAAAATAGAGTAGAAATTATAATTTTTTTATTATTAAAGATTAAAATATAATTAAAATTATAATTAAAAAATAAAAATATATTTCATCATTGATTTTTTTATGTAAAGTTGTTTGAAATATTTTTAAAATTAAATAACTTTTTAAACTTTTGATATTTAAAAAAGTTCAAATATAATAATAAATATTTAAAATATAATTATTAAATAATTATTTAAATTAAATCTTTATAAAAAAACATTTATAGATATTTTTGAATTTTTTTAATCCAAATAATTCAATTTTTTTTTCAAAACTATCTATATTTCAGATTAATTTTTAAACTATCACACTTTAAAAAAAAAGCGTCAACACATAGATGTCAGATGAATTGACGTTTACTCTGATTTCATGTGTGTTGTATAATTTTTTTTGGTATAAAAAAGGGTGTGGTATGATTCATTTTTCCACATTTTTTTCATTATATTGCAAACATGGTTCGTCTTGGTCGCCGCTATGAGAAAGTGATTTATTCGAAAGATAAGTCTCCGATGAAGATGCTCTTCTGAAACATCTGTAGTTTTAAGCAACTACAAAGGGAGTTGGTTCGTTAGTTAGACGAAGACATATCTGAAGGCGAAAAAATTAAAGTATTGAGAGACACGATGCCGTACGTGGATGAGTGCGAGTTAAAAATGATAAGAATGCGAGAAAAATGATGTTTGGACTCAATGATATCAGTTTGATTGCTATAATCAATTAGAAATGTTATGGTTAAATATTTTTATCTATTTTGATATCTGTTATTTGTGTTGTTTATTCATACATGACACCAATGATCGTTTTGTGATTATTGAAAATTGTTGTTGTTTTTAAGTGTGTTTAAGTTGGGATGATGTATGTTGTTAACATTGTTGTAACAAATGTTATCAATATATCAAAATCACAGGTTACAAAAATTGAAAGGAGGTACTAAATTATGATGCAGATGTTATGTGAGGGCAAACATGCCTAATTCTTATTTTAATGATGTCAAACCTTTCTAGTCGCCCATAACATGTACTTTGCACGGTGTCATCATATCATAGAATGCATTCATCCCCTAACATGTTCAAAGTGTAAGTTCAACGTGTCTAGGCATATAGGAGCATATCATATATGTGAATCATGCACTTGATCATCGTTAATACCCTAGGTTCATAAGAGATTGATTTAAATTGATCAAAATACATCTCAAAACTCATTTTTGACAGTTTAAGAACTGTGAGTCGACTCATGACTCAAAGCATAACTCTCGGATCTGAATAGGTCGAGTCACAAGTCGACTTAATCCTGTGAAAACTGAATGAGTCGACTCATCCACATGTTGCGTCGACTCATTGCCTATTTCCATTTGAATCATGTATCCACGGGTCTGAACAGGTCGAGTCATAGGTCGACTAAACCCTGGAAGAACTCTGTTTGAGTCGACTCATCCCCTGTTTGAGTCAACTCATCGCTTGCTTCACTTGAATAATTTTGCATCGGGTCTGAACAGGTCGAGTGACCTGTGTGAACAGGTCGAGTGGTCACTGCTTGGACTCAATTTTCTGCTGTGTAATTGTGCAAAATAATTCTGTTATGTCTGTTATTTGGTCCATGCATCATATAAATATTCTAGAGTCTCTTCTTCAACAAATAACAAGAAAAGTGAAAGATATACACCAAAGTGCTATTCATCTTCATTCTCCATTGCATTTATCAAGATATACACATAATAATTTTTGTTGATCATTGTGCATTGCTGTGGTGATAACGTCCAAATAGGATTGTGCAATCTTAGTTTGAGTTGAGGCTTTGTGTGAGTTTTTTTTTGAATAAAACCATTGGGGCTTTGTCCTCCAAGAATTGGGGTTTTTTCACTAACCTTTGCTTCACAGATTCAGCCGAGTGAAAAGTTTGAAGAACGGTGGGTTCGGTCAAACAACTAATGGTAACCGGAGGATTGTGAAGAAAGCTTAGGGTTCAAGCGACTTGCGATCGAAATCAGCCGAGCTGAAGTTTTGGAGAACGTGGAGTTCTTGCAATAAGGTAATTGTAACCAGAGGTTTGTTTAAAGCGCTTGAAGGACTTGATTCAACTCAAATCAAGGGGAGAGAAGCGAATAGGATCTGCAACAATACTAGGGGTTGATTGGTGGTGATCATTTGTTCTCTTGTATTAACTTTGCAACTTGTTAATAAAAACATCTCAATTCTAGATCTAGAATTGATGGCAGACGTACCCTAAGCGAGGGTGACAGGGGAACTGCCTCAACAAATCCGGTGTTGTTCTCACTTTCTCTTAACTCTTTAAATTTTGCATTAATTATATTTTGTGTGAAATTAAGAGTAACATCAATCTCGCTTGATTGTTGTGCATAGTAGCTGTTCGATAAATTGGTGCGATCACTTTGATTGCAACTGAGTAAAATTCTGCACATTCGATTTGAGTAAAATTGAGACTTGGCGAGTAGTGCTCACCAAGTGTTCGATAAAATTAATCTCACACAAATCTATTAATATTTTACTTGCTCTCTTATTATGTTAACGCATTATTAGAGGTAACGATATCAAGGATTATGGTAGTTAATCGATTGATTTGGATAATGGTTGATTATCTCTATCGTAGTTATTCCATCCGGTTTCATGCATATCCGATCTTTCGATTAACGAATCACTTAAATGATTGTAATCCAGGGAGATTTCGCAACCGTTGAAAACATTTTAAAAAAAGCGCAAAATTTCAAATATTGATCCATTCAACCCCCCTTCTAGATTGGTACTATCGTCTAACAAGTGGTATCACGAGCGTCGATTCATCTAGTGCTTCACATATAACTTTTTAGAAAATTAGTAACGATCCTAAAGGGGCGTACAATAGGGCGTCTATTTTTACCGGTGAAAACTATAGTTATTGGAAAGTTTATATGTGTATCCATATCAACAATATTGATAGGAAGGTATGGAAAGTCATCCAAGATGGTCCTATGAAAATAACCATGACCAATGCGGATGATGTTGTTATACCTAAATCTGAAGCACAATGGAATGAAGAAGATGAGAAAAAGTATAACTATGATTGGAAATCCAGAAATATGCTCATCGCCGCCTTAGGTGTTGATGAGTATTATAGGGTTTCCCATTGTACTAGCGCTAAAGCTATGCGGGACTCATTGGAAATTACCCATGAGGGAATCAATGATGTCAAACTAGCTAGAATCAACACTTTAACTCAAGAATTTCACCTTTTTCATATGGAGGATGGTGAAACCATTGCCGATATGCAAAAGCGATTTTCTCATCTAATCAATCGGTTAAAAGCTCTTGATAGAACTACCCCTAATTATGTTGCTACTAACAAAATCTTAAGACGTCTTAATAGGGATTGGCTACCAAAGGTCACCGCGATTAAGGAAGCCAATGATCTAAGAACATTGGACATGGCAACATTGTTTGGTAAGCTTCAAGATCACGAGCAAGAACTCATGAACCTTGAGAAACATAAAAAGATTCAAAAGAAGGAAAAGAAGGAGAAAACTAAGGACACCGAAAGGAAGTCTATCACTTTAAAGGCTTCAAGATATAAGTCATCAACCAATGATACGTGTGAGAGTGAATCAAGTGATGATAATAAAGATTCGGATGAAGACACGGGGTTGTTCGTAAGGAGGTATAACAAATACCTTAGAAAGAACGAAGTTCAACATTTGGTTAAAAATCTTTTCAACTATAGAAAACAATCAAAATTCCGGAATCGAGAGGAAGGTAAGACAACTAAGTCAAAAGGATCATGCTTCAATTGCGGAAAGGCCGGTCACTATAAGCCGGACTGTCCCCTATTGAAGAAAGACAAAGGAAGAGACAAACGTCACAACAAATCTAGTAAAGCTAGAAGAGCATACATCACATGGGAGAGCGAAAGTGAGTCCTCAAGCGATGATAACTCAAGTGATGAAGAAGAAAATGCCAATCTTTGTCTTACAACTCATCAAAACAAGAAAAAGAATGTAGGTCATTCTAAATATGATCATGTTGATAAAATATCTTATTGTAATTTGCAAAATGCCTTTAGTACTCTACACAATAAGGCCAAGGAAGCTTTCAAACGCCTAGCCTCAAATAAGAAATTTTTCTGTTATTTAGAAAAGAAAATTTCTGATTCCGAAAAGGAATTAGAAACTCTTAAGAAATCTATGATAGAGGTTACTAAAGGCAAAACTGAATATGATAAGGGATTTTTATTTAGATGGTCTAGATATGAAACTTGTCACATTTGGCAAAGAGAAGTTAGAACTCTTCAAGCTAAATTAGACAAGGCTTTACAACCTAAAGTTACCTTTGCTATTGATCAATCACATTTTATAAGTAACATGAATAATCCTTATCAAAAGTACACTTATGTGGTAAAGGATCAAGTTAGCAAAAACAACTCTCATCCGAACTTAAATTGTCTATATTATTGCAAAAGGGGACATACTATTGCTAAATGCCGATTTAGGAGATTCTTGGTTCCTAAAGGCATTTTTAAATGGTTGCCCAAATGCAACCAAAGTTTCACTAACACACTAGGACCCAGAGAAAATTAGATACCTCCTTCCCATGTTTAAATTTGTAGGTGGAATGTCTTGAGGAAACAGAGAGAATATGGGTTCTCGATAGTGGATGCTCAAGACACATGACGGATGACATTTCCTTATTCTTTGACTTTGTGGCTAAGAAGAAAGGGTTTGTAACCTATGGTGATAATAACAAGGGAGGTATACTCGAAAAAGGTAGTGTAGGTAATCCTTCCTCTACTACTATCTTAGACGTCCTTTTAGTTAAAGGCCTTAAGCATAATCTCATTAGTATTAGCCAATTATGTGACAAAGGATATAAAGTATCGTTTTCAAAAGATTGTTGCATGATTGAACATAATGATAAAAAAAAATGATGTGCTTAAGGGCTGGAGGGAAAATAATGTATACATGCTTAACTTGAATGAAGTATCTTTGACTAGCGCTAAATGTCTCGTCTCCATGAGTGAAGACTCGTGGCTTTGACATAGGTGACTAGCGCATGTCAACTTTGACTTGCTAAATAAAATTATTGCAAAAGATCTAGTAGTTGGTCTTCCCAAAATAATTTTTTCAAAAGATCACTTATGTGATGCGTGCCAAATGAGAAAGCAAACAAGGATCTCTTTTAAATTTAAAAATATTGTTTCCACAACGAGACCCCTTGAACTTTTCCATATGGAACTTTTTGGGCCATCTATAATTAAAAGTCTAGGTGGAAACTACTATGGTTTTGTTATAGTAGATGACTACTCTAGATTTTGTTGGACCATCTTCTTAGCAAGTAAAAGTAACACTTTTTCTGTTTTTGAAAAATTTGCCTAGATGTCTCAAAACAAATTGAACACTAGCATAGTTACTATTTGAAGTGATCATGGAGGTGAATTTGAAAACTACCTCTTTGAGGAATTTTGTGAAACTTACGACATTGATCATAATTTTTCTCATCCAAGAACTCCACGAAAAAATGGAGTAGTGGAACGTAAAAACCGAATTTTAAAAGAGCTTGGAAGGACTTTGATCAATGAAAACGGCCTTCCTAAATATTTTTGGGTCGATGCCATAAATACGACTTGTTATGTATTGAATATGATACTCATTTGTCCTATTCTAAACAAAACCCTTTATGAATTGCTAAATGGAAGGAAACCTAATGTTTAACATCTTCATGTCTTCGGATATAAATGCTTTGTATTAAATAATGATAAAGAAAACCTTGGTAAATTTGACTCAAAAGCCGATGAAGGTATATTTATCGGATACTCTCATTCTAATAAAGCATGTAGAGTATACAACAAAAGGTTACTTGTTGTTGAAGAATCTATGCATGTTTCCTTTGATGAATCTTATCCAAAAACTGTCGAAGAAGGTATTATTATTGACGGTGTACGTGTTCCTTCGGAAGACATAATAAAAGATCAAGAAGAAAAGAGTGTTAAACCCCATCCGGAAAAAGCTGAGGAGGAGCCGGATCAAATATCCGAAAAGAAAGAGGAGGATCATTCGATTAATAACAATGATTTTCCTTTGGAATAGAAATCTTCTAAGGATCATCCCATCGATAATATTCCAGGAGATATCTCAAAAGGAGTTACCACACAGTCAAAGATAAGTAACTTTTGTTATCATTTCACTTTCGTCTCTCAAATTGAGCCTAGAAACTCCAAAGACGCATTACTCGATGAACATTGGTTTTTAGCAATGCAAGAGGCACTTAATCAGCTCAAAAGAAATGAGGTATGAGATCTTGTTCCCCCTCCGCGAGACCATCGAGTAATCGGTACTAAATGGGTATTTAGGAACAAGTTAAACGAAAACGGAGTTATAACTCGCAACAAGGCTCTCCTTGTTGCTCAAGGGTATAACCAAGAGGAAGGCATCGACTATGAGGAAACTTATGCTCTGGTTGCCCGACTCAAGGCTATACGCCTTTTGCTTGCCTATGCTTGTTCTCAAGATTTCAAATTATTTCAAATGGATGTTAAGAGTGTAGGAGAATTGCCATCCAAGGCGTAGCGGAATTTAAAAATTTCTCCATTTAGTGATCCTTACGAATGGGCATGATCAGTGATAGAATCGTTACCTCTTGTGGCGATTCAAACCTTTGGTGCAGATCTCTGATAATGATCAAAACCTTTGATACAGATCCACGGGGCGATCACGAACGTTGAACGATGACAACGTCTCTACTCAGTTCACACGAACGGATTCCTTCAATCGCAGTGCTAGCTGTTATGAATGAAGGCTTTGAGTGAGAGAAAGAGGGAAACAAAATTCCAAGTCTCTACTTGAATTTCTGTTTGAGTGGATTGGAGTGACAATGCTTCTTGTAACACCCCGATTTAAAATAAGAGAATTATTTAATTGAGTTAATATTATTTTATTAATTTAATTAAACAAAGTTGAATTATTGGATTATTATTATTATTATTATAGATGTTATTTATTTTAATAATAAGTAAATAAATAAAATAAATGGAATATGAAGAGTGGAAGGGTAAAAGTGGAAATTGGATAAAAGAGGCCAAAGTGAGAACTCAGGTTGTTTTTCACGTGTTTTTGCTCAGAATCAGAGAAAGGGGGAGAAACGCTGAAGAGAAAGAGAAGGAAGAGGAAAAGGCCAAAGATTGCTCAGAGTTTCCTTCAATCCAAAGAGGTAAGGGGTCTGAACCTTATTAAACAATAATATGCTGAAAATGGTGAAATATTGAATGAACGAAATTGGGATTTTAATCGAAGGAACTCGTAGAAATTGTATGCAATGATGTTAGGATTTGTGAAATCGAATAGGGGACTATTTGGATTAGGTGATATGAGTGATTTTATGTGAAATTTGGACTGTTTAAGGATGAATTTGGATAGATCTCGTAGCAGAGAAAGCCATTGCAGATCTGGAAATCTGGTTTCTGGTCATACGCGTATGGCACTAGGCAATACGCGTATGAGATTGCTGGTACGCGTATGGCACTAGGCAATACGCGTATGGATGAGGAAGATGATGTTTTGAACGTGTTTTGGTCTCTGTTGGTACGCGTATGGGAATGTGATACGCGTAGCATACGCGTATGGACATGGGCAATACGCGTATGGATTTGGTCAGGCGTGGGCAATACGCGTATGGGCATAGACAATACGCGTATGGGCAGACTTGTGGTCTTTCCTGGGCTGTTGTTGTGCAGTTTTTGGTTGTTTAGGCTGAGTGAGGTAACTTAGCTGATGCATGGTGTAAGAGGGATCATTTCCCGTTGCTTTGAGTGGTATAGATATTAGTAGAGTGTGCTAATACTGTGTTTGATTATGTGGTATGATGTGATATGCTTTTGTGATAGAATGTGTTAATGATGATGATAACATGACTATATGAGGCTGTTGTTGCTATGTTGATTATGATGCATGCTTGGTGTGCATGCATTTATGAAAGGCCGATGCCTAGTGATGAACGGACTGAGTTCCAATGATGTTGTTGACTCCGGGCTTGTTGAGAGGCTTGGTTCCTTGCGGGGAACTCGGATTCTATGGTGATGAATCTGGGAGTGGTGATCCTGTAGTTGGTCACAAAATGGGTATACCGAGTCGTGTTGAGTCATGCATGGGTGTGTGCATTGCATTTGATATGTTGTTTTGTTGATGTTCATGAGTATGTTGATTATGTTGATTATGATGAGCTGTGTTGGCATATGTGAAATATATTTATGTTTATATTTCTGTCGTTATATTATTATTTAATAATGTAATTCTCACCCCTTCTGCATATGTTTATGTTCATCTACGATGAGCAATGTGCAGATAAAGAGGAGTAGCTATTGTTGAGGTTTGAAGAATAAGTGTAGAGTTATTCTACAGAGTCGAGTCAAATGCTCTGGTCATGTGACACCGGGGTTATGGGATTCGATAGATAATTGATTATTATTTACGTGGTTTATGATGACTAACATGTTGAGATGTTTTGTTGAGATAATGTTGAACCATTATTATGAATTGTTATAAGATGAATGATAATATTAATGTTGTTGTCCGCTGCGAAGTTTTAATAAAATAAATAATATGTTTTATGTTGTGATGCGAAAATTGTTATGTTGTAAGAAATGTAAACTCTTCTACATGATTATACTCTGATAATCTACTTAAATATGTCGTTTGGGTAGAAGGGTGTTACATTAGTGGTATCAGAGCATGGTCAGTCCAGTCGAGTCATAATGTGATGTTTTCCCTGTTGGTCGATTAGTGTAAATGACACTGTCGATATTTAACGGTTGTAGTTATGTCGTGCAGAGTATGGCTGGAGAAAATGACCGTGCGATTGCTGAGGCTTTGGCTGCTATGGCGCAGGCTATGCAGGCGCAACAGAATCCGCCGGTCGACGAGTTTAGGAATTTGGGAAGGTTTCTGAAGAATAACCCTCCTACATTCAAAGGGCGCTATGATCCAGATGGTGCTCAGATTTGGCTGAGGGAAATTGAGAAGATTTTCCGGGTGATGACGTGTACCGAAGCACAGAAGGTGCAGTTTGGTACGCATATGTTATCTGAAGAGGCTGAAAACTGGTGGGATAACACTCGCCAGAGAATTGAAGTACCAGGTGCTGAGATGACTTGGGAAAGGTTCAAGGCGGCCTTTCTGGAGAAATATTTTCCTGCTGATGTGCGATGTAAGAAGGAGATGGAATTTCTAGGACTGAAGCAGGGTAACATGTCTGTTGCTGATTACGCTTCGAAGTTTGAGGAGCTGGTGCAGTATTGTCCTCATTATAATAATGCTGATGCTGAGGAATCCAAGTGTGTCAAGTTTGAGAACGGGTTGCGTCCCGAGATCAAACAAGGCATTGGTTACCAGGAGATTCGTAGGTTTCCTACACTGGTTAACAAGTGCAGGATATTTGATGAAGATAGCAAGGCTAGGACTGCTCACTACAAGAGTCTTAGTGGGAAGAAGAATAAGGATCGTGGTAGTCCTTATGCATCTCCGAATGGTAAAGGTAAGCAGAAAGTGGTAGATGCGAAGAAGCCAAGTGGGGGAGGATCCCCCATAGCTGGTAAATGTTTCAAGTGTGGCGAGCCAGGCCACCGTGCTGATAGCTGTACCAAGAAAGTGCTGAGATGTTTCCGATGCGGTCAGGCTGGTCATAGAGTTACGGAATGTAAGGATGCTGGTCCGACATGTTTTAATTGTGGCGAGAAAGGCCATATCAGTTCGCAGTGCTCGAAACCGATGAAGGCGGCTACTGCAGCTCATACTACTGGTAGGGTGTTTGCTCTGAGTGGGGCTGAAGCTCCTAAAGAAGATAATCTGATTAAAGGTACTTGCTTGATTAATAATGTTGAATTGCTTGCTATTGTTGACACTGGTGCTACTCATTCGTTTATTTCGTATGAGTGTGCGACTAGGATTGGTGTGATTATGTCGTCCCTAGGTGGAAGTATGGTGATAGATACTCCTGCTAATGGTTCTGTGGAGACTTCTGTTGTCTGTCGAGGTTGTCATTTGACGATCTTTGAGAGAGAGTTCGTGGTTGATTTGGTGTGCTTACCCTTGCACCAAATTGATATTATTCTGGGAATGAATTGGCTAGAATTCTATGGCGTGTTTATCAACTGCTATAGTAAGACGGTGCGGTTTTCTGAAGTTGGTGAGAATGATGAGGCAAGATTTCTATCTGCTAGGCAGGTGGGGGAATTTGTGAAAGATGAAGCTCAGATATTCGCTTTATTTGCGTCTCTGCAAGCGGATAGGAAAGTGGTGAGTGTAGATTTGCCTGTTGTCTGTGAATTTCAGGATGTGTTTCCGGAGGATGTAAGTGATTTACCTCCAGAACGTGAAGTCGAATTTGCCATTGACTTGGTACCAGGTACGAGTCCAGTGTCGATGTCTCCTTATAGAATGTCGGCAACTGAATTAGTTGAATTGAAGAAGCAACTTGAAGAATTGCTTGAGAAGAAGTTTGTGCGTCCAAGTGTTTCTCCTTGGGGTGCACCAGTATTGTTAGTGAAGAAGAAAGAAGGTACGATGAGGTTGTGTGTCGATTACCGGCAGTTGAATAAGGTGACTATCAAGAATCGGTATCCATTGCCGAGGATTGATGATTTGATGGACCAGTTGGTTGGAGCTCATGTTTTCAGTAAGATTGATTTGCGGTCGGGTTATCATCAGATCCGAGTGAAGTCAGATGATATTGCGAAGACTGCTTTCCGTACGAGGTATGGTCATTATGAATACACTGTGATGCCGTTCGGTGTATCTAATGCTCCAGGTGTGTTTATGGAATATATGAATCGTATATTTCATCCGTACCTTGATAATTTTGTTGTGGTGTTCATAGATGATATATTGATATATTCTAAGACGGAAGAAGAGCATGCAGGACATTTGAGAATTGTTTTGCAGGTGTTAAGAGAAAAGAAATTATATGCAAAGTTATCTAAATGTGAGTTCTGGTTGAAGGAAGTGAGTTTCCTTGGCCATGTGATTTCGAGTGGTGGGATTTCTGTTGATCCTGCTAAAGTTGTTGCTGTATTACAGTGGGAGACTCCGAAGTCTGCTACTGAGATACGCAGTTTTCTGGGGTTAACTGGTTATTATCGCAGATTTATTGAAGGCTTCTCTAAGTTGGCATTGCCGTTGACGCAGTTGACTAAGAAGGGTCAAGTATATGTGTGGGATGCAGCTTGTGAAGCGAGTTTTGTGGAGTTGAAGAGGCGGTTGACCAGTGCTCCAGTGTTGATCTTGCCTAATCCTGGTGAGTCCTTCGTTGTTTATTGTGATGCTTCTTTGATGGGTCTTGGTGGTGTTTTGATGCAGAATGGTAAAGTTGTAGCTTATGCTTCTAGACAGTTGAAAGTTCATGAGAGGAATTATCCTACGCATGATCTAGAACTTGCAGCTGTTGTATTTGTGTTGAAAATGTGGAGGCATTATCTGTATGGTTCCAGATTCGAAATGTTCAGTGATCACAAGAGTCTGAAGTATCTGTTTGATCAGAAAGAGTTAAATATGAGGCAGAGAAGGTGGTTAGAATTACTGAAGGATTTTGACTTTGAATTGAGTTATCATCCCGGTAAGGCTAATGTAGTTGCGGATGCGCTGAGTAGAAAGTCTCTACATATGTCTATGATGATGGTTCGGGAGCTTGAGTTAATTGAACAGTTCCGTGATATGAGTTTGGGTTGTGAAGTTTCCGCTGATAGTGTAAAGTTGGGTATGCTGAAGTTGACTAGTGGAATTCTGGAAGATATTCGGAATGGTCAGCAAGTTGATGTCGCTCTAGTTGATCATATTACTATGGTTAACCAGGGTAATGGTGGTAATTTTGAGATTGATGAGAATGGCATCCTGCGATTTAAAGGTAGAGTTTGTGTTCCTGAGGTGTCTGAATTGAAAAAGAGTATTCTTGAAGAGGGCCATAGGAGTGGATTGAGTATCCATCCAGGTGCAACTAAAATGTATCAAGATTTGAAGAAGTTGTTTTGGTGGGCTGGTATGAAAAGAGATGTTGCTAAGTTTGTGTATGCCTGTTTGACTTGTCAGAAGTCAAAGATTGAACATCAGAAACCGGCAGGTATGATGCAACCTTTGAAGATTCCTGAATGGAAGTGGGATAGCATTTCCATGGATTTTGTGACGGGATTGCCGAGGACGGTGAAAGGTAATGATTCTATTTGGGTGATTGTAGATCGATTGACTAAGTCGGCGCATTTCTTGCCGATGAAGATTAATCACTCTTTAGAGAAGTTGGCAGAGTTGTATATTGAGGAGATAGTGAGGCTGCATGGTATTCCATCAAGTATTGTGTCTGATAGAGATCCCAGATTTACTTCTAGATTTTGGGAAAGTTTGCAGAGAGCGTTGGGGACTAAGTTGAGGTTGAGTTCAGCTTATCATCCTCAGACTGATGGTCAGACTGAAAGAACTATCCAATCCTTGGAGGAATTGTTGAGAGCTTGTGTGTTGGAGCAGAGTGGTTCTTGGGATAGTTATTTGCCGTTGGTGGAGTTTACTTATAATAATAGTTTTCATGCTAGTATCGGTATGGCTCCATATGAAGCATTGTATGGTAGGAGGTGTAGAACTCCATTGTGTTGGTATGAATCAGGTGAGAGTGTTGTACTCGGACCTGAGATTGTGCAGCAGACGACTGAAAGGGTTAAGATGATTCAGGAGAAAATGAAGATTTCTCAGAGTCGTCAGAAGAGTTATCATGATAAGAGGAGAAAGGCACTTGAGTTCCAAGAGGGAGATCATGTGTTCTTGAGAGTTACTCCGACGACAGGTGTGGGTAGAGCTTTAAAGTCTAAAAAGCTTACTCCGAGGTTTGCGGGTCCGTATCAGATTTTGAAGAGGGTTGGGGAAGTGGCGTATCGGATAGCTTTACCGCCGTCGCTTTCTAATCTGCATGATGTGTTTCATGTATCTCAGTTGAGAAAATATATTGCGGATCCTTCGCATGTTGTTCAGTTGGATGATATCCAGGTGAGGGATAATTTGACCGTTGAGGTGTTGCCAATTCGGATAGATGACCGAGAAGAGAAGACCCTGAGAGGTAAGAAGATTGCTCTAGTGAAAGTTGTTTGGGGAGGTCCAGCTGGTGAGAGCTTGACTTGGGAGCGTGAAGATCAGATGAAGGAGTCGTATCCGGCTCTATTTGTTTGAGGTATGTTTTCGAGGACGAAAACTCTTTTAGTGGGGGAGAGTTGTAACACCCCGATTTAAAATAAGAGAATTATTTAATTGAGTTAATATTATTTTATTAATTTAATTAAACAAAGTTGAATTATTGGATTATTATTATTATTATTATAGATGTTATTTATTTTAATAATAAGTAAATAAATAAAATAAATGGAATATGAAGAGTGGAAGGGTAAAAGTGGAAATTGGATAAAAGAGGCCAAAGTGAGAACTCAGGTTGTTTTTCACGTGTTTTTGCTCAGAATCAGAGAAAGGGGGAGAAACGCTGAAGAGAAAGAGAAGGAAGAGGAAAAGGCCAAAGATTGCTCAGAGTTTCCTTCAATCCAAAGAGGTAAGGGGTCTGAACCTTATTAAACAATAATATGCTGAAAATGGTGAAATATTGAATGAACGAAATTGGGATTTTAATCGAAGGAACTCGTAGAAATTGTATGCAATGATGTTAGGATTTGTGAAATCGAATAGGGGACTATTTGGATTAGGTGATATGAGTGATTTTATGTGAAATTTGGACTGTTTAAGGATGAATTTGGATAGATCTCGTAGCAGAGAAAGCCATTGCAGATCTGGAAATCTGGTTTCTGGTCATACGCGTATGGCACTAGGCAATACGCGTATGAGATTGCTGGTACGCGTATGGCACTAGGCAATACGCGTATGGATGAGGAAGATGATGTTTTGAACGTGTTTTGGTCTCTGTTGGTACGCGTATGGGAATGTGATACGCGTAGCATACGCGTATGGACATGGGCAATACGCGTATGGATTTGGTCAGGCGTGGGCAATACGCGTATGGGCATAGACAATACGCGTATGGGCAGACTTGTGGTCTTTCCTGGGCTGTTGTTGTGCAGTTTTTGGTTGTTTAGGCTGAGTGAGGTAACTTAGCTGATGCATGGTGTAAGAGGGATCATTTCCCGTTGCTTTGAGTGGTATAGATATTAGTAGAGTGTGCTAATACTGTGTTTGATTATGTGGTATGATGTGATATGCTTTTGTGATAGAATGTGTTAATGATGATGATAACATGACTATATGAGGCTGTTGTTGCTATGTTGATTATGATGCATGCTTGGTGTGCATGCATTTATGAAAGGCCGATGCCTAGTGATGAACGGACTGAGTTCCAATGATGTTGTTGACTCCGGGCTTGTTGAGAGGCTTGGTTCCTTGCGGGGAACTCGGATTCTATGGTGATGAATCTGGGAGTGGTGATCCTGTAGTTGGTCACAAAATGGGTATACCGAGTCGTGTTGAGTCATGCATGGGTGTGTGCATTGCATTTGATATGTTGTTTTGTTGATGTTCATGAGTATGTTGATTATGTTGATTATGATGAGCTGTGTTGGCATATGTGAAATATATTTATGTTTATATTTCTGTCGTTATATTATTATTTAATAATGTAATTCTCACCCCTTCTGCATATGTTTATGTTCATCTACGATGAGCAATGTGCAGATAAAGAGGAGTAGCTATTGTTGAGGTTTGAAGAATAAGTGTAGAGTTATTCTACAGAGTCGAGTCAAATGCTCTGGTCATGTGACACCGGGGTTATGGGATTCGATAGATAATTGATTATTATTTACGTGGTTTATGATGACTAACATGTTGAGATGTTTTGTTGAGATAATGTTGAACCATTATTATGAATTGTTATAAGATGAATGATAATATTAATGTTGTTGTCCGCTGCGAAGTTTTAATAAAATAAATAATATGTTTTATGTTGTGATGCGAAAATTGTTATGTTGTAAGAAATGTAAACTCTTCTACATGATTATACTCTGATAATCTACTTAAATATGTCGTTTGGGTAGAAGGGTGTTACACTTCTACCCAAGGGGTTCTATTTATAGAACCACTTGTGTGGGCTTCAAGCCAAAAAGCCCACTTAAGTGTATTTTGCCCATATCTCATAATATGCCAAAATCACTTAAGTATTTGGTACCTTACCATATTTCGTCTCCCACTTAAGTGCACCGTATCTTACGGTGTTCCTTAGTTACTCTATCTCTTATCAATCCGTCCTTTGTGTGTGACCCTATAGGTTTTCGCGACGTTGGCAATTATATTAAATCACGCATTTAACATAATAAACAATGAGCGGTATCTAGCAACACATCACTGGTACCCAAGTCACGAAAATGTCATGTCATATGACAAAACCTCCTGTGATAATAATTATATGTATAATTACCCCTTTGCCCTTATGTCAATATTGAACACAAGGTATAGACCGTGTCACCCTTGTCCAGTTCAATATTGGGCCCATAGACATTTATCCTGTTACGCAGGATTGGCAAATTCCATCTAGGACACTCATGTCCCTCAGCATGCTTCGTGGAGTACTCATTAACTGTCTTTATGGTCATCCAGTTACGGATAACGTTGGATCAGTAATAAGGCACTCAACTCTACATCTAGGATCCATAGTGGTTTCAGGTCGAAGAGTGGTATACACTATTATCACCATGAGAATAACTTATGACACTTTGCATAACTTTCTATATAGTATTCTCATAGCGGGTCAATCCGGTATAAATATTACTCCTAATATTCATACCTATGTTTAAGACTTGATAACTCTTTATCCATGATCCATGAGATGTGATCATCAGTCTACAAACATAATAGTCTTAATGCTTTAATGTTATCCCACTTCACATTAAAGCTCAACTACGGATACTTTAAGAATAGTGCCCTTATGTTTAATGTGTTCTCATGATTAAGTCATACTTAATACATTAAACGGACTATCTATTATAGGGACTTTATTAATCAACCATAATAAAGAAAATGCCTTTTATTATTAATAAATAATTCGATACAAATACCAAAAGTATTGGTCTCTAGGGCTTACACCAACAAAGAGCGCTTTCCTAAACAGTTACATTAATGAAGAGGTCTATGTATCTCAACCTCCTGACTTTGAAAACTCTGAGCATCCTAACTATGTTTATAAGCTTAAGCATGCTTTGTACGGTCTCAAACAAGCCCCTAGGGCATGGTATGAACTTCTTAGCAAATTTCTACTAGAGGAAGGATTCTCAAGAGGGAAGGTTGATATAACCCTTTTTATTAGGCGTCAAGGAAAACATTCCATTTTAGTTCAAGTCTATGTAGATGACATTATTTTTGGATCTACTAACACAAATTTGGTCAAGGAATTCTCTAAGTTGATGTAGGGAGAACTTGAAATGAGCATGATGGGGGAGCTAAATTACTTCCTCGGACTTCAAATTAAGCAACTTGAAGAAGGAACTTTTGTGAGCCAAACGAAGTATTGTAATGAGATACTCAAGCGCTTCGATATGGCAAAGTCCAAAGTAATCGACACTCCAATGCCTACTGCGGTTAATATGGATCGAGATGAAAATGGTAAAGCCGTAGATATAAAGTGGTATAGAGGTATGATCAGATCTCTCCTCTATCTTACCGCATCTCGACCATACATTGTGTTTAATGTATGTATGTGTGCTAGGTATCAATCATGTCCAAAAGAGTCACATTTAAAGGCCGTCACATACTTAGATATCTCAGTGGTAATTCAAAGTACGGACTTTGGTTTTCTAAGGGAAGTAACTACTCTTTGGTTGGCTACTCCGATTCCGACTTTGTCAGTTGCAAATCGGATAGGAAAAGCACTAGTGCCACTTGTCATTTTCTTCTTCAAATTCCTTAGTGAGTTGGCACAACAAAAAGCAAGTTTCACTTGCTTTGTCAACAGTTGAGGCGGAATGCGTTGCTGCGGGTAACTTTTGCGCTCAAATTTTGTGGCTAAAGCAACAATTACTCGACTTCAATGTTCAACTTGAACATATTCCCATTTTTTGTGACAACACAAGCGCCATCAATTTAACCAAAAATCCTATACTACATTCACGCACTAAACATATTGAAATTCAACATCACTTCCTTAGGGATCAGGTTGATAAAGGTGATGTTGTCTTCGAGCATGTTGATAGCAAAAATCAACTTGCCGATATTTTCACAAAACCACTTGCGATAGAGCCCTTCTTCCACATCCGTAGGGAACTTGGTGTTCTCGATATCTTGGACCGCGTTTAAATATATATATGATGCCTACTCTATATCTATGCCTGTCTATTCCTTGATTTATAAGTGCGGGCTATGTGGGGGCACTCGTCATTTATCACCATTGGAGGTAATATCGTTCCTATCTATTTGACCTATATTGATCAACTATGTATGTATATACTTGTTCTATGTAATTCTTGATGTTCATTTTCTGGTTTGATCTAAATGTGATCTATTTCTATGCTTGAATTATGCTTGAAATTGCTTAGGTATCATATTTAACATGCATTCATCATTAGGAGCATTTTTGAATCTCATCACTAACAAGGGTCCCAACTGGTCGACCTATGAGTCGACTCATCACTGAGAACTCAATCCCTGCATTTCCTTCGGGTCCCAACTGGTCAACCCATGAGTCGACTCATTAATGAGAACTCAATCCTTGTATTTCCTTCGGGTTCAACAGGTCGACCCATGCGTCCAATCATCGCGACCCAGAGTCTATTCTTTTGGGATTTCAAACATGAATGTGTCGACTCATTACACGTGTGAGTCGACTCTTTGCTGCACATTGCAGATGTTGCATTAAATTCGGGTCCCAATAGATCGATCCATAAGTCGACTCTTCGATACCAGAAACTGCTCATCTAAGTCTTAATTAGGTTGACTCATTTTTCAAGAATTTTTTTCTGCATAGTCAATTCATTTGGTCATTTGGTCTTCTCCCTCTCTCACTCTCCTCCTCACAAAAACCCTAAAATCTCCTTACAAACAACACTCAAATGGCTTCAAGAGCATCTGGAAAAAGAACTGCAAGAGGATCCTCTTCTCACACTGGGATTGCACCATCTCGATAGAATATTCCGGTAACTACTTTAACCTTACTCTCTGATGATCTTGCTAAAACCTTTGAAACGAAGTTCTAAAACAGAACAATTGTAAAGCAGTACGTATACTCACCGTTAGTGGCTGGACACATGCACATTCACGAAATTATTAAACAGATAAATTTTCAAGGAATTGATTTGTTCTTAGACTGTACCACTAAGTATAATGAGGATTTAGTCAAACTGTTTTATACTGGCATTGATGGAAAATTCAAGGGTTTTAAGTTTGCATGCAATATTGGTAATAGGGTTATTGAAGTGAATGGTGACGTTTGGAAGTCTCTGTTTGAGATCTCTCCACTATCGTCTCCTAATTATCTTAAGATTACCGACATTGTGTTTGCTCTAGACTATGAGTTTAGGAATGCTTTAAACTCAATGCTGAAGAGACCGTTTTCTGCAAATATTGTTGTGAGCAATCTATTCCCTACCAATGTGACAACAAATCTTTTGAATCCTCTTGACAACATTTTACACTGGGTCGTGACGCATATTATGCGTCCTAAAACGGGAGGTTACTCCAGAGTGGACAAGGCCAAAGTTCACCTGGTTTATGTGCTGAAACACAAGCTGAAAGTAAATTGGCCGCACTATGTCGCAAGTCGGATCTTTGCTCTAAAGGAGTCAGGTCGAGGCACTGCTCTCTACTACCCTTAATTTACTCAAATTATCCTAAATAAAGCTAAAGTTTCAGTTCAAGGAATTCCATATAACTCTGTGACTACAAATTAAGAGGTTTGTCAGAAAACATTAAGTTTGATGGGCTACACTTGGGGTCGTACAACGTGACTATACAAGACCCGTAAACCAGTTTTAGGTTCGACTACTCAGCATTTGGAAGAAGAAGATGTTGATGATGATGATGATGATTATGAGGGTGAGGATGATGAAGACGAGGAGGAGAATAATGATGACAACTCTCAACCTATGGAGCACGATCAACAAGTCACTAACCATGGTGATTGGCTAGGTACTACTCCTGGACAACATCCATCCGATAACCAAGGCTGGGGAGAATGGAAACACACCGGCTGGACCAACAACCAGTCATCCTATATGCCTACACCCTCTTCTCAACCTGAAAATTCTGAATTGATGGAAATGTTGAGAAACATGCAAATACATTAGCAAAATTTTGCTACACATCAAGTGGAGAGATTTACGGCCTTGCAGGATCAGCTTCAGATACAAGGTGAAAACTTTGCATCTTTTGCTTCCCTCCAAGAGGAACGGTATTCAGACCTAAGGAGTCAAATCTAAACCCACAGTGACAACTTCAATTCATTTTCTCCACCATCATGCAACAGATTGATGTCACTCACTGCTCTCTCTTAGGATCCTTCAATACGCTTAACCGTAACGTCATTGAACTCACCATCCTCTATAAAGAAGAGAGGCCTTCACATCCATCTTATGTCTATAGAGGCATAAATGACCCATCACGAGGGAGATGACCTTAGATGATTGTTTAATTCAGTGCATTTCGATTTCCCTATGTTTGCATATTACTGTACTTACTTATTTGTCTTAAAGTTTATATTGAATAATTATGGCAATTTTCTTTACTTATTTTATTTTTCTCCGTGTAATATTTATGCCTATATTTCTTACATTTACTTCATGTTATGTGCATGGTTGCTAATGTCTATATGTTGCAAAGTCGTTGACTAAGTGCTTATGATTATCTTTATTTCATGTTGACCGTCTCATTGTTTCTTTTTGATGTTGTCAAAGGGGGAAAAGCAATGGAAACACAATAGCAAATTTAGAAGATTTATAATAGAAGAATGTTTGAAGGCATGCATAAAATCAGGGGGAGGATGTCCATCAAAGTACGCGATTGTGCCACAGGTTGCCATCATCAAAAAGAGGGAGTATGTGAGGGAAAAGATGCCTAGTTCTTATTTTAATGATGTCAAACCTTTCTAGTTGCCCATAACATGTACTATGGACGATGTCATCATATCATAGAATGCATTCATCCCCTAACACGTTCAAAGTATAAGTTCAACGTGTCCAGACATATAAGAGCATATCATAGATGTGAATCATGCACTTGATCATCATTAATACCCTAGGTTCATAAGAGATTGGTTTAAATTGATCAAAATACATCTCAAAACTCATTTTTGACAGTTTAAGAACTGTGTGTCGACTCATGACTCGGGGCGTAACTCTCGGGTCTGAACAGGTCGAGTCACATGTCGACTTAATCCTGTGAAAACTGAATGAGTCGACTCATCCACATGTTGCGTCGACTCATTGCCTATTTCCATTTGAACCATGTAGCCACGAGTCTGAACAGATCGAGTCATAGGTCGACTCAACCCTGGAAAAACTCTGTTTGAGTCGACTCATCCCCTGTTTGAGTCGACTCATCGCCTGCTTCACTTGAATATTTTTGCCTCGGGTCTGAACAGGTCGAGTGACCTGTGTGAACAGGTCGAGTGGTCGCTGCTTGGACTCAATTTTCTGATGTGTAATTGTGTAAAATAATTTTGTTATGTCTGTTATTTGGTCCATGCATCATATAAATATTCTAGAGTCTCTTCTTCAATAAATAACAAGAAAAGTGAAAGATATACACCAAAGTGCTCTTCATCTTCATTCTCCATTGCATTTCGCAACAAAAACACAACAATTTTTGTTGATCATTGTGCATTGCTGTGGTGATAACGTCCAAATAGGATTGTGTAATCTTAGTTTGGGTTGAGGCTTTGTATGAGTTTTTTTAAACTAAAACCATTTGGGTTTTGTCCTCTAAGAATTGGGGGTTTTTGCACTAACCTTTGCTTCACAGATTGAGTCGAGTGAAAAGTTTAAAGAACGGTGGGTTCAGTCAAACAAGTAACAGTAACTGGAAGATTGTGAAGAAAGCTTAGGGTTCAAGCGGCTTAGGATCTAAATCAGCCGAGCTGAAGTTTTGGAGAACGTGGAGTTCTTGCAATAAGGTAGCAGTTACTGGAGGTTTGTTCGAAGCGCTTGAAGGACTTGGTTCAACTCGAATCAAGGGGAGAGAAGTGAATAAGATCTGCAACAACACTAGGGGTTGATTGGTGGTGATAATTTATTCTCTTGTATTAACTTTGCAACTTGTTAATCAAAACATCTCAACTATAGATTTATAATTGAGGGCAGACGTACCCTAAGCGAGGATGATATGGGAACTGCCTCAACAAATCCGATGTTGTTCTCTCTTTCTCTTAACTCTTTAAAGTCTGCATTAATTACATTTTGTGTGAAATTAAGAGTTAAGTCAATCTCGCTTGATTGTTGTGCATATTAGTGTTCGATAAATTGGTGTGAGCACTTTGATTGCAACTGAGTAAAATTCTGCCCATTCGATTTGAGTAAAATTGAGACTTGGCGAGTAGTGCTCACCAAGTGTTCGATAAAATTAATCTCACACAAATCTATTAATATTTTACTTGCTCTCTTATTATGTTAACGCATTATTAGAGGTAACGATATCAAGGATTATGGTAGTTAATCGATTGATTTGGATAATGGTTGATTATCTCTATCGTAGTTATTCCATCCGGTTTCATGCATATCCGATCTTTCGATTAACGAATCACTTAAATGATTGTAATCTAGGGAGATTTCGCAACCGTTGAAAACATTTTAAAAAAAGCGCAAAATTTCAAATATTGATCTATTCAACCCCCCTTCTAGATTGGTACTATCGTCTAACAAGTGGTATCACGAGCGCCGATTCATCTAGTGCTTCACATATAACTTTTTAGAAAATGAGTAATGATCCTAAAGGGGCGTACAATAGGGCGCCTATTTTTATCGGTGAAAAATACAGTTATTTGAAAGTTTATATGTGTATTCATATCAACACTATTGATAGGAAAGTATGGAAAGTCATCCAAGATGGTCCTATGGAAATAACCATGACCAATGCGGATGATGTTGTTATATCTAAATCTGAAGCACAATGGAATGAAGAAGATGAGAAAAAGTATAGCTATGATTGGAAATCCATAAATATGCTCATCACCGCCTTAGGTGTTGATGAGTATTATAGGGTTTCCCATTGTACTAGCGCTAAAGCTATGTGGGACTCATTAAAAATTACCCATGAGGGAACCAATGGTGTCAAACTAGCTAGAATCAACACTTTAACTCAAGATTTTGACCTTTTTTCATATGGAGGATGGTGAAACCATTGCCGATATGCAAAATAAATTTTCTCTTCTAATTAACCTATTAAATGCTCTTTATAGAACTACCCCTAATGATGTTGCTACTAAAAAAATCTTAAGACGTCTTAACAGGTATTGGCTACCAAAGGTCACCACGATTAAGGAAGCCAATGATCTAAGAACATTGGTCATGACAACATTGTTTGGTAAGCTTCAAGAGCATTAGAAAGAACTCATGAACCTTGAGAAACATGAGAAGAGTCAAAAGAAGGAAAATAAGGAGAAAGCTAAGGACACCAAAAGGAAGTCTATCGCTTTAAAGGCTTCAAGATATAAGTCATACACCAATTATGCGGTGAGAGTGAATCAAGTGATGATGACAAAGATTCAAATGAAGACATGAGGCTGTTCGTAAGGAGGTATAACCGATACCTTAGAAAGAACGAAGTTCAACATTCAGATAAAAATCTTGTCAACTATAGAAAATAATCAAAATTCCAGAATCGAGAGGAAGGTAAGACAACTAAGTCAAATGGATCATGCTTCAATTGCGGAAAGGCCGGTCACTATAAGCCGGATTGTCCCCTGTTGAAGAAAGACAAAGGAGAGACAAACGTTACAATAAATCTAGTAAATCTAGAAGAGCATACATCACATGGGAGAGCGAAAGTGAGTCCTCAAGCGATGATAACTCAAGTGATGAAGAAGAAAATGCCAATCTTTGTCTTACAAATCATCAAAAGAAGAAAAAGAGTATAGGTCATTCTAAATATGATCATGTTGATAAAATATCTTATTGTGATTTGCAAAATGCCTTTAGTACTCTACACAATAAGGCCAAGGAAGCTTTCAAACGCCTAGCCTCAAATAAGAAAATTTTCTGTTATTTAGAAAAGAAGATTTCTGATTCCGAAAAGGAATTAGAAACTCTTAAGAAATCTATGATAGAGGTTACTAAAGGCAAAACTGAATATGATAAGGGATTTTGGTTTAGATGGTCTGGATATGAAACTTGTCACATTTGTCAAAGAGAAGTTAGAACTCTTCAAGCTAAATTAGACAAGGTTTTACAACCTAAAGTTACCTTTGCTATTGATCAATCACATTTTATAAGTAACATGAATAATCCTTATCAAAAGTACAATTATGTGGTAAAGGATCAAGTTAGCAAAAACAACTCTCATCCGAACTTAAATTGTCTATATTATTGCAAAAGGGGATATACTATTGCTAAATTCCGATTTAGGAGATTTTTGGTTCCTAAAGGCATTTTTAAATGGTTGCCCAAATGCAACCAAAGTTTCACTCACACACTAGGACCCAATGAAAATTGGATACCTCCTTCCCATGTTTAAATTTGTAGGTGGAATGTCTTGAGGAAACAGAGAGAATATGGGTTCTCGATAGTGGATGCTCAAGACACATGACGGATGACATTTCCTTGTTCTTTGACTTTGTGGCTAAGAAGAAAGGGTTTGTAACCTACGGTGATAATGACAAGGGAGGTATATTTGAAAAAGGTAGTGTAGGTAATCTCTCCTCTACTACTATCTTAGACGTCCCCTTTAGTTAAAGGCCTTAAGCATAATCTCATTAGTATTAGCCAATTATGTGACAAAGGATATAAAGTATCATTTTCAAAAGGTTGTTGCATGATTGAACATAATGATAAAAAAATGATGTGCTTAAGGGATGGAGGGAAAATAATGTATACATGCTTAACTTGAATGAAGTATCTTTGACTAGCGCTAAGTGTCTCGTCTCCATGAGTGAAGACTCATGGCTTTGACATAGGTGACTAGCGCATGTCAACTTTGACTTGCTAAATAAAGTTGTTGCAAAAGATCTAGTAGTTGGTCTTCCCAAAATAAAATTTTCAAAAGATCACTTATGTGATGCGGGGCAAATGGGAAAGCAAACAAGGATCTCTTTTAAATTTAAAAATATTGTTTCCACAACGAGATCCCTTGAACTTTTCCATATTGAACTTTTTAGGCCATCTAGAATTATTAGGTGGAAACTACCATGGTTTTGTTATAGTAGATGACTACTCTAGATTTTGTTGGACCATCTTCTTAGCAAGTAAAAGTGACACTTTTTCTGCTTTCGAAAAATTTGCCTAGATGTCTCAAAACAAATTGAACACTAGCATAGTTACTATTCGAAGTGATCACGGAGGTGAATTTGAAAACTACCTCTTTGAGGAATTTTGTGAAACAAACGACATTGATCATAATTTTTTTGCTCCAAGAACTCCACAACAAAATGGAGTAGTGGAACGTAAAAACCGAGTTTTAGAAGAGCTTGGAAGGACTATGATCAATGAAAACGACCTTCCTAAATATTTTTGGGCCGATGCCATAAATATGGCTTGTTATGTATTGAATAGGATACTCATTCGTCCCATTCTAAACAAAACCCTTTATGAATTGCTAAAGGGAAGGAAGCCTAATGTTTCACATCTTCATGTCTTCGGATATAAATGCTTTGTATTAAATAATGGTAAAGAAAACCTTGGTAAATTTGACTCAAAAGACGTTGAAAGTATATTTATCAGATACTCTCATTCTAATAAAGCATATAGAGTATACAACAAAAGGTTACTTGTTGTTGAAGAATCTATGCATGTTTCCTTTGATGAATCTTATCTAAAAACTGTCGGAGAAGGTATTATTGTTGATGGTGTAGGTGTTCCTTCGGAAGACATAATAAAAGATCAAGAAGAAAAGAGTGTTAAACCCCATCCAGAAAAAGCCGAGGAGGAGCCGGATCAAATATCCGAAAAGAAAGAGGAGGATCATTCGATAAATAATAATGATCTTCCTTTGGAATGGAAATCTTCTAAGGATCATCCCATCGATAATATTCCAGGAGATATCTCAAAAGGAGTTACCACACGGTCAAAGATAAGTAACTTTTGTTATCATTTCACTTTCGTCTCTCAAATTGAGCCTAGAAACTCCAAAGACGCATTACTCGATGAACATTGGTTTTTAGCAATGCAAGAGGCACTTAATCAGTTCAAAAGAAATGAGGTATGAGATCTTGTTCCCCCTCCGCGAGACCATTGAGTAATCGATACTAAATGGGTATTTAGGAACAAGTTAGACGAAAACGGAGTTATAACTCGCAACAAGGATCGCCTTGTTGCTCAAGAGTATAACCAAGTGGAAGGCATCGACTATGAGGAAACTTATGCTCTGGTTGCCCGACTCAAGGCTGTACACCTTTTGCTTGACTATGCTTGTTCTCAAGATTTCAAATTATTTCAAATGGATGTTAAGAGTGCTTTCCTAAACGGTTATATTAATGAAGAGGTCTATGTATCCTAACCTCCCAACTTTGAAAACGATGAGCATCCTAACTATGCTTATAAGCTTAAGCGTGCTTTGTACGGTCTCAAACAAGCTCCTAGGGCATGGTATGCGCTTCTTAGCAAATTTCTACTAGAGCAAGGATTCTCAAGAGGGAAGGTTAATGCAACCCTTTTTATTAGGCGTCAAGGAAAACACTCCATTTTAGTTCAAGTCTATATAGATGACATTATTTTTGGATCTACTAACATAAATTTGGTCAAGGAATTCTCTAAGTTGATGCAGGGAGAATTTGAAATGAGCATGATGGGGAGCTAAATTACTTCCTCGGACTTCAAATTAAGCAACTTGAAGAAGGAACTTTTGTGAGCCAAATGAAGTATTATAATGAGCTACTCAAGCGTTTCGATATGGCAAACTCCAAAGTAATCGACACTCCAATGCTTACTGCGGTTAATATGGATCGGGATGAAAATGGTAAGGATGTAGATATAAAAAGGTATAGAGGTATGATCAGATCTCTCCTCTATCTTACCGCATCTCGACCATACATTATGTTTAGTGTATGTATGTGTACTAGGTATCAATCACGTCCCAAAGAGTCACATTTAAAGGCGGTCAAGTGCATACTTAGATACCTTTGTTGTACTTCAAAGTATGGGCTTTGCTTTTCTAAGGGAAGTAACTGCTCTTTGGTTGGCTACTCCGATTCCCAATTTGTCGGTTGCAAATCGGATAGGAAAAGCACTAGTGGCACTTGTCATTTTTTTCAAATTCCTTAGTGAGTTGGCAGAGTAAAAAGAAAGTTTCAGTTTCTTTGTCAACAACCGAGGCGAAATACGTTGCTGTGGGTAATTGTTACGCTCAAATTTTGTGGCTCAAGCAACAATTACTCGACTTCAATGTTCAACTTGAACGTATTCCCATTTTTTGTGACAACACAAGCGCCATCAATTTAACCAAAAATCCTATACTACATTTGCGCACTAAACATATTGAAATTCAGCATCACTTCCTTAGGGATCATGTTGAGAAAGGTGATGTTATCTTCGAGCATATTGATAGCAAAAATCAACTTGTCGATATTTTCACAAAACCACTTGCGACAAAGCCTTTCTTCCACATCCGTAGGGAACTTGATGTTCTCGATATCTCGGATCACGTTTAAATATATATATATATATATATATATATATATATATATATATATATATATATATATATATATATATATATATATATATATATATATATATATATATATATATATATATGTGATGCCTGCTCTATATCTATGCCTGTCTATTCCTTGATTTATAAGTGCGGGCTATGTGAGGGCACTTGTCGTTTATTACCATCGGAGGTAATATCGTTCCTATCTATTTGACCTATATTGATCAACTATGTATGTATATACTTGTTCTATGTAATTCTTGATGTTCATTTTCTGGTTTGATCTAAATGTGATCCATTTCTATGCTCGAATTATGCTTGAACTTGCTTAGGTATCATATTTAACATGCATTCATCATTAGGAGCATTTTTGAATCTCATCACTAACAAGGGTCCCAACTAGTCGACCTATGAGTCGACTCATCACTGAGAATTCAATCCCTACATTTCCTTCGGGTCCCAACTGGTCGACCCATGATTCGACTCATCAATGAGAACTCAATCCTTGTATTTCCTTCGGGTTCAACAGGTCGACCCATGCGTCGAATCATCGCGACCCAGAGTTTATTCTTTTGGGATTTCAAACATGAATGTGTCGACTCATTACACGTGTGAGTCGACTCTTCGCTGCCCATTGCAGAGGTTGCATTAAATTCGGGTCCCAACAGGTCGACCCGTGCGTCGACTCTTCGATGCTAGAAACTGCTCATCTAAGTCTTAATTAGGTCAACTCATTTTTCAAGAAACATTTTCTGCATAATCAATTCATTTGGTCATTTGGTCTTCTCCCTCTCTCATTCTCCTCCTCACAAAAACCCTAAAATCTCCTTACAAACAACACTCAAATAGCTTCAAGAGCATCTGGAAAAAGAATTGTAAGAGGATCCTCCTCTCACACTAGGCTGCACCATCTCGATCAAATATTCCGGTAATTGCTTTATCCTTACTCTCTGTTGATCTTGCTGAAAGCTTTGAAACGAAGTCCAAAAATAGAATAGTTGTAAAGCAGTACGTATACTCACCGTTAGTGGCTGGACACATGCACATTCCAGAAATTGTTGAACGAATAAATTTTCAAGGAATTGACTTATTCTTAGACTGTACCACTAAGTATAATGAGGATTTAGTCAAACTATTTTATACTGGTGTTGATGGAAAATTCAAGGGTTTTAAGTTTGCATGCAATATTGGTAATAGGGCTATTGAAGTGAATGGTGACGTTTGGAAGTCTCTGTTTGAGATCTCTCCACTATCGTCTCCTAATGATCTTAAGATTACCAGCACTGTGTTTGCTTCAGACTATGAGTTTAAGAATGCCTTAAACTCAATGCTGAAGAGACCGTTTTCTGCAAATATTGTTGTGAGGAATCTATTCCCTACCAATGTGACAACGAGTCTTTTGAAGCCTCTTGACAAGATTTTACACAGGGTCATGACGCATATTCTGCGTCCTAAACAAGGAGGTTACTCCAGAGTGGACAAGGCCTAAGTTCACCTGGTTTATGTGCTGAAACACAAGCTGAAAGTAAATTGGCCACACTATGTTGCAAGTCAGATCTTTGCTCTAAAGGAGTCAGGTCGAGGCACTGCTCTCTGCTACCCTTTGTAACACCTCAAAATTTGCCCTCCTCTCTTGGGACTAGCATAACATATTGCATACATTTTTAGGTCATTAGGCATTGCATATTGCATATCATGTGGTTACATTGTGCAAGCTATCCTCTCAAGTCTTGATCAGAAGATGAGGAAGTCAAAGTGCAAGCCTAGGGTTTATTGACTGATCATGGGCCATCTGAGGATTGGGCTGTGAATTAGGGTTTCATGATTCTCAAAGGATGTTGGTCTTCATCTTGATTACAATGATTCATCATCATCATCATGGTTGGATGTCATCAGAAGATTGAAGAAGATTCCTTGAGATTAGGGTTTTGACCACTGGTCAACCCTAATCAGCTGCATTGGGCCAATCAGGGCATAATCAGGAGATGGGGTTCATGATGGATATGGGGGGTTCATAATATGATTATATTGAGCTAATTGAGGCTAGGGTTTCACCCTTGAGCCATTTCAGTTGGAGATTGGAGCTCAGATTGATCTATGCTTGGCAAAATTCATCTATCAGCTGAAAAGTCAACTGTGGTCAACTGTACATGATCTGATGGATTTGGAGGTGGAAATAAGTTGGATACACTTCATTCATGTTGGAACAAGTGTTATTTGACATCTCAAAGCTTAAGAATGAAGAAAATCAAGTCAGAACAAAAACTGCCAAAAATAGAAAGTGACTTGTAATTGAAGTTTCCAAAAATGGAAAGTTTTTGACCTCAAAGCCACGTGTCCAAGGAAGCTTCAAATGAAAATTTGTTCAACATGAAAGTTGTAGATCTTGTTCTCACCTTTCCAAAATGTCCAAGAACTTGAAAATCCAATGTATGGTTGGAAAATTATGGCTCAGTGAATTTCAAAAATGACCCATAATCAGGAGGCCATAACTTCCACATGGTTTGTCCAAATTGCAAGTTCTTTATATGCACAAACTCCATTTGACATGTACTTTCATGGTGCATAATTGGATTTTTCTAAAAGTGGTCAATGCAAAAAGTCAAATTTCAACTGGACAGTTAAATTGGACCAAGGGCAAAATTGTCCAACTTTCAAAATAATTGGAATTTTTGAATGGGGATTTTTGCTACACCTCATGAATGGCATTTAAAATGTGTTGGAATCATCATTTCATGGCTAGGCTTCATAATTTGAGAATTGGTTTGAAAAATGAAATGGCTAAAATTGGACAAATGCAAACACATAGTGAAAATGGGAATTACACATCCAATGAACATCCAACAAGTGGCAACAGCTCATGAAAGGTGTTTAGAAGGTGTATGAGGTGGCATTGAGCTGTCATGAGCTGGCATGTGAAAGTTCAATTTTGCCCTCACTTGGAAAATTACACTTTCACTAACAATTCCAATTTGGTTAATTATGTGATTAATTGATGATTAAGTGCACATATATAAACCTAAACACATTCTAATCATAACTGATTTTCACATTCACCAAGATTGGATCTCAAACTCATCAAATTCTCTCAAAATTTCAAGAACACCAACACCTTCAATCTCATAAAACTTCATCAAATCTCAACCAATCTTCGAGATTCCTCTTGCATTCAACTCCTATCATCATCATCTCCAACTGTTTTTGGAGATTAAAGAGAAAGAAGCCTTGAATCGTGACTGTTCCAAGAAGCTCCATCAATGGTGAAATCGAATTTTGAGCGATAGAAGCCAAGGCACGTGGATTTGGATGCATCAATCATCTTCACTATAGCTTTTCTTCATCTGTTTTGTGGAAGTGAGGCTCGAAGCTGCACGAACAAACACTGCCATTCCAGGTTTGAAAGAAATTCGAATCTCAAGATTTGTTGTATGCTTATATGCGTTTGGAAGAGCATGTTATGTAGATTGTAGTGATGCTTGTAGTTTAGCAAATGATGAACCATAGGAGACGAAATCTGGATTTGAATTTTTGTGTCCAAACCCTAACCTCATCGATTCGCATGATTTAGGAATTGTTAGGTTAAGCTAGGTAGATATTTGTGATCCTCATGATTAGACGGTTCGAATGACTATAGCCTTGCTCGTTTTAGTGAAAATTCGATGTTCTTCGATTTTGTGAAAATCTGGAAATGTCTGCGAGGAAGACAACGAAGCTTTGCGCAAAACACTGTTAAATCCAAATATCTGTTTGAATTTTCAAATTCGGAGTTTACCGCCCCCGCCTCTTTAATTACCAAACTGCCATTGTAATTTCAATTAATTCATAAAAATTCACTAATACCTTAAAAAATTCATAAAAAATTGTAGAAAAATCAGAAAAATATGGAAATTGTTGTGTTGACTTCCTTGTTGACTGTAGGTTTTTTTGACCTATTGGTCAAAGTTGTGCTTGGTAAAATTATCATTTGACCTAGGGTTCCTTCACACATGTGTATTTTTGATACCTTGCACCATTTGATTCATGAAATGCACATAATGTAAAATAAATTCTTGAAAATTTTTGTGATGATTGTTGACTCATTGATGCTCATTTCCATATAAATTTCATGAGTTTTTGATACCTGGCCATTGAAATATGAATTTTGGAACTTAGGTGTGACAATTTGTGTCACACCTCATGATGTCAATTTGCTGGATTTAATTGAGTGACCTAGGCTTGGTAGAATGAAATGAAATTTTGCATGATAATTGGTTGGCATGTTGAGATGCTTTGTGAATTTTTGTGGAATTTTACATTGCATTTTCAAATTGTTTGGTATTTTTCATTTCTGTTGGTCAATTGTGCAAGCTTGTGTGACATAGGTTGGTAGATTTGATGTGAAATGCTCATATGGTATTGGATAATCATGAAATTTGGCATGCTTGTAATAGACACATTGTATGACATCCCTGTTTTGGTCTCATCCATTTCTTTTTTGTTTTCATTGAGTTATGAATTTTTGAAGTGGATGTATGTGTTGATGTTGTGATTTGGAGCCTATAATTGTGTCTGTTTTTGTTGATTTTTATTGACATGGTTCCATTTGCCCAAATGAGCTCAAATTTGACATGGTAGACCTGGAATATCCCCTGTTTAGGTGTAATTTATTTGAGAATTTTTAGAATTGTTTTAGTATGGATTTGAATGCAATAGTTCTGTTTGCATGCTTGGTGCTTCATTTGAACTAGTTTGCTTTGTTTTGTGCTTAAAAGGAACATGATGAATGATATAAACATGAGACCAATGGTGTTTGCTCTTGTTTGACTTTAATTTGAGATTGGTTGGTGAATGCCTTGCTGTTTAAGGATTTTTTCTTGTTTTGGACCCTAGGCTTGGCCTAGTGGTCTAGTTGCTAATGTTTGCTTGGTTTTTTCAGGACAAGAAAAGCAATGCTTATGGAGAATGATCCAAATCAATTTTAATTGGTGTTGTTGATGTTTGTATACTAACATAACATTGTTTTGTAGGTGGTGAAGCTTAGGCTTGAGCTTTGAGCTTGCCTTGTGTTGTGCATTGAGTTGTATAGACTGATTGATTGAACTTGCTGTTTATGGTTTGTCTGTCTGATTACTAACTGTGTTTGATTGTTTCCAGGTACTTTAGTTGCTCAGTTCCTTGTGAACTTTTGCTTTGCTTTGCTTAAGCAACTTGCATTGAGGTAGGTCCTCTTGACTTCATGTAGTCTGGAGACCCGGCTGTTACCGGGCCGGGCAAATAAATGTCTGAAGTCCTCCTTAAGAGGCGATGATTGTGATTGTTTAATTTTGTGCCCAAGCAGGTGAAAGTCCTCTAAAGAGGCAATTGGTGGAAGGTAGGGGTATGCAGTCTACCCCCCACTATTCAGTTGAGTCTTCTCCTTGCTCCCATTACATGGTTGTAGCATTGAGATCAAAAGCCCAAGATCTGTGCAGTGCACAATCGAGTCGGAGTCTCTGAGTATAGAAGGGTTCCCCCATTCTGGACCCATGCTCATTTGTCAGGAGCTCTCCCTGGTTAGGGATAAGAGCTGTGAGGTCTGATCCTCACTTCACCCATCATCTGCTTCACCTTAGCCTCGTAATGGCAAGGTTAAGAGCAAACACAGCCCGTACAGACGACTTGCTGAGGCAGTCAAACCTATTGTGTGAGCCCCTTGTTTGGCTATAGTGCGTGCTATATGGATATCTGATTGACATGCTTGTTTGAGATGCTTGTTCTCATTTGATATATGATTGTATGCTTGTGTGTTAGCTTCTTTCCTGGATAGGAATAGTTTGCTTATGCAAGTAGGATAGAAAACTGAACTTAGGGTAAGCGATGCATGACAACATTAGGCTCGAGTCTCAGCTCCCTAGTCGTGTGTCTTTCCCCGGTTTCTGGTTAGCAATTTAGTCCCTTTCAGGGGAACTACATCGCCCTGATCCTCGTTCCAGACGAGGTATGTAGGCAGGTGGTCGTGCGAGACCACTCCGGGCAACCTTTTTCTTTTTTGCGTGCGTTTACTTGTTATCTGACTGTGTGTTTGGCTCGGATGCCGACGTAAGCCCAGTAATTGGCTGTCGGGCTCCACGTTTGCCGTTTTGTACATGTTTTGGTTCGGATGCTGACGTAATTCCATCCAGTGGTTGTCGGGCTCCATGTTTGCCACCCTTGCTTGTTTTTGTTGTTTTGTGTTGTTTGGCGTGCGTAAGCCGAACTACAGTGGCTCTGATTCTTGTTCCAGACAAGATATGTAGGCATAAGGTGCGATACCTTATCGAGCCCATTTCTCCTAACCCCACCTGCGTTCCCTGTGTGTGTGTGTGATGTTTAGCAACCTTTTCTTTATTCTAGGACGTGGATCCCGTCGAGTACGACGGACGTGAGGGGTGCTAATACCTTCCCCTTGCGTAACCGACTCCCTTACCCTTTCTCTCTGGTCGCGAGACCATGTTCTTTCCAGGTTTTTCTGAGCGTTTCCTTTCCCTATCTTGGGATAAATAACGCGCAGTGGCGGCTCTGTGTGTTTTTATTTTTAGGCTCGCCGGTTGATTTTTCGCAGGATGCGACAGCTGGCGACTCTGCTGGGGAACTGAGGATGTAGACCTGTGCTGGTCCATCGTCCCTAAGCGAGTCCTTCCTAGCGTTCTAGGATAGTTTAGGTTGCTTGTGATGTTTGATTTATTGCATTTATTATTCTGACTGTGTATATATTTGCATTAAATACTTGCATGCATCATACTATCATGTTGTTGCCGTCCTCTATGCAGGTGATTCTGTTATTTGGGGTGGGTGTTCTGAGCGGGGCTAAAACCCAGGCCCGAGTGTACACTTAGGATTAGTGTGGGGCTCACGTTCCTCATTTGCTATTTCAGTATAATGTTGCAACGTGACATACCACAAGCCGGACGAGGTTCAGTCGATAGTGCTTTCCATTGTGGAACATTTCACTTTGGCTTAGTTACTTCTTCTGAGCTATTGACTCTGGTGACCGAGCATTTCCCGGATCTTTGGTTCAGACGATCTTAAGGGAGCTACAATGGCACACCCGAAAGGGCAAACCCATTGAGTATCTCTGCCCGATTGTCGAGACTACTATCCACCTTAGGATGACCTGTTTAGAATTTACCTGTGAGGGGAGGGCGATTCTTTCAGATGCATAATCAGATGGTGACTTTTTGATCAGTGATTCAGAGGCATATTTATGAGTCGGATTTATGGTCAGTTATTGCCGAGACGCCGGAGTGCTGTCCGTGACTTATCAGTGGGGATCCGTTTATTTCAGGATTCCCCGGGCCGAGATATTTATCAGTGGGGATCCGTTTATTTCAGGATTCCCCGGGCCGATTTAGATGATTGTGGTATCTGCTCAGAGATGGTTTGGTAATGATGATGATGATGATGTATCTGTCTTCCGTTTATTTCGGAACCCGTGGGTCTGATTGATGATTGTACACTCCTCAGATGGTTATGATCAGTTCAGAGACCAGATTCAGTGCAGATGATCAGATGGCTTGGAGGATGACAATGCATTGCATTCATTCATCAGCATCATTACATTTTGCATTAATTGCATCTAACACATGTTTACCCATATGCAGGGACACTTTGGATCGAGATTCTGGTTGAGAGATTTTCTGCTCAGATATGAGGGCCGGTTTGAAAGACAACGTTGCCTACAGTTTCTTTGATCCTGAGATTGGTGTGCTGAAGGAGATGATAGCATTGATTACTCCCGACCATGTGGGGATGTTCAGAGAGGCATATGGTAGTATCCTGAAGATGGTTTTCAGACTCACTGACAGTGATAGGAGTGCCGTTCATACTCTTCTCCAGTTCTATGACCCGGGGTTGAGGTGCTTTGTATTTCCAGACTATCTGTTGGGACCTCTGATGGAGGATTATGTTAGCATCCTGGGTATTCAGATCCGTGATCAGATTCCTTTCCACGTCACTAGATCAGAGCCAGATGTCCTTGGAATTTCACGTGCTCTTTATTTGAGTCCGGAAATGGTCAAGGAAGGATTGAAGGAAAAGGGGAAGCTACCCGGGTTCCATTTGAGTTTCTTGGAGGCTAATGCCAAGGAACATGCTGCTTTGGGTAACTGGAAGACGGTGTGTGCTCTGATTGCTGTGAGCATTTATGGGATGATTCTGTTTCCTAATCAGAAGAATTTTGTGGACCATAATGCTATCAGATTGTTCATACAGAGAAACCCTATTCCTACTCTGGTCGGAGATGTTTACTACTCGGTGCATAACAGGAATGAGAAGAGGCGTGGTGGTTTGATCAGATGCTGTTCTCAGTTGCTCTTCCGATGGTTTATGGGGTATTTGCCTTCCAGAGGTGCTTTTGCTCATCTTGATCCCAGTGTCAAGTGGTCCTTCAGATTGATGGGTCTGCGGGCTGATGACATTTCTTGGACTCATAATGGTTTGGCTGGTCGAGACTTTATATGCAGTTGTGGGAGTTTACCTAATGTGCCTTTGGTGGGAGTTCAGGGTTGCGTCAATTACAACCCAACGCTTCTCAGGAGGCAGATGGGGTTTGCTGTGGAGGTTCCTCCTCTTGAGCGGGAGATTCAGGAGTCCTTTTACTTCTCAGCTGAGGGCTATCAGGTCAAGCTGGTGCAGGTGTCTGGGGCATGGCGCAACATCCAGAGAAAGGGCAAGGTTCCCTATGGCAAAGTCAATTGCCTGTATTTTCCTCTTTTTGAAGATTGGTTGCGAAAGAGGATTGAGGTTACATTTCTACCATTTCCTGGAGGTGATCCTGTGTGTCCTATGATTGAGGGTCCAAGTTCTTCTGTCAGCATGGAGGAATTCCTTGAGATGAAAAGGGCCAGAGATCAGTTACTTGCAGAGAAAGCGGAATTGGAGATGACTATTGCTCGGATTCAGACATCCAATCAAGAGATCAAAGTGAAGATGGAAGATCGAGACAAACGACACGCCATGGAGGCCAAGTGCTTTGAGATGGATACAGCCTACTATGGGAAGATCAGCCAAGCCTTAGCGTCGTCCAACCGGGAGCACGACATCACGAAGGAGAAGCTGTTCAGAGCATCAAAGGTGATTGAAGATGAGAAGAGGAGGCAAATCCTCGTCAGGGATCAGAGAGATGAGAGAGCCAGAGTAGTTGCTGCAGAGTGGGAGACCAAGCTGAAGGTCAAGGAAGCAGAGAATCTGAAGATCATTGCCGAGAGAGACCACTATATGGCAGAGAGAGACCACTACTTCAGGCAGATGAAGATTCATCAGAAGGAAGTTGGGAGACTACAACAGGAGAACACCGAGCTCAGGTTCGCCGCAGAGTTCGCGAGGATGGAGGGTGAGATAGGGCCATCCGTGGGACCCTCATCCAGTTAGATCTTTCATTTGTGTTGGATTACCGTCAGGCTTGTTGACGGAATTCACTTGTCTGTATTTCTTTCCTATTCTGGAGGATTGTATTTGACTTTATTTGACTTGATGTATGACTATGGCACTGATTGTGCACTCTTTGGTTATGTGATGGTTCTTTTCATTCAGTGATTGGTTTTCAAGCTTTATTTGCTTTACCGTATGCACTCACACAAGCACACACATGGTTGGGGGTATCATGCTGAATCGCATATCTCCGATCTGCACGATAAAATCAGATGCTGAATATCAGAATATTGATGCCGGATTATTATTTGTCTCAGTGATGCCAGGATCGAGAGACAAAGTGTCCTTCATATGGATAGACACTGCATTCATGCATTGATCATAATAACTGTGCTTTATTTTGCAGGTGTTTGTTACTAACGTGCTTGATTGTCACAGGAATCATTGCTCGTGCTCGAAGAACAGTACCTTTGCACTCAGCACGCCCTCACAGATATTATACCAGAAGGAATACTCCCAGACTCATGGAGCTTCCCAGTGCAGATATGCTTGAACTGAAAGAGAAAATGAACGAGCTGATCAATATAATGCAAGGCTTTGCAATTGGTCAGAAGGCTCTGGCCGACAAGGTTGAGAAACTCGAGCGGGTTTCTGCAGCAAACAGTGGGGTCAACCTGGATGGAGTCTCCAACCAGGGGCAGGGGTCTAGAGACGGTGGAAAGAGGACAACTGTTGGTCTGGTGAATAATGCTGGTGGTCTTGGTGGCCAACCGGGGCAGAATATGAAAGACAACTTTGTGCCTCCGTTTTATGGGTTTGACGAGGATCAGGAGGAAGATAGAGAGGCTGACCAGTTCTCTATGCGAAATGAGCCTTTTGTGCCTTACGACATTCCTCCTCAGAACAAGGAAATCCAGCTGCTGGCTGAGAAAATAAAGGTGTTGGAGAGTTATGCCACTCCCGGGGTGGTGAATATGTCAAATATGGGGCTGGTAGAGGGAATCGTTATTCCGCAGAAATTCAAAGCGCCGGCATTTGACAAGTATAACGGTAGTTCCTGCCCGGAAACTCATCTCCAGGCATTCGTCCGCAAGATCTCTGCGTATACGGCAGATCAGAAACTGTGGATGTACTTTTTCCAGGACAGCCTGTCCGGAGGCTCCCTGGAGTGGTATACCAAGCTGAAATCTTCTGATATAAAAAGTTGGCAGGATCTTGGGGATGCGTTCTTCAAGCAATACCAGTTCAACGCAGATATGGCTCCGAGCCGTACCCAGCTGCAGGGTATGTCTCAAAAGCACAATGAGGGCTTTAAGGAGTATGCCCAAAGATGGAGAGAACTGGCTGCGAGGGTTCAGCCTCCGCTCGTTGATCGTGAGATGTCGGACTTGTTTATGGGGACCTTGCAGGGGCCGTTTGCTGAAAGGATGGTGGGCTGTCCTGTCACCAACTTCTCCGATATTGTGGTAGCTGGAGAGCGGATAGAAAGTTGGTTGAAACTGGGAAAGATTCAGGGTAATACATCCGCGTCTTCTTCAGGCTCGAAGAAACCATTTGGTAACAGTAGTGGGCAGAGGAAGAAAGAGGGCGATACCAGCGCCGTGTACACTCAACGCGGACCCGGTAGGGACCGTTACTTTCAGCACACTGCTGCAGTAACAATTCCTGCTGAGTCTCAATCAGCACAACCACAGCAGCAGCAACAGCAACAGAGACAACAACCCTTTCAGCAGAGACAACAAAGGGTTGGTTATCAAGTCCGGGGCAGAGCACAGGACCGACAATTTGATAGGCCTCCGGTGAGCTATGCTTTCTTGTTTAAGAAGCTGCAAGATTTGGGCCTTGTGCAGACCAGAACTCTGGCACCTTTGAGACCTGATCAAAGGCCGGCCAGCTATGATGAGAACGCGAAGTGTGAATTCCACTCAGGTGCGCCTGGGCATAATATTGAGAACTGTAAAGCTTTTAAGCACACAGTTCAGGATTTAGTGGATTCCAAGGCAATTAATTTTGCTCCATCCCCTAATGTCAATGCCAATCCCATGCCTACGCATGGTCAGAGGGGAGTAAATGCCATTTCTGCGGAGAATAGAGTTGGGCTGTATGATGTTGATCAGTTGAAGACGCCTTTGACTGAGGTCAAAAGGCAGTTGTTGAGGAATGGGGTTTATCCGGGCTGCGGCCATGTTTGTGTTGAGTGCACAGTTTCTGCGAACGGTTGTGAGCTTCTGCGGAAGCATGTCCAGGGTCTGATGGACGGTGGTGATATTTTGATTGAGAGGGCTGGTGAAGAAAAGGAGGAGGTCTCTACCATAACCATTTACTATGATCCGGTTGATTTGTCGAATCTTACTGAAGAGGCTCCAGTTACCATCACGGTACCTGGGCCGATTCCCTATGACAAAGATGATGCCGTACCGTGGCATTATGGTGGGGAGGTGTATTGTAATGGGGAGAGGTTGGAAGAGCAATCTGCTAGTGAAACCACCGTGCTAAAGGTGGATAATGCCGGTCCCAGCGGTTTCACTCGCAGTGGTAGGCTGTTTGCTCCCGATGCATTGAGAAGAGGGGAGGAAGAAAAAGATAAAAAAGAAAAGGCCGAGGCTTTAGCCAGGGCAAAGGGAAAGGCTGTGGTTGAGAATGGAGCTACTCCTGTGATGACACCGGCGCCTGCGGGGTCGGAAAATAAATTTGATGATGAAGCTGAAGAGTTCTTAAGGATCATCAAAAAGTCGGAGTACAAACTGGTTGATCATTTGCAGCAAACTCCTTCCAAGATCTCAATTCTGTCGTTGCTGCTGAGCTCAGAGGGGCATAGGGAGGCCTTATTGAAAATTCTGAAGAAGGCCTATGTTCCTCAGGAGATCACTATCAATCAACTGGAGACGGTCGTATCCAATGTGCATGCTAGCCATGGGCTGGGCTTTACGGATATGGACCTGACAGTGGATGGAAGGAACCACAATAGGGCACTACACATAGCGATGGAATGCAAAGGAGCCGTGCTTTCGCATGTGCTGGTTGATACCGGCTCCTCATTGAATGTGTTACCAAAGAAAGCCTTGGCTAAACTGAACTGTGATGGGCTGATTCTGACCCCGACTGATCTGATTGTGCGAGCATTTGATGGGTCTAAAAGGGCCGTGTTCGGGGAAGTTGAGTTGCCGGTGAAGATTGAACCCGAGGTGTTCAAGTCGACTTTTTACGTCATGGACATCCAGCCAGCCTACAGTTGTTTGTTGGGTAGGCCCTGGATTCATGCTGCGGGAGCAGTTACTTCGACTTTGCACCAGAAGCTGAAATATGTCTGGGGAGGTCAAGTCGTCACTGTCTGCGGAGAGGAGGATATCTTCGTCAGCCACCTGTCTTCGTTCAAATACGTGGAGATGGATGGGGAAATATGGGAGACGCCTAGCCAGGCATTTGAAACCGTTAAGGTGGAGAATGCTCTGTTCGCTAAGCAGGAGGAAGAGAAACCATCCATCACTTCATACAAGCAGGCTGCTGAGGTGGTCAAGAGCGGAGAGGCTCCTGGTTGGGGCAAAATGATGGAGGTCCCTGAGAAGAAGGACCGCTTTGGGGTTGGATATCAACCGGGCCGAGGCTCGGGACGAGGAAGAGGAGGTCGTACGTCTGTAACCTTCACAAGCGCTGGAATGCTGGACCCAGATCGCATCTGTATGCTGGGTGAAGACTCTGACAGCGACTGCGACATTGACCGGTGGATAAAGCCGTGCGTACCAGGGATGGAAATCCAGAACTGGAAGGCCGAAGAGATCATCCGGGTCACTCTCCTCGAAGAGTAATATTTTTCTTGTTTTCTTTCTTATTTGCATGCAAAGCCATACGTGTTGCCCGACACGTAATGGTCCATTGTAAGGGCCACCTCATGTTTAAATTTGCAAGATTTTGCATCATAAATAAAGGATGTTTTTCAATTAAAAGCGGTGTTCCCTGTTTTTCATTTATTTTCGCAGTTTAAAAATAAAAACAAATAAAAATGGCAATGTTTTCATTTTTCTTTTTGTTTTTCACACCGATTCTAAAGCAATGCATGAATCAACATTCATGCAGATGCGATTCCTCTCCGGATCTCATTGATAACAATCCTGTTACACCCTTGTATGACTTCGACAATCCGATCTATCTTGCTGAAGAAGAAGACGAAGAAGATTGTGAACTGCCAGGGGAATTAGCCAGGTTGTTAAAACAAGAGGAGAAGGTCATTCAGCCGCACGAGGAACAGATTGAGGTCGTGAATCTGGGTACCGATGAGGTTAAGAAAGAGGTGAAAATCGGGGCCGCTTTGGAGGAAAGTGTCAAGAGCAGAATGGTGGCGTTGCTGAAAGAGTATGTCGACATCTTTGCCTGGTCTTATCAAGATATGCCAGGGTTGGATACCGATATTGTTGTGCACAAGCTACCGTTGAGAACAGATTGTCCTCCAGTGAAGCAGAAGTTGCGCAGAACTCGACCTGATATGGCGATGAAGATTAAGGAAGAGGTGCAGAAGCAGTGGGATGCTGGTTTCCTTGCTGTCACTAATTATCCGCCATGGGTTGCGAACATCGTGCCAGTCCCGAAGAAAGATGGGAAAGTGAGAATGTGTGTGGACTACCGGGATCTGAATAGAGCTAGTCCGAAAGATGATTTCCCGCTACCTCACATTGATGTGTTGGTAGATAATACAGCTCAATTCTCGGTGTTTTCCTTCATGGATGGCTTTTCTGGCTATAATCAAATCAAAATGTCGCCAGATGATATGGAGAAAACAACGTTCATTACACCGTGGGGCACCTTTTGTTACAAGGTAATGCCATTCGGTCTCAAGAACGCCGGTGCTACTTATCAGAGGGCCATGGTGACTTTGTTTCATGATATGATTCATCATGAAATTGAATGCTATGTTGATGACATGATAGCAAAGTCCCAGACTGAAGAGGGGCATTTGGTAGATTTGGCCAAGTTGTTCGACCGTTTGAGACAGTTCAGACTGAGGTTGAATCCGAACAAGTGCACGTTCGGGGTGCGGTCCGGTAAATTGCTGGGGTTTATTGTAAGTGAGAAAGGAATCGAGGTTGATCCTGCAAAAGTAAAAGCAATAAAAGAAATGCCTGAACCGAGAACAGAGAGGGAGGTTCGTGGTTTCTTGGGTAGATTGAACTATATTTCACGGTTCATATCTCATCTAACGGCCACGTGTGAACCGATATTCAAATTGTTAAGAAAAGATCAAACGGTCAGGTGGAATGATGATTGCCAAGCGGCATTTGAAAGAATAAAAGAGTATTTGCAGGAGCCTCCGATTCTGATGCCTCCTGTGGAGGGAAGACCGTTAATTCTGTACCTGACAGTCCTCGAGGGGTCTATGGGGTGTGTATTGGGGCAGCATGACGAGTCTGGTCGAAAAGAGCATGCCATATATTACCTTAGCAAAAAGTTTACCGACTGTGAAACAAGATATTCACTGCTCGAGAAAACTTGCTGTGCTTTGGTCTGGGCTGCTCGCCGACTAAGGCAGTACATGTTGGTTCATACCACTTTATTGATTTCCAAGATGGATCCGATCAAGTACATCTTTGAGAAGCCAGCATTGACCGGACGGGTTGCGAGGTGGCAAATGATTTTGACTGAATACGATATACAGTATACCTCTCAGAAAGCGATCAAGGGGAGTGTATTGTCCGATTACCTCGCCCAACAACCCATTGATGATTATCAACCGATGAAGTTTGAATTCCCTGATGAGGACATCATGTTTCTCAAATCGAAAGATTGCGAGGAACCGATCCCGGAGGAGGGGCCTGGCCCTGAATCCGAATGGATTCTGATGTTTGATGGGGCCGTTAACATGAATGGAAGCGGTGTTGGTGCTGTTTTGGTTACGCCGAAAGGATCTCATATTCCTTTTGCTGCCCGGCTAACATTTGAGTGCACCAACAACGTAGCTGAATATGAAGCTTGCATATTGGGAATTGAAGAGGCGATTGATTTGAGGATCAGGAACCTCGTGATATATGGAGATTCAGCTCTGGTGATAAATCAGGTTAACGGGAAATGGTATACGCATCAATCTCATTTGGTTCCGTATCGGGATTATACGAGGAGATTGTTGACGTTTTTCACCAAGGTGAAGATGCATCATGTGCCCAGAGAGGAGAATCCTTTGGCAGATGCTTTGGCTACTCTGGCTGCCTTGATTAAGGTGCAGAGGTGGAATCAGTTCCCCAGTGTGGAAGTTGGACGTCTGGATAGACCGGCTTATGTGTTTGCTGTTGATACAGCGCCTGATGATGAGAAGCCGTGGTATTACGACATCAAGCGCTATCTAGAGATTCAAGAGTATCCTGAGGGAGCATCGAAAAAAGATAGAAAGACTCTGCGGAGGTTAGCCATGGTGTTTTATCTGAACAAGGATGGGGTTTTGTATAAGAGAAATTTTGATTGGGTCTTGCTCAGATGTGTTGATGATGCAGAGGCAAGCCAGTTGATGAAAGAGGTTCATGAGGGGTCGTTCGGTACCCATGCCAGTGGGAATGCAATGGTGAAGAAGCTGCTGAGAGCAGGCTATTATTGGATGACAATGGAGGCCCAATGTTTCAATTACGTGCGGAAGTGTCATAAATGCCAGATTTATGCTGATAAGGTGCACGTGCCTCCAAATCCGTTGAGCTTGATGTCGTCTCCATGGCCGTTTGCTATGTGGGGCATTGATATGATCGGAAAGATTGAGCCTACAGCTTCGAATGGGCACAGGTTCATATTAGTGGCTATTGATTACTTCACCAAGTGGGTAGAAGCAGCCTCTTATACGAATGCGACGAAGCAGGTTGTCGCCAGATTTCTCAAGAAAGACATCATTTGCAGATATGGGGTTCCCGAGAGAATCATTACTGATAATGGTTCTAATCTGAATAATAAGATGATGGCAGAGCTGTGCCGGGAATTCAAGATCGAGCATCACAATTCTTCTCCCTATCGTCCAAAGATGAACGGGGCAGTTGAGGCAGCCAACAAGAATATAAAGAAGATTGTGCAGAAAATGGTGGTAACCTACAAGGATTGGCATGAGATGTTGCCGTTTGCATTGCATGGGTATCGAAGGTCGGTGCGCACATCTACTGGGGCAACTCCTTTCTCATTGGTATATGGGATGGAGGCTGTATTACCTGTTGAGGTTCAGATTCCCTCTTTGCGAGTCCTGATGGACGTGAAGTTGCAAGAGGCTGAATGGGTAAGGACCCGGTATGAAGAGTTGAGCCTGATTGAGGAAAAGAGGCTAGCAGCCATCTGTCATGGGCAGTTGTATCAGCAACGGATGAAGCGTGCTTTTGACAAGAAGGTACGACCTCGGGTATATCACGTAGGTGATATGGTGCTGAAAAGGATCCTTCCTCCTCAAAACGATCGAAGGGGCAAATGGACGCCGAATTATGAAGGTCCATTCGTGGTCAAGAAGGTTTTCTCTGGCGGAGCCTTGTTGCTAACGACCATGGATGGTGAGGATTTTCCATCCCCTGTGAATGCGGACGCAGTTAAAAAATACTTCGTATAAATTGACCCGCTGGACGAAAAGAACAAAATAGTCCAGGCAAAAAGGGGCATCCCGGCGAACCAAAAAACAGAAAGAAAGGTTCGGGCAAAAATTAGGGATAAAAGAAAAAATGTACACCCGGCAAGTCGAAAACCTGAAAAGGCGACTTGGGCAAAAAAGGGTATCCCGGTGGACTGAAAACCTGAAAGGGCGGTCCAGGCAAAAGAGGGATTGAAACGAACAACTGCGTCTGGCAGGATCGTTCACACTTTGGTTAAAGCATCATGGATAATACCCGATAGGGATCAGTTAGAAGTGTCTTGTTCAGAAGGCAGAAAGCATGGAGAGTCTGAGGACATATGGGGTGTAACCGAGTTGGAACTCGATGAGATCACGGGTTTCACATTGCCATTAGGATAGATTTTTCCTTTTGAGCGCAATTACCTCTTTTCAGGAATTGCTTCCTTTTGTATTTGCTCAATTTGAGCCACACTTTTCCAATCAATAAAATGCATATTCAGTCAAATAATTTTGTTTTTTGTTTTTCATTACCGCTTTGATTGCAAAAACATCCGATTATTTTGATAAAGAATTTTGCATTTTAAGACATACAAGTCCCTTCCAATGCATGTTTATAAGATTGAAGGCTTGAAATATTATTTGGAAGGTTGAGTGACCCAAGTGTTGAAATCTTGACACGCCTGGGGCACGGTTTTATCTAATGATCTGTTTTGGAGCAAACTGTTGGATATTTTCACTCACTTGCAGGTTGTGATGTGGAAGCTTTGTAACAGATCCCTAGAGAGTTCGCTCAGGGACGAATGAATATGAAAGGATGGCGAAAACGTTGAGACGTACGACGATCCTTGATGATAATCAAGAAGACTCTTCAAAATCGGAAGATTGGAAAGTATGTAATTCCCCGCAGAGTCCGATCAGGAACGAGTGCATGAAGAAAGGACGGAGAGACGACGAGACGTCCGACGACCTTTGGAATTAACCAAGAAGACTCTTCAAAGTCGGAAAATTGAAATTTCTGTATGATTCCCAGGAGTACGTTTCCGTCGAGCGTGGAGCGATTGGGAATACAAGATGATGGAGCAGAAAAGGTCCAGATGAGTCTGGGAATTCTCAAAAGTGGAAGGTCGATACGAGATTGGGAGGTGGATACCTTGGTTCGACGAGTCGACGGGTGTTCTGTACCAACTTTTCTCATTTCCTCAGCTAGGTCCCCAAGCAGAGTCATAGGACTAGCTCCCCAGCAGATCCAAGGTCTGTGGATTTCTCCAGCCGAGTCAGGATGGTTGTCCCCGACGGGTTTACGATGTTGTTTCCTCAGCAGCCAGGCCCGAAGGTTGCTATCCCCGAGTGGAGCGGGTTTCAAAGAAATATATCTCCAGCAGTTCCCTGAGTGGAGCGGGTTTCAATGAAATATATCTCCAGCAGTGTTCATCCTACCAGTGGATTGGACAAGTTCTGTAGCGGACGGATTTTTGCATCCCCAGCTGAGTTGATTCTACCTATGGATTGCATGGGTAGTCCCCAGCGGAGTAGTATGCGGTTCCCTAGCAGGGTCAGGATGGTTATCCTCAGCAGGTGATAGAGTGAGGCATCCCCAGTTGAGTCTGGAGGTTGCTATTCCCCAGCGGAGTATTTGTGAGCATTTCCCCAGTGAAGTCAACAGGTATCTGTGAGGGTTGTCCCGAAGCGGAGTCAGGATTGATACCCCCAGCAAGTCAAAGATTGTTGTATCCCCACAGAGTGTTGGTGGTGCTTATCCCCAGCAGTTTCTCGAGTGGATTGGGTGCGAAAGAGGTTCTTCCCAGCAAGGGTTGCCTTTTTCCCAGCAGCAGTGCTATTCCCCAGCCGGGTGGAAATCGGAGCGGTGACGAGTTCCTCAGCAGAGTGTCTCGTATTCCCTAGAGGATTCCCTTGAGGGGGATGTTTTTTATTTTTATGCATTCATCATGAAGAAATAACATGGCATATTGCATAGAAAAATAAATAATCGCGTAGCATTTCCATAATTATGGAGCATTGCGCAGAAAAATCAATCATGCATCATTGCAAGCATCAGCTAGTCTCAAGCCGTGGTTACCGTTTGAGAAGTGGTTTTGGCCAGACAGTGAAGGTGTTACTCCGAGGAGTTTAGCCTCATGATTTGATCAAAGGTATTTCCCCAGTAGTGCGATACTGGAGTATTTGTTTTCCGTCGGACAGAGATGGAAAGGTTATGCGATCAGCGCAATTCAAGCCGTGGTTACCGCTTGGAGTTTTGGTTTCGCTGGATGGTGAAGATGTTACTCTGAGGAGTCTAGCACCATGACGACAGATCAGCAATGTTCCCCAGTAGTGCGATATTGGAGGAAATGTTTCCGTCGGACAGAGATGGAGATGAAATCAGAGGACGTTACGCGATCAGCGCGATTCCGGGGTTCAATCGGAGAAAAGAAATGCTGAGGTATTTTCTGGGGTTCAAATGGAGATTGGAGTTGAAGATTATATCCAGGATGCGGTCCTTAGGATTATCTTCTGTTCATGTGTCGCCTTAGACTCTGGCTGAGGCCAATGGAGGTCGTTATAGGTGTCTTCTGAGGAAGAGATACACATGCTACCTTCCTTTTGTGAAGGTTTACCCTCTGACATGTCGCCCTCAGAGTGGTTTGGGGTTATTTCCGACGTTGCCAGCGGAATTATCACGAGAGATTGGAGAAAAGGATATGCTGAGGCATGTTCTGGGGTTCAAATGGAGAAAGGATATGCTGAGGCATTTTCCGGGGTTCAAATGGAGAAAGGGAGATGTTGCGACATTTTCTGGAGAACGGGGTTCATTCTGGCGATCGAGAGTTATCGTCAGGCGACTGGGGTTTAAACTGGAGATTGGGGTTCATTATTTTGGCAAAAAGGAGTGCTGAGGCATTTTCTGGGGTTCAAATGCAGAGATCTGAGGATCGTTTGCGCAGAGAAAATTTTCGGGGTTCAAGAAAATGAAAAAAAGATAAGAAAAGTTTTGGGGTTCAAGAAAAGCATAAAAAAATAAAGGAAATATAATCCCGAGCGGATGAGTGGTGTTCAGGCCATAGTTATCCCTGTGTTACCATTTATTTTGGTATCCAGGTCGACATTTTTCGGTATTCAGGCCGACTTTCTCCGTACCAGACGGATTTTTCAGAGATTGTGTTCTTCGCCGATGCTGACAGGCGTTGTTAATTATTATCCCATCAGAGTGCAAATTGTTCGTCTGTTCTTGGTATTCAATCACTCTTCATCCTGATCATCCGAAAGCCGAGGCTATTTCGTATCGACAGGTTCACAGTGGATTGAATAGGGGCAGCTGTAACACCTCAAAATTTGCCCTCCTCTCTTGGGACTAGCATAACATATTGCATACATTTTTAGGTCATTAGGCATTGCATATTGCATATCATGTGGTTACATTGTGCAAGCTATCCTCTCAAGTCTTGATCAGAAGATGAGGAAGTCAAAGTGCAAGCCTAGGGTTTATTGACTGATCATGGGCCATCTGAGGATTGGGCTGTGAATTAGGGTTTCATGATTCTCAAAGGATGTTGGTCTTCATCTTGATTACAATGATTCATCATCATCATCATGGTTGGATGTCATCAGAAGATTGAAGAAGATTCCTTGAGATTAGGGTTTTGACCACTGGTCAACCCTAATCAGCTGCATTGGGCCAATCAGGGCATAATCAGGAGATGGGGTTCATGATGGATATGGGGGGTTCATAATATGATTATATTGAGCTAATTGAGGCTAGGGTTTCACCCTTGAGCCATTTCAGTTGGAGATTGGAGCTCAGATTGATCTATGCTTGGCAAAATTCATCTATCAGCTGAAAAGTCAACTGTGGTCAACTGTACATGATCTGATGGATTTGGAGGTGGAAATGAGTTGGATACACTTCATTCATGTTGGAACAAGTGTTATTTGACATCTCAAAGCTTAAGAATGAAGAAAATCAAGTCAGAACAAAAACTGCCAAAAATAGAAAGTGACTTGTAATTGAAGTTTCCAAAAATGGAAAGTTTTTGACCTCAAAGCCACGTGTCCAAGGAAGCTTCAAATGAAAATTTGTTCAACATGAAAGTTGTAGATCTTGTTCTCACCTTTCCAAAATGTCCAAGAACTTGAAAATCCAATGTATGGTTGGAAAATTATGGCTCAGTGAATTTCAAAAATGACCCATAATCAGGAGGCCATAACTTCCACATGGTTTGTCCAAATTGCAAGTTCTTTATATGCACAAACTCCATTTGACATGTACTTTCATGGTGCATAATTGGATTTTTCTAAAAGTGGTCAATGCAAAAAGTCAAATTTCAACTGGACAGTTAAATTGGACCAAGGGCAAAATTGTCCAACTTTCAAAATAATTGGAATTTTTGAATGGGGATTTTTGCTACACCTCATGAATGGCATTTAAAATGTGTTGGAATCATCATTTCATGGCTAGGCTTCATAATTTGAGAATTGGTTTGAAAAATGAAATGGCTAAAATTGGACAAATGCAAACACATAGTGAAAATGGGAATTACACATCCAATGAACATCCAACAAGTGGCAACAGCTCATGAAAGGTGTTTAGAAGGTGTATGAGGTGGCATTGAGCTGTCATGAGCTGGCATGTGAAAGTTCAATTTTGCCCTCACTTGGAAAATTACACTTTCACTAACAATTCCAATTTGGTTAATTATGTGATTAATTGATGATTAAGTGCACATATATAAACCTAAACACATTCTAATCATAACTGATTTTCACATTCACCAAGATTGGATCTCAAACTCATCAAATTCTCTCAAAATTTCAAGAACACCAACACCTTCAATCTCATAAAACTTCATCAAATCTCAACCAATCTTCGAGATTCCTCTTGCATTCAACTCCTATCATCATCATCTCCAACTGTTTTTGGAGATTAAAGAGAAAGAAGCCTTGAATCGTGACTGTTCCAAGAAGCTCCATCAATGGTGAAATCGAATTTTGAGCGATAGAAGCCAAGGCACGTGGATTTGGATGCATCAATCATCTTCACTATAGCTTTTCTTCATCTGTTTTGTGGAAGTGAGGCTCGAAGCTGCACGAACAAACACTGCCATTCCAGGTTTGAAAGAAATTCGAATCTCAAGATTTGTTGTATGCTTATATGCGTTTGGAAGAGCATGTTATGTAGATTGTAGTGATGCTTGTAGTTTAGCAAATGATGAACCATAGGAGACGAAATCTGGATTTGAATTTTTGTGTCCAAACCCTAACCTCATCGATTCGCATGATTTAGGAATTGTTAGGTTAAGCTAGGTAGATATTTGTGATCCTCATGATTAGACGGTTCGAATGACTATAGCCTTGCTCGTTTTAGTGAAAATTCGATGTTCTTCGATTTTGTGAAAATCTGGAAATGTCTGCGAGGAAGACAACGAAGCTTTGCGCAAAACACTGTTAAATCCAAATATCTGTTTGAATTTTCAAATTCGGAGTTTACCGCCCCCGCCTCTTTAATTACCAAACTGCCACTGTAATTTCAATTAATTCATAAAAATTCACTAACACCTTAAAAAATTCATAAAAAATTGTAGAAAAATCAGAAAAATATGGAAATTGTTGTGTTGACTTCCTTGTTGACTGTAGGTTTTTTTGACCTATTGGTCAAAGTTGTGCTTGGTAAAATTATCATTTGACCTAGGGTTCCTTCACACATGTGTATTTTTGATACCTTGCACCATTTGATTCATGAAATGCACATAATGTAAAATAAATTCTTGAAAATTTTTGTGATGATTGTTGACTCATTGGTGCTCATTTCCATATAAATTTCATGAGTTTTTGATACCTGACCATTGAAATATGAATTTTGGAACTTAGGTGTGACAATTTGTGTCACACCTCATGATGTCAATTTGCTGGATTTAATTGAGTGACCTAGGCTTGGTAGAATGAAATGAAATTTTGCATGATAATTGGTTGGCATGTTGAGATGCTTTGTGAATTTTTGTGGAATTTTACATTGCATTTTCAAATTGTTTGGTATTTTTCATTTCTGTTGGTCAATTGTGCAAGCTTGTGTGACATAGGTTGGTAGATTTGATGTGAAATGCTCATATGGTATTGGATAATCATGAAATTTGGCATGCTTGTAATAGACACATTGTGTGACATCCCTGTTTTGGTCTCATCCATTTCTTTTTTGTTTTCATTGAGTTATGAATTTTTGAAGTGGATGTATGTGTTGATGTTGTGATTTGGAGCCTATAATTGTGTCTGTTTTTGTTGATTTTTATTGACATGGTTCCATTTGCCCAAATGAGCTCAAATTTGACATGGTAGACCTGGAATATCCCCTGTTTAGGTGTAATTTATTTGAGAATTTTTAGAATTGTTTTAGTATGGATTTGAATGCAATAGTTCTGTTTTCATGCTTGGTGCTTCATTTGAACTAGTTTGCTTTGTTTTGTGCTTAAAAGGAACATGATGAATGATATAAACATGAGACCAATGGTGTTTGCTCTTGTTTGACTTTAATTTGAGATTGGTTGGTGAATGCCTTGCTGTTTAAGGATTTTTTCTTGTTTTGGACCCTAGGCTTGGCCTAGTGGTCTAGTTGCTAATGTTTGCTTGGTTTTTTCAGGACAAGAAAAGCAATGCTTATGGAGAATGATCCAAATCAATTTTAATTGGTGTTGTTGATGTTTGTATACTAACATAACATTGTTTTGTAGGTGGTGAAGCTTAGGCTTGAGCTTTGAGCTTGCCTTGTGTTGTGCATTGAGTTGTATAGACTGATTGATTGAACTTGCTGTTTATGGTTTGTCTGTCTGATTACTAACTGTGTTTGATTGTTTCCAGGTACTTTAGTTGCTCAGTTCCTTGTGAACTTTTGCTTTGCTTTGCTTAAGCAACTTGCATTGAGGTAGGTCCTCTTGACTTCATGTAGTCTGGAGACCCGACTGTTACCGGGCCGGGCAAATAAATGTCTGAAGTCCTCCTTAAGAGGCGATGATTGTGATTGTTTAATTTTGTGCCCAAGCAGGTGAAAGTCCTCTAAAGAGGCAATTGGTGGAAGGTAGGGGTATGCAGTCTACCCCCCACTATTCAGTTGAGTCTTCTCCTTGCTCCCATTACATGGTTGTAGCATTGAGATCAAAAGCCCAAGATCTGTGCAGTGCACAATCGAGTCGGAGTCTCTGAGTATAGAAGGGTTCCCCCATTCTGGACCCATGCTCATTTGTCAGGAGCTCTCCCTGGTTAGGGATAAGAGCTGTGAGGTCTGATCCTCACTTCACCCATCATCTGCTTCACCTTAGCCTCGTAATGGCAAGGTTAAGAGCAAACACAGCCCGTACAGACGACTTGCTGAGGCAGTCAAACCTATTGTGTGAGCCCCTTGTTTGGCTATAGTGCGTGCTATATGGATATCTGATTGACATGCTTGTTTGAGATGCTTGTTCTCATTTGATATATGATTGTATGCTTGTGTGTTAGCTTCTTTCCTGGATAGGAATAGTTTGCTTATGCAAGTAGGATAGAAAACTGAACTTAGGGTAAGCGATGCATGACAACATTAGGCTCGAGTCTCAGCTCCCTAGTCGTGTGTCTTTCCCCGGTTTCTGGTTAGCAATTTAGTCCCTTTCAGGGGAACTACATCGCCCTGATCCTCGTTCCAGACGAGGTATGTAGGCAGGTGGTCGTGCGAGACCACTCCGGGCAACCTTTTTCTTTTTTGCGTGCGTTTACTTGTTATCTGACTGTGTGTTTGGCTCGGATGCCGACGTAAGCCCAGTAATTGGCTGTCGGGCTCCACGTTTGCCGTTTTGTACATGTTTTGGTTCGGATGCTGACGTAATTCCATCCAGTGGTTGTCGGGCTCCATGTTTGCCACCCTTGCTTGTTTTTGTTGTTTTGTGTTGTTTGGCGTGCGTAAGCCGAACTACAGTGGCTCTGATTCTTGTTCCAGACAAGATATGTAGGCATAAGGTGCGATACCTTATCGAGCCCATTTCTCCTAACCCCACCTGCGTTCCCTGTGTGTGTGTGTGATGTTTAGCAACCTTTTCTTTATTCTAGGACGTGGATCCCGTCGAGTACGACGGACGTGAGGGGTGCTAATACCTTCCCCTTGCGTAACCGACTCCCTTACCCTTTCTCTCTGGTCGCGAGACCATGTTCTTTCCAGGTTTTTCTGAGCGTTTCCTTTCCCTATCTTGGGATAAATAACGCGCAGTGGCGGCTCTGTGTGTTTTTATTTTTAGGCTCGCCGGTTGATTTTTCGCAGGATGCGACACCCTTCAATTATTCAAAGTATCCTAAATAAAGCTAAAGTTTCAGTTCAAGGAATTCCATATAACTCTGTGACTACAAATTAAGAGGTTTGTCAGAAAACATTAAGTTTGATGAGCTACACTTGGGATCGTACAACGCGACTATACAGGACTCGTACACCAGTTTTAGGTTCGGCTACTCGGCACTTGGAAGAAGATGATGATGATGATGATGATGATGAAGAGGATGAAGATGATGAAGACGAGGAAGAGAATAATGATGACAACTCTCAACCTATGGAGCACGATCAACAAGTCACTGACCAAGGTGATTGGCTAGGTACTACTCCTGGACAACATCCATCCGATAACCAAGGTTTGAGAGAATGGAAACACACCGGATGGACCAGCAACCGATCATCCTATATGCATACAACCTCTTCTAAACCTGAAAATTTTGAAGTGATGGAAATGTTGAGAAACATGCAAATACATCAGCAAAATTTTGCTACACTTCAAGAGGAGAGATTTACGGCCTTGCAGGATCAACTTCAGATTCAAGGTGACAACTTTGCATCTTTTGCTTCCCTTCAAGAGGAACGGTATTCAGACCTAAGGAGTCAAATCTAAACCCACAGTGACAACTTTAATTCATTTATCTCCACCATCATGCAACAGATTGATGGCACTCATCGCTCTCTCTCAGGATCCTTCAATATGCTTAACCGAAACGTCATTGAACCCACCAACCTCTATAAAGAAGAGAGACCTTCGCGTCCACCTTATGGCTATAGAGGCAGAAATGACCCGTCATGAGGGAGAAGACCTTAGATGATTGTTTAATTCAGTGCGTTTCCATTTCCCCATGTTTGCATGTTATTGTACTTACTTATTTATCTTAAAGTTTATGTTGAACAATTATGGAAATGTTCTTTACTTATTTTCTTTTGCTTCGTGTAATATTTATGCCTATACTTCTTACATTGACTTCATGTTATGTGCATGGTTGTTAATGTGTATAGGTTGCAAAGTCGTTGACTAAGTGCTTATGATTATCTTTGTTTCATGTTGACCATTTCATTGTTTCTTTTTGATGTTGTCAAAGGGGGAGAAGCAATGGAAACACAATAGCAGATTTAGCAGACTTATAATAGCAGAATGTTTGAAGGCATGCATAAAATCAGGGGGAGGATTGTAATACCTCAAAATTTGCCCCCCTCATTCATGCATTCATTTTTAGGTCATTTAACATTTCATATTGCATTTCATCATGTCCATCAGAATTAGAACGAAGAAGCTTGAGTATCATCCAAGACGCTTTGTGGGTTCTATCTGGGTGGTCAGTCAACACGGGGGAATGACTTGAGTTACTTTCAACATGTTCAAATGGAGTTTATTCATCAGTCAAAACGTTAATCTTGAAGAAGCAAAAGTTTATGAGCTGTCATGCTCGCTAGGCGAGCAGAATGGGTCGCCTAGCGAGTCCCAAGAAAAGCCACCTGAATCACCCACGCTCAGAGGAATTTCTTGAACTGTCATGCTCGCTAGGCGAAGCCCACACGTTTTGAAAATAAAAATAAAAATAAAATAAAATAATAATAAAAAAAACGAAAAATAAAAATAAAAAAGAATAAAAATAAATAAATAAATAAAATATAACAGAAAAATCTTGGACTTGGACCTCTCTCATTTGAGCCCACAAAGCCACGAAAATCAGGTTATAAATTCCAGAGTTTCAGTGAAACAAAAGGCCTGAAAGAGAAAACCCTAGAGAGATTCTAACTAATTCAGAGCAACCCCCAGAGACTGAAGGGAACTCATCTGCAAAGAACCAATTCCCTCTCATATAAACCCTAAGATTGTTCTGCAAAGCCAACGGTGCAATTCAATTTCAATCGATCCTCCCCAATCAGGTATGCCCTATTTCCACTACTTTATACTTTCAACCTGAATTTTCTGAATGTATGAGGTATTATGGGTGAATTTGGAAGAGTGGGTATCGTTAGGTTTTGCATGTGGGCACATGTTTTAGTATGTATGTCATGCCTTAATGTGTGGATCCTTGCCCCCTGACTTTGAATTTTGATACCCTTTTGATGCATGTGTTTGATAAGAGGTTTAGGCCTCCTACACTTGGTTGCTTTTTGTGAGCTCTTTTTGTGAATTTTAATGGCATGATTCATGTGGTTACATTTTGATTTGGGGCAACTCTTGATTGCACCCCATCTTGTCACTCTAACCTGTTTGTTTAGTTTTTTGTGAGGGCTCACATGACTCCTGAAAGGATAACTTGCTTGGCATTCCACTTTATTTGTGGGATACCATTTGGAGATTTATTCCGATTACCTGTATTGACTTGTTTTCTTTGATGGTGCCAGCTCGAGAGATCTCTGGGTTTCTTATTTCTTTAGCTGTTATTACTTCGGATCTTTATCCGTGTGGTAGATCTCTTGATCCCTTTTACATCTTTCCTGCATTTTACCGCTTTCTTAGCTGGAAGACCTCGATAGGAGGCAATGTTTTCTTTTGTTTGTTTACTTTTGTGCCCAAAGACCTCCAAAAGGAGGCACCCGTGCTAAAGACCTCCACGAAGAGGCAATTGACGGATAAAAGGGATTAGTAATCAATCCCCCGTTATTCAGTGTATCATTCTTTATGCTCGCACAACGTGCTGATGCTTCAGAACAAAAGCCCAAAATCTTTTGTCCGGTCAGTCAGTGGGGAGGGTTCCACCTTTCTGAATCCCCACTTTTTGTCATGAGCTCACCCTGTCCAGGGTTAAGAGCTATGAGGTCTTATCCTCATTACCCTTCTGATCTGCTCACCCAGACCTTCAATGTCAGTGGTTAAGAGCCCATTTGATTACCTATTCCATGGCTTGTTTGTCGAGGTTGATATGACCCCTCTTGACTAAAGCCCTACCCATGTATGTTTGAGCCCCCTTGGTGGCATTTTACTTTATGCATGTTTGTTTTGTATGGTGTGATCGTCTCCCCATAGGATTGCTAGGCTTCGTATAGTCTCTCGTTTGCATATCAATTAAGGTAGCACTGTTCCTTCGTCTAGGACTTCCTTTTTTGCATGAGCATTCCTAAAACCCAAACAAACTCATTGATTTTTCTTCTCCTAAGAACACGTTAACTCCTTCTACTACAGGCGAGTAAGTCTCCAAAGGTCGAGCATCCGATAGATTGCATAGTAACGTCGTTCATCTAAAAAACACAACCCTTAACCCGTAGTTAGCCGAACTACGGTTTGCACTGATTCTCATTCCAGATGAGATACGTAGGCATAAGACGCGATGTCTTAGCGAGCACACTCCTCTTTAGCCCATAGGCAGCCGAGCTACGAAGACTCTGATTCTCATATCCAGATGAGATACGTATGCAGTGGATGCGATATCCGTGCGAGTCATTTTCTTTTGATCCCCTCTTTTAGCAAATAGTACATTAGATAAACCCACACCCTTTAGACAAGAACAACAAAAATGGATCCCGTAGAGTACTACGGATGCATAGGGGTGCTAGTACATTCCCTTCGCATAATCGACTCCCGAACCCAAGATTTGGTTGTGAGACTTTGTCTTTTCCTTTCCTTTTTTTCCAGGTTTACTTCGAGCGTTTCCTTTCCCTCCTTTGGGATAAATAACGCACGGTGGCGACTCTTCTGTCATTTCTTTCTCGCCGGTTATTTTTTTGCATCTCCTTTTTCAGGTTGCGACAAGGATGTCTATCAAAGTACACGATTATGCCACGGGTTGCCATCATCAAAAGGAGGGAGTATGTGAGGGCAAAGATGACTAGTTTTATTTTAATGATGTCAAACCTTTCTAGTCACCCACAACGTGTACTTTGGGCGGTGTCATCATATCATAGAATTCATTCATCCCCTAACATGTTCAAAGTATAAGTTCAACGTGTCCAGGCATATAGGAGCATATCATAGATGTGAATCATGCACTTGATCATCGTTAATACCCTAGGTTCATAAGAGATTGGTTTAAATTGATCAAAATACATCTCAAAACTCATTTTTGATAGTTTAAGAACTGTGTGGCGACTCATGACTCGGGGCGTAACTCTCGGGTCTGAATAGGTCGAGTCACAGGTCGACTTAATCCTGTGAAAACTGAATGAGTTGACTCATCCACATGTTGCATCGACTCATTGCCTATTTCCATTTGAACCATGTAGCCACGAGTCTGAACAGATTGAGTCATAGGTCGACTCAACCCTGGAAAAACTCTGTTTGAGTCGACTCATCCCCTGTTTGAGTCGACTCATCGCCTGCTTCACTTGAATAATTTTGCCTCGGGTCTGAACAGGTCGAGTGACCTGTGTGAACAAGTCGAGTGGTCGCTGCTTGGACTCAATTTTCTGCTGTGTGATTGTGCAAAATAATTTTGTTATGTCTGTTATTTGGTCCATGCATCATATAAATATTCTAGAGTCTCTTCTTCAATAAATAACAAGAAAAGTGAAAGATATACACCAAAGTTCTCTTCATTTTCATTCTCCATTGCATTTCACAACAAATACACATAACAATTTTTGTTGATCATTGTGCATTGTTGTGGTGATAACGTCCAAATAGGATTGTGTAATCTTAGTTTGGGTTGAGGCTTTGTGTGAGTTTTTTTAAACTAAAACCATTGGGGTTTTGTCCTCTAAGAATTGGGGGTTTTTGCACTAACCTTTGCTTCACAGATTGAGCCGAGTGAAAAGTTTGAAGAACGGTGGGTTCGGTCAAACAAGTAACAGTAATCGGAGGATTGTGAAGAAAGCTTAGGGCTCAAGCGACTTACGATCTAAATCAGCCGAGCTGAAGTTTTGGAGAACGTGGAGTTCTTGCAATAAGATAGCAGTAACTGGAGGTTTGTTCGAAGCGCTTGAAGGACTTGGTTCAACTCGAATCAAGGGGAGAGAAGCGAATAAGATCTGCAACAACACTAGGGGTTGATTGGTGGTGATCATTTGTTCTCTTGTATTAACTTTGCAACTTGTTAATAAAAACATCTCAATTCTAGATTTAGAATTGAGGGTAGACGTACTCTAAGCGAGGACGATAGAGGAACTGCCTCAACAAATCCGATGTTGTTCTCTCTTTCTCTTAACTCTTTAAATTCTGCATTAATTACGTTTTGTGTGAAATTAAGAGTAAAATCAATCTCGCTTGATTGTTGTGCATAGTAGCTGTTCGATAAATTTGTGCAATCACTTTGATTGCAACTGAGTAAACTTCTACACATATAATTTGAGTGAAATTGAGACTTGGCGAGGAGTGCTCACCAAGTGCTCAATAAAATTAATCTCACACAAATCTATTAATATTTTACTTTCTCTCTTATTGTGCTAACACATTATTAGAGGTAACAATATCAAGGATTGTGGTAGTTAATTAATTGATTTAGATAGTGGTTGATTATCTCTATCGTAGTTATTGCATTCGCTTTCACGCATATCCGATCTTTCCATTAACAGATCATTTAGACGATTGCAATCTAGGGAGCTTTCGTAACCGTTGAAAACATTTAAAAAAAAGTGCAAAATTTCAAATACTGATCTATTCGACCCCCCTTCTAGATCGGTACTATCGTCTAACAGGTTGTTCTGAGATTGGGACATTTTTTCTTACTGTGTTCGGGTTGACGACATATACTACATAATCTTATCATTTTATCAGTTGTATCCATTTCTATTCTAATACGCGTGCTATTTGGATATCCTTTTTTCTTTCTTCGCATCTCATCGTTGCGCCAAATTATGTCCCCTTGATATGGAAGCCAATATTCCTCCGTTTATAGCACTGAGAAGCTTTTATTGTAGACATTTATGAGGGTAATGACGTTGGGAAGCTTTCATCAGATAGATGGCTATAAGTGTCCTAACGAGTATGTGCGCATGCCACAATAACATGGAAGCAAGGTATACAGAAGCTCTAGAACTTGCCACAATCGCACCAACTTCTGTTTAGTCTGACAACATATGATAAATTTGGCCTCCCCTCATATTGTTGTTTCCTGTACACTGAAATTTTGCTTATGGCGGTCAAAGATTGTAACTGCGTGTGTGCTAGCTTTGATAGTTTCCTCTTTCATCATTTTCATACATCATTCACTGAATAATTGACCTGACATTAACATCGCACTCCATCTTTCGTCTATGGTTGCGAAGGTCAATGCCAATCTAAAATAGGTTATTCTCACTAATGCGGTTATTGTAGATTTCTAATGCCTTTGAAGATGTCGTTCATGCATTCCACAAGGTTTGTTGTCTTGTGACCCCATCGACATCCTCCGTCAAATTCCCTTGTCCACTACTATAATGGTATGTTATCCATCGACCTTCCTGCATCTGCATTTGACAATCTAATTTCGTCACTGTAATGTTGAAATAATGGTTGAGTTAGAGTATACCCTGCCTGCATTCACCACTTTTTTGCGAAGGTTATTGTCTTTGATTGCACGCATGAAGTTTTGTGCGATAGGTGTAATACAATAGACATGGGTAGAAGGAGGATTATGCCATATGTTATCATGGTTATTGTAAGCACTCTCAATAGCTGCATGTCTGTCATAAATCAAAAAGAGATTGACATGAAGCGACATGTGTTCTGAGATGACTAAGGAAGAAACCCCAACCACCAACAGTTTCACCTTCAACCAGAGCAAAGGCAATGCGAAAAACATTATTGTTGCCGCCTTGTGCAACAGCCGTAAGCAAGGTGCCCTTATATTTTTCGTATAACCATGTTCCATCAATTTGAATAATAGATGCAAAACCTTTGATGCATGGTTGAAACACCCAAAAGAGTTGGTGAAATATTATATTTCCACCAACACAAGTTCCGTCTGGCGTAAATGTTGGCAATGTCTCTATAAATTCTAGGTTTTGAACTCGTGTCCACGAATTTGTTGCCATCGACGAGTTGATTCAACCTTATGTGGAACTCACTGATTTTGGACATGTTAGCAAAATCACGTCTTGGTCGTTAAGTTCCGTCTGGCGTAAATGTTGACAATGTCTCTATAAATTCTAGGTTTCGAACTCGTGTCCACGAATTTGTTGCCATCGACGAGTTGATTCAACCTTACGTGGAACTCCCTGGTTTTGGACATGTTAGCAAAATCACGTCTTGGTCGGTTGATAATAAATTTATTCTAGCTTTATGTGAAAGATGGTGTTCCAAGACATCCATATTCTGGTTTCCAACCGGAGAATGTACCGTAACGTTAGAAAATGTGTACATACTATTGGGGCTGTCTATCGAGGGTAAGGCGATAAATAGGAAAATCAACTATGCGAATTCAATTTGCATGAAACTCTTGGATGCTGACTTGTTAGATGACAACTCGAGAGGTCAAGGTATACTCCTTTCACGCCTTAGGACATATGACAACAACTTACAGTTAGATGTCAGACTAATTGACGCCTCCTTTTAAACCTAACACATAGGCACCAATTGGATTGACAACACTAGGTGCAGAAACCAATCCAATTGGCGCCACCTCTTTAATTTAGAGATCAGATGTCAATTCATCTGACACCAGTTCTTTAAAATGAGTTATTTTAGGAAATTCCCTGAAATGTGAATTATTTTAATTTTATTTTAAAAATATTGGTCATTTTTGATAAAAAAAAATACTTTTTACACAAAATTCTATAATATTATAAAACTTATTTAAAAAAAAAGCCAAAGCAAACTAATTTATTATGGATGGAGGCCTGCATTTATCGAGTTACAATGTTGGTCGACGTATATTATTTCTAGCTTAACTCAGTCGGAGAATCATTGTTCGAATACTTGAAAATTATGCTATGCATTTTTTAGTAGTTTAATGGTTAGAATCTCATTTAAAAAAATAAAAATGAATAAGTAGTATGATATGAGTTAGAACCTACTCCTCAGCTATTGAATATTTATTCTAATACTCGAAAATTAATCAATACACAATGTTTTAGTTGTAAAACATGGAGAAAAAATTGTGAGTTCTTATTGGATTTTTAGAGATATTCATGAACTTTTACTGGATTTTGGAAGTTAGGCGAGTTTTAATCTGATTTTTAGAGAATTTTATAAAAAAAATTTATTTGTATTTTTCCAAATTTATCGGATTTGAACTACTTACTTTTTCAAATACACTACTAAATTTTTTTAAAATTCTATAAAATTTTACTGGATTTTTCAAATACATTACTTGAGTTTTTGAAAATTATTGAGTTTTTACAAGATTTTTAAAAAAATTGTGAGTTTTTATCGGATCTTTCTAATAACCTTTGAATTTTTAAAAATATTTATGGATATTTTAAAAAATCTATAAAAATTTTTTTCTGAATTTTTCAAATATACTACCAAAATTTTCTAAAATCTATATGCTTTTATCGGATTTTTAGGAAAATCCGGTATTATATCGAATTTTTCAGAAAAGAATCAATAGTGTAAATTTTGATTTATTTTTTATTTTTCAGGAATGAACTATCAAATTTTTTCACAGAAAATTAAAAAACATATGGGATAGAAAAAAAATTCGAAGTATTAAATTTATTTTTCTAAAAACAGATAAAAATGCATATTAAAATTTTCAAAATATACTACTAAATTTTTTAATTTATATTGAATTTTTCATTTGGTGTAGTTCGCTCTTTTTAATTAAATTATGATAAATTTTTTACTATTATAAAAATATATGGGGTGCCAGGTTTAAATGGGTTGTTAGGATAAAATCTCTAAAACTTGTTTCTATAACCCAAATCATTTATTGGGCCAACTATCAGGTCCAATAGAAATCAGAAAATCAAGGCCCGTCATCCAAAGGGGAGTGTATTCATGGAGTTCTCTCTTTAAAAGAATCTACTTGTTACTCTTCTATCCATACTCCAATCTCAAATGTCATATATTTTATTTGACTTGTAAATTACCTTGACAAAAAACTTTAAATCTTTAAAGATTGGACAATTATTTTACTTAAATTACAATTTTGTTCTTTTTATTTTGCCTTTTTTACTTAAATTACAATTTTGTTCTTTTTATTTTGCCTTGCTGAAGCGACATACATTTACTAACGTGGCGAGATGTCGATTATTTATTTTCCGTGTCATTTTTTAATTTGTTGATATATTAATTAAACTAAAATTTATAAAACATATTTATTAAATTAATTAATAGTAATTAAAATATTTTATGTTAAAGTAATCCACAAATCACAATTCATGAGAAAGTGAATCACAAAGAAGACGAACAAAGGGACAAATAAAGACACAAATAAAGAAGACGAATGAAGGAAGAAAACGAAGTAAATTTGAATTTTTTTTTTGATACTGAATGAAAACACGAATTCAAAACCCTAAATTTTATTTCAATTGCAAACAGGGCCCTAATGTCTTATTCTCATGGTGCACCCTCGTCATGGACAAAGAAAGATCTTAAGTTTTATTCTAGGTATGTTGATTTTTGACTCTGAAGTGATTATGGACAGTTTTGAAGTGTTATATGCACTTGAAATGAAATGAACGGATTTTATGTCATATATGGGGATGGTCAAAGTGTCGAATCCATAGAGACTGTAACGTCCTAGACTGCTTTCAGGATTATCGACTGACCCCTCAAACCAACACATGTCTTTTCAGCATGCTTTGACCTCATTCACACGCTTTATAGGAAACTTCCTAGAAGACCACCCATCCAAATACTACTCTAAGTTAAACACACTTAACTATGGAGTTCATATTTGTAAGGCTACCGAAGAGAAGATGCATCTTGTTGATATAAGTAATATCAATCCATCCTTATAAGCCTTCCTTCAAGCATACATGCCCATACCTGCACAACCTAAGGATCCCTCTCATTCCAATGTGAATTCGGTTTTTGTCTAGAAGCTTCCAGGAGCCGCTCATTGTCATGCCTTGTGCACCATCGATAAATCTCCGCCCTCACCGACCTCGGGTTTTACATGCCCACCAACTTCTGCTTGGTTTGTCCATGAACCACATCGTACTGGGAAAAGTCTGACTCTGATACCATTTGTTACACCCAAACTGCTTTCAGGATTATCGTCTGACTCCACAAACCAACACGAGGTTTTTCTAGCATACTTTGTCTTTACTCATACGCTTCTTGGGAAACATCCCATAAGACCACCAATCCAAATACTACTTCAAGTCAAGCACACTTAACTATGGAGTTCTTATTTGTTAGGTTTCCTAAGAGAAGATGCGCCTTGTTGGTACATGTAGTAATAATCAATCCTTATAATCATTCCTTTCAACCGTGCAGTCCCATACCTCCACAACCTCAGGACCCATCTCATTTCGATGTTAATTGAGTTTTTGCCTAGAAGCTGACAGGAGACGCTCATTATCATGTCTTGTGCTCCGACGATCACTCCCCGCTATCGTCAGCCTCGGGTGTTACAGAGACCAATCACAACTATCGATATCTATCGTTCTTATGTTTGACTAAGGCTACTAAAATGGTTGGTTTTATGCAAAAAATGAAAACAATGGATTTAAATAAATATTAATAACGAGAGACCGAAACAAGACTCATACTTATCAGTTTTATTCATATAAATTGCAATATTTAGTTATAACGAGAGTTTTATTATATGTAGAAAATATTAACTATAGGTAACGCCCACTTCCGTGGTGCGTCACTGGACCTTAAACCCGCAAAGTAACGGCTTTCACAGTGTAAAAATTGAGTTTAAAAATTATGTTATGAGTTAAAAATAGTTTCTAGTTAGTTCAAAAATGTTTTCGCTATTTTTAAATTTAAAGTTTGAACAACAATGTCAGATACCGGTTTTCACCCTTTCAGTACGTAAATGGTATCTCTGCATTCCTATTTTCGTAGTGAGTCTTTTTTCTTAGTATAAAAAATTCAAAATGAAAACCTATGTATTCTCTCGATCAATTCTTATCCTGCATTCACATGGCCGTCAGAATCTATCATTTGAAGCTCTACATCAGATACTAATTCTGCCATTTCAGTGCGTAACTGCTATCTCGGTGTTTCTACTTTCGTTGCAAACATCTTTCATCTTAAAAATAGAAATTAAAAAATAAATTTTTGGTTCTTATTACAATTAAATATTTAAGTAACTCATATGAAATAAACCAACAAAGTACACATCATGTTTCAAACTCAATTGGACTACATAGACATGGTGTAATGAGAACTTAAATAACATGAATATGTTACATACAAAATAAAATCCAGCAAAGAAAAAGAGCCTGGAAAACGAATAAAAACTTAATTTTGCATAAAATAATTGCTCCGAAGGGAGAATTTTGATCCCATACATCAGTAGAATTTAAAATAACAACATAGAAATTAATAACACAACAACAAAATGGAAAACAACTACAAGATAAATGCTCTAAACTAGTGAATATAATGCAAAATTAAGCTTGGATCATTGTCTCAAGCGTGATAGTGTTATTTATAGGAGAATTCGGGCTCTGAAGATGCCTCAAATTATGCAGAACCATGCATAAAAACATGGAGAAAATGGGGTTGAACGCAATGGAAAACGCATAAACTGGGCCTGAACATCATGACTGACATCATGGCTATGACGGTCTGCCCGTCATGACACACTTAAAATGAAGGACATCATGGCTATGAAGATCTGCCCGTCATGACTTTCAAACACACGTTCCTTTTTTTTCTTCTGATTGGCTGACGGTCACTCAAGGCTGGATCGTCGTCACACCTTGTGTACCCGTCATGACAGTCAGTAACTTTCCATTTGTACCATTTTCACCATTTTTCTATCGTTTTTCATTGCAGATGTTGCTAATTGATCGATACCTGAAATACAGAGTAGAGAACCAACATAACACATTAAAAATGCACGAAATGACACTAAAACATATAAAAATTTGCTCAATTAAAATGGTAAAAATGCATGTCATCATTATATAAGAATCAAATGCACATGGTATCATGATCTGAAGTACGTGTTGAGGAGAGGGGAAAAGCACGTGTTGACGAGAGGGAAGAAGTACAAGTTGAGAAAAGTGAGCATGTTAGCAAGGAAGATGAGGATTTTATGCCTGATGATAATGATGATTTGGGTGATATTGAGTTTGATGAATTCTATGAAGATGATTGAGATTGGACACATGAAGTACCTAGCCATACATTTATGCAAGAAGACAACGATGCAAACCAAGTCTCTTAAAATCAAGAACCAACAACAGTAGTTAATTTTGAAGAAGGCAAAGATATTGAATAAAATGATCTTGATACTTCAAAAGGAAGTGAATATGAAGGTGATGAACATAAGTATCTCAAATTTAAAATGATGGATTGTGGTGATGAGGCAAGACTTGAGCTTGGAATGACATTTTCCACAAAAATGCTTATTAGAGATGCAATTAAGTCTAATATAATAGAGAGGAAAAAAAATTACATTTCAAGAAAAATGATAGAAAAAGAATAGTTATCAGGTGTGACAAAGACTATCCATTTCACATGAGATTTAGTAAAAAGGCAGCCAACCAATTTTGGCAGCTGGTAAGCCTGACTAATGATCACATTTTCCATTGGACTTCCAAGAATATGAAAGCTAAAAATGAGTGGCTATCTAATAAGTTTATACTAGTCCTAAGACATACACCTGAAATGAGGCCAACGAAATTGATTGCAGAGGCATTTGAAAAATAGGTGTGATGATGTTCTTAGTTCAAGCATATAGGGCCAAAAATAGATCATTAGAACTAATTCAAGGTTCTGAGACTGAGCAATATTCTTATTTGAGGAATTATGCTGAGGAATTAAGGATATTTAATCCTAATTGTACAATGATAATTAAGTGTGGGATGTATGGTATTTCACATGTTTTCGAGATAATATATGTATGTCTTGAGGCGTGTAAAGTTGCAGTTGCATATACATGCATACCTTTAGTTGGTCTAGATCCATGTTTCTTGAGGGATGAGTATGGTGGTCAGCTAATGACAGTACTAGGAAAATATGGTAATAATCAAATTTATTCGGTTTCATAGGTTATGGTGGAAGCATAAACAAGAGACTAATGACAACGGTTTTTGGATATATTACTACAAGATCTGATAATATAATGCAAAGGTCTCACTGCTTCATTTCAGACCAACAAAAGGTAATTCTTAAACATTTTTAGGGTTATTAAATTTGCATATCGTTTATTAACACTTTTATGTTTTTGTAGCGTTTGGTACTAGCTACTTACTAACATGGGCCCGAATGTAGAACACAAGTTGTGTATTAAACACTTGTATAGAAATTGGGAGAAAAAGTATCATGGTGGATACATGAAAGAATTACTCTGACAAGAAGCTAAGGCAACGATTGTGAAGGATTAGAAATGAGCCATGCAAAAAATAAAATATATAAATAAAGATGCTTGGAAAGACATGATGGAACTTCCACCTTCCACGTGGACTAGGTCTGCATTCAACATTGACATCCACTGTGATTTGTAAGTGAATAATATGAGACAGTCAACATGGATATTTTGGAGTGCAGAGACAAGACCGCCATTAATTTCCTTTAAGGTCTAAAGAATTAGGTTACAATTAGGATAGTGAAACAAAAAATCTCATGAGTTAGAGGCACAATTTGTGCTAGGGCTGAACAAATAATAGAAAGGTTGAAACATGTAGCTGGGGGTTGGACATTAACTTGACATGGAGATGATAAATTTAACATCTTTAGTGTCACAAATGGTATTTACACTTACAAGGTGAACTTACAATGAAATAATTATGTTTTTCATAAATGAGCTCTGAGTTGCATTCCATGTGTCCATGCCATAGTTCGTATTCTACATAACAAGGCTGAAGTTGATAAGTCTGTTTCAGCTTATTATAGTACTACTGTCCTGTCTATACTGTTATGCCTATATATTTTTATGTGTTTGATCTATTATGTGTTTAAATTGGTATGTGTTTGATATGTTGTTATGTGTTTGGCATGTTATGTGCTTGAACTCATATACTGTATGATTGATATGGCATCTTGAATGTTACACTGATGTGCTGTATGTTGGACTGATATATTATTTTGCACTGATAAGTTGTATGTTGGACTGATATGCTAAATATTGATATTTACTTTGACTGATATGAAATATACTGTTATGCCATGCTGAATGTTTTGCATTGTTATGCTGAATGTTAGACTGATATGATCATGAATGTTGCATTGTAATGTTGTATGTTGGACTAATATGAAATTGTTTGATATGTTAAATTTTATACTGATATGCTATATGTTGGACTGATATGCAATTGTATACTAAATATTTTGCATTGTATGCAATATACTATATTAATGTGTTTGTCCATAATTGATATGCCATGCTGAATGTTGAGCCATGTTTTAAATTATATGCAATATAATATATTAACGTGTTTGTACATAATTGATATTAATGTTGGATGTATTGTATGCAATCCAGTAATATTCAATTGACTAATGTGCACTGAATGTTACTAATGTGTTGACTGTGTATTTAATAGGAAACTAAGTTTCATGCCAACATATTCATATATTGTTATACCATCCGACGATCCAAGACTTTGGCTAACAACTCAAGGGGAACCAATTAATCCACCTGTCATGAGAAGAGCTCAGGGTAAACCCAAGAAGAAGAGGAACAAAGCTAATGATGAACCATGTTCAAGCAATATACTGTCTAGGAATTTAACAACTGTAAAGTGTAAAAACTGTGGAATTTTTTGGAACAAATCAAGAACGCGCAAAGGGAAAACAACGGTAGATCGACAATTTTCCAAAGTTAGTAACAAGGCTAAGAAGAAAATTTGAGCATCAACCAAAGAAGCACCTACCGTTTTGACCTAAGGATCACAAGTGCCACAAACAGAGTAGTCAACTAGATTGGACATTTAGTAAAATGTTTGATGTGTGTAATGTCTTGAATGCTTTTGGTTAAGGTTTATATATGTAATGGATCAAATATTTTTGTAATGGACCACACCTTTTTGTGAAAATTTTGACATCACTTCAATTATCTAGTGGATCACATCTTTTGGTATGTAATGTTTCTTCAAATATTAATGAAATTGTCTATGTGATTACTCAATTATTATGAGATGGTTTTTGTCTAAACTTTAACAACATCAATTCTTAATAACATAACATTAACACACAATAACATTTTAACTTTCTTAACAACATTAGTAACATCTTAACAATATGACCATTCTTACAAGATGGTCTAAATTACATCACAATAACATCGACTACTCTGACTTTTTTCCTGTCAAAGACTCCTAATAGACACCATAGGTTATTCAAAAATAGAAAAATAATTAGTATATGGGTAAATGTCAAAGAAATACCAAAGCAAGTCTAAATAAAATTTCCTCTCTTCACCAAAAAAGGTATCTCCTATCCTTAACACCTTAGCATCCAAGACAACCATATTATTAATGAGTTTTCTCTACTACTTCATAAGCCTTACTTCTTTAGGACCTTAGCTCTACTCAAAACCCAGGTTTCCCATAAGGTTACCAGGAACTCCTTCGCAGACACATCTTCTAGGGTTAGTTTGTCATTAGAGATGGCATAACTAAGTGACTCATGGTTAAAATGGTTCCAAGTCTAATATTTATTAATATTTCCCATGCATCTATAAGATGAGGAGACATAAACACCATAAAGGGAGAAACCCTCATCAAGAACCTTACAAAAACATAGTCAACTTCCAAAGACAAAGGATTCACCAGGATAAAATGGTCATTCAAACTCTTCTAGTTGTCCATATAAACACCAAACATCCTATTTGATTGGCGGAACTAAAGCATTCCCTACCCGCAGACAAGATCCCTTGAAGTAAGGGCCACATAAAATAGATTAAAGAACAAATTAAAGGACAACACCTTCTCCTTAGACTCGCACTAGTACTGAAACACATTGGCAAAGACCCAAGTGGACGAGTAAAGATGAGAAGGAACAACATCCAGACAGTTCAATAATTCCTCTTCAAACCCACTAAAGGGCAATATGAGTCTCACTAGGGTGAAGAGACACTCGTAGAAAGGTACATAAAATCTATTAAAAGAGTCGTAAATCCTCTTATCAACACCAATGTATGAAAATGACCAATCAAAAGAAGGCCCCACTTCTATCTAAGCCTATTCCACCTTATCCGCATTGTCAAAAATAAAAATCTTGTCCACCAACTCAAGATCCACCAAATGGTAGACCCCATCGTCTGGCGGTGACACAAGATCCGCATGTCCATGTCTTACAATTTATTCCATGTAGTCATGTAAAAGATGACACCACTTAGAAACTATATGGTCATTAAAAAGGTAAAATTATCCCTAATTTCTATATCAGTAGGGTCACAACCATATGCCACCCTGAAATATTTGGTATCAAAGAAGGCTTTTCGCCAATCTTGGTCCATTATGGTCGCATATATTTCATTCTAGGATTGGAGGGAAGAGGAAAATGAACAATTACTTCTATATAAGCCATATTACAATAATTTCCCTCTTCACCCCTTCATAAGAGCTAAGAGTATCATCTCCACTTTCAATAAAACATATTCCAGACATATAACTATCACTCAATACAATAAAATTTGGGTTAAGGCCATTTATTTCTAGAGGTTCAATATATGGGTTGTCACATTTCTCATAAATTGATGATATTGAAGAATCCCTCTATCAACTTTGTTTATGTTCTCAGACACATCTCCTAATTTAGCCACGGTGAACACTAAAAGTTGATAAAACTCAAACAAAAGGAAAAAGGTTAAAGAATGGTACCCGAGTAAGAAGATGAAGCAAATAAACTATACTGGTAAAAACATACAGGTGTGCATGTTCCCTCTGCAAGGGTAGGGAGACTTAGAGGCCTTAGTAGGTGTATAACACGTCTTGGTGGTGATGAGTTGATCACAATGGTGAAAATCCCTATACGATGGTGTTTTTAGGCTATTTAAGGGACCATCTCATGTGAGGTGATAGGCCCTATTGGTGACCGACGCTACTTAATTGCATGCGAGCGGTTAGGTTAGTTGTGTGTGTTAAGGAAGTAATGAGCGTTGTGCTCTTTTAGTTTTGGAGACTGTGTATAACTTAAAGTCTATTCTCTCCCCCTTTAAGGGGTGAGATATTTATAGAGGCCTATTTGAGCCTAGGGTTTTTGCCCCCTTTCATGGTGTTAACTACTACCCTCTTCCTAAGGGAAGTTATTGACCACCTAGATTTTAGGAGTTAGTGGAAACTCTCTCTCCCTTGACCCCCACATTATGGATGCCTATGGGTGAGTCCCATAGATTCTGCCTAAGAAACATTGTTGTTAGGAAAGGGCGCCCTATTTTATGACCCTTACAAATATAACACTATGTAGTCCCTCAAGCAAGATAGCTTTCCTTAAGGGAGAAGTGTTTAAAACTCCTCTACCTTTTATAGAGCGTGCCCCTCTCCCTATCAGAGAATTTTTTAACTAAGGGTGGCAACCTTCACTGTGCGAGTCCCTTTGCTGAAAGTGATCCTATTAGTAGGCGATTCCCTCTACTAGAGGCACTTACGTGGCCATGACTTTTAAAGTGGAATGGGGAAACGTGTCTATTTCAAGGTGATGCTTCGAGATGTTAAAGAGTCAATCACTTTGGCTAGATTGAGTGTTGGAGGGGAAGAGGCATGGATGCCATTTAATGAACCTCATGATGGTGTTTCTTGGGAAAATAATTTTGCTTCATGTCTTTAAACGTGGCCTCCAGGTGTGGGGGATTTCCCACTTATGGTGGCAGTCTTTTCTATTGGGTGAGCGATTGGACTCACCCCTTCGGGATTCCTATATATTTTCCAGAAGAATCATTTCACCTTCTTTTCTCCATCTTTTTCATAGAAGTATTTATGGCTTCAATTTCCTTACCTTGAACTCCCACTTCTACCGGTTATGGAGAAGAAAACTAAGCTCGTCCATGTTCAGGACATTGTTTCTTTATATTCCACTGAGGACATGATCAACAAGCTTTACAATGAAATTAGTTATTCCAGCATGGGACGAGAGAGGGACGTGATCATGAAACCTTTCTCGAGGAATGAAAGAAAAAACATGGATGCCTTTGGTGATCCACATGCTCTTTATTTCTACCTTCATCTTCCATTATCTATGGGCTGGGGATCTTGGTGCCTTTCTCTTCTTTTGAAACAGAGTTCTTAAGTGCCATTAATATGGCCCCTCCCTAAGTTACTCCAAATGTTTGAGGCATACTGATGGATTTTCAAATAATCTGTTATAATTTGGGTGTATCCCCTCCTATCAGGATGCTTCTCTATTTTTACAGGACAACGTTTACTCCCAACAATAGTTGGGTAACGTTGCGCCATTTTCCTGGAGTGTGTTTGTTAAAACCCTTTTTCAGTCCCTATGAGTATTGGAAATACAAGTTTATTCGAATAAGAGGTAAGAATAATGCTTCTCCTATTATTACGGGAACATGACGTGAGCCTTTGTTTCCCCTATCTTGGACTCCTGATCCTAAATCCACGGCGAGGGTGGACTCACATGTCCTTTCTCTCATAGATCGATAAGTGATTTAGGTCTTGAAGTGTTTTTGCCCCCGTGCGTCTAACCTTGAAGATGACAATAAAATGGAGGAGTACTTAGGTATGGATAAATACTTTCTTATTCTCATTTTGTTATGTGGATATATTCTGATGGTTTTTTTTTGCAGGAGAGATGGTGGTGGTCCCTCTAGATGAAAAAATGGAGCGCTCAATGAAGATGCAAATGACTTAGCAACATGTAATTCTTTCTTTTTTCTGAGACACTGGCATCTCCCAAGGGACGACGCAAGGTGAAATTTCACAGGCGATCGAGATTTTCCCTCCTAAGGTTCCCAAGAGGGAAGAGAGTTATTATGGGCCGTCAAGAAACCGAGAGTTAGGGCTTGAATCATAGAAATTAGTGGATGTTCTAGCTTCTTATGTAATCTCTTTGTGTCATGAACAAGCCTTTAAAGAATTGGATTTTGCCAATCGCTTTTTCTCCTTCCCTAAGAACTTCCTGGGTGATTACTGACTACTTTCTACTATATCCCCCACTTAACTGTCTACTTTTCCAAGGCCAAACTTATGAGGTGTTTTCTGGTGGGGAGAGTGCTAAGAGAGATACGCTCTGACACCCTGGAGAGGGTACAACCAGGGGCCATCAACCTAAACAAACAAACTCACGAAGATGAGATAGCATTAAAGCAAATGAAGGCGAGAATGGATGATCTGAAAGCGCTAGTTGAAGGAGTGGCCACTCAAACCCTTTTTAGCATGAAGAAGTGATGGTCTTTAAGAAGTCACTCAAAGGAGGTTGGAGTATCCTTGAAAACACAAAGGATTTATTCTCATGTCTTATGGAAGACGTTGTGGTGGCCTTTGTTTATCACTTTGAGTAAGTGAGAAGGTGGGTTGCCCTCCTTTATCCCCATATAGATTTGAGCCCCATGGATCTTTTTAGGATGGTTCTGGATGGGGAACTGGTAAATGAAGAGTGATTCCTTCTTCCACCTCCTTCCTTTTGGTTGTATTTCTATTTTACCCCTCGAGGGCTTTTTGTAATTATTTTTGGACAGCGGCGTCCCCTTGGGGGTGCCTTTTATATTAATTTCCTCTATTGTTAATTGTTTGTTTAGTTTTTAAGAAGTTTTGTTGCTATGGTCTCCTGTATGGATGAAAAAGATCTCCTTTATGGGGGATCTATTATATTTTATCTCCTCCATGGGTGGAAAGGATCCCATAATGGGTATCCAACTAGGGGTGTTCAAATCCAATCAAAAAAAAAACCGAAAACCGAACCGAAAAAACCGAAAACAAAAAAAAATCGATTTTTTTTGGATATGTTTGGACCACCTTGTAGAATAACTGATCGGTTCGGTTCGGTTTTCGGTTGGCTGCATGAAAACCGAACCAATCCAAACCGAACCGATATTTATTCATATAGTATTCTCATTAACTCTAATTAATTAAATACAATGCACCGTTACAAATTAAATACAATGCACCTTTACAGCACATCATGCACTAATTAATAATATTATTTAAATATTACAATTTAAATACAATTAAATACTAATAAATACAATTGTTTAAACACATACTATTACTAGAATGCATACTAGTTAATAGTTATAGTTAAATATGATTTCCTACCCCTAAAAAACGTTTCGGTCATGCTTTAAAAAACATGTAAAAATTAAATTGGTTTCTTTTATATATATATATATATATATATATATATATATATATATATATATATATATATATATATATATATATATATATATAATGTCATATAGAAAATGTTTTTGTCAGAATTTAAAAAAAAATTAAAATTAAAATTATTTTAGATTTAGAAGTAGTGTTTGTTTAAAAACCGAATAAAACCGAACCGAAGTAAACCGTATAAATTGGATCGGATCGGATTGGATTTTTTTTATTGTCATCCAATAACCGAACCAAACCGTATGCTCTTTGTATCTTTGGATCGGATGATTTTTTGTCTCAAAACCGATCCAAACCAAACCGCGAACACCCCTATATCCAACACATGTAATAGCCTCCATGGGTGACAATTATCCTATCTTGGGGATCCAACATGGTTAGTCGCCTCAATGGCCGACAAAGATCCCATCTTGGGGATCTAATGCATGTAATCACCTGCATGGGTGGAAAAGATCCCGTCTTGGGGATCCATCATGGTTAATCACATTAATGGACAACAAAAATGTCATCTATGGGATCCGTCATATGTAATCGTCTCCATGGACGACAAGGATCCCATCTTGGGGATCCAACATGGGTAATCGTATCGATGGGAGGACATTACTCCATCTTGGGGATCTAACACATGTAATCGCCTCCATGGGTGGAAAGGATCCCATCTTAGAGATCCAAAATGGTTAATCACCTCAATGGGTGAGAAGGATCCCATCTTGGGGATCCAACATACGTAATCGCCTCCATGTTCGGCGAGGATCCCATCTTGGGGATCTAGCATATGTAATCGAATCCATGGGAGGCTTTCTTATGAGCCTAGATTTCCTGTAAGGATATAGAATAACTAACATATATAGATGAATAAGAACTATATGCCTCATTAAAAACCCCCGCTCAATGGAAAACACAAAGGGAAAAAGTGAACCTCAACAAATAACTTGTCCTTACAATCGATAGCATTTTAAGATCCGCTTATGAGAAATTGTCAACTAAGTAAACAAATAACAAAAACAAAATGAAATACACAAATGACTCCAGGATAAGGGGAAATTCCCTTCTTATCTCAAACTTCATCGTCCCACATGGTTGGTTAAGAAGCTTCTTCACCCTCGCCCGCCTCTTCAAGCGACATTATCCTAAAGTTGGACTTCTTTATTTTCACGTCTGGAAAGCGCACCCTCTTTAACTTGAGTCCATCTGCGTAACACTTTATGGAGGTCTCTTGATATCCTAGGACAACCCCTACTCTCCCACGAGGGAGTGGATACTTCATGCATAAATATAATATAGATAAAGTGACTCCTAGTCGGTTAAAGGCTGGTTGCCTGATAATCATATTATACGAAAAGGGGGCATCAACGACTATATAATTAACCTTTATTTATTTGGCCTGGTCCTCATTTCCAAACATGATTCGAAGGGTGAGGTACACTTTCACATGCACCCGCTCTCCTAAAAATCTGACTAGTGATCCTGTGAAAGGCTTCAGGTCTTCGTGATCGAGACACAGTCTCTCAAAGGCGTCCCAACATAGTATGTCAGCGGAGCTTCCCTGATCCACCAGAACCCTTTTAATCTTCCATTCTTCGTATTTGAGTAAGATAACCATGGTGTCATCATTATGAGGATGGATGTCAGACACATCTTTCACCAAGAAGACAATTACAGCTTCTGGTTTATCCACGACCTCTATCTCAGGGAGATTCTCTACGTTTAGGATTTGGCAAGTGTACCTTTTGCAGGTGGAGCTGGTTTCTCCACCTCTGGTAAACCTTTATGCTATAGTGTTGAGCGTGTTTTGTGCCGATTTGATGACCTTAATTTGGGATGTCTCTTTGATTTTGTTTGACCAGAGGTTTCCGAAACTTTATCGCCCTCGTGAACTAGGTCTCTCTACTGGGTTGGAGGAGACACCATTCACATATTTATTGAGGTACCCCTTCTGTGTCAGCTTTCCTATTTCCTTCTTAAGCTGGCAGTAATCTTCAATACGATGTTCCTTGACTCTATGGAATTTTCACCATCTTCCTGGTTCAGGTCCCATTACTCCAGCCTTTGGAGAAGGCGGTGTAGTGATGTTATGCATGTGGAGTACCTCACTCCAGATCTGCTCTCGACGAGTATTCATAGGCATGAAAATTTTCTGCTGTCTTCCCTACTCTTTTTAACGTGGTTTTGTCCTTTATGGGCGAGGTGTAATTTTTTTTCCTCTGAGGGTGTGAACTCTCGACGCTTGATACGTGTTCCTTGACATCATGAGCATTCTTTTTGGCGTTGATTTCCTTGCCTTTGATGTAGCACTCAACCCTGGTGACCACCTCGACCAAGGTGAGTGTCGTCTTTTGGATGAGGAACTCATTGAAGTGTTCCTCATTAAGTCCATTTTGGAATACCCCCACAAACATTTCTTGGTTTGGTGGGAGGACCCTGCTCTACTGGATCCTTAGTGATTCCGACGGACCCTGACGAATGTTAAACAAGCTGTGGGTGGACATCTTCTTATGGAGAATGGCGGCAAATTAGTGTACCAGTTGTCATTCCCCAGTTTTTTATGGCATTTCAAACTTTAATGCATCCAACTTTATATAGCTTTGCTTAGAATAAAATTTTGGTTTTACAGAAAGGTCGGTTGAATCGTTTCTCAAATGTGCGTAAACTTAGTAGATGAAAAATTTAAAGACCGGGCCTGGAGACGTCATTTTTATTTACCTACGATTTGTGTAGTTTAACCTGATATGCTCATTTGATTTTTTTGACTCCTTTCATGGTTGCATTTTGATCAGTCTGAGCCTTTTCAATTGGGCATTTTTCACTTCAAAATTTGATCAAAACCTATCTGTTTTCCAGAAGTATATTTCGCGTAGATTATTTTAATGTGTTCATTTTTATTTTCCATGCATTTTCGTGCCCAATTTTGATTCATTTTGTGTCTTTTTATTCTTTGTTTCTTTACCAAAATATTAAGCAAAAATAAATAGAATTGATGACATGGTCAATTTAATTTGATTTGCTAAAGAGGTTAAGAACTTTATTTCATATTTTATTTTTAAACTCTTTTTAATCAAAAAAATATTTAAGGGTATTTTGGACATTGGATGATGAATGGAAACCCTAGAGTGTCATATAAAAACAAAAATGTGATGGCATTGGAAATGAGATAGTTATCAATAGACCAATTAAAAGCCTATCTCATTTTGAAAAAAAGAAAAAGGATCCAATGACCCCTCTATCACGTGACACACATGTACTCCTCATTTTGTTTCATTCACCAGCTCTTTCCCTCATTGGACAACTGAAAACTCTTTTTTTAAATGATTTTTTGGAAATATCTCTCTCACGGATAATAATTTGTTCACTCACCTCACATTTAATAAAAAAAGACCTCACGCAATATTGAACCCTCCTTCATAACTCTCACGCGGTACACCCTCATATGTTAGATACCACCACACAAAAACGTGCCCACTAATTCCTCTCTCCCCCATACCATATATAAGCCACTACCTTTTCTTTTGGAAAAGGAGAGAAAAACGTGTTACTTTTCTGCATAACCTTCTCTTTTTCTTCTTCCTACATCCATTACTTTTTCTTCTAAAAAAACTCACCCACATACCAACCATTACATGACTATTCTTTTTTCCATACACACTACCATTACCACCATTACTTTCTTCTTTCTTATCATCATCACAAAGACAAAACACATCATAATATTATCCTACTACTCACATCTTTTCCACCTAGAAAACTATTACCACTGTTATAACTGAAACCATCACACACATTCACAAAAGTAACTCATTCACCATACTCACCTACACACAAGGCCAAACCTGAAAACTCCCTTGTTCATATATCATTCACTGTATAAACCACACCACCACCTTGTTCATTCCATAACACTAAAACACTTTTCATTTCCCTATTCTTAACCATTAATAGCCAACATTCATAAATTTCTTCTCCATTCAACTTCATACGCACCACCATATCACCACCTCCAAAACACATCTTCGATAGAACACTCTTATACGCTATCACCATCATCTTGACCAACCACATCTTCAACCACAACACCTCACTGTTTATAGAACTACCATGGATAGTGTTTCCTTTCGACCTTAACACTAATCTCAAACAATTTACTTACCATTTGGTTGTTGTTTCTAAGGGATTTAGAGGTCTGGTTTTCAACTTTCCTCATTTGAAAGTCATGAATCAAGGGGTATACAAACCTCCACAAACCAACTTGAAAACGAAACTCCAACTCAAAAGATCAACACTGGTTTAAAGAGCGGTTTGCTGAAACAACAAGGAACATGCGATTGCATGGCAACATCATAAGATGATGACCGTTACCAAAGAACAATCACATCAACACGAAGGTGCATTGAGTTTCTTACCGGAGAATCTTGGTTTTGTGGTGGCTCATTGAGATCGGTGATAGACTATGGTATAACTTCTTTGTGTTGTGGAGTAAAACAAGCAACAATGGATTTGGATCGTTGGATGTGGCATGATGCATATCAAGATTCATTTCATTATTCAGTAACTTCGTGTATCATTGTGATTTTGATTCTTCAGTATACTAAATCTATGTTGTTGTTGTTTTTTAGAGATAAACTTGTTTTTTTAATATAGAAAGAGAGACTGACGAGAGAGATGGCTTTAAGGTTAAGGTCACACCGCCGTCGGTCGGTCGACTGCCCCCTTGTAGATCATGGGCTGTTTGAGATGAGAAGGATAGTCTTTTTTCTCTAATTTATTTTGATTTTCTCTCTATTTCCATGCATGTATTTTTTGGTTACCTATTGTTTTATTTTTTTATATATTTTTTTTAAGAAAAGGGTCCTGCCAGGTGTTAGTGTATTACTGGTGATTGTCAAATTTGTTAAAAAAATAGGAGGTTGAATCGGTCTTACAGATCCCAATGGGGCGTTGTCCATTTCCCCACTTTCACTTTGTTTTACTTTATTTATTTATTTATATTTATTTTGTTTGAATTGTTATTATTATTATTTTAATTAGAGTTTTATTTTGGAATGAGCCTTAGGTCCATGTTTGACATGATATTTTCCTGCTTTATCTCCAAACATCCCATGTGCTTACCTATACCTCTCTCTTAGAATTTATCGTTGATGACTTGACAAGTGTATCAATAATGTTGCAGTGATAAAAAGATTGAATTCACATGGACTGCTATTCAACAAGACAATATTGTGCAATGCGTAGATAATACTAAATTGGGATTTTTTAGTTTAATTGCGAAAAGAAATAAAGTGTTATGTCAATAATACGAAAGCGATCAGGTTGTGTATAGAATACCATATTTCTCTACTAGTGATGTTCTATGTTTACATGAATGATATCGTCACTATAATTCCACAGAGAATTAACAAAACCATTATAACCAATCCCTTGATGTATAACTCACTAATATATTCTCGGAGTTTTCTATCCCTAGTCCACCAACGTAAGCACGACTAGGCAATGCAATAGAACATTAATTCTTAAGCCACTACTCGAGGTCTCCTATCCCTATTCAACCGGCGTAAGCACAACAATTTCCCTAGGTCCAACACATAGACTAATGGTCATTATTCCATATATGCCCAAATTAAGATTAAAAGATTATCTCACATAAAAAGCATTAAGAACAAGGTGCAATTTAATAGAAGTATAATTTAGATTATTCAAGCAATAACAATTCAAATATGCGTCCCAACAGTATTAAAATAGGTTCATCAAAACACAACATAACCTAAAGATAATTAGCTACTCATAATGCCAATTACAATACCAAATACAAATAAGAAGGTTGCATGAGAAATCCCTTGAATAATTAGCCTCGAATAGCTTCAAATGCTCTCCAAATATGCCTTCTAGTACTGCAAACCCTTCCTTCACGTGTAAAATTTTAGAACTCTTGAGAAAGTACCAAACTTCCCCTTTTAAAGCCTTCATAATGGATCCAAATGTGTCAGAAAAAGCCCATAAAACTACCGCCGCACGCGTTATACTCTGCATCACGCGATGCTGACTTTACTTTTATATCACGCCGTAATGTTGCACGATGGCCTGCGTGATTATTCCAGTAGCTGCACGCCTTTTTGCCCCTTTTCACCTGATTTTTACTAAGTCCTTATTTATCCATACTTAGACATTTTTGCACCTTTCTTTGGCCTTGTTTCTTCATTTTTGCTCCTCTTTAATTTGTTTTGATTCGTTTCATGATGATCAAGTTTCCTTTTGGTTCATTTGTTCAATGCTATAAGTGCAATTTTGTAAATATCAAAGAAACAACATCTACAACTTGATCATTAAACACAAATTGATTATGATGGAAAGTCATGCTCAAATGGTTAATTCCTCTTATTGAACTTCGTTACTAACGTCTAGTAACTTCTACAAAAACAACAAACTAGTTATAGTAGATGGGTTGCCTTCCATGAAGTGCTCATTTTGTGTCATTAGCTTGACAGCTGGATTTAGAGGTCAGAGAGTATTAGGGAAAACTTTTCATTTGGAATCTCCCATCCATAATAGTGCTTTAAACTTTGGTCATTTACTTTAAATCTCCTCATATCACCATGATCTTGAATTTCAATGGCACCACTTTGGCAAACTTCTGTGACAAAAACGATTATGACCACTTGGATTTCAGTTTTCCTGGAAACAATCGCAATCTTGAATTGAATAATAAGACTTGTTGTCCGACTTGAAAGTTCCTCCTTACCAACTTTTTCTTATGATATATTTTGGTCATTTCCTTGTAAATTAACGCATTCTCATACATCGATAATCACATCTCCTTAAATCCATCCAATTCCAGTAACATCTTCCGCCCAACTAGCTTCTCGTCAAAATTTAGGAATTTTACCGCCCAATAAGATTTATGCTCCAGTTCTATGGGGAGATGACATGTTTTACCGTAAACAAGTTGATATGGAGAGAAGCCTAAATGTGTTTTGAATGTTGTTCTATATGCCCAGAGAGCGTCATCCAATTTTTTTGACTAATCTTTTCGTGATGCAGCCACGGTTTTCTATAAAACTTGTTTCAATTGACTGTTTGATACTTTGACTTGGCCACATGTCTGAGGGTGATATGGCGTTGACACTTTATGTTTGACATTATATTTTTCAGCAATCTCTCAAAATTCCTGTTACAAAAATGTGTCCCTCCATCACTGATTAATACTCTAGGAACACCGAACCTGGAAAAATATTCTTTTTCAAAAAGTTAGTGACATTTCAAGCATTATTAGCACTGCAAGCATTTGCCTCAGCCCATTTGGTGACATAATCAACACAGACAAGAATAAGAAGATATGAATTTGATTGGGGAAATGGACCCATGAAATCAATTCCCAAATAATCAAATTGTTCTACCTCAAGCATAATATTCAAAGGCACCTCGTCTCATCTTGAGATGTTAGCCGTTCTATTGCATTTTGGGCACATAGACATTGTCATACCCCAAAATTTGCCCATTAATATTTCAAGACATTTTTCAGGGCACTCTGACTCATTTTTATGACACTGATCTTAAAGGAACAAAGGCCCAGCTCACGAGTGGCCCAATCCAGAAAATGGCCCAAACTGGCCTGCTCGCTAGGCGAGCAAATCCTTCGCCTAGCGAACGTTCGCTGCACGCTCGCCTAGCGAACATTCGCTACACGCTCGCCTAGCGAAGCTGGCAGATAATAGAAAATTCTGGGCTTCACTCTGAGCCCATTAGGTCATGAAAAAAAGGCATTATAAATACCACAACTCCAGTCAGAAAAAGGGGAGGACGAAAAAGGACGAAAGGAGAACCCTAGCAAGCAAACCCTAGCGCTCACAGACGGAAAACCCTGGAGGCTAACCCTGAGAATTCCGAGTAACCCTAAAGGAAACCCTGAAGGAAAAGCCGACGGCAGCAAGGTCACTTCCGCTCAATTCGATCCGATCGGCCAATTCAAGGTTACAATTCGATTACAAACAGGTTGGCATTGCTATTACTACCTTATGTTCTTAATTTGCACATGGTATCATGATTGAATTTATGAAACTATCTTAAGTTTTACATATGAGTTTAAGTATGCATGAACATCTGAATGTCTAACCACATAATCTCTGTAATGAATGCTATAAGGTGTGAAGCTTGCTGCCATTATATCGTTATTAAAACCGGAATCCGCAGCCGCTCGCTAGCACATCGCTAAGCGAGCATGCAACGAGTGTTCGCTAAGACTTCGCTAGGCGAAGCAGGAGCGAACGCGACAACAACCGACTTTTCTGTTCTGACTTTTGCCCACCTGTCATGTTTTTATCATAGCCATGCATTGTTTATCTGACCCTACTGCTGTTCTGGTTTCTTTTGTGGTGTAATTCTCGATTGCACCCTGATTTGGTATTCTGACATGTTTGCTGAGTTTTGCAAAGGTTCACACATCGCCGGGAAAGCTAGCTAGATAGGTATTCCACTTTATTTGTGGGATGCCCTTTGTGGAGTTTCACCCTAAATTACCTAATTAATTTTAATGTATTAATTTTAATGTGGAGATCCACCCTCAATTACTTAGCTGATTTTAATGTATTGATTTTAATGTGGAGATTCATCCTAATTGCCTAATTGATTGTAAAATACGGCCTTTAAATATGTGATCTTGGACCTCTCTTTGCTGCCCTACGGTATTACGGTATAACGGTCGTGTCCCGCGAATGTAGGGATACACTTAGCAAAGACCCTTCGGTTAAATCATCATAAAATAAATCATGGTCCCTCGGATGTTGCCTTCAAAAATACGATTTTGTCCCTCGATGACCCTTCGGTGTAGCCTACGGTTAAATGATGATCGTCCCTTCGAATGCTAAGGTATCCTTATAACTGTTGCCTTCAATGACCTATCGATGACCCTACAATGACCCTTTTACATCCAAAGGATAAAACTACTTACTTCTCAATAGTAAGGACAGTTTTACCCTCATAAGGATAGGAAATGCCCATAACGACCTTAGGAAGGTATAACTCTCAATTACTGGATCATAACCTAAAACATTTTCCACCCCTCACACTTTGCAAGTCCTAGAAAATCACCACTTGGTATACATTCATACTAGAATCATTACCAAGTTATATTTTTCTAAACTGTTTTTCAAAATCAAACGAGATAAATACTTTGTATACATTCATACGAGAATCATTACAAAGTTAAACTCTCTTTTCGAAACATTTTTAAACAATTCACCAACACTTTTCAGACAAAAATATAAGTGATCCAACAATTAAGAGCCCATGGATAACCATGGATGCAAAGGGTGCTAATACCTTCCCTTTGTATAATGTACCTCCCGAACCCAAAATCTATTGAGGTCTTTCCTGTTCTTTTCCACCTTTCCTTATTGGATAAAAGAAAAGTCGGTGGCGACTCTTGCTATCCGCGACATTGCGATAAAAAGCAAAATACCCCAAGTTAGTTCACCGTATGACAGAATTGGCGACTCTGCTGGGGAAAACAAGAGAGGTTACCTTAAAAAACAAGATCACTTATTTAAAATTGTCTGATTTACTTTTAAGGGATTGCTTGGGTATTCTTGAGTGAAAGATCCTACACCCGGATCTAGTGTACCTTAGGTAAGTAGCAATAGATCATCGCGACTATCCGGCGTATACTGGAATGGTTAAAATGATGGCTACGGTTGATGTGACACTTTGGATGTCCTGATGTTCCTCATGTTTACTTGAGGAAAAATTTGGCATCTGCGTGGTGTCATTAAAGCATTAACCAGACCTTTAAAACCCTAATTGACTCATCCTGGCCATTAGAAAGTAGTGAGATAACTGACTTCGGTTCCGACTGGGGTTGGTTGAGACTCGATACTACACTCCTTGAGATTGGACTTTAGGGAAGCTTCGGTCAACCACTTGGTGTTGCACTGAAGTGGACTTGAAGGAAGGTCAATGATTGGAGATCCTTTTAGAACCCTGTTACTATTCTAGGACAGGTTGAACCAACCAAACTTCAGTAGGGAGGGTACTTACCTATGGAACTCATGCAAGCCTTAAAACTTAGGAGTGATTGTTGTGTGACTTGCTTGTGTTTGTTTACATAACATCATAACATAATAACATCATAACATCATAATATCATGACATTATAACCATTTCAAGGACTTAGGGATTTAACTTTGCTCTGTTTTGTAAAGCCATGGCTCCCAGGAAGACCATCCGGATTAATCTTGTAGCAATCTCTCCTCAACTCAAGAACTTAGTGTCAGAACTTTCCGATCATGTGCAGTTCATCAAGAGACATGGTTCTCTTCTCAATTTAGTTACCACTGGGTTCAAAGAAGATATGATGAGAGTTTTATTCCAGTTCTTCGACCCTAAACATCATTGCTTCACATTCCCAGATTATCAGTTGGTACCCACATTGGAAGAATTCTCCAGACTGCTTGGGATACCTATCCTTGATCAACTACCGTTCAGTGGTTTAGAAAAGGTTCCGAAGTCTGAAGAAGTTGCCGCAACTTTACACATGACGAAGTCCGACATTGAAGCTAATTGGGTAACAAGGAGTGGAGTTAAGGGTTCACTTGCCAAATTCCTGACAAATAAGGCCCGAGAATTCTTAAAAGTTATGAATGTCCGTGCTTTCGAAGACATCCTGGCATTGCTAATCTATGGCTTGGTGTTATTCCCTAATCCAGACCAATTCATAGACATGAATGCTATTAAGATATTTCTCACTCATAACCCTGTACCTATCTTGCTGGGAGACATTTTGCATTCCCTCCACACTCGTACCATGAAGAAGCAAGGGACTCTCATGTGCTGCATACCTTTGTTGTCTAGGTGGTTTATTTCGCACCTTCCTCAATCGGTCTTGAAGAACGAGCAGAATTTGAAATGGTCTCAAAGGATAATGTCGCTCTCCCACCCAGACATCTGTTGGTGTCCTCAGTTCAAGGAAAATGTTACCATCATTGACCGTTGTGGCGAGTTCCCTAATGTACCACTCCTAGGAATAAGAGGAGGTATTACATATAATCCTGCTTTAGCTCTGCGACAGTTTGGTTGTGCTCGAAGAGATGGTCCACATGAAATGATCATCAAAGGCATTGTGTTCGACTATGACAACGATTCCCAAGGCCTCCGTCAAAGATTTGTACGAGCTTGGGGCATGGTGAAGAGAGGTACGTTAGGACAGAAAAATTCTATTCCTATGGAACCTTATCTCAGATGGGTACGCGTCAGAGCTCGTGAACTTGTCATGCCATATCTTGCAATCGGACCTCAGATTGTCGAACCTGAAGCTGAAGGAGGTGCTCCTCAGATCATTCCTTATCCAGATATGCCTACCAATGTTGAGGAACTAAAGAGATCCTGGATCCAGTTGAGAGAAGAAAGGGATACTTTCGAGACTCAGTTCGTCGCAGAAAGGAAGAAAGTGTTAGAACTTACCAGTCAGCTTAATGAGGAACGAAGACTCAATGCGTATCTTCGCCCAAAAAGAAGCCGCCCCTGGGAGACTTGAGCTTTCATTGTATTTTTATTATTATTCCTTTTGTAATGAACATGGGTCAAAGAAATTAGCAATAAACATTTCTCTCTTGTTGGTGATTTACGCAAAGTTAAATTCCAAAAGTCCTTGAAAACATTTCATACATTGCATAGCATAACATAACACTGCATAACAGGTATTCTACAAGTTCAATGTTCTCACGGTCTTCCTTCTAGATAGAAAAATGGATCTCGAACAAACTGTCAAAGATCTCCAGACTCAGAATGCTCAATTCAAGGAGATGATGCTAAGCTTATCCAAGGGGCAGGAGGAACTGAAGGCTCTTTTGCTCGAAAAGAAGAAAGACAAGAAAGCTGTGAGTTTCATTAACCCGGGAAGAAGGCGTAAAGGACAGGCTGCAGGAGTCAAGTTTGGGATCCCGAATGGTCCAGAAGAGGAGACAGAGAATGATTCAGAAGAGGAGAATGTCGATCTCTTCAACCCTGAGGACGACGATGAAGATTATGAAAATGAACAGTACTCTCCAAGAGATGATAAGTACAAGTTGCTGGAAGAACGTATGCTAGCTATGGAGGGTCAGAAGGCGCCCGGTCTGGATTTCGAAAGTTTGGGTCTGGTCTTCGATGTGACCATTCCTCGCAAATTCAAAATCCCCACTTTCACTAAGTACGATGGTGCGTCCTGTCCTCAGATGCATCTGAGAGCTTATGTGAGAAAGATTCAGCCGCATACCACTGACAGGAAGCTATGGATCCATTTCTTCCAAGAGAGCCTGTCTGGCACACAGTTGGAATGGTATTATCAGCTCGAGAGCTCTGACATCCGCACCTGGACTGATTTAGCAACAACTTTCTATAAACAGTACCAGTATAACTCTGAACTAGCGCCTACCCGGCTACAGCTGCAGAATATGACTATGGGATCTAAAGAAAGCTTTAAAGAATATGCTCAAAAGTGGAGAGATTTGGCTGGCAGAGTCAAACCCCCTATGACTGACAGAGAATTGGTGGATATGTTCATGGGCACACTGACCGGCCCATTCTACAGCCATCTACTGGGAAGTTCTTCATCAGGTTTCACTGAACTTATATTGACAGGTGAACGTGTTGAAAGCGGCATCCGAAGTGGAAAGATACAGGCGGCTGCCTCTGCAAGCACCAAAAGGTCCTACCAGGGGAGGAATGAATCAAATGCTGTGTACGGTCAAAAGGGTCGTAACAAGAAAAACCGTGACCATGACATCGGAGCAGTTACGATTGCAGCACCACCATCTCAAAACTTCCAGCCCAAACAAGACAGGCCAAGAAGGCAGTTTACCAGGATCAATATGACCTTGGCACAGGCACTGCAGGGAATGCTAAAGGCAAATTTGATCACCCTCAGAGATCCTCCTACGAATCCCAACACTACTTCTTCTCGTTATAACCCTAATTCCAGGTGTGCATATCACTCCGATAGCCCCGGGCATGATACAAACGATTGCTGGTCATTGAAGAATAAGATTCAGGATATGATCGAAGCTGGAGAAATTGAGTTTGAGCCTCCGGAGACCCCTAATGTCATCACTGCTCCTATGCCTAATCATGACAAGACGGTTAATGCCGTGGATGACGACGATCACGTTTCCAATGTGGCGGACTTAACATCTCCTCTCCCGATCATAAAGAGGAATTTATTGCAAGCTGGTTTATTTCCAGGTTGTGCTGAAGATTGCAATCTCTGTATATTCCAACCAGATGATTGTTGGGAATTGAAGAATGGTATTCAACGGCTGATGGATGATCGTACAGTTCTCTTCGAAAAGATTCCTAAGGCGGAAAACCCTATTGAAGAAATATCTGTGATTGCTAGGTCCAAAGTTCCAGTGAAGATTACCGCTACTAGGGCGCCTGTGAAGATTACTGTTGAGCCCAGGGTAGCTCCCCTAATCATTACTGCACCTGGCTCGATCCCGTATTCCTCAAGCAAAGCTATTCCGTGGAATTATGGCGGTGATATTTACGTCCATGGCGTAAAGCAAATTGACAATTCTACTAATCCTAATGGCATCGTTGGGACTAGTAAAATTACTCGAAGTGGAAGGATCTTCTCTCCAGAAATCTCACCTCCTGTCCTTGAAACTCGAGGAAAGGAACCAGTCAATCCTTCTCAGTCAGAGACACCGGTCGAAGTTACTCCCGAAGATGTTGCCAAACAGGAAATGGAAGAAGTGCTGAAAATCATCCGCAAGAGTGATTTCGATGTGGTAGAACAGTTGGGGCATACCCCGTCTAAGATCTCGATGTTATCCTTGCTGTTATCTTCTGAATCTCATGCCAATGCATTGATAAAATTCTTGAAGACTGCTCATGTGCCTCAGGAAACATCTGTCGATCAGTTCGAAAATTATGTTGCTCACTTGGCTGTTGACAATGGCCTAGGCTTTTCCGATGCTGACCTGACACCAGCGGGAAAGAATCACAATAAAGCCCTGCATATCTCCATTGAGTGTAGGGGAATCACTTTGTCTCATGTGTTGATCGATAATGGCTCTTCCTTGAATGTGCTGCCAACAGCTGTGCTGGATAAGCTGGACTGTAAAAGCATCGAACTGAAACCTAGTGACATTGTGGTACGTGCTTACGATGGTGCGAAGAGTGTTGTCCATGGCGAAGTAGTCCTCCCTATCAAGATAGGACCTCAAGTCTTCAATACTACCTTCCATGTAATGAACATTCGTCCTGCCTATTCCTGCTTACTGGGACGCCCTTGGATTCATGGGTCAGGTGCTGTAGCTTCGTCTCTCCATCAAAAGCTGAGGTATCCCACAGAGGGCAAAATTGTCACCGTGTGTGGAGAAGAAGAGTACATTGTCAGTAGTGTGCATGCCTTCAGATACGTCGAGATGGATGGTGAATTCATTGAGACTCCTTGTCAGTCATTTGAAGTAGTTCCTCCGACCAATCCTGTCCTTAAGCCAACTTCCGGTGTGCCCAAGGTTATTCGGACTCCTCCTGCTATGATTTCCCTGAAGGACGCTCAAGCTGTGGTTGAAGATGGTGGCTGTACTGGCTGGGGTCAACTGATCGACGTACCGTACAAGTCTGACAAATTTGGCCTGGGGTTTAGCTTTGAGAAGGTAGCCAAGAGTCAAATTAATGTTGTAGAAGACGCTGACAGCGATTGCGACCTGGATAGCTGGATTTTCCCAACAATTGGCGACGAACTCAATAATTGGAAGGCTGAAGACACTATCCCGATTTCCTTTAGTTAGGAGTAATTGTTATTGTCTATTTTGGTGTTGCAAATTTTTGTTTTTTTTACAATTGAACTTCTCCAAGCGTTGTGTCTATGCCCGGGGCACAATAGCTAATTTGTTAAGGGTTTTGTCATTTTCATAAGCATATTCATATTCAATAAATCAATGGACTTTTTGCATTCACATATTGCGCTCTTTGTCTTTTCTGTCATCTTCCAAACAAGCTATGTTTTCTTACACACACTCACGTAACGAATTGCAGATCCATACCCACTCTGGATCCTGTTGATAATAGTTCTACTACTGTTCATTATGACTTTGAAAATCCGATCTACCAAGCCGAGGATGGAAGTGTGGAAGATTGTGAAGTACCTGGAGAACTTGCCAGACTGTTACTGCAGGAAGAGAGGACTATACAGCCGCACGAGGAGTCAGTTGAGATTGTAAATCTGGGTACCGAAGTAGACAAGAAAGAAGTCAAAATAGGAGCAGGCTTGGAAAACAGTGTCAAAAGAAGGTTGATTCAGATGTTACATGACTATGTAGAGATTTTTGCTTGGTCTTATGACGACATGCCAGGACTGGATACTGATATAGTAGTACATCGGCTGCCAACGAGGGAAGATTGTCGTCCGGTTAAGCAAAAGGTTCGTCGCATGCGTCTTGAAATGTCTGAGAAAATCAAAGCCGAGGTTATGAAACAATTTGATGCAGGTTTTCTGGCTGTTACTTCTTATCCTCAATGGGTTGCTAATGTGGTACCAGTGCCGAAGAAGGATGGCAAGGTGCGAATGTGTGTAGACTACAGAGATTTGAATAAAGCGAGTCCCAAAGACGACTTTCCACTTCCGCACATTGATGTTCTGGTAGATAACACCGCTCAACACAAGGTATTCTCATTCATGGATGGATTCTCAGGTTATAACCAGATTAAGATGGCGCCTGAGGACATGGAGGAAACTACGTTTGTAACACAATGGGGCACGTTCTGTTATAAAGTAATGCCATTTGGTTTAAAGAATGCAGGGGCAACGTACCAGCGTGCTATGGTGGTTTTGTTCCATGATATGATCCATCATGAAATAGAAGTGTATGTGGATGACATGATAGCCAGATCTCATACTGAGGGAGAGCATCTCGATCATTTATACAAACTGTTCGAGAGGTTGAAGAAATACAAGTTGAGGTTGAACCCGAACAAATGCACCTTTGGAGTAAGATCCAGCAAACTCTTGGGCTTTATTGTCAGTGGTAAAGGGATTGAGGTTGACCCGGCTAAGGTGAGGGCTATTCAAGAAATGCCAGTTCCCCGTACAGATAAAGAGGTCAGAGGTTTCTTGGGACGTTTGAATTATATTGCCCGATTTATCTCCCACTTGACTGCTACCTGCAAACCCCTCTTCAAACTACTGAGGAAAAATCAAGAGATGAGATGGAATGATGAATGTCAAGAAGCTTTCGACAAAATCAAGGAGTATCTTCAAAAACCTCCCATTCTGATGCCACCAGTTGAAGGAAGACCTTTAATCATGTATTTGACCGTGTTAGAAAATTCAATGGGGTGTGTGTTGGGACAACATGACGAGTCTGGCCGAAAAGAGCATGCCATATACTACCTTAGCAAAAAGTTTACCGACTGTGAAACAAGATACTCACTGCTCGAGAAAACTTGCTGTGCTTTGGCCTGGGCTGCTCGCCGACTAAGACAATACATGTTGAATCATACCACTTTATTGATTTCTAAGATGGATCCTATCAAATACATATTTGAGAAACCTGCCCTCTCCGGAAAAATAGCAAGATGGCAGATGATTTTAACAGAGTATGACATCCAGTATACTACCCAGAAAGCAATCAAAGGAAGCGTGCTAGCCGATCATTTGGCTCATCAAGCGGTGAATGATTACCAATCTATGAATTTTGAGTTCCCGGATGAAGATGTCATGCTTGTTACTGATCAGGAAGAACATGGACCGGATGAAAGACCCGAACTTGGATCCCGATGGACTATGGTTTTCGATGGATCTTCTAATGCATTGGGCAACGGTGTTGGTGTTGTAATTATATCTCCCCGGGGTTGCCATACGCCCTTCACTGCCAGACTATTCTTTGATTGCACCAACAATATGGCTGAGTATGAAGCATGTATTTTGGGACTTAAGGCTGCTATAGACCTGAGAATCAAGTTTTTGAGGGTGTATGGAGACTCGGCCCTAGTAGTCAGTCAGATCAAAGGAGAATGGGACACTAAACATCCGAATCTCATCCCTTATCGAGAGCGGGTGTTAACATTAATCCCATACTTCGAAGAGATTACATTCGAACACATTCCACGAGAAGAGAATCAGTTGGCAGACGCATTGGCTACCATGTCATCTATGTTCAGAGTCAGATGGGGCAGTGAAGCTCCCATGATCACCATTGAACGGTTAGATGAACCAGCGTATTGTTATGAACTTAACGCTGATGGAGTAGAGGAGAAACCTTGGTTCCATGAAGTAAAAAGATATTTGGAAACTCAGGAATACCCTGAAGAGGCATCTATCAATGACAGAAAATTTCTGAGGAAGTTCTCCGCTAAATTCTTTTTGAGTAATGGATTATTATACAAACGTAATCATGATTCGACTTTGCTTCGCTGTGTGGATAAAAAGGAAGCAGAAAAGATTATGGAAGACATGCATGATGGTATTTTTGGGACTCATTCTAGTGGGCATACGATGGCCAAGAAGATTCTGAGATCAGGGTATTATTGGTCTACCATAGAAGCTGATTGCCATCATCACTCCAGAACCTGTCACAAGTGCCAGATATATGCGGATAAAGTACATGTGCCTCCTGCTCCATTGAACGTGTTGACAGCACCTTGGCCCTTTGCAATGTGGGGCATTGATATGATTGGAGAGATTAAACCTACTGCTTCTAACGGGCATCGTTTCATCCTTGTTGCTATTGATTACTTTACAAAGTGGGTAGAGGCCGCCTCATTCGCTTCTGTCACCAAGAATGTGGTGGCACGATTCATCAAGAATAATCTCATTTGTCGATATGGCATCCCTGAAAGAATTATTACTGACAATGGTACTAATTTGAACAACAAGATGATTACTGAACTCTGCACGCAGTTCAAAATAAAACACCATAACTCTTCTCCGTACCGGCCAAAGATGAACGGTGCCGTGGAGGCTGCTAATAAGAATATCAAGAAGATCATACAAAAGATGACGGTGACGTACAAAGACTGGCATGAGATGTTACCGTTTGCTCTTCACGGTTATCGCACTTCAGTACGCACTTCGACAGGAGCAACTCCTTTCTCTTTAGTCTACGGAATGGAAGCCGTTTTACCAGTGGAAGTCCAGATTCCCTCTCTAAGAATCATAAAAGAGGCGGGCTTAGATGAAGATGAATGGATTCAGACTCGACTCGACCAGATAAACTTGATCGATGAGAAGAGACTTGCGGCTGTGTGTCATGGACAGATATATCAGAAGCGCATGACCCAGGCATTTAACAAAAGAGTCAAGAGACAGGTATATCGAATTGGCGATTTGGTAATAAAGCGTATCATTCTACCACAGGGTGATCCCAGAGGCAAATGGATTCCCTCGTACGAAGGGCCGTTTGTAGTTAAGAAGGTATTCTCTGGTGGAGCCATGATACTAGCTACAATGGACGGCGAAGACTTCCCGCATCCCGTGAACGCAGACATAGTCAAAAAATACTACGCATAAAAGAGACCTGCTAGGTCAACGTACCTAGGCAAAAGTAAGGGCATCCCGGCAAACCAAAAAGGTTCGGGCAAAAAATAGGGATAAACATAAAAAAATGTGCACCCGGCAAGTTGAAAACCTGAAAAGGCGGCTTGGGCAAAAAGGGGTATCCTGGTGGATTGAAAACCTGAAAAGGCGGTCCAGGCAAAAATTAGGGATCAAAGCATATGACTATGTCCCATTCTCAGACAGCTTCATCCAAGTTCAAAGGACTGAACAAGCTAATCACTTCTATCCGACAGCAGGAGATGAGAGGCTTGAAGACATAATGGCAGTAGGGGAATTAAAGTCAATAGGACGTTTTCGGCATAACTTTCTCTTTGTTTTCTTGACAATTTCCTCTTACTAGGATTTCTGTCTCCTTGTACACAAATTGCCTGTTTATAGGCCCTCTTTCGAAATCAATGTAATTTTAGTTTAAAAAAAAATGCTTTTGTTTTACTTTCTCTGTTTTGTTTGCATAAGCGTCCATTGATTTAATTCGAATTAATATATGCATTTGGACATGATCGATGTTTACCAAAAATGCGTGCATAAAATAGAAATAGCGATTACTACTAGACTTCAGGATCGAGGAGAAGGTCTAATCATGCTTTCCAATGAATCCGTTGCTAATCCTATCCCCCAGCAAAGCCAGTCATTCCCAGAAGAGAGTGGCATTACTAGACAAATGGGTCATCTCTTCCACCCCCAGCCAGGCTTCTGTTGAACATTTCTACCATCAGACAGAAATCAAGCATCCCCGGCTAAGAAAGGGTCATCGATACCAGTATCTCCCAACCAGAAGATTGAGATTTGTTTTCCCCAGTAGAGTCCTCTGGAAGAACTTTTCAGATTCATAATTCATTCATTACATCATTTCACAGCATACGCATGCATACATCGTTCGCAGTTATTTTCGAAAGCATAAAACATCTCATGCATCATGACATGGCATGAAGCTAACTTTATTTTTCAGGTTAATTATTCCCCTGATACAGTCAAAACAAAGGTCCATTCAGACGGACATCCTCATCAATTACGTTCAGGATTCAACTACATCTTTCAGATATACTCCATGTCAACATTCATTCTGACATCCTCCTAACGATGGCATCTATAAGCCCATCCCATACATTTATTGCAAATACAACATATACAAATACTATCAGATATAGCCTAGCGTACGGTTCATTCTGATTCAGCTCAACATATGGCTCTTTCAACTCAGATGCGATCTAACGTGCGATCCATTCCGATGTTCAACAACTCCAATACGGTCTAGCATACGACCCATTTGGACCTTCAAGGCCTCAAATGCTACCTAGCGTACGGTACATTCTGAAGTGTAGTCTGGCGTATGACTACCCCCTTCATCATCAGGTACAGCCTAACGGACGGCTCAGTCTACAACTCAGATACGATCTAGCATACGATCCATTCTAATCCTTCACCCCCAGTAACGATACAGCCTAACGGACGGCTCATTCCGCAACTCAGATACGATCTAGCGTACGATCCATTCTGATCCTTTATCCCCAGCAGTGTATGACTCATTCGGATTCTTATCTCATTTTGATTCGGCACAACATATTACTCCTCCAACAATACGGTCTAGCGTACGACCCATTCGGATCTTCATTCCTCAGATACTACCTAGCGTACGGTACATCTCGAGGTGTAGTCTAGCGTACGACTACTTTTCGTCAGATACAGCCTAATAGACGGCCCATTCTGCAACTCAGATACGATCTAGCGTATGATCCATTCTGATCTGTTATCCCCAGCGGCGTATGACCCATTCTAACTCCCCAGTGAAGTCGACGGCCTAATGAATGACTCACTATACGGTCTAGCGTATGACCCAGTGACACCCATGACTTCAGATATCTTCTAACGTACGACGTACTCTGAAGCTCTCATCATCAAACTTCCTAGATGGCATCTTTAAACCCATCTCCATCAAGACTAACTAATTGACAAGTGCAAATTTTTGGGGCATCCTAAGTGTTCAATAATCTTCCACCTCCAGACCACGAATGGCGTACATACCATTCTGACTCTCTCGGTTCAAGAATATTGAACAGGGGCAGCTGTCATACCCCAAAATTTGCCCATTAATATTTCAAGACATTTTTCAGGGCACTCCGACTCATTTTTATGACACTGATCTTAAAGGAACAAAGGCCCAGCTCACGAGTGGCCCAATCCAGAAAATGGCCCAAACTGGCCTGCTCGCTAGGCGAGCAAATCCTTCGCCTAGCGAACGTTCGCTGCACGCTCGCCTAGCGAACATTCGCTACACGCTCGCCTAGCGAAGCTGGCAGATAACAGAAAATTCTGGGCTTCACTCTGAGCCCATTAGGTCATGAAAAAAGGCATTATAAATACCACAACTCCAGTCAGAAAAAGGGGAGGACGAAAAAGGACGAAAGGAGAACCCTAGCAAGAAAACCCTAGCGCTCACAGACGGAAAACCCTGGAGGCTAACCCTGAGAATTCCGAGTAACCCTAAAGGAAACCCTGAAGGAAAAGCCGGCGGCAGCAAGGTCACTTCCGCTCAATTCGATCCGATCGGCCAATTCAAGGTTACAATTCGATTATAAACAGGTTGGCATTGCTATTACTACCTTATGTTCTTAATTTGCACATGGTATCATGATTGAATTTATGAAACTATCTTAAGTTTTACATATGAGTTTAAGTATGCATGAACATCTGAATGTCTAACCACATAATCTCTGTAATGAATGTTATAAGGTGTGAAGCTTGCTGCCATTATATCGTTATTAAAACCGGAATCCGCAGCCGCTCGCTAGCACATCGCTAAGCGAGCATGCAACGAGTGTTCGCTAAGACTTCGCTAGGCGAAGCAGGAGCGAACGCGACAGCAGCCGACTTTTGTGTTCTGACTTTTGCCCACCTGTCATGTTTTTATCATAGCCATGCATTGTTTATCTGACTCTACTGCTGTTCTGGTTTCTTTTGTGGTGTAATTCTCGATTGCACCCTGATTTGGTATTCTGACATGTTTGCTGAGTTTTGCAAAGGTTCACACATCGCCGGGAAAGCTAGCTAGATAGGTATTCCACTTTATTTGTGGGATGCCCTTTGTGGAGTTTCACCCTAAATTACCTAATTAATTTTAATGTATTAATTTTAATGTGGAGATCCACCCTCAATTACTTAGCTGATTTTAATGTATTGATTTTAATGTAGAGATTCATCCTAATTGCCTAATTGATTGTAAAATACGGCCTTTAAATATGTGATCTTGGACCTCTCTTTGCTGCCCTACGGTATTACGGTATAACGGTCGTGTCCTGCGAATGTAGGGATACACTTAGCAAAGACCCTTCGGTTAAATCATCATAAAATAAGTCATGGTCCCTCGGATGTTGCCTTCAAAAATACGATTTTGTCCCTAGATGACCCTTCGGTGTAGCCTACGGTTAAATGATGATCGTCCCTTCGAATGCTAAGGTATCCTTATAACTGTTGCCTTCAATGACCTATCGATGACCCTACAATGACCCTTTTACATCCAAAGGATAAAACTACTTACTTCTCAATAGTAAGGACAGTTTTACCCTCATAAGGATAGGAAATGCCCATAACGACCTTAGGAAGGTATAACTCTCAATTACTGGATCATAACCTAAAACATTTTCCACCCCTCACACTTTGCAAGTCCTAGAAAATCACCACTTGGTATACATTCATACTAGAATCATTACCAAGTTATATTTTTCTAAACTGTTTTTCAAAATCAAACGAGATAAATACTTTGTATACATTCATACGAGAATCATTACAAAGTTAAACTCTCTTTTCGAAACATTTTTAAACAATTCACCAACACTTTTCAGACAAAAATATAAGTGATCCAGCAATTAAGAGCCCATGGATAACCATGGATACAAAGGGTGCTAATACCTTCCCTTTGTATAATGTACCTCCCGAACCCAAAATCTATTGAGGTCTTTCCTGTTCTTTTCCACCTTTCCTTATTGGATAAAAGAAAAGTCGGTGGCGACTCTTGCTATCCGCGACATTGCGATAAAAAGCAAAATACCCCAAGTCAGTTCACCGTATGACAGACATATAACATATAGTCACTAAATAGAGTGGGCTATCAAAAACCACTATGCAGTATTTTTGGTGTAGTTCTCTTGCCACTATGGTGTCTTTCATATGCCAAGCTATGAGAATGCCACATAATATTGTTTGCTTCTTTACCTGCAACACACCTACGAAGTAAACCACCAGGGCTTCTTTTAAACAAGTATGGATCATCCCACAAATAAAAATTGGCTTCTTTATAGAAGTGTTTCCTTTTCTTCCAAGTTTATTCTTCTGGTACAACATTTATTGCCTTATAGTTTGCCATGTCTGCAAACCAAGGTCTTATAGTGATCGCCATGAGCTGCTCGTCCGGAATGTCTCTGTAATAATTTGCTTATTTTTGGCCACTTCAACATTTTCTAACATGGAGAGGTGATATTCCAAAACATTTTCTGCCCTTTTCTTATCTTTAATTTCCATATCAAATTCTTGCAACAACAACACCCATCGTAGCAATCTTGGTTTGAAGTCACTTTTATTGAAAAGATACTTCAAAGCTGCATGATTTGTAAAAGTAATAACCTTTGAACCAATTAAATACATGAGAAATTTGTTCAAAGCAAATACTACTGCTAGCAATTCTTTTTCAGTGGTGGTGTGATTTTCATTTAAAAATTTGCTTGCACAGTAAATTGCATGGAAATTTTTTATGTGTCGTTGGCCAAGTACTGCACCAACAACATTATCACTGGCATCACACATAATTTCAAAAGCAAGCTCCCAATTTTGTGACACAATGACTAGAGAAGTTATCAATTTATTTTTTATGATAGAAAAAGAGTGTAGGTAATCCTTATCAAAGTTGAATTCCTTTTTTTTGATTAGTAGGTCACATAGTGGTTTTGAAAAGTCTTTAATAAATCTTCTTTAAAAACCCACATGACCTAGAAAACTCCTTACTCCTTTAACATTTACGAGAGGGAGAAGTTTTTCTATCACTTCAATTTTGGCTTGGTCGACTTCTATTCCCTTAGCATAGTTTTTGTGGCCGAGAACAATGCCTTAAGTTACCATAAAATAACATTTCCCCAATTTAACACCAAATTTGTCTCGGTACATCTCTTTAGAACATTATTAAATCAATCAAGACAATAATCAAACGATGTACCAAGTGCAAAAAAACCGTCCATAAATATCTCTATTTGAGTTTTCAATCATGTCGGAAAAATATAAAGCATGCACCTTTGGAACGTTGTTGGGGAATTACATAGTCAGAAATGCATCCTTCAATATGCAAAAACTCCAAATGAGCATGTGAATGCTTTTTTCTCTTGATCAATAGGATCTACGACAATTTGGTTGTATCCTGAGTATCCATCCGGAAAACAATAGTAGGCTTGTCCTGCTAGTCTTTCAAGCATTTGATTCGTAAATGTCAATGGAAAATGATCCTTACGTGTGGCTAGATTTAACCTGCGATAATTAATACACATTCTTCATCCTGTAACAGGGGATTAGTTCATTTTTTTAATTACGTATAACTGTTGTGACTCCTTTTTTTGGAACCACATGTACCAGGCTTGCCCAAGAACTATCAGAAATAAGATAAATCATACATGCTTCAAGAACTTTAAGGACTTCTTTTCTTACCACTTCTTTAATTGTCGATTTTAATCACTGTTGAGGCTGTACAACTGGTTTGAATTCTTCTTCAAGCTTGACTTTATGCACGCAGTATGCTAGACTAATCCCCGTCAAGTCTGATACTTTCCACCCAAATGCTTCTTTATTTTCTCTTATTACTCGTAACAACTTTTCTTCTTAGAATTTTGACAAGGTGCTACTGATTATTGCAGGGTGCCTATTTCCTTGACGTAGAAAAACATATTTCATGCTCCGAAAGCTTTTTTAGTCCAGGATCCGTTAGTTTCTCCTCACTAGTTCCTCCTAATTCTTTAAAATTTTTATAAGCACGCTCCAGTTGTGCTGCTTGCAATTGTAGAACCAACTCATTTACCTTAATATTATCGTCGTCTTCACTTTTTTCTTTGATAGATTTCACTAATTTTTTTTCAATTGGAGATGACAGAGCCTCTCCTTTTGAAACATTGTCTATCAATTCGTCAATTAAATCAATTTGGTAGTATTGCAAATCCTCATGAGCATGTTTCATGACTTCAAACACGTTAAATACTAGTTGCTCTTTACTAAACCGGAGAATCAATTCTCCTCTTTCTACATCAATCAGAGCTCTTCTCGTGCAAGGAAAGGTCTCCCTAACAATAATGATGTTTCAGTATCTTCCAGCATGTCCAAGATGACAAAATCAACGGGAAACAATAGATCATCAACCCTTACCAATTTGTCCTCTAGTACTCCATGGAGGTATGTGACTGAATGATCGGCAAAAGTTAAATTCATATTTGTAGGTTTTGGCTCTCCATAATTTAATTTCTTCAGCATAGACAATGGCATCAAATTGATTATCGCCCCTAAATCACATAGTTCCTAGCCAATTTTTAATGAACCTAGAGAGCGAGGGATAATAAATCTCCCTGGGTATGTTAGTTTAGGTGGTAACTTGCATTGAATGACATCACTACATTCCTCAGCTAAAGCAACATTTCATTATCCTTCAATTTGTGTTTACCATTTATAAGCTCTTTCATGAATTTGGTATAGACGGGCATTTGCTCCAGGGCATCACAAAACGGAATATTCACTTGTAACGTTATGAGCATCTCCATGAACTTTTTAAACTACTCCACTTCCATATCTCTCTTCGAGTTTTCCTTACTTAAAGGGTATGGTGGTTTAATGTAATCAAGTAAGGCAGGGGTTGGTTCATTGATGATTTGGTTTTTTGTTCTCTTAAAATGTGAGTATCTATCAATGAACTTATCAAGTGTCTATCCCCTCATAAGAGTCTCGCTCGAAACTTCATCTTTTATAGGTTTGGATTTTGGTTCCTCATCTTTCTCACTACTTTGTTCCACCATTTGTTTCTGTTTGTTTCGACTGGGAGCAGAGGGAATTGTGCGATTTTTCAATTCTATCGCATCACAACTTCCTCTTTCCTTTGCTAGTGACATGATTCGTTGTTTTTGTTCAATAGTTTATGTAATTTATTTACCTTCAAAAATTCATTTTGTGTTACCAAAATTCTCATTGATTTCTGCATCCGTTTTTGGTGATCCTTGATGGGAGTTTATGGTACGACTTGCACTTCTCCTATAAGTTGTTCTTTACCAGAGCTACCTGCAAAATGTTCTTCCCCATAATTAAGACATAATAAAAATACTACCTCATTTGAAGATTCATGAGTTGTACTTGCTACATTTAACTTTTGATTGAGCACTTCCAGCTTTGTGAGAAGCTCTTCGTATCCTTCTAATGTCAATTCACTATGAGATTGACTCTTTGTTTCCGCATTTTAAGGCCTCTAGTATTTGCAAAGTTGTACTCATTTAAACTCATTTTCTCTATAAGCTCTTTTACCTGTGGTTCGGTCAGTGTTCTGATTGTACCTCTGACAGATGCATCTAAAAGCATTTGTGCTTGCATTTGTAAACCCATGACAAAACTCCCCATTTGTTTCATAATGCTCATATTGTGATTAGGGCATCTGGGTAACAATAATTTAAATCTCTCCCAAGAATCATAGAGAGGTTCATCCTCTTGTTGCTCGAAGTGTGTACTTTCATCTTTCCTCTCTGTGAATCTTGCTGTAGTGAAGAATCTTTCCAGAAATTTGTCTTCCAATTCTCTCCAAGTTCTTATTACTCCATTTGGAAGACACAATAGCCAATCCTTTGCTTTCCCCAGCAAGGAGAAGTTGAATAATTTTAGTTTAACCTGATCCTCTGTAATACGCTCTGGTTGACACATTGACGTTTTCTCGTAGAACCTCACTAGATGTTCCCATGGGTTACTGATTGCTTTCTCGTCAAATTGCTTATCTATAAGATCTGAAAGCACATAGTATTTGATGTTGCAATTTACGGGAGTTACTGGGACGAAACCCAAAGAAACCCATGTTGCATTAGTAGGCCTACAATAGTCCCTCATAGTTTGTGCTACTGGTTCTGCCATGGCGATTTCCTCTTCAACGTCCAAAGAAATCAGTGGATTGTCTTCTACTAAGATCGTTCGAGCTAGAGTTTCTTCTCTAACTACTCTCCTGATAGCACATGCAGTTCTTTCAATTTCTGGATCAAACAGTGTCAATGTTGATCTTGAGCTCCACATACACAAATAAGAGATACCTCATTAGTACTGTAATTAACGAGAGAAAAAAAACAAAAATCAAAACTAAATAAAACAAACATTGCACAAGCATTTCCTTGTTGAAATGATCAAAAGTCCCCAACAACGACACCAAAAACTTGATGACTTCTCAACAAGTGTACCGATAATATCGTAGTAATAAAAAGATTGAATCTACAAGGACTGCTATTTAACAAGACAATATTATGCAATGCATAGATAATACTAAATTGGATGGGAGGGGGGGTCGAGTTTAATTGCAAAAAGAAAATAAAGTGTTATGTCAATAATACAAAAGCGGTTAGGTTGTGCATAAAATCCCCTATTTCTCTACTATTGATGTTCAATGTATTACATGAATGATATCGTCACTATAATTCCACGTAGAATTAACAAAACTGATATACCGAATCCCTTGGTGTATAACTCACTAATCTATTCTCAGAGTTTTCTATCCCTAGTTCACCAACGTAAGCACGATTAGACAATGCAATAGAACGTTAATTCCTAATCCACTACTCGAGGTCTCCTATCCTTATTCAATCAGTATAATCACAAAAAATTTCCCTAGGTCCAACATATAGAATAATGGTAAGTATTCCCTATGTGCCCAAATTCATATTAAAAGAGTATCTCGCATAAAAAACATTAAGAACAAGGTGCAATTGAATAGAACTATAATTCAGATTATTCAATCAATAACAAATCAAACATGTGTCCCAAAAGTATTAAAATAGGTTCATCAAACACAACCTAACCTAAATATAATTAGCTACTCATAATTCCAATTACAATACCAAATACAAATAAGAAGGTTGCATGAGAAATCCCTTGAAGAATTGGCCTTTAATGGCTTCAAATGCTCTCCAAATATGCCTTATGGTGTTGCAAACCCTTCCTTCATGTGTAAAATTTTCAGAATCCTTGAAAAAGTACCAAACTTCCCCTTTTAAAGCCTTTAGAATGGATTATAACACATTAGAAAAATCCCAGAAAAAGTACCATCGCGCATATTATAACCTACATCGCGTGCGTAATGCTAACTTTACTTTTAAATTACGCGCGTGATGCTGCACAATGGCCTGCATGATTATTCCAATAGCTGCACGCTTTTTGCTCATTTTTCCACCTTATTTTCACTAAGTCCTTAGTTCTTCATACTTAGTCATTTTTTCATCTTTCTTTGGCCTTTATTCTTTATTTTTTCTTCTCTTTAACTTGTTTTCATCTGTTTCTTCGATCGAAAACATGCAATGACAGAGTGTCATCAAATGCTTTATTTGCTTCTTTTCATTATTGGTATTTTGATTAACTATTATATTAATGTCTAATTTCCTTTTATTTAAAATTAATTTTTTGTTCAATTAGATAAACCATTTATCTCTCACCATAAATTAGTATTTTCTTCACCACAATGTCGAAGCGTCTCACTAACATTTTATTCAAAACAAAAACAAACCATTTCAAAACCAAGTCAAACTATTTTCATAATTTATTTTCACTAACGCGAACAAACACTTGATCAACATCGAGTTTTCTTTTTGCTTATTCGAAGGTTTGAACATATTTTCTCAAGAAATAATTGATTGAAAAAGATTGGGGCATAAGTAACTTTCTTCTCCTTTCCCGAATGTACATGTGATGGCCGCACTTAGACTACCATTAGAATACTTGTCGTCCATTAAAGAAATGTGACTTAATACATTACACAAATTTCATAGTTAATCGATTGAAAATGATTGGGGCATAAGTAATTTTATTCTCCTTTCTCGAATATTCATGTGATGGCCGCACTTAGCCTACCGTCTGAATATTCGTCAATCACTCAAAAATATCCAATCACATCAAACCTATCTTCTCCTCGCCCCCATGCAATCAAAAGCTTTTTTTACAAACAACATTGTTTAGTCCATTCTAATGTGAATACAAACTAGCGCTTAATCCTCTACCGTGGGCAAACAAGCCAATGTTTAACCGTTAGAATGCGATCTAAACACTTGTTCATTAAAATAAATCAACCAACACTCTTTTTTTACCAATAAATGCATAGATTTAAATTCTCCATCGCACCTGAAGATACGTAGGAGAGAGATTTAAAGCACTATAATAAAAAACCCAAAAATATATTTTATCTTGCACGTGTTACAAAGCTTTGAATTCATCATTGTACCTGATGATACATAGGAAAAAGACTCACAATCTTGTAAAGCACCCTAATAAAAACATTTTTTGCAACCACTTTTCTTTTTTCTTTTGCACTTTATTATTCAAAGAAAACAACAAATGAAAGCTAACATTCTAACCGAAAATCTAACTAAAAGGTTCCCTTTGAGTACAATGGACGTGAGGGGTGCTAATACATTTCCCTTGCGTAATCGACTCCCAAACCTGAATATGGTTGCGACGACCATTTTCTTTTTTCTTTCAAGGGTTTTATCATTATTTTCCCTTTCCTCTTTTGGAATAAATAAAGTTTGGTGGCAATTCTGTTCGAATAATATTTCCGCGAGCGCACGAACACTTCACGAAGGATCATATTTTTTGAAATGTTACAATTGGTGACTCTGCTGGGGACTTACTCCTACAAGAGACAATCAAGCCTAACTTGGTTCAATTTGTGATTGAATGTTAAAACATTTTTTATTTCTTTTCTTTCGCTTTCTTTAGTTTATATCCTTTATGTTATTATTACCATTTGTCATTGGTCCCTGGTACTTCGAAGGATATTCTAATTGCTTGGTACACTCTTTGAGATAGACTCTTCACCCGAGTCTCGAAAAAAACATTAAGATAGGACATGGTTGTGTAGTGTTGGCCTGGAGGACGTACTTGTCTAAGTGGGGTAACACGAAAACCACACTTAGATAGATCCTATTGAGGGTATTGTCAACTAGCAAGTAATTTTGCTAAGGGGGAAATATTTTATTGTTCGATCCGTTACTCTAAGTAAATTTTTAGAACTCGAGACACCGGGGTTGCATAGTGTTGGCATGTCGAACATACTTGTTTGTATGGGGTAATGTGAGAACCACACCCAAATGAGGTCCTCTTAAGGGTATTGTCAACTAGCAAGTAATTTTGCTAAGGGGGAAAGATTCTCAAGGTCGACCTATGACTTTAGGAACCTTATAAACCTAGAGTCACCGTGACCGTTGTATAAAAAGAAATGAGAAATGTCCGGAAACCAGTACCTGGACTCAAATGAAGTTACCCAAATCCATATACCTGGCATGCATTACATTTTTCTTGTAAAACTTAGTATACTTTAAAAAATGCATAAAACAAAAAAAATTCACATAAATTCATGCATTCACATTTCATCAGCATGCATACATATCATTTTCCAAAACAAAAAAGAAACTCATTTCATCCTTTGTCCATAAGCTGCAGTTGATTTCCCGACACCCATATGGGACTCGAAGCAGCTCTTGACAGACCATGGGCCCATTGGGGAAAAGTCATGCTACACTAAGAGGAGATGTAGACTCAGTGAAAAACCAGATAGAATAACTTTGGAGACCATGATAGCTTCAGAAAAGAGAGAGGACAACATTCAACAGACTACAGTCACTGAGAATGTTATTCCACCTTAGTTAGACGATCCTGCTCAACCTTAGCCTGTGTGGATCCCAATTGAGACCCGTACTGTAAAAGAGCATCCCATTGTTCGAGATGGGTATTCCTCACCTCATGCTGCTATTGAGTATCATAGCTTTGCATCCTCCATGCTAAATTCCCAAGGAGAAGGCTCGATGGTGAATACTGAACGACCACAGGATGTGGAGATTGCTGAAAGATGTCATGTGTTGGAAGAGAGGTTTAAAGTCATAGAGGGCATGATGCCTATGGGATCGACGCTTTTGATATGTGCTTAGTTCCGGGCGTGGTAATCCCTCCAAATTTCAAGACACCAGATTTCGAGAATTACAAAGGGATTAGTTGTCCAAAGATTCATTTGAAGATGTATTATTGAAAGATGGCTGCATAATCTCGCAACGGCAAGTTGCTCATCCACTATTTTCGAGACAGTCTTAGTGGGGCATCATTAGAATGGTATATGCAGCTAGAACAAAGTCACTTCCACACCTAGAAATACTTAACTAAAGCATTCATAATGCATTACAAGTACAACAATGATATGGCTTTGACCCGTACTCAATTACAAGATCTTACTCAAAATAACAATGAGTCATTCAAAGAGTACGCCCAAAGATGGAGAGAGTTAGGTGCTCATGTTCAACCACTAATGTTGGATAGGGAGCTAACTGATATGTTTATGGGTACCCTACGGGGCCTATGCCTCGAAAAAATGATATGCAATAGAACATACAGCTTCTCCGATCTGGTGATAGTTAGAGAATGCATCGAGAGCATGCTTAAAAGTGGAAAAAATCCTAAACACCTCGAGTATCCAGGTTAGCGAGAGTGAATCCCTTGGAAGATCCCAAAAGGAAGAGGATGGTAAAATTAATGCGGTATGGGGAAATCCATGAGCTCTATATCAGAAAACATTCCCTCCACAAGGTCAATATCCTCCTATAAATTGAGGACCTCCTTAGTATCAGCAGTAGACTCCACGACAATAGCCATACCAACGACAACATAATCCTCATCAGTAATGTCAACATGCCAGATAAAAGTTATGAAAGCCAAAGAGGCGTATTGATCCGCTACCAATGCCGTACAATCAAGTACTACCATATTTGATTAAAAATGGACTGATAATGCTGAAGGAACTAAACCCAATGCTTCCTCCATATCCATCAGGCTTTAACAATGACACCCGTTGTGATTTCCATGCTGGGGAATGTGGAAACTCAACTGAAGACCGTAAGGTGCTCAAGAGAAAGGTACATACTCTGATTGGCTTCAAAATGTTCTCGTTTATGCCTCAAGGCCTTCAAGTCCACAACAATCATTCACCTGGTCATGCGAGTCCATCAGTCCATGTTATGGAAGAAGTTGCCGAGAATAGGGTCCATCAATCCTTCACCTCCAACTCTGAAAAAGGCTATCCCAACAGTGAATCAAGCACGAGAGAGTTTCCTCTGCAATGACAATCATTTGGCTATTTCTAGCATTTCATTTTTAATTTCTTTGCATGTTAAGCACTTATTTGCTTTTAAGCATTATTGTTTATTAATGGTGTTGATTAATGAAATGAGCATGCATGCATATTTTGAACGAATCCTTTCGTATTCACTAATATTTTATTATTTATTGCAAAGCATAAACACAAATTTTCTCCACTTTACTTTCTTTATCAAACTATTGTTTTAGCAAATATTGGAGGGAGGATGACAAAAACAAAATACCTATAATTGCTAACGGTATGCTTTCAGATAAAATCCTGCTGATTTCAAATCCCCAAACACTAGAGAGATAAAGAGTTAGTCCCTAGTTAACCACTTTGAGCCTAGAAGTAGGTGTTTCTTTCATATTTAAAAAACCTTATGCTTAACTCGGGGAAGGGTAGTGCTCAATTAATCTGACTATGCCTTTGAATTACAAGATGAAACATCCCGTATGGGGATCAACCACATGATGTTCTTCACACACATCCTGAAGTGTCAAAGGAACCATGCAAATTCCAAAAGTTATGTTGATTATTCTCCAGTAACCAATGACATGGTAGTCATAATCCTTTCCAAACCAAAAAAAAAAACAAAAGAAAAATCCTGCTAAGTCGAACACCCAAAGATGTGACTTAGTCAAAAACTAGAGCAATCTTGGTGGACTAAAAGCTTTGGTAAAGCGGTCCAGACAAAAATTAGGGACCAAAAAAGAAAAAATAAATAATCAAAGAGGTCGTGTAAATCCTCAGCCAAAAACAAAACAAGATTTGGTGACCACCATATAAAGAATCAAAGGATCACCGACAGTCAGGACAAAAGCAAAATAAGGTGACTGTAATTTCAAGATAATCTTGAATCTTCATTTTCACTCTTACACCGTGAAATCTCTTGGAAGAAGAATACGTGTGTAGCGGTAAATTCATGATTGTCAAGCTATGGATAAGCTAGAGATCAAATAACAAGAGTCGCCACCGCGCTTTTATTGTTTCCAAGGGAAAAGAGAAAAAAGTACGAACAAAACCCAAAAGGAAGAAGTTTCCAAATCAAAACTAATAAAATGTCAGAGATTACAGGTAAGGGGGTTGGTTACACAGAGGGAAGGTGTTAGCACCCAAAGTGTCCTAGGTAATCCTAGGGAGCCCTTTTTGTGTGGATATGTATTTGGTATAAAGTGATGTTTACAAACAAATAGAATGGGGGGATGAGAAAAGAATTTATTAATTATATTTTTGTGTTTGACAAGACCTTCGATCTTGTGCCTACGTACCAACATAAAAGTGAGGGATCAAAACCTCGTAGTTCGTGATACAAATTTCAAAGTGGATGCATTGCTTTTAACAAAATTGAGTTTGAAAGGCACAAAGGCCTAAAAATAGTTTGAATGAGTTAGTTCTTTTTGGATTTTTGAAAGTTTAATTCAAGTATAGTTAAGTTTATTTACAAATTTAATTTAAGAAAAGAAGTTTGAAAATGCAATGGCATAAGGCCAAAGTTTCTATCTTTTTGCAAAGTGGTCAAAGTTTAGAACAAAATAAGTTCAATCAAAGAAGGTTTTGAAAAAGAGAGGGAGAGATTTTGAAATTAAAGAAAATGGGGAGAAGATGAAGAGACTATCCTATGTACAAAATTAAAAGTTTAGAGTTGAAAATATCTGACCAAATGGGTAGCAATCCAATAGACAAAAATGTCAATAGAAACCTAGAATTTTCTTGGACTTTCAGAATCACGCAACACACAAATGCACCATTATATTATCTTGAAGAGCAAAACATCAAATAAAGATGGCCACATCCGAGTTTATCCATTCCATGATCTTCCTCAAAGTAGCCCATGTAACAAATGAATTTCACAAGTCACTGGTTCAAAATAACATCTTCACACTGATCACGTTGCAGATGAACTTAGAGAGATCTTGAATGATGTATTAGATGAAGTTTCAAATTGTAAGCACTTGGTTTCTCAATAAGTTGGCATTGGCCAAGTCCTTTAGCATAGGAAGGTTGCCTAGATTCTAAGTCCATTTGTCCAAGATCAAGCCAACAGTCCACACAAAAGTTTTTTTAGGGTTTTTGTTGTTATTATGTACATTAATGGTCAAAGACCACATAAACAAACAAAGTATACACAAACAAAATATATCACACAATATGGTCCAAATGGACAAAGTGAAAATTGTAACAACCCAATTTTTAGGAATTAATTATTATATTATTTTTATTATATTATATTTAATTATTTGGAGTGTTGAGTAATTAAGCGGTTGTGAGGTAGTATAATAATAGATTAAGTAATTTAATTAGTGTGGTAATTAATTATTTAGTTGATATGAGATATAGTTAAATAATTATATTAATTAAATTGGTATGACTAATGAGTGGTTAATGATTTGAATTTAAATTTAAATATTAGGTATTATTGGGCCTAGTGATTAAATTAGATGAGTTAAACCCAACTAGAATACTATTATAAATAGTAAGAGTGAAGGGAGTGAGAATCATAATTCACTTGAGCACTGAAGGCAATAGAGAAAGAGGAGAGGGAACGTAAAGAGGAGTTAAGGTTTCCATCAGAATTACAAGGTAAGGGGAGAAATCCTTATTATTATGGGTTAGTATGATTGGGTCAATGGGTAGGAACATGTTTTAGGTTGAAATCCTTACTTGGCATGAATTGGAATTATTAGGTTTTGATAAATACCCTTGAATTGTGATGAATAAATTATGCTAAAACTGTGAATGAATATATATTTGGATGAGTCATAATTTTCTGAACGTGTAGCTTTTTACGGAATCGAAATCGGAGGTCCGGAAGTCCTCCAACGGCGAAAAATGCGGGTAATTCTGCATTCTGTTCGTTGTTAGCGCAGGAACAACTTTCTGTCTTGCGTTAACCGGTTAACCCAGGGCGTTAACCGGTTAACACTGTTATGATAATTAAAAAAATTAATTTCTGTCTTGCGTTAACAGGTTAACCAAATGCGTTAACAGGTTAACACTATTATAATTTGCCAAAAAGCGTATTCTGTCTTGCGTTAACAAGTTGACCAAATGCGTTAACAGGTTAACACTGTTGAAATACTGTTAGAATTGCATTCTGTCTTGCGTTAACAGGTTAATCCAGGGCGTTAACCGGTTAACACTGTTGAAAAACTGTTAAATTTGTATTCTGTCTTGCGTTAACAGGTTAACCAAATGCGTTAACAGGTTAACACTGTTTGAAAAGTGAAAAATTGATATTTAAATATTGTGTACGTTTTGGAATGGAATTATGTGTACATATTTGATGATTGGCCTATATTGGTGAATAATATATTGCATGAATATGTATGTATGCCATTATTGAATTGTGAAAGGTTTATGATTATGAATGTGTATATGTACCAATTGTGAGTTATGGTGATATGTGGGATGTTAAGACGGTATAGGAGGTCTTAATTGCATATGTGTTGGTATGTGTGCATTCATTCATAGCATGGTCAAGCGGTGATCCTTAATTGGAAACAGACGTAGCAGATGTTAATCCTTGATTGGGATTAGGCGTAGTATTAAGCGGTGATCCTTTATTGGAAACAGACGTAGGCTTTGGTCCTGTCCGGATCTGAAGCGTGGCTTGGATTCTAGATATTGAATCGGAAAGCGGTGAAACTTTGAGTTCACATTATGGTACCACATGCATAGAGTCACATTGTCTTGCATTGAGTCGTCTATAGTTATGTGATCATTGAATGTGTGTATTGATGTGAGTGTGATGTATGTTTGAAACATGTGGAATGATTGTCTGTTAATATCTTTGATATAATTTTACAAAGTGTGATGAATTCTCGAATTGTGTTTTAATTCATTGTACCTTATTATGCTATTTCGTAATGATTTGGAATTCTCACCCTTTCTGTTTGAATGTTACCTTTACATGGGTATCGTGCAGATACTACAGAGTAGTATTGCTGGAGTAGGTGGACGGTAGCTCGCTCAAGAATAGCTGGAGAGTTTCCGTATTTAGTTTGATTTGGTAATGAGTCAATGCTCTGGTCATGTAACACTGGGTAGATTAGTGGTATCGAACTCCTATCTTATTTTGACATGCTTTATGTCATTGATCGTTTTATTTAATTTGAAGTGATGACCATGGTATGGGACATGGATCATTTTATGAAATGCATGAGTATTCCTTATTTTCCGCTGCGAACGCATATGTTTGAATATTCATGATGATTGGAATGTGTTACTTTAATTGGCCAGGTGTATTGTTGGTTTTTGAAAGTTTAAGTTCCGAAAACGTCGATGTGACGCCCTTTTCTTATATGCGTGTTTATTTACTCTGATTATATGCTAAATAATTTGGGGTAGAAAAAGGGGTGTTACATTAGTGGTATCAGAGCATGGTCGACCAGTTGGTCAATAGTCACTAATGTGTTACATTAGTAGCCGGTCGGTCCGTCCGACCAGGTTGTTTAGTTATGTTTGTTCCCTAATATGTGAAATGTGTGTGAGAACACTGTCGGTGCTTGTTTTATTTTCCATTGGCAGGTTGGGAACTCAGGATAAGATGAGGGAATCGTATCCAGAGAGGTTCGTTTGAAGAATTTTCGAGGACGAAAATCTTTTAAGTGGGGGAGAGTTGTAACAGCCCAATTTTTAGGAATTAATTATTATATTATTTTTATTATATTATATTTAATCATTTGGAGTGTTGAGTAATTAAGCGGTTGTGAGGTAGTATAATAATAGATTAAGTAATTTAATTAGTGTGGTAATTAATTATTTAGTTGATATGAGATATAGTTAAATAATTATATTAATTAAATTGGTATGACTAGTGAGTGGTTAATGATTTGAATTTAAATTTAAATATTAGGTATTATTTAGATGAGTTAAACCCAACTAGAATACTATTATAAATAGTAAGAGTGAAGGGAGTGAGAATCATAATTCACTTGAGCACTGAAGGCAATAGAGAAAGAGGAGAGGGAACGTAAAGAGGAGTTAAGGTTTCCATCAGAGTTACAAGGTAAGGGGGGAAATCCTTATTATTATGGGTTAGTATGATTGGGTCAATGGGTAGGAACATATTTTAGGTTGAAATCCTTAATTGGCATGAATTGGAATTATTAGGTTTTGATAAATACCCTTGAATTGTGATGAATAAATTATGCTAAAACTGTGAATGAATATATATTTGGATGAGTCATAATTTTCTGAACGTGTAGCTTTTTACGGAATCGAAATCGGAGGTCCGGAAGTCCTCCAACGGTGAAAAATACGGGTAATTCTGCATTCTGTTCGTTGTTAGCGCAGGAACAACTTTCTGTCTTGCGTTAACCGGTTAACCCAGGGCGTTAACCGGTTAACACTGTTATGATAATTAAAAAAATTAATTTCTGTCTTGCGTTAACAGGTTAACCAAATGCGTTAACAGGTTAACACTGTTATAATTTGCCAAAAAGCGTATTCTGTCTTGCGTTAACAGGTTAACCAAATGCGTTAACAGGTTAACACTGTTGAAATACTGTTAGAATTGCATTCTGTCTTGCGTTAACAGGTTAACCCAGGGCGTTAACCGGTTAACACTGTTGAAAAACTGTTAAATTTGTATTCTGTCTTGCGTTAACAGGTTAACCAAATGCGTTAACAGGTTAACACTGTTTGAAAAGTGAAAAATTGATATTTAAATATTGTGTACGTTTTGGAATGGAATTATGTGTACATATTTGATGATTGGCCTATATTGGTGAATAATATATTGCATGAATGTGTATGTATGCCATTATTGAATTGTGAAAGGTTTATGATTATGAATGTGTATATGTACCAATTGTGAGTTATGGTGATATGTGGGATGTTAAGACGGTATAGGAGGTCTTAATTGCATATGTGTTGGTATGTGTGCATTCATTCATAGCATGGTCAAGCGGTGATCCTTAATTGGAAACAGACGTTAATCCTTGATTGGGATTAGGCGTAGTATTAAGCGGTGATCCTTTATTGGAAACAGACTTAGGCTTTGGTCTTGTCAGGATCTGAAGCGCGGCTTGGATTCTAGATATTGAATCGGAAAGCGGTGAAACTTTGAGTTCACATTATGGTACCACATGCATAGAGTCACATTGTCTTGCATTGAGTCGTCTATAGTTATGTGATCATTGAATGTGTGTATTGATGTGAGTGTGATGTATGTTTGAAACATGTGGAATGATTGTCTGTTAATATCTTTGATATAATTTTACAAAGTGTGATGAATTCTCGAATTGTGTTTTAATTCATTGTACCTTATTATGCTATTTCGTAATGATTTGGAATTCTCACCCTTTCTGTTTGAATGTTACCTTTACATGGGTATCGTGCAGATACTACAGAGTAGTATTGCTGGAGTAGGTGGACGGTAGCTCGCTCAAGAATAGCTGGAGAGTTTCCGTATTTAGTTTGATTTGGTAATGAGTCAATGCTCTGGTCATGTAACACTGGGTAGATTAGTGGTATCGAACTCGTATCTTATTTTGACATGCTTTATGTCATTGATCGTTTTATTTAATTTGAAGTGATGACCATGGTATGGGACATGGATCATTTTATGAAATGCATGAGTATTCCTTATTTTCCGCTGCGAACGCATATGTTTGAATATTCATGATGATTGGAATGTGCTACTTTAATTGGCCAGGTGTATTGTTGGTTTTTGAAAGTTTAAGTTCCGAAAACGTCGATGTGACGCCCTTTTCTTATATGCGTGTTTATTTACTCTGATTATATGCTAAATAATTTGGGGTAGAAAAAGGGGTGTTACAAAAATTGCATTAACATAAACAATTAGAATGATATGAATAATGGCAAATTAAATAAAATACTAAAAGTAAATTGCATTAAAGTAAATGGCTTGAATTTAAAAGTTAGTAGTTAATAGGTTAGAAGTTAGTATTGTTTTGCTGTTGCTTTTCATTTTAAGACATTCTTTGGAGAACACTCAATCCACTTATCACAAGCATGGATCCTTGAACCAAGACATCTTCCAAAGGAAGGAAAAAAGGCCAAGTTTCCACACAATACCATGAAAGAGGGAAGACTTACAATCTCACTAACTAGAATGATTATGCCTTTTGTGTCACAAATTTAGCGCTATGTTAAGCAATCGTAATTGGACTTATGTAGAAGTCACAACTATTTGAGGTCGGACAATAGAATTTTGGTGTTAATGCATGTTAGAGACATAGTATAATAGACTATGCTCATGAAACATACCACACAAAAAAAGGATATGCAAAAGGTGTGGCCTAATCTCATCCATACTCATGTTAATTTTTCAATCAACTAGCCTTAGGATTTTGAGATATCATAGGCCAAATGGAATGAATGAATGAAGAAGGGGAATAAGATGAAGTGGGAGGGGAATGGATCAAAACACAAATTGGTCAAAGGAGGACTTTTACCAAATTAATATCATCCATTCATTTTGGGAGATGGAATGTACATTCCATCAATCCCCTAATTCCAATGATATTAATTTGACAAAGTCAAATCAACCTTGACCAAGGCCCAACAACAATAATCAAACTCAAACAAGTCATCACAATTGGTCAACAAATTTATTTGGCATCTAATCAAATTAAAAATACTAAAATAAGGCATTTAAATTAAATATGGTTTATCTAATTCGTAAAACCTCATCAAAACACCAAAGAAATGGCCATGAGATTTATCATAGGTAAAACAAGGTCAAAGGACCTTGGAGAAAAAATTTCATAATTTTTGAACATTTAAAAGTATTTTTAAACAATTAAAAACAAATGATAAATCAATTAAATCATGAAAAATATTAATAATGATCCAAAAATTTTTTAACTCAGAATATGAAAGAGGAAATTATTTGAAATTTTTTGGTGAAACTCCCATATTTTTTTGGATCAATATTAAAATTAATATGAATTAATGAAAATCAAAGGAATTAAAATAAAAAACAGAAAATCAAAAAAACGTGGACCACTTGATCTGCCTCATTAATTGAGGTGGCTGATCAAGTGGTTGAGCGCGTGCGGTTCACCATGCACTTGAGTCAATTGTCCACACACGTGGTAATCAACATGTACGCTCGTGATTAAAATATTTCAGCTGGATCCTATGGTTATGAGAGATGCCAACACATCGCCGGAGCTGTAGCTCCGGTCTTCTTCTCTGGTGGACCTCACCGAACTGGTCCACCTTCAACCATCACCAGAATTAAAAAGAAGGATATAGTTTCAAAGTAAAAATGGCATTGAGCACGAATCTGACCTCAATTTATCCTAACTCCAAGTATATTGAGAGATACATGGAGTTGAAATTTGAGGTACATGAACTGAGTTGCTTCAATTTGGCCTCAAAGCAACTCAATCTTCTTGCCTACATTGGTAGGACTTCAAACAACCAAAGAATCAAGAGAATTGAGCAAGATTTAGAGAGAATCGAAGAGATTAAAATTTCTAGAAAATACCTTCAATGTAGGTCTGGATTCAGCTGTTCTTGCCTTGGCTCGTGCTTGATCTCACTCCAAATGCTTGCAGAAGAAGGATTGAATGCTCAAAAGGTCTTGGGTCCCTAGAGTTTTGAATCTCAAAACACTGAGAATTCAAACTCAATTTCAAGTGAAATTCTCAGGATTATCCTTTGGAATGAGAGGGTTAGAGGTTTGGGATCAAAGCTGGCGCGAATGTGTATCAAATTCTGAGCATATGGAGCTCTATTTATAGACAATTCAATTGATATTTGCACACTTGAAGTGAACTTCGAAAATTAGCAATGTGTGATGCATGAGTGCATGGGCGTGTGCAGGCCCATGAAATCACTCTATCTGATCCATAATTGAGTGTAAGCAAGGCTGAAGTCATGTTGGAATGCTAGGCAATTGTGCATGGATGTTTGAAGTTCAATCTTGCCAAATGATGATACCATGTTCAAGCCATGCGCAGCCTATTCATTTCTTGTCCAAAATTAATGAACTTGGACTTTTTGGAAAGGTTAGATCAAGAGGAACAACTTTCATGTTCAACACTTTCCCATTTGGAGCTTGTAACTTGAAGAATTTTGAGGTGGACGTTTGAAAATTTTAATATATTGGAATTTTTTCTAAGTGTCAAGCCATATGTCTCAATATTCCACATTGCTTAACTTTTTATGTGAGCTTAAAATGAGAAAAGTGTATTCATCAAAGTTGTAGCTATATCAAAGACCTTAAAAATGGTCACCGATTTCATGTCATTTGGATTTGAAATGATAGAGTTATACATTTTTAAAGTTTGGAAAAATCACTTGATCAATGATATAGGTAAAAAATGACCTATGATATAACCTCATATCAGATGCTCATAAAAGTTGAATTAGCTCTCACTCCAAACATAAAATTTGAAGTGGACCTCTTGAATTTGATTATGCAACTTGGAAATATTTAATCTCATAAAAATTGAGCAAGTTATGGCCTTGGGAAGTTGACTTTCAAATTAGGGTTTAGACAAAATGACCTATAATGTTTCAACATAGAAAATGATTTTCCAAGAAAAACGAGATCTAGGTATCAACATGAAAGTTGTTTGGAATGTAATTTAGAGTAAGTTTTCTCTTGGAATCATTTTCATATGGTGAAAATTGTAGGAGATAGGGTCTAGGGAGACCCAGTTTTGATCAGATGAACTCATCTGGCCAACCACCATCAACCAACTTGCTAATCTTCAATTCTCTTGACTTTCTAAGATCATGGTAGATCATATATACATAATATGATTAATTTTGAAGTATCCCTTGAGAAATTTGATCAATTGGTGAGATAGCTTATTGGAGAAGTTACTCAAGATGCCCAGTCAAACTAGGGTTTCCAAGGCAATTCACCCTCAAACTCTTGAAGAAAACTTGATCAATATAACATGTAGAGATCATTGGGCCTCATATATGATGATTATAACCATTCTTGTATTAATTCATGGTGTGCTCTTTGTCATGAGGGTCTCAAACCCTAGATGTGAACTTGATAGATCAATGGAGATCATGCCTTACCTACAAAAGAGTTAAGCAAACACAAAGATATATTTTTGGTATTTTGGTTAGTGAAATGATAAAATACAAGTATGATACAATCACATAGTGCTAGGTGATCTCTCCCAAAAAGAAACCCAATGAAAGAGGGGTAAGGAGGATGCCAAGGTATGATCCCAATGCTAATGGTTATGATGAAATTGCATGAGGGATCTTAGGGTCAAAATTAGGGTCTTACAACGTGTGTTGAACTAATTGAATGTAGGATTGGATATCATCACGAAAAAGGGGTGGGTTAAAAAAATTTAAGCCTCATATTCCTTGTTTCACAAACCATAAACCATGCCATGTGACAACTCTTAAAAGACCTAATTAAGTCATAGTTTATTCTAAAAGCATACTACAATAAGGTTACATAAACTTACTCCTAGAGATTTGCTAATCACCTGCATTGGTATCATATTCTCACTGTATCTTTCACACACACTAGCTAAATCAGCATTGCGTTTGGACTAATGGTCTATTTGTCACACAGTGCCACATTATCCCAATAATGATTTTTCTCAAAACCTGCATGAGCATCGCATTAAAATTACCATTTTGAATGAACAATTTTATTTACAAGATAACACTTAGCATCAAGGGAGTTCCAATAATATGCATCCAGTTGAGGAACTTGATTAAGTGAAAGAAGTCCAATAAGGGGTAAATCACTTTGAGGAATGATCAATCTGAGCTAACCACCCCAAGAGTGGGTTAATTAAAGAAAAATCTCTTCAAGGCTTAGGCAGGGGCAAGTTACCTCAAGAGAACAGTGAAACCCACCTTCTAAATTCCAGTAAATCAAAGGAAAACCACTATAAGAGTTGTTTAATTAGGGGAAAACCACTCCAAAATTGAAACATTAGGGCAAGCCACCTCCAGGTCATGGCAAGCTAACTCCAAGCTCATTTCGAGGAAAATTTCTCCAAAGACCCAGTAAACTGGGGAAATATGAGCTACTCAGGCAAAAGACCATGCCAAACACTAGTAACGTTAAGTTGAAAATACGTGTCAAAGAGATTGTGCTAATACCACATCATCTCACCTTTTTTGCAAAAAAAAGCCTTAGGGAAAAGCAAAAGCACAATCGTCATGCATGGATAATGTCGTTACACTCATGAAATAATTTGCAGGCCGTCATATCATATCAGGCAAATAAGTTAATGTTCTCCCAGGAACAAACACACGGCTTATCAACAAGAGATCAAACTTGGGGCACCAAGAGCATCCACATACATCCTCCGATCATCGCATCGCCAAAGACCGAGTGTCGGGAATTCGAATCCTTTCATCAAAAAACCAAAGTCCAATCCATATTGGAAACTACAAAAAAAAACAAAGTCTAATCTCTATTGGTCTCCCAAAATAAGAGTCCACCTTGCTGGCATATTCCTAAACTCAAATCCCATCGACATTGGTACCTAAAAAACCCCACCTTCGAAAAAGGGAGACCAATCCAAAAATCCAATCACCTGTATGCATTCTTACATGCATTGCATATATCACTTAATACATAGCTTTCTCACCGAAATGGGAAGTTTCCAAAAAACCTTTTCAATCATCTGCATGCATCTCATGCATAACTTACCCGCCAAAACAGGAAGTTTCCAAAAAAAACCAATCACTCATCTGCATTCTCATATGCATTACACACATCATTTCCTACGTAACTTTCTTGCCAAAATAGGAAATTTCATAAAAAAAACACTCTCGCTGAAACGAGAAGTTTCATCAATTACATGCATCACCTGCATGCATAACTTTTCTGCCGAAACATGAAGTTTCATAAAAGAACTCTCTCCCAAACGATAAGTCTTCATCAAACATGCACAACTGCATGCATATATTTTCTACCGAAACAAAAAATTTCATCCATAACTTTTATGCTAAAACAAGAAGTTTCATAAAATAACTCTCTCTCGCTGAAACAAGAAGTTTTCATCAATCAGGCACCACTTGCATGCATAACTTTTTGGTCGAAACAAAAAATGTCATCCATAACTTACCTGCTGAAATAGGAAATTTCAAAAGAACTCACCTAAATGGGAAGTTTTCATCAAACATGCATATATTTTCTACCAAAACAGAAAATTTCATCCTTAGCTTTCCTGCTGAAATATGGAGTTTCATAAAAAAAACTTTCTCGTCGAAACTAGAAGTTTTCATCCAACATGCATCACTTCATGCACGACTTTCCTGCCAAAACAGGAAATTTCATCCAAAGAACTCTCCCTCTGAAATGGGAAGTTTCCTCAAAGTTCAATTTGCCTGCATTCTCACATGTATACATAGCTTTTCTGCTGAAATAGGAAATTTCATACATAACTTTCCTGCCAAAATAGGAAGTTTCATAAAAGAACTCTCTCACTGAAACATGAAGTTTTCATAAAACATGCACCACTGCATGCATAGATTTTCTACCGAAACAGAAAATTTCATCCTTAACTTTCTTGTCGAAACAAGAAGTTTCACAAAACAAGTCTCTCGCTGAAACGAGAAGTTTTCATTAAACATGCATCACTGCATGCATGGCTTTCCTGCTGAGACATGAAATTTCATCCAAAGAACTCTTCTGCCGAAACGTGAAGTTTCATCAAAATCCAATTTGCTTGCATTCTCACATGCGTACATAACTTTCCTACCAAAACATGAAATTTCATACATAACTTTCCCGCCGAAACATGAAGTTTCATAAAAGAACTCTCTCACTGAAAAGGGAAGTTTTCATCAAATAAGCACCACATGCATGCATAACTTTTCTGCTGAAACATAAAATTTTATCTATAACTTTCCTGCTCAAACATGAAATTCCAAAAGATCTCTCTCGTGAAACAAGAAGTTTTCATAGAAAACATACATCACTGCATGCATAGTGTAAGACCCCAATTTTGACCCTAAGATCCCTCATGTTATCTCATCATATGCATTAGCATTGGGATCACACCTTGGCATCCTCCATACCCCTCATTCATTGGGTTTGCCTTGGGAGAGATCACCAAGCATCATGTGATTGTATCATACTTTGTCTTTTTATCATTTATTAGTAACCAAAATACCAAACATATGTCTTTGTATAAACTAACTCTTTTGTAGGTAGGGCATGTGCTCACCTTTGATCTATCAAGCTCACATCTAGGATTTAAGACCCTCAGTGTAAAGAGCTCAATCAAGATTGGTTTACTATGGCTCTAAGCATCATATATGGATCCTCATGATCTCCACATGTTATTTTGATCAAGAATTCATCAAGAGTTTGGAGTTGGTTTGCCATGGAAACCCTAGTCCATCTAGGTATCTTGTGTAACTTCTTCAACAAGCTTCTTCAAAATTTGATCAAATACTTCAAGGGATATTTCAAATTTCATCATATTATGCATATATGATCCTCCATGAGTCCCAAACGTCAAGAGAATTGCATGTTAGCAAGTTGGTTCGTGGGGGTTGACCAGAGGAATTCAACTAATCAAAATCGGGGTTCCCTAGACCCTATCTCCTACAAATTTTGTCATATTAAAATGATTCTAAGATAAACGTTACTCTAAATTCCATTACAAACAACTTTCATGTTGAGGTCTAGAGCTAGTTTTGCTTGGAAAGTCATTTTTTATGGTGAAATATTATAGGTCATTTGTCTAAACCCTAATTTGGAGGTCAACTTCCCAAGGCCATAACCTGCTCAATTTTTATCAGATGAAATATTTCCAAGTTTCACAATCAAATTTAATATGTATGCTTAAACGTTTATGTTTGGAGGAAGAGCTAATTCAACTTTTATGAGCATGTGATATGAGGATACATTATAGGTCATTTTGGACCAATGCCATTGAATAAGTGATTTTCCTCAACTTAAAAAATGCATAACTCCTTCATATTAAATCTAAATTAGGTCAAATTTGTGACCATTTTGGAGGATTTAGAGATAGATACAACTTTAATGAAGGAATGTTTCTCATTTGAAGCTCACATAAAAAGTTAGCCAAGATGGAATAAGTGAACATATGGCTTGACACTTAGAATTTTTTTTAACATGTTTGATTTTCCCAACTTTCACCTCAAAATTCATCATGATCCAAGCTTTAAATGAAAAGGTGTCCAACATGAAAGTTGTTCCTCTTGATCTAACCTTTCCAAAAAGTCCAATTTCATCCATTTTGGACAAGATTTGAATGGGATGCGCATGGCTTGAACATTGCATCATCATTTGGCAAGATTGAACTTCAAACTCCCACACACCAATGCATGACATTCCAACATGATCTCAGACTTGTTTGTATTCAATTATGGACCAAATGACATGATTTCATGGGCCTGTACACGCCCATGCACCCATGCATCACTCATTGCTATTTTTGGATTCCATGTTCAAGTGTGCAAATGTCAATTGAATTGGTTATAAATAGAGACCTTTAGGCTCAGAACAAAGGACCCTGTGTGCCAGCTTTGAATCCACACCTTCAAACCCTTCCATTTCAGTGGACAACCTTGAGAATTTCCATTGGAAATTGAGTTTGAATCTCACTGTTTTGAGATCAAAAAACTCCAAGGATCCAAAACCTTTTGATCATTCTAATCTACTCCTTCAAGCATTCAGAGCAAGATCAAGCACAAGCAAGAGTAAGATCAATCGAATTCAGACCTACATTGAAGGTATTTTCCAGGTATTTTCATCTCTTCGATTCTCACTCAATTCTCCATAGTTCTCTTGGATCTTTGGTTGTCTGAAATCCTACCAATCTAGGCAACACGATTGAGTTGCTTTGAGGTCAAATCGAAGCAACTCAGACCGTGCAACTCAAAATTCAACTCCTTGTATCTCTCAATATACTTGGATTTAGGATGAACTGAGGCCAGATTCGAGCTCAGTGCCATTTTTACTTTAAAATCATGTCCTTCTTTTTAATTTTGGTGATGGTTGTGACTGAACCAGTCCGGTGAGGCTCACCGGAGAAGGAGATCGGAGCTTTGGCTCCGGTGGTGAGTTGGCAGTCCTCAGAACCATAGGATCCATTTGATTTAATCTAATCTCACGCGTTGGTTTGAATTACCATTGTTGTGGCGTGCTGACTCAGGTCCATAGTGGAAAGCGCGCTGAGAGCCACTTGATCTGCCACCTCAATTAATGAGGGAGTTCAAGTGGTCCACGTTTTCTCTGATTATTTGATTTTAATTTTATTTGTTCTATTTTCATTAATTCATATTAATTTTAATATTGATCCAAAAAATACGAGAGTTTCACAATTTTTTTTAAATAAATTCCTCTTTCATTTTCTGAATTAAAATTATTTTTTGGATCATTATTAATATTTTTCATGATTTAATTGATTTTGTGAATATTTTTAATTGTTTAAAAATAGTTTTAAGTTTCTAAAAATTATGAAATTTTTTCTCCAAGGTCCTTTGACCTTGTTTGACCTATGATAAATCTCATGGCCATTTCTTTGGTGTTTTGATGAGGTTTTAGGAATTTGACAAACCATAATTTAATTTAATGCATATTTTAGTTGATTTTAATTATTTAAATGCAAAATAAATTGTGTCGAGCTTCTAATTTTGACTTGTGTTATTGGGCCTTGGTCAAGGTTGATTTGACTTTGTTGAGTTAAAATCATTGGATTTAGGGGATTGATGAAATGTACATTTCATCTCCCAAAATGAATGAACAATTTTAATTTAGTAAAAGTCCTCCTTTGACCAATTTGTGTTGATTCCATTTCCCCTCCCTCTTCATCTCAACCCCCTTCTCTATTCATTCATGTCATGGACCTATGATATATCTATATCCTAAGGCTAGTTGATTGCAAAATCAACACGAGTATGGATGAGATTAGGTCCACCCTTTTGCATATTCTTTTTTAAGTGTGGTATGTTTTAGGACCATGGTTCATAATACCATGTATCTAACATGCATTAACACTGAAATTTCTATTGCCTGGCCTCAAATAGTTGTGACTTATACATAAGTCCAATTACGATTGCTTAACATAGCGCTAAGTTGTTAACATAAAAAGGCATAATATTCTAGTAAGTGAGATTGTAAGTCTCCCCTCTTTCATGGTATTGTGTGGAAACTTGGCCTTTTTTCCTTCCTTTGGAAGATGTCTTGGTTTAAGGATCCATGCTTGTGATAAGTGGGTTGAGTGTTCTCCAGAGAATGACTTAAACAAAACCAAAGCAGAAGCAATACTAACTTCTAATCAACTAACAACTAACATTTAATTTCCAGCCATTTACCTTTATGCACTTTAATTTTAAGTCTTTATTCATTTGCCATTATTCATACCATTCAATTTGTCTACTTTAGTGCCATTTTTACTTTGCTCATTTGAGCCATATCTTGTGAATATATTGCGTTTGTACATACTTGTTTGTGTTTGTGGTCTTTAGACCTTAATGTACATAATAAAAACAAAAAACCCTAAAAGTCATTTTGTGTGGACTGTTCGATTTGATCTGAGACATTGGACTTAGAATTAGGCAACACTCCCTTTGCAAAAGGACTTGGCCAATGCCAACCTTCATGAAACCAAGTGCTTGTGAAGTGAATATTCATCTGATACAATATTGAAGATCCATTGGAGTTCATCTGCAACATGATCATATTGAAGCTGTTATTTTGAACCTGTGTCTAATGCCTATCTTTGAAGTCATCTGATACATGGGGAATTATGAAGAAGATCATGGAGTTGCTAAGCTTGGATGTGGCTATATTTATTTGATGCCTTGCTCTTCACCTTGCTATTTGTGTATTGATATTGCTTGATTCTAAAGTCCAAGGGAAAATTGGGTTTCTATATGATATTCTTGTCTATTGGATTGCATCCCATTAGTCAGATCTTTTCAACTCTTAACTTTTAAATTTTTGCTTAGGATTAGTCTCTTCATCTCCTCCCCATTTCTTTAATTTCAAATCTCTCCCTCCTTTCAAAAATCTTCTTTTCTTGTGATTTCTAAACTTTGACCATATTACAAATTAGAAACTTTGGCCTTATGTCATTGCATTTTCAAACTCACTTTCTTAATCAAACTTGTAAATGAACTTAATTATACTTGACTTAAAATTTCAAAAGCCAAAAAGAACTAACACTCATTCAAACCTCTTTAGGCCTCTTGTGCCTTTGTCAAACGCAAAATTTTGTTAAAAGCAACTCATTCACTTTGAAATTTATACCACGAACTACGAGGTTTTGATCCCTCATTTTTATGTTGGTACGTAGGCACAAGTTCCGAAGGTCTGGTCAAACACAAAAATATAATTAATGAATTCTTTTCTCATCCCTCCACTTTATTTATTGCAAACATCATTTATACCGAAATACATATGCACACAAGAAAGGGCTCCCTAGGAGTACCTAGGACACTTTGGATGCTAACACCTTCCCTCTGTGTAACCAACCCTCTTATTTGTAATCTATGGCATTTTATTAGTTTTGATTTGAAAACTTCTTATTTTTGGGTTTTGTTCGTACTTTTCCCTTTTCCCTTGGAAACAATAAAAGCGCGGTGGCGACTCTGGTTTTATTGACATCTAGCTTATCCATAGCTTGATGGTCATGAATTTACCGCTACAGAAATTAAGTGGAGACTCTGCTAGGGAGTAGTCTCTAGTGGGTTTAACCTACTTTTTTGTGTGTATATAATTGTATATTTGATGTATGTATATTTATTTGTGTGATATAATCTGCTTGTTGTGCTTGGTGATCTCTGAGTGGTGAGATAAGTTCTAACCCAAACTTGAGTGCAATTAAGATAGGAGGATGGTATAGTCATGTTCGACTTGTGTGGAGTAGTCCTTAATAAGTTGGCTTGAGACCCATCTACTCAGTGGAGACCCTTTTGGAGTTATGAATGTCACAGAAGTCATTTGTGGTTAGGCATTACTATCTCTGATTTGGGGTCCGAGAAGATGAGGACCGTAGAACATTTAACCCTCTTGGCCTATTTAGGACGTAGTGCGGAGATTGTTCAAGTGTAGACTTGATAATAGTTGTTACGCACTACTACACTCAGACGAGTTTCTCTTGAGAATATTATGGGTTGATGAGTCAGTCATCCTAACCTGTAATATCCGATAGATGGAATTAATACTCTGGGAACTTTTTATAATATGACCTACAGGTTTTTATCCTTAGTTCACTCCTTTGGGATGGTTCTTACCCAGACTCCATGCTCGTGACTCACAACAAACCCTTTGATTCTTGGTTGATCCAATCAAGTCTTGTCAATATCAATGGAACTTGGGTGTTGATAAGGTGAAAACTGTAATCCTCCAAAATGGATGATTGATCTTGATAATGACTTGATTCATCCCTTGACCTTTGTTTGTTTTCCTTATGTGTGATCCCTTATTTGTGATTGTCGCATTCATGCATTCACGCGCATCATAACATTCATCACACGAAAATTTCAAGGAACTGAGTCTTATTTGAAAATATTTTCAGACCATGGATTATGGACGAAGGAACACTAAGAAGTACAGTTTCAGATGTCCGGATTTGAAAGAGTTAAGGAAGCTATTATATTTTGTATTAGATCCCTTGGACTTCAAACAACGTCATGGGAATCTTCTATCTGTGTTGTCTGCTGATATAGTGGAAGGGCTTTTAAGTGTGTTGGTTCAGTTTTACGATCCTCTCTACCATTGCTTCACTTTTCCTAATTATCAGCTTGTGCCTACGTTAGAGGAGTATGCCCATCTCTTAGGAATACCTGTTTCTAACAAAGTGCCGTTTAGTGGATTGAAAGAGATTCCCAGATCTCATATTATAATTGAATCTCTTGACTTGAAGAAATCTGAGATAGAGGCTCATTGGATAAAGAAAGGAGGATTGTTTGGATTGACTTCTGAGTTCCTCATCAAGGAAGCTATTGCCTTTGCTCAAGCCGGTAGTGTGGATGCTTTTGAAGCTATCTTTGTGTTGCTCATCTATGGGAATCCTGTGCCTACTTTGCTAGGAGATATGTATTTCTCTTTACATCTAAGTAATTCTAAAGGTGGTGGAACTATTGTGTGATGTGTTCCTCTTCTGTACAAGTGGTTTATTTCGCACTTGCCTCAGACACCTACTTTTATGGAGAACAAACAATGTCTAAGGTGGTCTCAGAGACTTATGTCTCTCACTAATGATGATATAGTTTAGTATGACTCTTCATTGAGTAGCTTGGAGATTATTGATTATTTTGGTGAATTCTCTAATGTTCCTCTCATCAGTACACAAGGAGGAATCAACTACAACCCTGCTTTGGCTCATCGTCAACTTGGGTTCCCCTTGAGAGATAAACCTAATAACACTTTGTTAGAAGGTCTTTTCTATCAAGAGAGTAAAGATCCCCAATGTTTGAAGCAAAGGATGATACACGTTTGGCATAATTTGCATAGGAAAGAAAGATCTGAGCTTGGTCCACACAATTGTGTAGCTTTGGAAGCTTACACTCTTTGGGTGAAGAAGAGAGCTTTGGAATTGAAGATGCCTTATGCTTGTAATAGACCTATGTCTATGGTTGTGGTTAAGCCATTAAATCTCCCTAACCAAGATGTAGAGGAGTTGGAAGACGCACTCGCCAAGATGAAGCAAGAGAAGGATATGTGGGAAGAGCGATTCCATGCTTTGAGCAGAAAGCATGAAGAGTTGCAGCTTGAGTCTAAGGACAAAGATGCGCTTATTGAGCTTCTTGAAGACCGGGTAACAAAGATACAGAGAGAACCAAAGGTTTTATCTTCCTCTAGTATACCTCAATCTTCCGTCGCTTGGAAGAAGATTTTTCATTTACTTGTCCTTGAGAAGACTCAATGAGGACTTCTTTTGTGTCCGAGATTCGACGCATCCGAAGGAAGTACGTGCCTGCAGCCAAATCTTCTGATATTGTTGTTAGGGATCCTTAGGATGACTAGTCTCATTTCCTCTTGTATTTTGTATTTTGGTTTCTGAAATTGTACTCAGTGTAATCCTTCCAATTATATAAATAAAAGAGATTTTTTATGTTCATATCAAATTGTTGCAATTGTTGTTATAAATGTATATATTTTCAAATAAAATAGTAAGTTCCTTGAAAATAAAAAACAATCAAGCATTGCATTTCATACATCATTTGCATAACAGGTTTCTCTTTCGCGAGATGTCTTATTGGTTATTCTTCTGTGCTTCAGCCAAGCTGGCTCATCGATACAATACCCGCGCCAATCACTCAAGAATCATGGAACATATAGAGCAAGAGAACAGAGACTTGAAGGACGAGATCGCCCGCCTGACTGCCATGATGGAGTCAGTGTTAGCCGCTCAGAGCCAATTTTCTCCAACGCCTCCTCCTTAGAGGACTGTCATTTCAGAGGTTGCTACCTCTACCATTCCTGCTACTGCTACTCACTTTGCGCCTGCCATGCCTGCCGGATTCCCGTGGGGAATGCCACCCAACTTTGTGCCCGAGGGTTTTGCGCCTACATTTACTTCCATGCCGACATATAGCCCGATCATGTCTGTGCCACCATCGGTTGTTCACACTTTACCCTGCGTTGAGGACACTATCCATCATTCTGAGCCGTCTGAGGGTCCGAATGTTTATGAGAAGATGGATGAAATGAAAGACCAATTCCTTGAGCTACGATAGGAGTTGAAGACCTTGAGGGGAAAGGATCTATTTGATAAGAGTGCTGCAGAACTTTGCTTGGTTCCTAATGTGAAAATCTCGATGAAGTTCAAAATCCTTGACTTTGAAAAGTATAAGGGGAATACCTGCCCGCTCAGTCATCTCGTCATGTATGCTAGAAAGATGTCGACGCAAACTGATAATGATCAGTTACTGATTCACTATTTCCAAAACAGTTTGACTAGAGCTGCCTTTAGGTGGTACATGGGTTTGGATAGTGAGAGTATCTGCACATTCAATGATTTGGCTGAGGCTTTAGTGAAGAAGTACAAGTATAATGTGGATATGGCGCCAGATAGGGATCAGTTGAGGTCATTGTCTCAGAAGGATAAGGAGACATTTAAAGAATATGCTCAGCGATGGAGAGAGCTTGCCGCTTAGATTACCCCTCCTTTGGAAGAAAAGGAGATGACCAAGATTTTCCTCAAGACCCTAAGCTCATTTTACTATGAGCAGATGATTGCTAGTGCCCCCAGTGACTTTACCGAAATGGTAAACATGGGGATGAGGTTAGAAGAAGGTGTCCGTGAGGGACAGTTATCTAAAGAGGAGGTTCCATCCAACAAGAAATATGACAGTGGGTTTGCCAAGAAGAAAGAGAATGAGACCAATACAATATCTGTTGGGAGGCAAAAGAGGCCTCATGTAAGAAGAAGTCAACAACCCCGTCAACACCATCATCAAGTATCATTTGTAATTCCGGTATTTTCTAACAATCAATCAACACCAATTCAACAACAACGTCAACAACCGCCACCACATCGAGCAAACACCTACAATAATAACAATATCAATTAAGAAAAGTAGTGGTCGTGTCTTTGGGCCGGTGTTCCCTAAGAATGTGGAGGATGTATCTGTTAGTAAGAAAGTTAAAGTGCCTGCAGTAGATCCAGTTAGCGCTCCGAAGTGTCAGTCTAGTGAATCCAATGGTTTGAAGTCCTGTGATGATGATGAGGTACTCATATTAATTAAGAAAAGTGAATTTAATATGGTGGAGCAGCTGCTCCAAACCCCCCTCCAAGATTTCAGTGTTGTCTCTACTTATGAATTCTAAAGCGCACAGAGAAGCACTACAGAAGGTATTAGAACAAGCTTATGTTGAGCATGATGTTACGATGGATCAGTTTGATCATATTGTAGCTAACATCACTTCCTGCAACAATTTGAGCTTCTGTGATGAGGAACTTCCTGAGGAGGGTAGAAATCACAATTTAGCGTTGCATATTTCAATGAATTGCAAGGAGGAAGCTCTGTCAAATGTGTTGGTTGATACCAATTCTTCTTTGAATGTAATCCCGAAATCAACCTTGTCAAGATTTTCGTATCAAGGAGCTCCGATGAGGTATAGTGGCGTGATTGTCAAGGCTTTTGATGGTTCTCGCAAAACTGTGATTGGCAAAGTGGACCTTCTTGTGAAGATAGGTCTGAGTGATTTCCAAATTACTTTCCAAGTAATGGATATCCACCCGGCCTATAGCTGTTTGTTAGGAAGGCCATGGATACATGAGGCAGGAGCTGTTACATCCACATTGCATCAGAAATTGAAGTTTGTCAAAAACAGAAAGCTTGTTATCGTCGGTGGAGAGAAGACTTTGTTGGTAAGCCACCTGTCGTCTTTGTCTTATGTAGAAGCTGAGGATGAGGTTAGGACTCCGTTCCAAGCCTTATTTATTGCTAAGGAAAAGAGAGTTGGGGCACCTATGTCCTCCTTCAAAGATGCACAGAAGATTGTCGAAGAAGGTAATTCTAATAAGTGGGGCCAGATGGTAGAGGTCATCGACAACAAGAGCAAAGCTGGTTTGGGATTCAAACAAGGTTCATATGTGATTAGAGCTGAAGATGTGCAACCCAGTTTTCGTAGCGGAGGGTTCATTCATGGTAATGAACAACACTTAGTTGTTGTGATCGAGGGTGATGAAGATGAAGACTGCACCAATTATGTGACGCATGGAAAAGCTTGCGAAAATTGGACTGCTGTTAATATTCCTATTATTGTGCATCGATCTAAGTAATTGCTTTTATTTATTTTTTGAAAATACTTCTCCTATGCCTAAGGGAGAAGTGAAAATTGTTTGGGCATTTTCAAATTTTGATCATCAATAAAATACAACTCTATTCATCCATATCTATGATGTTTTATTTTTACTTTTTTCTTTTCTGAAAATGGTAATCACAAAAAACATAAATAAATAAATAGAATTGTCCATTTTCATAATATTTGGTCACAAATCACTTATCTAAAATCAAAATATCAAATCATTATGCAGGATGGTTTCTAAACCTATTGAATACAATGATCCTACTCTTTCTCCAAACTTTGAATTCCCTGTGTTTGAGGCCGAGGAAGGAAGTGATGAAGAAGTATCTGATGAACTATCTCGTCTACTTGAGCACGAGGAAAAAGCCATTCAGCCATTCGAAGAGAAGATTAAGTTGGTCAACTTGGGTTCCGAAGATGATGTGAAGGAAGTCAAGGTTGGGTATCGACTGTGTCCAGAAGTGAAGAAGGGGTTGATTGGTCTTCTCTAAGAGTATTCAGATGTGTTTGCTTGGTCCTATCAAGACATGCCTGGTTTGGATTCTGAGATTGTGGAGCATAGATTGTCGTTGAAGCCAGAATGCCCACCAGTCAAGCAGAAGTTAAGGAGGACTCATCCTGACATGGCAGTGAAGATCAAAGAAGAAATGCAAAAGCAGATTGATGTCGGTTTCCTTCTTACTGTTGAGTATCCGCAATGGGTGGCCAACATTGTGCCTCTTCCGAAGAAGGATGGAAAAGTACGTATGTGTGTTGATTATAGAGATTTGAATAAAGCCAGTCCGAAAAATGATTTTCCTCTGCCACACATTGATATGTTGGTAGACAATACAACTAAATTCAAAGTCTTTTCCTTTATGGATGGATTTTCCGGATATAATCCAATCAAGATGGCACCCGAAGATATGGAGAAGACCACATTCATTACACCCTGGGGAACATTCTGTTATAGAGTGATACCTTTCGGTCTAAAGAATGCTGGTGCAATTTACTAGAGAGCAATGACTACTCTTTTCATGATATGATGCATAAAGAGATCGAAGTCTATGTTGATGATATGATTGCTAAATCCATTGATGAAGAGGAACATGTTAAGCATTTGTTGAAGTTATTCCAACATTTGAGGAAGTACAAACTCCGCTTGAATCCCAATAAGTGTACATTTGGTGTTCGTTCTGGTAAGTTGTTGGGCTTTATTGTCAGCGAGAAGGTGTAAGACCCCAATTTTGACCCTAAGATCCCTCATGCAATTCCATCATAAGCATTAGCATTGGGATCATACCTTGGCACCCTCCTTACCCCTCTTCATTGGGTTTGTTTTGGGAGAGATCACCAAGAACTTTTTGATTATATCATACTTGTATTTTATCATTTTTACTAACCAAAATACCAAAAATATGTCTTTGCATTTGCCTAACTCATTTGTAGGTAGGGCATGATCCTATTGATTCATCAAGATCACATCTAGGGTTTAAGACCCTCATGAACAAAGAGCACAACCAAGAATTGATTCAAGAATGGTTATGAGCATCATATATGAGTCCCAATGTTCTCTACATGTTATATTGATCAAGTTTTCTTCAATAGTTTGAGGGTGATTTTCCTTGGAAACCCTAGTTTGACTGAGTATCTTGAGTAACTTCCCTAACAAGCTATCTCACCAATTGATCAAATTTCTCAAGGGACACTTAAAATTTCATCCTCTTATGCATATATGGTCTACCATGAGCCAATAAAGTCAAGAGAATTGCAAGTTCGCAAGTTGGTTGATGGTGGTTGGCCAGATGAATTTATCTCATCAAATCTGGGTCCCCCTAGACCCTATCTCTTACAATTTTCACCATATGAAAATGATTCCAAGATAAAACATACTCTAAATGACATTACAAACAACTTTCATGTTGAGACCTAGAGCTAGTTTTGCTTGGAAAATCATTTTCTATGTTGAAACATTATAGGCCATTTTGTCTAAACCCTAATTTGAAAGTCAACTTCCCAAGGCCATAACTTGCTCAATTTTTATGAGATGAAAGATTTCCAAGTTGCACAATCAAATTCAATGTGTCTACTTAAACGTTTATGTTTTGAGTGGGAGGTAATTCAACTTTTTTGAGCATGTGATATGAGGCTACTTTATAGGTCACTTTTGACATATACCATTGATCAAGTGATTTTTCCAAACTTCAAAAATGCATAACTTTATCATTTCAAATCCAAGTGACATGAAATTGATTACCATTTTAAAGGTCTTTGAGATAGCTACAACTTTTATGAAGACACTTTCCTCATTTGAAGCTCCCATAAAAAGTTAAGCAAGATGGAATATTGAGACATATGGCTTGACACTTAGAAAAATTTTGATATGTCAAAAATTTCCAAACTTCCACCTCAAATTTCTCCAAGTTACGAGATCCAAATGAAAAAGTGTTCAACATAAAACTTGTTCCTCTTTATCTCACCTTCCAAAGAGCTCAAATTCATGCATTTTGGATGAGAAATGCATAGGCTGCGCATGGCTTAAACAGGCTGACATCATTTGGCATGGATCCAACTTCAAGCATCAATGTTCAATTTCCTTGCATTCCAAGCTTGCTTCAACACATCTGATCATTCATTTTGGACTTCAAGCTATCATTTCATGGGCCTATGCGCGCCCATGCACCATGCTATCATCATTTGCCAAAATTGGAAGGTTGAAAAGAGTGTGCAAATATCACTTGGATTTGGCTATAAATACAGCTGCATTTGCTCAGAATTCAGACACACATTGCGCCAGCTTTGAATCTCCATTGAAAACCCTTCACTCTCAAAGGATAAACCTGATAAATTCATTTGAATTTGAGCTTGAATCTCCATTGTTTTGGAATTCAATTCTCCAGGAATCCATTGCTTCTAAACCTTTCCATTCCTCTCCTGCAAGCAATTGAAGTGAAGCCAAGCACAATTCAGATCAAGATCTAGCAAGTTCATACCTCCATTGAAGGTAATTTGCAGAAATTTTAAACTCTTCGATTCTCGTAAACTGTTGCTCAATTCCATTGATTCTTGAGTTGTCTGAAGTCCTACCAATTTAGGCAAGAAGATTGAGTTCCTTTGAGGCCAAATCGAAGCAACTCAGATCATGAACCTCATTTTTCAATTCCGCATATCTCTCAATATATTTGGAATTGGAGGAATTTGAGGTCATATTCGTGCTCAGTGATGTTTTTTTCTTTAAGATCATGTCTCTGTTTTTTATTTTGGTGATGGTTCATCTTAACCTGTCCGATGGAGCTCACCGGGGAAGATGACCGGAGCTCTGGCTCCGGCGATGAGGTGTCTCACCTCTGGACCATAGGATCCTCATTCCACGTTCTAATCTGGAGTGTTTGTTCTGATTACCATCTGTGCCACGCGGTTGACTAAGGAACACATGGAGCGTGCGTTTTGGATCATCAGATCTGCCACCTCAATTAATGAGGAAGATCTGATGGTCCACGTATTTTTGGATTTACTGAATTTCATTTTAATTCCATTTTCTTTAATAATTCATATTAAATTCAATATTGATCCAAAAAATATGGGACTTTCACCAAAAAATTTAAAATATTTTTCTCTTTCATATTCTGAATTAAAATTATTTATTGGATCATTATTAATATTTTTCATGAATTAATTGATTTTTCATTTGTTTTTAACTGTTTAAAAATATTTTTAAGTGTCCAAAAATTATGAAATTTTTTCTCTAAGGTCCTTTGACATTGTTTGACCTATGATAAATCTCATGGCCATTTCTTTGGTGTTTTGATGAGATTTTAGGATTTGGACAAAACATATTTAAATTTAATGCATTATTTTACTATTTTTAATTGAATAAATGCCATTTTAATTGTGTTGACCATTTGTATTGACTTCATTGAGTTTCTTACTTGTTGTTGGGCCTTGGTCAAGGTTGATTTGACTTTGTCGAGTTAATATCATTGGATTATGGGATTGATGGAATGTACATTCCATCTCCCAAAATGAATGGATGATATTAATTTGGTAAAAGTCCTCCTTTGACCAATTTGTGATCTCATTCATCCCCTTTCCTCTTCATCTAATTCTCCTTCTTCATTCATTCATTTCCAATTGGCCAATGACATCTCAAAGTCCTAATGTTAGTTGGTTGAAATATTAACATGAGTATGAATGAGATTAGGCCACACCTTTTGCATTTTTTTGTGTGTGTGGTATGCTTAATGAGCATAGTTCATAATACTATGTCTCCAACATGCATTGACACCAAAAGTCTATTGCCGGACCTCAAATATTTGTGACTTCTACATAAGTCCAATTACGATTGCTTAACATAACGCTAAATTTGTGACATAAAACACATAAGCATTCTAGTTAGTGAGATTGTAAGTCTCCTCTCTTCCATGGTATTGTGTGGAAACTTGGCCTTCTTTCCTTCCTTTGGAAGATGTTTTGGTTCAAGGATCCATGCTTGTGGCAAGTGGGTTGAGTGTTCTCCAAAGAATGTCTTGAAATCAAAAGCAAAACCAAACTAACTTCTAACTTACTAACCATTAACTTTTAATTTCAAGCTTTTACTTTAATGCAATTTACTTTTAGCACTTTATTTCATTTGCCATTATACATATCATTCTAATTGTTTATGTTAATGTAATTTTCATTTTGTCCATTTGGACCATATTGTGTGATATATTTTGTTTGTATATACTTTGTGTGTTTGTGTGGTCTTTGACCATTTAATGTACATAATAAAAAACAAAAACCATAACAAAACTTTTGAGTGGACTGTTGGTTTGATCTTGAGCAAAGGACTTAGAATCTGGGCAACCTTCCTAAGCTAATGGGCTTGGCCAATGCCAACTTGTTGAAGAACCAAGTGCTTGCAATTTGAAATTCATTTGCTACATGGGCTATTTTGAAGAAGATCATGAAGTGGATAAGTTTGGATGGGGCCATCTTTGTTTGATGCCTTTGCTCTTCAAGATAATATAATTGTCTATTTGTGTGTTGCTTGATTCTAAATATCCAAGGGAATTCTGGGTTTCTATTGACATACTTGTCTATTGGATTGCTACCCATTTGGTCAAATCTTATCAACTCTAAACTTTTAAATTTTGTACATAGGATAGTCTCTTCATCTTCTCCCCATTTCTTTAATTTCAAAATCTCTCCCTCCATTTTCAAAAACTTCTTTGTGTGAACTACTTTTGTTCTAAACTTAGACCACTTTTTACATAAAGTAGAAACTTTGGCCTTATGCCATTGCATTTTCAAACTTATTTTCTTAAATCAAACTTGTAAATGAACTTAACCACACTTGACTTAAACTTTTAAAAAAGCCAAAAAGAACTAACTCATTCAAATCATTTTAGGCCTTTGTGCCTTCCAAACTTAAATTTTGTTAAAACCAACACACTTATTTTGAAATTTATAGCACGAACTACGAGGTTTTGATCCCTCATTCTTATGTTGGTACGTAGGGACAAGACCGAAAGTCTTGTCAAACACAAAAATATAATTAATGAATTCTTTTCTCATCCACTCATTCTATTTGTTTGTAAATATCACTTTTTACAAAATACATATGCACACAAAAAGGGCTCCCTAGGAGTACCTAGGACACTTTGGGTGCTAACACCTTCCCTCTTTGTAACCAACCCCCTTACCCGTGATCTCGGATTTTTATTAGTTTTTATTTGAAAACTTCTTACTTAGTAGGTTTAGTTCGTACTTTTCCCCTCTTCCCTTGGATACAATAAAAGCGTGGTGGCGACTCTTGTTAATTGATCTCTAGCTTTTTAATAGCTTGATGATCATGAATTTCCCGCTACAGAAGGGTATTGAAGTTGACCCCGCCAAGGTCAAAGCAATACGAGAGATGCCTGCGCCCAAAACTGAGAAGCAAGTTAGAGGTTTTCTCGGTCGCTTGAATTATATCTCAAGATTCATTTCACACATGACTGCCATATGTGCGCCTATATTCAAGCTTCTTAGGAAAGATCAATCTTGTGATTGGACTTAAGACTGCCAGAAATCTTTTGACAGTATCAAGGAGTATCTGCTTGAGCCTCCGATTTTGTCTTCGCCTGTTGAAGGAAGACCGTTGATCATGTATTTGACTGTGCTTGAAGAGAGTATGGGTTGTGTTCTAGGTCATCAAGATGAGACTGGAAAGAAAGAATATGCAATTTACTACCTCAATAAGAAATTCACCGATTGTGAGACTCGATATTTTATGCTTGAGAAGACTTGTTGCGTATTGGCTTGGGCTGTTAAGCGTCTGCGTCAATATATGATGAATCATACCACTTGGTTGATATCCAAAATGGATCCAATCAAGTAAATTTTTGAGAAGCCTGCTTTAACTGAGAGAATTGCCCGTTGGCAGATGTTGTTATCCGAGTATGATACTAAATACCGATCTCAGAAAGCAATTAAGGGTGGTGTCTTGGCTGACCATTTGGCTCACCAACCCATTGAAGATTACCAGTCAGTACAATATGATTTTCCTGATGAAGAGATCTTGTACTTAAAAATGAAAGATTGTGATGAACCATTGCTTGAAGAAGGGCCAGGACCTGGTTCCCGTTGGGGCATGGTATTTGATGGAATTGTTAATCAGTATGGTAATGGCATTGGGGTAGTGATTATTACTCCTCAAGGCACATATTTTCCGTTTATAGCTAGATTGACTTTCAAGTGTACAATAATATGGCTGAGTATGAAGCTTGCATTATGGGGCTTGGGGAGGCCATTGATCTCAGAATCAAGTACTTAGACGTCTATGGAGATTCAACTTTGGACGTGAATCAAATCAAAGGTGAATGGGAGGCGAATCAACCCGGTTTGATACCATAAAGAGACTATGCGAGGAGGATTTCAAAATTTCTTTACAAAGGTTGAGTTTCATCATATCCCAAGAGATGAAAACCGGATGGCAGATGCTCTTGCAACTTTGGCTTAAATGATTGTGGTGAAGTATTGGAACGAAGTTCCCAACTTGACTGTGATGCGTCTTGATAGGCCAGCTAACATGTTTGTTGTTGATGAGGTCAAAGATGAAAAGCCGTGGTATTATGATATCAAGTGTTTTCTCCAAAGTCAGAATTACTCTCCTGGGGCATCTTTGAAAGATAAGAAGACTTTAAGAAGATTAGCCGGTAATTTCTACCTGAATGGTGATGTATTGTACAAGAGAAACTTCGATATGGTTCTGCTCAAATGTGTGGGTAGACACGAAGCAGACTTATTGATGACTGAAGTCCATGAAGGTTCCTTTGGTACTCATTCCAATGGACATGCAATAGCAAAGAAGATGTTGCGAGCAGGTTACTATTGGCTGACAATGGAATCTGACTGTTGCAAGTTTGTGAAGAAATGCCACAAGTGTCCAATATATGCTGATAAGATTCACGTTCCTCCGACACTGTTGAATGTCATTTCCTCCCCATGGCCCTTCTCCATTTAGGGAATCAATATGATTGGCATGATTGAGCCCAAAGAGTCTAATGGACATCGTTTCATTTTGGTGGCTATTGACTACTTCACAAAGTGGGTTGAAGTGGCATCGTATGCGAATGTAACCAAGCAAGTTGTTGTAAGGTTTATCATGAATCAAATTATATGTCGTTATGGTGTGCCAAGTAAGATCATTACTGATAATGGATCGAACTTGAACAATAAATGGTGGAAGCTCTTTGCAAAGACTTCAAGATCGTAAATCATAACTCTTCTCCCTACAGACCTAAGATGAATGGGGTTGTTGAAGCTGCAAGTAAGAATATCAAGAAGATCATTCAAAAAATGGTTGTGACGTATAAAGATTGGCATGAGATGCTCCTATTTTCTTTGCACGGGTATCGTACATCCATCCGCACTTCAACAAGGGCAACCCCTTTCTCACTTGTTTATGGCATGGAAGATGTGCTCCCAATAAAAGTTGAGATCCCATCACCGTGTGTCTTAATGGAATCCAAGTTGACTGAAGTTGAGTGGTGCCAGACCATATTTGACCAATTGAACTTAATCGAAGAGAAGAGATTAACTGCCATGTGTCATGGTCAGTTATATCAGCAGAGAATGAAGAAATATTTTGACAAGAAGGTTAGACCTCGTGTCTTTAGAGAAGGTGACCTTTTGCTCAAAAAGATTCTATCTTTCAAACCAGATTCTAGGGGAAAATGGACTCCCAATTATGAAGGCCCATATGTTGTCAAGAGAGCTTTTTCAGGCGGTGCTTTGATTCTTACAACTATGGATAGTGAAGAGTTCACTCGTCCTGTGAATGTCGATGCAGTCAAGAAATACTTCACCTAAAAGGAAAAGAACAGTTCGCTAAGTTGAAAACCTGAAAGGGCGACTTAGGCAAAAATGAGCGTCTCAGTGGATTGAACCCGAAAGGGCGATCTAGGCAAAAGTTAGAGACATAAAATAGAAAGAGTTATCCCGATAAATTGAGTACCCCACCTTGGGGCAATTTATGCAAAAATTAGGGATTATGGCAAGTAATTGCATCCCGCTGATCTCCAGTTTTGAAGACTTGTCTTGAGTACATTGTCAGATTTTGGTTCATTATCTCCAACAGTCGCCAAAAGCACAATGGATATGAAGAGTTGGTAGAAGGATTAGTGATCATTGTATTTAATAAAGCCCTTTTCCATGTAAATTACCATTTTTCAACTTTTGTAAAGATCTAGGGAGTCTTGTCATTTACAGACTACCACTCTATTAAATAAAGTTGAGCTTTTATCCAATTGTTTCTACTCCTGTTTAATTCAGCCAAATAGATTTAAATTTTATTATGATCATTTTTGAAATTATTTTTTTTTATAAAAAAAATCATGTTTTCTTAAATATATAAAAGCGGTTATTTTAAGCAATCGATTTCATTCAAGAGGAATATCGACATCGGTTTGAAAGCAGTAAGCCCTAAATGTGGAGCATCATTGGTTCTCCCAAAGCAGTCGGCGTGATCCCTGTTTCATCCCCAACATCTTTTTAGTATCATATGTTTGTTGGTTTCCCCATCCGAGTTCGTCGTCATCCCCAGCTGTGTTTGTTGTCCTCTCTCGGGTTGTAGGCATTTTATTGCAGCAATTTGCATGGTTTCGGAATTTTTTTGTTCTCCCCGCAAGTCGCCATCAGATTTGCCCCCAGTCAGAGTTTCTGAGTAGCTATTTGTGTTCATCCCTTGTAGGGTTGTCTCCTATGTGATACGGTGTTGACCTAAAATTCTCCGTAGAGTTGACAACAGTTTCCTTAGCGGATCCTCTCCTTTCTTCCCCAGTGAGGGACAAGCCTTCGAGGTGTTCGAGCTCTTCTCCAGCAGTTGTTTCCCTCTTTTGTGGATTGGCCGAGAATTGTATTGATGATTCAAATCAGCGATAGTTGTATCCTTTGAGATCGTTTTGTCAGCATGATCATCACATATACATATACATATACATCCATATAACTTCATTATTGCATTATTACACCTTGTGATTCATTGTCATTTTGACTCTCTGCCATGGTGGTATTTATCCCCATGCAGGTTTGGTGTGTTGTCCTTCTTCAATTCTAGAGTGTCAGCCCTTTAAGTAGAAAGACTTTAACCTTTTCTCCTATTCCCCACTAAGTTATTTCCTCGTGGATGATTATTATTTCAATTTGCTTCCCAGTCGATTACCTGGATGGAACCACTCCGCTTGAGTTATATCCTCATTGGGTTGAGTCTTGATTGTCCGTTCTCTTTCTAAATCTTCCCTAGATAGATGCCTTTGGTACTCTAAGAGTCTATTACCCAGTATTTGATAATATTCTTCTTGGTTTGCAGTTTGTTATCTCTGTCCAATACCCAGCAAGAGTAACCTCTTTTCTCCCCGGTGGATTCGTTTTTACGTTTCCCAGGAAGTATATCCTTGATATGTTCATCCTAATCGATGACATATATTTTCTTCCCCTGCTTTGAGTTTATCCTTGATATGTTCATCCTAACCGGTGACGGATATTCTCTCTCCTTGGTATTATACCCAGTAAAAAGGTAGTTGTAATCCCTGTTTTATTCCCAAGAGATTTAATCCTTGATATGTTCATCCTAACCGATGACGGGTTTCCTTCTCTTTGCGGTCTTCTGCCCAGTAACCGATAGTTGTAAATCCTGCTTTTCCCTCTTTTGCAGAGTTTGTCCTTGATATGTTCATCCTAACCGGTGACAAATATTCTCTTTCTGGTATTCTATCTAGTAACTGATAGATGTAATTCCTATTCCTCCCTTCGGAGTCTATCCTTGATATGTTCATCCTAACCGATGACGGATATTCTCTTTCTGGTATTCTATCCAGCATTTGATAGATATAATTCCTACTTTGTTCAGGCGGTTTATCCTTGATATGTTCATCCTAACCGATGACGGATATCCTCCTTAAACATACCCAGGAAACTTTATCCTTGATGTGTTCATCTTAACCGATGACGGATTTTCTTTCCTTTGAGTCTATTCTTGATATGTTCACTTTAACCAGTGATGAATATTCTCTCCCTTTGGTCTTCTTCCCAGTAACTGGTAGTTACAAATCCTATTTTGGCTTTCCCCAACGGTTTTATTTTTACCAAGTAACCGGTAATGAATGCGCCTCCTGGATGTCCTCAGCGAGTCATCCTTGATATGTTTACCCTATCCGGTAACGGATGTTATCCCTGTCAAATTTTGTTATCTCCTTATCCAGTAACCGGTAATGGATAATTTTTTTTTGCTCCTCCTGGGCTGGAGATCTTTTCTTCCCTAGTCGAGTTTAAGTGCACATTTCCTTAGTGAAATCGTTATTCCTACTTGATTAGAGTATTTCAGTTTTGGTCTGATCTACCCGTTTCCCCTGCAGATGTTACTTTTGTCCCCCGACTGAGTTTTTCCATTGATTTATTTTTCATGGAATCCCTCGTAGTCCCCAACAGTTTTTAAGTCGTAGTCTGGTCTACGCGCAACCCTTTTTATCCCCTCAGGGTCTCTGTCTCCCCAGTGAGTTTTCCTTATTGTCGCAACCTGAAAAAAGGAAATGCGAAAAAACAACCGGCGAGAAAGAAAATGACAGAAGAGTCGCCACCGTGCATTATTCATCCCAAAGGAGGGAAAGGAAACGCTCGAAGTAAACCTGGAAAAAGGAAAGGAAAAGACAGTCTCGCAACCAAATCTTGGGTTCGGGAGTCGATTATGCGAAGGGAAGGTATTAGCATCCCTACGCGTCCGTAGTACTCTACGGGATCCACTCTTGTTGTTCTTGTCTAAGGGTGTGGGTTTATCTAATATACTATTTACTAAAAGAGGGGTCAAAAGAAAATAACTCGCATGGATGTCGCATCCACTGCATACTGTCGCATTATGCGAAAAACCGGCGGGAGAAAGACACAGAGCCGCCACCGTGCGTTATTTATCCCAAAAGAGGGAAAGGAAACGCTCGAAGTAAACCTGGAAAGGAAAGGGTCTCGCGACCAGAGATGCAAGGATCGCGAGTCGGTTATGCGATGGGAAGGTATTAGCACCCCTACGCATCCTTCGTACTCGACGGGATACACGCTCAAAAAGAATAGAAGAAAGGTTGCTAGATAACTGCTCAAAACACTGCACAAGAAGGAATAAAACACAGATGGAAGACGGAAGAAGGACTCGGCAGGATGTCGCATCCTGGGCCTACGTAGTTTGTCATGGACAAACATCAGAGTTAACGTAGTTCGGGGGCAGGGGAAATGTGCTCGCTAGGATATCGCATCCTATGCATACGTATCTTCTCTAACCAGAGAAGAATCAGAGCACTCGTAGCTCGGCTAACACACGCCAAACAAAACACAAACAGGAAACCAACTGCCAATCGCTGGACTTACGCCAGACTCCGAACAAACAAACACACATAAAAAACCGACTGCCAATCGCTGGACTTACGTCAGACTCCACACAAGCAAACACACGCAGGAAACCGACTGCCAATCGCTGGACTTACGTCAGACTCCACACAAACGAGAGGGTTGAAAAAGGAAAAGGGCGCCCGGAGAGATCAGCTCATCTGCTGCCTACGTACCTCATCTGGTATGCGGATCAGGGCGACGTAGTTCCCATAAACAAGGAAAGAACTTATATCCTAACGAGAGACTAGGGAGATAACAAGCTACTAGGGAGACTACGACTCGAACCTAGAAGTTGTCATGCATACGATCCCTATGTTGAGGTCTCTAATCCTAACTCGCACAGGAAGCAAGCTAGCCTAAACATCAATCAAGCAAACACAAGCACAAGAGCAAGCACACACACTATATGCAAACAAGTGGCTCATATAAGGCTAGGCTTTAGTCAAGGGGTCAAATCAACCTCGACAAACAAGCCAACTGGAAAGGGGTATTTTGAGCTCTTAACCCTAACATTGAGAGTTAGGGTGAAGCAGATGAAATGGGAAGTAAGGGTAAGACCTCACAGCTCTTATCCCTGGCCTGGGAGAGCTTCAATCAATGAAAGTGTGGGAGTCCAGACTGTGGGACTCTATTCCACATGACTGACACAACAAGACTTTGGGTTTTTATTCAAAGTGCATCAACACATGGTGTGAGCAAGATGAAAGACACAACTGAATAGCAGGGGATGGATTGCACATCCCTTTTATCTGCCAATGCCTCTTTACTTAGGAGGTCTTTGAATGTACAAGGCACAAAGATATACAACCACAAACATTGCCTCTTAAGGAGGGCTTCAGACAGGTGCCTGCCAAAGTAACATGACATGTCTTCCAGACTACATGAAGATCAAGGAAGTTACCTAAGTGGTATGCCAACCACAAGCAAATCAAAGCAACTCAAATAATGAGTTAAAGCGGCTAAAGTACCTGTGTAAACAACCAAACAATCAGTATGGTATTCAGACAAACTATTCACAGACAAACAAACAGTACAAGGCCTAAGAGGCAAGCAACTCAAATGATCTCATCATTCAAAGGTCCTACAAAACAACAAATGTTAGTGGAACACATCATTTTGCATCTCAATTTATGAAATCAACATCATCCATCAAGACTAGAAGCTTGAACCTGAAATGCACAACTCAAATGTGAGTTCAAACCCCTAGGTCAAAGCCTAGGGTCAAAAGTGGGGAAAAAATTCAAAACAGAGGCTAATACTCAACACAAAGCAACTTTAATCAATCATGAACATGTCCTAAAAAGGACCAAATCAAAAGCATCAAGCAAAGTCATTTCATTAGCATGAAAAGGCAAGGCAAGCAAAAGGTGCATACAATTGATCATCAAGAATCAAAATTCCATATCAAAACAGAAATGACTCAAACAATTCTGGAAATTTTCATGAGCAATCAATATGTCTAACACCGTCACCATGCCAAAAATCAGGATCAACAGAACTCAAATGACCTAGAAATAAAATGCACAAGCAAGGCATCCAATTGTGTGACACACATTGTCACACCTAAAGTACATGTGTCCCAAACAGAGAGGGAAATAGCAAAAAATGCCAAATAAAATCACACAAATCCATCAACATGTTAAGAATCGTCATGTAAATTTTCATGGCATTTGGATCATGTATGAGCATTTTATGATAGGATGAATGAGGCAATGTCACAAAGCATACATGCTCAATTAGTCTAGCACAATTTAATTTCCAGAAATGGTAAAATCATAAAATCAAAACCATAAAATTCTAGACATTTCAAGGATCATGTAGGAAAAAATCTGGAATTATTTGGATCATTCTACAATTAGTTATGATTTTTTGAAGATCATGGAAAAAATGAAATAAAAATTGCAAAAAAAAAAAGAAATAATGAAAAGAAATGAATAAACTGGAAATTGCTCCCAGCCGGAATCGAAGGGGGGGTTGGTTCGCTGCATGAAACGGTGGCGTTTCGCCCAAAGCCCTAGCCAAAAACTAGCGACGGACCAGCGACGGCCACTTAGCGGACGCTAGTGGCGGAAACCACCGTCTTCTTCATGAAGACGGCGGTGAACAGTAATCACATTCTTTTTTTTCCAGAATTAGCGAAATTATATATGGTTGGACTCGTCTTGACGTGTAGATCATGAATCCACTAATATTTTTCTCTAATTCATCATATATTTCAAGAATCGATCAAGAACACTTATGAACACCAAACTTTAATCTCTCATAACTCTCTCAATATTTGTCCGTTTTTCATGTTCTTTATATCAGAATTTCCAGCATGAGTAGATCTACAAGTCTATGTGCATAAAATAGAGAATTAGGAGATTCAAAATTTGCACCTTCTTGAAGCTCCAACAATGGCAGTGGTGAATTCTGATGATCCAAGGCTTGGCACGTGTGCAAATCCACTCCTGAGCACTTGTTATGATGCTTGATGAATGAATTGAGGCTTGGAACTGCTTAGATCTTTCTCAAATTTGAACTTCCATGCTTGTGTTCTTGAGCTTGCACCACACAAATCTTGGCCAAATGCTGCAAATAAGGGCTTGATCTATGCCAAATCAATGTCACAGAACCAGAATATGCAAGAAAATAGCAAGGTTATGTGGAAGAAATTTGAATTTGGAAGAAGAGAAATTTTGGAGGGAAATTTTGGATCTAGATCTAGAAATGATGAATAATGAAAATTCTGTTAGGATTTACTATTTATATGACATGCTAATCCATTTCCTAATCATGCTTAGGCTTGATTAATTAAATTTTAATGAGAAAAGAGGTGTTATGCAAAATTTGGTTTTTTCAACCCATGCATGCAATCCCACGTGAACAGTAACAATGGCCATGCAATTTCACTTAAAATCCTCTTATGAACATGTTGGAATGGTTAAAAAGTCCATATGATGCACCAATTTTGAATTCATGATTTTCCCTCCAAAATGGGCATGAAAATGCAAGTGATCATGTGATGAAATTTTATGCAATGCCTTAATGGATTTAGAAAGTTCATGTCATGAGAAGAATTATGCAAAAAGGAGCACTCAATTTGGAGTCTTGGTTCAAAAGATATGGCATTTTAAAGTTTCATGCACACTTGGCAATGATTTGATCATAACTCCTTAACCACTCATCATAAGTTCATGATCTTGGACTTTTTGGAAATGGGAGAGAAAGATATTCAACTTTCATGTTGGACAAAATTTCATTTGAAGCTTATTTGATGATGTAAGATTGAGTTGAAGTTGAACCAAAACCTTTCCATTTTTGGAAAATTTCAATTACAGGTCACTTTCCATTTTTGGCAACTTTTGATCTGACCTCAAATTCTTCAAGATATACATTTGACACGATGAATAAGCCTCTTTGGGACATGAATGAAGTGTCTCAAACCATTTCTCCACCTCCTAGCCCTCAGTTGACTTGCAGTTGACTTTTATGGCCCCAGATGACCTGAAACTGCACTGTGGACTTTGAGCTTTCAACACTTGGCCAAATTGCATCAAAATGAACCTTGGGTTCACATAAGCTCTCTAGAACAACCATAGGGACTTTATCTCATGGAAAACCTTTGCTCTCTTGCACAGATGAATTCTCCTAACCAGTTTTGACTGATGAAATGCAATGCACTATGCAATGTTAATGACCTAAAAATGAAATGAATGTACAAATGGGGGGTGCAAACTTGAGGTGTTACAGCTGCCCCTATTCAATCAACTGAGAACCTGAATGGATGAGAGCAATGGCTATCAGACTTTCAAGGTAATCAGGGATTGAATACCAAAAGAACCTGGAATTTGCACTATGCGGGGGATGAAGCAAAGAAAAGAATGTTCACCAATGGCATCTTCTAATGGGGATTTGATATTTATTACTGGACCCGACAAGACGTTTACCAACGACTCTACTGGGGATTTTGATTTTTTTTCGGAGACAGAAACCACAACTAGACGCCAACGGACGAATAGGAAGGACTCAACCAGACATCAACGGATGAATGGGAGAAATCTGAACAAGATGCCCCTGCCGGGAACATGCATGTATTGGGGAAGACGCCAACACAACAACAATTGTCTAGAAAAGACTCTCTTGGGGAAGCAAGAAAGGGTGAGGTGTTACCGGTTAGTAGGTAACAAGCTCAAGAAGAAGGAATATCAAAGACCGGTGTACGGGAGAGATATCAACCAACCAAAAACATCTGAGGAAAACCTGAAGAGGCATATTTCGACTCAGGAAGATCTGACTCCACAGGGGACCAAGGTCGCAATAGGGAGCAGACAGGAAGGAACACCAAGGATACTGGGTTGTAGGCATATAACAGGTGACCGACCAAGGCGTGAATTGGTTTGTGTTCCAAAACACTCATCATCCTGAAGAGAGCTAGAAAAGCAATCTTGTTAAAGGATGGACATTCGATTCCACAAGGAATACGAATCTTACTCGATTAGGGAAACAAACAAAGGGTTCAACCAAGGAGTGCATGAGATATATTATCTATAGCCGTCAAAACGTAGATAATATATTCGCATGGAAGATTATCCATAACCGGGTTGTAGGTTGACAAAGGATAAATCGACCGAAATCGTGAATTGGTGTGTGTTCCAAAACACTCATCCTGAAGAGAGCTAGAAAAGTAATCTTGTTAAAGGATGGACATTCGATTCCACAAGGAATACGAATCTCACTCGATTGGGGAAACAAACAAAGGGTTCAACCAAAGAGTGCATGAGATATGTTATCTATAGTCGTCAAAACGTAGATAATATACTCGCATGGAAGATTATCCATAACCGGGTTGTAGGTTGTCAAAGGATAAATCGACCGAAATCGTGAATTGGTGTGTGTTCCAAAACACTCATCATCCTGAAGAGAGCGAAAGCAAACTTGTTAAAGGATGGATATTCGATTCCACAAGGAATACGAATCTTACTCAACTGGGAAGGACAAGACCTCGACTGAAGAGCGCATGAGATATATTATCTATAGCCGTCAAAACGTAGATAATATACTCGCAAGGAAAATCATCCATAACCGGGTTGTAGGTTGTCAAAGGATAAATCAACCGACAAGAAAGGCATCGAGATACTAGGCTAGGTATGTAAAGATGACCAATCAAAAAGGGAAACCACAAACATTACCGACAAACGGTGAATGATAGAGGACCCACTGAGGATAAAATGGCTTACTCGGAGCAATTATCCAAAAGGAAGGGGAAGACCCGCTGGGGATAATATTGCTTAATCAAAGCAAATATCCAAAAGGGAAAAGGACTATCAATACCGAAAACTGGATAATGATAACCGCAAAGAGGGGATTACATCTACCGGTTCGTAGGTAGAAAACCACGGAAAAGTAACCGTTATCGACTAGGATGAGCACAAGGGTTGACTCCACAAGGGGGAGAAAAGAGGGTTCACATCTACCGGTTAGTAGGTAGAAGACCACAACAATCTGCTGAGGAATAGAATGGGAGAAAATAGGATTTACAACTACCGGTTAGTAGGTAGAAGACCACAAAGATAGGACTTACAACTACCGGTTAGTGGGTAGAAGCCAAGAAATTCCGCTGAGGATAAGATGAATGAGTGTCGGTTAGTGAGCAACTATTCATTTATACCACAGGGAGGCACAAGAGACAGCCAATAGGAAGCCAATTTAGGATCGATCCAAAAAGGCAAACTGAATCAAGACTCATCCTAATGAGGAAAGAACTCAATAGGGAAAACCCATCCCGTTATGTGTGTAGGGAGGGAACGGAAACAACCGTCACCCACGAGGATATAACTCAGTGGGGAGTGCAGAAGGAAATGGTAGACACTTTCTGCTTAAGGGGCTGACTCTATATGGAGAGATCAGACACATCAACATCTGCTTGGGGAGATCGACTAGAGATATCTGTATCACCAATTAGCAGGAGACAACAATCAACAGATATATGGCAAAAGATGCAACATGAATATCTGAATGTTATGATTATGCGTATATGCATTATGCATGATGAATGCTGACAAACAAACATGTCTAACGCAGATAGGTCCAGGAATCAACCACCCGGTACTACCCTTCCAGAGGGAAAGCCAAAAGATCATCCGAGAGCAAAAGAGATCTGCCAGAGACTGGGATATCAGGGTACAACACCATCTTGCAGGGGAGGAAGGCCGCAAGAGGCTGCCGGAGGGATCGTCAGTCACAACCGGAGAAAAGAGTTCATAGCACAGGCAGACACTGCCACAAGAGCAACTCATGCTGGGGGTCAAAAAATACCAAAAAGCAACCAGATCTCTGGTGGGGACAGATAAGCATTGATAAAGTTCATCATGCCAACAACTCCGCTGGGGATCTATCTGAGGAAATGATGGAGTACTGGGATGTCAATCCACCAAATACCGAATCTTCAAAGAAAAGCACCCATGCTGGGGAGAGGAGAAGACTGCTCTGCTGGAGAGAAGAAAGTTGAAGTCTTCAACAAACACTCTGCTTGGGAACTGGCCCACAAAAGTGTTCAAACAGTAACTTACTGGGGATGACCCACCATAGGGATCAAACAACACTCTACTGGGGATGACCCACAATAGGGCTCAAACAGCACTCTACTGGGGATGTACCATAATAGGGGCTAATAGGGCTTGGAAGAAGAATGCTGCACTGCCGGGGAAATGAAGATGAACAGCTTCGAACAACACTGCACTGAGCACCCTCGCTGAGGAGAAACCATGAAAGGTTCTACAGGAAAAAGATACAGTTATGTCAGAGATATGAACAAAAGTCTTACCCTGTTGGGAATCATACCACCCTTGGGAGAGCACTGCAGATCTCCTAAGTATCCTTCCATCATCGTGAATGTTCACTTTGTTTAAGAACAATTTTGTGAAAGATTTGTTTATTTTGAAAACAATGATACTTTATCAATTAAGACATGCAAAACATTTGTTGAGTTGAAACAAATAAGAGTGCAAATAATTGGATAAAAGCTCAAATTGATTTGATGGAATGGTAGTCTGTGAATGGCAAGACTCCATAGATCTGTACAAGTTTGAAATCGGTGATATATATTGGAAAGGGCTACATTGAACATAATGACCATTTCTCCACCAATTCTGAATTTCGATGTATTCGAAGCTTCAGTCGACGACGAATCAAGAATTTTCTAGCGGATGATAGATGTAGAACACAGTCTTGTCAGGATGCAGTTACTTGCCAAATCCCTAATTTTTGCCTAGACTGCCCCAGTGTGAGGTACTCAATCTAGCGGGATGCAGATTCTTTTTTTTTCAATGTCTCTAACTTTTGCCTGGATCGCCCTTTCGGGTTTTCAATCCACCGAGACGCTCCTTTTTGCCTAAGTCGCCCTTTCGGGTGTTCAACTTAGCGAGCTATCCTGTTTTTATTTTAGGCGAAGTATTTCTTGACTGCACCTGAATTCACAGGACGAGTGAAATCCTCCCCGTCCATTGTTGTAAGTGTCAAAGCACCGCTTGAAAAGGCTCTCTTGACAACATATGGACCTTCATAGTTTGGAGTCCACTTACCCTGGAATCGGGCGCGAAAGACAAGACTTTCTTAAGCACGAGGTCACCTTCTCGGAACACACGAGGCTTGACCTTCTTATCGAATGCTTTCTTTGCTGATATAACTAACCATGACACATGGCAGTTAATCTCTTCTTTTCGATCAGATTCACTTGGTCGTAACGACTCTGAATCCATTCAGCATCAGTCAACTTGGGATTTGAGGGTGCTATTATTCTTTTGTTTCTTTCTTTCTTTTTTTTTCTTTTGATTTTGATTTGTAATGCCCCAGTTGGACTGTTTTGCTGATTCTCGAGATGCAGTTGAGTGATCTTCTTTTCTTGCTCAAGAAGTCGGGAAATCTCGTCAGGAATCCTTTCAACATCATCTTCCTCTGCTTCGAATACAGGGAATTCAAAATTGGGAGATGGCGTTGGATCATTATGTTCAATGGGTTTTAAAATCAACCTGCATAATGATTTTGAATATAAAAGCTTTTTGGAAATCAAACAAGGCAATCATTATGCAGATGAAAAGATTGCTTTTATTCTTGTTTTTAGGGTTTTTTGTGATCACCAATTTCATGCAAAAAGCGAAAAGGGAAAACAAATGGAAAAACAAATGTTTTAACATGCTTTATTGAATGAAAATATCATTGCACAAATGTTGCCAACAATGTCATCACTTCTCCTTTTGGCATGGGAGAAGGGTTTTTAAACAAAGTGATTATTACTCTGACTTATGCATGACTATAGGAACATCCACAGCGACCCAAATGTGGCAGATCCTGCCAGGGATGACAAATCTCAGTATCTTCTGCATCTTCTTCCAGAATAGCAGCAGCTTCTACACTCTGATCGGCGTGGATAAAACCTCCACTTCTGAACAACCCTTTTCGTTGAAGACCTCAGAAGACAAGCCAACGCCAACCCGGGACTTGTTGTCTTCAAGCTCGATTAACATTGGGACCTACGTCCTCAAAGTTCAGAATACCTGATCTCATAAGGTCTTGAACCTTATTCTTCAGCTGAAAGCAACTATCCACGTCATGACCAGGAGCACCCGAATGATACACGCAATGCTGATCAGGCTTATACCACCACCGAGGGTTGACGGGTATAGCCGGCGGGTCTCTGGGAGTAATCAAGTTCCGCTCTATCAAAGAGGGATACAGTTCTGCGTATGACATAGGAATCAGATCAAAAGTGATCTTCTTCCTCTCATTACTCGTACCAGCTTGATTATCATTGTGAGGCTGGTAAGCCTACTGTTGAGGGCGATGTTGTTGATGTTGATATTGCTGAGTTGGTCTTCTTTGCTGTTGGAGTTGAGTTGCTGGAATAGTCACAGCAGCAGCCTGACGATACTGTCCTCTGTTCACATTCCTCCGATGGTGCACAGCATTTGTTTCACCCTCTCCCCTTCTGGGTGCCCCAGAGAATGGCTTCTTAGAACTGGAAGAGCTTGAGGAGCCATGATCTCAGATGTTTCCTGCTTTGATGAGACTCTCCGTTCTTTCTCCACAGATTACGACATCTGAAAAGCTACCAAACGGGCACCTTCCCATACGGTCCATGAACACCCCCTGTAGGGTCCCGATAAACATGTCAGTCATCTCTCTCTCCAACATAGGAGGTTGCACCCTTGCAGCTAACTCACGCCACCTCTGGGCGTACTCCTTGAAACTTTCACCAGATTTTTGGAACAGACTCTGCAGTTGGGTTCTGCTCGGAGCCATATCCATGTTGTGTTTATATTGCCTCAAGAAGGCTTCACCCAAATCCCTCCAGCTTCTAATGGACTCCCTCTTCAGGTCCATGTACCAGTCCAAAGACGCTCCAGACAAGCTGTCTTGGAAGAAGTATATCCACATCTTCTCGTCGTCAGTATATGCGGAGATCTTTCTGAAGTAAGCCTGCAAATGAGTGCGAGGACAAGAAGTGCCATTATATTTTTCAAATGACGGCGCCTTGAATTTGTAAGGGATCCTCAGCCCATCAACCAAACCCATATCGGTAACATCAAAGCCCAAAGAGTTCTGACATTCCATGGCACAGATTTTCTCAGCAAGGGCATCAACTTTTCTATCCCTCTCTTCAATCCTTCCCACATCATCATCATCACTGAGGAGAGTAAACATGTCCTCCTGTCTGTCTACCAACGGAGCAGGATGGCGAATCGGAGCACAGGTTGCTCTAACATTAATAGTCTCAGCAGCAATAGGTTGTCCGTGGATTCTGATACCCCTCAACTCATCACCCACGGCATAGTTGTTGACGGGAATAGTAGCAGCAACAATGTTGTCATTAGCAGGGACCCCCTCTGGTGAAGCACGGTTGACCGGTGGAATCACAGCTTCCTGTGTCTGGGATAAGGCTCGCAGCTCCTCTTGCCCCTGAACGACCCCTTGCATCATGGTCATAAACTGGGCCATGTTAGCCCTCATCTCTGCCAACTCAGCTTGAACTTGGTCCATACTTCTCTATTGATTCAGTCTTGTAGCGTAGCGGTGCGGACGGCGATCAGCAATCCTGCCTAAAACAGGAACCAGAGTGAGAAGTCTCCTCAAGAACACCTGTAATGCAAGAATGATATGGGTATGATGCGTATGATGCAGATGCTGTTTTATCATGAATGATCCTGGAAAAGGATATGCATATGCGGGTTAACTTTTTTCCCTTTTTGCATTTTTCATCATTCATTTTTTCACTTCTTTTTTTTTTGCGTTACTTTCTTTTGAAAATAAACATGCTATGATGCAAATGATGCAACTATGACTGGCTGGCTGTGCATCACAAGGCACAGGATCAGAGCTTCGGCATGAATTCGGCATCTAAAACCACAGATCAAAGTCATCTGGAACCCAATGTTATCTGGAACTCAAGGTCATCTGGAACCCAAGGTCATCTGGAACCCAAGGTCATTTGGAACTCATACTTCAGAGCCAAGTCACCAACAAGAACCAAGAGTCACCAACAATACCTATAAAATGATTCAAACCCTTCCCACTCATGGGTATCATCTAGGCCAGGGTAAGGTCCAGAGAAACACATGATAAACAACCCTTTCAAGAATATCATCATATACACACCAGATGTATGCAACGATAATACCCCATCAGGATCTGAACTGCTCGTGATGCCATGTTCCGCTAAGTGGCGCCACACCACCCGCTTCCCACGAATCACTCTATTCCTAGGTGTCCTAGAGTTCACTCATAGCCTGGGTATTGGGCCTTTTGCCTCTTGTGATCCCCACCAAACAGAGAAACAGATACACAGCCAGCACAATGATAATATGATGCATGCAAGCATATAATGCACATATATACAATCATATCATAATAATAAATGCAATAAATAAAGCAGTAAAAAGAAACCAACACCTATCCTAAAGAACGCTAGGATTGACTCGCTTAGGAAAGATGGACCAGTAAGAGGTCAACTTCTCTTTTATCCCCAGCAGAGTCGCCAGCTGTCGCATTACGCGAAAAACCGGCGGGAGAAAGACACAGAGCCGCCACCGTGCGTTATTTATCCCAAAAGAGGGAAAGGAAACGCTCGAAGTAAACCTGGAAAGGAAAGGGTCTCGCAACCAGAGATGCAAGGATCGGGAGACGGTTATGCAAAGGGAAGGTATTAGCACCCCTACGCATCCGTCGTACTCGACGGGATCCACGCTAAAAAAGAATAGAAGAAAGGTTGCTAGATAACTGCTCAAAACACTGCACAAGAAGGAATAAAACACAGATGGAAGACGGAAGAAGGACTCGGCAGGATGTCGCATCCTGGGCCTACGTAGTTTGTCATGGACAAACATCAGAGTTAACGTAGTTCGGGGACAGGGGAAATGTGCTCGCTAGGATATCGCATCCTATGCATACGTATCTTCTCTAACTAGAGAAGAATCAGAGCACTCGTAGCTCGGCTAACACACGCCAAACAAAACACAAACAGGAAACCAACTGCCAATCGCTGGACTTACGTCAGACTCCGAACAAACAAACACACACAGGAAACCGACTGCCAATCGCTGGACTTACGTCAGACTCCACACAAGCAAACACACGCAGGAAACCGACTGTCAATCGCTGGACTTACGTCAGACTCCACACAAACGAGAGGGTTGAAAAAGGAAAAGGGCGCCCGGAGAGATCAACTCATCTCCTGCCTACGTACCTCATCTGGTATGAGGATCAGGGCGACGTAGTTCCCCTAAACAGGGAAAGAACTTATATCCTAACCAGAGACTAGGGAGATAACAAGCTACTAGGGAGACTACGACTCGAACCTAGAAATTGTCATGCATACGATCCCTATGTTGAGGTCTCTAATCCTAACTCGCACAGGAAGCAAGCTCGCCTAAACATCAATCAAGCAAACACAAGCACAAGAGCAAGCACACACACTATATGCAAACAAGTGGCTCATACAAGGCTAGGCTTTAGTCAAGGGGTCAAATCAACCTCGACAAACAAGCCAACTGGAAAGGGGTATTTTGAGCTCTTAATCCTAACATTGAGAGTTAGGGTGAAGCAGATGAAATGGGAAGTAAGGGTAAGACCTCACAGCTCTTATCCATGGCCTGGGAGAGCTTCAATCAATGAAAGTGTGGGAGTCCAGAATGTGGGACTCTATTCCACATGACTGACACAACAAGACTTTGGGTTTTTATTCAAAGTACATCAACACATGGTGTGAGCAAGATGAAAGACACAACTGAATAGCAGGGGATGGATTGCACATCCCTTTTATCTGCCAATGCCTCTTTACTTAGGAGGTCTTTGAATGTACAAGGCACAAAGATAAACAACCACAAACATTGCCTCTTAAGGAGGGCTTCAGACAGGTGCCTGCCAAAGTAACATGACAGGTCTTCCAGACTACATGAAGATCAAGGAAGTTACCTAAGTGGTATGCCACCACAAGCAAAGCAAAGCAACTCAAATAATGAGTTAAAGCGGCTAAAGTACCTGTGTAAACAACCAAACAATCAGTATGGTATTCAGACAAACTATTCACAGACAAACAAACAGTACAAGGCCTAAGAGGCAAGCAACTCAAATGATCTCATCATTCAAAGATCCTACAAAACAGCAAATGTTAGTGGAACACATCATTTTGCATCTCAATTTATGAAATCAACATCATCCATCAAGACTAGAAGCTTGAACCTGAAATGCACAACTCAAATGTGAGTTCAAACCCCTAGGTCAAAGCCTAGGGTCAAAAGTGGGGAAAAAATTCAAAACAGAGGCTAATACTCAACACAAAGCAACTTTAATCAATCATGAACATGTCCTAAAAAGGACCAAATCAAAAGCGTCAAGCAAAGTCATTTCATTAGCATGAAAAGGCAAGGCAAGCAAAAGGTGCATACAATTGATCATCAAGAATCAAAATTCCATATCAAAACAGAAATGACTCAAACAATTCTGGAAATTTTCATGAGCAATCAATATGTCTAACCATCACCATGCCAAAAATCAGGATCAACAGAACTCAAATGACCTAGAAATAAAATGCACAAGCAAGGCATCCAATTGTGTGACACACATTGTCACACCTAAAGTACATGTGTCCCAAACAGAGAGGAAAATAGCAAAAAATGACAAATAAAATCACACAAGTCCATCAACATGTTAAGAATCATCATGTAAAATTTCATGGCATTTGGATCATGTATGAGCATTTTATGATAGGATGAATGAGGCAATGTCACAAAGCATACATGCTCAATTAGTCTAGCACAATTTAATATCCAGAAATGGTAAAATCATAAAATCAAAACCATAAAATTCTAGACATTTCAAGGATCATGTAGGAAAAAATCTGGAATTATTTGGATCATTCTACAATTAGTTATGATTTTTTGAAGATCATGGAAAAAATGAAATAAAAATTGCAAAAAAAAAAAAAGAAATAATGAAAAGAAATGAATAAACTGGAAATTGCTCCCAGCCGGAATCGAAGGGGGGGTTGGTTCGCTGCATGAAACGGTGGCGTTTCGCCCAAAGCCCTAGCCAAAAACTAGCGACGGACCAGCGACGGCCACTTAGCGGACGCTAGTGGCGGAAACCACCGTCTTCTTCATGAAGACGGCGGTGAACAGTAATCACATTCTTTTTTTTCCAGAATTAGCGAAATTATATATGGTTGGACTCGTCTTGACGTGTAGATCATGAATCCACTAATATTTTTCTCTAATTCATCATATATTTCAAGAATCGATCAAGAACACTTATGAACACCAAACTTTAATCTCTCATAACTCTCTCAATATTTGTCCGTTTTTCATGTTCTTTATATCAGAATTTCCAGCATGAGTAGATCTACAAGTCTATGTGCATAAAATAGAGAATTAGGAGATTCAAATTTTGCACCTTCTTGAAGCTCCAACAATGGCAGTGGTGAATTCTGGTGATCCAAGGCTTGGCACGTGTGCAAATCCACTCCTGAGCACTTGTTATGATGCTTGATGAATGAATTGAGGCTTGGAACTGCTTAGATCTTTCTCAAATTTGAACTTCCATGCTTGTGTTCTTGAGCTTGCACCACACAAATCTTTGCCAAATGCTGCAAATAAGGGCTTGATCTATGCCAAATCAATGTCACAGAACCAGAATATGCAAGAAAATAGCAAGGTTATGTGGAAGAAATTTGAATTTGGAAGAAGAGAAATTTTGAGGGGAAATTTTGGATCTAGATCTAGAAATGGTGAATAATGAAAATTCTGTTAGGATTTACTATTTATATGACATGCTAATCCATTTCCTAATCATGCTTAGGCTTGATTAATTAAATTTTAATGAGAAAAGAGGTGTTATGCAAAATTTGGTTTTTTCAACCCATGCATGCAATCCCACGTGAACAGTAACAATGGCCATGCAATTTCACTTAAAATCCTCTTATGAACATGTTGGAATGGTTAAAAAGTCCATATGATGCACCAATTTTGAATTCATGATTTTCCCTCCAAAATGGGCATGAAAATGCAAGTGATCATGTGATGAAATTTTATGCAATGCCTTAATGGATTTAGAAAGTTCATGTCATGAGAAGAATTATGCAAAAAGGAGCACTCAATTTGGAGTCTTGGTTCAAAAGATATGGCATTTTAAAGTTTCATGCACACTTGGCAATGATTTGATCATAACTCCTTAACCACTCATCATAAGTTCATGATCTTAGACTTTTTGGAAATGGGAGAGAAAGATATTCAACTTTCATGTTGGACAAAATTTCATTTGAAGCTTCTTTGATGATGTAAGATTGAGTTGAAGTTGAACCAAAACCTTTCCATTTTTGGAAACTTTCAATTACAGGTCACTTTCCATTTTTGGCAACTTTTGATCTGACCTCAAATTCTTCAAGATATACATTTGACATGATGAATAAGCCTCTTTGGGACATGAATGAAGTGTCTCAAACCATTTCTCCACCTCCTAGCCCTCAGTTGACTTGCAGTTGACTTTTATGGGCCCCAGATGACCTGAAACTGCACTGTGGACTTTGAGCTTTCAACACTTGGCCAAATTGCATCAAAATGAACCTTGGGTTCACATAAGCTCTCTAGAACAACCATAGGGACTTTATCTCATGGAAAACCTTTGCTTTCTTGCACAGATGAATTCTCCTAACCAGTTTTGACTGATGAAATGCAATGCACTATGCAATGTTAATGACCTAAAAATGAAATGAATGTACAAATGGGGGGTGCAAATTTGAAATGCAATGCACTATGCAATGTTAATGACCTTAATTTTCATGCAAACGGGAGACTATACGAAGCCTAGCAATCCTATGGGGGGACGATGACATCACACAACACATGTATCATAAAATAAACACACCAACAAGGGGCTCAAACATACATGGGTAGGGCTTTAGTCAAGAGGGGTCATATCAACCTCGACAAACAAGCCATTGAAGGGTAATCAAATGGGCTCTTCACCACTGACATTGAACGTCAGGGTGAGCAGATCAGAAGGGTAATGATGATAAGACCTCATAGCTCTTAACCCTGGACCGGGTGAGCTCATGACAAGGCGTGGGGGTTCAGAAAGATGGAACCCTCTCCACTGACCGACCGGACAAAAGATCTTGGGCTTTTGTTTTGAAGCATCGACACGTAGTGTAATCTTAAAGAACGACGCACTGAATAACGGGGGATTTAGTACTAATCCCTTTTATCCGCCAATTGCCTCTGCATGGAGGTCTTTGGGCACAAAAGTAAACAAACAAAAGAAAACATTGCCTCCTATTGAGGTCTTCCAGCTAAGAAAACGGTAAAATGCGGGAAAAAATAAAGGGATCAGGAGATCTACCGCACAGATAAAGATCCGAAGCAACAACAATTAAGGAAATAAGAAACCCGGAGAACTCTCAAGCTAGCACCATCAAAGAAAGCAGGTCAATACAGGTAATCGGAATAAACCTCCAAATGGTATCCCACAAATAAAGTGGAACACCAAGCAAGCTATCCCTGCAAGAGTATGTGAGCCCTCACAAAAAACTCAACAAACAGGTTAGAGTGACAAGATGGGGTGCAATCAAGAGTTGCCCCAAATCGAAAATGTAACCACATGAATTATGCCATTAAAATTCACAAAAAAGCTCACAAAAAGCAACCAAGGGTAGGAGGCCTAAACCTCTTGTCAAACAAATGCATTAAAAGGGTATCAAAAATTTCAGGTTGAAAGTATAAAGTAGTGGAAATAGGGCATACCTGATTGGGGAGGATCGGTTGAAATCAAATGGCACCGTTGGGTTTGCAAAGCACTCTTAGGGTTTATATGAGAGGGAATTGGTTCTTTGAAGATGAGTTCCCTTCAGTCTCTGGAGGTTGCTCTGAACTCTGTTAGCTCTTCTCTCACTATCTTTTTCCCAGGGTTTTTTTGGGAGATGGAAGTCTAGAATTTATAACCTGATTTTTGTGACATTGTGGGCTCAAAAGAGAGAGGTCCAAGTCTAAGATTTTTCTGTTATATTTTATTTATTTATTTATTTATTTATTTATTTATTTATTTTTAAAACGCGTGGGCTTCGCCTAGCGAAGGAATTGCTCGCCTAGCGAGCATGACAGTTCAGTTCGCCTAGCGAGCATGACAACTCAGGAACAGATTTTTGCTCCTTCAAGATTAGCATTTTGAATGATGAATAGACCCCATTTGAACCTGTTGGAAGTAACTCAAGTGTTTCCCTTGTGTTGGCTGATCACTTGGATAGGACCCACAAAGTGTCTCGGATGATGTTCAAGCTTCTTGTATCTGATCCTGACTGACATGATGAAATGCAATATGAAATGCTAAATGACCTAAAAATAAATGCATGAATGAGGAGGGCAAATTTTGGGGTGTTACAGCTGCCCCTATTCAATCGTCAACTAACCCTAGCAGGGTGAAAGCGAACAACTTATAAGACAAACAGGGTGAGCTGTGATTGAATACCAAAGACAGACCGAAAATTTGCGCTCTGAGAACACCACAAAATGCTAAAATACACCGCGCTGTTTATTTTTTGTCTGATCCTCTGGCTGAATCTGAATCTGGAGTTTCGATCCTCTGGCTGAATCTATACTAAATTTAGTCCTCTGGTTGGATATTAGTTTTGATCCTCGGGCTGGATACGATTTTGATCCTCGGGCTGGATACGATTTTGATCCTCGGGCTGGATACGATTTTGATCCTCAGGCTGGATACGATTTTGATCCTCGGGCTGGATACGATTTTGATCTTCTGGCTGGATACGATTTTGATCTTCTGGCTAGATCTTCTTTGTTGCGATTCTCTGGCTGAATCTATGCTCTTTGATTCTCTGGCTGAATCTATTTTCGGTCTTCGGGCTAGACCTTCTTCGATCTTCTGGCTAGATCTGGATCGTTTTGATGATAAATTTCCGTCGTCAGGATCTCGCATCTGAGGCATGCGCTGGTTGACCCTCTTTCGAAATCTACACCCAATCTTCATGTTAGATATGCAGCTTCGAGGATATTCCGCTTTCTGGGCTTCGTACATATTCTTCAGGCTAGAACATGTTGTAACGACTCTTCAAATAGACCCTTTTCTAAATCGCGATCCGCGGGCTGGATCCTCTTGTAGGTTGATTTTTTGTTGAATTGTCAATCTACTCCTCTAGCTGGCTTGCTGGGGAATAACGCTTGTAGGCGACTCTATGGGTGAATCTTCAAATTGAACCTTAGGCTGGCTCTTTGGAAAATGATTCTCAGGCTGAATCTTCGAAATGACCCTCATGCTGGATCATACACACTTGATTCTCTGGCTGAATCTCATAACTTTGGTTGTAAAGTAGTTCTTCAGTCCGCTTTGAAGAACCTGTTTATATGCTTATGTGTATGCTTGATATGTATGCAAATGCAAATGCTATGCATGGTGCAAAAAGAAATCTGCTAGGGGAAGCAAACTCCGGTAGGGAATGGATCGTTGTATCAATCCTTGAATGCTCTGTGGGGAATGATCCGTCTGCCGGGATCGGGGAGCCACCGAAAATAAATCGACTTTTTTTGAAAAGTTGACCTTGCTGGGGGAGTATCAACTATGAGAACTTTTCTTGCCGAGGCTCTGTGAGGAGAGTCTGTGGGGAAAGCACTTCTTGGGGAAATGTCGTAGGAATCGACCCTTGTTGGGGATATGAACTTGCTAATCGTCCTCAGGCTGGGGATCAAAACAAATCTGTTAAAAAAAATTCTGCTGGGGAATGAGATGAACACTGGGGACACCCTCTTGTTTGTTGGGTATGCAACTACTCCGCTGTTGCTGGGGATACAAGGTGCAACTCTACTGGGGGACATGCTCTGCTGAGGGGAGACTTTGTCAACCGCTCGGGGATGAGGATTCATGACTTGGCATCCGGTTCTGTGACCTGCAAACACGCACGTATGTCCCGGGGGAATTACTCGGTTTGAATTCACCGTCCGGGATTAAGCACATTCAAAGCAATTTTAAATGTTTTCCTGTGCAAATCATTTGTAAAAGCCACCATTATGTTCAGATGCAATATGTTTAATCAAGAATTCAGACATCTTTTGCAAATAAACTGATAAATGAAGAATAAAAGGCTCTTTAACTGAATTATTCGACTTTTATTGGTTGAAAAAATGTGCCAGGAATAGGCGAGTACATCAGGAAGTTGATCCCGGAAAAGAGGTGATCGCTATAAATTGAACAAAAGAAAACTATCCTAATGGCAATGTGAATACGGGGTCCCACTGAGTTTCGACTCTGCTATGGCTCGTATGACCTCAAGACGCTCTACTCATCTTGCCTTCTAAAGTGGATGATTAGTCGATCTTTAACCTTCAAAGATCGCCGTATTGAATGAAACGGTGATATAACACGGATGAACTCAGATCGCAATCATTCGCTTATTCCCTCTTTTGCGTGGACCACCCTTTTGGGTTTTCAATCCACCGGGATACCCATTTTTGCCTGAGCCGCCCTTTCGGCTTTTCGACTCACCGAGTGTACATTTTTTTTATTTTTATATCCCTAATTTTTGCCCGAACCTCTTTATTCTTTTTTTTGGTTCGTCGGGATGCCCTTTTTTGCCTGGATTCTTTTTCTTTCATACAGCGGGTCAATTACGCGAAGTATTTTTTAACTGCGTCTGAGTTGACAGGGGATGGGAAGTTTTCGCCATCCATGGTTGTTAGCATCAAAGCTCCGCTAGAGAAAACTCTTTTAACCATGTATGGACCCTCATAGTTCGGTGTCCATTTGCCCCTGTGATATGTGTTGGGAGGAAGAATTATTTTGAGTACCAATTCACCAACTTGATACTCCTGAGGGCGCACTTTCTGATCAAACGCACTCTTCATCCGTCTCTAATATAGTTGGCCATGGCATATAGCTGCCAATCTCTTTTCCTCAATTAGGCTCAGCTGATTGTATCGGGAACGGACCCATTCTGCTTCGTCCAGCTTAACATCCAGGGTTTTAATGCATAGGTTGATGGCTTCCTCAAGTCCTAGGATACAAGCTTCGTATTCGGCTTCATTGTTGGTGCAGGGGAAAGTTATTCTGGCACAAAATGGCATATGAACCCCCTCCGGCGTGATCAACATTGCACCAACTCCGCGACCATTGACGTTAACCGCCCCATCAAACATCATAATCCATTTGGATTCAGGGTCAGGCCCCTCCTCCGGGATTGGTTCCTCGCAATCTTTCGATTTGAGAAACATGATGTCCTCATCAGGAAAGTCGAACCTCATAGGTTGGTAATCATCAATCAGTTACTCTGCAAGATAGTCTGACATGACACTTCCTTTGATGGCCTTCTGCGAAGTGTATTGGATGTCATACTCTGTCAGTATCATTTGCCACCTAGCAACCCTTCCGGTAAGCGCTGGCTTTTCAAAAATATACTTGACTGAATCCATTTTTGATATCAATAGAGTCGTGTGAGTCAACATATACTGTCTTAGTCGGCGAGCAGCCCATGCCAAAGCGCAGCAAGTTTTCTCGAGCAGTGAGTATCTTTGTTCACAGTCGGTGAACTTTTTGCTAAGGTAGTAAATTGCGTGCTCTTTTCGACCTGACTCGTCATGCTGACCGAGCACACAACCCATTGACCTTTCTAACACAGTCAAGTACATGATCAATGGTCTTCCCTCTCGGCCTGTAGACTGGCCCCGATCTTGATCTCTTTCTTGTCGTCTTCGGTACCAATGTTGACGGTCTCAATCACCTCCTGATAAGGTGCAATAGCTCGGTCCTCCTGTTTCAACAACCTGGCTAACTCTTCAGGCAATTCACAATCTTCCTCAACCCCTTCTCCGGCTTGATAGATAGGACTGTCGAAGTCATACTTGGCCATAGCAGTGTCGTTAGCAGTGAGATCCGGGTGATCATGCTTTACTTTAGAACGAGATTTTTTGGAAAGAAGAAAAAACGAAAAAGAAACATTGCCATTTTTTGCAAAAGTAAAAATAATTGAAAGTAAGAGAACACAAAATTGTTTGCAAAAGCTGTCCTTTATTGATGATGAAAATAATTGCGAAATGCAAGTAAATGGATGGCCCTACAGATGAGTCATTACACCTTGGGCAAAGTGTAAGACTTTATTATGCATGTAAAAAGGAAAACAATAAAAATTACTCTTTCAGTAGAGTAACCCGGACGACTTTTCCAGACGACCAATTGTTGAGCTTTTCTCCCGGGACACATGGGCGAATCCAGCTATCTAAGTCACAGTCGCTGTCAGCCTTGTCTTCATCTGCAGCATTGACGATGTGGGGAGAAACCAAACCCCCGCTGGAGAAAGTACCGGTTTCATTCTTCTGAGACTCAGGAGTAAACCCCAATCCAAATTTGTCTTCTTTGATGACTGGCTCCACAAATTTTCCCCAGCCTTGGGCATTACCAGCTTTAACCACTTCAACAGCTTGCTTGTATGAAGAGATAGAAGTCCCGACCTTCTCAGACTTAGGTGAAAAGACAGCTTTGGGAGCGATCTCACTGATGTTTATGGCTTCGAAGCCCTGACACATCATCTCATGCATCTCACCATCCATCTCCACATACTTAAACGTAGACAGGTGGCTAACAAAAATATCCTTTTCACCACAGACAGTGACGACTTGACCTTCTAGTTCATGTTAATTCCTTAGGATTGGCATTAATTTTGTAAAACAAATAATGTAATCATCTCTGTTGTTTTAATATGTTGGGTTGAAGAAGTTCAACATCTGGACCAACATGTCATGTACGATGTCACGACATCATGCCTGTGACATCGTACATGTGTAGAAAACTGAATTAATTAATTCAGTATTTATTCTGGGATTAGTAAGGATATTTGGTGAATATCCTAACTCCCATGTGGAGGTCTTGAAGACTCAATCAGAAGATATATAGGCTCAAAGTAAGGAGATATATATGGAGAGATTTTAGGATTGAAGACCTTGTTTGTAGCAGAATTTTTCTGCTGAATTTGTAACAGCAAAGAACAAGTTTGCTGCGATTTCTGAAGGCCCAAATCCAGTTGGGTGATTAGGTTATAAATAGCACATTGTAACCTAGTTTTTGTAAGCCTCTTAGAATGAAAATTTAGGAGTGTGTGTGAGGTAAACCTCCCAATCTGTGGGAAGGTTACCATGTGTTTCTCAGTGTTCAAAGCTGAGAGTATTTGTAACTCAAAGCCTGTAGGCAAGAGTGATTTTGTTCTTGAATGAAGCTGTGAAGCAAGTTCAAGGTGTGTTAACATTACATTGTATTTGTTGTGATAGGAATGGAAACTGGAGGTTTCTATCTAGGAGTTCCTAGGTATAGATTGCATTGGGTAGGGATTAAGTGAAGAGTTGTAAACGGGTGAGTTTAACTCCGAATTAATACTGCTAATAGTGGATCTTCTTCCTGGCTTGGTAGCCCCCAGATGTAGGTCATGTTGGACTGAACTGGGTTAACAATTTCCTGTGTTTGTTTTCCTTCTGCATGTGTTTCTATTACTGTCATAACTCAGCAGGTATTCCAGTCAGCTTATCAAGATGATAACAGACCTGGTATATAGCCTTCTGTTTGAATGTCAATCAGAATGTTGTAACATTCATCAGTGACAGCATATACTGAATGATAAGCAGCTTACCTTCAGTTCAGTATTTATTTAAGTCTGCTCTTTTCAAGGATAACAGACCTGGCTGAAGGTTCATTATGAAATTGTCAAACTGGATGTTTTGACAGTTGATACTGAAGGCTGATACTGAAGTAGAGACTAGTTGGTCTTTTATAGTACTGCAAACTTAGCACAGTAAGGTTCCAGGAACATAACAGAATCAGCATATGTTCTGGATGTCGAACTGAATGTTGTGACATTCATTCCCAACAGCAGGTGCTAAAGTGTAGGATGATTGGTTTTTCTGGTTCAGTATTTTTCTCAGGCTATTCTTCAGGGATTCAACAGCTTAGAGAAAAACCAGGAAACCAACTACTAACCTACAATTAATGAACCTAACAAATAGCCTAGTTGTTAGCAATCTAATAAGTGGAAATTAGATTAACGTGTTCAACCTTTTAATTCAGGAAATACAAGTAAAAGACAAACACACTGGAACAATGTAACATATGATGTCCAAAATCAACAGTAAGACATCATGTAAGAAAACAACAGAAGTGAGTGCTAGGATTGATTTCTGTTGAGTCTTTCTTCCTGATGCACAGAACCAGGTGTTCATACATTCTAGGGTGACATAGAATGAGATGTCGTGACATCTGTGAACGTGTGCATATTAGTACAGTGGTTAATAACTATCTTGCTGTATTAGTTACAATGTTAGATCAGATGTCATGACTTGGAGTAGAACATCTGAATTCTGACTACACCAGAATTTCAGTTCATATTTGAGCTTCTGGTGGAGAGTAGAAGTAACAGCACCGACAACATGAATCCAGGGCCGACCTAGCAGACAACTGTAGGCAGGCTGGATATCCATCACATGAAAGGTGCTCTTGAACACCTGCGGTCCAATCTTAGCTGGCAACTCAATTTTGCCAAAGACAGCTCTCTTAGAGCCATCAAAAGCCCTCACAACTAAATTACTTGGCCTCAGGATGATGCCATCGTAATCCAACTTCATTAAGGCTTTCTTTGGAAGAACATTCAGAGAAGAGCTTGTATCAACCAAAACATGGGAAAGCACCACCCCCTTGCATTCCATTGTGATATGCAAAGCTTTGTTATGATTCCTGCCCTCAGATGTCAGGTCATAGTTGGTGAAACCTAGCCCATGGCTAGCGTTTACATTTGAAACTACCGACTCCAGCTGGTTAACAATTATCTCTGGTGGAACATAGGCCATATTCAGTACTTTCAACAAGGCCGCTCTGTGCGCCTCAGAGCACATCAATAATGAGAGAATGGAGATCTTTGAGGGTGTCTGATTTAGCTGGTCAACTACCTTGTAGTCACTTTTCTTGATAATCCTCATAAACTCATCCACTTCCTTCTCGAACGCGGTCTTAGTAGGAGCTTCCTCAGTAGTAACCTCTTCGGTGGCTATCTGTTTTCCTTTAGCCTTGGCAGCTGCCTCAGCTTCAGTATTCGTGCGCAATGTTGATGGTGTAAATAGGCGTCCACTGCGGATGAAGCCACCAACCCCTCCAACATTGTCTACAGCGGAGCTACCAATGTCAATGTCTTCATCGTTAACTTTCCGCCCCTGGAAATAGATATCATCCCCATAGTGCCACGGGATAGCACTGTCTTTCTCATACGGAACAGGTCCTGGTACCGTGATGGTGACCGGACTAACCAAAGCCGGTTGAGGGCTATCAGAGTAAACTGTAACTGGTGCTGGACTTTCGACGTTCACCGTTGCTGGTTCTGTACTTTCTGGGAAATATACTGTTATCGGAGCGGGTCTCTCGGGAACATATATTTCTTCAGGAGTGAAATAAATCGTCACTGTCGACACATCATTCTTCACTAGATGGGTCTGGTCGAACTGAAGACAACCTTCATCTATCAGTTGCTGGATACCCCTTCTCAAACTGTCACATCCGTTCTCGGCAGCTTGACAATTTCTGCACTCTTCCCCACGGCCCGGGAAAATCCGTCCTTTCAAAAGTCGGTCTTTAACCACCGCTAGCGAAGTCTTCACTTTAGTCACATCAGAAACCAAATTCAAAGTTTCCCCACCATCAACAGCGTTAATCCTCTGCCCGCCGTGGGCTGGCATCGGGTTTTGGATAACATTAGGCACCGGAGAAAAATTGATAGCCTGGGCATCTCTCAAATCTTGTACCTTTAGCTGGATAGCCTTGCAATTATATGTGGTATGGCCAGGTGCATTGGAGTGAAAAGCACATCTGGCGTTGACATCATAACCTCTAGGCAAATTATTGGGATCGATTGGTGGGGCCAGAGTTCTTAACGTAACCAGATTCAGGTCAATCAGCTTGGGGAGTAATATAGAATAAGGCATTGGGATTGGCTCAATGACCCGGTCCGTCTGCCTTGGACGTTGTTGATAGTGTCTCTGCTGACCCGGATTACCTCCTTGTTGTTGATTGTTGTACCTGGGTTGCTGTTGCGGATGATACTGCGGTTGCTGTTGAGGTTGAGGAGCAGGTGTAGGAATAGTGACCGCGACCACTTGATCTTGATAATAATTAGGGCGTCCTCTGCCCCTTCCTCTGCCGACATACACAACGCTTGTCTCGCCTTCTCTTCTTCGTTGACCGTTACCAGCAAACGGTTTCTTGGAAGCACTATTGTCTTGAATTCGGCCCATCTTCAACAGACTCTCAATTCTTTCTCCAGCAATTAATATCTCTGCAAAGCTGATTGACGGGCAAGCAGCCAATCTCTCAATATAATTGCCTTGAAACGTGTTCATGAACATGTCCGCCATCTCCCTTTCAGACATAGGGGGTTGGACGGATGCAGCAATTTGTCTCCAACGCTGAGCATATTCTCTAAAGGTCTCCTTGGCAGTCTGAGACATTCCTTGCAACAAGGTCCGATTTGGAGCCATGTCCAAGTTGTATTGATATTGCTTGACAAAAGCCTTTGCCAAGTCTTTCCAGCTCTTGATGGTAGTACGAGACAAATGAGAATACCGTTCATGAGAAGCTCCAGTTAGTCTATCTTCAAAATAGTACATCCACAGCTTTTCATCTTCTGTGTGAGCTCCCAACCTTCCCAAATAAGATTGGAGATGAGTGCGTGGGCGAGAAGCCCCGTTGTATTTCTCAAAAGTAGGGGGGTTGAACTTGTGAGGAATCCTTACTCCCTGAACCAGACCAAGATTTGTGACATCAAAACCTAAGGAATTTTGAGACTCCAAAGATTTGAGCTTCTCAGCAAGCTCATCCATACGGCGAGTGGTCTCGTGAGCTTCGTCGTGCAAAGAGAATTGATCATACTGATAATCTTCAGTAACGGGGCGCCTGTTAATCCGAATTCCTTGGTTCACATTGTACCTTCCGCCAATACCATTTCCAACATTCCCCGTGTTGCCAACATTACTCGGGTTTCCATCAGCATTTGTGTTACCCGCGTTACCAACGTTCACAAGGTTATCAGCGTTCCCAGGGTTACCAGGGTTTCCCTCAGCATTTAGTATCTCTACCTCTGGATCGGGCCTCGGTTGCTCAACCAATTCCCTCAGCTTCTCCTGACCTTCTGCCATACCAGTCATCAATGTCATGAACTGATCCATCCTTTCACGCATATCAGCCAGCTCTTTCTGTACATGGTCCATCGCTAGCTGCGGACGATTTTCCTTTGTTGGGTACCTGTGGACTCGCTTGGGACCAATAATGCCTGAAATAGGGAACAAACATTAGACACTGCGGTGGCACCTGCAAAACAAACAAGGGTTAGTATGCATGGTATGCGATGCACTACTTATTCAATTTCAAGGCACCCCCCTTTAAAAAGGGAATACCCGCAAATGAATAAGCCTGAGATGTTGGATGCAAATATGCAGATGATGTTATGCAATGCATGTGACATGGCAGTCAGGATTGCTGGATCCGCTTGAACATCTGTCAGGTTGCACTATCTGAAGAGAAAACCACTGAGGAACACAATACAAGATCAGAACTCTGCTCCATAAAGCCGGGTTGGTTGGAGGTTAAGGTTTCCTGAATTTAGCCCGCCCCTCACTGGTAGGTTCTAAGAACAGAAGTTCGTCAACTTCAGCCCTTCGGTCGAGAATAATACGTTTACCACTGAAGGTTTAGTATTATTACGGGATAAAAGACCTCCATTGACTCCCCTCAACAGGATATCCTAATAGCAAGTTCCCAGCCTCGGTGTCCTCAGATTGAGCAGCGAGAATGCGCCCACCAGAGCTAACATAAACGCGTCTCGGAGGAGAGGCCTCGACTGAGTTCTCGGGAAATGGTCACCAGAGTCGACGATTTCTAGAGGAACATCATGTCGTTACGGAACATCTGTAGGACAGAATATATCCAAAAGAAACCTCGTCTGGGTGTGGGTCTTCATGAACGACTTAACGTAGCAACATGCCACGCAAGCCTCATGACTATCCACTCTAAAACCTGTGTGTACACTCAAGCCTGGGTAATGGGCTTATCTCTCACAAAACATCCCATCCCAACAAACAAACCAACAGAGCCAACAGACACAGCAATGATATGTACACAATGGCTGAAAAATAAATAACTGTACAAAAGAATAAACACCCAATAAACAAACAACCTACAAAAGCTAGGAGGGACTCGCTTAGGGAAACCAGCGTCCCCAACAGAGTCGCCAGCTGTCGCAACCTGAAAAAAGGAAATGCGAAAAAACAACCGGCAAGAAAGAAAATGACAGAAGAGTCGCCACCGTGCATTATTCATCCCAAAGGAGGGAAAGGAAACGCTCGAAGTAAACCTGGAAAAAGGAAAGGAAAAGACAAGGTCTCGCAACCAAATCTTGGGTTCGGGAGTCGATTATGCGAAGGGAAGGTATTAGCACCCCTACGCGTCCGTAGTACTCTACGGGATCCGCTCTTGTTGTTCTTGTCTAAGGGTGTGGGTTTATCTAATGTACTATTTACTAAAAGAGGGGTCAAAAGAAAATGACTCGCATGGATGTCGCATCCACTGCATACGTATCTCATCTGAATATGAGAATCAGAGTCTTCGTAGCTCGGCTACCTATGGGTTAAAGAGGAGTATGCTCGCTAAGACATCACGTCTTATGCCTATGTATCTCATCTGGAATGAGAATCAGAGCAATCCGTAGTTCGGCTAACTACGGGTTAAGGGTTGTGTTTTGGGCGAACGACGTTACTACGCAATCTACCAGATGCTCGACCTTTGGAGACTTACTCGCCTGTAGTAGAAGGAGTTAACGTGTTCTTAGGAGAATAAAAATCAATGAGTTGTTTGGGTTTTAGGGATGCTCATGCAAAAAGGCAGTCCTAGACGAAGGAACCGCGCTACCTTAATTGTCATGCAAACGGGAGACTATACGAAGCCTAGCAATCCTATGGGGGGACGATCACATCACACAAAACATGTATCATAAACTAAACACACCAACAAGGGGCTCAAACATACATGGGTAGGGCTTTAGTCAAGAGGGGTCATATCAACCTCGACAAACAAGCCATGGAAGGGTAATCAAACGGGCTCTTCACCACTGACATTGAACGTCAGGGTGAGCAGATCAGAAGGGTAATGAGGATAAGACCTCATAGCTCTTAACCCTGGACCGGGTGAGCTCATGACAAGGCGTGGGGGTTCAGAAAGATGGAACCCTCTCCACTGACCGACCGGACAAAAGATCTTGGGCTTTTGTTCTGAAGCATCGACACGTAGTGTGATCTTAAAGAACGACACACTAAATAACGGAGGATTGACTACTAATCCCGTTTATCCGCCAATTTCCTCTGCATGGAGGTCTTTGGGCACAAAAGTAAACAAACAAAAGAAAACATTGCCTCCTATTGAGGTCTTCCAGCTAAGAAAACGGTAAATGCGGGAAAAAATAAAGGGATCAGGAGATCTACCACACAGATAAAGATCCGAAGCAACAGCAATTAAGGAAATAAGAAACCCGGAGAACTCTCAAGCTAGCACCATCAAAGAAAGCAGGTCAATATAGGTAATCGGAATAAACCTCTAAATGGTATCCCACAAATAAAGTGGAACACCAAGCAAGCTATCCCTGCAAGAGTATGTGAGCCCTCACAAAAAACTCAACAAACAAGTTAGAGTGACAAGATGGGGTGCAATCAAGAGTTGCCCCAAATCAAAAACATAACCACATGAATTATGCCATTAAAATTCACAAAAAAGCTCACAAAAAGCAACCAAGGGTAGGAGGCCTAAACCTCTTGTCAAACAAATGCATTAAAAGGATATCAAAAATTTCAGGTTGAAAGTATAAAGTAGTGGAAATAGGGCATACCTGATTGGGGAGGATCGATTGAAATCGAATGGCACCGTTGGGTTTGCAAAGCACTCTTAGGGTTTATATGAGAGGGAATTGGTTCTTTGCAGATGAGTTCCCTTCAGTCTCTGGAGGTTGCTCTGAACTCTGTTAGCTCTTCTCTCACTATCTTTTTCCCAGGGTTTTTTTGGGAGATGGAAGTCTAGAATTTATAACCTGATTTTTGTGACTTTGTGGGCTCAAAAGAGAGAGGTCCAAATCCAAGATTTTTCTGTTATATTTTATTTATTTATTTATTTTATTTTATTTTTTTCGTTTTTTCATTTTTTTTTCAAAACGCGTGGGCTTCGCCTAGCGAAGGAATTGCTCGCCTAGCGAGCATGACAGTTCAGTTCGCCTAGCGAACCATGTTGCTCGCCTAGCGAGCATGACAGCTCAGGAACAGATTTTTGCTCCTTCAAGATTAGCGTTTTGAATGATGAATAGACCCCATTTGAACCTGTTGGAAGTAACTCAAGTCTTTCCCTTGTGTTGACTGATCACCTGGATAGGACCCACAAAGTGTCTCGGCTGATGTTCAAGCTTCTTGGATTTGATCCTGACTGACATGATGAAATGCAATATGAAATGCTAAATGACCTAAAAATAAATGCATGAATAAGGAGGGCAAATTTTGGGGTGTTACACTTATAGAATGCTTTATGCTCCTGTGGATCCTCAATCTCTCCGGATTCTTTTCCTTTGTGGCAACATTTCCCCATAGAGATTTATTTTAACATTCATATCATATGCATCATGAGGTCTCTTAGGGACCAAAATTTGTTTCTATATGTTGTTATTTAAGCCCATTCTACTGATTCGATGCGAAGATTTTAACCTTCATCTCCTCAGTTAGAATGTTCTTAAATAGGAGCATCTGGAAGACCCCAATTTTGACCCTAAGTTCCCTCATGCTCTCTCATCATATGCATTAGCATTGGGATCACACCCTGACATCCTCCTTACCCCTCATTCATTGGGTTTTCCTTGGGAGAGATCACCAAGCATCATGTAATTGTATCATACTTTGTATTTTTATCATTTCTTACTAACCAAAATACCAAAAATATGTCTTTGTATAAACTAACTCTTTTGTAGGTAGGGCATGTGCTCACCTTTGATATATCAAGCTCACATCTAGGGTTTAAGACCCTCAGTGCAAGGGGCTTAATCAATATTGGTTTACTATGGCTCTAAGCATCATATATGGATCCCCGTGATCTCCACATGCCATTTTTATCAAGAATTCATCAAGAGTTTGGAGTTGGTTTGCCTTGGAAACCCTAGTCCATCTGGGTATCTTGTGTAACTTCTTCAACAAGCTTTTTCAACATTTGATCAAATACTTTGATGGATATTTCAAATTTCATCATCTTATGCATATATGGTCCTCCATGAGTCCCAAAAGTCAATAGAATTTCAAGTTAGCAAGTTGGTTCATGGGGATTGACCAGAGGAATTCAACTCATCAAAACTGGGGTTCCCTAGACCGTATCTCCTACAATTTTTGTCATATGAAAATGATTCCAATATAAAATTTACTCTAAATGACATTACAAACAACTTTCATGTTTATGTATAGATCTAGTTTTGCTTGGAAAGGCATTTTATATGGTGAAAGATTATAGGTCATTTTGTCTAAACCCTAATTTGGAGGTCAACTTCCCAAGGACATAACTTGCTCTATTTTTATGAGATGAAATATTTCCAAGTTGCACAATCATATTCAATATGTCTACTTCAACTTTGATGTTTTGAGGAAGAGCTAATTCAACTTTTATGAGCATGTGATATGAGGATACATTATAGGTCATTTTGGACCAATGCCATTGAATAAATGATTTTCCTCAACTTCAAAAATGCATAGCGCCTTCATATTAAATCCAAATGAGGTCACATTTGTGACCATTTTGAAGTATTTTGAGATAGATACAACTTTTATGAAGGAACATTTCTCATTTCAAGCTCACATAAAAAGTTAGCCAAGGTGGAATAAGTGAACATATGGCTTGACACTTAGAATTTTTTTTAGTAGGTTTGCTTTTCCCAACTTCCGCCTCAAAATTCATCATGATCCAAGCTTCAAATTAAAAAGTGTCCAACATTAAAGTTGTTCCTCTTGATCCAACCTTTCCAAAAAGTCCAATTTCATCAATTTTGGACAAGATTTAAATGGGCTGTGCATGGCTTGAACATTGCATCATCATTTGGAAAGATTGAACTTCAAACTCCCCCACACCAATGCATGACATTCCAACATGATCTCAGACTTGTTTGTATTCAATTATGGACCAAATGACATGATTTTATGGGCCTGTACACGCCCATGCACCCATGCATCACTCATTGCTATTTTTGGATTCCATGTTCAAGTGTGCAAATATCAATTGAATTGGCTATAAATAGAGACCTTTAGGCTCAGAACAAAGGACCCTGCGTGCCAGCTTTGATTCCACACATTTAAACCCTTTCATTTCAGAGGACAACCTTGAGAATTTCTATTGGAAATTGAGTTTGAATCTCACTGTTTTGAGATTCAAAACTCCAAGGATCCAAAGCCTTTTGATCATTCTAATCTACTCCTTCAAGCATTCAGAGCAAGATCAAGCACAAGCAAGAGCAAGATCAATCAAATTCAGACTTACATTGAAGGTATTTTCCAGATATTTTCATCTCTTCGATTCATACTCAATTCTCCATAATTCTCTTGGATCTTTGGTTTTCTAAAGTCCTACCAATATAGGAAACAAGATTGAGTTGCTTTGAGGTCAAATCGAAGCAACTCAGATCGTACACCTCAAATTTCAACTCCTTGTATCTCTCAATATACTTGGAGTTAGGATGAACTGAGGTCAGATTTGAGCTCAGTGCCATTTTTACTTTAAAATCATGTCCTTCTTTTTAAATTTGGTGATGGTTGTGACTGAACCAGTCCAGTGAGGCTCACCGGAGAAGAAGACCGAAGCTTTGGCTCCGGTGGTGAGTTGGCAATCCTTAGAACCATATGATCCATTTAATTTAATCTAATCTCACGCGTTGGTTTGAATTACCATTGTTGTGGCGCGCTGACTCAGGTCCATGGTGGAAAGCGCGCTGAGAGCCACTTGATCTGCCACCTCAATTAATGAGGGAGATCAAGTGGTCAACGTTTTTTTTGATTATTTGATTTTCATTTTCTTTGTTCTATTTTCATTAATTCATATTAATTTTAATATTGATCCAAAAAATATGAGAGTTTCACCAAAAAAATTTAAATAAATTCCTCTTTCATTTTCTAAATTAAAAATATTTTTTGGATCATTATTAATATTTTTCATGATTTAATTGATTTTATGAATATTTTTAATTTTTTAAAAATAGTTTTAAGTTTCCAAAAATTATGAAAAAATTTCTCCAAGGTCCTTTGATCTTGTTTGACCTGTGATAAATCTCACGGTCATTTCTTTGGTGTTTTGGTGAGGTTTAAGGAATTTGACAAACCATAATTTAATTTAATGCATATTTTAGTTGATTTTAATTATTTAAATGCAAAATAAATTGTGTTGAGCTTCTAATTTTGACTTGGGTTGTTGGGCCTTGGTCAAGGTTGATTTGACTTTGTTGAGTTAAAATTATTGGATTTAGGGGATTAATGAAATGTACATTTCATCTCCCAAAATGAATGAATTATTTTAATTTGGTAAAAGTCCTCCTTTGACCTATTTGTGTTGATTCCATTTCCCCTCCCTCTTCATCTTAATCCCTTTCTCTATTCATTCATGTCATGGACCTATGATATCTCTATATCCTAAGGCTAGTTGATTGCAAAATCAACATGAGTATGGATGAGATTAGGTCCACCCTTTTGCATATTCTTTTTTAAGTGTGGTATGTTTTAGGAGCATGGTTCATAATAACATGTCTCTAACATGCATTAACACTAAAATTTCTATTGTCCGACCTCAAATAGTTGTGACTTCTACATAAGTCCAATTACGATTGCTTAACATAGCACTAAATTCTTGACACAAAAAGGCATATCATTCTAGTAAGTGAGATTGTAAGTCTCCCCTCTTTCATGATATTGTGTGGAAACTTGGACTTTTTTCCTTCCTTTAAAAGATGTCTTGGTTTAAGGATCCATGCTTGTGATCAGTGGGTTGAGTGTTCTCCAAAGAATGACTTAGACAAAACCAAAGCAGAAGCAATACTAACTTCTAATCAACTAACAACTAACATTTAATTTCAAGCCATTTACCTTTATGCACTTTAATTTTAAGTCTTTATTCATTTACCATTATTCATACCATTCAATTTGTTTACTTTAATGCCATTTTTACTTTGCTCATTTGAGCCATATCTTATGAATATATTGTGTTTGTACATACTTGTTTGTGTTTGTGGTCTTTTGACCTTAATGTACATAATAACAACAAAATCCCTAAAAGAAATTTTGTGTGGACTGTTGGATTTGATCTGAGACATTGGACTTAGAATTAGGCAACATTCCCTATGCAAAAGGACTTGGCCAATGCCAACCTTCATGGAACCAAATGCTTATGAAGTGAACATTCATCTAATACAATATTGAATATCAATTGGAGTTCATATGCAACATGATCATATTGAAGCTGTTATTTTGAACCTGTGTCTAATGCCTATCTTTGAAGTCATCTGATACATGGGGAATTATGAAGCAGATCATGGAGTTGCTAAGCTTGGATGTGGCTATCGTTATTTGATTCCTTGCTCTTCACCTTGCTATTTGTGTATTGATATTGCTTGATTCTAAAGTCCAAGGGAAAATTGGGTTTCTATATGACATTCTTGTCTATTGGATTGTATCACATTGGTCAGATCTTTTCAACTCTTAACTTTTAAATTTTTGCTTAGGATTAGTCTCTTCATCTCCTCCACATTTATTTAATTTCAAATCTCTCCCTCCTTTCAAAAATCTTCTTTTCTTGTGATTTCTAAACTTTGACCATATTGCAAATTAGAAACTTTGGCCTTATGCCATTGGATTTTCAAACTCACTTTCTTAATCAAACTTGTAAAATGAACTTAACTATACTTGACTGAAAATTTCAAAAGCCAAAAAGAACTAACACTCATTCAAACCTTTTTAGGCCTCTTGTGCCTTTGTCAAACTCAAAATTTTGTTAAAAGCAACTCATTCACTTTGAAATTTATACCACAAACTACGAGGTTTTGATCCCTCATTTTTATGTTGGAACATAGGCGCAAGTTCGAATGTCTTGTCAAACACAAAAAATATAATTAAGGAATTCTTTTCTCATCCCTCCACTCTATTTATTGCAAACATCATTTTATACCGAAATACATATGCACACAAGAAAGGGCTCCCTAGGAGTACTTAGGACACTTTGGGTGCTAACACCTTCCCTCTGTGTAACCAACCCCCTTACCTGTAATCTCTGGCATTTTATTAGTTTTGATTTAAAAACTTCTTATTTTTTGGTTTTGTTCATACTTTTCCGTTTTCCCTTGGAAACAATAAAAGTGTGGTGGCGACTCTGCTTTTATTGACGTCTAGCTTATCCATAGCTTGATAGTCATGAATTTACCGCTACACATAGATTTCCTGTCGAAACAGAAAATTTCATACATAGATTTTTCTCTGAAATGGGAAGTTTTCATCAAATCATATACCTCATTTCATACATAAAATTACTGATGAAATAAGAAGTTTCATAAAAAAATCTTTCTCGCCGAAATAAGAAGTTTTCATCAAAACATGCACCACTGCATGCGTAGATTTCCTGCCGAAATAAGAAGTTTAATAAAAAAACTTTCTCGTCAAAATGAGAAGTTTTCAACAAAACATGAACCATTGCATGCATAGATTTCCTGCCGAAACAAAAAATTTCATATATAGCTTTCCTACAGAGACATGAAATTTCATTAAAAAAAATTCACGCCGAAACGAGAAGTTTCCAAAAATCCAATTTTCCACATGCATGCAAAAGATATAGAAATTTCTTGGAAACAGGATATTTCATAAAGAAAACTACAATCCTATCAATCATCAGCATGTCCATATACATACACGCATAACACTCCCGCCGAAATGGGAAGTTTCATAAAAAAAATAAAGTTTAGTCAATCAGTTAAATCCCTGTATATATCACATGCATCATCCTATGCATGGTACTTCCATCCGAAGTAGAATATCGTACAAAACATATATACCATAAATCAGGATCCAAGCTCAATCATAAGTATCCAGGTTGATCCTCAATCAAGTCGATGATATTTCTCTAAATGATTTCCTACCTCGCATGTGCTTACTTCCACAACAAGACATTTTTAAACTTTGTGTTGATGATGATATTCCCCTAGCGTTTACACTATTTTTTCTCCACAAGCAGAGGTTGTAAGTGTAGAGTACACCTAAGAGGAGGGGGAGGGGATGAGTTAGGTATCTAAAAATTTATCTGGTTTTTAGAATGGTGTATCTTTCTTTTCTTGACAAGTTAAGTGATGAAAGCATTAAATGCGGAAAATAAAGAACACCGACGATGTATCCTAGTTCCCCTCATAATTCGAGAGTACTCCAACCCTCTTACGCAGTAAGAGATTTTAATATTGTTAGATCTTTATGGACACGACACTCCTAGTCTTCATATACAAGACTCTAACCAAGTCACCAAGAACAAACCTCTTATGACTAACAACACAAGAAAAGAAAATAACTCTTTGATTTTCTCACACCCTTGTTTCCAATAATCCTGGATAACAAGTACAAAACTCACACAATCTATTTCCAACAATCCTGGAAAAATAAGATGTTGATATAATACAAGTAATTTAAGTAGAGAGATTCAACACTTGAGTGCTAAAAAACTTTCTTTTATGAAGATATAAAAATTGATGTATGAAGTTCTTGAAATTTTATGACACATATATGCAGATAAATGATTGCTCAGGAAATTTTTTGAATTTGAAAGAGGTGAGATGTAACAGACAAAAAAGCGTGTTATTTATATGTAGCTAATACATCTTGATTCAAGATCCAACATTTGAAATAATTATGATATGGTATAAAATTTGAATGAAAAGATTTAAGAAAGAGGTGTCATGTAAAGCTATGTACGTAACATGATTTATATATTGCATGATAGACCATATTTTACCATCTTGTTGATCATCCATAACATGATTAATTTGATAAGATTCTTTTATGCACTTGATCATGTCTTCATCATCTAGTTGTCTTTATCAAAACATCTTTATGAAAGCTTGAGTTTAATTCTCCCCCTTTTTGATGATGACAAACTAATGTGTGATTTCTTATTACAATAATTATGAAAATTCCTCCTATGATGATTAATTCCCCCTTAATGAGTACATCTTGCAAAAGGATGTCGTTTTTAGGAGTTATGATGTATGTACCTAGAGAGATTCAAACAAACCATACAAGCAAGAATACACCTTTCTCCCCCTTTTGACATGATAAGAAAGAAGAGAGATATGGATAAAATAACATATTTTTGAATTTTATAATAGTATGAGACATGCATAGATTTTAAAGATATAAACACAAATATACGATAGAAATTTAATAAAAGTCAAACAAAATAGTACTTAAAAGTACAAACATAGTACATAAGTAAGACAAGACATAAACAAAAACATAGAACATAAACTTTAAGTCTTAAAAGACATAAACAAAAGGAAATATAATATATAATAAGACAAGGTACTATAAATAAAAGACAACATAAACTTAATATTTATCATGGTTCATAAAGTCTTGTTAAAAGTCATATAGGTTGGCTTGGTTTTGAAAGATGGCTTGATCTTAAAAGGTGGCTTGATTTCCTCGATTGTTGTTTGGTTGATCATCTTAAGGTTGAAGATATGGATACTGATAAGGTGGGACATAGCATGAAGGAACTTTCATATGAATGTAGAGATGAGAGATTTAGGTATTCAATGAGTTAGTCATGTGTGCCATGTAGTCAAAAACATGATCTATAGTTCAAGTATCTTGTTGAGGAGGTTGTTGAACTGGAGTAGGAGGAGGATTCTCAATCTCATCATTAATGTATCTGATAGTCTTTGTTCTGAAATTTTATTCTACACCAATCTTGTTGTTGCAAATTTTCACAGTGAGTTCCCAATCAGTCATAGGCACAGGAGTTTCCTTAGCAAGGTTTAAACCAAAGTGTGTAAGAACCTTAGTAATGAAAAATCTATAGGGAAGTTCCTGAGGAAAATCATCATGAGAAGCCATATGTTCCAAAATCATGAAATCCCAGTTAATCGGAAGACCATTCTTGATTTCAAATAAAATTTGCATTTCAGTATCAGTGAGTGTGGAATGGTTAGTGAATCTTGACATAATGATGTAAGTCAAGAAATAATGCAATATCCTATCATTAATATAGAGTTTTCCAATAGACCAAGAGGACCTATCAAGAACCTTACCACCAAGTTTCTTTTTACGTTTTTGAAACACTTTATTTTAGTTTTCCTACCAATTCCATAGTAAAAATCCATCTTCACATGATCTTTCAAAGCAATAGTCTTGCTCATTATAAATTCTAAGCCCTTAGAAGGTATACCCAAAATTTTGCCCAAATCTTCAGCATCAACCAAAAAAGATTTTCCTCTTACAAATGAACTTATAACACCATTGTTATAAGACAAGTTTGTGTAGAATGCCTTCATAAGATCAGGAAAAATATGTCCATTCATACTTACTAAGCCATCAATTTTCTTCCTTCTTAAATCTTCCATAAACGTAAATCAAGTATATGCAAAAGTACTCAAATTGACATACCTTGGTCCAAACACGGGTTTAGTAAGGAAGTAGTCAAGATATTTCTTATGCTGCTCTTGGGAGGGAAACAATTTCTTTAGCCTTGACTCAAAAGCTGAAGATTTTTGAGGATTTGATGAAGTAGCCTTTTCTTTTCCCTTTGTAAACTTACCTATCTTAGTTCTTGGAGGAGCCATTGATGAAAGTTGAAGCTTTTGAAGAGGAAGGTTGGTTTTTTAGATATTTTTAGGGAAATGTTAGGTTTTTAGACAGTTTTAGGGAAATGTTGGATTATTGGTAAGAGTTAATAGGGTTTTGTAAGAATCTCAGAGAAGATGAAAAATAGGGCATAATGAAAGAGAAAAAGAGGGTTGGGTGAAGGTTTTGTGAGAGGAAGGAGGGACGAAATCTGATTTTAATATATTAGGGAGGCTAGGTTGAATGGAAAGGGAAGGGATCACGTGACCAACAATAAAATAAAAAAGTTGGAAAATGTAACAAGTGCAATCGATTGTAATGCAATTTTTTTATAAAAAAATAGATGCAATCAATTGAAAGGACCATGCAATCGATTGCAAAAAGATGTTTTGCTCATTGCCAAACGAAAAATGAATTTTCTATGCAATACAATTGATTAAAAAATGAAGTCAATCAATTGCACTCTAAATTTCAAAGGCAACAATCGATTGTAATCCTAGTGCAATCAATTGCAAGAAGAGAATTTTTGAAAAAATCAAATGCAATATTTTTTTTGAAAGAGAATAATTCAATTTGGAACAATTTTTAATGCACATAATAAATCCAAACAAATCATATAAAACACACAAATAAATAAATATAATTGAGTTAAAATTTGTTGGAACAAGATTTGTTCATGCCCTTAAGAGGTTTTGATGATAACAAAGTATTTAAAGAATAATAAGATTTACTAATGATTATTCTAGTGTGCAGGATCAAAAGACATTAGCCTTGATATAAATAAAGTTAATCACTAAGAAGAATTATTAACGAGAAGCAAGGTTGTTCTAAATCTAACTTATTAAAATATCAACAAGATTCTAAAGACTGGAGAAATTTGAAGCAAGCAGACTCTATCATAAGAAATGACTCTGCAACTTCTGAACAAGCGTCATCAGTAGTTATGAAGATCCCGCTTCAAAGGATTATTGTCTATATCAAGTCAACAACTCTGAAAGTGTTCATCCAGATTAGTTATGATCAAGACTTTAATAAGGCAAGTTCAGAACCTGGACCTAAGACTCTAAAGTCTCATTTCAACCAGGTTCTGAAGACATACTTTAACTTCTGATCACGTTTTATCTAATTCTATAATAAAGCCCTCTGATTCAGGAAGTTAAGTATAAAGATAACAATGACTCAGATCTAGCTTCAACAAACGTCTAGAAGAAGTCTCTGGTCAGAAGTTATCTAAAGAAGATCACATGACAATGGTACACTACTTTATGTCAAATCAAGATAAAGCAACATTGATAGGATCTGATCTCTTCAACTGCTCTGAACTCTACTATGTTCCTCTCAATGTCTTTAGGCTATATGAGTTTAAATTAAACTTCATGTGCTCTAGCTAAAGACCTTCAACGACTACTTGTACCATTGGTAGTTTAAATATTCAACGAATCTATTCTCAACATTTATTTAAGAAGAATATTGAAAATATTCAACATGTCTGTTATGACCAAGAATGTATGAGTTGAAGTATACGTGACCGTGTTCACAAAGATATGATACCAATTCACTATATGGGTTAAGAGAGAGAGATCGTGTTTATACAAAATATATAGATAAAAGAAACACACACTAAATGGAAAATAAGACCACAAGGGTTAAGTGTGTGAGAGTAGAGTGAAAATGATTAAGAAGATCATTAGAACATAAAGGCACAACAAAGAAGAAAATATATGCTTGAAGAGAAGAAGATTGAAAACTTAAATCTTCCACACTTAGGATAAATCAACTTATATTATTCTCAAAAGTGTATAACCTCTGTGTATCTGCTCAACCAAGAAGCACACACATAAACACAAGGTTAATACCAAACTCTTTTGTGAAGAGAATCTAAAGACTCTAGCCACTGTGCTCAGAGTAAGTCTCTTTTTGTTATATTGAGAAAAGAAGTCTATTGTTGGATTCTTGAGCAAATAACTCTCTTTTTGGATAGACTGAGCATTGAAGTCTCATGCTTGCAGGCAGAGCAGAAATTCCTAAATAGGTTGTTCAGGCATTGAAGTTGCATGCTTGCGGGTAGAATATAAGTATCTTTCAAGGATTGTTTGAGCATTAAAGTCTCATGCTTGAGGGTATATCAGAAGTCTATTTATGTGGGATTTAGCAGGAAGTCCTGAATGGGTAGTTCAGGCAAGAAAGTCTCTTGCTTGAGGGCTTGAGCGGAAGTCTCTTTCTAGGTTGATTGAGAAAATTGTAATCTGAGTGATTATAGTGAAAATATATTGTGCTGCAAGGGACTGGACAACTCTCGGTTTGATAGGAACCATGATATATTGTGTATCTCTTTATTTACTTATGCATTTATATTTCGATGTGTAACAAACTCTGAAGTCAGATTTTGGTCTGATTCAGAATCTTAGCTTGACTTCTCAGGTTCTGAACAAGTTTAAGAAAAAGAAGTAAATTTCCATATACATAATTCAACCCCTCTTCTTGTGTATAATTTTCTCACCTTAAAAAAATACATGTACCTTGATGATGACTTAGTAAATTCTATGAATGAATTTAAATGTCTCTATCACGAGGTCTTGACTTGATTAAATGTCATTTTCTCTTAGAATACCAAGATCTCTTCTGATTTTATACAAAAGTCTCTTGGAAGCAGATTTGTTAAGATATATGCCAGTTGATTTTAGGTGTCAATGAAGGAAATTTCAATATCTCCTATTACAGCATGATCCCGTAAGAAGTGATGACGAATATCAATATGCTTGGTTCTCTAATGCATGGCCAGATTATTTGAAATGTTGATTGTACTGGTGTTGTCGCACTTAAGAGATATGCTTCTTAGGATTGCACCATAGTCACATAATTGTTTTTCTAACAAAAGTATATGAGCATAACAACTACAGCGACAATATATTCTGCTTTTGCAGTACTAAGAGCCACACTTACTTTCTTTTTGCATGACTAAGAAACTAGGGCATTTCCAAGTGACAAGTTCCACTTGTGCTTTTTCTATCCGTCTTACATCCTGCACAATTTGCATAAGAGAAACCAACAAGACTACATACACTACCTTTGGGGTACCATAATACGACATTGATTTTCCCTTTAAGATACTTCATTATTCTTTTTATAGCGGTGAGATGAGATTCCTTTGGATTGGCATGACACCATGCACACAGAAACACACTAAACATAATTTTAGGACGACTTGCCGTCAAATATAATAATGAATCAATCATACCTTGATATTTGGTGATATCAATTGAAACATCATATTCATCTTGATCTACATACATTCCAAAACCCATTGGAGTATCTATTTCTTTGTAATTTTCCATATCAAATATTTTTAGCAACTCTTTGAAATACTTGGATTGGTTGATAAAGATGTCATTCTTTAGTTTCTTAATCTATAGTCCAAGAAAATAGTTTATCTTACCCATTATAGACATCTCGAACTCTCCTTGCATCATTAATGAAAATTCTTTACATAGTTCTTTGTTTGTTGAACCGAATATGATGTCGTCAACATAGACTTGAACCTAAAAAATATGAATTTTAATTTTCTTAATGAACAAAGTATTATCAACTTTACCTTTTCCAAATCCTTTTTCATATAGAAAGCTGCTAAGTCATTCATACCATGCTCTTGGTGCTTGCTTTAAGCTATAAAGAGCCTTTTTCAGCTTGAAGACATGTGAAGGATTCTTGAAGTCTTCAAAATCGGGAGGTTGTTTGACATATACTTCCTCATTGATGTATCCATTTAACAAGGCGCTTTTTTGACGTCCATTTGGAATAACTAAAAAATTTAATGAACAAGAATAAGTAACTAATAAAATGAATAAATTCTAACCTTGTAACAGAAGCAAATGTTTCTTCAAAGTCGATTCCTTCTTATTGATTATAACCTTGAGACACCAATCTTGATTTGTTTCAAACAATTATACCATTCTCATCAAGTTTGTCCTTAAACACACATTTAGTACCTATGATATGTTTACCACTTGGCCTAGGAACAAATTTCCAAACTTGATTCCTTCCGAATTGATTTAATTCTTCTTGCATGGCAAGTATCGATTGGTCATCTTCTAAGGCTTCATCAATTTTGGAAGGTTCTATTTGAGAAAAAAATGTCATATTCAAGCAAGCATCCTTGAGATTTAGTCTTGTTGTAACTCCTTGACTTATATCTCCAATAACATTGTAAATTGTGTAAGACCCCGATTTTGACCCTAAAATCCCTCATGTTATTATTATCATATGCATTAGCATTGGGATCGCATCTTAACGTCCTCATCACCCTTCATTCATTGGGTTTGCATTGGGAGAGATCATCAAGCACCATGTGATTGTATCATATTTTTTTTTCTTATCATTTGCTAACCAAAATACCAAAAATATGTCATTGTATAATTTAACTCTTTTGTAGGTAGTGCACATGCTCACCTTTGATCTATCAAGCTCACATCTAGGGTTTAAGACCCTCAATGCAAGGAGTTCAATCAAGAATTGGTTTATTATGGCCCTAAGTATCATATATGAGTCCCCATGATCTTCACATGTTTGTTTTGATCAAGAAATCATCAAGAGTTTGGAGTTTGTTTGCCTTGGAAACCCCTAATTCATCTGGGTATCTTGTGTAACTTCTTCAACAAGCTTCTTCAACCATTGATCAAATATTTCAAAGGATACTTCACATTTCATCATCTTTTGCATATATTACCCTCCATGAGTCCCAAAAGTCAAGATAATAGCAAGCTAGCAAGTTGGTTCATGATGGTTGACCAGAGGAATTCAACTAACCAAAATTGGGGTTCCCTAGACCCTATCTCCTAAAATTTTTATCATATGAAAATAATTCCAAGATACAAGTTACTTTAAATTACATTACAAACAACTTTCATGTTGAGGTATAGAGCTAGTTTTGCTTGTAAAGTCATTTGTTGTGGTAAAAGATTATAGGTCATTTTGTCTAAACCCTAATTTGGAGGTCAACTTCCCAGGACCATAACTTGCTCAATTTTTATGAGATGAAAGCCATTCAAGTTTCCCAATCAAATTCAAGATGTCTAATTCAACTTTTATGTTTGGAGGAAGATAAAATTTAACGTTTAAATGCATGTGATATGTGGAGACATTATAGGTCATTTTGGACCCATGCCATTGAACAAGTGATTTTCCTCAACTTCTAAAATTCATAACTCCTTCATGCTAAATCCAAATGAGGTCAAATTTGTGACCAATTTGAAGGAATTTGAGAGGTCTACAACTTTGATGAAGGAACGTTTCTCATTTGAATCCCATAGATAAAGTTAGCCAAGGTGGAAGAAGTGAACATATGGCTTGACACTTAGATTTTTTTTTGATATGTTTGATTTTCCAAACTTCCACCTCAAAATTCATCATGATCCAAGCTTCAGATGAAAAGGTATTCAATATGAAAGTTGTTCCTCTTGATCTAACCTTTCCAAAAAGTTCAATTTCATTCCATTTGGACAAAGTATGAGTGGCTTGCGCATGGCTTAAAGTTGGATGACCATTTGGCATGATTGAACTTGCATCTTCCATACACAAATGCATGGCTTGCTAACATGACTTCAACAATGTTTGTACACAATTTTGGACCTGATTGAATGATTACATGGGCCTATCATACGCCCATTCACCCATGCAAAGTGAAGTTGCTATTTTTGAAAATTTGAAACAAGTGTGCAAATAACAATGCCTTGGCTATAAATAGAGACCCTTTAACTCAGAATTAAGGACACTTGCGCGCCAGCTTTGAATCCCCAACCCTAAACCCTATCATTCAAAGGATAACCTTGAGGATTTCCATTGGAAATCAAGTTTGAATCTCCACTGTTTTGAGATTCAAATCTCCAAGAGTCCTGCTTCCTTGTTTATTCAATTCTACTCTATCAAACATCTAGAGCAAGGCTAAGTGAAGTTGGAAGCAAGATTGTGGCCATCTGAACCTGTAGTGGAGGTGATTTTCTCATTTTTCTTTTCTTCGATTCTCACTCAATTCTCCATAATTCTTCTTGATTTTTGGTTGTCTGAAGTCCTACCAATGTAGGCAACAAGATTGAGTTGCTTTAAGGTCAAATCGAAGCAACTCAAATCATGAACCTCAAAATTCAACTCCCTGTATCTTTCAATATACTCGGGGTTAGATGAAATTGAGGCCAAATTCGAGATCTTGAGCATTTTTACTTTAAATTCATGTCCTCCTTTTTTATTTTGGTGATGGTTGAAGGTGGACCAATCCGGTGAGGTCCATCGGGGAAAAAGACCGGAGTTGCAGCTCCGGCGATGCGTTGACATGTCTCAGACCATAAGATTCTCTTATTTTGTTTTAATCTCACGCGTTGGTTTTGATTACCACTTGTATAGTGCTTTGACTAGAGTCAATCCTGGAACGCGCGCTGAGATCCACTTGATCTGCCACCTCAATTAATGAGGGAAATCAAGTTGTCCACGTTTTTTAGCATTTTCTGATTTTTATATTATTTGACTTATTTTCATTAATTCATAATAATTTTAATATTGATCCAAAAAATATGAGACTTTCACCAAAAAAATTTAAATAAATTCCTCTTTCATTTTCTGAATTAAAACTATTTTTTGGATCATTATTAATATTTTTCATGATTTAATTGTTTTTCTGCATATTTTTAATTGTTTAAAAATACTTTTAAGTTTCCAAAATTAATAAAAAAAAAATCTCCAAGGTCCTTTGACCTTGTTTGACCTATGATAAATCTTATGGCCATTTATTTGGTGTTTTGATGAGGTTTTAGGATTTTGACCAACCATAATTTAGTTTAATGCATTTTTTACTTGATTTTAATTGTTTAATTACAAAATAAATTGTGTTGAGCTTTTGGTATTGACTTGTTGAGTTTGACTTGTGTTGTTGGGCCTTAGTCAAGGTTGATTTGACTTTGTTAAGTTAAAATAATTGGATTTAGGGGATTGATGAAATGTACATTTCATCTCCCAAAATGAATGAATGATTTTATTTTTGATAAAAGTCCTTCTTTGACCAATTTGTGTTGATTCCATTTCCCCTCCCCCTTCATCTCAATCCCATTCTCTTCTCATTCATTTCATGAACCTATGATATCTCTATATCCTAAGGCTAGTTGATTGTAAAATCAACATAAGTATGGATGAGATTAGGTTCACCCCTTTTGCATTTTCTTTTAAGTGTGGTATATTTTAGGAGTATGGTTCATAATACCATATCTCTAACATGCATTAATACTAAAATTTCTATTGCCCGACCTTAAATAGTTGTGACTTCTATATAAGTCCAATTATGATTGCTTAACATAGCGCTAAATTTTGACACAAAAAGGCATAGCATTCTAGTAAGCGAGATTGTAAGTCTCCCCTCTTTCATTGTATTGTGTGGAAACTTGGCCTTTTTCTCTTACTTTGGAAGATGTCTTGGTTCAAAGATCCATGCTTGTGAATAGTGGGCTGAGTGTTCTCCAAAGAATGGATTAAATAATTGAAAAGCAAAAGCAATACTAACTTCTAATCAACTAACATTTAATTTCAAACCATTTACTTTTATGCACTTTAAATTCAAGTCTTTATTCATTTTCCATTATTCAAACCATTAGACTTGTTTATTTTAATGTCATTTTCACTTTGCTCACTTGAGTCATACCTTGTGATTATATTGTGATTGTGTGTACTTGTTTGTGTTTATGGTCCTTTGACCTTAATGTACATAATAACAACAAAAACTCTAAAAAAACATTTATGTGGAATGTTGGTTTTGATCTGAGGCATTGGAGTTAGAATTAGGCAACACTCCCTATGCAAAAGGACTTCGCCAATGCCAACGTTCATGAAACCAAGTGCTTGTGAAGTGAACTTTCATCTGAAGCAAGTATTGGAATCCCATTTGAGTTCATCTGCAACATGATTCTAGTGAAGCTATTACTTTGAACATGTGTTTAATGCCTTCTTCTGAGCCATTCAAGGAGTATGTCATCTGATACATGGGAGATTATGAAGAAGATCATGGAGTTGCTAAGCTTGGATGTGGCAATCTTTATTTGATGTCTTGCTCTTCATCTTGCTATTTGTGTATTGGTATTGCTTGACTCTAAAGTCCAAGGGAAAATTGGGTTCCTATATGACATTCTTGTCTATTGGATTGCATCCCATTGGTCAGATCTTTTCAACTCTTAACTTTTAATTTTTGCTTAGGATTAGTCTCTTCATCTCCTCCCACTTCTTTAATTTCAAATCTCTCCCTCCTTTTCAAAAATCTTCCTTGCTTGTGATTTCTAAACTTAGACTTTATTGCAAATTAGAAACTTTGGCCTTATGCCATTGCATTTTAAAACTCTTTTCTTAATCAAACTTGTAAATGAACTTAGTTATACTTGACTTAAAATTTCAAAAGACAAAAAAAGGAACAAACACTCATTCAAACTCTTTTAGGCCTTTTGTGCCTCTTTCAAACTTAAATTTTTATTAAAAGCAATTCACTCACTTTGAAATTAATACCACGAACTAAGATGTTTTGATCCCGCATTTTTATGTTGGTACATAGGCACAAGTCTGAAGGTCTTGTCAAACACAAAATATAATTAATGAATTATTTTCTCATCCCCTACTCTATTTATTACAAACATTATTTTTTTCAAAAACACATATGCACACAAAAAAAGGCTCCCTAGGAGTAGTCTCCAGTGGGTTTAGCCTACTTTTTTGTGTGTATATATTTGTATATTTGATCTTTGTATATTTGCTTGTATGATATAATCTGCTTGTTGTGCTTGGTGATCTCTGAGTGGTGAGATAAGTTCTAACCCTAACTTGAGTGCAATTAAGATAAGAGGATGGTATAGTCATGTTCGAATTATGTGGAGTAGTCCTTAACAAGTTGGCTTGAGATCCATCCACTCAGTGAAGACCCTTTTGGAGCTATTGATGTCACATAAGTTATTTGTGGTTAGGCATTACTTTCTCTGATTTGGGGTCCGAGAAGTTGAGGACCGTAGAACATTTAACCCCTCTTGGCCTATTTAGGACGTAGTGTGGAGACTGTTCAGGTGTAAACTTGATAACAATTGTTACGCGATACTACACTCAGACGAGTTTCTCTTGAGAATATTATGGGTTGATGAGTCAGTCATCCTAACCTGTAATATCCAATAGATGGAATTAAGACTCTGTGAACTTTTTAGAACATGATTTACACGTTTTATCCTTAGTACACTCCTTTGGGATGGTTCTTAACCTAACTCCATGCTCGTGATCCACAATAAACCCTTGATTCTTGGTTTATCCAATCAAGTCTTGTCAATATCAATGGAACTTGGGTGTTGATAAGGTGAAAACCATAATCCACCAAAATGGATGATTGATCTTGACAATGACTTGATTCATTCCTTGACCTTTGTTTGTTTTCCTTGTGTGTGATCCCTTATTTGTGATTGTTCCATTCATGCATTCATGCGTATCATAACATTCATCACACGAAAAATAACTTCAAGGAACTGAGGTTTTATTTGAAAATATTTTCAGACCATGGATTATGGACGAAGGAACACTAAGAAGTACAGTTTCAGATGTCCGGATTTGAAAGAGTTAAGGAAGTTATCATCTTTTGTATTAGATCCCTTGGACTTCAAACAACATCATGGGAAACTTCTATCTGTGTTATCTGCTGATGTGGTTGAAGGACTCTTGAGTGTATTGGTTCAATTTTATGATCCTCTCTATCGTTGCTTCACTTTTCCCGATTATCATCTCGTGCCTACGTTAGAGGAGTGTGCCTATCTCTTGGGAATACCTGTTTCTAACAAAGTTCCCTTTAGTGGATTGGAGAAGATTCCAATATCTCATATTATAGCTGAAGCTCTTAATTTGAAGAAGTTTGAGATTGAGGCTCATTGGGTGAAGAAAAGAGGGTTGTTTGGGTTGACTTCTGAGTTTCTCATCAAGGAAGCTACTACCTTTACTCAAGCCGTTAGTGTGGATGCTTTTAAAGCTATCTTTGTGTTGCTCATCTATGGTTTAGCTTTATTCCCTAACATTGACGGTTTTGTTGATGTTAACGTCATTAGGATCTTCTTGATTGGGAATCTTGTGCCTACTCTGTTAGGAGATATGTACTTCTCTTTGCATTTGAGGAATTATAAAGGTGGTGGAACTATTGTGTGTTGTGTTCCTCTTCTGTACAAGTGGTTTATTTCGCACTTGCCTCGGACGCCTACTTTTATGGAGAACTAGCAATGTCTATGGTGGTCTCAGAGACTTATGTCCCTCACTAATGATGATATAGTTTGGTATGACTCCGTATTGAGTAGTTTGGATATTATTGACTGTTGTGGTGAATTCTCTAATGTGCCTCTCATTGGTACACAAGGAGGAATCAACTACAACCCTGCTTTGGCTCGTCGTCAAATTGGGTTCCCCTTGAGAGACAAACCTAATAACACTTTGTTAGAAGGTATTTTCTATCAATAAGGTAATGATCCCCAACATTTGAAGCAGAAGATTGTGCATGCTTGGCATAATGTGCATAGGAAAGAAAGACCCGAGCTTGGTTTGCGCAATTGTGTAGCTTTGGAAGCTTACACTCTTTGGGTGAAGAAGAAAGCTTTGGAATTTAATATGCCTTATGCTTGTGAGAGACCTATGTATATGGTTGTGGCTAAGTCATTAACTCTCCCGAACCAAGATGTAGAGGAGTTGGAAGATGCACTTGCCAAGATGAAATAAGAGAAGGATATGTGGGAAGAGTGATTCCATGCTTTGAGCAGAAGGAATGAGGAGTTGCAGCTTGAGTCTAAAGATAAAGATGCACTTATTGAGCTTCTTGAAGACCGAGTAGTGAAGAGACAGAGAGAGCTAGAGGTTCCATCTTCCTCTAGTATACCTCAGTCTTCCGTTGCTTGGAAGAAGATTGTTGATTAGCTTGTCCTCGAAAAGACTCAGATGAAGACTTCTTTTGAGTCCGAGATTCGACGCATCCGAAGGAAGACGCGCCTACGGCCCGATCATATGACACCATTGTTAGGGGATCTTTAGGATGATTAGTCTCCTTTTCTCTTGTATTTGTATTTTGGTTTATGAAATTCTACTAAGTGTAATCCTTCCAAAATTATATAAATAAAAGAGATTTTTATGGTCAATCAAATTGTTACAATTATTATTATACATTTGAAAATAAAATAGCATGTTCCTTAAAAATAAAAAAAATCAAAGCATTGCATTTCATGCATCATTTGCATAGCAAGTTTCTCTTTCTCCAGATGTCTTATTGGTTATTCTTCTGTGCTTCAGCCAAGCTGACTCATCGATACAATACCCGCGCCAATCATCCGCGAATTATGGAACACTTAGAGCAAGAGACTGCCATGATTGGAGTTTGTGTCATGATTAGAGTTTGTGTTAGCTGCTCAGAGTCAATCTTCTCCAACGCCTGCAACTCCTCCTCCTTAGAGGACTGTCATTTCCGAGTTTATCTCTTCAACCGTGCCTGCTGCTCAGTTTGCTCCTACCATGCCTACCGGATTCCCGTGGGAAGTGCCGCCGAACTTTGTGCCTGAGGTTTTTGCGCCTACTTTTTCTTCCACGCCGGCATCTAGCCCAGTCATGTCCGTGCACCACTGGTTGTTCATACTCTGCCTCGTGGTGAGGACACCATCTATTATTCCGAGGCGTCTGAGGGTCTGGATATTTATGAGAAGATGGGTGAAATGAAAGACCAATTCCTTGAGCTGCAAAAGGAGTTGAAGACCTTGAGGGGAAAAGATTTGTTTGGTAAGAGTGTTGCGGAACTTTGCTTGGTTCCCAATGTTAAGATCCCGATGAAGTTCAAAGTCCCTGACTTTGAAAAGTATAAAGGGATGACTTGTCCACTCAGTCATCTCGTCATGTATGCTAGAAAGATGTCAACATAAACTGATAATGATCAGTTATTGATTCATTATTTCCAAGATAGTCTGACTGGTGCTGCTCTGAGGTGGTACATGGGCTTGGATAGCGCGAGTGTCCGCACGTTCAATGATTTGGGTGAAGCATTTGTGAAGCAATATAAATACAATGTGGATATGGCACCAGATAGGGACCAGTTGAGGTCATTGTCTCAGAAGGATAAGGAGACGTTCAAAGAGTACGCCCATCGGTGGAGAGAGCTTGCCGCTCAGATCAATCCTCCTTTGGAAGAAAAGGAGATGACCAAGATTTTTCTCAAGACCCTGAGCTTGTTTTACTATGAACGGATGATTGCCAGTGCCCCCAGTGATTTTACCGAAATGGTAAACATGGGGATGAGATTAGAAGAAGACGTCCGAGAGGGACGGTTGTCTAAAGAAGAGGTTTCGTCTAGCAAGAAGTACGGCATTGGGTTTGCCAGAAAGAAAGAAGGCGAGACTAATGCAGTATCCGTTGGGAGGCAGAGGAGGCCTCGTGTCAGACAAAGTCCACAACCCCGTTAACATCATCATCAAGTATCATATGTTATTCCAGTCTTTTCAAATAATCAATCAACACCAGTTCAACAACAACATCAACAACAACCACAACAAAGAACAAACAACTACAACAACAATAACACCAACAATAATCAACAACAACAGAATTTTGAGAAGAAGAAGGTCTTTTTTGACCCGATTCCTATGACTTATGCCGAATTGTATCCATCATTGGTTCTCAAGAACCTTCTGCAACCAAGAAATCCTCCACAGATTCCTGAACCACTTCCATGGTGGTACAAGCCATAGCTTCATTGTGCCTTTCACCAAGGGGCTCCTGACCATGACATTGAGAACTGTTACCCTCTGAAGTACGAAGTCCAGAAGTTGGTCAAGAGTGGGATGGTGTCCTTTGAGGACCGTGCACCGAATGTCAAAGAAAACCCACTACCTGCTCATGGTAATCCTTCTGTCAACGGGGAGTTCAAAGTATATGATGTCGGATTCATTAGTAGGTCTTTGGTGACAATGCACAAGGATATATGTATGGTGAGTGGTTGTGAGCATGACCATGATGGTTGTGCAATTTGTAGTGTTAACCCCCGAGGTTGTGTGGTTGTGAAGAGAGACATCCAGAGGTTGATGGATGAAGGTATGATCCAAATTTTGCAATCCCGTCACTTAGGTGACGATGTGAATGTCATAGTTCCTATATTCAAGACTTCAGAGTGAGTGGTAATCTAGTTCGTGCAGTAACAGTAATAGTATCAACAACAGTTCGGTAACGCCGTTAGTAATATGGTTAGCGGGTCCCGTCCCGTATGCATCCGATAAAGTTATCCCGTACTAGTATAATGCGACTATGTTAGAGAATGGTCAAAAGGTTCCTTTGCCAACAACCAGTTCTATTGTGAGCATTACTGATGTTACAAAGGTGACCCGTAGTGGTCAAGTTTTTGGGCCTGTGTTCCCGAGAAATGTAGAAGATGTATCTGTCAGTAAGAAGGTTGAAGTGCATGCAGTTGATCCAGTTAGTGCTCCAAGATGTCAGTCTGGTGAATCCAGCAGTTTGAAGCCTAGTGATGATGATGAGGTACTCTGTTTAATCAATAAGAGCGAGTTTAATATGGTGGAGCAGCTGCTCCAAACTTCCTCCAAGATTTCAGTTTTGTCTCTGCTTATGAACTCTTAAGCACACAGAGAAGCATTGCAAAAGGTATTGGAGAAAGCTTATGTGGAACATGATGTAACGGTTGATCAGTTTGACCATATTATGGCTAACATCACTTCCTACAATAATCTGAGCTTCTGTGATGAAGAACTTCCCGAGGAAGGCAAAAATCACAACTTAGCATTGCACATATCAATGAATTGCAAGGATGATGATCTGTCAAATGTATTGGTTGACACCGGCTCTTCATAAAACGTACTTCCCAAATCAACTCTTTCCAGATTATCGTATCAAGGAGCTCCGATAAGGTATTGTGGTGTGATCGTCAAGGCATTTGATGGTTCTCGCAAGACTGTGATTGGTGAGGTGGACCTTCCTGCGAAGATAGGTCCGAGTGACTTCCAAATTACTTTCCAAGTAATGGATATCCACCCGGCCTATAGCTGCTTGCTGGGAAGGCCATGGATACATGAGGTGGGAGCTGTTACGTCAACTCTGCATCAGAAGTTGGAATTTGTGAGGAATGGTAAGCTTGTTATCATCGGTGGAGAGAAAGCTCTATTGGTGAGCCACCTGTCGTCTTTCTCTTATGTAGAAATTGAGGACGAAGTTGGAACTCCGTTCCAAGCTCTATCTATTTCAGAAGAAAAGAGAATTGGGGCACCTATGTCCTCTTTTAAAGACACGCATAAGATTGTTGAAGACGGTAATTCTGATCAGTGGGGCCATATGGTAGAGGTCACCAAGAACAAGAGCAGAGCCGGTTTGGGTTTCCAACGAGGATCGTCTGTGATTAAAGCCGAAGATGTGCAACCCAGTTTCCGTAGCAGAGGGTTCATTCATGGTAATGAACAACACTTAGCTGTTGTGATCGAGGGGGATGAAGATGAAGACTACATCAATTTTGTGACGCATGGAAAGGCTTGCAACAATTGGATTGATGTCGATGTTCCTGTTATTATGCATCGTTCTAAGTAATTGCTTTTATTATTTTTGAAAATCATTCTCGTATGCCTAAGGGAGAAGTGAGCATTGTTTGACATTTTCAAATTTGATCATCAATAAAATTCAATTCTATTCATCCACATCTATGATGTTTTATTTTTACTTTTTGCTTTTTCTGAAAATGATAATCACAAAAAAACATAAATAAATAATACAACTGTCCATCTGCATAATATTTGGTCACAATTCACTTCTCTAAAATCAAAATATCAAATCATTATGCAGGTTGGTTTCTAAACCCACTGAATATAATGATCCTACTCCTTCTCCAGACTTTGAATTCCCTATGTTTGAGGTCGAGGAAGGAAGTGATGAAGAAATATTTGATGAATTGTCTCGTTTACTTGAGCACGAGGAAAAAGCCATTCAGCCATTCGAAGAGCAGATTGAGCTAGTCAACTTGGGTTCCGAGGATATTGTGAAGATAGTCAAGATTGGGTCTCAATTGTGTCCAGAGGTTAAGAAGGGGTTGATTAATCTTCTTCGAGAGTATTCAGATGTGTTTGCTTGGTCCTATCAAGACATGTCTGGTTTGGATTCTGAGATTGTGGAGCATAGATTGTCGTTGAAGCCAGAATGCCCGCCAGGCAAGCAGAAATTGAGAAGGACTTATCCTGATATGGCAGTGAAGATCAAATAAGAAGTGCAGAAGCAGATTGATGATAGTTTCCTTGTTACTGCTGAATATCCGTAGTGGGTGGCCAATATTGTGCTTGTTCCTAAGAAGGATGGAAAAGTATGTATGTGTGTTGATTATAGAGATTTGAATAAAGCTAGTCTGAAAGATGATTTTCCTTTGCCACACATTGATATGTTGGTAGACAATACAGCTAAATTTAAAGTCTTTTCGTTTATGGACGGATTTTCCGGTTATAATCAGATTAAAATGGCACCCCGGGGATATGAAGAAGACCATATTCATTACACCCTGGGGAACATTCTGTTATAGAGTGATGCCTTTCGGTTTAAAGAATGTTGGTGCAACTTACCAGAGAGCTATGACCACTCTTTTTCATGATATGATGCACAAAGAGATTGAAGTCTATGTTGATGATATGATTGCCAAATCCATTGATGAGGAAGAACATGTTGAACATTTGTTGAAACTATTCCAGCGTTTGAGGGAGTATAAACTCCGCTTGAATCCCAATAAGTGTACATTTGGTGTTCGTTCTGGTAAGTTGTTGGGCATTATTGTCAGCGAGAAGGGTATTGAAGTTGATCCTGCCAAGGTCAAAGCAATACAAGAAATGCATGCGCCCAAAACTGAGAAGCAAGTCAGAGGTTTTCTTGGCCGCTTGAATTATATCTCAAGATTCATTTCACACATGACTATCACATGTGCGCCTATATTCAAGATTCTTCGGAAAGATCAGTATTGTGATTGGATCGAAGATTGCCAGAAAGATTTTGACAGTATCAAAGAGTATCTGCTGGAGCCTCCCATTCTGTCTCCGCCTGTTGAAGGAAGATCTTTGATCATGTATTTGACCGTGCTTGAAGAGAGTATGGGTTGTGTTCTTGGTCAGCAAGATGAAACTGGAAAGAAAGAGTATGTTATTTACTACCTCAGTAAGAAGTTCACCGACTATGAGACTCGGTATTCTATGCTAGAGAAGAGTTGTTGCGCATTGGCTTGGGCTGCTAAGCGTCTACGCCAATATATGTTGAATCATACCACTTGGTTGATATCCAAAATGGATCCAATCAAGTATATTTTTGAGAAGCATGCTTTAACTGGGAGGATTGCCCGTTGGCAGATATTGTTATCATAGTATGATATCGAATACCGATCTCAAACAGCGATTGAAGGTAGTGTCTTGGCTGACCATTTGGCTCACCAACCAATTGAAGATTACCAGTCAGTGCAATATGATTTTCCTGACGAAGATATTTTGTATTTGAAGATGAAAGATTGTGATGAACCATTGCTTGAAGAAGGGCCAAAACTTGGTTCCTATTGGGGCATGGTATTTGATGGAGTTGTTAATCAGTATGGTAATGGCATTAGGGCAGTGATTATTACTCCTCAAGGCACGCATTTTCCATTTACAGCTAGATTGACTTTCAAGTGTACAAATAATATGGCTGAGTATGAAGCTTGCATTATGGGGTTTGAAGAGGCCATTGATCTCAGAATCAAATATCTTGACGTTTATGGAGATTCAGCTTTGGTTGTGAATCAGATCAAAGGTGAATGGGAGACAAATCAACCCGGATTGATACCATATAGAGATTATGCGAGGAGGATTTGAACTTTCTTTATAAAGGTTGAATTTCATCTAGATTGACTTTGAGATGAAAACCGGATGGCAGATGCTCTTGCAACATTGGCTTCGATGATTGTGGTGAAGTATTGGAATAAAGTTCCCAATTTTACCGTGATGCGTCTTGATAGGCCAGCTCATGTGTTTGTTATTGAAGAGGTCAAAGATGAGAAGCCGTGGTATTTTGATATCAAATGTTTCCTCCAAAGTCAGATTTACCCGTCTGGGGCATCTTTGAAAGATAAGAAGACTTTGAAGAGATTAGCCGGTAACTTCTACCTGAATGGTGATGTGCTTTACAAGAGAAACTTCGATATGGTTATGCTCAGATGCGTGGATAGACACGAAGCAGAGTTGTTGATGACTGAACTCCATAAAGGTTCCTTTGGTACTCATTCCAATGGACATGCTATGGCTAAGAAGATGTTGCGAGCATGTTACTATTGGCTGACAATGGAATCTGACTGTTGCAAGTTTGTGAAGAAATGCCACAAGTGTCAAATCTATGCAAATAAGATTCATGTTCCTCCGACACTGTTGAATGTCATTTCCTCTCCATGGCCCTTCTCCATGTGGGGAATTGATATGATTTGCATGATTGAGTCCAAAGCTTCGAACGAACATCGTTTCATTCTAGTGGCTATTGATTACTTCACAAAGTGGGTTGAAGCGGCATCGTATGCAAATGTGACCAAACAAGTTGTTGTAAGGTTTATCAAGAATCAGATTATATTCCGATATGATGTGCCAAGTAAGATCATTACTGATAATGGATCGAACTTGAACAACAATATGATATAAGCTCTTTGCAAAGCCTTCAAGATTGAACATCATAATTCTTCTCCCTACATACCTAAGATGAATGGGGTTGTTGAAGCTGCAAACAAGAACATCAAGAAGGTCATCCAGAAGATGGTTGTAACGTACAAGGATTGGCATGAGATGCTCCCATTTACTTTGCATGGGTATCGTACATCCATCCGCACTTCAACAGGGGAAACCCTTTTCTCACTTGTTTATGGCATGGAAGTTGTGCTCCTGGTAGAGGTTGAGATCCCATCATTGCGTGTCTTGATGGAAGCCAAGTTCACTGAGGCTGAGTGGTGTCAAACCAGGTATGACCAGCTGAATTTGATTGAAGATAAGAGGTTGACTGCCATGTGCCATGGTCAGTTGTATCAATAAAGTATGAAGAAAGCATTTTATAAGAAGATCAGACCTCGTGTAATCAGAGAAGGTGATCTTGTGCTCAAGAAGATTCTATCTTTCAAGCCAGATTCTAGGGGCAAGTGGACTTCTAATTATGAAGGCCCATATGTTGTTAAGAGAGCCTTTTCAAGCGGTGCTTTGATTATTACAACCATGGATGGTGAAGAGTTCACTCGTCATGTGAATGCTGATGCAGTCAAGAAATACTTCGCCTAGAAAGAAAAGAACAACTCGCTAAGTTGAAAACCCGAAAGGACGGCTTTGGCAAAAATGAGCGTCTCGGTGGATTGAAAACCCGAAAGAGCGATCCAGGAAAAAGTTAGAGACATAAAACAGAAAAATTATCCCGATAAATAGAGTACCCCACCTTGGGGTAATTTATGCAAAAATAAGGGATTATGGCAAGTAACTGCATCATGTTGATCTTCAGTTTTGAAGACATTCTTGAGCAAGTCGGTCGATTCTGATTCACCATCTCCAGTGGAGACGCCAAGAACACAGTGGATATCAAAAGTTGGTAAAAGGATTAGTGATCATTGTATTCAATGTAGCCCTTATCCATATAAATTACCATTTTTCAACTTTTGTAAAGATCTATGGAGTCTTGTCATTTAGAGACTACCATCCTATTAAATAAAGGTGAGCTTTTATCCAATTGTTTCTACTCTTATTTATCATCCAGCCAAATAGATTTAAATTTTATTATGATCATGTTTGAAATTAAATTTTAAATCAAAAACATGTTTTCTTAAATATATAAAAGCAGTTACTTTAAGCAATCGATATCATTTAAAGGAATAACAATAGTGGTTTGAAAAACGGTGAGCCCTAAATATGGAGCATTGATGGTTCTCCCCCCAACAGTGGGCGTGATCCCTATTTCATCCTCCGCAGCTTTTCAGCAACCGAGTTTTGTTGGTTTCCTCATCCGATTTTGTTTGCCTCCCTTGAGTTGTAAGCGCGTTATTTCGGCAGTTTGCATGGTTTCGGCAGAACTTTGCTTCCCCGCAAGTCGTCAGAGTTACTCCTGATTTTAAGCAGCTATTGTGGTTTTCCCCTGCAGGGTTGTCTCCCATTTGATATGGCGTTGACCTAAAATTCCCCGCAGAGTTTGTAGCAGTTTCCTCAGCGGATCCTCTCCTTATGCTTTCCCTATCCAGGATTGAGCCTTTGAGACGTTTGATCTCTCTTCAGCAGTTGCTTCCATCCTATGAGGATTGGCTAGGAGTTGTATCGATGATTCAAACCCATGACATTTGTATCCTTCGGGATCATTTTGTCAGCATAATCATCATATATACATCTACATATACATATATACTCATATAACTTCATTATTGCATTATTACACTTCGTGATTCATTGTTTATTTTGATCCTCTACTACTGTGGTATACTTTTCCTCATGCATATTTGGTCTATCTGTCCTCTTTCAATTGTAGAGTGTCAGCCCATTAAGCAGGAATATTTTAACCTTTCTCTTTCCCCACTGAGTTATTTCCTCGTGGATGATCATTATTTTAGTTTCCTCCCCAATTGATTATCTGGATGAAACCACTCCCCTTAAGTTATATCCTCATTGGGATGAGTCTTTAATTGGCCGTTTCTTTCTAGATCTTACCTAGATAAACACCTTTGGTCCCCTGAGAGTCTATTACCCAGTAACTGGTAATATTCTTCTCAGTTTGCAAGTATTGTCTCTTTTTCTCAATACCCGTCGAGAGCCACCTTGTTTCCCCAGCGGATTTGTTTTCATGTCTCCCAGGAAGATTATCCTTGATATGTTTATCCTAATCGATAGCAGATACTTTCTTCCTCTGTTTGAATTTATCCTTGATATGTTAATCTTAACCAATGACGAATATTCTCTTTTTGGTATTCTACCCAGTAAAAAGGTAGTTGTAATCCCTATTTCTTCCCCAGAGAGTTAATCCTTGATATGTTCATCCTAACCGGTGACGAGTTTTCTTCTCTTTGCGGTATTCTGCCCAGTAACCGATAGTTGTAAATCCTGTTTTTTCCTCTTTTTCAGAGTCTATCCTTGATATGTTCATCTTAACCGGTGACGGATATTCTCTTGGTGGTATTCTATCCTGTATCTGGTAGATATAATTCCTACTTTTCCCCTCTGAGTTTATCCTTGATATGTTCATCTTAACCGATGACGGATATTATCTTGTTGATATTCTATCATATATTCGATAGATGTAATTCCTACTTTTTCAGGCAGTTTATCCTTGATATGTTCATCTTAACCGGTGACGGATACCCTTCCTAATTTCCCCAGGCAAGTCTATCCTTTATATGTTCATCCTAACCGATGACAGGTTTTCTTTCCTCTGAGTCTATCCTTGATATGTTCACTTTAACCAGTGACGGATATTCTCTCCCTTTGATCTTCTGCCCAGTAACCGATAGTTGTAAACCCTATTTTGGATTTTCCCCAACAGTTTATTCTTACCCAATAACCGATAATGAATACACCTCTTGGTTACCTTCAGCGAGCCATCCTTGATATGTTTACCCTAACCGGTAACGAATGTTCTCCCTGTCAGATCTTCTTATCCTTTACCCAGTAACCGGTAATGGATGATATATTTCTGCTCCTCCTATGATGAATATCTTTTCTTACCTAGTTGAGTTTGAGTGCGCATTTCCGCAATGAAATCACTTTTTCTTGTCTGGGTCGAGTATTTCAGTTTGATGTTGATCTAGTCGTTTCCCCCGCAGATGTTCCTTTTCTTCCCCAGCTGAGTCTTTCCATTGATTTATTTTCATTGAATCCCTCGAGTTCCCCAGTTGTTTTTAAGTCATAGCCTGACCTACGCACAACTTTTTTATCCCCCAGAGTCTTTGTCTCCCCAGTGAGTTTCTCTTATGGAATGCATGCTCTTGTGGATTTTTAGTCTCTCCGGATTCTTTTTCTTTGTGTCAATATTTTCCCCACAAAGATTCCTTTTAAACATTCATATCATATGCATCATGAGGTCTCTTAGGGACCAAAATTTGCTTCTATATGTTGTTATTTAAGTCCACTCTACTGAGTCAATATGAAGATTTTAACCTTCACCTCCTCAGCTAGAATGTCCTTAAATAGGGGTAGCTGTAAGACCCCAATTTTGACCCTAAGATCCTTCATGCTATTATTATCATATGCATTAGCATTGGTATCACGTCTTGGCATCCTCCTCACCCTTCATTCATTGGGTTTTCAAGGGATACTTAACATTTCATCATCTTATGCATATATGACCCTCCATGAGTCCCAAAAGTAAGAGAATAGCAAGCTAGCAAGTTGGTTCATGATGGTTGACCAGAGGAATTCAACTGACCAAAACTGGGGTTCCCTAGACCCTATGTCCTACAATTTTTATCATATGAAAAAGATTCCAAGAGAAAAGTTACTCTAAATGACATTCCAAACAACTTTCATGTTTAGGTCTAGATCTAGTTTTTCTTGGAAAGTCATTTTTTTGTGGTAAACGATTATAGGTCATTTTGTCTAAACCCTAATTTGGAGGTCAACTTCCCAAGACCATAACTTGCTCAATTTATGAGATGAAAACCATTAAAGTTGCACAATAAAATTCAAGATGTCTAATTCAACTTTGATGGTTGGAGAAAGAGCAAATTCAACTTTTAAATGCATGTGATATGAGGAGACATTATAGGTCATTTTGGACCCATGCCATTGAACAAGTGATTTTCCTCAACTTCTAAAATGCATAACTTCTTCATGCTAAATCCAAATGAGGTCCAATTTATGACCAATTTGAAGGACTTTGAGAGATATACAACTTTTATGAAGGAACGTTTCTCATTTGAAGCCCGTAGAAATATTTAGCCAAGGTGGAAGAAGTGAACATAAGGCTTGACACTTAGAATTTTTTTGATATGTTTGATTTTCCAAACTTCCACCTCGAATTCAGCATGATCCAAGCTTAAAATGAAAAAGTGTTCAACATGAAGTGACTTGGGTCCAATTTCATCTCATTTGGACAAAGTATGAGTGACTTGTGCATGGCTTAAAGTTGGATGACCATTTGGCATGATTGAAGTTGCATCTTCCATACACAAATGCATGGCTTGCTAACATGACTTCAGCAATGTTTGTACACAATTTTGGACCTGATTGAATGATTACATGGGCCTACCACACACCCATAAACCCATGAAAAGTGAAGTTGCTATTTTTGAAAATTTGAAACAAGTGCGCAAATAACAATGTCTTGGCTATAAATAGAGACCCTTTCACTCAGAATTGAGGACACTTGTGCGCCAGCTTTGAATCCCCAACTCTAAACCCTATCATTCAAAGGATAACTTTGAGGACTTCCATCGGAAATCGAGTTTGAATATTAAATGTTTTGAGATTCAAATCTCCAAGAGTCCTGCTTCCTTTTTGATTCAATTCTACTCTATCAAGCATCCAGAGCAAGGCTAAGTGAAGTTGGAAGCAAGATCGTGGCCATCTGAACCTGTAGTGGAGATGATTTTCTAATTTTTTTGTTTCTTCGATTCTCACTCAATTCTCCATAATTCTTCTTGATTTTTGGTTGTCTGAAGTCCTACCAATGTAGGCAACAAGATTGAGTTGCTTTGAGGTTAAATCGAAGCAACTCAGATCATGAACCTCGAAACTCAACTCCCTGTATCTTTCAATATACTTAGAGTTAGATGAATTTGAGGCCAGATTCGAGCTCCTGAGCATTTTTACTTTAAAGTCATGTCCTCCTTTTTTATTTTGGTGATGGTTGAAGGTGGACCAGTCTGGTGAGGTCCACCGGAGAAGAAGACCGAAGTTGCAGCTCCGGTGATGCGTTGGCATGTCTCAGACCATAAGATCCTCTTATTTTGTTTTAATCTCACGCGTTGGTTTTGATTACCACTTGTACAACGCTTTGACTAGAGTCCATCATGGAATGCGCGCTGAGATCCACTTGATTTGCCACCTCAATTAATGAGGGAGATCAAGTGGTTCACGTTTTTTAGCATTTTCTGATTTTTATTTTATTTGACTTATTTTCATTAATTCATAATAATTTTAATATTGATCCAAAAAATAGGAGACTTTCACAAAAAAACAATTAAATAAATTCCTCTTTCATTTTCTGAATTAAAATCATTTTTTGGATCATTATTAATATTTTTCATGATTTAATTATTTTTGTGCATATTTTTAATTGTTTAAAAATACTTTTAAGTTTCCAAAATTAATGAAATATTTTTTCCAAGGTCCTTTGACCTTGTTTGACCTATGATAAATCTCATGGCCATTTATTTGGTGTTTTGATGAGGTTTTAGGATTTTGACCAACCATAATTTAATTTAATGCATTTTTTAATTTATTTTAATTATTTAATTTCAAAATAAATTGTGTTGAGCTTTTGGTATTGACTTGTTGAGTTTAATTTGTGTTGTTGGGCCTTGGTCAATGTTGATTTGACTTTGTTGAGTTAAAATCATTGGATTTATGGGATTGATGAAATGTACATTTCATCTCCCAAAATGAATAAATGATTTTAATTTGATAAAAGTCCTCCTTTGACCAATTTGTGTTGATTCCATTTCCCTTCCCCCTTCATCTCCATCCCATTCTCTTCTCATTCATTTCATGGATCTATGATATCTCTATATCCTAAGGCTAGTTGATTGTAAAATCAACATAAGTATGGATGAGATTAGGTCCACCCCTTTTGCATTTTCTTTTAAGTGTGGTATGTTTTAGGAGTATGATTCATAATACCATATCTCTAACATGCATTAACATTAAAGTTTATATTGCCCGACCTCAAATAGTTGTGACTTCTACATAAGTCCAATTACGATTGCTTAACATATCGCTAAATTTTGACACAAAAAGGCATATCATTCTAGTAAGCGAGATTGTAAGTCTTCCCTCTTTCATGGTATTATGTGGAAACTTGGCCTTTTTTCCTTCCTTAGGAAGATGTTTTGGTTCAAAGATTCATGCTTGTGAATATTGGGTTGAGTGATCTCCAAAGATTGACTTAAACAATTGAAAATCAAAAGCAATACTAACTTCTAATCAACTAACAACTAACATTTATTTCAAGACATTTACTTTTATGCACTTTAAATTCAAGTGTTTATTCATTTGCCATTATTTATACCATTTAACTTGTTTAATTTAATGTCATTTTCACTTTGCTCACTTGAACCATACTTTGTGACTATATTGTGATTGTGTATACTTGTTTGTGTTTGTGGTCCTTTGACCTTAATGTACATAATAACAACAAAAACTCTAAAAAAGATTAGTGTGGACTATTGGTTTTGATCTGAGACATTGGACTTAGAATTAGGCAACACTCCCTATACAAAAGGACTTGGCCAATGCCAACTTTCATGAAACCATGTGCTTGTGAAGTTAACTTTCATCTGAAGCAAGTATTGAAATCCCATTTGAGTTCATCTGCAACATGATTCTAGTGAAGCTATTACTTTGGACCTGTGTCTAATGCCTTCTTCTGAGCCATTCAAGGAGTATGCCATCTGATACATGGGAGATTATGAAGAAGATCATGGAGTTTCTAAGCTTGGATGTGGCTATCTTTATTTGATGCCTTTCTCTTCATATTGCTATTTGTGTATTGGTATTGCTTGATTCTAAAGTCCAAGGGAAAATTGGGTTTCTATATGACATTTTTGTCTATTGGGTTGCATCTCATTGATCATATATTTCAACTCTTAACTTTTAATTTTTGCTTGGGATTAGTGTCTTCATCTCCTCCCACTTCTTTAATTTCAAATCTCTCCCTCCTTTTCAAAAATCTTCTTTGCTTGTGATTTATAAACTTAGACTTTATTGCAAATTAGAAACTTTGGCCTTATGCCATTGCATTTTAAAACTCTTTTCTTAATCAAACTTGTAAGTGAACTTAATTATACTTGACTTAAAATTTCAAAAGACAAAAAAAGGAACTAACACTCATTCAAACTCTTTTAGGCCTTTTGTGCCTCTTTCAAACTTAAATTTTTATTAAAAGCAATTCACTCACTTTGAAATTGATACCACGAACTGCGAGGTTTTGATCCCTCATTTTTATGTTGGTATGTAGACACAAGTCTGAAGGTCTTGTAAAAGACAAAAAATATAATTAATGAATTCTTTTTTCATCCCCCCACTTTATTTATTGAAAACATCATTTTGTACAAAAACACATATGCACACAAAATAAGGCTCCCTAGGAGTACCTAGGACACTTTGGGTGCTAACATCTTCCCTCTGTGTAACCAACCCCCTTACCTATAATCTCTGGCATTTTATTAGTTTTGATTTGAAAACTTCTTATCTTTGGGTTTTGTTCATACTTTTCCTTTTTCCTTGGAAACAATAAAAGCGCGGTGACGACTCTGGTTTTCTTGAAGTTAAGTTTATCCATAGCTTAATGGTCATGAATTTACCGCTACAAATTGGATGATCATGATGGATTCTTCATTCTTGAGGAAGATCACTTTGATTTGTCTCTTGTTGGCTTGACTCTTCTTTACGTTTCGATTGATCATCATTGTTGAATTTGGTAACATCTTCCATAAGAACTTCTAAAATATCATCATCATCATCACAAATAACTATATCCTTCTTAGAGGGGTTAGATTCATTAACGGATACATGCATTGGTTATTCTATAGTTAAAGTTCTTTTATTATAAATCCTATAAGCTTTACTAATAAGAGAGTAACTAAGAAATATATCTTCATCAGACTTCTCGTCAAACTTACCAAGATTATCTTTGTCATTATTAAGGATAAAGCACTTGCATCCAAATATATGAAAGTGAGCAATGTTTGAATTTCTTCCTTTAAAGGGTTCATATGGAGTCTTTTTTAATATTGGTCTTATAATAACCCAATTACTTACAAAACATGTTGTGCTTACTGCGTCCGCCCAAAAATATTTTGGTAGACTTGAATCACTAAGCATTGTTCTTGCAAGTTTTAATAGAGATTGTTTCTTTCTTTCCACCACTCCATTTAGTTGTGGAGTCCTTGGTACTGAAAATTTGTGAAAGGTTCCATGTTCTTCACAAAAAGTCTTCAAAATATGCATTTTGCAACTCTCCTCAATGGCCATTTCTAATCGATGCAATTTTTAGTGGTTTTTCATTTTGTACTTGCTTTGCATATCTCTTGAACGCCTTGAATGCATCACTTTTCTGCACTAAAAAAGAATCCAAGAATATCTAGAAAATTCATCAACAATAACTAAAGCATATACATTACCTCCGAAGCTTATAGTTCTTGATGAACCAAACAAGTCCATATGCAACAATTGAAGTGACCTTGTAGTAGACACCACATTCTTTGGTTTGAAAGTTGATTTGGTTAGTTTCCCTTTTGACAAGCATCACATAATTTATCTTTGACAAACTTTATCTTGGGTAAACCAATGACAAGATCATGCTTGTTTAGTTTATTTAAATATTCCATATGAATACGGGCAACTCTTTTATGTCAAAGCCATGAGTCATTGTTGTTTACCATGAGACATTTTACTTTCAAAGACAAATCATCTCAAGAAATCATGAAAATATTGTTAATTCTTTTACCATTGATTTTTACCTCTGTGGCTTCATCTTCAATCAAACATTCATCCTTGGTGAACTTGATTTTGAAGCCTTTGTCATAAAGTTGGATTATACTAAGAAGATTATGCTTTAGACCTTCAAAACAAAGAACATCTTCAATGGAAATGAAATATGGTGCTCCAACTTTTCCTATGCCAAGAATCTTTCCTTTGTTATTATCTCTATAAGTGACATATCCCTTGGCCTTTAGGACTAGAGATGAAAGTTTGTTGATATGTCCCGTTATATGATTAGAACAACCACTATCGAGATACCATAGATTTGTAGTGGTTTTAAAGAACACCTACAAAACAAATTAGGTTTTGTTAGGTACCCAAATTTCCTTGGGTCCTTCATAATTAGTTCCTTTCTTGACCCACACATAATTCCCACTTGCCACGCTAAAGTACCTTACATAGCAAATATTAGGTGTGTGACCAATTATACCACAATAGAAACAAGTAGGAACAAAATTACTTATATATATATATATATATATATATATATATATATATATATATATATATATATAAACATAAGATTTATTTTTAACAAATATTTTCCTTTTAGGATAATGATGAACATTTTTTGCTTTGTTCACTTTCTCTTTAGTGGATTGGTCACTAGCCTTAACAAAGATAGTTTTGCTAGAACTTGGTTTATCAAATTTAGAATAACCAAGTACACTTTTATCATTAGAATATCTTTGTTGAATAAGGACTCCCTCCAATCCAATTTCCCTTTTTCATATCTTTCAAGAACTCTTTTCAAATGGACAATTTGGAAAGAAAGTGACTCACACTCTTTGCATGTAAAATTACGTTTTTGTTTTTCAACTTCAAAATTCTTTTCCATGGTGTCAATATTTTCTTCAAGAGATAAAATTTGTTTCTTTTATATTGACACCGTTTTGTATAAAAATTTAAATTCATTAAGTAGTTCATTTATATAACCTTGAGCGTCATTATCATAAAAGGTAAAATCATTACTAACCTCTTCATACTATCAGAATGTTGTAATGCCATCAAAGTAAGATTTTCATATTCTTCACTTTCCGAGTCGGATGATGAACTTACTTCATTGTCATCCCATGCAACGTATGCTCTTTTGGATTTTGTCTCTTTTCTACTTTTGAAGTCGCTCTTCTTGGTAAGTTTTGGAAAATCCATCTTTATGTGTCCTTTATTTCCACATTCATAGCAAGTAACATTTTATGTTGAAGTGGAAGCATCCCTTTTCCTAAAAAAAATCTTTCTTTTTGCATAATTCAAGGATTTTTCATTATGGCCAAATAACTTACCAAGTCTTTTCACAAGGAGCATGAATTTTTCATCTTCTTATGGAGTATCTTCTTCTTGTTCTTCTCTTGTGTCAAATTTTAAAGCAATGCCTTTGGATTTCTTCTTTTGATTCTCATGATTTTCAAGTCTTCCAAGTTCAAGTTCTTAAAGTTTTATGAACAAGGATGCAGACGTCATGGTAGAAATACTTTTCTTTTATGATATTTTTGTCACCTTTGGTTGTCATTCCCTGTTAAATACCTAAGTACTTTAAGATTAAGATCATCGTTAGTAAAAGTATTACTGAGAGCAATCAAGTGATTGGCCAAGTGTACAAATCTCGTTTGCAATGTGAGGATTGATTCTTTGGGTTGCACTCTAAATAACTCATACTCTTGACTCAAAGTATTCAATCTAGATCTCTTTACTTCCAAGGTTCCTTCATGAGTTTCTACCAATGTATCACATATTTGCTTTGCCGTTGTACATTGAGAGACACAAAAGAATTCGTCCATACTAAGTGCACTTTGAAGTATGACGATTGCTTTCTTGTCGTAAAGGAATTTTTTTCTTATCATCTTCATCCCATGAACTTTTAATCTTTTCTATCCCAACATTGTTGATAAAACTTATAGGAACAAACATACCATTCTCCACAGTATCCCATACTTCTTCTCATTATGCATCCAAGTGAGACTTCATGCGAATTTTCCAAAAGTCAAAGTATTCACCACAAAATAGTGGATGTCTATTGTTGCTGCCACCGTCTTTGAAAACTAGATTTGCAGAAGCCATTATGGATCTTTAGGAACAGGTTACCTATTATCTGCTCTGATGCCAATTATAAGCGTAGGGTACACCTAAGAGGGGGATGATAGGGGGGTGTAAGACCCCAATTTTGTCCCTAAGATCCCTCATGGCATCATAACATTTCATTTGCATTGCCTCAAGGATCATAAGCATCTTGGTTCCCTTTACCTTTGAGTGGAATCCCTTGTGAGTGGTTTGAGATCACCAAGCATGCTTGAATTGTATATCATTGTTTTTCTCATTTTGTTTACTAACCAAAAGAACAAAAATATGTCACTAACATCTTTTGTTTGTAGCTTGAGCAATCACAAGGTCAAGAGCTGCAAGGAGATCCTTTGTGCAGAGATATGGCCAAGTGAAGGTAATAGCAAGCATGGTAATGGTTCCCAAAGCTTTCATCCATCAAATATGCCTCCCTAGCATTTCAATTCATCATTTTTTGATCAAAACAAGTCAAAGGGTTTGAGGTTTGCTCCCCAAGGAAACCCTAGTTCATCAGATCATCCACAATGCCTTGCTCTTGAAGCAACCTCAGCCCCTGATCAAATACAATCAAGGGAAGTTCTTCAATTCATCATTTCATGCATATTTTAACTTATTTGAGTGTCGTCAATCATAAATTCATCAAGATATGAGTCATGGACTTGAGAAGTTGATCAGTCAATTCATCTGACTATTCTGAAATACACTGAGACCTAACTTTTTGTGTGTTGGTCAAATGGAGATGATTCCAAAAGAAAAAATGTTCTTAAGGACAATATGAACAACTTTCATGTTCATAAAAAATTTATTTGAATCTTGGAAGATCATCTCCCATTCCAATACATTATAGGTCATTTTGACTGAAACCCTAATTTTGGGTCAACTTCCCAAGGACATAACTCATTCATTTTTTATGATTTCGAGGTGGGATAAAATGCATTGGAAATATTAGGATGTCTAATTCAAATGTTATGTTGAACAAAATTTCAAAATCTCAAAGGAAATACATGTGATAATGCAAAACATTATAGGTCCTTTTGGAGCAAATGCATTGAAAGGCAAAAAAGTCCAACTTCAAGTGCCCATAACTCTTTCATAAAAAAATCCAAATGATTCAAAATATAAGTCCATTTTGATTGCCTTGAAGAGATCTACAACTTTTATGTTGGAGGTTGTTTCATTTGGGGCTGGCATCATCAAAACAGAAGGGCTTGAACATTGGCCAAATTTAGAAACTTTGCCTGAAACATGTTTTGCACCTTGCACTTTAAACTCAAATTTCACCAATTTCCACACTTCAAATGGATTTTTTCCCAACATAACAATTGTTCCTTACATCAAAACCTTTCCAACCATTACTCACATGATCATGTTTAGATTTGGCAACTGGTATTTTCAAAGAGGAGAAGCTTTTGGTTCAATTATGCATAACACCTCAAAATTCCATGCACAAGCAATTACCATTCAAATTACACGTCCATTTCACTTTGGTATGATTTCAGATTGCATTTGGCATTGCATTTGGGCCTTTTGAGTGATCATGCAAGCCCATGCAATGAATGTCCAATTCCATGCACACGAATTGAATCACACTTACCTTGCCATTCCATCTATAAATAGGAGCTCTATTCCATTCAGATTTCATCCATGAATCAACCTGAAATGTTGCTGAACTGAAAACCTAACCTCTCACCAAAGAAGCTATTTTACTTTCCTTCAAATTTTTCAGATCTAAAATTCAACTACATCTGGTTGAATCTTTGGATCTAAAGCTTCTAGACATTCATTCTATACTCCATTGATCTTCTGTTTTGGCAGAGGAAGCAAGGAATCAAGCTCAAATCTCCAGAATCCAAGGTTGTTCTTCAACTGGTTTTTTCTTCGAAACTCATCATCTATTGATCTATTTGCTTGGATTTTGTGTTGGCTGAAGTCCTCTTCATAGAGGCAATTAATTTGAGTACTTAATTGTTTAAATCCATCAAGTTCTCATGAACATCACAGAATTTCCATCTCTGATTTCTCTCAATATAGAGATCTAGAGTGGAATTGAGTGATACAGGGATGATGTACATCATCCCAACTTTCCAATGATGTATAGATCGTGTCATTTGGTTACCTTTTCTTGCTCTGCAATTTTTGAATGTGGCCGGAGTTTGGTAGGAGAAGACGGTGGCGCTGGCCACCATCTGGTCTCCAGATTCAATCTGGATCGTTTATCCATTTTTCCAGATGCAATCTCCACTGTCCAATGTTATGACTTATTTTAATGTTGGATGTTTCTCATTGACTTGGACTTACCATGAGCACGCGCTTTTGAACCTCGGGATTGGCCACGTCAATTAATGAGATCCAATCCAACGCTCCTTGTTTTTTCTTATTTTCTATTTTCTGATTTTATTTCTTTTATTTCCATTATTTTCAAAAATTCATATCTCCTTCATTTTAAATCCAAAAAATATGGGACCAATTGCATTCTTCTCCAAATAATTTCTAGTTTCTAATTTTGATTTTTAATATTTTTTATTTTGTCATTTGATATTTTTTGTGAATTTTCTCTTTTTTGGTTATTTTTAATTCATTTTAAATAGTTTTTGATATTCAAAAAATGCAAAAATATTTTCCTAACCTATTTGAATGATGATGAATCTATGAAAAATATTCTCGTCAATTTTTTAATTTATTTGAGATTTATTTGAGATTTTAGTTCAAATAGGTTATTTTTATTCATTTTTAATTGATTAAAAATAGTTTCTGACTTTTAAAAATGCTGAAATTTTTTGTCAAACTTTGTTTGACCTTGTTGAACTTGGGATAAATCACTTGGACCTTTCAAGGTTGATTTGAAGTGATTTTGAAGTTTGACCTCTCCTTTATTTTTAATTCAAGTTTATTTTAATATTAGAAAAATGCCAAAAATATTTTGTTTATTGTTTGACCTCCAACCTTCATCTCATTTCGGATTTCTCATTGTTTGACTTTGACTCTCAATGTCATTTGGTCAACACATATGGATTGGTACATTTGATTTCACCTTATGCACTTTATTCTTTCCATTTCTTTTTTCCATTATTCATCTCTTTCTTCTTATTCTTCTTTTTTTCTTTTTGATCAATGAGTTGAAGGTTGATAAGTTAGCATTGATTAGGGAGGCTTAATCTTCCTTGATTCAAATCTAATTCATCTTGATCAATTGATCAAATGAATGGCTTTGCATTAAGGATAGGTTGCTTCTTAAATCATGCAAAAGACTTAAACTAATACAAGATCAATTCTCTTCTTCTTTTTGGCATGGCAAGTTGTTGGAACTTGGTTCACTAATCAAGACTTCTAACTTGTGTTGTTGCCTACATTATTATTGACCGACCTCAGATAGTTGTGACTTCTACATAAGTCCAATTACGATTGCTTAACATATCGCTAAATTTTCTTTATGGCACACTAACTATTAACCATTAACAATTAACATTTACTTTATGCACTTTACTTTTATGCAATTTATCATTCTTGCACATATTATTCATTTGCTTTTTCCTTTGCTCATTGGAGCACATGTTTATGTTAATGCCATTTGCCTTTTGCTCACTTGAGCACATAATTGTGTATATACTATTGTGCTTGTGTTTTGTTTTGATTGTTATGAACCAAATGCAAAGAATTGGACAAAATGGACTTAGATTTTAGGACCTTACCCTGGCAAATGGAGTTTGAAGAGCAACTAGGCCTCATGCCTTTAGAATGCTTAAAGCTTAAGGATGAACTTTGAAAGGACCATATTCTAAACTCCCTCTTGTCCATTCTTTGATTGTATTATAGAATCTTTTGATGTGTGTTTTCTTGTGATAGGAGTTCCAACTTGAGCTTAATTGAGGAACCATTACCATGAGCTTCTAAGAGAGAGAGATCCAAGATACATTGGGGAGTCTTTCCAAGAGTTCATTTGATTGTTGATTGCTTGAGTTTATGCTTGTGATTGCTTATTCCAAAGGATGGGAGCTACTTGGATCATCAATATGATCTCAAGAGAGGAACTCCTTGTGTGGTTTTGTTCTCTTCTCCCTTATCTCTTGTATGCTTAGGATTTTAGCCCTTCTTCTTCTTCTCTCCACTCTAACCTAAGCTAAAACTTTTGTGCAAACATTTAACCTTTGTTTTCAACATTAGAAACCTAAGCCTTATGCTTTTGATTTTCAAACTTTCTTTTCATAATACTTATTTTGAAAAATTGAACCTTTAAATCAACTTTGACCATTTTGTACATACTTCTAATTGGTAAATATAACCCATTCAAATGTCTTTTTGTGGTTTCAATGGCCACTTTCTAATCAAAACTTTTTCATAACCTTTAGCTATTAGGTTTGAGTTATCTTTGTGGTAGATGTAATACTCACCTATATCCTTAGTGATGGACAATGAGTCATCCATGCTTATTATAGGGTTAACCCCTCACTAGCATGTTGAAGTTATCCTCACATGGTGGATTTGTGGTTTTAGGTTGAGTTTTCTTCCTTTGATAACAAAAGACCTTAAGGCTTTTGGGCCCATCAATTCACCAACTTGTTTTGAGATTTTTACCCCGAACTACGAGGTTTTTATCCTAATCTTTTTTAAGATGGTACGTAGGCAATGGGTTTATCCATCCAAACACAAAATGTAAATAAACTTGTATATTCTCTTCTCATCTCTTCAATCATGTTTGCACAAACAAATTATCACAAAACAACAACCTTACAACAAGTATGAAAAGGGCTCCCTAGGAGTACCTAGGATGTTTTGGGTGCCTAACACCTTCCCATTGCATAACCAACCCCCTTACCCAGATCTCTGATTCTCTTTTACTAGTTTTTGTTAAAACTTTTAGGTTTTTGTTCGCTTTCTAATCATTCCTTTGGATAAATAGAAGTGCGGTGGCGACTCAACTTGTATGATTTACCTTGGATTTAGTCAATATCTCTAATGGTAACGAATACCCCGCTACAGGGGGGTGAATTAGGTATCTAAAACTTTATCTGGTTTTTAGAATGATGTATCTTTCTTTTCTTGATGACTTAAGTGATGAAAGTGGTAAATACGGAAAATAAATAACATTGACGATATATCCTAGTTCCCCTCATAATCCGAGAGTACTCCAGTCCCCTTACACAGTAAGAGATTTTAATATTGTTAGATCTTTACGGATAAGATACTCATAGTCTTCTTATACAAGACTCTAACCAAATCACAAAGAATAATCCTCTTATGACTAGCAACACAAGAAAATAAAATGAATCTTTTAGTTTCTCACACCCTTATTTCCAGCAATCCTGAATAACAAGTAGAAAACTCACACAATCTTATTCCTAACAATCCTGGAAATATAAGTTGTTGAAATAATACAATTAATTTGAGTAGATAGAAGTTTGATAAAAAATAAATCCTATTGAAGGACTTCTTCCCTTTCAATTATGAAATTTCACACTTGATATAAACCTGGGTGCTTAAGAACTTTATTTTACGAAGATATAAAAATTGATGTATGAAGTTCTTGAAATTTTATGACACATATATGCATATAAAAGATTGCTCAGGAAAAAATTGAATTTGAAAGAGGTGAGATGTAACAGATAAAAATGCATGTTATTTATATGTAGCTAATACCTCTTGATTCAAGATGCAATCTTTGAAATAATTATGATAAGGTATGGCATTTGTATGGAAATATTTGAGAAAGAGGTGTCATGGAAAGCTATGTATGTAACATGATTTTTCTAAAACCTTTTAGTGACAATCGATTGTAGCATTAGTGCAATCGATTGCACACCTTATAATTTTAAATTTAACTATTATAATCAATTGTACATCTCATGCAATCGATTGAAATCAACAAAATTTCCAAAAATATAGGATTACAATTTATTGAATGTTCCATGCAATCGATTGCAGCTGGTAAAAAATAGTTTTTCACAAATGGAAATTTAGCAAAAATATTTTGTAAGTCCAAAATATAAATGCATGATGTGTATGTTATGTTATGACTTGATATAGATGGTTTGAAAAATTAAGATTTATATAAGGCATGATATACCATATTTTACCATCTTGTTGATCATCCATAACAAATTTAATTTGAGATGATTCTTTTATGCACTTGGTCATGTCCTCATCATTTAGTTGTCTTCATCAAAACATCTTTATGAAAACTTAATTTTACATAAGTTACCTTAAAAAGTCTCCTGTGAGCTTTTCCCCTGCAGAGCTTTGCCAATAAACTCATCAGTATTTTATCTCTACATTCCATATTCGTCTTTTAGGACAAAATTTAGGGTCTTTTCATATTTAATCATCTTCCATCATGAATGCACGAAGACCGTTTTCATTCGTGTCTCCAGATTCAAGGTAATTAAATAGGGGCAGATGTCATACCCCAATTTTGTCATGGCATTTCAAACTTTCATGCATCCAACTTCATATAGCTTTGCTTAGAATAAAATTTCGGTTTACAGACAGACCGGTTGAATCGTTTCTCAAATGTGCATAAACTTAGAGGATGGAAAATTTAAAGATCGGGCCTACAGACGTAAGTTTTATTGACCTACGATTTGCATAGTTTAACCCAGCGTGCTCATTTTATTTTTCGACTCCTTTCACGGTTGCATTTTGATCAACCGAGCATTTTTCACTTCAAAATTTGATCAAAACTTGTCTGTTTTCCAGAAGTATATTTTGCGTAGATTATTTTAATGCGTTAATTTTTATTTTCCGCGCATTTTTGCGTCTAATTTTTATTCATTTTATGTCTTCTTTTTTTGTTTCTTTACCAAAATGTTAAACAAAAATAAATAGAATTGATCACACAATTGATTTTATTTTCTTAACTAAAAAGGTTGAGAATTTTATTTCATATTTTACTTTTAAACTCTTATTAATCAAAAAAATATTTAAGGTTATTTTGGACTTTGGATGATGAATGGAAACCCTAGAGTATCATATAAAAACAAAAAAGTGATGGCATCGAAAATGAGATAGTTAGCAACGGACCAGTTAAAAGCCTCTCTCATTTTGAAAAAAACCTAAGAATATGAAATAGAAAAGGGATCCAATGACCCATATATCATGTGGCACGTGTGGACTCCTCATTTTGTTTCATTCACTAGCTATCTCCCTCATTGGACAACCGACATCCCTTTTTTTCTTCAATTTTTAGGAATATCTCTCTCACGGATAATAATTTGTTCACTCACCCCACACTTCATAAAAAAAGACCTCACATAATATTCACCCCTCCTCCAAATCTCTCATGCGGTACACCCTCACATCTTAGATACCACCACACAAAAACGTGCCCACTAATTCCTCTCTCCCCCATACCATATATAAGCCACTACCTTTTCTTTTGGAAAAAGAGAGAAAAACACGTTAACTTTTCTGCATAACCTTCTATTTTTTTCTTCCTACATCCACTATTTTTTCTTCTAAAAAAACTCACCCACAAACCAACCACTACATGACTCTTCTTATTTCCATACACACTACAATCCCCATCATCACTTTCTTCTTTCTTATCATCATCACAAAGGCAAAACACATCATAATATTATCCTACTACTTACATCTTTTCCACCTAGAAAACTATCCTTACTCCGTCACCACTGTTACAACCGAAACAATGAAACATATTCACAAAAGTAACTCACTCACCATACTCACCTACACACAAGGCCAAACCTAAGATGCATTAAGTTTGTCACTGGAGAATTTTGGTCTGGTGGTGGCTCATCGAGATCGATGATGGACCACAACATTGATTTCTCTATGCTGTGGAGAAAAACAAGCAACGATAGATTTGGATCATTGGATGTGGCATGATACAAAAATAGATTCATTTTGTTTTTTGGTAACTTCGTGTATCGTTGAGATTTTGATTCTTCAGTATATTAAATCTTTTTTGTTGTTGTTTGTTAGAGATAAAATTGTTTTATTTTAAAAAAAGAGAAAGAGAGATTGATGATTGAGAGAGAGAATCCTTTAAGGTTGGGGGTACGTCGTCGTTGGCCGGCCGAACATCCCCTACAAATCGTGGGCTGTTTGAGATGAGAATGAGAGTCTTTTTTGCTTTGATTTATTTTTCTTTTCTTTCTGTTTCCACGTGTGTATTGTTTGGTTACCTATTTTTTTTTCTTTTTTAAGAAAAGGGCCTTGCCACATGTCAGCATATTACTGGTGATTGTTAAATTTGTTAAAAAAAATAGGAGGTTGAATCAGTCCTGCAGATACCAATGGGGTGCTACCCATTTCCACACTTTCACTTTATTTTACTTTTTTATATTGTTTATATTTATTTTGTTTTAATTGTTATTATCATTTGAACTAAGGTTTTATTTTGGAATTAGTCTTGGGTCCATGTTTGGCATGATATTTTCCTACTTTATCTCTAAACACCCCATGTGCTTATCTATACGCATTTCTCACAATTTATGCTTTATTTGTTTCTTTTCATTATTGGTATTTTGATTAACTATTATATTGATGTATAATTTACTTTTATTTGAAATCAGTTTTTTTGTTCAATTACATAAACCATTTATTGCTCACCATCGATTAGTATTTTCTTCACCACGATGTCAAAACGTCTTACTAACATTTCAGTCAAACTAACTTAAACTATTTTCACAAATCATTTTCACTAACATGAACAAATATTCGATCAACACCGATTTTTCTTTTTGCTTATCCGAAGTTTTAAGAATATTTTCTCAAGAAATAATCGATTGAAAAAGATTGGGGCGAAAGTAACTTTCTTCTTCTTTCCTGAATGTTCATGTGATGACCGCACTTAGCCTACAGTTTGAACATTCGTCGATCTCTTTAAAATACTCTTGAATAAATGAATTAAGTTGATTATTTCATGGATGAAAAAGGATTAGGGCGAAAGTAATTTTCTCCTCTTTTCCCTGAGTATTCATGTGATTGTCGCACTTAGCCCACCGTTCGAATACTTGATGTCCATTAAAGAAATGCGACTTGATGCGTCACATAAATTTCATAATTAATCGATTGAAAAAAATTGGGACATAAGTGATTGTCTTCTCCTTTCCCGAATATTCATATGGTGACCGCACTTAGCATACCGTTTGAATATTTATCAATCACTCAAAAATATTCAAACCTATCTCTTTCTCGCTTCCGCGCGATAAAAGACTTTTTTCACAAAGAATGTTGTTTAGTATGTTCTAATGTGAATACAAACTAGTGCTTAAGCCTTCACGCGAGCAAACAAACCAATGTTTAACTATTAGAATACTATCTAAGCACTTGTTCACTAAAATTAATCAACCAACACTTATTTTCTACCAATAACTATGTAGCTTTTAGTTCTCCATCGCACTTGGAGATACATAGAAGCGGGATTCAACATCTCGTCAATCACTATAATAAAAAACCAAAAAATACACGAACTACAAAGCTTTGAATTCCTTATCGTACATGAGGATACGTTGGAGTAAGACTCGCAATCTTGTTAAGCACCCTAATAAAAACAATTTTTACGACCCTTTTTCTTTTTCCTTTTGCACTTTATTATTTGAAGAAAACATGAAACGAAATCTAACATTCTAACCTCAAATCTAACTAAATTGTCCCCGTTGAGTACAAAGAACGTGAGGGGTGCTAATACCTTACCCTTGCGTGATCGACTCCCGAACCTAAATATGGTTGCGACGACCATTTTTTATTTTATTTTAAGGGTTTTATCGTTATTTTCCCTTTCCTCTTTTGGAATAAATAAAGTCCGGTGGCGACTCTGTTCGAATCAATTTTCCATGAGCGTGTGATCGCTTCACGAAAGAGTGTATTTTTCGAGATACGACACAAGCTTCCTTAACAGTCCATGATAGCTATTAATGGAAGCACGGGGAAGACCCATGTACCATTAAAGAGCGGAATCTCTGAAGGGGCTTTACAAAAACTTGCAATTTAGAGAGCTCGATGCTCCTCTAATGGTCATCTTCGTGTTGATGGATGTTACGTGCTCGTAGGGATTGCTGCATCCGTCAAACTTGGCGAAGGAGGGAGGTCTAAAACCTTCAGGAACATACGTCCCCCATATTTCCTCTTACTGTGGTCGGGGATCCAACAACTCCACCTCTTCCTAGGGATTAGTAGGTGTATAACATAGTTTGTTCAAGGCGGCATACATCTCCTCCATGACATCTCCATCACCGCTACCGTTGGTGCCTTATGGAGTAAGGGATAAATATCTCCTAGCAATAATAGTTAAGGGTGAATAAATGTAGGAATGAAGAATAAAATTGGGAAGGATGATGCTGATAAGAGAAGGTGTGGCCCAAGTTTGTTTTACCAGGGCCCCATAATGGGCGCCACTGTACTGGTCAAATATTATATGTGTGTGCGTTCCCCCTCTAAGGGAAGGGAGACTTAGAGGAATTAGTAGGTGTATAACACGTCTTGGTGGTTAGGACTTGCTCACAGCAAAGAAAAGTCATGTACGGTGGTATTTTGAGACTATTTAAGGGACGGCCTCATGTGAGGTGAAAGGCCCTATAGGTAGTCGGAGCTACTTGATTGCAGGCGGACGTTTAGGTTAGTCGTGTGTGTTAAGGCAGTAATGAGTGTGGTTCTCTTTTAGTTGTGGAGAGTGTGTATGACTTAGAGTATGTCCTCTCCCCATTTGAGATGAGAGATATTTATAGAGGTCTATTTGAGCTTTACTCCCTTTTGTTGCCTTAACCAATCTGCCCTTATTAGGGGAAGTTATTGACCATCTATCTTCTAGGAGTTAATGGATACTCTCTCTTCCTTGATCCCCATGTTATGGATGCCTATGGACGAGTCCCCTATATTCTGCCTAGGAGACTTTGTTATTAGGATATGGCGCCCTATTTTAGAACCCCTACAAATATAATACTACAAAAACTAGTTAGAGCATAAAATTCTTGACAATGCAAAGACCCTAACAACAAAAGGGTGTTGAAAAAAACATAAATCACCAAATTGTTGAAAATGAAAATGAAAAAGGTCACAATAGTTCTAAGGAAAAGTATGAGAGGGAAAGAAAAGTTGTTTGAAATGTTAAAGTGACTCTTATATAATAAAAGGGATAAGGAAATAAATAGTATAGAGTACACTACTACAAAAAAAAACCTATCACAACGGTTGGAAAATGGATACCACCATGCTGGACCAACCGTTGTGAGGTAATGTGTGATTTTATGTATGATGATTTCCACCACGGTCGTGCGATTGTGATTATAAGTCAAGTAGCATGCTACCTACCACGATAGTTACTTTAAACAATCGTTGTTGTATGTCTTAACCTATCACAACAATTACTTTAAACAAACGTTGTTGTATGTCTTTTAATAACATAAAAAATGCAGCAGTAGAACAACAACAACAACAACAAGAAGAAGAACAACAAGAACAACTAGAAGAACTAGAACAAGAACAAAACAAAAATATAAGAAGAACAATAAGAACAATAACAACAACAACAATAAGAACAACAACAAGAACAAGAAGAATAACAACAAGAGGACCAACAATAACAACAACAATAACAATAACAAAAAGAACAATAACAACTAACATTGCTAAATTGAATCCATGTTTTCTTTGTTCGTTCAAGTTGGAGAAGAGGTGATGGAGTTCTGAAACTTGTTAATGAAAGAAATGATATTTTCGAGTCTTATTCATGAAAGAAATAATGTTTTCGAGCTTGGTTTAGAGAGAAATAGAGTGTCGTGAATGGAAGAAGATGTTTGTAGGTAAAAGATGAAGTTCGTCTAAGTTGGAAGTTCATCTAAGTGTTAGGTTTCAAGGGATCACTAATGGTAATGTCTTGAGTGTTGATACTCATAAAATGGACGATAAATATTTGTTTAAGAACGCTGAAGAAACTCAATAAATACGCTTATATAAAGTGACTTTAAAACAAATAAAAACAAAAATGTAAGTTTCAACCTATCACAACGGATACTTTAAACAATCGTTGTTGTATGTCTCAACCTATCACAATAGTTATTTTAACAATCGTTGTTATATGTCTTTTAATAAATAAATAAAAATAAAACGGTAGGATTCGAACTCATGACCAGACGCCACTTTTCACCACAGTTGGAAGTTCCAACCGTGGTGAAAAGTGGCTTAAGAATAAATAAAAAACAAAACTGTAGGTGTTAGGATTTGAACGCATGACCATACGTCACTTTTCACCATGATTGGTACTTATGATCGCTGTGAAATGTCTTTTAATAAATACAAAAAAAAAACGCCAAAAAAACAATATTACCACGATTAGCAGTAATACCATTGTAAAATGGGCGTTACGAAAGGTTTATTTTGTATTAGTGGCAAAGGAAAAGGAAGATGAAAAATTAACGGTCTAGATGATCCTCAAAAGTGTAACAATATTGGAGTGCATTCAAGCGCACTAGGTATAAGCGTCACACCCTAACTTATAAACATAATGCCACATGCAAAGTAACCTGCAAAACATCTCAATGATAAGATATGCATTTAATGAAGCTACCTCGAGACCTTTTCTGCTACTCAAGACGGAATCACGATTAGATGTACCCGATCAACTTTTTTTTATACAAATATTTAAATAAATAATATTATTTTACTGTCATGACATTACATTTGACTATTATTATCTATATTTTTTCTTTTTATTATTTCTAAAATATTTGGTTTTTTCAAAAGTTGAATTAAATAATTTAACTTTGATGGAGATAGAGATATCGTTGCAAAGTGACAAAAATCTTAAAGGATTTCTCAATTATGTCCTGGTAATGTCTTTTATTACTCAATCGCACTACCATCTTATTTATGATGAGCTTAATTATGATCGTCATAGTCTATTTTTAGAGTGCCAAATGTTAACTTTCACAATGACTGAAGAATAAATGAGTATATATCACACAATCATGAGTAACATGAATGAGAACTATGTCAGAGTTTTCTTCAACATACTAAATTATCTTCAACATACTAAATTGTTTACGTTGAGGTCTGAATGTAAGTCTAGATGGAATCAAAGAAAATCTCTAGATATAAACATTTTGATACTATGTAATATTACATTTTCCTCAAACACATAATTTTCAATTCGTGTAATTATAATCTGAGTACGATTGTATAAATCTAACTAATGATCAATATTTCTCAACAATATAAGTGAAACATGATTTTTGAGTTTTAACTTATGAGTTGGTAGACTTGAAAATTAATGGTGCTAAAAAATGCAGGAGTATGAATATCATGAATAGTATTGTTTCCATCAAGTACACACAAACTATCATCACTTAGGAATGTATTTTATTCTCCTGGAATCTAAGTCATATTGTAATTTTTCAATGTATCTTTTAAAGTTAACTTCTTTAATGTATCTCCCGACAAAATCAAATATGTTAGAAATAATGAAAAGATAGTTAAAGACTCACTTGATTTGATACGACAGGTAGAATTCTCAATGATATTTATTGGCATATCGAGTTTTGAATGAGTCTCTATCACTAAAAATAAATAATAATGATATTCCACTTAAAAGTACAATCAAAATAATATCTCAATTTGATATAATTATGGCCAATGTTGTTCTTTAGATGAAAATTTTACCGGTTTCATCACACCCATTTTAAAATCTGTATTTTACATGACCAAATATATATTGTTGTTTTACGCTTTGCTTCACATTTATGTTGATATTGAACGAAAAAAAAAATATGATAACTATATGATTGTAAAAACGTATTGTCCACGATAAGAGCCTATTTGTTTTAACTTTTAAAAAATAGATTCTTTGTCTGTATTCACTATTAAAAAAACTCCATTTTAAGATATAAACTAAATTTTCGCAGGATAGTATATTTTATTTTAGAAAATCATAGCAAAATCCGCAGGTATATCTGCGGATTTATTTAAATAGGGAATTCTGCAGGAAAATAATATATTAATAATTTTTAAAAATAATTCTTATAAAAATAATTTTTTAATTATTAAAAGTTTTTTTAAAATTATTTTTTTGTAAATTTAAAAAATATTTTTATTATTCTATAACATAAAAATACATCAAAGATCAAAACATAATCATAATATTTCTAAAAAGTTGTATTTCAATAATAATTTTTATGAAAAATTATTTAAAATAGTTTTAAAATTATGCGATTTTTTTAAATTTCAATAAATTAAAAAATATTTAAAATAATTTTTTAAAAATAATTTTTTAACCAAAATTTCATTCGAAACTTTTATAAAAAAGAAATTGTAATTTTATTTTTAACAAAAATATATAATATTATAAAAAAATATTTTTAAAAAACTCAAATAAACCGGACTTAAATCTTGTTTCATAGAGGATACCTCCTCTATTAATCTTATATATATATATATATATATATATATATATATATATATATATATATATATATATATATATATATATATATATATATATATATATATATATATATATATATATATATAATTTTCACATTATAGAGCAAATATATCCCCTTACCACTAAAACATGGATGGATAGAGGAAGTAAACGGAAAATACTTCCATTTCTAGTGAGGAATAGAGCATCTTATAGATTATCATGGTTATGGCTTTGTTTGTTCTTATTCTTGTCTTAAAATCAAGGATTATTGATTTTTTAAAATCCTAATTCTTAGATTCTCATGTAAAAAAAAGACTATTTTAATCATTTAAACTTTAATTACAATCTTTTAATAGTATAAGACAAACTATTATAAATGATCTAAATTTTAACGGATTAAACTGTAACTAAATAAAAATTAAATAAAATCTCATAAGATCACTATTAAACTCATAAAATTTCTATTTATTTTTTATGAGGAAATGTTTAAGAAAATTGAGACGGTTCTACCACATATCATATGTAAATAGAAGAGAGAAAAAAATATAGAGGAAACATGTTACTTCATTATTAAAATAAAATATGGCGTGTAGACTAATCTTAGATACCAATTTGAAGAGATCAACTCAAACACAAGAAAGTGGGTTTATTATTATCATGGTAATATTCTAAAAGGAAATTAATATTTTTTAACAAGTTTATCTGTGTGACACACATTGTTTAAAATAGAGTTTAATGTATGTTATTTTATTAGTCAATTCCATCAACATCGATCTTATCTACAATGTACAACAACCCTATGATATTGTCTGTTGTTGGAAGTGGTATTAATAATTCATTTCAAACAAAATCTTTTCTTTTCAAAGGTAAAAAACCTGTTGGCAAGCAACCAACAGTTTTTCCTCAACCCGGGGGATGCTACCAATTTGTTTAACTCCCTTTGATGTGACTCCTCACTGTTAAGACTGCGTGCTTACAAAATTTGTTTGACTTTTTTATTTTTTTATTTTTTTTGTTACACTTTAATTTTTTTCATTATATAGTAGAAATGTTTATAGTTGTCTTAAGTCTATTGTCTAATATTAATAGAAATGAATGAGTAATAGTCTCTGATAAGATCTCAATATATATCATATTTGGTTCTAAGGTGAATTTTTTTACTGTCTTGTCTCATTTTTGAAATTTTATTTTTAATTTATCTCATTTTGAAAAAAAAATCATAGAATGCTTTATTTTTAGAGTAAACTCGTTCATTGAAGAGATGAGTTCATGAAGCCTTTTTCTGAGAAGAAGGGACTCGATCAATGATTGGACGAGGAAAAAATACATTTTTTGGTCGTGTGTGGACTCGGCCAATGGATGACCAAGTTGTTGAAGTCCATTTTTTTTAAAAAAAATTTAATTATTTTAAGAGTTTTAATTAATTACTATTGCATTTAAATAATAATTATATCATCCATGACATTCATTGACCGAGGGATGCCACTAATAGTAGAGTCTCAGCCAATGAATGACCGAGTATTCACGTCTTAATTTTCTATAAATAGTTTGAATTGCATAAATGTAGTTCAGATCACATAAAAAATTATTTTGTAAGAATGCCTGTTTGGGATCTTGTGTTTTATGAGCAAGACAAAAAAATCAGTGTCTGCCTAGATCCGCAATGGAATTTCAGAACACTGATTGCAGTCATCCACACTGGTTTTCGACAATTGGGTGGGCGTCGTATGAAGGTGAGAAAAGTAGAGATCGTTGTCCATACATAACGTTGACTGATGCAAACCCTGAGGGTACGTACATGTATTACCTGGATCGAAAATGATTTAGATGTTCAGTGTATGTTTTTGGCATATAGTGGTGAAGTTAACAAAAGAGTTGAGGATCCACTTGTGTTGGTTGTTGTTGTTGATTGGTTAGTTAATAAGCTCTATGAATTTAAGTTGTTGTGATTGTACTTTGTAACCGGAAGCCTTTAATATCAAATGTATTCCATAATGTTTGTTTTCAAAAGACATTCGAAATACACAAGGGTTGATAACATAATTCGTGCTTAAAAATTGTTAATAAAAAACAGCATAATCATCTAGAGGGTCCTGCAACATTTGGACATTTCCTACGCATGTGTCCTATTCGCGGCAAATCAGAATTGATGTGAATTTTGAATAAATGGATATTTGTATTGCTAAATGAGAATCCCTCATTAATATCTGCGAAAATAGTTTTGTTATAGTGAATGGATACTACTAAATTTCTCTGAGTCATTTGAATATTAGAAATAAATGAAATTGAGTTGGAATGTTGAATGAGAATACTACTAAATACATATTTTATAGTCAAAAAACGATTTCCAATGGATGGAACAAGACTAAACATCAAAACTTAGCTCGTCCAATGGTTGGACGAGGCATAAAACATGCAGGCCTAACTCGTCCAATGGTTTGACGAGGCAAAACGCATGCAGACCAAACGCGGCCATTGGTTGGACGAGACAAAACGCATGCAGCTTTTGCATTGCATTGTCTCTTCAACCAGTGAATCTTGGAAGGGAATAACTTTGCATGCATAATGTAGGTTTCCATGCATGCAATGCAATGTTCCATCAACATTAAAAATACACCGTTAATATTATTTTCATACACTATAAAATGAGTTTCTCATCACCAAAATCTTTTCACTCATTAAATATTTTCTTCAAATATTTTCATCACCAAATTCAAATTCATATTTGTAAAATGTCTTTGTTGTGGATGGGAGAATCACACCGTGGAACAGAAGCAAACATTGTGGAATATATAAGTCTACGTATTCATTAAGTTTTTTATAAATTCAGCTTCTCATCACCAAAATATTCATTAAGATTTTTATTACATTTCTGGAAGATACAAGGTTCTGAGTCCATTCCCATACTCATATTCAACCAAGTGATGTTATATTACCGTATTTAGAATAAGCCGATTTTGCTAAAGTAGCAAAAATATCAAGTTTAAAAATAGACTTCAAACTAGTTATTGTGTTGTTAGAGAGATGGAGACCCGAGACACATACTTATCATTTACCAACTGGTGAGTGTACTATTACACTGGAGGATGTGCGTATGTTACTCGGTCTCTGAATTAACGGTAAACCTGTTAAATGGCCCAACTAATGTAACTGACGATGTTTACATGGAGAATTTAGGCGTAAAACCGACAGCTTTAGATAAAAATGGGACTTTTGTGAAAATTGTTTGGTTAGAAGCTCTATTAACACAGTTAAAAAATAATTCGTCCCTCACGGAAGCAGAAAACATTCTTCATGAAAAAGTCTATATTTTACTACTAGTTGCTACATTCTTAATATCAGATAAGAGTCACAATTTATTGCATTCATCTTGGTTACCTTTAGTAGGAGACCTGGGAAAATGTAAAACATACAGTTGGGGTTCTGCTTGTCTGACAACATTATATAGACATGTGTGCAAGGCAACCTAGAAAGGAGTGAAAAGCATAGGAGATTGTGTTGTATTACTCAGTGTTTGGGCATTCACACGTATACCGTTGTTTTCCCCTGTTAGTACCAAGGTGCCATCACATCCATACGCATTAAGGTACTCAAATTCATTGAATGCACTTTATTGTTCTCACAGTAAATTATACATAAGATTAATATATTTTTTTGTAAGTGCAAGATGGTGCCAACGAAGTACGCATTACGAAAATAATCATCGTCATCATCTACTTGGGTACCGAGTTGCAATTGAACACATGGAAGAAAATGATGTAAGTATCATACATTACAATCTTTAACTTATCTAAACTTCTTATTTACAATATAAAAATTATATTACTTATGACAGTTTATATGGAGGTTGTACATACAATACCCAGTGCCTGATTATAGTGACAGTCGAGTCTAGAGTGCGACAACATATATAATATGTTTCTTTACCGTTGAGATGCATCAGACAGATAAGGTCAAACATCAATTTGGATTTGAACAACACATCCCGTCTCAGCCAAGATATCTAAGGGAACACCATAATATGACTATGGTCCAAGCTTGGGATACACATTGGCAACATTTAGACAAAGAAGAGGTCAAAGAATGGAAAAAGAGAAGACATTTGGTATTACAAGGGAACTCAGTACTTGGTGAATTTAAGCCGGGTATAGAATATATGAATTGGTTTTTGGCAATTCCTTTTATGCATGTTGCTCTTACACAATTTTGAACGATCCCCGTCAACGTGTCTCTTCTTCAACCCAACAAACTACCTCGCCCCTACATCATGACATTCGCCCCACGTACGCACCCCAATTAGGGGCCTAACCATCTTCATTCGCCCAACAAACATACCATCACACCCAAACCACACAACAATACACCTTTTATGCCACCTCATCCCAACACCAAAATTCCCACACTCCATTCCCTCAAACAAACTACTTTTACAACCAATAATATCAACAACAAACCAACGTACGCCCACTCATACAATACACTCCAATTCATCAACCAGACTTTGATAACTTAAACCCCCAATCTCAACCCCAAACATTTAACACTACATTCGCACAATCCACTTCTACATTCAACCCTGATGATGTCTACTATCCTCCAATTCAACACATCCAACCCAACACCTTCACACAACCAACACATTCACTACCCGACTTTGATCTCACGGATGAGCAACTACTGGATATCCCTAGTTTTTCCATTCAAGATTTTGATTGTATGTAAATGTGTCCCAATACATCACATCAACACCAAGATCTGTCTTCCGACTCATCTCCATCTCTCCCAAGATAAAAAGTTGAAGTCTTAGGCAAGGGAAAACGCAAAAAAATAGGCACAAGATGTGGAACACGCGGCCACTATAACAAATAAAATGTATTTTTTCCATGTAGTTCAATAAAATATTTATTATTTCTTACAATTATTTATATGCTAGTTAATATAATTATAATTTTATTGTAAAAACAAAATTTAATTTATAAAAAAATTATTTAAAAAAATTATAATTTTTATTCTTTAAATAATATAATTATTATAAAAGTATTTATTATTAATACTAAAATGTATTTAAATTTTTTTAAAAAATTATTCCTTCATTCACTCGGCCATCCATTGGTCGAGTCCTTTCTACTCAAAAATGGGCTTCACGAACTCATCCTTTCAATGGACGAGTTTACTCTAAAAACAGAGCATTCTAGGAATTTTTTTCCATAATGGGGTAGATTCAGAATAAATTTTCAGAAGTGGGACAAGGCCGTAAAAAAGTCTCCTAAGGCACCACTATTTTTGAACATTGACTTACTTATATTTTAAATAGGTCAATTCATTCATGGTTTTAATATCTTAATAAAACATATATTTTTAAATTTGTGTTGATTAAATTTTATATATATGTTATGTCTAAAATGGTTTTGGATGACTTGAAGTATCTGTTTTAAAATTTAAAAAAATATATATTTTTAAGGTTCTGTTTTAAAATTTGAAAAAAAAAGATTTTTAAAGATGAGGAGTTGAAAATAAAGAGAATTTGTCTACCATATTCTCTTCGTCCTAAGGATGTGTACAAAAACATCAACTTATTCCAACGAAAGACAAATCGTACACATCCTTAGGAAACACGTTATGATACTCAACACACCACTGACTCATCTCTACTCAAAACATCGTCTTCCCCCTCACAAGAAAGCGAACAATGAGAACACCTGACCGTCTTTCCTCAAGGATCCCACCATTTTGCTAACCGACACCATCCTCGAATCCGACCTCTCTTTAGATTCAGAAAAAGCACAAAATTCTCAAAATAAGTGAACTAGCCAACATTACATGATGTCCACGCCCTCTATAGTTGGAGCATCCAAGAGAAGCAGACATTTCTGTAGGTGTTTAATTGGCTGCATTATATGGTAAAACACTAATGTCTTGACTGATGTCATAACATGTATGTGTGACTACATTGTAGTTACTGCAGGACTAGCTAACACAGGATTTATTGAATGTCAAACTGGATGTTGTGACACTCATACCTGTTAACAGATACTAAGGAATAGAACAGCAGGAGTTCTGTTAGAACTTAGTATTTATTTGCAGTCTGGTTATCAAGGAAGAACCAGACCTGGCATAAGGCCTACTGACTGAATGTCAAACTGGATGTTATGACATTCATCATTGAAAGCAGCTGCTGAAGATTAGACAGAGTGGTGTTCTGTTATACTTCAGCATGTAACTTAGTTTGTTCTTCAAGAGAATAACAGAACTAACTTAAGGCCAAATGTGTAAATGTTAAGTTGGACACTTTGACATTTATTAATGTAAGTCGTTACTGTAGTATGATCATTTTGATCATGTACAGGTCAGCAAAATTGTACAGTCTGTTTTCTGGAAAAACAGACTCAGCATATGGACCTTGATGTTAAGCTGAATGTCGTGACATTCATTCCTGACAGCATATGCTAAATTGTAGGTTGTTCAGTTTTCTGTTTCAGCTTTTTCTCAGGCTATTCTTCAGGAAGTCAACAGCTTAGAGAAAATCCAGGAAATCAACAACCAAGCTACATTCAATGAACCTAACAAATAGCCTATTTGTTAGTAACCTAAATGTTGAATTTATGGGAACTTGAGTGACCTTAAATTCAGGAGAATACAGGTGCAAAAGCCCAGATGCTGCAATATAAAAAGGAGGCGTTCCTTCATTCAGTTTCAGGGATTTTGAGGCGTGAAGATTTAGTGTGTCCATCATACTTCACTGCTGTATTTTTGTGAGTCTAGTATTAGACGTATCTTGTAAGCCAAGCCATTATCAAGTAGATGATTGCTTTGGCATAGGGTGTTCATTGAGTTGTAAGTGTTGTGTCACTCAAAGCTTTTAAGCGTGAGTGCTGTGTATCTTGATTTAAGCTGTGAAGCATAATCAAGAGTTGTTTTTGAAGTGTGACTTCAAAGTGTCTTTAATATCACTGAGGTGATTGAGGGGGAGTGAGTAGGAACTCTGATCTTAGGTTAAGATTGAAATTGCATTGGGTAGGGATTAAGTGATAAGTTGTAAACGGGTGAGTTTAGCTTTGAATTGATACTACTAATAGTGGATTTCCTCCCTGGCTTGGTAGCCCCCAGATGTAGGTCATGTTGGACTGAACTGGGTGAACAATTACTTGTATTATTTACTGCACTTACTGTTAAGTTCTGCATAATCCCTGTCTGTGCAGAATTGGATGTCATAACAACCAGTGTGACATCCAAAGTCTGATAACTAGAATTTCAATTGGCATCAGAGCAGGCACCCTGCCTGTGAATTTCTGGGTGAGATCTAGGGAAGTTACTTTCTAGTACCATGGACAAGGATTTAGGACACTCAAACAGACCACCCATGTTGGATGGATCTAATTATGATGACTGGAAGCCTCGTATGATAGCCTTCTTAAGGTCTCTAGACAGCAAAGTCTGGAGAGCTGTCAACAAAGGATGGGAACATCCAATGAGGACAGGTGAAGATGGAGCCAGTGTGCAGATTCCTGAAGAAGAGTGGGACAAGGAGCAAGAGGCGTTAGCTCTTGGAAATTCCAAGGCCTTGAATTCATTGTTCAATGGAATCAGCAAGAACATCTTCAGGCTGGTACACCACTGTGAACTAGCTAAGGAAGTTTGGGATACCCTCAAGGTAACTCATGAAGGTACTTCCAAGGTAAAGATGTCCAAACTTCAGATGCTGACCACCAAGTTTGAAAATCTGAGGATGAAAGAGGATGAGACTATTCATGACTTTCACATGAATATTCTTGAAATTGCAAACACCTCTGGTGGACTAGGTGAGAAAATGGCTGAAGAGAAATTTGTAAGAAAGATTCTCAGGTCCTTGCCTAAGAGATTTGCTATGAAGGTCACAGCCATAGAGGAGGCGCAGGACATATGCAACATGAAGGTGGATGAGCTCATTGGTTCCCTCCAAACCTTTGAAATGGGCTGGGGTGAGTATGCTGAGAAGAAGAACAAAAGCATAGCTTTTGTATCTAATGTTGAAGAGGAGTCAAAAGCAGGATATACTGGAGGTGATGAAAGTATATCAGAAGCCTTGGCCATGCTTGGGAGGCAGTTCAACAAGTTCGTGAAGAAGATTGATCAAAGAGGTAGATCTAATGTCAAGAACATCCCGTCTGACATTAAGAAAAGATCAACTTATGATGAGAAGTTCAACCATGGCAAGGGGATCCAGTGTCATGGTTGTGAAGGGTATGGACACGTCAGAGCTGAATGCCCTACTTACCTCAAATTGCAAAATAAGGGGCTAGCTATCACATGGTCTGAAGGAGATTCTGAAAGTGAATCTGAAGGAGAATTTGCCAAACATGTCACTGCACTAACCAGTGTTTGTGCCTCTGATGATGACTCAAGTGCAGATGAACTGTCTTTTGATGAACTTGCTGCAGCCTATAAGAAACTATGTTCCACCAGTGCAGAGGTGCGTGCACAAGGAGAAAAGCAGAAGAAACTCATCAAGGAACTGGAAGATGAGAGACAAAAGTAACTGTTTGTCATAGAGGGTCTAAATGGTGAAATAGCCCTGCTGACCTCCAAGCTGAACCAGATGACTAAATCCATCAGAATGATGAATAAGGGAACTGACACCTTGGAAGAGATTCTCAAGGTGGGACAGCAATCTGGAACCAAATCTGGCCTAGGATTTGGGAAAAGATCCTCAACCGAACACAAACGCCCAAAGGCTAAAGTTCATAAGTACAAGCAGAAGTCAAAGCCAATGTCTCAACATCGAGGATCTAGGATGAATGATCATCAGAAGAGGAAATACCAGGATTGGAGGTGTCACCACTGTGGTAGGCTTGGACATATAAAAGCCTTCTGCTACTGGATTCATGGTTTCCCTAACAGAGCCTCGCATGTCAGACCTAAGCACAAAACACATAAGCGATGTGTTCCCATTAAGAAGCAACAATGGTATGCTAGGATAGCACACACTGCTCTAAGGGCTTCTTCCAGAGAAGACTGGTACTTTGACAGTGGATGCTCAAGACATATGACTGGTATGGAAAATCTACTGGTAGATATTCAACCTCACACTACCAGCTTTGTGACCTTTGGTGATGGTGCCAAAGGAAAAATAAGAGGTGTGGGCAAACTGGACTGTTCTGGAGTGCCAAAACTGAATAATGTGTTGTTAGTAAGAGGACTAACTGCAAACCTCATCAGCATAAGTCAGCTGTGTGATCAAGGTTTTCATGTTCAGTTTACTAAGGAGCTGTGCATTGTGACAAATGGTGACAATCAGGAAGTTATGAGAGGAACCAGGTCCAAAGACAACTGCTACCTGTGGGAACCTGAACTCTCTAACTTTTCCACAACATGCTCCTCAGCCAAGGAAGAACAGGAGGTGAAGCTGTGGCATAGAAGACTTGGACATCTCCACTTACGGGGAATGAAGAAGATCATATCCAAGGAAGCAGTCAGAGGAATTCCAAAGCTTCTGATTGATGAAGGAAGAGTCTGTGGAGAATGCTAGGTGGGCAAGCAAACCAAGATGTCACACCCGAAGCTGGGACATTCCACAACCTCCAGAGTTCTGGAACTGTTGCACATGGACCTAATGGGACCTATGCAGGTTGAAAGTCTTGGTGGAAAGAAGTATGCTTACGTGGTGGTTGATGACCATTCCAGATACACGTGGATAAACTTCATCAGAGAGAAGTCAGATACATTTGATGTCTTCAAAGATCTGTGTATAAGACTTCAAAGGGAAAAGGACAGTTGTGTGGTCCGGATTAGAAGTGATCATGGTACGGAGTTCAAGAATTCCAAGTTTGATGAGTTTTGCTCGTCTGAAGGAATAAGCCATGAGTTCTCCTCTCCTATAACTCCTCAGCAAAATGGAATAGTTGAAAGAAAAAATAGAACTATTCAAGAATCTGCCAGAGCAATGATTCATGCAAAGAAGCTCCCTATGCACTTTTGGGCTGAAGCAATGAACACCGCGTGCTATGTTCACAACAGAGTCACCTTGAGAAAAGGAACCTCCTCCACTCTGTATGAAATATGGAAGGGCAGAAAACCCACTGTGAAGTACTTTCATATTTTTGGAAGTAAATGCTACATTCTCACAGATCGTGAACAGAGAAGGAAGCTAGATCCCAAAAGTGATGAAGGCGTATTTCTGGGATACTCCACTAACAGCAGAGCCTACAGAGTGTTCAACTACAGGACCAATGTCCTGATGGAATCCATAAATGTCATTGTGGATGATAAAGAGGAAGGAACCGATGTCATGGAGGATGTTGAAACATTCATTGACAGTCCAACTGACAGTCCAGTCAAGTCTGAAGAAGTACAGGAACCTCCTCCTGAATGTGAAGTAGATGCAACCACCAAAGTGCCATCTATCAGAATTCAGAAAGACCACCCTAAGTATCTTATCATAGGGGATCCCACCAGTGGTGTAACTACCAGGTCAAGAGGAATAAACTCAAATTCCTGCTTTGTTTCCAAGGTTGAACCAAAGAATGTGAAAGAAGCCCTGACTGATGAATACTGGATCATTGCCATGCAAGAGGAACTCGAGCAGTTCACAAGGCATGAAGTATGGGAGCTAGTTCCAAGACCTGAAGGGTCCAACATCATTGGTACCAAGTGGATCTACAAAAACAAATCTGATGAGAAAGGAGTAATTACTAGAAATAAAGCAAGACTAGTAGCTCAAGGATACACTCAAGTTGAAGGGGTAGACTTTGATGAGACATTTGCTCCTGTGGCTAGACTTGAGTCCATCAGATTGCTGTTGGGGGTAGCTTGCATCCTGAAGTTTACGCTATTCCAAATGGATGTGAAGAGTGCATTCTTGAATGGCTACCTGAATGAAGAAGTCTATGTGGAACAACCCAAAGGGTTCTGTGATCCTAACCAACCTGAGCATGTATACAAGTTGAAGAAAGCCTTGTATGGGTTGAAGCAAGCACCCAGAGCTTGGTATGAAAGGTTAACCGAATTTCTGACCTCAAATGGATACAGAAAGGGTGGCATAGATAAAACCTTGTTTGTGAAGGATGAAGAAGGCAAAATCATGATAGCTCAAATCTATGTTGATGATATAGTCTTTGGTGGAATGTCAGAACAAATGGTTAAAAAATTTGTTCACCAGATGCAGTCTGAGTTTGAAATGAGTCTAGTGGGAGAACTGACCTATTTTCTTGGAATGCAAGTAAACCAAATGGAGGACTCTATGTTTCTCTCCCAAAGCAAGTATGCCAAGAACATAGTTAAGAAGTTTGGTATGGATAATGCCAGGCACAAGAGGACTCCTGCTCCTACTCATCTGAAGTTAACCAAAGATGATGGAGGGCCTAGTGTTGATCAATGCCTGTACAGAAGCATGATAGGTAGTCTGCTGTATCTAACTGCAAGTAGACCTGACATTTCTTATGCAGTTGGAGTGTGTGCCAGATACCAAGCAGAGCCCAAGGTGAGCCACTTGAATCAAGTCAAAAGGATTCTCAAGTACATCAATGGGACGTGTGACTATGGGATGCTGTATTCACATGGGTCTGAGCCTGTCCTATCTGGGTACTGTGATGCTGATTGGGCTGGAAGTGCTAATGACAGAAAAAGCACATCAGGTGGATGTTTCTTCTTAGGAGAAAACCTCATATCGTGGTTCAGCAAGAAGCAGAATTGTGTCTCTCTGTCCACTGCAGAGGCTGAATACATAGCTGCTGGAAGCAGTTGCTCCCAACTGGTTTGGATGAAACAGATGCTCACTGAGTACAATGTCTTTCAAAATGTCATGACATTGTTCTGTGATAATCTCAGTGCCATCAATATCTCCAAGAATCCCATCCAACACAGCAGGACCAAACATATTGACATTAGGCACCACTTCATCAGAGATCTGGTGGAAGACAAGGTGATCACTTTGGAACATGTAGCCACGGATCTTCAACTGGCTGACATATTTACAAAGGCTTTGGATGCTACTCAGTTTGAAAACTTAAGGAGCAAACTGGGAATATGTCTCTCTGAGACCTTATAGCAACCACTGATGTTGGGAATAAATTGTTTAATATCTCTGTCTATTAAACAATTTGTACTAAGTTATGATTGGGCACCAGATCATAGCTATGCTACTTGTAACAAGGGTGGATACAAGAGGGTAAGGAGACACCCTACTGTGAGAAGGTCAATGTACCTGCAGGAGTTCAAGGATGTTGTTCATGCAGGAGTGGTTCTGGATGTCAGAAACAAAATCAGGGCATCTGATATGGTGGTACCTACTGTAAAGCAGAAGTGGGTGAGTACTTGATCGAAGCTGTGAAGGAAGATCAAGGGGATGTTAACTTGGTTGAAACTGTGAAGTAAAACCAAGTCTGGAACTCTGTCATTGTGCTCTGGCTATGTTGTTGGCTTTGGCAACATTTTTGACAAAAAGGGGGAGTAATAACCACCACCACTACCCCTGACAAACAGAGTGGGTCTCTACAACAGACTCTCATGACAGATCTGAAGATTCCCTCCCCTGCAGCAACTGTGTGTGTGCTGCTGTGTGAAGTTGTTATTTAACTTCCATGTGTGTGAGTGTGCTGCCACTCTGAGTGTATTAGCTAGTATTTTTTCCTGCTAGGTGTGTGATTCCGCTGCTATGAACTCTGTTATGGGGATCAAAGTGTTTTAGCCAAAAATTTGCCAAAGGGGGAGTTTGTAGGTGTTTAATTTGCTGCATTATATGGTAAAACACTAATGTCTTGACTGATGTCATAACATGTATGTGTGACTACATTGTAGTTACTGCAGGACTAGCTAACACAGGATTTATTGAATGTCAAACTGGATGTTGTGACACTCATACCTGTTAACAGATACTAAGGAATAGAACAGCAGGAGTTCTGTTAGAACTTAGTATTTATTTGCAGTCTGGTTATCAAGGAAGAACCAGACCTGGCATAAGGCCTACTGACTGAATGTCAAACTGGATGTTATGACATTCATCATTGAAAGCAGCTGCTGAAGATTAGACAGAGTGGTGTCTGTTATACTTCAGCATGTAACTTAGTTTGTTCTTCAAGAGAATAACAGAACTAACTTAAGGCCAAATGTGTAAATGTTAAGTTGGACACTTTGACATTTATTAATGTAAGTTGTTACTGTAGTATGATCATTTTGATCATGTACAGGTCAGCAAAATTGTACAGTCTGTTTTCTGGAAAAACAGACTCAGCATATGGACCTTGATGTCAAGCTGAATGTCGTGACATTCATTCCTGACAGCATATGCTAAATTGTAGGTTGTTCAGTTTTCTGTTTCAGCTTTTTCTAAGGCTATTCTTCAGGAAGTCAACAGCTTAGAGAAAATCCAGGAAATCAACAACCAAGCTACATTCAATGAACCTAACAAATAGCCTATTTGTTAGTAACCTAAATGTTGAATTTATGGGAACTTGAGTGACCTTAAATTCAGGAGAATACAGGTGCAAAAGCCCAGGTGATGCAATATAAAAAGGAAGGCGTTCCTTCATTCAGTTTCAGGGATTTTGAGGCGTGAAGATTTAGTGTGTCCATCATACTTCACTGCTGTATTTTTGTGAGTCTAGTATTAGACGTATCTTGTAAGCCAAGCCATTATCAAGTAGATGATTGCTTTGGCATAGGGTGTTCATTGAGTTGTAAGTGTTGTGTCACTCAAAGCTTTTAAGCGTGAGTGCGGTGTATCTTGATTTAAGCTGTGAAGCATAATCAAGAGTTGTTTTTGAAGTGTGACTTCAAAGTGTCTTTAATATCACTGAGGTGATTGAGGGGGAGTGAGTAGGAACTCTGATCTTAGGTTAAGATTGAAATTGCATTGGGTAGGGATTAAGTGATAAGTTGTAAACGGGTGAGTTTAGCTTTGAATTGATACTACTAATAGTGGATTTCCTCCCTGGCTTGGTAGCCCCCAGATGTAGGTCATGTTGGACTGAACTGGGTGAACAATTACTTGTGTTATTTACTGCACTTACTGTTAAGTTCTGCATAATCCCTGTCTGTGCAGAATTGGATGTCATAACAACCAGTGTGACATCCAAAGTCTGATAACTAGAATTTCAATTTCTCGTCCACTTGTTTCATTTCCAACCTGCAAATGGAAAACAAAGCAAGCATCGATAGTGTTTTCGCACATATGTCGCATACTAGAGAACAAACATAATTAAACAATTTGGTCGGACTGACCGACCTCCTCTTACACCACTATGTAACACCCTAAATCCCGCATACAATTTTAACGCATAATTTTAATAGAAAATTATGATCACATAGGGTGTCATTCACATCAAACATATCCTGCTTCGTAACACAGGTTACAAAATATCACATAAAACCTATCATCACATGTTCACCTTCACTTATGGTATCATCGCAGCGAAATCATTATAAAATCAGTTAAACATAATAATTGCAACTCAAGACATTAAGTCCCATAACTCCAACCTTATAATGCGATAACAAGAGTCGTAATATTCAACTCATCACAATGTTAAAATCTCATCAAACATAAATAACAACTTCAACTAAAAAAAATTTAACGCAAACATTCTCAACCCGATGTTACATTTATAAGAGCAAGACCCTACTAAATAAAACGACAAATGATTGGAAGCCGCTCCCAGAGCTACCCTCCACTTACTTCAGTAATGCTACTCCTGAGTATCTGCATAATGCCCACGTAAAGGCAACATCCAAACAGAAGGGGTGAGAAATACATTCAAATAATAAATGACACATAAACAATCAGAGTAGGTTAAATATAATACAGTTCAAACATAATCCATTATGCACCACAACACGTGTATTCAAGTTTCACCCACTTCATAATAATACACAATCAATATACATATGTGACTCTCAATAATATCAATAGACTCATATGCATGCGGTACCGAATGGTTTCAAATATAAACAGGGTCTCAATCAACTGCAAACCCATGGGCCTCACTCAGCAACTCTGAGCCCCGCATCCAGCTCCAAGCTACAACATCATGCTTTGAACAATTACTGGTCACCAACATCGAAACATGTAATTGCCTCTTTCATAACAACAACAACTCATGATGCATGAATGGATGTATGCATCATCACAACAACTCAACAACACAAACGGTATCACATCAACCATATAATTTCTTGTACAACATCAACATAATAGTTTCACATTGAAACTAAATATCTCAACTCAACATATTACATTATAAGTATAACAATTCATCTAATAATCACATCAACATTACCATAACAATTGCAACAACATAAACGGTATCACATCGAACCGCATAATATCCTCTACAACATCAACAGGATAGTTTCACATCGAAACAATGCGTCACATCCTACATTGTCATCAAAACACAATAATTAAACAGCCTGCAATTATGTTAGCAATTTACCACATCAGTTTATCAACAACAGAAACTCAACGTTCGTTAAATGGTTCATAACATCATCATGAAAACCACAATAGTACACATATAATAATACTTCAATCATTCCTAACTCTCACTACCACTGTGTAGTTAAGCGTGTTAGTTTTCCAACGATTTAATTAAACCACACATGATGTATATAATTTAACTAAAATTAATCTAATGAAAATAGGGTGTTACACGATGGGCCCTTTTTCTAGGCAATTTCTGACGCGTTATGGTATGATTTGATGGCTATAAAAAGGCAGACTTTAGACTTATTTGGGGGTTCTACGATTGGAGACTGGAGAATACAAGTTATAACACTGGAAGTGAGTTTTAGAGCGCATTTGAAGCCATTGGAGGAAAAATCTTCAAGGAACTCTTATGCAATCTTATACTTATCAACTGGTATTGTAATTTTATCAGCATTAGTAGCTAAACACTTTTAGGTTAGGTTTTGTCTGATGAAACTGTTTCGAACTTGCTGAGACATATGTTTAATTTGATGTTGCATGAATTATCTTAGTTATATTTCTATTTAATTGTTTCTTTTACTTAAAGTGTGTTACTTTAGGTACTTTGTTAATATGATTATGGACGTATATGGAATACTGACCCTTAGCTTATGTGTTACACCGGTTGAATAGGGATAAGAGACCTCGAGTAGTGGCCTTAGAGTTAACATACTGTTAATGTGATTTTGTAAAATGTGCCATGAGATATTTTCGAGTTTAATCCCTTAAACTTGTTCTTTTTTACCAAATTTCACAATAAACAGATGGCGAGTAATTCCTCCATGACAGCCTGCGTGCCTTGATTATTGCTACTGGTTCTTCTCGTCATGGAGGGAAGATGAGATTGATAGTTTAAAAATTTATGTGTGTCCCAAGCAAGTTTTACAAGAACCCCACTATGGACACCAAATGTTCACACAGAAAGATTAATAGATAACTCCTCTAGAGTAGACCAGGAGGAGTCGCAATTTAGTTATTTTTAATCTCTGAGTTACGTATGTCTCTTTTAATCGATACACCTCTCTTATACCAAATATCCCTTGCCTGATACGAGACATGGTCATAAATTCCCTTAATCAACATAATAGGCATTCATAGCCACTTATTAGATAATTATCACAGTTAGGAGACATGTTGAACATATTTATATGTTGAGCTCTATTATCCCTCATAGGGGGGCCATCATCAAGCTCAAACCCATAAATGGAATGTACATAGCCCTTAAAATGAGGCCCAACGGGACGAGATACTTAAAAGGAAAAGAGCATTTCTTAAAGCACCCTATAAGTTTCTACCGCACCACACGAATTTTTACAAATGCCCCCTGTTTCCGGAGATGCATCTCCGAACACACCCCAAGACACACTCAAGTGAAACCATTCATAGTGGCACCCTATTATTTTGTTTATTTTATTCCATAGATGCATCTCCAGAACATTTTAAGAAATACCTTATGTATTTACTAGTTCAGTGGAAATTTCAGAGATGCATCTCCGCAATTATGGGTTAGATTTTGGAATTTTTTGTCACCTTTGCATGTCAGATATTTCCGGAGACGCATCTCCGAAAATATCTGATAAAAGAAGTAGTTGTATGATCATACAACCATTGTTTACATATTTGGTTTTCAAATTATTGAGGAATCAATTCATGTTAGATTCAATGATAAGCTTGACCCTTAAAAGTTAAAGCTAGTTGAGAAATTTGCAGCTCTGAAGATCAATCTTTCAGAATCCAAGGATATTGATTCTGGAGAAAACGACTCAGAAGGCAAAGCTAAATAATCTAAAGAAACGACTCAACCAGAAGAAATCTTTGATACAACTCATCAGAAGAAGAGTATATCAAGAATATCTCATTTTGCAGAACTGATTCTGGGAGATAAGAATGCTTCAGTCAGAACAAGATCTTCATTCAACCTTCTGAAGAGACTCTTTTAGGTTTGGTATCTCTGATAGAGCACACTGTTGGTGTAAGCCCTAGAGGCCAATACTTTTGGTACTTGTATTGAATTATTTATTAATAATAAAAGGCTTTTTCTTTATTACGTTTGTTTAATAAAGTCCCTAGAATAGCTAGTCCGTTTAATGTATCAAGTGTGACTTGATCATGAGATCACATTAAACATAAGGACACTATTCTTAAAGTATCCATAGTCGAGCTTTATTGTGAAGTGGGATAACATTAAAGCATAAAGACTATTATGTATATAGACCGATGATCGCATCTCATGGATCATGGATAAGGAGTTATCAAGTCTTAAACATAGGTATGAATATTAAGAGTAATATTTATACTGGATTGACCCGCTATGAGAATACTATATAGAAAGTTATGCAAAGTGTCATAAGTTATTCTCATGGGGATAATGGTGTATACCACCCTTCGACCTGAAACCACTATGGACCCTAGATGTAGAGTCGAGTGCTTTATTGCTGATCAAACATTGTTCGTAACTGGATAACAATAAAGACAGTTGATGGGTACTCCACGAAGCATGCTGAGGGACATGAGTGACCTAGACGGAATTTGCCCATCCTGCGTAACAAGATAAATGTCTGTGGTCCCAATATTGAACTGGACAAGGATGACACAGTTTATACCTTGTGTTCAATATAGACATAAGGGCAAAAGGGTAATTATACGCATAAGTATTATCACAGAAGGATTTGTCATATCACATGACATTTTCGTGTCTTGGGTAACAGTGATGTGTTGCTAGATACCGCTCACTGTTTATTATGTTAAATACGTGATTTAATATAATTGCCAATGCCGCGAAAACCTACAGGGTCACACACAAAGGACAGATTGATGAGAGATAAAGTAGCTAAAGAACACCGTAAGGTACAGTGCACTTAAGTGAATTGTAGAGCATCGTAAGGTACGGTATACTTAAGTAGAATACGAAATATGGTAAGGTACCACACGCTTAAGTGAGTTTGGCATATTATAAGATATGGGCCAAATACACTTAAGTGGGCTTTTTAGCTTGAAGCCCACACAAGTGGTTCTATAAATAGAACCCTTGTGCAGAAGCATTAATTGCGATTGCATTTTTGTTTTCTCTCTCTCTCTCTCTCTCTCTCTCTCTCTCTCCTCTCTCTCTCTCTCTCTCTCTCTCACACACACACACACACACACACACACACACACACACTCAAAGCCTTCATTCATAGCAGCTAGCACTGAGATTGAAGGAATCCGTTCGTGTGGACTGAGTAGAGGCGTTGTCATCGTTTAACGTTCGTGATCGCTCCGTAGATCTGCATCAAAGGTTTCAAACGTCACAAGAGGTAAATATTCTATCACTGATCATGCCCATTCGTAAGGATCTCTAAAGGAGAAATTTTTAATTTTCGTTGCGTTTTGGATCGCCAATCTCCTTGACACACGTCTATTGATGAAGCTCTTCTGGATAATGAATGGATTCTGGCTATGTAAGAAGAACTGAATCAATTCACCAAAAATGATGTTTGGGATCGTGTTCAGAAACCTAGGGGTTTCCATGTCATTGGAACTATATGGGTCTTCAAAAACAAGATAAATGAGAAAGGTGAGGTTGTCAGAAACAAGGCTCGACTGGTAGCACAAGGTTATAGTCAGCAAGAAGGTATATACTATACAGAAACCTTTGCTATGGTTTACAGGTTAGAGTTTATTCGTCTTTTAATTTCATTTGCAGTCAATCATAACATCATCCTATATCATATGGATGTTAAGAGTGCATTCTTAAACGGATATATTTTTGAAGAAGTATATGTGCATCAACCTCCTAGTTTTGAAAGTTCTCAAAATTCTGACTTTATTTTCAAACTGAAAAAATCGTTATATGCTCTAAAGCAAGCTCTCAGAGCTTGGTATGATAGACTAAGTAACTTCCTTTTGGAAAATAATTTTACTAGAGGGAAAGTGGATACAACTCTCTTTTGCAAAACCTTTAAGAATGATATTCTGGTTTTGAAAAATTATGTTGATGATATTATTTTTGGTTCTGCTAATGCGTCCTTATGCAAGGATTTTGCTAAGTCAATGCAAGCAGAATTTGAAATAAGTTTGATGGGAGAACTCAAATTCTTTCTGGGAATCCATATTGATCAACGTTCAGAAGGAACATACATTCATCAGAGAAAATATAAAAATGAACTTCTGAAGAAGTTTAATTTATTAGAATGTAATCAAGCAAAGACTCCAACGTATCCCACGTGTATTCTGGAGAAAGAAGAGGTAAGTAGTAAGGTAAATCAGAAGCTATTCAGAGGTATGATAGGCTCTCTTTTGTATCTAACTGCTTCTAGACATTATATCTTATTTAGTGTCTGCTTATGTGCTCGCTTCCAATCAAATCCTAGGGAAACTCACTTAACCGTTGTTAAGAGAATCTTTAATCTGAAGGGTACTACTAACCTTGGTTTGTTTTATAGAAAATCAAGTGAATATAAACTAGTAGGATATTGTGATGTTGATTATGCTAGAGATAGAATAGAAAGGAAAATTACTTCTGGAAGTTGCCAATTTCAGGGAGATAACCTAGTCTAATGGTCCAGCAAGAGACAGTCAACAATTGCGCTTTCAACAACCAAAGTTGAATATATTGTAGCTTCTGGATGCAACACTCAGATACTATTAATGAAGAGTCAGATGGAAGATTATCAGATATCTGAAATTAACATTCCTATTCTCTGTGATAATACTTCTGCTATTTGTTTATCTAAGAATCCTATCTTGCATTCTAGAGCAAAGCATATTGAAATTATACATCATTTTTATGTGACTATGTTCAGAAGGGTATTTTTCATTTAAAATTTGTTGATACAGACCATCAATGGGTTGATATCTTTACAAAACCCCTTGATGAAGATAGATTTGTGTTCATTCTGAAAAAACTTATTTATGAATTTATGTCCAGAATGAAAAGATATATTTCAGAATGTTTAAAGTCTTCAGAACTCTATTAGATTCTGAGAATGTTTTTGTTGACTCTAAAACATGAGCTTTCTGAAGTAAGGACGTTTTCATGAATCAGAAAGGTTCTGATCAGAAGCAACCTTATCGATTTATCTTCCTGATTCTGAACAGTCATTGCATTAAATGGTTGTCATATCATTTGATTTCATGTGGTTCTAAGCGGTGACAGTTGTCCCACTTTCTGAGCATGCGTGATAAAAGCGTGACACATTGGGTTTTGCAATTCTTAGAATTATGTTAAACTTTTATGCTCCCCCTATGACTATATATTTCCTTTTTGTAATCATTACAAAAAATATATATATAACCCCACTTCACTCACACTTTTCACACTACGCGCACAGTACTCCCACACTTTCTTCTTTCAAACCTTAAACAACCATATCTGCAATTGTTCTTCATCTTCTTCATCCTCATCAATGGTTGCTCAATAACAACCGATTCAATAACAATTCCATCATGGAAGGAATACCATAATTAACTTTACACACTCTTGTCAACGAGTTAATGGTGCTATGCGAAACTATTGTAGACTTCAAGAACTTGAAAGAAAATGGTTTTGATTTCTCTGAAACCCTAAAACTTCAAGGTTGGAAAACCTTCTTTGAGAGACTAACTGGCCTTGTGTATCCAGTTTTGGTAAAGCAGTTCCGGGTGCATGCCACTGTTGAAAAGGAAATTATTACCTCCTACGTCATGACATAAAAATTGTCATAACTGATAAATCCATTGTTGATTTAATCTCTCACGATAGAAAAGGCAAAAGACTTCACAGTGCCAAGATTAATGCAAAAAGAGAAGCTGATATCACTCTAGTTATCTTCAAATATGGATCCAACCTTGAGGATGACAAAGATCCCAGTGCTAAGGATTTGACAAGACACCTAAGAGTTTGGTTCAAAATAATTCTTGGTTGCATTCATCACAGGCCAAGCACCAACAGTTCTGACTACATCAACACTCGTCAGAAGTTCATATTGTTCTTTCTAGAGAATGGTCTCAAGCTGGGACTTCCCTTCATCTTGTTCAAGTTCATGAGGGATTGTATCCGAGAACCCAGAACTGGTGGATCTTCGAAGAAGAAGAAAAGCAAGTTCAGCCTCAATGGAAGGTTGATTTCTGACATTCTCTTTGAGAATGATCTGGTAGATGACCTTATGGTCAGTGGATTGACCGGTGAAATTGTGAAAGATGCTGGAAAGGTATTATAGGGGAAGAATATGAAGAGTATGGGTCTCATTTCTAGAGTTGTAAGGCCAGATTTCGTTCCTTCTAAGGATGATATCTGTGGAATGAGAACTCTTGTAGACAACTTTCCTATCTTCACTCAGATTGATCCTCCAACAGTTCTTCTGTACTATCTGGAAAGTTGTTAGAAGGATGGAATTTACCCTAAGGTGGATCCCTTTAATCTACCTGAGACCTATCTGGATGTTCACGGGAAGAGGAAGAAGGAATCCAGAGGAGAAGGATCTTCAAGGCCTCATAAGAAGAAGAAGAAGAAGAATAAAGTTGTTGTCTTTCTGGATGAAGACGAGGTGCCTCTTAGTTAGGTCCACAAAGCCATCTTCTGGAGCTATCCAGCACTCCTCAAAAGCTTCTGACACTATGTCTGGTAAGCTTCCTATAGCTAGCACTCCAATTACTTCTGATTCTGTTATTTCCAAAAAGATCTTGCCAATCCAACCTCCTCCTTCATCTCAATCCATTCCAGTCTTTTCCAAAACCTATGAAGCTAGTACTCCCATTATTTTCATACTGATTTTGCTTCCACCATCTCCTTCACAGTTACAAACTTCACCCACTCCACCGCCATGTGTTTCTACACCCTAACCAACAAATACAAATTCCACAACTCCATGAACATATCCTTCAAGAGCTTTTGATGGCCATGTGTCTGATGGAACTCTTGAGGGTATGTTCGACTATGAACCCAAACCAATCTCATCTGACCATGAATCACCTCATATTATTTTTCCATCATTTTCATCAAGCGTTGGTCCTGACTTTGATGAAACTAGAATTAACCTCACCGTTAGCTACCCCTAACCACCAAAATCCTCTCCCAACATTGGTAAGATACTGAGGAAGTTTGAGCCAGAATATAAAAGTCGTCTGCATGAAGCAATGAGTATCAGTTGTTCTTTAGCAAATCTGACTGCGAGTGATTCTTCTTGGGAAGCTTACAGAGGCTGGATTGATTCCAAGATCTCTAAGCTGAAGAATTTTGGGTATAAACTTGCTAAAAGACAACTACATTCTAGGTTTATTCCCTTAATGGAAATCTGGAAGTTAAGAAACTCCCAGTTATGTCTTCCTGCTCCAGAGTTCAAGGAAGTTACTTCTGAAGTTGTTAAAGAGGAAACTACTCAAGAAACTGTAGTTATTCAGCAAGTTATGACTGCTCAAGAAGCTGGTGTTATTTCTGAAGATCAAAACTGCGTTATGGAAGAAGCTACTACTCAGATTGTTGTTTCTAAGACTCAACAAATTGAAGCTTCTGTTTCTCAACCTTCAGCTGGAACTTCATCTGGAGAAATTCATGTTGGACTTCTAAAGAACATTGAGGAAATCAAGGATGGCAATGCGCTTGTCAAAGAGCATCTGGACAAATAGGACATAATGTTTAAGTTGATTCTCTCTAGAATTCCTCCGCCTCCTCCACAGAACCCCTAGCCTTTTTTAGTCTATGAAAACTTCTGTTTATTTTCTTTTTTATCTTTTATGCCTTTTTGGCTTATCAATGAAAATCTTTTTGTTTCTCATTAATCTCTCTATTTATTTTATTATTTTTGTCTAAGTCTTTTTGATTGATGACAAATGGGGAGAACATAACGTGTCTAAGGGGAAGATTTCGTGTTTATTTTGATACCTAAATTCCTTAAGTAAGAACCCAAACATGGAATAATGTTTTATGCTAACAACTACTTCGAAAAGAGTTTGTTAAATACTTTGTAGGGTTATATTTTAAGAATTATAATTGTTTTGTTCAAACATCAGAGGTTCTTCTGAAGTTTCAAAGATCAGAATATAAGTTACCAGTTTCTGACAAAATGGTCTTTTATCTGAGTCTGTACAACCTTCATGCTGATTCAGAATTAATATCCATGTTCTGAACCTAGAACATTGAGTACTAAGCATCAAAGTCCTTCTGAAAGTTCTTTCTGAAAAACGTGGCATTGACATCCAGCTATAAGGAAGAGTTTCCTCTATAGTAATCAGACTTGAAAAGTCAAGATTCTTTTAAGAAGATAACCAGCTCTTTTAAGAAGATAACCAAATCTTTTAAGAAGATAACCAACTCTAAAGTTTCTTCAAAAGAACTCAACAAAGCTTTTGAAGTGAAGCTTATCCGAATGTTGATGTTATCAAACCAATGCTCTGGACAACATCAATCAACTTCTGAAGATAACCAAATTCTGACTGAATTGTCACTCTAGTACTTTGATCCGGTGTCGCGCACGGGTCAAAAACGAGTAATAAAATATAGTAAATGGGAAGCGAAACCTCGAGTATCGTATCGCAAGGACTCTTGGAAAATTAACCAAATAAGAAGAAAAAAAATAGGGGGGTTTATGTTTTAGTGATCAATTTAGAAAACAAAGATAAAAAAAGGATTAAAATAAGCGATTGTAAAATAAGTCAATCTACTGTTTTCGGTTTCCGGCTAATCACTGGTTTTTACCTACCAATTCCTAAGAGGCTTCAATCTCTATTCGATTCAAATTTCGATTGACAATCGCAAAAGATATATGACACATTTATATTCCTATATTCCGAATAAAACAAATGGATTAATACAATCGTGAATTAAGCAAACACGATTTATAAACGCGATTTAACGACAAAGCGACGAAAACGACGTTCAACAATTAGGAATGAAATCATACAAATTTAATCAAAATTATTCCATAAAATACAGATTAAGCAAATGAAATTTCATAGAATAGAATTTCATAGAATGAAATTAAATTGATAGGATAAAAACCTCAAAGCCTTGGAAATTCAGTTACAGCAGATTGACTCTAGAAGATTAGTTTATCTTCATGATCGCACAAAGCAAAAATTTATCGTCAATAATGTGTAATATGCTACAGTACAATGACTGCTCTTTTAAATAAAATAAGGGTTTCACTTATAATTTAAACTGGGCCGGAAAACCTAAATCCGGCCCAACAAATGGCCCAAAAGAAATTATTTCCTAAAGTACGAAACTTAAACAAATTATTTGAGACTTATGCATTCAGAATCAGATTTCGGCTTCAAAACAAAAGTTGTAGCTCTTTCTTTTAGTTTTCCAACGCATATCAGAATGCACAAAACGGCATCCTGTGGCTCAAATTATGATCCGAACAGTGGACAGGTATCAAATAATCGCTAAAACTTAAAATAGCAAACGAAAATAGATTAAAGAAAAACATGAACTTAAATCTAAAAACATAATAAAATAGTAAAATAAGCATAATAAAGTAGATAATTTCCTAAGTACAATTATAAAAGAATGTGCATCAAAATGCACTAATCAAATTCTCCCACCCTTGAACTTTTGCACTCCGAGCAAAATTACAATTTCGAAACAAAAGGAAAGAAAACACAACATGCACTTCCAAAAGTTTTCAAGATACAAGGTACAAGCAGAATTCTAAGTCTAAGCTTCAAGAATATGGTGTTAGTAAGCAACTTTTTGTGACATTTAAAGCAGATAGGAAAACAGATTACCAAATAATACATCAACAACAGTAAGATCCTCACAGGATATAATTTACTCAACTCTCAAGTGTTTAGATTAATTCTTTACACTCAAAGCACAACATGAAAGTTAGTACTACCATAAGCTTGAAAAGACTCTATCATCCACAATTTAAATACATGTACACAAATATAAAAAAGACTTTTATTTTATTATAACGTGGCCAAGGTAAGGGTGAGATAAATCCTAAGGGACTAGGCTAAAATTCAAAGAGATAAAAGAGACTTGAAAGAAACTGTGGAGTTGAATTTACAAAATATTTCATTCACCTGAACAACTATATAACAATTGTTTTCTCTTCTCCTTTCTCTTTTTATTCATTTTTTTCTAGAAGGAGTATGTATTGACATGTATTGACATGTATTGACATCCTTCTATTTTTTCATTCATTATTTTTCTTTTCTATTTTCTTTTTCTATTTTTCTTTTCTTTTTCTGCCAACTTCTGAAATATTACAAACATAATTATTCAACCTCACACAACTCCAAATAAGACTCTTTCAACCCTTTGAATAAGGTGATAACATTTTTTTCACTTCTCGGATTGTAATGAGTTTTAAACTAAAAAAGATGATAGGCTCAAGGCGGTTTCAAACAAGGGATGAAATTATTTCAGGGTTGGCTTTTTGGCTAACTGGCTAAAAAAACAAAAAAAAAACTGTATTTATCATATCAATGTGCACAAGTAAACAAAATCATCAACAAGAGTCAATTCAAGTTCTAGAGACTAACAGACATGAGTGAATCACACAAGAAAGAAAGAGATGGATTTTTGTATGTTATCCATATAAGGCTCAAAGCTCACCAGGGTTAATGATCTACTGCTAAAGATATACAATTTAGAGTTTAGTCATACCTATCATATTAAAAATGCACAATAAATTTTTCACACCACACCACAAGACTTTAGTTAAGAGAACTAAGAAAAATACTCATAATTGTAGCTCAAAAACCAAAGGAAAAAGCATGAAATTTTTTATTTATTTTAAATATTAACAAAAAACAGAGAAAAACTAAAAACAAAACAAATAAATGATTCTCTCCCCCACACTTAAAACATACATTATCCTCAATGAAATGACACAACTATTAAATAAGATTGAGAGAAAAGGAAAAGGTTTTCCCTGGTCAAGTTGCAGGGTAGGTGGGCTTTTCCAAGGAAAGCTCTTCTAAGGGTGCATCTTCAGGCACCGCACTTTCATGGAATATCTTCAGGTGTTGTCCATTGACCTTAAAGGTTTTGTCAGTACCTGCACTTTTTATTTCTACTGCACCACAAGGGAAAATATTAGTAACAACAAAAGGGCCAATCCACTTGGATCGAAGTTTCCCAGCCATAAGCTTAAGGCGGGAGTTAAATAGTAAAACATGTTGGCCCACAGATAATTCCTTCCTATAAATCATATTTTCATGGAAGTACTTAGTTTTCTCTTTATAAATCCTAGAGCTCTCATAAGCCTCTAGCCTAAGTTCTTCAAGTTGTTGTAATTGGAGTTTTCTTTCAATACATGCTTGTTGCATCTCCAAATTACAACTTTTTACCGCCCAATAAGCACGGTGTTCTATATCTATAGGAAGGTCACATGTCTTACCAAAAACAAGTCAATAGGGAGACATCCTTATAGGTGTCTTCAAAGATGTCCTTTAAGCCCAAAGTGCGTCTTCTAGACAACGACTCTAGTCCTTCCTGTTTGGTTGCACAACTTTCTCTAAAACCTGTTTGATCTCTCTGTTTGAGATCTCAAATTGCCCATTAGTTTGTGGGTGATATACGGTAGAGACTCTGTGCACAACTTCATACTTCTGGAGCAAAGCTTCCATGGTGCGGTTACAGAAATGAGTGCCTTGGTCACTAATGATAGCTCGGGGGATTTCAAACCTGCAAAAAATATTGGACCTGACAAAATCTACAACAACTCTAGAATCATTAGTCCTAGTAGGGATAGCTTCCACCCACTTTGAAACATAATCAACTATAAGCAAAATGTAGAGAAAACCAAATGATATAGGAAAGGGACCCATGAAGTTGATTTCCCATACATCAAATACCTCACAGAAAAGCATAGGTTGCCGAGGCATTTCACTCTTACGAGCGATGGTTGTACCTGCTATTTGGCACTCTTTACAAGTTCTATAGGTCTCATAAGCATCTTTAAAAATAGTGGACCAATAGAAACCTGAGTCTAAGACTTTTCTTGCAGTCCTTTGAGGACCAAAGTGCCCCCTACTTGAGAAGCATGAGAAAGATGCAAAATAGATTCAATCTCATAGTCGGGGATGTCGCTACCGGGATTTCACGATAACGAAACCGGGACTAAAGAGAATGCCAATGAGAGGCAAAGTCAGAAGAGTTGCCATCGAATTTTATTTAGTTTACCTCTATCGGAGAGGAGAGGGGAAATAGTCGATAAAACCCTGTCATACGGTGAACTGGACTTTTTGTGTTTTTTATCGCAATGTCGCGGTTAGCAAGAGTCGCCACCGACTTTTCTTTTATCCAATAAGGAAAGGTGGAAAAGAACAGGAAAGACCTTAATTTAGATTTTGGGTTCGGGAGGTACATTATACAAAGGGAAGGTGTTAGCACCCTTTGTATCCATGGTTATCCATGGGCTCTTAATTGCTCGATCACTTATATTATTTTTGTCTGAAAAAAAAGTGTTTGTGAATTGTTTGGAAAATTGTTTTTGGAAAGAGAATTTAACTTTGTAATGATTCTTGTATGAATATATACAAAGTAGTTATCTCATTTAGTTTTGGAAATTGTTTAGAAAAATATAACTCGGTAATGATTCTAGTATGAATGTATACCAAGTGGTGATTTTCTGAAGGTATTTTGAAAGGTGTGAGGTGTGAAAAATGTTTTAGGTTGTGAGCCAGCAATTAAGAGTTATACCGACCCAAGGTCTTTATGAGTATTTCCTATCCTTATGAGGGTAAAACTGTCCTTATTATTGAGAAATAAGTAGTTTTATCCTTTGGATGTAAAAGGGTCATCGTAGGGTCATCGATTGGTCATTGAAGGCAACAGTTACGAGGATACCTTAGCATTCGAAGGGACTATCATCTTTTAACCGTAGGCAACATCGGAGGGTCATCGAGGGACAAAGTTGTATATTCGAAGGCAACATCCGAGGGACTATAATTTATTTTATGATGATTTAACCGAAGGGTCTTTGCTAAGGGTATCCCCACGTTCGCGGGACATGACCGTAATATCGTAATCGTAAGGCAACAAAGAGAGGTCCAAGATCACTTATTCAAAGGCAAAGTTTTACAATTAATTATATAATTAGGATGAAACTCCACATTAAAATTATTAAAAATAATATATTAAAAAATTAATACATTAGAAATTAATACATTAAAAATTAATTTAGGGTGAAACTCCACAAGGGTATCCCACAAATAAAGTGGAATACCTAGCCAATAACCTTTTCCTGGGATATGTGAACCTTTACGAAACTCAAAAAAAAAAGAAACATGTCAGAACACCAAATCAGGGTGCAATCGAAGATTACACCGGAGAAATATCACAACAATAAATAGGATAGGATGAATAATGCATGGCTATGATAAAACATAAAAAAAAATAGAAAAGAAGAATCAGGTACTGTCTCGTTCGCCTCTGCCTCGCCTAGCGAAGGCCACGGATTTTGAATTTGAAAACAGCCCCATGTTAGGAACTTTGAATTTTATGGCATTTTATCACAGGAATAACATGGTCAAACATTCAGGGTATTCAGGCATATTTAAATTCCCATACGAAAGCAAATTATATATCAACATTTAATCATGATGCATTATATATGTAGATATGGCCAATTGAAAGTATAAACAATAGAGATACGCAAACCTGTTTGCCAATTCAAGGTTGAAGGGATTGACCACTTGTAGTATCGGAATAAGTTAGGCAGCGGGAATTGGACGGCGATGGCTTCGGTGCAGATGGGCTGCCTTCAGGGTTTCTTTACTCTGAATTCTCCGGGTAGGCAGGGTTCCTATGCCAAAGTTTTTATCCGTCCTTCTCTGTTCTCTCTCTTTCTTTTTCCTCAAGGTTTTGTTCCAAGGAAACCTCAGAGTGTTTTGCTTCTCTTCCTTCTTTCTCCAGTGAATCTCCCAGTGTAAACTCCATGTCTAACTCCCCCTACTGAAACTTCAGTATTTATAGACTAATTTCGTGGGTAATGGGCTTGAAATGAGGGAGACCCAAGTCCAAAATAATTTGTTATATTTTATTTATATTTATTTTAATTATTTAATTAATTAATTAATTAATTAATTAATTTTATTTTTTTTTTCGGAAAAATGATGGGTAATTTTTGGGGTATGACAGCTGCCCCTGTTCAATATTCTTGAACCGAGAGAGTTAGGATGGCGTGTATGCCATTCGTGGTCTGGAGGTGGAAGATTATTGAACACTAGAATGCCCCAAAAATTTGCACTTGAGAATCGACAGTTGGTCTTGATGGAGATGGGCTTAAAGATGCCATCCGGGAGGTTTGATGACGAAAGCTTCAGATCGAGCCGTACATTAGGCCAATTTGAAGACATGGGTGCCACACTGGGTCGTACATTAGACCGAATAATGAGTCATCCATTAGGCTGCCGACTTCGCTGGGGAGTCGGAGTGTGTCATATGCTGTTGGGGATAAAGGATCAGAATGGACCATACGCTAGATCGTATCTGAGTTGCAGAATGAGCCGTACGTTAGGCTGAATCTGATGACGAAAGGGGTAGTCGTACGTTAGACTACACTTCAGAAATGTACCGTATGTTAGGTAGCATTTGAGGGGATGGACATCCGAACGGGTCGTACGTTAGACCGTCGCAGAATGAGTCGTCTGTTAGGCCGCATCTGATGATGAAAGCGGTAGTCGTACGCCAGACTACACTTCAGAAATGTACCGTACGTTAGGTAGCATTTGAGGGTTGTAAGATCCAAACGGGTCGTACGTTAGACCGCGTTGGAGTTGCTGGAGTTCAGAATGGATCGTACGCTAGATCGTATCTGAGTTGCAGAATGAGCCGTACGTTAGGCTGTATCCGAAGAAGAAAGTAGTCGTACGCTAGACTACACCCCTGAATGTACCGTACGCTAGGCAGCATCTGAGGATTTGAAGGTCCAAATGGGTCGTACGTTAGACCGCATTGGAGTTACTGAAGAAGTCATATGTTGGGCTGAATCAGAATGAACCGTACGTTAGGCTGTATCTGATAACCTGTATATGTTGTACTTGCAATAAATGTCTGGGATGGGCTTAAAGACGCCATCGTTAGGAGGATATCGAAGTGTTGTCAGAATGAATGTTCCCATGAACTGTATTTGAAATATGTATCTGAATCTTGAATGTGATTGATAAAGGTGTCTGTCTGAATGAACCTTTTATTTTGACTATACCAGGAGGATAAATAACCTGCAAAGAAAAGTTAGCTTCATGCTATGTCATGATGTACGAGATGTTTCGTGTTATGCTAAAATAAATGCGAATGTTGTATGCATGCGTATGCTGTGAAATGATGTAATGAATGAGTTATGCGTATGAGAAGTTCTGCTTGGGGACTCTACTGGGGAAAATAAATCCCCATCTACTGATTGGAGATATTTGTAACGATGACCCTTTCTCGGCAGGGGGTTCTTGATTCTGTCTGGTGGTAGAAATATTCCACAGATCTTGGCTGAGGATGGATGAGATGATCAATCTGTCTGATGATGCCGACCTCTGTTGGGGAGTAACTGGCTGTGCCGGGGAATACTGCTAATTTCTTCTGAGGAATAACAGACTTGCTGGGGGAATAGAATTGGTAGCGGATTCATTGGAAGCATGGTTAGACCTTCTCCTCGATCCTGAAGTCGGGTAGTAATTGCTATTGCTATTCTACGCATATATTTTGGTAAACATTTATCATATTCAAATGCACATATTAATTCAAATTAAATCAATGGACATTTACGCAAACAAAACAGAAAAAGTAAAACAAAAGCATCTTTTTTGAAATGAATCGCATTGATTTTGAAAGGAGGCCTATGAACAGGCAATCTGTGTACAACGAGACAGAAATCCTAGTAAGAGGAAATTGTCAAAAACAAAGAGAAAGCTATGTGGAAGAAGTCCTATTGATTTTAAGCCTACTACTGTCATTATGTCTTCGAGCATCTCATCCCTTGCTGTCGGATAGAAGTGATTGGCTTGGTCAGTCCCTCGAACTTGGATGAAAGTTGACTGAGAACGGGACATAGTCATACGCTTTAATCCCTAATTTTTGCCTGGACCGCCTTTTCAGGTTTTCAGTCCACCAGGATACCCTTTTTTGCCCAAGCCGCCTTTTCAGGTTTTCGACTTGCCGGGTGTACATTTTTTTTTATATATCCCTAATTTTTGCCCGAACCCTTTTGGTTCGCCGGGATGCCCTTACTTTTGCCTAGATACGTCGATCTAGCGGGTCTCTTTTATGCGTAGTATTTTTTAACTATGTCCGCGTTCACGGGATGTGGGAAGTCTTCACCATCCATTGTAGCGAGTATCATGGCTCCACCTGAGAATACCTTCTTAACTACAAATGGCCCTTCGTATGTGGGAGTCCATTTGCCTCTGGGGTCAGTTTGTGGTAGGATGATGTGTTTGATTACCAGGTCGCCAATTTGATACACTTGTCTCTTGACCTTTTTGTTGAATGCCTGGTCATGCGCTTCTGATATATCTGCCCGTGACATACAGCCGCAAGTCTCTTCTCATCCATCAAATTTATCTGATCGAGTCGAGTCTGAATCCATTCGTCCTCGTCTAAGCCCGCCTCTTTCATGATCCTTAGAGAGGGAATCTGAACTTCCACTGGTAAAACGGCTTCCATTCCGTAGACTAAAGAGAAAGGAGTTGCCCCTGTCGAAGTTCGCACGGAAGTACGATAACCATGAAGAGCAAATGGTAACATCTCATGCCAGTCTTTGTATGTTACCGTCATCTTTTGTATAATCTTCTTAATATTCTTATTAGCCGCTTCTACAGCGCCGTTCATCTTTGGCCGGTACGGAGAAGAGTTATGGTGTTTTATTTTGAACTGCGTGCAGAGTTCAGTAATCATCTTGTTGTTCAAATTAGTGCCATTGTCAGTGATAATTCTCTCAGGGACGCCGTATCGGCAGATGAGGCTGTTCTTGATGAATCGTGCCACCACATTCTTAGTAACAGAAGCAAATGAGGCTGCCTCCACCCACTTTGTGAAGTAATCAATAGCAACAAGGATGAAACGATGTCCATTAGAGGCGGTAGGTTTAATTTCGCCAATCACATCAATGCCCCACATTGCAAAGGGCCAAGGCGCTGTCAACACGTTTAATGGAGCAGGAGGCACATGTACTCTATCCGCATAGATCTGGCACTTATGACAAGTTCTGGAGTGATGGTGGCAATCAGTTTCCATGGTAGACCAATAATACCCTGATCTCAGAATCTTCTTGGCCATCGTATGTCCACTAGAATGAGTCCCAAAGATACCGTCGTGCATGTCTTCCATAATCTTCTCTGATTCCTTTCTATCCACACAGCGAAGCAAAGTCGAATCGTGGTTACGTTTGTACAATATTCCATTACTCAAAAAGAATTTAGCGGAGAACTTCCTCAGAAATTTCCTGTCATTGATGGATGTCCCTTCAGGGTATTCCTGAGCTTCTAAATATCTTTTTATCTCGTGGAACTAAGGCTTCTCTTCTACTTCATCAGCGTTAAGTTCATAACAATATGCTAGTTCGTCTAGTCGTTCAATGGTAATCCGGGGAGCTTCATTGTCCCATCTGACTCCGAACATAGATGACATGGTAGCCAATGCGTCTGCCAACTGGTTCTCCTCTCGTGGAATATGTTCGAATGTGATCTCTTCAAAGTATGGGATTAGTGTCAACACCCGTTCTCGATAAGGGATGAGATTCGGATGTTTAGTGTCCCATTCTCCTTTGACCTGACTGATTACCAAGGCTGAGTCTCCGTACACCTTCAAGAACTTGATTCTTAGGTCTATAGCAGCTCTGAGTCCCAAAATACACGCTTCATACTCAGCCATATTGTTGGTGCACTCAAAACATAGTCTAGCGGTGAAAGGCGTATGGCCACCCTTGGGGGAAATGATCACGACGCCAATACCGTTGCCCAATGCGTTAGACGATCCATCAAAAACCATAGTCCATCGGGATCCCACTTCGGGTCCTTCCTCTGGTCCAGGTTCTTCATAATCAGTAACAAGCATGACATCCTCATCTGGGAACTCAAAATTCATAGACTGATAATCATTCACTGCCTGATGAGCCAAATGATCAGCTAGCACGCTTCCTTTGATTGCTTTTTGGGTGGTATACTGGATATCATACTCTGTTAAAATCATCTGCCATCTTGCTATTCTTCCGGAGAGGGCGGGTTTCTCAAATATGTATTTGATAGGATCCATCTTAGAAATCAACAAAGTGGTGTGATTCAACATATACTGTCTTAGTCGGCGAGCAGCCCAGGCCAAAGCACAACAAGTCTTCTCGAGCAGTGAGTATCTTGTTTCACAGTCGGTAAACTTTTTGCTAAGGTAGTATATGGCATGCTCTTTTCGACCAGACTCGTCATGTTGCCCCAACACGCACCCCATTGAGTTTTCTAAAACGGTCAAATACATGATTAGAGGTCTTCCCTCAACTGGTGGTACCAGAATCGGAGGTTCTTGGAGGTACTTCTTGATTTTGTCAAAAGCTTCTTGACATTCATCATTCCATATCATCTCTTGATTTTTTCTCAGTAACTTGAAGATGGGTTTGCAAGTAGCGGTCAAATGGGAAATAAACCGGGCAATGTAATTCAAACGTCCCAAGAAACCTCTGACTTCTTTATCCGTACGGGGAACTGGCATTTCTTGAATAGCTCTCACCTTGGCCGGGTCAACCTCAATACCTTTACCACTGACAATAAAGCCCAAGAGTTTACCGGATCTTACTCCAAAGGTGCATTTGTTCGGGTTCAATCTCAACTTGTATTTCTTCAGCCTCTCAAACAGTTTGTATAAATGATCGAGATGTTCTTCTTCAGTATGAGATCTGGCTATCATGTCATCCACATACACTTCTATTTCGTGATGGATCATGTCATGGAACAAAACCACCATAGCACGCTGGTATGTTGCTCCTGCGTTCTTTAAACCGAATGGCATTACTTTATAACAGAAGGTGCCCCATTGCGTCACAAACGTAGTCTTCTCCATGTCCTCAGGTGCCATTTTGATCTGGTTATAACCCGAGAATCCATCCATGAAGGAGAATACCTTGTGTTGAGCGGTGTTGTCTACCAGAACATCAATGTGTGGCAGTGGGAAATCATCCTTGGGACTCGCTCTATTCAAATCTCTGTAATCCACACACATTCGCACCTTACCATCCTTCTTTGGCACTGGTACCACATTAGCAACCCATTGAGGATAAGAAGTAACCGCCAGAAAACCAGCATCGAATTGTTTCATGACTTCGGCCTTGATTTTCTCGGACATTTCAGGACGCATGCGACGAACCTTTTGCTTAACAGGACGACAATCTTCCTTCGTCGGCAAACGATGCACTACTATATCGGTATCCAGCCCTGGCATGTCTTCGTAAGACCAAGCAAAAATCTCCACATAGTCATGTAGCATTTGAATCAATCTTCTTTTGACACTGATTTCCAAGCCTGCTCCTATTTTGACTTCTCTCTTGTCCACCTCGGTACCCAGATTTACAGTCTCAACTGACTCCTCATGCGGCTGTATAGTCCTTTCTTCTTGTAGTAACATTCTGGCAAGTTCTTCAGGTACTTCACAATCTTCCTCACTTCCATCTTCGGCTCGGTAGATCGGATTTTCAAAGTCATAATGAACAGTAGTAGAACTATTATCATCAGGATCCAGAGTGGATAGGGATCTGCAATTCGTTACGTGCGTGTGTGTAAGAAAACATAGCTCGTTTGAAAGATAATAGGAAAGACAAAGAGCGCAATATTTGAATGCAAAACGTCCATTGATTTATTGAATATAAATATGCTTATGAAAATGACAAAACCCCTAACAAATTAGCCATTGTGCCTCGGGCATAGACACAATGCTTTAAGAAGTTTGATTGTAAAAGAAAATTAAAATTTGCAATTCTAGAATAAACAATAACAATTACTCCTGACTAAAGGAAATCGGGATAATGTCTTCAGTCTTCCAATTGTTGAGTCCGTCACCAATTGTTGGGAAAATCCAGCTATCCAAGTCGCAATCACTATCAGCATCTTCCATAGCATTAATCTGATTTTTGACTATCTTTCCAGAGTTAAACCCCAGGCCAGCTTTATCAGACTTGTACGGTACATTAATCAGTCGACCCCAACCAATACGATCACCACTTTCAACCGCGGCTTGAGCATCTTTCAGAGAGATCATGACAGGGGGAGCACGAACAACCTTGGGCACAAGGGGAGTTGGCTTAAGGACAGGAATGGGTGGAGGAACTACTTCAAATGACTGAGAAGGAGTCTCAAAGAATTCACCATCCATCTCGACGTATTTGAAGGCTTGCACACTACTGACAATATACTCTTCTTCTTCACATACAGTGACGACCATGCCTGCTATTGGATACTTCAGCTTTTGATGAAGCGACGAAGCTACCGCACCTGCCCCATGGATCCAAGGGCGCCCCAACAAGCAGGAGTAGGCGGGACGAATGTCCATCACGTGAAAGGTAGTGCTGAAGACTTGAGGTCCTATCTTGATAGGGAGAACCACTTCACCATAGACAACACTCTTCGCACCATCGTAAGCACGCACCACAACATCACTAGGTTTCAGTTCAATGCCTTTGTAGTCAAATTTATCGAGTACAGCTTTCGGGAGCACATTCAAGGAAGAGCCGTTGTCGATCAACACGTGAGCCAGGGTGATCCCCTCACACTCGATGGAGATATGCAGAGCTTTATTGTGATTCTTTCCTGCTGGCGTCAGGTCAGCATCGGAAAAGCCTAGGCCATTGTCAACAGTCAAATTAGCAACATAATGTTCGAATTGATCGACGGATGTTTCTTGAGGCACATGAGCGGTCTTCAAGAATTTCATCAATGCATTGGCATGGGATTCAGAGGATAATAACAAGGACAACATTGAGATTTTAGACGGAGTATGCCCCAATTGTTCCACTACATCAAAATCGCTCTTACGGATGATTTTCAGCATCTCTTCCATTTCCTGTTTGGCAACATCTTCAGAAGTAACTTCGACCGATGTCTCTGACTGAGGAGGATTGACTGGTCTTTTTCCTCGAATTTCGGGAGCGGGAGGTGAGATTTCTGGAGAGAAGATCCTTCCACTTCGAGTAATTTTACTAATCCCCACAATATCATTAGGATTAGCAGAACTACCAACTTGCTTTATGCCATGGATGTAAACGTCGCCTCCATAGTTCCACGGAATAGCTTTGCTGGAGGAATATGGCACGGGGCCAGGTGCGGTAATAATCAGGGGAGCCACTTTGGGCTCAGCGGTAATCTTCACAGGCACTCTAGTAGCGGTAATCTTCACTGGAGCTTTGGACCTAGCAATCACAGATACCTCTTCAATAGAGTTGTCCACCTTAGGAACCCTTTCAAATAGAATTGTACGATCATCCATCAGCCGTTGAATGCCGTTCTTCAACTTCAAACAATCATTGGGTCGGAGTACACAGAGATCACAATCTTCAGCACAACCTGGAAATAAACCAGCTTGCAATAAATTCTTCTTAACGATCAGGAGAGGAGATGCTAAATCAGCAACGTCAGTAACGTGAGAATTGTCGTCCACAACATTAACATTCTGGTCATGATTAGGCATAGGTGCTGTGATGACATTGGGGGTCGCCGGAGGATCAAATTCAATTTCTCCAGCGTCGATCATATCCTGAATCTTGTTCTTCAACAACCAGCAATCATTCGTATCATGCCCGGGGCTATCGGAGTGATAGGCACACCTGGCGTTGGGATTATAACGAGGAGAAGTAGTGTTGGGATTTGCAGGAGGGCCTCTGAGGGTAATCAAATTGGCCTTTAACATACTCTGCAGTGCTTGGGTTAAAGTCATATTGATCTTGGTAAACTGTCTTCTCGACCTGTCTTGTCTGTGTTGGAAGTTCTGAGATGGCGGTGCGGCAATTGTAACTGCCCCAACAGTATGGTCACGATTCTTCTTGTTATGCTTCCTCTCACTGTACACAGCATTTGATTCATTCTTTCCCTGATAGGACTTTTTGGTGCTTGCAGAAGTAGCTGCCTGTATCTTTCCACTTCGAATGCCGCTTTCAACCCGTTCACCTGTCAAGATAAGTTCAGTGAAACCTGACGAGGAACTTCCCAGTAGATGGCTGTAGAATGGGCCAGTCAGTGTACCCATGAACATGTCCACTAACTCTCGATCAGTCATAGGGGGTTTGACTCTGCCAGCCAAATCTCTCCACTTTTGAGCATATTCTTTGAAACTTTCTTTAGAGCCCATAGTCATATTTTGTAGCTGTAGCCGAGTAGGCGCTAACTCAGAATTATACTGGTAGTGCTTGTAGAAAGTTGTTGCTAAATCAGTCCATGTGCGGATGTTAGAGCTCTCAAGCTGATAATACCACTCTAACTGTGTGCCAGACAGACTCTCTTGGAAGAAATGGATCCACAGTTTCTTATCAGTAGTGTGCGGCTGAATCTTTCTCACATAAGCCCTTAGATGCATCTGAGGACAAGAGGCACCGTCATACTTAGTGAAAATGGGAACCTTGAATTTGCGGGGAATGACCACATCAGAGACCAGACCCAAGTTTTCGAAATCCAGACCGGGCACTTTCTGCCCCTCCATAGCTAGCATACGTTCTTCCAGCAACTTGTACTTATCATCCTTCGGAGAGTACTGTTCATGTTCATAATCTTCGTCGTCGTCCTCAGAATTGACGAGATTAGGATTCTCATCTTCCGAATCATTCTCGGTCTCTTCTTCTGAATCCTTCGGAATTCTAATCTTGACTCCTGTAACCTGTCCCTTAAGCCTTCTCCCCGGGTTGATGTAACCCACAGGTTTCTGGTCCTTCTTCTTCTCCATCAAAAGAGCTTTCAGTTCTTCCTGCCCCTTAGATAAGCTCAGCATCATTTCCTGGAATTGAGCATTCTGGGCCTGGAGATCTTTGACAGTTTGTTCGAGAGCCATTGTTCAATCTGTTTGAATCTGTTGGAATCTGTTTGATAGGAAAATCGTGAGAACACTGATCCTTTAGAATACCTGTTATGCGATGCAATGCAATGTATGAAATGTTTTCAAGGACTTTCGGGTTTTAACTTTGCATAAACTAACAAAAAGAGCTTTTTTTTAGCAGAGTTAAATCCCTAAATCCTTGAAATGGTTAGTACAATGCCATGATGTTATGATGTTATGTTGTTATGATGTCATGTTGTTAGATAAATAACAAGCACAAGCAAGTCACACAACAATCATTCCTAGGTTTTAAGGCTTGCGTGAGTTCCATAGGTAAATACCCTCCCCACTGAAGTTTGGTTGGTTCAACCTGTCTTAGAATAGTAACCAGGTTCTAGAAGGATCTCAAATCATTGACCTTTCCTTAAGTCCACTTCAGTGCAACACCAAGTGGTTGACCGAAGCTTCCCTAAAGTCCAATCTCAAAGAGTGTAGTATCGAGTCTCAACCAACTCCAGTCGGAACCGAAGCCAGTTATCTCACTACTTTCTAATGGCCAGGATGAGTCAATTAGGGTTCTAAAGGTCTGGTTAATGCTTTTATGACACCACGCGAATGCCAAATATTTCCTCAACTAACATGAGGAACATCAGGACATCCAAAGTGCCACATTAACCGTAGCCATCATTTTGACCATTCCAGTATACGCCGGACAGTCGCGATGATCTCTTGCTACTTACCTAAGGTACACTAGATCCGGGTGTAGGATCTTTCACTCAAGCATAACATACCCAAGCAATCCCTTAAAAATAAACCAGACAAATTGAATAAGTGATCTTGTTTTTAAGGTAACCTCTCTTTTTAAATATTTAGGGTCCCCAGAAGAGTCGCCAGTTCTGTCATACGGTGAACTGGACTTTTTGTGTTTTTTATCGCAATGTCGCGGTTAGCAAGAGTCGCCACCGACTTTTCTTTTATCCAATAAGGAAAGGTGGAAAAGAACAGGAAAGACCTTAATTTAGATTTTGGGTTCGGGAGGTACATTATACAAAGGGAAGGTGTTAGCACCCTTTGTATCCATGGTTATCCATGGGCTCTTAATTGCTCGATCACTTATATTATTTTTGTCTGAAAAAAAAGTGTTTGTGAATTGTTTGGAAAATTGTTTTTGGAAAGAGAATTTAACTTTGTAATGATTCTTGTATGAATATATACAAAGTAGTTATCTCGTTTAGTTTTGGAAATTGTTTAGAAAAATATAACTCGGTAATGATTCTAGTATGAATGTATACCAAGTGGTGATTTTCTGAAGGTATTTTGAAAGGTGTGAGGTGTGAAAAATGTTTTAGGTTGTGAGCCAGCAATTAAGAGTTATACCGACCCAAGGTCTTTATGAGTATTTCCTATCCTTATGAGGGTAAAACTGTCCTTATTATTGAGAAATAAGTAGTTTTATCCTTTGGATGTAAAAGGGTCATCGTAGGGTCATCGATTGGTCATTGAAGGCAACAGTTACGAGGATACCTTAGCATTCGAAGGGACTATCATCTTTTAACCGTAGGCAACATCGGAGGGTCATCGAGGGACAAAGTTGTATATTCGAAGGCAACATCCGAGGGACTATAATTTATTTTATGATGATTTAACCGAAGGGTCTTTGCTAAGGGTATCCCCACGTTCGCGGGACATGACCGTAATATCGTAATCGTAAGGCAACAAAGAGAGGTCCAAGATCACTTATTCAAAGGCAAAGTTTTACAATTAATTATATAATTAGGATGAAACTCCACATTAAAATTATTAAAAATAATATATTAAAAAATTAATACACTAGAAATTAATACATTAAAAATTAATTTAGGGTGAAACTCCACAAGGGTATCCCACAAATAAAGTGGAATACCTAGCCAATAACCTTTTCCTGGGATATGTGAACCTTTACGAAACTCAAAAAAAAAAGAAACATGTCAGAACACCAAATCAGGGTGCAATCGAAGATTACACCGGAGAAATATCACAATAATAAATAGGATAGGATGAATAATGCATGGCTATGATAAAACATAAAAAAAAAATAGAAAAGAAGAATCAGGTACTGTCTCGTTCGCCTCTGCCTCGCCTAGCGAAGGCCACGGATTTTGAATTTGAAAACAGCCCCATGTTAGGAACTTTGAATTTTATGGCATTTTATCACAGGAATAACATGGTCAAACATTCAGGGTATTCAGGCATATTTAAATTCCCATACGAAAGCAAATTATATATCAACATTTAATCATGATGCATTATATATGTAGATATGGCCAATTGAAAGTATAAACAATAGAGATACGCAAACCTGTTTGCCAATTCAAGGTTGAAGGGATTGACCACTTGTAGTATCGGAATAAGTTAGGCAGCGGGAATTGGACGGCGATGGCTTCGGTGCAGATGGGCTGCCTTCAGGGTTTCTTTACTCTGAATTCTCCGGGTAGGCAGGGTTCCTATGCCAAAATTTCTATCCGTCCTTCTCTGTTCTCTCTCTTTCTTTTTCCTCAAGGTTTTGTTCCAAGGAAACCTCAGAGTGTTTTGCTTCTCTTCCTTCTTTCTCCAGTGAATCTCCCAGTGTAAACTCCAAGTCTAACTCCCCCTACTGAAACTTCAGTATTTATAGACTAATTTCGTGGGTAATGGGCTTGAAATGAGGGAGACCCAAGTCCAAAATAATTTGTTATATTTTATTTATATTTATTTTAATTATTTAATTAATTAATTAATTAATTAATTAATTAATTAAATTTTTTTTTTTTTCGTTTTTTTTTTTTTTTTTTTCGGAAAAATGATGTGTAATTTTTGGGGTATGACAAACCCTCGGAAAGGAGACGCGCACGGGAAGCGCTAAAAGAGAATAAGGAATCGATCTCGCAACCGAGATTTGGGTTCGAAAGTCGGTTACGTAAGGGGAAGGTATTAGCACCCCTTACGTCCATGGTACTCCATGGGAACCATTTGAGTTGTTTTACATACATGGGATTTATCTATCCTTGATTTATTTTCAAAAGAAAATGTGTGGAAAAAGGGGAGTGTTTTTGTTATCATAGTGCTCGCCAAGGATTGAGGCCCTTGTGCCTACGTATCACTCATTCGGGGATAAGGAATCAGAGCTCCGTAGTTCGGAGTAGAAAATTTTTGTGTGTTAGTTGATTTTACCTTTGAAAAAAGGGTTTTCGGGATGATGCCCTAAGGCACAAAAATGACTTTGATGAGTTGTATTATTTTTACCTTGAATAAGGGTTTTATGAAATGAGTGTTTGTGATTATATTGTACTAAAGTCTATGGGTGGAGGTGATTATTCTAGACAACAAGTTAAGCGTCTTGCGTCCAAAATAATCAGAGTAAGGGTAGGAATGCTCTATTCTTACTCATTCTCCACCATTTAAGGCTCGTGGCGCACAATAATAATCGTAATTATTAATTACTTTTGAATTTGGTTATGAAAATGTCACTTGACGTTGAATCAAGGGTTTGTTTTATTTGATTATGAAATTTGGCTTATGCAACATGAATGCAAAGTAACCAACAAGAAATTAAAGGGTCTCATTGTAAGGTAGCCCAAGAGAAAGCCTTTTGTGTGCGAAAGTGACATAAGCTAAACAAAGGATAATGGTCTTACAAACATGTCCCCCTAAGGTGGTGCCATGATGCCATTCTTACAACATGAATGTAAGTTACAAATAAAATACAACATTTACAAAGTATCACAAAGATAAGAAAAAAGGCTTCCAAGCAAGGGTCCTAAAATGAAATCCTCTAAGTCCAAGTTGATTAAGAGTGGAATGAATATTTTTGTCTTATCATTTTATCATGTTTTTGTTGTTTTTAATGTTTGATGATGATAAAATAAATAACAAGTAAATAAATATGCATGATGAATTTGTACAATGATGATGATGATGATGACGAGTATTTTAATGTAAATTATAAGGTAATGACATAAAAGTAAATTACAAGATAAAGAAACAATATCACAATAATAATGGTTAGTGAATATAAATGATATAAAACAAATATAAGTCAATACTACCAAAATCACAATAACAAAGGTTAATGATAAACAAAATTAATGAAGTATAATTATTGGTTAGTAACATGTACAAAAATGAATATTTTTTAAGACTACTTTCCTAGGCCAAAAAGACTTAAAATATGACACAGTAAGGGATAGTTTATCATTGGTGAAAAGTATTGAAGATGATTAAAAAATCAACTAACAATAGATTTGTAACAAAGAAAGTTATGCAACCTTAAGTCCGTCTATTAATATTTTTAAAAAGTGATTTGTTCTCTTTCTTTTATTTTTACTCCTATTTTATTTAGCAAGATAATAAGATAATAAATAAATTAGCATAATATAAATGATATAGTTAGACAACAATAAACATAAACATAAAATACTTGAAATAAAGTGAACAATAAAATAAATTGCAAAAAAAAATAAAGTGCAATAATATAAATGTTAGAAGTTAGTAGTTAGTGAACATAAACATAAAGTAAATGAAATAAAATGAACAATAAAATAAATTGCAAGGAATTAAAATGCAATAATATAAATTTTAGGAGTTAGTAATTAGTAGTTAGTAACAATAAGCAAATGGATTAGCAAGTTAATGTAAAATATGGTTTCATCTATGCATCAAGTGACTCAAATATGGTTAAAATAAAGACAATCTATCAATGCCTCAAAGTATCATGAATGATCTATTGATCAACCATTAATAGGTTTGAAACATTAAAGATTTAATCAACTCTAAACAACCATGGTCATGATCTAATAGACCTCATCAACCAAACAAATACAACAACAAGTCCACAATAAAAGAAAATGAGAACACACACAAATCAACCACAAAAAGGTGAACAAAAAGATAGTAAGAGTAAAAAATCTCAAAAAAAAGTGAGTAAGCCAAAGTTAATTATTTTTGCAAGCTTGAATCTAAACCATCTCAAAAGACTAACCAAGAACAAACAACCATTTTTAATCAAAAAACAGAACCAAAAAGTTAAAAAGTTTAAGCTAAAACCATTACACAAAAAATATGAAAAAAACTAGGTTGAAATGGTGTTGAGCTTGAATGTGAAGCAAGGGGTTTGGGATGAAAATATTTGTGGTGAAAGTTTAGTAAAGGGACTGAGTTATGAGTGTTAGAGAGTGAGAAATTTTGAGGAAAAAATGTGAAATGGAAAAAAAGTTGGTAGGGGTGACTTTTGGGAGAGAAAGGTTTTTTGGTTTTGATTTAGGTTTGAAGAAGAGGGGGGTTGGATGGTATTTTTTCAGAATTTTTTGGGGCTAGAAAGCATGAAAATTGAGGGGGAATAGTGCATCTATTTATAGGGAAAGCGAGTGGGTAAGTGGGGGGAACCAAATGCATTTTGTGCAAAAAAAAAGGCTTATTTTTGTTGTCTATGCAGTGGAAACCGATTTACCCAATTGGGTAAATCGATTTCCCTAATTTTTTTTTATTTTTTTTTTTAATCCATGCCTTGAGCCCATGCAATAGGCCTTTGGTTATGAATGTTAATGTAATTATGGTGATGGAGCAATGAATGTATGTATGTGTAATAGGATCATAGATATGATGAAAGTTGTTTGGGGGTATGGTGAATTTTGGGGTATGACAGTTGCCCCTATTTAATTTTCTCGGACCTGAATATATGGATAGCGATGACTTCCAATCTGTTTAAGGTAAGAGAGGATTAAATACTAATGGGAGTAACCAGAAATTTGCTCTGCCAGAGAATGTTAGAATTTATTGGGGATTATGTGTGGTTATGATGATTATGCACCCTAAGTATCTTCTTAATGAGAAAACTTTGATGTGAAAATCCCAAGAAAAAATTAATGGAATAAAACTTCACTAGGGAATGAGAACAATGGTGACCACTCCTAGCAACGGCCAGGGAAAAACAACATGGTGTTTCTTAGCAACAACTGGAACACCTAACATGCATTGGGGGTCAAACAACTGGATTCAGTGATGATTCTTAGCAATGGCTAGGATACCCGACTTAGTGGGGATGATAAATAATTTCAAATGATGATGCCTGGTGACGGTTATACCGTTTAAACCGGTTGAGGAGAAAAGACAAGGTACGGTGACGATTCCTAGCGACAGCTAGAATACCCGACTCTGGAGGGAAAAAAGGGTTGTTCAATTGCGATTCTTAGCAACGACTAGAATACTCGACTCGACTGGAGATACAACTTTTTATGAAGGTACAATGATGATCCTTAGCGACGGCTAGAATACTTGAAATCTGCCGGGAAGATCAAACAGTTCAATGACGATTCTTAGCAATGGCTAGAATACCTAACTCCGCTGAGGAGAATACAAATGTCAAGTGAGGATTCCTAGAAATGGCTGGAATACCTGACATCTACTGGAGAAAATGAATTCAAAGATGATTCTAGGCTATGAATGTCTGACTCGGCTTGGGGAATGAGCCCAAAAGGCCCCTAGTCTGAAAAATGAGAATTCAATGACGATTCTTAACAACAACTAAGAATACCTGACTCTACGGGGAAAAGGAAAAATATGTTGATGACTTTCTAGGGATAGAAGAAGTACAGTGATGTTTCTCAGTAATGGCTAGAATGCCTGACTCCTTTGGGGAAACTTGACAATGAAACGAAACAGCTTAGCGACGATTCCTAGTAACGGCTGGAACGCGTGGTTGTGCTTGGGAAATGTTTTTGAGGGTGAACATTGATTTTATTGGGGAAAATTCCTAACAACAGTTGGAAAGTTCCGAACTCTGACGAGTTAATTTGAGTAAGTTAAGGAGATACTTATGATGTGATGTTATGTATGCCAATGCGCGTATGGGCTTTCATGGGGAATATATGAAATGCAGGGTTTGCAAGTTATGCAAAGTATGTTTGGGCTTTGCGAAGGAGTGTATTTGGGGAATGCCAATGGCGATTGGGCTTAAAAAATGGTGATTGAGGGAAGTGTACTGAATTTCCGATACTTGAGAAATTGGAGCTCGACGTTCAAGCAAGCGCTGAATGTAATGTTTGAGAATTCCTACTGGGGGAGAAATGATTGGCCAAGTCCAAGGGACTGTGTGGCACCATCGGGTTGGAAATTCCAAATGTGTTTTGGTTACCTTTAGAAAATTTCGGAAAGAAATGTAATTCGATGTTGTCTCCTTTATAGTTTTTTTTTGAAAAGGGTCTTTTAATCGAAAAAAATTCCAATGTAATATTATTTAGGCAAAAAGTCATATTTCACAGACAAAGCAAGAAAAGTAAAAATATGGAACATATGTGAGGGAACTGATTTTATTGATAAGTGGTCCCCAAAAAAATGGGGATTTTGTACAAAGGAAGTAATTCCTAAAAGAGGTGATTGCGAAAAGAAAATGATAATTGTAATGGCAATGAAACATCTCGGGTTTCCACTAACTGTTATAGCCTCTATGTCTTTGGTCGCCCTTTGATCTTTTTTTTTGAAGGAGGGTGATAGGATTGACTTGCTGGGGGACCTACATAATTGACTCTCCAAGGAAAGAAGAAGGATTCCTTGGAGGATGCAGCCTCTTGCTCTTATTAAATCCCTAATTTTTGCCTAGACTGCCCTTTCGGGTTTTCAGTCTACCGGGATACCCATTTTTGCATAAGTTGCCATTTCGGGTTTTCAACATATCAGGCTATATATATTTTTTAAGCATAGTATTTTTTTACTGCATCCGCATTCAACGGGGATGGAAGATCTTCACCATCCATAGTTGCAAGGATCAAGGCTCCTCCGGAGAAGACCTTTCTTACAACATACGGGCCTTCGTACTTTGGCGTCCATTTTCCCCTTGGGTCAGTATGGATTGGAAGAATCTTCTTCAATACGAGGTCTCCGGCCTTTAGACTGCGGGGGAAAACCTTTTTGTCATGTGCCCTCTTGATGCACTTTTGATAGAGTTGGCCACGGCAGATGGCTGCTAAGCGCTTCTCATCAATGAGGTTTAGTTGGTCAAATCGAGCTTGTACCCACTCAGACTCATCAAGCTTAACATCTGTCAAAATCTTTAAGGAAGGAATCTCTACTTCGACCGGTAAGACTGCATCCATGCCGTACACCAGGGAGAAGGGAGTTGCCCTAGTGGAAGTGCGTACAGAAGTACGATAGCCATGTAATGCGAATGGGAGCATATCGTGCCAATTTTTATAGGTTTCCACCATCTTTTGTACGATCTTCTTGATGTTTTTGTTAGCTGGCTCAACATCGCCATTCATCTTAGGCCTATAAGGCGATGAGTTGTGGTGGTCGATCTTGAAATTTTGGCATAACTCTTTCATCATTTTATTATTGAGGTTAGATCCATTATCAGTAATGATCTTGTTGGGGACCCCATAATGGCAGATGATTTCTTTCCTGAGGAATCGAGTAACCACTTGTCTGGTAACGTTGGCGTACGAGGCTGCTTCTACCCATTTTGTGAAATAGTCAATGGCTATAAGGATGAAGCGGTGTCCATTCGAGGCAGTTAGCTCTATGCGCCCGATCACGTCAATGCCCCCACGTGGCGAAAGGCCAAGGTGATGTTAGGATATTGAGAGGCGTTGGCGACACATGGATCTTATCGGCGTAGATTTGGAACTTGTGGCAAGTTTGGACGTGGCGATGACAGTCAATCTCCGTAGTCATCCAGTAGTATCCGACCCTTAAAATGGATCCAAATGCTCCCACTGGCATGCGTCCCAAAGGATCCTTCATGAATTTCCATTATAATTTGGTTTGCTTCTTGCTTGTTCACACATCTAAGCAAAACTGAATCATAATTTCTCTTGTATAATACCCCTCCACTAAAGAAGAATTTGGATGATATTTTTCGAAGATACTTCTTGTCGGTGATGGACGCGTCTGCAGGATACTCTTGGTTCTCTAAGAATTTCATGATGTCATAGAACCAAGGATGACCGTCAGCTTCGTCTTCTGCTGCCAGACAGTAAGCAGGTTCGTCCAAGTAGTTCAGGTGAAAGGACGACGCTTCGTTCTTCCACTTAACTTTAAACATGGATGTCAAAGTTGCCAAAGCGTCAGCTAGCTGATTCTCTTCTCGAGGGATGTAGTGGAATGTAATTTCATCGAAGTATGAGACTAGTTTCAAGACATGCTCTTTGTAAGGAATGAGCTTATGATCTCTAGTATCCCAATCTCCTTTGACTTGGCTGATTACCAAGGCTGAATCTCCATAGACTTCCAGGATTTTAATTCTAAGATCGATAGCAGCTTCAATACCAAAAATACATGCCTTGTGCTCGGCCATATTGTTTGTACATTCAAAACATAATCGGGCGGTGAAGGGGAGGTGGAAATTAGTCGGAGAAGTGATTACTGCCCCCAACGTCATTGCCATGAGCATTAGAAGCTCCATCAAAAACCATGGTCCATCGGGATCCAACCTCGGGTCCTTCCTCGGGACCGGGGATGTTGCATTCCCTAATCAACATGATATCCTCGTCGGGGAATTCAAAACGCATAGACTAATAGTCCTCCAAGGGCTGTTGCGCAAGATAATCAGACAATGCACTCCCTTTGATGGCCTTTTGAGTGACATGTTGGATATCGTACTTGGTTAAAGCCATTTGCCATCGGGCTACTCTACCGGTTAGAGTCGGCTTCTCAAAGATGTATTTGACAAGATCCATCTTAGAGATCGACAATGTCGTATGAGTGAGCATGTACTGTCTTAAACGTTTGGCAACCCATGCTAGTGCGCAACAAGTCTTTTCAAGCATCGAATACCTACTCTCGCAATCAGTGAACTTCTTGCTCAAGTAGTATATTGCATGCTCTTTTCTACCAGTCTCTTCATGTTGGCCGAGGACACAACCCATTGATCCTTCGAGAACGGTGAGATACATGATTAATGGTCTACCAGGTACAGGAGGCATCAACACATGAGGTTCTTGCAAATATTCCTTTATTTTCTCAAATGCGTCTTGGCAATCATCGTTCCAAATGATGGCTTGATCCTTTCGAAGAAGTTTGAAGATTGGATCAAAAGTGGAAGTGAGGTGAGATATGAAACTAGCAATGTAGTTCAATCTACCTAGGAATCCTCGGACTTCCTTCTCGGATTTGGGTGCAGGCATAGCTTGTATGGCCTTTACTTTCTCGGGATCTACTTCGATACCACGTTGACTGACGATAAAACTAGCAATTTGCCGGATCTTACCCCAAATGTGCATTTGTTGGGATTAGGCCTCAATTTGAACTTCCTCATCCTCTCAAACAGCTTTTCTAGATTGACAAGGTGTTCCTCTTCGGTTTGAGACTTGGCTATCATGTCATCGACGTAGACCTCAATCTCTTTATGGATCATATCGTGAAAGAGAGTGACCATTGCTTGTTGGTATGTGGCGCTGGCATTCTTCAATCCAAAAGGCATCACCTTATAGCAGAAGGTGCCCCATGGTGTTATGAAAGTGGTTTCCTCCATATCTTCTTGAGCCATGCAGATCTGGTTATAATCGGAGAAACCATCCATAAAAGAGAAAACAGAGAATTGAGCGGTATTATCTACTAGCACGTCAATGTGTGGTAGTGGATATTCATCTTTGGGACTTGCTCTATTTATATTCTATAATCTATGCATATTCTTACTTTGCCATCCTTCTTAGGTACAGGCACAATGTTAGCTATCCATTGAAGATAATTGGAGACTGCTAGGAAGCCGACGTTGAGCTACTTTTGTACCTCCTCTTTGATTTTCATAGCCATGTCGGGACGGGTCCTTCGTAGCTTTTGCTTTACTGGAGGGCATTCTTCTTTAAGGGGTAGATGGTGGACCACAATGTCAGTATCGAGGTCGGGCATATCTTGGTATGACCATGAAAACACATCTTTGTATTCCTTCAAGAGCTCAATCAATTTTTCCTTCACCTTGTCTTGTAGAGCGGAGCCGACTCAGACTTCTTTCGCTTCCTCATTTGTCCCAAGGTTAATCACTTCCACTGATTCTTCGTGCGGCTGGATGACTTTTTCCTCTTGCTTAAGCAGCCTTGCCAATTCTTCGGGGAGTTCGGCCTCTTCCTCACACTCTTCATCGGCTTGATTAATCGGGTTGTCAAAGTCGTATGAGACCGTAGCAAAATTGTCATTGGTGGTTGTCGAGGATGATCTGCATGATTTAAGGTCCACGCTTTTATTGGTATGAAAGAAAGGATGATTTGAAAAGATTTTTTTTTTTAAAAAGAGAAAAGAAAAATGTCATTTTGAAAAAGGTGAAATAAATAAATGAAGGGCAATGATCTCAAAATTGATTGCGAACATGAACCTTTTTCATTAATGATTAATAAGGAAATTTGACGAGGCCTTACAAATGATTCCCCCATGCCTTGGGCTTGACATGGGTTCTTTTGATAAAAAGGAAGGAAAACAACATTGGGAATTACATTTCAATCAATGTCACTTTAGGGATTTCAATCCCAGTCTATTTGGTGGCACCCTTTCCATCAGTCTTTGTGAAGATCAACCCATCATCTTCTTCTTTTTCTTCTTCCACAGCACAGATACAGTTGTCATCAAGGTAACCAGCGCTTGAGAAGTTTTCGGATAACGGGAGCACTGATCCCCTTGTAGCTATCGGCGCAAGCTTCTTCAAATTCTGGGAGTTGTATCCTAAACTGGTATGGTCCTTGTTGGCAGGAAGTTCAAGCAATCTTCCCCATCCTTGGAGGTGTCCATCCTTTATGATTGTCAGGGCATCTTTAAGAGATGCCATTGGAGATTCGGCATCTTTTGATTCATCCCTTGCTGGGCAAACCATTTCAACATTGATAACTTTAAATGATTGGAATGGGATTTCCCTCATCTCTCCTTATCCTTCAACGTATCAGAAAGATGCGAGGTGACTTACCACAATTTCCTCCTCACCCTCGACAACAACTAGTTTATCATCAACTGAGAATTTCAATTTTTGGTGGAGTGTTGAAGTGACTGCACCAGCTGAATGGATCCAAGGCCTCCTGTAGCACCTCAAATTTGCCCTCCTCATTCATGCATTCATTTTAAGTCATTTAACATTTCATATTGCATTTCATCATGTCAATCAGAATTAGCTCCAGAAGTGTCTTCCAAGAAGCTTATATTCATCTGGGTATCAAGGTCGAAGCAGGGTTCCTCAAGGATTGAGATGCATTTTTGGTTTGAAGGTCTTATGGATGTTATGTAGAGCTCTTGGGAGCTAGGGTTTCATTTTCAGAGGTTTTCTTTAAAGGATCAAGCTTAACATGCTCAGTACAGTTCAAAATTCAACTATGAAATCGAAAGTCAACTGTTGGTCAACTGAAGGTCAAATGGCTAGGGAATAACTTGAGTTACTTCCAACATGTCTAAATGAGGCCTATTCATCATTCAACATATTACTCTTGAAGTAACAAAGGTCTAGCGCACAAGTTACAAATTTGGAAAGATGACTTGAACTGTCATGCTCGCTAGGCGAGCAGAATGGTTCGCCTAGCGAGGCACCAGAGTCTGAACTGTCATGCTCGCTAGGCGAAGCCCACACGTTTTAAAAATATAACAGAAAAATCTTGGACTTGGACCTCTCTCATTTGAGCCCACATGTCGCGACGCGAAAAACAACCGACGGGGAAAATACAGAGCCGCCACCGACGTTATTCATCCTATGACGGAAAGGGAGCGCAGGACTAACCTAAGAAAGGGAAAGGAACGGTCTTACGACCAGAGATTGCAAGGTACGGGAGTCGGTTACGCAAGGGGAAGGTGTTAGCACCCCTCACGTCCGCCGTGCTCGACGGGATCCACGCTCAAAAGGTAGCTCAAAGAATAGGGAAAGGGTTGCTAATAAACTGCTCAAAGAAACTACACAAACTAGAACACTAAACATGTGGGGGAGAGAAAGAAAACGGAGGAAGTGGACTCGGCAGGATGTCGCATCCTGGGCCTACGTAGTTTGTCAGAAACAAACATCAGAGTCAACGTAGTTCGGGGAAGGGAGACATGCTCGCTAAGACATCGCGTCTTATGCCTATGTATCTTCTCTATCCAGAGGAGAATCAGAGCACTCGTAGCTCGGCTAACGCACGCTGAAACAAGACACCAAAAAGGGACGCTGAGACGTCAAAAGAAACACTCAAAAGGAAACAGAATGCCAAAACATGGTCTTACACCCGACTCCTAACAATAACCAAACAAAAGGAAACAGAATGCCAATACATGGACTTACACCCGACTCCTAACAATAACAAACAAAAGGAAACAGAATGCCAATACATGGACTTACACCTGACTCCTAACAACGACAAAACAAAAGGAAATAGAATGCCAATACATGGACTTATATCCGACTCCCAACAATAACGAACACTAACCCGCGAACACCAAAGAAACAGGTTATCAGAACGAACCCCAACAAAGTAACCAATTATCCGGAATAAACCCCGATATGTATAACCAGTCACCACAAATGAACCCCAAAAGGTAAACCCCAATATGAACCCCAAGCAATAACAACCATCACAAATGAACCCCGAGATGAACCCCAAAATGAATAACAATCATCACAAATGAACCCCGAATATGAACCCCAACTGAATAACAATCACCGCAAATGAACCCCGAAGGTGAACCCCAATATGAATAACAATCCTCACAAATGAACCCCAAAGATGAACCCTAAAGATGAACCTAAATATGAATAACAATCCTCACAAATGAACCCCAAAGATGAACCCCAATATGAAACCCAAAGTGAATAACAATCCTCACAAATGAACCCCAAAGATGAACCCCAAAGTGAATAACAATCCTCACAAATGAACCCCAAAGATGAACCCCAAAGATGAACCCCAAAGTGAATAACAATCCTCACAAATGAAGCCCGAAGATGAACCCCAAAGATGAACCCCAAAGTGAATAACAATCATCGTAAATGAACCCCGAGATGAACCCCAAATGAACCCCAATATGAACCCCAAGTAATAACAATCATCGCAAATGAACCCCAAAGGTGAACCCCAAAGATGAACCCCAATATGAACCCCAAGTATTAACAGAAGAAATCCCCCAAGGTATGAACATACCACACACGCCCACGCTGAACAAACGAGTACTCACACCAAAACAAAGAAGAGAGTGAACAACAGAGACTCAACAAAAAAAAAGGTGAACAAACACACGAAAACAACACAGCAAAAAAGAAAAAGGGTGCCCAGAGAGATTGCTCACAACCTCCTGCCTACGTATCTCATCTGGTATGAGAATCAGGGCGACGTAGTTCCCCTTACCAGGGGTAAAATACTCTCCTAACCATAGACCAGGGAAACAACAAACTAACAGGGAGACTGAAACTCGAGCCTAATAGTTGTCATGCAATCAAATATCCCTAAGCTGAGGTCTCTAAAAAGAATTTGACTCAACCTGGACGTGAGTCAACTCAAGTCTAAACTCTACATATGTTCAACTTCCTCAGAAGTTAATCGTACGACTCCTAAAGAAACGGAGATGAGAAGAGGAAAGCAAATAACCACACCAACACAAGTGAACAAGCATCACACACTACATCCATACAAGAGTCTCAAACAATGGGTGGGCTTTAGTCAAGAGGGGTCATATCAACCTCGACAAACAAGCCAAACTGTAAGGGTGATCAACTGGGCTCTTAACCACTAACATTGAACATCAGGGTGAGCAGATCAAAATGGTAATAAGGATGAGACCTCATGCTCTTAACCCTGGCCAGGGTGAGCTCATGACACAGAAAGCGTGGGGATCCAGAAAGTGGGATCCTTTTCCACTTGACAGACTCTGGACAAAAGATCTGGGGCACATGTTCAGAAGCATTAGCACATAGTGCGAGCATAAAGAACGACACACTGAATAACGGGGGAATGGTGTAGCACCTCAAATTTGCACCTCCCATTTGTATACATGTCATTTTAGGTCATTAACATTGCATAGGGCATTGCATAGTCCATCATGTCATCAGGCAAGACTGGTCAGGAGATTCAACTGTGCAAGGCAACAAGTGCATTTTCTATGGAATCAAAGCCCTAGGGTTGGTACAATGAGTTCATGTGACCCAAGGATCATTTTGAAGTGGTTTGGCCAAGAATTGAAGGCTCAGAGCTCATCAGTCCATGTGCAAAACATCTGAAACCCTAAAAAGTCAACAGAAGTCAACTGTCAGTTCAACTGTGGATTTGGAGGTGGGAAATGGTTAGAGATGCCTCATTCATGTGTAAACAAGTCTCATTTGACATCTCAAACATCAACATTGAAGAATTTGAAGTCAGATTAAAACTTTCCCAAAATAGCAAGTGACCTGTAATTTGAATTTTCCAAAAATGGAAAGGTTTTGGACCAACTTCAACTCAAGATTACATCATCAAGAAAGCTTCAAATGAAATTTTGTCCAACATGAAAGTTGAAGATCTTTCTCTCCCATTTCCAAAAAGTCCAAGATCATGGATTTCTCATGTGTGGTTGAGGAGATATGGTTCAATCATGGCAAAGTGTGGTTTGAACTTCAAATGAGTATAACTTCTCAACCAAAACTCCAAATTGGATGGCTCTTTTTGCATTCTTCTCCTTTTGACCTCTAGTTTCCAAACCATGCCTTGCATTGCACAAATTATATTCACATGAGCATTTGGTAAATCATTGGATTTTTGGAGGGAAAATATGAAATTCAAATTTTGTGCACCATTTGAATATTTCACCATTGCCATTGGCTCCAAACTGTTTTTTTAAGTGAAATTGAATGGAAATTCGTGCACTATTCATGCATGCATTTCATGCATAGGGTGAAAAGGCCAATTTGCACTTACACTCCAAAATGACTAATCCACTTTGCATTTGAGTTAAGCATGATTAAAAGAGGATTAGCAGGGCATATATAAGCAAAACCCTAACAGTTTTCAGCATTAACAACAACTCATTTTTCAGATCTAGATCAAATTTCATCAAATTTTCTCTCAAAATTTTCTTGCAAATCTTAAAACAAGAACCATTTCCGTTGCTTAATCCTTGGTCCTGAAGTGTTATTGAGCACTTTGGCACGTGGAACCAAGAGAATTCATGCAGGATTGAAGCATTCTTGAAGCTTGAAGCAACAATGGTGAATCAAGATTCTGGCAAAATTGTGCACAATTGAGCTGCATTTTCCTCTCCAATCACTTATACAAGCATTATAGAGGAGTATTGAAGCTATCACAAGCCTTGATTCCATCCAATTCCAGATCTGCTCTTCAAGAGGTTACAAATCGCATCTCATAATTTTGATTTTCCTTGCCATAATGTTGTAGATCTAAGTACACTGATCATGCTGAGCTTTGAATCATGAAATTCCATGCTGTTTTGAGTGAGATATGACTGTTTGAAGTTTTGATGATGAAACTTGTTTGCTTCGATTCATGCATGTTTGATTGTTTCTTGATGAAATATTTATGGATTATTGATGTATGATGAAGGATCTACATAATGATATGCTAAATTTCAATTTCTGGTAATTTTGTTCTTGGTGTTCTTGAGCACATTGTACTGTTCATGAATGGCGCGTTGAGGAAGATGAGTATTAGTTTAGGCCACGCTTTTTGATCTTTCTGGAACAGAAATCCGTTGCTGCATGTGTTAGAATAGGGCTTGATGCTGATTGGCTCATGAGAATCCCATGCCAGCGCTCTGATTGGTCCGTGTGTGCTGACCATGTGTTGACCTGCCAGCACATAAGTGAAACGCCGCGTTTCACTTAAGCCTGGCGCCAATTATTTGAATTGCCTCAGCCTTCGATTCCCAGCGGTTCCAATTTTCAAATGCTATGTCATATTTTTTCCTTTTCCCTTCATGATTTCATACCATGTTTCACATGTTGATTTTTATTTTTTTCTCATCTTCAAAAATTCATATTAATTTGAAAATTAATTCAAAAATTATGAGATTTTTTGCATTATGATCCTTATTCTGTCTATTATTTTTTGATCATTAATTCCAAAATTGTGCTTGGCTGAATATTTTTTGGTGCTAGGATGATTGAACATGTATCCATTTTGTACCTTGCCTTGCTATATCATTTGTGAAATGTTGGTCTTTGATCTAATGCTCATGAAATTTAGCATGCTATGACTAGACAATTTGCTTGACATTTTGGTGTTGATTTGGTATTTTTACCACCTATCATTTCTGTTTTATGATCATGTTAAGTTGGTGTGACAATTTGTGTCACACCTTTTGATGTTCAACTTGAATGAAGTGTTTGCCATGCCAAATGATCTCCAATTGCCCTGATTTTTTGTGTGATGCATGTTATAGATGTTGTGATTTCTCATGATTTTTGCTGGAATTATTTGAATCATTTCTGGTTTAATTGAGATTTTTCATTCTGGTTGGTCACATTTGAGCTTTAAAATGGCCTTGAACTTCATTTGATCATGAAATGCTTGTTCCTTATCCAATGCTTCTGAATTTTTGCATGATATTTCTAGACATGTTGAGTGTTGTTTAGGCTTTGGTTTGAGGTTTTTACCAATTACCATTTCTGTTTTATGCCTATGCTAACTTGGTGTGACAATTTGTGTCACACATGTGCTTGTTGTGCTTGTCTTGACTTATGATATGTGATTGCCATGCCTAATGATGTCCAATGCCTCTAATTTTTTGTGTGATGATCATGTTGTATGTCCTGTTTACTCATGAATTTTGCCAAGATTATTTGAATCATTTTAGATTTAATGTGCATTTATTTCTTTTGATGTCACAATGTGGTTACAATTTGCATACCTTGCCATGTTTGGTTCATGAAATGCTTTTGGTTAATGATATTGATATGGGACCTTTTGGAATGTGTCAAGATGTGATTGAAGTTGATTCATGTTAAATTTCATGTTCTGTTTTAAATGTTTGACCTACTTTTGACCCTAGGCTTTGATCTAGTGGTTTGGACTCACTGTTTGGATTGTGGATTTCAGGTTAAGAAGCACATTGCCATGGTTGGATTGGTCCACTCATTTGAGTTGATTAATTGGTTGATGATTGGCTTACCTTGTGTTGTTTTGTAGGTTGATACCAATTCATTTGTGTTTGAGCTTGTGCCTTGCACATTGTTGCTTAATGCCTTATCTGTCTGATTTTGTGATTGACTGTTGTCTGTCTGTTTGTTTGACTTGTAAACTGATTGGTTTAGATTTTTTCAGGTACCTAAGTTGCTTTGACTTCTTTTGAACTTGCTTTTGCTTTGCTTGGTTGCTTAACCACTGAGGTATAACTCTCTGACTTCATGTAGTCTGGAAGACCTGTCCTGTTATGTGGGCAGGCACCTGTCTGAAGCCCTCCTTAAGAGGCAATGCTTGTGTTTGTTTACTTTTGTGCCAAGCAGGAAAAGTCATCTTATGAGGCAATTGGCAGATAAAAGAGATGTGCAATCCATCTCCTGCTATTCAGTGTGTCATTCACTTTGCTCACACACCATGTGTTGATGCATTGTGGATATTAACCCAAGATCTTTGCTGTGTCAGTCATATGTGGAGAAGAGTTCCCACTTTCTGAACTCCCACACTTTCATTTGTCTGAAGCTCTCCCAGGCCAGGGATAAGAGCTGTGAGGTCTTACCCTCACTTCCCATTTCATCAGCTTCACCCTAACTCTCAATGTTAGGGTTAAGAGCTAACTACACCCGATTCCAATTGGCTTGTGTTTCACAGCCTCTCAATGTTAGTGTGTGTGCTTGCTTTATGTGCTTGTATGACTTTGCTTGTGCTGTTTAGGATAGCTTGCTCCCTATGCAAGTTAGATAGAAACCTTAACATAGGGATCGTATGCATGACAACTTCTAGGCTCGAGTCGTAGTCTCCCTAGTAGTTTGTGTCTCCCTTTGTATCTGGTTAGGCTAGTCCTTTTTCCCTGCGTAGGGGAACTACGTCGCCCTGATCCTCATACCAGATGAGGTACGTAGGCAGGAGATGAGCCGATCTCTCCGGGCGCCCCTTTTTCTTTTTCAACCCCTTTGTGTTTGTTGGAGTCTGACATAAGCCCAGCGATTGGCAGTCGGTTTCCTGTGTGTTTGTGTTTGTTGTGTGCTTGGAGTCTGATGTAAGTCCAGCGATTGGCATTTGGTTTCCAGTGTGCATTTGTTGGTTCGGAGTCTGATGTAAGTCCAGCGATTGGCATTCGGTTTCCATGTTTGCCTGTTTGTGTTTGTGTTTCTGTTTGGCGTGCGTTAGCCGAGCTACGAGTGCTCTGATTCTTCTCTTGTCAGAGAAGATACGTATGCATAGGATGCGACATCCTAGCGAGCACGTTTCCCCCTGTCCCGAACTACGTCGACTCTGATGTCTGTGCCTGACAGACTACGTAGGCCCAGGATGCGATATCCTGCCGAGTTAGTTTCTTTTGTCTTTTTGTGTCTCCTTCCAGCCTGGTGTGGTGTTTGTGCAGTTTTTAGCAACCTTATCCGTTCTTTTGATCCCGTCGAGTACGACAGATGCGTAGGGGTGCTAATACCTTCCCTTCGCATGACCGACTCCCGATCCCATCTCTCTCTGGTCGCGAGACCATGTCTTTTCCAGGTTTACTTCGAGCGTTTCCTTTCCCTCCTTTGGGATAAATAACGCACGGTGGCGGCTCTGTTGTTTTGTTTTCCCGCTTGTTTTTCGCGTAATGCAACAGCTGGCGACTCTGCTGGGGACAAGAGAGAAGTTGACCTCTTGCTGGTCCATCTTCCCTAAGCGAGTCAGTCCTAGCGCTCTGTAGGATAGGGTTTGGTTTCTTTTACTGCTTTATTTATTGCATTTATGATTATGATGTGATCGTTTATGTTTACATTTATGTTTGCATGCATCATATTTTCATTGTGTTGGCTGTGTGTTTGTCTTTCTGTGTGGTGGGAGTTACAAGAGGTAAAAGACCCAATACCCAGGCTATGAGTGATCTCTAGGATACCTAGGAATAGAGTGATTCATGGGAATCGGGTGGTATTGCGCCACTTAGCGGAACATGATATCACGAGCAGTTCAGATCTTGATGGGGTATTATCGGTACATACATCTGGTGTGTACAGGATGATATTCTTGAAAGGGTTGTTTATCCTGCGTTTCTCTTGACCTTACCCTGGCCTAGATGACACCCGTGAGTGGGGAGGGATTGAATCATTTGCAGGTACAAATGGTGACTATGGTTCAGATGGACTTGTGGATATAACTCTGACACGCCGGAATTCTGTCCGTGATATCTATCAGCGGGTTCCGTTTATTTTGGAACCCCGGGTTGAATTTGAGGATACTTGTGTAACACCTCAAAATTTGCCCTCCTCTCTTGGGACTAGTTTAGCATATTGCATATCATTTTTAGGACATTAGTCATTGCATCTTTGCATATCATGTGGCTACATTGAGCAAGTCATCCTCCTAAGTCTTGTTCTGAAGATCAAGAGGTCAAAAGATTCAAGCTTGAGGGTCCTATTGAATTGATCACTAGCCATATGAGGGTGTGCTTCAAATTAGGGTTTTTTGGTTCCTCAAGGAGAGTGGACATTATCTTGGTTGAAATGGTACATCATCATCATCATGGTCTTATCATCACCAAGAGATTCATTATTCATGATCAGTTCCTTGAGATTAGGGTTTTGACCTCTGGTCAACCCTAATCATCTGTCTTATGCCAATCAGGGCTTGTCAAGGAGGTGAGGTCTTTCATTGAGAGAGGGATCATCATATGGTTATATTGAGCTTGTGGAGGCTAGGGTTTCATCCTTGGAGCCATTTCATCAGGAGATTGAGGCTCAAGCTCAACAGTCAAGCTGAAATTCATCTATCAATTGAAAAAAGTCAACCACAAGTCAACTGTTGAATTTGGAGGTGGGAGAGGGTTAGAAACACTTCATTCATGTCCAAACAAGTCTAATTTGACATTTCAAGCATCAACATGGAAGAAAATAAAGTCAGATGAAAACTTTCCAAAAATAGAAAGTGACTTGTAATTCAAATTTGCCAAAAATGGAAAGGTTTTCTCCTCAAGATTACATCATCAAAAATGCTTCAAATGAAATTTTGTCCAACATGAAAGTTGTAGATCTTGTTCTCCTATTTCCAAAAAGTCCAAGAACATGAATTTCCCATGTGTGGTTGGCAAGATATGGTCAAATCTTGGTCAAGATAATTTGAACTTCAAGCATGCATAACTTTTGAACCAAAAGGCCAAATGGAGTGAGATTTTTTGCCACATTCTTGTTTTGACATGCTTTATACAATTCAAGAATCATAATCCATGAATTTCCATTGCAAAAATATTTGAATTTTCATTTGGATTTTGGAGGGAAAAGTCCAATTCTAAAAATAGGCATTGCATTCACTTCCAATCACATGCATTTGGCTCCAAATATCATTTCCAAGTGAATTAAGACAGAAAATGAGCACTGTTACATTGCTTTGCATGCATGAGGGGTGAATTCCCAATTTGGCATAACACTTGTTTTCACTTAATCTTTGGCATTTGCTTAATTATGATTAGTGTGCATCATTAACAGAACCTATATAAACCTAATTATAACTGTTTTCTTCATTAACATTTCATTTGGTTCAGATCTAGATCTAGTTTTTCAAAGTCTTCACAAATTTCTCTCTCACTTTTTCTTCAAAAATCTTCACAAACCTAGCATTGTCCTTGATCAAATCATGATCCAGAAGCATAATTGAGTTGGATTGAAGCAAGATTACAAGGTTTTCGAGCAGATTCAAGGACTGTTGAAGCACAACCATCATCCATGGCAGTTTGATTTTCCATCTAAATCGTGCAAGCTGAACCTCCAATTCTTCATCCATTCACTTATCCAAGAGCAAAGAAGCATCTGTTTGGATCTTGCAAGGCTTGAAAGTCACGATTTCACTTCTGCCATTCCATTGAGGTTAGATTTCGACTTGCATGATTCTTGAAATTGATGTATGCATGTTGTAGGTCTTCTATTGGTGGTTATGTTACAATTTAAATCATTGAAATCCATGAAGAAATGAGAAAGTTATGTTGAATTTAAGTTTCATGCATGGAAATGTTTTGGCTCGAATCTTGTGATATAGGATGAGTTAGGTTGAATTGATGTTAGATTGATGATGTACATTGGAAGACGAATCCATTGATATGCATTTCGTTAATTTCTGTGAACAAATGTTCTTGAGCTGATGAATGATGAAGAACATCGCATGAACCCTAGGATTTCTGTCCAGAATGCGCGTTTGATCCATTTTTGCCTTGCCTGCATGCGTTTCCCTGTTATTTGCTCATGTATTGGACCACGTGTCCTGGTCCTTAAGTGAAACGCAGCGTTTCACTTTGTGAGCGCGCCTCAATTTGAAAACCTAGCCGGTTCGATCCCTGGCTCATGTAAATTCCATTTTTGCCTTGCCTTTTATTTCTTTTGCCATGCTATTCATGTACAAGCCTTTCCATGTGTTTTTTTATTTTTCTCTTCACTTCCAAAAATCATAAGTCCATGAATACTTATCCAAATCACATGAGGTTTTTTGCATAATGTTCATCATGATGTCTACTATTTTTTGATGATTTTTCCAGAAATTGTGCACGCATGGATTTTAATTTTGGCTAGGGGTTGTGTATACATGTGTTTTCTTGACATGCCTTGCCATTTTGATTGTGAAATGATGAAATTTTATCCAACACTCTTGAAATTTTGCATGCTTAAAGTAGACATCCTAATGGTCATTTTGGTATATAGTTTGCATCTTTCTCATTTCTGGTTGTGGAGATATGCTTTGGTTAAGGTAGGCGTGACAATGTGTGTCACACCTTTGCTTGCTTGACTTTCTGATTTTATTTGCCATGCCAATACAATGTTAATTGATGTGAATTTCTGCATGATGCTACTTCTGGATGTTAGGATTGCTTGGGAATTTTTGCAGAATTTTTTTGATGCATTTATGATTTGTTTGAGATTTTCTCTTCTGGCTTGTCATTTGTGGACTTTTTGATGAGTGTTGAACTTAGATGATTTGTGAAATGCTTGATGTTTATCATATGAACTTGAAATTTTGCACATTGATTCTAGACACTTTTAAGTTTATCTTGGTGTTTGTTTGATGCATTTATCATGTATGGATTCTGTTTTAGGCTTGTGTGAAGTTGATGCATGAAATTGTGCCCTAATTGAGCTTGTTTTGCCTTGCCTTGCCTTATGGAGTTTATTTACCATGCTTCCATGTGTCCAAATGACTTGATTTATGGTATGATGATCATATGATGAGTGCTGTTTAGCCATGATTTTTATTGGGATTTATTGAACTATTTTTGAGTGGATATGGATTGATTCATTCTGTTTGCTTCAATGAGCTTTCAACTTGCATGCTTTGCCTTAGATGCTTTGTGAAATGAAATTGGTTGATGATATTGACATGAGACCACTTGGACATTGTTCTTAATTGGTTTAGATTGATTTATGTCAATTTTCATGTTCTGTTTTGAATTATTTCTCCCTCTTTGACCCTAGGCATGTCCTAGTGGTTAGTGCTTATGTTTGAGTTGTGTTTTCAGGACAAGAAGCATATGGCCTTGAGGAGTTTGATTCGTTTGCTCATTTGGATTGATATTTGATTGATGTTGATTAACATTAAGTTGTTTTGTAGGTGGATTAGCTTCTTTGAGTTGAGCTTGTGCTTTGCTTTGATGCATTGCTTGTTGTCTGTTTGTACAGTTAAATGTTGACTATTTAACTGTCTGTTTGACTTTCTGAGTTGAATACTGATTGTGTTAGATTGTTTTCAGGTACATTAGTTGCTTAAGTTCTTTGAACTTGCTTTTGCTGTTGCTTGGTTGCTTAACCAATTGAGGTAGAATTCTTTGACTTCATGTAGTCTGGAAGACCTGGCCTGTTACTTGGTCAGGCACCTGTCTGAAGCCCTCCTTAAGAGGCAATGCTTGTGTATGTTTATCTTTGTGCCAAGCAGGAAAAGACCTTTGATAAGGCAATTGGCAGATACAAAAGATGTGCAATCCATCTCCTGCTATTCAGTTGAGTCATCCCTTTGCTCACACAACTGGTGTTGATGCATTGTGGATATTAACCCAAGATCCTTGTTGAGTCAGTCATAAGTGTAGAAGGGTTCCTACTTTCTGAACCCACACTTTCATTTGTCTGAAGCTCTCCCTGGCCAGGGATAAGAGCTGTGAGGCACACCCTTCACTTCCCATTTCATCTGCTTCACCCTAACTCTCAATGTTAGGGTTAAGAGCTAACATCACCCGATTCCAGCTGGCTTGCTTTTGCAGCCTAACCCTTGTGTGAGCCCACTTTGTTTGTATATAGTGTGTGCTAATTGTGTGTATGGTTGTTTATTGTGCTTGTTTGCTTTGCTTTGCCTGTTTAGGATAGCTTGCTGCCTGTGCAAGTTAGATAGAAAACTCAACCTAGGACCATTGTGGAATACATGATAACTATTAGGCTCGAGTCAGTCTCCCTTCTAGTTTTTCATTTCCCAGTCTCTGGTTAGGAGAAAGTTTCTCCCCTGTTAAGGGGAACTACGTTGCCCTGATCCTCATACCAGATGAGGTACGTAGGCAGGAGGTCGTACGAGATCTCTCCGGGCACCCTTTTTTCTTTTTGTGTGTGTTTGCTTGACAGTTATTAGGCTCGAGTTCCTGACTCCTTAGTAACTTGTTGTTTGTTATCCTTCTTGTGTGTGTTAGGAGATGGATGTAAGCCCAGCGGTTGGCATTCCGTATCCTTTTGTTGTGTGCTTGGAGTCCGATATAAGTCCAGCAATTGGCATTTGGTTTCCAGTGTGGGTTTGTTTGGTTCGGAGTCTGATGTAAGTCCAGCGATTGGCATTCGGTTTCCATGTTTGCCTGTGTGCGTGTGTTTTGTTTCGGCGTGCGTGAGCCGAACTACGGTAGCTCTGATTCTCATTCCAGATGAGATACGTAGGCATAGGATGCGATATTCTAGCGAGCCCTCTCCCCTTTTTTCCCACCTGTGTTGTTTCCAGTGTGTGTGTGTGTGATCTTTGTGAGCAGTTTTAGCAACCTTTCTTCTATTCTTCTGAGCGTGGATCCCGTCGAGTACGACGGATGCGTAGGGGTGTTAATACCTTCCCTTCGCATAACCGACTCCCTTACCCTGTAATCTTCGGTCGTAAGACCATTTCCTTTCCAGGTTTACTTCGAGCGTTTCGTTTTCCTCTTTGGGATAAATAACGCACGGTGGCGGCTCTGTTTGTTTTGTTTTTGTCCGCCGGTTGTTTTTCGCGTAATACGACAGCTGGCGACTCTGCTGGGGACTTATACAGAAGTTGACCTATTGCTGGTCCATCTTCCCTAAGCGAGTCTCTCCTAGCGTTCTAGGATAGTTTAGGTTGCTTGTGCTGCAATTTATTGCATTGATTATTCTTTTGTGTATATATTTGCATAAATATTTGCATGCATCATATTATCATTCTGCTGTCCTCTGTACAGGTGGTTCCTCTGTTTGGGGGGGGGGGGTGTTCTGAGTGGGGCTAAAACCCAGGCCCGAGTATACACCTAGGATTAGCGTGGTCTCATGTGCCTTTCATGTTAGGTCAACATGTTTTGGGCAACGTGACATACCACAAGTCGGACGAGGTTCATTTGAGAGTGCTCTTCCTTTGTGGGGTATTCCATTCTGGTTGAGTCACTTCATCTGAATTGTTGACTTCGGTGACCGTTCTTTCCCGGATCTTTGGTTTAGATGATCTTAAGGGAGCTGCAACAACACACCCGAAAGGGCAAACCCGTTGAGTATCTTCGCCCGATTGTCGAAACTATTATCCGCCTTAGGATGACCTGATTAGAATTTACCTATGAGGGGAGGGTGATTCTTACAGATGCATGTTCTGGTGGTGACTTTGTTGGTGACTAATGGTTCCATTGATCAGAGTCATATTTATAAGTCGGATTTATGGACATTTATGTCCGAGACGCCGGAGTTCTGTCCATGTTATTTATCAGTGGGGATCCATTTATTTCAGGATTCCCCGGGCTGGTTCAGAGGTTCTTGTGGTTGTCTGCTCAGAGATTGTTTGGTGATGATGGTGATGTATCTTTCAGTTCCGTTTATTTCGGAACCCTGAGTCGGATTTGTGGTTACATATTCCTTCAGATGGTTGTGATCAGTTCAGAGATCAGGCTTCAGTGCAACAGATGTTCAGATGACTTGGAGGATGGCAGAACGCATTGCATTCATTCATCAGCATCATCACATTTTGTATTTACCTACATCTAACACATGTTTATCCATATGCAGGGACATTTTGATTGAGATCCTGGTTGAGAGACTTCTTTGCTCCAGACATGAGGACCGGTTTGAAGGCCGATGTTGTCTATAGTTTCTTCGACCCAGAGATTGGTGTGCTGAGAGATATGATAGCCTTGATCACACCCGACCATGTGGGGATGTTCAGAGAGGCATACGGTGGTATTATGAAGTTGGTTTTCAGGCTCACAGACAGTGATAGGAGCGCTATTCATACTCTTCTCCAGTTCTATGACCCGGGTTTGAGATGTTTCGTCTTCCCGGATTATTTGTTGGGACCTCTGATGGAGGATTATGCCAGTATCCTGGGTATTCAGATTCGAGATCACATCCCTTTCTTTGCCACTAAGGGGGAGCCGGACATTGCTGAGATTTCTCGTGCTCTTTATTTGAGCCCGGAGGTGACGAAGGGGGGTTTGAAGGAGAAGGGGAAGATGCCTGGTCTTCATCTGAGTTTCCTAGAGGCTAAGGCCAAGGAACATGCTGCTGTGGGTAATTGGAAGACTGTCTGTGCTTTGATTGCTGTGAGCATTTATGGGACTGTCCTGTTTCCTAATCAGAAGAACTTCGTGGACCTTAATGCTATTAGGTTGTTTATACAGAGGAATCCTATTCCTACTCTGGTTGGAGATGTATACTACTCAGTCCATAATCGGAACGAGAAGCGGCGTGGGGGACTGATCAGATGTTGTGCTCAGCTGCTGCATAAGTGGTTCATGGGGTACTTGCCTTCCAGAGGTGCCTTTGCCTTTCTTGATCCTACTGTCAAGTGGTCATTCAGACTGATGGGTTTGCGGGCCAAGGACATAGCTTGGACTCACAATGGTATGGCCGGACGAGATTTCATCTACAGTTGTGGGAGTCTTCCCAATGTACCTCTTATAGGAGTTCAAGGTTGCATTAATTACAACCCGATTCTTCTTAGGAGACAGATGGGGTTTGCTGTGGAGGGTCCTCCTCTTGGACGAGAGATTCAGGAGTCTTTCTACTTCCCGATTGAGGGCAATCAGGCCAAGTTGAGGCAAGTGTTGGATGAATGGCGTGATATTCAGAGAAAGGGCAAGGTTCCTTTTGGCAAGGTCAACAACATGTCTTTTCCTCCATTTGATGATTGGCTTAGGAAGAGGAATGAGCTCACACATCTACCATTTCCGGGAGGTGATCCTTGGTGTCCTTTGATTGAGGGGCCGCGTTCTTCTGTCAGTATGGATGAGTTCCTTGAGATGAAGAAAGCTAGAGATCAGCTGCAGGCAGAGAAGACTGAATTAGAAATGAGTGTTGCTCGGATTCAGATGGCTAATCAGGGGATCAGAGTGAGGATGGAGGATCAGGATAAGCGACATGCCCTGGAGGTGAAGCGCTTTGAGATGGATACCGCTTACTATGGGAAGATCAGCCAAGCTTTAGAGTCGTCTACAAAGGAGCATGACATCACTAAAGAGAAGCTAGCCAGAGCCTTGAGGGTCATTGAAGATGAGAAGAGGAGGCAAATCCTTGTGAGAGATCAGAGAGATGCCAGAGCCAGAGCCCTTGCAGCAGAATGGGAAGCGGAGAAAGCGAAGATCATTGCCGAGAGAGATCACTACATTGCTGAGAGAGATCATTACTTCAGGCAGATGAAAATTCACCAGAAAGAGATAGGGAGATTGCAGCAGGAGAACACCGAGCTCAGGTTCGCCGCAGAGTTTGCTAGGATGGTTGATGATGTAGGGCCTTCTGTGGGACCTTCGTCAGGCTAGACCTTTCTCATTTGTGTGGATTACCGTCAGGCTTGTTGACGGAATTCACTTGCTTGTATTTCCTTTTTGATTCTGGAGAATTGTATTTGGTTGGTCTCAGACTTGATGTATGACTGTGACACTTATCGTGCATTTTTGATATGCAGTGGTTTTTTCATTCAATGATTGATCTTCAAGCTTTATTTGCTTTCCCGTATGCATTCACACAGCACACACATGGTTGGGTGGCATTTCGCTAAATCATATATCTCTGATCTGTATGTTGAAACATGATCAAATGTCAGGATATTGCCGCCGAATTATTATTTGTCTCGATGAAGCCAGGATCAAGAGACAGAGTGTTCCTCATGTGGATAGACATTGCATTCATGCATAATCATAATAACTTGTTTTTATTTTGCAGGTATCAGTGCTAACGTGCTTGATTGTTTCAGGAATCATTGCTCGTGCTCGTAGAGTTGTACCTTTGCACTCAACACGTCCACACGGATACTTCACCAGACGCAATACTCCAAGACTGATAGATCTACCTAATGTAGACGTTCTCGAGCTGAAGGATAAAATGAATGAGCTGATTAATATCATGCAAGGGTTTGCAGTCGGGCAGAAGGCACTGGCTGATAAAGTTGAGAAGCTCGAGCGGGCTTCAGCTGCCAACAGCGGTGTCAACCTGGATGGTGTCTCCAACCAGGGGCTTGGTGGTTCTAGGGAAGGTGGAAAGAGGATGACTGTGGGCGTAGTGAATAATGCCGGTGGTTTTGGTGCTACCACAGAAGGTCAACCTGGTCCGATGGGTCATAATATGAAAGACAATCTGTTTCCTCCGTTCTTTGGGGCTGAGGATGATAGGGAGGAAGACAGAGAAGCTGATCAATTCTCCATGCATAATGAGCCGTTTGGTCAATACGGTGTCCAACCACCGAACAAAGAGATTCAATTATTGGCAGAGAAAATCAGGGCTCTCGAAAGCTATGCCGCTCCCGGGGTTGTGAATATGTCGAATATGGGGCTGGTAGAGGGGATTGTGATCCCACAGAAGTTCAAGGCGCCTGCATTCGATAAATATAATGGAAGTTCCTGCCCAGAAACTCACCTTCAAGCTTTTGTCCGCAAGATCTCTGCATACACAATGGATCAGAAGTTGTGGATGTACTTCTTCCAGGACAGTCTGTCTGGAGGATCCTTGGAGTGGTACACCAAGCTGAAGTCTTCTGACATTAAGAGCTGGCAGGATCTTGGCGATGCCTTCTTTAAACAATACCAGTTTAACGCTGATATGGCTCCTAGTCGTACCCAGCTGCAGGGTATGTCTCAGAAGCCTAGCGAGGGGTTTAAGGAGTATGCTCAAAGGTGGAGGGAGTTGGCTGCCAGGGTGCAACCTCTATTGGTGGACAGAGAGATGTCAGACTTGTTCATGGGTACCCTGCAGGGGGCGTTCGCTGAAAGGATGGTCGGTTGCCCGGTGACCAACTTCGCCGACATCGTGGTAGCCGGTGAAAGAATAGAGAGTTGGTTGAAGCTCGGAAAAATCCAGGGTGGTAATGCTTCGTCGTCAGGATCGAAGAAGCCCTTCGGAAATGGCCAAAGGAAGAAAGAGGGTGATACCAGTGCTGTATACGCTCAAAGAGGACAAAGTAGGGATCGTTACTACTAGCACACTGCTGCGGTAACTATTCCTGCTGAAAATCAGCCTGCACAACAGCAACAACAGCAACAGCAACAACAAAGACAATTGTTTCAGCAGAGGCCGCAGAGGGTTGGGTATCAAGTCAGGGGGAGAATGAATGATCGACATTTTGATAGGCCGCCTATGACTTATTCCTTCTTGTTGAAAAAGCTGAAAGACTTGGGGTTGGTACAATTGAGAACTCTGGCACCTTTGAGACCTGATCAGAGGCCAGCCAGTTTTGATGAGAATGCGAAGTGTGAATTTCACTCAGGTGCTCCTGGGCATAATGTAGAAGACTGCAAAGCTTTTAAGCATGTGGTTCAAGACCTGGTGGATTCAAAAGCTATCAACTTTGCTCCGTCTCCCAATGTGAATGCTAATCCCATGCCCCCGCATGGTCAAAGGGGGGTGAATGATATCTCTGAGGAAAGCAGAATCGGGCTGTTGAGTGTTGATCAGTTGAAGACTCCGTTGGCTGAGGTTAAGCGGCAGTTGTTGTTGAATGGGGTCTTTCCGGGCTGTGACGTTGGTTGTGCTGCGTGCATAGTTGCTCCGAATGGGTGTATACTCTTGAGGGAGGCTGTCCAGAGGCTGATGGACGAAGGAAGTCTCAGGTTTTAGAAGGATGGTTTGGGGAAGGAAGATGTCTCCACCATAACTATTTACTTCGACCCGGTTGATTTGTCAACTCTGGCTGAGGCGGCTCCAGTTACTATCAAGGTACCTGGACCGATTCCTTATGACAAAGATAATGCCGTGTTGTGGCATTATGGTGGGGAAGTTTATTGTAATGGAGAGAAAGTGGAGAACCAAGCTGCAAGTGAAACCACCGTTTCAAAGGTGGATAATGCCGGACCTAGTGGTTTCACTCGTAGTGGGAGGTTGTTTGCGCCCGATGCTTTGAGGAGTGGGGAAGGAGAAAAAGAAAAGAAAGAAAAGGCCGAGGCTTTAGCCAGGGCAAAAGGAAAACAAGCAGTAATCAATGAAGGTACTCCAGTGGTGACACCGGCGCCTGGCGGGTCGGAGAGAGAGCTCGATGATGAAGCGGAGGAATTTTTAAGAATCATCAAGAAGTCTGAGTACAAGCGTGTTGACCATCTGCAGCAGACTCCATCCAAGATCTCGATCTTGTCGCTATTGCTGAGCTCTGAGGGGCATAGAGAGGCTTTGCTGAAAATTCTGAAGAGAGCCTATGTTCCTCAGGAAATAACGATTAATCAGTTGGAGACGGTGGTGTCTAATGTTCATGCCAGCCATGGGCTGGGTTTTACCGATATGGATCTGACTGTGGATGGGAGGAATCATAACCGGGCTTTACACATTGCGATGGAATGTAAAGGGGCCGTGCTTTCGCACGTGTTGGTTGATACTGGCTCCTCATTAAATGTGTTGCCAAAGAAAGCCCTGGCCAAGCTGAATTGTGAAGGGTTGATCCTGACGCCCACTGATTTGATAGTAAGGGCTTTTGATGGTTCAAAGCGGGCGGTGTTCGGAGAGGTTGAGCTCCCGGTGAAGATCGGACCTGAGGTGTTTAAGTCGGTATTCTATGTCATGGATATTCAGCCGGCATACAGTTGCCTGTTGGGTCGCCCATGGATTCATGTTGCTGGGGCAGTGACTTCGACTTTGCACCAGAAGCTAAAGTATATCTGGGATGGGCAGGTCGTCACCGTTTATGGAGAAGAGGATATCTTCGTCAGCCACCTTTCATCTTTCAAATATGTGGAAATGGACGGTGAGATATGGGAGACCCCGAGTCAAGCATTCGAAACCGGTAAGGTGGAGAATGCTCTTTTTGCCAAGGAAGAGGAGAAGCCGTCCATTTCTTCATATAAGCAGACCGCTGAGGTGGTGAAGAGTGGGGAAGCTCCTGGTTGGGGGAAGATGATGGAAATCTCCGCCAAGAAAGACCGCTTTGGAGTAGGGTATCAGCCGGGCCGAGGCTCGTCAGGACAAGGCAGAGGACGCCGTACGTCGTTCACATTCACTAGTGCTGGAATGCTGGATCCAGATCACATCTGTATGATGGATGGAGAAGTTGACAGTGATTGTGAAATGGATCAGTGGATAAAGCCGTGCACACCAGGGATGGAGGTCCATAACTGGAAGGCTGAAAAGATCATCACGGTCACTCTGCTCGAAGAGTAATATTTTCCTGTTTTCAATTTTATCTGCATGAAAGCCACACGTTTTGCCCGAAACGTAATGGTTCATTGTAAGGGCCACCTCATGTTTCACTTTGCAAATTTGCATCATAAATAAAAGGATGTTTTTCAATTAAAAGCGGTGTTCCCTGTTTTTCATTTATTTTTGCAGTTTAAAAATAAAACAAAATAAAAATGGCAATGTTTTCCTTTTTCTTTTCAATTTGTCTCGCTGCGGTTCTAAAGCAATGCATGAATCCACATTCATGCAGATGCGATTTCTCGCCGGATCTCATTGATAACAATCCTGTTACACCCTCGTATGACTTCGACAATCCGATCTATCATGCCGAAGAAGAAGGCGAAGAAGATTGTGAACTGCCAGGGGAATTAGTCAGGTTGTTGAAACAAGAGGAGAAGGTGATTCAGCCGCACGAGGAGCAAATTGAGGTTGTGAATCTGGGTACCGACGAGGTCAGGAAAGAAGTAAAAATCGGGGCTGCTTTGGAGGCGAGTGTCAAGAGTAGAATGGTGGCATTGTTGAAAGAGTATGTTGATATCTACGCCTGGTCGTATCAAGATATGCCAGGGTTGGATACCGATATCGTTGTGCACAAGCTACCGTTAAGAGCAGACTGTCCTCCAGTGAAGCAGAAGTTGCGCAGAACTTGACCTGAGATGGCCATGAAAATTAAAGAGGAAGTGCAGAAGCAGTGGGATGCTGGTTTCCTTGCTGTCACTAATTATCCGCCTTGGGTCGCGAACATCGTGCCAGTCCTGAAGAAAGATGGGAAGGTGAGAATGTGTGTGGACTACCGGGATCTGAACAGAGCTAGCCCGAAGGATGATTTCCCACTACCTCATATTGATGTGTTGGTAGACAATACAGCTCAATTCTCGGTGTTTTCCTTCATGGATGGCTTTTCTGGCTATAATCAAATCAAAATGTCGCCAGATGATATGGAAAAAACAACGTTCATCACACCGTGGGGCACTTTTTGTTATAAGGTGATGCCATTTGGTCTCAAGAACGCCGGTGCTACTTATCAGAGGGCCATGGTGACTTTGTTTCATGATATGATTTATCATGAAATTGAATGCTATGTTGATGACATGATAGCAAAGTCCCAAACAGAAGAGGGGCATTTGGTAGATCTGGCCAAGTTGTTCGACCGGCTGAGACAGTTCAGACTGAGGTTGAATCCGAACAAGTGCACTTTCGGAGTGCGGTCCGGTAAATTACTGGGGTTCATTGTGAGTGAAAAAGGAATCGAGGTTGATCCTGCTAAAGTAAAAGCAATAAGAGAAATGCCTGAACCGAGAACGGAGAAGGAGGTTCGTGGTTTCTTAGGTAGATTGAACTACATTTCGCGATTCATATCTCATCTAACAGCCACGTGCGAACCTATATTCAAATTGTTGAGAAAGGATCAAACGGTCAGGTGGAATAATGATTGCCAAGCGGCATTTGAAAAAATAAAAGAGTATTTGCAGGAGCCTCCGATTCTGATGCCTCCTGTGGAGGGACGACCGTTAATTATGTACTTGACGGTCCTCGAGGGGTCTATGGGGTGCGTACTAGGGCAGCATGACGAGTCTGGTCGAAAAGAGCATGTCATATACTACCTTAGCAAAAAGTTTACCGACTGTGAAACAAGATATTCACTGCTCGAGAAAACTTGATGTGCTTTGGTCTGGGTTGCTCGCCGACTGAGGCAGTATATGCTGGTTCATACCACTTTGTTGATTTCCAAGATGGATCCAATCAAGTATATTTTTGAGAAGCCAGCATTGACCGGACGGGTTGCGAGGTGGCAAATGATTTTGACAGAATATGATATCCAGTATACCTCTCAGAAAGCAATCAAGGGGAGTGTATTGTCTGATTACCTTGCCCAGCAACCTATTGAGGATTATCAACCGATGAAGTTTGAATTCCCTGATGAGGACATCATGTTTCTCAAATCGAAAGATTGCGAGGAACCGATCCCGGAGGAGGGGCCTGACCCTGAATCCGAATGGATTCTGATGTTTGATGGGGCCGTTAACGTGAATGGTAGCGGTGTTGATGCTGTTTTGGTTACGCCGAAAGGATCCCACATTCCTTTTGCTGCCCGGCTAACATTTGAGTGCACCAACAACGTGGCTGAATACGAAGCTTGTATCCTGGGGATTGAAGAGGCGATTGATTTGAGGATCAAGAACCTTGTTATATATGGAGATTCAACTTTGGTTGTGAATCAGGTTAACGGAAAGTGGTATACGCATCAGTCTCATTTAGTTCCATACCGGGATTATACGAGGAGATTGTTGACGTTTCTCACCAAGGTGAAGATGTATCATGTGCCTAGAGAAGAGAATCCGTTGGCAGATGCTTTGGCTACTCTGGCCGCCTTGATTAAGGTGCAATGGTGGAATCAGTTTCCCAGTGTTGAGGTGGGACGTCTGGATAGACTGGCTTATGTGTTTGCTGTTGATACAGCGCCTGATGATGAGAAGTCGTGGTATTACGATATCAAGCGCTATCTAAAGACCCAAGAGTATCCTGAGGGAGCATCCAAGAAGGACCGAAAGACTCTGCGGAGGTTGGCCATGGTGTTCTACTTGAATAAGGATGGGGTTTTGTACAAAAGAAATTTCGATTGGGTCTTGCTCAGATGTGTTGATGACAAAGAAGCAAGCCAGTTGATGAAAGAGGTTCACGAGGGATCGTTCGGCACCCATGCCAGTGGGAATGCAATGGTGAAGAAGCTGCTGAGGGCAGGTTATTATTGGATGACAATGGAGGCCCAATGTTTCAATTTCGTGCAGAAGTGTCATAAATTCCAGATTTATGCTGACAAGGTGCACGTGCCTCCAAATCCGTTGAGTTTGATGTCGTCTCCGTGGCCGTTTGCTATGTGGGGCATTGATATGATTGGGAAGATTGAGCCTACGGCTTCTAATGGGCACCGATTCATATTAGTGGCTATTGATTACTTCACAAAGTGGGTGGAAGCAGCCTCTTACACGAACGTGACGAAGCAGGTCGTTGCCAGGTTTCTGAAGAGAGACATCATTTGCAGATATGGGGTTCCTGAGAGAATCATTACTGATAATGGTTCTAATTTGAACAACAAGATGTAAGACCCCAATTTTGTCCCTAAGATCCCTCATGGCATCATATCATATCATATCATTGCCTCAAGGATCATTGTGCACTTTGCCTCCCTCTTTGTGGGTGGGTTATCTTGTGAGTGTGTTTCTTGATCACCAAGCATGTGTAGCATTTGTATATCATTGCTTTTCATTTGTTTACTAACCAAAAGTACAAAAATATTGTCATCTAACATTGTTACTTGCAGTTGAAGCAATCAACAGTCAATCAGTCAAGCAAGTCATTGAGCAATAGATGGTGGCCATTCTGAAGAATTTGGGCACCATGATCATTCATAAGAGATTCATATGAGTTGTGACATCATTTGGTATCAAGATCTCAAGTGGTAGCGGCCTGAAATTCATCAGAACATGGCTCAGTCAACCAAAACCCTAGCAAAGTCAACTGTGGTCAACTGTGCATAAAATCAGGGATTTGATGGTGGGAGATGGTTTGAGAGACCTCATTCATGTCCATACAAGCCTCATATAACATGTCAAACATCAACATTGAGGAATTGGAGGTCAGACAAGAAGTTTCCAAAAATAGCAAGTGACCTGTAATTTCAAACTGCCAAAAATGGAAAGGTCTTCTCCTCAAAATTACATGTCCAATCAAGCTTCAAATCAAATTTTGTCCAACATGAAAGTTGAAGATCTTGCTCTTATCTTTCCAAAAAGTCCAAGAACACTCATTTCTCATCTGTGGTTGGCAAGTTATGGTCAAATCATTTTCAAGAAATCTTGAACTTCAAGGAGGCATAACTCTTGAACCATTTGGCCAATTCATGTGATTCTTTTTTGAGCAAATCCCATTTGACATGCTTTATCATAATCCATCATTACATTGCATCAAAAATCATCACATAAAAAGGTCATTTTTCAAGTGAACCATTTAAATTTTGGGGGGAAAAAAGCCATTTTGAAAAATACACATGATTTTCACTCCAAACCAATGCCAATCACTTCAAAACAGAATTTTGGACTTGCTTCAACTGGATTTGCACTGTTCCATTGGTTCTAATTAAAAAAGGGCATTTTTGCATTTTTACATAACATGTGCAATTCACTAATCCATTTCCATCTTGCTAATCATGATTAAGAAACTGGATTAAGAGGGAGTATTTAAACCTAATTGTAACAGAATTTCGAGATCCACAATCAGAATCTCAGATCCAAATCCAAAATTCTCCAAATTCTCTCAAATTCTTCCAAGCTTTTTTTTTCACTTTTTCATCAAAATTCATCACTCTTCCTGCTTGTTCTTGTATTGTTCATCATTTGTAGGTACAATTGAGCATCTGTTGAAGCAAAACTTGGAAGAATCTTGCTAAATCGTGGCTGTTGAGGAATTGCACTTGCACATGGCAGTTGGAAAATTCTGTTGATTCAAGTGGTTTTGAGCTGAAGCATTGATTCCAAACCTTCATTCAAGCATCATAGATCAACTGTTTTGCACTTTCAAGCTTCGAATCCAACAAATTCAACAACTGCATCTCCAAGAGGTAAGAATTAGACCACTTCAATTCTTGAAATTATGATATGGCTTTGGTAGATCTTGTAACATAGAACGCAATGCAAGTTGAATCGTGCAATTCCATTGATTATTGATGAAGATATCTGGATTTGAAATCTTGATTGCTAAAACTTATTTGATCCGATTCCTTTGTTGTAGTGAGAATTAATTGAAATCAATGTTAGATTCATGATCTAGGTTGAATGCTGGTTCTGGTGATGTATGTTTCATTGATTTCTGTGGAGTTTTGTTCTTGAGCATGAAGAACAGCAAGAACACGTGATGAATGTGTTTGAATTTCGTTTCCAGAACCTCTTTGATCCATTTGCCTGCGAATTTGCATGAATTTTGTGTTTCCCGCGCCATGCACCAATTGCACGCTGCCACCTCACTTAATGAAACGCAGCGTTTCATTAAGTGAGCGTCTGAATTACAAAAATGCCACGCGCTCATTTAATTTCATTTTATTTTCTAAATGTTTATTTCATTCCATAATCAAACTTCAAAAAATCATAAAAACTTCATGGATGATCCAAATTGAGTGGGAATTTTTGCATTGATCTCCATTTTCCCCTAGTTTTTTATAGGCATGACAACAAAAGTTGTGCACGGCTGATTTTATTTTGGTCTATTGGTTTTGTTCACGTATGCTTTTTGCCTATGTTTTACCATTTTGATTGTGAAATCATGATGCTTGCTCCAAAATGCTTGAAATTTTATATGCATGATCTAGACTCACTCGTGGTCATTTTGGTATATGGTTTGCTAATTTTGCATTTCTGGATTGTGAAATATGATGTGATCTTTGAAGGTGTGACAATGTATGTCACACCATGTCTTGTTCATGTTCTTGATTTTATTTTCCATGCTTATGCTATGCCAATTGCTCTGGATTTTTGCATGCTAATACTTATGGATGTCTAGTTTGCTTGTGATTTTTCTTGGGATTTTTGAATGCATTTTCTAATTGTTTGAGAATTTCTCCCCTGTTTGACCAATTGTGAACATTTTGTGAGTCATGAGTTTATATGTTTTGTGAAATTCTTGTGGCTCATTGGATGGACTTGGAATTTGGCATGTGTATTATAGACATCTTAAAGTTTGCCATGGCTTTGATTTCATTCATTTCTCATGTTTGGTCACTGTTTTATGATTGCTTGAAGTTGATGTATGATTTGGTGCCTTGTATGAGCTTGCTTGAGTATGCTTTAACTTAGGGATTTTAATTGACTTGCTTCCCTTTATCCAAATGCCATGAAATTTGGTGTGTTGCTCATTGAGTGTGTTCTGTTTAAGCATGATTTTTCTTAGAATTTATTGAGCCATTTTGGTATTGATATGCTTGTGTTCATTCTGTTTACATCATTGAGTTCTCAACTTGCCTAGTTTGACATGATTTGCTTATAAAATGGATTTGATGCATAGTTTTGATATGATACCAATTAGACTTTGTTCTTATTTGATTAATCTTGAATTTGGTCAACTTTCATGTTCTGTTTTGGTCTATTTCTCCTCCTTTGACCCTAGGCTTTGTCCTAGTGGTCTTCTTCTCATGTTTGAGTTGTTTTTCAGGATAAGGAGCAATTGCTTTAAGGAGATTAATTCAAGTTGATTGAGTTTGGTCTATTTGATTGTTATGAACTAACTTGGTTTGTTTTGTAGGATGCCTCTAGCTCATTTGCTTTGAGCTTGTGCTTTGCACATGTGATTGATTGTGTTGACTGTTGGTTCATATCTTGTCTGTTTTGACTTTGTGATTGGTATACTGATTGTATTTGATTGATTTCAGGTACATAAGTTGCTAAGTTCATTTTGAACTTGCTTGCTTTGCTTTGCTTAAGCATTGAGGTAGAATCTCTTGTCTCCATGTAGTCTGGAAGACCTGGCTTGTTACTTAGCCAGGCACCTGTCTGAAGTCCTCCTTAAGAGGCAATGTTTGTGATTGTTTAACTTTGTCCCCAAGCAGGAAAAGACCTCATATGAGGCAATTGGTAGATAGAAGAGATATGTAGCCTATCTCCTACTATTCTGTGTGTCACTCACCTTGCTCACACCACATGTGTTGATGCATAGTGAGTAAAAACCCAAGATCTATCGAGTCATTAACTTGTGGAGAAAGTTCCAACTTTCTGAACTCCCACACCTTCTGATATTCAATGCTCTCCCTGACCAGGGATAAGAGCAATGAGGCACATCCCTCATATCCTTTCATCTGCTTCACCTTGGCTCTCAATGTCAAGGTTAAGAGCATCATTTACCCCACTCCAATTGACTTTTAAGTCTAACCCTTGCTTGAGCCTAATTGCTTGGTTATAGCGTGTGCTAAATGACTTTGTTTGACTGATTGCTTGTTGCATCTGCACATGTTTGCTTGCATGCCTTTGTGCATTTATCATCATTTATTGTTCATTATTGCATGATCATCATTTCATGTCTTTGCGATCCATCTTTGGGTTTACCCATTGAGGACAACTGTAAGCCCATTCATTGGCCATTGTTCCTATGATTTGGAAGGGATTAAGTGTAAGACCATTTCATTTGGCCACTCATATCCATTGCTTAGTGCTTGTTTGTTTGTTGTATGTGAGGATACAATTATAAGTCCATGTTGTTGGCATTTGTACTCCCATGATCACATGTTGGAGATTAGAGTAAGCCCAGATAGATTGGCATCTGACATCCACTTTCTTGTTTGTGATTGCTTTGTGAGGATGCAATTGTAAGACCATGTTGTTGGCATTTGTACTCCTATGATCATCCTTTGGAGGTTGGTATAAGTCCAGATAGATTGGCATCTGACATCCATGTTTTGTTTTACCTTAGGAGATTGGAATAAGTCCATTTATTGGCATCTGATATCCGCTTTTGTTGGTGAGATTGGTATAAGTCCATTGATGGCATCCGGTATCATTGTTTTGTTTTAGGAGATTGGTGTAAATCCATTTATTGGTATCCGGTATCCGCTTTTGTTTGTGAGATTTGTATAAGTCCATTGATGGCATCCGGTATCACCTTGCTTCATTTGCTTGCTTGTTTCATTGCTTATTTCTAAGGACACACTTGAATCATCTTCTATATGATCTCAAGAGGTGAACCTTTCTAAGAAGTTTTACACTCCTCTATCCATACCCTTTTGTTCCCAAAAAATCCCTTTTCACTTGTTGACTTTTAAAAGCTTGTAAATACATGTTGTGCAAACATTCTCATGTCTTTTCAAATTAGAAACCTGGACCTTAAGTCCTTGATTTTCGAACTTCACTTTTGTTAATACTTCTTTGAATCAATCTTAATCATACCTTGACCATATTTTGTGAATAATCATAATCAATCAACTTCACTCATTCAAATGTTTTGTGGCTTTGTCCATTGTTAATATGTTTTCATACATTAGCCATAGGTTTCAATTACCATAGTGGTTGATGTAAATCTTACCTTGTCCTTAGCGAGTTGATTGTAAGACTTCCGTACTGAAAACAGGGTTAACCCCTCTAGTACGTCGAAGTCGTCCTCGCATGGTGGATTGTTGATTCAGGTCGAGTTTTCTCCCATTGGTAATGAAAAGCCTTAGTGCTCTTGTTTTTAAAATGAACTCACTAATTTTTGGAAATCTTTTAGCCGAACTACGGCGTTTTGATCCTTACCTTTGATGGAAGGTACGTAGGCAACGGGTTCATCCGTTCAAACACAAAAATAACTAACTTGTATATTCTTTTCTCATCATCCCATTCATGTTTGCATAATATGTCATAAACAAATAAACATTTTTATACAACAAGTGTGAAAAGGGCTCCCTAGGAGTACCTAGGACGTGATGGGTGCCTAACACCTTCCCATTGCGTAATTTACCCCTTACCCAGATTCTCTGATCTTTTCATTAGTTTTCTATGTGTAAAACTTCTTAGGTTTTTGTTCGCTTTTTAACCAGTCCTTAGGATAAATAAAAGTGCGGTGGCGACTCGATTCTTTGTATACTTTGCTTATGGTTTAATCAATAAATCATATAGCGACGAATACACCGCTACACAAGATGATGGCAGAACTGTGCCGGGAATTTAAGATTGAGCATCACAATTCTTCTCCTTATCGTTCGAAGATGAATGGGGCGGTTGAGGCAGCCAATAAGAATATAAAGAAGATTGTGCAGAAAATGGTTGTGACTTATAAAGATTGGCATGAGATGTTGCCGTTTGCATTGCATGGGTATCGAACTTCGGTGCGTACGTCTACTGGGGCAACGCCTTTCTCTTTGGTATATGGAATGGAAGCCGTGCTACCGGTTGAGGTTCAGATTCCCTCTTTGAGAGTCCTGATGGACGTGAAATTGCAAGAGGCTGAATGGGTGAGGACCCGATACGAAGAGTTGAGCCTGATTGAGGAAAAGAGGTTGGCGGCTATTTGTCATGGGCAGTTATACCAGCAGCGGATGAAATGTGCTTTTGACCGAAAGGTACGACCTCGTGTGTATCACGTAGGTGATATGGTGCTGAAAAGGATCCTTCCTCCTCAGAACGATCGTAGGGGCAAATGGACACCCAACTATGAAGGTCCATTCGTGGTCAAGAAGGTTTTCTCTGGCGGAGCCTTGTTGTTAACGACCATGGATGGTGAGGATTTTCCATCCCCTGTGAATGCGGACGCAGTTAAAAAATACTTCGTATAAAGAGACCCGCTGGACGAAAAGAATAAAATAGTCCAGGCAAAAATGGGCATCCCGGCGAACCAAAAAACAGAAAGAAAAGGTTCGGGCAAAAATTAGGGATAAAGAGAAAAATTGTACACCCGGCAAGCCGAAAACCTGAAAAGGCGACTTTGGCAAAAAAGGGTATCCCGGTGGACTGAAAACCCGAAAGGGCGGTCCAGGCAAAAGAGGGATTGAAACGAACAACTGTGTCTAGCATGATCGTTTGTGCGATGGATATGACATGGATAATCCCTGGTAGGGATCGGTCGGAAGCGTCTTGTTCAGAAGGCAGAAAGCAAGGAGAGTCTGAGGACATATGGGGTGTAATCGAGTTGGAACTCGATGAGATCACGGATTTTCACATTGCCATTAGGATAGATTTTCCTTTTATGCGCAATTACCTCTTTTCAGGAATTGCTTCCTTTATATTGCTCATTCATGAGCCACACTTTTTCAATCAATAAAATGCATATTCAGTCAAATAATTTTGTTTTTGTTTTTCATTACAGCTTTGATTGCAAAAACATCCAATTATTTTTGATAAGGAATCTTTGCATTTTAAGACATACAGGTCCCTTTCAATGCATGTTTATAAGATTGAAAATTTGAAATCTTATTCGGAAGGCTGAGTGACTCAAGTGTTGAAATCTTGACACGCCTGGGGCACAGTTTTATCTAACGATTCCTTTTGCAGGTGCTGTTAGGTATTTTCACTCACTTGCAGGTTGTGATGTGGAAGCTTTTGACGAAACAATCCCCGTGGAGTCCAATCAGGGACGAATGGATGGGGAAATGGTGAAGATGACGACGAAAGACGTACGACGATCCCTGGATATTAATCAAGAAGACTCTTCAAAATCTGGAGATTGAAAAGTCTGTATAAATCCCAGGAGTTCGCTCTCCGTCGAGTGCGGAGCGGTCTAGAATACAAGGTGATGAATCAGAAAAGTCCAGACGAGTCTGGGAGTTCTCAAAATTGGAAAGCTGACATTGGAGTTGGATATGGGATGCCATGATTCGACGAGTCGGCGGGTGTTCAGTACCTGACTTTCCTCATCTCCCCAAGCCGAGTTGGGATGACTAATTCCCCAGCAGATTCAAGGTCTGTGTTTTCCCTAGCAGGGTCGGGATGGTTATCTCCCCAGCAGGTTGTAAATCGATGTTTCCTCATCAGCCAGGCCTGAAGGTTGTTGTTTCCCCAGCGGAGGCATCTGTGGGTGGTGGTTTCCCAAGCAGAGTAGGGATTGTTATTTCCCAGCAAGTCAAAAACCGTTGTATCCCCACAGAGTGCGTTGGTGGTTGATTCCCCAGTGATGTCCCCAAGCGGATCGAGTGCAAAGGAGGTTTTCCCCAGCAAGGGTTGCTTATTTCCCAGCAGCAATGTTATTCCCCAGCAGGGTGGAGATTGGAGTGTTGGCAAGTTCCTCAGCAGAGTGCCTCGAGCTCCCCAGAAGAGTCCCTTGAGGGGGATACCTTTTATACATCCATCATGTAGAATAAGCATAGCATATTGCATAAAAAAAATCGCGTAGCATTTCCATGATTATGGAGCATTACGCTGAAAAGAATATCATGCATCATCATTGCCAGCATAGGCTATTCTCAGACCGTGGTTATTGTTTGAGAGGTGGTTTTGCATGAAGGTGAAGATGTTACTCCGAGGAGTTTGGCATCGTGATTTTGAATCAAAAGTAATTCCCCAGTAGTGCGATATTGGAGGAAGGATTTCTGTCAAGCGGAGATGGAAATGATAATCAGAGAAGTTTCGGGGTCCAAAAAGAAAAACAAGAAAGGGAATAATCTCCAGCTAAACGCAAAGTGTTCGTTGGCTAGGGTGGAGTAGAGAATAGCCGGTTCGTGGCTTGTTATCCCCGGCATGGGTCGTCGGCATGCGTGCCGTCTCATGTATCACTATTCCCTTTTTCCGATGCTGACGGGCAAGACGGGTTTTCCGGTATCCCGACCGAAGAGGCGTTCAGGCCAGTTGTGTGGTATTCAGACCAGTTTCCGATTTTCAGATCGAAGAAGTTTCCAACAATCAGGTTGAAGAACTTGTGGTATTCAGACCAGTTTCCGATTTTCAGATCGAAGAAGTTTCCAACAATCAGGTTGAAGAACTTGTGGTATTCAGACCAGTTTCCGATTTTCAGATCGAAGAAGTTTCCAACAATCAGGTTGAAGAACTGGTGGTATTCAGACCAGTTTCCGATTTTCAGATCGAAGAAGTTTCCAACAGTCAGGTTGAAGAACTTGTGGCAGTCAGGCCAGTTTTCCGGTGTTCAGACCGAGATGGCAGTCAGGCCAGCTTTCCGGTAATCAGACCGAGGCGGGTGTTCAGACCGATACGACACTCAGGCCAATTTTCGATACTCAGGTCGAAGAAGCTTCCGAAGTTCAGATCGATGCAGCTTGTGGCATTCAGGCCAATCTTCCGGTATCCAGACCAAAATGGTATCCAGACCGAAGTGGTGTTCAGACCAAATTGGCGTTCAGGCTAATCTCTCGGTATTCAGACCGACATCAATACTCTCATATTCCGATGTTCAGTATTCAGGCTGATGTGGTGTTCAGACCATGGTTATCTCTGTGTTACCGCTTATCCAGACATATTTCTGTTGCGGTATTCAGGCTGACTTTTCTCCGTACCAGACGGGTTCTTCTTTTGAGATTGCTTCTTTGCCGGTTCTGACAGGCATTGTTAATTATTTCCCATCAGAGTGCAAATTGTTCGTCTGTTCTTGGTATTCAATCACTCTTCACCCTGATCATCTGAAAGCCGAGGCTATTCATATCGACAGGTTCACAGTGGATTGAATAGGGGCAGCTGTAACACCTCAAAATTTGCCCTCCTCTCTTGGGACTAGTTTAGCATATTGCATATCATTTTTAGGACATTAGTCATTGCATCTTTGCATATCATGTGGCTACATTGAGCAAGTCATCCTCCTAAGTCTTGTTCTGAAGATCAAGAGGTCAAAAGATTCAAGCTTGAGGGTCCTATTGAATTGATCACTAGCCATCCGAGGGTGTGCTTCAAATTAGGGTTTTTTGGTTCCTCAAGGAGAGTGGACATTATCTTGGTTGAAATGGTACATCATCATCATCATGGTCTTATCATCACCAAGAGATTCATTATTCATGATCAGTTCCTTGAGATTAGGGTTTTGACCTCTGGTCAACCCTAATCATCTGTCTTATGCCAATCAGGGCTTGTCAAGGAGGTGAGGTCTTTCATTGAGAGAGGGATCATCATATGGTTATATTGAGCTTGTGGAGGCTAGGGTTTCATCCTTGGAGCCATTTCATCAGGAGATTGAGGCTCAAGCTCAACAGTCAAGCTGAAATTCATCTATCAACTGAAAAAAGTCAACCACAAGTCAATTGTTGAATTTGGAGGTGGGAGAGGGTTAGAAACACTTCATTCATGTCCAAACAAGTCTCATTTGACATTTCAAGCATCAACATGGAAGAAAATAAAGTCAGATGAAAACTTTCCAAAAATAGAAAGTGACTTGTAATTCAAATTTGCCAAAAATGGAAAGGTTTTCTCCTCAAGATTACATCATCAAAAATGCTTCAAATGAAATTTTGTCCAACATGAAAGTTGTAGATCTTATTCTCCCATTTCCAAAAAGTCCAAGAACATGAATTTCCCATGTGTGGTTGGCAAGATATGGTCAAATCTTGGTCAAGATGATTTGAACTTCAAGCATGCATAACTTTTGAACCAAAAGGCCAAATGGAGTGGGATTTTTTGCCACATTCTTGTTTTGACATGCTTTATACAATTCAAGCATCATAATCCATGAATTTCCATTGCAAAAATATTTGAATTTTCATTTGGATTTTGGAGGGAAAAGTCCAATTCAAAAAATAGGCATTGCATTCACTTCCAATCACATGCATTTGGCTCCAAATATCATTTCCAAGTGAATTAAGACAGAAAATGAGCACTGTTACATTGCTTTGCATGCATGAGGGGTGAATTCCCAATTTGGCATAACACTTGTTTTCACTTAATCTTTGGCATTTGCTTAATTATGATTAGTGTGCATCATTAACAGAACTTATATAAACCTAATTATAACTGTTTTCTTCATTAACATTTCATTTGGTTCAGATCTAGATCTAGTTTTTCAAAGTCTTCACAAATTTCTCTCTCACTTTTTCTTCAAAAATCTTCACAAACCTAGCATTGTCCTTGATCAAATCATGATCCAGAAGCATAATTGAGTTGGATTGAAGCAAGATTACAAGGTTTTCGAGCAGATTCAAGGACTGTTGAAGCACAACCATCATCCATGGCAGTTTGATTTTTCAGCTAAATCGTGCAAGCTGAACCTCCAATTCTTCATCCATTCACTTATCCAAGAGCAAAGAAGCATCTGTTTGGATCTTGCAAGGCTTGAAAGTCACGATTTCACTTCTGCCATTCCATTGAGGTTAGATTTCGACTTGCATGATTCTTGAAATTGATGTATGCATGTTGTAGGGCTTCTATTGGTGGTTATGTTGCAATTTAAATCATTGAAATCCATGAAGAAATGAGAAAGTTATGTTGAATTTAAGTTTCATGCATGGAAATGTTTTGGCACGAATCTTGTGATATAGGATGAGTTAGGTTGAATTGATGTTAGATTGATGATGTACATTGGAAGACGAATCCATTGATATGCATTTCGTTAATTTCTGTGAACAAATGTTCTTGAGCTGATGAATGATGAAGAACATCGCATGAACCCTAGGATTTCTGTCCAGAATGCGCGTTTGATCCATTTTTGCCTTGCCTGCATGCGTTTCCCTGTTATTTGCTCATGTATTGGACCACGTGTCCTGGTCCTTAAGTGAAACGCAGCGTTTCACTTTGTGAGTGCGCCTCAATTTGAAAACCTAGCCGGTTCGATCCCTGGCTCATGTAAATTCCATTTTTGCCTTGCCTTTTATTTCTTTTGCCATGCTATTCATGTACAAGCCTTTCCATGTGTTTTTTTATTTTTCTCTTCACTTCCAAAAATCATAAGTCCATGAATACTTATCCAAATCACATGAGGTTTTTGCATAATGTTCATCATGATGTCTACTATTTTTTGATGATTTTTCCAGAAATTGTGCACGCATGGATTTTAATTTTGGCTAGGGGTTGTGTATACATGTGTTTTCTTGACATGCCTTGCCATTTTGATTGTGAAATGATGAGATTTTATCCAGCACTCTTGAAATTGTTTATGCTTAAAGTAGACATCCTAATGGTCATTTTGGTATATAGTTTGCATTTTTCTCATTTCTGGTTGTGGAGATATGCTTTGGTTAAGGTAGGTGAGACAATGTGTGTCACACCTTTGCTTGCTTGACTTTCTGATTTTATTTTCCATGCCAATTCAATGCTAATTGATGTGAAATTTTGCATGATGCTACTTCTGGATATTAGGATGGCTTGTGAATTGTTTCAGAATTTTTGGATGCATTTATGATTTGTTTGAGATTTTATCTTCTGGCTTGTCATTTGTGGACTTTTTGATGAGTGTTGAACTTAGATGATTTGTGAAATGCTTGATGTTTATCATATGAACTTGAAATTTTGCACATTGATTCTAGACACTTTGAAGTTTATCTTGGCTTTGGTTTGATGCATTTATCATGTACGGATTCTGTTTTAGGCTTGTGTGAAGTTGATGCATGAAATTGTGCCCTAATTGAGCTTGTTTTTCCTTGCCTTGCCTTATGGAATTTATTTACCATGCTTCCATGTGTCCAAATGACTTGATTTTTGGTATCATGATCATATGATATGTTCTGTTTAGCCATGATTTTTCTTGGGATTTATTGAACTATTTTTGAGTGGATATGGATTGGTTCATTCTGTTTTCTTCAATGAGGTTTCAACTTGCATGCTTTGCCTTAGATGCTTTGTGAAATGAAATTGGTTGATGATATTGACATGAGACCACTTGGACATTGTTCTTAATTGGTTTAGCTTGATTTATGTCAATTTTCATGTTCTGTTTTGAATTGTTTCTCCCTCTTTGACCCTAGGCCTTGTCCTAGTGGTTAGTGCTTATGTTTGAGTTGTGTTTTCAGGACAAGAAGCATATGGCCTTGAGGAGTTTGATTCATTTGCTCATTTGGATTGATATTTGATTGATGTTGATTAACATTAAGTTGTTTTGTAGGTGGATTAGTTTCTTTCAGTTGAGCTTGTGCTTTGCTTTAATGCATTGCTTGTTGTTTGTTTGTACAGTTAACTGTTGACTATTTAACTGTCTGTTTGACTTTCTGAGTTGAATACTGATTGTGTTAGATTGTTTTCAGGTACATTAGTTGCTTAAGTTCTTTGAACTTGCTTTTGCTGTTGCTTGGTTGCTTAACCAATTGAGGTAGAATTCTTTGACTTCATGTAGTCTGGAAGACCTGGCCTGTTACTTGGTCAGGCACCTATCTGAAGCCCTCCTTAAGAGGCAATGCTTGTGTATGTTTATCTTTGTGCCAAGCAGGACAAGACCTTTGATAAGGCAATTGGAAGATACAAGAGATGTGCAATCCATCTCCTGCTATTCAGTTGAGTCATCCCTTTGCTCACACAACTGGTGTTGATGCATTGTGGATATTAACCCAAGATCCTTGTTGAGTCAGTCATAAGTGTAGAAGGGTTCCCACTTTCTGAACCCACACTTTCATTTGTCTGAAGCTCTCCCTGGCCAGGGATAAGAGCTGTGAGGCACACCCCTCACTTCCCATTTCATCTGCTTCACCCTAACTCTCAATGTTAGGGTTAAGAGCTAACATCACCTGATTCCAGCTGGCTTGCTTTTGCAGCCTAACCTTTGTGTGAGCCCACTTTGTTTGTATATAGTGTGTGCTAATTGTGTGTATGGCTGTTTATTGTGCTTGTTTGCTTTGCTTTGCCTGTTTAGGATAGCTTGCTGCCTGTGCAAGTTAGATAGAAAACTCAACCTAGGACCATTGTGGAATACATGATAACTATTAGGCTCGAGTCAGTCTCCCTTCTAGTTTGTCATTTCCCAGTCTCTGGTTAGGAGAAAGTTTCTCCCCTGTTAAGGGGAACTACGTTGCCCTGATCCTCATACCAGATGAGGTACGTAGGCAGGAGGTCGTACGAGATCTCTCAGGGCACCCTTTTTTCTTTTTGTGTGTGTTTGCTTGACAGTTATTAGGCTCGAGTTCCCGACTCCTTAGTAACTTGTTGTTTGTTATCCTTCTTGTGTGTGTTAGGAGATGGATGTAAGCCCAGCGATTGGCATTCCGTATCCTTTTATTGTGTGCTTGGAGTCCGATATAAGTCCAGCAATTGGCATTTGGTTTCCAGTGTGGGTTTGTTTGGTTCGGAGTCTGATGTAAGTCCAACGATTGACATTCGGTTTCCATGTTTGCTTGTGTGCGTGTGTTTTGTTTCGGCGTGCGTGAGCCGAACTACGGTAGCTCTGATTCTCATTCCATATGAGATACGTAGGCATAGGATGCGATATCCTAGCGAGCCCTCTCCCCTTTTTTCCCACCTGTGTTGTTTCCAGTGTGTGTGTGTGTGATGTTTGTGAGCAGTTTTAGCAACCTTTCTTCTATTCTTCTGAGCGTGGATCCCGTCGAGTACGACGGATGCGTAGGGGTGCTAATACCTTCCCTTCGCATAACCGACTCCCTTACCTTGTAATCTTCGTTCGTAAGACCATTTCCTTTCCAGGTTTACTTCGAGCGTTTCCTTTCCCTCTTTGGGATAAATAACGCACGGTGGCGGCTCTGTTTGTTTTGTTTTTGCCCGCCGGTTGTTTTTCGCGTAATGCGACAATTTGTTTAGAGGATCTGGTTGTCATCCGTTCAGTGGATTTCCTGTGATGATAGTGGTATATCCTCTGGTTCCGTTTATTTCGGAATTCCCCAAGTTGGATTTATGGTTACTCAGGCCCTCAGATGATTGTGATAAGTTCAGAGACCGGTCCAATACAGTTGATCCTCAGATGACTTGGAAAATGGCACAGTGACCTGCCTGCATGCATTTGCATCATTCCCATTCGCATTCATCTGCATTTAACCCATGTCTATCCGTACTCAGGGTCTATTTTTGATTAAGATTCTGGTTGAGAGACATCCTGATGTCAATGTTATTGATGAAATATTATCCATCTCAATGAAACCAGAATCAAAGGACAATGCCTCATACGGATAGACATTGCATGTGTGAGTCATATTAACCTGTTTGTTGTTTTGTAGGTGTCAGTATCTAATCGGTGCGCATAGCTCTTCCGTTCGGACATCTAAGCTGATGGATCCATCCAACGTCGACATTCTCGAATTGAAAGAGATGATGGGGGAGTTGTTCAAAGTCGTGCAAGGGCTCGCCTTGGGGCAGAAAGCAATTGCTGAGAGGTTGGAGAGGATTGAAAGCTGGATGATAAAGGAGAGAGTTCAGGGAAAGGCTCCGTCATCCGTAGTAAAGAAGCCCTCTGGCAATGGTCAGCTCGAGAAGGAGGTCGAGTCAGGTGGTGTGCAGGCCAAAAAAAGAACGCAGTAAGGATCGTTACCACCCTTATGCTGCCACTGTAACCACTCCTGTTGGTAATCCACCTGTACAACCGCAACAACCGCCACCTCAACCGAAAGCACCGAAAGCTAAGAGCCAAGTGAAGAAGGGGACGGATCGTCAGTTTGATAAGCCACTCGTGACTTATACCCTTCTGTTCAAGAGGTTGAGGGATCTTGGGTTAGTTCGACCAAGGATATTGGTTCCTGTAGAACAGCATCAGAGGCCTGCAAACTACAATGAGAATGTCAGGTGCGAGTTCCATTCTGGGGCACCAGGACATAACATCGAGGGTTGTAGAGCTTTTAAGCATGTCGTCCAGGACATGGTGGATTCCAAGGCCATCAGTTTGGCACAGATACTGAATGATAATGCTAACCCCGTGCCAACGCATGGTCCTGTAGAGGTGAAGGTAATGTCAAAGGACAAGAGAGGAACAGAGGTGACTGAGGGGGATCAGTTAAAAACTTCAGTGTCTGTGGTCCCAAAACATCTAATGAAGAGTGGAGCATTCCCTAGTGTTAATAATTGTTGTGCGGCTGTCGCCACAAATGGGTGAGTAGTGATGGGCGAAACGATCCAGAGAATGATGGAAGTAGAAATGGACGGTGAAAAATGTGAAACACCGAGTAAGGCAGTTGAAACCGTCAAGGTGGAGAATGTCGTTCTTGCTGAGAAAGAGAAGAAGTTGTCCATTTCTTCTTACAAACAGGCCATGGAAGTGGTGAAGAACGGAGAAGCTCTAGGCTGGGGGAAGATCATAGACATTGCGGTGAAAGCGGATATGTTCGGGGTTGGCTATCAGCCAGACCAAGGCTCGTCTGGGCAAAACAGAGGACGTCGTCAACCATTCACATTCGTCAGTGCCGGAATGCTGGATCCAGGTCACGCCTGTGCAGTGGGTGAAGAGATTGACCGTGACCGCGAGCTTGACTCGTGGATAAAGTCGTGCGTACCAGGGAACTGGAAAGCCTCAAAGATCATCACTGTCACTCATCAAGAAGAGTAGTATTTCTGTTTTTCAATTCTGTTTGCATGAAAGCCATACGTTTTGCCCGAAATGTAATGGTCCATTGTAAGGGCCATCTCATGTGTTTCATTGTGCAACATTTTGCATCATTAATAAATGGATGTTTTTATGATTAAAAGCGGTGTTCCCTGTCTTTCATTTATTTTTGCAGTTTAAAAAATAAAAATGGCAATGTTTATTTTCATTTTTCTTTCCTTTTGATTTGGCTTGTTCCGACCTCAAAAGCGACTATCCTCCTGATCTCATTGATAACAATTCGGTTACACCTCTGTATGACTTTGACAATCCGATCTATCATGCCGAAGAAGAAGGCGAAGAAGATTGTGATCTGCTGGAATTAGCCAGGTTATTGAAACAAGAGGAGAAGGTGATTCAACCGCACGAGGAGCGATTCAAGATTGTTATTCCAGGCACCGCCGAGGTCAGAAAGGAAGTGAAAGTTGGGGCCGCTTCAGAGGCGAACTGAGAGCAGAGTGGTAGCCCTGTTGAAAGGGTGTATTGATGTCTTCGCCTGGTTGTACCAGGATATGCCAGGGTCGGATACCGACATCGCGGTACACAAGCTACCATTAAGAGAAGACTGTCCTCTAGTGAAACAGAACGTCGGTGCCACGTATCAGAGTGACTTTGTTTCATGATATGATTCATTGTGGAATCAAATGCTATGTTGATGACATGATAGCAAAGTCCCAAACAGAAGAGGGGCATCTGGTAGATCTGGCCAAGTTGTTTGACCGGATCGAGACAACTCAGACTGAGGCCGAATTAGTGCACTTGTGGAGTGCTGTCCGATAAGTGCTGAGGTTTATTGTGAGCGGATAAGAGGAATCGAGGTTGATCCTGCTAAAAAAAAGAAAGAAAGAAAATAAAAGAAAGGAAAAAAGCAATACAAAGAAATGCCTGAATCGAAAACAAAAGAAGGTTTGTGGTTTCTTAGATAGATTGAATTGCATTTCACGGTTCATATCTCATCTGATAGCCACGTGGGAACCCATTCAAGGAAAAAGATCAAACGGTCAGGTGGAATATGATTGCCAAGGGGCATTGAAAGATAAAAGAATAAGTTGCAGGAACCTCTGATTCTGATGCCTCCCATGGAAGGAACAACTGTTAATCTGGTACTTGACAACCCCCGAGGGGTCTGTGAGGTGTGTAGTGGGTCAGCATGACGAGTCTGGTCGAAAAGAGCATGCAATTTACCTTAGCAAAAAGTTTATCGACTGTGAAACAATACATTCACTGCTCGTGAAAACTTGTTGTACTTTGGCATAGGTTGCTCGCCGATTGAGACAGTATATGCTGGTTCATACCACTTTGTAGATGTCCAAGATGGATCCTATCAAGTATGCATTTGAGAAGTTAGCATTGACCGGACGGGTTGCGAGATGGTAAAAAAGTGAGTTTGACTAATTTGCGATATTCAGCATACCTCTCAGAAAGCAATCGAGGGGAGTGTATTGACCGATTACATCACCCCGCAACTCATTGAGGATTATCAACCAAGGAAGTTTGAGTTCCCTGATGAGGACATCTCGAGGTACTCAAATCGAAAGATTGTGAGGAACCGATCCCGGAGGAGGGGCCTGACCCTGAATCCGAACGGATTCTGATGTCTGATGGGGTTAATGTGGATGAGTTAGTGCTGCTTTGGTTACGCCAAAGGGATCCCACGTTCCCTTAGTTGCCCGGATAACATTTGAATGCACCAACAATGGTGGCTGAGTACGAAGCTTGTATCCTGGGTATCGATCTTCGGTGCGTACGTCTACTGGGGCAACGCCGCGCTCGCTCGGGTATGGGGTCGAAGTGGTATTACCTGCTGAAGTCTAGATCCCATTGTCGAGAGTCCTGATGGATGAGAAATTAGAGAAGGCTAAGTGGATAAGGACTCAGTATGACGCATTGAGCCTGACGGAGGAAAAGAGGCTGGCGGTTACTTGTCATGGGGCAGTTGTACCCAGTGAATGAAGCGTGTTGTTGACCGAAAAGTGCGACCTCGTGCGTACCACGTGGGAGATCTGGCATTGAGAAGGATCCTTCCTCCTCAAGACAATCGTGGGGCAAGTGGATATACGGTTATGAATGTCCCAGTCGTGGTCGAAAAGGTTTTCTCTGACAGGGCCTTGTTGTTGATGACCACAGATGACGAGGATTTTCCATCCCTTGTGAATGCGGACGCAGTTAAAAGACAATTCGTAAAAAAGAGACCCGCTGGATGAAAAGAATAAAAGAATCCAGGCAAAAATGGGCATCCCGGAGAAAAAAAAGAGGAAAAAGGTTCGGGCAAAAATTAGGGATAAAAAAAGAAAAAAACTGTACACCCGGCAAGTCGAAAACCCCACAAGGGCGACTTGGGCAAAAAAGGGTATCCCGGTGGACTGAAAACCCGAAAAGACGGTCCAGGCAAAAGAGGGAATGAAACGAACAACTGCGTCTAGCATGGTCATTTGTGCTTTGGATATGACTTGGATAATCCCCGACTGAGATCGATCGGAAGCGTCTTGTTCAGAAGACAGAAAGTGCGGAAAAGTCTTGAGGACATATGGGGTGTAACCGAGTTGGAACCCGATGAGATCACGGTTTCACATTGCCATTAGGATAGATTTTTCCTTTGTGCGTAATCACCTCTTTTCAGGGGTTGCTTCGTGTGTGTTGCTCAGATTCTGAGCCACCTTTCCTTTTTATTTCAGTCAATAAATACATGTTCAGTCAAATAATTTTGTTTTTGTCTTCATTACCACTTTGATTGCGAAAATGTCCGTTTATTTTTTATAAGAATATTTGCATTTTGAAACATAGAGGTCCCTTCCGATGCATGCTTATAAGATTGAAATCTGGAAATCTTATTCGGAAGTTTGAGTGACCTAGGTGTTGAAATGTTGGCACGCCTGGGGCACGCTTTTATTTAACGATCTCTTGTGCAGGTGCTGTTAGATATCTTCATTCACTTGTAGTTTGTGATGGGTAACATTTTGACATAAGATCCCTGTAGAGTCCAATCAGGCGCAAGGGATAGAAGAACGGTGAAAAGACGGCGAAAAAAGGACGACGATCCTGGAGGGTTAATCAAGAAGACTCTTCAAAATCTGAGGACTGGAAAGTTTACATGAATCCCAGGAGTTCGATCGCCGTGGAGTATGGAGGGGTCGGGAATACAAGGTGATGAATCAGAAAAGACCAGACAAGTCTGGGAGCTCTCAAAAGTGGAAAGTTGACACTGCGGTTGGATGATGAATGTCGGTGTTAGACGAATCAATGGGTGTTCCGTGTCAAATAGACCGTATCTCCCCAGTGGATTGGAGAGTGTCATCTCCCTAGCAGATTCGAGATCGGTGTCTCCCCAGCAAGCCTGAAGGTTGCCATATCCCCAGTGGAAGTGTCATGTCAGCAGTCGGGTAGCAGGTTCAAAGACCATTTTATTCCCCAACGGTCGGGTTTGAAGTACTGTTTCCCCAGCATGGTCTGGTCGGTTATTTCCCCAACAGAGTTATGCCTTTCCCCAGCAGGGTTATGGTGTGTTTCCCCATCAGGGTTGTGAATGTTTTCCCCTTGCAGATCTCCCTGGCAGAGGGTTGTGTTGATGATTTTCCCCAGCAAGTTCCCCGGGTGGATCAGGGTCGGTGAAAATTATCCCCAGTAGAGTCTACCCTACCTGTGGATTGGTTGTTCTCCCCAGTAAGTCGCCATTGGTTGTTTCCCTAGCAGAGTCCCCGAGCGGATTGGACTTGGTGAAGACTGTCCCCGTTGGGATCCTTTCTCCAGCAGCAATGCTATTCTCCAGCATGAGTGAGAAGTCGGTGTTTTTCCCCCGCAGAGCATATTCCTCAGACAGAGTCTCCCCACAGAGTTGGAGAATTCATCAGTTGGTGTGCTCGACAGAGCAATTCAGTTGCTCCCCAGCAGGAGTTTTTATCACTTTGCATCTTGCATGTAGTGATCATTGCATCCTCAAAACGCGTAGCATTTCCATTCAATATGGAGCATTACGCCATAGAAAAATTCAAACATATGCATTCAGGTGTTAAACCTAATCAGACCACATCCCCAGCAGAGGCGGACCATTGTTCAACATCTGTACGGCACATTTGCTACAGTTGCTCCTAACAGCATTCAGGATTGATAATTCCCCAAAGAGGTTTATTTCCTCACCTGCAGGAGAGAGGAAAGCTTGATTCTCCCCAGTGAGACCCCCAGCAAGCGTCTGGCCTTGCCTTGACATATGTAGGTGTCATCCCTGTGGTACCAGTAGGTGTCATGTCAGCACCCGTGTGTGTCCTTTTTTAGTGTCGGTAAACACGATTGTTTCGGTGTCGGTAAACATCATGTCCTTCCCAGTTCATCCGTTGATGTCTGGTCACCTCTCTGTTGGTTTCGATAAACGTTGAGTTGTTCCCATTCGTCCGTTGACGTCTGGTTGTTTTCCTTTCTTTCCATTCATCCGTTGATGTCTGGTCACCTCTCAGTTGGTGTCGATAAACGTCGAGCTTCTCCCATTCGTCCGTTGACGTCTGGTCGAGTCCTTCCCAGTTCATCTGTTGATGTCTGGTCACCTCTCCGTTGGTTTCGATAAACGTTGAGTTGTTCCCATTCGTCCGTTGACGTCTGGTTGTTTTCCTTTCTTTCCATTCATCCTTTGATGTCTAGTCACCTCTCAGTTCGTGTCGATAAACGTCGAGCTTCTCCCGTTCGTCCGTTGACGTATGGTTGAGTCTTCCCATTCATCCGTTGATGTCTGGTCACCTCTCTGTTGGTGTCGATAAACGTCGAGCTTCTCCCTTGCATCCGTTGATGTTTGGTCGAGTCTTCCCATTCATCCGTTGATGTCTGGTCACCTCTCCGTTGGTGTCGATAAACGTCGAGCTTCTCCCGTTCGTGCGTTGACGTATGGTCGAGTCTTCCCATTCATCCGTTGATGTCTGGTCACCTCTCCGTTGGTGTCGATAAACGTCGAGCTTCTCCCTTGCATCCGTTGATGTTTGGTCGAGTCTTCCCATTCATCCGTTGATGTCTGGTCACCTCTCCGCTGGTGTCGATAAACGTCGAGGTTCTCCCGTTCGTCCGTTGACGTCTGGTCGAGTCTTCCCATTCATCCGTTGATGTCTGGTCACCTCTTCGTTGGTGTCGATAAACGTCGAGTTTTTCCTAGTCGTCAGTTGGCGTCTAGTTGTGATTTCGATGTCTGGATGTGGTTCCTTTTTTCTGAAAAATCAAAATCCCAGTGGAAGCTTCCGTTGGTGAATTTTCCTTTCTTGGATCCCCGCAGGGTGCAAATTTCTACGGTTCTTCGGTATTCAATCCCTGTTTACCTTGAAGGTCTGACAGCCGTTGCTCTCATCCGTTCAGGTTCCCAGCTGATTGAATAGGGGCAGCTGTAGCACCTCAAATTTGCACCTCCCATTTGTATACATGTGATTTTTAGGTCATTAACATTGCATAGGTCATTGCATAGTCCATCATGTCATCAGGCAAGACTGGTCAGGAGATTCAACTGTGCAAGGCAACAAGTGCATTTTCTATGGAATCAAAGCCCTAGGGTTGGTACAATGAGTTCATGTGACCCAAGGATCATTTTGAAGTGGTTTGGCCAAGAATTGAAGGCTCAGAGCTCATCAGTCCATGTGCAAAACATATGAAACCCTAAAAAGTCAACAGAAGTCAACTATCAGTTCAACTGTGGATTTGGAGGTGGGAAATGGTTAGAGATGCCTCATTCATGTGTAAACAAGTCTCATTTGACATCTCAAACATCAACATTGAAGAATTTGAAGTCAGATCAAAACTTTCCCAAAATAGCAAGTGACCTGTAATTTGAATTTTCCAAAAATGGAAAGGTTTTAGACCAACTTCAACTCAAGATTACATCATCAAGAAAGCTTCAAATGAAATTTTGTCCAACATTAAAGTTGAAGATCTTTCTCTCCCATTTCCAAAAAGTCCAAGATCATGGAGTTCTCATGTGTGGTTGAGGAGATATGGTTCAATCATGACAAAGTATGGTTTGAACTTCAAATGAGCATAACTTCTCAACCAAAACTCCAAATTGGATGGCTCTTTTTGCATTCTTCTCCTTTTGACCTCTAGTTTCCAAACCATGCCTTGCATTGCACAAATTATATTCACATGAGCATTTGGTAAATCGTTGGATTTTTGGAGGGAAAATATGAAATTCAAATTTTGTGCACCATTCGAATATTTCACCATTGCCATTGGCTCCAAACTGTTTTTTTAAGTGAAATTGAATGGAAATTCGTGCACTATTCATGCATGCATTTCATGCATAGGGTGAAAAGGCCAATTTGCACTTACACTCCAAAATGACTAATCCACTTTGCATTTGAGTTAAGCATGATTAAAAGAGGATTAGCAGGGCATATATAAGCAAAACCCTAACAGTTTTCAGCATTAACAACAACTCATTTTTCAGATCTAGCTCAAATTTCATCAAATTTTCTTGCAAATCTTAAAACACGAACCATTTCCGTTGCTTAATCCTTGGTCCTGAAGTGTTATTGAGCACTTTGGCACGTGGAACCAAGAGAATTCATGCAGGATTGAAGCATTCTTGAAGCTTGAAGCAACAATGGTGAATCAAGATTCTGGCAAAATCGTGCACAATTGAGCTGCATTTTCCTCTCAAATCATTTATACAAGCATTATAGAGGAGTATTGAAGCTATCACAAGCCTTGATTTCATCCAATTCCAGATCTGCTCTTCAAGAGGTTACAAATCGCATCTCATAATTTTGATTTTCCTTGCCATAATGTTGTAGATTTAAGTACACTGATCATGCTGAGCTTTGAATCATGAAATTCCATGCTGTTTTGAGTGAGATATGACTGTTTGAAGTTTTGATGATGAAACTTGTTTGATTGTTTCTTGATGAAATATTTATGGATTATTGATGTATGATGAAGGATCTACATAATGATATGCTTAATTTTAATTTCTGGTAATTTTGTTCTTGGTATTCTTGAGCACATTGTACTGTTCATGAATGGCGCGTTGAGGAAGATGAGTCTTAGTTTAGGCCACGCTTTTTGATCTTTCTGGAACAGAAATCCGTTGCTGCATGTGTTAGAATAGGGCTTGATGCTGATTTGCTCATGAGAATCCCATGCCAGCGCTCTGATTGGTCCGTGCGTGCTGACCATGTGTTGACCTGCCAGCACATAAGTGAAACGCCGCGTTTCACTTAAGCCTGGCGCCAATTATTTGAATTGCCTCAGCCTTCGATCCGCAGCGGTTCCAATTTTCAAATGCTATGTCATATTTTTTTCCTTTTCCCTCCATGATTTCATACCATGCTTCACGTGTTGATTTTTATTTTTTTCTCATCTTCAAAAATTCATATTAATTTGAAAATTGATTCAAAAATTATGAGATTTTTTGCATTATGATCCTTATTCTGTCTATTATTTTTTGATCATTAATTCCAAAATTGTGCTTGGCTGAATATTTTTTGGTGCTAGGATGATTGAACATGTATCCATTTTGTACCTTGCCTTGCTATATCATTTGTGAAATACTGGTCTTTGATCTAATGCTCATGAAATTTTGCATGCTATGACTAGATGTCATTCGGTGAACTGGACTTTTGTGTTTTTGCTTTGGAAAGCAAATGTCGCGGTTAGCAAGAGTCGCCACCGACTTTTCTTTTATCCAATAAGGAAAGGCGGAAAAGAACAGGAAAGACCTTGATTAGATTTTGGGTTCGGGAGGTACATTATACAAAGGGAAGGTGTTAGCACCCTTTGTATCCATGGTTATCCATGGGCTCTTAATTGCTTGATCACTTATGTTATTTTTCTTGTCTGAAAAAAAGTGTTTGTGAACTGCTTAGAAAATGTTTTGAAGAGAGAGTTTAACTTTGTAATGATTCTTGTATGAATGTATACAAAGTATTTATCTCGTTTGATTTTGAAAGCTGTTTAGAAAAATATAACTTGGCAATGATTCTAGTATGAATGTATACCAAGTGGTGATTTTCTAGTAGATGTTTTGCAAAGTGTGATGTATGAAAAATGTTTTAGGTTGTGAGCCAGCAATTAAGAGTTATACCTACCCAAGGTCTTTATGGGCATTTCCTATCCTTATGAGGGTAAAACTGTCCTTACTATTGAGAAGTAAGTAGTTTTATCCTTTGGATGTAAAAGGGTCATCGTAGGGTCATCGATTGGTCATGGAAGGCAACATTTGTAAGGATACCTTAGCATTCGAAGGGACGATCATCATTAACCGTAGGCTACAACGACGGGTCATCGAGGGACAAAATCATCTATTCGCAAGCAACATCCGAGGGACAATGATTTATTTTATAGGGACATGATGATTTAATCGAAGGGTCTTTGCTAAGTGTATCCCCACATTCGCGGGACATGACCATAATACCGTAATACCGTAAGGCAACAAAGAGAGGTCCAAGATCACATATTCAAAGGCAACATTTTACAATCAATTAGGTAGTTGTAATCAATTAAGTAATTAGGTCCACATTATAATCAATTAGGTAATTAGGGTGAATCTCCACAAGGGTATCCCACAAATAAAGTGGAATACCTAGCAAGCTACTTTCTCCGGGAGTATGTGAACCCTTACAAAATTCAGCAAACAGGTCAGAATACCAAATTAGGGTGCAATCGAGAATTACATCACAAAAGAAACACAGCGGTAGGAATGTCAGGCAAAATAACGCATGGTTAGAATAAAACAGATCAGATAAGCATAGAACAGAACAGAAAAATCAGCGACTGTCACGTTCGCCTCTGCCCTCTCCTAGCGAAGGCTTAGCGAATACTCGCTACATGCTCGCTTAGCGATGTGCTAGCGAGCGGCTGCGGGTTCTGGTTTTGGTAACAGTACAATTCCAGAAAGCTCCAAACCCTATGGCATCCATTACAGAAATTACATGGTTAAACGTTCAAGATATTCATACATACTTAAATTCACATGCAAAAACTTAAGATATTTTTATAGATTCAATCATAATGCCACATGCAAGTTAAGAACATAAAGCGGTAATAGTAATGCAAACCTGTTTGCAACTGAATTGCAACCTTGAATTGGCAAGTCACTTTTAGGGTTGGCGCCGGATTGAGTTGGGCGGGGGTAACCTTGGTGCAGATGAGTTTCCTTCAGGGTTTCCTTTAGGGTTGCTCTGAATTCTCTGGGTTAGCCTCCAGGGTTTGATGTTCCTTCTCTCTGTCTCCGTCCGTCCGTCTCTGTCTTTTTCTGAATGAAGCTCTGCTATTTATAATAATTTTTGTGACCTGATGGGCTCAGAATGAAGCCCAGAATTTTCTGATATTCGCAAGCTTCGCTAGGCGAGTGGCGTAGCGAAGGGTTCGCTAGGCGAAGGAGTTGCTCGCCTAGCGAGCATGCCAGTTTGGCCCATTTTCTGGATTTGGCCACCTATGTGCTGGGTCTTTGTTCTTTTCATATCAATGCCTTGAACAATGAGTTGGAGTTCCTTGAAGAATGTCTTGAAAGATTAACGGGCAAATTTTGGGGTATGACAGCTGCCCCTGTTCAATATTCTTGTACCGAGAGAGTTAGAATGGTATGTACGCCATTCGTGGTCTGAAGGTGAAAGATTATTGAACACTTAGAATGCCCCAAAAATTTGCACTTGTTAATTAGACTTGATGGAGATGGGCTTAAAGATGCCATCCAGGAAGTTTGATGATGAGAGCTTCAGAGTGCGTCGTACGCTGCTGGGGATAAAGGATCAGAATGGATCATACGCTAGGTCATATCTGAATTGCAGAATGAACCGTCCATTAGGCTGCATCTGGAGAGGTAAAGATCAGAATGGATCGTACGCTAGACCGTATCTGAGTAGCAGAATGAGTTGTCCATTAGGCGGGTGACTTCGTTGGGGATGAAAGATCAGAATGGATCGTACGCTAGATCATATCTGAGTTGCAGAATGAGCCGTCCATTAGGATGTATCTGAGAAATAAAGGTCAGAATGGATCGTACGTTAGATCGTATCTTAGTAGCAGAATGAGCCGTCCGTTAGGCTGTATCTGGAGGCATAAAGGTCAGAATGGATCGTACGCTAGATCGCATCTGAGTTGCAGAATGAGCCGTCCATTAGGCTGTATCTGACGAGGTAAGCATCAGAATGGATCGTACGCTAGATCGTATCTGAGCTGCAGGATGAGCTGTACGTTAGGCTGTATCTGACAAAAAGTAGTCGTACGCTAGACTACACCTCAGAATGTACCGTACGCTAGGTAGTATCTGAGGAAATGAACATCCAAATGGGTCGTACGCTAGACCGTATTGGACTAGTTGAAGGAATCATATGTTGGGCTGAATCAGAATGAACCGTACGTTAGGCTATATCTGATTGTATTTGCAATAAATGTTTGGGATGGGCTTAAAGATGCCACCATTAGGAGGATATCAGAGTGCTTGTCGGAATGGACGTTCATGCTGATTATATCTGAAAGATGTAAATGTAATCGATAAAGATGTCCGTCTGAATGGATCTTTATTTTGACTATATCGGGAGGATAATTAACCTGAAAAAGAAGTTAGCCTCATGCCATGTCATGATGCATGAGATGTTTTATGCTTTTGAAAATAAATGTGAACATGACATGCACGTATATGATGTGAAATGATGCATGAATGATTTATGCGTCTGAGAATTTTGCCAGGGGAAAATAAATCCCCCTATTCTGATTGGAGATATTTGTATTGATGGCCCTTTCTTAGCTGAGGATACTTGATTTCTGTCTGATGGTAGAAATATTCAACAGAGCCTGGTTGGGGACGGAAGAGATAGTCCGTCTAGTGATGCCAATTTCTTCTGGGGAATAACTGGTTTTTGCTGAGCAATAGAATTAGCAACCGGATTCCTTGGAATGCATGGTTAGACCTTCTCCTAAATCCTGAAGTCTTTTAGTAATTGCTATTGCTATTTTATGCATGTATTTTTTTATAAACATCGATCATATTCAAATGCATATATCAATTCAAATTAAATCAATGGACGTTTATGCAAGCAAAACAGAGAAAGTAAAACAAAGCATCTTTTTGGAAATGAAATTGTATTGATTTTGAAAGAGGGCCTATAAACAGGCAATTTGAATACACGGAGACAGAAATCCTAGTAAGAGGAAATTGTCGAGAACATAAAGAAAAAGCTATGAAGGAAAAGCCCTGTTGATTCTAATTCTACTACTATCATTATGTCTTCAAGCATCTCATCTCCTGCTGTCGGATAGAAGTGATTGGCTTGTTCAGTCCCTTGAACTTGGATGAAGCTGTCTGAGAACGGGACATAGTCATACGCTTTGTTCCCTAATTTTTGCATGGACCACCTTTTCAGGTTTTCAGTCCACCGGGATACCCCTTTTTGCCCAAGCCGCCTTTTCAGGTTTTCGACTTGCCGGGTGTACATTTTTATATGTTTATCCCTAATTTTTGCCCGAACCATTTTGGTTCGCCGGGATGCCCTTACTTTTGCCTAGGTACGTCGACCTAGCGGGTCTCTTTTATGCGTAGTATTTTTTGACTATGTCTGCGTTCACGGGATGTGGGAAGTCTTCGCCATCCATTGTAGCAAGTATCATGGCTCCACCAGAGAATACCTTCTTAACTACAAATGGCCCTTCGTATGTGGGGGTCCATTTGCCTCTGGGATCACCTTGTGGTAGAATGATACGCTTGATCACCAAGTCGCCAATTTGATATCCCTGTCTCTTGACTTTCTTATTAAATGCCTGGGTCATGCGTTTCTGATATATCTGCCCATGACAAACAGCCGCAAGTCTCTTCTCATCAATCAAATTTATCTGATCGAGTCGAGTCTGAATCCATTCATCTTCATCTAAGCCCGCCTCTTTCATGATTCTTAGAGAGGGAATCTGAACTTCCACTGGTAAAATGGCTTCCATTCCGTAGACTAAAGAGAACGGAGTTGCCCCTGTCGAAGTGCGCACTGAAGTGCGATAACCATGGAGAGAAAACGGTAACATCTCATGCCAGTCTTTGTATGTTACTGTCATCTTTTGTATAATCTTCTTAATATTCTTATTAGCAGCCTCCACGGGGCCGTTCATCTTTGGCCGGTACGGAGAAGAGTTATGGTGTTTTATTTTGAACTGCGTGCAGAGTTCAGTAATCATCTTGTTGTTCAAATTAGTACCATTATCAGTGATAATTCTTTCAGGGATGCCATACCGACAAATGAGACTATTCTTGATGAACCGTGCCACCACATTCTTGGTGACAGAAGCAAATGAGGCTGCCTCTACCCACTTCGTAAAATAATCAATAGCAACGAGGATGAAGCGATGTCCGTTGGAAGCAGTAGGTTTAATCTCTCCGATCATATCAATGCCCCACATTGCAAAGGGCCAAGGGGCCGTCAACACGTTCAATGGAGCAGGAGGCACATGTACTTTATCCGCATAGATCTGGCACTTGTGACAAGTTCTGGAGTGATGGTGGCAATCGGCTTCCATGGTGGACCAATAATACCCTGATCTCAAAATCTTTTTGGCCATTGTATGTCCACTAGAATGAGTCCCAAAAATACCGTCATGCATGTCTTCCATAATCTTTTCTGCTTCCTTTTTATCCACACAGCGAAGCAGAGTCGAATCATGATTACGTTTGTATAATACTCCATTACTCAGAAAGAATTTAGCGGAGAACTTCCTCAGAAATTTTCTGTCATTGATGGATGCCCCTTCAGGGTATTCCTGAGCTTCTAAATATCTTCTTACTTCGTGGAACCAAGGTTTCTCTTCTACTTCATCCGCGTTAAGTTCATAACAATATGCTGGTTCATCTAATCGTTCAATGGTGATCGTGGGAGCTTCATTGTCCCATCTGACTCTGAACATAGATGACATGGTAGCTAATGTGTCTGCCAACTGATTCTCTTCTCGTGGAATATGTTCGAATGTAATCTCTTCAAAGTATGGGATTAATGTCAACACCCGCTCTCGATAAGGGATGAGATTCGGATGTTTAGTGTCCCATTCTCCTTTGATCTGACTGATTACTAATGCTGAGTCTCCGTACACACTCAAAAACTTGATTCTTAAGTCTATAGCAGCCTTGAGTCCCAAAATACAGGCTTCATACTCAGCCATATTATTGGTACAATCAAAACATAGTCTAGCAGTGAAAGGCGTATGGCAACCCCTAGGAGAAATAATTACAACACCAACACCATTGCCCAATGCATTAGAAGATCCATCGAAAACCATAGTCCATCGGGATCCCCGTTCGGGTCCTTCATCCGGTCCAGGTTCTTCATAATCAGTAACAAGCATGACATCCTCATCTGGGAACTCAAAATTCATAGATTGGTAATCATCAACTGCTTGATGAGCCAAATGATCGGCTAACACGCTTCCTTTGATTGCTTTTTGGGTAGTATACTGGATATCATACTCTGTTAAAATCATCTGCCATCTTGCTATTCTTCCGGAGAGGGCAGGTTTCTCAAATATATATCTGATAGGATCCATCTTAGAAATCAATAAAGTGGTGTGACTCAACATATACTGTCTTAGTCGGCGAGCAGCCCAGGCCAAAGCACAGCAAGTTTTCTCGAGCAATGAGTATCTTGTTTCACAGTAGGTAAACTTTTTGCTAAGGTAGTATATGGCATGCTCTTTTCGACCAGACTCGTCATGTTGCCCCAACACACACCCCATTGAATTTTCTAACACGGTCAAATACATGATTAGAGGTCTTCCTTCAACTGGTGGCATCAGAATTGGAGGTTCTTGGAGGTACTTCTTGATTTTTTCAAAAGCTTCTTGACATTCATCATTCCATATCATCTCTTAATTTTTCTTCAATAACTTGAAGATGGGTTTGCAGGTAGCAGTCAAATGGGAGATAAATCGGGCAATGTAATTCAAGCGTCCCAAGAAACCTCTGACTTCTTTATCTGTACGGGGAACTGGAATTTCTTGAATAGCTCTCACCTTAGTCGGGTCTACCTCAATTCCTTTACCACTGACAATAAAGCCCAAGAGCTTACCGGATCTTACCCCAAAGGTGCATTTGTTCGGGTTCAATCTCAACTTGTATTTCTTCAACCTCTCAAACAGTTTGTATAAATGATCGAGATGTTCTTCTTCAGTATGAGATCTGGCTATCATGTCATCCACATATACCTCTATTTCGTGATGGATCATGTCATGGAACAAAACTACCATAGCACGCTGGTATGTTGCCCCTGCATTTTTTAAACCGAATGGCATTACTTTGTAACAGAAAGTGCCCCATTGCGTCACAAACGTAGTTTTCTCCATGTCTTCAGGTGCCATCTTAATCTGATTATAACCCGAGAATCCATCCATGAATGAGAATACCTTGTGTTGAGCGGTGTTATCTACCAGAACATCAATGTGCGGAAGTGGAAAGTCGTCCTTGGGACTCGCTTTGTTCAAGTCTCTGTAATCTACACACATTCGCACCTTACCATCCTTCTTTGGCACTGGTACCACATTAGCAACCCATTGAGGATAAGAAGTAACAGCCAGAAAACCTGCATCAAATTGTTTCATAACCTCGGCTTTGATTTTCTCAGACATTTCAGGACGCATGCGGCGAACCTTTTGCTTAACAGGACGACAATCTTCCTTCATTGGCAAACGATGCACTACTATATCAGTATCCAATCCTGGCATGTCTTCATAAGACCAAGCAAAAATCTCTACATAGTCATGTAACATCTGAATCAATCTTTCTTTGATACTGTTTTCCAAGCCTGCTCCTATTTTGACTTCTTTCTTGTTTACTTCGGTACCCAGATTTACAATTTCAATTGATTCCTCATGCGGTTGTATAGACTTTTCTTCTTGCAGTAACAATCTGGCAAGTTCTCCAGGTACTTCACAATCTTCCTCACTTCCATCCTCGGCTTGGTAGATCGGATTTTCAAAGTCATAATGACCAGTAGTAGAACTATTATCAACAGGATCCAGAGTGGGTATGGATCTGCAATTTGTTACGTGAGTGTGTGTAAGAAAGCATAGCTTGTTTGAAAGATGACACGAAAGATAAAGAGCGCAATATTTGAATGCAAAAAGTCCATTGATTTATTGAATGTGAATATGCTTATGAAAATGACAAAACCCTTAACAAATTAGTTATTTGTGCCCCGGGCATAGACACAACGCTTTAAGAAGTTCAATTGTACAAAATAAAAAATCGCAACACTAAAATAGGCAATAGCAATTACTCCTGACTAAAGGAAAACGAGATAGTGTCTTCGGCTTTCCAATTATTGAGTCCGTCACCAATTGTTGGGAAAATCCAGCTATCCAAGTTGTAATTGCTATCAACATCTTCTACAGCATTAATCTGATCTTTGACTGTCTTTTTGGAGCTAAACCCCAGGCCACATCTATCAGACTTGTACGGTACGTTGATCAGTTGACCCCAGCCAGTACAACCACCATCTTCAACCACGGCTTGAGCATCTTTCAGAGAAATCATAGCGGGAGGAGCACGAATAACCTTGGGCACACGGGAAGTTGGCTTAAGGACAGGACTGGTCGGAGGAACCACTTCAAATGATTGAGAAGGAGTCTCAAAGAATTCACCATCCATCTCGACGTATCTGAAGGTATGCACACTACTGACAATATACTCTTCTTCTCCACACACAGTGACAATCTTACCCTCTATTGGATACCTCAGCTTTTGGTGGAGAGACGAAGCTACAACACTTGCCCCATGAATCCATGGGCGTCCCAGCAAGCAGGAATAGGCAGGACGAATGTTCATTACGTGAAAGGTAGTGTTGAAGACTTGAGGTCCTATCTTGATAGGGAGAACCACTTCACCACGGACAACACTCTTTGCACCATCGTAAGCACGCACCACAATGTCACTAGGCTTCAGTTCAATGCTTTTACAATCAAGTTTATCGAGCACAGCTGTCGGTAGTACATTCAAAGAAGAGCCGTTATCGATCAACACATGAGACAAGGTGATCCCCTTACACTCAATGGAGATATGCAGAGCTTTATTGTGATTCTTTCCTGCTGGTGTCAGGTCAGCATCGGAAAAGCCTAGGCCATTGTCAACAGTCAGGTTAGCAACATAGTTTTCGAACTGATCGACAGATGTCTCCTGAGGTACATGAGCGGTCTTCAGGAATTTTATCAATGCATTGGCATGAGATTCAGAAGATAACAACAAGGATAACATCGAAATTTTAGACGGAGTATGCCCCAGCTGTTCTACCACATCAAAATCACTCTTGCGGATGATTTTCAGCATTTCTTCCATTTCCTGTTTGGCAACATCTTCGGTAGCAACTTCGACTGGTGTCCTTGACTGAGAAGGATTGATTACTGGTTCCTTTCCTCGAGTTTCAGGGACGGGAGGTGAGATTTCTGGAGAAAAGATCCTTCCACTTCGAGTAACTCTACTAGTCCCAACAATGTCAACATCATTAGGATTAGCGGGATTATCATCTTGCTTTATGCCGTGGATGTAAACATCACCTCCATAATTCCATGGAATGGCCTTGCTTGAGGAATACGGTATTGGGCCAGGTGCAGTAATAATTAGGGGAGCTACCTTGGGCTCAGCAGTAATCTTCACAGGCACTCTAGTAGCGGTAATCTTCATTGGAACTTTGGACCTAGCAATCACAGATATTTCTTCAATAGGGTTTTCCACCTTATGAACCTTTTCAAAGAGAATCGTACGATCATCCATCAGCCGTTGAATACCATTCCTCAACTTTAAGCAATCATTGGGTCGGAGTATACAGAGATCACAACTTTCAGCACAACCTGGAAATAAACCAGCTTGCAATAAATTCTCCTTGATGATTAGGAGAGGAGATGTTAAGTCAGCTAGATTAGTAATATAAGAATTGTCATCCACAGCATTAACAATCTTGTCATGATTAGGCATAGGAGCAGTGATGACATTAGGAGTCTCCGGAGGATCAAATTCCATTTCTCCAGCGTCGATCATATCTTGAATCTTATTCTTCAACAACCAACAATCGTTGGTATCATGCCCGGGGCTATCGGAGTGATATGCGCACCTGGCATTGGGGTTATAACGAGGAGAAATAGTGTTGAGATTTGCAGGAGGGCCTCTGAGGGTAATTAAATTTGCTTTTAGCATACCCTGCAGTGCCTGTGCTAAAGTCATATTGATCTTCGTAAACTGCCTTCTTGGTCTGTCTTGTCTGTGCTGGAAGTTTTGAGATGGCGGTGCTGCAATCGTCACTGCTCCAACAGCATGGTCACGATTTTTCTTGTTATGACCCCTTTGACCGTACACAGCATTTGATTCGTTCTTCCCCTGATAGGACTTTTTGGTGCTTGCAGAGGTAGCCACCTGTATCTTTCCACTTCGAATGCCACTTTCAACACGTTCACTTGTTAGTATAAGTTCAGTGAAACCCGATGAGGAACTTCCCAATAGATGGCTGTAGAATGGGCCAGTCAGTGTACCCATGAACATGTCCACTAATTCTCGATCAGTCATAGGGGGTTTGACTCTGCCAGCCAAATCTCTCCATTTCTGAGCATATTCTTTGAAGCTTTCTTTAGATCCCATAGTCATATTCTGCAACTATAGCCGAGTAGGTGCCAACTCAGAATTATACTGGTAGTGCTTGTAGAAAGCTGTCGCTAAATCAGTCCAGGTGCGGATGTTAGAGCTCTCGAGCTGATAGTACCATTCTAACTGTGTGCCAGCCAGACTCTCTTGGAAGAAATGGATCCATAGCTTCCTATCAGTGGTATACGGCTGAATCTTTCTCACATAAGCTCTCAGATGCATCTGAGGACAAGACGCACCATCATACTTAGTGAAAGCGGGGACCTTGAATTTGCGGGGAATGACCACATCAGAGACCAGACCTAAGCTTTTGAAATCCAGGTCGGGCGCCTTCTGACCCTCCATAGCTAACATGCGTTCTTCCAGCAACTTATACTTATCATCTTTTGGAGAGTACTGTTCATTTTCATAATCTTCACCGTCGTCCTCAGGGTTGAAGGGATCAGCATTCTCCTCTTCCGAATCATTTTCTGTCTCTTCTTCTTGATCCTTCGGCATTCTGATCTTGACTCCTGCGGCCTGTCCTTTAAGCCTTCTTCCTGGGTTAATGTAGCTCACAGCTTTCTTGTCTTTCTTCTTCTCGAGCAAGAGAGCCTTCAGTTCCTCCTGCCCCTTGGATAAATTCAAGATCATCTCCTGGAATTGAGCATTTTGAGCCTGGAGATCCTTGACAGTTTGTTCGAGGGCCATTTTTCTGTTTGGAGGAAAAGCGTGAGAACATTGATCCCTTTAGAGTACCTGTTATGCAATGTGATGTTATGCTATGCAATGTATGAAATGTTTTCAATGTTTAAAGTCCTTGAAATGGTTAGTACAATGCCATGATGTCATGATGTTATGATGTTATGATGTTATGTAAGTAACAAACACAAGTAAATTACACAACAATCATTCTTAGGTTTTAAGGCTTGCATGAGTTCCATAGGTAAGTACCCTCCCCACTGAAGTTTGGTTGGTTTCACCTGTCCTAGAATAGTAACCGGGTTCTAGAAGGATCTCAAATCATCGACCTTTCCTTAAGTCCACTTCAGTGCAACACCAAGCGGTTGACCAAAATTTCCCTAAAGTCCAATCTCAAAGAGTGTAGTATTGAGTATCAACCAACCCCAGTCGGAACCGAAGTCAGTTATCTCACTACTTTCTAATGGCTAGGATGAGTCAATTAAGGTTCTAGAGGTCTGGTTAATGCTTTGATGACACCACACAAATGCCAAATTTTTCCTCAAGTAAACATGAGGAACATCAGGACATCCAAAGTGTCACATTAACCGTAGCCATCATTTTAACCATTCCAGTATACGCCGGATAGTCGCGATGATCTCTTGCTACTTACCTAAGGTACACTAGATCCGGGTGTAGGATCTTTCACTCAAAAAAAAAAATACCCAAGCAATCCCTTAAAAGACAATTCAAATAAGTGATCTTTTTTTTTCTTTTTTTTTAAGGTGACCTCTCTTTGTTGGTCCCCAGCAGAGTCGTCAGTTCTGTCATACGGTGAACTGGACTTTTGTGTTTTTGCTTTGGAAAGCAAATGTCGCGGTTAGCAAGAGTCGCCACCGACTTTTCTTTTATCCAATAAGGAAAGGCGGAAAAGAACAGGAAAGACCTTGATTAGATTTTGGGTTCGGGAGGTACATTATACAAAGGGAAGGTGTTAGCACCCTTTGTATCCATGGTTATCCATGGGCTCTTAATTGCTTGATCACTTATGTTATTTTTCTTGTCTGAAAAAAAGTGTTTGTGAACTGCTTAGAAAATGTTTTGAAGAGAGAGTTTAACTTTGTAATGATTCTTGTATGAATGTATACAAAGTATTTATCTCGTTTGATTTTGAAAGCTGTTTAGAAAAATATAACTTGGCAATGATTCTAGTATGAATGTATACCAAGTGGTGATTTTCTAGTAGATGTTTTGCAAAGTGTGATGTATGAAAAATGTTTTAGGTTGTGAGCCAGCAATTAAGAGTTATACCTACCCAAGGTCTTTATGGGCATTTCCTATCCTTATGAGGGTAAAACTGTCCTTACTATTGAGAAGTAAGTAGTTTTATCCTTTGGATGTAAAAGGGTCATCGTAGGGTCATCGATTGGTCATGGAAGGCAACATTTGTAAGGATACCTTAGCATTCGAAGGGACGATCATCATTAACCGTAGGCTACAACGACGGGTCATCGAGGGACAAAATCATCTATTCGCAAGCAACATCCGAGGGACAATGATTTATTTTATAGGGACATGATGATTTAATCGAAGGGTCTTTGCTAAGTGTATCCCCACATTCGCGGGACATGACCATAATACCGTAATACCGTAAGGCAACAAAGAGAGGTCCAAGATCACATATTCAAAGGCAACATTTTACAATCAATTAGGTAGTTGTAATCAATTAAGTAATTAGGTCCACATTATAATCAATTAGGTAATTAGGGTGAATCTCCACAAGGGTATCCCACAAATAAAGTGGAATACCTAGCAAGCTACTTTCTCCGGGAGTATGTGAACCCTTACAAAATTCAGCAAACAGGTCAGAATACCAAATTAGGGTGCAATCGAGAATTACATCACAAAAGAAACACAGCGGTAGGAATGTCAGGCAAAATAACGCATGGTTAGAATAAAACAGATCAGATAAGCATAGAACAGAACAGAAAAATCAGCGACTGTCACGTTCGCCTCTGCCCTCTCCTAGCGAAGGCTTAGCGAATACTCGCTACATGCTCGCTTAGCGATGTGCTAGCGAGCGGCTGCGGGTTCTGGTTTTGGTAACAGTACAATTCCAGAAAGCTCCAAACCCTATGGCATCCATTACAGAAATTACATGGTTAAACGTTCAAGATATTCATACATACTTAAATTCACATGCAAAAACTTAAGATATTTTTATAGATTCAATCATAATGCCACATGCAAGTTAAGAACATAAAGCGGTAATAGTAATGCAAACCTGTTTGCAACTGAATTGCAACCTTGAATTGGCAAGTCACTTTTAGGGTTGGCGCCGGATTGAGTTGGGCGGGGGTAACCTTGGTGCAGATGAGTTTCCTTCAGGGTTTCCTTTAGGGTTGCTCTGAATTCTCTGGGTTAGCCTCCAGGGTTTGATGTTCCTTCTCTCTGTCTCCGTCCGTCCGTCTCTGTCTTTTTCTGAATGAAGCTCTGCTATTTATAATAATTTTTGTGACCTGATGGGCTCAGAATGAAGCCCAGAATTTTCTGATATTCGCAAGCATCGCTAGGCGAGTGGCGTAGCGAAGGGTTCGCTAGGCGAAGGAGTTGCTCGCCTAGCGAGCATGCCAGTTTGGGCCATTTTCTGGATTTGGCCACCTATGTGCTGGGTCTTTGTTCTTTTCAGATCAATGCCTTGAACAATGAGTTGGAGTGCCTTGAAGAATGTCTTGAAAGATTAACGGGCAAATTTTAGGGTATGACACTAGACACTTTGCTTGACATTTTGGTGTTGATTTGGTATTTTTACCACTTATCATTTCTGTTTTATGATCATGTTAAGTTGGTGTGACAATTTGTGTCACACCTTTTGATGTTCAACTTGAATGATGTGTTTGCCATGCCAAATGATCTCCAATTTTCCTGATTTTTTGTGTGATGCATGCTATAGATGTTGTGATTGCTCATGATTTTTTCTGGAATTATTTGAATCATTTCTGATTTAATTGAGATTTTTCATTCTGGTTGGTCACATTTGAGCTTTAAAATGTCCTTGAACTTCATTTGATCATGAAATGCTTGTTCCTTATCCAATACTTCTGAATTTTTGCATGCTATTTCTAGACATGTTGAGTGTTGTTTTGGCTTTGGTTTGAGGTTTTTACCAATTACCATTTCTGTTTTATGCCTATGCTAACTTGGTGTGACAATTTGTGTCACACATGTGCTTGTTGTGCTTGTCTTGACTTATGCTATGTGATTGCCATGCCTAATGATGTCCAATGCCTCTAATTTTTTTTGTGATGATCATGTTGTATGTCCTGTTTACTCATGAATTTTGCCAAGATTATTTGAATCATTTTAGATTTAATGTGCATTTATTTCTTTTGATGTCACAATGTGGTCACAATTTGCATACCTTGCCATGTTTGGTTCATGAAATGCTTTTTGTTAATGATATTGATATGGGACCTTTTGGAATGTGTCAAGATGTGATTGAAGTTGATGCATGTTAAATTTCATGTTCTGTTTTGAATGTTTGACCTACTTTTGACCCTAGGCTTTGACCTAGTGGTTTGGACTCACTTTTTGGATTGTGGATTTCAGGTTAAGAAGCACATTGCCATGGTTGGATTGGTCCACTCATTTGAGTTGATTAATTGGTTGATGGTTGGCTAACCTTGTGTTGTTTTGTAGGTTGATACCAATTCATTTGTGTTTGAGCTTGTGCCTTGCACATTGTTGCCTAATGCCTTATCTGTCTGATTGTGTGATTAACTGTTGTCTGTCTGTTTGTTTGACTTGTAAACTGATTGGTTTAGATTTTTTCAGGTACCTAAGTTGCTTTGAGTTCTTTTGAACTTGCTTTTGCTTTGCTTGGTTGCTTAACCACTGAGGTATAACTCTCTGACTTCATGTAGTCTGGAAGACCTGTCCTGTTATGTGGGCAGGCACCTGTCTGAAGCCCTCCTTAAGAGGCAATGCTTGTGTTTGTTTACTTTTGTGCCAAGCAGGAAAAGTCCTCTTATGAGGCAATTGGCAGATAAAAGAGATGTGCAATCCATCTCCTGCTATTCAGTGTGTCATTCACTTTGCTCACACACCATGTGTTGATGCATTGTGGATATTAACCCAAGATCTTTGTTGTGTCAGACATATGTGGAGAAGAGTTCCCACTTTCTGAACTCCCACACTTTCATTTGTCTGAAGCTCTCCCAGGCCAGGGATAAGAGCTGTGAGGTCTTACCCTCACTTCCCATTTCATCAGCTTCACCCTAACTCTCAATGTTAGGGTTAAGAGCTAACTACACCTGATTCTAGTTGGCTTGTGTCTCACAGCCTAACCTTGTATGAGCCCAATTGTTTGCATATAGTGTGTGTGCTTGCTTTGTGTGCTTGTATGTCTTTGCTTGTGTTGTTTAGGATAGCTTGCTCCCTATGCAAGTTAGATAGAAACCTTAACATAGGGATCGTATGCATGACAACTTCTAGGCTCGAGTCGTAGTCTCCCTAGTAATTTGTGTCTCCCTTTGTATCTGGTTAGGCTAGTCCTTTTTCCCTGCGTAGGGGAACTACGTCGCCCTGATCCTCATACCAGATGAGGTACGTAGGCAGGAGATGAGCCGATCTCTCCGGGCGCCCCTTTTTCTTTTTCAACCCCTTTGTGTTTGTTGGAGTCTGACATAAGCCCAACGATTGGCAGTCGGTTTCCTGTGTGTTTGTGTTTGTTGTGTGCTTGGAGTCTGATGTAAGTCCAGCGATTGGCATTTGGTTTCCAGTGTGCGTTTGTTGGTTCGAAGTCTGATGTAAGTCCAGCGATTGGCATTCGGTTTCCATGTTTGCCTGTTTGTGTTTGTGTTTTTGTTTGGCGTGCGTTAGCCGACCTACGAGTGCTCTGATTCTTCTCTGGTCAGAGAAGATACGTATGCATAGGATGCGACATCCTAGCGAGCACGTTTCCCCCTGTCCCGAACTACGTCGACTCTGATGTCTGTGCCTGACAGACTACGTAGGCCCAGGATGCGATATCCTGCCGAGTTAGTTTCTTTTGTCTTTCTGTGTCTCCTTCCAGCCTGGTGTGGTGTTTGTGTAGTTTTTAGCAACCTTATCCGTTCTTTTGTGCGTGGATCCCGTCGAGTACGACGGATGCGTAGGGGTGCTAATACCTTCCCTTCACATAACCGACTCCCGATCCCATCTCTCTCTGGTCGTGAGACCATGTCTTTTCCAGGTTTACTTCGAGCGTTTCCTTTCCCTCCTTTGGGATAAATAACGCACGGCGGCGGCTCTGTTGTTTCGTTTTCCCGCCGGTTTTTCACGTAATGCGGCAATTGGCTACTAATCCCTTTTATCCGTCAATTGCCTCTTCTCTTGGAGGTCTTATCAAATAACACATGCCTCTTCTTGGAGGTCTTTGGGCACAATTTTAAACAAACACAAACAGAGCCTCTGAAGGAGGACTTGCCAGTAAAATGCCTGCCAAAAAGCTGACAGGACTTCAGACTACATGAAGTAAGAAGCTAACTACATGAGTGGTGTGTCAACCACAATCCAATGCTCAAGCAAGAGCTAAAGCAAGTAAGCAACTAAGATACCTGTACAAAGACTAAACAGTTAGTACTTCAGTTATACAACCAGAAGACAAGCAGTGAAACCCTCTAACAGTTACATAATTCAAGGCATAAGTGCCTTGGCACTCAAATGAGCTCATGGGCTCACCACACCACTTAAAACCCTACAAAACAAACATAGGTTAGAACTCAAATGCACTTTGTATCTCACAAGGTGAGAACAAATCCAATCATTAATGATGAGTATCCAAACCTGAAACACAAGACAAAGTTAGTCTATGTACATCCAATCAACACAACAAAGCATAAACAAAGGCCAAATTCAAAACCTAACCAAATGACCAATCCAGGACTCATCCTTTTGCACATTACACCTTCAAACACTCCCCAAAATGTCCTCAAAAGGACCAACATCAACTTAATAACCAAGTGCCTCAATTGGCCTATGCCATGTAATGACCAAAAATTTGCACAAAATGAACTTCCAACTTAGAAAATTCATATCAAATCAGAAATGCATGCAATGACTTTGGGATTTTTTGTACAAGTTCCTTATGCCATGAATGTTCAACATGCAAAATATTAAGTCCAGAATGATGCAAATGCTATGTAAACAAAAATGTGCCAATTCAATGTCAAAAATGTGACACAAATTGTCACATTTTTCTCTATGTCTCAAAAATGATGATAACATGTGAGAAAAAATCCAAACCAGTGACCAAAAATTCATGTCATGTATGAATGTCATGTATGCAAAAGATTGGATCAAAATGTTCAAAATTGAGGATTTCACAATGCATTGAAGGCAATAGGTCAATTTGGCACAACATTGATTCAAAAATTCCCATATACAAATCCAGACATCCAAAATTCATGAATTCAGCACCATAAAAAAGTAGACATCAATACAAAACTATGAAGAAAAATTGGGACTCATTTGGACTATTTTTGTATTTTTTATGAATTAAACAAACTGATCAAAATAATTGGAAAATGAAATGGAAATGGAGGGAAACGCATTTATTTGAATAAACTCAGAAAATACAACAGCCACAAGATCTGGCGCGCTTATGTGATCTACGGTCCACATTCAAACAATGAAACGCATCGTTTCATTAATCCCAGTCACACGCTCAGTCAGCGTTCAACGCGCGCGTAGCCTTGGTCAAGCAAACACCATCCAGTCAATCTGCCACGCCTCGCACCACATGGCACACACGTCAGCCAAACCCTAAAATACACAGACGCCGGAGCTCCGCTCCGGTCGTCTTCTCCGACGAGCCTCCGGTGGCTCCCACGGCGGCGCCACCATGAAATTTTCCAGAAACTCCCCAGGCTTACATCATTCCACTCCGTTTTCAACACTGATTCCAAATATCCTATTGGTTCATCCTAATTCTCCCTAGGTTTTGCAAATTGAAGAGAAGAAGTTCCTAGATCTAAACTTCCAGTCGCCATGAAATCCTCAATTCTCACTCAATTTCAATTCTAATCATATATTTGTGACCTACACAACACGATCTACCATCCTATAACCTAAAAACAGCAAAAGGAGAAAGTGAAATTCGAGTCACCTGAAATTGAAGACCTCTGAAACCGCGATCTCTCAAGCTCTACTACTCCAGATCAACCTCCTTGAACTTCCTTTGAAGCTTTGTGCAAAAAGCAATGGATGAAACCTCTTGAATATGCTTCAATTTCCAAATCCGATCAATTTGAGAATGCGCTTGGACTGCTCGAATTCTTGAGGTATGGCACCAAACAATGGATGATTCTTGATCAGTGAAGCATGAGGATCAAGAATATGTAATAATATTTGAGGCTTGTGTGGAGAAAAATCAAATTCGATTGAGAGAAAATTTTGGAGAGACTCTTGAATTCTAGATCTGAAATGGTAGTTATGGCAGTTATGGTTAGGGTTTCACTATTTATATTCCTTGCTAATGACACTACTAATCATTTTAGCCATGTACTAATCATGATTAGTGAGTTATTAAGCAACTTGCAAAAATGAAAAATGAGCTCACATGGCCATAATGCACGTGCTCATCCCCATGCTAGGATTTTAATTCACTCAAGATCAACCAACGGTCATGATTTGAAGGTTATTTTGCTTGCATCTCAAGCCAAGAATGAATGGTGAATATTTGCTTCATTTTGTACATGTGTGAAATAATATGAATTTTAACCATGATTCCTTTGCACAATTGAGCCAAATGATGTCATTTTGAGATGCCTTGAACATGAGAAGCATTTTGCAAAAAGAAAGAACCAATTTGAAGCATTATATCAAAAGTTATGCCATTTTGAATTTCCATGCACACCTTGTGATCAAATGACCATAACTCCTCAACTATTCATCATATGGACATGAATTAGGACTTTTTGAAAAGGGGAGACAAAGATATACAACTTTAATGTTCACCAAAAATCCATTTGAAACTTCCTTGATATTGACAAGTCAAGTTGAAAGTGGACCAAAAACTTGCCAAATTTGGAAACTTTGAATTATAGATCATTTTCCATTTTTAGTAACTTTTTCCATGACCTTTGAATCTTCAAGATAGATGTTTAGAATGATGAATAGACCCCATTTGAACATGATTGAGGTGTCTCAACTCATTTCCCCACCTCATAGCCCTCAGTTGACTGCACAGTTGATTTTTGGTCCTCAGATGACCTTGAAATGTCTTGATCCACTTGAACCTCTACCACTTGGTGAAATTGCTTCAAAATGAAACCCTAGCCCATGTAAGCTCCTTATAATAACCATGTGATCCTCATCCCAAGAACAATACCTCATCTCTTTAAGAAACCCTAGTTGGAAGAACTGCATTGATTAGGGTTGACCAGAGGTCACAACCCTAATCCGGAGGAACTTGAGGATGAACTCTGAAACCTTTGATGATGATAGAACCATGATGATGGTGATATATCCTTGCAGATAAGATTATGCTAAAAACCTTTGAAGAATCAAGAAACCCTAATTGGAGCCCATACCCTCAGATGGTTGATGATCAATTCATAGAGACCCTCAGGCTTGAATCACCTAACTTCTCCATCTTTTGAAAAGACTTTGGAGGATGACCTTCTCATTTTCATATGATATGCAAAATGAAATGCCCAATGCCCTAAAACATGAAATGCAATGCCCCAAACTAGTCTCTAGAAGAGGAGGGCAAATTTTGAGGTGTTACACCACAAAGCCACGAAAATCAGTATAAATTCTAAAAAGATTCAGTGGAACAACACATAGAAGAGAAGCTAATAGAATTCGTGCAGCCTCCACACACACTGAAAAAACTCACTCTCACTCTCTGACTCTCAGAGACTTTTCACTTCCATCTCACACAAACCCTAACTGTTGCTTTGCAAACCGGACGGTGCATTTCAATTTCAATCAATCTCTCCAATCAGGTTTGCCCTATTTCCATTACTTTATGCTTTCAATTTGAAATTTCTGAAGTATGAGACATTATGGGTGAATTTGGGAGATTGGGTTTTTAGGTTTGCATGTATGTTTAGAACGATTCTTAGCATGTTAAATTACTTTGTTTCTGAAATTCGGGAGATTGGGTATCATTAGACTTTTGGATTTCTGAAATTGGATTGTTATCAAGGAAGAACCCAGAACCCGTAGGCATTCCCTACCACTTCGCTAAGCGAACCTGTAGCGAGCATTCGCTGCCACCTCGCTAAGCGAAGCAGTAGCGGTCATGACAGTAGTTGGTTTTTCTGTTTTCTCTCTAATCTGTTTTAGTATGTATGTCATGTCTTGATGTGTGGAGCCTTGCCTTCTGACTTTGAGTTTTGATATCCTTTTGATGCATTTGTTTGACAAGAGGTTTAGGCCTCCTACCCTTGGTTGCTTTTGTGAGCTTTTTGTGAACTTTAATAGCATGATTCATGTGGTCGCTATGATTCTCTTGTTTGGTGCAACTCTTGATTGCACCCCATTTTGTTATTCTAACTTGTTTGTTGAGTTTTTGTGAGGGCTCACATGACTCTTGAAGAGATAGCTTGCTTGGTATTCCACTTTATTTGTGGGATACCATTTGGAGATTTATTCTGATTGCTTTGCTGACTTGCTTTCTTTGATGGTGCTAGCTTGAGAGATCTCTGGGTTACTTATTTCTTAAGTTACTGTTACTTCGGATCTTTATCCGTGTGGTAGATCTCTTGACCCCTTTTACATCTTTTTCAGCATTTTACCGCTTTCTTAGCTGGAAGACCTCGATAGGAGGCAATGTTTTCGTGTGTTTACTTTTGTGCCCAAAGACCTCCAAGAAGAGGCACCAGTGCTAAAGACCTCCATGAATAGGCAATTGACGGATAAAAGGGATTAGTAGTCAATCCCCTGTTATTCAGTGTGTCGTTCTTTATGCTCGAACTACATGTCGATGCTTCAGAACAAAAGCCCAAGATCTTTTATCCGGTCAGTCAGTGGAGAGGGTTCCATATTTCTGAACCCCCACGCTTTGTCATGAGTTCACCATTTCCAGGGTTAAGAGCTATGAGGCCTTATCCTCATTACCCTTTTTGATTTGCTCACCCTCACGTTCAATGTCAGTTGGTTAAGAGCGCATTTGATTACCTTTTCATGGCTTGTTTGTCGAGGTTAATATGATCCCTCTTGACTAAAGCCCTACCCACGTATGCTTGAGCCCCCTTGTTGGTATGTTTACTTTATGCTATATGTTTTTGTATGGTGCGATCGTCTCCCCATAGGACTGCTAGGCTTCGTATAGTCTCTCGTCTGCATGTCAATTAAGGTAGCACGGTTCCTTCGTCTAGGACTTCCTTTTTGCATGAGCATTCCTCAAACACAACAAACTCTTTGATTTTTCTTCTCCTAAGAACACGTTAACTCCTTCTACTGCAGGTGAGTAAGTCTCCAAAGGTCGAGCATCCAGTAGATTGCGTAGTAACGTTGTTCATCTAAAAAACACAAAATAAACAAAAATAGGTTAGTCGAGCTACGGTGCTCTGATTTTCAATCCTTCTTGAGATACGTATGCAGCAGGGTAGGGCCTGTGCGAGCAATAACTCTTTCTTTTCCCTACTTTGATTTTCTCTCTTTCGCATCGCATATAGGACTTTTTATACACACACTTTAGACATAAATAGAAATCGTGGATCCTGTGGAGTACCACAGGCGTGAAGGGGTGCGATAACCTTCCCTTCACGTAACCGGCCCCCTTACTCAATTTTCTTTGGTTCGAGACTTTGTTTTATCCGTTCCCTCTTGGTTATGCAGTATTACCTTTCCCTCCTTTTGGGATAAAAGTACATAGCTGGCGACTCTACTCTTTCTCCGCGCCACTCTCTTTCGCGTTTGCACTTGGACTCGAGAAATTCGGGGAGCGACACCTCCCAAGCAGACAACTGTAGGCTGGATAGATATCCATTACGAAGAAAGTGATAAGGAAAGTATGGGGACCAATCTTTATAGGCAAATTCACCTCACCGATTACAGTCCTTCTAGTCCCATCAAATGCTCTTACTATAAGCTCACTCGGCTTTATTACGAGTCCTTCAACAGTTAGTTTAGCAAAGGAGCTCTAGGCATCACATTGAGGGAAGACCCAGTGTCTACCAAAACTCTTGATAGGACTGTGTCCATACACTCAATAGAAATATGGAGAGCCTTGTTATGATTCCTCCCCTCGGCGGGAAGCTCTTCATCACTGAAACCTAAGCTTAAGCTAGTAGCGATAATGTTAACTACTCCTTCAAACTGACAAACAGAGATCTCTTGCGATACGTGAGTTGTCCTCGGAAATTTTACTAAAGCATCCCTATGGGCCTCTGAGCACATTAATAAAGACAACATTAAGATCTTCGAGGGTATCTGGTTAAGCTGATCAACTACTCGATAATCGCTCTTCTTGATAATGCGTAAGAACTCGTCTACTTCATTGGAAGGTGCAGGGTCTTGTCTTGGTTGAGCGCCATCAATTTGTTTGCCTTTGTCTGAAGTTGACGGATTGATAGTTCCAATTGGAGTGGGTGTTGGCGCAAATATCCTCCCACTTCTCGTAATTCCGCAAGTGTCGGTGATATTGATCATTGGATCACTAGACTTCAACGGTTCTTCTTGAATCTTCTGACCATGAATGTAGACTGAGGTGTCATACATCCATGGGACTACCTTGGTGTCAACATATGGGAATGGTGTGGGAACTGTTATTATGATTGGAGTAACAGGATTTGTCGACAGAGTTAACTGAGAGAAGTCATATGGAATTTGTAGAGGAGGGACTTCGTTGTATGGTATCTCGAGGGTAGACACATCTTCCTTTGTGGACGGGCAGTCTACCACCAAGATCCCTTGGTCCATTAATTTTTGTATGACAGACTTCAACGTTCTACATTGTTGCGGGTTAACCAGACAATGTTCATAGTCATTACTACAAATGGGAAAGGCATTATCCTTCATTAAAGAATTCTTGATCTCGATGAGTGGTGTTTTTAACTCGTCCACACAGGACATCAATCTCCTTCTATTGTCAACTTCCATCATATTCACGGCTGAATTATTGTGAGGGGGCATCGGTTTGTGATTTACATTCTGCCCCTTGGGGGCGAACGTGATTGCCTTAGAATCAATAAGATCTTGAACCTCGTACTTTAATGCTTTACAATTCTCGATCGAATACCCAGGAGTGCCAGAATGAAATTCACAGCGGGCATTTGCATCATAACCGGGAGGAAGAACCGCTGGTGGGGGTCCTAACTCCCTTAGTTGTATAAATGACCCCCTCAATAAATATGGTAGAATGTGGCTATATGGCATGGGAACTGTGTCAAATCTTCTCTCGGGCCTTCGCATCCTTTGTTGTTGTTGTTGATACTGTGGTTGCTGACGTTGTGGTTGTTGTTGATACCGTTGTTGTTGTTGAGTTTGAACAGGAATTGCAAATGGTTGTTGTTAACTTAGTTAGACGAGAGCTATGGCGGCTACTTGTGGATAAGTGGGATTTCTTGTTCGAATGATGGAGGTGGCATTGGTCTCGCCTTCTCATTTTTTACCGTAGGGAACAAAAGGTTTCTTCGATGCACTAGAAGTACTAGCAGAATTCTGGATCTTTCCCATTTTAATCATATTTTCTATCCTTTCACCGACTAAGACCAGGTCGGAAAATCCCGAAGAGGTGCTCCCTACCATTCTATCAAGGTATGGACCTTGGAGGTTTCCCATAAACATGTCTACCACTTCTCTTTCTAGCAATGGGGGTTGTACCCTAGCAACTAATTCCCTCCACAGTTGGGCATACTCTTTGAAGGACTCCTTAGACCTCTGAGTCAGATTTTGCAACTGCGTTCAATTAGGTGCCATATCAGTGTTGTACTGATAGTGCTTGAGGAATACCTCGGCCATTTCCCTCCATGTGTGAATATGGTTGCCCTCAAGTTGCATATACCAATCCAAAGATGCCCCACTGAGGGAATCTTGGAAAAAATGCATTAAAAGTTGATCATCGCTGGAATAAGCAACCATCTTTCGGCAGTATGCCCTAATGTGTGTCCTAGGGTCGCTATTTCCCTTATATTTTTCAAAGTCTGGAACTTTGAACTTGGTTGGAATGATGACTCCAGGTACCAGGAACATTTCTTCCGTATCAAGGCCCAAAACATCAATGTTCCCCATTGCCTTGAGCTTTTCCTCGATAGCCTTTACCTTCCTCTCTACCTCGTTGGTTGCTGAACCGAAGGCGTCATCCTGAGAAGCATCCTTTGGGCTGAAGAATGGATCGTGTTGGTCGCCTGTTTCCAAAACATGAGGACAAGGATTGTCGTTTGGAACACCGCCGGGTGCATTAATGTTAATTGGAGGATCAACTTGAGGAACTGGAGTCGGACTCTCGACCGCTAGAGGGGTAGGAGGATTGGTAGTACTGGCCCTTTGGTTCATTTCTTCTTGCATTTTTGCCATAACCTCTTGGCCTCTTGCGACTGCTTGAATAGTCTCCATCAACTGCCGCATTTGGGACCGCATCTGGGATACTTCTTCCTGAAGGACAACTTGGTTCTCTTGAAGTTGCTCCATGATAGCTTACCGACATCCTCGTGTATTGTACCGAAAAGTCAGCTTTGGAGAGTGGTTCTGGTCAGAAAAAAGGGTGGATGGATGAGTTTTTTATGTTTTTGTGTTTCAAAAGATGCAAATGATGCATGAACGTTTTTTTATGTTAAAGCAAAGCTCTTTTAGTTATTCGTGTTTATTCATTACAAAAACTACTTGACGATTCACGTTCACAATCATAAATAAAGGAAAACACAATAGAGAAAATCATAACTTCCATTCATCCTTTGAAGGGAAAATAGACTCTAATACATAGAAGTTGCAAAATGCAAGTAATGGAAGCAAATAAACCAACTAGATATCCACCCTAAAAGTGACCCCTTGAGACTTGCGGAGAGCCTCAATGTCGGTGATGAGTTCGGCCATTGTTCTTTTTCAGAACTTGACGAAATGGTAGACCTCTTCGGGGGTATTATCTAGGCACATGATCAGATCCGCCTCTTTCAACTTGTCGGGAAAGTCTTGAAGGGCATAATTAGTTAGTACCGTCATGTTGGTGTACTTGTCCCTCCACTCTTCGTAAAGGGCTTGGAGATTATGGATGATTTCGTCCCTTTGAGCAATGGCAGCTTCGAATCCATGGCAACGCTCCTCCCAATGTTTGCAGTTGTTTTGCAACTCTACATAGGCTTTTCCCCTCTTCAATTTCTTGATTTTCTCGCAAGCTCGTCCAAGGTTGAACTGCTCACGCATGAAGCTTCAGTGAATCTTTTCTTTCTCTAGTTGCTCCTTGTCTAGAAAGTCCTTATACTCTTTTAGAGTGGTCCTTAGTTCGAGAATATGGGCCTCGTAATCTTCCCTCGCTTCTTTCTTCATGGCATTAGACCTCTCGACAGTATTTTCAAGGTCCTTGATGATTCGGGACGCTCGATCCAACTCTTCGTTGCGGAGTCTAGCTCAGAATTAGCTCCTTGTAGAGCTCCACCAACCCAAACTCTTTGTCCCTCGGCTAATCGGAGCCTTTTCTTGCTATCTTCAAATTTTTCACATACTTGCTTACCCTTATCCTCCAAGACGTGGTTACGTTCCTTGGCACAATTGAGTTGGACTCGTAGTTGAGTGTTTTCCAACTCGAGCTCTTTGATTTGGCTGGTAAGTTTGTCCATGTCATCTTGTAGGATAGGCTCGGGCTCGGGCATCAACGGGAATGAAGAAGTGATCGGAAAATAGCAAGTGTACTATTTTTACCGATGTAGTAATAAGGTTTTTTGTTCCCAAGTATCGATCTCAGGGATTGCGTAGGAAATACTTATTTTACTTCTGATTCTATTTGAACAAAAACACAATGGTTTGGTTGGTTTTGGAATTTATAACAATAAGCACAAAAAGATAGTATAGAATAATTGATTAAGATGAAACATGCTAGGGTGAGTGGTTGATTTAACTAGTTATTAATTCAAGTCAGGATTTCCTCAATACACATGAAACATTCAATTACCTAACCTCAGAGTGCTCTTTCTTAAGTCCTTAATGAAGAGACTATTAAACTACCAATTCTTACTCAAATGTCCATTCAACTAATCATTGGTTTTAATCATAAATAATATCAAGGTTTATGGTGATTTACAAAAGTTCCTAGTCCTAGGTGATGCAATTATAAACCCAATTGTGTGAAAACCCTAACAATCACAGTCCTATTATTGATAGTCATAGATCTAATTGTATTTGTCCGATACAAAAGCATAATAACATCACACAATTGAATTGAAATATGTAACATAGTAATAAGGAAATCCATGGTTAGAATTCATATAATCAGATCAAATCAGAACCACCCCCCTAACAATTGGGGGTTTAGCCTCTCATAGTATTCAAAGAAGTCATAGTATGGAAATTAACCATTACAAAGAATTAGGAGATTTTGATCTTCAATGGTTGATGCCCTTGAATCTCGCCGTCTTCAAATCCTCCATAGTAGCTATCTTCTCCAGTGCAATGTTTTCTTTCGTACGTCAAAAAAGTACCTCCTCTTTCTCTCCAAAGTCTTCTAATAGCCTCCGATGGTTTTTTCTCCCAGCAAAAAGTCCAAAATACCCTTAATGAACAGGGAAGATCCACACAACATGAAGTAGAATTTCTCAGCCGCGCCCATCAACACGGGCCGTGTGGATTCACACGGGTGCCCGTGTTGATCTTCAAAACATTGTATTTTTAGAGCAAGCTACAGAGGCATCAACACGGGCCGTGTGGATTCACACGGGTGCCTGTGTTAACCCTCTGTTTTACCTCTTTGTCTGCTCTTTTCCTGGCAAACAACACGGGCCGTGTTGATGTACACGAGAGCCCGTGTTGACCTGCTGTATCTTCATATTTTGGCCTTCCGGAGCATCCAACACTCAGCTATTAGTCCTTTTGAACCTATGCAACAACCTGCAACACTAACACTACCAAATCGAAGCATAAAAGAGACTTTTTGACACAAACATGTAACAAAATGAAATGCGATAATAAACTAACGAAACATGTTAAATGACTTTAAAACAACTAAAAACAACCACAAATCTTACCAAAGTGATGAAAATATGTCGGATAAAAGGTGGGAATTCAATGGAAATGGTGACCGATCAAGAAGGATAAAAAAGAAACGACATCTTAACAATCCTAGCCATATCTTTTACCCACACATAGTAGGGTTCCTTGGCTAGGATGTTTTTCTTACCCCATTCTTGGTCAATACGGACTATGCTTGTCCAAGATTTTCGCACTCTTTTCACTTTGAATCAAGTGGATCCACAATATTGATGACAAATGGAATGAAATCTCTTTCCTCGGGAGGACTCGTCATGGCGTACCCTAGTTGTCTCTTGAGTATAGTAGGGTTGTAGTTGATGCAACCTTGCGTTCCTATTAAGGGTACGTTAGAGAACTCTCCACATCTTGCGATGGCGTCCTTTGTATCCCATTCCCTCTTGTACCATAGAATTGAGTTGGCAGAGAGAGATGCGAATCTTTGCGGCCATGTCAGTTTATTTTCGGCGAAGGGTCCACTTTGAGGCATGCGGGCCCTCATCCAAAGATGTAGCATAGGAGCGCAACAAAGGAAAGTACCTCCCTTCTTCTCATACCTTGTATGGAAGGTATGGTAGAAATCGGCAAGTAAAAAAGGCACCGGATTCTTTGTTAAAGAGACTTCAACTGCTAACTGATCCACGAACTTGTCCACATTTGGGAAGAGGACAATTCCATGAATCAAAAGTGCCAAGGTTGCACTACAGAAGTCGGGTCTTCCTTTTTTAATCACTTACCAAGCATGGGCTTCTAGGAACTTTTGGGTTAAACCTTTGATGGATCCTTTAACGTCCCAATTGTCTACTAGCTTGTTGGCGTTGATACCCAAGGTGAGTGAGAGCTCGGTCAAACAGAAGCCTTCTTCCAACTTCGGGAAAGGGTTGTATTATTTGATTGGTCGATTGAGGAGTCTCTCGAGGTCTTCCAAGGTTGGAGAGATTTGGAAGTCAGGGAAAGTGAAGCATCTTAAAGGGACGTCATAGTATTGGGACAGTGTAGTGATAACACCATAGTCAACCTTCTCGGTTAGAAGATCTACAATGTTCCCAAAATTGGCTCTAAACTTGTTGTCTTTGAGAGCTACGACCTTTGAACAGAGGATCTTTAATGAACTGATGTCGGGACTCTTGAAGCGGAAAGTAGAAGTGTTTTTCCTTGTTGAAGTATCCATGATTATGTCGGAAAATAGTCTTGTAATTCTGCATTCGAACAAACGAAAATTTTAAGAGCTTTGCTTATTATTTTGATGATGAATGTATGAATGAATGATTGGTTTATTATTTCCACAGGATTTTAGGCACAGGTTCATGGTTTTGGACCATCGTGACGAAGCATGGAGTTAATAATGACTGCTTAGTAAACCAAGGTTCTCGCTTTGTATGATCTAAGGCTTTTGGAAAATTGGGTGTAAGACACTTCCCCTAGAGTCATGGACTTCCTTGACTGTTAGCCGCTTATGTCAATTTACTTGTCAGGCGACTACTCCATCAAAGTCATCTACTCTAAGTGAGATCTTCGTATCGACCCTTAAGAGGAAGGCACCTCGGTGGCCTATACTACGGGACCATCGGTCTAGGCTAGCCATAGTTTTAAAGGTTCTAAAAGGGGTCTTAGGGTCATTGACTCTAGTAAAAGAAAATATGCTTATGCCGAAAGCACGACGGTCATCAATCCCCTTAAGAGAATCTACCACTAAGTGAGGTTCTCGTAAGATCCTAACGAGGAAGGCACCTCGCGGATCAATACTACTCAACCTCTCCTATCTCAAGCAAAACTCTCAGACTCGGGTGGGGAGTCCTTCACACAAGGTTTTTTCCTTTGCAATCATTATTGCTTCCAAAACTTCTTCGTCACAGAACCAAAGTTTCGGACCAACAGGCAAACAAAGAAAATATGTACAGGTTAGCAACAAAAGCAGTATATACAGAAAAAAAATAGATAATAGATAAATCTCTACGTATGAAAAAGAGAAACAACCCAAACTAGGCTAGACTTGCTTAGGGAATTTTGGTTTGCCTAGCAGAGTCGCCAGCTGTCGCTACCCGGATTTCACGATAACGAAACCGGGACTAAAGAGAATTCCAATGAGAGGCAAAGTCAGAAGAGTCGCCACCAAATTTTATTTAGTTTACCTCTATCGGAGAGGAGAGGGGAAATAGTCGATAAAACCCTCGGAAAGGAGACGCACACGGGAAACGCTAAAAGAGAATAAGGAATCTATCTCGCAACCGAGATTTGGGTTCGGAAGTCGGTTACGTAAGGGGAAGGTATTAGCACCCCTTACGTACATGGTACTCCATGGGAACCATTTGGGTTGTTTTACATACATGGGATTTATCTATCATTGATTTATTTTCAAAAGAAAATGTGTGGAAAAAGGGGGGTGTTTTTGTTATTATAGTGCTCGCCAAGGATTGAGGCCCTTGTGCCTACGTATCACTCACTCGGGGATAAGGAATCAGAGCTCCGTAGTTCGGAGTAGAAAATGTTTGTGTGTTAGTTGATTTTACCTTTGAAAAAAGGGTTTTCGGGATGATGCCCTAAGGCACAAAAGTGAGTTTGATGAGTTGTATTATTTTTACCTTGAATAAGGGTTTTATGAAATGAGTATTTGTGATTATATTGTACTAAAGTCTATGGGCGGAGGTGATTATTCTAGACAACAAGCCAAGCGTCTTGCGTCCAAAATAATCAGAGTAAGGGTAGGAATGCTCCATTCTTACTCATTCTCCACCACTTAAGGCTCGTGGCGCACAATAATAATCGTAATTATTAAGTATTTTTGAATTTGGTTATGAAAATGCCACTTGATGTTGAATCAAGGGTTTGTTTTATTTGATTAGGAAATTTGGCTTATGCAACATGAATGCAAAGTAACCAACAAGAAATTAAAGGGTTTCATTGTAAGGTAGCCAAGAGAAAGCCTTTTGTGTGTGTCGCAACCTGAAAAAGGAGATGCGAAAAAACAACCGACGAGAAAGAAATGACAGAAGAGTCGCCACCGTGCGTTATTTATCCCAAAGGAGGGAAAGGAAACGCTCGAAGTAAACCTGGAAAAAGGAAAGGAAAAAACAAGGTCTCACAACCAAATCTCGGGTTCGGGAGCCGATTATACGAAGGGAAGGTATTAGCACCCCTACGCATCCGTAGTACTCTACGGGATCCACTCTTGCTTTTCTTGTCTATAGGGTGTGTGTGTATCTAATGTACTATTTGCTAAAAGAGGGGTCAAAAGAAAATGACTCGCACAGATGTCGTATCCACTGCATACGTATCTCATATGAATATGAGAATCAGAGTCTTCGTAGCTCGGCTACCTATGGGTTAAAGAGGAGTGTGCTCGCTAAGACATCGCGTCTTATGCCTACGTATCTCATCTGGAATGAGAATCAGAGCAAGCCGTAGTTCGGCTAACTACGGGTGTAACACCCCAAAATTTGCCCTCCTCATTCATGCATTCACTTTTTAGGTCATTTAGCATTTCATACCACATTGCATCATGTCAATCGGAATTAGCTCCAAGAAGCTCGGACATCATCCAGGACACTTTGTGGGTTCTACTTAGACGATCAGTCAACACAAGGAAAAGACTTGAGGTACTACCAACAGGGCCAGATGGGGCCTATTCACCGTACAAATCGCCAAGCTGGAAGAAGCAAGAATCCGCTGCTGAGCTGTCATGCTCGCTAGGCGAGCAGATGGTTCGCCTAGCGAAAAGTACTGCTATGCTCGCTAGGCGAGCAGATCCTTCGCTAAGCGAAGGGCGCGCATTTCAGAAAATATCAGAAAAATTTTGGGCTTGAGCTGTCCTCATTCAAATCCCACAAGCTGCGAAATTTGGTCTATAAATACCAGAGTGGTCAATGAAATAAACACTGAACACTGGCTGAACAGAAAAGACCAGAGACTGGAGAAAGAGACCTAGGAACTACTCTGCAGAAAACTTCAGGAAGCTCTGAGAAGTTCACTCCGCCTCACACAAACCCTAGTGTTACTTTGCAGATCCAGCCGTACCATTCAATCCTAATCAGCCTCTCTCATCAGGTATGCCTTTGTTCCTATTACCTTACGCCTTGAATTTGAATATTATGAATGTATGAGGTAATATCAGGTTTTGCCCACGGGTTCGAATAGGCATGAATGTGTAACAATAACTTGATTGTTTTTAATCGTTTTCGTTTATGAGATGGATACCACAAGGTTTCGGATCATAGAGATCGAACTGTTATCAAGGAGGAATCCAAAACCCGCAGGCGCTCGCTAGCCACTTCGCTAGGCGAGCACGCAACGAAGCTTCGCTAAGCCTTCGCTAGGCGAAGCAGTCACGAACGCGACAGTATTTGCTTTTTGTTCTGTTTTGTTCTAACCTGTCTTGTGCTTCCATGGCATTGTTTTCCCTGGATTTCATCTTGTTTGTCTAACCCTTTTGTCGAGTTTTTGTGAGGACTCACATACTCTTGTAGGGATACCATCCGGAGGTTTATTCTGATTACTCGTACTGACTGATCTTCTTTGATGGTCTGCCTGGAGAGATCTCAAGGTTGCTAATCCCTTAATTGCTGTGACTTCGGATCTTTATCCGTGTGGTAATTTTTTCCCTTTTCTCGTACTTTATCGCTTTCTTAGCTGGAAGACCTCGATAGGAGGCAATGTTTGAGCCCCTTGGTGGAATTTTACTTTAAGATACATGTTTTGTTTGGTGTGATCGTTTCCCCATAGGACACGAGGCTTCGGATAGTCTCCTGTTTGCATGCCAATTAAGGTAGCACTGTTCCTTCGCCTAGGACTTCCTTTTTACATGCGCGTTCCTACAACGCAAACAAACCCTAAAACCCAAAGCAACACGTTTACTCCTTCTACTACAGGCGAGTAAGTCTCCAAAGGTCGAGCATCCGGTAGATTGCGTAGTAACGTTGTTCGTCCAAAACCCAATCCATAACCCCGTAGTTAGCCAAACTACGGCTTGCTCTGATTCTCATTTTAGATGAGATACGTAGGCATAAGACGCGATGTCTTAGCGAGCACACATCCCCCCAACCCATAGGTCAGCCGAGCTACGAAGACTCTGATTCTCATATTCAGATGAGATACGTATGCAGTGGATGCGACATCCGCGCGAGTCATTTCTCTTAACCCTTTTTAGTAAATAAACACATTAGGTAAACTCACACCCTTTAGACAAGAACTACAAAAGTGGATCCCGTAGAGTACTACGGATGCGTAGGGGTGTTAATACCTTCCCTTCGCGTAACCGACTCCCGAACCCAAGATTTGGTTGCGAGACCCCGTCTTGTCCTTTCCTTTTTCAGGTTTACTTCGAGCGTTTCCTTTCCCTCCTTTGGGATGAATAACGCACGGTGGCGACTCTTCTGTCATTTTCTTTTGCCGGTTGTTTTTTTCGCGCACTGTATTTTTCAGGTTGCGACAGCTGGCGACTCCACTGGGGACCTAAGAAGTTGACCTCTTGCTGGTCCATCTTCCCTAAGCGAGTCCCTCCTAGCTTGTGTGATTTCTTGTCTATTGGGTGTTCATGCTTTTGTACATTTATTTACTTACTTGCTTGCATTCATCTGCTGTATCTGTTGTGCTGTTGTTTGTTTGTTGGGATGGGATGTTCTACGAGAGATAAGCCCATTACCCAGGCTTGAGTGTACACACAGGTTTTAGAGTGGATGATCATGAGGCTTGCGTGGCATGTTGCTACGTTAAGTCGTTCGTGAAGAACCACACCCAGACGAGGTTTCTTTTGGATATATTATGTCCTACGGATGTTCCGTAACGACATGATGTTCCTTTAGAAATCGTCGACTTTGGTGACCATTTCCCGAGAACTCAGTCGAGGCCTCTCCTCCGAGACGTGATTATGTTAGCTCTGGTGGGCACATTCTCGCTGATCAATCCGAGGACCCCGAGACTGGGAACTTGCTTTAGGATGTCCTGTTGAGGGGAGTCAGTGGAGGTCTTTTATCCCGTAATAATGCCAAACCTTCAGTGGTAAACGTATTATTCGCGACTGAAGGGCTGAAGTTGACGAAATTCTGTTCTTAGAACCTACCACTGAGGGGCGGGCTAAATTCAGGAAACCTTAACCTCCAACCAACCCGGTTTTCTGGAGCAGAGCTTTGATCTTGTATTATATTCCTCAGTGGTTTTCTCTTCAGACAGTGTAACCCGACAGATGTTCAAGCAGATACAGCAATCCTGATTGACATGCCACTGCATTGCATTCACATCATCACATCATTGGCATTCATATCATTTAACACATGTTTGTCCATTTCAAGGGGGTTTAAATCTTCTTCTTGATTCCAGTCGGAGTTTTTCTGGTTCTCTTAAGATGGATATTGGCAGAAAGAGACTTGTCGCCTACAAGTTTCCGGTGGTCTGTCTGGAGCCCATCCAACAGTTGATGCAGTTAATGGATCCTGGTTCTCTAGAAGGATTCCGAGAGGATTACGGTCTAATTCTAAGTTTCGTCACGGTTCTTTCCAAAGATCAACATGACGCTCTATTCACACTGCTACAGTTCTATGACCCTCCACTGAGATGTTTCACTTTCCCGGATTATATTTTGGTCCCTACTCTGGAGGAGATTGCCAGTTTTCTCAGAGTTCCTATCAGGTCACAGTTATTGTTCTACAGTTCTGAGTTTCTGCCCGATCTCAGCATGGTTGCTTCAACCACATATTTGGAGGAATCAGTCTGGAAGGCTAATATGTGTCAGAAGGGCGAAGTTAGTGGTTTTCATCTGAGTTTCTTACTGGGAGAAGCAAAGAAGAAGCTGGAAGACGGTAACCAGAGGGGTTTCAATGCTGTGTTGGCTCTTTGTGTGTATGGGATTGTCTTGTTCCCTAATGTTGCCAAATTTGTGGACATGGACGCAATACGCCTCTTCGTGTTGAGAAATCCAGTACCGACCTTGCTAGGAGATTTCTTTCATTCAGTGCACCACAGAAATAAGAATAGAAAAGGGGGATTGTTGAATTGTTGTGTGCCTTTGTTTTATAAGTGGTTCAGTTCTCACCTACCCAAATCAGGAGTGTTCGTTAATGTCAAGGACTCGTTGAGTTGGTCGAAGAGATTGATGGGGTTGAGAGCTGAAGATATTTCTTGGTGGTCCGACCGGAGCTTGCTTCGGGCAGATATTATTCATAGTTGTGGGAACTTCCCAAATGTTCCGTTGGCAGGAAGAAGAGGAGGAATCAACTATAATCCTTCTCTAGCAGTTAGACAGTTTGGATATGCTTTAAGAACTCCGCCTTTGGAAAAGGATGTGGAAGAATATCTGTTTTTCCATTCTTCGCCTGATTTGACGGTATCCCGTAAGGCAGCTGAGGCCTGGCTCAAGGTGATCAAGAGAGGAAGGACCATCCTTGGAAAAGGAGATTGTAGAACTTACCCTCGGTATGAAGAATGGCTTCAAGGACGAGTCGAAGAGTTTGGTCTGCCGTTCCCTATTGAAGAACCTTTGTACCCACCTACTCCTGAGCAGTCAACAATGGTGAGCCGAGAGGAGTACGACAAGTTGAAAAGTGCCATGGAGAGACTTCAAACCAAGAACTCAGAGTTAAGTGAGAAGTTGCAAGACTGTATGCATCAATTCCAGGAGGCAGAATATCAGAAGGGGGAAGCCGTCAGAGTGCAAAAGGAAGCAGAGAGGAAATTTGTTGTGGAGGCGGACTTCTTCAGGAAGACAGACGAAGCCTTGAGATCATCCAGTTCTGAGTTGAGGCGAGTCAAGCAGCAGTTAGTAGATGCTCATGGTAAATTAGCTGGGTGGCAGGAGCAATGGGATGCATTTTCAACTTCTCGGAAGGCAAAGGAGGAGGAGACAGTAGCCGAACTGACTGGTCAAATAGAGAAATTGACGACTTTGCTGAAGAGGAAGAACAATGAGCTTTTGTGCGCCCGTTCTACTAATGGCTACATCACAGATCAACTCAATGAGGCCCAAGGACAGATTGAAGAACTCAAGGTGTTGGCAGGTTTGAAGAAATCCAGACTCGAAGAGGTATTCGGAGAAGATGATGGGAATTACTACAGAGAGCACATCAACGAACTGGATGGGATCATTCATAAGACGAATCTGCTTATCCGGCATTTGACAAAGTCTCCAGATCATCCCGACACGGTAGCATTACTGGATGAAGTGAGGAGCAGTCCTTATGGGTTGTATACAGGAGGCTGATTCCTGGTTTATGTTCCTCCCTTTACTTTTTGTTTTGTTGCTGTGTAGTGATAATCCATAGGCTTGTTGTGGGGATCCTCTTTTGATGTACTTTTGGCTAAGGCCCCTTTCCTGGAACTCATTTGTATGTTGGTTTCCCTTTGTTGCATCTTGATCTCAGAAGTTTATCCATGACTCAGCCTTCTTGTACTATTCGCCTGATGTGAGACTGGAATCAAGGGGGTAGAATACCTGTTGGATTTGATAAACATGCCATTGCATTTACATATTCATTGTCATATCTTGCATAACAGGTACCGCTGCAGTGTTCTCATATTGTTTGGTGTCCCACTAGCAGGATAGCTGACTCAGGCATTCACCGATACGGTACCCGAAGGAATCAACAGAGAGCAATGGAGAGCCTACAAGCAGAGCTCGCCGAGATGAAGATTCGCATGAATCAATTCATGGATTTGGTTCAAGGGGTGGCTCAAGGACAGCAGGAGCTTAGATTGTTGGTGCAGAGGGATCCCCCTATTACTCAACCGGAGACGTTGGTTGATCCTCCAGTTGGAGAGGCTAATGGTCCCAATGGACCGGGGCCTATCCCGATCCCGCGTGTCAACCTAGATCAACAACCCATTCAGGATGGTCAGGATGATCAGTTCCCCTTGCTTCAGGAAGACTTTGGCATGGACCCCATGTTTAGAAGATTGGAAGAGAGGTTGAAAGCAGTGGAAGGACAAAATCTTCTGGGAGTAGATGTTGCTGACTTGGGGCTGGTCCCAGGTGTGAGAGTGCCACCGAAATTCAAAGTCCCGGTCTTTGATAAATACAATGGCAGCACTTGTCCCAAAACTCACGTGCAAGCCTATTTCCGTAAAATGGTTGCATACTCCGATGACGAAAAGTTGCTAATGTACTTTTTCCAGGACAGCCTAGCTGGGGCATCCCTGGAATGGTATATGAGGTTGGACAGAGCCCACATCCGTTGTTGGAGGGATTTGGCAGAGGCTTTCGTGAAGCAGTATCAGTATAATGCAGACATGGCTCCGGACAGAACTCAACTTCAGAATCTGTCTCTTAAAAGCAATGAGTGCTTCAGGGAGTACGCTCAACGCTGGAGGGAGACAGCTTCCCGTGTTCAGCCTCCGATGTTGGAAAAGGAAATGGCCAACATGTTCATGAACACTCTGCCCGGACCTTACTTGGAGCGTCTGGTAGGTTGCAATGCTTCCAACTTTGCTGATGTGGTCTCTACTGGAGAAAGGGTGGAGAATTACCTGAAGACCTATAAGAGCCAGAGTGGAGGTGGATCCTCATCAGGGGTGAAGAAGCCGTTCATTCAAGGACAGAAGAGGAGAGAAGGGGATGCAAATGCCATATCTTCTTATCAGAACAGGGATAACCGAAGGAATAGCTTTCAGAATTATCATCAGCAACCGTATGTTACGGCTGTGACCATTCCAGCTGCAGCAACACTACAACAACAACAACAACCACAACGTTAACCAGCTCAGTATCAACAGCAGTAGCAACCGGGTAATAGACCCGCTTATCAACAGAGGCAAAGGATGATGGACCGGCGTTTCGACACCCTTCCAATGTCGTACGCTCAGTTGCTTTCTAGTCTTCAACAACTACAACTTGTGCAACTGCGCACTCTGGCTCCTCCTGTTGGTAGACTTCCGGTGGGTTACGACGCCAACGCTAGGTGTAGCTTCCACTCTGGGGCACCTGGCCACAATATTGAGAACTGCAAAGCTTTTAAGCACGTAGTTCAGGACCTCATAGATTCAAAGGCCATCGACCTTGCACCGGCTCCTAATGTCGTCAACAATCCCATGCCCCAGCATGGTGGTGCGAACGTTAACATGATAGAGGGAAAAGCCAAGTCTATTAAGGATGTGTTGAAGTTGAAGACTCCATTGTTGGATATCAAAGGATGCTTGCTGAAGGCCGATGTTTTCCCCGGTTGTGGGAAGGGTTGTTTGGATTGTGCCACTCAGAGTGGAGGTTGTTTGAAGCTACAGCAGGGTATCCAGGCCTTGCTCGACAAAGGTATCCTCCAGGTTGAAGATTTGTCTGTCCAAGAGTTTGTGGAAGGGGTTGAGGAAGAAGGGTTTGAAGATGCTACTAATGAATTCGCAGATATTGTTCCTACTGATTCTGTAATCCATGATGATGTATTTATTTTTTCCAATGTAGATGATCCTGATGTAGTTGAACTTGATCCCGATGTTTCGGATGCTTGCATTTCACTGAATGAGATTTCCGAGTACGACTGTGATATTGCTACCATCACTATTTTCTACCCAACTAATCAGATCAGTGTGCCAGAAGCACAACCCGTGCCACCAGTGCGACGATCTACTATGACCATCACAACCCCTGGTCCTTTACCTTTCACCAGTGAAAGGGCCATTCCGTGGCATTATGGGGGGAGCGTGTATACGCACGATCATAGGGTGGAACGGCCACTGAAAGTAGAAGAGGGTCAGAAGCCTGAACTTGACGGTCCCGCAGTGGATAATGTCGGTGGAATCGGCCGATTCACTAGGAGTGGTAGATTGTTCTCACCACCAGTTACCCAAGCTGATAATGTTGATGCAGTGGCGAAAGCCAAAGACAAGCAAGCCGTGAATGAGGGTACCTCTGCACCCCAGGATGGTTCTGAGCCCACTTTTGGAAAGGATGTGGATGATCAGTTGATTCATAAAGAAAAGCGACTACAAGGTAGTCGATCAGTTGATTCAGACTCCGTCCAAGATATCCATTCTCTCACTCCTGTTGTGTTCGGAGGCACACAGGGAGACACTTCTGAAGGTTCTTAATGCTGCATATGTACCTCAAGAAATCTCGGTAAACCAACTAGAAGGGATCGTCGCCAATGTGCATGCAAGCAACGGGTTGGGTTTTACCGATTCTGACTTGACACCAGCCGGACACAATCATAACAAGGCTCTGCACATCTCGATGGAATGCAGAGACACCGTGCTATCGCATGTTCTGGTGGATACAGACTCCTCTCTCAATGTGCTACCCAAGATAGCCCTGTCGAGGTTAGAAGTAGAGGGTTTGGTCTTGAAACCGTCAGATCTTATTGTGAGAGCCTTCGATGGTTCTAAAAGATCGGTGTTTGGAGAGGTAGAATTGCCAATTCTGATTGGATCACAAACCTTCAACACTGTCTTCTACGTGATGGATATCAGTCCTTCCTACAGTTGCCTGCTGGGTCGTCCTTGGATCCATAATGCTGGGGCAGTCTCTTCAACTCTACATCAGAAGATTAAGTTTCCGGTCAACGGACGAATTATCACCGTCTGTGGTGAGGAGGACATCCTGGTCAGTAACCTGTCTACATTCAAGTATGTAGAAGTAGAAGGTGAAATTCATGAGACTCTGTGTCAGGCTTTTGAGTCAGTTCAAATCAAGGATGCAGCTCCGGAGGAAGAGGTTAAGGCGGGTGCCTCTATCTCATCCTTTAAGCAGGCACGGGCCGTGGTGGATTCAGGTGTTGCTCCCGGTTGGGGGCGTCTGTTGGAATTACCAATGAAAGAAGATAAGTTCGGGATTGGGTATCAACCAGTTTTGACTTCTACAACACTTCAGGGGCCGATCACTTTCTCCAGTGTTGCCATCATTCAGTATGGCCAGGTCTCTGCGGTCAACGAAGAAGATGGGGATAGTGATTGTGACATCGACAATTGGGTGCGTCCGAGGATCCCGGGTGAAGTCATCAACAATTGGTCTTCTGAAGAGATTATCCAAGTCACTCTTCTTGAAGAGTAATTTTCTTTGTTTATTCATGCATATCCAAGTCTTACGTTCCTCTCAGGGCGTAATGACTCATTGTAGGGCTCATCTATGTGACACTTGCATTTTTATCATAAATAAAGGACGTCTTTTTGCATTCAAATATTTCGTTCCCTGTCTTTCTATTTTTGCAGTTTTTTTTCAAAATAAAAAATGGCAATGTTTTGTTTAGTTTTCACTTCTTGTTCACACTCATAAGCATATACCATCACTCATGCAGATGCACATCACCGGATCCTATTGATAACGTTTCTGCTACGGCTCGTTTCTGTAAGACCCCAATTTTGGGCCCTAAGATCCCTCATGGCCCATATCATTCATATCATGGCCTCAAGGATCAATGCATGCCTTTGCTTTCCTCCTAGTGGGTAGATTGCCTTGTAGGTTTGTTTCTTGATCACCAAGCATACTTTGCATTTGTATATCTTTGCTTTCATATGTTTATCATTCAAAAAGTACAAAAATATTGTCAGTCTAACCTTGTTGATTGCAGATGAAGCAATTAGGTCAAAGTCAGTCAATAGTCAGTCAAAGCAATGGATGGTGGCCATTCTTGCAGAATTTGGGCACCATGATCAATAATCAAAGGTTCATACACCTTGGGACATCATTTGAAGTCAAGTTCTCAAGGATTTAGGGTTTGTAATTCATCAGAAGTGCATCAGTCATCCAAAACCCTAGAAAAGTCAATAGACAGTCAAACTTGGTCAACTGTGGATTTAATCAGTGATTTGATGGATAGAATTGATTTGAAGGAGTTCATTCATGCTTGTATAAGCCTCATCTATCATGTCAAACCTCATCATGGAAGAAAATCAAGTCAAATCAGAAATTTTCCAGAAATAGAAAGTGGACCTGTAATTTCAACTGCCAAAAATGGAAACTTCTTGATCTTAAACTTACATCATGATACAAGCTCCAAATGAATTTTTGCCCAACATGAAAGTTGAAGATCATGTCTTCCCATTTTCAAAAAGTCCAAGAACTCTCAAATCCCATGTGTGGTTGTCAAGATATGATCAAATCATTTTCACCAATTTTTGAACTTCAACAAGCCATATCTCTCAAACCATAAGGCCGAATTTGGTGGGGTTTTTTCCTACAAACCACATTTTTCATCCTCTTTCCAAAAATATAAATTTCATGACCTAAAACCTTACCAATCAAAATGGCCTTTTTGGACCTTTTCATTTAAAATCAAAGTTTGACTCAAAGTTGACTTTTTGATCTTTTGACTTTTTCTCATTTTTGCCAATTGGGAAATGTTTTAAATCACATTTGAAACTTGTTCCAAGCCTTAAACCATGTTCATTGCACCATTATATCACCATTATGGACCAAATTGCAAAATGGACAAAATGTGCAAATTGGTTTCATTTAAACAAGGCAAGCTGGCAATTCAAGTACAGATTACAAACAGCAAAAATATGGTCTGCTAGCAGCCTGTGCCCAGCCCAATCGTGCAGTCAAACACACCCACCATTTCCATTTGCTCACACTTAGCATTTTTGGCATTTGATTCATTTTACATAAAACTAGTTTAGCACTTGGATTAGTAAGGTTAAACAGATGCATATAAACCATTTTGCTGTTCATTTTCAAAAACCCTAGAGCTGCAGCCACACGAAAATCCTCTCATTCCCTCATTGTGCATTTTTGCAAAAGGTGATATTCTGAGCAAACCATCACAAACCACAACAAGTTCTTGTTTCCTTCACCACTTGAACAGCGTTTTGAGTCCATTTTCACCATCATTTCCTTGCTGTAAAGCTTGCCTTGGTTCTGTTTTCCTCAAGCTACTTCCAATGGTGAATCAAGTTTCGAAGAAAAACAAGAGTTGCTGAGCTAACAAACTTCAAGGATCTATCATTGTAGAGCACGAGGAAGGTCTGTTTGAGTTTGAATCGACCAAAGCAACACTGTATCATCAGTTTCTTCAAATCAGGTAGGATTTTCGACCAACCCTTTTCTCAAAATGATGACCTGCTTATGATAGTCCACTTCACGCTGTTTCCAATGAGCATTTGCTTGCTTGAAATGATCCATTGTGTTAAGAGAAATATGGTTTTGAAGTTTTACGCTCAAACTTGTTTTTGTGTATCTCTCTGTCATGTGCTCGAGTAAATGAATTTGGTTAGTGGATTGTGCTTGTATTTGGCTTGCTGAAGCTATTGTTGTGCATGGTGTTAACTTCTGGGCACATTTGTTCATGTCGATTTTGAGAAAAATGATGCTGTTTGCTGTTGTTGCTTGAACCTGCCCTGTCCAGATTTTGTTTTCATGATTAATATTTGCTTTGTTTTGATTGTTGATGTTGGTGTTCTTGAGTTGTGTACATTTGAGTGATAATGCCATGCTGATGTATGTTTGGTCGAGTCATTTTGTTTTGATATGGGTGACAACATGAGCTGCCATGCTGAAACCTTGCTGCTGTTTTGAATGTGTTTAGAAAAATCCGTATGACTGTGTTGTATGATGTTGGTTGCTTGCTACATGTTGCTGTTGGTTTTGATTGATTGATGAAGCTGAACATGATACCAATGCTATGCTGTTGTTTGTTTTGTTTCATGATAATGATAACATTGAGCAATGCTTTGGCTGCTGTTAGAAACCCTAAGGGTTTATGTGAAAAAACCAGAATTTTCTCATGATTGTTTTGGTCCATTGCTGTTGTGATAAAAGTGATGAATGCTGTTGTTTCTCAAATCATAGAACCATGCTGTTTATGTACTGTTATGTGATTTGCTTGTTTCGATTGTTGTTCGATGATTAAGATCATGAGAAGATGATGCTGTTGTGTGACTTTGGTGGAATGTTGTTTGTTAATGATGAACATGAGTGTATAGCCAGGCTGCATAAACCATGTTGCTGTTGTTGCCCAGAATTCGCATGAAGTTTGTGTGGTTATATGTTGCTGAATGAATGCTGTTGTATGCTAGTCAAGTTTTTGTGTTGCTATTGATTGCCATATGCCATGTATGCTGTAAAACCCTAAGGGTTTATGAGAAAAACTCAGAAATTTGAGCTATTGGCCGTGTCCACTGTTCCATTGGCTGAGAGCCAATAGGAACATTTCATTTCCCCCATCAAAACGCTGCAGTTTAGATTAGTGGGGCGCCTAATTTCAAAAATGCCACTGTTGACTCTCATGTTGACCAATTCTCCATGCCATTTGCTCATATTTCATCCAAATGTTCATCAACTTTCCAAATTCATTTTTAATTCATTTTAACTCCAAAAATTGTGAAATTTTTTCCTCATACTCATGAATGTGTCCTCTATTTTATCATGATTTTTAATTAATTTTCCATTGGCTGGATTTTAAATGATAATTATTTTCTTGACATGTATGCATAAATGATACATTGAGCCATTCCTTTTGTGAAATTCTCATGTCATATCCAATGCCCTTGAAATTTTTTGTGGTGAAACTAGACACATTGACCTTCATTTCCATATAAAGTTTGTGCATTTATCATTTGTGGATTGAGAGTTATGATTTTCTGAAGTTATGTGTTACATTTGGTGCTATACCATGATCATGTATTTTCCCAATTTTTGTTCACATGCTTCCTCTTATCCAAATCACTTTAAATTTTGCATGAATGACCTATTACATGTCTAGTTTGTGTATGAATTTTCTTGGAATTAATCATGCTGTTTTCCATTTGATTGAGAATTTTCTTCCATATTTGGTCATTTGTTGACTTTTTGTGCTATGCCTTGCCAAATCTTTTGTGAAATCCTCATACTTTATCACATGACCATGAAATTTCATATGTGATAACTAGACACCTCAAGCTTTGCATTGGTGTTAATCTCATTCATTTCTCTTCTGTTTTCAAATTGATATGATTTTTTGAAGTTGACCCATGCTTGTTGACTTTCACCATGCTTACTTGAATTTGGTTTGACTTCATGATTTTACTTGACTGCCTTCCTCTCATCCAAATACATTGAAATTTGACATGCTTACCATGTTAGATGTTAGGATTGAGTGTGTTTTATTTCATAATTTTTGAGATTGTTTGGGTTGACTTTTGAATGAAGTCTTTGCTGTTGACTTTTGTATGCTTCTCTTGCCATGCTTTGCATCCTTTTGCATATGAAATGACCATGATGCATGATATAATTATGAATCCAATTGAGAATGCTTCTTGAATGTTTAGACTTGGTTTGGGTTGACTTTTCCTTGCTGCCTTGACTTTTTCTTTCATCTTTGACCCTAGGCTAGTCCTAGTGGTCTTCTGAGCTTATGTTGAGTTCATCTGTTTCAGGTTAAGCACCAATGCTTTGAGGATCATTCTAATGTGCTTGAGTTTGATTGTTTAATGTGCTAACCTTTGTTTTGTAGGTGACTCATATGCTTGAGTCTTTGTGCCTTGCACAATTGGTCCCTCTGTGGATGACTATTGGTTCATTTCCTTTTGATTTTGATTGTTGACTTGTCTACTAATGAGTTTGACTTTTTCAGGTACTTTAGTTGCTTAAGTTCTTTGAACTTGCTTGCTTTGCTATTTAGCATTTGCTTTGAGGTATAATTACTTCTTCTTCATGTAGTCTGGAGACCCGGTCTGTTATTTGACCGGGCAAACTGTCTGAAGTCCTCCTTAAGAGGCAATGCCTGTGTTTGTTTATATTTGTCCTAAGCAGGAAAAGTCCTTCAAGTAAGGCAATTGGTGGAAGGTAGGGATAAGCGATCTATCCCCCACTATTCAGTGTGTCCTCTCTTTGCTCCCATTACATGGTTGAAGCATTGAGATAAAAACCCAAGATCTAATCGAGTCAATAATGTGGAGAGAGTTCCTACTTTCTGAACTCCCACACTTTCTTTGATGCTCTCTCTGATATGAGATTGAAGCAATGAGGCACACCCCTCATCTCCTTTTCATCTGCTTCACCTTAGCCTCTCAATGGCAAGGTTAAGAGCGACCTTTACCAATTACAGTGGACTTTCAAAGTCAAACCCTCTTGTGTGAGCCCCCTCGTTTTGGCTATAGAGTGTGCTGTTTGATATTCATTGATTGATTGTTTGCTTCATATGCACTTGCTTGCTTGTATGTTATGCATTTATCATCATCATCAATTGCCATTAGTGCATGATCATCTCATTTGCTTTTGTGATGCTATCATTGTTGTTTGCCCATTGAGGACAATTGTAAGTCCATTGCTTTGGCATTTGCTCCTGTGATATGGAAGGATAGAGTGTAAGACCTCATTGGTCACTCATATCTTCTGTTATCTGTTTGTATGTGAGGATACAGTTATAAGTCCCTGTAAGTTGGCATCTGTTGTCCTATGACCATAATTTGATCTGTTTGGTTTTGTATGTGAGGTTGCAGTCATAAGTCCCTGTAAGTTGGCATCTGCTTTCCTGTGATCATAGTTTGTTCATCTGTTTGTGTGAGAGGTTGCAATTATAAGTCCCTGTAAGTTGGCATTTGCATTCCTGTGATCATATTGTTGCTTTTGTTCTTGTATGTGAGGATCCATTGTAAGTCCCAGTAACGTGGCATTGGATTTCCTAGGACCATACTGTGGAGTTAACCTAAGTCCAGATAGATTGGCAGTTGACTTCCATTTCACTCTTGTTTTCTTTTGAGGAGATTGGTGTAAGTCCATTGAGTGGCATCTGATATCCATTTCTGTTTTAGGAGACTGGTGTAAATCCATCTATTGGTATCTGGTATCCGCCTTTTATTTCTTTGCCTGAGGAGATTAGTGTAAGACCATTGAGTGGCATCTGATATCCCATTTTGTTTTAGGAGATTGGTATAAGACCAGTGATTGGCATCCGATATCCGCTTTTGCTTGCTTCGTTTGTTTGTTATTATTTATTGCTATTCCAAAGGACGCACTTGAATCATCTGCTATATGATTTCAAGAAGTGAACCCTCTGAGAAGTTTTACAATCCATCCTCATCCATTCATCATTCATTATGTCCTAAACCTTTTCACACTTTATCTTTCAAACTTGACATAAGTGTTGTGCAAACATCTTCATGCTTTTCAAATTAAAAACCTGGACTCAAGTCCTTGACTTTTTTCAAACTCATTTCATAATACTTCTTTGAATCAATCTTAATCATACTTTGACTTCACTTTTCATAATCACAATCAATTAACTTCACTCATTCACTTGTTTTGGCTTTGTCCATTGTTAATCTTTTCACATTAGCCATAGGTTTCAATTATCTTTGTGGTTGATGTAAATCTTGCCTATCCTTAGTGAGTCGACAGTAAGACTTCCGTACTTCAAACAGGGCTAACCCCTCTAGTACGTCGAAGCTATCCTCGCATGGTGGATGTTGTTTTTGGTCGAGTGTTCTCCCATTGATAATGAAAAGCCTCAGTGCTTGTGTTTAAAACTGAATCCACCAACTTTTGGAAATCTTTTAGCCGAACTACGGCGTTCTGATCCTTACCTTTGATGGAAGGTACGTAGGCAACGGGTTCATCCGTTCGAACCCAATAACCCAATAACACAAAAATAAATAAAACCCAATAACCTAATAACTTGTATATTCTTTTCTCACCATCCCAATCATGTTTGCACAATACTTATGTCATAACAAATAACAATCTTTTACAACAAGTGTGAAAAGGGTTCCCTAGGAGTACCTAGGACGTAGTGGGTGCCTAACACCTTCCCATTGCGTAATTTACCCCTTACCCAGAATCTCTGATCTTTTTATTAGTTTTCTACGTGTAAAACTTCTTAGGCTTTTGTTCGCTTTTTAGCCAATCCTTTGGATAAATAAAAGTGCGGTGGCGACTCGAAAATTTCAATGTATCTCATAGCTTATGGTTTAATCGATAGATCATATAGCGACGAATACACCGCTACAGAAAAGTGGCGACTCTGCTGGGGAGAGCTCACCAGAATCCCTGGTGGTATTGCCTACTTTTCACCCTTGTTGTGCTATATTGTTTATTCTTTATCTGACATATTTTTGTACAATTTGGGATGACTGTATTGATTGTAATGTGTGAATTGCTTGATATACATTTGCTGTTTGCTTTGGTGATCTGTGAGATGAGTTCTATACCCGAACTCGAGTGCACTCTAGGATAGGAGAATGGCATAGTCTTGTCGACTGGTGTGGAGTATTCCTTAGCCAGTTGACTTGCGAGCCCATTCACTTGGTGGAGGTCATGTTGAACTAATAATGTCACACAAGTTATTTGTGGTTAGGCATTATTCTTTCAATCATGTTCCGCAGAAGCCAAGGACTTTAGTTTACCAAACCCATCTTGGCCTATTCTTAGGATCGTAGTGCGGAGGTCGTTCAGATGTCAGTTCTGATACGATTGTTACGCGATACTACACTCATAAGAGTTTCTCTTGAGAATATTCTTGGAATACGAGTATTCGTTCCTCCGATAATATTCGAAAGATGGAACGATGATTATGGGAACCTCTGATAGAACATGTCTGGCAGGTTTAAACCCTAGTACACTCCCTTTGGGTGGTTCTTAACCGAGACTCCATGCTCGTGACTCTCAACAAACCCGTGATTCGTGGTTGAGTCGTTCAAACATTGTTAATATCAATGAATCCCGGATCAGGTGTAAAACCTAAAATCCACCAAAGCGGCTGGTTGATATTAGGGATGTTTGAACCGGTTCATGTACCGTTAATATCAATGGAACTTGGGTGTCGATAAGGTGAAAACCTAAATCCACCAAAATGGATGATTGATATTAGGGATACATAGAGCTTTCCCACGACCTTTGTTTGGTGTGCTTTGCTTGATCCTTGAGTGTGTTTGTTGCATTCATGCATTCACGCATTCATCCGCATTCATGTCATCAAAAGAGAAAATTTTCAAGGAACTTAAAGGGTTTATTTGCAAAATTTTCAGACATGGAAAGACCGAAAAGGCATACAAAGAAGTACAGCTTCAAGCAGCCTGATGTAAAAGAGTTAAGGAATCTGACATCATATGTATTAGATCCCTTGGGTTTCAAAGCTCGATATGGGAAGCTCCTGCCGCTGTTGATTACTCAGGTGGATGAGGGATTGATGAGCACTCTTGCTCAGTTCTATGATCCGCTCTATCATTGCTTCTTATTTCCGGACTTTCAGTTGTTGCCGACTTTGGAAGAATACTCTCACCTTATTGGGATTCCTATTCTGGATCAAGTGCCGTTCAGTGGCTTAGAGAGTATTCCATCTGCTCGAGAGATTTCTAGCTTGTTGCATATAGATGAAGATCTGATTAGAGCTAATCTGACTACCAAAGGCGGAATTCAGGGTTTTCCTTCCGAGTTCCTCATTGCCCAAGCTACCTTTTATGGGAAGGCCATGAGTGAGGATGCCTTTGAGGCTCTATTTGTTCTGCTCATCTATGGATTGGTGCTATTTCCCAACCTTGTTCCGACCTTGTTGGGTGATGCGTATGTCTCCATGCATCTGAGGAATATGAAGAATGGAGGAGTCATTGTCTGCTGTCTACCCCTGCTGTACAAGTGGTTTATTTCGCACTTGCCGCAGACAGTTGCTTTCAAGGAGAACAAGGGATGTCTACGGTGGTCTCGGAGACTCATGTCTCTCACCAATGATGATATCACCTGGTATGATCGCGTGTATGATACCGTTCAGATCATCAATTCTTGTGGTGAATTCCCCAATGTGCCTCTTCTTGGTACATGTGGTGGGATTACCTACAATCCTACGCTTGCACGTCGTCAGCTTGGGTTCCCCCTAAAGGATAAACCCCATAACATTCTGTTAGAAGGCGTATTCTTTCAGGAGGGTAAAGATCCCCAAGGCCTGAAAGCCAGATTTGTCCGCGCTTGGCGCAATATTCGCATAAAGAGTAGGAATGAATTGGGTCCAAAGAACTGCATTGCTTTGGAGCCATACACCTCTTGGGTCAGACAGAGGGCTGCTACCTATCTGATGCCGTATGATCATCCGAGACCTACACTGTTGGATGAGGCTGGGCCTTCAACCCTCCCTACCCAACGTGTAGAGGAGTTGAGAGAAGAAGACCTTTCGCGTGCCTGGATCCGCGAGAGAGAGGAATTGCTGCAGCAGCTCAAGGAGAAGGATGCTATGATTGAATTTCTCGAGCACCGAGTGATCGATGATCCAAACGACACTTGGACTTCTCTGCTTCCTCAGTCTTCCAAATTCTGGAAAAGGAAGTATGATCAACTCGCAAAGGAGAAGGCTGATATGGAGGCTGCCTACGAGAGAGAGATCAAGAAGTTGTGCACTTCTCGTCTTCCAGCATCCCGAGCTAATAGGGATCCATAGGATGTCATTTACCTTTTCTCTTTGTAATAATTGAATTCAAAAATGCTGTATTTCTTTGTTTTGATATATTAAAAGAAATATTTTCCATGAGCAATCAAAATGTTTAATATTCAAAATATTGCAAACAAATACCCTAAAGGTTCCTTGAAAACCAAGCATTTGCACGAGCATTTCATGCATCATTCTTGCATAAACAGGTACCCATTTTCTGGTCTTCCGGTTCTAACCTGCTCTTCATTTATTTTGAAGACAAGCTGACTCACCGGTATTATACGAGGGTCAACTCTGCAAGGATTATGGAGCAGTTGGAACAAGAGAACCAGAGTCTGAGAGATGAAGTCGCCAGACTTGGCGCATTGATGGAGCAACTCCTTGCTGCTCAGAATCAGCCTGCTCCACAGCCAGCAACTCCGGTTCAGCGGACTGTTATATCAGAGGTAGCTACTTCAGCGGTGCCTGTCAGTGCCCAGCAGCCAAATGCCATGCCTCCCGGTTTTCCTTGGGGGATGCCTCCTGGCTTCATGCCTGATCTGCCAGCTCCTACCTTTGCTCAAATGCCGGCATCTAGCCCGGTCCCTATTCCCGTTCCTCCTGTCGTGCATACCATGCCTAGGGTAGACGACACCATTTATCACTCTGAAGCGTCTGAGGGCTCAGATGTTCACGAGAAGATGGATGCTATGAACGACCAATTCCTCGAGCTGAGAAAGGAATTGAGAACTCTTAGAGGCAAAGATCTCTTCGGCAAGTCAGCAGCCGAACTTTGTCTAGTTCCCGGTGTTAAGATACCTGTTAAGTTCAAGGTCCCAGACTTTGAAAAATATAAAGGGAACACTTGTCCTTTGGCACACCTGGTCATGTATGCCAGAAAGATGTCCACGCAAACAGACAACGATCAACTTTTGATCCACTACTTTCAAGACAGTTTGTCTGGTGCTGCCCTCCGTTGGTACATGAGCCTGGACAGCGTCAACATCCGCTCTTTCAACGATCTTGGCGAAGCTTTCGTCAAGCAATATAAATACAACGTTGACATGGCGCCTGACAGAGATCAACTCAGGTCTATGTCACAAAAGGACAAAGAGACGTTCAAGGAGTACGCCCAGAGATGGCGTGAGCTGGCAGCTCAAATCACTCCACCATTAGAAGAGAAGGAGATGACCAAGATCTTTCTGAAGACTCTTGGGTCATTTTACTATGAGAGAATGGTGGCTAGCGCTCCCTCTGATTTCACCGAGATGGTGAACATGGGGATGCGTCTCGAAGAAGGTGTCCGTGAAGGACGATTGGCAAAAGATGATGGTTCTTCCTCTAAGCGATATGGAGCATTTAAGAGGAAAGAAGGCGAAGCGCATGCTGTGCAGTCTCAGCCAAAGCATCGAAGACCCTCTGTTCAGAGGAAGCCTGCACGACATTCTGGTCATCAGCACCAGGTGGCTCACGTAGCACCTGTTTTCAAGGATAACACTCCTCAACGTCAGCAATATCAACCTCAACAGTATCAGCATCAGCAACAATATCCACAACCACAGTATCAACAACAAGCTCGTCCGCAGCAACAGGCTTACCAGCCTCGTGGAAATACGAGTAATCAAGCAAACACGGGTTATGAAAGGAAGAAGATCAGCTTTGATCCGATTCCTATGTCGTATACGGAGTTATATCCCTCTCTAATAGAGCGGAAGTTGGTTTCTCCAAGAGATCCTCCGGCTATACCGGCCAACCCTCAGTGGTGGTATAAGCCTGACCAGCATTGCGTCTATCACTCTGGCGCTCCGGGCCATGACATTGAAAATTGCCTCCAGCTGAAGACTAAGGTTCAAGACCTTATGAGAAGCGGAATTCTGAGTTTTGAAGACTCAAACCCGAACGTCACCAGGAACCCATTGCCTTCGCATGGGAAGTCTGTGAATATGATCCAGGAGGACCTTGGGAAATACAAGGTGAAATACGTCAGCCATATCCGACGGTCGTTGGTTGATTTACATAGGATGCTGTGTCAGCACAGCTATTTGAAGCATAACCATGACCAGTGCCGCGTCTGCTCGGTCAATCGTTTGGGTTGTGACCAGGTTCGCAAGGAATTACAAATGATGTTGAATGAAGGTACCATTGAGATTCTCCAGAATCGAAATGTTGATACAGTTGAACCCGAAGTGAATGTCATATCTCCAGTGTTCAAGTTGCCTGAGCCTGTTGTTATTCGCTACAATAGCAATAAACCAAAGGCTTCCCCTGCTTTGATCATCAAACCAGCCGGCCCTGTGCCGTATTCATCTGATAAAGCCGTACCTTTCCGGTACAGTCCTGTTGCTGTCCAGGATGGGGTTGAAGTACCTCTGCCGTCTACTTCCGTGACCACTATTGCTGATGTTAGTGGGTTAACCCGCAGTGGTCGTGTATTTTCTGCGCCCGCTAAGGCTGTTTCTTCTGAATCTGTTGAGCGCCCCGTAGGGAATGCTGTGAATGTTCAGAATCCGGCACCTGCTGTTGCCCCACCTCCCTCCTCCGTACCAAAGACTCCCATTTCTTCAGTTGCTGGCCCGAGTGGCATTGTTGATGAAGAATCTGATGAGATGCTGAGGCTCATCAGAAAGAGTGAGTACAACATTGTAGACCAGCTTCTACACACGCCCTCCAAGATTTCCATTCTCTCTCTATTGCTGAATTCAGAGCCTCATCGGGAATCTCTTCAGAAAGTCTTGGACCTGGCGTATGTCGATCATGACGTTACCTTGGAACAATTTGATAGCATTGTTGCAAACATCACTGCCTGCAACACTCTGAGCTTTTGTGACGCTGATCTCCCGGAGGAGGGAAGAGACCACAACATGGCTTTGCACATCTCTATGAATTGCAAATCGGATGCAATGTCCAATGTGTTGGTGGACACTGGATCGTCCCTTAATGTATTGCCAAAATCCACACTCTCCAGATTGTCGTATCAAGGTCCTCCTATGAGGCAGAGTGGAGTTGTTGTGAAAGCTTTTGATGGGTCGCGCAAGACCGTGATTGGGGAAGTGGATCTCCCTATCAAAATTGGACCAAGTGATTTCCAGATCACTTTTCAAGTAATGGATATCCACCCGTCTTACAGCTGTCTCTTGGGCAGACCATGGATTCACGAGGCTGGTGCCGTGACATCCACCCTACACCAAAAGCTGAAGTTTGTGAAAAATAAGAAATTGGTTGTAGTAGGGGGAGAAAAGGCTCTCCTGGTCAGTAATCTGTCTTCCTTCTCGTACATTGATGCAGAGGATGAAGTTGGGACTCAGTTTCAAGCTTTATCTATTGATAAACTAATCGAGAAGAAGTCTCCTTCATTCACTTCCTACCGTGATGCTAAGCTGGCCATTGAATGTGGTGCAGTTGCTGGATTAGGGAAAGTGCTTGAACTTGAAGATAACCGATCCCGGGCTGGCATTGGCTATGGTCCTGGGGCATGCAACGAGCAAGGTTTGTTCACGAGTGGAGGATTCATCCATGCTGATCAACCTGCAGAAGAGGAAGCTGCTGCTATCATTGAAGAAGAAGATGCAGAAGACTTGAACAATTTTGTTATTCCTGGTGGTGTCTGCCACAATTGGGTCGCTGTGGATGTTCCTACAGTTATCCATAGATCAGAGTAAATTGTTCACTTTTGTTTAAAACCCTTCTCCCATGCCAAAAGGAGAAGTGATGACATTGTTGGCAAAGCATTTAATACAATGATGTTTTCATTCAATTTTTGCATTGTCAAAACATTTGTTTTTCCCTTGTTTTCACTTTTTGCTTTTCTTTATGAAATCAGTGATCACAAAAAACCATAAAAACAAAAATAAAAGCTATCAAAGCAACATTTTTTCATCTGCATAATGATTTGCTTGTTTAAATTCTGGAGTTTTTCTTAACCAAAATCATTATGCAGGTTGATCCTAAAACCCATTGAACATAATGATCCAACACCATCTCCCAACTTTGAATTCCCTGTATTTGAGGCAGAAGAAGATGATGTTGAAGAGATTCCTGATGAGATCACCCGTCTCCTTGAGCACGAAGAGAAGATCATTCAGCCGCATCTCGAAGACTTGGAAACAGTCAACTTGGGATCTGAAGATTGTGAGCGCCTGGTGAAGATTGGGGCACTTCTTGAAGAGTCTGTTAAAGAAGATTTGATCAGCTTGCTACGAGAATATTCAGATATCTTTGCTTGGTCCTATGAAGACATGCCGGGTTTAGATACAGAGATTGTGCAACATTTCCTGCCTTTGAAGCCTGAGTGCGTGCCTGTGAAGCAGAAGCTCAGAAGAACTCATCCAGATATGGCAGTGAAGATCAAAGAGGAAGTTCAGAAGCAAATTGATGCGGGGTTTCTGGTGACTTCGACATATCCTCTATGGGTGGCCAATATTGTGCCTGTTCCTAAGAAGGACGGAAAAGTCCGTATGTGCGTTGATTATAGAGATTTGAATAAAGCTAGTCCAAAAGACGATTTTCCTCTACCACACATTGACATGTTGGTAGACAATACAGCTAAATTCAAAGTCTTTTCCTTTATGGACGGATTTTCCGGATATAATCAAATCAAGATGGCACCAGAGGATATGGAGAAGACAACATTCATCACACCTTGGGGAACATTCTGTTATCGAGTGATGCCCTTCGGTTTGAAGAACGCCGGAGCCACGTATCAACGAGCTATGACTACCTTGTTCCATGATATGATGCACAAGGAGATAGAAGTCTATGTTGATGATATGATTGCTAAGTCCCGAACGGAATTTGAGCATATTGAGCATTTGTTGAAGCTTTTTCAGCGTCTGAGGAAGTTCCAGCTTCGTCTGAATCCGAACAAATGTACTTTTGGAGTCCGTTCCGGAAAGTTGTTGGGTTTTGTGGTAAGTGAAAGAGGTATTGAGGTTGATCCTGCAAAGGTCAAAGCAATACAAGAGATGCCCGCACCCAAAACTGAGAAGCAAGTCCGAGGTTTTCTTGGCCGCTTGAACTACATTTCCAGATTTATATCCCACATGACTGCCACATGTGCGCCGATATTCAAGCTCCTCCGGAAAGATCAGTCTCATGATTGGACCGAGGATTGCCAGAAAGCTTTCGACAGTATCAAGGATTATCTGTCTGAACCTCCGATTTTGTCTCCGCCAGTAGAAGGAAGACCTCTGATTATGTACTTAACAGTTCTTGAAGACTCGATGGGTTGTGTACTCGGTCAACAAGATGAATCAGGGAAGAAGGAGTTTGCTATATACTACCTCAGTAAGAAGTTTACTGATTGTGAGTCTCGGTACTCTATGCTTGAGAAGACGTGCTGTGCTTTAGCTTGGGCAGCTAAGCGTTTGCGCCAGTACATGATAAATCATACAACTTGGTTGATATCCAGAATGGATCCAATTAAGTATATCTTCGAGAAGCCTGCTTTAACTGGGAGGATTGCCCGTTGGCAGATGTTATTGTCTGAGTATGATATTGAGTATCGAGCTCAGAAGGCTATCAAAGGTAGTATCTTGGCTGACCACTTAGCGCACCAGCCAATTGAAGATCATCAATCTGTTCAGTATGACTTCCCTGACGAGGAAATTCTGTATTTGAAGATGAAAGATTGCGATGAACCTACGCTTGATGAAGGCCCTGAACCTGGTTCCAGATGGACGATGGTGTTTGATGGCGCTGTTAATCAATATGGAAATGGAATTGGGGCAGTGATTGTTAATCCCCAGGGTTCGCACATTCCATTTACAGCAAGGCTAACTTTCAAATGCACGAATAACATGGCGGAGTACGAAGCCTGTATAATGGGACTTGAAGAATGCATCGACTTGAGGATCAAATATCTTGATGTCTATGGTGATTCAGCTTTGGTTGTCAATCAGATCAAAGGTGAATGGGAGACGAATCAACCAGGTCTCATCCCATACAGAGATTACGCAAGGAGAATTTCGACTTTCTTTACAGAAGTTGAATTTCATCATATTCCTCGAGAGGATAATCGGATGGCAGATGCTCTTGCTACGCTTGCTTCCATGATAGTTGTCAGATGGTGGAATGATGTCCCCAACATTACTGTGATGCGCTTGGATAGGCCCGCTCACATATTTGCAATCGAAGACGTGAAAGATGACAAGCCTTGGTATTTTGATATCAAGAATTTCCTCCAGAACCAGGTCTACCCGCCTGGGGCATCTGTGAAAGATAGGAAAACTTTGAGAAGGTTGTCAGGCAGTTTCTACCTCAGTGGTGAAGTACTATACAAGAGAAATTTTGATATGGTTTTGCTCAGATGCGTGGATAGACACGAAGCAAACCTGTTGATGACTGAGGTCCATGAGGGTTCATTTGGTACTCATTCCAATGGACATGCCATGGCTAAGAAAATGTTGAGAGCAGGCTACTATTGGTTGACAATGGAGTCTGACTGTTGCAAGTATGTGAAGAAATGTCACAAGTGTCAAGTTTATGCGGATAAGATTCACATTCCTCCGACACTCCTGAATGTGATTTCATCACCATGGCCTTTCTCTATGTGGGGAATCGACATGATCGGTATGATTGAGCCGAAAGCGTCCAACGGACATCGGTTTATTCTCGTAGCAATTGATTACTTCACCAAATGGGTTGAAGCCGCTTCGTACGCGAATGTAACCAGACAGGTGGTTGTAAAGTTTATCAAGAATCAGTTGATTTGCCGTTATGGTGTACCAGAGAGGATCATTACTGATAATGGATCTAATCTGAATAACAAGATGATGGATGAGTTGTGCGCTGAATTCAAGATTGCACACCATAATTCCTCTCCTTACAGACCTAAGATGAATGGGGCTGTTGAAGCTGCTAACAAGAACATCAAGAGGATTATCCAGAAGATGACTGTCACGTACAAAGATTGGCATGAGATGCTGCCATTCGCTTTGCATGGATACCGTACGTCTGTACGCACTTCAACAGGGGCAACCCCTTTCTCTCTTGTTTATGGCATGGAAGCCGTCCTCCCAGTAGAGGTGGAGATCCCATCAATGCGAGTCTTGATGGAAGCCAAGTTGACTGATGCTGAGTGGATTCAGAGTCGTTACGACCAGTTGAATTTGATCGAAGAGAAGAGATTAACTGCCATGTGCCATGGTCAGTTGTATCAACAGAGAATGAAGAAAGCATTCGACAAGAAGGTCAAGCCTCGTGTGTTCCGAGAAGGTGACCTTGTGCTCAAGAAAGTTTTGTCTTTCGCGCCCGATTCCAGGGGCAAGTGGACTCCAAACTACGAGGGTCCATATGTTGTTAAGAGAGCCTTTTCAGGCGGAGCTTTAATGCTTACAACAATGGATGGGGAGGATTTCACTCGTCCTGTGAATTCAGATGCAGTCAAAAGATACTTTGCCTAAAAAAAAAAAAAAGAGTATATGCAAATGAAAAAGAATGAAAAAACAGAATAGCTCGCTAAGTTGAAAACCCGAAAGGGCGGCTTAGGCAAAAATGAGCGTCTCGGTGGAGAACCCGCAAGGGTAATCCAGGCAAAAATCAGAGACTTGAAAAAAAGAGAATATTTGCATCCCGCTAGATTGAGTACCTCACTCTGGGGCAATCTAGGCAAAAATTAGGGATTTGGCAAGTAACTGCATCCTGACAAGACTTTCTGGTTCATCAGTCGTCATTTCGTCAGAAGATTCTCGATTCGTCGTCAACTGAAGCTTCGGATACATCGAGATTCAAATTGGTAGAGAAAGGATCATTATGTTCAATGTAGCCCTCTTCCAATATATATCACTGATTTCAAATTTGTACAGATCTATGGAGTCTTGCCATTTGCAGGCTACCATTCCATCAAATCAATTTGAGCTTTTTATCCAATTATTTGCACTCTTATTTGTTTCAATTCAACAAATGTTTTGCATGTTTTAAATTGATAAAAATATCATTGTTTTAAACAAATTTTTCAAAATTGTTGTTTTAAACAAAGTGAACATTCACAAGATTGAAAGGATACTCAAGAATATCTCAGTGCTCTCCCGAGGGTGGCATGATTCCCAACAGGTAAGACATTTGTTCATATTCCTGGTTTGGTTGTATTTTCTTTCTTCAGATCTTTGTTGGGGTTGTTCCTCAAACAGAGTTGTTGTTGGGGTTTGTTCCCAGTACAGTCGCAAACAGAGTGTTGTCGAAGACTTTGTTTTCTCCAGCAGCAGTTTTCCCAGCATGGGTGTTTTTCTTGTAGAAGTTTCGGCGGTTGATGGTTTGTCATCTTGGTGCCCCGTCATTTTATCCAGTGGGTCATATCCCCAGACTTTATTTGTCTCCTCAGCACAGTCATGAGTAACTGATTGATTGATACTCCCCTCGGAGTCGCGAGTAGAACTGTTATTAACATCCCCACCAGGGTTGCAAGTGGATTTGTTACCTCTCTTCCCCATGCAGTGTGCCAGCAGGATTTGTCTGTTTCCTCAGCACGTTTGTTTTCTTTTGAAGACTCGGTAAGTCAGTGGTTTGATACCCGGTACTTTACCTTTTCCCCGGCGAAGTCGTCTGCGGAATTATTGCTATCTCTCCATCAGAGTTATTCTCTCCAGCAGAGCAGGATTTATTTTCCTACTCAGATGTTTGTTTGGGTTGATATCCCAATGTGTATTACAACCATCTTTTCCTCAGCTTAGTCTGCAGAATGTTCGTTGTGGCAGCTTTGCCTGTTGAATACTCCTTCAATCCCCGATATGGTCGGATGATGGCTCTAGCCTCCAGTGAACGGATTTATTTCCTGACTGTTGGTGATCCCCAGTAGAGTGGCTTGTATTGCAGAATCTACTTGTTGTGATCAGTTTGCTGTATATTCTCCCCAAGTGGAGTGGTTCGTTGCAGAATCTACTTGTTTGATCTGTCCTCCCTCAGTGGTTTGTTCCCAAGAGAGTAGCCGACAGTTTTCCCCAACAGAGTTGCTTATGCAGTTGAATTCTATTTGGATGATATCATTCTCCCTCGGTGGGTTGTTCCCCAGTGGAGTTGTGTGGATTTGCTTCTACAGCAGTTCGTGCTTGTGCAATGCACCTTTTGTTTCTCAGTCGACACTGGGATCCCCTGCAGATATACTTTGGGACTTCTCTTGTTCCCCTACAGATTCGTCTTGGTGGCTGTTTTGCCCGTTGTGACTTTCTGTACCCTGATTGGGTTATGTCCTGATATCTCCGATTCTCTGCTTCTTCAGCAGTACCTGCAGATCTTTGCTTTACAGCATAAAGATCTCCGCAGATTGGCTCTCCAGCTGGTTTTTTCCCCTGGAAGTATAATACCGGACGTTTGTTCCTGAACCTGTTTGTGTTAGAATTGTCTGTTTTGTCAGCATTCATCAAACATCAATCACGCATATTCATGCATATTCATTCAGATATTCATGTTGCATTTTTTGCCATGTATCCTTTTGTTTGTCGTGTCTCCTGCTATGGTGATATAGATCTCTTTACAGATCTCCCCAAGCAGATGTTGGGTGTTTAAAATCTCTCCATATAGAGTCAACCCCATAAGCAGAAAATGTGTCTGTCCTTCCTTCTACAGTTCCCCACTGAGATATATCCTCGTGGATGACGGTTTCTTCCGTTTCCTCCCAACACATATATTGGGATGGATTTTCCTATTTGAGTTACATCCTCATTAGGACGTGTCTATATTCAGTCTGTCTTTTCGGATCATTCCCGAATCGACCATTTGTCAGATATCTTGTGCTTCCCAGTGGGTTGTTCCCCAGCGGAATGTTTTTGGGCCTCTGCCTACAAACCAGCAGTTGTAAGTCCTACTTTTCCTGGCTTTCTTGACAGAATTTGTGGTTATACACCTTTTTATTCTCCAGCCAGAGTTTTGGTCTTCTACCTACTACCCGGTAGTTGTAAACCCTATTTTCCTGCTCTCCAGCAGTTTGTGGTTTGTTATAAACCCTATTTTGGTTTCCCGTGCGGATTTGTGATTTGTTCTATCCCCACGCGGAGTTGTTGGTTTTCTACCCCGTATTCGGTAGATGTAAACCCTAATTTTGTGGTTATCTCCATCTAGTCTTTGATGATGATTTTCCTTTGTTTGGATAAGTTGCTCAGATCAGCACTTATATCCCCAGCAAGTTTTTTGTGGATAATTGCCGTATGCTAGCAATTTTATCCCCAGTGGGTCTTTTCACCGTTTGCTCGTGATTTGTTCCCCGGATCATTGGTTGTTTACCAGTGCATCCCCAGCTAGTCTTCTGTCGATAATTGCCGGATGCTTGCAATTTATCCTCAGCAGTTCGCCTTTCATTTACCCTTTTGTTGGTAATGTCTGTTGCTCCTTTTGATTGGTCATCATTATATACCTATTCTGGTATCCCGATGCCTTTCTTTTCGGATTTTTATCCTTAAACAACCCAGTAACCGGTTCAGGATAATTTTCCTTGCGAGTATATTATTCACGGTCTGCCGGTAATGAATAGTATATCTCATGCGCTCTTTAGTTGGAATCCTTTGTTGATTTTCCCCAACTGAGCAAGATTTGCATTCTTTACAGAATCAAATATCCATCCTATAAACAAGTTTGCTTTCGCTCTCTTCAGGATGATGAGTGTTTTGGAACACACACCAATTCACGCTTTTTTGACCATCCTTTAAACAAGTCTGCTGTTCTAGCTTTCTTTCGGATGATGAGTGTTTTGGAACACACACCAATTCACGTTTTTTCAGCCATCCTTTAAACAAGTCTGTTGTTCTAGCTTTCTTTCGGGTGATGAGTGTTTTGGAACACACACCAATTCACGCTTTTTTGACCATCCTTTAAACAAGTCTGCTGTTCTAGCTTTCTTTCGGATGATGAGTGTTTTGGAACACACACCAATTCACGTTTTTTCAGCCATCCTTTAAACAAGTCTGCTGTTCTAGCTTTCTTTCGGGTGATGAGTGTTTTGGAACACACACCAATTCACGCTTTTTTGACCATCCTTTAAACAAGTCTGCTGTTCTAGCTTTCTTTCGGATGATGAGTGTTTTGGAACACACACCAATTCACGTTTTTTTCAGCCATCCTTTAAACAAGTCTGCTGTTCTAGCTTTCTTTCGGGTGATGAGTGTTTTGGAACACACACCAATTCACGCTTTTTTGACCATCCTTTAAACAAGTCTGCTGTTCTAGCTTTCTTTCGGGTGATGAGTGTTTTGGAACACACACCAATTCACGCTTTTTTGACCATCCTTTAAACAAGTCTGCTGTTCTAGCTTTCTTTCGGATGATGAGTGTTTTGGAACACACACCAATTCACGTTTTTTCAGCCATCCTTTAAACAAGTCTGCTGTTCTAGCTTTCTTTCGGGTGATGAGTGTTTTGGAACACACACCAATTCACGCTTTTTTGACCATCCTTTAAACAAGTCTGCTGTTCTAGCTTTCTTTCGGATGATGAGTGTTTTGGAACACACACCAATTCACGTTTTTTCAGCCATCCTTTAAACAAGTCTGCTGTTCTAGCTTTCTTTCGGGTGATGAGTGTTTTGGAACACACACCAATTCACGCTTTTTTGACCATCCTTTAAACAAGTCTGCTGTTCTAGCTTTCTTTCGGATGATGAGTGTTTTGGAACACACACCAATTCACGTTTTTTCAGCCATCCTTTAAACAAGTCTGCTGTTCTAGCTTTCTTTCGGGTGATGAGTGTTTTGGAACACACACCAATTCACGCTTTTTTGACCATCCTTTAAACAAGTCTGCTGTTCTAGCTTTCTTTCGGATGATGAGTGTTTTGGAACACACACCAATTCACGTTTTTTCAGCCATCCTTTAAACAAGTCTGCTGTTCTAGCTTTCTTTCGGGTGATGAGTGTTTTGGAACACACACCAATTCACGTTTTTTGTCCATCCTTTAAACAAGTCTGCTGTTCTAGCTTTCTTTCGGATGATGAGTGTTTTGGAACACAAACCAATTCACGATTTCGGATCTTATCCTATAAACAACCCAGTAACCGGTTCAGGATAATTTTCCCTTCGAGTATATTATTCACGTTCTGACGGTAATGGATATTATATCTCGTGCGCTCTTGAGTCAATCTTTTGATTGTTTTCCCCTCAGAGTAAGATTCATTTTCCTTGTGGAATCAAATATCCATCCTATAAACAAGTTTGCTTTCGCTCTCTTCAGGATGATGAGTGTTTTGGAAGTGGAATCCAATTCACGCTTTGGTCGGTCACCTATTATATACCCAGTAACCGGTATCCTTGGTGTTCCTTCCTGAGTTTGTTACCCGTATGCCTGGTAACATCTCATTTTCTTTGTTGCCTTCCCCAGTGGAACTTTTTGTTGCTTCTCCTCAGGAGTCAGCTTGTGTCTCTCCAATGGATTTATTTTCCATTTGGAATTCTTTTCCCCAGTGTGAGTTCTTCACTCCCCAGTGAGTTCTCCAGTCTGTTTTCTGTTATTTCTCTAATCAGAGTCGTGTCTTGTTCACGCTGTGCCAGTTTTGTTTTTCCCCAGTTTGGAGTCGTGTCTTGTTCACACATTTCTTTTTCTTTTATTATCCCCATAGAGTCTTGTTAGAGTCTCTGTTCCTGGTGAGTGTACTACTCCGATGGATCGTCTTTTCTTCTGTGTGAATCATATTCCCACAGAATTTGTGTCTTTTGCACGCATACATTCGTATCATGAGGTCTCTTAGGGACCAAAATTTGTCTCATTACTGTTATTTAAGCCCATTCTACCGCGTCGAGATGAAGATTTCTAAACTTCACTTCTCCGGCTAGAATGACCTTAAATAGGGGCATCTGTAAGACCCCAATTTTGGGCCCTAAGATCCCTCATGGCCCATATCATTCATATCATGGCCTCAAGGATCAATGCATGCCTTTGCTTTCCTCCTAGTGGGTAGATTGCCTTGTAGGTTTGTTTCTTGATCACCAAGCATACTTTGCATTTGTATATCTTTGCTTTCATATGTTTATCATTCAAAAAGTACAAAAATATTGTCAGTCTAACCTTGTTGATTGCAGATGAAGCAATTAGGTCAAAGTCAGTCAATAGTCAGTCAAAGCAATGGATGGTGGCCATTCTTGCAGAATTTGGGCACCATGATCAATAATCAAAGGTTCATACACCTTGGGACATCATTTGAAGTCAAGTTCTCAAGGATTTAGGGTTTGTAATTCATCAGAAGTGCATCAGTCATCCAAAACCCTAGAAAAGTCAATAGACAGTCAAACTTGGTCAACTGTGGATTTAATCAGTGATTTGATGGATAGAATTGATTTGAAGGAGTTCATTCATGCTTGTATAAGCCTCATCTATCATGTCAAACCTCATCATGGAAGAAAATCAAGTCAAATCAGAAATTTTCCAGAAATAGAAAGTGGACCTGTAATTTCAACTGCCAAAAATGGAAACTTCTTGATCTTAAACTTACATCATGATACAAGCTCCAAATGAATTTTTGCCCAACATGAAAGTTGAAGATCTTGTCTTACCATTTTCAAAAAGTCCAAGAACTCTCAAATCCCATGTGTGGTTGTCAAGATATGATCAAATCATTTTCACCAATTTTTGAACTTCAACAAGCCATATCTCTCAAACCATAAGGCCGAATTTGGTGGGGTTTTTTCCTACAAACCACATTTTTCATCCTCTTTCCAAAAATATAAATTTCATGACCTAAAACCTTACCAATCAAAATGGCCTTTTTGGACCTTTTCATTTAAAATCAAAGTTTGACTCAAAGTTGACTTTTTGATCTTTTGACTTTTTCTCATTTTTGCCAATTGGGAAATGTTTTAAATCACATTTGAAACTTGTTCCAAGCCTTAAACCATGTTCATTGCACCATTATATCACCATTATGGACCAAATTGCAAAATGGACAAAATGTGCAAATTGGTTTCATTTAAACAAGGCAAGCTGGCAATTCAAGTACAGATTACAAACAGCAAAAATATGGTCTGCTAGCAGCCTGTGCCCAGCCCAATCGTGCAGTCAAACACACCCACCATTTCCATTTGCTCACACTTAGCATTTTTGGCATTTGATTCATTTTACATAAAACTAGTTTAGCACTTGGATTAGTAAGGTTAAACAGATGCATATAAACCATTTTGCTGTTCATTTTCAAAAACCCTAGAGCTGCAGCCACACGAAAATCCTCTCATTCCCTCATTGTGCATTTTTGCAAAAGGTGATATTCTGAGCAAACCATCACAAACCACAACAAGTTCTTGTTTCCTTCACCACTTGAACAGCGTTTTGAGTCCATTTTCACCATCATTTCCTTGCTGTAAAGCTTGCCTTGGTTCTGTTTTCCTCAAGCTACTTCCAATGGTGAATCAAGTTTCGAAGAAAAACAAGAGTTGCTGAGCTAACAAACTTCAAGGATCTATCATTGTAGAGCACGAGGAAGGTCTGTTTGAGTTTGAATCGACCAAAGCAACACTGTATCATCAGTTTCTTCAAATCAGGTAGGATTTTCGACCAACCCTTTTCTCAAAATGATGACCTGCTTATGATAGTCCACTTCACGCTGTTTCCAATGAGCATTTGCTTGCTTGAAATGATCCATTGTGTTAAGAGAAATATGGTTTTGAAGTTTTACGCTCAAACTTGTTTTTGTGTATCTCTCTGTCATGTGCTCGAGTAAATGAATTTGGTTAGTGGATTGTGCTTGTATTTGGCTTGCTGAAGCTATTGTTGTGCATGGTGTTAACTTCTGGGCACATTTGTTCATGTCGATTTTGAGAAAAATGATGCTGTTTGCTGTTGTTGCTTGAACCTGCCCTGTCCAGATTTTGTTTTCATGATTAATATTTGCTTTGTTTTGATTGTTGATGTTGGTGTTCTTGAGTTGTGTACATTTGAGTGATAATGCCATGCTGATGTATGTTTGGTCGAGTCATTTTGTTTTGATATGGGTGACAACATGAGCTGCCATGCTGAAACCTTGCTGCTGTTTTGAATGTGTTTAGAAAAATCCGTATGACTGTGTTGTATGATGTTGGTTGCTTGCTACATGTTGCTGTTGGTTTTGATTGATTGATGAAGCTGAACATGATACCAATGCTATGCTGTTGTTTGTTTTGTTTCATGATAATGATAACATTGAGCAATGCTTTGGCTGCTGTTAGAAACCCTAAGGGTTTATGTGAAAAAACCAGAATTTTCTCATGATTGTTTTGGTCCATTGCTGTTGTGATAAAAGTGATGAATGCTGTTGTTTCTCAAATCATAGAACCATGCTGTTTATGTACTGTTATGTGATTTGCTTGTTTCGATTGTTGTTCGATGATTAAGATCATGAGAAGATGATGCTGTTGTGTGACTTTGGTGGAATGTTGTTTGTTAATGATGAACATGAGTGTATAGCCAGGCTGCATAAACCATGTTGCTGTTGTTGCCCAGAATTCGCATGAAGTTTGTGTGGTTATATGTTGCTGAATGAATGCTGTTGTATGCTAGTCAAGTTTTTGTGTTGCTATTGATTGCCATATGCCATGTATGCTGTAAAACCCTAAGGGTTTATGAGAAAAACTCAGAAATTTGAGCTATTGGCCGTGTCCACTGTTCCATTGGCTGAGAGCCAATAGGAACATTTCATTTCCCCCATCAAAACGCTGCAGTTTAGATTAGTGGGGCGCCTAATTTCAAAAATGCCACTGTTGACTCTCATGTTGACCAATTCTCCATGCCATTTGCTCATATTTCATCCAAATGTTCATCAACTTTCCAAATTCATTTTTAATTCATTTTAACTCCAAAAATTGTGAAATTTTTTCCTCATACTCATGAATGTGTCCTCTATTTTATCATGATTTTTAATTAATTTTCCATTGGCTGGATTTTAAATGATAATTATTTTCTTGACATGTATGCATAAATGATACATTGAGCCATTCCTTTTGTGAAATTCTCATGTCATATCCAATGCCCTTGAAATTTTTTGTGGTGAAACTAGACACATTGACCTTCATTTCCATATAAAGTTTGTGCATTTATCATTTGTGGATTGAGAGTTATGATTTTCTGAAGTTATGTGTTACATTTGGTGCTATACCATGATCATGTATTTTCCCAATTTTTGTTCACATGCTTCCTCTTATCCAAATCACTTTAAATTTTGCATGAATGACCTATTACATGTCTAGTTTGTGTATGAATTTTCTTGGAATTAATCATGCTGTTTTCCATTTGATTGAGAATTTTCTTCCATATTTGGTCATTTGTTGACTTTTTGTGCTATGCCTTGCCAAATCTTTTGTGAAATCCTCATACTTTATCACATGACCATGAAATTTCATATGTGATAACTAGACACCTCAAGCTTTGCATTGGTGTTAATCTCATTCATTTCTCTTCTGTTTTCAAATTGATATGATTTTTTGAAGTTGACCCATGCTTGTTGACTTTCACCATGCTTACTTGAATTTGGTTTGACTTCATGATTTTACTTGACTGCCTTCCTCTCATCCAAATACATTGAAATTTGACATGCTTACCATGTTAGATGTTAGGATTGAGTGTGTTTTATTTCATAATTTTTGAGATTGTTTGGGTTGACTTTTGAATGAAGTCTTTGCTGTTGACTTTTGTATGCTTCTCTTGCCATGCTTTGCATCCTTTTGCATATGAAATGACCATGATGCATGATATAATTATGAATCCAATTGAGAATGCTTCTTGAATGTTTAGACTTGGTTTGGGTTGACTTTTCCTTGCTGCCTTGACTTTTTCTTTCATCTTTGACCCTAGGCTAGTCCTAGTGGTCTTCTGAGCTTATGTTGAGTTCATCTGTTTCAGGTTAAGCACCAATGCTTTGAGGATCATTCTAATGTGCTTGAGTTTGATTGTTTAATGTGCTAACCTTTGTTTTGTAGGTGACTCATATGCTTGAGTCTTTGTGCCTTGCACAATTGGTCCCTCTGTGGATGACTATTGGTTCATTTCCTTTTGATTTTGATTGTTGACTTGTCTACTAATGAGTTTGACTTTTTCAGGTACTTTAGTTGCTTAAGTTCTTTGAACTTGCTTGCTTTGCTATTTAGCATTTGCTTTGAGGTATAATTACTTCTTCTTCATGTAGTCTGGAGACCCGGTCTGTTATTTGACCGGGCAAACTGTCTGAAGTCCTCCTTAAGAGGCAATGCCTGTGTTTGTTTATATTTGTCCTAAGCAGGAAAAGTCCTTCAAGTAAGGCAATTGGTGGAAGGTAGGGATAAGCGATCTATCCCCCACTATTCAGTGTGTCCTCTCTTTGCTCCCATTACATGGTTGAAGCATTGAGATAAAAACCCAAGATCTAATCGAGTCAATAATGTGGAGAGAGTTCCTACTTTCTGAACTCCCACACTTTCTTTGATGCTCTCTCTGATATGAGATTGAAGCAATGAGGCACACCCCTCATCTCCTTTTCATCTGCTTCACCTTAGCCTCTCAATGGCAAGGTTAAGAGCGACCTTTACCAATTACAGTGGACTTTCAAAGTCAAACCCTCTTGTGTGAGCCCCCTCGTTTTGGCTATAGAGTGTGCTGTTTGATATTCATTGATTGATTGTTTGCTTCATATGCACTTGCTTGCTTGTATGTTATGCATTTATCATCATCATCAATTGCCATTAGTGCATGATCATCTCATTTGCTTTTGTGATGCTATCATTGTTGTTTGCCCATTGAGGACAATTGTAAGTCCATTGCTTTGGCATTTGCTCCTGTGATATGGAAGGATAGAGTGTAAGACCTCATTGGTCACTCATATCTTCTGTTATCTGTTTGTATGTGAGGATACAGTTATAAGTCCCTGTAAGTTGGCATCTGTTGTCCTATGACCATAATTTGATCTGTTTGGTTTTGTATGTGAGGTTGCAGTCATAAGTCCCTGTAAGTTGGCATCTGCTTTCCTGTGATCATAGTTTGTTCATCTGTTTGTGTGAGAGGTTGCAATTATAAGTCCCTGTAAGTTGGCATTTGCATTCCTGTGATCATATTGTTGCTTTTGTTCTTGTATGTGAGGATCCATTGTAAGTCCCAGTAACGTGGCATTGGATTTCCTAGGACCATACTGTGGAGTTAACCTAAGTCCAGATAGATTGGCAGTTGACTTCCATTTCACTCTTGTTTTCTTTTGAGGAGATTGGTGTAAGTCCATTGAGTGGCATCTGATATCCATTTCTGTTTTAGGAGACTGGTGTAAATCCATCTATTGGTATCTGGTATCCGCCTTTTATTTCTTTGCCTGAGGAGATTAGTGTAAGACCATTGAGTGGCATCTGATATCCCATTTTGTTTTAGGAGATTGGTATAAGACCAGTGATTGGCATCCGATATCCGCTTTTGCTTGCTTCGTTTGTTTGTTATTATTTATTGCTATTCCAAAGGACGCACTTGAATCATCTGCTATATGATTTCAAGAAGTGAACCCTCTGAGAAGTTTTACAATCCATCCTCATCCATTCATCATTCATTATGTCCTAAACCTTTTCACACTTTATCTTTCAAACTTGACATAAGTGTTGTGCAAACATCTTCATGCTTTTCAAATTAAAAACCTGGACTCAAGTCCTTGACTTTTTTCAAACTCATTTCATAATACTTCTTTGAATCAATCTTAATCATACTTTGACTTCACTTTTCATAATCACAATCAATTAACTTCACTCATTCACTTGTTTTGGCTTTGTCCATTGTTAATCTTTTCACATTAGCCATAGGTTTCAATTATCTTTGTGGTTGATGTAAATCTTGCCTATCCTTAGTGAGTCGACAGTAAGACTTCCGTACTTCAAACAGGGCTAACCCCTCTAGTACGTCGAAGCTATCCTCGCATGGTGGATGTTGTTTTTGGTCGAGTGTTCTCCCATTGATAATGAAAAGCCTCAGTGCTTGTGTTTAAAACTGAATCCACCAACTTTTGGAAATCTTTTAGCCGAACTACGGCGTTCTGATCCTTACCTTTGATGGAAGGTACGTAGGCAACGGGTTCATCCGTTCGAACCCAATAACCCAATAACACAAAAATAAATAAAACCCAATAACCTAATAACTTGTATATTCTTTTCTCACCATCCCAATCATGTTTGCACAATACTTATGTCATAACAAATAACAATCTTTTACAACAAGTGTGAAAAGGGTTCCCTAGGAGTACCTAGGACGTAGTGGGTGCCTAACACCTTCCCATTGCGTAATTTACCCCTTACCCAGAATCTCTGATCTTTTTATTAGTTTTCTACGTGTAAAACTTCTTAGGCTTTTGTTCGCTTTTTAGCCAATCCTTTGGATAAATAAAAGTGCGGTGGCGACTCGAAAATTTCAATGTATCTCATAGCTTATGGTTTAATCGATAGATCATATAGCGACGAATACACCGCTACAGTTTCGACTTTGAAAATCCAATCTTTCAAGCTGAAGAAGAGGGTGATGAAGACTGTGAACTCCCTGAAGAGCTTACCAGGTTATTAAAACAAGAGGAAAGGGTTATTCAACCGCATCAAGAGTCTGTTGAAGTGATTAATCTCGGCACCGAGGACTCCAAGAGAGAAATCAAGATAGGGGCTGCTTTAGAAGACGATGTGAAGAAAGGGCTAATTGAATTGCTGCAAGAATACGTTGACATCTTCGCCTGGTCTTATCAGGACATGCCCGGGCTGGACACAGACATCGTGGTACACCGCTTGCCTCTCAAAGAAGGTTATCCTTCGGTCAAGCAGAAGCTCAGAAGAACAAGACCAGAGATGGCTGTCAAGATAAAGGAAGAAGTGCAAAAGCATTTGGATGCAGGGTTTCTAGCAGTCACCAATTATCCGCCATGGGTTGCAAACATCGTCCCAGTACCTAAGAAGGATGGAAAGGTACGGATGTGTGTCGACTACCGGGATCTGAACAGATCTAGCCCTAAAGATGATTTCCCATTACCTCACATCGACATTTTGGTGGATAATACAGCTCAGTTCTCGGTATTCTCCTTCATGGATGGCTTTTCTGGCTATAACCAAATCAAGATGGCACCAGAAGACATGGAAAAGACAACTTTCATAACCCCATGGGGCACCTTCTGCTACAAGGTGATGTCGTTTGGTCTGAAAAATGCTGGAGCAACATATCAACGAGCGATGGTGACTCTTTTCCATGATATGATTCATCATGAAATTGAGGTTTATGTTGATGATATGATTGCCAAATCTCAGACAGAAGAAGAACATTTGGTGAATTTGCAGAAATTGTTTGAGCGTTTGAGGAAATTCAAACTGAGACTTAATCCGAACAAGTGCACTTTCGGGGTGAGATCGGGAAAATTGCTGGGTTTTATTGTTAGCGGAAAAGGGATTGAGGTGGATCCCGACAAAGTAAAAGCGATACAGGAAATGCCAGAGCCAAGAACAGAGAAGCAAGTCCGTAGTTTTTTAGGGAGGTTGAACTACATTGCAAGGTTCATCTCTCACCTAACAACCACGTGTGAGCCAATTTTCAAATTGCTGAGGAAAGATCCGGCTATCAGGTGGAATGAAGATTGTCAAAGGGCTTTCGAGAAGATAAAAGAGTATCTACAGAAACCTCCAATCCTTATACCTCCAGTTCCTGGGAGACCTCTGATAATGTACCTGTTAGTGACTGAGAACTCGATGGGGTGTGTATTGGGACAGCATGATGAGTCTGGTCGAAAAGAGCATGTCATATACTACCTTAGCAAAAAGTTTACCGACTGTGAAATCAAATATTCGCAGCTTGAGAAAACTTGCTGTGCTTTGGCCTGGGCTGCTCGCCGACTGAGGCAATATATGTTGAACCATACTACCTTGTTGATTTCTAAGACGGATCCAGTCAAATACATATTCGAGAAGCCAGCTCTCACCGGAAGGGTGGCTCGTTGGCAAATGGTACTGACAGAGTACGACATCCAGTATACATCCCAGAAAGCCATCAAAGGGAGTATTCTGTCGGACTATCTTGCTCAGCAGCCGATTGATGATTATGAGCCGATGAAGTTTGATTTTCCAGATGAAGACATTATATTCCTCAAGATGAAAGACTGTGAAGAGCCAGTTGTTAAGGAGGGACCTGATCCAAACGAAAAGTGGACTTTGTTGTTTGATGGGGCTGTCAATGCCAGAGGAAGTGGAATTGGTGTTGTCATTACAACTCCGAAAGGTGCCCACATACCTTTCACCGCTCGTTTGACTTTTAAGTGCACAAATAATGAAGCTGAGTACGAGGCCTGTATTTTGGGTATTGAGCAAGCCATTGATCTGAGAATCAAGACTCTGGACATCTTCGGAGATTCAGCTCTGGTGATCAATCAAGTGAATGGTGATTGGAATACTCTCCAGCCCACTCTGGTCCCCTACAGAAACTACACGAGAAGACTGTTGACTTTCTTCACAACACTAAAATTGTATCATATACCTCGTGATGAGAACCAGATGGCAGACGCACTTGCTACTCTATCCTCCATGATCAAGGTAATTCGTTGGAACCATGCTCCCAGGATCGATGTGATGCGCCTTGACAGGGCCGCATATGTGTTTGCTGCTGAACTGGTAGTCGACGACAAGCCTTGGTATCACGATATCAAGTGCTTTCTGAAGAATCAAGAGTACCCTGCAAGGGTATCCAACAACGACAGAAAGACTTTGAGAAGGTTGGCAGGCAGTTTCTTCTTGAACAAAGACGATGTGCTGTATAAGAGGAACTTCGACATGGTTTTGCTCAGATGCGTGGACAGACACGAAGCGGACATGTTAATGCAGGAAGTTCATGAAGGTTCCTTCGGTACTCATGCCGGCGGACATGCAATGGCTAAGAAATTGTTGAGAGCGGGTTATTATTGGATGACCATGGAGTCAGATTGCTTCAAATATGCTCGGAAGTGTCATAAATGCCAGATTTATGCTGATAAGGTGCATGTGCCGCCAAATCCTCTGAATGTGATGACTTCGCCGTGGCCTTTTGCTATGTGGGGCATTGACATGATTGGAAAGATTGAGCCGACAGCTTCCAATGGGCATCGCTTCATCCTTGTTGCCATCGACTATTTCACCAAGTGGGTCGAAGCAGCGTCGTTCGCGAATGTCACCAGACATGTGGTTGCCCGTTTCATCAAGAAAGAAATCATTTGTCGCTATGGGATTCCCGAAAGAATCATTACTGATAATGGTTCTAATCTCAACAACAAAATGATGAAGGAGTTGTGTCAGAACTTCAATATTCAGCATCACAATTCTTCCCCTTACCGCCCTAAGATGAACGGCGCTGTTGAGGCGGCAAATAAGAACATAAAGAAGATTGTGCAGAAGATGGTCGTCACGTACAGAGATTGGCATGAGATGCTACCCTTCGCCTTGCATGGGTACCGTACTTCAGTGCGTACGTCGATTGGGGCAACCCCTTACGCCCTGGTGTATGGTATGGAAGCAGTCCTACCTGTTGAAGTGGAGATTCCTTCTCTAAGAGTCTTGTTGGATGTCAAGTTAGACGAAGCCGAATGGATTCGGACAAGGTTCAATGAGTTGAGTCTAATCGAAGAGAAGCGAATGGCAGCCATTTGTCATGGGCAGTTGTATTAGAGTCGGATGAAGAGAGCCTTTGATCAGAAAGTGCGTCCTCGTTGTTTCCAAGTCGGAGATTTAGTGTTGAAAAGGATCCTTCCTCCTCAGACAGATCACAGGGGCAAGTGGACTCCTAACTATGATGGACCATATATTGTCACCAAGGTTTTTGATGGTGGGGCTTTAATGCTTGCAACGATAGATGGTGAAAACTTCACTTCCCCGGTGAACTCAGACGCAGTTAAAAAAATACTTCGGATGAAATAGACCCGCTAGACGATAAAAAGAGTAGTCCAGGCAAAAATTGGCATCCTGGCGAACCAAGAAAATGAAAAAGGTTCGGGCAAAAATTAGGGATTAAAAGTGAAAAGATTGTACACCCGGTAAGTTGAAAACCTGAAAAGGCAACTTAGGCAAAAATGGGTATCCCGGTGGATTGAAAACCCGAAAAGGGCGATCCAGGCAAAAGTGAGAGATTAAGCGAATGACTGCGTTCTGAGTAGTTCTGAATCTCATCTCGCGTCAATGATTGGAAACTTTTGAAGGATAGGAAACAATCCAATCACTCTTTCAGAAAGCTGATCATCTGGAGGATCTTGAAGACGAGCAAGTCATAGCAGAATTGGAACCCAATAGAAATCCATTTCACATTGCCATTAGATTAATGTCTGTTTTTATCTATTGTTCGATTACCTCTTTCCATGGATTGCTTCCTGATGTAAATGCCTATTCAGAGGCCGTTTGTCATACCCCAAAATTTGCCCATTAATATTTCAAGACATTTTTCAGGGCACTCCGACTCATTTTTATGACACTGATCTCAAAGGAACGAAGGCCCAGCTCACGAATGGCCCAATCCAGAAAATGGCCCAAACTGGCCTGTTCGCTACACGCTCGCCTAGCGAAGCTGACAGACAACAGAAAATTTCGGGCTTCATTCTGAGCCCATTAGGTCACAAAAAAGAGCATTATAAATACCAGCACTTCAGTAATGAAAAGGAGAACGAAAAAACCGAGACGGAGACGGCCGGAAACCCTGGCATAGCAACCCCGGAGAGTAGCCCAGAGAAGTCGGAGTGAAGAAACCCTGACGGCCGCTCATCCGCACCGAAGTTACCGCCGCCCAACTCAACCCGATACCAAAAGTGACTTGCCAATTCAGCATTATCACTCCATTGCAAACAGGTTTGTGTATCATTATGGTTTTATGCTTCCAATTTGTAAATCTCTAAATACATAATGCATCATGATTGAATTTTTGGATATGTAATTAGACTTTGCATGTGAATTCTAGTACGCCTGAATATCCTGAGTGTTTGACCATATTATTTCTGTAATTGAATGCAATAAGGCATGCAGCATGCTGAGATCATACTGTTCTGAAATTCAAAACCCGCAGCCGCTCGCTAGCACATCGCTAAGCGAGCATGTAGCGAGCATTCGCTAGGACCTCGCTAGGCGAGGCAGAGGCGAACGGGACAGCCGTTGATATTTGTTATGTCCTGTGCGTAACCTGATCTATTCTATGTTAATTATGCACTGTTTTGCCTGACATTCATGCTGCTGTGTTTTCTTTTGCGGTGTAATCCTCGATTGCACCCTGATTGGTATTCTAACCCGTTTGCTGAATTTTGTAAAGGTTCACATATCCCCGGAAAAGAGTGTTGTTTAGGCCTTCCACTTTATTTGTGGGATACCCTTATGAAGATCCACCCTAAATTGCTTAATTAATTTTAATGTATTAATTTTAATGTATTAATTTTAATGTATTGATTTTAATGTGGAGATTCATCCTAATCACCTAATTGACTTTAAAATATGACCTTTAAACATGTGATCTTGGACCTCTCTTTGCTGCCCTACGGTATTACGGTATAACGGTCATGTCCCGCGAATGTGGGGATACACTTAGCAATGGCCCTTCAATTAAATCATCATAAAATAAATCATGGTCCCTCGGATGTTGCCTTCAAAAATACGATTTTGTCCCTCGATGACCCTTTCGGTGTAGCCTACGGTTAAATGATGATCGTCCCTTCGAATGCTAAGGTATCCTTACAACTGTTGCCTTCAATGACCTATTGATGACCCTACGATGACCCTTAAACATCCAAAGGGTAAAATTACTTACTTCTCAATAGTAAGGACAGTTTTACCCTCATAAGGATAGGAAACGTTCATAACGACCTTCGGAAGGTATAACTCTCAATTGCTGGATCATAACCTAAAACATTTCCCACCCCTCACACTTTGCAAATCCTAGAAAATCACCACTTGGTATACATTCATACTAGAATCGTTACCAAGTTATATTTTTCTAAACCATTTTCAAAATCAAACGAGATAAATACTTTGTATACATTCATACGAGAATCATTACAAAGTTAAACTCTCTTTTCGAAACATTTTTTTAAACAATTCACGAACACTTTTCAGACAAAAATATAAGTGATCCAGCAATTAAGAGCCCATGGATAACCATGGATACAAAGGGTGCTAACACCTTCCCTTTGTATAATGTACCTCCCGAACCCAAAATCTATTGAGGTCTTTCCTGTTCTTTTCCACCTTTCCTTATTGGATAAAAGAAAAGTCGGTGGCGACTCTTGCTATCCGCGACATTGCGATAAAAAGCAAAATACCCCAAGTCAGTTCACCGTATGACAGAACTGGCGACTCTGCTGGGGTCGATTACAAGAGAGGTTACCTTAAAAAACAAGATCACTTATTTAAAATTGTCTGATTTACTTTTAAGGGATTGCTTGGGTATTCTTGAGTGAAAGATCCTACACCCGGATCTAGTGTACCTTAGGTAAGTAGCAGTAGATCATCGCGACTATCCGGCGTATACTGGAATGGTTAAAATGATGGCTACGGTTAATGTGACACTTTGGATGTCCTGATGTTCCTCATGTTCACTTGAGGAAAAATTTGGCTTCCGCGTGGTGTCATTAAAGCATTAACCAGACCTTTAGAACCCTAATTGACTCATCCTGGCCATTAGAAAGTAGTGAGATAACTCACTTCGGTTCCGACTGGGGTTGGTGGAGACTCGATACTACACTCTTTGAGATTGGACTTTAGGGAAGCTTCGGTCAACCACTTGGTGTTGCACTGAAGTGGACTTAAAGGAAGGTCGGTGATTTGAGATCCTTCTAGAACCCGGTTACTATTCTAGGACAGGTTGAACCAACCAAACTTCAGTGGGGAGGGTACTTACCTATGGAACTCATGCAAGCCTTAAAACTTAGGAATGATGGTTGTGTGACTTGCTTGTGCTTGTTATTTACTTAACATCATAACATCATCATAACATCATGGCATTGAACTAACCATTTCGAGGACTTAGGGATTTAACTTTGCTCTATTTTGTAAAAAAAAAAAAAAAAAAAAAAAAAGTTTCCTTTTTTTTGGTAGTTTATGCAAAGTTAAATTCCAAAAGTCCTTGAAAACATTTCATACATTGCATAGCATAACATTGCATAACAGGTACTCTAAAGGGATCAATGTTCTCACGGTTTTCCTCCAAACAGAAAAATGGACCTCAAACAAATTGTCAGAGATCTCCAGGCTCAGAATGCTCAACTCCAGAAGATGATCTTGAACTTATCCAGGGGGCAGGAAGAACTGAAGGCTCTCTTGCTCGAGAAGAAAAAAGACAAGAAACCTGTGAGTCACATTAACCCGGGAAGAAGGCAGTTTACGAAGATCAATATGACTTTAGCACAAGCACTACAGGGTATGCTAAAAGCAAATTTAATTACCCTCAGAGATCCTCCTGCAAAACCTAACACTACTTCTCCTAGTTATAATCCCAACACCAGGTGTGCGTATCACTCCGATAGCCCCGGGCATAATACGAACGATTGTTGGTCGTTGAAGAATAAAATTCAGGATATGATCGACGCCGGAGAATTTGAATTGGATCCGCCTGAGACTCCTAAGGTCATCACTGCTCCTCTGCCTAATCATGACAAAACTCTTAATGCTATAGAGGATGCTGACAGCGATTGCGACCTGGATAGCTGGGTCTACCCAACAATTGGTGACAGACTCAATAATTGGAAAGCTGAAGACACTGTCCCGATTTCCTTTAGTCAGGAGTAATTGTTATTGCTATTTTAACATTTTAAAGCATTGTGTCTATGCCCGGGGCACAATAGCTAATTTTTTCAAGGGTTTTGTCATTTTCATAAGCATATTCATATTCAATAAATCAATGGACTTTTTGCATTCAAATATTGCGCTCTTTATCTTTCCTGTCATTTTTCAAACAAGCTATGTTTTCTTGCACACACTCACGTAACAATTTGCCGATCCATATCCACTCTGGATCCTGTTGGTAATAACTCTGCTACTGTTCATTATGACTTTGAAAATCCGATCTACCAAGCCGAGGATGGAAGTGAGGAAGATTGTGAAGTCCCTGGAGAACTTGCCAGACTGGTACTACAAGAAGAAAAGACCATACAGCCGCATGAGGAATCAATTGAAATTGTAAATCTGGGTACTGAAATAGACAAGAAAGAAGTCAGAGGTTTCTTGGGACACTTGAATTACATTGCCCGATTCATTCCACACTTGACTGCTACCTGCAAACCCATCTTCAAATTACTATAAAAGAAAATCAAGAGATGGTATGGGATGATGAATGACAAAATCAAGAAGTATCTCCGAGAACCTCCAATTCTGATACCACCAAAGGAAGAAAGACCTCTCATCATGTATTTGACCGTGTTAGAAAATTCGATGAAGTGTGTGTTGGGGCAACATGACGAGTCTGGTCGAAAAGAGCATGCCATATACTGCCTTAGCAAAAGGTACCGACTGTGAAACAAGATACTCACAGCTCGAGAAAGCTTGCTGTGCTTTGGCTTGGGCTGCTCGCCGACTAAGACAATATATGTTGAATCATACCACTTTATTGATTTCTAAGATGGATCTTATCAAATACACATTCGAGAAACCTGCTGTCTCCTGAAAGAGTTATCACTGATAATGGTACTAAACTGAACTCTGCATGCAGTGCAAAATAAAACACCATAACTCTTCTCCGTACCGGCCAAAGACGAACGGCGCCATGGAGGCTGCTAACAATATCAAGAATATAACAGTAACATACAAAGACTGGCATGAGATGTTACCTTTTGCTCTTCATGGTTACCGCACTTCGACAAGGGGCAACCCCTTTCTCTTTAGTCTATGGAATGGAAGTCGTTTTACCAGTGGAAGTTCAGATTCCCTCTCTAAGAATTATGAAAGATGCAGGCTTAGATGAGGATGAATGGATTCAGACTCGACTCGATCAGATAAATTCGATTGATGAGAAGAGACTCGCGGCTGTTTGTCATGGGCAGATATATCAGAAGCGCATGACCCAAGCATTTAACAAAAAGGTCAAAAGGCAGGTGTACCAACTTGGCGCCTTGATGATCAAGCGTATCATCCTCCCACAAGGTGATCCCAGGGGTAAATGGACTCCCACATACGAAGGGTCATTTGTAGTTAAGAAAGTATTCTCTGGTGGAGCCATGATGCTTGCTACAATGGATGGCGAAGAGTTCCCGCATCCTGTGAACGCGGACATAGTTAAAAAATACTACGCATAAAAGAGACCCGCTAGGTCGACGTACCTAGGCAAAAGTAAGGGCATCCCGGCGAACCAAAAGGGTTCGGGCAAAAATTAGGGGTAAACATATAAAAATGTACACCTGGCAAGTCGAAAACCTGAAAAGGCGGCTTGAGCAAAAAAGGGTATCCTGGTGGACTGAAAACCTGAAAAGGCGGTCCAGGCAAAAATTAGGGATTAAAGCGTATGACTATGTCCCGTTCTCAGTCACCTTCAACCAAGTCAAAGGAACCGAACAAGCCAATCACTTCTATCCGACAGCAGGAGATGAGATGCTTGAAGACATAATGACAGTAGTGGAATTAGAATCGATAGGACTTTTTCTGCATAGCTTTCTCTTTGTTTGCCTGACAATCTCCTCTTACTAGGATTTTTGTCTCCTTGTACACAAGTTGCCTGTTTATAGGCCCTCTTTCAAAATCAATACAATTTCATTTCCAAAAAGATGCTTTTGTTTTACTTTCTCTGTTTTGTTTGCGTAAACGTCCATTGATTTAACTTGAATTAATATATGCATTTGAATATGATCAATGTTTATCAAAATACATGCATAAAATAGAAATAGCGATTACTACAAGACTTCAGGACCAAGGAGAAGGTCTAGCCACGCTTTCCAATGAGTCCGTCGCTAATTCTATTCCCCAACAAGAATCAGTTATTTCCCAGAAGAGGTTGGCATCACCAGACAGACTGGTCATCTCTTCCATCCCCGGCCAGGCTCTGTTGAGTGTTTCCACCATCAGACAGAAATCAAGTATCCCTAGCTAAGAAAGGGTCATCAATACAAATATCTCCGACCCGAAGACTGAGATTTATTTCCCCAGTAGAGTCCCCTGGAAGAACGTTTCAGACGCATAGTGCATTCATTACATCATTTCACATCACATACCTACATACAATTTTCATTCCGCATCATATACATTACATCATTTCATAACATATACATGTGTACAATCCTCTCATTTATTCCAGACACATAATTCACTCATTACATCATTTCACAGCACACGCATGCATACAACCTTTGCATCTCATGCATCATGACATGGCAAGAAGCTAACTTTATTTTTCAGGTCAATTATCCTCCTGACACAGTCAAAACAAAGGTCCATTCAGACGGGCATCTTTATCTATTACATTCAAGATTTAACTATATCCCTCAGATACTGCCTAGCGTACGGTATATTCTGAGGTGCAGTCTAGCGTACGACTACTCTCTTCTTCAGATACATCTTTCAGATATACTCCGTGTCAACATTCATTCTGACATCTTCCTAACGATGGCATTTATAAGTACATCCCAGACATTCATTGCAAATACAACATATACAAATACTAGCAGATATAGCCTAGCGTACGGTTCATTCTGATTCAGCTCAACATATGACTCCTTCAACTCAGATACGATCTAGCATACGATCCATTCTGACCTTCAACAACTCAGATACGATCTAGCGTACGATCCATTCTGACCTTCATCTCCTCAAATACAATCTAATGTACGACCAAGTTAGACCTTCTGACCATCAACCACTCAGTGACAGTCTAATGTACGACCAAGTTAGACCTTCAAGTCCTCAGATTCTGCTCAGTGACAGTCTAATGTACGACCAAGTTAGACCTTCAAGTCCTCAGATTCTGCTCAGTGACAGTCTAATGTACGACCAAGTTAGACCTTCAAGTCCTCAGATTCTGCTCAGTGACAGTCTAATGTACGACCAAGTTAGACCTTCAAGTCCTCAGATTCTGCTCAAATACAGTCTAATGTACGACCAAGTTAGACCTTCAAGTCCTCAGATTCTGCTCAGTGACAGTCTAATGTACGACCAAGTTAGACCTTCAAGTCCTCAGATTCTGCTCAAATGCAGTCTAATGTACGACCAAGTTAGACCTTCAAGTGCTCAGATGCTACCTAGTGACAGGTACATTTCTGAATTGTAGTCTAGCGTACGACTACCCCTTTTATAAGCAGATTCAGCCTAATGGACGGCTCATCCAGCTCAGATGCGGTTTAATGTACGGCCCAGTTAGACCTTCATCTGCTCAGATGCTACCTAGTGTACGGTACATTTCTGAATTGTAGTCTAGCGTACGACTACCTCCCTTTCATCGTCAGATTCAGCCTAATGGACGGCTCATTCTGCCCAGATACGGTTTAATGTACGACCCAGTTAGACCTTCATCTCTTCAGATGCTACCTAGTGACAGGTACATTTCTGAATTGTAGTCTAGCGTACGACTACCTCCCTTTCATCGTCAGATTCAGCCTAATGGACGGCTCATTCTGCTCAGATACGGTTTAATGCATGACCCAGTTAGACCTTCATCTCCTCAGATGCTACCTAGTGTACGGTACATTTCTGAAGTGTAGTCTAGCGTACGACTACCCCCTTTCATCATCAGACACAGTCTAACGGACGGCTCATCATGCAACTCCAATACAGTCTAGCATAAGACCCATTTGGATCTTCAACTCAGAGACGATCTAGCGTACGATCCGTTCTGATTTTTCATCCTCAGCGAAGTCATCCACCTAATGAACAAATCACTCTGGTAATCAGATACGGTCTAGTGTATGATCCATTCTGATCCCTTATCCCCAGCAGCGTATAGCACACCCTGACTCCCCAGTGAAGTCAACAGCCTAAGGGATAACTCACCGCATAGTCTAGCGTATGACCCGGTATGACATCCATGTCTTCAGATATCGTCTAACGTGCGACACAATCTGAAGCTCCCATCATCAAACTTCCTGGATGGCATCTTTAAGCCCATCTCCAACAAGACTAATTGACAAGCGCAAATTTTCGGGGCATTCTAGTGTTCAATAATCTTCCACCTCCAGACCATGAATGGTGCACAAACCATTCTACTCTCTCGGTTCAAGAATATTGAACAGGGGCAGCTGTCATACCCCAAAATTTACCCATTAATATTTCAAGACATTTTTCAGGGCACTCCGACTCATTTTTATGACACTGATCTCAAAGGAACGAAGGCCCAGCTCACGAATGGCCCAATCCAGAAAATGGCCCAAACTGGCCTGTTCGCTACACGTTCGCTACACGCTCGCCTAGCGAACGTTCGCTACACGTTCGCTACACGCTCGCCTAGCGAAGCTGACAGACAACAGAAAATTCCGGGCTTCATTCTGAGCCCATTAGGTCACAAAAAAGAGCATTATAAATACCAGCACTTCAGTAATGAAAAGGAGAACGAAAAAACCGAGACGGAGACGGCCGGAAACCCTGGCATAGCAACCCCGGAGAGTAGCCCAGAGAAGTCGGAGTGAAGAAACCCTGACGGCCGCTCATCCGCACCGAAGTTACCGCCGCCCAACTCAACCCAATACCAAAAGTGACTTGCCAATTCAGCATTATCACTCCATTGCAAACAGGTTTGTGTATCATTATGGTTTTATGCTTCCAATTTGTAAATCTCTAAATACATAATGCATCATGATTGAATTTTTGGATATGTAATTAGACTTTGCATGTGAATTCTAGTACGCCTGAATATCCTGAGTGTTTGACCATATTATTTCTGTAATTGAATGCAATAAGGCATGCAGCATGCTGAGATCATACTGTTCTGAAATTCAAAACCCGCAGCCGCTCGCTAGCACATCGCTAAGCGAGCATGTAGCGAGCATTCGCTAGGACCTCGCTAGGCGAGGCAGAGGCGAACGGGACAGCCGTTGATATTTGTTATGTCCTGTGCGTAACCTGATCTATTCTATGTTAATTATGCATTGTTTTGCCTGACATTCATGCTGCTGTGTTTTCTTTTGCGGTGTAATCCTCGATTGCACCCTGATTGGTATTCTAACCCGTTTGCTGAATTTTGTAAAGGTTCACATATCCCCGGAAAAGAGTGCTGTTTAGGCCTTCCACTTTATTTGTGGGATACCCTTATGAAGATCCACCCTAAATTGCTTAATTAATTTTAATGTATTAATTTTAATGTACTAATTTTAATGTATTGATTTTAATGTGGAGATTCATCCTAATCACCTAATTGACTTTAAAATATGACCTTTAAACATGTGATCTTGGACCTCTCTTTGCTGCCCTACGGTATTACGGTATAACGGTCATGTCCCGCGAATGTGGGGATACACTTAGCAATGCCCCTTCAATTAAATCATCATAAAATAAATCATGGTCCCTCGGATGTTGCCTTCAAAAATACGATTTTGTCCCTCGATGACCCTTTCGGTGTAGCCTACGGTTAAATGATGATCGTCCCTTCGAATGCTAAGGTATCCTTACAACTGTTGCCTTCAATGACCTATTGATGACCCTATGATGACCCTTAAACATCCAAAGGGTAAAATTACTTACTTCTCAATAGTAAGGACAGTTTTACCCTCATAAGGATAGGAAACGTTCATAACGACCTTCGGAAGGTATAACTCTCAATTGCTGGATCATAACCTAAAACATTTCCCACCCCTCACACTTTGCAAATCCTAGAAAATCACCACTTGGTATACATTCATACTAGAATCGTTACCAAGTTATATTTTTCTAAACCATTTTCAAAATCAAACGAGATAAATACTTTGTATACATTCATACGAGAATCATTACAAAGTTAAACTCTCTTTTCGAAACATTTTTTTAAACAATTCACGAACACTTTTCAGACAAAAATATAAGTGATCCAGCAATTAAGAGCCCATGGATAACCATGGATACAAAGGGTGCTAACACCTTCCCTTTGTATAATGTACCTCCCGAACCCAAAATCTATTGAGGTCTTTCCTGTTCTTTTCCACCTTTCCTTATTGGATAAAAGAAAAGTCGGTGGCGACTCTTGCTATCCGCGACATTGCGATAAAAAGCAAAATACCCCAAGTCAGTTCACCGTATGACACCGTTCAATCAATAAAATCATGTTATTCAGTATATCTCTGTTTTCATTTTCATTTTTCTGTTTTGTTTGCAAAAATGACGTCCGAATTTTTTGATAAACATTGCATCATGACACATAAGAGCTTTACAGGTACATGCTTAATAAACATTTAAAATTGCTGTAAATTTTAAGTGCTTTGGATCGTCTATTCAGAACAGGTACCCTCGGGGCATTTCCTTAAAATCCCCTGCAGATGATCGTGAATGTTTTCCCCAGTGAAGTCGCCAACAGACGAATTCGGTATCTTATCCCTGCAGAACTGATCAGAGTGTTGGATTCTTCAATCCTCAGCAGGTTCTCACCACTGTACTTCCCCAAGCGTTTGTTTCAAGACATACACTCCCCAGCGGAGTTGACAGTGTCAGACTATATATCCCCAGCGGAGTTGACAGTGCCAGACTGTATCTTCCCAGCAGAAGTGGCTGCTCCTCAGAGTTCGATGCCAGATCGATAATCCCAATGCCAGATCCATGGTTCCTTTCCGTGAAGCAGAACCTCGGTACCGTATCAGTGTTTCTTCCCCTGCTGAGTCATCTCTCGTAAATCGTGGTTGCCAGAACCACTGTCGCTTTCCCCAACAGCAGGTTTTCAGGGTCGTTCTCTCCCCGGTTAGAATCTCGGCATTTCATCATTGCTAGAACACCGTGTGGCGGGTCATTTCCCCACCTATTTCTTTGCGCTGTGCATCTCCAGCAGCCTTGCCAGGGTCCAGAAGATGGTGATCATTTCCCTAGCAGATCCCCTTGCCTCAGCTTGGCATTCTACCCAGCATTTCGTATCCCTGCATGTAGAATCATATTGCATTGCATTCTCCCAAATCGCGTAGCATTTCCATTTTCATGGAGCATTACGCCATTGAAAAATTCAAACATACGCATGTAAGCATAAAACATTCTCGGTATCCCAAGTGATAAGCTAGAAGTTGTTTCCAGTACTCAGACTGAAGATTGTTCATGACTTACCTTTATTATCCCCAGCAAGTGTCATTGGCCCATGCACCGCCTCTATTATCCTTCCCTATTTCTGCCAATGCTGACGGGCATGAAGTTTTCCGGTATCCAGACCGAAGTGGCATTCAGGTCAGTTTTCCGGTATCCAGACCGAAGTGACATTCAGGCCAGTGTTCCGATATCCAGACCGAAGTGGCCTTCAGGCCAGTTTTCCGGTATCCAGACCGAAGTGGCATTCAGGCCAGTGTTCCGATGTTCAGATCGAAGTGGCGTTCAAGCCAGTTTTCCGGTATCCAGACCGAAGTGGCATTCAGGCCAGTTTTCCGGTATCCAGACCGAAGTGGCATTCAGGCCAGTTTTCCGGTATCCAGACCGAAGTGGCATTCAGGCCAGTGTTCCGATATCCAGACCGAAGTGGCGTTCAGGCCAGTTTTCCGGTATCCAGATCGAAGTGGCGTTCAGGCCAGTTTTCCGGTATCCAGACCGAAGTGGCATTCAGGCCAGTGTTCCGATGTTCAGATCGAAGAAGTTTTCGACGTTCAGGTCGATGCAACTTGTGGCGTTCAGGCCAGTGTTCCGATGTTCAGATCGAAGAAGTTTCCGACGTTCAGGTCGATGCAACTTGTGGCGTTCAGGCCAATTTTCCGATGTTCAGATCGAAGTCCTTTCCAGTATTCAGACTGATGAGCGGCATTCAGGCCATGGTTACTTCTGTGTTACCATTTATTTTGGTATCCAGTTTAACATTCCTTGTCGGTATTCAGACGGACTTTCACCGTACCAGACAGATTCTTCTTTCAAGACCACCTCTTTGCCGATTCTGGCAGGCATTGTTACTTCACTTCACTTCGGTGCAAATGTTTTGGGCTTTTATTGTATTCAATCCCTTGATACCTCGAAAGTACGAAAGCCGCTGCCATCTTCTTTCCGGGTCTCCAGTTGATTGAATAGGGGCAGCTGTAACACCCCAAAATTTGCCCTCCTCATTCATGCATTCACTTTTTAGGTCATTTAGCATTTCATACCACATTGCATCATGTCAATCGGAATTAGCTCCAAGAAGCTCGGACATCATCCAGGACACTTTGTGGGTTCTACTTAGACGATCAGTCAACACAAGGAAAAGACTTGAGGTACTACCAACAGGGCCAGATGGGGCCTATTCACCGTACAAATTGCCAAGCTGGAAGAAGCAAGAATCTGCTGCTGAGCTGTCATGCTCGCTAGGCGAGCAGATGCTTCGCCTAGCGAAAAGTACTGCTATGCTCGTTAAGCGAGCAGATCCTTCGCTAAGCGAAGGGTGCGCATTTCAGAAAATATCAGAAAAATTTTGGGCTTGAGCTGTTCTCATTCAAAGCCCACAAGCTGCGAAATTTGGTCTACAAATACCAGAGTGGTCAATGAAATAAACACTGAACACTGGCTGAACAGAAAAGACCAGAGATTGGAGAAAGAGACCTAGGAACTACTCTGCAGAAACCTTCAGGCAGCTCTGAGAAGTTCACTCCGCCTCACACAAACCCTAGTGTTACTTTGCAGATCCAGCCGTACCATTCAATCCTAATCAGTCTCTCTCATCAGGTATGCCTTTGTTCCTATTACCTTACGCCTTGAATTTGAATATTATGAGTGTATGAGGTAATATCAGGTTTTGCCCACGGGTTCGAATAGGCATGAATGTGTAACAATAACTTGATTGTTTTTAATCGTTTTCGTTTATGAGATGGATACCACAGGGTTTCGGATCATAGAGATCGAACTGTTATCAAGGAGGAATCCAAAACCCGCAGGCGCTCGCTAGCCGCTTCGCTAGGCGAGCACGCAACGAAGCTTCGCTAAGCCTTCGCTAGGCGAAGCAGTCGTGAACGCGGCAGTATTTGCTTTTTGTTCTGTTTTGTTCTAACCTGTCTTGTGCTTCCATGGCATTGTTTTCCCTGGATTTCATCTTGTTTGTCTAACCCTTTTGTCGAGTTTTTGTGAGGACTCACATACTCTTGCAGGGATACCATCCGGAGGTTTATTCTGATTACTCGTACTGACTGATCTTCTTTGATGGTCTAGCTAGAGAGATCTCAAGGTTGCTAATCCCTTAATTGCTGTGACTTCGGATCTTTATCCGTGTGGTAATTTTTTTCCCTTTTCTCGTACTTTATCGCTTTCTTAGCTGGAAGACCTCGATAGGAGGCAATGTTTGAGCCCCTTGGTGGCATTTTACTTTAAGATACATGTTTTGTATGGTGTGATCGTTTCCCCATAGGACACGAGGCTTCGGATAGTCTCCCGTTTGCATGCCAATTAAGGTAGCACTGTTCCTTCGCCTAGGACTTCCTTTTTACATGCGCGTTCCCACAACGCAAACAAACCCTAAAACCCAAAGCAACACGTTTACTCCTTCTACTACAGGCGAGTAAGTCTCCAAAGGTCGAGCATCCTGTAGATTGCGTAGTAACGTTGTTCGTCCAAAACCCAATCCATAACCCCGTAGTTAGCCGAACTACGGCTTGCTCTGATTCTCATTCCAGATGAGATACGTAGGCATAAGACGCGATGTCTTAGCGAGCACACATCCCCCCAACCCATAGGTCAGCCGAGCTACGAAGACTCTGATTCTCATATTCAGATGAGATACGTATGCAATGGATGCGACATCCGTGCGAGTCATTTCTCTTAACCCTTTTTAGTAAATAAACACATTAGGTAAACTCACACCCTTTAGACAAGAACTACAAAAGTGGATCCCGTAGAGTACTACGGATGCGTAGGGGTGCTAATACCTTCCCTTCGCGTAACCGACTCCCGAACCCAAGATTTGGTTGCGAGACCCCTTCTTGTCCTTTCCTTTTTCAGGTTTACTTCGAGCGTTTCCTTTCCCTCCTTTGGGATGAATAACGCACGGTGGCGACTCTTCTGTCATTTTCTTTCGCCGGTTGTTTTTTTCGCGCACTGTATTTTTCAGGTTGCGACAACGGGTTAAGGGTTTGGATGAACGACGTTACTACACAATCTACCGGATTCTCGACCTTTGGAGACTTACTCGCCTGTAGTAGAAGGAGTAAACGTGTTCTTAGGAGAAGAAAAATCAATGAGTTTGTTGTGTTTTAGGAATGCTCATGCAAAAAAGGAAGTCCTAGACGAAGGAACAGTGCTACCTTAATTGACATGTAAACGGGAGACTATACGAAGCCTAGCAATCCTATGGGGAGACGATCACACCATACAAAACAATATGCATAAAGTAAACACGCCAACAAGGGGGCTCGAACATACGTGGGTAGGGCTTTAGTCAAGAGGGGTCATATCAACCTCGACAAACAAGCCATGGAAGGGTAATCAAACGAGCTCTTAACCACTGACATTGAACGTCAGGGTGAGCAGATCAAAAGGGTAATGAGGATAAGACCTCATAGCTCTTAACCCTGGCCAAGGTGAGCTCATGACAAAAAATGGGGATTCAGAAAGGTGGAACCCTCTCCACTGACTGACCGGACAAAAGATCTTGGGCTTTTGTTCTAAAGCATCGACACGTAGTGTGATCTTAAAGAACGACGCACTGAATAACGGGGGATTGACTACTAATCCCTTTTATCCGTCAATTGCCTCTTCAGGGAGGTCTTTAGCACTGATGCCTCTTCTTGGAGGTCTTTGGGCACAAAAGAAAACATTGTCTCCTATTGAGGTCTTCCAGCTAAGAAAGCGGTAAAATGCGGGAAAGATAAAGGATCAAGAGATATACCACACGGATAAAGATATGAAGTAATAACAACTAAAGAAATAAGAAACCCAGAGATCTCTCGAGCTAGCACCATCAAAGAAAGCAAATCAGTACAGGTAATCGGAATAAATCTCCAAATGGTACCCCACAAATAAAGTGGAATACCCAGCAAGCTATCCTTTCAGAGTCATGTGAGCTCTCACAAAAACTCAACAAACAGGTTAGAGAAACAAGATAGGGTGCAATCAAGAGTTGCCCCAAATAATAGAGTCACATGAATCATACCATTAAAGTTCACAAAAAGCTCACAAAAAGCAACCAAGGGTAGGAGGCCTAAACCTCTTGTCAAACAAATGCATTAAAAGGGTATCAAAAGTTTCAAGTTGAAAGTATAAAGTAGTGGAAATAGGGCAAACCTGATTGGAGAGATCGAATGAAATAGAATTGCCCGGTTGGGTTTGCAAAGCAATCTGAGGGTTTGTATGAGAGGGAATTGGTTCTTTGCAGATGAGTTCCCTTCAGTCTCTGGAGGTTGCTTTGAACTCTGTTAGCTCTTCTCTCACTATCTTTTTCCCAGGGTTTTTGGGAGATGGAAGTCTAGAATTTATAACCTGATTTTTGTGACTTTGTGGGCTCAAAAGAGAGAGGTCCAAGTCCAAGATTTTTCTGTTATATTTTATTTATTTATTTATTTATTTATTTTTATTTTTCAAAACGTGTGGGCTTCACCTAGCGAGCATGATAGTTCAAGAAATTTCTCTGAGCGTAGGTGATTCTGGTGGCTTTTCTTGGGACTCGCTAGGCGACCCATTCTGCTCGCCTAGCGAGCATGACAGCTCATGAACAAACTTTTTCTCCTTGAAGATTAACGTTTTGACTGATGAATAGACCCCATTTGAACATGTTGGAAGTATCTCAAGTCGTTCCCTTGTGTTGACTGATCACCCAGATAGGACCCACAAAGTGTCTTGGATGACATTCAAGCTTCTTGGATCTAAATCTGATTGACATGATGAAATGCAATATGAAATGTTAAATGACCTAAAAATGAATGCATGAATGAGGGGGGCAAATTTTGAGGTATTACAGTGTGCGAAAGTGACCTAAGCTAAACAAAGGATAATGGTCTTACAAACAGGTCCCCCTAAGGTGGTGCCATGATGTCATTCTTACAACATGAATGTAAGTTACAAATAAAATCCAACATTTACAAAGTATCACAAAGATAAGGAAAAGGCCTCCAAGCAAGGGTCCTAAAATGAAATCCTCTAAGTCCAAGTTGATTAAGAGTGGAATGAATATTTTTGTCTTATCATTTTATCATGTTTTTGTTGTTTTTAATGTTTGATGATAATAAAATAAATAACAAGTAAATAAACATGCATGATGAGTTTGTACAATGATGATGATGATGATGATGAGTACTTTAATGTAAATTACAAGGTAATGACATAAAAGTAAATTACAAGATAAAGAAACAATATCACAATAATAATGGTTAGTGAATATAAATGATATAAAAAAAATATAAGTCAATAATACCAAAATCACAATAACAAAGGTTAATGATAAACAAAATTAGTGAAGTATAATTAGTGGTTAGTAATATGTACAAAAATGAATATTTTTTAAGACTATTTTCCTAGGCCAAAAAGACTTAAAATATGATAAATTAAGGGATAGCTTATCATTGATGCAAAGTATTGAAGATTATTAAAAAATCAACTAACAATAGATTTGTAACAAAGAAAATTATGTAATCTTAAGTTCATCTATTAATATTTTAAAAAAGTGATTTATTCTCTTTCTTTTATTTTTACTCCTATTTTATTTAGCAAGATAATAAGGTAGTAAATAAATTAGCATAATGTAAATGATATAGTTAGACAACAACAAACATAAACATAAAATACTTGAAATAAAGTGAACAATAAAATAAATTGCAAAAAAATAAATAAAGTGCAATAATATAAATGTTAAAAGTTAGTAGTTAGTGAACATAAACATAAAGTAAATGAAATAAAATGCTCTATAAAATAAATTATAAGGAATTAAAGTGCAATAATATAAATGTTAGGAGTTAGTAATTAGTAGTTAGTAACAATAAGCAAATGGATTAGCAAGTTAATGTAAAAACATGGTTTCATCTATGCATCAAATGACCCAAATATGGTTAAAATAGAGGCAATCTATCAATGCCTCAAAGTATCATGAATGATATATTGATCAACCATTAATAGGTTTGAAACATTGAAGATTTAATCAACTCTAAACAACCACGGTCATGATCGAATAGACCTCATCAACCAAACAAATACAACAAGTCCACGATAAAAGAAAATGATAAGACACACAAAGCAACCACAAAAAGGTGAACAAAAAGATAGTAAGAGTAAAAAATCTCAAAAAAAAATGAGTAAACCAAAGTTAATCATTTTTGCAAGCTTGAATCTAAACCATCTCAAAAGACCAACCAAGAACAAGCAACCATTTTTAATCAAAAAACAGAACCAAAATGTTAAAAAGTTTAAGCTAAAATCATTACCCCAAAAATGTGAAAAAAGCTAGGTTGAAATGGTGTTGAGCTTGAATGTGAAGCAAGGGGTTTGGGATGAAAATATTTATGGTGAAAGTTTAGTGAAGAGACTATGTTATGAGTGTTAGAGAGTGAGAAATTTTGAGGAAAAATGTGAAATGGAAAAAAAGTTGGTGGGGGTGACTTTTGGGAGATAAAGGTTTTTTGGTTTTGATTTAGGTTAAGAGAAGAGGGGGGTTGGATGATATTTTTTCAGAATTTTTGGGGGCTAGAAAGCATGAAAAATTAGGTGGAATAGTGCATCTATTTATAGGGATAGCAAGTGGGTAAGTGGGGGGAACCAAATGCATTTTGTGCAAAAAAAAGGCTTATTTTTGCTGTCTGCGCAGTGGAAATCGATTTACCCAATTGGGTAAATCGATTTCCCTATTTTTTTTTAAATTCATGCCTTGAGCCCATGCAATATGCCTTTGGTTATGAATGCTAATGCAATTATAGTGATGGAGCAATGAATGTATGTATGTGTAATAGGATCATAGATCCGATGAAAGTTGTTTGGGGGTAGGATGAATTTTGGGGTATGACAGGGGACACATCTCCTAATTCCTTGATCACTACCAAACTTCCAAAGATATGGATCATCCCAAACATAATATTTGGCATCATTCTTGAGTTAGTGAACCAAGGATCATCCCAAACATAATATTTAACAATATCAGCAAACCAAGGAGTAACCCCATGCAAAAGTAAAAGTTGGTCATCAAGAAAGTCATCCTGAATGGGAAAAGGATCTTCATCCCTCTCTATCATGCTCAAATGATCAGCCACCAAGTTTTCAACTCCACTTTTATTTTTAATCTCCACATTAAACTCTTGGAGCAACAACATCCACCGAATCAATCTCGGTTTTGCTTCTGGATTTTTCAACAAGTATTTTAAAGTTGCATGGTCAATAAAAACAACAACCTTGGAACCTAGCAAATATGATCTGCATTTATCAAGAGCAAAAACAATAGTTAGAAGTTCCTTTTCAGTGGTGGTGTAATTCGATTGTGCAAAATCTAAAGTCCTAGAAGCATAATAAATAACATGGGCAGCCTTGTCAACTCTTTGTGCAAGGACCGCCCCAACAACGTAGTTAGAAGCATCACACATAATCTTGAAATGGAGGGTCCAGTCAGGGGGCTGAATGATGGGGGCGGGGGTCAATGCTTTCTTCAAGAAGTCAAATGTTTTTTTGCAATCGTCATCGAAGTTGAAAGTGACGTCATTCTTTAACAAGTTTGACAGCAGAAGAGCTATCTTGCTGAAATCCTTTATGACGCGCCTGTAAAAACCTGCATGACCAAGAAAAGAAAGAATCTCGCGAATGCAAGATGGATAAGGAAGTGTAGAAATAACATCAACCTTAGCAGGGTCTGCTGAAATTCCTTTTTCGTAAATTATGTGACCCATGACAATTCCATGTTCGGCCATAAAATGGCATTTTTCATAATTTAAAACAAGGCCAGTTTCGATGCATCTCTCTAAAACCAAATTTAAACTATTCAAACATGCATCAAATGAAGACCCATAAACAATGAAATCATCCATAAACACTTCCATGCAATTTTCAATAAAATCAACAAAAATGCTAATCATGCATCTCTGAAATGTGCCAGGAGCATTGCAAAGACCAAAAGGCATTCTCCTATAAGCAACTGTACCGAATGGGCATGTAGAAGTGGTCTTTTCTTGATCTTCGGTGCAATATGAATCTGAAAGTAACCTGAAAAACCATCAAGAAAACAATAGTGTGATTTACCAGCTAGTCGTTCAAGCATTTGGTTAATGAACAACAAAGGGAAGTGATCCTTTCTAGTAGCCTGATTCAATCTCCTGTAATAAATACAAACTCTCCAACTATTCTGAATTCTAGTGGGAACAAGTTCATTTTTTTCCTTTTTGACCACTATGAGTCTAGATTTCTTAGGCACAACCTGCACTGGGTTTACCCATTTACTGTCAGAGATAGGATAAATGATACCTGCTTGCAAGAGTTTGGTTACCTCTTTCTTCATAACATCGAGAATCAAAGGATTAAGCCTCCTTTGGGGCTGCCTCACTATCTTGCAACCATCCTCAAGTAAAATCATGTGCCTACACATTGAGGGACTAATGTCTGGTATGTCAGGAATGTCCACCCAATCACCTTTTTATGCTTCCGCAAAACCTGCAAAAGCTTATTTTTTTGATCTAAATCAAGGTTAGAAGAAATTATAACCAGAAGTTTTTCATTACTATCTAAATAAGCATATTTCAGATTTTTAGGGAGTTGTTTCAGCTCTATGGAAGGTGGTTGCTCAATGGATGGGGTGTTTGGGGAAACCGGGATGTCGAGAGCTTCAATTGCATAAACAGCTTCATGGACAAATTCACCTGTAGGAGATATTTTACCCTACAAGACAACATCAATCTCAGCACATACAACACAAAGGTTAGTGTCAGTACAATCATCACATGAATAAACATCATCAAACCTAGATAGAGATGGAAAATCAAGTGAAAACAATTCAGAAGAAGTATCATCAATCAACTCAGAGATCAATTCAATATGAAAAATGAAATGCTCCTCCAAGGGATGTTTCATTGCATCGAAAATGTTAAATTTTGCGACAATGTCACCAAATTCCATGGACATGGTTCCATCGTCAACATCAATTTTTGTTTTCGTCATTTTCATGAACGGTCTTCCTAAAATGATGGGCGATCTACTTGAATTTGTTTCTCCATACATGTCCAGAATGTAGAAATCTATAGGAAAAGTCAAGTCATTAACTTGAACAAGCACATCTTCCACTACTCCAATAGGGAGAGCATTGCTTCTGTTCGGCAGTTGAATGATTAAACATGTATGCTACAAAGGACCAAGATCAAGGTTATTATAAACAGAAGTAGGCATAACATTAATGGCCACTCCCAAATCAAGCACTCAATTTTCGAATTTACTATCCCCAGTGGTACATGGAATAGCAAAAGTTCCTAGATCCTTGCACTTTTGGGGTATGGCTTGATTGAGGGATGAAATAGTAGCTTTTTCAAGTGAATGTTTAGGATGGATAAGGGATGAAATTTTTCATCCTAAATTTACTCTCTCATTGCCCTTCAACCTTCTCTTACTTGTACGCAAGTCTTTCAGAAATTTTGCATACTTTGGAACCTACTTAATTACATCAAGAAGCGGAATGTTTACCGCCACTTTTTTGAACACATCTAAAATCTCTCTCTCTCTTTGTCTCCATCATCAGTTCTTTTATTTTTCAGTATTCTATATGGGAAGGGAACTGGTGGCACATAATCTTTCTCTTTTTCTTTTTCAGTTTCTACCATAACAGAGGATTCAGTTTCTATCACAACAGAAGAAGGTTCAGGTGTTACCTCAAGAATTTTTTTATTTTTTTCTGAGGTTGGTTATGTTACCTTCCCGGATCTCAAGGAAATTGCACTCATATTAGCATTAGGGCCTTTTGGATTCACAACTGTTTGGGAAGGAAGTTGGTTTGATCCTTGGGCTTGCTGCATGGCATTCATTGAAGTGGCAAGCTGTCCAATCTGTGTCTGCAAAGTCTGAATACTGGAATCTGTTCGTTGCTAAAATTGGAGATTGTTCACAGCCATTTGCTTGACAAGATCCTCTAATGAAGGTCCAGAAGGTGTAGAGGTGGAGAATTGGGGAGTGGTATGTGGTTGTGGCAGGGGTATGACTAATTGTTGTTGGGTGGGCTGCTAGTTTCCATATCGAAGGTTTGGATGGTTCCTCCAATTGGGATGATATTTGTTGGTGGACAAGTCAGGAATGTTGTACCCTTTCTGATTGTTACTTTGGTTGAAAAAGTTAGCTGCATATGCTTGAGGCAACTGAGTGACCAACTCATCTTGAAGAATAGGATATGTGTCAGTTGGATGTTTAGTAGAAGTACAAATACCACACAAATTTGTTGTTTGAGATTTACTCACTGCCATTTATTTCACTAAAGAAGTAAGCTCTTCAATTCTGGTTTCTAGAGACCTTTTGGAAGAGGAAACCTGAATCTCATTCACACCTTTTGTTTGGACCATAGAATTATTTGTGGTTGTGAATTGTTGGGAGTTGAGTGACATGTTCTCAATCAGGGCTTTGGCAGCAACTGAAGTTTTATCGATAAGTGCTCCACCACTAGCAGTATCAAGAATGTTTCTATCCATTGGTAACAATCCCTCATAGAAATACTGAATAAGCAGTTGTTCGGTAATCTGATGTTGAGGGCAGCTGGATACTAATTGTTTAAATCTCTCCCAATACTTAGCCAATGACTCATTTCCCTGTCTAATACCACATATTTCTTTTTGGATTGATGCAGCCCTGGAGGTAGGAAAGTATCTCTCTAGGAAGACTTTCTTCAAATCATTCCAAGTCGTGACAGAATCCGGCTCAAGATAATATAATCAATCCTTGGCAGCACCTTGTAGTGAAAATGGGAAGGCTCTCAATTTGATGTGATCTTTGGTGATTCCTTCAGGTTTCGATGGTGTAAAGCAAACAACCTTAAATTCCTTAAGATGCTTATGCGGATCCTCACCTGCAAGACCACTAAACCTTGGCAACAAGTGTATTAAACCATATTTCAACTCAAAAGGAACAGTAACATCAACATATTTAATACATAAACCATTGTAATTCATATCAGGAGCAGCAAGTTGTCTTAGTGTTCTTTGTTCAACCATGTTATTAAAAGCAAGTTCAGAATCAGAATCAAATAAGTTATGCAAATAGTCAGAATCAGAATCGTTAACGGGTTGTGAACTAGTGCTAGCTTGATTTTCTCTATGGCGTGCATGCAAGGCTCTCTTTATCTCAGGATCAAAATCAAAAAGATCGTAACAACCAGACCTAGTAGCCAGAACTAATGCAGCAAAAAATGTGAAAATGCCAACAATGTCCCTATTAGGCAGAAACAAAAAGAAAGAAGAAATATGATCAAAATAAACCAGGTCGGACGAACGGACGCGAATTGGCCAAAACAGAAAATCGGAGGGGCCAAAACACTACAATCGACACCTATGACTCAACTAACTATTAAAAACAACAAGAATTCCCGGCAACGGCGCCAATTTGATCCGCTGTCGCACACAGGTCAAAAATGAGTAATAAAATATAGTAAACGGGAAGCGACACCTCGAGTATCGTATCGCAAGGACTCTTAGAAAATTAACCAAATAAGAAAACAAAATAGGGGGTTTATGTTTTAGTGATCAATTTAGAAAACAAAGCTAAAAAAGGATTAAAATAAGCGATTATAAAATAAGTCAATCTACTGTTTTCGGTTTCCGGCTAATCACTGGTTTTTACCTACCAATTTCCTAAGCGGCTTCGATTTCTATTCAATTCAAATTTTGATTGACAAATGCAAAAGATATATGACAGATTGATATTCCTATATTCAGAATTAAACAAACGGATTAATACAATTGTGAATTAAGCAAACACGATTTACAAACGTGATTTAACGATAAAGCGGCAAAAACGGCGTTCAACAATTAGGAATGCAATCATACAAATTTAATCAAAACCATTCCATAAAATATAGATTAAGCAAATGAAATTTCATAGAATAGAATTGAAAGAGAACGGAATTAAATTGATAGGATAAAAACCTCAAAGCCTTGGAAATTTGGTTACAGCAAATTGACTCTAGAAGATTAGTTCCTCTTCATGATCGCACAAAGCAAAAAGTTATCGTCAATAATGTGTAATATGCTACAGTACAACGACTTCTCTTTTAAACAAAATAAGGGTTGCACTTATAATTCAAACTGGGTCGGAAAACCTAAATTTGGCCCAACAAATAGCCCAAAAGAAATTATTTCCTAAAGTACGAAACTTAAACGAATTATTTGAGACTTATGCACTCCGAATCAGCTTTCGGCTTCAACACAAAAGTTGTACCTCTTTCTCTTAGTTATGATCCGAATAGTGGACAGGTATCAAATAACCGCTAAAACTAAAAATAGCAACCGAAAATAGATTAAAGGCAAACATGAACTTAAATCTAAAAACATGATAAAATAGTAAAATAAGCAAAATAAAGTAGATAAATGCCTAAGTACAATTATAGAAGAATGTGCATCAAAATGCACTGATCATACTTCAAAAAGGTTCATCATAAAAGTGTTCTTTCATTCTGATTCTATCTTTATAGGATTATACATCTCAGGGGGAGCTTTGTGCTTCTGTAAGATGTATTCTTCTATGATTACCCTGTACAAAAATGTACATCAAAATACATGTTTTGTCATCATCAAAAAGGGGGAGATTGTTAGAACAAGATATCGTTCTGCATCCATACCTTGAGTTTTAACGATAACAATATTGTATTTGTGTGAGAACAATTTTGGTACCCTAATGGTTTGTTATTATGTAGCTTTAACAGTCAGTTCTGATTTTGAATATATGATGTACAACGTCATCAGTTTCTGAACGATGTGTTCCAAACCCACTTTCTGCGCCAGCTATTAGAAATTCTGAAAGATGTTCAATATTGCTGCTGTAATGTTCTTTCAACTTTTATGCTGATTCACTCTTGAGAAGCTTCTGAGGAGACAATATGTTGTTGCTGCAATATTCCCTCAGCTCATGCTTCTGGACGTGACTCTAATCAGCAAACTTATGAAGAATGGTAAGCTTTTGAAGTTGTGTTATGTAGCTGAAGATTATGAAGATCTCAAGTCAGACTATTGAAGTTATCAAGGTTCTGACTGAAGATTCTGAAGACTCTGAAGATACTGAAGATCTCAAGCCAGACTATTGATGTTGTCAAGTGTAGGTGTTTAATTGGTTGCATTAGATGGTAAAACACTAGCTGGATTCTAATGTCTTGACTGATGTCATGACATGGTGTGTATGTGTGACTACACTGTAGGTTAGAATATCTAACTGCACTCTGATGTCTTGACTAATGTCATGACACACTTGAGTAGGTACTGCAGGATTAGCTAATACAGGATTTATTGAATGTCAAACTGGATGTTGTGACATTCATCCCTGTCAGCAGATACTAAGGAATAGAACAGTTGGTGTTCTGTTAGAACTTAGTATTTATTTCCAGTCTGGTTATCAAGGAAATACCAGACCTGGCATAAGGCCTACTGTCTGAATGTCAAACTGGATGTTATGACATTCATCATTGACAGCATATACTGAACAATAGACAGAGTGGTGTTCTGCTATACTTCAGCATGTTTCTTAGTCTGTTCTTCAAGAGGATAACAGAACTGACTTAAGGCCAAATGTGTAAATGTCAAATTGGATACTTTGACATTTATTAATGTAAGCTGTTACCGTAGTATGGTCATTTTGGTCATATACAGGTCAGCAAAATTGTACAGTCTGTTTTCTGGAAAAACAGACTTAGCATATGATCCTTGATGTCAAGCTGAATGTCGTGACATTCATTCCTGACAGCATATGCTATATTGTAGGTTGTTCAGTTTTCTGTTTCAGCTTTTTCTCAGGCTATTCTTCAGGGATTCAACTGCTGAGAGAAAATCCAGGAAATCAACAACTAAGCTACATTTAATGAACCTAACAAATAACCTATTTGTTAGTAACCTAGATGTGGAATTTAGGGGAACTCGCGTGACCTTAAATTCAGGAGAATACAAGTGCAAAGGCCCAAGTACTGCAATATAAAAGGAAGTCGTTCCTTCATTCAGAATTGGGGATTTTGAGGCGTGAAGATTTAGTGTGTCCATCATACTTCACTGCTGTATTTTTGTGAGTCTTGTATTAGACATATCTTGTAAGCCAAGCCATTATCACGTAGATGATTGCTTTGGCATAGGGTGTTCATTGAGTTGTAAGTGTTGTGTCGCTCAAAGCTTTTAAGCGTGAGTGCTGTGTATCTTGATTAAAGCTGTTAAGCACAATCAAGAGTTGTTTGAAGTGTGACTTCAAAATTGTCTTTAATATTGATTAAAGGTAGTAATCACTGAGGTGATTGAGGGGGAGTGAGTAGGAACTCTGATCTTAGAGTAAGATTGAAATTGCATTGGGTAGGGATTAAGTGAAGAGTTGTAAACGGGTGAGTTTAGCTTTGAATTAATACTACTGATAGTGGATTTCCTCCCTGGCTTGGTAGCCCCCAGATGTAGGTCATGTTGGACTGAATTGGGTAAACAATTACTTGTGTTATTTACTGCACTTACTTTTAAGTTCTGCATAATTCTTGTCTGCGCAGAATTGGATGTCATAACAACCCGTGTGACATCTAAAGTCTGATAACTAGAATTTCATCAAGGTTCTGACAAAAGATTCTGAAGTTCCTGAATCCAGCTTTATGTTTCTTCATTTCATGCTTCATCAACTTTCATCAGAAGCCAATGAACTTGAAGACAAGATCAAATGAGAACATGATCAAATAGTACATAGTACAAATCGAACATCCTTTTCCACTACCTGATTTCATGGGCAAGGATAGTACTATACATCACAAATGTCACTAATTTTTCGCGTGAAGGATATTACGCAGTATTACTCTTCTCCCATCCAACAGTGGATAGTCGCTCTATGAGCTTTTCCCATTTTGCCCTCCAACGATCTTCTTCTCATGCTATATAAGTGAGACTTGGAGACTTGAAGAAAAGACGTCGGTGATACAATATTTTGACAAGTCTATTTTCTTTTTGAAAACCTATCAATTGTTTGTACACAGTTTTTCTTTAAGTTTTTGTTATTCATTTGTGTAAAATCTGCTTGTGTAGAAGCATTTTGTAACACACAAAATATTATTCAAACTGTTTGTTTGATTCCTTGAGGAGGTTATCCTTGAGAAGACAAAAAAGGTTGTTCTTTGTGAGTCCTTAAGGAGACTAAGGTATAGTTGGATCCTTGAGAAGACAAATAAGGTTATTCTTTGTGATTATTATAATATGTTGATTATAATGGATTAAGTCCTTGTGTATAAGGCAAAGTCACCTTGGCGGGTGGACTGGAGTAGCTTTGAGATTCAAGCGAATTAGGATAAAAATACTTGTGTTTTTATCTCTTTGTTATTAACTTGTTAGTGGTGTTTTTGTTTTGGAAAAATCTTTTGCTAGTAAAACCCAATTCAAATCCCACATTCTTGTGTTTTTCACACCTTCACTTAGGAGGGGATAACACTGAGATGCAACAACTCTTGAAATTGTTGGATGCTAACAGTTACGTGTCTAGGTACCGAACGTGTGAGGATGGAGTTACTGTTAGAGATATATTTTGGACTCATCCTGATTCGATAAAGTTGTTCAACACATTTCCTACGGTGCTCATACTTGATTCAACCTACAAAACAAACAAGTATAGACTTCCATTATTGGAGATGGTTGGTGCTACCTCAACTGAGAAGACATGAAGACCACCAACATGAAACCGCCCCCTTAACCGATAAAAATAAAAGGTGCTCCAACGAAAATGAAGCCTATACCGAATGAGAATTCAACTACACGGTCTCCTTCATATTTTGAACATGTAGACAAAGTTTTTCCCGACTCACCAACTCCAAAATCTCAAAAAAGTGTTGTCAAAGGAGCTCACATTTGCAAATCATCTCTAGCACCAACTCCGACAAATATTCCATTCATCGACGAGATGTCGGTTCGTATGCATAAATATATTAAGTGGATCTTCAATGTTGAGGGGGACGGTAGTTGCGGTCACCGAGCTATTTCGACTTTACTCGATAAAGGAGAAGATAGCCATACATTCGTCTGCCATCAACTTATCCAAGAGTTGAAGACGCATAAAGAATCATACACACGGTTGTACGGAAATAAAGAAAACTTCGACAACATTTATGAGTCTCTTATTCCTTGCCTTAGCGGTCTGGCACCGGAGGCAAAATGGATGAGTTTCCCTGACATGGGTCACCTAATAACATGTGCGTATGATAGAGTGTGTATTGATCTAACACAATATGGTTTTTTAGAAACCTTTTTCCCACTACACATTGTCCCACCTCAAAATTCAAATGATCGTAGTATTGGATGGCTTTCAAAATCAAGTCATTTTGTTCAAGTTTACTTGTAATCGGGATGCCCTATACCACTTACATCACTGGAGTGGACGACTCATTCAACAACAAAAGTCGAGACTTGGCCGGATCATTTTATATAAAGGATCCAAGAATTCGAGAAATATAGCAACATTGAAAGAGAATCAAATGCACAAAAGTCCAAGGGGTACCACCAATAGGTTTAGAGCGGCGACATATGTTTCGTTTCATTTTAATTTCTTGTTTTACCGGACAAATAAGTGTAGGTAATTGTGTCTCAATATAAATGAAGTGTTATATATTCACCCTTTGTTCATATTTTGTCTTAATGCATTTTTGATCTTCTCCATAACAATAATTATGTTTTTTGTAAATGAAAAAACATGTTTTGTTATATGTTCTGTTTTGAGACTGATTCAGGAGAAGTTCCGGAGACGCATCTCCGAAACAAGATAATAGGGTGTGATCCCAGAGATATATCTCAAAAATCAGCAAGGCAGTCATTGAGTTGTCCATGTAACTTTTATAGATTAAGGTGCTCTTATGTTATATTTCACACAAATTGAAAATGTCTCAAAATGTCACAACTAAACATTGACTAGTATGTCGCAAATGTCTCGTTCTCCGGCTCTACACCCGGACGCACGTTCAAACTCAATGAATTCACCTCCTTCGAAAATATCAAAGACAAAATTCATTATCTCCTACCTTACGGGAGATTGTGAAACTCTAGTACCGTTCACCGTCGATTGACAACGGAGGGAAGATTGATTTTAGTAAAATTGAACTCAAGACGCAAGCGGATGTAAGGACTATGTGGAATACTTTTTTACGAAACAAAAGTTTCACTCAAATTGAAAACGACGATTTCAAAATCGGTCGAAGATATTCTGAAGATGTATAAACGTCCACCTAAATATTAAAGTGTAATGTTGCACTTTATGTTGAATTCATCTATGTAATCTTAATTTTATTTTATGAATCTTAATTTCAATTTGAATTTTTATTTTTATTTTTATTTTATTTTATGAATCTTAATTTCAATTAAAAAAAAAATTATTTGGTACTGATATCTCATCTCTAAATTACAATGTGGTACGGTGTATAAACATATAAAGAAGCTCTCAAGAAAAATCATCCATAATCCAACCATTGCATATGTATCAGACTTCAAATCCAATTATTTTCTATAAAAAAACAATCAAATGAAAATGTCAAAATCTGTTTTACATTTCCTTCATCTCAATTTTGTTAAAAACAATTCTACCCTTCTAAATTGGGAACTGGAATGCAAGCATTCCCTTACATTAATTTATACAATTGTTTTTCACGGAATTGTAAATAGTATCGTGCATGATCTTTTGTCTCGTGATAGCACTCACCGCTACGGAAGAATCCAAGTCACTGCCAAAAGCAATCTGTTTCTCAGATTTCTTGACATCTGGATTTTCCCTTGTGACCCACACGTACCACATCCTATTTCAGTTTTCATCTCTATCTATTTCAGAGATTCTTTGTATCACAATTTTATTACACTCCTTATAGACAAGAAAACAACATTGTAAATTACATTTTGTTCTAACACAATACATTACTAACAACATGGATTATAATAATATATAAAAAAAGGACAAATAAAGAGTTCCATTAAAATAAAAACATAAGAATAGTTCAATTCTAAAGCGTGCCGAACTTATCGATGCATTTTCTAATCAAAGCATATATTATATAGATTTGCATATATAATTTACATAATTGAACACATTGAGTCTGGATCCTACATAACATAAGAAATTTCAAATATATACAAAAAAAACTAAGCTTAGGATAATTTTTAAATGAATTACATAAATACAAGAAAACCTTGAAATTCAATTACAGGTCGTCTGGATTTCCTGAAACCCTCCAAAAAATAGCTTAAATATTCTTCACTTAATTTTCCTTCACCCCATAACCTTGAGAAAAAGACATATTTACAAGAATACAATTTTCCAACATTAAATCCTGTCCAAAAGTGAAACCACAGACGACTCCAAAATGAAATCAACATCAGTCACACAAGCTCCGAAACCCACCCAATATCCGGAGCCCCGCCAACATTACCAGACCCGGATCCATCAAAAGAGTTCTCTTTGCTCAGTTTCTCAAACATCTTCACCCTTATATCCCTTCCAGACTCCACCCTCTCCATCACAGGCTCCTCTTCACAGCTCTGATCCCAGAGATCAAAATGGTTAACCCCGCCGCGATTCGGCGGCTGTGTGGGCGTCGTTGGTAAGCTACAGAAACCGGGTCGGATCATGGGTCCTCTCGGGGATCCGAACCGAGGAGAACCCATTTGAACATTCCATGAAGAAGGTAAAGATTTCATCTTCCCAAGATGCAAATTACGCAGAGAAGCCACCATCTCATTCACAGAACCCGGAGGAGACTCCACCGACGGAGAAACAGAATCGGGAGAAGACAAAAACCGAAGCTTTTTAACACAGGAGGATTCAATGGCAAGCCGGAGAGGAGAACCGTCATAAGACTCGACACTCAACGGACTCTGTAGAGTCGTCGGAGCCCTGAGTTGTTCAGTCGTGTGAGCAAAGAAGCAAACACGTCGCCGGCAACTGGTTCCGTCTTTGCATGGCTGAGTCCGGTAACGAGACGGATGAAGCCAGCACTCAAAAACACCATGCGCGAACTCACACGAATCACCTTTCTTGCAACTTCCTTTACGGAACTCCGGACACGAAGTCCCGGAGTATTGAAACTTCCTCGGGTCACGACGGCGGGCCTTCTCGCCGGGATGAGCGAAAGGACACTCTGTCCAATCATGTGACCTACCACGTGCGCATCTCCGAATCTTGAACTCAAACATACGGAAATGGTCATTTGTATACGCATCCGCCGATTCATGACTCGGAAAAAATTCCGAGTCGGAATCGTCTTCATCTTCCATGGATGATGACGGAACATAGTGTTGAAGAGCGTTCAGCGCTTCTTCTAAGTAGAACTGAGAATAATTTATCTCCGCCGTTGGATTCATCATCGATGGCCATGGTGACGGTGCCACGTGTAGGGTTGGATTAGTACGATGGGGTGGTTCCCCTAACATCATCATCGACATAGTGATGGAAGATGTTTTGGATTTGGATAAAGATAAATATTTACTTTGCACCATCTTAGTCATGGTTAGTGAATCTCTTTATAAACAGAAAATTTAACCATGGTTTGGTTTTGAGTAACTGTGGTTGGGTTAAAAATGAATGCGGTTAAAGTTAGTGGGGGGTTTTGTACGTTACCGCGGTCTTATCTTTGGATCTATGGTCACATACTTTTATGGGTAGTATTTACTTGCCACGTAATGAAAAGATGATGATGTGGTGAAACTGCAGGAGAGTTGATTGGTTTGTCACGTAAGGAAAATCACCGCTTTTTGAACTTTAACGCCCCCGGTCTTCCCTAAGCGGTGGAGCATATTAGACGCCATAGATGACAATATCTCTTCACTCAAAGAATAATAATGACACTAATAATAATAATAACAATAATAATAATAATAATAATAATAATAATAATAATAATATATCGATAGTCATATATTGTTAAATTTATTCAGTAAAATAATTTTAAAAAGAGAGTATAATTTAAGAATTTAATGGTACTACACTTTCAATATAAAAAGTATTACAAATGCATACAATCAAAATACTTTAAAATATTAAATTATATAAATAATTTAAAATTTAATAATTAATTTGGCGGGATGCATGATTGTCATTGGTTATTGGTTGACCGTGTAAAAATAATTTATACTGATCGTGCAAAGTCTATTTTCTCATAATTTTAAAATTGTTAAAATTGAATCCATCAACATAATTTTTTATTTTGTAAAATGTGTCTCTAAAATATTTTTACAAAATTACTTTTTTATTATAAAAATAATCACTTTAAAAACTTAAGGGTTAGTTATAGTCTTTTTTTCTTTATTTTATTCAATTTATGAAATTATTTTTTTATTTTAAATTTAAATTATTTTAATTTTTTCACATATTTATATTAAAAATTCATTTGTATATACTTTTTTATGTATAATTTATATTTTTTTAAATTTTACTCAAAAATTATATTTTTGGTCTTTTTTTCTATCTTTTTTTACTAATTTATCTGATTTATAAAATTTATCTCTCTATTTTAAATTTAAATAGTTTTGATTTTTATATTTTAAATTTAAATATTTAAGGTTTTTTAAAAAAATTGTCCTCTTAACAAACAATTATGATGAACGGTCTTAATTAAATTATTAATTACAAATTAAATATTAAAATAAAAAATTTTAAAAATAATTTTTAAAAATATATTTTATCTTTGATCACGAACGAGAAAATATATTAGTGTTATACGAAAAACAATGCTAATAGTTTTTCAAAAAATGATAAAATTGAAGAGTTAGACATTTTCCTATTCATAAAGAGATACTAAAACTCTAATATTCCTATTTTAGATTTTAAAAAAAAACTCAATCTTATTTAATTAACTATTTTAATTATATATATATTATTTATATTTAATTAAATTCTTTTTTAAAAAATAAAATAAAATATTTGTTTATATTATATTTAATTTAATCATAGTCAATTTCCATTTATTTAACTAAATTATGTGTAATTAAAAAAATTATATATGCGCTAATATATTAAATTATTTAAATATTATTAATACATAATAAAATTTTAATTTATTTTATTTCATCATCCATTCCCTTATCAGTATTTTATAGCTTTGATTGTACTTTTATAATAATATTAAATTATTTATTTAATATTATAAATTTAGCAGTATGTAATCGAACATCATTATTATTCAAGTGACAATAATATTATGTAATCTGAAATAAAATTTTTGTTTATGATTACGTGTACAATTAAAATGTAAGAAGATGGATGAAAATTATTTAAATTTAAAATAAAGAAAATAAAATTGTTTAAATTTAAAATAGATGGAAACATTTTGTGAGTTAGATAAAATTGAAAAATCAAATAATAATTTATTTTTTATTTTTTTAATTTAATTGAAATACACTAAGAGTCTAAAAGAATTTTACACTGTCACTTATTCTAAAACGTTGAATGTTTTAAAAAATTTGACTTTTATTTTAATCACATATAAAATATAAAATAATGAAAGGATGATGGTAATGAATTGATTGTGTAAAAAAATTTATTCCGAGAATGCATATTAAATAATCTCTTATTTTTTTCACTGAAAATTGATAGGTGATTATATGGTTACTTTTTAATGATGTGTATTTTTATTATTTATTTTTAAAATTTTATAAAGGTTCTTATATAATAATTTATCAATTTTAATATAATATTTAAAAATAAACACATAATTAATTTTAATTAAAAACTAATGGAGAAAGTTTAAATCCATGCATTATTTAACAATAGATTCATAATAAATTTTAAATTTTAAAATAATATAAATATATTTAAAAAAATTATTTTAAAATATAAAAAGTAATTCCGTTAATGAGATGAAATAGAGACATCTATACAAGTCAAAACTTAAATATGTTTGTCACAATTAAAAAAAACAGAATCTAAAACCTTTTTGTTGATCTTAATTCTGAAGGAAATAATATTTTTTAAATTTTTAAAAATTCGAATATATCATGCTTTAAGATAAAATTCTTATGCTTATTTTTTAACCAATATTTTAAAAGACTCATCAACAATTTTCTTTAAAGAAATACATGTATCACATGATTCATATCGACGACCCATTGAGAAACCCACAATATTGGTTTGGAGGAAGCAAGCAAGATAGTTCAATTAGTGACAGGAAATTGGTGCCCAAAGAAAAGTCTGAAGTTTCATTTATTTATCGTTGCATAAAGTCATACATGTTTAATGTGGATAGGCATAGTATTGAATTTCATTTCTTGTGATGAAGATATGGAAAGTAATGCATGCTATGATGAGTTTTGAAATATATCATTATAATGCATTATGAATTGTATAAAACTTCGTTAAGTGGAAAGGAATAAGAAGACTAAACACTTAAAAAAAAGGCTCATAAGAAGAAAATAATTATCGAGGAAAATCTAAAATAAATACTAGAAAAACTCATTGTTGACTTGGAGCACATATGACTATATTGTTGACATGGAGCACATATGAACTATAGCTCCTTCTATTTTTTTTATTATAGGTAAATTTATTTTTTAAGTTCATTAGCTAATTAATATATTTAATATATAAAATTGTTTAGAATCTAAAATTAAAGTTTGACATGAGTGTAGAAGATGAAAAAAAAAAAATTTAAGTGTTCATAAAAAGTATATGTTCAAATTTTTCTTCTAATTATTTCTATTACTTATTTGCCTAGAATATGTGATCAATAGAAAATCATATTATCCTGACTTATTATCTCAAAATTCTATTATTTTCTATTTGTCCAGTTTGATGCAAGATCTTTCGATATATTTGTGGAAGTGTACGGTGTTAAATTTTATGGATTTATTTTAATTAATTATTAAAATAAAATATAATTATTATGTCAATTATTAATTTGATTAAATATAAAAATAAATATTGTATTGAGCTTAATTGTTGAATGATCCGTGATGAGTTGGTTTATTCTTTTGGCTATTCCACTGTTGGAGTTAACACTGAACCCACATTGTAACACAAAAGGAAGAAGAAGAAGAAAAATTAAAAGAATTACGGAATCGAGAGAGAGAGAGAGAGAGAGAGAGAGAGAGAGAGAGAGAGAGAGAGAGAGAGAGAGAGAGAGAGAGAGAGAGAGAGAGAGAGAGAGAGAGAGAGAGAGAGAGAGAGAGAGAGAGAGAGAGAGAGAGAGAGAGAGAGAGAGAGAGACTAACTCAATTTTTAAATCTCAAATTCTCAAATGTGTTACAAGTGTAACTAACTTTGGATTTATATACATTTATCCAAATGAAACTCAAATTCAAATTCAAAATCAAGTGAAACTGAAATGCAACAAACATGAATTTGAATTACATTACATTTAACATCATCTCTTAATTCATATTCAAGATTAAAAGTTAACAACACCAGTTACATCCCTCAAATTGGTGAAATATTCAGTTTTAATTGTCTTAGGCAGCACATCTGCAAGTTGCTTCTGAGTGCTGCCGTGAACAACCTCAAACACTTCATTTTAAACCTGATTGCGTAGAAAATGATACTTTGTATTAATGTGCTTGCTTCTTCAACGCAACACTTGATTCTTTGCAAAATTTATGGCTAATTTGTTGTCTATCATCAACGTGACTGATTTGCTCACCTTGGGCTTCAGTTCCTACAGCAAATTCATCAGCCAAACAACCTGACACGTTGACAAAGCACCGACTATGTACTCTGCCTCGCAGGTTGATAATGCAACCACTAGTTACTTTTGGAACACCAAGAAATCGAAGCTCCTAGATACATAAACATGTATCATATAGTGCTTCTTCTATTTACTCTGTCCCCACACCATTCAGAGACTGAATAACATATCAGCTTAGCATCATCTGATACTCTAGATGGAACTAAAATTTCATGCCTCAAGGTCCTTTTTAAATACCTTAGTATCATGACTGCAGCTTAGTAATGTGACCACTCATAAACCTATTTACTATTCCAACTACATAACATATGTTAGGCCTGGTGTTACATGTAACACCCCGATAAAATAAGATAATTATTTAATTTAAGTTAATAATATATTTATTAATTTAATTAAATAATTGGAATTATTGGATTATTATTATTATTATTATTATTGGAATAAAAGTTGGAATTAGAAAAGGTCTCATTTGGTAAAAAGGGTTATTTTCACGTGAAAAGGAAAAAGGGACAGAAAAGTGGAAAAGGGGCAAAGAGAGCCAGAGAACAAGGGTTGAAGAGAGGAAGGAAAGCCTGAAGCTCAGAGATTTGCCGGATTAACTCAGGTAAGGGGGGTTTATCATCGTTTAATGGGTATTATGGGATAATATGTAATGGGTAGTGATAAACCATTGATTTACCTCTGATTGGAATAATTATGCTGAAAATTGTGAACTTTTGGGATGAACGAATCTGGATTTAAAATTGAAGGAAATTCGTAGGAATTAGATGCAATAGTGTTAGGATTTGTGAGATTGAATAGGGTATGATTCGTGTTAGATGATATGAACGATTACTGTGTAAAATTGGATTGTAGGAGGTTGGATCTGAGGAATCTCGTGGTAGAGAAAACCATTGCAGATCTGGAAATTCTGGTTTCTGGTCATACGCGTATGGCACTAGGCAATACGCGTATAAGATGGTCTGGTACGCGTATGGCACTAGGCAATACGCGTATGGATGAGGAAGATGATGTTTTGAACGTGTTTTGGTCTCTGTTGGTACGCGTATGGGGATGTGGTACGCGTAGCATACGCGTATGGGATGGTGTTACGCGTATGGGTTTTGGCTGAGAAATGGGCCATACGCGTATGGGACTAGGCAATACGCGTATGGGCAGGATTGTGATTTTCCTGAGCTGTTGTTGTGCAGTTTTTAGCTGTTAAGTTGAGTCACGTAATTCAGCTGATGTATGATATATTAGGGATCATTTCCCGTTGTTTTGGGTAGTATAGGTATTAGTAGAGTGTGCTAATACTGTGGTTGTTCTTTGGCATGATCTGATATGCTTATGTGATAAAATACTGATGATGTGTGATGATATGCATGATCCTGTGAATGTATCAGTGATGTGTGCCTTGGTGAATAGATTGTTTTATGGCTTAGAGTGTGAGCATATGTCTATTCTTGAATTATGGTTGATGAGTTAGCATTGCTAGGTGATTAGCATGCATATTGTGGCCTTTATGGTGGTAGCTAATTCCCATGGTGAGGAATTAGTGAGTTAGTCATTATGGACTGTTGTTGATGTTTGCATGCTAGGTGAATTAGCGTGCATAGCATGGCCCTTGGGGTGGTAGCTAATTCCCATGGTGAGGAATTAGTGAGTGAGTCACTAGGTCTCAAATGAGTGGGACTAGTGGGCTTGGTAGCCGTGCCTGGATTTGGACGGTGAGGTGAACTATATGTTCACAATTAGTCGGTACCGCATGCATGGAGTCTCATTGCATAATATGTGTATGGCGTATAATATGAATGGATGTATTCCAATATTATACGTGTGTTTGTGTTGATATTGAGTATGAGCATGAGTTGTATTTGTATTGAGTATGATATTTGAATTGATGTGCCGTTACCGAATGTGCGATGTGATTAGGGTGATTAATGTGTTAAATTACTTGGCATTACATGTTAATTTATAATGCTTATTATATCGATTGAGGAACTCACCCTTACAACTATTTTTCAGGTAACGAGCAGTGATTGAGTAGAAGCTAGTCCTTGGAGTCTAGTGTAGTTCCTTAGTGGGTCATGCTCTGGTAGATGTAACATCGGGACGGGATGTTTTATTATGTTTTCATTTGATTGTTGAACAACTTTACATGTAATGTATTACATGGTTTGAATATTGTTAGTTTGTATCCACTACGTATTATGCGAATGTTTTATTTTGGTTAAATAAATGAGCATGACAGGATATTTTGGAAAATGGTGTGAAATGATTGTGTGACACCCTTAGTTGCATAATTACTCTGATTGACATATTGCTATTTTAATTAAATATTTTGGGGTATTTTAGAAGGGTGTTACATTAGTGGTATCAGAGCATAGTCGGTCGAGTCGAGTCGTAATTATTCTGTTCCCCTGTACGGGATAGGTGTTGTGTAACCCTATCAGTACTTATTGTTTTAGCTTGTTGGGTTTTCAGAATAGAGATGATGCTGCAATTGCTGAGGCTCTGGGTATGCTAGCTGGAGTACTTGGAGGGAATCCGAATGTTGTGGGAATGGGAGCTGCTCGTCAACTGAGTGAGTTCCAGAAGAACAATCCTCCAATGTTTAAGGGAGCATACGATCCAGATGGTGCTCAGAAGTGGTTGAAGGAGATTGAGAGGATCTTCCGAGTGACTGAGTGTGCCGATAACCAGAAGGTCAGGTTCGGTACGCATATGCTGTCAGAGGAAGCAGATGATTGGTGGGTTGCTACCCGCACTGAGTTGGAAGCTGCTGGGAATGCTGAGATCACTTGGGCTGTGTTCAGAGAGAGATTCCTGAGGAAGTATTTTCCAGAGGATGTCAGAGGAAAGAAAGAGATAGAGTTCTTGGAATTGCAGCAGGGCAATCGGTCTATTACTGAGTATGCTGCTAAGTTCACAGAACTGTCGAAGTATTACACTCCCTATAACGAGGCTACTGGGGAATTTTCAAAGTGTGTGAAGTTTGAGAACGGGTTGCGTCCCGAGATTAAGCAGGCTATTGGGTATCAGCGGATCAGAGTGTTTTCTGACTTGGTTGACTGTTGCAGGATTTTTGAACAGGATTCCAAGGCTAGGGCAGAGAGCTATCAGCAAAGGGTTGATAGGAAAGGCAAGAATCAGAATGATCGTGGGAAACCGTATGCAGCTGGCAAAGGTTTCCAGCGACAGAGTGGGATGAAGAGGCCTAGTGGGGGAGACTCCAGTGCCCCTGCTAAGTGTTTTAGATGTGGTCAGGCTGGACATCGTATCCATGAGTGTACCAGTAATGAGAAGAAGTGTTTCAAGTGTGGAAAAGGTGGTCATTTGGCTGCAGAGTGCCGGTCGAAGACTGTGACTTGTTTCAACTGTGGAGAGGTGGGTCATATTAGTCCACAGTGTCCTAAGCCGAAGAGAGAGAACCAGTCGGGAGGCAAGGTCTTTGCTTTATCGGGTTCTGAGACTTCTGCAGATGATCGTTTGATCCGAGGTACGTGTTATATTAATGGCTTTCCTCTTGTAGCTATTATTGACACAGGTGCGACTCATTCCTTTATATCTTTGGATTGTGCTGTGAAACTTAAGTTAGAGATATCTGAGATGCTTGGAAGTATGGTGATTGATACTCCTGCGAAGGGTTCAGTGACTACTACTTCAGTTTGTTTAAATTGTCCTTTGAGTATTTTTGGTAGAGACTTTGGGATGGACCTAGTGTGTCTTCCACTAGTGCAGATTGATGTTATTCTGGGTATGAACTGGTTGGTGTGTAACCGAGTTTCTATCAACTGTTTTGATAAGACTGTGATCTTTCCTGAGATTGAGGAAGGAAAGAGTTTGTTTCTATCAACGAGGCAGGTGAATGAGGCAGTAGCAGATGGGGCAGAGTTGTTTATGCTGTTAGCGACTTTGGAGGCTAAAGAGAAACTGGTGATTGGCGATCTAGCTGTGGTGTGTGATTTTCCTGATGTGTTTCCGGAAGAACTGAACGAATTACCGCCAGAGCGTGAAGTTGAGTTCTCGATTGATTTGGTACCTGGTACTAGGCCGATATCGATGGCTCCGTACCGTATGTCTGCTGTTGAGTTAACGGAATTGAAGAGTCAGTTGGAAGATCTGTTGGATAAGAAATTTATTCGTCCGAGTGTGTCACCGTGGGGTGCACCAGTGTTATTGGTTAAGAAGAAAGAAGGTACTATGAGGTTGTGTGTAGACTACAGGCAACTGAATAAAGTGACGATCAAGAATCGGTATCCTTTGCCGAGGATTGATGATTTGATGGATCAGTTGGTTGGTGCGAGTGTGTTCAGTAAAATAGATTTGAGATCTGGGTATCATCAGATACGTGTGAAAACTGAGGATATTCAGAAGACTGCTTTCAGAACAAGGTATGGACATTATGAGTATTCTGTAATGCCTTTTGGTGTGACTAATGCGCCTGGAGTGTTTATGGAGTATATGAATAGGATTTTCCATCCGTACCTAGATCAGTTTGTTGTGGTGTTTATTGACGATATTTTGGTGTATTCGAAATCTGAAGAAGAGCATGCTGAGCATTTGAGAATGGTTTTAGGAGTTCTACGAGAAAAGAAGTTATTTGCTAAGCTGTCTAAGTGTGAATTTTGGTTAGAAGAGGTTAGTTTTCTTGGTCATGTGATTTCAAAAGGTGGTGTTGCTGTTGATCCTTCTAAGATAGAAGCGGTATCTAAGTGGGAAGCTCCGAAGTCAGTTTCCGAGATAAGGAGTTTTCTTGGACTTGCAGGTTATTATAGGAAATTCATTGAGGGATTTTCTAAGTTGGCGTTACCGTTGACGATGTTGACTAGAAAGGGGCAAGCTTTTGTTTGGGACTCAAAATGTGAAGAAGGTTTCCAAGAGTTAAAGAGAAGGTTGACTACTGCTCCTATTCTGATATTACCAAGTCCGTCGGAACCATTTGAGGTTTTCTGTGATGCTTCATTGTTGGGTTTAGGTGGTGTTTTGATGCAGAATAAGCAGGTTATAGCTTATGCTTCGAGACAGCTGAGGGTTCATGAGAGGAACTATCCGACGCACGATTTAGAGTTGGCAGCTGTAGTATTTGTTCTGAAGTTATGGAGACATTACTTGTACGGATCAAGATTTGAGGTTTTCAGTGACCATAAAAGTTTAAAGTATTTGTTTGATCAGAAAGAGCTGAATATGAGACAGAGGAGATGGTTAGAGTTCCTGAAGGATTATGACTTTGGTTTGAATTACCATCCGGGTAAAGCAAACGTAGTGGCTGATGCATTGAGTCGGAAATCATTGCATATGTCTATGTTAATGGTTAAGGAATTGGATTTAATTGAGCAGTTTAGAGACTTGAGTTTGGTGTGTGAGAGTACTCACAATAGTATTAAACTGGGAATGTTGAAGTTAACGAGTGGTATTCTGGATGAGATTAGAGAGGGTCAGAAATCCGACGTGCTTTTGGTTGATAAGTTGACTTTAGTAAATCAAGGTCAAGGTGGTGAATTCAGAGTTGATGAGAATGGTGTTCTGAAATTTGGTAATCGGGTGTGTATTCCGGATGTTACCGAACTTAAGAAGAGTATTCTTGAGGAAGGACATCGTAGTGGCCTGAGTATTCATCCTGGAGCTACGAAGATGTATCATGATTTGAAAAAGTTATTTTGGTGGCCGGGAATGAAAAGAGAAATTGCGAGTTTTGTTTATTCTTGTTTGACTTGTCAGAAGTCAAAGATTGAGCATCAGAAGCCGTCTGGGCTAATGCAACCGTTGGCTATTCCGGAGTGGAAGTGGGATAGTATCAGTATGGATTTTGTTTCTGGTTTGCCGAGGACAAGTAAGAATTTTGAAGCTATTTGGATGATTGTTGACAGATTGACAAAATCAGCTCATTTCATTCCGATCAGAATGGATTATTCGTTAGAGAGATTAGCTGAGTTGTATATTGAGAAAATTGTAAGTTTGCATGGTATTCCGTCGAGTATTGTTTCGGACAGAGATCCTAGATTTACATCGAAGTTTTGGGAAGGTTTGCAGAGGGCTTTGGGAACTAAGCTGAGATTGAGTTCTGCATATCATCCGCAGACTGATGGTCAGACTGAGAGGACGATTCAGTCACTAGAGGATCTGTTGAGGGCTTGTGTTTTGGAAAAGGGAGGTGCTTGGGATTGTTATTTACCTTTGATTGAGTTTACCTACAACAATAGTTTTCATTCGAGCATTGGTATGGCACCGTTTGAAGCTTTGTATGGTAGGAGATGTCGGACACCTTTATGTTGGTATGAGTTCGGTGAGAGTGCTGTGGTTGGACCGGAGATTGTTCAACAAACTACGGAAAAGATTAAGATGATTCAGGAGAAGATGAGAATTGCTCAGAGTCGTCAGAAGAGTTATCACGACAAGAGGAGGAAGTCACTTGAGTTTCAAGAGGGAGACCATGTGTTTCTCCGTGTTACTCCGATAACTGGGGTTGGTCGAGCTTTGAAGTCAAAGAAGTTGACACCTCGATTTATTGGTCCTTATCAGATTTTGGAGAGGATAGGAGAGGTAGCCTATCGTATCGCTTTACCGCCGTCACTTGCGAATTTGCATGAGGTTTTCCATGTGTCTCAGTTGAGGAGGTACATTCCTGATCCGTCGCATGTGGTCCAAGTGGATGATGTACAGGTGAGAGATAACTTGACTGTTGAAACATCACCTATGAGGATTGAGGATCGAGAGTTGAAGCAGTTGCGGGGTAAAGAGATTGCCTTGGTGAAGGTAGCTTGGGGAGGACCAGCAGGTGGCAATGTGACTTGGGAACTTGAGAGTCAGATGAAGGAGTCTTATCCTGAGTTGTTCGCTTGAGGTATGTTTTCGAGGACGAAAACTCTTTTAGTGGGGGAGAGTTGTAACACCCCGATAAAATAAGATAATTATTTAATTTAAGTTAATAATATATTTATTAATTTAATTAAATAATTGGAATTATTGGATTATTATTATTATTATTATTATTGGAATAAAAGTTGGAATTAGAAAAGGTCTCATTTGGTAAAAAGGGTTATTTTCACGTGAAAAGGAAAAAGGGACAGAAAAGTGGAAAAGGGGCAAAGAGAGCCAGAGAACAAGGGTTGAAGAGAGGAAGGAAAGCCTGAAGCTTAGAGATTTGCCGGATTAACTCAGGTAAGGGGGGTTTATCACCGTTTAATGGGTATTATGGGATAATATGTAATGGGTAGTGATAAACCATTGATTTACCTCTGATTGGAATAATTATGCTGAAAATTGTGAACTTTTGGGATGAACGAATCTGGATTTAAAATTGAAGGAAATTCGTAGGAATTAGATGCAATAGTGTTAGGATTTGTGAGATTGAATAGAGTATGATTCGTGTTAGATGATATGAACGATTACTGTGTAAAATTGGATTGTAGGAGGTTGGATCTGAGGAATCTCGTGGTAGAGAAAACCATTGCAGATCTGGAAATTCTGGTTTCTGGTCATACGCGTATGGCACTAGGCAATACGCGTATGAGATGGTCTGGTACGCGTATGGCACTAGGCAATACGCGTATGGATGAGGAAGATGATGTTTTGAACGTGTTTTGGTCTCTGTTGGTACGCGTATGGGGATGTGGTACGCGTAGCATACGCGTATGGGATGGTGTTACGCGTATGGGTTTTGGCTGAGAAATGGGCCATACGCGTATGGGACTAGGCAATACGCGTATGGGCAGGATTGTGATTTTCCTGAGCTGTTGTTGTGCAGTTTTTAGCTGTTAAGCTGAGTCACGTAATTCAGCTGATGTATGATATATTAGGGATCATTTCCCTTTGTTTTGGGTAGTATAGGTATTAGTAGAGTGTGCTAATACTGTGGTTGTTCTTTGGCATGATCTGATATGCTTATGTGATAAAATACTGATGATGTGTGATGATATGCATGATCCTGTGAATGTATCAGTGATGTGTGCCTTGGTGAATAGATTGTTTTATGGCTTAGAGTGTAAGCATATGTCTATTCTTGAATTATGGTTGATGAGTTAGCATTGCTAGGTGATTAGCATGCATATTGTGGCCTTTATGGTGGTAGCTAATTCCCATGGTGAGGAATTAGTGAGTTAGTCATTATGGACTGTTGTTGATGTTTGCATGCTAGGTGAATTAGCGTGCATAGCATGGCCCTTGGGGTGGTAGCTAATTCCCATGGTGAGGAATTAGTGAGTGAGTCACTAGGTCTCAAATGAGTGGGACTAGTGGGCTTGGTAGCCGTGCCTGGATTTGGACGGTGAGGTGAACTATATGTTCACAATTAGTCGGTACCGCATGCATGGAGTCTCATTGCATAATATGTGTATGGCGTATAATATGAATGGATGTATTCCAATATTATACGTGTGTTTGTGTTGATATTGAGTATGAGCATGAGTTGTATTTGTATTGAGTATGATATTTGAATTGATGTGCCGTTACCGAATGTGCGATGTGATTAGGGTGATTAATGTGTTAAATTACTTGGCATTACATGTTAATTTATAATGCTTATTATATCGATTGAGGAACTCACCCTTACAACTATTTTTCAGGTAACGAGCAGTGATTGAGTAGAAGCTAGTCCTTGGAGTCTAGTGTAGTTCCTTAGTGGGTCATGCTCTGGTAGATGTAACATCGGGACGGGATGTTTTATTATGTTTTCATTTGATTGTTGAACAACTTTACATGTAATGTATTACATGGTTTGAATATTGTTAGTTTGTATCCACTGCGTATTATGCGAATGTTTTATTTTGGTTAAATAAATGAGCATGACAGGATATTTTGGAAAATTATGTGAAATGATTGTGTGACACCCTTAGTTGCATAATTACTCTGATTGACATATTGCTATTTTAATTAAATATTTTGGGGTATTTTAGAAGGGTGTTACATTACACATATATCTTATAGAGTCAACCAACTATTTGAAGGTTGTAGCATCTACATCCTCACCATCAGCATCAGAATTCAGCTTTTGATTTGTCTCAACAAGTGTGACTGCTGACTTACAATTCATCAACTCAAATCTCTTCCGCAACTCAAGCTTATACTTCTGTTAGTGCACAATGATTCCCTTTTCAGAGTGTAAAATCTCAATCCCTAAAAAATATACCATGTTTCCAATGCCAGTCATATTAAACGCATTCATCAGCCCTCTTTTTGAACTTGTTTATCTCAGAAGTACAACTCTCTATTAGAAGTATATCATCTACATAAAAACACACCAAGATTACATTTCCATTAGAAGTATGTTCACATACACACCATACTCCATCTAACATTTTTTGAATCCCAAATGCTTGAAAAATGAATCAATTTCCATATTCCAAACCCTTGGAGCTTGTTTCATCTCGTACAAGGCATTATGTGAAGGAGAATAGCGATCCAAAATGCAGCGGAAATTAAAAATTTCTCCTTTAGTGATCCTTACGAATGGGCATGATCACTAATAGAATCGTTACCTCTTGTGGCGATTGAAAAATTTGATGCAGATCTAAGGAGTGATCACGAACGTTGAATGGTGATAACGCCTCTACACAGTCCACACAAACGAATTCCTTTAATCTCAGTGCTAGCTGCTACGAATGAAGGCTTTGATTGATTGATTGAGAGAGAGAGAGAGAGAGAGAGAGAGAGAGAGAGAGAGAGAAAATTTCATATATTCAAATGCTTCTGCACAAGGGTTCTATTTATAGAACCACTTGTGTGGGTTGTAAGCTAAAAAGCTCACTTAAGTGTATGTGGCCCATATCTTATGATATCTCAAAATCACTTAAGCACGTGGTACCTTACCATATTTCATATTCTACTTAAGTGCACTGTTCCTTACGATGTTCTACAATTCACTTAAGTGCATCATACCTTACGGTGTTCCTTATTTACTCTATCTCTCATCAATCCGTCCTTTTGTGTGTGACCCTGTAGGTTCTCGCGACATTGGTAATTATATTAAATCACGTATTTAACATAATAAACAGTGAGCGGTATCTAGCAACACATCACTGTTATCCAAGACACGAAAATGTCATGTGATATGACAAATTCTTTTGTGATAATACTTATGTGTACAATTACCCTTTTGCCCTTATGTCTATATTGAACACGAGGCATAGATCGTGTCATCCTTGTCCAGTTCAATATTGGGCCCTTAGACATTTATCATGTTACGCAGGATGGGCAAATTCTATCTAGGTCACTCATGTCCCTCAGCATGCTTCGTGGAGTATCCATCAACTATCTTTATGGTCATCCAGTTACGGATAATGTTTGATCAACAATAAGGCACTCGACTCTACATCTAGGGTCCATAGTGGTTTTAGGTCGAAGGGTGGTATACACTACTATCACCATGAGAATAACTTATGACACTTTGCATAACATTCTATATAGTATTCTCATAGCGGGTCAATCCAGTATAAATATTACCGTTAATATTCATAAATATGTTTAAGACTTGATAACTCCTTACCCATGATCCATGAGATGTGATCATCAGTCTATATACATAATAATCTTAATGCTTTAATGTTATCCCACTTTACAACAAAGCTCGACTACAGATACTTTAAGAATAATGTCCTTATGTTTAATGGGATCTCATGATTAAGTCACACTTGATACATTAAACGGACTAGCTATTCTAGGGACTTTATTAAACAAACATAATAAAGAAAAAGCCTTTTATTATTAATAAATAATTCGATACAAGTACCAAAAGTATTGGCCTTTAGGGCTTACACAAACATTATGCAGCTTGTACACCATCCTTTCTTTGTTCTCTATCACAAATTCAGGAGGTTGTAACACATAAACTTCTTGCAATAGACCATTTTGAAAATATGATTTTACATCTAAATGTATCAGAGGTCAATTACTATTTACAGTTATAGTAATAACAAATCTTATGGTTTCATGTCAAGCTACAGGTGCAAATACTTCAAAAATAGTTTAAACCAAACTTTTGTAAGAATCCTCTATCTACTAACATTTCTTTTTTCTTGGAAACTGAACCATCTGGCCTTAACTTTATCTTGAAAACACATCTCATAGAGATGGCTTTTTTATTCTGAGGTAGAACAATCAATTTCCATGTCTTGTTTCTTTCTATTGCCTCAAGTTATCCCTTCATGGAGTTCACCCGCACCATCTTCACGGGCGCCTCATTGAAGTTGATATGTTCATAGTCAATCATCATGGAACTCTGTATGACTTCCCCTTCAGAGTCAATCTTAATATCATGCAACAACTCAAAGTCTATGAGTCTCCTTGGTATCTGTTTAATTCTCTGTGGCCTTTGAAACTGTGCAATTTCACCTTCAGAGGCAGGACCACCTTAAGAAGCTCTACCTTCAGAAGTTTCACCTTCAAAGGAAGGTTCACCTTCAGAATCAGAGTCACCTTCAGGGTCAGACTCTCCTTCAGAGTCAGAGTCACCTTCAGAGTTAGACTTTCATTCAGAGTCAGACTCACCTTTAGAGTCAGAGTAACCTTCAGGGTCAGAATTTCCTTCAGAGGTAGAATCAGACTCTAGTGTTGACACTTCACTAGAATTGGATTGAGACTTGTTACAATCTCATGTTTCTGATTCTTTCACTATGGCATATATGCTGACTTCAACTTTGTTGGTGACTGGGCAATAAAGCTTATACGCACATGTACAATGGTAACCTATAAGCAACACGACTCTACTTCTGTCATCCAATCTCCTTGTAGCATCTGGTATATGTTTTTAATATACAGAACCAAACACCTTGAAATGGCTCATCATACTTTGCTTTCTTCCAGTTCACTTCTCAATAGGAACTACTTCCTTTAACTTCTTTGTTGGACATCTTTTGAGCATATATGCTGACGTGACAATTGCTTCACCCTACAATGTGTGAGGCAAATTCTTTTCTTTCAGCATGCTCCTTCTCTTATCAAGCAGAGTTCTATTTTTCCTTTCAACAAAATCTCTGAAACTGTTAATATTCCAACAATTCCAACAATTGATATTAGAGTCAAATAGATATATTGTATGACTATTTGTTGTAATTTATAGATTTGTGATTATGGAAATTATTGCATGTGTTGTGTGATGCGTGTACTGTGTTATCGATACTAAATTGATAACTATAATGTAAAAAAAAAACAATCTGTAACTTGGTTTTATCATACTCGTAATGCAAAACCTCTAAGATATTAAAGAAGAAAACAATAATAACAATAAAACTTTTTTCATAGAACCCCATAAAATCAAATCGATCTTTTGAGATACAATTTAATAAATTTTTGAATGATTGTGTTGTGTATGACTGTGTGAACATTATACTAAAGATTTATGTTTTTTATAGAACGCTTATTGAGAAACAACTTACGTTTTCTTTTTTAAGTTAAGAAATTCAAATTTGCAATTTGCAATTTTAGATCACCGATTCAGAAAAACAACATATGAGATCACTCTAATTTTGAAAAACAATTAAAATGGATATAAATTTTGTTTTGTGTTGAGAATTGAACAAAAATAAATTGCATCTAAAACAAGGTCATATGGCCTGTTTGTGGAGATGAATTACAACATGCTGACAGTGTGAAGATTGAACTAGAGATGCCGTCACTTTCCGTAAAGCACATATATGTATCAACATTTTTTTTATATTCTGCAAGTTGGTATTAACATTTTATTTTATTCTAATAAATTACATGTTTTAAAATATAATAATTAATGATATAATATTCATTAGAATATTAATTTTTTTATTTTGAGAAATATATTGTTTAATAATTATGCATGATTGAAAATAATTATAATAATAACACAAATTATCATATTTGTTAAGAATAAGTATTGTTAATTTTTATGAATATAATCTTACCTATCGTGAGTATAATCATATGAATTTTGCATGATAATTGCATAACTAATTTGTTGGCAATGGTAAGTATTATTATATATTATTGGTATAAATTCAGAATAAATAAAATTTATTAGTAATTATGATTTGTATTATAATAATTATTATATCTTTTCGATGTATTATTAGTATAATTTTGTTATGATACAAAATATTGTTGACAATTTATACTTATTATGTCATGTTTAAATATCTTATTGATATTGGAATTTTGATAATATAAGTTTTTGTTTATTATTGTATTTCTGATGTAAGATCATAATGAGTTAGAGTTTTATTAGGGAAATATTTGACTGGTATATGGGAATCATTTTTTATATTACATAAATTATGAGAATTGAAAAGAGTCTCTCGACCTTTATTTGGCTATAGCCAACATTGATTAGCTCTGAGAATTGAAAATTTTGGCACTATTATTGATGCGTCTACTGAAGTTCAGAGGACTCTTTATGAAAAATGGGAACACTCTAATAGAGCGTGTCTTAAGGTGATATCGTACACTATGGAAAATCCATTTGACAAAAGCATACCCAAAAGTGAGAGATCTAAAGATGATCTTAAGACTGTTGGTGAGAAGTTCACTCATTTTGATAAAGCAAAGAAGTATGAGTATCTCTCTCTATTTGACAAAACTAGGTATGACGGTGTTAATGGTGTGTGCGAGCTTATTATGAAATTGATGTACTATTATAATAAATTGGAAGCTCTAAAGGTTGAAATTGGTGAGAGTACTCTGATTTGGAGGGTTCTTGATTCTTTACCTCATCAATTTGATGTTATGAGGACCTCCTATAATCCCCAAAAAGTTGAATGGTATGTGGATAAGATGATAGAAATAGTAACTCAAGAGGAAGACTCTATGAAAAGGAAAAAAGCTTAAAGTGTTCAGTTTGTTGCATCTACCTTCGGAGCAAAGGATTTTAAGAAAAACTTCCGCAACAAAAAATATTATTTTCATGATAAGAAAGGAAAAAGGACAACATAACATCTAGAGCCTGAGAAGAAGTATTTTAAGAGGAAATTATTTAAAGGGGAGTACAAGTACTGGAAGAAGTATGGACATAAGGCAAGTGATTGTTTCTTCTTGAAAAAGAAACTTGAAAAGCAAGGTACACTCATAGATCTAGCTTGTTTTGAACCAAATATAGTATATGTCCTTCCAATACTTAGTGGTTGCACTCAAGTGCCACTATTCATGTCATGAATTCTTTGCAGGGGTTCACAAGTATGAGGAAACCAAATGATGATAAGGCGAAGGTCATTGCAAGAGACGGAGCTAGACTGCTAGTGATGAAGATATGAATTGTTTCCTTGTTTTTACCTTTTAGACACTTTTTGATCTTAAAAGATGCAATTTATATACCTTTAATAAGAAGGAATTTGATTTCTATTTTAGCTTTGGATAAATGTGGCTACTCTTTTGTTTTTGGTAATGGAAAAGTTGATTTTTGTTTTAACTCCTCTATTGTTGGTTCTGTAACTTTGCGTGATGGTTTGTATATGTTGAATCTGAATGATATGTATGTTAATTCTGTTGTTGGGACTAAGTGCAATAGGAAAGATAAGAGTTCTTCGATATTGTAGCATGAATGTTTAGGGCATATTTCTAGACCTCGTATTGAAAGACTAAATAAGGAAGGTATTCTCCCTAATCTCGACTTCCCTGATTTTGAAACTTGTGTTGATTGCCTCATAGGAAAGTTCATTACCAAAACTAGGAATACAAAAGCGAATAGATGTGAAGATTTTCTGCAATTAATTCACACAAACATGCCTGGGCCTATTACCTAACACAACAGATGGATATGGGTACTTTATCACTTGCATAGATGACTTCTCTAGATTTGGTTGGATAGAACTTCTCCAAGGAAAGTCTAGTTCATTGGATGCCTTCAAATCTTTTAAATTTGTCGTTGAATTGAAAATAGGAAATAATGTTAGATGTGTGAAGTTTGATAGATGAGGAGAATATTATGGTAGATATGATGAGACTGAAAGAAATCTAGGACTATTTGCTAGATTTCTAGATAAATTTGAGATTAAGGCTCAATATAATATACCAAACACTCCTCGGCATAACGGAGTTGCATAGAGACGTAACCACATACTTATGGACATGGTGAGATGCATTATGTAACACCTCATACTTCCTTCGGGATTACCGACAGACCCCACAAACCAACACAAGTCTTTTCAGCATGCTTTGTCCTCACTCATACGCTTTCCAAGAAATTTTCCAGAATGTTACTCATCCAAATACTACTCCAAGTTAAGCATACTTAACTATGAAGTTCTTATTTGTTAGGCTACCAAAAGGAAGATGCATTTTGTTGGTATAGGTAGTGCCATACCCCAATTTTGTTCGGGTATTTTAAATCCATCTTATGCATATCCATTTGTCAAGTTTTGTATTTTTAGTCATATGCATTTTTATCATAAAATAAAATCACCATAATCATGCACATATGCATTATATTAAAAAAGTCAACATAAAGTAAACATTTTACATGTTGAAGAAATTGACTAAAATTGCATTTTTCTTTATGCATTTTGAAAAAATAAATTCATGATCAGTTGATTTATCATCAAAATATCCATTTGAATTTTATTAATCACTTTCATACATCATTAAACAAAAATCAATGTTTCTAGAAGGTACAAATATCTCTCATTTATTACATTATTATTATATGCATATATTACATCATTATTTCATACATATATTACATCATTATTCACTATTTAATTAAATAAGTTTCTAGAAGGCACTCACACTCTTTGCATAATTTCTAAACTATCTTTTCTAGAGCCTATAAATAAACCGCATTTCATTTACAAATTACACCACAAATCATTTACAAAAACAAAGTCAAAACTCTCTTTATTTTTCTACAAATCATTTCTTTCTTTCTTTATTGAATTTTATTTTAGGTAGACTCTTATGCTTGTCATTTATTTAATTCTATTTTATTTTTATTCTTGCTTCATTTATTTAGTTCCTTAATCATTACCATTTTGTATGAAAACTCTATTGACTCAAAATCAAGAGTTTAAAGTGTTCTTGAACCTCCATGAGCAAAAGTGATTAAATGTGATTAATTTTTGTTTATTTAATTTTCTTTGCATTATTATTCTTTATGTACTTAATTAGTATCTTAATCATCACCATTTTGCATGGAAACTCCATTTATTCAAAATCAAGAGTTTAAAGTGTTCTTGAACCTCCATGAGAAAAAATGATTAAATAAAATTTAATTTTCATTTTTCATGGCTTATTTTTTAATACTGAGCACTCCATGTTGTTCTTGAGATTGAGTAGATAAAATTTTATTATTAATTGTCTTAATTTCATGAAAATTTGAGCAAGTTACGACCAAAATAAGGATAAATGTTGTTGTTGTTCTTGAAGAAACCTAGAATTAATCATAGTCATCCATTCCTCTTTTTTCTGATGCATGTTGAGCGTGCCACGTGGCACTGTATGACTAGCACTAATGAGCTTCTAATTGGGCCCAGTTTGCTTGCCCCTCCCCCCATTTTGCCTTATTTATTTTGAGGATTTCTTTACACACCCCATATGTTTCTTATGCACCATGCGTAAATCCAAAAATATCTCCCGTTTACGGAGATGCATCTCCGGACGCACATAAAGGCAAGTTAATGTTAAAATATTTTGCATATGCATCTCCAAAATAATTTGGAGGTTAAGTCGCGTCATATTCTTCTCCTTCCTCATTTCACAGTGTACTCAACTCTTAACTCAAAAAAATTCTCTCAAATTTCTTCTCTACACCAAATCAAATTTCATTCAACAAGGCTCAAGGGAACATCAATCTTCATTTGTAACATCACCCAACTTCATCAAAAACATCAATTTCTTGTAAGTTTTTCGAGCTTTCGACAAATGTTTGAGTTTTGGTGTAAATGAGTAGAAATCAATTATTAGGGTTAGAAATGAGTAGAAATCACATTTAAGATAGTTTAGCCATAGTGTAGTAGTTGTTTGTTGGCTAAAATTGATGATCAAAACAATTTTTTTCCATTTTATTGAGGTACATTACGCCATTGTCGCGACCTCTGAGTTGTAGAAAATTCTGGAGATGCATCTCCGGAATTTTTCAGCGTTTTAGTTTCCCATGAACCGGAGATGCATCTCCGTAATTTTTCAAACGTTTCCCATGAACCGAAGATGCATCTCAGAAAATTTCCCAGTGTTTTATATTTTTTTTTCTTGTATTATTTGCATGCACTAATTGTCTGCCTTACTATAACTTATATGCATAATGGCTGACAGACATGATAGACTGAGGCATGGCAGAGCTACTCAGCACGCATTCGTTCGGCGGAAGAAGAGTTAGTAGGTTTTGGATATTCCTGGTTCCTCTAGTCAGGTAGAGCCGTCTACTTCTAGGGCTCGTGCTTCTCTTCATGCCACTCAATCTTCTTCTTCCCTTAGAAGACGAGATTCACCATCTGGCGCATCACTCCCCCATCGTCCTGCAAGCGTTAGGTTACACCAGTGCCACCTACTGTTGATCCATTCCCACCACCTATTATTGATCCACTCCCACCTTCTACTGTTGCGCATGTTGATCCAGTGCCACCTCCAGAGGGTGAGGCTACTGTAGATGCTGAGTTAGAGGCTTTGAAGGTGGTCTAGTTGATTTGTCTTTACTGGCTCTGTATCTAGACCATACTGCCAGACATATTTGGGACGGAGATGTAACATTAGTTGGATTCTTTATTTATTTTTACGCTAATTTTAATTTCTGACATTGATTATTTATGACATTGTTTAACTTCTGACATTGATTATTTCTGACAAATTTAAGGAGTGTGATTCGCAGAAATTTGTTAACCATGGGAGGAAGATTGTTACATTGCCTTGGCCGGATGAGGATTGCTTTCACTCAGTTTTGTCCTTATCTGGTTTGAAGGACTTTTGCATGACCGGTTACTGTTGTGTATCTCTGGTTGGGCGAGTGTGCCTGAGTACACTGAGGATAAGCCATGTGCTACTGCTTTTTATCCCGCTTAGAGGAAACCAGACGACCGAGCCTTTCAGAGTCAATATTGACCGTTCGATTCATAGTTTTTTGTTTATTATTTTCTTCTTTTTTATTATTTAAATCTTTCGTTGTTATTATAATAAGTAATTAATTTAAATCATCTTTAGTTAATTAATTATATCGTATTGTTTAATTATCACGCCATTCATACTCATGCATTCATCTTTGTCATTTTACTCATTTAAACTTATATTTATTATTATTGGTTTATTTTCTTAAAATGAAAATTAAATGAATGATTATATCAATCTTAAAAAAAAATTATAAGTATAAAAACCTTTGGTCCAACGCCAAGTGGATTTTCAAGACCCCTTGATTTTATTTATTTTATTATTATTATTATTTATTTATTTATTTTCTTAATTGCTACAATTAATGAAATAAATAGATAATAATAATAATAATAATAATAAATATAGATAAATAGTTAAAGGGGTATTTTCGAACACATCAAAACATTTGGTCCAACGCCAAGTGAATTTCCCAAATACTTTTCCCTCGATTAATTTTGTTTCGATGCGATACAAATCTTCTCTCGATTAAAACATAACACTAAAATCTTTTCTTAAACAAATACGAAAGGAATGGATCCTTGGAATCTCGCATTCATTGAATCTCCGAATGAACGTTCTCGAAGCACATGTCTTGGGTTAACTTTTCATTCACTCTTTTCGTTTCTAAAAACACTTAACATAAAAACTTGGACAAAAAGAGGGATTGTTGGAGTCTAGCACTCCGGTAGAACCTTTGAACAATCTTTTTAAATGTTCGTTGTCCATCAAACAAATTTCATAAATACATTGAATGAAAAAGGTATCGTTGGAGTCTAACATTCCAGTAATACCCTGAATAATTGGTCCTGAGACTCACGTCTCGTTCTCTTCAAGCATTCTTCATTCACCTTTAAAAAACATTCAAACACATCAAACCTATTTCCTCACCCTCGTGCGATCGAAAGCCTTTCACAAGAGAACATTTGTCTAATCATTTCTAATGCGTATACAAACTAGCGCTTAAGTATCCACTACGAGAATACAAGTCAACATATAACCGTTAGAATGCGATCTAAACACGTGTTCAACCCAACACACTTTAAATCAATCAAAATCTTTTCAAAAGAAAGACGTTTAATCCTTTCTAATGCATATACAAACTAGTGCTTAAGCCTCCACCGAGAGTAGACAAGTCATTGTTTAACCCTTAGAATGTGATCTAAGTACTTGTTCGTTAAAATAAACCAACCAACAAACTATAGCTTTTCCCCCGAACTATGAAGCTTTGAGTTCCTCATTGTACTTGAGGATACGTAGGAGTAAGACTCACAATCTTGTCAAGGACCCTAACAAACAAATTTTTACGACCCCTTTTCTTTTACATTTTTAATAACTCGAAGAAAACAATTAACAGAAGCCAATATTCAATCGCAATTTTAACTAAAAGGTTCCCGTTTAGTACAATGGACATTAGGGGTGTTAATACCTTCCCCTTGCGTAATCGACTCCCGAACCCGAATTTGGTTGCGAAGACCATTCTCTTTTGTTTTAAAAGGTCTTATCGATATTTCCATATTCCTTCATTGGAATAAATAAAGTTTGGTGGCGACTCTGTTCGAATCATTTTTTCTACGGCTTTGCGAAGGCTCGTATTTTTCGAGATGCGATAGCTGACGACTCTGTGGGGACATTTTCTCCATGCAAGAGAGAGTCAAGCCTAACTTAGTTAACCTTGCGATAAATGTTGGCTTTGGTTAATTGTTTCTTTCGTGTTGTATATGCTTGCTTATTTGTTTCCTTTCTGGTTTCTCTTTTCATATTATATATTTATCATGTTTATTTATGGAACCTGGGATGGTATCATGAGTAAAACTCTACACCCAAGCTTTGTAAAAAGAAGAGATAACACATAGTTTAGAATTGAAAATTGTGTAATGTTAGTCTCCAAGGACCTCTCCTTGTATGCCTAGCATGAAGACTTCCCCTATAGTAGACCTTTTCATAGATCTCGTTATAAGATAGCTAGCATGTCACATGAGTTGATTCATGAAGGGTCCATGAATCTGGGAACCACTCTTAGAACTAGTTTTTGTCTTGGTGGTTACGCAATGTTAGACTCCAAGGACCTCTCCTTGTGTGCTTAAGATGAAAACCCCACCTAGGATAAACCTTTTCGCCACTCTCGTCATAAAACAGCTAGCCTGTTGTAGGAAGTTGATACGATTAGAGTCTATGACCTTGGAAGCCTTATCCATCAACCTAGAAACTATACTGTGAGCAGTTTTATGGGTAGAAAACCTAGAATCGTCCATTATTGGGAGACCTCCGTCTTAGGATTGTTCAGTGATACTCATGTTGTCTTAGATCCTTACAACTACACATGGAATTTCATTACATCCATGCGTAAGCGTGACATCATACCTTTTGCATATCAACAAAATTGACAAAAAAATTCATGCATTCACATTTCATTAGCATGCATGCATATCATTTTTCTAAAATAAAAAAAGCGCATCCCACCTTTTGTCCATAATCAGCAAGTTGACTTCCTGGCATCCATTTGAGCTCGTGGTTGCTACTGAAGGTTAATAGCGCACTTGGAACAAAATCAAGTTGAGCTGAGAAACAATATGAACGACATGAAAGGCAAGATGGACCAGATGTTGCAAGCTCTGCTAGCTCAGTCAGCATGTTGTTACGAAGAATGTCGGTCCTACATCAGATTTATCTATGATGACTAACCCAGCGTACGGTCATAATAATTGATCTACGACAAGAATATAACATTTTTAGAAGGAAACCTGGTGGTGAATGTCAAACTCTCGTGTGAATGAGTTAGAAGACTTTGAAGAGCACATCCTAAAGCCAATGGTTCAGACATGAAGTCATCCTCAATGATAACAATCTTTGGGCATTTTTATCACTGCATTTGTAGTTTCTCTTGTCTGTAGAATAATACTTGTTTTTAAACATTGTTATTTTTAATGATAATATTAATAAAGTGATCATGCATTTTATGAATCAATCATTTTGCGTTCACTCATTTTTCTCTCTTATATCAAAAACAAAACAAAAAAATATACATATTTCTCCACTTTACTTCCATTTATCAAACTGTTGTTTCAGCAAAGATTGGAGGGAGAATGACAAAAATAAAATATGCATAATTATTGACAATATGCTTTCAAATAAAATCATGCTAATGATGTGCATGCGTTATTTCAATCCCCAAACACAGGAGAGATAAGGAGTTATTCCCTAGTTAACAACTTCGAGCCTAAAGTAAGTGTTTCTTTCGGGTCTAAAAACCCTTACACTTAACCCGGGGTAGGGTAATGTTTAGTTATTCCTACTTTGTATTCCAATTACAAGATAATACATCCCATATGGGGATTAACCATATGATATTCTTCGCATACGTCCTGAAGTGTCAAAAGAACCATGCAAAATCCAAAATTTATGTCGGTTGTTCTTCAATAACCAATGACACGGCATTCACAAGCCTTTCCAAACCAAAAGAAAAAAGAGAAGCCCACCAATTCGAACAACCAAAGATGCGACTTGGGCACAAAAATAGGGTAATCCCGATGGACGAAAAGCTTCGAAAAATGGTCCTGGAAAAAATTAGGGATACAAAAAAAAGATCAAAAGAAATTAAAAGAGGTCATCAAATCCTCAAACAAATCAAAACAAGGTTTATTGATCACCAAATCAAAATTAAAAGGTCACCTACATCTATGACAAAAACAAAATAAGGTGACTGTCATTTCAAGAAAATCTTGAACCATCATCTTCAGTCTTACACCGTTAAACTCTCTTGGAAGGCAAATGTGTGTGTTGAATTAATTGAACGTGTGACTGGAGATCATCTCGAAGATGAGATGGGTTAAAAATAATTTTGAGCTTTATATCCTTTGTTTCAAAAAACCATGAACCAAGCCACGTTACAACCCTCAAAAGACCTATATAAAGTAGGGTTTATTCTGAAAGAATACTACAGCAAGGTTGCGTAAGCTGACTCCTGGAGATTTTCTAATCTTCTGTATTGGTATCATACTCTCACTGTATCTTTCACAGACTAGCTAAATCAGCAATGCATTTGGACTAATGGTCCATTTGTCACACACTATCACATCATCCCGATAAATGATTTTTTTTTCAAAACCTGCATAAGTGTCGCATTAGAATTACCATTTTTTGAATGAACTATTTTAACTGCAAGTCATTACTTGATATCATGGAAGTTCCAACAAGGGGAAATCAACGAGGAATTGGATCATTCACCTGAATCAAGACCACCTCATAACCATATGGTCAGAGGCATGGAACTCATTGACTATGTTGACCTAATAATTAGTTAGTTTGAAACAAATCTCCGAGCATCAATTAATTAGAGGCAATTCCCTCAAAGGCTCAATCAGGGGCAAGTCATCTCAAGAGTACAATGAAGCCAAACCACCAAAGATCAGTTGATCTGACATTAACTATTTCGAGAACCGGTTAAATTAGGGGCATGACACTATAAGTTTAAGAAATTAGGGCAAATCATCTCAGACCATGTCATGGTATAAATACTCCTAAAGCTTCCTTTCAAGACAAGTTCCTTATAATACCCTACAGAATGGGGAAAGATAAGTTGCAAAGAGGTCAGTGCCCTCCATACTTTCAAGATGGTCAAGCAAACCATGCCATGCACTAGTAATCATTGAGTTCAAATAACGTTTCCAAAAGATCATGTTGGTACAAAATTATATCTTGACAAGAAGAAGCCTTAGGGAATAGTAAAAACATAGTTGTCATGCGCTAATCATGTTGCTACACTCATGAAATCATTTGCATTCGGTCATGGCCCATCATGTTGAAAAGTTGAGGTTCTCTTAGGAACGAACACACATCTTATCAGCAAGGGACCAAACTTGGGGGCACCAAGAGCATCCACATTTATCCTCCGATCATCGCATCGTCAAATACCGAGTGTCGAGAAGTCAAATTATTTTAGCTACCAAAGTCCAATCCACATTGGCAACTACCAAATAACCAAATTCCAAACTCCATTGGTTTCTCAAAACAAAAGTCTACCTTGCTCGCATCATCATCGAAAATCCAATCAACATTAGTACCCCGAAAATATATCACCTTCGAAATAGGGAGACCAAATCCAAAAATCCAATCACCTATCTGCATTCTTACATGCATTCCATACATCGCTTCACGCATAACTTTCCCGCTAAAACGGGAAGTTTCCAAAAAAATATGTACTCATTTGCATTCTCATATGCATTGCACACATCATTTCCTGCTAAAATGGGAAATTTTATCATGCATAAGCTTTCCTGCCAAAACAGGAAATTTCATACATACATAACCCTTTTGCCGAAAAATGAAGGTTCATTGATCATATTAACCACGTACATACATAACTCTCATGCCGAAACAAGAAGTTTTCATATAAAAACTCTCTCGCTGAAACAAGAAGTTTTCCTTATTCCATTCATAACTCTCATGCCAAAATAGGAAGTTTCATTAGAAAACTCTCCCTCCAAAACGAGAAGTTTTCCTCATTAAATTCATAACTATCTTGCCGAAACAGGAAGTTTTCATAAAAACTCTCTCTCTGAAACAAGAAGTTTTCGTCTTTACATTCATAACTCTCCTGCCGAAATAAGAAGCTTCATAGAGAAACTCTCTCTCTTAAACGAGAAGTTTTCCTCATTACATTCATAACTCTCCTTCCGAAACAGGAAGTTTTCATAAAAACTCTCTCACCGAAACGAGAAGTTTTCCTCATTACATTCATAACTCTCCTGCCGAACAGGAAGTTTTCATAAAAACTCTCTCTCTAAAACAAGAAGTTTTCCTCATTATATTCATAACTCTTCTCCCGAAACAGGAAGTTTCATAGAAAACCTCTCTCGCCGAAACGAAAAGTTTTCCTTATTACAATCATAACTCTCCTGCTGAAACATGAAGTTTCCTAGAAAACCTCTCTCTCAAAAACGAGAAGTTTTCCTCATTACATTCATAACTCTCCTTCCGAAACGCAAAATTTCATAAAAGACTCTCTTGCAGAAACAAGAAGTTTTCCTCATTGCATTCATAACTCTCCTTCCGAAAAAGGAAGTTTCATGAAAACTCTCTCGCTAAAACGAGAAGTTTTCCTCATTACATTCATAAATCTCCTGCCGAAACAAGAAGTTTTCATAAAAACTCTCTCTCCGAGACAAGAAACTTTCCTCATTACATACATAATTCTCCTGCTGAAACATGAAGTTTCATAAAAAGCTCTCTCGCTGAAATGAGAAGTTTTTCAAACATACATCATTATATGCATATATTTTCTTCCGAAACAAAAAATTTCATGTGCGGCTCTCTTGCTGAAACAGGAAGTTTCATAGAAAGATCTCTCGTCAAAATAAGAAGTTTTCCAAACATACATCATTGCATGCATCAATTTTCTACCGAGATAGAAATTTTCATCCCCAAACTCTCCTGCCGAAACAGGAAGTTTCATAGGAGAACTCTCTCACCGAAACGAGAAGTTTTCCAAACATGCATCACTACATGCATAGATTTTTTGTCAAAACAGAAAACTTCATCCCCAACTCTCCTACTGAAACAAGAAGTTTTATAGAAGAACTCTTTTGCCGAAACGAGAAGTTTTTCAAACATGAATTATTTCATGCACATATTTTCTGCCGAAACAAAAAAGTGCATCCATAACTTTCCTACCGAAACAAGAAAATTCATCAAAAAGAACTCTCTCACCGAAACGATAATTTTTCATTCAATCCCATACCTCATTTCATACACAGTTTTCCTGTCGACACAGGAAATTCCATCCAAAAGAGAGCTTTCTCGCCGAAACGAGAAGTTTTTAGAAAAAACCCAACTACCCATTTACACTCCCATGGTTCTCCTTCTGAAATAAGAAGTTCATCAAAAACAATTCTATTAATCATTAACATGCTCGTATACATACATAGATAACCCTCCAGCCGAAACAAGAAGCTTCATAAAAAATGAAAGCAAATCATTTGCATTCCTACATGCTTTTATAAATCCCCAGCAGTCATATCCTTGCATACATCGCATGCATCACTCAATGCATGGTATTTCCATCCAAAGTGGAATACCGAACAATATCATAACTTACATAACATAAATCAGGGTCCAGGGTTAATCATGAGTATCCAGAACTAGCCTCAGCCAAGTAGGCAATATTTCTCTAAGTGAGCATTTACCCTGTATCATAGAATTATTTCTTAGCAAGTCATTCCTCAACATTGTGTTGATAATGATATTCCCCAACATTTACACTACTTTACTCCCCAAGCAGAGGTTACCCTAAAAAGTATCCTAAGATCTTTTCCCCTGCAGAACTTTGTCGGTAAAATCATCTTCAGTTTTTTATCAACATTTCTCATCTGTATTTCATCTCTACATTTTACCTTTACATCTCGAAGGATAAAATTTGGGGTATTTTCGTATATAATTATTTTCCACCATGAATGTACGAAGACTGTTGTCATTCATACCTCCTGATTTAAGGTAATTAAATAGGGACAACTGTCATACCCCAATTTTCTACGGGTATTTAAATTTATCTGATACATGTCCATTTATCATGTTTTATTTTTATTTTTAGCCATATGCATTTTTATCATCAAATAAATTCACCATAATCACGCATATATGCATTGTAGTAAAAAAATCAATATAAAGTAACATTTTACATGTTGAAGAAATTGTCTAAATTTTCATTTTCCCATTATGCATTTTGAAAAATAAATTCATGATAATTTGATTTATCATCAAATATCCATTTTAATTTTATTAATCATTTTTATGCAACATAAAACAAAAGTCAATGTTTCTAGAAGGTCCAAAATATGTCTAATTTATTACATCATTATTCTATACATATATTACATTATTATTCTATGCATATATTATATTATTATTCAATATTTAATTAAATAAATTTCTAGAAGGCAGTCACACTCTTTGCATAATTCATAAACTATCTTTTCTAGAGCCTAGAAATAAACCTCATTTCATTCACAAATGACACCACCAATCACTCATAAAAACTAAGTCAAAACTCTCTTCATTTTTCTTCAAGTAATTTATTTATTTCTTTATTAAATTTTATTTAAGGTACACTCGTATGCTGCTCATTTATTTAATTCTATTGTGTTTTTATGCTTGTCATTTATTTTAACTCTATTGAATTTTATTAAATATGAATGTTGTTGTTTTTGAAGAAACCCAGAATTAATCACACAAATTGATTTCTCTTTTTTCTAATGCATGTTGAGTGAGCCACATGCCGTTGTGTGACTAACACTAATGACCTCTTTATAAGTGTAAAAACCATTGGTCAAACGCCAAGTGGATTTTCAAAATCCCTTGATTTTATTAATTTTATTATTATTGATTTTTATTTTTTTATTTCTAATTGCTATAATTAATTAAATAAATAGATAATAATAATAATAATAATAATAATAATAAATATAGATAAATAGTTAAATGGGTATTTTCAAACACATCAAAACCATTGGTCTAACGTCAAGTGAATCTTCCAAACACTTTTCCCTCGATTAATTTTGTTTCGATGCGATACAAATCTTCTCCCGATTAAAACATAACATTACACTCTTTTCTTAAACAAATACGAAAGAAATGGATCCTTGGAATCTCGCATTCCTTGAATCTTTGAATGAACGCTCTCGAGGCACGCATCTTGGGTTAACTTTTTGTTCACTCTTTTCGTTTCTAAAAACACTTAACATAAAAACTTGGACAAAAAGAGAGACCGTTGGAGTCTAGCACTCCGGTAGAACCTTTTGTCGCAGCCTGAAAAATACAGTGGTGCGAAAAAACAACCGGCGAAAGAAAATGACAGAAGAGTCGCCACCGTGCGTTATTTATCCTAAAGGAGGGAAAGGAAACGCTCGAAGTAAACCTGGAGAAAAGGAAAGGAAAAGACAAGGTCTCGCAACCAAATCTTGGGTTCGGGAGTCGATTATGCGAAGGGAAGGTATTAGCACCCCTACGCATCCGTAGTACTCTACGGGATCCACTCTTGTTGTTTCTTGTCTAAAGGGTGTGTGTTATATCTAATGTACTATTTACTAAAAGAAAGGGGTCAAAGAAAATGACTCCCACGGATGTCGCATCCACTGCATACGTATCTCATCTGAATATGAGAATCAGAGTCTTCGTAGCTCGGCTACCTAAGGGTGAAGGATAAGTGTGCTCGCTAAGACATCGCGTCTTATGCCTACGTATCTCATCTGGAATGAGAATCAGAGCAAAAACGTAGTTCAGCTAACTACGGGAACAAAGGGTCTCTATTGCAACTAGGGCAAGAGAAAGGGAAGGTCTCGATCGCAACGAGGGCGAGAGAAAGGATCGCAACGAGGGCGAAAGAAAACAAGGATTAGTTGTTAGTCGTTAGTCAAACTCGGCAAGACATCGCGTCTTGTGCCTACGTATCTCATCTGAACATGAGAATCAGAGTTGCCGTAGTTCGGCTACATAGGGACGCCAAACAAAACACACGCAGGAAACCGACTGCCAATCGCTGGACTTATGTCAGACTCCACACAAACAGGCAAACATGGAAACTGAATGCCAATCGCTGGACTTACATCGGACTCCGAACCAACAAACACACACAGGAAACCAACTGCCAATCGCTGGACTTATGTCAGACTCCTACACACACAAAGGGTTTAACCGGACGCTGAATCGTCAGAAGCAACAACAAAGTTGAGCAAACAAGCTAACAGGGAGTCTGGTACTCGAGCCTGCTAGCTGTCAAGCAAACACACACAAAGAAAAGGAAAAGAGTGAACATACAGACTAACAGGGAGTCGGGAACTCGAGCCTAATAGCTGTCAAGCACAACACACTCAAAAAAGAAAAGGGTGCCCGGAGAGACCTCGCACGGTCTCCTGCCTACGTACCTCATCTGGTATGAGGATCAGAGCAAGCGTAGTTCCCCTACATAGGGATTGCCATCTGAACATGGACTTACAAAGGAGGACACCAGTTGTGTCAAAGGAGAGTGGGCAATGTGTTCACGTCCTAGCAGTAGGTGTCGCAGCTCGCTGAATCGAGTCTTAGGCAGTTACCTCTTTGCAATAGAACGGACTACATGCCACAAGATCGGAGACGCACGGAAGGTCTAAAAGGAATGGGGAAGCTCTTCCCTAGAGTTGTCATGCAATATGTACTTAGGTGTTAGGATTTACAAATGGGAACATCTACCTAATGTTAGCATGCAAAGATTATGGGAATTCTACCTATGTTATCATACAAAAGGATATGGGAATCTTACCTATGTTATCATACAAAAAGGATATGGGAATCCTACCTATGTTATCATACAAAGTGTTATATCTAATGGGTGCTACCTAATCGGAACAAGAGTTGACGAGTGGAGCAAGGAGAGGTGTTAGGGATAAGGGTAGATGGCGACGCATGAAGCAATCGACTTACAAGGTTGATGGCGACGCATAAAGCAATCGGCTTACAAGGTTGATGGCGATGCATAAAGCAATCGACTTACAAAAGGGTGGATGAATACGTGCTGGTTCTGTTAGGTTTTGAAAAAAATGATTACTCGACGTTGGGTCGAGGTTTTGATCTTGCTTTGAAATGGTTATCGAATGCTCATTTTAATTCTTGTATTTACAGATGAATAAAGAATGAAAGAATATTATACATTTCATGGGAGAGGGATACATTTGTTATGAATGGGGATTGTTCATGGCAAACAAACAATAATAATACATGCCTCAGTTAATCAAACAAGTAAGATATAAACAAGTATATAATCGAATCAAATAATCAAAGAATGAAATAATGAAGCATTAAACAATGTATGAGTGTAAGTGCAAAGGAACCGGCTCATTGTAAGAAAGCCCAAGAGTAAGCTATGTGAGGTCGATGGCGATGCTTAAAAAGCAATCGACTTACAAGGGTGTAAAAGATGGGCTCGATATTAAATCGAGAAAAATATGATTTTTATAGTTTTAAAATGGTTTTGAATTAAATTAAAATACAACAACTTTACATTATTAACAAAATGAACATATGAGTGTAATAAAGGCATAAACATAAAGAGAAACGAAAATGCTAAAAGAAAAAATAATATAGCTAAAAGAAATAAAATGCCAAAAAATGCCACACATGAGTATTGAACCCACCCCACTCAAGAATATACACACTGCCCTTCTCCACCAGACCACTTATGATCATCTGCTACTGTGATACTATGTTAAATATATAAACCGAGATAAAAAATAAATAAAAAAAGATTAAGGACAATAACAGAAAATATTAACATATAAAACCTTTTTATGTTTTTGTTTATTTCTATTAAAACAAATTAAATTAAATAAATTAAAAAAAGATTAAAAAAAAGAAAAAAAATAACGAAATGGAGACGACGAAACAGGAACTCGTCTTCCTCTCTTCTCCCCCACCTCACGAACTAAACCTTCCCCAACAATGGCAATCTCACGAACTCGCCCCTCTCGTCCCTCTTATGACATCACTCATCAACGAAACCCTCTCACGCTCTCAAACTCAGCGAATCAAACTCTCTCAACTCTCACAAATATTTTCAATCAACAAGCATATGGGAAGGATAAAGAGAAAGAAAGAAAGGTTCTTACAAAGTGTCACTGCGGTGGTGGTGAAGGATGCGCAGAAGCTGGCCTCCGGGTGAACGATTTTGGGGTTTTTAGGTTTTTGTTTGGGATTTTCCGCCTCCAAGTTTTCCTGTTTCGAATCGTCGCCCCCTCTTACTGATTCACCCTTTTTATTTACGCCTCCTGATTTAGGGTTTCAAAGGTGCATTTGGTGTTTCACTGGAGCATCCTGCAAAATACCTTTTTGATTGTTCAGACTCGGATGGGCTTGTTTAATGCTAAAACCGGAAACGGTATTCTGAACCCACTCTTTCTTCTTCATTTTTGTCTTTATGCCAAATTGGGGTATTCTTGAATTACTGCCTTTGCTAATTACCTTATTCTTTTTACTGCAGTGACTTTTTTGTGAAAACTCAAGAGCAGTTTCGGTTGAGGTTCAATGGCTTTGGAGGTTTGGCTTGGCTTCAATTTGCTTCTGCAACAGGGTTTCAAAACAGGTTCAACAACATGATTTCCACTGATGATGGATTGCATTTGCCAATTTATTTCATGTTTCTTTGGACTGAACAACTTGACTGCTTTCATTAAGAACCTCATTGTAGCTGTTATGCCTTGGCTTGATGATGAACATGGATGCTGCAGGATGCAAGACTGATGTGGTTTTGCAGTCAGGTGGAATTGGGTTGGTAACACGTTGCAGGTTGTACTTTTAATATGCTCATTACAGCAATTGCAATTTGGATTGATGATTGGCTTGTCTACAGGTATTGGTTGTGATTGAGTTTTTGAATAATTGTTGGACTGTCTTTGTATTGTAGGATGACCTTTCAGCTAGGCAATGTTGGTTGCAATTTCGCATTAGGTCCTGCTTGCTTATGCTCACAACAGATTATGACTTGGACATTGACAACAAACTTAAGGCTTTAGTTTCATGGTATGTCAACAACACTTCATGTCTTGTGCATTGATGGTGTTTCTTGTTGGTTATGACTTGGTTGAGAGGTTTGGTTAATTGTTGCTTCCAGCTAGTCAACAGGTTTAGGTTTCCAACGCCTTGCAAATCACTTGTCTCTATTCTTTTATTGCAGATCTGGTGGTCATGTATCCAAATGTGCCGACAAGACGACCAATGGGAAGTGATGAGCTTCCAACTTCTGTCAGTTTGGTCAATCCAAAATCAGCAACCTTCCCCCGGAAGTTTTTGGTCTATCAATATATTTGCTGGCTTTATATCACGATGGATATATACGGGCACTGTACGCTCATGGATATATTCAAGACCTCTGGCAGAATCCAAAGCAATTTGCACTCGTGTAGCCCATGGCAGTGGATCTCTACCTGAACCACGCAAATGCTGACTCAAGTTTCCATTCTCGATGTATTCCTAGACAAGGAAAAGAGAGCCCTCAATACTATATCCAATCAACCGCACCAAGTTAAGATGATGACCGCGTGTCAGGACATTCAATTCAGCAAGAAATTCCTTTGTTGCTTGCATATCCATCCTTTTTTATTGCAGCTTTCTCTCCCCTCAGCTCTGCATAATAGACAGAGCCAAAAACTTCTTGACCAACTTTATTAGCCATGCTAAAGTTATCTGAGGCAGCTTCTAGTTCATCATATGAGAATTCAACTGATTTGTCGACTGTTATGCCAGTGATCACAGCATTACGAGAAGTTTCCATCCTTGGTGTGCATTTGCAGTTTTCCTTGCACTTCTAGCTGCTGTTTCTCTTGATTTTGCTACTCTCCTTTCCCTAGTAGTGAGAACATGGTCAGAACAGTTGTAAATAATGAGTAGCAAAGTACTCAAAGCTGCAATGAGCATAACTCCATATGCATGCATGTTTTGGGTTGCTGTGTTTGAATTGCATGAACTTAGCTTGAAACATCTTTTCTCAGATGTGGAACCCGTCCTGCAGTAATGCCCACTACTGCAAGGAAATTTTGTGGTGGTTGTTGGATTATGTTCACACTGATTTTGCTGCAGGAAAATCCAATGATCATGGTTTGGCTTCAACCTTCACATGCAGCTAACTAGTTTTTTTTTTGGTTGGGTTTACTTGCAGGCTGATGGTGTGTTGATTCAATGCCATTCCATGTTGAGCTTGTGGTAGTAGTGCGGTAACAGATCTGGCACAATGTCGGTAGCAGCCATTTTACAATGGATATGGATGACCATTTGTCCTCGGCATTGTCTCGGCGGGTTTGTGGCTTTCCCTAAGGTAATGGTTCTGTCTCCACTGACTCTTCATAACCTGGTTGATTCTCAGCAGTGTTGGCGACGGTGTTAAAAAATTCTTTCTGTTTCGGAGGGGATTTCATGGTTTTTATTGATATTTTTGGATACTGTTTCTTGGGAAAATTCATTATGACTTTTTGATGCATCAAAGAAGTGCGACACAGACTGAGGAGTATCATGGCTTCCAGCAGAAGCAGGATAATCCGTGTCAGCAACAGGTGGCTGGATTTTTGGCTCATCATCATGCACATTCAATCTCTCAAGAGATTCCTCAATGTCGCATCCGCGAAAAACAACCGGCGGGCTGAAACAAAAACAAATAGAGCCGCCACTGCGCGTTATTTATCCCAAGATAGGGAAAGGAAACGCTCAGAGAAACCTGGAAAAAGCATGGTCTCGCGACCAAAGAGAAAGGGTAAGGGAGTCGGTTACGCAAGGGGAAGGTATTAGCACCCCTCACGTCCGTCGTACTCGACGGGATCCACGCTCTAAGAAAAGAAAAGGTTGCTAAAACACCACACACACACGCACCGAAGACAACATAAGTGGGGTTAAGAGGAAGAGAGCTCGATAAGACATCGCATCCTATGCCTACGTATCTCGTCTGGAACGAGAATCAGAGCTGCCGTAGTTCGGCTCACGCACGCCAAACAAACAAACAAGCACACAGGCAAACATGGAACCCGAATGCCAATCGCTGGACTTACATCGGCTTCCGAACCAAACAAACACAATCAGGATACGTACAGCCAATCGCTGGGCTTACGTCCATATCCTGACACACAAGCAGATTACAAGCAAACACACACAAAAAGAAAAAAAAGTGCCCGGAGAGACCTCGCACGGTCTCCTGCCTACATACCTCGTCTGGAACGAGGATCAGGGCGATGTAGTTCCCCTAAAAGGGAAAGAAATTCTAGCCAGAAACCAAGGGGAGACACACTACCAGGGAGCTGTACTCGAGCCTAGTGTTATCATGCATCATTGCCCTATGTTGTGGTTTCTACCTATTTGCACAACAGCAAGCTGATCCAATCCAGGAAGAAAGCAAGCATGCAAGCATCAATCGCAATAAAACAAACATTTCAAACCAATATTCACAAAGCACACACTATATCCAGTCAGAAGTGAGGCTCAAACAAAGGGTTCGACTGCCGAAGCAAGTCATCTGTACAAGGGTAGCGTTAGCTCTTAACCTTGCCATTGAGGGGCTAAGGTGAAGCTGATGAAAGGTGAGTGAAGATTAGACTTCACAGCTCTTATCCCTGATCAGGGAGAGCTTTAGACAAAGGAGCGTGGGTCCAGAATGGAGGGACCCTTCTACGCTCAAGGACTCTGACTCGACTGTGCAACAACACAAGATCTTGGGTTAATGTCCCAATGCGTCAACACAGTGGTGTGAGCAGAGGGACGACTCAACAGAATAGCGGGGGATAGATTGCATATCCCTTGGGTTCCACCAATTGCCTCATAGAGGTCTTTACCTGCTTGGCACAAAAGTAAACAATCACAGACATCGCCTCTTAAGGAGGACTTCAGACAGTTGCCTGGCTAAATAACAAGCCAGGTCTTCCAGACTACATGAAGACAAGAGAGTCTACCTCAACTGGTTTATACAACCAAGCAGCAGCAAGCAAGTTCTTAAAGAACTGAGAGCGACTAAATGTACCTGAAATCAATCAAGTATCATCAGTACTCAGACAAACCAACAATAAACAGCAAAAGTCAATCTATACAGACAACACAAGTTAATGCACATAAGTGCAAGCCATGAGTTCAAGCTCAAGCATCAAACCTACAACACAAAGCCAATGTTAGTTCACAACATCAAACAAAACTCAATTTAATCAACTTGCACTTTTTCCCTTAAGCCTTTTGCATTTCAACCTGAAAATCCAAGCCAAATGTGAGAAACTAGACCACTAGGCCAAGCCTAGGGTCCAAAGGGGATCAAAAAATCAAAACAGCAAGTGAAATTTATCCAAAATCACATTCAAACAAATTAGAATAAAATGCAATTGGTCCCATGCTCATACCCTTCACCATTATCATTTCATGCACAATTTATCACAAACTAGGTCATTTGCAACACCAAAAGTCCAAACAGAACTATCTCAATCAAAAGTATACCAAAACAATTCAATTAATTCCACAAAAATTCACACCTAAACAGGACATATTCAATGTATAGCATGTCAATTTTCAGCTCAATTGGACAAAATAAAGTAGGTCAATGAAAATCAAGAAGTCCAGACACATTTATACAAGCCAATTCAAGGCATCAACACAAGCATCAAATTCCATAAATCATAAAACAGTGACAACAATTAAGAAATGAATGGGATCAAAACCATAATGTCCTATAATGCGTCTACAATCCCCATGTCAAATTTCATCTTCATCCAATACACCATGAGAATTTCACAAATGAATTACCAACATGTGTCACACAATGTCACAAAATGAGCACACAGAGAAGAAAATTATCAATCAATTAGAAAACTCCATCAAAAATTCCAGCAAAAATTCTCATGTAATCTTGACATATCAATGATCATCCACACAAAATTTCAGCTCAAATCAACATCTCTAAGCATTTTAAATAAAATCAAGAAGTTGATCTAGCTTGGTGTGACACAAATTGTCACACCTCTAATCAAAAAATCATATCTAATCAACCAAGTATCCAAAAATCACAAACTCTACATGAAAATCACCATCAACATGTCCAGAACAAGCACAAAAATTTTCATCCATTTCTTTGCAAGCATCACTATTTCATGAAGGTTTTGGCAAAACATACATAAATGTGACACATTCAACAAACCCTAGGTCAATTAATTTTCCACACGTGCAAAAAATCCACAAAAATCATAATCAAATTCTACACATCATCATGAAAACAATGCAAAAAATTTCACAAAATTTGGATGAGTTTTGAAGCCTCTATGAATTTTTGAAGTTCATGTATCAAAATTGGAAAACAAAAGAAAAAGCAAATGAAATAATAATTAAATAAATCTGGCAATGGCACGATGGTAAATTTGAACAACTAATCCAAAACGACGCCGTTTGGATTAGATTACAAGGCGCGCTCTGATTGGCCAGAGTTGGCGCCAAACACCATTTTAAACTTAGGCAAGGCAAATTTGGATCAAACAACATATTTCATCGTGTTCTTCATCAACACAAACTCAGAACTTCCAGATTTCGAAGAACATCAAACATCAACCAAAATCAACAAACGTATAACCATTGGAACCGTCTTTCCACAAGGATTCAAGATATGCAACTGAAATTTCCTAATTCTAACCATGGCGAAGGGATCGAGCAAATTAAGTTATGAACACAAACATTCAAATCGTGATATCTCTCTCCACAGTTAACCAATTCACAAACCAAGCATAGCATGTTGATCTATGATGAACGAACTACAAAACGCATATGATAATTTAAGAAATGATGAGATTCGAAAATTGACCTTGTGTTAATGGTAGTTGTTGTTCTTGATGCTTTCGCGTGCAATTTTCCAAAACAGATCGAGGTTGATGTATAGGAAGATGAATGCCACTCGTGCCTTAGCTCAAAGATGCTTCAGTTGGAAGAATCATAAAGTTACCATTGTTGTGCACATTATGAACAGTTGCGATCCTTGAGGTTTCTTGCATGGATTCACCAAAACAGTTGGAGATTGATGTTCATGGAGCACGAATCAAAAAGAATTGTTCAATTTGGTGAAGAATTGATGAAGTTTTGATCAAAAATTGCTTGATGAAATTTGAGAGAAAATGGAGGGAAAATCAGTTAGATTTCTTGGAATGTGCAATTGTGATTAGCATTCTGTTACAATTAGAGCTTTATACCAACGCCTTAATCACTTCTTAATCTCAAATTAGCAAAAATGAGTTGGATTAGCATAATGTGTTTTCTTAATGCAAGGGCAAAAGTGACCTTTCCAAATTGGCTATGTGACAGCAAGATGACAGCTCAAACAACTTTCAATTGGCATTTGGAGTGTGTTGGCTTTGGTCTCATGTCAATTGGCCTTGTAAATCTCAAAATCACATGTTCACACCAAAAATACACTTAAGTCCACTTGAATTTTGACTTTTTGCATTGACCATTTTTGATGAATTTGGACCATACACCATGAAAGTACATGTGAAATGGAGTTTGCTCATAAAAAGATCATCCATTTTGGACATTCCATGTGAAAGTTATGCCACTTTGATTATAGGCATTTTTGGAAAATGAATGGACCATAACTTGCCAACCATACATGAGAAATTCAAGTTCTTGGACTTTTTGGAAAGGTGAGAACAAGATCTACAACTTTCATGTTGAACAAATTTTCATTTGAAGCTTTTTTGGACATGTAATTTTGTGGTGAAAAACTTTCCATTTTTGGAAACTTCCATTACAAGTCACTTTCTATTTTTAGCAATTTTTGTCCTGACTTTATTTTCTTCATTCTTGAGCTTTGAAATGTCAAATGAAACTTGTTTCAACATGAATGAAGTGTATCCAACTCTCTCCCACCTCCAAATCCATAAAATCAAGCACAATTGACCACAGTTGACTTTTCAACTGATAGATGAATTTGGCAATGCACTGATCAATCTGAGCCCCAATTCTCTGATGAAATGGCTCAAGGATGAAACCCTAGCCTCCATAAGCTCAATACAATCATGAAATGATCCCCATATCCATCATAGACCCCATCTCCTCGCTATGCCCTGATTGGCCCAATGCAACTGACTAGGGTTGACCAGTGGTCAAAACCCTAATCCCAAGGTATATGATCAATCTTCTGAATCTTTTGATGATATCAAGACCATGATGATGATGATGTATCATTGCAACCAAGATCAAGACTAATCTCCTTGAGAAATCATGAAACCCTAATTCATAGCCCAATCCTCAGATGGCCAATGATCAGTTAATAAAACCCTAGGCTTGCATCTCCACCTCTTCATCTTCTGATCAAGACTTATGAGGATGACTTGAACAATGTAACCACATCATATGCAATATGCAATAACTAATGACCTAAAAATGATATGCAATATATTAAGCTAGTCCCAAGAGAGGAGGGCAAATTTTGAGGTGTTACAGCTGCCCCTATTCAATCCACTGTGAACCTGTCGATATGAATAGCCTCGGCTTTCAGATGACCAGGATGAGGAGTGATTGAATACCAAGAACAGACGAACAATTTGCACTCTGATGGGAAAATAATTAACAACGCCTGTCAGAATCGGCGAAGAAACAATCTCTGAACAAAAATCCGTCTGGTACGGAGAAAGTCGGCCTGATCACCGAAACAGCAACATCGACCTGGATACCAAAATAAATGGTAACGCAGGGATAATCATGGCCTGAACACCACATCCACTGGGGATTATTATTTTCTTTTTTATGCTTTTCTCGAACCCCGAAATTTTCCTGATGATTTCTCCCTTTTTTTTATTTTCTTGAACCCCAAAATTTCTCTTTGCGCAAATGATCCCCGATCACTGCATTTGAACCCCGTTCTCCTGTTTGCCAAAATAATGAACCCCATTCTCCAGTTTGAACCCCAGTCGCCTGACGATAACTTGTGATCGCCATTGTGAACCCCATCTCCAGAAAACACCTCGTGTCCCCTTTTCTCCATTTGAACCCCGCTCTCCAGAAAATGCCTCAACACTTCCCTTTCTCCATTTGAACCCCGTTCTCCCATTTCTTGTGATAATTCCGCTGGCAACGTCGGAAATAACACCAAACACCACTCTGAGGGCGACATATCAGAGGGTACACCTTCACAAAAGGAAGGTAACATGTGCATCTCTTCATCCGAAGACACCTATAACGACCTCCATTGGCATCCGCCAAAGTCTTAGGTGACACATGAACAGGAGACAATCCTGAGGACCTCATCCTGGATAAAATCTTCATCTCCAATCTCCATTTGAACCCCGCTCTCCAGAAAATGTCTCAATATTTCCCTTTCTCCAATTGAACCCCAGAATCGCGTTGATCGCGTAATATCCTTCAATTTCATTTCCATCTCCGTCCGACGGAAAAATCTCCTCCAGTATCGCGCTACTGAGGAACATTGTCGATCTGACATCATGATGCTAAACTCCTCAGAGTAACATCTTCACCATCCGGTGAAACAAAAACTTCAAGCGGTAACCACGGCTTGAACTATGCTGATCACATAACATTTCCCATCTCTGTCCGACGGAAAAATTCCTCCAATATCGCACTACTGGGGAATTACTGCGATTAAAACCACGATGCTAGACTCCTCGGAGTAACATCTTCACCTTTGAACAAACCACCTCTCAAACAGTAACCACGGTTTGAGACTAGCTTATGCTTGCAATATGATGCATGACTTATTTTCTCTGCGTAATGTTCCACAATTATGGAAATGCTACGCGATTTATTTTTCTATGCAACATGCTATGCTATTCTACATGATGAATGCATAAAAAGCATCCCCCTCAAGGGACTCTTCTGAGGAGCTCGAGACACTCTGCTGAGGAACTCGTCGATACTCCGATTCCGCCCTGCTGGGGAATAACACTGTTGCTGGGAAAAGGTAACCCTTGCTGGGGAAGAACCTCCTTTGCACCCAATCCGCTCGAGAAACTGCTGGGGAGTAAGAACCACCAACACTCTGTGGGGATACAACAGTCTTTGACTTGCTGGGGATATCAATCCCGACTCTGCTTTGGGGAACTCTCACAGATGCCTAACGACTTCACTGGGGAAATGTTCACAGATACTCTGCTGGGAAACAGCAACCTCCAGGACTGGCGACTGGAAAAACATCGATTTGACACCTGTTGGGGATAACCATCCTGACCCTGCTAGGGAAGCGAATGCCACTCCGCTGGGGACAACCCATGCAATCCATAGGTAGAATCAACTCAGCTGGGGATGCAGATATCAGTCTGCTACGGAAACTCATCCAATCCACTGGTAGGATGAACACTGCTGGAGATATATTTCACTGAAACCCGCTCCACTCGGGGAATAGCAACCTTCGGGCCTGGCTGCTAAGGAAACACCGTTTTAAACCTGCCGGGGATAACCATCCCGACCCAGCTAGGGGATCCACAGACCTTGGATCTGCTGGGGAGTTAGTCCTCTAATTCTGCTTGGGATATAGCTGGGGAAATGAGAAAAGCTGGTACAGAACACCCGTCGACTCATCGAACCATGGTATCCACCTCCCAATCTCGTATCGTCTTTCCACTTTTGAGAACTCCCAGACTCGTATGGACCTTTTCTGCTCCATCATCTTGTATTCCCAATCGCTTCGCGCTCGACGGAAAGCGAACTCCTGGGGACTATACAGACTTTTCAATTTTCCGACTTTGAAGAGTCTTCTTGATTAATTCCAAGGATTGTCGTACGTCCTGCCGTCTCTTCATCGTTCTTCTGTTCATTCGTCCCTGATTGGACTCTGCGGGGAATTTCTACAGACTTTCCAATCTTCCGATTTTGAAGAGTCTTCTTGATTATCATTCAAGGATCGGCGTACGTCTCAACGTCTCTCCGTCATTCCTTCATACATTCGTCCCTGATTGGACTCCCACGGGGATTTGTTTTTTGTCGACAGTTTCCACATCACCACCTGCAAGTGAGTGAAAATAACTAACAGCACCTGCAAAACAGATCGTTAGATAAAACCGTGCCCCAGGCGTGTCAAGATTTCAACACTTGGGTCACTCAACCTTCCGAATAAGATTTCAAGCTTTCAATCTTATAAACATGCATTGGAAGGGACCTGTATGTCTTAAAATGCAAGATTCTTTATAAAAAATAATTGGATGTTTTTGCAATCAAAGCGGTAATGAAAAACAAAAACAAAATCATTTGACTGAATATGCATTTTATTGATTGGAAAAGTGTGGCTCAAATTGAGCAATACAAAGGAAGCAATTCCTGAAAAGAGGTAATTGCGCACAAAAGGAAAAATCTATCCTGATGGCAATGTGAAACCCGTAATCTCATCGAGTTCCAACTCGGTTACACCCCATATGTCCTCAGACTCTCCGTGCTTTCTGCCTTCTGAACAAGACGTTCCTGATTGATCCCTACCGGGTATTATCCATGATGCTTTAACCAAAGCGCAAACGATCATGCGGGACGCAGTTGTTCGTTTCAATCCCTCTTTTGCCTGGACCGCCCTTTCGGGTTTTCAGTCCACCGGGATACCCCTTTTTTGCCCAAGTCGCCTTTTCAGGTTTTCGACTTGCCGGGTGTACAGTTTTTCTTCTTTATCCCTAATTTTTGCCTGAACCTTTCTTTCTGTTTTTGGTTCGCCAGGATGCCCATTCTTGCCTGGACTATTTTATTCTTTTCGTCCAGCGGGTCTCTTTATACGAAGTATTTTTTAACTGCGTCCGCATTCACAGGGGATGGAAAATCCTCGCCATCCATGGTCGTTAACAACAAGGCTCTGTCGGAGAAAACCTTCTTGACCATGCTGGGGATTCATGACTGGGTATCCACTTGCCCCTACGATCGTTTTGAGGAGGAAGGATCCTTTTCAGCACCATATCACCAACGTGATATACCCGAGGTCGTACTTTTCTGTCCAAAGCACGCTTCATCCGTTGCTGGTACAACTGCCCATGACAGATGGCTGCTAGCCTTTTTTCCTCTATCAGGCTTAACTCTTCATACCGGGTCCTTACCCATTCAGCCTCTTGCAACTTTACATCCATCAGGACTCTCAAAGAGGGAATCTGAACTTCAACAGGTAACACCGCCTCCATTCCATATACCAATGAGAAAAGAGTTGCCCCAGTAGATGTACGCACCGAGGTTCAATACCCAGGATACAAGCTTCATTCTCAATCACACCGTCAGTGCCTTCAAACGTTAGCCGGGCAATAAAAGCTCATTCACCTTAACCTCCCCATCAGACATCAGAATCCGTTCGGATTCAGGGTCAGGCCCCTCCTCCGGGATCGGTTACTCTCAATCTTTCGATTAGAGCACCTCGAGATGTCCTCATCAGGGAACTCAAACTTCCTCGATTGATAATCCTCAATAGGTTGCTGAGCGAGGTAATCAGACAATACACTCCCCTCAATTGCTTTCTGAGAGCATCACAAATCAGTCAATATTCTTTTGCACTCTTGCAACCCGTCCGGTCAATGCTAGATTCTCAAACCCATACTTGATCGGATCCATCTTGGAAATCAATAAAGTGGTATGAACCAGCATATACTGCCTTAGTCGGCGAGCAGCCTATGCCAAAGTACATCAAGTTTTCTCGAACAGTGAATGTACTGTTTCACAGTCGGTAAACTTTTTGCTAAGGTAAATTGCATGCTCTTTTCGACAAGACTCGTTATGCTGCCCCAGTACACACCTCATAGACCCCTCGAGGGCTGTCAAGTACCAGATTAACAATTGCTCCTTAGGGAAACATCAGAATCAGAGGCTCCTGCAACTTATTCTTTTATTTTCAATGCCCCTTGGCAATCATTATTTCACCTGACCGTTTGATTTCTTTTTCTTGAATGGGTTCCCACGTGGCTGTTAGATAAGATGTGAACCATGACAGGTAGTTCCATCTGCCTAAGAGACCACAAACCTCTTTCTTTATTCTCGGTTCAGGCATTTCTTATTTTTTGGTTTTTTTTTTTTTTTTTTTTTTGAGCAGGATCAACCTCGATTCCTCTTTTACAATAAATCCCAACAGCTTACCGGATCGCACTCTGATAGTGCACTCACTTGAATTCAACCTCAGTTTGAATTGTCTCAACCGGTCAAACGACTTGCCCCGGTCTGCCAGATGCCCCTCTCCTGTTTGGGACTTTGCTATCATGTCATAGCATAGCATTCAACTTCATGATGAATCATATCATGAAACAAAGTCACCATGGCTCTCTGATACAAGCACTGGCGTTCTGCTTCTTTAGAGGACAATCTTCTCTCCATGGCAGCTTGTGCACAACGACATCGGTATCCGACCCTGGCATATCCTGACATGACCAGGCGAAGGTATCCACATGTCCCTTCAACAGGACTACCATTCTGCTCTCGACTTGCCTCCGAAGCGGCTCCAATTTTTTTCCTTCCTGACCTCGGCGGTGCTTGGAATAACAACCTCAACCCGCTCCTCGTGCGGCTGAATCACCTTCTCCTCTTGTTTTGACAACCTGGCTAATTCCAACAGATCACAATCTTCTTCGCCTTCTTCTTTGGCATGATAAATCGGTTTGTCGAAGCCATATGAGGTGTAACCAAATTGTTATCAACGAGATCCGGAGAATTATTTTGGAATTCGGAACGAGACAAATAAAAAAAAAGAGAAAAATGAAAATAAACATTGCCATTTTTATTTGTTTTTAAAACTTCAAAAATAAATGAAAAACAGGGAACACCGCTTTTTGACTGAAAAACATCCATTTATTAATGATGCAGAAATGTTGCAAATTATGAACATGAGATGGCCCTTACAATGAACCATTACGTGTCGGGCAACACGTATGGCTTTCATGCAGATAAAACTGAAAACAGGAAAATATTACTCTTTCAGTAGAGTGACAGTGATGATCTTTTTAGGCCTTCCAGTTCTGGATTCCCATCCCTGGTGCACACGGCTTTATCCACGACTCCAGTTCACAGTCGCTGTCAGTCTCTTCCCCCACCGCACAAACGCGATCTGAATCCTCAGCAATTGCACTCACCATCGCCTGACCATGTGCCGGCATGGGATTGGCATTCACGTTGGGAGATGGAGCAAAGTTGATTGCTTTAGAATCCACCAGGTCTTGGACTACGTGCTTAAAAGCTTTGCAGTCCTCTACACTGTGCCCGGGAGCACCCGAATGGAATTCACATTTGACATTCTCATCGAACTTGGCTGGCCTTTGATCAGGTCTCAAAGGTGCCAAAGTCCTCAACTGTACCAGCCCCAGATCTTTCAACTTCTTCAATAGGAAAGAGTATGTCACAGGCGGCCTGTCAAAATGCCGATCATTCATCCTCCCCCTGACTTGATATCCATCCCTCTAAGGCCTCTGCTGGAATGGCTGACGCTGTTGTTGCGGTTGTTGCTGTTGTTGTGCAGGCTGATTGTCAGCAGGAATAGTTACCGCAGCGGTGTGCTGGAAGTAACAATCCCTACTGGGTCCTCTTTGAGCGTAGACCGCACTGGTATCACCCTCATTTTTACGCTGACCGTTCCCAAAGGGCTTCTTCGATCTCGATGACGAAGCATTGCCACCCTGGATTTTCCCGAGCTTCAGCCAGCTCTCAATTCTCTCCCCAGCCACCACAATGTCGGCAAAATTTGTGACGGGACAACCCACCATCCTTTCAGCAAAAACCCCCTGCAGGGTACCCATGAAGAGATCAGACATCTCTCTGTCCACCAGTGGAGGTTGAACTCTGGCAGCCAACTCCCTCCACCTCTGAGCGTATTCTTTAAACCCCTCGTTATTTTTCTGAGACATACCCTGCAGCTGAGTATGACTCGGAGCCATATCAGCGTTGAACTGATACTGTTTAAAGAACGCGTCACCAAGATCTTGCCAGCTCTTGATGTCAGAAGATTTCAGCTTGGTATACCATTCCAAGGATCCTCCAGACAGACTGTCTTGGAAGAAGTACATCCAAAGCTTTTGATCTGTAGTGTATGCAGAGATCTTGCGGACAAAGGCTTGAAGGTGAGTCTCCGGGCAGGAACTCCCATTATATTTGTCAAATGAGGGCGCTTTAAACTTCTGTGGGATCACAACCCCCTCGACTAGCCCCATATTCGACATGTTTACCACACCGGGAGTGGCATAACTCTCCAATGCTCTAATCTTCTCAGCCAGCAGCTGAATCTCTTTGTTCTGTGGCGGGGCACCATACTGACCAAATGGCTCGTTGTGCATGGAGAACTGATCCGCTTCTCTGTCTTCCTCTCTGTCATCATCGACCCCAAAGAAAGGCGGGAACAGACTATCCTTCAGATTATGCCCCAGACCGGGCCCACCACCAGTAGCAGCACCAAATCCACCAGCATTGTTGTTCACCATACCTACAGTTGCTCTTTTTTCACCGTCTCTGGATCCACCCAGCCCCTGGTTGGAGACACCATCCAGGTTAACAACATTGTTAGCAGCTGAAGCTCGCTCGAGCTTCTCGACCTTATCAGCTAGAGCTTTCTGACCAACTGCAAAACCTTGCATGATGTTGATCAGCTCAGTCATCTTGTCTTTCAGCTCGAGGATATCTGTGTTTGGGAGATCCATCAGTCTGGGAGTATTGCGTCTGGTGAAGTATCTGTGAGGACGGGTTGAGTGCAAAGGTATGACTCTGCGAGCGCGAGCAATGGTTCCTGAAACAGTCAAGCACGTTAGAACCCGACACCTACAAAACATTAAACAGGTTAATATGCATGAATGCAACGTCTATCCATATGAGGAAGATTCTGTCCTTTGATTCTGGTTTCATCGAGACAGATAATATTTTGACAATAACATTCTGACATCCGAATGTCTCTCAACCAAATTCTCAATCCATAATACTCCCCATATGGCCAGACAGAGGCTTGATGCAGATGAATGCCAACTGCGAATGATGCAAATGTATGAATGCAATGCATTGCCATCCTCCAAGTCATCTGATCATCAACTGTACAGAAGCCTCTGATCTTTGAACTGATCACAACCATCTGAGGGAACATGTAACCACAAATCCAACTCAAGGGTTCCGAAATAAACGGAAGACAGATACGTCATCATCATCACCAAACAATCTCTGAACAGATACCCGCAACCTCTGAATCGGCCCGGGGAATCCTGAAATAAACGGATCCCCACTGATAAATAACTCGGACAGCACTCCGGCGTCTCAGCAAGAAATGGCCATAAATCCGACTCATAAATAGGACTCTGATCAACGGAACCAATAGTTACCATCAAAGTCACCAACAGAACAATGCATCTGTAAGAATCACCCTCCCCTCACAGGTAAATTCTAAACAGGTCACCCTAAGGCGGATAATAGTCTCGACAATCGGGCAGAGATACTCAATGGGTTTGCCCTTTCGGGTGTGCCATTGTAGCTCTCCTGAGATTGTCTAAACCAAAGATCCGGAACATGATCGGTCACCAGAGTCAACAGCTCAAATGAAGTAACTCAACCAAAGTGGAGTACCCCACAGAGGAAAGCACTATCAAATGAACCTCGTCCGGCTTGTGGTACATCACGTTGCCAGGCACATGTTGGCCTAACATGAAGGAGGCAACATGAGACCACACTAGTCCTAGGTGTATACTCGGGCCTGGGTTTTAGCCCCACTCAGAACACCCACCCCCACAGAGGAACCACCTGCACAGAGGACGGCAACATGATAGTATGATGCATGCAGACATTTATGCTAATATATACACAATCAGAATAATAAATGCAATAAATAAAGCAACACAAGCAACCTAAACTATCCTAGAACGCTAGGAGAGACTCGCTTAGGGAAGATGGACCAGCATAGGTCAAAACCTCGGGTTCCCCAGCAGAGTCGCCAACTGTCGCATCCGCGAAAAACAACCGGCGGGCTGAAACAAAAACAAACAGAGCCGCCACTGCGCGTTATTTATCCCAAGATAGGGAAAGGAAACGCTCAGAGAAACCTGGAAAAAGCATGGTCTCGCGACCAAAGAGAAAGGGTAAGGGAGTCGGTTACGCAAGGGGAAGGTATTAGCACCCCTCACGTCCGTCGTACTCGACGGGATCCACGCTCTAAGAAAAGAAAAGGTTGCTAAAACACCACACACACACGCACCGAAGACAACATAGGTGGGGTTAAGAGGAAGAGAGCTCGATAAGACATCGCATCCTATGCCTACGTATCTCGTCTGGAACGAGAATCAGAGCTGCCGTAGTTCGGCTCACGCACGCCAAACAAACAAACAAGCACACAGGCAAACATGGAACCCGAATGCCAATCGCTGGACTTACATCGGCTTCCGAACCAAACAAACACAATCAGGATACGTACAGCCAATCGCTGGGCTTACGTCCATATCCTGACACACAAGCAGATTACAAGCAAACACACACAAAAAGAAAAAAAAGTGCCCGGAAAGACCTCGCACGGTCTCCTGCCTACATACCTCGTCTGGAACGAGGATCAGGGCGATGTAGTTCCCCTAAAAGGGAAAGAAATTCTAGCCAGAAACCAAGGGGAGACACACTACCAGGGAGTTGTACTCGAGCCTAGTGTTATCATGCATCATTGCCCTATGTTGTGGTTTCTACCTATTTGCACAACAGCAAGCTGATCCTATCCAGGAAGAAAGCAAGCATGCAAGCATCAATCACAATAAAACAAACATTTCAAACCAATATTCACAAAGCACACACTATATCCAGTCAGAAGTGAGGCTCAAACAAAGGGTTCGACTGCCGAAGCAAGTCATCTGTACAAGGGTAGCGTTAGCTCTTAACCTTGCCATTGAGGGGCTAAGGTGAAGCTGATGAAAGGTGAGTGAAGATTAGACTTCACAACTCTTATCCCTGATCAGGGAGAGCTTTAGACAAAGGAGCGTGGGTCCAGAATGGAGGGACCCTTCTACGCTCAAGGACTCTGACTCGACTGTGCAACAACACAAGATCTTGGGTTAATGTCCCAATGCGTCAACACAGTGGTGTGAGCAGAGGGACGACTCAACAGAATAGCGGGGGATAGATTGCATATCCCTTGGGTTCCGCCAATTGCCTCATAGAGGTCTTTACCTGCTTGGCACAAAAGTAAACAATCACAGACATCGCCTCTTAAGGAGGACTTCAGACAGTTTCATGGCTAAATAACAAGCCAGGTCTTCCAGACTACATGAAGACAAGAGAGTCTACCTCAACTGGTTTATGCAACCAAGCAGCAGCAAGCAAGTTCTTAAAGAACTGTAAGCGACTAAATGTACCTGAAATCAATCAAGTATCATCAGTACTCAGACAAACCAACAATAAACAGCAAAAGTCAATATATACAGATAACACAAGTTAATGCACATAAGTGCAAGCCATGAGCTCAAGCTCAAGCATCAAACCTACAACACAAAGCCAATGTTAGTTCACAACATCAAACAAAACTCAATTTAATCAACTTGCACTTTTTCCCTTAAGCCTTTTGCATTTCAACCTGAAAATCCAAGCCAAATGTGAGAAACTAGACCACTAGGCCAAGCCTAGGGTCCAAAGGGGATGAAAAAATCAAAACAGCAAGTGAAATTTATCCAAAATCACATTCAAACAAATTAGAAACAAATGCAATTGGTCCCATGCTCATACCCTTCACCATTATCATTTCATGCACAATTTATCACAAACTAGGTCATTTGCAACACCAAAAGTCCAAACAGAACTATCTCAATCAAAAGTATACCAAAACAATTCAATTAATTCCACAAAAATTCACACCTAAACAGGACATATTCAATGTATAGCATGTCAATTTTCAGCTCAATTGGACAAAAGAAAGTAGGTCAATGAAAATCAAGAAGTCCAGACACATTTATACAAGCCAATTCAAGGCATCAACACAAGCATCAAATTCCATAAATCATAAAACAGTGACAACAATTAAGAAATGAATGGGATCAAAACCATAATGTCCTATAATGTGTCTACAATCCCCATGTCAAATTTCATCTTCATCCAATACACCATGAGAATTTCACAAATGAATTACCAACATGTGTCATACAATGTCACAAAATGAGCACACAGAGAAGAAAATTATCAATCAATTAGAAAACTCCATCAAAAATTCCAGCAATATTTCTCATGTAATCTTGACCTATCAATGATCATCCACACAAAATTTCAGCTCAAATCAACATCTCTAAGCATTTTAAATAAAATCAAGAAGTTGACCTAGCTTGGTGTGACACAAATTGTCACACCTCTAATCAAAAAATCATATCTAATCAACCAAGTATCCAAAAATCACAAACTCTACATGAAAATCACCATCAACATGTCCAGAACAAGCACAAAAATTTTCATCCATTTCTTTGCAAGCATCACTATTTCATGAAGGTTTTGGCAAAACATACATAAATGTGACACATTCAACAAACCCTAGGTCAATTAATTTTCCACACGTGCAAAAAATCCACAAAAATCATAATCAAATTCTACACATCATCATGAGAACAATGCAAAAAATTTCACAAAATTTGGATGAGTTTTGAAGCCTCTATGAATTTTTGAAGTTCATGTATCAAAATTGGAAAACAAAAGAAAAAGCAAATGAAATAATAATTAAATAAATCTGGCAATGGCACGATGGTAAATTTGAACAACTAATCCAAAACGACGCCGTTTGGATTAGATTACAAGGCACGCTCTGATTGGCCAGAGCTGGCGCCAAACACCATTTTAAACTTAGGCAAGGCAAATTTGGATCAAACAACATATTTCATCGTGTTCTTCATCAACACAAACTCAGAACTTCCAGATTTCGAAGAACATCAAACATCAACCAAAATCAACAAACGTATAACCATTGGAACCGTCTTTCCACAAGGATTCAAGATATGCAACTGAAATTTCCTAATTCTAACCATGGCGAAGGGATCGAGCAAATTAAGTTATGAACACAAACATTCAAATCGTGATATCTCTCTCCACAGTTAACCAATTCACAAACCAAGCATAGCATGTTGATCTATGATGAACGAACTACAAAACGCATATGATAATTTAAGAAATCATGAGATTCGAAAATTGACCTTGTGTTAATGGCAGTTGTTGTTCTTGATGCTTTCGCGTGCAATTTTCCAAAACAGATCGAGGTTGATGTATAGGAAGATGAATGCCACTCGTGCCTTAGCTCAAAGATGCTTCAGTTGGAAGAATCATAAAGTTACCATTGTTGTGCACATTATGAACAATTGCGATCCTTGAGGTTTCTTGCATGGATTCACCAAAACAGTTGGAGATTGATGTTCATGGAGCACGAATAAAAAAGAATTGTTCAATTTGGTGAAGAATTGATGAAGTTTTGATCAAAAATTGCTTGATGAAATTTGAGAGAAAATGGAGAAAATGGAGGGAAAATCAGTTAGATTTCTTGGAATGTGCAATTGTGATTAGCATTCTGTTACAATTAGAGCTTTATACCAACACCTTAATCACTTCTTAATCTCAAATTAGCAAAAATGAGTTGGATTAGCATAATGTGTTTTCTTAATGCAAGGGCAAAAGTGACCTTTCCAAATTGGCTATGTGACAGCAAGATGACAGCTCAAACAACTTTCAATTGGCATTTGGAGTGTGTTGGCTTTGGTCTCATGTCAATTGGCCTTGTAAATCTCAAAATCACATGTTCACACCAAAAATACACTTAAGTCCACTTGAATTTTGACTTTTTGCATTGACCATTTTTGATGAATTTGGACCATACACCATGAAAGTACATGTGAAATGGAGTTTGCTCATAAAAATATCATCCATTTTGGACATTCCATGTGAAAGTTATGCCACTTTGATTATAGGCATTTTTGGAAAATGAATGGACCATAACTTGCCAACCATACATGAGAAATTCAAGTTCTTGGACTTTTTGGAAAGGTGAGAACAAGATCTACAACTTTCATGTTGAACAAATTTTCATCTGAATCTTTTTTGGACATGTAATTTTGTGGTGAAAAACTTTCCATTTTTGGAAACTTCCATTACAAGTCACTTTCTATTTTTGGCAATTTTTGTCCTGACTTTATTTTCTTCATTCTTGAGCTTTGAAATGTCAAATGAAACTTGTTTCAACATGAATGAAGTGTATCCAACTCTCTCCCACCTCCAAATCCATAAAATCAAGCACAATTGACCACAGTTGACTTTTCAACTGATAGATGAATTTGGCAATGCACTGATCAATCTGAGCCCCAATTCTCTGATGAAATGGCTCAAGGATGAAACCCTAGCCTCCATAAGCTCAATACAATCATGAAATGATCCCCATATCCATCATAGACCCCATCTCCTCGCTATGCCCTGATTGGCCCAATGCAACTGACTAGGGTTGACTAGTGGTCAAAACCCTAATCCCAAGGTATATGATCAATCTTCTGAATCTTTTGATGATATCAAGACCATGATGATGATGATGTATCATTGCAACCAAGATCAAGACCAATCTCCTTGAGAAATCATGAAACCCTATTTCATAGCCCAATCCTCAGATGGCCAATGATCAGTTAATAAAACCCTAGGCTTGCATCTCCACCTCTTCATCTTCTGATCAAGACTTATGAGGATGACTTGCACAATGTAACCACATGATATGCAATATGCAATAACTAATGACCTAAAAATGATATGCAATATGTTAAGCTAGTCCCAAGAGAGGAGGGCAAATTTTGAGGTGTTACACTCAAGTGGTTTAATGTTTTTTTTTTATTCACTTTCTTCACTTGGATAAGTGTCACTAGTTTGATACTTGACATTTGCTTGGTACAGGATAACCCGATTGCGTCACCAACAAGGATGACTTAAGTTTAGAAACCAAAGAAGCCAAGCTCACTGGCTCTCTCCTTCTCAAATGTCTCGAAGTACTGATAGATGATTGTTACGGCAAGTAAGATTCCGGTTCCTGAACCAATCGCCCCCATAAAATCTGCCAATACTGTCAGGGCACCAATACACATTCCTCCAAATGCTGCAGCAGTGGGAATGTATCGGTTAAGCTCTTTCTGCAGGCATAACCATTTGTTGTTCCTTCAACTGCTTGGCAACATCCCTAGCAGATGAACCAGAGACTTCAATCAAAGTTTTGGAGAACAAGGCATAGGCTGACATCATAAACACCAGGTAGAACAGTGCATGGAAAGGATTGGCTGCCATATCAGCTAAGCTAGAGGGTGCAGTTATATAGTATGCAATGCGATCAACAGGAATAGAGTGACCGCCTCCATATTTAGATTCCTTCCATTTTCCAAACAGATCCACAATGAAGTTTCCGGCATACTTTCTGTGTAGCAGCCGGGAAAGGAAGTAGAGATTGGAAACAAGGGCAGACTGAAGAATAATGGGCATGTGTAATTTTAGAGTTTTTTTTTTGGATTTGGGTTGAGTTTGGTCAACGTTGACCAAAAAGTCAACTGTTGACCAAAGTCAACAATTGGTCAAAAATGTCAAGACTTGTATTTTCTTATGTAGAATCAAATGTAATGGTTTAAAATGACATGAAATAAATTGAAATGGATTAACAAATGGTTTGAAGTTGGTTCCCAAATTGTTTTTGCCTTATGACTTGAATGACTTGACTGATAATGAACAGAACCATGAAATGAGACCATAAGGTTAGGGTTTTGATATAGTATCCATGAACCAATAACATGACTAGCAAGTGGCTTGAAACACAAGAAGCTTGATTGTTCAGATGACCAAGACCATATGTGCATTAACAATCACATGAACAAACACCATGACTTTGGACCAAGACCAATCCTCATATAAAACCAAAGTAAAGTTAGGCCAGACGTGCTAAACAAAAGTGAAAACATAAAAAATTCAGGACCAAAATCGGGGTATGACACCTTTGAACAATCTTTTTGAATGTTCGTTGCCCATTAAACAAATTTCATAAATACATTGAATGAAAAAGGTACCATTGGAGTATAACATTTTGGTAATACCCTGAATAATTGGTCCCGAGACTCACGTCATGTTCTTATCAAGCATTCATCATTCACCTTTAAAAAACATTCAAACACATCAAACTTATTTCCTCACCCTCATGCGATCGAAAATCTTTCACAAGAGAACATTTGTCTAATCATTTCTAATGTGTATACAAACTAACTCTTAAGTCTCCACCGTGAGTATGCAAGCCAATGTTTAACCGTTAGAATATAATCTAATTACGTGTTCAATCCAACACACTTTAAATCAATCAAAATCTTTTCAAGCTCAAAAATCAATCCAACCTATGCAGGTCGTTCCTCAAAAGCCAAACCTTGAGAAAATCATGGAGAGCTTCATTTCGGCCCAAACTCAGCAAAACAAAGAGTTCCTAAACCAAGATATTCATGTAAGTGAACTGATCACACAATTAGGCCCTTAGGCCACACCTGAAGGGCAATTTCCTGGACAACCTCAACCTAACCCCCGAGGGCAAGCTAACGTTGTTACCCTACAAAGTGGGACCACTTATGACGAATTTGTAAAACCAGCCTTGAGTGGATCAGAAGCTTCTAAGAAAAACATTATGTCTACAGATGAAGTAGAGGAACTAGTGATAACATGAAATTATATAATATTTTAGGACTTAATTCAATTAAATTATATTATTATTTATTTCAGTTCACTTCATTTTATTAGATATTACGCGGTATTTTCTTCCTATTTGTCTCAGGTGGTTTATTTGAAGCACAAGTAAAAATGGAAGAAAAGGGGGTGCAAAAAGGAGAGAAAATGAACCAAATATCAAAGCCCAGCCCAAAGCACAAAACACAGGTGTTGTGCCTGTGACGGACGTCACAGAGGCCGTGACGAGCGTCACGCCTTGCACACTCCTGTGACGGACGTCACACATGGTGTGACGAACGTCACACCATTCCCCTACATTTTTGGCGCAAGGAACGCTTCAGAGACGTTGAGGGAGAGTTGAGCCCTATATCCACGCCCAACTTTTATGCACGTTGAAGACCTATGAAGCGGAGGCAGTTACTCAAGGCACCAATATAAATAGCCACTTTCCAAACCTAAAAGGGTTCCAGCTTTTTCCATTTTTTTTCCTTGCCGTTTTCGCTTTTGCATATTTTCTCTTCCAGCAGCTTAGGCATTGTTTCTTTATTATTTTTACGAGTTTTACACTATTTCCCTTGCAATTTCTATTTCCCTTTTTTAGCATTTAGTAAATTCTTTTCGCACAATAGTTTCTACACCGGAAACTATTGTGTACCTTTTTACCGGATCTAACCTTACGTTAGAATCTAGTTTTTATTTCCTTCGTTTTAATTTGTTGTTTAATTGAAGAATCCAAGAACAAATCCTACCGGCTTGTGGTGGAGTGTTCAAGACTATTGTTTAACTCATTCAGGTTCTTTAATTATTATTTAATGCTTTGTTTTATTATTTATTTATATTATTTGCCTGGGATGAGTCTGTTTATGCATGATAAGTATTTAAGTTTGTTTAGCATGTCTGGCTAATTCGCTTAGATATCGGTATGTAAAGTAAGCGGAATAAGGAATCAAAACTAAGTCGGTTTAATTAAATTTAAAATTAAAATCACTCTTTTTACGGTCTCAATTTACAGGGTTAATAACAAAGGTTTTTACGAAAGTAAAAGACATAAAGAAGTTAAAATCAATAGAGCGAGAGTTTGAGGTTTTAACTGGACAGTGTAAATTAGACATTAATTCTAGATCAGGGCGAGAGCAAGTTTTAGAGTTAATTAAATTCTGATCTTTTCCAAAAAGTATTTTTAAAGATTGAATGTTAGGACGAGAGTTAAGCATTCGAATTTAATTATATAACCTAAGTCAACAGAGCGAGAGTTTGAGATAAGGGTGTTTAAACGGTCAGTGTTTTCTTAAAAAGAGTTTCTACGGATTCTATTGTTTTCAAAAAATGGTTTTTGACTTAATTATAAGTGACAGCTACATTAACATAAAATCATGGTTTATTCAACAGAGCGAGAGTTTGAGATAAAACTTTTAATCAATAAAGTCAACTGAAAAGATTTATTTTAAAACCAGGAAACCGACAAAGAATTGATTCCCTAATTACGACGAACTACATACCGATATCCGCTTTATTAATATTTAATCTAGATCTTAGTTTAGTTTTTAGCTTTTCCCCCAAACAATCAAACATTATCCATCTTAGCTGTACGAAGTAACCTTAGATAACGGTATATCGATTCATAAGTCCCTGTGGGATCGATATCTTTTAAAACTACGCGATAGAACTGTGCACTTGCAGTTTGTACCCCAAATTCGACTCACGAAGTCGAGCGATCAAGTTTTTGGCGCCGTTGCCGGGGACTTTTATTTAATCGATATCGTAACTCTTCTGTTACGCTGTAGAGACTAAGGTTTCTTTTTCTTTTCTTTCTATCGTCGATTTGTATGCCACACACTCGTTCACAAGGCGAGCCACTCTATTTACGAATCAACGATATCGAACTATATCTCCGAGTCTTACGACGAATTCGGGAATATCGTGCTGCAAACAATCTCCCTCCTGTAGAACTTCCTGATTTCAAAAACATTTTTCCTTCGATACCCGAGATGGCAGAACCAACTCGTGCTCTTAGAGATTACGCCGCTCCATCACAAGATGAGCCGCATTCAAGTATTGCTCCACCCGCAATCGAAGCAAACAACTTCGAACTTAAACCTTCGCTGTTGCAGGCAGTGCAACAGAACCAATTCTCTGGAAATCCTACCGAGGATCCAAACCTTCATTTATCCGTATTTGTCCAATACGCTAATACTGTTAAAGCTAATGGTGTCACTTCAGAGGCAATTCGACTTCGTCTTTTTCCTTTCTCATTAAGAGATAGCGCTAGAAGATGGCTTCAATCTCTCCCTTCCAACTCTGTCACCACATGGAACGAGTTGAAGAAAGTTTTTCTTGCCCGATACTTTCCGCCAAGCAAAACAGCTATGTTAAGAGCCCAGATAAACGGATTTAAACAGAAAGACAACGAGTCTCTTTTCGAAGCATGGGAAAGATACAAAGACATGATGAGACTTTGTCCACACCATGGTTTGGAAGACTGGTTAGTAATTCACACATTTTATAATGGTCTCTTGTACAACACAAGGTTAACAATAGACGCCGCTGCAGGTGGTGCACTAATGAACAAACCTTATGCTGATGCTTACCAGCTTATCGAGAGCATGGCCCAAAACCACTATCAGTGGGGAACCGAACGAACAATGGTGGAAAAACCTCAAACGAAAACTGGCATGTACGAGATAAGTAACCTTGATCATGTTAATGCAAAAGTGGATGCTCTGGTCCAGAAAATTGAAAGTTTAAATGTATCACCTCCAACCGCCGTGGTTGCTATAACTCAGAATTGCGAGGTCTGTGGAATCCAAGGTCACACTCCTACGGATTGTCAACTCTTAACAGGAATCCAAGCAGAGCAAGTAAACTACGCTCAAGGAAGCCCCTACTCGCATACCTATAACTCAAATTGGAAGAACCATCCAAACTTTTCATATAAGAGTAATAACGCTTTATACGCACCCGGACAATCTTCAAATCAAGCCCTAGCTATACCTCCGGGATATCAGAAACCGAACCCATCCATGCCTAACAATAACGCCCCTAGGAAATCCAACTTGGAAATCATGATGGAAAACTTTATAGCTTCCCAACAACAAACCAATAAAGATTTCTTAAACCAGAATGTACACACTGGAGAACAAATTAAACAATTAGCAAGTAAAGTAGATGCCCTGGCTACCCATAACAAAATGCTGGAAACACAAATATCACAAGTAGCTCAACAACAAGCGCCTACTGCTGCCCCAACTGGTACATTTCCTGGACAGCCCCAACCTAACCCGAGAAGCCACGCTCATGCAATTATATTAAGAAGTGGAACGGAAGTGGAAGGACCGTCTGATCCAAGGATGGAAAACCAAAATTCTCAAAAGTCAGCTGAGGAAGAAAATAGACCTAAGGAGAAGGAAGAGAGTAATAAGGAAACCATAGAAAAGAAGGAACCTTATGTACCTCCACCACCTTACAAACCACCGATCCCTTACCCTCAAAGGCTTATTAAGACCAAAGATGCGGGCCAATTTAAAAAATTTGTTGATCTCCTTAAACAATTAAACGTTACAATCCCGTTCACCGAAGCGATTACGCAGATGCCCTCATATGCCAAATTCTTAAAAGAAATTCTTTCTAATAAAAGGAAACTTGAAGATAGCGAAACCGTTACACTCCCTGCCGAATGTAGCGCTATAATCCAAAACATGCCTCCTAAACTCAAGGATCCGGGTAGTTTCTCTATACCCTGTCACATAGGAAAATTTGTCATCGACAAAGCCTTATGTGATTTAGGAGCCGGAATTAGTGTTATGCCTTTATCCATATGTAAGAAACTGGAAATGGGAGAATTAAGACCAACCAAAATGTCTGTGCAACTAGCAGATCGTTCCATCAAATATCCTGTAGGAATTCTTGAAAACGTTCCCGTACGCATAGGTCAATTCTACATTCCAACTGATTTTACAATTATGGACATTAGAGAAGATGATATTACAACCATTATACTGGGAAGACCGTTCTTAGCAACTGCCTGTGCAATCATAGACGTAAAACGAGGACGACTCACCTTCGAAGTAGGTGAAGAGAAAATTGAGCTCATTCTTTCCCAATTCTTGAAAGCACCTGCAATAGAAGATACATGTTACTTCATGGATATCGTCGATGAATGCATAAAAGAAGCAGAGTTAGGAGAAGACAAATCATCCGACTATCTTGTAGAAGATAAATTTAACCAATGTTTAGCAATAACACCGGACCCTACGCAGTGTCTTAACAAACCAACCCTTGACCTGAAAACACTTCCCAAAAATCTGAGATATGAATTCCTAGACTTAGAACTTGAACGACCTGTGATAGTTAATGCAGACCTAGGAAGACTCGAAACGGAAAAACTCCTACACATTTTAAGAAAGTATCCAACCGCACTAGGTTACAACATCACCGATCTTAAAGGAATAAGTCCTTCTATTTGTATGCACCGCATCATGCTAGAAGAAGACTGTAAAACCTCTAGGGAACACCAGAGGAGACTAAATCCGATCCTGAGTGAGGTAGTGAAGAAGGAAATAACCAAGTTATTAGAAGCAGGTATTATATATCCTATATCTGATAGCAAATGGGTTAGTCCTGTACACGTAGTACCAAAGAAAGGAGGCATAACCGTTATTGAAAACGAAAAAGGGGAAACTATAACTAAACGAATCGAATCGGGATGGAGAATGTGCATTGACTATAGGAAACTAAACAAAGCAACCCGAAAAGATCATTTCCCTTTACCGTTCATTGACCAGATGTTAGAACGATTAGCAAAACATTCACATTTCTGTTATCTAGACGGTTATTCAGGCTTCTTTCAAATACCCATTCACCCTGATGACCAAGAAAAGACAACATTCACGTGCCCTTTTGGTACCTTCGCTTATAGACGAATGCCGTTTGGCCTGTGTAATGCTCCTGCAACTTTTCAAAGATGCATGATGGCAATTTTCGCCGACTTTCTCGAAAACATCATGGATGTATTTATGGATGACTTTTCCGTATGCGGACAAAGTTTTGAAGAATGCCTTGAAAACCTAGAAAGAGTTCTTGAGCGATGTGTAAAAGTAAACTTAGTACTTAACTGGGAGAAGTGCCACTTTATGGTACAAGAAAGAATTGTTTTAGGACACATCATATCAAATAGAGGAATTGAAGTAGACAAAGCCAAAATAGAGGTAATCGAAAACCTTCAACCCCCAAGAACCGTGAGAGAAGTATGAAGCTTCTTAGGACACGCCGATTTTTACCGACGATTCATCAAAGACTTCTCTAAAATAACTAAACCTTTAACCGGACATTTGATGAAAGATGTTGAATTCATATTCGACGATAACTGTTTAGAAGCATTTCAAACGCTTAAGCAAGCATTGATCTCCGCACCCATAATGCAGACACCCGACTGGAATGAACCATTCGAAATAATGTGTGATGCCAGCGATTATGCTGTAGGTGCTGTTTTAGGACAACGAAAGGATAAAAAGCTTCACGTTATATATTACGCAAGTAGAACCCTAGATGAAGCGCAGATGAATTACGCCACTACCGAGAAAGAACTCCTAGCAGTTGTATTTGCGCTAGATAAATTTCGTTCTTACTTGGTCGGAGCCAAAATAATAGTTTACACTGATCACGCTGCTATCAAGTACCTCTTAACAAAAAAGGATGCTAAACCTAGACTCCTAAGATGGATCTTGTTGCTACAAGAGTTCGATTTAGAAATCAAAGACAAGAAAGGAACTGAAAACGTAGTAGCAGACCACCTCTCTAGACTTGAGAACCTTGAACCGGAAAGAACATCAATTAATGATGATTTCTCGTACGATAAACTTATAGCTACTTTGGAAGAGAATAACTCTGACAAACAAGTAGAAACCACCTTAGCTATATCTGTCACACCATGGTACGCTGATCTCGTCAATTATTTAGCTGCCGGAATAGTTCCACCCACTTTATCTTACCAGCAGAAGAAACGATTCTTCTACGACATAAAACACTATTACTGGGATGATCCCTTACTTTTCAAAAGGGGCCCCGATGGTATTTTCCGTCGATGTATACTCGAAGAAGAGGTAGAAAATATAATCCAACATTGCCACTCAGCTCCTTATGGTGGACACACAAGTACATCCAAGACCTGCTCTAAAATCCTACAAGCCGGCTTTTATTGGCCAACTATATGGAAGGACGTACATGCGGCTATTAAGGAATGTGACAGATGTCAACGTACAGGAAACATATCTAGACGTGACGAGATGCCACAAAAAGGTATTTTGGAAGTAGAGATTTTCGACGTGTGGGGAATAGACTTCATGGGACCTTTTCCATCCTCTTTCGGTAACAAATACATACTCGTGGCAGTTGACTACGTATCAAAATGGATCGAAGCTATAGCTTCTCCAACAAATGACACCCGAGTAGTAACTAGACTCTTTAAGAATGTAATATTTCCGAGATTTGGCATCCCAAGAATAGTAGTCAGTGATGGTGGATCGCACTTTATATCCAAGGTACTCGAAAAACTATTGTTTAAATATGGCGTGAGACATAGGGTAGCGACACCTTACCACCCTCAGACCAGTGGACAAGTGGAAGTATCTAACAGAGAAATCAAGCAAATACTAGAAAAAACAGTCGCCACTTCAAGGAAAGACTGGTCATTGAAATTACCAGAAGCTTTGTGGGCATACCGAACTGCTTATAAAACTCCCATAGGGACGACCCCATTTAAGCTCATTTATGGAAAATCCTGTCACCTCCCGGTAGAATTAGAACATAAAGCCTATTGGGCTATTAGAAATCTGAATTTAAACTATAAGGCCGCCGGCGAAAAGAGAATCCTTGACATAAACGAATTAGAGGAACTCAGAAGAGACGCCTATGAAAATGCCAGAATCTACAAAGAAAGAACAAAACAATGGCATGACAAGCGTATATCAAGGAAAATCTTCAAGAAAGGCGACGCAGTCCTTTTATTTAACTTTAGACTAAAGTTATTCCCGGGAAAACTACGATCCAGATGGTCAGGTCCTTTTCATATCACTAACATCTTTCCCAGTGGAGCGATAGAAATTAAAGGCAAATCCACAGAACCGTTCACCGTAAACGGGCAACGTCTAAAACACTATCACTATGCGGAAACCAACGAAGATTCGCAAATCCTACACTTAGACGAAATGCCTCCAGGATTAATAGATTATATTTAACAGTTTCTTTGTCGAGCTTGCGACATTTAAACAAAGCGCTTAGTGGGAGACAACCCACAATTATTTTATTATTTCCTTACATTATTATTATTATTTTTCTACTTTTTCCTTAATTATTCTTTTAATTTCTGTTTAGTATTCATTCTTAATTTATTTTAATTTATTAAAAACTTTTCTCTTCTTTCGGCATTTGGCCAAATCCTAACTAAAACTCATGTTTTTCTTTTCTCTAGCTAATACTAACCAGATGGGACATATTGATCGTATGGGTATCAAATTCAGAGGGATAGCTCAGAAACAAAAGTTCGACGAACTAGCCACTAGAGAGATGCTACCTAGTTTATATGCTGATGATTGGGCTATGACTGCCCTTGGACTAAGAGAAAGTGTCCTGTATTTGCTGAATCAGATAGGATGGGAGACATCCCCTATCCTAAGACATTTCGCCACCTACCGGAGACTAACACTAGAATTCCTCAGCTCATTAATCTATCTACCCATCCATGGAAAAGGAATTAGCAGAGGTTTTATCTAGTTCAGAATGTTCAACATGGAGTACCAATTTAATATTAGAGACTTTACCAACCTATTGGGTTTTCCTACCTCCTTTGACACATTCACAGTAAGCCAGGAAGAACTTTTTGAGTATAGAGAACTTGAACACTTTTGGGGTAGTTTGACTGGGAATGATGAGCCCGAGGACCATGAGTTTCTCTCTGGAAACATTCATAACCCAGCTTTCCGTTACTTCCATGGGATCCTGACCCACACCTTATTTGGAGAGAAGCCAAATAGCACTTCAGTTTCACGTGATGAACTTTTCATCATATTCTGTGCTTCTCAGAACCGTCCAGTAAACGGTGCCACCTTTATGCTAGCAAATTTAGACCACCTTATCCAAGATGAGCGAGCACCTATTAGAATAGGCGGTCTGATAACCATGATTGGTAACGTTATCGGGTTACGTCAGTCGATTCTCGACCTAAGCCCTTTTTGTGGCATTACTACTATGAGTATACCCTTCCTCTTCAACACCTTGTTTATAGCAAACCTAGGATCTGATGAGTTTGAGCTTATTATTAATAACCAGGTTCTTTGCCTATTTACCTTACCCGATCCTAGGACTAGTGTTCATAACTGCAACAACTGGCTCTACAATCTGAACGAAACCCCCACTCCTGCTAGATCCACTGAATCCATCCAGGACTATGAGATTTGTGATGACCAGATCCCTTATGCCGAATCCGACCCTCGGACACCATCCGGCTATTATGATATTGACCCTCCTCCTCAGCCTGTTCAGACCGAAGAATCAGCAATACCCGACCTCCGACATCATATGCCCGGAACTGATTATAACACCGCCATTGAAGCTTTGATGTCAGAACAAGATGCCCTCAGAGAAGAGTTTACTGAAATGAGACACGAAGTTCTAGGATACATGAGCAGTATGACAAATCAGTTTCACGAGTTGCTACACCGTGTTAACTCTTTTGCTCCCCCGGCCAGAGATCGTGCAGATGGATAGAAATTATTTTCTTAGTTATTTAGTTTTAAGTTAGATTATTCATTAATGTTATTTGAATTCATGTTCGCATTTGTTTCCCTTTCGCATCTTTTGTTTTTCTTTCCAATATTACATTATGATCATTTTATTGAAGCTATTTATTTAATTTTATTATGCAATAGCTATTATATTCTCTACTGTTGCTACCTATAACTTATTGAATTATTCATGCACTATTATGCAAAGTAGAATAGCATGCAAGATAAATTAAAAGCAAAATAAAATAATCTAAAAGCAAAACAAAATAATAAAAATAACTACATTACCAAAGTAATTCTGTAGAACGCTACTGAAGCCTTGCCAAATAGAAAGTGTGACGAGCGTCACACAATCTATGACGGACGGCACGCCAAGTGCCTGTTACGATCGTCACACCCCTGTGACGAGCGTAACACCTTTCTGACTAGGTGAACGTTACATAGCCGTTGGAGAAGAACGTTACACCCTTCAATTTTTTATCTTCCCCATTTATTCACATTTACCCACATCTATTTACTTTTCAACCACTCTTTTTTTCCAACTTCCAAATTCTTTTCCTATAAATACCCATCAAAACCTCCCTTCATTCACCACAAACCATTCTCTCCTATCAAATACATTTCTTTTCTTTCCAAATTACTCCTTCAAATTCATTCATCACTATGGCGGGAAATTAGAATTTTGGAAATATCATCTTCCGATCCATTGATGAAAATTATCAAAGGGAGCAATTCGAGCGTTTCCAACAGCGAGGCGTCGTCTCCACCAGGTACCCTGATTTTACTTGTTTACACCAATTAGGATTACTCCAAGGTATCGAATGGATGCTCCGTCAAGCCGACTTAACCTTTCTATGCACCCATAACCAACCCACATACCCCTCCCTAACCTTAGAATTCTTAAGTTCATACGCATACACCACTTCCGCCGGTGTAGACGAATTTTTAACTGGCACCGCAACCTTCCGAATGTTCAACACCGAGTACTCCTTAACCCAAAACCAATTGAGTACCATGCTACAATTTCCCACAGAAGGTCAGGTTTACCCCAGAATCCCTCCCGAAATAAACTGGAGCACAGTTGCCGTTTCAACCCTTTTTAAGAAAATATCCGGTCTAGATGCCTACAACTGGGAAGAACTCCTTCTTTCCCACATACATAACCCAACCATCCGATATTTTCTCCGGCGGAAGGCATAATTAGTTGTAGTTTCTTTTTCCTTTCCCTATTGTATTTCCTTCCCTTCAAACATTGAGGACTATGTTTAATTTAAGTATGGGGGGGAAAACCATGTTCTTTCTATTTCCATTTTTTTTTCAAGTATGTACCTTTCCTTTCATTGTTATTTCTTTAATTAAAAAAAAAATCTATTATTTTAAGTTAAGTCCCGAGTGTGAACAAATTTCTATTATCTATTCCCTCAAATTTTCATGAGCCACAACAAAAATTCAACACCCAATAAGTATAAAGGTTGCTCATTTTATCGAACTTGAGACGAATTAAGACAAAGACTACTGCCGCCAAACACTCTAAACGAACCTCAACACGTCAGATCAGGATAAGTGCCTATTATACCAATCCCTTGAACTTTTAGTTTTATAGTAACCCCGAGTAGTTTATACGAGAAGTCAGCACCATCTTAATAGCAAACTACGTGGAGGGCCGATGAATATAAGTGAATGATTCCCAAAAGTAACATAAAAAATATATATATCAGAAAATGCACTAATTAAGTTGGGTGATCCTTACCAGATCATTTAATCTAAAGGTTGCAATCATACAAAAGCATAAGATGAAAGATCCATTATGAGTTGGTTCAGCAGGTTTCTGGTACTGAACTTGGTAGGGCGGACTACGGTCCGATCCCCCGCAATTTGCAATGGACTGAATAACGAAGTTATCCGACTTATGTACCAGAACTTCAAGCTAAAAAGGGAATCAGAATCGCTAACCGGTTACTCCATTATGTGCGCGAAAAGATAAAGGGCTTAATGTGATTTCGCTAGAATGAAAATGGGTGAAATAAGAGTGAAGGAACTAGGATAGCTATCATAGTGTACTTGAACTGATTTGCATAAGGTGGGGTTATCTAGGTTGTGACGGTGGTTGTTAACGTCAAGATTTAACTCAAGTTACCTCTAAACAAAGTTTACATGCAGCCTAATACGAATTGACGTGTGTTTTGAAATTTCATCTGGCTAAAAATCTTAACAAGTTCTATACTGTATTTTGCTTGAGGACAAGCAAAGATCTAAGTATGGGGGAGTTTGATAACATGAAATTATATCATATTTTAGGACTTAATTCAATTAAATTATATTATTATTTATTTCAGTTCACTTCATTTTATTAGATATTACGCGGTATTTTCTTCCTATTTGTCTCAGGTGGTTTATTTGAAGCACAAGTAAAAATGGAAGAAAAGGGGGTGCAAAAAGGAGAGAAAATGAACCAAATATCAAAGCCCAGCCCAAAGCACAAAACACAGGTGTTGTGCCTGTGACGGACGTCACAGAGGCCGTGACGAGCGTCACGCCTTGCACACTCCTGTGACGGACGTCACACATGGTGTGACGAACGTCACACCATTCCCCTACATTTTTGGCGCAATGAACGCTTCAGAAACGTTGAGGGAGAGTTGAGCCCTATATCCACGCCCAACTTTTATGCACGTTGAAGACCTTTGAAGTGGAGGCAGTTACTCAAGGCACCAATATAAATAGCCACTTTCCAAACCTAAAAGGGTTCCACGCTTTTTCCATTTTTTTTCCTTGCCGTTTTCGCTTTTGCATATTTTCTCTTCCAGCAGCTTAGGCATTGTTTCTTTATTATTTTTACGAGTTTTACACAATTTCCCTTGCAATTTCTATTTCCCTTTTTTAGCATTTAGTAAATTCTTTTCGCACAATAGTTTCTACACCGGAAACTATTGTGTAGCTTTTTACCGGATCTAACCTTACGTTAGAATCTAGTTTTTATTTCCTTCGTTTTAATTTGTTGTTTAATTGAAGAATCCAAGAACAAATCCTACCGGCTTGTGGTGGAGTGTTCAAGACTATTGTTTAACTCATTCAGGTTCTTTAATTATTATTTAATGCTTTGTTTTATTATTTATTTATATTATTTGCCTGGGATGAGTCTGTTTATGCATGATAAGTATTTAAGTTTGTTTAGCATGTCTGGCTAATTCGCTTAGATATCGGTATGTAAAGTAAGCGGAATAAGGAATCAAAACTAAGTCGGTTTAATTAAATTTGAAATTAAAATCACTCTTTTTACGGTCTCAATTTACAGGGTTAATAACAAAGGTTTTTACGAAAGTAAAAGACATAAAGAAGTTAAAATCAATAGAGCGGGAGTTTGAGGTTTTAACTGGACAGTGTAAATTAGACATTAATTCTAGATCAGGGCGAGAGCAAGTTTTAGAGTTAATTAAATTCTGATCTTTTCCAAAAAGTATTTTTAAAGATTGAATGTGAGGACGAGAGTTAAGCATTCGAATTTAATTATATAACCTAAGTCAACAGAGCGAGAGTTTTAGATAAGGGTGTTTAAACGGTCAGTGTTTTCTTAAAAAGAGTTTCTACGGATTCTATTGTTTTCAAAAAATGGTTTTTGACTTAATTATAAGTGGCAGCTACATTAACATAAAATCATGGTTTATTCAACAGAGCGAGAGTTTGAGATAAAACTTTTAATCAATAAAGTCAACTGAAAAGATTTATTTTAAAACCAGGAAACCGACAAAGAATTGATTCCCTAATTACGACGAACTACATACCGATATCCGCTTTATTAATATTTAATCTAGATCTTAGTTTAGTTTTTAGCTTTTCCCCCAAACAATCAAACATTATCCACCTTAGCTGTACGAAGTAACCTTAGATAATGGTATATCGATTCATAAGTCCCTGTGGGATCGATATCTTTTAAAACTACACGATAGAACTGTGCACTTGCAATTTGTACCCCAAATTCGACTCACGAAGTCGAGCGATCAACTAGAGGGACAAAAATACCAGGAAGTGAAAGATAAGGGAGAAGATAAAGATAAAGTTTATGTTCCACCCGCTCCTTATAAACCACCAATTCCATACCCACAAAGACTTAAATAGACGAAAATTGATAACCAATATAAAAAGTTTATAAAGGTGACCAAGAAACTCCACGTAGAAATCTCATTCACCGAAGCCATCACCCAGATACCATCTTATGCTAAATTCCTTAAAGACATCTTGACCAACAAACGTAGGCTTGATGATCCCAAACCTTTAGAGTGCAACTCCATTGCTGAGAATAAACTTGCTAAGAAGGAGAAAGATCCTGGAAGCTTTTCCATACCTTGTATTTTAGGGAATCATGTTATAGACAAAGCATTCCTAGACTTGGGAGCAAGCGTAAGCTTAATGCCTTTAGGAGTTTGTAGAAGGTTAAACCTAGGAGAATTGCAACCGACTAAGATGTCTCTTCAATTAGCTGATAGATTTGTAAAATATCCAATAAGCATATTAGAAGACATTCCAGTTAGAATCGGCCAACTTTATATCCCAACATATTTCGTGGTAATGAATATTAAAGAAGACGACGAAATCCCAATCCTCTTTAGTAGACCTTTCTTATCAACAACGGAATCCACAATAGATGTTAAAAGAGGAAAATTAACTTTTGAAGTAAGTGATGAAAAGATATAATTTATACTTTCCAAATTCCTAATGGCACCAGTCATAGAAGACTCATGTTATGCCATCAATATTATTGATGAATGCATAAGGGAGCTAGATCAAGAAGGACCTCCCGAGACAATGAAATTTCCCTCGACTCCCATAAGAGAAGACGACGGATTTGGAATAGAGCCTTACATGGATGACAACCTTTATGAATGCTTAGAACTTACCCCGAACCATATGCCATGTCCTAAGAAACCATCTATAGAACTTAAGGAACTACCCAAGAATCTAAGATATGAGTTTTTAGATGAAGAACTAAATCGCCCCACTATAGTGAGCGCCACCTTGAATGAAGATTGAACGAATCAACTTTTAGATATCTTGCGAAAGTATCCCTCAGCTTTAGGATATAACATATCTGATCTCAAAGGGATAAGACCATCCATGTGCATGCACCGGATCTTGCTGGAGGAAGATTCTAAACCTTCCAGAGAACATCAACGAAGGACAAACCTTATAATGAGCGATGTGGTTAAGAAATAAGTACTAAAACTACTAGAGGCTGGTATAATTTATCAAATTTCAAATAGTAAGTGGGTGAGCCATGTACATGTGGTACCTAAAAAAGGAGGTGTCAGTTGTGGAAAATGAGAAAGGCGAGCATGTAGCTAAGCGTGTGGAAAATGGTTGGCGTATGTGCATCGATTACAGAAAACTAAATAAGGTAACTAGGAAAGACCAGTTCCCTCTCTCATTCATAGATCAAATGCTTGAACATATAGCTAGACACTCTTACTTTTGCTATTTAGATGGATACTCGGGATTTTTCCAAATTCCTATTCACCCCGAAGACCAAGAGCAAACAACCTTTACATGCCCTTACGGAACATTTGCCTATAGACGAATGCCATTCGGACTTTGCAATGCCCCAACTACCTTCCAACACTGTATGATGTCAATCTTCGTAGATTTCCTCGATGAGATTATGGAAGTTTTTATGGACGAATTCTCGGCATGTGGATTCGGTTTTGAAAATTGTCTACCTAACCTTGAGAAAATTCTAGAAAGCTGCGTGGAAGCAAATCTTGTGCTAAACTGGGAAAATGTCACTTTATGGTTACCGAAGGAATAATATTAGGACACATAGTCTCTGAAAAAGGCATTGAGGTTGATAAAGCCAAAATAGAGGTGTCATACCCCAAAATTTGCCTGTTAATTTTTATACTTTCAACAGAGGTCTATTCATTTTTCAAAGGAACAAAGATCCAGCGCACAGGCTACCAAATCCAAAAGATGACCTGAACTGTCATGCTCGCTAGGCGAAGCCCACGCTTTCTCCTTCGCTCCAGCGAACCTTGTTGATTTTGCTACTGGAATGCTCGCTACCTGCTCGCTAGCTGCTCGCCTAGCGAGTAAGTACTAGCTATGCTTTTATCCAAGTCTGGGAGCATTCGCTGGAACACTCGCTGAGTGTTCGCCTAGCGAACCCTTCGCTAGCTCACTCGCCTAGCGAAGCTTGCGGATATACAAAAAATTCTGGGCCTGAATTGCCTTCAGTCTGAGCCCACCAAGACACAAAAAATCAGCTATAAATTCCAGAACTTCATTTGAAAAAAAAGGGGGGAGACAACGGGAGATCAGAAAAACAACGGAGAAAACCCTAGAAGCTAATTCAGAGAACTCATCTGCACAAAGGTTACTTCCACCAACCCTATCAGACATAAACCCTAAGATTGCCCTACAAACCCCAACGGTGCAAATTCAATTTCATCTGATCCCTCCAATCAGGTTTGCCCTATTCCCACTACTCTATGCTCCCAATTTGAAATTTCTAAATGCATGAGGCATTATGGTTGAATTTGGAAAGGCGAATATCGTTAGGTTTTGCATGTGAGTTTATATGTGCATAAATGTGTAAAACAATACTTTGAATATTAGATCACGTAATTTCTGTAATGGATGCCATACGGTCATGTCCCGCGAATGTGGGGATACCCTTAGCAAAGACCCTTTCGGTTAAATCATCATCACCCCTAAACAGATAAGTCATAGTCCCTTCGATCAAAAGGTCAATGTCCCTACGAGATAAACCTTGTCCCTCGAACGCTGCCTTCGAATATATGACTTTGTCCCTCGATGACCCTTCGTTGTAGCCTACGATTAAATGATGATCGTCCCTTCGAATGCTAAGGTATCCTTACAAATGTTGCCTTCAATGACCAATCGACGACCCCACGATGTCCCTTTACATCCAAAGGATAAGACTACTTACTTCTCAATAGTGAGGACAGTTTTACCCTCCTAAGGATAGGAAATACCTATAAAGACCTTGGTTAGGTATAACTCTTAGATGCTTGCTCACAGCTTAAAATACTTTTCACACCGCACACTTTTCAAAACATCTTTTAGAAAATCACCACTTGGTATACATTCGCACCAGAATCATCGCCGAGTTATATTTTTCTAAACATCTTTCAAAATCAAACGAGATAAACACTTTGTATACATTCGTACAAGAATCATTACAAAGTTAAACTCTCCTCTCAAAATATTTTCTAAACACACCACATTTCTCAAACACTTTCTCAAACAAGGAAAACATAAGTGAGTTAAGCAATTAAGAGCCCATGGATAACCATGGATACAAAGGGTGCTAACACCTTCCCTTTGTATAATGTACCTCCCGAATTCAAAATCTAATCAAGGTCTTTCCTGTTCTTTTCCGCCTTTCCTTATTGGATAAAAGAAAAGTCGGTGGCGACTCTTGCTATCCGCAACATTGCTTTTCAAAGCAAAAACACAAAGTCAGTTCCCCGTATCACAGAACTGGCGACTCTGTTGGGGAATCTTAAAAAGAGAGGTTACCTTAAAGATAAGATCACTTATGTTTTCGAATTGTTTCTTTGTCTGATTTACTTTTAAGGGATTGTTTGGGTATTCTATGCTTGAGTGAAAGATCCTACACCCAGATCTAGTGTACCTTAGGTAAGTAGCAAGAGATCATCGTGACTGTCCGGCGTATACTGGAATGGTTAAAATGACGGCTACGGTTAATGTGACACTTTGGATGTCCTGATGTTCCTCATGTTTACTTGAGGAAAAATTTGGCATCTGTGTGGTGTCAGCAAAGCATTAACCAGACCTTTAGAACCCTAATTGACTCATCCTAGCCATTAGAAAGTAGTGAGCTAACTGACTTCGGTTCCGACTAGGGTTGGTTGATACTCGATACTACATTCTTTGAGATTGGACTTTAGGGAAATTTTGGTCAACCGCTTGGTGTTGCACTGAAGTGGACTTAAGGAAAGGTCAATGATTTGAGATCCTTCTAGAACCCGGTTACTATTCTAGGACAGGTTGAACCAACCAAACTTCAGTGGGGAGGGTACTTACCTATGGAACTCATGCAAGCCTTAAAACCTAGGAATGATTGTGGTGTGACTTGTTTGTGTTTGTTACTTACTTAACATCATAACATCATGACATCATGACATCATAACATCATAACATCATAACACCATGACATCATGGCATTGTACTAACCATTTCGAGGACTTAGGGATTTAACTTTGTTTTTCTTTGTAAGGCTATGGCTTCCAGGAAGACCATCCGGATCAATTTTGTAGCGATCTCTCCTCAACTCAAGGATTTAGTGTCAGAACTTTCCGATCATGCTCGGTTCATCCAGAAACATGGTCATCTCCTCAAATTGGTTACCACCGGGTTCAAGGAAGATATGATGTGAGTTTTATTCCAGTTCTTCGATCCTAAACATCATTGTTTCACCTTCCCAGATTATCAGTTGGTACCCACATTAGAAGAATTTTCCAAGCTGCTCGGGATACCTATCCTTGATCAAACACCTTTCAGTGGTTTAGAAAAGATTCTGAGGTCTGAAGAGGTTGTCGCGGCTTTACACATGACAAAGTCCGACATTAAAACTAATTGGGTAACAAGAAGTGAAGTTAAGGGTCTACTTGCCAAATTTCTGATAAATAAGGCCCGAGAATTCCTAAAAGCTAGGAATGTCCACGCTTTCGAAGATGTTCTAGCCTTACTAATCTATGGTTTGGTGCTATTTCCTAATCCGGATCAATTCATAGACATGAATGTTGTTAAGATATTTCTTACTCATAACCCTGTGCCCACCTTGCTTGGAGACATTTTGCATTCCCTTCACACCCGTACTATGAAAAGGCAAGGGACTCTCACGTGCTGCGTACCTTTATTATCTAGGTGGTTTATTTCGCACCTCCCTCTATCAGTCTTGAAGAATGAGCAAAATTTGAAATGGTCTCGGAGGATAATGTTGCTCTCCCATTCAAACATCCATTGGTGTCCCCAACCCAAAGAAAATGTTATCATCATTGACCGTTGTGGAGAATTCTCTAACATACCACTCCTGGGGATAAGAGGAGGTATTACTTATAATCCTGCTTTAGCCCTATGTCAGTTTGGTTATGCTCGAAGAGATGGTCCACATGAAATAATTATCCAAGGCACTGTGTTTGACTATGACAACGATTCTCAAGGACTCCGTCAAAGGTTTGTACGAGCTTGGGGCATGGTGAAAAGAAGTACTTTAGGACAGAAAAACTCTATTCCTATGGAACCTTATCTCAGATGGGTACGCGCCAGAGCTCGTGAGCTTATCATGCCATATCTTGCAATCGGACCTCTGATTGTTGAACCAAAAGTTGAAGGGGGTACCCCTCAGATCATTCCTTATCCAGATATGCCTACCAATGTTGAAGAATTGAAGAAATCTTGGGTCCAGTTGAGAGAGGAAAGGTATACTTTTGAAGCTCAGTTCTGTGCTGAGAGGAAGAAAGTATTAGAGCTCACCAGCCAGCTTAAGGAGGAACGAAGTCTCAATGCGTACCTCCGCCCAAAAAGAAGTCGCCCCTGGGAGACTTGAACTTTCATTTTTTTGTTTTTTCTTGTAATGAAGATTGATTAAAGAAATTATTAATAAAAGTTCCCCTTTTTGGTGGCTTACGCAAAGTTAAATTCCAAAAGTCCTTGAAAATATTTCATACATTGCATAGCATAACATAACATTGCATAACAGGTGCTCTAAAAAGATCAATGTTCTCACGGTCTTCCTTCCAATCAGGAAAATGGCCCTCAAACAAACTGTCAAGGATCTCCAGGCTCAGAATGCTCAATTCCAGGAGATGATCTTGAACTTATCCAAGGGGCAGGAGGAACTGAAGGCTCTATTGCTCGAGAAGAAGAAAGACATGAAATCGGTGAGTTACATTAACCCGGGAAGAAGGCTTATAGGAAAGGCTCCTGGAGTCAAGATCGGAATTCTGAAGGATAAAGAAGATGAGACAGAGAATGATTCGGAAGATGAGGATGCTGACCCCTTCAACCCTGAGGACGACTATGAAAATTATGAAAATGAACAATACTCTTCGAAAGATGATAAGTATAAGTTGCTGGAAGAACCTATGCTAGCTATGGAGGGTCAGAAGGCACCCGGTCTGGATTTCGAAAGCTTAGGTTCGGTCTCTGATGTGGTCATTCCTCGCAAATTCAAGGTTCCCGCTTTCACTAAGTATGATGGTGCGTCTTGTCCTCAGATGCATCTGAGAGCTTATATGAGAAAGATCCAGCCATATACCACTGATAGGAAGCTATGGATCCATTTCTTCCAAGAGAGTCTGTCTGGCACACAGTTAGAGTGGTATTATCAGCTCGATAGCTCTAACATCCGCACCTGGACTGATTTAGCGACAGGTTTCTACAAGCATTACCAGTATAATTCTGAATTAGCGCCTACTCGGCTACAGCTGCAGAATATGACTATGGGCTCTAAAGAAAGCTTCAAAGAATATGCTCAAAAATGGAGAGACTTGGCTAGCAGAGTCAAACCACCTATGACTGATCGAGAATTAGTGGACATGTTCATGGGTACACTGACTGGCCCATTCTACAACCATCTATTGGGAAGTTCCTCATCGGGTTTCACTGAACTTATATTAACGGGTGAACGTGTTGAAAGCGGCATTCGAAGTGGAAAGATACAGGAGGCTACCTCCGTAAACACCAAAAAGTCCTATCAGGGGAGGAATGAATCAAATGCTGTGTACGGTCAAAGGGGTCACAACAAGAAAAATCGTGACCATACTGTTGGAGCAGTTACGATTGCAACACCACCATCTCAAAACTTCCAACACAGACAGGACAAGCCAAGAAGGCAGTTTACCAAGATCAATATGACTTTAGCACAAGCACTGCAGGGTATGCTAAAAGCAAATTTAATTACCCTCAGAGATCCTCCTGTAAATCCCAACACTACTTCTCCTCGTTATAATCCCAATGCCAGGTGTGCATATCACTCTGATAGCCTCGGGCATGATACAAACAATTGTTGGTTGTTGAAGAATAAGATTCAGGATATGATCGACGCTGGAGAGATTGATTTTGATCCTCCGGAGACTCCTAATGTCATCACCGCTTCTCTGCCTAATCATGACAAGACTGTTAATGCTGTAGAAGATGCTGATAGCGATTGCGACTGGGATAACTGGATTTTCCCAACGATTGGTGACAGACTCAATAATTGGAAGGCTGAAGACACTATCCCGATCTCCTTTAGTCAGGAGTAATTGTTATTGCTATTTTAGTGTGTCAAATTTTGTAATTTTTTAAAGCATTGTGTCTATGCCCGGGGCACAATAGCTAATTTTTCAAGGGTTTTGTCATTTTCATAAGCATATTCACATTCAATAAATCAATGGACCTTTTGCATTCAAATATTGCGCTCTTTATCTTTTCTGTCATCTTTCAAATAAGTTATGTTTTCTTACACACACTCACATAACCAATTGCAGATCCATGTCCACTCTGGATCCTGTTGATAATAATTCTGCTACTGTTAATTATGGCTTTGAAAATCCGATCTACCAAGCCGAGGATGGAAGTGAGGAAGATTGCGAAGTGCCTGGAGAGCTTGCCAGACTGTTACTGCAAGAAGAAAAGACTATTCAGCCGCATGAGGAATCGATTGAAATTATAAATCTGGGTACTGAAGTAGACATGAAAGAAGTCAGAGGTCTCTTGGGACGCTTGAATTACATTGCCCGATTTATCTCCCATTTGACTACTTGCAAACCCATCTTCAAATTACTAAGAAAAAATCAAGAGATAATATGGAATGATGAATGTCAAGAAGCTTTTGACAAAACCAAAAAGTGTCTCTAACAACCTCCAATTCTGATGTCACCAGTTGAAGGAAGACCTCTAATCAATTATTTGACCGTGTTAGAAAATTCAATGGGGTGTGTGCTGGGGAAACATGACGAGTCTGGTCGAAAAGAGCATGCAATACCACCTTAGCAAAAGTTTACCGACTGTGAAACAAGATACTCACTGCTTGAGAAAACTTGTTGTGCTTTGGCTTGGGCTGCTCGCCGACTAAGACAGTATATGTTGAATCATACCACTTTATTGATTTCTAATATGGAAACCTGCTCTCTCCTGAAAGAGTTATCACTGATAATGGTACTAATTTGAACAACAAGATGATTACCGAACTCTGCACGCAGTTCAAAATAAGACACCATAACTTTTCTCCGTACCGGCCAAAGATGAATGGCGTTGTAGAAGCTGCTAATAAGAATATTAAGAAGATTATACAAAAGATGATAGTAACATACAAAGACTAGCATGAGATGTTACCATTTGCTCTTCATGGTTATCGCACTTCAGTACGCACTTCGACAGGGGCAACTCCTTTCTCTTTAGTCTACGGAATGGAAGCCGTTTTACCAGTGGAAGTTCAGATTCCCTCTCTAAGAACTATGAAAGATGCAGGCTTAGATGAAGATGAATGGATTCAGACTCGACTCGATCAGATAAATTTGATTGACGAAAAGAGACTTGCGGTTGTTTGTCATGGGCAGATATATCAGAAGCGCATGACCCATGCATTCAATAAAAAAGTCAAGAGACAGGTGTATCAAATTGGAGACTTGGTGATAAAGCGTATCATTCTACCACAAGGTGATCCTAGAGGCAAATGGACTCCCACATACGAAGGGCCATTTGTAGTTAAGAACGTATTCTCTGGTGGAGCCATGATGCTTACTAAAATGGATGGCGAAGATTTCCCGCATCCCGTGAACGCGGACATAGTTAAAAAATACTACGCATAAAAGAGACCCGCTAGGTTGACATATCTAGGCAAAAGTAAGGGCATCCTGGCGAACCAAAAGGGTTCAGGCAAAAATTAGGGATAAACATATAAAAATGTACACCCGGCAAGTCGAAAACCTGAAAAGGCGGCTTGGGCAAAAAAGAGTATCCTGGTGGACTGAAAACCTGAAAAGGCGGTCCAGGCAAAAATTAGGGATTAAAGCGTATGACTTGTCCCGTTCTCGATCAGCCTCACCAAAGTCAAAGGGACTGAGCAAGCCAATCACTTCCATTCGACAACAAGGGATGAGATGCTTGAAGGCATAATAGCAGTAGCAGAATTTAAATCAATAGGACTTTTTCTCATAGTTGTTTTTTCTTTGCTTTCTTGACAATTTCCTCTTACTAGGATTTCTGTCTCCTTGTATTAAAATTTCCTGTTTATAGGCCCTCTTTCAAAATCAATACAATTTTATTTCCAAAAAAGATACTTTTGTTTTACTTTCTCCGTTTTGTTTGCATAAACGTCCATTGATTTAATTCGAATTAATATATGCATGTGAACATGATTGATGTTTGCCGGAAAAAAAAACATGCATAAAATAGAAATAGCAATTACTAAAAGACTTTAGGATCGAGGATAAGGTCTAACCACGCTTTCCAACAAATCCGGTTGCAAATCCTATTCCCCGGCAAAACCAGTCATTCCCCGAAGAAATTGGCACTACTAGACAGACCGGTCATCTTTGTTATCCCCAGTCAGGTTCTGTTGAATATTTCTACCATCAGACAGAAATCAAATATCCCCAGCTAAGAAAGGGTCATCAATACAAATGTCTCCAACCAGAATATCGGGATTTATTTTCCCATGACAAAAAATTTCAGACACATAATTCATTCATACATCATTTCATAGCATATGCACACATGCAATGTTCGCATTTATTTTCAAGAGCATAAAACATCTCATGCATCATAACATGGCATGAAGCTAACTTTTTTTTCAGGTTAATTATCCTCCTGATACAGTCAAAATAAAGATTCATTCAGACGGATCTTTATCAATTACATTCAATATTCAGATACATTTTTCAGACATAATCCATATGAATATTCATTCTGACAAGCATTCTGATATCCTCCTAATGATGGCATCCTTGAGCCCATCCCAAACATTTATTGCCAAATACAACATATACAAATATTATCAGATATAGCCTAACGTACGGCTCATTTTGATTCAGCCTAATGTATGCCTCCTTCAATTGTTCCAATACGGTCTAGCGTACGACCCATTTGGATACTCATCCCCTCAGATACTGCCTAGCATACGGTACATTCTAAAATATAGTCTAGCGTATGACTATCCCTTTTATCATCAGACACAACCTAACGGATGGCTCATTCTGCAACTCAGATACGATCTAGCGTACGATCCATTCTGATCTTTATTTCTCCAGATACTACCTAGCGTACGGTACATTCTGAAATGTAGTCTAGCGTACGACTACTTTTTATCCCAAATACAGCCTAACGGACGGCTCATTCTGCAACTCAGATACGATCTAGCGTACGATCCATTCTGATCTTTATTTCTCCAGATACAGCCTAACGGACGGCTCATTCTGCTAACTCAGATACTACCTAGCGTACGATACATTCTGAAATGTAGCCTAGCGTACGACCACTTTTTATCTCAGATACAGCCTAATGGACGGCTCATTCTGCTATGCAGATACGATCTAGCGTACGATCTATTCTGATCTTTATTTCTCCAGATACAGCCTAATGGACGGCTCATTTTGCAACTCAGATACGATCTAGCGTACGATCCATTCTGATCTTTATTTCTCCAGATACAGCCTAGCGGACGGCTTGTTCTGCAACTCAGATGCATCTAGCGTATGATCCATTCTGATCTTTCATCCCCAGTGAAGTCGCCAGCCTAATGGACGACTCATTCTGCAACTCAGATACGGTCCAGCGTTTGACCCATTCTAACCCTTGCCTCATCAGGTTCAGCTCACCCTAATATCACCTAATGGATGATTCATCATACGGTCTAGCGTACGACTCAGTGTGACACCCATGTCTTCAGATATGGTCCAGCATTTGACCCATTCTGACCCTTGCCTCATCAGGTTCAGCTCACCCTAATATCACCTAATGGATAATTCATCATACGGTCTAGCGTACGACTCAGTGTGACACCCATGTCTTCAGATATGGTCTAATGTACAATGCACTCTGAAGCTCTCATCATCAAACTTTCTGGATGGCATCTTTAAGCCCATCTCCATCAAGACTATCTTTTAATTAACAAGTGCAAATTTTCAGGGCATTCTAAGTGTTCAATAATCCTCCACCTCCATATCACGAATGGCGTACATACCATTCTAATTCTCTCGTGTTAAGAATATTGAACAGGGGCAGCTGTCATACCCCAAAATTTGTCTGTTAATTTTTATACTTTCAACAGAGGTCTATTCATTTTTCAAAGGAACAAAGATCCAGCGCACAGGCTACCAAATCCAGAAGATGACCTGAACTGTCATGCTCGCTAGGCGAGCAAAACCTTCGCTAGGCGAAGCCCACGCTTTCTCCTTCGCTCCAGCGAACCTTATTGATTTTGCTACTGGAATGCTCGCTACCTGCTCGCTACCTGCTCGCCTAGCGAGTAAGTACTAGCTATGCTTTTATCCAAGTCTGGGAGCATTCGCTGGAACACTCGCTGAGTGTTCGCCTAGCGAACCCTTCTCTAGCTCACTCGCCTAGCGAAGCTGGCGGATATACAAAAAATTCTGGGCCTGAATTGCCTTCAGTCTGAGCCCACCAAGACAGAAAAAATCAGCTATAAATTCCAGAACTTCATTTGAAAAAAAAGGGGGGAGACAACAAGAGATCAGAAAAACAACGGAGAAAACCCTAGAAGCTAATTCAGAGAACTCATCTGCACAAAGGTTACCTCCACCAACCCTATCAGACATAAACCCTAAGATTGCCCTGCAAACCCCAACGGTGCAAATTCAATTTCATTTGATCCCTCCAATCAGGTTTGCCCTATTCCCACTACTCTATGCTCCCAATTTGAAATTTCTAAATGCATGAGGCATTATGGTTGAATTTGGAAAGGCGAATATCGTTAGGTTTTGCATGTGAGTTTATATGTGCATAAATGTGTAAAACAATACTTTAAATATTCGATCACGTAATTTCTGTAATGGATGCCATAGGGTTTGGGGTTTCCAAAATCGTACCAGTATCAAAGAAGAACCCAGAACCCGCAGTCGTTCGCTAGCACCTCGCTAAGCGAACCTGTAGCGAGGGTTCGCCAGGCCCTCGCTAGGCGAGGCAGTAGCGAACACGACAGTAGTTGTTTTTTTCTATTTGCATTCTGATCTGTCTTGTATTTGTTCGACATGTTTTCTATTGCGTTTACACGTTGTTTGCCTGACACTATTATTGCTATGATTCTTTTGTTCGGTGCAACTCTTCATTGCACCCCATCCCGTTATTCTAACATGTTTGCTGAGTTTTTGTAAGGGCTCCCATGATTCTTGAAGAGGTAGCTCGGTATTCCACTTTATTTGTGGGATACCATTGTGGAGATTTATTCTGATTACTTGGCTAATTACATTGCCTTCGAATACGTGATCTTATCCCTCTTTTTATTGCCTTACGATATTACGGTCATGTCCCGCGAATGTGGGGATACCCTTAGCAAAGACCCTTTCGATTAAATCATCATCACCCCTAAACAGATAAGTCATAGTCCCTTCGATCAAAAGGTCAATGTCCCTACGAGATAAACCTTGTCCCTCGAACGTTGCCTTCGAATATATGACTTTGTCCCTCGATGACCCTTCGTTGTAGCCTACGATTAAATGATGATCGTCCCTTTGAATGCTAAGGTATCCTTACAAATGTTGCCTTCAATGACCAATCGACGACCCCACGATGTCCCTTTACATCCAAAGGATAAGACTACTTACTTCTCAATAGTGAGGACAATTTTACCCTCCTAAGGATAGGAAATACCTATAAAGACCTTGGTTAGGTATAACTCTTAGATGCTTGCTCACAGGTTAAAATACTTTTCACACCGCACACTTTTCAAAACATCTTTTAGAAAATCACCACTTGGTATACATTCGCACCAGAATCATCGCCGAGTTATATTTTTCTAAACATCTTTCAAAATCAAACGAGATAAACACTTTGTATACATTCGTACAAGAATCATTACAAAGTTAAACTCTCCTCTCAAAATATTTTCTAAACACACCACATTTCTCAAACACTTTCTCAAACAAGGAAAACATAAGTGAGTTAAGCAATTAAGAGCCCATGGATAACCATGGATACAAAGGGTGCTAACACCTTCCCTTTGTATAATGTACCTCCCGAACTCAAAATCTAATCAAGGTCTTTCCTGTTCTTTTCCGCCTTTCCTTATTGGATAAAAGAAAAGTCGGTGGCGACTCTTGCTATCCGCAACATTGCTTTTCAAAGCAAAAACACAAAGTCAACCTTTTGAAACAAGCACTGATTTCCGCACCTATTATGCAACCTCCAGATTGGAATCAACCTTTTGAAATCATGTGCGATGCTAGCGATTACGTTGTTGGTGTTGTTCTAGGGCAAATAAAAGACAAGAAATTACATGTAATTTACTATGCCAGTAGAACCCTGGATTCATCCCAACTTAACTATGCAACAACCGAGAAAGAACTCCTCACTATTGTTTTTGCTATTGATAAATTTCGATCTTATATGGTCGGAGCTAAAATTATAGTTTATACAGATCATGCAGCTATTCGATACCTATTAAGCAAGAAGGTCATTAAACCTAGGTTACTTCGATGGGTCATTTTACTGCAAGAGTTTGACCTGGATATTCGAGACAAGAAGGGCACGAAAAATGTAGTTGCTGACCACCTTTCTAGGCTTGCATATTTAAAACCAGACCTAGTGCCTATAAATGACGATTTTACATATGATAGACTTATGGCTAAAATCGAAACCATTCAGGATGATGACTTCGACTTTTCAATGGATTGGAACATTGAAAAAACTCTACCAGTGACCAACAAACCTTGGTACGCTGACTTTGTTACTTACCTAGCTGTTGATATCATACCCCCGACCTTAACTACCAACAGAAGAAGAAATTCTTTGGTGATGTAAGATATTTTTATTGGGACGAACCACTCCTTTTCAAAAGAGGGACAAACGATATTTTTCGTCGCTGTGTCCCTGAAGAAGAAGTAGAAAACATCATAAAACATTGTCACTTCGCACCTTATGTTGGACATGTAGGCACATCTAAGACATGCGCTAAAATTCTCCAAGCTGGCCTTTACTGGCCAACATTATGGTGCGATGTTCATGCTTACATTGTCAGATGTGATCGGTGCCAACGTACTGGGAACGTCTCAAGACGTGACGAAATGCCATTAAGAAATATCCAAGAAGTAAAAATCTTCGATGTTTGGGAGATTGATTTTATGGGACCATTTCCATCATTAATGGGAAATAAATATATCTTAGTAGCTGTTGACTACGTGTCTAAATGGATTGAGGATATAGCTTCACCTATAAATGACACACGAGTAGTGATTAAGTTATTCGAAAATAACGTATTCCCTATATTTGGAGTACCACGCCTTGTTATAAGTGACGATGGATCACATTTCATATCCAATTTTTTTGATAAACTTTTAGACAAATATGGAGTTAAGCATAGAGTAGCAATACCATATCACCCACGGACTAGTGGACAAGTGGAAGTATCAAATTGGGAGATTAAGCAAATCTTAGAGAAAACGGTTTCAATATCTAGAAAATATTGGTCTCAAAAGCTTAAAGAAGCATTATGGGCCTATAGAACCGCTTATAAAACCCCTATCGGAACCACCCCGTACCAATTAGTTTACGAAAAATCTTGTCACTTACCTTTTGAGCTAGAACACAAAGCGTATTGGGCCATTAAAACCCTAAATTTGGATTACCTAGCAGGTGGTGAAAAGCGCGTTCTAGACATTCATAAATTAGAATAACTACGTCGCAATGCTTATGAAAATTCCATAATATATAAAGAAATAACTAAAGCATGGCATGATAAGAGAATTGTAAAAAAGGATTTCAACATAGGCGATCCTGTTCTCCTTTTTAACTCCAGTTTGCGACTTTTTCCTAGTAAGCTGCGCTCAAGATGGACTGGCCCTTACAAGGTCTCAAAGATCCTAAAGTCTGGAGCAGTTGAAATCAAGAACCACTTTTGTAATCCCTTCATAGTAAATGGGCAAAGGCTAAAGCACTACCAAGGAGGTAACATCCCTACTAATTACTCTTGCCACACTCTGGTCGATCCACCTGTCCCTACTTCTCAAATATGAGTCTCTAATCGTCAAGCTAAAGACGTCAAACAAGCGCTACGTGGGAGGCAACCCATGATTTTTCTCTATTTTCTCACTTTATTATTTTCTTGCATTGTTTTTCATTCAATGTTTTATTTATGTACTTAACTGGACTAACCTTCGTAATATTTATGTTTCAGGTTTCAGGTCTTATCACTCTCCGTAGCTTTCTCCACTAACCATATTTTTCAGGATACAGAGTTTCGATGATATGCATGTTGTGTTCAGGGATGAAATTCAGAGAAAGCGATATGCAGTCCTATCTGAGTGTCCCATGTTACCCACTAGGTACCATGACCCCGATTTCATGGAAACCTTATGTCTTGAGGCAAGTGTAAGATACCTATGCAATCAACTTCATAGTGTAGCTATCCCAAGTGTAGTTTTACCTTACTCTCGATGTACAGATGTGCGCCTTGAGAGAAATTGGATTTATGATCTGCAAGCTCCACCTTTTACCGGCTCATTGCCACCCAACATACCTTTTGAAGAAGGTGAAGGGACCGATGATGAGTGTGAGCAGAGAGACCAGTCTCCCGTTCCGACCATGCCTTCACACCATGCATCACCTGCACACACTGCACCATCTTTTACTCCCCCTTCTACAGGTACATCCTCTGGATTTCACACTATTGAAGAAATATGACGAGAGCTACAAGCTTGAGAAGAAAGGCGGGATGTCTTATTATCTGCCATGATTCAACAGCTGAAGGACAACATGGACTTCATGCGTGAATCACAGCGGCAAACTGATAGTTCTCTTTGCAACATCATGCAATCCCAACAAGCCCTCTTCTTTGATCAGCAGCGTCAACAAGCAAACTTTCAGAGAAACTTTACCCTGATGGAGGCCACTCAAGGCTCTATACTGGGTAACCTTCGACAGTTGCGGGAATCTGATGCCACATTATCAGCTAGATTTGATCGACTAGAGTTTTCAAGAGAGGAGTGTCGTCGCAGCAGGAGTTGTCGTCCCAGGCATTCAAAGCCAGGAGGCGAGGGTACCAGTGGTCAGCAGTAGTGTCATCCAGGTTACTCTTTCATCGTCTTTTATCAAAACATTATGGACAATGTTCGGTTTAAGTGTGGGAAGAGATTTCTATGCTTTCCTTTTCTTTTAATTTTTTGCATTTATCGCTTTTTAGTTTATTTTAGTTTATTAGTTTCTTTTCAATAAATTGCATGTGTTAGACGAGTCATTTGTGTAGTGTATCCTTACTTCCCCATTTCTTGAGCCTTACAAAAAAAATTGACAAAGAAAACAACTTTTATTTTGAAAATTTTGGGCTTTTAGACAAGTTTAGGATAAGATGTTAAAGACTTGGGAAAACTTTTATAAAAAATAGATATCTTCTCAACATCGTAAGCTTCTTGACTTTGGAAATTGATCCCGATAGTTACTATATTATAGCCTTAATTTTAATCTCAAATAATAAAGCCCTTAAGTAGTTTATTTTAGCACTCAACTCCGGCTTAAGCATACTCTACGTAAGGAAACCGAAGAAAATAAGTGAATGATTCTAAAATTCTTGTATGCCAAAAAAAAATAAAAAATACCCGTTGTTAGTTGGTTCAGAGGTATCTGGTGCTAGACTTGGTAGGGCGGATTACGACCCGATCCCCCACAACTACAATAGGGAAAACAAAGGGGTTACACCAATTATGTACCAGAGCCCCGTGAAAAAAGAAAAAAAATGATAAAATATAATACCCATTGTTAGTTGGTTTAGAGGGATCTGGTGCTGAACTTGGTGGGGCGAATTACGGTCCGATCCCCCGCAACTGCAATTGGGTAAAATAAAAAGGGTTACCAAAATTATGTACCAAAACCCTATTTAAAAGGATCAGAATCACTAACCGGTCACCTTACTATGAGTATGTACGAATAACGGGCTTAATGTGATTGAGCCTGAATGAAAAGGGATTTATAAAAGGGATGAAAAAGGTAGGCTTAAGTATAGTAACATGATATGGATTGGTTTGTATAGGAAAGAAGTTTATGACCGCATTTGCGGGAAGTGTAACCTCGATATTTTTGGTTCATCAGTTAGTACCTATCAACACATCCTTGATTGAGCTTAGAATCTTTTAGCCTAAATTGAATACTTGTATGTTTCTTTTTTTATTTATTTCGTGATCCATAAAAGTTTTGCTTGAGGACAAGCAAAAGTTCAAGTATGGAAGAATTTGATAACACTGAAACACACTGTGTATTTGACTTGGATTGCACGTGCTTATTAGGTTTTTATTGTCATTTTCTTGTGTTATGTTTTCTTTTTGTCCTATTTTCAGGTACTTTGCCCTACAAGAGACTTTTGTGAAGAAACGAAGCCAAACGAGCAAAAAATAGAAGTTTTTATGGAAAATTGTACACATGGCGTCCAACATGGCAGCCACCAAGGGGGGTGTCATGACGTGTAAGATGTCAACCGGTGGTAACTGCCACGTTCCCATGATCCTTTCATTTTGTTCACATGGAGGGCGCCATGGTGGGGATGGCGGGCGCCATCTTTGTTGGCTCGTTCCCACTAAGGATAGTTGGAGGGCAGCTTTGTCTTTTCCTAGCTTTTCAGAATCTCTATAAATAGGCGTCTTAATTTCACTCGCCAGGGATCCAACTTAGTTCACAACACTAAGCCTAAAGTTCACCATTGTAAAAGCGATAACCTGTCACATCGGGGGGTTATCGCACTTGAGTTGTAGTTAGGTTGGAGCATTGTACAAACAATCTTGTCGCTTGTAGTGGTGTGTTCGTTACCATTGGAGATATTGACTAAATCCAAGGTAAATCATACAAAGTCGAGTCGCCACCGCACTTCTATTTATCCAAAAGAATGGTTAGAAAGCGAACAAAAACCTAAAAAAGTTTTACAAACAAAACTAGTAAAAGAAACAAAGATCTGGGTAAGGGGGTTGGTTATGCAATGAGAAGGTGTTAGGCACCCAAAACATCCTAGGTACTCCTAGGGAGCCCTTTTCACGCTTGTTGCAAAGGTTATTGTTTGTGAAAATTTATTTGTGGAAACATGATTGAAGAGATGAGAAAAGAATATACAAGTTTATTTACATTTTGTGTTTGGATGGATAAACCCATTGCCTGCGTACCCTCTTATAAAAAGATTAGGATCAAAACCTCGTAGTTCGGGTAAAAAATTTCAAAACAAATGAGTGGATTGATTGGTCCAAAAGCCTTAAGGTCTTTTGTTATCAAAGGGAGAAAACTCAACCTGAAAAACCACAAGTCCGCCATGTGAGGATAACTTCAACATGCTAGTGAGGGGTTAACCCTATAATAAGCATGAAAGGCTCATTGTCCATCACTAAGGACAAAGGTGAGTATTACATCTACCACAAAGATAACTCAAACCTAATAGCTGAAGGTTATGAAAAAAATTGATTAAGAAGTGATCATTGAAACCACAAAAGAAGCATTTGAATGGGTTATATTTACCAATTAGAAGTATGCACAAAATGGTCAAAGTTGACTTAAAGATTCAATTCAAAATGAGTGTTATAAAAAGAAAGTTTGAAAATCAAAAGCATAATGCTTAGGTTTCTAATGTTGAAAACAAGTCAAAATATTTGCACAAAAGTTTTTGGTTTGGGTTAGGATGGAGAAATGAAGGAAAGGTTAAGTTCCAAAGAACAAAAAGGTTAGGGATGTGAAATGAAATCACACTAGAAGTTCCTTTCTTGAGATCATATAGATGATCCAAGTAAGTTCCCATCCTTTGGAATAAGCAAGCACAAGGCAAAAGCAATCACACAAATCTCAAAAGAGATCCTCAATAAAAGGAAACGGAATGCCAATACATGGACTTACACCCGACTCCTAACAACAAAAAGGAAACAGAATGTCAATACATGGACTTACACCCGACTCCTAACAACAAAAAGGAAACAGAATGCCAATACATGGACTTATATCCGACTCCTAACAACAAAACGGAAACAAAATGCCAATATATAGACTTATATCCGACTCCCAATCATAACAAACAAATATCAAAAGCAAACACATCAAAAGCAAACATCACAATCTATATGCATACAAGAGGCTCAAACAATGGGTGGGCTTTAGTCAAGAGGGGTCATGTCAACCTCGATAAACAAGCCAAACTGTACAAGGGTAATCTGGAGCTCTTAACCACTAACATTGAGGGTTAGGGTGAAGCTGATCAAAATGGAAATGAGGATGAGACCTCATGCTCTTAACCCTGGCCGGGGTGAGCTCATGACAAAGAAAGTGTGGGGATCCAGAAAGTGGGATCCTATTCCACTTGACAGAGACTGGACAAAGATCTTGGGTACATGTTCAAAAGCATCAGCACGTAGTGCGAGCATAGAGAACGACTCACTGAATAACAGGGGATTGGCTACTAATCCCTTTTATTCGTCAATTGCCTCAACTCTTGGAGGTCTTATCAAGTAACACATGCCTCATCTTGGAGGTCTTTGGCACAAATGTAAACAATCACAAACAGAGCCTCTGAAGGAGGACTTGCCAGCAAAATGCCTGCCAAAAAGGTGACAGGACTTCCAGACTACATGGAGTAAGAGGATAACTACCTAAGTGGTGTATCAACCATAATCCAAAGCTCAAGCAAGAGGTAAAATCAAGCACTAAGGTACCTGTACAAAAGCTAAACAATTAATATTTCAGTCAAAAACCAACAGACAAACAGTGGAACCATTCACAGTTACACAACTCAATGAACAATGCTCAAGCACTCAAATGAACTCAAGGGCTTAAGCACACCAATTAGAACCTACAAAACAAAAATATGTTAGAACTCAAATCATTTGTATCTCACAAAGTGAGAACAAATCAACCATCAATGCTAAATGTCCGAACCTGAAACACAAAGCACAGTTAGTTTATGCACAAAACACTAGTACAAAGACTAAGTTCAAAACCAAACCAAATGATCAAAACAGAACTCAATCTTCCACATAATGCACATTCAAACATGCCACAAAATGTCCTCAAAAGGACCAGCATCAATTCAATAAGCAAATATCTCAAATGGCATATGCTATGCAATGATCACAAAATATGCACAAAGTGAACTTCCAATTTAGAAAATTCAAATCAAAACAGAAAAGCATGCAAAGGCTTTGAGATTTTTTACGCAATCTCCTTATGTCATGAACAAACATTATGCAAAAAATCAAATCCAGAAAAGTTCAAATGATAGGTGAACAAAAATGCACAAATTGAATGTCAAAAATGTGACACAAATTGTCACATACATCTTCATGTGTCAAAAACAATGATAACATATGAGAAAAAATCCAAACCAGTGCTCAAAAATTCACATCATGTATGAAGGTCAAGCATGCAAAAAATCAGATCAATTGGATCAAAGATGAAGATTTCACAAAGCATTGAATGCAACATATCAAAATAGCATGGCATGGATCAAAAAATTCACACATTAAAAATCAGACATCAACAAATCATGAAAATAATACCAAAAAAAAATAGACATTAAAACAAAACTATGAAAAAAAATGGAGTTAATTTGGATCATTTTTCTATTTTTAATGATTTTTCAAAGATGAGTAAAATAATATGAAATAACAAAATAAAATGGAGGGAAAAACAAAATTCAAATTAAATCAGAATATTCTCATCCACAAAATTGAACGCGCGCAAAGCAATCCAATGGATCACATTCAAAGCCTGAAATGCTGCGTTTCATTTATTAGTTGGCATGCATCGTCAGCGGTCAACAGTACACGCGGATCAGTCAAAGCAATCAAGGCCAATGGAACGAACACGCAGACGCACACGTGGACGCCACACAAACAAACCCTAGGAACACATCAGACGTCGGAGCTGTAGCTCTGGTCGTCTTCCCCGGTAGGATTCCGGCGGACACTCAACTAAAATTTTCCAGAAATCAGCAAACTATACATCATTAAAACCGCCAGGCTATGCACAATCCAAATATCATATCAATCATCCTAAATCACTACGCCAAAAACTGGAATAGACAGCGCCCCTTAGAGGGCGCTTTATTACAAAAGCGCACTCTAAAGTGAAGAGAAAAAATAAGGAGCATACTATTGGAATAGACAGCGCACTTTAGAGGGCGCTTTTGTCACAAAGCGCACTCTAAAGTGAAGCGAAAAAATAATGAGGAAATGGAGGGACACCAATAGAGGACGCTTTATTGAAAGCGCACTCTAAGGGTAACCTTAGAGGGCGCTTTTGAAAAAGCGCTCTCTATGTCCATGTACATTTCCAGTTTATAAGGCGCTTTTGGAAATCCTTAGAGAGCGCTTTCAGAAGCGCCCTCTAAGGCCCCCTTTAGAGGGCGCTTTTGTAACAAAGCGCCCTCTAAAGTGAAGCCAAAAAAAAATAATGAGGAAATGGAGGGACAACAATAGAGGGCGCTTTAGTTAAAGCGCCCTCTAAGGTTACCCTTAGAGGGTGCTTTTAAAAAAACGCTCTCTAAGTCCATGTACATTTCCAGTTTAGAAGGCGCTTTTGGAAAGCCTTAGAGAGCGCTTTCAGAAGCGCCCTCTTAGGACCCCTTTAGAGGGCGCTTTTTTTACAAAAGCGCCCTCTAAGGTCCCCTTTAGTAAACATTAAAATTATAACATATATTGCATGTCTCTTTATTTTCCCTCTCTATAAGCTATTTCGTTTACGTAACTGGGTTTTCTCTCTACTGCGATTACTCTCTACTGCGATTACGCTCGTCCTCCGTTCGTTCTCCCTCCCTCACCGTCATCGTCACCGTCGCCTTTTTCTGCTGTTGCGTTCACGTTCACCGTCACTGTTCACTTTCTTCTCCATCGTTACCGTCACCTTGAAGGTATTTCTCTTCTCCATCGTTACCGTTCACTTTCTTCATGTGTTTGATTAGGGCATTTTCTAAACTTAGTTTTACATTTTGTGCATTATGTTGATTAATGTTGTTTAGGGCAAACTGAGTTTTTTATTTCTGATTGAAAACTGATATCATTTGAAGTGTGTTTGAGCTTGTGCTTGGAAGTTTGATGATTATGGATGCAAGTTTGTTCATGTTCCAAACACCATAAGTTTGCATTGGTCTTTTGCATGCAGTAGGTGTGTGTGAGTTTGTATTCAATAGATAAAAAAAAAAGAGTTTAGATTGTTGTAACATGAGCTAAATGGAAGGTATATGAATGTGTTCACGTATTGAATCATTGTCTTACTTGGGTCTTATTGAATCATTTCTATATTACAGATAAAATGGCTAACCAAGACAATACCCATGACAAGAATGGATCACGTAACAATGTTGAAAAAGAAATCAAACGAGGATTGACTGTTATGAAGTCAATCATTCGTGCAAGAGACAAGGGTGTAAAATTTGAAGTGCATTGGAGTGCTGAAGACCAACTAATTGAGCCTAACGGTTCAATGTTGGCAAGTTACATTGGTTTCCTTGTTCGACAACATATTTCGATTACATGTGATAATTGGAGAAGTCCGGACTTGAAGGTTGGCAAAGAAAAAATATGGTCGGAGATACAGGTACTTACCATATATTGTTATATGTTTTTTTTGTTGACTATTTGTTGACCATATATTGTTATAATATTACTTTATAATAACACACTCCATGTGTATGTTTTTTAGAGATCCTTTCACATCGATGAAAGCCGGCAAAAATATTGTATTCAATTGGCCGGAAAAAGACTCCGAGGATTTCGATCCTTTTTGTGCAACAAATTTCTCAAGGATGAGGAAGGAAAATTTGTTGAAGGAGAACGGCCAATGAAGTATGCCGAGATTATTTCAGCCGATGAATGGGATAACTTTGTCGCCAAACGAAGAAACGAAAAATTCCATGTAATGTCTATTAATTATGGTATTATACAATTGTTAAGTTACTTGGTTCTAATATGCCTTAAACTTTTTTATCCAAGAAGTAAGCGACAAAAATAGGAAAAGGGCATCAAAACTCGCGTATCCGTACAAAAAAGGGCGTACGGGTTATGCACGGTTACAACAAAGAATTGTGAGTATATTCAAATGCTATGAGCTTATACATTGTCACAATATGTTATAATTGATGATCTTATAATCTAATTCAATGTGTAGCTAGCCGAGGAGAAAAGTGACGCAACATCTCTTCCGGAGCACGTATTATGGAAGGCTGCTCGGGTTGGGAAGGATGGGGTTGTCGTTGAAGCGGTCCAAAATGTTTATGACGAATGTGTAAGTATATGTAACATTATTTCTTTAATTATATCGAAAATTTTGTTAGACATATAATTCATTTTTAATCTCCTCTAATAATATTTCAGGAGACTTTATCCCAAACCGTACCTTCAACCGAGGTCCAGGATTGCAGGAGCGTACTTAGTCGAGTACTAAATGTTCCTGAGTATTCCGGTCGTGTGAGGGGTAAGGGTTTTGGTGTGACTCCGTCGTCATTTTATAAAAAACCAAAAACAAAAAATCCTACCAACAAAGAGGTGATGGAGACCTTGGCGGAGTTAAGGGCACAAGTACTCCAACTGCAAATCGAGAATGCAAGGTATAGAGAGGAAAGGTGCGCCTCCGAGGCAAAAGATACTAGTGACCGAGCTAGTATCAATTATCAACCGAAATTTCCCGAGGTAATTATATATGTTATTATGAAATTAAAATAGCACTTTTTTACTTGACACATATACACGTTAACAATAACATTTATTATTGGTTTAGGGCATTTCACCTTGTCAGCTGTATCTATCGTCACCAACTTATCGCATGGTTGGCAAGGGAAAAGTGCACAATACTTCGGGTGAATTACTTCACCATAATCCCCTCCCGGTGGGATTTATGAAAGTTTCGGTTGACCTTGTATTAGATACGGACGCCGTTCTACCATTACCTGATGTTGTTTCAGAGACAACGTTGATGCGAGATGCAGTCGGATCCTTTGTTGGTTGGCCGTCAGATCTAATTTTCCCTGATGCCGAGGTATATATGTTCTAAATGATTATGAATATTTAGTATTCACATTTCAATTCAGCTACAATTGTGATATTTAATCAATCCTTATTACATGGTAATGTTAGACTCCTACAAGACCCACACATAAAGTTGGTAAAGGGATTTCAAGACGCATCGAGTCGGTTGCATCTCAAAAAGAGGTACAAATATATATACTCATTGAATTATATACGCAACGATTCTGTTGCATCACAAAAAGTCATGATTTATTTTATATGAATTTTTAGGTTCCCGGTCGAAAGTTGAAAAGCGCTGCTAAGGATATTCCAACGACGTCCGGGACAAAATCTCAAATTATGATGCGTCTTGAGAAAATGGTGGATGAGTCTGATATTATGCACGGGGCCATTCGTACTATAGATTTTGATGAAGGTGTTTTCGGAGCTGCTCATTTCGAAATAATTGGAAAGGAGGACTTCCAACAACTTTTTGAACACACCGAATTGGGCATCGCTGTCATTCATACATACATATGGTACTCCGATCAATCTATAATTTACTTAGTTGAACAATTTATTTACACATTTCAATGAGTAGTCTAATGTTTATTATGTTTCTATTTAAGGTATATGTATGTAACATTGATGCGGGAAAATGAATTGTGTAACCGTTTCAATTTTATTGCTGCTTCCCGTATCAACGCAACGTTAATAACGAAAAATCCAACATCCGTAAAGAATGATCTAGTCGATAGATTCATGGCGGGCGGCGATAATACTACACCCAGTTTGTATTTTTTACCGTTTAATTCTGGCAACGGGTTAGATTTTCTTTCTAATAATTTTCATTCTAATCTATGTATATCTTTTACGTAGAAAATTTTCATTCATCTAAATTTTTGTTTTATTTTACAGTGGTCACTGGGTGTTGGTTGCTATGGATCTTTCGAGACTAATAGTGTATTATCTCGATTCTTTATCGGGTGATTGGAGTAAATATCCGAATATGAAGAAGACGGTTGACGCGTAAGTGAAATTCCCCTAAATATTCGTGTGTATTTGTATATTTAATTATGTCTGTCAGATTGATCTCAATATACGTTTTTATTTTGTTAGGGCAATAATAAAATTTAGAACGAAAAAGAATTACCGCAATAGGAAGGACATTACCTGGATCAGAGTTCAGGTATATATTAAGTATCTTATTTTTGCTTATAATAGTGTTTGTTTTTTTGCTTATAATAGTGTTTGTAAGAAATTAACTATATATATATTGTTTGTTTTTCTGTGTAGTGCCCTCAGCAAAATAATTAGGTCGATTGCGGATTTTTTGTATTGAGATTTATGAGAGACATCATTGCGTTGAATCGTATAGACATCCCAAAAATGGTATGGAATAATAACTTAGGGTTTATTTTAATATTATCGGATATTTCATCTAATTTGTTACTAAATCATGAATATGTTTTATTCTCTTAATTGTAGTACTTTGAGGAATACAAGTCTTACTCAAGAGCAAATTTGGATGAAATGAAGGATGAATTGTGTCAATTCATTGTTGATCAAAGAATCATATAGCTAGGTTGTATATTGTTGTACATATATGTATGGAATGTTGTTGTTGTATGTTGTTGTTGTATATATGTTGTATATTGTTGTTGTACTTTTACTAAATCATGAATATGTTGTTGTATATTGTTGATCAAAGAATCATATATTAATGTTGTATATATGGAGGATTAATGTTGTATATAAATGGATTCATGTTGTATATATCAATGGATTAATGGTGTATAACATTGGATTAAAGGATGAAATCAATATGAATTTTACACTTTTGCAGCATGCGAACAGGTTACCAATTAAATATCCACTGTTTTTCAAACAAATTTTTTTAAAATAACTAACACTTTAGAGGGCGCTTTTTGTAGGAAGCGCCCTCTAAACACTTTACATTGACAACTTTAGAGGGCGCTTTGTCCAGAAAGCGCCCTCTAAACACTTTACATTGACAACTTTAGAGGGCGCTTTTTCCTGAAAGCGCCCTCTAAGCACTTTACATTGACAACTTTAGAGGGCGCTTTTTCCTGAAAGCGCCCTCTAAACACTTTACATTGACAACTTTAGAGGGCGCTTTTTTCCTGAAAGCGCCCTCTAAGGTGTCCCTTTATGGACCACTCCAGAGGGCGCTTTTTTCTGAAAGCGCACTATAATGTGGCCCTTAAAGGGCCACTTTAGACAGCGCTTTCTCCAGGAAAACAAAGCGCTGTCTTTACCTATGCCAGCGCCACTTTAGAGGGCGCTTAAAAGCGCTGTTATAGGCCAAAATAAGCGCCCTCTTTTCCCTTATTTGGCGTAGTGAATCATCCTAGATTTTCCAGATCGAACACAAACATTATTGAGATCCAAACTTTAAGTTCATCATACAAGCTCAATACTCATCCATTTTCAATTCTAAACATATCTATATTCTCTACACAATGAGATCTACAGTTCTATGGTCATAAAACATCAAAAGGAGATGATCGAATTTTTCACTTACTTGAAATGGAGGTTGTTGTAAACGCGTTATCAACTGCTCTAAAGCTCCAGATCTGCACCACTACACTTGCCTTGAAGCTTTGTGCAAAGAGAATCAACTGAAAACACTTGGATCTAGCTCAATTTCCAAAATCCATTTCCATGAAGATGCACTTGAACAGCTCGAATATGGACTGAATTGATCAAACCAATGGTTGACTCTTGCTCAATGAAGCATGATGATCAAGAATCTTGAAGAATTTTTGGTGTTTGTGTGAAGAAATTCAAGATTCGAAGAGAGAGAATTTTGGAGGGAACTTGAAAATTCAGATCTGAAATGCTTGTGTTATCCCCTGATTATGGTTAGGGTTTGGCTTATATACTCCTTGCTAATGATACTGAAAATCAAATTAGGCTTTGTTTAATCATGATTAGTGAGAATTGGAATATCTTGCAAAATTGCAAATGAGCTCATTATGGCCATGTCCCACGTGTACAGTACCATGCAAAGCTTGGAATCCACTTAAAATCAACCAAGGATCATCATGGAATTGTTGGTTTGCTTGTATTATAAGCCAAATTTGAATTATGGAAATTCCCTCCAAAATGATCACATGAGAAATGATGATCATACACACTCTTCCTATGCATGGAAATGGTTCATTTGAAATGTCTTGAACATGAGGAGCATTTTGCAAAAAGAATGGACCAATTGGAGCTTTGAATCAAAAGTTAGGCCATTTTGAATTTCCATGTACACCTTGTGATCAAATGTCCATAACTCCTCAACCATTTATCATATGGACATGAATTAGGACTTTTTGGAAAGGGGAGAGAAAGATAAACAACTTTCATGTTCACCAAAAATCCATTTGAAACTTATTTGATGTTGAAAAGTCAAGTTGAACGTAGACCAAAAACTTGTCAAATTTGGAAACTTTGAATTAGAGGTCATTTTCCATTTTTAGTAACTTTTGCCATGACCTTTGAATCTTCAAGATGGATGATTAGAATGATGAATAGGCCTCCTTTGAACATGATTGAGGTGTCTCAACTCATTTCCCCACCTCATAGCCCTCAGTTGACTGCACAGTTGACTTTTTGGTCCTTAGATGACCTTGAAATGTCTTGATGAACTTGGGCCTTTATCACTTGGGGAAATTGCTCCAAAATGGAACCCTAGCTCATGTAAGCTCAATATAATGATCATATGGTCCTTATCTCAAGAAAAATATCTCATCTCATGCACAAAGGATCTTCTTGAAGCTCTTGACCTGATGATTGCTTAAGCTGCAACAAAAGTGTAAATGACATATTTTTGTGCTTTTGGTTAGTGAATAAAACAAGAAAAGAAAAATATATACAATTCAAGCATGCCTGGTGATCTCAAACCACTCACAAGAGATCCCTACCCAAAGGGAAAGGGAGCCAAGATGCTCAAATGATCCTTGAGGCTATGCAATGCAATGCTATGATGCCATGAGGGATCTTAGGGACAAAATTGGGGTCTTACACCGCCATTTTACTTTCCAGTCAAATTTTACTTTCCAGTCAAGTTTACTTTCCAGTGTACCAGATTAAAGTCTCCGATTTGGAGCAGGTTTCTTATTCAAGTTTATTTGCATTTATATTTTATTTATCTTGCATGCTTTACTTTATTTACTTGTCTGTCTTGCTTTTACCTACTTGTTTATTAACTAGCACATTTTATTTGCCTGTTTTTTTAAACATGATTCATTTTGCTATGTTGATTTCTATTTTCATATCTGGATAAATCTTTAAAGGTTAGGATGTAAGGATCGTCGTTAAGGTGATACTCCATAATTTGTATCTATTGAAATGCTTTAGGGGATGTTTTGATTTTAACACAAGTTTTCAGTACTTATTTTGATCGGTAACTACGAAAGTATAGCCAATATATACTTGGGTAAGATCGAAAGTCATCCAACTCTTAAAGATAAACTTGGTTAGTTTTAACTGGTCAAAAGTAGCGAAAGCACTCTGTCCGGTTAATTAGGAATTTTTAACACTATTAGAAAACAATTTTAAAACTATTTTCGAACGCGTTTGTAGGTTTAAAATCCGAATCCTTGAGCAAAAGCCATGGATCTCTTTTAAGTTAAACTTTCCAAATCAAAATCACTTTTTAAGTAAGTAAAGAATTAAATTTCTTAAAAATAGGTTTACTACTTTAACGCAACAAGCACCCTTCGTAAGTGACAATGAAGCACATTAATTAGAGAGTAAACTCGGTTCTGAATACACGAAAGCGACAGTTCATGTTAAATTGATTCTTCTCAAAGTAGAAAATATTTCCCCATAAGTAGTTCTATTTAGAAACAATTGGAGTATTTCCTAACTAATGTGAATTACATCCGAGCCTGCATTTTTTATCTGAATTTATTTACTTCATTATTTCCTTTTCTGTGTACGTGAATTTCCTTACTTGATTTGTCTTAGATAAACACCGCAACAATAGAAATTGGTAGATTGACAATTTGGTCTCTCTGGGAACGATAATCTTTTGTATTACTTTGACGTGTTTCGTATACTTGCGGATAGCAAACACATCATTAGATGTAAATAATTCCTTGGAAAAATATTTGTTTTTATTCATGGAAAAGGATTACATGAGTCTGATAATAAAAGAACATTACATATAAAAGTTGCCCAAGCAGAAGAGACTACTCTTCTTGGTCACTACCCCACCCTCCTGACATGAGGAAGTTCCTCCAGTCCTCATCCCAATCATCAGACATCTCAATGATATATTTCTTAAGGTCCTTCTTGAGGTTCTTCCTTGGGTTCTTCATCTTGGTCTCTGATGTTCTCCCCTACTCTAGATGCTCCAGCTGACGCTCTAGCACCTTTTGAAGAGATGATTATGCCATCTTTTGGGTCTTCAAGGATTTTTTTCACTTCTTCTGAAGATCCGCCCTTGTTGTTCTTAGTTGATTTGCTCATTCTAATCAAGGGGGAGATTTATGAAAGAAGGAGGAATGGATTTTCTGTGTGTTCTAAGCTGGCTTTTATTGGAAAAATGGGAACATGTGAATTTGTCTGGTTTAATGTGCACTAATGGAATCAAGAGAGAGATGCATGTTTGGTCTTCATACTCCCTTTCTAAGTTTTGAATGTTATATCTTTCGAGTTATTATGGATGTGAAGACAACTTTTTTGAATGGAGAACTTATTGAAGATGTTTACATGATTCAGCCTGAAGGTTTTCTTGAAGCAGGAAAGAGAAGTTAGTATGCAAACTAAAAAAATCCATAACAAGCCTATAGGCAATGCTATTTAAATTTTGATCAAGTTATCACTTCTTTTGGTTTTAATGAAAATACTTCAGATCAGTGCATTTATTTAAATATCAGTGAGAGCGATTTTATAATGTTAGTGTTGTATGTCAGTGATATCCTTCTTGCTTGCAGCAATGTTAATCTTTTGAGTGAGACAAGAATGATGTTAAGTAATCACTTTGATATGAAGGACCTAGGTTATGCTTCAATCATGGAGCCAGAATATGTAGCTTGCTATGAAGCTACTTATCAAACTATGTGCATAAAGAACTTAATCTCTTGCTTAAATATTGTTGAAAACATATCTAGACCACTTGTGATATATTGTGACAATTCTGCTGTTGTGCATTTCTCTCAGAACACTAAGAGCTTTTCTCGCTCAAAGCATTTTGATATTAAATATCTATTTGTCAAAGAGAAAATTATTGAATTTTATACTCGAATTGAACATCTTGACACATAGAACATGTTGGCAGATCCACTAATCAAGGGCTTATTTGTTGGAGTTTTTCAAAGGCGTGCAACCAACATGGGTGTAGTTAAGTCATTTGATGTTATGGATTAGCGAGAGTCTAATTGTTGCATTTAGTTATTATAAAGAGATATGTATAAGATGACGTCAATTTAATATATCTCTTATAGCATTTCAGATGCTTTGACCATTATTGGATTAGAAACTTAATCATATTATGTAAATCCATATCATTATCGATATGTTAAATGTGGGTATTTGACAAGTATGATTTGTTTCCCTATCGGATACAATTTTTGCATAGTTAATTTTTTTATTTTCTCACACTGTTTTGATGATAAATAATTGATATATTTATTTATTATAATGTTTATATTTTAATAATTAATTAAAATAATTCAAGCGGGAGAATGTTGAATTTTATGATTTATTTTAATTAATTATTAAAATATCTATTATTAACTTGATTAAATATATAAATGAATATTATGTTGGACTTAATTATTGAATAACTTATGATGGATTGAGATATTATTTTGCCTAGCCTACTAAGAGGTCCCTTCGCTCATCTAGTGATTATTAACCATGTCATCGTTCCACTAGAAAGAAGGCAGTAACATTATCAATTTCTTGTTTCTATACTCGATTAAATGGATTCAAATATGACAGGTACATGTTTATTTTATTATTTATATTATAATATGCCATACAACTATATCTATGAAATTGGTTACACTATTAGTATTTCAATAATAGTTCATTGTAGGGAGCTTTGTAAGCTTTAAATACTTGCATGAATTTGTTAGAGATGTTCTTTATGATATATTTAGACGAGCAAGCCAATATATGAAGAAATGGGCGTTTGTGAACTTTGATGGATCCATAATAAAGAAGATCAAAATTTAAGGTAACACATATTCTAATCTACAAGTGGATATGAAATAAACATGCATTTATGAACTTAATTAATGTTGTTCCACTTGTTGGCAATGGGGCATATACCAGTCCCGCCCTAAATCCTGTCAGAGATGATCATTGAAACTCTCACTCAAACCTTCAATGAGGCCAATTTTCCCGCCATACCGTCTCATTTAAAAATATTTTTTTATCAAAATAAAACATGTTTAAGTCTTTTTCGAATCTTTATATTTCATTTTTTATAGCATAAAAAAATAAAAAAATAATAAATTAGAAAAATTGACCATAATATAATCATAAAAGTTAACTTTTTAAAATAATTTTTTTTAATAATAGAACATCAAAACAAAATATTATCTTACTAAAAATAAGGAAAATGATAACGAGTGTCGACTTTGGTTAAGAGATTACAAAGATAAATTGAACATTTTTAAGAGACTAAAAATACATGTTTTTTCTAAAAGTATGTGTATTCAATGGATTAAAAATATAAATAATTAACTATTTTAAATAATCTTGTGTGTATTTAATGAACTAAACATATAATATTTTCCCTATTTAAAATTCTTAACCCTGGGGACACTGGTTAGCATGACCCTAAGAATAAATGTGTAATAAAAGTAATTAAATATAATAAGAAAATAATAATTTTAAGTAAAATGAGTGAAAATAGTATTTTAAAACCTAATTCAATTAATATTAAATTCGATTGGATTGAAAACTGGAAGATATGATAGTTTAATAAAGATATAAGATTAATTTTGATTCAATGAAAATTGGTATGATCCGATCAATTCACGTGTCTGATAAATAAATTCACGAGTATGATTATTTCTTTAACTTAACTTGTTAAACAAGTTATTTTTGGATGAGAAATAAAAAATATTATAAAAATTAAAGAAACAATTTTTTCTATCTTCGAAACCTTTGTAATGTATAATTACTATACAACTTATTTCAGTTTCTATGAATATGTTTAGAATTATTGTAACTTTATTTAAACATTTAAAATTTGATATGTTTTGTAGTTGAAATTTTATGAACATACAATTCCCAAAATCACTATTCACTAGTAAAATAAAATCCGGGAACACCTACAACAATTGATGAGTGATGTCGTGGTATAGTAAGGGATACTAATAAGATAGGGTTTGTGAATGACATTGAGGGGCACCACCACCACTAGCCGACAAAAACACAGAGTATCCGTACATTTGGACCTAAAACTTAGACAATGACAGATGTACGGACGAATCCAGTATCCACGCGTCCAGTATTGACCAAACTCGTGTGCCTATCCTTTTCATTTTCCCTAACTCACAACATTTGTCCACCACGCGGCTTCATCTTCTTCTTTACCGGTCTCGAGATTCGCGTGATCTTGTCTTTTCTCCATTTGCGAAAGCAGCCAAACTCTTTAAAATCTTTTTATTTTTAGTGAGGGACTCAATAGTGGTTTTTCTTTTTATAAAAGAATCTAATTATTCCCGGTTTGTTCACCCTGTTACTGCACTTGCTTTATGGACATTGCTATTTTTTATTAAAAGTTAAAGGACTTCATTTCTACTCTATAAAAGCGATTTTTTTTTGAAATAATCAATTTTTTTTTTTTAAATCTAAAATAATTAATTTTTTAAAAAAAATACTAAAATAATCAAGTTTGATAGAGGATGTGTCAGATGGATTAGTGCATTTCCATATCAATAAGAGGAGGCACCAGTAGTATTAGTGCACATGCATTAGGCCTCATGAGGAGACGTCAATGCTTGTGGCGCCTGCATTGACCCTCATGAGGAGGCGTCAATGCCTCTGGCGCCTGCATTGACCCTCATGAGGAGGCATCAATGCCTCTGGCGCCTGAGTGTATTTTTAATGGTGGGTGTATGCGCCAATTCATCTGACGCATACATCCCATCCTATTTTTTTATTATTATTTTTTTTTAGTTATTTAATTTTTTAAAATTTTAAAATTTTTAATATTTAATATTTATTATTTAATACAAAAGAAATAATAATGAAAATAAATAAATTCATTAAATATGTAAGAATTGGTTACATTGGATAGACAAAAAACTAATGACCCGCCCGATTATAACGTCCACCGGTTCCACATCCTGGTGCGTTAATTTGTCTCCGAGGTCTCCTACGGTTTTCTTGAGGTGTTTGTGGTCTTTGGGTGCTGACCTGATCGAGCGATGACTGGTCGCAAGGTCCAGCGGAAGTTCCGACGGTATTTGACAGATGTCTCATCATTTGCTCCCAATATCCGGAGGGGCTCTGGCCAACGGCGCTTCCGTAATAGAGTTCGGTGCCCATGTCATCGTAGTTAGGGCGTTGGGGTTGGGTGAATTGGGGACGGTATAGTTGCCCAAATTGGGCCATTGAGTCGTTTTGAAAATGAAGCAATGATCTTGAAATGCCTATTTATAACATTAATACTAAAAGGATGAAACCTAATGAGTTAAATCCAACTTACCTTTGGCATTGTCGATTAGGCCACATAAATGAGAAACGCATTTCCAAACTCCATAAAGATGGACTGTTGGACTCTTTTGATTATGAATCATATGAGACATGCAAATCTTGTTTAATTGAAAAGATGACAAAGTCTCCATTCACAGGAAAAGGTGAAAGAGCAAATGATCTTTTGGCCCTCATACATACTGATGTATGTGGTCCACTGAACATATCAGCCAGAGGAGGTTTTCAGTACTTCATCACATTCACTGATGATTTCAGTAGATATGGTTATGTGTATTTAATGAAACACAAATCAGAGTCCTTTGAAAAGTTCAAAGAATTCAAGAATGAAGTACAAAACCAACTAGGTAAGAATATTAAAGCTCTTCGATCAGATCGAGGTGGTGAATATTTAAGCCTAGAGTTTGATGACCATCTGAAAGAGTGTGGGATCCTATCCCAACTCACTCCTCCTGGAACACCCCAATGGAATGGTGTGTCTGAGAGAAGAAATCGAACCCTGTTGGACATGGTCCGATCCATGATGAGTCAAGCTGATCTTCCAAACTCCTTTTGGGGACATGTGCTGTTGACCGCAGCTTACACACTTAACCGTGTTCCATCCAAAAAGGTTGATAAGACACCATATGAGATATGGAGTGGTAAGAGACCACATATGTCTTACATGAAGATTTGGGGTTGCGAAGTTTATGTGAAACGACAAATTTCAACTAAGCTTGAGCCCAAATCTGACCAATGCTTATTTGTGGGGTATCCTAAAGAAACAAGAGGATATTACTTCTACAATCCTTCTGAGGGCAAAGTGTTTGTCGCTCGAACTGGAATTTTCCTAGAAAAGGATTTTATTTCCAAAGGAACCAGTGGGAGGAAAGTAGAGCTTGAAGAAATTCAAGAATCACAAAGCATCGATACACCTATGGAGGAATTAGAGCAGGAAACACAAATGGTTGTGGAAGAGCAACCTGCTCAAGTAGAACAAGACCAGCGTAGGTCAGGCAGGATACGTCACCTACCTGAGAGATATGGATATCTCATAACAGATCAAGGTGATGTATTACTCATGGATCAAGATGAGCCTGTGACCTACCAAGAGGCCATAACTGGTCCCGAGTCTGAGAAGTGGCTAGAGGCCATGAAATCCGAAACAGATTCCATGTACACGAACCAAGTTTGGAACTTGGTAGAGCCTCCTGTAGGAGTTAATCCTATAGGATGCAAGTGGATCTTCAAAAAGAAGACTGACATGGATGGTAAGGTACATACCTATAAGGCAAGACTGGTTGCAAAAGGATATAAACAAATTCATGGGGTTGACTATGATGAAACCTTTTCACCAGTTGCAATGCTTAAATCTGTTCGGATTTTACTTGATATCGCTGCATATCATGATTATGAAATATGGCAGATGGATGTCAAAACTGCTTTCCTTAATGGGAATCTTCTTGAGGATGTGTACGTGACACAACCTGAAGGATTTGACATACCAGAAGAAGCCCATAAGATATGTAAGCTACAAAGATCAATCTATGGACTGAAGTAAGCTTCCAGAAGCTGGAATCTTCGTTTTGATGAAACGGTAAAACAATATGGATTCATCAAGAACGAAGAGCCTTATGTCTACAAGAAGGTTAGTGGGAGCATGATCGTATTCCTGGTATTATATGTAGATGACATATTACTCATTGGAATCGATATCCCTACCCTGCAACAAGTAAAGTCTTGGTTGGGGAAATGATTTTCTATGAAGGACCTGGGTGAAACAGCCTATCAGAATCTATAGAGATAGATCATGAAATGCTTGGCCTAAGTCAGAGTACATAGACAAAGTGCTGAGACGCTTTAATATGAATGATTCCAATCTGGTTATGTGTTTTGCTTAAATGGTGGCACTGTGAGCTTGAAAAGTTCAACGCAAGATGCAGTTGCCGATTCTACAACTGAGGCCGAGTATATTGCTGCCTTAAGTGCAGTAAAGGAAGCTGTTTGGATCAATAAACTTGGCATAGTCCCTAGCATTGTGGATCCCATTGGTCTCTATTATGATAACAATGGTGTTATCGCACAAGCTAAGGAGCCTAGATCTCACCAACGATCCAAACACATACTTAGGCGTTGTGCGAAAATATGTAAAGTACCTACACTTGACAATATAGTTGACCCACTGACAAAGCCTCTTGCGCAGTAGAAGCATGATGGCCATACTAGATCAATGGGCATATGGGGTATGCCTGATTGGCTCTAGTACTAGTGGGAGATTGTTGGTGTAAGCCCTAGAGGCCAATACTTTTGGTACTTGTATCGAATAATAAAAAGGCATTTTCTTTATTATGGTTGATTAATAAAGTCCCTAGAATAGATAGTCCGTTTAATGTATTAAGTGTGACTTAATCATGAGAACACATTAAACATAAGGACACTGTTCTTAAAGTATTTGTAGTCGAGCTTTAATGTGAAGTGGGATAACATTAAAGCATTAAGACTATTATGTTTGTAGACTGATGATCACATCTCATGGATCATGGATCATGGGTGGGTGGTATGAATGGATTGCGACGTTGGATGGTTGGTTGTTGGGTGGTTGGCATGAACGGGTTGCGATGTTGGGTGTGTGGTTGTTGTGTGTATGTTGTCGGTTGATGTTGTGTGGTTGGTTGTTGGGTTTGGGTTGGTTAACATTGGTGTTGGGTGGTGAATTGATGTGGGGCATACGATGACGAAGCAAGTTGGCGAGGATCCATCAAATACCGCGGCTCAAATACAAATTGCTGAGTTGTTACAGACCTAAACCATGTCATATATTGTTGAGTCGGTCTTCCACCTTGGATGACTGGTTCGTTCAAGATGTGTTGTCGTCGATTCCTCCATTGACGACACATGTCTTTTGCAAAGTCTCTCCAGTCAAAATAATCCCACTGTGCATCGACCCTTTTTTTATGCCAATTCCCCAAACACGTGGGAGATTCTGAAATCTGTTGTAGCATTCCGAACTGCAGTTTGACCCGATCACTTTGGTGCATTTCCACTGTAGTGAATCGGATAATCGGTGTCTTCGCTGTCCAAACTGCAGCATCGTCATGGTTCACATCATGATTCAGACCCAAATATGGCCTCCAAACAAACTGTAAAACAATACCAAATCGTTAGATGGAAAATAATTTGAGAAGTATTTTTAAATTAAAATATAGTTTGGTAGGAATATTACATCGTTATCTCCAATGTGGTCCAATAGATTTCGATAGACTACAATAACGTGTTTCAGACACCTATTGTAGTTCATTCCCCTTACTGACCACCTAAGATAATAAAAAGAAGTGAAAAATATTATTTACTGTTAATTATAATAATAAATATAATTAACTAAATGGTGAATGATAAAGTGTTAGACTTACTTGGTTGCAAACGGGAACACGAATGGACGCTCATTTATCGGGGCAAGCGACGGCATTCTAGACCATCCCCAAGCTTGAAGCAAATAAGCACATGAAAAAAGTACAGGTATTCTTTTTTGCAGTTCTACACATTGCACTATATAGATGAGCCAACACAGCTGAACCCCAACTATAAATGTTTACCTTATTAATGTTGCGTAATAAAGGTAAATACATTATATTCACAGAATTACCTGTACTTTCTGGAAACAAAAAGTTACCAAATAAAATCATAATATAACACCGAACTTTTATTATTTTCTCATACTCGGTTGAATCGCCGGACAATACTATACTGGCATAATATTGTTTTAGGTATTCTAAATTTATACCTTGCCCCCTTGCTTGACCGGATGTGTCTCCCTCAGTTTCGTCGTCTAACAAAGGGGTGTTGGTGTAAGCCCTAGAGGCCAATACTTTTGGTACTTGTATCGAATAATAAAAAGGCATTTTCTTTATTATGGTTGATTAATAAAATCCCTAGAATAGATAGTCCGTTTAATGTATTAAGTGTGACTTAATCATGAGAACACATTAAACATAAGGGCATTGTTCTTAAAGTATCTGTAGTCGAGCTTTAATGTGAAGTGGGATAACATTAAAGCATTAAGACTATTATGTTTGTAGACTGATGATCACATCTCATGGATCATGGATAAAGAGTTATCAAGTCTTAAACATAGGTATGAATATTAGGAGTAATATTTATACCGGATTGACCCGCTATGAGAATACTATATAGAAAGTTATGCAAAGTGTCATAAGTTATTCTCATGGTGATAATAGTGTATACCACTCTTCAACCTGAAACCACTATGGATCCTAGATGTAGAGTCGAGTGCTTTATTGCTGATCCAACGTTGTCCGTAACTGGATAACCATAAAGACAGTTGATGGGTACTCCACGAAGCATGCTGAGGGACATGAGTGCCCTAGATGGAATTTGCCAATCCTGCGTAACAGGATAAATGTCTATGGGCCCAATATTGAACTGGACAAGGGTGACGCGGTCTATACCTTGTGTTCAATATAGACATATGGGCAAAGGGGTAATTATACACATAATTATTATCACAGGAGGTTTTGTCAGATCACATGACATTTTCGTGACTTGGGTAGCAGTGATGTGTTGCTAGATACCGCTCACTGTTTATTATGTTAAATGCGTGATTTAATATAATTGCCAACGTCGCGAAAACCTATAGGGTCACACACAAAGGACGGATTGATGAGAGATAGAATAATTAAGGAACATCGTAAGGTACGGTGTACTTAAGTAGAATACGAAATATGGTAATGTACCAAATACTTAAGTGATTTTGGCATATTATGAGATATGGGCCAAAATGCACTTAAGTGGGCTTTTTGGCTTGAAGCCCACACAAGTGGTTCTATAAATAGAACCCCTTGGGTAGAAGCATTGTAACTCACTGAGACAGAAAACACAACTGAAGAGTTGGAATTTCGTATCTCTCTCTCACTCAAAGCCTTCATTCATAACAGCTAGCACTGCGATTGAAGGAATCCGTTCGTGTGGATTGAGTAGAGACGTTGTCATCGTTCAACGTTCGTGATCGCCCCGTGGATCTGTATCAAAGGTTTTGATCATTATCAGAGATCTGCACCAAAGGTTTGAATCGCTACAAGAGGTAACGATTCTATCACTGATCATGCCCATTCGTAAGGATCACTAAATGGAGAAAATTTTAAATTCCGCTGCGCCTTGGATGGCAATTCCCCTTCAAGGGGCGCCCAATAATTCATTGCATATATTGTTGTCTTGGTTAACTCGCCCATTCACTGCCTTTCCGTCTATACGGATACCCAACAACATGTACACGTCCTCAAGTGTGACGGTACACTTACTAATCGGAAGGTGAAATGTGTGGGTCTCAGGTCTCCACCTCTCCAACAAAGCCAGAATGAACTTGTACTCCACCGAGTACGAAATAATGTTTCGTAGACTTCCAAATCCACATCCTCTAATATATGGTTCTATTAAAGGATCGTGGGGTACATATTCATGTACACGGCATCTAAACCGCTTCGGATCCTAATAACAAAAAAGTAAGAAAATACAATTAGAAAAAGAAATACATACTCAACAAATACACATCTATAAGAAGTAATCCAAAAATAGAAACTAAAAAGAGAGAGATTACAAAGGTATAACACAAAGAAGATATGTATTATAAGTAATCTAAAAATAGAAACTAAAAATAGAGAGATTACAAAGGTATAACACAAATAAGATATGTATTAGAAGTAATCCAAAAATAGAAACTAAAAAGAGAGAGATTACAAAGGTATAACACAAAGAAGATATATATTAGAAGTAATCCAAAAATAGAAACTAAAAGAGAGAGATAACATACAAATGTCGAGATATTCTCGATTGTGCCTCTGTGTTTATCGCCCATAGTCAACAAAGATATGATTTGAATTTGCAAAGCTTGAGTTTGGTAGATGAAAGAAGTGTGGTGGAAGAAAATACTTGAGTATTGATGAAGATGATTTGATATTATTGATATGAGAGACTATTTATAGATGAATGAGTGAGTAGGTTTGGAACCTAAAAAGAGTGTGATTGGTTGCACGGAAAGGCAAGAGGAGACAAGAGAAGGACAAAATTCAGCATGGAAGAGAAAGCTAGCATGTGAGGAATCTTCTTGGCGCATGTGAAGAAAGCACATGCAATGGAAGATGAGCCCTTGAGTTTGGCGCCTACATGTGATTTCTCACAATAATCTCGCATATTAGGGCAGAGTACGAGTACACCCCATCATATAGGAAGGCATGGATAGCTAGAACAAAAGTTGTTGAAAAAGTGTTTGGCAATTGGGAGGAGTCTTACAAACAACTTCCAAAATACCTGTTGGCTCTAAAACACTATGCTCCCGGTACAATTGTCAAGATGGAAACATTGTACGCATATACACCAGATGGTACGTGTGCTGTTGGAAATAGAATATTTCACCGTCTATTTTGGGCGTATCAACCGTGTATCATAGGTTTTTCTTTCTGTAAACCAATTATACAAATTGATGGTACATGGTTGTATGGAAAATACAAAGGAACATTACTGATGGCAGTGGGACAGTGTAAAGTCGAACTAGATAGAGGTTGGTGCGACTGCAGAAGGTTCCAAGTCTTTCGTACCCCCTGCTCCCATGTCATTGTGGTGTGCTCAAAGGTTCGAAGGGATCCATCCTACTTGCTATCTGAAGTTTACAAAGTCGCCAGCCTTTCAAATGTTTATAAAATTAGTTTTTCGGTAGTGGAAAAAGAGGATTATTGGCCAGAATATCAAGGGGACATCGTCTGGCACAACGAAGTTATGCGAAGGAAGAAAAAGGGTCGCCCTAACAGCACCCGGATTCGAACCGAAATGGATACGGCGAACAAAATGGTTAGACTATGTAGTTCATGCCGTCAACCAGGTCATAATCGTAATAATTGTCCTAGTGTTGGAACGAGCACAACCAGATAAATTCAGATGTACCTCTGTTGTTATATATGGAAAACTAAATTTATTTCAAAGTACCTCTGTTGCAATATATGGAAAACTAAATTTACTTCATAGTAGACGTTGGTGACGAAAAGACAGTTGTTCATAAAAAATAACACAAACAATTAAAACAACTAGAATACAAAAATTATGCGATTACAACCATCAAAACAATTTTGAACATGTAATGCATCATCCTACGAGCGTCTTGGTCGGTCTTAATATCCACCCATTCACGCACTTCTCCGTGTTGGTTGAACGTGGACACAAGTCATTGTATTCTTCTAATCCGTTCACCCTCTCCAATTTCTCCCTCTAACCAACTGTACAACGTCCAATTAAGACGTTCAAACGTATCTATGTTCCAAAGTCGAACCTGTATCGGAGCCGCAACGGCAGAAAATATTACATCAGCATTTTGTTTCTGAATGTATGCAGACATTGTTGAAATAAAGAAAATTGAAATTGATGGTTGAACTAGACTAGGAGATGAATTTGAGTGAAAATAATTGTATGCAAGGCGTGGTATTTATAGAGACGAAACATCTATTGGACAAAACACGTGGGCGCCAGTTGAATTGGTGCCCACATGACCATTACAAGCAGGCGCCACATGAATTGGCGTCCACCTTTAAAAATGCACTCAGGCGCCAGAGGCATTAGCGACTCCTCATGAGGGCCAAAGCAGGTGCCACAAGCATTGGCGCCTCCTCATGAGGCCCAATGCATGTGCGCCAATGCTACTGGTGCCTCCTCTTATTGGTATGGGGGTGCGCCAATTCATCTGGCGTATCCTCTACCAAACTTGGTTATTTTGGTATTTTTTTGAAAAATTGATTATTTTAGAATTTTTTTTTTAAATTTAATTATTTTAAAAAAAAAATCTATAAAAGCTAGCGGACTTCGTTTGATAATAAAATTTAAATGACTTTTTTTCTAAAAAGTTAATTAAATGGAATACTTTTTAATTTAAATTAATTTTGTTACGGGGCAACTCAAGTCGGGAAGCATGAGGCGGATTCAACCGTTCCACCTAGAATAGATATCTTGTGAAAAGATCTCCATGTATGAAATAATCACATCCCACTTCCTCTTCTCTAACCCACTTTAATTGTTAAGAAATGATACAAAATTTTAAAAAATTGACATTTATATGGATACCCTAATTAAAAATAAAAATAATAGGGGTTATTTTTATACTTTTTACCATATCAAAAAAATTAATTATTATTATTATTTTTTGAATAATAATTTTTCTTTTATCAATAATATTTTTAATTATTTTTTATATTTTTTTTTGTCTATAATAATTATGTAGGATAATTTTGACAAAAATACAATTAATATTAAGGGTGACAAAACGGATTCGGCCCGTTGGGCATGTCTGTTTTGACTGCACTTTAGTGCGGGACGGATCAAGGATTTAAATTCTCACTCTCTAATGTGTTCGTTCCACCCCGTCCCGTTTTCTTCGGGAGCTTTTGCGGACATGTACATTTATATAAATTTTTACATTTTTAAGCTTAAAGAGAATAGTGTCCGCGGGTTTTCCCCATCCCGCCCTCACTTTTTTCGAGGCGGACCTAAGTTTTAGACTCACATTCTTAAATATGACTGCCCCGCTCCGCCTTATTTTTTTCGAACTTTTAAGAGACGAACCTAAACGAGGTGGACATACCCGTTTGTCACCCCTAATTAATACTACCTTAATATTTAAAAAAGGAGTGGAGGGAGTAAGTAATGTGTATTGGTCCAAATCTCCTTCGTTTAGGTATTTAAAAGTTGAGAAATTTTTTGAAATAAATTTTAAACTTTAATCGTTATCATTTGTTATTCTTTCAAATTTTCATTCATTTTAAACATTTGATTTTATTACCTGATATTTTTTAATTATTCTAGACTTTGTGTTTATATAATCAATAAACATGGTTAGAAACTCTAAAGTGATTGTTTTTTACCGAGAATATTCCTAAATCATTTATTTACTAGTATTTCTTTTTATGGAAATAATAGAAGAATTTTATTTTATAAAATAATTAATATATTTGATTTGAATTTGTTATTCATTTTAAGATTTCTAAAATATTTTGAAGAAGATTAGTCGGTTCATTCTTTCTATCAAATATGATAATAAAAATAGTCAATACGAGGCAATGCCACAAGATCCCCTCGTTTCCATCCGAGTGGGGGCTTAGTTTGTATATCAATAAGCAATTGTACAAACTAAGTTTCGAATCAGGCGGAATAGAAAAATTGGGAGGAAGTATCTCTTGAATTGTAGACAAATTTGCAAGTGGATTTGTATCCACATGCTGTAAAGGTGGAGGCTCAATAATAGTCTAAAGTTACCATTGTTCATAAAATTCAGATGCATATTTCCAGACACATTCTTTTTACATATTTATTAACACAAATTGATAAATCATTTATATTTTGCCAAAATTTAGTTTGGAAATGCATCTTTATATCAATATTATGGTGAATCCAAAAATGCATCTCTAGAATATACTATGTTAAATCAAACCTAAAACAATCAGAAACAGTGATAGGATGTTGGAAAAACAACACAAATTAACATCAAAATATTTAACATTATATATATAACCATTAACATAAATTATGTTACATTTAATTACAAATAAGTGGTTCAGGATATTGCAATATATTTAGAATATCTCCATTCAATCTTGCAACATCCACTTCAATCAGGCCCTTTGATGAGTAATGGTAAAATGTATTATGTACATTCACTTCATATGTCTTAAGTTCAAGTTTGGTGAACAATATCTTCCCTTTTCATCAATTGAGGGTGAACGATACTCGAGCTTGAAAAACTTCGATTTTTTCTAGATTACGGAGGAGAATATCCAGTTTGGATTTCAGATTGACGAGAGATATGTCATCTGAGACCCTAAATTGAAATGGGCGTTTTGCGCCATTGAAATACACAAATACAAGTTAGAGATATGCATTCATTATGGCGTATTATGTTTTTTGACATGGGATGAAAAACTCCCTATTTATACAAGTTTTAGATCAATTTGGACCCTAGAAACAATATTTTGTCATTAGGGTATACTTCAGATATACATATCCGGACACACCCTATTTTTTACAAAATAAGGGTTTTAACGAAGATACACATCTGTAAAATCCCTTTCTTAGTTGTTTTTTACGATTAAAATGAGATGTTTTTAGATATGCATATTTGGAATCACCCCATAGAGCATTGTTCATGCAAAACCAGTATATATCCAGGGCCAAATTTTGAAACGGAAAAAGTGTCTAAAAATTACCCGCAAATTACATAAAATAATGTAAAATATACATTATGTATGTCTCAAATTGTATCGGGATTACATAATTGACAATATTACATACTAAAAAAACGAGTTGCATTGTTAGATAAAAACTAAAAGGCATTAAAACACGTGTCACCGTCTAAATCTTTTTCTATTGGTGGTTCCTTCTTTGACATTTCCTTATTTGATTCTCTTTCGATGTTGCTCAAGTTGGTGAATTTTTCATCCTTTCCAAAAAAGTGATACGACCAAGTTTCAGCATCCTTTGTGAAATATGTCATCCACTCTAGTGATGTCTTTGATATAGGACACCCTGATTTCAAATACAATCGAATAAAATGTTATATTTTTGAAAGCCACCAACACACAAGATGCGCCATGATGGATTTGAGGTGACATACTTTGAAGTGAAAAAATGTCTCAAGAAACCATATTGTGTCAAATCAATACACACCCTATCATAAGCATTTGTTGTAAGATGTCTCATTTTAGGGAAGCACGTCCATTTTTCAATCGGTGTCATGACACTAACTCAAGAAACAAGAGCATTTAAAATTGTAATGTGATGTTATTTGTTCCCGTATAGCGTTGTGTATGATTCCCTATGTATCGTCAACTCTTGTATAAGATGATGACAGACAAATTGGTGAATTGTCCTCTCCTTTATCGAGCAAACTCGGAACAGTTGAAAAACTACAATTGATGTCACCCTTAACATCTACAATCCACTCAATGTATTTGTGCATAAAAACAACATCTCTGAAGTGTGAATGATTTTTGGTAACAATGGTATGGCAGATGGTTTGCTAATGCGAGTATTCTTAAAAACAATTTTTTTTTAGATTTAGGAGGTTGAGAATTTGGAAAATGTGACTTAACATGTTTAAAGTAAGAAGGATACCGCTTTGTAGAATTATCACTCTTGGACGATTTTACCTTTGTAGGGGCACCTTTCATTTTTACCGGTTTCGATGGTGATTTCAAATTTGTTGTTTCTAGATAGGCAATCTTTCTCAGTTGCTCTTTGATGTGAAATTTTATGTTGTCATCAACTTTCGAAAATCTCTCTTGGATTATTTTGTTCAGTCATAATAGTTATATTTCATTTATCATCCTTCATCACACTATCGTCGTCAAATCGAAGCATTTTCCAGTGAGTGTAAACTTCATCCATGTGTATCGATTTATCAAGCTTTATCTTCTTTGAAGTTAAACAAGCACATGAAATACTGTATGTCTTCCTAATTGTACAATCATACTTTGAGCTGTTTGAACTTGTTTTATCTGCTCGCTCGGCGTTGTGAAAAATAAAATTCAGTCTTGCCCAAGATGTGTTGCCAACCAGTTGAGAATAAAGGATGTTATTTTTAAATCAATGTTCTAACACAGTAATGCTCTGACCAAAAGTTATTTGTATCTCATTATATTGGTTTCATATCATTTGGTTCGCGGCGTCGTAATCTTGACAAAAATCACATTTACTGTTTCCCAACCAAATCTTCAGTGTAGTGTGTGTTGATTCAACTCTCATAGTTGTTGTATTGCCAAAGTGGCTAACCTGATCGGTCTAGGCACAAACAATCTTCTCCTTCACCTGATCTAAAGTAGTACTCTCAACATATTTCAGGAAATCTGGATATCTTGCACACACCCTCTTGAAATGTATTACAGATTCGACATATAACTCTTTCGTGGAAGAATTTATTATACCATTCCAAGCATCCATTATCTTTTCCAACACCACACTAGTTTTAACCATTTTTCCATCTTTGCCTTTGATTTATTTGACGCCTACCACATATTTTAGTCGACTTCTCACATTTTTAGTTATGTGATACTTGAAAAGTAATGCATACGATCTAGGAAACACATTTGTGATCGAATTCATCAGTGCGGTTTCGCGATCAGTGACAATTACATTTGGCATATTTTCTTGGCCCTTCAACATAATCTTGCACATTTACAAAGCCCATGTAACATTGTCATCTTTTTCGAATTCCAAAAATGTAAAATCCACTAAAAAAATTCTTGTTCATAGAAGTAATACCGGAAATTTCCGGAATTCAAAGTCTAAACTTGTTGGTCTTATGTGCTGAATCAATTATGAACACACTAGCAAATGTGTTGAACAACTTGATGGAATCAGGATGAGTTCAAAATATATCTCGAACAATGACTTTATTCTCACAAACTTTGTACCTAAAAACATAGTGGTCATCTCCAAAAGCTTCAAGAGTTGTTGCATTTCAGATCTTAGACATCATACCACCTTGTTGTTTCGGGAACGAACATTGTATACTTGCTTAATATTTGAAACGTTTTGAGGTCTTTTTCGTTTCAAAGTTGTAAATATATTTTTCGACGCAGGCATGTATAATGTCATGTTCGAAACAAGTTCCTTATCCTCCGGAATAAGGAAACATACATTGGGATGACCGACTAACTTATGACACAAGACATACTTATGTATACCATAAACCACATTAAATTTCCATGCATCGTTCTCCTTGCGGTATCCACGCAATTTAAACGGGCATTCACATTTTTTCGATCCCGTGTTGTCATGTTTCAACTTCCTAATCAATGGTTGGTACATGCCACTTCTTTCGCATCTCATTGTTACAAATGTTTGTCTTATATCATAATCATTGTCAGACCTTCCTATTACAACGTCAAACCTCAATTTTCCGTCCTCCTCGCGTACTCATTGTAGCATATGCTCACGAACAATAGACTCTTGTTTATTTATAAATTGTTCACAAACATCTATCTCGACAACAATTAGTCTGACACTCAGTTTAACATCATCCGATTTAACATCAACATTCGCTTCATCCGGTTTAACATCATTATTCACTTCATCTGATTTAACATTCATCCTCACAGAAACTTTGAGAACATATTCGGGTGCACCATATCTAATATCAATCATAACAGAATAACAAAGTAAAAACTCAAAGTATTAGGCACAACCAGATGTGGATCTTCGAAACACATGAAAATTTGTCTGGAGATGCATATCTGAAGTCAACGTTCTTTTTTTTAGCTAAAAAATCATATTAATGCAAGGAATGAGGGATGAAATGAATGATTTTTACCTTAAATTTCATCTTCTTTTACTCTCTTTGATGTGACAAAATACAAGAATGAAATCTTGGTGTTGAAAAGTTGATTTTGAATGGAAGAATTTTTTTTTAAGGATTTTGAGAGTGAAGTTGAGTTTGATCATAAGGAAGAAGAACATGCAACGTGGTATTTTATTTAATTTCTCATTTGACATTTTCAGATATACATCTCTGAAATCATCATTAAATTATTGAATAAACTAACTAAGTGAATAAAAACACCATAAATAAATATAGGTAGGACTAAATGAATATAGGTAGGACTAAACTCAACTCAAATCGATAAGAATCGGTTCAACTCAAAACTCGACTCGAGTTCGACACGAACTTTTTTTAAAACTCAAATCCGACTTGTTATAAGTTTATAAACAACTCGATCCAACTCGTTAGATTCATCTCATTAGGCTTTTTGCTTCACAAACTTATAGGTTGCTTTTTTTAATCTATTTCTTTGATATTTAAATTAATATTTTTTAAAGAAAAAAATATTAAAATAGAATAAAAATTACAAATTAAAAGAAAATCGAGGATTAATATTTGAAATAATTCTTTAAAATCTACTTAAAAGAAAATATATGTATAATTTGCACCGTGAAGTGGATGTGTTCCTTGTCCGAATTTTAGTGGTACAAAGGTTGTATAACTTATTCCATGGGCATACGATACTATATCTAGTAGTTGCATCTGAGATGAGATAGTGAATGTGGTTAAAGAATCATCTTCATTACCATTTATTGATTTCAATCTCTTGATATTGCAGCGATAATATTAGTAATCATCAACAAAAATTTCAAGTTCACGCTCAACATCTTTGAGTTTGTTGGCAAATGCAAAAGAAGTCTTGATCTTTTGACTTCATTTCCCTGTCATTCTTCTTATTAGCATCTTGTCGATCAATAATTTCTTGGAGTTGAGCAACATATTCAAATATTTGGATTTAAAGGGAGATGAAAATTGAAATAATTTCTTGAATATCTTCTGGGGTTTTAGAAACTCTAAAGTTAGTGTATAAATCAGAATGATTCCTTTCTGTTTCCCATAAATCAGAATGATTCTGAAAGGACAGCCTAATAGAAGGAGATGCATCTTATAACAAAATTACGCAATTATAGTGATTCTAATTCAACGCGAATTAATAGCAATAAATAAAACATACAGCCTATTTAGATATGTCAAATATTAAACTCATTTAGCAACTTCTACAAAATCCAGAAATCATGAGACCGACAGTAACAAACAAAATATCAGAATCAACTACATTATCTTCAACCGTCTCATTTTAACGGGAAAAAATGATAATAGAGAAACGAAAAAGCTGTTGAGTTACCGTCCTGTGTGTATTTTCTCAAATTAACTTATGCTGCCCAAGGATGTTCAACTCTTTTCTCAAATTAACTTATGTTGGCCAAGGAAGGTAATTCAATTCTTTTCCAGATGCTTAACCTTTTCCCCTCTCAAACTCTGGCTGGTCCTCCTGTGTGTATAACCTATTATGCATGAGTAAAAAATCCAGGTACGCGCATGCTTGTGAAAAATATAGTGATAGTCAATGAGTGAGGTGGATACTTAAGGATGTGAAAAATAGTTGTGTGCATATTTGGAATCACAATGAGTTAAAAAAAAACTCGGGTACACCGTGCCTCAGTGAAAGTCGCCGCCAATCCAAACATGCACTAAGTGGGCAAAAATTAAGCAGGTGAGGAATGTGTAGAACATTGAAACTTGGTGAAAGATAAAAGGGTGCATTTGCAGTGAGTATAAGAGTGAAAAATGGTGTGTGCAAAATGAGTTATGACTATGAGAGACTGGGAAAAGGGCATCTACGTGTAAGAAAGGGTTATTACTACAAGTGAGTTTGTACAATGTAGAAGAGGGGAGAATAATTGGACGAGAAAAGTGCAGTTAAGAGGTGGAAATTTCTACAGAATGAAAATGTATTTTAGTTGTTTAAAAAAGTGTGATTTTTTAACTTTCATAAAAATAAAATTAAATGCAGGGCTAATTTGAAATTTTCAAGATTATAAAACATACACATTCAGATTTCTAAAGCTTACAGCAGAAACCCTAAGATCCCTCCGCAGAGGATTATTTCATATTACTCAATAGTAATTAGATGCTGAAAAGTTATGTTTTTAAACAATCAATGCAACTTCTCAAGGCTAAAGATAGATATCATCTTAAAACTCAATGCCAAGAATTCACATAGATCATCTTAAAACTCAATGCCAAGAATTCACATAGATCATCTTAAAACTCGATACCAAGAATTCACATAGATCATCTTAAAACTCAATGCCAAGAATTCACATAGATCATGTATTTCCAACAATTTAAATTAAAAGGAAAACTTAATAAACAAACCCTCACCTGTACAGTCGACAATTTGAGAAGATAAATTTTATGGACTTGTCAATCTTCGTCATCAGAGCTTGCCTCGTCACTACTATAATCACTACTATCACTTCCTCCGAGATCCAAATTAACATGCTGCACTTGAATAATTTCAGGCTGCTTGGGCTGAGGGATGTGAGGGGGTATTTTCGGTTCCTCAAATCTTGGTACCGAGTCAATAGGAGGCAATGCCACAGGATCCCCTGGTTTCCACCCAGGTGGGGGCTTAATTGGCATATCAATAGGCAATTGTACAGGCATTCCAGGTTTCCAACCAGGTGGAATAGAAAAATTGGGAGGAAGCATCCCTTGAATTGCAGACAAATTTGCAAGTGGATTGGCATCCACGGGCTGTAAAGGTGGAGGCTCAATAATAGCCTCAACTGTTTTCTCCTTAGAATCAACTGCTTTAGGCAAACCAATATCAAGATCTGCAAAGTTATATAGCTGTGAAGCTCTCATTTGTTCCTCTTGTGGTGCAGGTGGCATTGCACCGCGAAGAGGAGCCGTTCCTGCTCCAAATTCCGGTGGTGCAAAGGTTGTATAACTTATTCGATGAGCATATGATAATATATCCGACAGTTTCAGCTGAGATGTGACAGTCGAGGTGGTTACAGAATCATCTTCACTCCCATCTCCTGATTTCAATCTCTTGATGCTGCGGCGATAATCAGAGTAATCATCAACAAGAATGTCAAGTTCCCGCTCAGCATCTTTGAGTTTGTTGGCAAACGCAAGAAGTGCCGAATCTTTTGACCTAATTTCCCCGTCAATCTTCTTCTTGGCATCTTGTAGATCAATAATTTCTTGGAGTTCAGCAACAGATTCAAAGATTTGGGTTTGAAGCGACGTGAAAAGTGAAATAATTTCTTTGGTGGAGGAAGGCGAAGAAGACTCAAGCAAGGAAGATGGATGTGATTGGGTTTGGGAAGAAAGGAATGTTGGGAGTGATCCACGGAATGCAGTGAGCCAAACAGATCTGTTGGGTGATACTTCAAAGAGTTTTGATGCTAAGGTAGCCATTTGAGCAAGAAGTGCCTGTGCTCTAGGGAGAGGTGGTAAAAGAGAGAGTAGAGCAGCTGAAGGAGTTGCAGAATGGTTGTTTTGGTGATGGTGGGTCTGTGATGGAGGAAGCTTTTGTGGGTTAGCATTCAAAATTGATGGTGAGTTAGGGTTTGTAAGGCCAAGCCTGGCAGGTGACTGCACGATTTGGGGCTGAAGCATTTTGTACCAACGCCTTTTGTCTCTTTTAGTATTCTTCTATCTCTAAATAAAAAAATCAGGCAGCAACAAGAGCCACCTGTGTAACAGAAGAACAAGATTACAATTCACAACTTATAAATTGCTACAAATAACTCTACAAATCATAAACCATGTATATTTAAAGTATAATAATTGGAAGCATTTAGTTTATGGGATCATTTCTTCAAACAGACAAAAAAACATAAGTCAAAAGTGCTAATGCAGAAGCAACAGTGTTAAACAAAACAGAAAGTTAAGCAAAACCACAACCAAACCAAAAGAAGGAATCATGTAGAAATTTTAAAGAACCACTATTAACAGAATGAAAAGGGCAATAAAAAATGGATGCTTAATGGAAAATCTCAAAACTACTGCCAAATAAATGTTGAATCCCAAATTTCCAACAGCTAGTGGCATACCAAAATAAACCATTCCAATTCCAAGAATCATAAAAGCTATCATTCTTATAATCTCTTACTGATGAGTAAAATTGAAAAATTGAAACTTTTTTTCCTTGTACGGGTGGTTTTGATAAACTCGAAGCTAGATTAAAGTTACCTGAGTATCAGTGGCGGCGGTAGAGTGAAGGTGTGTTATGGGACACTTGTGAGTGTGAGCGGAGGTTCGTGGCGGTGTTGGGTATAAGGTCGAAGCAGGTTCTAGATATGAATGCAGTGTTCTCTAAAATTGTTGATTTCGTCGAACTTGAAGATTGATTTGGTGGATTTGGTAACCCATAGTTGTGATTTGGGGATTAGGGCTCAAGTGTTCGTGAAGAAAATTGGGAAATTGGATTTAATTAAGTTGTTGCGATTAAATAAATAATAAATATTAAAATAAAATTATTAGGCACATCTAAATAAGTTTAATATTTAATTCGACACATCTAAATAAGTTGAAGTTCATATAGTTTGGATCCTTTGCAATTTATTATACGGAGATGTGTAGTTGGAGTGGTTGTTTAGGTTGTGTTAATGTTTTATGGTTTAGTCTTAAAAATGAGGGGATTTAGAGGATTTTTACCCTTAAATAATCTATTTAAAAAAAATTAAAATAATTCACTTTTCAATTTAATTTTTAAACTATCTCACTTTCAAAACAAAACAAAAAACGTTAAGACTTAGGTGTCAGATGAATTGACGTTTATCCTTAATTTTAAAGAGGAAACGTCAATTGAATAGCACATGGTATTGTCAATCCAATTGACACCCACGTGTATGAAGTGAAAGGAGGCGCTAATTGGTCTAACCGTCTCCATGTATTGTGTAATTTTTTTTGTATAAATAAACGTGTTTGGTGATTCATTTTTCCACATCTCTTTCATTATATTGCAAACATGTTTCGTCTTCGTCGTCGTTATGAAAAAGTGATTTATTCGAGAGACAATCCTTCGATGAAGATGATGTTCTGGAACATCTGCCGTTTCGAGCAACTAAAGAGGGAATTAGTTAGTTGGTTAGACAGAAACATACCTGAAGGCAAAAAAAATTAGAAGTATCGAGAGACTTGATGCCGTGCGTGGATGACTGCGAGTGAAAAATGATAAGGATGTTAGGGAAGTGATGGTTGGACCAGATGACATCAGTTTGATTGTTGTAATTAATTAGAAATATTGTTTTTAAATGTTATGGTTAATTATTTTTATCTGTTTTGATATTTGTTGTTTGTGTTGTTTGTGTTGTTTATTCAAACTCGTTCAATTTTAAGTGTGTTTAAGTTGGAATGATGTTTGTTGTTAACCTTGTTGTAACAAAAAGTTATTAATATATCAAAATCAAAGGTTACAAAAATTGAAAGGAGTTACTAAATTATGATACAAAGGTTGCTCCTAGATTGAGACATTTTTTCTTATTATGTCTGGGTTGACGACATATACTACATAATCTTATCATTTTATCAGTCGTATCCATTTCTGTTCTAATACATGTGTTGTTTGGCCGTCCTTTTTTCTTTCTTCGCATCTCATCGTTATGTCAAACTATGTCCCCTTGATATGAAAGCCAATATTCATCCATTGCTAGCAATGAGAAACTTTCGTTAAGACATTCATGACGGTAATGGCCTTGTAAACATCAGATAGATGGTTGTAAGTGTCCTGACGAGTATGTGTACATGCCGTAATGACATACGAGCAAGGAATACGGAAGACCTGGAACTTTCCATGGTCGCACCATCTTCTGTTTAGTCTAACATTATAGGATAAACTTGGTATCCCCTCATTATGGTTCATTGTTTCATGTACATTGAAATTTTGCCTATGACTGTCAAAGATTGTAACCGTGTGTGTGCTAGCTTTGATAATTTCCTCTTTCATCACTTTCATACAACATACACATTTTTTTATAAAGTAACTTATTTTGTTGTTTATTTTTTAAGATGTTTCTAGTTTCGAACTCGTGTCCACGAATTTGTTGCCATGGACGTGTTGATTCAACCTTATGTCAAACTCTTTGGTTTTGGACAGGTAAGCAAAATCATGTCTTAGTGGGTTGATACTAAATTTATTCTAGCTTTATGTGAAAGATGACGTCCCAGTACTAGGGACGGAGCTACTTTGTAGCTAGAGTGGGCTCATGCCTCCACCATAATGATCATTTATTCAATATTTAGTATTATTATAAGCAATATATTAATATATTAATTGTCTTAAAAATTAGGAAGAATATTTTATAATGACCCCACTTAATAAATAATGTTGAATAATTTAGTTTCTCACACACCAATTATCCCAATATATTTAAAATATCCAATTGTTTTTTTATTTAAAAAATAATTAATTTTATATAATAAATAGAATAAATGTTTTAAATAAAATTTAAAAAATTCAACTTTTCTTTTCCTATTCCTATTAATTCTCTTTGACTCTTTTCAAGTATAAACAAATCATTTTTCCTCTTTCTCTCATTGGAATTTCTCTTAATGCAAAGTGCATCTTTGTTATTAGTTTATTCTCCATTGTTGTTCTTTTAAAAAGGTAAAATTTTTAATTTTAATCTTTATGAATTTATAATTTATTTTTATTATTGTAGTGAGAGTAAAAATATATTATTACCTTATTGAGATTTTGAGATTGTGTTCATGGTAGAAAATTTAATTTTAGAGTTTGATAGTGTTTATTTAAAATTGTTGTATTTGTATCAATTTTATAGTATTAGTATCAACTATTTGAATATGATTTTAATTATGACTTTTTGTTATTTTTAGTAATAAGCAATGGAAAAATATTTTTTAAAAAAATCAATAGAGCAATCAGTTTTTAATCCTCAAACACATAATGTATACTTATACTTTTTTTTATGTTGAAAATGAGAAAATCATTCAACATTTTCATAACATGAAAAATCATAAAGAACAATTATAATGTATATTTATATTTTTGGAAATGAAATATTATATTTATATTGACCCCACTACTCAAAATTTCTATTTCTGGCTCCGTCCCTGCCCAAGACACACACATTCTGGTTTCCAATCGGTGAATGTACCATGACGTTAGAAGATGTCTACATGTTATTGGAACTGCCTATCGAGGGTAAGGCGGTAAATGGGTTAAACCAACTATGTGAATTTAATTTGTATGGAACTCTTGTATGCTGACTTGTTAGATGATAACTCGAGAGGTCAAGGTATACTCCTTTCACGCCTTAAGGCATATTATAACAGCTTACTGTTAGATGAAAATTCTACCGAAGACGTTCGAATAATAAAAATTAGGTGTTATATTATACTTTTAATTGGTTTATTTTTATTCCCCAAAGATAGTGGTTCTAGTATGCATGTTATGTATTTACCTTTACTAAGACATGTAGATAGAATAAGAAGTTACAAATGGGGGTCCGCTTGTTTGGCTTATCTTTATAGCTTTTTGTGTAAAAATGCACACAAAGACACATCTACATTTTCTGGATATGCTGTCTTGCTCCAAGCATGAAGTTGCACCATAGTCGTCGTGTTAAATTGCAGTCCTTTGGACTGCATGCACACCGATCATAAGATTCACCATTGTGGAGATGCACCATAGTGATCGTGTTAAATTGCAGCTCAATATGCTTCAACACATCCCAGATCCCCCTAAAAACCTCGGAGAATGGCATCTACGAAAAGTTAACGACCAATGGAATTTTAACCCTTGGCAAAGCTTCACTAGATCTAAGTGTCGAAAATGGAAGTATATACAAGACCATGTCTTAACAGACGTTGTGATGCCAACCGAAGAAAAACCAACTCGTAATTATATGGATTGGTACATATCGGTTGGATTTGAGTTCCTCGTCGAGGATATGTACCTATACGACCCACACCAGGTAACTTACACACAAGAAGGTTCAACATCTAAACCCCAACAACATTTCCAGATCGGTTACTCACAACCCTCTATCCATCAAAAAATTTGGCCCGCAAACAGACAAACCTACGACCCTAACATGCCAAACACCCAATCACAATACCAAAAGCATACCTCGTACCACCAACAACAAGTAGATCATCATAAAGACACCCATCACATCACCCTACCACAGTCGCCTTAGCCAAAACACTCAGCGATCATTTAACACCAACTGTCCATCCTCCTACTATAGCCAAGAAGCCCAAACATCACAAAACCAAACATACAACAACCATATGGCTACCAAACACCACAACAATCATTTCAACTTTTCCCCGATGCATCATTCACACCAATGTCGCCCTCCAATAACTCAAACACAACCCAACTACTCTAGCATGGGTCATGAACTCAGCTATGATGGTAGCGCCTCATTGCATACACAAGACTACGCAAATTTTTCTGAATATCTTAGGCAATCTCCTGCAGGTGGTGGTGATCCGTTGTCGCACGCGGATCAAAACCGAGTTATTTTGAAAACGTAGTATAGCGACAATGACTCGAATCGTCTCTCAAGGATTCTTGATTATTACTAACCAAAGGTAAATCGATTTAGGGGGGTTGGATTCAGGATCGATTAAGAAAAAAAAGTGATTATTAAATAAGTGATTATTGAAATAAGTTGTTATGAAATAGGTGATTATAAAACAAACGGATTCACTGTGTCATGTTTAACTTATCATCGATTGCTACAACTATGGCTTCTATCCTATTTGAACACAATCTCATTCAACAAGCGTGATCGACACTGTAAGGTATATATTCTTATTGCCGGATTAAGCATACAGTTATATATATCGCAAATTTAATGGTTAAGCAGAGTTGAATTGCGATCAAAAGTCAAGAACATATATCATTCAAATTTAACCAACAATATTACATGGAAATCAGATTAAATAAACAACAATCATATAATATTATTGAAAGGAATAGAATTCTAATTGCAATTATAACAATCTCAAAGTAGTGAACCTGAATACAGCTAATTCGTCCGGATAGATTAGTTCTCCATTACGGTTCTTTCAAGCGTAAGAAAAATAATTCGTGAATAGTCAAAAAATGGCAATAGTGTTTTTCGGCTGCTAGGTATTAGGGAAAAACCAAGGCAATCCGTTTACAACCCAACAGGGTCAAATACATAACCCAGACCCAAAACTAAAATAAAACTAATGCTGCAGCTTCAAACGAAATTCTGGAAAATAAGCACTCGGAATCTGACTTCAACTCCAACACGAAAGTTGTAGCTCTTTCTCTTAGATTTTCAGCGATTACTAGGACGCATCAATCGGATTCCCGGAGCTCCAGTTATGATCGTTTTAGTGCAGACTGTTAAAGCTGAAAATTAAATACGAAAATCAAATAACAATAAAAATAAACTAAAACATAAAAACATTATAAAACATAAAAGTAAGCAAAGGAAATCAAAGAAATGCTTAAGAACAAACATAGGAGAATGTGCATTAAAATTCACTGATCAGGTGGTGATGTTCCTGGACCCTCAAATTCTCAAACACTTGGGGTGAACCATCAACGTGGATTAGGGTCACGCGTTCCGGTAGCTAGGGGATGTGGTACCGGAGGTCGGTTAGGTCATCCCAGTCAACGATATTGATCTTTTTGGTTATCATATGTAAACACGTATTAATAGTAATATCAATTGGTCCAATTTCGACTTTTATCTATAATATACATTGTTTTTTTAAAAAAAAATTACACAACACACACAGGTGACAGATCAATTGGCGTCTATTTTAAAACTACACACACATGCGCCAATTAGATTGGCAGCATTAGGTGCATAAGTCAATTCAATTGGCACCACCTCTTTAACTTAGAGAGCAGACTCCAATTCATCTGACATCACCTCTTAAAAGTGGGGTAGTTTGGGAATTAAATTGAAAAGTGGATTTTTTTTGTTTTTTTTTAAATGGGTTATTTGAGTAAAAAATTCTACTTATAGTGGTTGGTGATGCTCGACCTGGCTATATATAAAATATAGTTTGTCGGGTACTTGACTGCAAGTGCACAGTCTAGTCGCTTTAGTTTTAAAAGATATCGATCCCACAGGGACCTATGGTCAAACTAGTGTTACTAACGTCACTATGTTTAGCTAAGGGAATTGATTAGTAGAAGTTCAGGGGTAATAAAGTAAATCTAAGGGAAATTTTCGGTTTTAAGAAAGAATTAATGGAAAGGATCAGTATACAGTGCATCAATCGTCATGGATTCGATAAGTCACCGGTGAATAGTTTAAATGCCAAATATCTCTCAGTAGAAAATGTTTATTTAAAAGACTTTATCTCACACTCTCGTGGTTGTTGATTTGGCCTATAACTTTAAGTCAGAATGTACGCTCTCGCTGTCCCATTTGAAGTCAAAATTACTTTTTGAAAATAAATAAGTTCTAATTGCTTTTAAAGTGCTCTCGCTATTTTTAAACTCAATGCCTAATTTTTACTATCCAGCTCGAGCCTCACGCTCTCGTGATTGTTGGTTTTCACCTTAGTTAATTTCCCACTCTCGTGGCAAAATCGTATTAAATAGCTTTTCACGCTTTTGTGATAAAGTTAATTAAATTTAGATTAAAAACTTCAGCCTAAAAGGTTAATTGAGAAAAAGGTTTTCACCGGTTATTATTAAATCCCATCAAATTGAGTTGCTACATACCGATACCGGTAGTTTAGCCGGACATATTAAATAAAGCAAACGCAAGGCATAAACAGATCAACATTGCGGCAAACATGCTTATAGCAATAAATGGGCAATAACAATAATAATTCAATAAAAACCTGGAGATCGAAGTACAGAGTATAGCGATTCTTGGAGCACTTGAGCAGTCCTCCACAAGTCGGTAGGCTTTGCTTCTTCAATACAGATTACTACTAAAATGAAATAAAGTGTAGTAGTTTCCGAGTGTAGGAAACCACTACTATGGCTAACTGGAAAACTAACTGGAAAAAGGGAAACTATAAAAAGAATGGCAAATACAATAAGGCAACGGAAACAAGGTTGCTGGAAAGAACGAAAAAATGCTGAAAGTTAGAAAGCTGAAAATTAAATTACAGAGCGTAAATATCAAAGTAGGCGTCCCTAATTTTTCCCATTTGAGTCCTTTATATAGTGTCCATTAGGTCTTGGTAGTTGATAAAATCAAGGAAGATTTGGTCTTGAGAGAGGAATCTCTGGGGAAAGTTTGTTGGAGGAGATTTAGGCACGTTTGGGTGCCTGTTGCTGACTGTTTCAAAGCGCACTTTATGGCCGCGTGACGCTCGTCATGGACCTGTGACGGTCGTCACAGTCTGGGTCGTGACGAGCGTCATGAATATGTGGAGATCGTCACATCAGCAAAATCTGCATAATCTGTTTTTCTAGTTTTTCTATGCTTTTTCACTTGTTTCTTCTTCTTTTTCTTCATTTTCTTCATTTTGCTCTTTAGTGCATGGAGATTCCAATACCTGCAAAAACAACACAAATACTTGCGCAATAATCGGGATATAAATTGAAATGGTGTGATCTTTGGGTGTAAATTAAGGCAATTATCTGATGTGTTTTCGCGTTATTAGTTGGTAAGGTTGTGCCTAATGCCTTTTGGCTTAGTCTTGAGAATGAAGATATTTTGAGTGGTTGGTTAGGTTGTGCCTAATGTCTTTTGATTAGTTTTGAGAATGAAAGTGTTCTAGTGACCTCAAATAATTTTAGTTTATTTTAAATGCAACTTTAATCTCTATTTTAAATATTATAACTTTTTAGTTTTTTTTCTCCTCAAAAATATATACTTGACACCTCCACTAATAATGTGGCATTCAATATGTAGATTAATTTTTAATTCTTTTTGACACCTAAACTGCTAATGAATTATTTATTTATTAATAATACTTAAAATATATTTCATTCAGTTTGTTTATTTATTAATTCTCTTTTTAGTATATAATTGTTTTCATAATCTTTTCATTAACATTCATGAAGAGTAGCGCTTCAAACTCAGTTGGTCATCATCATCACTTGTTTGTTCGCGTGTTCTTTTTACATCGTGAGTTCGCTCTTCTTTGTGTATTCTGTCTGCTTCACGAGTGTGTTCTTCTTCGCAAGTTCTTTCTGCTTCGTGAGTTAGCAAATATCGTTTCAATGGCCGACTGAACTACAACAGGGAAAGCGAATGAAGAAGTTAAATATTCTTTAAGGTATGTATTTCTCCTGCCCCCTTTATAGAAACACACACTTATGTTTATGTGTTTGTTTAGTTTAGTAATTGGTCCCATGTTAGTTAGGGTTTGTGGTCCCTGGCACCTGAATACGAAATATTTTATACAAAAATGTAATGTTGTGGTCCCATTTGTGTTAGTGTCAGGGTTTGTGGTCTCTGATTCTGATATTCGTAATTACAATGTTATCCAGACTAGCCAAGTCTCAAAACATTAGGTTAAGAATTCATCACATGGGTAAACTTGTAGATACCCCTGCTAAGTGTAATACCCCAAAATTTACCCTTCATTTTTACTGGAAACATGGGATTATGTTTTACACTTCATTAGCATCATATTAGGTCATACTCATTGCATACTGCATTAGTGACATGGAGATCAGGTTTTGATCGATCACTCCTTAACAGAAGGAGCCCACACAAAGAAAGATTGAGAATTGGACTTCATTTTCTAAGTATACATGTCTCAAGGGTCTCAGGGGGGGTCCAAGTATCTTATTATGGTCCTCAGTTCATCAATGAAGGATTCAAAGCTATCAGAGTATTCATCTGGATTTAATTAGAAATTAGGGTTTCATGGCTACCTGCAACAGGAAATGTTTGGTTGGAAGTAGAGGAGCTCATCCATGTCATGATTATAGAGGCATATTGGCCTAGGAAGATTCACAATTATCTCAGAAAGATCCATTGGCAATCAGTGCAATCAGTTCTTGATCATTTTGCCCTAAAACTAGGGTTTGGTATAAAATCAGTTTATTTCTGATTCTTTGGGTGAAACTCTTTTCCATGGCCCTACATATGTCCACAAGGGTCTACATACAAAAAATCGGCTCTTTATTTGAGCTAGAAGTGCTTCAATTGATCAATGGAATCGGGAATCAGACAGTTTGGAAAAAGTCAACTGTGGGGCCAGAAAAGTCAACTCCTGACATTTTGAGAGTGGAATCTCAAAATCCATGCCTAGGGGATCCTACATGTGAAATTTTATCAAGTTTGGATCATGGATTCATCATTTAATCAGAAATTGGAAAAGTTACTTAATTTGGAAATGGTTGACTTTCCATTTAGGGCAAGTTTTCATGATCGTTGCACTCACTTTAAGCCCATTTTTCATCAAGATAAAAGCTCCATTTGAAAATTTCTCCAACATGAAAGTTGTTCCTCTTGTTCCAAGATTTCTAGAGATATAAAGTTTGCTCCATTTGGATTAGAACTGAGAAAGTTGTGCTTAGTCAAAGTGAGACATTTTTTAGGACACTTAGAAAAATTTCTAAGTCCAAGATCTTCAAAATTTGTCAAAACTTCTTGGCGAGTTTTCTTGCACTTCAAGGCATGGTTTGAAAATACTTTCTTCACAATAATTGTACCTTGCCATGTCATCTTTCACATCCTTTTGGAATCATCTCATTTGGATCCATGGTTTGAGAGATACATTCATTTAAAGTGGGCACCATGACTTGATTTTCTAGGCAGATTTTGGGTCTGGCTGGCCCAATCAGATTTTCTAAGCATGCTGCACAAACCAGTCACGTTTTTTACCTCTTTTTGCCATGCATTGGACATCCATTCACTTAAGTTTGGCCCAAAATAACAACATTTTACACCTCACTTCACACTTTTATTCTTATGGATAAATCACTTATTAAAAAGCCCATGAGAACACTGATAACATGAAATAATATCACATTCTAGGACTCGATTTAATTAAATTATATTATTATTTACTTCAATTTATTTCATTTTATTCGATATTATTCGGTATTTTCTTTCTATTTATCTCAGGTAGCTTATTTGGAGCACAAGTGAAAAAGGAAGAAAAGGAGGTGCAAAAAGAAATGAAAAGAAGCAAATTCCACCAAGCCTAAGCCCAGCCCAAAAGCACAGGCGTTGCGCCTTTGACGAGCGTCACGCCCTGCATACTTGTGTTACGAGCGTAACACATGGTATGACGGACGTCACACCATTCTCCTATATTTTTGGCTTCAGAAGCGCAACAAAGACGTTGAGGCCTATTGTTACGCTTGACCATTGGAACGTGAAGGATTTCCACACGGAAAACTTTTGGAAACCGTTACAAAAAGTGGCCAATATAAATAGTGGCTTTTGGCAAACCCTGCGGGATCGCTCTCCACTTCGTTCAATTTTCCTCTTCCAGCCGTGCAAGCATACCATTACCTTTTTACAGTTTTTGCTTTTAATTGCAATCTTTATTTTTATTTTCTTTTCCAGTTAATCTTTCAGCACTTAATTAATTTTTCGCACAATAGTTTCTACACCGGAAACTATTGTGTATCTTTTACTATATCTAACCTTACGTTAGACCCTAGATTTTTATTCCTTCACTTTTATTTTCCTGTCCGATTGAAGAATTCAAGAACAAATCCAACCGGTCTGTGGTGGAGTGTTCAAGATTGCTATAAATTATTCAGGTTCTTTAATTATTGTTTGAATTTATATATGCTCTGCTTTACTGTTTATTTATATTATTTGTCTAAGATGGAATTATTTATGCATGCTGATTATTTAGATCTGTTTAGCATGTCTGGCTAATTTATTTAGGTATCGGTATGTAGAGTAAGCAGAATGAAGGAGTCAAAACTAAGTTGGTTTAATTACGTTTAAAAATAAAATCACTCTTTTTACGGTCTCAATTTACAGGTTTAATAACAAGGTTTTTGTACGAAAGTAAAAGACATAAAGAAGTTAAAATCAATAGAACGAGAGTTTGAGTTTTTAACTGGACAGTGTAAATTTGACATTAATTCTAGATCAGGGCGAAAACAATTTTTAGAGTTAATTAAATTCTAATCTTTTTCAAAAAGTATTTTTAAAGGTTGAATGTGAGGACGAGAGTTAAGCATTTGAATTTAATTATATAATCTAAGTCAACAGAGCGAGAGTTTGAGACAAGGGTGTTTAAACGATTAGTGTTTTCTTAAAAAGAGTTTCTACGGATTCTATTGTTTTCAAAAAGTGATTTTGGACTTAACTAATAAGTGACAGCTACGTTAATATAAAATCATAGTTTATTCAACAGAGCGAGAGTTTGAGATAAAACTTTTAATCAATAGTGTCTACTGAAAAGATTTGTTTTAAAACCAAGAAACCAACGAAGAATTGATTCCCTAATTACGACGAACTACATACCGATATCCGCTTAATTGGTATTTAATTTAGATCTTATTTTAGTTTTTACTTTTCCCCCAAACAATCAAAGTATCATCCGCCTTAGCTTTACGAAGTAACCTTAGAAAATGGTATATCGATTCATAAGTCCCTGTGGGATCGATATCTTTTAAAACTACGCGATAGAACTGTGCACTTGCAGTTTGTACCCCAAATTCGACTCATAAAGTCGCGATCAAACACCTAATCCACCCTATTTAAGAAGCTGAAACCCTAACCCTAAAGGAGCATTGGAATTTCGTGGCAAGGAGGCAAAGCTTCATCACATATCAGATTCCATTCCATTTCTATTTTCCATTAGGTAATCATCTCTTCCATGTCCATGTTTTGATATATCTACGCTTGCTTACCATGTTCATCACCATTAATCCTTCCATTTTCACATTTCTTTTTCTTATTTAAAATATTTTTTTCGTCCATAAAATTACCCAAAAATATTTTTCACTTTTCTCAACGTTTTATTTAATTTTATATAATTTTTATTTTCGAATTTTTTTAATATTAATATTTTATTTTAATTATTTATTCTAAATGTTCCATTTTAACACACTTTTTTTTATTGATTTTATTTTTATGAATTAAAATTATTGTTAGCATTTGATTTTTGGGATGAAGGTTGACTGTCTCATGGGAAACCTGACCTTTTCTTGAAATTTTATTTCACAATTTCAATTTATTTTGGATTTATTTTTGACCTAGTTTGGTTGGTTGACTTTTAATTTGACTTCTGTTTTATTTTAATTAATTCACGAACCAATTTTCATTATTTTTAAAATCTTTTTGGGGGATGATGATGTCTTGACCCCACTTTGTTTAGTTTAATTTTTCATAATTTTCTTGGTTAATTTACTATTTATTCTTGATTTATTTCTAACCTAGTCTTATTAATTGACTTTTGGTTTGACCTATGTTTTGTTTTAATTAATTCACGTGCCAATTTTCATTATTTTTAAAATATTTTTATTGGGTGATGATGTCCTGACCCCACCTTATTTAGTTTAATTTTTCATAATTTTATTGATTAATTTACTATTTATTCTTCATTTATTTCTAACATAGTCTTATTAATTGACTTTTGGTTTGACCTATGTTTTGTTTTAATTAATTCACGTGCCAATTTTCATTATTTTTAAAATCTTTTTGGGGGATGATGATGTCCTGACCCCACCTTATTTAGTTTAATTTTTCATAATTTTCTTTATTAATTTGATACTTATTTGTTATTTTTTAAGTTGACTTGAATTTTCAGTTGACTTCTTTATGATCGATGTTTGACTTAGGGATTGCTTATGGCAATTGAAGAGATCTTTTGATCCTCCCTCGTTCATCTCATATGCCATGTATTAGAGGCCTTTTACCTCGATTTTATTTGGTCCTTACCTCATTTCCTGATTAAATTATTCAGTGGACCCTTCGTGTGCATATTTTCATCTATTTGATTCATGTGTTATCTTTTATACTTGTTTCTCTCATTCATGCTTTCTATTGCTTGATTATTTAACATGTTCATACTCCCATGCATTGTTTAAATGCTCTATTATTTGATTCTTTGGTTTGATTATATATTGTTTATTTATCCGATCTGATTGATAATTGTTGCCTACTTGTATGATGTATGAGGCATATATTCTTATTGTTTGTTTACCATGAACAATCCCCATTCATAACAAATGTACCCCTCTCCCATAAAGTGTATAATATTTATTTCTTTATTTATTTAGCCACCTGTTAATACAAGAATTAAAACGAACATCCGATAAACATTTCAAAATAAGATCAAAAGCTCGATCCAACGTCGAGTAATCATTTTCAAAACTTAACAGAACCAGCACGCATTCATCCATCCTCTTGTAAGTCGATTGCCTCAGGCATCGCCATCTACCTGTAAGTAGATTGCCTCCGGCATCGCCATCTACCCTTATCCGTAACTCCTCTCCGCACTCCATCCGTCGACTCTTGTTCCATTTAGGTAGCACCCATTAGGTAGAACCCTTTGTATGATAACATAGGTAGAATTCCCTTATTCTTTGCATGCTAACATTAGGTAGATGTTCCCCTTTGTAAATCCTAACACATAGGTCCATATTGCATGACAACTCTAGAGCAGAGCTTCCCCACTTTTAGACCTTCTGTGCGTCTCCGATCTTGTGGCATGTCAGTCCGTTCTATTGCAAAGAGGTAACTGCCTAAGACTCGATTCAGCGAGCTGCGACACCTACTGCTAGGACATTGAACACACTGCCCACCCTCCTTTGACACAGCTGATATCCTCTTTTGTAAGTCCATGTTCAGATGGCAATCCTTAACCCCTAGCTAGCCGAACTATGTTTTGCTCTGATTCTCATTCTAGATGAGATACGTAGGCATAAGACATGACGTCTTACCGAGCACACTTCTCTTTAACCCATAGGTAGCCGAGCTACGAAGACTCTGATTCTCATACTCAGATAAGATACGTAGGCAGTGGATGCGACATCCTTGTGAGTCATTTTCTTTTAACCTTCCTTTTAGTAAATAGTACTTTAGATATACCTACACCCTTTAGACTAGAACAACACTTATGAAAAGGGCTCCCTAGGAGTACCTAGGATGTTTTGGGTGCTTAAAACCTTCCCATTGCATAACCAACCCCCTTACCCAGATCTCTGACATTTTTACTAGTTTTTGATTCGATAAAACTTTTAGGTTTTTGTTCGCTTTCTAACTATTCCTTTGGATAAATAGAAGTGCGGTGGCGACTCGACTTGTATGGTTTACCTTGGATTTAGTCAATATCTCTAATGGTAACGAATACCCCGCTACACTAAGTGATATGTTTCATAAATGAATTAGGAATGGGATGTTAACTACATGTCTTATATGCTATTGAAGGATATGATTAAGAAATAGGGTATACAAATGTTAGGTGTATGTGGTATTGGAGCTCTAGGTTTAGCTTTGCTCGTGGCCTAAGACCCCTTAATTGTGATGGTGATGTGTTGCAATTTGTTGAAGATGTGAATGATTATGATTTAGTAGATGTGTATGTTCAAAACATAACATTGACAATCCTGATATAATATATGAGACTGAATTAGGAAATAATTTAAATTCTGATGATGATGATGATGTTTAATGTACTGGTGAGAAGTTTGGTGATGATGTAGCGGAGGATAACAATGGTGATGGTGTAGCAGGGGATAACAATGGTGATAGAGTAGAAGTGGGTAATGATGTAGTAGGGGATAACAATGGTGATGGAGTATAAGTGGGTGATTATGTAGCATGGGATGACAATAATGATAATGTAGATGATGACTATGAAGAAAACTTAAATAGTGAACTTGATTTTAGTGAAAAATCAGTTGGTTTGGATTGGACAAATGTCCTACCAACTGAGAATGATAATGTGAAAACTACGTGTGATATTAAGCATGATAATTATGAGGATTTTGATCAACTTAATACACCACATGAGAGTGGAGATGAAGAAGAGCCGGAGAAATATCCAAGTTACAAGAATGGTGAGGGTATAAAATTTTAGTTATGCATAATATTTAAGAATAAGGAGATTGTAAGGGATGTTATAAAGGAATATGAAATGGAAGGGAAAAAGAATGTTTTCCTTAAAAAGAATGATGGAAAGAGGATTGTAGTCAAGTGTATGGATAATTGTAAATTATACATGAGAATTACTAAGAGGGTGGGTAACCAATATTGGCAAGTTACAATCTTGTATGATGACTTGTCATAGAACACCAAAGAATACACAAGCAAAAATTGAAGAGAATCAATTAGAATTCAACTCTGTCTTGTAGAGAATTAATTGTGAATCAGTCCTCCAATGATGAGAATATCAATTGGATGATCAAAGAAGTTAAGGAACAAGACAAATATGATCCCAATAAGCAACACGTGTTTTCTAGGAAACTTACAACAATCACATGTCATAAGTGTGGAGTTATGGGACACAGTGTGAGGACATGTAACGAAAGAAGGCAGCTGAAAGAGCCATACCAAATGGAGAAAATAATTCCAAAAAGTCAAAAACTACAAAGGGTAAGAAGAAGACTAATAAGAAAAAACTTGGAACCACAACTGCAACAGAAATTGGGAATTCTTCACAAGCTCCACAACCTACACTAGAATAGTTATTATTTTCAAGAATAGCTTTTGATATTTTGATTTCATGAAGAATGTTGTAATTGTCATGATCAAGTTTATGTAATTCCAATATTTTGTTGTCATGAAGAATGTAGTCACTATCATGAACTAGTTTAAGTATTTTCAATATGTTGATGCCATGAGAATTGTCGTAATTGTCATGAACAGTTCTATGCAACTTTAAATATTTCTATGTTGATACAATGAAAGATTTTTATTTTCCTTACAATCCTATTAAGTAAGTTATGTTGATGCATGATTGTTGCAAGATTGTGTTATGTTATAACATGCATGTTAAGTAAACCAAGTTTGAGTATATTGTGCATTACAAACCTGTTGCGCATTACATGACTGTGTTAATTGTGTTACATGACTGTTATTTTGTTACATGCATTTCAGGCCAAAGAAAATGTGTTACATGACAATTATTTTGTTACAGGCCAAACCAGTTTAAGTAAATTGCACATTACAATTTAGTAACATTAATTGTAACATTACATTGCACAAAACAACTTATTTCATTCAACAAAATTCAACACATTAACTATAACATTACATTGCATATAATAATTCATTTCATTCAATAACCTTCAACATTACATAAACTGTAACCTAATCAACTTAATTCAATCAACTAAACCTATTCAATTAAACCTAATCAACTATTTGATCATATTATATACAACTAAGCCAATTAACAATACAAATGTCACTACCATAGTAAACTTGTTCATCCTTTTCAAAAACTTGATATGCAACTTCAATTTATCCTCTTTCATTGTAACATCATTCACCTTGACCTTTTATTAGTTAAATTTTTCATGCAATGAACATATTAATCCTTGAATCTTTGAGACATATATCCATCATACAAGACGAAGTGAGTACACAATTTATGTGCCTGCATAGAATGAAAGAAGAACAATGAGGGATTTTCTGGAGAAAAAAACTAGAAAAATGGTAAAACACAATTTCGTGGATATTGCAAATTAAGCAATACCTTATACATCCCACAACCCTAAAAATAACGACCAGGGTTAAAATCTTTTCAAGCAGTCATCAATGGAGAACAAAGTCCACATTTGCATTTGGTATGATTGAAACATGAAACACTTTAGTTGATTGAATACAAATATGACATGGTGATGATTGAGCGAAGAAGATAGCTTGATGTTTTTGTAGTGACAATGAGGAAGACACTGTTTGGGAAAGAATATGATTTTAGGGTTTTATCTTTGATTTGGGGAAGACGATATTTAGGGAAGAAAATGATTGAAACAATGAAGGTGAATTGAATATTTATTGAAAAGTTACATTCCTTTAATTAATATTTATTTTAAAGTTTTTTTAAATTTTATGTTTGTCGCTACCGGAATTTCACGATAACGAAACCGAGACTAAAGAGATGCCAAAGAGAGGCAAAGTCAGAAGAGTCGCTACCGAATTTTATTTAGTTTACCTTTATCGAAGAGGAGAGGGGAAATAGTCGATAAAATCCTCGGAAAGGAGACGCGCACGGGAAGTGCTAAAACAGAATAAGGAATCGGTCTCGCAACCGAGATTTGGGTTCGGAAGTCGGTTACGTAAGGGGAAGATATTAGCACCCCTTACGTCCATGGGAATCATTTGGGTTGTTTTACATACATGGGATTTATCTATCATTGTTTTATTTTCAAAAGAAGGTGTGTGAAAAAGGGGGGTGTTTTTGTTATTATAGTGCTCGCTAAGGATTGTGGCCCTTGTGCCTACGTATCACTCATTTGGGGATGAGGAATCAGAGCTCCGTAGTTTGGAGTAGAAAATATTTGTGTGTTGGTTGATTTTACCTTTGAGAAAAGTGTTTTCAGGATGATACCCTAAGGCACAAAAATGAGTTTGATGAGTTGTATTATTTGCACCTTGAATAGGGGTTTTATGAAATGAGTGTTTGTGATTATATTGTACTAAAGTCTATGGGCGGAGGTGACTATTCTAGACAACAAGCCAAACGTCTTGCATCCAAAATAATCAGAGTAAGGGTAGGAATGCTCCATTCTTACTCATTCTCCACCACTTAAGGCTCGTGGCGCATAATAATAATCATAATTATTAAATGTTTTGAATTTGACTATGAAAATGCCACTTGACGTTGAATCAAGGGTTTGTTTTATATGATTATGAAATTTGACTTATGGAACATGAATGCAAAGTAACCAACAAGAAATTAAAGGGTCTCATTGTAAGGCAGCCCAAGAGAAAGCCTTTTGTGTGCAAAAGTGACCTAAGCTAAACAAAGGATAATGGTCTTACAAACATGTCCCCCTAGGGTGGTGCCATGATATCATTCTTACAACATGCATGTAAGTTACGAATAAAATCCAACATTTACAAAGTGTCACAGAGTAATGAAAAGGCCTCCAAGCAAAGGTCCTAAGATAAAATCCTCTAAGTCCAAGTTGATTAAGAGTGGAGTGAATATTTTTGGTCTTATCATTTTATCATGTTTTTGTTGTTTTTAATGTTTGATGATAATAAAATAAATAACAAGTAAATAAACATGCATGATGAATTTGTATAAAGATGATGATGAGTACTTGAATGTAAATTACAAGGTAATGACATAAAAGTAAATTACAAGATAAAGAATAACAATATCACAATAATAATGGTTAGTGAACATAAATGATATAAAACAAATAATAAGTCAATAATACCAAAATCACGATAACAAAGGTTAATGATACACAAAGTTAATGAAGTATAATTAGTGGTTAGTAACATGTACAAAATGAATATTTTGAGGACTATTTTTCATAGATCGAAAATACTCAAAATATGACACATTAAGGGATAGCTTATCATTGATGCAAAGTATTGAAGATGATTAAAAAATCAACTAACAATAGATTTGTAACAAAGAAAGTTATGCAACCTTAAGTCCATTTATTAATATTTTAACAAATTATGATTTGTTTTGATCTTTTGTTTTTATTCTTCTTTTATTTAGCAAGATAGTAAGATAGTAAATAAATTAACATAATGTAAATGATATAGTTAGATAACAATAAACATAAACATAGAGTACTTGAAATAAAGTGAACAATAAAATAAATTGCAAGGAAGTAAAGTGAAATAATGTAAATGTTAGGAGTTAGTAGATAATGAACATAAACATAAAGTAAATGAAATAAAATGAACAATAAAATAAATTGCAAGGAATTAAAGTGCAATAATATAAATGTTAGGAGTTAGTAGTTAGTAGTTAGTAGAATAACAATAAGCAAATGGATTAGCAAGTTAAGGTAGAGAACATGGTTTCATCTATGCATCAAATGACTCAAATATGGTTGAAATAGAGGCAATCTATCAATACCTCAAAGTATCATGAAGGATCTATTGATAAATTATTAATAGGTTTGAAACATTGAAGATTTAATCAACTCTAAACAACCAAGGCCATGATCTAATAGATCTCATCAACCAAATAAGTGTAACAACAAGTCAACAATAAATATTAAATGATAACAAGAAACAAAGTTTGATTGAAAATGGTGGATAAAAGAAGTAGTAAGAGCAAAAAAAATCCCAAAAGAGTGTAAACCCAACAAAACCCACATGACTCAAATCCCTCTCAAAACATAACCCAAGAGTAAAACCTCATTTCCAAACACAAAACAAAACCAAAATGTCAAGGAGTTTGATTCCAAAATATTACCAAGTTTGTGGTGTCAAAGCTAGGTTTTTGTTGTGTTTGGGTTTGAGAATGAACAAAGGGCTCAGAAGAGGGTGGCTATGGTTGTTGTGGTAGAAAAATGGAAATGAAGGAAGTTGTATGTTTATATGGTGGTGGTGAATGATTATGTAAGTTAAGGTTACAAGTTTGCTACTGTTTTTTTGTATGGAGATGGTGGATTTTTTACATGGTGGTTGGGTGGTTCAAAGAAGAGAAGAGGGTTTGGTTGAGTTAGGGTTTAGGTTGAAAAGAGGGAGCTTGAATGTGATTTTGGCATAGGTTTTGTGGCTTTCAAGCTTGAAAATGAGGGGGGATAGTGCTCTATTTATAGAGAAAGCGAAAGGGTTAAAGTGGGTGAAAGAAAATCACTTTGTGGTGAAAAATTGACTTACTGCTACTGTTTCTGCAGTGGAAATTGATTCCCTAATTGGGGTAATTGATTTCCCAATTTTTTATTACTTTTTTAAAGTGTAAACACCATGCCTTGAGCCCGTCCCACATGCCTTTGCAACTATGATGATGGAAAGATGAATGTATGTAGGAGTAATAGGGACATGGATCAGATGAAAGTTGTATCGGGGTATGGTGAATTTTTGGGTACGACAATGTTAATGACGTGTAAACATAAATTCCAAAATTAATCCACATATTGAATGTCACGTCATTAATGGAGGTGCCAAGTGATAACCATGAAACTTATAGCATTTTTCGACTCGATTCACGTGCATTTTTATCTATTTTATATCCATTTTGTTTTTATATGTAGTGTTATGTTTGTATTTTGATTGTACTGCAGAGATTCTCTATTTGGAGTTAGCATGAGATAAAGTGAAGCAAAGTTGGCTTACAAGTGGAGAAAATAGCACATAAGCATGAAGCACTTCAAGAGGTGGCGTTTTCAACATGTGGAACTCGTCACTGGGACATGGCGCTCGCCATGGCCCTCTCACTTGCCACGCCACCCACTTTGAACTCATGGTGAATGCCATGAGCCCATGGCGAGCGTTATGGACTTCGTGCCCAGATTTTTAGCATATGCGTGACTGAGTTTTCTCCCACCCACTCACCTTTTCCTCAACTAATTTCTACATGGATTGGTTTTGACATATTGTGCTTCACACACACACACACACACACACACACACACACACACACACACACACACACACACACACACACACCACACACACACACACACACACACCACACACACACACACACACACACACACCACACACACACACACACACACACACACACACACACACACACACACACACACACACACACACACCACACACACACACACACACACAACACACACACACACACACACACACACACACACACACACACACACACACACACACACACACACACACACACACACACACACACACACACACACACACATATATATATATATATATATATATATATATATATATATATATATATATATATATATATATATATATATATATATATATATATATATATATATATATATATATATATATATATATATATATATATATACACACACATATATTTTGCATGCTAGTTTGTAGTACTACCTTGAATAAACATCCATTTATCATGTTCATGTCTCTATTTTGCCTGCATAATAATAATTATATGATTTTTTTTTCAATTATGTCCGATTAAAATTCCTAGAGTCCGGATGTGAGGATCGTCGTTCCGACGGGACTTAGTAAATCAAATAGGTGTATAATTTCAATATTAATTTATTTTTTTGATTCTGATTTTTAGTTTTTAAAGTCAAAAAGTTTTGCGTGAAAGGGAAAAGACTCAGGTACTGGTCAACAACGCGACAGTGTAAGACCGGTCACCCAGTCATAACAATTGGATTTAATTTCTAAAAACAGTGACAACACTTTAGTAATTAATTAGGATTTATTAGTTTTCAAAAATTGTTTTGAAATTGTAGTTTGTGGAGCAACATCATGACTTTTATGGTTTTGAAACATAACACAGGCTACGCGAAAGTGAGCAGTTTTTTTAAGTTAATAATTTCTTCCGAAAAATATTTTAAAAACCAAAATAAATGCCAAAAATTTATTGAGTCCTAGAGGAGTATTAGAAATTACATTCTGGTCTTGTTATTAATTATTTTCATAAACAAACTTTAATTTTATTCCCCTTTTCAAACAAAAATTGATCAGTCTTAAATTTACATAGCGAAAGTAGATAGCAGTTAAGTTGACTAAAAGTCTCTATGGGTTCGATATCTCTTGTATTACTTTGATAAAGTATGTGCACTTGCGGATAAACTAACACACGAAGCATCACATCAAGTTTTTGGCGCCATTGTCGGGGACTTTTATTAGTCAACATCGTAACTCAAATGTTGCACTGTATAGATTAAGGCATTTCATTTTATTATAACTGGTTGTATGCCCAACACTCACTCTAATGCAAAGGAGTTAGAATAAATTATCCCTGAAGTCGAGTGTTATATTCATAACAAATGCCGAATACGTGAACATAGAGCCATATTTGAACCCATGCCTGAAACTCATAACCGTCAACTCAAGGACTATGCAGTTCTGTCTAAGGACGAACTGCACTTAAGCATTGTTCCACCTGCAATCCAGGTAAACACTTTTGAATTGAAACCGTCTTTGGTGCAAATTATGCAACAGAACCATTTCTATGGAAATCCCACAAAGGATCCAAATCTTTATTTATCAGTATTCGTACAGTATGCAAACACATTAAAGAGTAGTGGTGCTCATCCAAAAGGCATTAGACTATGTTTATTTCCATTTTCCCTAAGAGATAAAGCCAGAGCATGGCTACAGTCTCTACCCGCGAACTCAATCACCACTTGGAATGAACTCAAAAGGGTATTCCTAGCCATATATTTTCCACCAAGAAAAACAATAGTATTAAGGAATCATATAACTACATTTAAACAAGTCGGAGGAGAATCACTTTTTGATACATGGGAAAGATATAAAGATATGATAAGACTATGTTCTCATCATAGATTGGAACAATGGCTTATCATTCATACTTTCTACAATGGTCTACTATACAACACTAGAATAACCATAGATGTTGCTACTGACAGAGCCTTAATGAACAAACCCTTCGAGGAAGCCTACCAACTTATCGAAAAAATGGCTCAAAATCATTACCAATGGGTAATTGAAAGAGTTCAAGTCGAGGAAACCCAACAGAAAGGATGAATGTTCAAAGTCAATGGAATTGATAATGTAAATGCTAAATTCGAGGTACTTATCTCACTAAATTCTCATCAATTCTCTTGGATCTTTGGTTGTCTGAAGTCCTACCAATGTAGGCAAGAAGATTGAGTTGCTTTGAGGTCAAATCGAAGCTACTCAGTTGACACACCTCAAAGTTCAACTCCACATATCTCTCTCTATATTTGGAGTTAGTTAAAATGGAGGTGATATTCGTGATCTACGCTATTTTATATTTTAGATCATGTCCTCCTTTTTCATTTATTTTATGGTGATGATTGAACCAGTCCGGCCAGGGTCATCGAAGAAGATGATCGGCCTTTGGCCCCGGCAGCGATGTGGCACGGCTCAGAACCATTGATTCATTTTAAAATGTTTTAATCTGAGGCGTCCAAAGTGATTACCACGCGTGTGGAACATTTGACTTGGTGTATGGTGGAACGCGCGCTCAAATCCACTTTATCGGCCACCTCAATTAATGAGAGAGATCAAGTGGTCCACGTTTTTTTCATTTTCTGATTTTAATTTTTATTTCTTTGATTTTCATTAATTCATATTAATTTTAATATTGATCTAAAAAATATGAGAGTTTCACCAAAAAAATTTAAATAAAATCCTCTTTCATATTTTGAATTAAAATTATTTTTTGGATCATTATTAATATTTTTCATGATTTAATTGATTTTGTGGATATTTTTAATTGTTTAAAAATACTTTTAAGTTTCCAAAAATTCTGAAATTTTTTCCCCAAGGTCCTTTAACCTTGTTTGACCTATGATAAATCTCATGGCCATTTCTTTGGTGTTTTGATGAGGTTTTAGGAAATTGACCAACCATATTTAATTTAATGTATTATTTTTAGTATTTTTAATTGAATAAATGCCAAATGAATTATGTAGAGCCATTTTGGTTGACTTTGGAAGTTTGACTTGTGTTATTGGGCCTTGGTCAAGGTTGATTTGACTCTATTAAGTTAAGATCATTGGATTTAGGGGATTGATGGAATGTACATTCCATCTCCCAAAATGAATGAATGATCTTAATTTGGTAAAAATCCTTCTTTGTCCAATTTGAGTTTGATCCATTTCCCCTCCCTCTTCATCTTATTCCCCTTCTTTATGCATTCATGTCATGGACCTATGATATCTCAATATCTTAAGGCTAGTTGATTGCAAAATTAACATAAGTATGGATGAGATTAGGCCCCCACTTTTGCATATTCTTTTTGTGTGTGGTATGTTTCATGAGTATAGTTCATCATACTATGTCTCTAACATGCATTAACACCAAAATTCTATTGCCCGACCTCAAATAGTTGTGACTTCTACATAAGTCCAATTTCGATTGCTTAATATAGCGCTAAATTTTGACACAAAAGGCATAGCATTCTAGTTAGTGAGATTGTAAGTCTCCCCTCTTTCATGGTATTGTGTGGAAACTTGGCCTTTTTTCCTTCCTTTGGAAGATGTCTTGGTTCAAGGATCCATGCTTGTGATAAGTGGGTTGAGTGTTCTCCAAAGAATGACTTAAAGCAAAAGTAATACTAACTCCTAACTCATTAACAACTAACACTTAATTCCAAATCACTTACTTTTAATGCACTTTATTTTTTAAGCCTTATTCATTTGCCATTATTCATGTCATTCTAATTGTTTATGTTAATGTCATTTTCACTTTGTCCACTTGGACCATATTTTGTGATATATTTTGTTTGTGAATATTGTGTTTGTTTGTGTGGTATTTGACCATTAATGTACATAATAAAAACAAAAACCCTAAAAAATATCTTGTGTGGACTGTTGGTTTGATTTGAGACTATTGGACTTAGAATTTAGGTAACACTCCTTATGCAAAAGACTTGGTCAATGCCAACTTTCATGTCACCAAGTGTTTATAGTTTGAAACTTCATCTGCAACATGGTCATTGTGAAGCTGTTACTTTGAACCTGTGACTTATGGCATCTTGAAATTCATCTGCTACTTGGGCAAATTTGAAGAAGCTTATGGAATTGCTAATCTTGGATATGGCTATCTTTATTTGATGCCTTGCTCTTCAAGTTGATATATTGTGCATTATTTTTTGCTTGATTCTAATGTCCAAGGGAATTTGGGTTTCTATATGACATTCTTGTCTATTGAATTGCAGCCCATTTGTCAGATCTTTTCAACTCTCAACTTTTAAACTTGTGCTTAGGATTAGTCTCCTCATATCCTCCCCACTTCTTTAATTTTAAAATCTCTCCCTCCTTTTAAAAAAAACTTATTTGCTTGTGCTTATTTTCAAAACTTTGACCATATTACAAATTAGAAACTTTGGCCTTATGCCATTGCATTTTTTGAACTTCTTTTCTTAATCAAACTTGTAAATATACTTAACTATACTTGACTTAAAATTTTCAATAGCCAAAAAAAATTAACTCATTCAAACCATTTTTAGGCCTTTGTGCCTTTCAAACTTAAATTTTTGTTAAAGGCAATGCATCCACTTTGAAATTTATACCATGAACTACGAGGTTTTGATCCCTCATTTTTATGTTGGTACGTAGGCACAAGTCCGAAGGTCTTGTCAAACATAAAAATATAATTAATGAATTCTTTTCTCATCCCCCCATTCTATTTGCTTGCAAACATCATTTGTACAAAAACACATATGCACACAAGAAAGGGCTCCCTATGAGTACCTAGGACACTTTGGGTGCTAACACCTTCCCTATGTGTAACCAACCCCCTTACCTGTAATCTCTGGCATTTTATTAGTTTTGATTTGAAAACTTCTTATTTGTGGGTTTTGTTCGTACTTTTCCCTTTTCCCTTGGAAACAATAAAAGCATGGTGGCGACTCTTGTTATTTGATCTCTAGCTTATCCATAGCTTGATGATCATGAATTTACCGCTACAATAGGTACTTTTCAGTTCACATGACATAACAACATAATGGTGTCGCAGAAAGAATGACATGTCTCTAACTGAAAGGTCAATAATGCTCTAGCTGAATGTTGGACTATCAAAGGGTTTCTAGGCATAAGCAATTAATATGGCGTGTTATCTAATCACAAGGCAAATCATGTTTCATTAGAAGGGAAGGTTGTAGATGAGGAATGTAAGTAAACCTATTTGTGTTGACAATTTAAGTATTTTTGGGTGTCTAATGTATGTGCATGCATCCAATGAAGGTCAAAGCTCGAATCAAAGTCAAAGAAGTGTATTTTTTGTCTGTTATACAAAAGGTAAGAAAGTCTTCAAGTTGTGGGATCTAGTTTAAAATAAGATGGTAATTAACATATATGTTGTCTTTGATGAGCATTTCGTGTTTAAATAGTTAATTTAAACATATGTATCAATATTTGAAGGGAGACTTTAAGCAATGAGGTGATTCAAGTGGATATTAAGCACCTCTAGTTAACAATGTACGGGTGTTACCTAATCACAAGTCAAACCAAAGCCTAATGATGAAATTGGCCATCAACCTCAAGATTAATGAAAAGTACATACTTATTCTCTTGTATGTGACAAAGAACATCACCGTATCAAGCCACCAGAAGTATATGGATATGAAGATAAGAGATTAGTAATTTATTACTAGTTTTGGAGATTCACCCACCTTTCTAAAGGCTATAGCTAGACAAAAGAAAGATAAATATATAGGTGATATAATGAAGGAAATGGATCACATGAAGAAAAAATCAAGTAAGAGAGCATATTTAACTTCCTAAGGGGAAAAGGACTATCAGATGCAAGTATGTGTATAAGAGAAAACAATTAGAAACATAACTATAAAGGGGAAAAGTTCAAGATTTGTCTTGTATAAAAAGGTACTCACACCATAAAGGGATTGACTATGATGATATTTTATCTCTGATTGGCAGACATGCTTTAATGAGGGAAATGGTAGCTTTGGTATCTAGTTGAAACATACATTTAGAGTTGATGGATGTGAAGACAACATTTCTTCATTATAATCTAGATGACAAAATTAATAAGGACATGCTGGAGTATTTAAGTAATACTAGACATGGTTGACTGGTTTCTAAATTTAACAGGTCTTTGTATGGTTTAAAGAAATCTTCAAAGCGATGTATAAGTTTTACGATTCAAACATGTTTTAGATTGGCTGCAAAAAGTGTGAGTAGATTTTCGTGTTTATTTTAGGAGTCTTGATGATGGTTCTTTTATTTTTCTATTACTCTATGTGGATGATGTTCCATACATGAACTAGAAATGGAGTGAGGATTGGAGGTAATGGAATATCTGAGTTTTTGGTGCGGCGAATAGGGGTTGACTTGCAAGATTAGTACTCCAATGCTTAAGTCATTATGTGAGGGAAAAGGGTAAAATTAAATTAAATTTGAAATTGAGTACCTGAATTGGCACGCTCTTTATATATAGTAGAATAGAAATAACAAACTTTCTATATGTTAGACATGGATCACAGAGAGTCGTTGGATGCACATGATTTTTGGATCCCTTATATTCATCAGTAGGATAGTTCTCGTGTGCTAAGAATATTATGGAAGGATTGGATCTCCCTCAGACTGGTTGGGTGGGATCAATATGATCAGCCCAAAATAGTTGCACCCAAGCCCTTGCTTATGCATAGCAAGACAAAGGTTTGTTGTATTAGCATCTGCTACCGACCACTCTCTCATTTGTCTTGGAAGAGAAAAATAGATGTTTCAATTTCTTGGAGATTTGTGTCTTTAATGCTCCATACTTCAAATATCTTTTCGAAGGTACCCTTATTATGATCCTTGGGAATTGAAATACTTGTGTGTTGTATGTGAGTTATTTGGCACATTTGATAGATTCTACTTTCTTTTGCATGCTAGCATATGATTCTTGAAGAGTCAACTTTTCATTTATTTGAGTTGTCTTTATCAATCTATGTTTATCTTTCTTCTTTCTGATATTTTGCTTTCCTATATCTAGAAAATTTGGTACATCATGGATAAAAAATTACATAAGTGTGCTAAAAAATCCCAGAAGAATACCTAATCTTCGTGGTTGGACTTTGTTTATAATTCAACCATTTATATATTTTCCAAAGGGGGTTATCTTGATGGAGCCTTTATTGAGGTTTGTTCATCTTCGGTTTTGGATTTCTTGACCCCTAGCGAGAATGACAGAATATGCAGTGAGTATGGTGATTTCATCATTCCTTTTTATGAAAGTTATTAAGCATCTGGTATTGGCTCTGACACAGCTTCATCCAATAAGCTAGGCATATGTAAAAGTCTTCCAGTACATGTGTGAATACTTGAAAGGGAACCTTCTTTGATCATTTTCTTTCATCTCTTCTGATGGCATCCTGGCCCTGCAACTCGGACGTGGAATAGAGTATTAGTTTTTTTGGTTTCGATCGTCTGGGGTTTCGAGGCTTGTTCTAAGAGCTTGCAATAGTTTGAAGATCTATTCTTCCAGGTTACCCATATCCATTCATAAGCCTATGCAATGGTCTACACTATTAGAGGCAGAGCATAGGGTGAATGTGTTGAGTTGTTCCCCAGGTACCGGAGTGAGATCCATTTCCTCATGGGAAACAAGCTATGTGTATTTAAAGAGAGGGATATTTACCAAGAAGAACGGTACCATTAAAAGTGGCTTATGAGTTTCATCAACAACCTGAGTTATTTCAGGGGAATTGTTCCTTCGGAGGAGGCCGACTAGAAATGCTTGGAACGCCTTATTGATACCTAATTGTTGATGAAGGCCCGTACCTGACAAGAAAGGAAAATTATTTTCGGTAAGTTATGGCAGTTCTTGGTCTTTTCACTTTTAATTTTCTTACTCGTGACGTGTTTGCTTTGATATAGATTACGTGCAGATTCGATGTATGATGAATTACCGCTCTGCCTTTTAAGGCGGAGAATATGGCCAGTAGGAACTAAAGCACACTAATACAAAAAGTACCTTTTATAACACCATTTCACCTCGCCCAAAATATCCACCATGGTAAAAATTATTCACTTAGGCGCTTTCCTTTTATTTTCATTTTTAAGCTACTTTTCACCACGGTTGAAACTCCAAACATGGTGAAAAGTGGTGTCTGGTCATGAGTTCGAATCCTAGCATCTACAATCTTTTTTAATCCATTTTTTACTATGGTTGGAACTTCCAATTATGGTGAAAAGTGAAGCATGGTCATGAGTTCGAATCTTAACACCTATAGTTTTGTTTTTTATTTATTTTTAATCCACTTTTTACCATGGTTGGAACTTCCAAATATGGTGAAAATTTGGTAAAAAGTAGCGCACGGTCAAGAGTTCGAATCCTAGCACCTATAATTTTGTTTATTTATTTTTAAGCCACTTTTTACCACTGTTTAAACTTGCAACCACGGTGAAAAGTCACTCATGGTCATGTGGAAATATAAGTGTGTTTATTGAGTTTCTTCATCATCCTTAAAGAAATCTCTATTGTCCATTTAATGAGAATCAACGCTCAAGACACTACCATTAGTGTTCCATGTGAAACCTAAAACTTAGATGAACTTCCAACTTAGAAGAACTTCATCTTCTACCTCCAAACATCATCTTCCATTTATGACACTCTATTTCTCCACTAAACCAAGCTTGAAAACATCATTTTTTCCATAAACAAAACTCAAAAACATCATTTCTTTCATTAACAAATTTCAGAACTCCATCACCTTTTCTCCAACTTGAATGAGACAAGGAAAACATGGATTCAAGTTAGAAATGTTAGTTGTTATTATTCTTGTTTTTTTTTGTTATTATTGTTGTTGTTGTTGTTGTTGTTCTTGCTCTTTTTGTTTTTGTTGTTATTCTTGTTGTTCTTATTGTTGTTGGTGGTGGTGTTTTTGGTGTTCTTCTTCTTCTTCTTCTTCTTCTTCTTATTATTATTATTATTATTATTATTATTATTATTATTGTTATTATTATTGTTTTTTTGTTGTTGTTATTGTTCTTGTTGTAGTTCTTGTTCTTCTTGTTTTTGTTCTTATTGTTCTTGTTGTTGTTGTTTTTCTTGTTCTACTACTGCATTTTTTTTATTAAAAGACATACAAAAACGATTATTTAAAGTAACTTTTGTGATATGTTGAGACATACAACAAAGGTTGTTAAAGTAATTGTTGTGATAGGTTGAGACATACAACAATGGTTGTTTAAAGTAACCGTTGTGATAGTTGTGCGCTACTTGACTTATAATCACAGTCGCACGATCGTGGTAGAAGAATCATTCGTACAATCACACCTTACCTTACAACGGTTGGTCGTACTTGATTGTATCCATTTTACAACCGTTATGAGAGGTGTTTTCCGTAGTAGTAACATACACTTCCACTACTTTTGATCCTTATGGAATTGATGCTTCTTTGAATTCTCTTTAGAGGTTGTAGAGTGATTTGGGTATTTTGTCCCTTCTGTTGATGATGGGGTTGGGTCCATGTTACTATAAGGAATGAAAAATTCCTCTTTCATAGAAGGATTGATCATATTTGGACAATTTGTTAGAGCATGCTCTAGAGCAAGAATTGGTGACTCTGGCACGACACATTCGGTGAGCCTCTATTGTTTTGGACCACAGTAAAACCGGTTATAGGGATGCTCTTTAGTATGACCAATAACTTGAGGAAAATCATCAGCTGGAAGAAAGTGTTCATAACTTAACGCTTCAGTGGGATACATATATGTAGGAAATGCAGACAACTTGCACATCTCTCGCGCGGATAAGGGACATTTTGCTCCCCTTTAATCTCATTGGTTCTCTTGCCGACTAGGTAACCCATCTGGTAAACATTGTGGCAAGGAAGGAAAAGTCCTTAGCTTCTGCTTGGGATAATTGAAGTATGCTTAAGCGTATCTTGCAGGAGCTCACGGAAAGCTAAAGCTTATGCATATCTCAAATGCTTCTTTAACTTAGCGTTTGGTCGACTGTATGATTGCCAAACTTGGGGAATTTTCGCAGTCTTTTGAAAATTCCTTGCAGTAGGTGGAACGTTTTCACCATCCTCTGTGTATCTAAAGTTAGTAGGTTCGACTAGATCAAATGCTTAAATATAGAAAGATCATCTCCTTGTTGGGTAAGCCCTAACATCAAATTTTTGTGTGCAGTGTATGTAAAGTACCCTTGTAATAGAAAAATATAAGTGTATATCTTTGGAATAAAATGATATTTTACCTGCATGAGACATATTTGTGTGATCCCGAGTGATGAGTTCTGGATTTCATGTAAACTTATGAGGTCTTCCCTCGAAGTTCATTGGAAGTCTCTAGGGATGTTCCGACTAAAAGACTGTAGGGAATTGATTGATGTAGTCGCTGTAACACCCCAAAATTTTCCCTCCTCATTCATGCATTCACTTTTTAGGTCATTTAGCATTTCATACCACATCGCATCATGTCAATCGGAATTAGCTCCAAGAAGCTCGGACATCATCCAGGACACTTTGTGGGTTCTACTTAGACTATCAGTCAACACAAGGAAAAGACTTGAGGTACTACCAACAGGGCCAGATGAGGCCTATTCACCATACAAATCGTCAGGCTGGAAGAAGCGAGAATCTGCTGTTGAGCTGTCATGCTCGCTAGGCGAGCAGATGCTTCGCCTAGCGAAGAGTACTGTCATGCTCGCTAGGCGAGCAGATCCTTCGCTAGGCGAAGGACGCGCATTTCAGAAATATCAGAAAAGTTTTGGGCCTGAGCTGTCCTCATTCAAAGCCCACAAGCTGCGAAATTTGGCCTATAAATACCAGAGTAGTCAATGAAATAAAGCGGAACACTGGCTGAACAGAAAAGACCAGAGACTGGAGAAAGAGACCGAGGAACTACTCTGCAGCAACCTTCAGGCAGCTCTGAGAAGTTCACTCCGCCTCACACGAACCCTAGTACTACTTTGCAGATCCGGTCGTACCATTCAATCCTAATCAGTCTCTCTCATCAGGTATGCCTTTGTTCCTATTACCTTACGCCTTGAATTTGAATATTATGAATGTATGAGGTAACATCTGGTTTTGCCCACGGGTTTATATTTGTGTATGAATATGTGTAACAATACCTTGAATGTTTTAATCATTTTCGTCTATGAGATGGATACCACAGGGTTTCGGATCATAGAGATCGAACTGTTATCAAGGAGGAATCCAAAACCCGCAGGCCTTCGCTAGCCGCTTCGCTAGGCGAGCCTGTAGCGAAGCATCGCTAAGCCTTCGCTAGGCGAAGCAGTCGCGAACGTGACAGTATTCATTTTTTTTTGTTCTCTTTATTCTAACCTGTCTTGTGTTTCCATGGCATTGTTTTCTCTTGATTTCATCATGCTGCTCTAACCCTTTGTCGAGTTTTGTGAGGGCTCATATGGCTTTTGCAGAGACACTCGCGTGGTTTCCCACTTTATTTGTGGGATACCCCCTGAAGTTTTATTCTGATTATTCGTGTTGACTGATTTCCTTTGACGGTCCAGCTGGAGAGATTTCAGGGTTTCTTGCTCCTTTAACTGCTATAGCTTCGGATCTTTATCCGTGTGGTAATTTTTTCCCTTTCTCTTACTTTATCACTTTCTTAGCTGGAAGACCTCGATAGGAGGCAATGTTTGAGCCCCTTGGTGGCATTTTATTTTGAGATACATGTTTTGTGTTTTGTATTCGTATCCCCACAGGTAGCGCGGTTCCTTCGTCAAGGACTGCCTGTTTGCCCTCAAGCATCCCAAATCCTAAAACCCAAAGCAACACGTTTACTCCTTCTACTACAGGCGAGTAAGTCTCCAAAGGTCGAGCATCCGGTAGATTGCGTAGTGACGTTGTTCGTCCAAAACCCAATCCATAACCCCGTAGTTAGCCGAACTACGGCTTACTCTGATTCTCATTCCAGATGAGATACGTAGGCATAAGACGCGATGTCTTAGCGAGCACAATTACCCCTAACCCATAGGTCAGCCGAGCTACGAAGACTCTAATTCTCATATTCAGATGAGATACGTATGCAGTGGATGCGACATCCGCGCGAGTCATTTCTCTTAACCTTTTTAGTAAATAAACACATTAGGTAAACCCACACCCTTTAGACAAAAACCACAAAAGTGGATCCCGTAGAGTACTACGGATGCGTAGGGGTGCTAATACCTTCCCTTCGCATAACCGACTCCCGAACCCAAGATTTGGTTGCGAGACCTTGTCTTTTCCTTTCCTTTTCCCAGGTTTACTTCGAGCGTTTCCTTTCCCTCCTTTGGGATGAATAACGCACGGTGGCGACTCTTCTGTCATTTTCTTTCGCCGGTTGTTTTTTTCCGCGCACTGTATTTTTCAGGTTGCGACAGCTGGCGACTCTGTTGGGGACCCGGTTTCCCTAAGCGAGTCCCTCCTAGCTTTTGTAGTTTGTTTGTTTATTGGGTGTTCATGCTTTTGTATAGTTATTTATTTACCTGCTTTACCTTATTGCATGGTGTACATATCATTGTTGTATCTGTTGGCTGGCTATGGCTGCTTGGTGATCTTTGTGAGATGAGTTCTATACCCGAACTCGAGTGCACTTAAGATAGGAGAATGGCATAGTCATGTCAACTTGTGTGGAGTTATTCCTTAGCGAGTTGACTTGCAAGCCCATTCACTTGGTGGAGGTCATGTTGAGATCAATAATGTCACATAAGTAAGTTGTGGTTAGACATTACTTGTTCCAATATAGACCTAAGAAGCCAAGGACCTTAGTTTACCAAACCCATCTTGGCCTATTTGTAGGACGTAGTGCGAAAGTCGTTCAAGTGTAAGATTTGATACGATTGTTACGCGATACTACACTCATAAGAGTCTCTCTTGAGAATATTGTTGGAATACGAGTAGTCGTTCCTCTGATAATATACGAAAGATGGGATTATGACTATGGGAACCTTTTGTAGAACATGTTTGGCAGGTTTAAACCTTAGTACACTCCTTTTGGGTGGTTCTTAACCTAAACTCCATGCTCGTGACTTGCGACAAACCCTTGATTCATGGTTGATCCGATCAGGCATCCCTAATATCAATGAAACTCGGGTGTTGATAAGGTGTAAACCATAATCCACCAAAATGGGTGGTTGATATTAAGGATAACGTGACCCATCCCATGACCTTTGTTTGGTGTGCTCTTGATTTCTCTCCAGACAGTGCAACCTGACAGATGTTCGAGCAGATACAGCAATCCTGATTGACATGCCACTGCATTGCATTCACATCATCACATCATTTGCATTCACATCACTTAACACATGTTTATCCTTTTCAAGGGGGTTTAAATCCTCTTCTTGATTCTAGTCGGGGTTTTCTTCTTACACTGTTTATCAAATGTGAGACTGGAATCAAGGGGGTAGAATACTTTTGGAATTGATAAACATGTCATTGCATTTGCATAGTCATCTGCATGTCTTGCATAACAGGTACCGCCACAGTGTTCTCAGTTTGTTTGGTGTCCCGCTAGCAGGATAGCTGACTCAGGCATTCACCGATACGGTACCCGAAGGAATCAATAAAGAGCGATGGAGAGCCTACAAGCAGAGCTCGCCGAGATGAAGATTCGCATGAATCAGTTCATGGATTTGGTTCAAGGGGTGGCTCAAGGACAGCAGGAGCTTAGATTGTTGGTGCAGAGGGATCCTCCTACTACTCAACCGGAGACATTGGCTGATCCTCCAGCTGGAGAGGCCAATGGTCCCAATGGACCGGGGCCTATCCCAGTCCTACATGTCAACCTAGATCAACAACCCATTCAGGATGGTCAGGATGATCAGTTTCCCTTGCTTCAGGAAGACTTTGGCATGGACCCCATGTTTAGGAGATTGGAAGAGAGGTTGAAAGCAGTGGAAGGACAAAATCTTCTGGGAGTAGATGTTGCTGACTTGGGGCTGGTCCCAGGTGTGAGAGTGCCACCGAAATTCAAGGTCCCGATATTTGACAAATACAATGGCAGCTCTTGCCCCAAAACTCACGTGCAAGCCTATTTCCGTAAAATGGTTGCATACTCTGATGACGAGAAGCTACTTATGTACTTCTTCCAAGACAGCCTAGCTGGGGCATCCTTGGAATGGTATATGAGGCTGGACAGAGCCCACATCCGTTGCTGGAGGGATTTGGCAGAGGCTTTCGTGAAGCAGTATCAGTATAATGCAGACATGGCTCCGGACAGAACTCAACTTCAGAATCTGTCTCTTAAAAGCAATGAGTGCTTCAGGGAGTACGCTCAACGCTGGAGGGATACAGCTTCCCGTGTTCAGCCTCCTATGTTGGAAAAGGAAATGGCCAACATGTTCATGAATACGCTGCCTAGACCTTATCTGGAGCGTCTGGTGGGGTGCAATGCTTCCAACTTTGCTGATGTGGTCTCTACTGGAGAAAGGGTGGAGAATTACCTAAAGACCTATAAGAGCCAAAGTGGAGGTGGATCCTCATCAGGGGTGAAGAAGCCGTTCATTTAGGGACAGAAGAGGAGAGAAGGGGATGCAAATGCCATATCTTCTTATCAGAACAGGGATAACCGGAGGAATAACTTTCAGAATTATCATCAGCAACCGTATGTTACGGCTGTGACCATTCCAGCTGCAACGCCACTACAACAACAACAATCGCAACGTCAACCAGCTCAGTATCAACAACAGCAACAACCGGGTAACAGACCCGCTTATCAACAGAGGCAAAGGATGATGGACTGGCGTTTCGACACCCTTCCAATGTCGTACGCTCAGATGCTTTCTAGTCTTCAACAACTACAACTTGTGCAACTGCGCACTCTGGCTCCTCCTGTTGGTATACTTCCGGTGGGTTACGACGCCAACGCTAGGTGTAGCTTCCACTCTGGGGCACCTGGCCACGATATTGAGAACTGCAAAGCTTTTAAGCACGTAGTTCAAGACCTCATAGACTCAAAGGCCATCGACCTTGCACCGGTTCCAAATGTCGTCAACAATCCCATGCCACAACATGTTGGGGAAAATGTTAACATGGTTGAAGGAGAAGTCAACTTAGTCTCTGCGGTCAACAAAGAAGATGGGGATAGTGATTGTGACATCGACAACTGGGTGCGTCCGAGGATCCCGGGTGACGTCATCAACAATTGGTCTTCTGAAGAGATTATCCAAGTCACTCTTCTTGAAGAGTAATTTTCTTTGTTTATTCATGCATATCCAAGTCTTGCGTTCCGCCCAGGGCGTAATGACTCATTGTAGGGCCCATCTATGTGACGCTTGCATTTTTTATCATAAATAAAGGACGTCTTTTTGCATTCAAATATTTCGTTCACTGTCTTTCTATTTTTGCAGTTTTTCAAAATAAAAAAAAAATGGAAATGTTTTGTTTAGTTTTCACTTCTTGTTCACACTCATAAGCACATACCATCACTCATGCAGATGCACATCACCGGATCCTATTGATAACGGTTCTGCTATGGCTCGCTTCGACTTTGAAAATCCAATCTTTCAAGCTGAAGAAGAGGGTGATGAAGACTGTGAACTCCCTGAAGAGCTTACCAGGTTATTAAAACAAGAGGAAAGGGTTATTCAACCGCATCAAGAGTCTGTTGAAGTGATTAATCTCGGCACCGAGGACGCCAAGAGAGAAATCAAGATAGGGGTTGTTTTGAGAGATGATGTGAAGAAAGGGTTGATTGAATTGCTGCAAGAATATGTTGACATCTTCGCCTGGTCTTATCAGGACATGCCTGGGCTGGACACAGACATCGTGGTACACCGCTTGCCCCTCAAAGAAGGTTGTCCTCCGGTCAAGCAGAAGCTCAGAAGAACAAGACCAGAGATGGCTGTCAAGATAAAGGAAGAAGTGCAAAAGCAGTTGGATGCAGGGTTTCTAGCAGTCACCAATTATCCGTCATGGGTTGCAAACATCGTCCTAGTACCTAAGAAGGATGGAAAGGTACGGATGTGTGTTGACTACCGGGATCTGAACAGAGCTAGCCCTAAAGATGATTTCCCATTACCTCACATCGACGTTTTGGTGGATAATACAACTCAGTTCTCGGTATTCTCCTTCATGGATGGCTTTTCTGGATATAACCAAATCAAGATGGCACCAGAGGACATGGAAAAGACAACTTTCATAACCCCATGGGGCACCTTCTGCTACAAGGTGATGCCGTTTGGTCTGAAAAATGCCGGAGCAACATATCAACGAGCTATGGTAACTCTGTTCCATGATATGATTCATCATGAAATCTAGGTTTATGTGGATGATATGATTGCCAAATCTCAGACAGAAGAAGAATATTTGGTGAATCTGCAAAAATTGTTTGAACGGTTAAGGAAATTCAAATTGAGGCTTAATCCGAACAAGTGTACTTTCGGGGTGAGATCTGAAAAACTGTTGGGTTTTATTGTTAGTGAAAAAGGGATTGAGGTGGATCCAGCCAAAGTGAAAGCGATACAGGAAATTCCAGAGCCAAGAACAGAGAAGCAAGTCCGTAGTTTCTTAGGGAGGTTGAACTACATTGCAAGGTTCATCTCTCACCTAACAGCCACGTGTGAGCCAATTTTCAAATTGCTGAGGAAAGATCAGGCTACCAGGTGGAATGAAGATTGTCAAAGAGCTTTCGAGAAGATAAAAGAGTATCTACAGAAACCTCCGATCCTTATACCTCCAGTTCCTGGGAGACCTCTGATAATGTACCTATCAGTGACGGAGAACTCGATGGGGTGTGTATTGGGACAGCATGACGAGTCTGGTCGAAAAGAGCATGCCATATACTACCTTAGCAAAAAGTTTACCGACTGTGAAATCAAATATTCGCAGCTTGAGAAAACTTGCTGTGCTTTGGCCTGGGCTACTCGCTGACTGAGGCAGTATATGTTGAACCATACTACCTTGTTGATTTCTAAGATGGATCCAGTGAAATACATATTCGAGAAGCCAGCTCTCACCGGACGTGTTGCCCGTTGGTAGATGATTTTAACAGAGTATGATATTCAGTACACATCCCAGAAAGCCATCAAAGGTAGTATTCTGTCAGACTACCTTGCCGAGCAGCCGATTGATGATTATGAGCCGATGAAGTTTGAATTCCCTGATGAAGACATCATGTTCCTCAAGATGAAAGACTGTGAAGAGCCAGTTGTTGAGGAGGGACCTGATCCGAACGAAAAGTGGACTTTGTTGTTTGATGGGGCTGTCAACGCTAGAGGGAGTGGAATTGGTGCTGTCATTACAACTCCGAAAGGTGCCCACATACCTTTCACCGCTCGTTTGACTTTTGAGTGCACAAATAATGAAGCTGAGTATGAGGCCTGTATTTTGGGTATTGAGCAAGCCATTGATCTGAGAATCAAGACTCTGGACATCTTCGGGGATTCAGCTCTGGTGATCAATCAAGTGAATGGTGATTGGAATACTCTCCAGCCCACTCTGGTCCCCTACAGAGATTACACGAGAAGACTGTTGACTTTCTTCACAACAGTAAAATTGTATCATATACCTCGTGATGAGAACCAGATGGCAGACGCACTTGCTACTCTATCCTCCATGATCAAGGTAATTCGCTGGAACCATGCTCCCAGGATCGATGTGATGCGCCTTGACAGGGCCGCGTATGTGTTTGCTGCTGAACTGGTAGTCGATGACAAGCCCTGGTATCACGACATCAAGTGCTTTCTGAAGAATCAAGAGTACCCTGCAGGGGCATCCAACAATGATAGAAAGACTTTGAGAAGATTGGCAAGCAGCTTCTTCTTGAACAAAGACGATGTGTTGTATAAGAGGAACTTCGACATGGTTTTGCTCAGATGCGTGGACAGACACGAGGCGGTCATGTTAATGCAGGAAGTTCATGAAGGTTCCTTCGGTACTCATGCCGGCGGACATGCAATGGCTAAGAAATTGTTGAGGGCGGGTTATTATTGGATGACCATGGAGTCAGATTGCTTCAAATATGCTCGGAAGTGTCATAAATGCCAGATTTATGCTGATAAGGTGCATGTATCGCCAAATCCTTTGAATGTGATGTCTTCGCCGTGGCCTTTCGCTATGTGGGGCATCGATATGATTGGAAAGATTGAGCCGACTGCTTCCAATGGGCATCGCTTCATCCTTGTTGCCATCGACTATTTCACCAAGTGGGTCGAGGCAGCGTCGTTCGCAAATGTCACCAGACATGTGATTGCCCGTTTCATCAAGAAAGAAATCATTTGTCGCTATGGGATTCCCGAAAGAATCATTACTGATAATGGTTTTAATCTCAACAACAAAATGATGAAGGAGTTGTGTCAGAACTTCAACATTCAGCATCACAATTCTTCCCCTTACCGCCCTAAGATGAACGACGCTGTTGAGGCGGCAAATAAGAACATAAAGAAGATTGTACAGAAGATGGTCGTCACGTACAGAGATTGGCATGAGATGCTACCTTTCGCCTTGCATGGGTACCGCACTTCAGTACGTACATCGACCGGGGCAACCCCTTACTCCCTTGTGTATGGTATGGAAGCAGTCCTACCTGTTGAAGTGGAGATTCCTTCTCTAAGAGTCTTGTTAGATGTCAAGCTAGACGAAGCCGAATGGATTCGGACAAGGTTCAATGAGTTGAGTCTTATCGAAGAGAAGCGAATGGCAGCCATTTGTCATGGGCAGTTGTATCAGAGTCGGATGAAGAGAGCCTTTGATCAGAAAGTGCGTCCTCGTTGTTTCCAAGTCGGAGATTTAGTGTTGAAAAGGATCCTTCCTCCTCAGACAGATCACAGGGGCAAGTGGACTCCTAACTATGATGGACCGTATATCGTCACCAAGGTTTTTGATGGTGGGGCCTTAATGCTTGCAACTATGGATGGTGAAAACTTCACTTCCCCTGTGAACTCAGACGCAGTTAAAAAATACTTCGCATAAAATAGACCCGTTGGACAGTAAAAAGAATAGTCCAGGCAAAAAATGGGCATCCCGACGAACCAAGAAAATGAAAAGGTTTGGGCAAAAATTAGGGATTAAAAATGAAAAGATTGTACACCCGGTAAGTTGAAAACTTGAAAAGGCAACTTAGGCAAAAATGGGTATCCCGGTGGATTGAAAACCCGAAAAGGGTGATCCAGGCAAAAGTTAGGGATTAAGCGAATGAGTGCGTTCTGAGTAGTTCTGAATCTCATCTCGTGCCAATGACTGGAAATTTTCGAAAGGTAGGAAACAGTCCAATCACCTTTTCAGAAGGCTGATCATCTGGAGGATCTTGAAGACGGGCAAGTCATAGCAGAATTGGAACCCAATAGAAATCCATTTCATATTGCCATTAGATTAATTTCTATTTTTATATTTTGTGCGATTACCTCTTTCCAGGGATTGCTTCCTGATGTAAATGCCTATTCAGAGGCCATTCAATCAATAAAATCATGTTATTCAGTATATCTCTGTTTTCATTTTCACTTTACTGTTTTGTTTGCAAAAATGACGTCCGAATTTTTGATAAACATTGCATCATGACACATAAGGGCTTTACAGGTACATGCTCAATAAACATTTAAAATTGCTGTAAATTTTAAGTGCTTTGGATCGTCTATTCAGAACAGATACCCTCGGGGCATTTCCTTAAAATCCCCTGCAGATGATCGTGAATATCTTCCCCAGCGAAGTCACCAATAGACGAATCTGGTGTCTTATCCCTGCAGAGCTGATCAGAGCGTTGGATTCCTCAATCCCCAGCAGGTTCTCACCACTGTACTTCCCCAAGCGTTTGTTTCAGGACATACACTCCCCAGTAGAGTTGACAGTGCCAGACTATATATCCCCAACGGAGTTGACAGTGCCAGACTGTATCTTCCCAGCAGAAGTGGCTGCTCCTTAGAGTTCGATGCCAGATCGATAATCCCAATGCCAAATCCGCGGTTTCTTTCCTTGAAGCAGAACCTCAGTACCGTATCAGTGTTTGCTCCCCCTGCTGAGTCATCTCTCGCAAATCGTGGTTGCCAGAATCATTGTAGCTTTCCTCAGCAGCAGGCTTCCAATGCCATTCTTTCCCCGATCAGAGTCTCGGTATGGCTAGTCATCTCCCCACAGAGTTCATTGTGATGTGTATCTCCAGCAGCCTGGCCAGAGCCCAGAGGATGGTAATCATTTCCCCAGCAGATCCCATTGCCTCGGCTTGGCATTCTACCCAGCATTTCGCATCCCTGCATGTAGAATCATATTGCATTGCATCCCTCCAAATCGCGTAGCATTTCCATTTTCATGGAGCATTACGCCATTGAAAAATTCAAACATACGCATTGTAAGCATAAAACATTCTCGGTATCCCAAGTGATAAGCTAGAAGTTGTTTCCAATACTCAGACGGAAGATTGTTCATGACTTACCTTTGTTATCCCCAGCAAGTGTCATTGGCCCATGCGCCGCCTCTATCATCATTCTCTATCTCTGCCGATACTGATAGGCATGAGTTTTCCGGTATCCAGACCGAAGTGGCATTCAGGCCAGTCTTTCTGATATTCAGATCGAAGTGGCATTCAGGCCAGTCTTCCCGATATTCAGATCGAAGTGGCATTCAGGCCAGTGTTTCGATGATCAGATCGAAGTGGCATTCAGGCCAGTGTTCCGATATTCAGATCGAAGTGGCATTCAGGCCAGTTTTCCGGTATCCAGACCGAAGTGGCGTTCAGGCCAGTTGTCCGATGTTCAGATTGAAGAAGTTTCCGACGATCAGGTCGATGCAACTTGTGGTGTTCAGGCCAGTGTTCCGATATTCGGATCGAAGTGGCATTCAGGCCAGTTTTCCGGTATCCAGACCGAAGTGGCGGTCAGGCCAGTTGTCCGATGTTCAGATCGAAGAAGTTTCCGACGATCAGGTCGATGCAACTTGTGGTGTTCAGGCCAGTTTTCCGATATTCAGATCGAAGTGGCATTCAGGCCAGTTTTCCCGATATTCAGATCGAAGTGGCGTTCAGGCCAGTTTTCCGATGTTCAGATCGAAGAAGTTTCCGACGTTCAGGTCGACGCAACTTGTGGCATTCAGGCCAGCCTCTCGGTGTTCAGACCGATAGTAATAATCTCATATCTCCCGATGTTCAGATCGAAGTCATTTCCAGTATTCAGACTGATGAGCGGCATTCAGGCCATGGTTATTTCTGTGTTACCATTTATTTTGGTATCCAGGTTAGCATTCTTTTTCGGTATTCGGACTGACTCTCACCGTACCAGACGGATTCTTCTTTCAAGGAATTGTTACTTCACTTCACTTCAGTGCAAATTTTCGGGCTTTTATTGTATTCAATCCCTCGATACCTCGAAAGTACGAAAGCCGCTGCCATCTTCTTTCCGGGTCTCCAGTTGATTGAATAGGGGCAGCTGTAACACCCCAAAATTTGCCCTCCTCATTCATGCATTCACTTTTTAGGTCATTTAGCATTTCATACCACATCGCATCATGTCAATCGGAATTAGCTCCAAGAAGCTCGGACATCATCCAGGACACTTTGTGGGTTCTACTTAGACGATCAGTCAACACAAGGAAAAGACTTGAGGTACTACCAACAGGGCCAGATGAGGCCTATTCACCATACAAATCGTCAGGCTGGAAGAAGCGAGAATCTGCTGCTGAGCTGTCATGCTCGCTAGGCGAGCAGATGCTTCGCCTAGCGAAGAGTACTGTCATGCTCGCTAGGCGAGCAGATCCTTCGCTAGGCGAAGGACGCGCATTTCAGAAATATCAGAAAAGTTTTGGGCCTGAGCTGTCCTCATTCAAAGCCCACAAGCTGCGAAATTTGGCCTATAAATACCATAGTAGTCAATGAAATAAAGCGGAACACTGGCTGAACAGAAAAGACCAGAGACTGGAGAAAGAGACCTAGGAACTACTCTGCAGCAACCTTCAGGCAGCTCTGAGAAGTTCACTCCGCCTCACACGAACCCTAGTACTACTTTGCAGATCTGGCCATACCATTCAATCCTAATCAGTCTCTCTCATCAGGTATGCCTTTGTTCCTATTACCTTACGCCTTGAATTTGAATATTATGAATGTATGAGGTAACATCTGGTTTTGCCCACGGGTTTATATTTGTGTATGAATATGTGTAACAATACCTTGAATGTTTTAATCATTTTCGTCTATGAGATGGATACCACAGGGTTTCGGATCATAGAGATCGAACTGTTATCAAGGAGGAATCCAAAACCCGCAGGCCTTCGCTAGCCGCTTCGCTAGGCGAGCCTGTAGCGAAGCATCTCTAAGCCTTCGCTAGGCGAAGCAGTCGCGAACGTGACAGTATTCGTTTTTTTTTGTTCTCTTTATTCTAACCTGTCTTGTGTTTCCATGGCATTGTTTTCTCTTGATTTCATCCTGCTGCTCTAACCCTTTGTCGAGTTTTGTGAGGGCTCATATGGCTTTTGCAGAGACACTCGCGTGGTTTCCCACTTTATTTGTGGGATACCCCCTGAAGTTTTATTCTGATTATTCGTGTTGACTGATTTCCTTTGACGGTCCAGCTGGAGAGATTTTAGGGTTTCTTGCTCCTTTAACTGCTATAGCTTCGGATCTTTATCCGTGTGGTAATTTTTTCCCTTTCTCGTACTTTATCGCTTTCTTAGCTGGAAGACCTCGATAGGAGGCAATGTTTGAGCCCCTTGGTGGCATTTTACTTTGAGATACATGTTTTGTGTTTTGTATTCGTATCCCCACAGGTAGCGCGGTTCCTTCGTCAAGGACTGCCTGTTTGCCCTCGAGCATCCCAATTCCTAAAACCCAAAGCAACACGTTTACTCCTTCTACTACAGGCGAGTAAGTCTCCAAAGGTCGAGCATCCGGTAGATTGCGTAGTGACGTTGTTCGTCCAAAACCCAATCCATAACCCCGTAGTTAGCCGAACTAAGACTTGCTCTGATTCTCATTCCAGATGAGATACGTAGGCATAAGACGCGATGTCTTAGCGAGCACAATTACCCCCAACCCATAGGTCAGCCGAGCTACGAAGACTCTGATTCTCATATTCAGATGAGATACGTATGCAGTGGATGCGACATCCGCGCGAGTCATTTCTCTTAACCTTTTTAGTAAATAAACACATTAGGTAAACCCACACCCTTTAGACAAAAACCACAAAAGTGGATCCCGTAGAGTACTACAGATGCGTAGGGGTGCTAATACCTTCCCTTCGCATAACCGACTCCCGAACCCAAGATTTGGTTGCGAGACCTTGTCTTTTCCTTTCCTTTTCCCAGGTTTACTTCGAGCGTTTCCTTTCCCTCCTTTGGGATGAATAACGCACGGTGGCGACTCTTCTGTCATTTTCTTTCGCCGGTTGTTTTTTTCCGCGCACTGTATTTTTCAGGTTGCGACAGTCGCATGCCCGAGGAATTTGCAACAACACCCTTGGATTTCTTTGTGCCAAGCCTCGATCTCGTCGGTCGCACCCTAAACTTGTTGTTACTGTGTACAATCACAAAGAATGAATATTTTATAACTTGACACATTTCATTCATAATTGATAATTACTCTTGTACACGAGGAGTGTAACACCTCTAGCTTCTTTCAGGATTATCGGCTGACCCCACAAACCAACACGGGTCTTTTCAACATGTCTTGTCCTCACTCACACACTTTCCGAGAAACTTCCCAGAAGGTCATCCATCCAAATATTACTCCAAGTCAAGCACGCTTAACTATGAAGTTCTTATCTATTAGGTTACTAAAAAGAATATGCATCTTGTTGGTATAGGTAGTATCAATTAATCCTTATAAGTCTTCCTTCAACCATGCAGTTCCATATCTGCACAGCCTCAGGATCCCTCTCATTCTGATGTGAATTCAGCTTTTCCCTAGAAGTTGCTAGAAGTGTCTCATTGTCATGCCTCATGCACTGACAACCACTCCCTCGCCCTCGGGTGTTACATGTAACCACTCTCCGCCTTCTCTGGCCTCGGGTGTTACATGCCCACCAGCTTCCTCTTAGTTCATCCCTGAACCACATCATACTAGGAGAGATCTGGCTCTGATACCATTTGTAACGCCTCTAACTGCTTTCAGGATTACCGACTGACCTCACAAACCAACACGAGTCTTTTCAGCATGATTTGTCCTCACTCACACACTTTCCGAGAAACTTCCCAGAAGGTCACCCATCCAAATACTACTCCAAGTCAAGCACGTTTAACTATGAAGTTCTTATCTGTTAGGCTACCGAAAACAAGATGCATCTTCTTTTCGACATCCTAACAATTAAGAACTCCGTAGTTAAGCGTGTTTGACTTGGAGTAGTATTGGAATGGGTGACCTTCTGGAAAAAATTCGGAAAGTGTGTGAGTGAGGTCAAAATATGCTGAAAAGACCTGTGTTGGTTTGTGGGGTCAGTCAATAATCCTGAAAGCAATCTGGGGGATTATAAATGATATCAGAGCCATATCTCTCCCAGTATGATGTGGTTCGGGGACGAACCAAGCGGAAACTGGTGGGCATGTAACACCTGAGGCCAGAGAGACCAGAGAGTGGTTACATGTTTCTTCTGAGGGCGAGGGATTGGTTATCGGTGCACGAGGCATGATAATGAGACACTCCTAGTAACTTTTAGGAAAAAAGCCAAATTCACATCGGAATGAGAGAGATCGTGAGGTTGTGCACGTATGAGACTGCATGGTTGAAAGCAATATGGGGTGTTACAAGGAGAGTGATTATATAAACATAACCTTTAATACAAATAGGAAGGTGTAGCGGGGTATTCGTTACCATTGGAGATATTGACTAAATCCAAGGTAAACCATACAAGTCGAGTCGCCACCGCACTTCTATTTATCCAAAGGAATGGTTAGAAAGCGAACAAAAACCTAATAGTTTTAACAAAAACTAATAAAAGAAACAGAGATCTGGGTAAGGGGGTTGGTTATGCAATGTGAAGGTGTTAGGCACCCAAAACATCCTAGGTACTCCTAGGGAGCCCTTTTCACACTTGTTGCAAAGGTTATTGTTTTTGTGAAAATTTTATTTGTGCAAACATGATTGAAGAGATGAGAAGAGAATATACAAGTTATTTACATTTTGTGTTTGGATGGATAAACCCATTGCCTACGTACCCTCTTATAAAAAGATTAGGATAAAAACCTTGTAGTTCGGGGTAAAAATCTCAAAACAAATTGGTGAATTGATTGGTCCAAAAGCCTTAAGGTCTTTTGTTATCAAATGGAGAAAACTCATCCAAACCACAAAATCCACCATGTGAGGATAGCTTCAACATGCTAGTGAGGGGTTAACCCTATAATAAGCATGGAAGGCTCATTGTCCATCACTAAGGACAAAGGTGAGTATTACATCTACCACAAGGATAACTCAAACCTAATAGATAAAGGTTATGGAAAAAATTTAATTAAGAAAGTGGCCATTGGAACCACAAAAGAAATGTTGATGGGTTATATTTACCAATTAGAAGTATATACAAAAGATGGTCAAAGTTGACTTAAAGATTCAATTCAAAACGAGTGTTATGAAAAGAAAGTTTGAAAATCAAAAGCATAAGGCTTAGGTTTCTAATGTTGAAAACAAAGGTTAAATGTTTGCACAAAAAGGGTTTTGGCTTGGGTTAGGGTGGAGAGATGATGAAGAAGGGCTAAGTCCTAAAGAGAAAAAAAAGATGAGGGATAAGAAAAGAAACCACACTAGGAGTTCCTCTCTTGAGATCATATTGATGATCCAAGTGGCTCCCATCCTTTGGAATAAGCAAGCACAAAATATAAGCAATCAAACAAGTCTCATAAGAGATCCTCAATGCATCTTGTATCTTCCACTTGGATGAACATGGTAATGGTCCTCCAATTAAGCTCAAATGGAAACTCCTAGTTCAAGAGCACACACATCAAAAGTTCCATGGGGTAAAACACTCTCCTAACTAGAGACCAGGGAAACAACAAACTAATAGGGAGATTAAGACTCGAGCCTAATAGTTGTCAGCTGTAGCACCTCAAATTTGCACCTACCTTTTGTACATACACTTTCATATTAGGTCATTAACATAACATAGTCCATTGCATAGCATTGCATTGTCCTTTGCCCAAGTGCAAGTCCTCTGACAAAATTAGGTCAAACTGGTCAGGAGATCAGTCAATCAAGCAAGCAAGTGCAATTTCCATTGAGACAAGGCCCTAGGGTTGGTCCAACATGTTCACATGACCTAGGGGTCCTCTTAAAGTGGTTTGGTCAAAGATTGGTTGCTCAGAAGTCATCATTCATTGTTCAATCCATCAGAAACCCTAGAAATTCAACTATGGTCAACTGTGGTCAACTGTGCCTGATTTTATGGATTTGAAGGTGGGAGATGGTTTGAAAGGCTTCATTAATGTCCATACAAGTCTCATTTGACATTTCAAAGATCAAGATTGGAGAAAATAAAGTCAGACAAAAAGTTTCCTAAAATAGCAGGTGACCTGTAATTGGAAACTGCCAAAAATGGAAAGTTCTTCTCCTCAAATTTACTTCATCATACAAGCTTCAAATGAATTTTTGTCCAACATGAAAGTTAAAGATCTTCTTCTCACCTTTCCAAAAAGTCCAAGAACACTCATTTCTCATTTATGGTTGGCAAGTTATGATCAAATCATTTTCAAGAAAAGTTGAACTTCAAAGTGAGATAACTTTCAAACCATTTGGCCAAATTGAGTGAGGTTTTTTGCTACAAGTCACATTTGACATGCTCTATTCAAATCCTTCATCATATTTCATCAAAAATCATCCAATCAAAATGGCCTTTTTCAAGTGGTTTGAATTTAAAAAGGGAGAGGTGAAAAATTGACTTTCAAATTAATCATTGTCTACACATTCTACCAATTGCAAATGATCAAAAACCATATTTGAGATGTGTTTAGGCCCATTTTCGTGCACTGTAGCATGCACCCCCATGCATAATGTTTGATTTAGCAATTTGCACATCATACTCATTTTCACTAATTACCAAGGTTTGGCTTAAGTTTGGTTAGTGAAATTCATTAACAGAAGACATATATAGATAATCAAAACAGAAAAAGGGATTAAGATTCACCACAAACTCAGATCTAGATCTAGAAAGAAAACTCTCTCATTTTTCTTCATCTTGATTTTTTCTGAAAAATCTCCAAAGAACTCGTGCCCTTGTTCATTGATTCATCACCTACTATCATTTTGGAAGCTTTTGCAAGCATGAATCCACAACTGTAGAGCAAAAATCAACACTGTTCCATTGAACCTCTTCCATGGTAGTTGAGCTTTTGAGATGAAATCAAAGCGACTGAACCTTCAACACTCCTCCATTCATCATCTGGAACCTCAAGAGGCTTCTGTTTCAGCTTGTCACGGCCAAAGAACCACGAATCCATCCCTGTTCTTCAAATCAGGTAGGAATTTGAACCTTGCCATTGTTAAAATTGTGATATGTATTTCATAGATCTTGCCATGCTGAGTTCAATGAACTTTAAATCGTGAAAAATCATTGAGAAATAAGAGAGATACACTGATTTAAAGTTTGGTTATCAAATGTTATTTTGCTTATTTCTTCCATATTAGCACGAATTAGGACAAACCAATGTTAGCATGTTGTTGTGCATTAGAAGATGAACGCATTGGTATATCATTTGTCAAATTCTGTGAGAAATGTTCTTGAGCTGGTTTTTATGTGAAGAACACTTGGTGACTGCTTGCATAAACCCTAATCTTCCATGCCAAACCCGTGTTTTGATCTGTAGAATCCCATTTTGCATGAGCTTTCCCGTTTCCTGGCCATGTGACCAATCAGAGCTTGCCACGCCCTTAAGTGAAACGCAGCGTTTCACTTAAGTGGCTTAATAATTACCAATTTGCCATTCGCGTTTAATAATTTCATTTAAATCATTTCTTCATTTCAATTTTTATCTCATTTGGCATGGTGATCTTAGAAAATTCATAACTCTTCCAATACTTGTCCAAATAACATGGGATTTTTTGTGAAATGCTCCTCATGATCTATAGTTTATTATGGTGATTTTTCCAGAATTTTTGCACGTGGGGATTTTTAAATGGGCTAGGGTTTGTTCATATGTGTCCAATTTGTGTATGCCTTGCCATTTTGCTTGTGAAATGATGATACTTAATCCAATGCCTCTCAAATTTTTTGTGCTTAAACTAGACATGTTCATGGTTATTTTGGTATAGAGTTCATGATTTTATCATTGCTGGTTGATGAGATATGATTTTTTGAATAGAGGTGCGACAATTTGTGTCACACCATTCATGTCCAACTTTTTGATTTTTGTTACCATGCTTATTGAACTCAAAATGGTCTGGATTTTTGCATGAAGATACTTGTGATTGTTGAGAATGCTTGTGAATATTTCTGGAATTTTTGAATGCATTTCCTATTTGTTTGATAATTTCTCCCCTGTTTGACCAAATGTGAACTTCTTGTGAGACATGATTTCATTTGATTTGTGAAATTCTAATGCTTAGTTGGATAGACTTGAAATTTGGCATGTGAATTTTAGACATCTTAAAGTTTGTCATGGTTTTAGTCCCATTCATTTATCATGTGTTGTTTCTGTTTCATGATTAATTGAAGTTGATGCATGTTTTGATGCTTTGTATGAGTTTGCTTGAACTTGCTTTGACTTTCTGATTTTCATTGACCTTCTTCCCTTGATCCAAATGAGCTGAAATTTGGTGTGCTTATCATGTTATGGATGATGATTGATCATGAATTTTCTTAGGATTTTTTTGAAATGTTTGTGATTGGATTTGGTTTGAATCATTCTGTTGACTTCTGTGAGCTCCTATTTGCATGCTTTGTGCTATTTTTGATCATGAAATGATAATGATGAATGACATGAACATGAGACCAATTGGATTGGATTTTTAATTGTTTGATCTTGATTTTGGATAAGTTTCATGTTCTGTTTCGATGATTTGATCTCATTTTGACCCTAGTCTTGGACTAGTGGTTTGTGCTCTCATTTTTGAGTTGTGTTTCAGGTTAAAAGCACAAGTGCTTATGCTTGATGATGTGCCCTAATTGGAGTTGGCTTGTTGCTCGATTATGACTAACTTTGAATTTGTTTTGTAGGGTTTGATACTTGTATCTTGTGCCTTATGGCTTGCACCTCTGTGCATTGACTTTTGTTTACTTTTGTACAGTTAACTGTTAATCTTTGCTGTTTGATTTCTGTTTGAAGTGGAATACTGATTATCTTGGATTGTTTTCAGGTACTTTAGTTGCTTTAGTTCCCTTGTGAACTAGATCTTGCTTTGCTTTGCTTAAGAGCATTTGCACTGAGGTATAATATCCTAACTCCATGTAGTCTGGAAGACCTGGCCTGTTACTTGGCCAGGCACCTGTCTGAAGTCCTCCTTAAGAGGCAATGTTTGTGTTTGTTTACATTTGTCCTTGTACATACTCAAAGACCTCCTAAGTGAAGAGGCATTGGCAGATACAAGGGATGTGCAATCCATCCCCTGCTATTATGTGTGTCATCTGCTTTGCTCACACCACTGTGTTGATGCATTGCAGATATTAACCCAAGATCATTGTACATTGAGTCAGTGTCATATGTGTAGAAGGGTTCCCACTTTCTGAACCCACACATTCTTGTCTTAAGCTCTCCCAGGCCAGGGATAAGAGCTGTGAAGTCTCATCTTCACTCACCTTTCATCAGCTTCACCCTAACTCTCAATGTTAGGGTTAAGAGCTAACATTACCCTGTTACAGTGGTTTGTTTGTTGAGGTTGATATGACCCCTCGACTAAAACCTAACCTTGATTGAGCCCATTGATTGCATATAGTGTGTACTATTTGTGCTTGTGTGTTTGCTTTAGCTTGCTTCCTGTGCAAGTTAGGTTTAGTTTGGCTTGCTTCCTGTGCAAGTCATGTTTAGAATAGCTTGCTCCCTGTGCAAGTTAGCTAGAAACCTTAACTTAGGGATGATTTTGCATGATAACATCTAGGCTCGAGTCGTAGTCTCCCTAGTTGTGTCTCCCTCTGTTATCTGGTTAGGCTAGTCCCGTGTCCCTCCGTAGGGGAACTACGTCGCCCTGATCCTCATACCAGATGAGGTACGTAGGCAGGAGATGAGCAGATCTCTCCGGGCGCCTGTGTCTTTGTTTTGCCTTTGTGTGTGTTAGGAGATGGATGTAAGCCCAGCGATTGGCATTCCATATCCTAGTGTTTGTTGTGTGCTTGGAGTCCGGTGTAAGTCCATCAAGTGGCATCTGGTTTCCAGTGTGGGTGTGTTTTGGTTCGGAATCTGGTGTAAGTCCAGCGATTGGCATTCGGATTCCACGTTTGCCTATGTCTGTTTGGTGTGCGTGTCAGCCGAGCTACGGATGCTCTGATTCTCTTTCGTCCAAGGAGATACGTATGCATAGGATGCGATATCCTAGCGAGCATGTGTCGTTTCCCCAGTCCGAACTACTTCGACTGTGATGTCTATGCTTGATAGACTAAGTAGGCCCAGGATGCGATATCCTGTCGAGTCAGTCTTGTTTGTTTTCTTGTGTCTCTTTCAGCCAGTATTTGTTTGTTTCTGAGCAGTGTTTAGCAACCATTTTCCTTCCTATTGTGCGTGGATCCCGTCGAGTACGACGGATGCGTAGGGGTGCTAATACCTTCCCTTCGCATAACCGACTCCCGATCCCATTCTCTTTGGTCGCGAGACCATGTCTTTTCCAGGTTTACTCTGAGCGTTTCCTTTCCCTCTTTTGGGATAAATAACGCACGGTGGCGGCTCTGTTGTCTTGTTTCCCGCCGGTTTTTCGCGTAACGCGACAGCTGGCGACTCTGCTGGGGACATAGAGAAGTTGACCTATGCTGGTCCGTCTTCCCTAAGCGAGTCTCTCCTAGCGCTCTCTAGGTTAGGGTTTTGGTTGCTGTTTGCTGTTTTGTCATTGCATTCATTATCTATTGTTTGCATTCATTTTTTGTTGTTTGCATTTATGTTTGCACTTATGTTTGCATTCATTCACATTCATTGTTTATCTGGCTGGCTAGTTGTCTGTTTCTCTCTGTTGGGGTGGGAGTTACTTGAGGTAAAAGGCCCAATACCCAGGCCATGAGTGAAATCTAGGATGCTTAGGAATAGAGTGATTCATGGGAAGCGGGTGTATTGCGCCACTTAGCGGAACATTGATATCACGAGCAGTTCAGACCCTGGTGGGATATTATCGTTGCATACTTCGGGTGTGTATATGATGATATTCTGCGAAAGGTTATTTATGTTGCGTTTCTCTCGACCTTACCCTGGCCTAGACGACACCCGTGAGTGGGGAAGGGTTTGATCATTATTACAGGTACCGTTGGTGACTTGTGGTCCTGTTGGTGACTTTGGGTTCAGATGACAGTTTCTCAGTTGACTTTGGGTTTCAGATGGATTTGGGGTTCTGAGTTTAAACCGAAGCTTCGACCTTGTGTTCTGAGATGCGCCGCCAGCCAGTCTTGTCTGTATCATTTGCATCATAGCATGTTTATTTTCAAAAAAAAATACGCAATGAAAAAAATTTGAAAAAAAAAAGAAAAGAGAAGAAAAAACTAATCTCTGCATGCATATCATTTCTCAGGTACATTCTAGAGTCTGTTCACTGATAGAGATGGCAACAGTCCCAGAGCCGAAGCGGAAGACCTGTTCCTACAGCTTTCACCGCGAGCCTTTGACGCCTCTGATCGAGTTGAGTAGCCTGATAACTAGTGGTAACCAGAAGGGGTTTGTTGACCAGTATGGGGACATTCTGACACTGTTGAAGATCGTAGTCGATCCGGTACCGTTGCAGACTCTTCTTCAGTTCTACGACCCAGAGCTTCATTGTTTCACCTTTCAAGATTATCAGTTGGCGCCTACTCTTGAGGAGTATTCCATTCTGTTGAGTGTCCCGATTCAGCATCAGGTTCCTTTCTTGGACGTACCGAAGGAAGTTGATTTCAGAGTTGTTGCCAGAGCTCTCCAGTTGAGTGTCAAAGAAGTCTGTGATAACTGGAAGCCCAGTGGGGATGTTGTGGGTCTGCCGTTGAAGTTTCTGCTGAGAGTTGCCAGAGGAGAAGCAGAAAAGGGGAATTGGGAAGCTTTTCATGCCCAGCTTGCTGTTATGATCTATGGGATCGTCCTATTCCCGAGTATGCCCAATTTTGTTGACTATGCTGCGGTCTGTATCTTCATTGGAGGGAATCCAGTTCCTACTCTGTTAGCTGACACTTACTATGCTATTCACAGTAGGCATGGTAAGGGTGGAGCTATCAGATGCTGTTTACCTCTCTTGCTCAGATGGTTCATGTCTCTCCTGCCAGTTAGTGGACCCTTTGTGGATGCTCAGAGCACTCATAAGTGGACTCAGAGGGTCATGTCGCTTACCTCCTATGATATCAGATGGCAATCTTACCGAATGGATGTGCGGAATGTTGTTATGAGCTGTGGAGAGTTCCGGAATGTGCCACTTGTAGGGACTAAGGGTTGCATCAATTACAACCTGGTTCTTTCTCTCCGCCAATTAGGGTTTGTGATGAAAGGAAAACCACTTGAGGCTGAGGTAGCTGAAAGTGTGTATTTTGAGAAGCAGAGTGACCCGGCTAGATTGGAGCAGATAGGAAGAGCTTGGAAGGCTATTGGTGTGAAGGATGGATCTGTCTTAGGGAAGAAGTTTGCCATTGCTATGCCCGATTACACTAATTGGGTCAAGAAGAGAGTGGAAACTTTGTTGTTACCCTACGATAGGATGGAGCCGTTGCAGGAGCAACCACCTTTGGTCCTTGCTGAGAGTGTGCTCGCTGAGCACTACAAGCAAGCCCTGATGGAGAATCGCCGATTGAGAGAGAAGGAGCAAGATACCCAGATGGAGATGTATAAAGCCAAAGCTGATAGGTTAAACATGGCTCATCAACTTAGAGGAGTGCAGGGAGAGGATGCTAGTAGACTGAGAAGCAAGAAGAGATCCTACGAGGAGATGGAATCCATGTTGGATGCAGAACACCGGGAGTGCTTGAGGCTGCAGAGAGCTGAAGCCAGTTACCAGAAGAAGATCAGAGACCTAGAGAAGCAACTCAGAGACAGAGACAGCCAGTTGAAGAAGGAGGTTGGCTCGAGACAGGCATTAGAGAACCATCTTGGAGGAGAAGTGGTAGAGCTCAGAAGGCAACTAAAGGAGAAGATCACCCCTCTACCAGAATGTTCAGAATGCGCCCTGTTGATAGACCAGTGCCAATACCTGAAGACTCTCATTCCGGAAGACCGTTTGTCTTAGATTATTTCTTTGATGTGTATGTTGAGAATCACCTCCAGGCTTGTTGGATGGGATTCATTTGTTGTACTCCGTTTATATGGATTTTTGTTGACTTTGTTGTATGAGCCTGTTGCTCTTATTTATAGATAAGGTTGTTGGTGTTTCATTTTGTTCTCAGTGATCTTGTATGTTGTTCTCTTGTTGCTGCAGGTTGCCGTCTTTTAAGGATGAATCAGGCTCTTTGAATGCCTGAGAGATGAACATATCATGTGCATCATACGCATCATTAACATCATACTCATATCATTTTGCATAGCAGGTGTTCTTGTTCGTGACTTCTCACTTTCATTCCTGTGTTCAGGCAGGATAGCTGATCAAAGACCGCACCGGTATTCAACGAGACTGAATCATCAAAGGAACATGGATCAAGTGCAAGCTGAGTTAGCTGAGATGAGGGCTAACATGGCCCAGTTCATGCATATGATGCAAGGGGTCGCACAAGGTCAAGAAGAACTCCGAGCGCTAGTTCAAAGGCAAGAAGCTGTAATTCCACCGGCCAACCAAGCTCTGCCAGAGGGAGGCCCGATCAATGACAACCCTACTGCTGCTGTTCCCATCAACAACTATGCTGTAGGGGACGAATTGAGAGGTATTAGAGTCAACGGTCAACCGATTGCTCCAGAGACCGCTAATGCTAGAGTAGTCCGTGCTCCGGCCCATAATCAGGCTCCGATTGTTGACAGACAAGAGGATATGTTCACCCTGCTCAGCGAAGACGAAGATGTTTTGGGAAGGGTTGATGAGAGGGATCGTAAAGTGGATGCCCTTGCTGAGAAGATCCGGGCTATGGAATGTCAGAACTCTCTCGGTTTTGATGTTACAAATATGGGGTTAGTGGAAGGCTTGAGAATCCCTTATAAGTTCAAAGCGCCGTCATTTGACAAGTACAACGGCACTTCTTGCCCTCGCACCCACGTGCAGGCATACTATAGGAAGATCTCTGCGTATACAAACGATGAAAAGATGTGGATGTACTTTTTCCAAGATAGTCTATCTGGGGCTTCTTTGGACTGGTACATGGAATTGAAGAGAGATTCTATCCGATGTTGGAGAGATCTGGGCGAGGCTTTCTTGCGCCAGTATAAACATAACATGGATATGGCACCGAGCCGGACTCAGCTGCAGAGTCTTTGCCAAAAATCCAATGAAAGCTTCAAGGAGTACGCCCAGAGGTGGCGTGAACTGGCTGCGAGAGTTCAACCCCCTATGCTGGAAAGGGAGTTGACAGACATGTTCATCGGCACTCTTCAAGGTGTATTTATGGACCGGATGGGAAGCTGCCCATTCGGTAGTTTTTCTGATGTCGTCATCTGTGGCGAGAGAACTGAAAGTTTGATCAAGGCCGGCAAAATTCAAGATGTGGGTTCTTCCTCGTCATCCAAGAAACCTTTCTCTGGGGCACCTCGCCGTAGAGAAGGTGAAACTAATGTTGTACAACACCGAGGGAATGTGTACCGAGGAAATGTAAATAGAGATCAGTATCGCCCGGTTGCTGCAGTGACCATTCCTGCACCTCAACCTCGTCAACAACAACAACACAGAGTTCAACAACCGCAACAACAACAACAACAGCAACAACGTCCGTATCAGCCCAGACAAAGAATGTCTGGTCGACGTTTTGATTCGCTACCAATGTCGAACGCCGAACTACTGCCCGAACTACTCAGGTTGGGGTTTGTCGAGTTGCGTACAATGGCTCCGCCTACAGTATTACCTCCTGGGTACGACGCTAACGTCCGTTGTGACTTTCACTCTGAGGCACCAGGGCACCATACTGAGAAGTGTCGGGCTTTCTAGCACAAGGTCCAAGATTTGATCGATGCCAAGGCAATCAATTTCTCTCCTGTGCCTAACGTTGTGAACAATCCTATGCCTCAGCATGGTGGGCATAGGGTGAACTGTGTTGAAGGGGAAGAAGCTGAAAATCTTGTTGTCAGTGTTGATGAGATTCAAACTTCTCTGCTTGTGGTAAAGGGCCGTCTGTTGAAGAGTGGTGTTCACCCGGGCTATGATGAAGACTGCTTGGGCTGTGCAGGGACAGATAATGGATGTGATTAGTTGCGGGCCGGTATTCAAAGGTTGATAGATGAGGGTTGTGTTCAATTTGCTCGGGCTGATAATGGAGGTCGTGGGGCAGTGTCAACTGTCACGATCTACTTTAAACCATCTGAAGGACGAGGCCAGAGAGTTGTTAGTGCACCTGCAACGAGTGGTACCCCAGTTACCATTTCCTCTCCGGTAACCATCAGTGCTCCAACTACTGTCGTTGCGTCTGGAAGCAGACCAGTTGAGAATAGTAAGGCTGTGCCTTGGAGGTACGACAATGCCTACCGGAATAACAGAAGGGCCGAGAATCGGGTCAGGCCGACCAATCAAGCGCCAGTAACTATTGTGGCACCTAGTAGAGCTCCGGTAGTTGTGAATCCAGTTGTGGATAACGTGGGTGGTCCGGGTGGTTTTACTAGAAGCGGACGACTGTTTGCGCCTCAACCGTTAAGGGATGCCAATGCTGAAGCATCTGCTAGATCAAAGGGCAAACAGGCCGTGGTTGATGAGGAACCGGCTCAGAAGGAGGCTGAGGGTTCATTTGAAAAGGACGCAGAGGAGTTTATGAAGATCATAAAGAAGAGTGACTACAAGATCGTAGATCAGCTTAACCAGACTCCGTCCAAAATCTCTATTCTCTCTTTGCTGTTGTGCTCTAAGGCACATCGCAACGCCTTGTTGAAGATGTTGAACATGGCGTATGTACCTCAAGAGATTTCTGTCAATCAACTGGAAGGTGTAATGGCCAATGTGAGCACCAGGCATAGTGTAGGATTCACTGACTTGGACCTAACGCCTGAGGGTCGCAATCACAACAAGGCCTTGCACATCACTATGGAGTGCAAGGGGGCAGTGCTGTCTCACGTATTGGTAGACACCGGGTCGTCACTGAATGTCTTTCCTAAGCAGATTCTGAAGAAGATTGATGTTGAAGGGGTTGTGCTCACTCCTAGTGACCTTATTGTGCGCGCATTTGACGGATCCAAACGGTCTGTGTTTGGTGAAGTTACCTTGCCGGTGAAGATAGGTCCGGAGGTTTTTGATATAATCTTCCACGTGATGGACATTCAGCCTGCCTACAGTTGTTTGTTGGGGCGTCCATGGATTCACGCAGCAGGGGCAGTCTCATCGACTCTCCACCAAAAGCTCAAGTATGTCTGGAACGGTCAGATTGTGACCGTGTGTGGCGAAGAAGAGATTCTGGTGAGTCACCTTTCCTCGTTCAAGTATGTCGAGGTGGATGGCGAGATCCATGAAACCTTGTGCCAGACATTTGAGACTGTGGCTCTTGAAAAGGTGGCGTACGCTGATCAGAGGAAGCCGGGCGCTTCGATTGCTTCGTACAAGCAAGCCAAGGAAGTTGTTGATTCCGGCAAAGCTGAGGGCTGGGGCAAGATGGTAGACTTGCCTGTCAAAGAAGACAAATTCGGCATTGGTTATGAGCCTCTCCAAGCAGAGCAGGGTGGTCAAGCGGGTCCGAGTACCTTCACCAGCGTTGGGCTGATGAATCATGGTGACGTCTTTGCAACTGGTAGTGAAGACTGTGACAGTGATTGCGATCTAGACATCTGGGTTCGCCCGTGTGCACCAGGGGAGTCTATCAACAACTGGACGGCTGAAGAAGTGGTCCAAGTTACTCTTCAGACAGAGTAATTTTCCTTTGTTTTTCATTTTGCATGAAAACCCTATGTTCTGCCCAAGGCGTAGTGGTTCATTGTAGGGCCTCATCATGTTTTAATGATTATCATGAATAAAGGACGTTTTGCAATCAAATTTTGTGATCCCTGTCTTTCTATTTTTGTTTTCGTTTTTTCCAAAACAATAAAATGGTAATGTTTTTTGTTTTTGTGACTTTTTTTGAACTCTTTTTCTAAAATAAGGCATTAACATGCAGAAGTGATCTCATGGAATCCACTATGAACAATTCTGGTATGGCTCAGTATGATTTTGATAATCCCATCTACCAAGCTGAAGAGGAGAGTGAGGAAGACTGTGAACTCCCCGCAGAATTGGTCAGATTGCTGAAGCAGGAGAAAAGGGTTATCCAACCCCATCAGGAGGAGTTGGAGGTTGTTAATCTGGGTACTGAGGACGCCAGAAGAGAGATCAAGATTGGGGCTGCTTTAGAGGACTCTGTCAAGAGGAGGCTGATTGAGATGTTGAGAAAATATATGGAGATATTCGCCTGGTCATATCAAGATATGCCCGGGTTGGATACAGACATTGTGGTGTATCGACTACCCCTTAGAGAAGAGTGTCCGTCGGTCAAGCAGAAGCTTCGCAGAACTAGTCCTGAGATGGCTGTCAAGATCAAGGAAGAGGTTCAGAAGCAGTGGGATGCGGGTTTTCTGGCTGTTACCAGTTATCCACCGTGGGTAGCCAACATCGTGCCTGTGCCGAAGAAAGATGGCAAAGTCCGAATGTGTGTCGATTACCGGGATTTGAACAGAGCAAGTCCGAAAGATGATTTCCCATTACCTCACATTGATGTATTGGTTGATAATACGGCTCAATCCTCGGTATTCTCTTTCATGGATGGTTTCTCGGGCTATAATCAGATCAAGATGGCGCTAGAGGATATGGAAAAGACGACATTCATTACACCTTGGGGCACATTCTGCTATAAAGTGATGCCATTTGGGCTGAAGAATGCCGGTGCTACCTATCAGAGGGCTATGACGACTCTCTTTCATGACATGATGCACAAAGAGATCGAAGTGTACGTGGATGATATGATTGCGAAGTCGCAGACAGAAGAGGAGCACCTGGCAAATTTGCAGAAGTTGTTTGACATATTGGTCAAATTCAAACTGAGGCTGAATCCAAACAAGTGTACGTTTGGGGTGAGATCAGGGAAGCTGTTAGGCTTCATTGTCAGTGAAAAAGGGATTGAGGTTGATCCAGCTAAAGTCAAAGCTATTCAAGAGATGCCTGAACCAAAAACGGAAAAGCAAGTCCGTGGATTTTTAGGGAGGTTGAACTACATTGCAAGGTTCATATCTCATCTAACGGCCACGTGTGAACCAATTTTCAAATTGCTAAGAAAGAATCAAGCAATCAGGTGGAATGATGACTGTCAGAAGGCTTTTGACAAGATAAAAGAGTATTTACAGAAACCTCCAATCCTGATCCCTCCAGTTCCAGGGAGACCGTTGATAATGTACCTATCAGTGACTGAGAACTCGATGGGGTGTGTATTGGGACAGCATGACGAGTCTGGTCGAAAAGAGCATGCCATATACTACCTTAGCAAAAAGTTTACCGACTGTGAAACAAGATATTCACTGCTCGAGAAAACTTGCTGTGCTTTGGCCTGGGCTGCTCGCCGACTGAGACAGTATATGTTGAACCATACTACCTTATTGATTTCTAAGATGGATCTAGTAAAGTACATCTTTGAGAAGCCGGCTCTCACCGGGCGCGTTGCTCGATGGCAGATGATTTTAACAGAATATGACATTCAGTACACGTCACAGAAGGCCATCAAAGGTAGTATTCTGTCAGACTACCTCGCCGAGCAACCAATTGATGATTATCAGCCGATGATGTTTGAATTCCCTGATGAGGACATCATGTATCTTAAGATGAAAGATTGTGAAGAGCCTCTTGTCGAGGAAGGACCGGATCCTAATGACAAGTGGACACTGATGTTTGATGGGGCTGTGAATATGAACGGTAACGGTGTTGGGGCAGTGCTCATTAATCCCAAAGGTGCACATATACCTTTCTCTGCCAGATTGACTTTTGACGTCACCAACAATGAAGCTGAGTATGAGGCTTGTATCATGGGGATAGAAGAAGCCATTGATTTGAGGATCAAAACGCTTGACATCTATGGAGATTCCGCTCTAGTGATCAATCAGGTTAATGGAGATTGGAATACGAACCAGCCGCATTTGATTCCGTATAGAGATTACACCAGAAGAATACTGACGTTCTTCAAGAAGGTGAAGTTGTATCATGTCCCCCGGGATGAGAATCAGATGGCTGATGCCTTGGCAACTTTGTCTTCCATGATCAAAGTTCATTGGTGGAATCATGTGCCATATGTTGCGGTGAATCGACTTGAGAGGCCTGCGTATGTGTTTGCAGCCGAGTCTATTGTGATTGATGAGAAACCGTGGTACTATGACATCAAGAACTTCCTCAAGACTCAGGAGTATCCCGAAGGCGCGTCAAAGAATGATAAGAAGACCCTGAGAAGGCTAGCTGGAAGCTTTTATTTGAATCAGGATGACGTGTTGTACAAAAGGAACTTTGACACGGTCTTGCTCAGATGCGTGGATAGACACGAAGCAGACATGTTAATGCAAGAAGTGCATGAAGGTTCGTTTGGTACCCATGCTGGTGGTCATGCAATGTCCAAGAAATTGTTGAGAGCCGGTTATTACTGGATGACTATGGAATCTGATTGTTTCAAGTATGCTCGGAAGTGCCATAAGTGTCAAATTTATGCTGATAAGGTGCATGTACCACCAAGCCCTCTGAATGTCATGAACTCGCCTTGGCCGTTCGCCATGTGGGGCATTGATATGATTGGGAAGATTGAGCCTACTGCTTCGAATGGACATCGCTTCATCTTGGTTGCGATTGATTACTTCACCAAATGGGTGGAATCAGCTTCCTATGCTAATGTTACCAAACAAGTGGTTGCCCGGTTCATCAAGAAAGAAATCATCTGTCGTTATGGAGTTCCCGAGAGAATCATCATTGACAATGGTTCGAATCTCAACAACAAGATGATGAAAGAGCTTTGCAAAGATTTCAAGATTGAACATCACAATTCTTCTCCTTACAGACCGAAGATGAATGGTGCTGTAGAGGCGGCAAACAAGAATATCAAGAAGATTATGCAGAAGATGGTCGCGACGTACAAGGATTGGCGTGAAATGTTGCCTTTCGCTTTGCATGGGTACCGTACCTCAGTACGTACGTCGATCGGGGAAACCCCGTACTCCCTTGTGTATGGTATGGAAGCAGTCCTACCTGTTGAAGTAGAGATTCCTTCTCTGAGAGTTTTGTTAGATGTCAGGCTGGACGAAGCCGAGTGGATTCGAACAAGGTTTAATGAGTTGAGCCTTATCGAAGAGAGACGGTTAGCAGCTGTGTGCCATGGGCAGTTGTATCAGAGAAGGATGAAGCGAGCCCTTTGATCAGAAAGTGCGTCTCGGAGCTATCAAACTGGTGATCTAGTTTTGAAGAGGATCCTCCCTCCCGGTACAGATAACAGGGGCAAGTGGACTCCTAATTACGAAGGTCCATATGTTGTGAAGAAGGTTTTCTCCGGTGGAGCCTTGATGCTTACAACTATGGATGGTGAAGACTTCCCGTCCCCTGTTAACTCAGACGTAGTCAAAAAATACTTCGCATAAATTGACCCGCTGGACAAAAAGAATAAAAGAGTCCAGGCAAAAAAGGGCATCCCGGCGAACCAAAAAACAGAAAGAAAAGGTTCGGGCAAAAATTAGGGATAAAATGAAAAGAATTTGTACACCCGGTAAGTCGAAAACCCGCAAGGGCGACTTAGGCAAAAATGGGTATCCTGGTGGATTGAAAACCCGAAACGGCGGTCCAAGCAAAAGAGGGATTAAAGCGAAGACTACAGTCTGAGTTATCTGTACTTCATCGCGCTTCATCATCTGCCATCTCGAGAGATGTGATCGGTCCAGTCAGTCTTCTCAGAAAGCAAGGAAGTTGGGAGAAAAACTGATGATCTGTGAGTTATAACAGAATTGGGAAATAGTGGATGCCGTGTTCACATTGCCATTAGGATAGTTTATTTTCCTTTTGTGCGCAATTACCTCCTTCTAGGAATTGCTTCCCAATGTATTCGCCTTTTCAGGCACATTTTCAATCAATAAAAGTCGTTATTCAGATAAATAGCTCTTTTGTTTTTATTTTTTACTGTTTTGTTTGCAAAAACGTCCGAATTTTTGATAAACATTGCATATAAAAACATGAAGGCTAAACAATAACTTGCAGAAAGATAAAACATTTGAAAATCATTTTGAATGTTGAGGACACTTGAGCGTATCTTGTCCATGTATCCCCTGGGGGCATTTGTTGTGCTGTTTTGCAGGTCGTCATCTGTGAGCACTCCCCAGCAGTTATTTCCCCAAGCCAGTATGGAAGCTATCAAAGCTATGTTCCCATGCAGAGGTGTCTGTGGATAGTGCCTTCTATTCCCCAATAGATCTAAGAATTGCCTATCTCCAGCAGGCCTATATTTGCCGATTTCCTCCCCGAATGGAGCGGGTTCAATGAAGTTTATCTCCAGAGTTTATCCTAGCTGTGGATTGGTTGGGTCGTCCCCAGCGGGGTGTTTTACTTCCCAGAGCAGAGTTTATCCTACTTGTGGATTGGTTGGGCTCTCCCCAGTGAAGTCGCCGGTTTTGTCCCTAGCAAGTCGCTTTATTACTCCCCGGCGAGTTGCCTTGTTTTCCCCCCAGTGGAGTTGTATTGATGGTTTCTCAGCGCAGTCGTCCTGTGTATTCCCCGGTGGAGTGTTCATCCTTTGCATTTTGCATATAGTGATCATTGCATCCTCAAACTGCATAGCATTCCCATTCCATATGGAGCATTACGCCATAGAAAAACTCAAACATATGCATTCATGTGTTAACCCAACCAGACCATATCCCCGGCAGAGGCAGATCATTTTGTTCAACATCAGTACAGCATGTCTGCTACAGTTGCTCCTGACAGCATTCAAGACTGACTCTCCCAGAGAGGTGTATTTCCTCACCCGTCCGCGAACGGAAAGCTTGTTTCTCCCCAGTGAGACCCCAGCAAGTGGTTAGCCTTGCCTTGACGTATTTAAGATGTCATTCTTGGGATACCGGTAAGTGTCATGTCAGCACCCGCGTCTGGTCGTTCTTCGGTGTCGGTAAACATCATCTTTCGATGTCGGTAAACATCGAGTCTCACCCCAGTCATCAGTAAATGTCTGGTCATTTTTCGGATGTCGGTAAACATCATCTTTCAATGTCGGTAAACATCGAGTCTCATCCCAGTCATCAGTAAATGTCTGGTCGCCTTTGTGTGATGTCGGTAAACATCATCTTTCGATGTCGGTAAACGTCGAGTTTTTCCAGTCATCAATAAATGTCTGGTAATTCCCCAGCTAGAGATCCCCAGTAGAGTCGTCGGTAAACGTCCTGTCTGGTTTCCGGTTACAAGTATTTCTTTTTTTTTCCTTCCCCGGTAAAGTGTTCACCTCTCTGTTGGTGTCGATAAACATCAAGTCTCACCTCCAGTCATCGGTAAATGTCTGGTCGTTTTTTGGATGTCGGTACACATCATCTTTCGATGTCGGTAAACATCGAGTCTCATCCCAGTCATCGGTAAATGTCTGGTCGTGCATTATTTTCTTGTTGATAAAATCGAGATCCCCAAGAGTCGTCGGTAAACGTCTTGTCTGATTCCAATTACAAATATATCCTTTTCCTCCCCTATTGGAGACGCCATCGGTAAATGGCCCTACTTTCTTCGATATCGGTAAATATCGAGTCCCCAGTTGGAACAGCCATCGGTAAATGGTCTTGTTGAAGTTGATATCGGTAAATATCAATTTGCTTTGAAGCCACCATCGGTAAATGGTCTTGCTTCCTTTTAACATCAAGTTGTTTCCCAGCAGCCATCGGTAAATGGTCTCGCTGAAGTTGATATCGGTAAATATCAAGTTTCCAGTATTTAGCCATCGGTAAATGGTTTCGCTTTCCTGAAGTTGTCGTGCAGCCGTCATCGGTAAATGACTCGGCTTTTCTCGGTATCATATCCCGCAGAGTGCAAATTTCTACGGTTCTTTGGTATTCAATCCCTGTGTACCTTGAAAGTCTGACAGCCGTTGCTCTCATCCGTTCAGGTTCCCAGCTGATTGAATAGGGGCAGCTGTAGCACCTCAAATTTGCACCTACCTTTTGTACATACACTTTCATATTAGGTCATTAACATAACATAGTCCATTGCATAGCATTGCATTGTCCTTTGCCCAAGTGCAAGTCCTCTGACAAAATTAGGTCAAACTGGTCAGGAGATCAGTCAATCAAGCAAGCAAGTGCAATTTCCATTGAGACAAGGCCCTAGGGTTGGTCCAACATGTTCACATGACCTAGGGGTCCTCTTGAAGTGGTTTGGTCAAAGATTGGTTGCTCAGAAGTCATCATTCATTGTTCAATCCATCAGAAACCCTAGAAATTCAACTATGGTCAACTGTGGTCAACTGTGCCTGATTTTATGGATTTGAAGGTGGGAGATGGTTTGAAAGGCTTCATTCATGTCCATACAAGTCTCATTTGACATTTCAAAGATCAAGATTGGAGAAAATAAAGTCAGACAAAAAGTTTCCTAAAATAGCAGGTGACCTGTAATTGGAAACTGCCAAAAATGGAAAGTTCTTCTCCTCAAATTTACTTCATCATACAAGCTTCAAATGAATTTTTGTCCAACATGAAAGTTGAAGATCTTCTTCTCACCTTTCCAAAAAGTCCAAGAACACTCATTTCTCATTTATGGTTGGCAAGTTATGATCAAATCATTTTCAAGAAAAGTTGAACTTCAAAGTGAGATAACTTTCAAACCATTTGGCCAAATTGAGTGAGGTTTTTTGCTACAAGTCACATTTGACATGCTCTATTCAAATACTTCATCACATTTCATCAAAAATCATCCAATCAAAATGGCCTTTTTCAAGTGGTTTGAATTTAAAAAGGGAGAGGTGAAAAATTGACTTTCAAATTAATCATTGTCTACACATTCTACCAATTGCAAATGCTCAAAAACCATATTTGGGATGTGTTTAGGCCCATTTTCGTGCACTGTAGCATGCACCCCCATGCATAATGTTTGATTTAGCAATTTGCACATCATACTCATTTTCACTAATTACCAAGGTTTGGCTTAAGTTTGGTTAGTGAAATTCATTAACAGAAGACATATATAGATAATCAAAACAGAAAAAGGGATTAAGATTCACCATAAAATCAGATCTAGATCTAGAAAGAAAACTCTCTCATTTTTCTTCATCTTGATTTTTTCTGAAAAATCTCCAAAGAACTCGTGCCCTTGTTCATTGATTCATCACCTACTATCATTTTGGAAGCTTTTGCAAGCATGAATCCACAACTGTAGAGCAAAAACCAGCATTGTTCCATTGAACCTCTTCCATGGTAGTTAAGCTTTTGAGCTGAAATCAAAGCGAGTGAACCTTCAACACTCCTCCATTCATCATCTGGAACCTCAAGGCGTTTCTGTTTCAGCTTGTCACGGCCAAAGAACCACGAATCCATCCCTGTTCTTCAAATCAGGTAGGAATTCGAACCTTGCCATTGTTAAAATTGTGATATGTATTTCATAGATCTTGCCATGCTGAGTTCAATGAACTTTAAATCGTGAAAAATCATTGAGAAATAAGAGAGATACACTGATTTAAAGTTTGGTTATCAAATGTTATTTTGCTTATTTCTTCCATATTAGCACGAATTAGGACAAACCAATGTTAGCATGTTGTTGTGCATTAGAAGATGAACGCATTGGTATATCATTTGTCAAATTCTGTGAGAAATGTTCTTGAGCTGGTTTTTATGTGAAGAACACTTGGTGACTGCTTGCATAAACCCTAATCTTCCATGCCAAACCCGTGTTTTGATCTGTAGAATCCCATTTTACATGAGCTTTCCCATTTCCTGGCCATGTGACCAATCAGAGCTTGCCACGCCCTTAAGTGAAACGCAGCGTTTCACTTAAGTGGCTTAATAATTACCAATTTGCCATTCGCGTTTAATAATTTCATTTAAATCATTTCTTCATTTCAATTTTTATCTCATTTGGCATGGTGATCTTAGAAAATTCATAACTCTTCCAATACTTGTCCAAATAACATGGGATTTTTTGTGAAATGCTCCTCATGATCTCTAGTTTATTATGGTGATTTTTCCAGAATTTTTGCACGTGGGGATTTTTAAATGGGCTAGGGTTTGTTCATATGTGTCCAATTTGTGTACGCCTTGCCATTTTGCTTGTGAAATGATGATACTTAATCCAATGCCTCTAAAATTTTTTGTGCTTAAAATAGACATGTTCATGGTTATTTTGGTATAGAGTTCATGATTTTATCATTGCTGGTTGATGAGATATGAGTTTTTGAATAGAGGTGCGACAATTTGTGTCACACCATTCATGTCCAACTTTTTGATTTTTTTTACCATGCTTATTGAACTCAAAATGGTCTGGATTTTTGCATGAAGATACTTGTGAATGTTGAGAATGCTTGTGAATTGTTCTGGAATATTGAATGCATTTCCTATTTGTTTGATAATTTCTCCCCTGTTTGACCAAATGTCAACTTCTTGTGAGACATGATTTCATTTGATTTGTGAAATTCTAATGCTTAATTGGATAGACTTGAAATTTGGCATGTGAATTGTAGACATCTTAAAGTTTGTCATGGTTTTAGTCCCATTCATTTATCATGTGTTGTTTCTGTTTCATGATTAATTGAAGTTGATGCATGTTTTGATGCTTTGTATGAGTTTGCTTGAACTTGCTTTGACTTTCTGATTTTCATTGACCTTCTTCCCTTGATCCAAATGAGCTGAAATTTGGTGTGCTTATCATGTTATGGATGATGATTGATCATGAATTTTCTTAGGATTTTTTTGAAATGTTTGTTATTGGATTTGGTTTGAATCATTCTGTTGACTTCTGTGAGCTCCTATTTGCATGCTTTGTGCTATTTTTGATCATGAAATGATAATGATGAATGACATGAACATGAGACCAATTGGATTGGATTTTTAATTGTTTGATCTTGATTTTGGATAAGTTTCATGTTCTGTTTTGATGATTTGATCTCATTTTGACCCTAGTCTTGGACTAGTGGTTTGTGCTCTCATTTTTGAGTTGTGTTTCAGGTTAAAAGCACAAGTGCTTATGCTTGATGATGTGCCCTAATTGGAGTTGGCTTGTTGCTCGATTATGACTAACTTTGAATTTGTTTTGTAGGGTTTGATACTTGTATCTTGTGCCTTATGGCTTGCACCTCTGTGCATTGACTTTTGTTTACTTTTGTACAGTTAACTGTTAATCTTTGCTGTTTGATTTCTGTTTGAAGTGGAATACTGATTATCTTGGATTGTTTTCAGGTACTTTAGTTGCTTTAGTTCCCTTGTGAACTAGCTCTTGCTTTGCTTTGCTTTGCTTAAGAGCATTTGCACTGAGGTATAATATCCTAACTCCATGTAGTCTGGAAGACCTGGCCTGTTACTTGGCCAGGCACCTGTCTGAAGTCCTCCTTAAGAGGCAATGTTTGTGTTTGTTTACATTTGTCCTTGTACATACTCAAAGACCTCCTAAGTGAAGAGGCATTGGCAGATACAAGGGATGTGCAATCCATCCCCTGCTATTCTGTGTGTCATCTGCTTTGCTCACACCACTGTGTTGATGCATTGCAGATATTAACCCAAGATCATTGTACATTGAGTCAGTGTCATATGTGTAGAAGGGTTCCCACTTTCTGAACCCACACATTCTTGTCTTAAGCTCTCCCAGGCCAGGGATAAGAGCTGTGAAGTCTCATCTTCACTCACCTTTCATCAGCTTCACCCTAACTCTCAATGTTAGGGTTAAGAGCTAACATTACCCTGTTACAGTGGTTTGTTTGTTGAGGTTGATATGACCCCTCGACTAAAACCTAACCTTGATTGAGCCCATTGATTGCATATAGTGTGTACTATTTGTGCTTGTGTGTTTGCTTTAGCTTGCTTCCTGTGCAAGTTAGGTTTAGTTTGGCTTGCTTCCTGTGCAAGTCATGTTTAGAATAGCTTGCTCCCTGTGCAAGTTAGCTAGAAACCTTAACTTAGGGATGATTTTGCATGATAACATCTAGGCTCGAGTCGTAGTCTCCCTAGTTGTGTCTCCCTCTGTTATCTGGTTAGGCTAGTCCCGTGTCCCTCCGTAGGGGAACTACGTCGCCCTGATCCTCATACCAGATGAGGTACGTAGGCAGGAGATGAGCAGATCTCTCCGGGCGCCTGTGTCTTTGTTTTGCCTTTGTGTGTGTTAGGAGATGGATGTAAGCCCAGCGATTGGCATTCCATATCCTAGTGTTTGTTGTGTGCTTGGAGTCCGGTGTAAGTCCATCAAGTGGCATCTGGTTTCCAGTGTGGGTGTGTTTTGGTTCGGAATCTGGTGTAAGTCCAGCGATTGGCATTCGGATTCCACGTTTGCCTATGTCTGTTTGGTGTGCGTGTCAGCCGAGCTACGGATGCTCTGATTCTCTTTCGTCCAAGGAGATACATATGCATAGGATGCGATATCCTAGCGAGCATGTGTCGTTTCCCCAGTCCGAACTACTTCGACTCTGATGTCTATGCTTGATAGACTAAGTAGGCCCAGGATGCGATATCCTGCCGAGTCAGTCTTGTTTGTTTTCTTGTGTCTCTTTCAGCCAGTATTTGTTTGTTTGTGAGCAGTGTTTAGTGTAACACCCCGAATAAAATAAGAGAATTATTTAAATTAAGTTAATAATATATTTATTAATTTAGTTAAATAAATTGAATTATTGGATTATTATTATTATTATTATTTGGAATAATAATTAGTGGAAAATATATAAGTTGGAATAAGAGGAAAGGGTTTTCATTTTTGGTAAAGAGTTTTCACGTGAAACAGAGAAGCGGCTGAAAAGTGGAAAGTGGAGAAAGGGCAAAGAGGAAGAGCTAGAGAGCAAAGGTTGAAGAACGGAAAAGCTTGAAGCTTAGAGATTGCCGGATTATCTCAGGTAAGGGGGGTTTATCGTCGTTTAATGGGTATTATAGATTAACATGTCATGGGTAGTGATAAACCGTTGAAGTGACCCTAATTGGGATGTTGAATGCTGAAATATTGTGATGAATAAGTTGTATTAAAGTTGTAATTGAGTCCGTAATTGTGTGAGTCGTGTTCCCCCGAACGTATAGCTTTTTACGGAAATTGAATCGGAGGTCCGGAAGTCCTCCAACGGCGGAAAATGCGGAGAACTCTGCATTCTGCCTTGTGTTAGCGCAGGAACTGCTGTTTTGTCTGCGTTAACCGGTTAACCCAGGGCGTTAACCGGTTAACACTGTTATATTTTGTGGAAATGTGTTGTTTTGCCTGCGTTAACCGGTTAACCCAGGGCGTTAACCGGTTAACACTGTTGCGTTTTGCCAGAAAGTGTGTTTTGTCCTGCGTTAACCGGTTAACCCAGGGCGTTAACCGGTTAACACTGTTGGAAATTTGAAAAAAATGGATATTTTTAATGTTGTGAACCTAATTGGTGATTGACCTATTATAGTTAATTGTGATGAGTAATTTTGTTGGATTTATGTTATGAAGTGTTGATACAAGTATGTTGATGAGTTGTTCCGTGTACGGAAAGTTGTTGAAAATACTGAGTTGTAGGCTTGGTGAGCCAAAGTTGATTATAAGTTGACGTTGTTGAAAACATTGTTGTATTGCTATTATTATTATGTTGTCGACAGTTTAAAGTCGTGTATGCCATGTACATTCATATGCATTAAGTCGGAGCTTTGCTCACACCACGTTGGCCTGGATTGGCAAATTTTAAGTTGAAAGTTGAAGGCTTATGCCTTGATGCCCAATAAAATGGCAATGATTTTAAGTTGGGAGTTTTACTCCGAATGGTACCACATGCATGACGAGTCGAGTCTCATTAGAGTTGCATTTTGTTGGCTTGTTGTATGGATATTTAATTTAATTGAGGAGTGGAATTGTGTTGATATTAAGTATGATGTTTGAGTTGATGTGCCGTTACTGGATGTATGTTACGATTAGGGTGATGAAATGTGTGAATTTACTTAGCATTACATGATGATTTATAATGCTTATTATATCGATTGAGGAACTCACCCTTACAACTATTTTTCAGGTAACGAACAAATGAGTTGAGTGGAAGCTAATGCTTGGAGTCTAGTGTAGTCTCCTAAGTGGGTCATGCTCTGATAGATGTAACATCGGGAGGGAACATTTTTAATATTGTTGTTGATGATTGTTGAACCAGTTTACATGTAGTATGTTGCATGTTTTGAATGATCGATTTGATCTCTATCCGCTGCGTATTGTGCAAATGTTTTATGTTTTGAGTTAATGAAAGAGCATGACAGTTATTATGGTGTGAAATGTTGTGTGACACCCTTGATTGCATTTTTACTCTGATTGATATGTGTTATTTTAATTATATACTCGGGGTATTTTAGAAGGGTGTTACATTTAGCAACCATTTTCCTTCCTATTGTGCGTGGATCCCGTCGAGTACGACGGATGCGTAGGGGTGCTAATACCTTCCCTTCGCATAACCGACTCCCGATCCCATTCTCTTTGGTCGCGAGACCATGTCTTTTCCAGGTTTACTCTGAGCGTTTCCTTTCCCTCTTTTGGGATAAATAACGCACGGTGGCGGCTCTGTTGTCTTGTTTCCCGCCGGTTTTTCGCGTAACGCGACAGCTGGCGACTCTGCTGGGGACATAGAGAAGTTGACCTGTGCTGGTCCGTCTTCCCTAAGCGAGTCTCTCCTATCGCTCTCTAGGTTAGGGTTTTGGTTGCTGTTTGCTGTTTTGTCATTGCATTCATTATCTATTGTTTGCATTCATTTTTTGTTGTTTGCATTTATGTTTGCACTTATGTTTGCATTCATTCACATTAATTGTTTATCTGGCTGGCTAGTTGTCTGTTTCTCTCTGTTGGGGTGGGAGTTACTTGAGGTAAAAGGCCCAATACCCAGGCCATGAGTGAAATCTAGGATGCTTAGGAATAGAGTGATTCATGGGAAGCGGGTGTATTGCGCCACTTAGCGGAACATTGATATCACGAGCAGTTCAGACCCTGGTGGGATATTATCGTTGCATACTTCGGGTGTGTATATAATGATATTCTGCGAAAGGTTATTTATGTTGCGTTTCTCTCGACCTTACCCTGGCCTAGACGACACCCGTGAGTGGGGAAGGGTTTGATCATTATTACAGGTATCGTTGGTGACTTGTGGTCCTGTTGGTTACTTTGGGTTCAGATGACAGTTTCTCAATTGACTTTGGGTTTCAGATGGATTTGGGGTTCTGAGTTTAAACCGAAGCTTCGACCTTGTGTTCTGAGATGCGCCGCCAGTCAGTCTTGTCTGCATCATTTGCATCATAGCATGTTTATTTTCAAAAAAAAATACGCAATGAAAAAAATTTGAAAAAAAAAAAGAAAAGAGAAGAAAAAACTAATCTCTGCATGCATATCATTTCTCAGGTACATTCTAGAGTCTGTTCACTGATAGAGATGGCAACAGTCCCAGAGCCGAAGCGGAAGACCTGTTCCTACAGCTTTCACCGCGAGCCTTTGACGCCTCTGATCGAGTTGAGTAGCCTGATAACTAGTGGTAACCAGAAGGGGTTTGTTGACCAGTATGGGGACATTCTGACACTGTTGAAGATGGTAGTCGATCCGGTACCGTTGCAGACTCTTCTTCAGTTCTACGACCCAGAGCTTCATTGTTTCACCTTTCAAGATTATCAGTTGGCGCCTACTCTTGAGGAGTATTCCATTCTGTTGAGTGTCCCGATTCAGCATCAGGTTCCTTTCTTGGACGTACCGAAGGAAGTTGATTTCAGAGTTGTTGCCAGAGCTCTCCAGTTGAGTGTCAAAGAAGTCTGTGATAATTGGAAGTGTAACACCCAGAATATTGTTAGATTAATTTAAATATTATTTTAATATGATTATTTGAAGGTAAAATGAATTATTAAATAATATTGGGAATTATTATTATTATTATAGATGTTATTTATTTTAATAATAATTAAATAAATAAAATAAATGGAATATGAAGAGTGGAAGGGTAAAAGTGGAAATGGATAAAAGAGGCCAAGGGAGAACTCAGAGTGTTTTCACGTATTTTTGCCTCAGAGTCAGAGAAAGGGAGAAACGCTGAAGAGAAAGAGAAGGAAGAGGAAAAGGCCAAAGATTGCTCAGAACTTCCTTCAATCCAAAGAGGTAAGGGGTCTGAACCTTATTAAACGATAATATGCGAGCAAATTCATGATATATGTTGGATTGTTGATGGTTTTGGGGATTTTAGGGAGATTGGGAAAGTTTGGGGTTTTGATGGAAATTCTCCGATCTGTGAGTTTTGTTGAGTTATATGCTTAGAAGCCCGCGCGTCCACTGTTTCCGCACTTAAAATCTTATTTATGCACATAACAGCCAAATGACGTTCGCCATTATGCCTTTGGCGTTCGCCATCTGGGTTTTTTTGTCCAGAATAAGAGCGTTTAACGCTAATGGCGTTCGCCATTAGCCTAATGGCGTTCGCCATATCAGTTTGACGGACAGTTTTTCCAGAATAAGAGCGTTTAACGCTAATGGCGTTCGCCATTAGCCTAATGGCGTTCGCCATATCAGTTTGACGGACAGCTTTCGCGTTTTAAACTCCCAGATGTGATATCGTTGTAATGTTGTTGTTGTTTTGTTGAGTTGTATGTCATGCTATTAATGATGATGATAACATGACTATATGATGCTGTTGTTGCTATGTTGATTATGATGCATGTTTGGTGTGCATGCATTCATGAAAGGCCGATGCCTAGTGATGAACGGACTGAGTTCCAATGATGTTGTTGACTCCGGGCTTGTGGAGAGGCTTGGTTCCTTGCGGGGAACTCGGATTCTATGGTGATGAATCTGGGAGTGGTGATCCTGTAGTTGGTCACAAAATGGGTATACCGAGTCGTGTTGAGTCATGCATGGGTGTGTGCATTGCATTTGATATGTTGTTTTGTTGATGTTCATGATTATGATGATTATGATGAGCTGTGTTGGCATATGTGAAATATATTTATGTTTATATTTCTGTCGTTATATTATTATTTAATAATGTAATTCTCACCCCTTCTGCATGTGTTTATGTTCATCTATGATGAGCAATGTGCAGATAAAGAGGAGTAGCTATTGTTGAGGTTTGAAGAATAAGTGTAGAGTTATTCTACGGAGTCGAGTCAAATGCTCTGGTCATGTGACACCGGGGTTATGGGATTCGATAGATAATTGGTTATTATTTACGTTGTTTATGATGACTAATATGTTGAGATGCTTTGTTGAGATAATGTTGAAACATTATTATGAATTGTTATATGATGAATGATAATATTTGTGTTGTTGTCCGCTGTGAAGTTTTAATAAAATAAATAATATGTTTTATGTTGTGATGCGATAAGTGTTATGTTGTAAGAAATGTAAACTCTTCTACATGTTGTACTCTGATAATTTATTTAAATATGTCGTTTGGGTAGAAGGGTGTTACATTAGTGGTATCAGAGCATAGTCAGTCCAGTCGAGTCATAATGTGATGTTTTCCCTGTTGGTCGATTAGTGTAAATGACACTGTCGATATTTAACGGTGGTGGTTGTGTTGTGCAGAGTATGGCTGGAGAAAATGACCGTGCGATTGCTGAGGCTCTGGCTGCTATGGCGCAGGCTATGCAGGCGCAGCAGAATCCGCCGGTCGACGAGTTTAAGAATTTGGGAAGGTTTCTGAAGAATAACCCTCCTACATTCAAAGGGCGCTATGATCCAGATGGTGCTCAGATTTGGCTGAGGGAAATTGAGAAGATTTTCCGGGTGATGACGTGTACTGAAGCACAGAAGGTGCAGTTTGGTACGCATATGTTATCTGAAGAGGCTGAAAACTGGTGGGATAACACTCGCCAGAGAATTGAAGTACCAGGTGCTGAGATGACTTGGGAAAGGTTCAAGACGGTCTTTCTGGAGAAATATTTTCCCGCTGATGTGCGATGTAAGAAGGAGATGGAATTTCTAGAACTGAAGCAGGGTAACATGTCTGTTGCTGATTACGCTTCGAAGTTTGAGGAGCTGGTGCAGTATTGTCCTCATTATAATGATGCTGATGCTGAGGAATCCAAGTGTGTCAAGTTTGAGAACGGGTTGCGTCCCGAGATCAAACAAGGCATTGGTTACCAGGAGATTCGTAGGTTTCCTACACTGGTTAATAAGTGCAGGATATTTGATGAAGATAGCAAGGCTAGGACTGCTCATTACAAGAGTCTTAGTGAGAAGAAGAATAAGGATCGTGGTAGTCCTTATGCATCTCCGAATGGTAAAGGTAAGCAGAAAGTAGTAGATGAGAAGAAGCCAAGTGGGGGAGGATCTCCCATAGCTGGTAAATGTTTCAAGTGTGGCGAGCCAGGCCACCGTGCTGATAGCTGTACCAAGAAAGTGCTGAGATGTTTCCGATGCGGTCAGGCTGGTCATAGAGTTACTGAATGTAAGGAGTTACTGAATGTAAGGATGCTGGTCCGACATGTTTTAGCTCGAAACCGAAGAAGGCGGCTACTGCAGCTCATACTACTGGTAGGGTGTTTGCCCTGAGTGGGGCTGAAGCTCCTAAAGAAGATAATCTGATTAAAGGTACTTGCTTGAGTAATAATGTTGAATTGCTTGCTATTGTTGACACTGGTGCTACTCATTCGTTTATTTCGTATGAGTGTGCGACCAGGATTGGTGTGATTATGTCGTCCCTAGGCGGAAGTATGGTGATAGATACTCCTGCTAATGGTTCTGTGAAGACTTCTGTTGTCTGTCGAGGTTGTCATTTGACGATCTTTGAGAGAGAGTTCGTGATTGATTTGGTGTGCTTACCCTTGCACCAAATTGATATTATTCTGGGAATGAATTGGCTAGAATTCTATGGCGTGTTTATCAACTGCTATAGGAAGACGGTGCGGTTTTCTGAAGTTGGTGAGAATGATGAGGCAAGATTTCTATCTGCTAGGCAGATGGGGGATTTTGTGAAAGATGAAGCTCAGATATTCGCTTTATTTGCGTCTCTGCAAGCGGATAAGAAAGTGGTGAGTGTAGATTTGCCTGTTGTCTGTGAATTTCAGGATGTGTTTCCGGAGGATGTAAGTGATTTACCTCCAGAACGTGAAGTCGAATTTGCCATTGACTTAGTACCAGGTACGAGTCCAGTGTCGATGTCTCCTTATAGAATGTCGGCAACTGAATTAGTTGAATTGAAGAAGCAACTTGAAGAATTGCTTGAGAAGAAGTTTGTGCGTCCAAGTGTTTCTCCTTGGGGTGCACCAGTATTGTTAGTGAAGAAGAAAGAAGGTACGATGAGGTTGTGTGTCGATTATCGGCAGTTGAATAAGGTGACTATCAAGAATCGGTATCCATTGCCGAGGATTGATGATTTGATGGACCAGTTGGTTGGAGCTCATGTTTTCAGTAAGATTGATTTGCGGTCGGGTTATCATCAGATCCGAGTGAAGTCAGATGATATTGCGAAGACTGCTTTCCGTACGAGGTATGGTCATTATGAATACACTGTGATGCCGTTCGGTGTGTCTAATGCTCCAGGTGTGTTTATGGAATATATGAATCGTATATTTCATCCGTACCTTGATAATTTTGTTGTGGTGTTCATAGATGATATATTGATATATTCTAAGACGGAAGAAGAGCATGCAGGACATCTGAGAATTGTTTTGCAGGTGTTAAGAGAAAAGAAATTATATGCAAAGTTATCTAAATGTGAGTTCTGGTTGAAGGAAGTGAGTTTCCTTGGCCATGTGATTTCGAGTGGTGGGATTTCTGTTGATCCTGCCAAAGTTGATGCTGTATTACAGTGGGAGACTCCGAAGTCTGCTACTGAGATACGCAGTTTTCTGGGGTTAGCTGGTTATTATCGCAGATTTATTGAGGGCTTCTCTAAGTTGGCATTGCCGTTGACGCAGTTGACTAAGAAGGGTCAAGTGTATGTGTGGGATGCAGCTTGTGAAGCGAGTTTTGTTGAGTTGAAGAGGCGGTTGACCAGTGCTCCAGTGTTGATCTTGCCTAATCCTGGTGAGTCCTTCGTTGTTTATTGTGATGCTTCTTTGATGGGTCTTGGTGGTGTTTTGATGCAGAATGGTAAGGTTGTAGCTTATGCTTCTAGACAGTTGAAAGTTCATGAGAGGAATTATCCTACGCATGATCTAGAACTTGCAGCTGTTGTATTTGTGTTGAAAATGTGGAGGCATTATCTGTATGGTTCCAGATTCGAAGTGTTCAGTGATCACAAGAGTCTGAAGTATCTGTTTGATCAGAAAGAGTTAAATATGAGGCAGAGAAGGTGGTTAGAATTACTGAAGGATTTTGACTTTGAATTGAGTTATCATCCCGGTAAGGCTAATGTAGTTGCAGATGCGCTGAGTAGAAAGTCTCTACATATGTCTATGATGATGGTTCGGGAGCTTGAGTTAATTGAACAGTTCCGTGATATGAGTTTGGGTTGTGAAGTTTCCGCTGATAGTGTAAAGTTGGGTATGCTGAAGTTGACTAGTGAAATTCTGGAAGATATTCGGAATGGTCAGCAAGTTGATGTCGCTCTAGTTGATCATACTACTATGGTTAACCAGGGTAATGGTGGTAATTTTGAGATTGATGAGAATGGCATCCTGCGATTTAAAGGTAGAGTTTGTGTTCCTGAGGTGTCTGAATTGAAAAAGAGTAGTCTTGAAGAGGGCCATAGGAGTGGATTGAGTATCCATCCAGGTGCAACTAAAATGTATCAAGATTTGAAGAAGTTGTTTTGGTGGGCTGGTATGAAAAGAGATGTTGCTAAGTTTGTGTATGCCTGTTTGACTTGTCAGAAGTCAAAGATTGAACATCAGAAACCGGCAGGTATGATGCAACCTTTGAAGATTCCTGAATGGAAGTGGGATAGCATTTCCATGGATTTTGTGACGGGATTGCCGAGGACGGTGAAAGGTAATGATTCTATTTGGGTGATTGTGGATCGATTGACTAAGTCGGCGCATTTCTTGCCGTTGAAGATTAATCACTCTTTAGAGAAGTTGGCAGAGTTGTATATTGAGGAGATAGTGAGGCTGCATGGTATTCCATCCAGTATTGTGTCTGATAGAGATCCCAGATTTACTTCTAGATTTTGGGAAAGTTTGCAGAAAGCGTTGGGGACTAAGTTGAGGTTGAGTTCAGCTTATCATCCTCAGACTGATGGTCAGACTAAAAGAACTATCCAATCCTTGGAGGATTTGTTGAGAGCTTGTGTGTTGGAGCAGAGTGGTTCTTGGGATAGTTATTTGCCGTTGGTGGAGTTTACTTATAATAATAGTTTTCATGCTAGTATCGGTATGGCTCCATATGAAGCATTGTATGGTAGGAGGTGTAGAACTCCATTGTGTTGGTATGAATCAGGTGAGAGTGTTGTACTCGGACCTGAGATTGTGCAACAGACGACTGAAAGGGTTAAGATGATTCAGGAAAAAATGAAGATTTCTCAGAGTCGTCAGAAGAGTTATCATGATAAGAGGAGGAAGGCACTTGAGTTCCAAGAGGGAGATCATGTGTTCTTGAGAGTTACTCCGACGACAGGTGTGGGTAGAGCTTTAAAGTCTAAAAAGCTTACTCCGAGGTTTGTGGGTCCGTATCAGGTGTTGAAGAGGGTTGGGGAAGTGGCGTATCGGATAGCTTTACCGCCATCGCTTTCTAATCTGCATGATGTGTTTCATGTATCTCAGTTGAGAAAATATATTGCGGATCCTTCGCATGTTGTTCAGTTGGATGATATCCAGGTGAGGGATAATTTGACCATTGAGGTGTTGCCAATTCGGATAGATGACCGAGAAGAGAAGACCCTGAGAGGTAAGAAGATTGCTCTAGTGAAAGTTGTTTGGGGAGGTCCAGCTGGTGAGAGCTTGACTTGGGAGCGTGAAGATCAGATGAAGGAGTCGTATCCGGCTCTATTTGCTTGAGGTATGTTTTCGAGGACGAAAACTTCTAAAGTGGGGGAGAGTTGTAACACCCAGAATATTGTTAGATTAATTTAAATATTATTTTAATATGATTATTTGAAGGTAAAATGAATTATTAAATAATATTGGGAATTATTATTATTATTATAGATGTTATTTATTTTAATAATAATTAAATAAATAAAATAAATGGAATATGAAGAGTGGAAGGGTAAAAGTGGAAATGGATAAAAGAGGCCAAGGGAGAACTCAGAGTGTTTTCACGTATTTTTGCCTCAGAGTCAGAGAAAGGGAGAAACGCTGAAGAGAAAGAGAAGGAAGAGGAAAAGGCCAAAGATTGCTCAGAACTTCCTTCAATCCAAAGAGGTAAGGGGTCTGAACCTTATTAAACGATAATATGCGAGCAAATTCATGATATATGTTGGATTGTTGATGGTTTTGGGGATTTTAGGGAGATTGGGAAAGTTTGGGGTTTTGATGGAAATTCTCCGATCTGTGAGTTTTGTTGAGTTATATGCTTAGAAGCCCGCGCGTCCACTGTTTCCGCACTTAAAATCTTATTTATGCACATAACAGCCAAATGACGTTCGCCATTATGCCTTTGGCGTTCGCCATCTGGGTTTTTTTGTCCAGAATAAGAGCGTTTAACGCTAATGGCGTTCGCCATTAGCCTAATGGCGTTCGCCATATCAGTTTGACGGACAGTTTTTCCAGAATAAGAGCGTTTAACGCTAATGGCGTTCGCCATTAGCCTAATGGCGTTCGCCATATCAGTTTGACGGACAACTTTCGCGTTTTAAACTCCCAGATGTGATATCGTTGTAATGTTGTTGTTGTTTTGTTGAGTTGTATGTCATGCTATTAATGATGATGATAACATGACTATATGATGCTGTTGTTGCTATGTTGATTATGATGCATGTTTGGTGTGCATGCATTCATGAAAGGCCGATGCCTAGTGATGAACGGACTGAGTTCCAATGATGTTGTTGACTCCGGGCTTGTGGAGAGGCTTGGTTCCTTGCGGGGAACTCGGATTCTATGGTGATGAATCTGGGAGTGGTGATCCTGTAGTTGGTCACAAAATGGGTATACCGAGTCGTGTTGAGTCATGCATGGGTGTGTGCATTGCATTTGATATGTTGTTTTGTTGATGTTCATGATTATGATGATTATGATGAGCTGTGTTGGCATATGTGAAATATATTTATGTTTATATTTCTGTCGTTATATTATTATTTAATAATGTAATTCTCACCCCTTCTGCATGTGTTTATGTTCATCTATGATGAGCAATGTGCAGATAAAGAGGAGTAGCTATTGTTGAGGTTTGAAGAATAAGTGTAGAGTTATTCTACGGAGTCGAGTCAAATGCTCTGGTCATGTGACACCGGGGTTATGGGATTCGATAGATAATTGGTTATTATTTACGTTGTTTATGATGACTAATATGTTGAGATGCTTTGTTGAGATAATGTTGAAACATTATTATGAATTGTTATATGATGAATGATAATATTTGTGTTGTTGTCCGCTGTGAAGTTTTAATAAAATAAATAATATGTTTTATGTTGTGATGCGATAAGTGTTATGTTGTAAGAAATGTAAACTCTTCTACATGTTGTACTCTGATAATTTATTTAAATATGTCGTTTGGGTAGAAGGGTGTTACAGGAAGCCCAGTGGGGATGTTGTGGGTCTGCCGTTGAAGTTTCTGCTGAGAGTTGCCAGAGGAGAAGCAGAAAAGGGGAATTGGGAAGCTTTTCATGCCCAGCTTGCTGTTATGATCTATGGGATCGTCCTATTCCCGAGTATGCCCAATTTTGTTGACTATGCTGCGGTCTGTATCTTCATTGGAGGGAATCCAGTTCCTACTCTGTTAGCTGACACTTACTATGCTATTCACAGTAGGCATGGTAAGGGTGGAGCTATCAGATGCTGTTTACCTCTCTTGCTCAGATGGTTCATGTCTCTCCTGCCAGTTAGTGGACCCTTTGTGGATGCTCAGAGCACTCATAAGTGGACTCAGAGGGTCATGTCGCTTACCTCCTATGATATCAGATGGCAATCTTACCGAATGGATGTGCGGAATGTTGTTATGAGCTGTGGAGAGTTCCAGAATGTGCCACTTGTAGGGACTAAGGGTTGCATCAATTACAACCCGGTTCTTTCTCTCCGCCAATTAGGGTTTGTGATGAAAGGAAAACCACTTGAGGCTGAGGTAGTTGAAAGTGTGTATTTTGAGAAGCAGAGTGACCCGGCTAGATTGGAGCAGATAGGAAGAGCTTGGAAGGCTATTGGTGTGAAGGATGGATCTGTCTTAGGGAAGAAGTTTGCCATTGCTATGCCCGATTACACTAATTGGGTCAAGAAGAGAGTGGAAACTTTGTTGTTACCCTACGATAGGATGGAGCCGTTGCAGGAGCAACCACCTTTGGTCCTTGCTGAGAGTGTGCTCGCTGAGCACTACAAGCAAGCCCTGATGGAGAATCGCCGATTGAGAGAGAAGGAGCAAGATACCCAGATGGAGATGTATAAAGCCAAAGCTGATAGGTTAAACTTGGCTCATCAACTTAGAGGAATGCAGGGAGAGGATGCTAGTAGACTGAGAAGCAAGAAGAGATCCTACGAGGAGATGGAATCCATGTTGGATGCAGAACACCGGGAGTGCTTGAGGCTGCAGAGAGCTGAAGCCAGTTACCAGAAGAAGATCAGAGACCTGGAGAAGCAACTCAGAGACAGAGACAGCCAGTTGAAGAAGGAGGTTGGCTCGAGACAGGCATTAGAGAACCATCTTGGAGGAGAAGTGGTAGAGCTCAGAAGACAACTAAAGGAGAAGATCACCCCTCTACCAGAATGTTCAGAATGCGCCCTGTTGATAGACCAGTGCCAATACCTGAAGACTCTCATTCCGGAAGACCGTTTGTCTTAGATTATTTCTTTGATGTGTATGTTGAGAATCACCTCCAGGCTTGTTGGATGGGATTCATTTGTTGTACTCCGTTTATATGGATTTTTGTTGACTTTGTTGTATGAGCCTGTTGCTCTTATTTATAGATAAGGTTGTTGGTGTTTCATTTTGTTCTCAGTGATCTTGTATGTTGTTCTCTTGTTGCTGCAGGTTGCCGTCTTTTAAGGATGAATCAGGCTCTTTGAATGCCTGAGAGATGAACATATCATGTGCATCATACGCATCATTAACATCATACTCATATCATTTTGCATAGCAGGTGTTCTTGTTCGTGACTTCTCACTTTCATTCCTGTGTTCAGGCAGGATAGCTGATCAAAGACCGCACCGGTATTCAACGAGACTGAATCATCAAAGGAACATGGATCAAGTGCAAGCTGAGTTAGCTAAGATGAGGGCTAACATGGCCCAGTTCATGCATATGATGCAAGGGGTCGCACAAGGTCAAGAAGAACTCCGAGCGCTAGTTCAAAGGCAAGAAGCTGTAATTCCACCGGCCAACCAAGCTCTGCCAGAGGGAGGCCCGATCAATGACAACCCTACTGCTGCTGTTCCCATCAACAACTATGCTGTAGGGGACGAATTGAGAGGTATTAGAGTCAACGGTCAACCGATTGCTCCAGAGACCGCTAATGCTAGAGTAGTCCGTGCTCCGGCCCATAATCAGGCTCCGATTGTTGACAGACAAGAGGATATGTTCACCCTGCTCAGCGAAGACGAAGATGTTTTGGGAAGGGTTGATGAGAGGGATCGTAAAGTGGATGCCCTTGCTGAGAAGATCCGGGCTATGGAATGTCAGAACTCTCTCGGTTTTGATGTTACAAATATGGGGTTAGTGGAAGGCTTGAGAATCCCTTATAAGTTCAAAGCGCCGTCATTTGACAAGTACAACGGCACTTTTTGCCCTCGCACCCACGTGCAGGCATACTATAGGAAGATCTCTGCGTATACAGACGATGAAAAGATGTGGATGTACTTTTTCCAAGATAGTCTATCTGGGGCTTCTTTGGACTGGTACATGGAATTGAAGAGAGATTCTATCCGATGTTGGAGAGATCTGGGCGAGGCTTTCTTGCGCCAGTATAAACATAACATGGATATGGCACCGAGCCGGACTCAGCTGCAGAGTCTTTGCCAAAAATCCAATGAAAGCTTCAAGGAGTACGCCCAGAGGTGGCGTGAACTGGCTGCGAGAGTTCAACCCCCTATGCTGGAAAGGGAGTTGACAGACATGTTCATCGGCACTCTTCAAGGTGTATTTATGGACCGGATGGGAAGCTGCCCATTCGGTAGTTTTTCTGATGTCGTCATCTGTGGCGAGAGAACTGAAAGTTTGATCAAGGCCGGCAAAATTCAAGATGTGGGTTTTTCCTCGTCATCCAAGAAACCTTTCTCTGGGGCACCTCGCCGTAGAGAAGGTGAAACTAATGTTGTACAACACCGAGGGAATGTGTACCGAGGAAATGTAAATAGAGATCAGTATCGCCCGGTTGCTGCAGTGACCATTCCTGCACCTCAACCTCGTCAACAACAACAACACAGAGTTCAACAACCGCAACAACAACAACAACAACAACAACGTCCGTATCAGCCCAGACAAAGAATGTCTGGTCGACGTTTTGATCCGCTACCAATGTCGTACGCCGAACTACTGCCCGAACTACTCAGGTTGGGGTTTGTCGAGTTGCGTACAATGGCTCCGCCTACAGTATTACCTCCTGGGTACGACGCTAACGTCCGTTGTGACTTTCACTCTGAGGCACCAGGGCACCATACTGAGAAGTGTCGGGCTTTCTAGCACAAGGTCCAAGATTTGATCGATGCCAAGGCAATCAATTTCTCTCCTGTGCCTAACGTTGTGAACAATCCTATGCCTCAGCATGGTGGGCATAGGGTGAACTGTGTTGAAGGGGAAGAAGCTGAAAATCTTGTTGTCAGTGTTGATGAGATTCAGACTTCTCTGCTTGTGGTAAAGGGCCGTCTGTTGAAGAGTGGTGTTCACCCGGGCTGTGATGAAGACTACTTGGGCTGTGCAGGGACAGATAATAGGTGTGATTAGTTGCGGGCCGGTATTCAAAGGTTGATAGATGAGGGTTGTGTTCAATTTGCTCGGGCTGATAATGGAGGTCGTGGGGCAGTGTCAACTGTCACGATCTACTTTAAACCATCTGAAGGACGAGGCCAGAGAGTTGTTAGTGCACCTGCAACGAGTGGTACCCCAGTTACCATTTCCGCTCCGGTAACCATCAGTGCTCCAACTACTGTCGTTGCGTCTGGAAGCAGACCAGTTGAGAATAGTAAGGCTGTGCCTTGGAGGTACGACAATGCCTACCGGAATAACAGAAGGGCCGAGAATCGGGTCAGGCCGACCAATCAAGCGCCAGTAACTATTGTGGCACCTAGTAGAGCTCCGGTAGTTGTGAATCCAGTTGTGGATAACGTGGGTGGTCCGGGTGGTTTTACTAGAAGCGGACGACTGTTTGCGCCTCAACCGTTAAGGGATGCCAATGCTGAAGCATCTGCTAGATTAAAGGGCAAACAGGCCATGGTTGATGAGGAACCGGCTTAGAAGGAGGCTGAGGGTTCATTTGAAAAGGACGCAGAGGAGTTTATGAAGATCATAAAGAAGAGTATCATATGTGTAGAAGGGTTCCCACTTTCTGAACCCACACATTCTTGTCTTAAGCTCTCCCAGGCCAGGGATAAGAGCTGTGAAGTCTCATCTTCACTCACCTTTCATCAGCTTCACCCTAACTCTCAATGTTAGGGTTAAGAGCTAACATTACCCTGTTACAGTGGTTTGTTTGTTGAGGTTGATATGACCCCTTGACTAAAACCTAACCTTGATTGAGCCCATTGATTGCATATAGTGTGTACTATTTGTGCTTGTGTGTTTGCTTTAGCTTGCTTCCTGTGCAAGTTAGGTTTAGTTTGGCTTGCTTCCTGTGCAAGTCATGTTTAGAATAGCTTGCTCCCTGTGCAAGTTAGCTAGAAATCTTAACTTAGGGATGATTTTGCATGATAACATCTAGGCTCGAGTCGTAGTCTCCCTAGTTGCGTCTCCCTCTGTTATCTGGTTAGGCTAGTCCCGTGTCCCTCCGTAGGGGAACTACGTCGCCCTGATCCTCATACCAGATGAGGTACGTAGGCAGGAGATGAGCAGATCTCTCTGGGCGCCTGTGTCTTTGTTTTGCCTTTGTGTGTGTTAGGAGATGGATGTAAGCCCAGCGATTGGCATTCCATATCCTAGTGTTTGTTGTGTGCTTGGAGTCCGGTGTAAGTCCATCAAGTGGCATCTGGTTTCCAGTGTGGGTGTGTTTTGGTTCGGAATCTGGTGTAAGTCCAGCGATTGGCATTCGGATTCCACGTTTGCCTATGTCTGTTTGGTGTGCGTGTCATCCGAGCTACGGATGCTCTGATTCTCTTTCGTCCAAGGAGATACGTATGCATAGGATGCGATATCCTAGCGAGCATGTGTCGTTTCCCCAGTCCGAACTACTTCGACTCTGATGTCTATGCTTGATAGACTAAGTAGGCCCAGGATGCGATATCCTGCCGAGTCAGTCTTGTTTGTTTTCTTGTGTCTCTTTCAGCCAGTATTTGTTTGTTTGTGAGCAGTGTTTAGCAACCATTTTCCTTCCTATTGTGCGTGGATCCCGTCGAGTACGACGGATGCGTAGGGGTGCTAATACCTTCCCTTCGCATAACCGACTCCCGATCCCATTCTCTTTGGTCGCGAGACCATGTCTTTTCCAGGTTTACTCTGAGCGTTTCCTTTCCCTCTTTTGGGATAAATAACGCACGGTGGCGGCTCTGTTGTCTTGTTTCCCGCCGGTTTTTCGCGTAACGCGACATCATGCAATCAACATCCCTAAGTTGAGGTCTCTAACAAGAACTTAACTCACAAGTAAACAAACATCACACACTATATCCATACAAGAGGCTCAAACAATGGGTGGGCTTTAGTCAAGAGGGGTCATGTCAACCTCGACAAACAAGCCAAACTGTAAAGGGTAATCTGTAGCTCTTAACCACTAACATTGAACGTTAGGGTGAAGCTGATCAAAATGGTAATGAGGATGAGACCTCATGCTCTTAACCCTGGCCGGGGTGAGCTCATGACAAAGAAAGCATGGGGATCCAGAAAGTGGGATCCTTTTCCACTTGACAGACTCTGGACAAAGATCTGGGGCACATGTTCAGAAGCATCAGCACGTAGTGCGAGCATAAAGAACGACACACTGAATAACGGGGGATTGGCTACTAATCCGTTTTATCCGTCAATTGCCTCTTCTCTTGGAGGTCTTATCAAATATCGCATGCCTCTTCTTGGAGGTCTTTGAGCATAAATTTAAACAAACACAAATAGAGCCTCTGAAGGAGGACTTGCCAGCAAAATGCCTGCCAAAAAGGTGACAGGACTTCAGACTACATGAAGTAAGAAGCTAACTACTTGAGTGGTGTATCAACCATAATCCAATGCTCAAGCATGAGCTAAAGCAAGCAAGCAACTAAGGTACCTGTACAAAGACTAAACAATTAGTACTTCAGTCATAAAACCAACAGACAAACAGTGAAACCCTCTAACAGTTACACAATTCAGTGCATAAGTGCTCTAGCACTCAAATGAGCTCATGAGTTCACCACATCAATTAAAACCCTACAAAACAACAATAGGTCAGTACTCAAATGCATTTGTATCTCACAAGATCAATGATGAGTATCCAAACCTGAAACACAAGACAAAGTTAGTTTATGTGCATTTAAACAACACAACAAAACACCAACAATCAATGGCATGAGATGAATCAAATCACAAGCCCCAAACAGAACCATATGAACTCTTAAACACCAATCACCATGGCCAAAGATCCACCATACTCCAAATATCATTCAAATGCTTTAAAAAGCCTCAAAAATATGCACAAAATGAGCTTCCAACTTAGAAAATTCATACCAAATTAGAAATGCATGCAATGACTTTGAGATTTTTTGTACAAGTTCCTCATGCCATGAATGTTCAACATGCAAAAAATCAAGTCCAGAATGATGCAAATGCTATGTGAACAAAAATGCACCAATTCAATGCCAAAAATGTGACACAAATTGTCACACTTTTCTCTATGTGTCAAAAATGATGATAACATGTGAGAAAAATTCCAAACCAGTGACCAATAATTCATATTATGTATGAATGTCATGTATGCAAAAAATTGGATCAGAAGGTTAAACATAGAGAATTTCACAACACATTGAAGGCAATAGGTCAAATTGGCACCATATGGATTCAAAAATTCACACATAAAAATCCAGACATCCAAAATTCATGAAATTAGAACCATAAAAAAGTAGAGATCAATACAAAACTATGAAAAAAAATTGGGACTCATTTGGATCATTTTTGCATTTTTTATGAATTAAACAAAATGACTAAAATAATTGGAAAATGCATGGAAAATAGAGGGAAACATCATAATCAAATAAATCCAGAAAAATCAGGAACCGTTGGATATGGCGCGCGCTTGTGATCAATGGCTCTCATTCAAATAAGTGAAACGCTGCGTTTCATTAATTGAGTCAGCATGCTCAATCAGCATTTCAACGCATGTGTGGCTCAGTCAAAGCGATCTCGTCCACTCATTCTCACACGCAAGGCACACATGGCTTCCACATCATCAAAACCCTAAGTACACACAGACGCCGGAGCTGCAGCTCCGGTCGTCTTCTCCGACGACTCACGCGGCGGCGCCGCCCAATAAATTTCCAGAAATTCACCAAACTTATATCATTCGATTCATCTTTCAACGAGGATTCCAAATATGCTATTGGTTTCTCCTAAATCTCTCTAGGTTTTGCAGATCGAAGTGAATAAGATTCTAGATCCAAACTTCCATTCAACACTACATCCTCAATTCTCACTCAAATTCAATTCTAAACATATATCCATGCTCTACTCAACAAGATCTACAGTTCTATATCATGAAATCAGCAAAAGGATAGATCGAAATTGAAGTCACCTTGAAGTGCAGCTCTCTGAAATCGTGTTCTCTCAAGCTCTACAGCTCCAGATCTTCTCCTATGATCTTCCTATGAAGCTTTAAGCAAAAATGAACGGTTGAATCTTCTTGAATCCACTTAAATTTCCAAATTCCATTGCCATGTTCATGCTCTTGATCTGCTCGAATTCTGACTGAATTACACCAAATGATGGATGAATCTTGCTCAGTGAAGCATGAGGATCAAGATTATGCAAAGATCTTTAAGGTTTGTGAGAGAAAAATGAAGATTCGAAGTGAGAGAATTTTGAGAGAGTTCTTGAATTTTTGATCTGAAAAGTTCTGTTATGGCAGTTATGATTAGGGTTTCTGTATTTATACTCCATGCTAATGACCATGCTAATCCTCTTTTCCATTGGTTAATCATGATTAGTGAGATATGAAGCCATTTGCAAAAATGCAAAATGATCTCATGTGCCCATAATACACGTGCTCATCCTCATGTTAAGCTTCCAATTCACTTATGGACATCCAAGGGTCATGATTTGAAGATTAATTTGCTTGCATCTTGAGCCAAAAATGAATGGTGAATATTTTCTTCAATTTGAACATGTGTGAAATAATGAACATACACACTTTTCCCATGCATGACAAAGCTCATTTTGAGATGTCTTGAACATGAGGAGCATTTTGCCAAAAGAATGAACCAATTTGGAGCATTGTATCAAAAGTTATGCCATTTTGAATTTCCATGCACACTTTGTGATCAAATGACCATAACTTCTCAACCATTCATCATATGGACATGAATTAGGACTTTTTGGAAAGTGGAGACAAAAATATACAACTTTCATGTTCACCAAAAATTCATTTGAAACTTCTTTGACATTGACAAGTCAAGCTGAAACTGGACCAAAACTTGCCAAATTTGGAAACTTTGAATTATAGGTCATTTTCCATTTTTAGTAACTTTTGCCATGACCTTTGAATCTTCAAGATGGATGTTTAGAATGATGAATAGACCACATTTGAACATGATTGAGGTGTCTCAACTCATTTCCCCACCTCATATCCCTCAGTTGACTGCACAGTTGACTTTTGGTCCTCAAATGACCTTGAAATGTCTTGATTAACTTGAGCCTCTACCACTTGGTGAAATTGCTTCAAAATTAAACCCTAGCTCATGTAAGCTCCTTATAATAATCATGTGATCCTCATCCCAAGAAAATACCTCATCTCTTGCACAAAGGATCTTCTTGAAGCTCTTGACCTGGTGATTGCTTAAGCTACAAACAAAAGATGTTAATGACATATTTTTGTGCTTTTGGTTAGTAAATAAAACAAGAAAAGCAATGATATACAATTCAAGCATGCTTGGTGATCTCAAACCACTCACAAGAGATCCCTACCCAAAGGGAAAGGGAGCCAAGATGCTCAATGATCCTTGAGGCTATGCAATGCAATGTTATGATGCCATGAGGGATCTTAGGGACAAATTTGGGGTCTTACAGAAGGTAAACATAACCAAGCGGGCCATCTGTTGCTTATTTTCCATGTTTGCTTTTTGTTTGGTTTACCACTTCTTATGGGAAGTACCCATGCTTCTTAGCTGGCTCCTTGGTCTCTCTATAGTGCTTCATAGATTCTCATTTCTCCTTTGAGATTGACATGGATGGTGATTGGTTCTCCAATAAGATTATGGTACTTGAGTTTAAGATGCATCAGCGAGGCTACGACATCCAAGGTATCTATTAAAAGGGTCTTCCCAAAATTTAGTTGTAGATGCTCCTGCAAGGGATGACGAGTAATTCTGAACTTACTATTCAGACATTTTTCCATTTGCCCACTGATATCATCAGCTCGACGTATCCCAACGGATGGGTGGTTGTCCTGTTGAACATTCATATGGCCATAAGCTTCCTCTTTCCAGACCCATCTTTTCAAACAACTTCGAGTACATGATATCGTAAGAAATGTCGTCGTTTATCGGGATTCGGGAGACGTCAAACTACTCGATTATAGTTATAATCACCAAGGCGAAGATTGTTAGAACAAGATTTTGGTTCTGCAATATATCTCTAAGTTTTGATGATCACAAAGAATGAAACAATTTGGTACCCTAATAATTTTCTCCAAGTGTGCAGGTTTCTAAAGAAAAATGAATCTAAGGAAGACAATATCTGGAATCTTACGTAGTTCAGAAAAGCTGATCCAGCAATGAAGAAATCATATCTGACTCTGAACAATAACACTTCTGAAAGAATCACATACATAATCTGACATTGAAGTTCATATCTGATGTATGAAGACTCTACATCTGATGACTCTGCAAGACAACATCAGAAGACACTTTATCTGAAGACTAGTCAAGCTAACATCTAAAGTCTATTCAACAAACATCTATCTGAAGACTATTCAACAAACATCTATCTGAAGACTATTCAACAAACAATTATCTGAAGACTAGTTAATAGAATATCTGAAGACTACAAGCTTCTGCTCAAAGACTTTGACTCCGCTCACTCTGATTCATGCTCAACAAATCATCTGACTCATCAAAATCAAAAACTTAATCAAGAAGTATTCCAAGAATAGTACAAATCTCTAAGAGGAAATTATGGATTATACTCCAAGACTGCTATGGAAAGGATAAGAAAGTTAATGTCATTAAGTCCAATAATTGACAAGAAATCTCCATTAATTTCCCTCCAACGACATCATCTCAAAGTTCTATATAAAGGCCTTATCATCATCATGTTGAACATGAAGAAACAATACAACAAATTCTACAGTACACTTCAAACTACAATACTCAACCTTTCATTGTAATATTCAGTAATCGCACAAGAGTTGTTGCTCATAGTGTACGATATTTATCATAATTCTTAATTGTGTTCATACTGCTTACCTATAAGCATTAAGGCAAACACTTGTAACTCTTTAAAGTTGTTGATTTTCCTCAAGTGACTTGTTGAATCCTGTAGACTTGAGAGGGCTAAGAGATTGTTGAACTCTTAGACATTTTTGTAATCTATTGAGATTATTGGATTAAGTCCTTATTGAAGACGAAACCACCTTGGCTGGGTGGACTGCAGTAAATTTGATTTTCAAGCGAACCAGGATAAATTTCTTGTGTTGATAACATTTTATTTCGTATGTGTGGTGTTGCAAAAGTTTTTGACTACTGTGAAAATAATTTAAACCCCATTTTCTTATTTTTCTCTACCTTCAATTGGTATCAGAGCTTCGGCTCTGTTATTGATTTTTGAATCAAACACTTACCAGTGTAGAGAGATCTAGTGTGAGAAAAAACATCATGGCTAACACAAATGAAAGAGATAGCTACAATGCTAAACCTCCAACTTTTGATGGAGAAAAACTTGACTATTGGAAGGACAGAATTGAAAGCTTCTTCCTAGGCTACGACGCTGATCTATGGGACATTGTCACATATCGTTATGAACCACCCATTTCTGCTATTGGTGTTTTTATTACAATAAGAAGAATGAGTGATGATCAGAAGCGTGATTTCAAGAATCACCATACAGCTAGAACTATTATGTTGAACGCAATCTCCTACAATGAGTACGAGAAGATCACCAACAGGGAAACAGCTAAAGAAATCTTTGATTCCTTGAAGATGACTCACGAAGGCAATAATCAAGTTAAAGAGACTAAGGTTCTGGCCTTAATCCAAAAGTATGAAGCCTTCAGAATGGAAGAGGATGAAGTTGTTGAAGTAATGTTCTCAAGGTTCCAAACCTTAGTTGTAGGACTCAAGGTTCTGGACAAAGGATATACTACATCAGATCATGTCAAGAAGATAATCAGAAGTCTTCCAAAGAAGTGGAGACCTATGGTTACTGCTATGAAGTTATCCAAGGATCTGAACAACATAAGCCTTGAAGAACTTATCAGCTCCCTCAGGATTCATGAGATAGGGCTAAAGGAAGATGAACCTCAAAAGAAAAGCAAATCAATAGCTCTGAAGTCGAGATCAGAAAGAAGAAAGCCAGAGAGGAACAAAGCCTTTCAAGCTGGAGAAGAAGACGACTATGACTCTGAGAATGAAGATTCTGATGATGAAAAGGAGTTATCTATTCTTTCCATAAGAATTAAAAAGCTATGGATAAAAATAAATAACAACTTCAGAAGGCCCGGACATAAGGGAGATCGTCCAGATTCAACCTCCAGAGGCAGACCCAACAAGGAAGTGACCTGCTATGAATGCAAAGAACCTGGACAATACAGAAAGGAATGTACAAAGCTCAAGAAGGATAGCTACAAAATGGGAAGTTTCAAGAAGAACTCCTTAAAATTAAAGAAGAAGGGACTCAAGGCAGCATGGGATGACTCTGAATATGAAGCTTCAGAATCTGATTCTGAATAGGAGCAAGCAAACATTGCATTCATGGACACCACCTCTGGAAGTTCATCTGAAAGAAAGTCTGACTCTGAAGGGGTATTCTCTGACTTTTTTCATTCTGATTTGGAAGCCTGTTTATTAGAATCTTTGAGCATGTATCAAAAGCTTCGACAAAAATTCAAGAACCTGAAAAGGGTTCATGAAGAGACTGTTGAAGAGTGTGGTAAGCTTGAGAAAGAAGTCTCTGAACTTCAAAAAAATAATTTTATCCTTGAAAAAGAAAATTATTTTTCAACCAAAAAATGTTCAAAACTTGAAGAAAATATTTCTAAAGCTTCATCTACTTCTGACACCATCATATACAAGTATGAAAAGGCTTTTCAGAAATTTCTGAACAACAGACTTGAAAGAAGCAAAATGGCTTTTATGATCTATGGTGTCAACCAGAATAAGAAAAGAGGAATTGGATATGACTCTGATGAAGATGATTTAAAACCTTCTATAGAAAACAAATCTAAATCTATGTTTTCTTATCATTACACACTTGCACAAACACAGAAATTTAATAAAGCTAGAAAACCCAGAGTTTTCATAAACTCTAGGAGAACTAATCCTAAAGGACCCAAAAGATTCTGGGTACCAAAAGATAAAATAGTATATGTTACAGATATCCTGTGCAGCAGAGTTAAAACACCAATCATGGTACCTGGACTCTGGATGCTCGCGACACATGACGAGAAGAAACCATATGTTCCAAAACCCAGAACTTAAAGATATTGTCTTCGTAGGCTTTGGAGGAAATCAGAAAGGAAGAATTAGAGGATCTAGAACAGTTGGTAATGGATTTATTCCCTTTATTTTTGATCTCCTTTATGTTGAGGGATTAATGCATAACTTGTTATACATAAGTCAATTAATTCATAATGGTTATAATATAATCTTTAATAAAAAAATGTGCAAAGTTGTTAATCCGAAAAATGGCACAGTCCTTTTCACCGGAAAGAGGAAGAACAACATTTACAAAATAAAGCTTTCAGATTTAAAAGATCAAAACGTAAAATGTTTAATGTCTGTAAATGAAGAGCAATGGGTGTGGCATAGACGCTTGGGTCACATTAGCTTGAGGAGAATTTCTTAGCTAAATAAACTTGAGTTAGTCAGAGGCCTGCCTAAGTTGAAGTTTTCTTCAGATGTTCTTTGTGAAGCATGTCAGAAAGAGAAATTTTCTAAAACAACTTTCAAAACACAAAAATGTTGTTTCAATCTCTAAGCCTCTGGAACTTTTACACATTGACCTGTTTGGACCTGTTAAGATAGCGTCGGTCAATGGTAAGAAGTATGGGCTTGTCATTGTTGATGATTATAGTCGTTGGACATGGGTAAAATTCTTAAGGCACGAGAATGAGTCACATTATGTGTTCATTAGTTTTTGTTCAAAAGTGCAAAACAAATTTGACTCTAAGATCATCAGAGTCATAAGTGATCATGGTGGCAAATTTGAAAACAAACTTTTTGAAGAACTTTTTGACTCTAATGGAATATCCTATAATTTCTCCTGTTCTAGAACTCCACAACATAATGGAATTGTAGAAAGGAAGAATAGTAGTCTCCAAGAAATGGCCAGAACCATGATCAATGAAACAAATGTGGCTAAGCACTTTTGGGTTGAAGCTGTGATTACAACGTGTTTCATTCAGAATAGAATCTCTATCAGACCTATTCTAGAGAAGACTCCTTATGAACTGTGCAAGGGAAGAAAACCCAACATTTCTTATTTTCATCTTTTTGGGTGTTCTTGTTTTATTCTGAATACTAAAGATAATCTGAACAAGTTTGACTCTAAGGTACAAAAGTGTATTATGTTGGGATACTCAGAATGTTCTAAAGGATATAAAGTATACAATACAAAAACACAAATTATGGAAGAATCAATACATGTCATATTTGATGATAGGCTTGACTCTGAAAAGTCAAAGTTAGTTGAGAATTCTGCAGATTTGAAGATAACACTTGCAGTTTCTGACGAAAAGACCAAAGAATCCGATGAAGCAGAAAGAGAAACGTCATAATCACCTGAAGTCACAATCAATAAGAAAAGATCAAGAAATAGACAGAATGTTTTAGAAGGCCTAATTCTGGAAAACAAAAATGAACATGGCAGAACAAGATCAACATTCAAAGTTTATGAAGAAACACGTTTGGGACTAATCTCTCTGATAGAGCCAACATCCTGTGAAGAAACTCTTTAAGACAAAGAATGGATTTTGGCAATGAAAGAAGAACTTGATCACTTTGCCAAGAATGATATATGGGATCTTGTACCAAGACCCAAGGGAACCCATGCGATTGGAATCAAATGGGTTTACAAAAACAAACTAAATGAAAAGGGTGAAGTGGTCATAAACAAAGCACAGGTTGTGGCACAAGGTTATAGTCAACAAGAAGGTATTGACTACAACGAAACCTTTGCTCCAGTCGCGAGGTTATAATCTATTTGTCTTCTTATATCTTTTGATATAAATTATTCCATTAAATTATATCAAATGGATGTCAAAAGCGCGTTTCTTAATGGTTATATTTCTGAAGAGGTGTATGTCTATCAACCTCCTGGTTTCGAAAACTCAAAACTTCCAAAACATGTTTCTAAACTTAAAAAACCTCTTTATGGTCTGAAACAAGCTCCCAGAGCTTGGTATGAAAGACTCAGTTAATTTCTTCTGGAGAATGACTTTATCAGAGGTAAAGTAGACTCCATACTTTTTTGTAAAAACATCAGAAACGATCTTATGATTTGTCAAATATACGTTGATGACATAATATTTAGTTTTGCTAACCCCTTTGTTTGTCAAGAATTTTCTGAGTTAATGCGGGAAAAATTTGAAATGAGTCTGATGCAAGAACTAAAGTTCTTTCTAGGGATTCAAATCAACCAAACATCAGAAGCCACATATGTATATCAAAGCAAACACATAAAAGACATTCTGAAGAAATTTGAGATGTCAGAAAGCAAACCAGCAAAGACTCTCATGCATCCTACCTGCATTCTGGAGAAAGAAGAAGTGAGTCAAAAGGTTTCTCAGAAATTCTATCATGGTATGATAGGTTCTCTTCTCTATCTGACTGATATGCATCCATATATATTATTCAGCATATGTCTTTGTGCTAGATTTCAGTCAGATCCAAGGGAATCACACTTAACTACTGTTAGGAGAATCCTGAGGTATCTGAAAGGAACGCCTAAACTTGGCCTGATGTATAAGAAAACATCAGAGTACAGGCTTTCTGGTACTATGATGCAGATTATGCTGGAGACAAATTGGAACGCAAAAGCACATCTATGAATTGTCAGTTTCTGGGAGGAAACCTCATCTCATGGGCAAGCAAAAGACAATCAACCATTGCACTGTCAACTGCAAAAGCAGAATACATTTCAGCTTCCCTGTGCAACACTCAGATGCTTTGGATGAAGAATCAGCTTGAGGACTTTCAGATTTATGAGAGTAACATCCCTATCTTTTGTGACAATACTGTTGTTATATGTTTAAGTAAGAATCCAATTGTATATTCCAGACCGAAGCACATAGAAATTAAACATCATTTTATCAGAGACTATGTTTAGAAAGGGATAATCATTTTAAAATTCATAGATACAGACCATCAATAGGTTGACATCTTCACAAAACCCTTAGTTGAAGATAGATTTCTTTTCATTCTAAAACATTTAAATATGGGAGATTGCCCAGAATGAGTCTGAACATGTGCCTCTCCTCTCTAATGTTAAAATAGACTCTGATCTAAACATATGTTGTTTATCTGGTTTTGGTTCTGATACTTCTATAAGTTAGATGATATCTGGACTAGAAACCTTCTGAATCAGAAACCTTCTGAATCATAAACCTTTTGATATTCTTGACTCCAGAATCATCAACACATGGTCTCTCAAACGTGTGGCTTTGGATCTTCTAGACAACTGTCTAGCTCAGAACTCAAGAGTCAAACTGTTGAGATCCCCTCGAGCAGTGTGCATATTTTTTAGATTAGACAACTATCATTAGCTGCATTTAATTCTCCCCACGCTTGTCAACTCAGATTTCAGCAATCATAATTATTTTTGTCCCCTATTCATTCTAACGCTGTCGGTTTGCATATGTTTTAAATATGTTTATATACTTTACCATAATTCCCACTTTCACATTGTTCACTCTCACAACATACACGAACCCTTGCCTTCATTGTCTCTACAACCTCAACCTCCTTGCAACTTCATCTTCTTCAACAACTGCAATATGAATCCTCAACAACAACAGGTTTTCGAATATTGTCAACAAATGAATGTTGTTGAGCAACTAGTTGAAGTTCCACAACAGGTTACAACCCAAATTGCTACGCCTTCAATAACTTCATATCAAGAAGGTCATGTTCTTGATCGCCCTCCTCACATCAATCTTGCCACACCTTTTGAAAAACTGGAAGTTTTGTGTGAACTCTTGGTTGATTTTGAGAACCTCAAAAGGAATGGCATAGATTCAACTGAAGAACTGGAGAAAAAAGGGTGGGGAAACTACTTCAAACGTCTTTATGGTCCATTTTACACTTTCTTAGTGAAGGAATTCTAGAGGTTCGTTGATTGCGATGACCACTGCATCATATCCTACATTCTAGGGGTCAAGACAGTAATCACAGAGAAGTCAATAGCCAAGCTTCTGGACATGGAAACTGTAGGGGGAAGAAGGATATACAACATCAACCCTAGGGAAAATTTTATGTCCCATGAAGTTATCCCTACTATCTTGACTCAGAACCCAGAAGGGAGAACTTCAAAGAACAAAGAACTTCACCAAAATCTGAGAGTTTGGTTGAAGATCATTCTGGGTACAATCCATCATCGTCCAGCTTCCAGCTCCTCTAACTACATCAATATGGACCAGAAGTGCATCACGTACTGTCGGCATAAAGGACTGAAGCTGAACCTTCCCTCCCTCATCTTCAAGTATCTAAGGGACTCCGTCAGAGATACTGGAAACAATATGAAGCCCAAAAATTACATCCCTCTTAGGAGATTAGTTTCTGATGCTCTGATAGAGAGTGTGATGGTGAACCACCTCATCTACTCCCAGTTCCCCTCCATACTATGACCTAACCTCAAACTATGAACATTCAGACATCCCTGACCCAATCTCCCCCACTCTTGTACAACTTCAAGGCACAACTGAATATGAACAGATTCAGTCTATACCAGAATCTTCTACACCCATATCACCCCCTTCTGCACCCACTTCAGAACCCTCTGAAACTCTTCCACCTCCTCCTGAACACATCCTTGAACCCTTTGAACCCATCCACAATCCCTCTGAACCTAACCTAACCTTTCCAACCATAGATGAGGTTTTTGCCAAGTTCTCAAAGAACACTTTTGCGAGGCTGAGGTAGCTATCTGAAGAATCCAGGCTCAGTGACAATCCTTATGAAGTAAGGACTCACTATAACGGATTTATCAGGTGGATGACATATGAGGTCTTCAAGCTCAAGGGACTTTCTGAACAAGTCAGAAATGACTACATCAGAGGTGCTGAAGAGAGACTAGAGGCGCATCTGGCGCTGGAAGTTGAAGAAAGGGCCAGGAAGGAAGCTGAAGAAAGAGCCAGAAAAGAAGCTGAAGATAGAGCTGATGCTAAATCTGCTGCTAAGGAAGAAGCTGAAAAAGCTACTACTGCAGAAGCTGAAGCTAAAGCAAAAGCTGACGCTGAATAAGATGCTCGCATAGTTGCAAAAGAGGTTGCAAAGTCATTTGAGATTGCTCTTACTCGAGGTGAGTCATCAACATCTGATCTAGCTCCTCTGGTTCTCAAGACTCTAGAAAAGCTTCAGAAAGAATAGCAACTGGTGAGAGCCAGACTCGACCAGCAAGATCAAGTCAACTCCAGCATCCAGAACCTACTTGCTCAACTACTTCAGAGGATGCCTCCTCCTTCAAACCCTTAGGCACTCTAGGATTAATTGCTTGTAATTTTTTTAAGAGTTTTTGCCTCTGAGGCCTCCTTCTTCTATGATTTTATGTTGTATATCTCTCTGGCTTATCAATGAAGTTTTTTCCTTCTGTGATTTACTCTTTTGCATTTTTTGTTAACTTTTTGAGTCTGACAAAAAGGGGAGAAATAAATAACAACCTTTCTGATGAAATAATATATCTAACTCTCATAATGCCATACTTACATTCTAATATTAAAAATCAATTGCGCAGTCTAAGTCATTTACAAGATATATCTAAACAAGGAAAACAGAACCAGTATCTGAGAAACAAATAAAAATAAGCAAAGCAACCCTAGAAGATCTGGTAAGAAACTCTACCCTAGAAACCCTTCTTTTGATACAAATATCTTTAAAAAAATCCAAGTATCAGACTTAAGGGGAGATTGAAAATCGCAGGGGGTCATACTCTATTTGACTCTAATTCATTTAAATTTCTATCCTTGTAAAGTACCATTGTTTCATCAAAAGTCTAAGTTTTTGTCATCATCAAAAATGGGGAGACTGCTAGAACAAGATTTTGGTTCTGCAATATATATCTAAGTTTTGATGATAAAAAATAATGAAACAATTTGTTACCCTAATAATTTTCTCTAAGTGTGCAGGTTTATAAGGAAAAATGAATATGAGGAAGACAATATCTGACATCTTACGTAGTTTAGAAAAGATGATCCATCAATGAAGAAATCATATATGACTCTGAACAAGAACACTTCTGAAAGAATCACATACAGAATCTGACATTGAAGTCCATATCTGATGTCTGAAGACTCTGCATCTAATGACTCTGCAAGACAACATCAGGAGACACTCTATCTGAAGACTAGTCAAGCTAACATTTGAAGTCTATTCAACAAACATCTATCTGAAGACTATTCAACAAACATCTATCTGAAGACTATTCAACAAACAACTATCTGAAGACTAATTGATAGAATATCTAAAGACTACAAGCATCTTCTCAAAGACTCTAACTCTGCTCACTCTGATTCACGCTCAACAAATCATCTGACTCATGAAAATCAGAAACTTAATCAAGAAGTATTGTAAGAATAGTATAAATCTCTATAAGGAAATTATGGATTATACTCCAAGATTGTTATGGAAAGGACAAGAAAGTTAATGTCATTAAGTCCAATAATTGACAAGAAATCTCCATTAATTTCCTCCAAGGGTATCATCTCAAAATTCTATATAAAATCCTCATCATCATTATGCTGAACACAAAGAAACAATACAACAAATTCTATAATACACTTCAAACTACAATACTCAACCTTTCATTGTAATATTCAGTAATCACATAAGAGTTATTGCTCATAGTGTGTGATCATTGATCATTATTCTTAATTATGTTCATACTGCTTACCTAGAAGCACTAAGCTAAACACTTGTAACTCTTTAAAGTTGTTGATTTTTCTCAAGTGACTTGTTAAAGTCTATAGACTTGAGAAGGCTAAGAGATTGTTGAACTCTTAGATGTTTTTGTAATCTATTGAGATTATTGGATTAAGTCCTTATTGAAGGCGAAATCACCTTGATCGGGTGGACTGGAGTAACTTTGATTTTTCAAGCGAACCAGGACAAATTTCTTGTGTTTATAGCATTTTCTTTCGTGTGTGTGGTGTTGCAAAAGTTTTTGACTACTTTGAAAACAATTCAAACCCCCATTTCTTTGTTTTCTCTACCTTCAAAGATTTCGTTAGGAGTGCCTCCCACCTTCTCAGAGTCTCATAATCCTAACATAGGTTAGTAAGGGGTTTTCACCTATGTACTTCCATCCTTTCTATAGAAGGCTAACATCTCGACGATCTTTTTCTTCATGGTTCCCTTAGATGAGAGCTTTTCTCGGGGCGCTCCTTTAGTGATGGTGGCGATATATGAGGGCTTACCTTTGTTTGCCTCTTTGTCCTCGCCACTGGTCCATACTTTGGCATTTTTAGAGGGAGATTTACCCTTGGGATGCTCCTCCCTTTCTCTTTTAGCCCACTTCACGTACACAACCAATCAGCCTCTCTTGATTAACCCTTTAATGGCATCCTTCAGCTGGATGCAGTCATTGGTATTATGGTTGTGTCCATTGTGGAAGCGACTTTATTTCACTTTGTCGGTCTGATATGACTCTCTAGTGGGAAAATTGGGAGGGGGGTCTAATCCCCCATTTCTAGAATTCTGTGTGCGCACATTCTTGGTAGATCTTCTCCCGAGATGCATTCAATGGTGTGTTCATGTCGTACCGCCCTACCTTCCCTGATTAGACTCATCCTTCTGACGATGGGCCTCTTTCCCGACAATGCGACTAGAGTTGTTGTTGACAAAAGCGGGATTATCAAACCGTTTATTTAATTTTTCCTCCAAGATCATGTAAGACTAATCCATGCTCAACATTTTAGTTAATATTTGGTGTTGTTGCTCAAAATCCCTTAATCTTTTAGTTATTTCTACTGATGACCTTGATAACAAGTTGTTAGATCTTACTATTATATATGCCTCTACTAACCATGTGAACATGAGAAAATAATAGACTAGCCTAAACTCCATTCAAGATAAGTATCCTATTCCTTGGGCCTTTTTTAGTGAATTCAATACTATTGTTAGTGCTCATGAGTATAGGGGATTCCACACTCCCTCCAAGGCTCTTATGGAGGAACTTGTTGCTCGGGTTAATTCATACAATCTACTGCACATTCCTACCAGTGGTGCTTTCTACACTTGGAGTAATAGAAGGGAAGGATCCCAACATAAAAAAAGGCTTAATAGATATCTTTGTAATCATGTTTGGCTCTCTACTTGTGCTTCCTTCTCGGTTTCAAATCTTACTAGAACCAGGTCAGATTAGTTTCCTCTTCTCTTTGATTTCCAAATAAATATTACCACTTTTACTTCTTCCTTCAAAATTTTGCAGATTTGAGCTCTTCATCCTGAATGCAAAGAGTTAGTTAACAAAACTTGGAGAGCTAAGGTGGTGGGGTGCCCTATGTAAATATATCACTGAAGGTCAAATTGATCAAAGAGGCTTTCAAAATTTGTAACAAGTCCACCCTTGGGAATATGCATACTTTAGTTAAAGAAGCCAATCCCAAGCTTCATGCTATACAGGTCCAAATTGATAATCTTGGATACAGTGATAATCTTATAAACCAAGAGAAGAATGATAAAGTTGAGCCAAGGAAAGATTTAAACATGGAGGATTCTTTCTAAAAAGAAAAGCCTAGGACAAACTAGCACAGTGATGAAGAGAGAAACACTTCCTATATCCATAGACTTACCAAAGTTAAGCAGTCTTGCAGGAAACTCTTATTGCTCAAAATTGATGATAAGGTGACCTCTAACCTCACTCTCATTTCTGAGCATATTGTCAATCAATTTACTACCCTATTTTCCTTTAGTAATTCCTTGTAGGACAATCAGATCATTGAGGAAACTATACCCAATTTCATTCAGATGAAACCAATGCCTTACTCACCTTGATGCCCTCTCAAAATGAGATCAAAGTTGTTGTGTTCAACATGAATGAGCGTGGTGCTCTTGAACCTAATGGGTTTGGGGCTTTCTTTTTTCAAACTTTATGGGATATTGTGAGCAAAGATGTCATTGATGCTACTATTTAGTTTTTCTCTCAAAATTGGATGATGCCTAACATGAATGCTAGTACCGTGGTGCTTATTCCTAAAGTTGATAATGCTAACACTATTTCTCAATTCAAACAAATGACTATAGGTAATTTCAAAGCCAAAATCATCTCAAAAGTTCTTGCAGATAAATTCTCTTTTATCCTTCCTACTATCACCTCTCAAGAGCAATATTTTGGGGAAAGTCTAGCCATCAAAGTTGACATTGCTAATGTCTTTGGCACTTTGGAGTGAGGTTTTCTTCTCAAAGTCCTTAAGAATTTTGGTTTCCACAACACTTTTATCTCTTGGATCAAAACCATTCTGAACTTATCCAAGCTTTCTATTTTTGTCAATGGCAAAAATTAGGGTTTCTTTTCTTGTAGCAGAGGTGTCAAACAGGGTGACCCATTCTCTACTCTTTTAATTTTTGCATAACTGAAGAGGTTCTTAGTAGAGGGCTCACCAACCTGATTATCTCTAACAAGCTCAAGCTTATCAATGACCCTAGGAGTATCTCCATTCCCTCACATTGCCTTTATGCTGATGATGTGATAATCTTCTGTAAAGGTATCATATATCACCATCTTGCTCTTTTCAACTTGTTTGATATATATGCTAATATCTCTAGGCAAATTGCCAACCATCACACTAGCATACCGGTTTTTAACCGTTCTGACCGGTTTCCAGTGGTTCAATAGCGTATCCAATTCAACAATTAGATCAGATTGATGACCCTTTCGATTCCCGATTCGATCGGTTCAACCAATTAATTCAGTCTGATTTTTAAAATACCGTCGAAAACAAAAATAAAAATACATATATAAAATGAATGAACATAACTCAATGTAACATTGAACATTTTAAAATAAGAGAACTGAATCCATAAAAAGTGTAATAAGGAATCAACATTATAGTTAAATCTAATTTAAATTTAAAAATCAAAAGAAATGCACACATTCACCTTTCGTAAATCTATTAAAATGATATGACATTTCTCGTTAGTTTTGAAAAATACACTACATTCTGTTAAGTTTTCATCAAATAGACTAATGAATTAATAATTAATAAGATTCAACTTCATTTTAATTTATTACATGAAAATTTAAAGAACAACCTATATATAATATCATATTTAAATAATATATTTTTTAAAAAGTTATTGATTTATAAGTATAGTTTAAATTATAATTTATAATAATAAATTTAAATATATGAGAAATTAATAAAAACTAAAAGATCTAAATTTCTAAAAATAAATAAAATAGATTTCTAAAAATAAGTAAAATAAATTTCTATAAATTTAGGTAGTATTTTAAAGTAATTGTCACTAATTTTTTATTTAATAAAATAATATTTAAAAGTATAATAGATATGCATCGATAATATAAAATAGTTTTATATATGGTTGATTGATAGTGCAAATACTTTTTTCCCTCATATTTAAAGTAATTTCTTGTTGTTTTTGCCATAGAAATATTTAAAGTAGTCTCAAGTGCTTATACATATTTAGAAATATTTAAAGTAGTCTCAAATGCTTATACATATTTATTTATAAGTACAACTTTATGAGCTTTTAAAGAAATAATAAAACGAACTTCGTCAAACAAAAAAAGGGTAGAAATCACTTATTGATTTATTTGATTTTGACCATTGGAGCATTGATGATGGATCTTAATTAAAAGTCAGAAGATTAGTCAGTGATGAGTAGATTCATCGTCAGTATTCAATCTTCAAATTCCACGTAATGCTGACTCATGTTTATATCATTTTTCATTTCACAGCCTTACATAAGCTGTAGGAAATAAATCAATAAATTAATATATTTAGAATTTTTAAAATACTTTAAAATTCTCAATTAGTAAAAAAAATACAAAAACGGAAGTCACACGTGGATAAGCACGTTTTCAATTTTTGTGCCTCTCATTCTCCTAATTCACATATAAAAACCCCTCTTATTGCAACTATCATTTCATTCTGTTTTTTTCCTCTCTCTGTTCTACCCTTGTTTGTTTTTCTATTCATCACAATTTCTGAAGGAGAACATGACCATTCTCGTTGAGCAAATTCCTTTTGGTATTCATTTTTTATTTTTCAGTTTTCTTTATTATTATTATTCCATCCTTATGTAATAATAGTAACAAGGTTACGTTATTGTTATTATTACAGGGACACAATTTGAAGATGCCAAAAATGTGCATTCTGAAAATAACACCAAAGAACTTGTTCTTGATGCTGGATTTCATCAACCTCAAAATGATTCTCAGAATTCATTATTCCTCACTCCGGAAATCAATGCATTTGGCCATACCTTCAGGTTTTTATTATTATTAATCCAAATCTCATTCATTTTGTTCTAATTTTAAATAAAAATAATAATAATCTTACCTCTTTAATTTGAATTATTTTCATAGAAATTATGATGAAGAAAGTGAAAGGCAAAAAGGGGTTGAGGAATTCTATAGATCGCAACATATCAACCAAACATATGATTTCGTAAGCAAATCTTATTACTATTATTATTATTATTTACGTGTTTTTATCAAGGACAATCACTTTCTTTAAAAGGTGTCGGTGTTTCGGAGACATAATCAAAAAATTTAACTGCGACAGATTTTTTTTTGCATGTAGGTGAAGAAAATGAGGGAGGAATACAAGAAATTAAACAAAGCTGAAATGAGTATATGGGAATGCTGTGAGTTGTTGAATGATGTTGTGGATGAAAGTGATCCTGATTTGGATGAACCTCAGATTCAGCATTTGCTGCAATCAGCTGAAGCTATTAGGAAAGATTATCCTAATGAAGATTGGTTACATTTGACAGCTCTTATTCATGGTAGATACTGGTAGATAGATTATAATGCATATTGTTTCAATTTTGTAACGGTATTGTAACAAACTTTTTGTTGATTTTTTTTCTTCCAGATCTTGGGAAAATTCTTCTGCTGCCGAAATTCGGCGAACTACCTCAATGGGCTGTTGTTGGTGACACATTTCCTGTTGGTTGTGCTTTTGATGAATCAAATGTTCATCACAAGGTAATTATAAATTTCTTCTAAAAGTTAGTGGTTGAAATGTCGCGCTCTGCACTGATACCAACTGAGCTGTTTCGGTGTTTCCTTAAATGATTAATCAAATTATCTAAATTTTGTTTTTGTTTCTGCTGCAGTATTTCATGGACAACCCTGATGTCAAAAATTCTGCTTATAACACTAAAAATGGGATCTATAAGGAAGGATGTGGGCTAGACAATGTGATGATGTCATGGGGACATGATGATTATATGTGTTTGGTGAGTGTTTAAATAACTCATTGCGCGGTTTTACAAACCACGGTGTACTATAGGTATAATCGTTTTGATCTTGATCAGATGGTTTAAATTGTGATCTAATACGCGATATGTTCGGATGCGCAGGTTGCTGAGGAAAATGGGGCTACTTTGCCAAAAGCGGGATTGTTCATCATCAGATATCATTCCTTTTACCGTAAGCGTTTTAATCATTATGTAGAAACTTGCATTAACTCTATCACTAAATTTAAAAACTGAAAATCTACGATGAATTTGCAGCTTTGCATAAGGAAAATGCATACACTCACTTGATGAATGAACAAGATTTTGAGAATTTGAAGTGGCTCCATGTATTTAAGTATGTTTGTATTTTAATTTCAACATTTGCTTTATTAATTTTTGCTTACGCTAATTACATAATTACTTACTTACGAGTCGAAATTTTGTTCAGCAAATATGATCTCTATAGCAAAAGCAAAGTTCTTGTTGATGTCGAAGAAGTGAAGCCGTATTATCTCTCGCTTATCGAGAAGGTAAGATCGAATTCTGGTGAACGCAAATTTTTATCAATTGATCATGTTTTTTTCTATGTGAAGAACTTATTCTCTCATGAATCTTATTTTGCAGTATTTTCCTGCAAAGCTGAGATGGTAATTACTGAACTTTGAAGATATACTTCAAGACTGATGGTTCAAGGGTCTGAAGAAACATATACTCATTTGTTTTGGCTAGTGATTTGCATAATTATTAAGGGATTAAAGGGTTACCTCATTTTTTTTACTTAGTTTCAAAATGAAATTCATATGTTTGTATTTGTAATGCAGTTATGTATTCTCTTGCAATCAAATAAACAATTAATTTCATAAATAAATCTAGTTAAGAGAATAAACTACTACTTATTATTATATGTATGGTCCTATTTATATGATCAATAATAATTTATGAAATTTAATGTGTGCATATAATTGAAGAATCAATCTCTATCATTACAACTGGAGTATACCATTAATATACATCAAAAGTTTAGGGTACAAATTGTACTGGCTTTTGGGGACACATTGTACTAGTACCATTTGGTGTTTTTAGTATCAAATTACATCAAAGGTTTGTAACAAAACTTAATTCCACCCTGCCTTACAAATCTCATTCCTCAATTTGGTTTGATATTGACTCAATACCGACTTATGTGATTTTGTTTGATATTTATTTTTCAAATATAATAATTTGTGAAAATATTTTGTAGATCCGGGTGCCAAAGATCTTAAATATAGGTGGTTTTCTAGTATTTCCTAGATAATGTGATTTGCAAAGTTAACATTTTATTCTGAATTTTAGTTGGGTTATAAATAAGTGGTTGGCACATAGAGAGATTGTGTATTCAACTCTTGCTGTTGATATAAAATTTTTTAAAGTTAATGATCTATAAATAAGTTTTGAAGTCTTTTATGTTCGGACCTGATGAATTATTGAAGTCTAAATCATCTAAATTTTTTTTAAAAAATAAATAAATAAAATAGGTAAGATAGAATAGAAAAAATAATTATACTAAAAATAAACTTATCTATAAATGAATGTTGAAGACAGTTCTCATCCCGATGAATCATCGAAGTCTAAATAATCTAAGATTTCCTTAAAAATATAAATAAATAAAATAATAAAAATAAATAAGATAGAATAGAAAAAATAATTATATTAAAAATAAACTTTAAAAATTAAAAATTAAGATATAATTGATATAAATAAAGAGGTTAATTATTATGCACGGTTAATGTAAGACATTTTCATCATCAATTCATCATTATCATTTGTTTGCATTATTTTAAAAGTGGTTAAAATAAAAATCAATATCTTCTCACATCCAAGCGTCTATGATTAATTAATTGTGTAAAAAAATTTATACTATCAATGTATTTCAATTAAATTTATAAATAAAATAATATATTAAAAATTTGTTATTAAATTAACAATATTTATTTAATAATAATTAAACTCCTAATAATAATAATAATAAGTTTATCGAAATTTGAATATATTAAACTAAAATTTGTATTATTAATATTTAAATTTTCTAACATACGAGTGAAACTAAGTTTTAAAGCAATGATTTTGTTTGTAAAGGTGGTTGCCATTTACGTATAATATAATATCTTTTTAATCACTAATATAAAAAGTATAATTAAAAAAACTTATTTTGATAACTTCTATAAACAAAAATCATTAATTATTTTTGATTTTATGTAAAAGTATTTAATGTTGTTAGTTGATCAATCAAATAATATTATTAATAACTTTTTAAAACAGTGATTTTGTAAAAGTAGTTTTTTCATTTATGATGATTTTGAATATATTATACTTTTTAAAACAATTATTTTATAGAAAATTAACTTTTTAAAACAAAGATTAAGGTAGTTTGGTTGTTTACATATAATATATATAACAATGAGATCTTAATTGTGTAATTTTGGTGTAAAAATAAAATAAATAGTATAAAATTAAAATAGTTATATATTTGGAATATTATAATATATAAAACTAAATATTCTAAATTAATTTATTGTTCGATAGTTTTATATGTTTATATAAATAAATTTGTATTGTATTCTTAAAAAAATTATGCAAATCATCTTGTTCATTGCGTAAACATTTAATGGATGATATTTTAGTGGTATGAATTGTCTTCTAATTTCAAAGTAGTAGATCAAATATCTTTGGTAAAGATGGTAAAATGACCATTTTTTTTCCAAAATTAGTATATTAAAAGAGGAGAGACAGAGAAAAGAAAAAGAAGTTTAAACCCTTAAAAAGACCTTTTTTTTAAACACAATCAATCTTTTCTACTGCTATAATAAATAATATTGAGCTAAATGAACCTTCAAGTAATTAGACCTAAACTATTTGGTTTGTTACTCTATAGTTTTATTTATAAGAAATTAATTTGTAATTCTCTAGTTTTATTTATAAGAATTTTTTTTATTTTTAGATATATTAAATAATTAATGTATCTGAATAATATATAGTCAGATTACATTGTTTATTCGATAAATAAATAAAAATAGAATATTAAATGAATATTAAATGTGTGTTTTTTCACCATGAAATTTATGGAATTAAAGAGGTGAACACAATTAAGCTATATGGTCATGAGATGCCGAAAGAACAAAAGAGTGGTTTCAAAAAGCATGAACTATTTGATGAATTATCATGAGGAGGGAAGTATTCATATTGAGTTAAACTTTTACCTAAAAGTCAAAGACTCACCCAAACAAATGAGAGAGACACCACATATTCACCTAAACCTTAAGGTGGTAAGTGTATAGGTCCTCTCACTTATGAAGTGCTCAACCTCTAATTTTTAAAGAAATGCGGGACTTATAACTCACATTTGTTTATTAACACAACTCACATTTGTTTCTCAATAATCTCCCCCTCAAGTGTGAGTCATTCAACTATGCTTGCATACAAACAAGGTCACATCTTAGTTTTCTCCTTCTCATATTTGGGTTTGTCTTTTACAGGGATCATCAAGCACTTCTTTGTTGGTGTTTTACCTTTGTGTTTATATGTCTATTGCTTATTAACCAGTAATCAAAATAGCAAAAATATGTCTTGTTTCCTTTAAGTTTATTGTGCAAGGTACGACTTCCCATCAAGAACATTAAGCAGGATTCCTCAGCTAGGGTTTGTTTGATTCCTCAAGTCAAAATGTGTTTAACCATTGATTCTCTAAGGGCTTATCTCTCAATACATGATCTCTAAGGTTCTCAAGCACCTTACAAACTCATTTTGATCAAGAGTATCTCAAAGTTTTGTGGTTTGTTTCTCAAGAAAATTCAAAGGTTCATGTGTTTATTTCCATGCCTTCTTCAACAAGCTACCAAAAACTTTAAGCAATGAAATCAAAAGATATTCAATGACACCTTATTTTGAGTTCATATGATCACCAATGTGCTTTGAGATGCAATAAAAGTCCAAGTGCACAAGTTTGTTCCAAGAGGTTTGACCAAAAGGTCAATATTTGAAGTCAAAGTTCAAAGGATAACAACTCCTTCAATTCTCAATATTTTGGAATGCCTCTTTTTGCATATGACTCTTATCAATATCCTCTACAACTTCTCTTCACATGTCAAGATACAATTATGCTTGGAGTACCATCAAAGGTTTTTAGACATTATAGGTCATTTGTGGACTTAGTGAAATTTGACCTATTTACAAGTGACTTTTTCCCAACTATCAAGGATCCTAACTTCTTCAATTTTTAACAGTTTAGGCTGATTCTTTTTGCATAATATAATTCATGATTCCCTCTAGAAGTTTTCTTCAAGGACCAAAGTAAAATTATGCTTGGAAGGCCATGGAACTCATTGAGACATTACAAGTCATTTTCAACCATTTGGGACTTCAAAATTTTCTAAGTTACATGACCAGTTTTTCGTGCCAACTTCAACATGTCACAAATTTGTGCTCAAGCATCCAAATGAAACATTTATTGGCACATTATAATCTTTGATATGATGTCAACCAAATGCAAGAAGAATGAGATCAAAAAGCGTCTTGAGCAAGATGCCCCATTGAGTTGAACATGGTGACCTAGAACTGAAGAAATCACCATGGTATGAAATTTGAACTTCAATAATCTTAATTTCAAGCCAAATTACCACACGCTTTGAACCTAAACATGTTTAACCAAGTCTCCAGAAGTTAATTGACTCTTAAAACGCATCATTTGGCTGAGTTTTAGTGGGTTGGAGGTCACACTTTTCTCACTTCATGATCAAATTCGTTTGGCATGAATTAAGCTTGATTCCATATGTATTTAAATCCAAACACATTCCCTATTAATAGAGGAAACTACTGCATTCATTTCCAAGCTTTTGAGAGCCATGAAACCTCTGCTTCAATCTGAAAATTTTCTAGAAAATTGAGCTATCGTGTTTTGAATTTCAGCTTGTTTCAATCCAATTTCTTGATTCCATTAGCACATTCGGTCTTATCTGAAGCTTTTGCAACAATTCCCAAGCTCTAAGATCTTCTGAAGTGCCTTGACCAGATCGAGCTTCATCAACTTCTGATCATCATTTGGACAAGGTAGTTCTGGGCATTCGTTGAACTCAAACAAGTTACCATGATGTAGTCATTCACTCTCTAATGCTTTCCCCAAACTTATCTAGTGTTGATTGATCGTGTTCATCGTTTTATTTTATTTTTTGTGGCTTACTTACTTCTGAAACTTCTTTGAACCTCTCCATGCTCAGTTTATATAAATGAATTTGGAGCATGAAGTTGAATTCGTGATGAGGAGGCGATCACATTGGTGGTGGTCTCGTGTTCTGAATTTACCAAATGATAAAACTCCGATGAGGGACCATCGGGGAAGATGACCGAAGTTCATCTCAGGTCCTGTGAGTTTGGAGATATGTTGGAAATTTTAAATGTTTTGATTGGTCCAATTTGAGTTAGATCTAATGTTTCATTTTTGTTCATTTCCATCGTGCGCCCTAGCCTTGTGATTGTTGGATCTGCCACGTCCATTAATGAGGCCAGATTCAACGCTCCGTGTTTTTTCTGATTTTATTTCTTTTTCTTTTTCCATTTTTAAATTTCATTTTCTTTTTAAGTTCATAGAAATTCATTTTGCATCCAAAATATCCCAAAACAATTTCTAAAATTTTATTTTATTTTTCTTCGTCTGGTTCTTATTTTTCCATATTTTGTTTTATTGATTTTCTATTTTTCATGCATTTTCTTTTTTCTCCTTTGTCTTAATTGGTTTTAAAATACTTTTATGCATGTTAAAATTCTGAAAATTTTATTTTATGTCTCTTATTTTATTTCTAATCTTCCATAATTTTCTTGACCATTTATTTTGTGATTTGAAGGGATTTATGAATTTTCTCTTTTATCTCCCTTTTAAAATTCATTTAAAAAATATTTTTAATACATTTTATTTCATTTTATGTTTGTTTGACCTTTGTGGACTTCTGTTGGCCTTGGATCATGGTTGTTTTGAACATATGTCTCATCAAACTCAATGGATCTTGGGTGTTGATGGGGTGAAAACCCTAATCCACCAAAATGGATTATTGAATTTGATGATGACTTGATCAATCATTTGATCCAATTTGGATGTGATCTCTCTTATCCCCTTATTTTTCATCTCTTTCTTTCCGCTTGATCAATTGAATGGTTGGTGTCCATCTTGTTCATGATGTGCGGATTGGTGCTTGATGAACTTTCATCATTTCAAATCTACCTCCTAATTGATCATGGATCATTTAAGGTACTTTGGATTGATGCATAAGTTTGTCCTATGTATCATGAAGTATGGATTGAAGTAATGGACCATCTTCCTAGCCTTTGTGCTTGATTCATTCTCTTTTTTTGTGGCATAGCTTTAGGAGAATGATTTATATATCATTCTCTAGCATGTATTAACACAAACATTATTATTGACCAACCTCAGATAATTGTGACTTCTACATAAGATAGCGAAAACTTGTGACAAATAATCAAGATGAGAAGCCATCATGGTGTTGAATACCAAAATTTCATCAAAAATACAATGACGATTTTGTGCAGAAAATCACGAAAAATGCCATTCATTGTAGTGTAGAAAGTTTTTAGGGTATTGCACAAGCCAAACGACATAACTGGATAATCATAATGCTTGTCGTGTGTGTGAAATGTAGTTTTATGAGGGCTTAAACGTATTTGGTTAAAACCAGAAGCGAGTTCCAACTTAGAAAACACCTGAGCCTTTCCTAACTCATCCAACAACTCTTTGATGGTAGGAAAGGGAAAACGACCAGGGACTGTAATCACATTCAACTCACAAAAATCGATGCACATGCTCCATGATCCATCCTTCTTCTTGAGAAGAAGAACAGGGGAAGAAAAAGGACCTATGTTAGGTTGTATCCAGCCGATTTATAGAAATTTGACAACCTGTGATTCTATCTCAAGTTTCTGTGAATGAGGATAGCGATAAGGGTCAACATTGATAGGTGAGGAGTAAGGTAAAAGAGGAATTTTGTGGTTTTTTGTTCTTTGTGGAGTAAGGTTGGAGGGTTTATAAAAAATATGAGAATATGTGTTGTGAGAGAAAGGATATTAGGCTCAAGTTTTAATATATCAAGCTGAAGTAACTTAGATTGTGACAGTTGATAATTTGGACTGATGATATGGATGGAAAATAGTTGGGCCCATGGTCAACTCTAGTGATTTTATGAAATTGATGAAAGCCCACATAAGGAGTAGGGGAATCTCCTTTCAACTCCACACAAGCATTGTTATGAAAGAAAGTCATAATAAGTAAATTGTAGTTCATTAAAATTGGGCCTAACCTTTTTAACCATTTGGCCTCTAACATAATATATGCACCACGTAAACCTAGCACAAAAAGGTCAATGAAGAAAGAGTGTCCTTGTAAATTAATTGACACCCAATGAAAAATGTGATAGCACAACAACTCTTGTCCATTGCCAACTAAAACACAAAACGGGTCAATGGGCTCCAATGTAATGCCTAAAGCAGAAGCTACGATGTCTTTGATAAAATTATGTGTATTACCACCATCAACCAAAACACCCATTGTTTCATATAAAAACAACATTGGTGTACTTATTTGTAAAGTATGTGGTCTTCATACTTGGAAAAAAGCCTCTTAATGCCAATGGGCCTAGCATTAACAATCTTATTGGGCTGTAAGTCACTAATTGCACCTTCCTTGGATGCATATGTAACATATTGTTACATTTAATCCACCTTTTTATAGGAGGTTACCACAAAACTTCAGTAATGATTTTTAAAGATGATGGGTTTTTATATCAAAGTATTTGAGAATGAAAAAACCAGCCATGCAAGAATTTGAAGTTTTGTTAGTTGTACTTTGAGAATGAAAAACATTAGGAGATATAGGTAATGTTGATTTTTCAATGAAGATTGGTGATGAATATTTTAGGTAGTGAACTAAAATGTTTCAAATAGTAATATTTATAAAAATGTATGTTTTCACAGATTGTGCAATTTCAACACCATAATTTGAAAGTACTAAAATTATTAAACTAGGAGATTTATCTTAAAAAGTTTGGTTTTAAAAATAAAAGTAAATGAAAACAGTTGAAAGATATTAGAGATTGAAATGGTCGAGTCTTTATCAAATTCGTTAACTATCAATATTTGGTAATTGAGACTGTTTTTTTAAAATGTTTTCTAGCATCACATTAAATTAACATATTTGTTATATCAAATCCCTTAGTGCATAATGCCATCTTTTAAAAACAAATCCATAATTCCTTAGGTGAATTTAAAATCAAATTAGGTTCTAAAGTATGTTAATTCCTAAATTACATGATTATAATTCTATATTCCTAAAGCAAATACAAATTTTGAAGAATTAACTTATGTCAGTTTTTAAGAGTTATGGTGAGTAATCAATTAAAATCTAAGTTCAATACGTATATTAGTCAACATACAAAAAGAATTACAATCAAAGTTAACTGAATAATACTGGAATCTCAAATAGTACTCAACCTATTACATGGTTCAAACAAATAAAGTTAATATCATCTCAAAAGGAATAATCTAAATAAACTTAGCTATTGATAATAGAATTAATCATATCTATAAAGTTTAGAATAACAGTATGTGAAATTGGAAAAGGAATATGGTATTCAATGGGAAAAAATCTTCAAAATTCTAGCTCATTATTCTTCTATTGACGTCACTTTTGATCTCCAAAAAGTCCAGTTTTTAAAAATTCTGACATTTTTCTATTTAAAGAAGGTTGTGCGTATCACCAATCGCGATGTAATTGTCTTTGATCATGTTTCAATCAACAAAAATTTGCCAGGACCACGTCCTGATTAGTTTATATTATGGTGCATTTTTTCCAGTAGCTTCATGGATTATTTAGCTTTCCAAAATTATTATTTTCTTCTACTTTTGACATCATTAGTCTTTTCTTCACATATTGATAATTTCCCCTCCAAAATCAAATATTTCTTCACTAATAACTACTAAAAACATATGAAGCTACTAATACAATTACATGATGACAGACTATCATCACAGTCCTAAATTTGAACAGTTACTTGTCCTCAAGGAACCCGCTTGCAAACTAAAGTTGACTTGGGATTGGTTGACCGATTAGTGTTAATCAATACAGGGAAATGGGGTGATTTCATAATCATGATAATGGTGTGATAAGGTTCAGAGACAGGGCTTGTGTACCAGATGTGCCAGAAGTTAAGAAGAATATTCTTGAGGAAGGTCATAGAAGTGACTTGAGTATTCATCATGGTGCCACTAAGATGTATTCAGATTTGAAGAGAATGTTTTGGTGGCCATGAATGAAGAAGGAAGTAATTGAGTTTGTTTATACGTGTTTGACATGTCAGAAGTCGAAGATTGAACATCATAAGTCATTGGGTCTGATGCAACAGTTGAACATTCCTGGGTGGAAATGGGATAATATTTCCATGGATTTTGTGACAAGTTTTCCAAATACAATGAAGGTATGTGATTCCATTTGGGTTATTATTGATAGACTGGTTAAATTAGATGATTTTATTCCAATTAAGATTAATTATCCTTTATAGAAGTTCACTGAGTTGTATATTGAGAAGATTATTAGCCTGCATGGTATTCTTTCGAGTATTGTGTCAGATAGGGATCTGAGGTTCACATCAAGGTTTTGGTAGAGTTTGCAGGAAGCGTTGGGTATTAAGCTGGAGTTGAGTTTTGCTTATCATCTGCAGATGGACGGCCAGACTGAGAGAACCATCCAATCATTAAGGATATGTTAAGGGCTTGTGTGCTAGAACAATGGGGTGCTTGGGATAGCTACTTGTCGTTGATTGAGTTAAACTACAACAATAATTTTCATTCTAGTATTGGAATGGCATTATTTAAGGCTTTGTACGGTAAGAGGTGTAAGACACCTTTGTGTTGGTATGAATCACGTGAAAGTGTTAGGCTTAAACCTAATATTGTGCAGCAAACCTCTGATAAGATCAAGTTGATCCAAGAGAAGATGAAAGCTTTGTAGAGTCGCTAGAAGAGTTACCATGATAAGAGTTGGAAGACACTTGAGTCTCATAATCCTAACATAGGTTAGTAAGGGATTTTCACCTATGTACTTCCATCCTTTCTATAGAAGGATAACGTCTTGACAAACTTTTTCTTCATGGTTCCCTTAGATGAGAGTTTTTCTCGGGGCGCTCCTCTAGTGATGGTGGCAATATACGAGGGCTTACCTGTGTTGGCCTCTTTGTCCTCGCCATTGGTCCATATTTTGGCATTTTTAGAGGGAGATTTACCCTTGGGATGCTCTTGCCTTTCTCTTTTGGCCCACTTCACATAAATAACCAATCATCCTCTCTTGATCAACCCTTCAATGACATCCTTCAGCTGGATGCAGTCATTGGTATTATGGTCGTGTCCATTATGGAAGCGACTTTATTTTGCTTTGTCGGTCTGATATGACTCTCTAGTGGGAAAAGGGGGGAGGTGGTCTAATCCCTCGTTTCTAGAATTCTGTGGGCGTACATTCTTGGTAGATCTTCTCCCGAGATGCATTCAGTGGCGTGTGTAACACCTCAAAATTTGCCCTCCTCTTCTTTTAAAAAAATAAAAAATAAAAAAATAAAAAATAAAAAATTGTTGCAGGCTATGAGTCGACCATAAGGGTCAGCGCATGGACCACGGGTCAGCGCATAGCATGTTTGAGTCGACCATAAGGGTCAGCGCATAGCATGTTTGAGTCGACCATAAGGGTCAGCGCATGGACCACGGGTCAGCGCATAGCATGTTTGAGTCGACCACAGGTCGGCGCATAGCATGCTTGAGCCGACCTATGGTCGACCGCTCGTGCGAAAACTCAGTTTTCTGAGTATTTTCCACTATGTGAAAAGCTGTTTTTTGGTTGGTAAGTTGGTTATTTTCCAAAATTTGCTCCCACACCTTATTTTCACTTAATCACAATTAACCAATTGCTAATTGCACTTTCAGTATGATTAGTACAGCATATAAATACCATAATCATAACAGAATTTGGAGGTTAATCACATTTTCCAATTCTAGATCTAGAATTCTCAAAGTCTCTCAAAATTCTCTCTCATTTTTTTTCCAAATTTCTTCACATCTCATGCATTTTTCTTGATTGATTCATCATTCTTAAGCATTGTGGAGCAAGATTGAAGCCAGGAACCAAGTCAATTCGTGCAGTTTGGAAGCATACATGAAGCTTGTTCATCAATGGTGAATTTCAAATTCTGTTGAATCAAGGCCAATTGAACATCAAGACTTCATCCATACACTCATACAAGCTTGCTAGAACACGTTGGAAGCATTGCAAGGCGTTGAAACCACACGAATCGAAAGCTGCTCATCAAGAGGTCAAAAATTCGAGTCTCTCTTTTCTTGAAATTGTTGTGCTAGACTTGTAGATCTTGTTTGTGTGAGCATGCTGAGCTTTGAACCACTGAAAACCGTGCATTATTGAGTGAGATACATGCGTTTTAAGTTTTGATGGTGAAACTTATTTCGTTCGATTCGTGTTTGTTTATGCGTTAATTGATGAAATGTTGATTGATTATTGATGTACATTGAAAGATCTACCAATTCATGTGATTAATTTCAAAAACTGGAACGAAAGTTCTTGATGATTTTGTGAAGTTACTGTTCATGTCGTGTGCGGTTTGCTGGAGATGATGAAGATAGCTTTGGCCACGGTTTTGTTCTTGCATGAGTTTGTTAGGGAAGCGCTCTGATTGGTCCATTCAAATACCATGCAGAGCGCGCCATTTTGATTCCAAAAACGTACAGGGTTCGATTCCCTACCAAAGCAACTTTCCAAAGATTCATTTTATCTTCACATATTATTCCATTCATTCATACTATGCTTTCAACATGTTTTTTTTTATTTTTCATTCACTTAGAAAATTCATAACTCCTAAAATAATTGTCCAATTCACATGAGATTTTTTGTGCCATGTTCCTTATGATCTCTAGTATTTTATGGTGATTTTTACAAAAATTGTGCACGCCTGGATTTTTATATTGCCTAGGGTTTGTCCTTGCATGTCATTCATTGCACATTGCTTGCCATTCCTTTTGTGAAATCATGATGCTTGATCCAATGGAGCTGAAAATTTGCATGCATAAACTAGAGATCCTAAGTGACATTTTGGATTTGAGTTTGCTATTTTTGCATTTCTGGTTTGTGAGTTATGAGCTGATCATTGGAGGTGTGACAATGTGTGTCACACCATTTCTTGTCCAATTTGTGGATTTTCATTACCATGCCATATGAACTTGAATGATCTGGATTTTTTCATGATGATACTTATGAATGTTAAGGTTGCTTGTGAATTGTTCTGGAATTTTTGAATGCATTTCCTATTTGTTTGAGAATTTCTCCCCTGTTTGACCAATTGTGAACCTTTTGTGAGTCATGATTTCATATGATTTGGGAAATTCTTGTGGTTTATTGGATGGACTTGAAATTTGGCATGTGTATTCTAGACATCTTTAAGTGTGTCATGGCTTTGATTTGGTTCATTTATCTTATGCCAATTCTGTTTTATGCTTGCTTGAAGTTGATGCATGATTTGGTGCCTTGTATGAGCTTGTTTGAGTATGCTTTGACTTGATGATTTTAATTGACTTGCTTCCAATTGTCCAAATGGATTGAAATTTGGTGTGTAGATCATGTTATGAATGGTGTTTGACCATGAATGTTTTGGGGATTTATTGAAATGTTTGTGAGTTGATTTGAATTGGATCTTTCTGTTTGGTCCTATGAGGTTCTAAATTGCATGCTTTGTACTCTTTGCTTCATGAAATGATAATGGTTGATGATATGAATATGAGACCACTTGGATTTGATTCTTAGTTGATTGATCTTGATTTTTGATAAGTTTCATGTTCTGTTTTGGTTTATTGCTCTCATTTTGACCCTAGGCCATGTCCTAGTGGTTAGTGCCTAATGTTTGAGCTTTGTTTCAGGTCAAAGAGCACAATTGCTTATACTTGATGATGTGCACTCAATTGGGATTGGTTTATTGCTTGTTTATGAATAACCTTGAGTTTGTTTTGTAGGCATTGAGATTTATGCTTAGGCCTTGTGGCTTGCACCTATGTGCATTGATGCTTGTTATCTGTTTGTGCTGTGGACTTGTAATTTTCTGTTTGACTTTTGTTTGTCTGGTATACTGATTATGTTGGATTGATTTCAGGTACCTTAGTTGCTATAGTTCATTTTGAACTTGCTTGTGCTGTTGCTTGGTTGCTTAACCAATTGAGGTAGAATTTCTTTTCTCCATGTAGTCTGGAAGACCTGGTCTGTTACTTGGCCAGGCACCTGTCTGAAGTCCTCCTTAAGAGGCAATGTTTGTGCTTGTTTATTTTTGTCCCCAAGCAAGAAAAGACCTTTGTTAAGGCAATTGGCAGATACAGGAGATGTGCAATCCATCTCCTGCTATTCAGTCGAGTCATCCCTTTGCTCGCACAACTGGTGTTGATGCATTGTGGATAGTAACCCAAGATCCTTGTACAGTTGTACAGTTGAGTCAGTGTCATAAGTGTAGAAGGGTTCCCACTTTCTGAACCCACACTTCTTGGTCTAAAGCTCTCCCAGGCCAGGGATAAGAGCTGTGAGACACACCCCTCACTTCCTATTTCATCTGCTTCACCCTAACTCTCAATGTTAGGGTTAAGAGCTAACATCACCCTGATACAGTTGGCTTGCTTTTGCAGCCTCACCCTTGTGTGAGCCCACCTCTGTCTGTATATAATGTGTGCTAATTGTGAATGTTTGCTTTGTTTTGACTGTGCTTGCATGCTTTGCTTTTCCTGGTTAGGATTAGCTTGCTGCCTGTGCAAGTAGATAGAAAACTCAACCTAGGACCATTGTGGAATACATGATAACTATTAGGCTCGAGTCAGTCTCCCTTCTAGTTGGTCATTTCCCAGTCTCTGGTTAGGAGAAAGTTTCTCCCCTGTTAAGGGGAACTACGTTGCCCTGATCCTCATACCAGATGAGGTACGTAGGAAGGAGGTCGTACGAGATCTCTCCGGGTACCCTTTTCTTTTTTTTGAGTGTGTTGTGCTTGACAGCTATCAGGCTCGAGTTCCGGCTCCCTGTTAGTCTGGGTGTTCACTCTTTTTCTTTTTTGTGTGTGTTTGCTTGACAGTTGCTAGGCTCGAGTGCCAGACTCCTTAGTAACTTGTTGTTTGCTTCTTCTTGTGTGTGTAGGAGATGGATGTAAGCCCAGCCATTGGCATTCCGTATCCTATTGTTTGTCTGTGTGGAGTCCGACGTAAGCCCAGCGATTGGCAGTCGGTTTCCTGTGTTTGTGTTTGTTGGTTCGAAAGCTGATGTAAGTCCAGCGATTGGCATTCGGGTTCCATGTTTGCCTTTTTGTGTTTTGTTTTGTTTCGGCGTGCGTGAGCCGAACTACGGTAGCTCTGATTCTCATTCCAGATGAGATACGTAGGCATAGGATGCGATATCCTAGCGAACCCGTTCCTCTTTTCCCCCACCTGTGTTGTTTCAGTGTGTGTGTGTGTGTGATGTTTGTTTTAGCAACCTTTTCCTATCTTTTGAGTGTGGATCCCGTCGAGTACGACGGATGCGTAGGGGTGCTAATACCTTCCCTTCGCATAACCGACTCCCGATCCCATTCTCTTTGGTCGCGAGACCATGCTTTTCCCAGGTTTACTTCGAGCGTTTCCTTTCCCTCTTTTGGGATAAATAACGCACGGTGGCGGCTCTGTGTTGTTTTGTTTTAGCCCGCCGGTTGTTTTTCGCGGATGCGACAGCGTGTACTTGTCGTACCGCCCTACCTTCCCTGATTAGACTCATCCTTCCGACGATGGGCCTCTTTCCCGGCCATGCGGCTAGAGTTGTTGGTGACGGAAGCAGGATTATCAAACCGTTTATTCAGTTTTTCCTCCAAGATCATGTAAGACTAATCCATGCTCAACATTTTAGTTAATATCTGGTGTTGTTGCTCAAAATCCCTTAATCTTTTAGTTATTTCCACTAATGACCTTGATAACAAGTTGTTAGATCTTGCTGTTATATATGCCTTTACTAACCATGTGAAAATGAGAAAATAATGGACTAGCCTAAACTCCATTCAAGGTCAACATCCTATTCCTTGGGCCTTTTTGAGTGACTTCAATGCTATTGTTAACGGTCATGAGTATAGGGATTTCCACACTCCCTCCAAGGCTCTTATGGAGGAACTCGTTGCTTGGGTTAATTCATACAATCTACTGCACATTCCTATTAGTGAGGCTTTATACACTTGGAGTAATAGAAGGGAAGGATCCCAACATACAGAAAAAAGGCTTAATAGATATCTTTGTAATCATGCTTGGCTCTTTACTTGTGCTTCCTTCTCGGTTTCACATCTTACTAGAACCAAGTCAGATTAGTTTCCTCTTCTCTTTGAGTAAGGGGTAAGGTTCTCTTTGAGTAAGGTTCTCAAGAATCAGGGGTAAGGTTCTCTTTGAGTAAGGTTCTCAAGAACCAGGGGTAAGGTTCTCTTTGAGTAAGGTTCTCAACAACCAGGTCAAAATTTGAATATGTTAAACTAAAATTAGTATTATTATTATTACTAAAATTTTCTAACATACGAGTAAAACTAAGTTTTAAAGCATTGATTTTGTTGTAAAGGTGGTTGCCATTTACATATAATAAAATATCTTTTTAATTACTATTATAAAAAATAAATAAATAAAACTTATTTTGAAAACTTCTATAAAAAAATCATTAATTATTTTTGATTTTATGTAAAAGTATTTAATGTTGTTAGTTGATCAATCAAGTAATACTATTAATAACTTTTTAAAACAATAATTTTATTGTAAAAGTAGTTTTTTCATTTATGATGATTTTGAATATATTATACTTTTTAAAACAATTATTTTATAGAAAATTAACTTTTTTAAACAACTATTAAGGTATTTGGTTGTTTACATATAATATATATAACAATGACATCTTAATTATGTAATTTTGGTGTAAAAATAAAATAAATAGTATAAAATTAAAATAGTTATATATTTGGAATATTGTAATATATAAAACTAAATATTCTAAATTAGTTTATTGTTCGATAGCTTTATATGTTTATATAAATAAATTTGTATTGTATTCTTAAAAAAATTATGCAAATCATCTTGTTCATTGCGTAAAAATTTAATGGATGATATTTTAGTGGTATGAATTGCCTTCTAATTTTAAAGTAGTAAATCAAATATCTCTGGTAAGGATTGTAAAATGACCATTTTTTTTGCACTAAAGTTAGTATATTAAAAGAGAAGAGACAGAGAAAAGAAAAAGAAGTTTGTGAGGGGTTTACACCAAAACCCTTAAAAAGACCTTTTTTTAACACAATCAATCTTTTCTAATGCTATAATAAATAATATTGAGCTAAATGAACCTTCAAGTAATTAGACCTAAACTATTTGGTTTGTTACTCTATAGTTTTATTTATAAGAAAATAATTTGTTATTCTCTAGTTTTATTTATAAGATTTTATTTTTATTTTTAGATATATTAAATAATTAATGTATCTGAATAATATATAGTTAGATTACATTGCCTATTCGATAAATAAATAAATAAACAGAATATTAAATGAATATTAAGTGTGTGTTTTTTCACCATGAAATTTATGGAATTAAACAGGTGAACACAATTAAGCTATATGGTCTTGAGATGCAGAAAGAACAAAAGAGTGGTTTCAAAAAGCATGAATTATTTGATGAGTTATCATGAGGGGAAAGTATTCATATTGAGTTAAACATTTACCTAAAAGTCAAAGATTCACCCAAACAAATGAGAGGGACACCACATATTCAAATAAACCTTAAGGTGGTAAGTGTATAGGTCCTCTCACTTATGAAGTGTTCAACCTCTAATTTTTAAAGAAATGTGGGACTTAGAACTCACATTTGTTTATTAACACAACTCACGTTTGTTTCTCAATAATCTCCCCCCTCAAGTGTGTGCCATTCCATTATGCTTCTGTCACACCCTAATTTTTAATCCTAAGATCTCACATATCATTTACATCCTTGCATACAAACAAAGTCACATCTTAGTCATCTCCCTCTCATATTTGGGTTTGTCTTTTACAGGGATCATCAAACACTTTTTTGTTGGTGTTTTACCTTTTTGTTTATATGTCCATTGATTACTAACCACTAATCAAAATATCAAAAATATGTCTTGTTTCCTTTAAGTTTATTGTGCAAGGTAAGACTTCCCATCAAGAACATTAAGCATGATACCTCAGTTAGGGTTTGTTTGATCCCTCAAGTCAAAGTATATTTAACCATTGATTCTCAAGGGGTTTATCTCTCAACACATGACCTCTAAGGTTCTCAAGCACCTTGCAATCTCATTTTGATCAAGAGTATCTCAAAGTTTTGTGGTTTGTTTCTCAAGAAAATTAAAAGGTTCATGTTTTTATTTTCATGCCTTCTTCAATAAGCTACCTAAAACTTTGAGCGATAAAATCAAAAAATATTCAATGATACCTTATTTTGACTTCATATGATCACCCATGTGCTTTGAGATGCAAGAAAAGTCCAAGTGCATAAGTTTGTTCCAAGAGGTTTGACCAAAAAGTCAACATTTGAAGTCAAAGTTCAAAGGATCACAACTCCTTCAATTCTCAACATTTTGGAATGCTCTTTTTGCATATGACTCTTCTCAATATCCTCTACAACTTCTCTTTATATGTCAAGATACAATTATGCTTGAAGTACCATCAAAGGTTTTGAGACATTATAGGTCATTTGTGGACTTAGTGAAATTTGACCTATTTACAAATGACTTTTTCCCAACTTTCAAGGATCCTAACTTCTTCAATTTTTAACATTTTAGGATGATTCTTTTTGCATAATGTCATTCATGATTCCCTCTAGAAGTTTTCTTCAAGGACCAAAGTAAAATTATGCTTGGAAGGCCATGGAATTCATTGAGACACTACAAGTCATTTTCAGCCATTTAGGACTTAGAATTTTCTAAGTTACATGACCAGTTTTTCGTGCCAACTTCAACATGTCACAACTTTGTGCTCAAGCATCCAAATGCAACCTTTATTGACACATTGTAATCTTTGATATGATGTCAATCAAATGCAAGAAGAATGGGATCAAAAAGCCTCTTGAGAAAGATGCCCCATTGAGTTGAACATGGTGACTTGGTATTGAAGAAATCACCATGGTACGAAATTTGAACTTCAATAATCTCAATTCCAAGCCAAATCACAAAAAATGGCATTCATTGTAGTGTAGAAAGTTGTCAGGGTATTGCATAAGCCAAACGACATAACTCGATACTCATAATGCCCATCGTGTGTGTGAAATGCAGTTTTAGGGATATCATCAAGGCTTAAACGTATTTGATTAAAACCAGATGTGAGTTCCAACTTAGAAAACACCTCAGCCTTTCCTAATTCATCCAATAATTCTTTGATGGTAGGCAAGGGAAAATGACCAGGGACTATAATCACATTCAAATCACAAAAACTGATGCACAAGCTCTATGATCCATACTTCTTCTTGAGAAGAAGAATAAGGGAAGAAAAAGGACTTGTGTTAGGTTGTATCCAACCAATTTGTAGAAATTTGACAAAATGTGATTCTATCCCAAGTTTTTGTGAATGAGGATAGCGATAAGGATCAACATTGATAGGTGAAGAGTAAGGTAAAAGAGGAATTTTGTGGTTTTTTATTCTTTGTGGAGTAAGGTTGGGGGTTCATAAAAAAGATGAGAATATGTGTTGGGAGAGAACGGATTCCAGGCTCAAGTTTTAATGTATCGGGCTGAAGTAACTTAGATTGTGACAGTTGAGAATTTGGACTGATGATATGGATGGAAAATAGTTGGGCCTAAGGTCAGCTCTAGTGATTTTATGAAATTGATGAAAGCCCACGTAAGGAGTAGAAAGAATCTCCTTTCAACTCCACAGAAGCATTATTATGAAAGAAAGTCATAATAAGTAAATTGTAGTTCATTAAAATTGGGCCTAACCTTTTTAACCATTTGGCCTCTAACACAATATCTGCCCCACGTAAACCCAACACAAAAAGGTCAATGAAGAAAGAGTGTCCTTGTAAATTAATTGACACCCAATGACAAATGTGATAGCACAACGACTCTTGTCAACTGCCAACTAAAACACAAAACGGGTCAATGGGCTCCAATGTAATGCCTAAAGCAGAAGCTACAATGTCTTTGATAAAATTATGTGTACTACCACCATCAACCAAAACACCCACCGTTTCATATAAAAATAACATTGGTGTACTTATTTGTAAAGTATGCGGTCTTCATACTTAGAAGGAGACCTTTTGATGCCAATGGGCCTAGCATTAACAATCTTATTGGGTTGTAAGTCACTAATTGCACCTTCCTTAGATGCATATGTAACATATTGCTACATTTAATCCACCTTTTTATAAGAGGTTACCACAAAACTTTAGTAATAATATTTAAGGATGATGGGTTTTTATATCAAAGTATTTGAGAATGAAAAAACCAGCCATGCAAGAATTTAAAGTTTTGTTAGTTGTACTTCGAGAATGAAAAACATTAGGAGATATAGGTAATGTTGATTTTTCAATGAAGATTAGTGATGAATATTTTAGGTAGTGAACTAAAATATTTCAAATAAGAATATTTATAAAAATGTCTGTTTTCACAAATTGTGCAATTTCAACACCACAATTTGAAAGTACTAAAATTATTAAACTAGGAGATTCATCTTAAAAAGTTTGGTTTTAAAAATAAAAGTAAATGAAAACATGAAAGATATTAGAGATTGAAATGGCCGAGTCTTTATCAAATTCGTTAACTATCAATATTTAGTAATTGCGACTGTTTTCTTAAAATGTTTTCTAGCATCACATTAAATTAACATATTTGTTATATCAAATCCCTTAGTGCATAATGCCATCTCTTAAAAACAATTCCATAACTCCTTAGAAAAATTTGAAATCAAATTAGATTATAAAGTATGTTAATTCCTAACTTACATAATTATAATTCTATATTCCTAAAGCAAATACAAATTTTGAAGAATTAACTTGTGTCAGTTTTTAAGAGTTAGTAATCAACTAAAATCTAAGTTAAATACGTATATTAGTCAACATACAAAAAGAATTACAATCAAAGTTAACTGAATAATACTGGAATGTCAAATAGTACTCAACCTATTACATGGTTCAAACAAATAAAGTTAATATCATCTCAAAAGACATAATCTAAATAAACTTAGCTATTGATAATAGAATTAATCATATCTATAAAGTTTAGAATAACAGTATGTGGAATTGGAAAAGGAATATGGTATTCAATGGGAAAAAATCTTCAAAATTCTAGCTCATTATTCTTCTATTGACGTCACTTTTGATCTCCAAAAAGTTCAGTTTTTAAAAATTCTGACATTTTTCTATTTAAAGAAGGTTGTGCGTATCACCAATCGCGATGTAATTATCTTTGATCATGTTTCAATCAACAAACTTTGCCAGGATCACGTCTTGATTAGTTTATATTATGGTGCATTTTTTCTAGTAGCTTCATGAATTATTTAGCTTTCTAAAATTATTATTTTCTTCTACTTTTGACATCATTAGTCTTTTCTTCACATATTGCTAATTTTCCCTCTAAAATCAAATATTTTTTCACTAATAACTACTAAAAACATATGAAACTACTAATACAATTACATGATGACAAATTAACATCACATTCCTAAATTTGAATAGTTACTTGTCCTCAAGGAACCCGCTTGCAAACTAAAGTGACTTGAGATTGGTTGACCGATTAGTGTTAATCAATCAAGGGAAATGAGGTGATTTTATAATCACGATAATGGTGTGATAAGGTTCAGAGACAGGGCTTTTGTACCAGATGTTCCAAAAGTTAAGAAGAATATTCTTGAGGAATGCCGTAAAAGTGACTTGAGTATTCATCCTGGTGCCACTAAGATGTATTCAGATTTGAAGAGAATGTTTTGGTGGCCATGAATGAAGAAGGAAGTAATTGAGTTTGTTTATACGTGTTTGACTTGTCAGAAGTCGAAGATTGAACATCAAAAGTCATTAGGTCTGATGCAACCGTTGAGCATTCCTGGGTGGAAATGGGATAATATTTCCATGGATTTTGTGACGAGTTTTCCAAATACAATGTAGGTATGTGATTCCATTTGGGTTATTGTTGATAGACTGGTTAAATGAACTAATTTCATTCCAATTAAGATTAGTTATCCTTTATAGAAGTTCACTGAGTTGTATATTGAGATTGTTAGCCTGCATGGTTTTCTTTCGAGTATTGCGTCAGATAGGGATCTGAGGTTCACATCAAGGTTTTGATAGAGTTTGCAGGAAGCGTTGGGTACTAAGCTGGAGTTGATTTTTGCTTATCATCTGCAGACGGACGGTCAGACTGAGAGAACCATCAAATCATTAAGGATATGTTAAGGGCTTGTGTGTTAGAATAATGGGGTGCTTAGGATAGCTACTTGTCGTTGATTGAGTTCAACTATAACAATAATTTTCATTCTAGAATTGGAATGACACCGTTTAAGGATTTGTATGGTAGGAGGTGTAAGACACTTTTGTGTTGGTATGAATCACGTGAAAGTGTTATGCTTGAACCTAATATTATGCAGCAAACCTCTGATAAGATCAAGTTGATCCAAGAGAAGATGAAAGCTTTGTAGATTCTCTAGAAGGGTTACCATGATAAGAGGAGGAAGGCACCTAAGTTCTAGAAGGGAGACCATGTGTTTTTCCATGCTACCCCGGTAACGGGTGTTGGTCGAGCTTTGAAGTCTTGAAAGCTCGCATCGTGTTTTATTGGTTTGTATCAGATTATGAAACGAATAGGAGAAGTGGCTTATGGAGTAGCATTATCGCCATTTCTTTAGAATCTTCATGACGTATTTCATGTGTCTCAGTTAAGAAAATTTATTTTTGATCTGTCTCATGTGATTCAATTGGAAGATGTGCAACTTAGAGAAAACTTGACCGTTGATGCATCTCCCTTTAGAGTAAAGGATTAAAAAGTGAATCACTTGAGAGACAAGTAGATTGTGTTGGTGAAGATGGTATGAGGAGGACCTATTGGTCGAAGCATGATGTGGGAGCTGACGAGTCTGATGAGAGAGTTGTATTCGACTCTTTTTCCCTTAGGTAATTTCAAGGGCGAAAATTCTCTAAGTTGGGGAGAGTTGTAACACAACGAAATTTTATTAATTTATTTAATCAAATTATTCATATTTTATTTAATTAATTTGATATTTTGTGTGCTTTTAATATACATGGTAAATGGTATGTGTATTTGGTGTATGGTGGGAGTATTGGTGGGGTGCTAGAAGGACTGGGAAGATTAAAATAATTATTGAATAATTAGAATTATAGTTATTTTGATTAATTAATTAAAATAAATTAGAAAATTAGATTTTGGGTGGAAATAAGAAATTGGAGAATATCATGTGAGTGGTAAAAGTTGTAACATAAGTTAGGCCTTAGTAAAAAATTTAAGAGATTAAATAATTAGGTTAAGGATAAATATTGGTTAGTAGAATTTTGGAGAAAAATAGTACGTGAAAACAAATTTTGGGATAAAAGAGGCAAGGCTAGGGCTTGAAAAGGTAAGAGCAACCTTGAGCAATCTGAATTTTTTGCAAGCAATCTAAGATATTGGGGGAGATAGGACTTTAATATGAGTGTATAGCATGAAGGGTAGAAAAGAGAGGTCCTTAATCTCTTTAGGGTTGTTTGATTTGTTCATAGATTGTTGTTCATTATGTGTAGTTCTGAAAAATTGGTGAATTTAGGAGCTATTATTCAATTTTCGTATGCTGAATTATATGTATATTATTTTGTTTCTGTACATATGTGATTATGCCATTGTTAGAGTTGTTGAAGGTTTGATCATAAACATGATTTTAATGAATTTAGTTAATCAATTATGTAATTTGTCATGTTATAAAGATGTTATAACCTATAATATAATTTTCTAGGCGTTTGGGTTCGATTGGGGTTGGAAATCGGAGTTTTGATATGGTTCTAATGGTGAAAATCGTGTTTTAGGAGGTTCTTGTATGAGCGATCTCGCCCAGCAAGGACGAACTTCACCTAGCGATAGCTCGTACAACAAGCTACTGTGCTTGCCTTGCAAGGATGACAGGACATGAGTGGTTTGTTTGTGCTGAATTGTTGGCCTGTTTTCGATTTCGGCGACTGTTGGTTGCTGTTTGGGTGTGTTTAATAAGAGAAGTTGACATGCATGAGTGTCGTTGCAATATACGTCGATGTATGTTGTGAAGTATGTGTGTGTAATTGGATGAATCATTCTACATGCTTAATGAAGAATCAATGTTAAAGTGATTTAACATGATTGAGTGTTGTATGTGAATATATATATATATATATATATATATATATATATATATATATATATATATATATATATATATATATATATATATATATATATATATTTTTTTGATGTGGTGTTATTGTTTGGTCACTGTTTGGAGGTATTTTGGTGTTATTTATTATTTATTTATGGAATTAATAAACTATTGTGTATTGAGAATGATGTTGTGTATAATTATGGTAAGCGCATATATATATATATATATATATATATATATATATATATATATATATATATTTGATGTGGTGTTATTGTTTGGTCACTGTTTGGAGGTATTTTGGTGTTATTTATTATTTATTTATGGAATTAATAAACTATTGTGTATTGAGAATGATGTTGTGTATAATTATGGTAAGCGCATGGTGATAATTTTGGTGATATTGCATGTTGTTGAAAATCATGCATCATGGTGTATGGACTTCGGTCTAATCTTGGAGTCTGATCCGATGGTATAGGTTTAGGAGCGAGTAGTTAGTTCTAGATGGGAATCAGTGAAGCGTTACTAAAGGTTGATATAAAGGACTTTTACTTGGACTTTCTCACAAGCATGTCTCAACATTCAAGTGGAAAATGTAAATCATTTTGTCGCAATCAGGGGTTTATATCAGAGCGAGGGAACCAGGACTGAACAAAAGAATCGCCTCCTCAAAGAAGAGGCAAAATCAGAAGATTCGCCACCGAATTTTATTTGGTTTACCTCTATCGGAGAGGAGAGGGGAAATAGTCGATAAAATCCTCAAAAAAGGAGATGCGCATGAGAAGCGCAAAAAAGGGAACAGGGAATCGGTTTCGCAACCGAGACTTAGGTTCAGACGTTGGTTATGTAAGAGGGAGGTATTAACACCCTTCGCGTCCATGGTACTCCATGGGAACCATTTGGGTTGTTTACGTATGCGGGTATTTATCTAATTTATTGTTTTATTTTCAAAAGTGTGTAAAAAGAGTGATATGACTCTATTTTTTTATTATTGTGCTTGCTAAGGATTGTGGCTCTTGTGCCTACGTATCATTCATCGGGGATGAGGAATCGGAGCTCCGTAGTTCAGAGTAGAAAATATTTGTGTGTTGGTTGATTTTACCTTTGAGAAAAAGGTTTGATGGGTTGTGTTGATTTTATCTTGAATAAGGGTTTATGAAAAAGTATTTGTGATTAGATTGCACTAAAGTCTATGGGCGGAGGTGAAAATTCTAGACAACAAGTCAATCGTCTTGCATCCAAAATAATCAGAGTAAGGATAGGAATGCTCCATTCTTACCTATTCTCCACCACTTAAGGCTCGTGGTGCACAATATTAATCGTAGTTTTTAAGTGTTTTGAATTTGATTATGAAAATACCACTTGACGTTGGATCAAGGGTTTGTTTATTTGATTATGAAATTGGGTAACATAATGCGTATGCAAAGGATAATGGTCTTACAAACATGTCCCTCTAGGGTGGTGACATGATGTCATTCTTACAACCGGTATGTAAGTACAAATGAAACCCAAAGTTTAAACCAAGTATCACAAAGATAAGGAAAATGCCTCCAAGCAAAGTTCCTAGGATGATATCCTCTAAGTCCAAGTTGATTAAGTGAAATTGATTATTTTTAATCTTATCATTTTATCATGTTTTTGTTTTTTTTTTATGCATGATAATAATAAAGATAAATGACAATAATAAACACGCATGATGAGTTTATACAATGATGATAATGATGAGTACTTAAATGTAAATTACAAAGTAAATGATATAAAAGTAAATAACAAAAGATAAATGATAATAACAATGGTTAGTTAGTGGTAATCAAAGTTAGTAAAGTTAAGTTAAGTTGGTATTATGAACAATGGACCAACACTTGAGGATTACCTATCTTTAGGTCAATAGATTCAAAATATGGCGCATCAGAGGATAACTTATCATTTATGAACAGTATTGAAGAAACTCAAAAGATCAACTTACAATAGATTTATACCAATGAAAGTTGTACAACTCCAAGTCTATTTATTAATAGATTGACAAAAGGAAGACTATGCAAACTTAAGGTTGAAAGTTTAATGATTGATTAAGTTTTTAAGTTAAGCAAAGTATAAAATCAATATACAATATTAACAAGATAATGAAGGTTAGTGTATAATATAGACAAGTAAGTATAAATGGTTAGTGGGTTAGTATAAACCAAAAGAAATGACAACGTATCAGATGAAATCACAAGTTAGCATATGTATAAACAAAGCTTCATCTATATGTCCAATGATCCAAGTTGATTGATGTAGGGGTAACCTATGCATGATTCAAAGTACCATGAATAATCACCCGATCATCATTAGTAGGTTTGAAGTATGAAAGATTCAAACAACCCTAATCAAATCAATATCATGACAAATGTAGACTTCATTGGCCCTAAGGTTCAAGACCTCATAAGTCCATAAAAAAATATCCAAGTCACTTGAAATAAGACATAAATAAATACTAGAGACAAAAATAATAGGGGTCTATGTTAAACATATTTTCATAATAAATAAAATAAGTGAGTTAAAAAATAAATCAAAGTTGAAAATAAATAAGGGTAAAAATAAGCAAAATGGAAGTGAAACAAAATAAAATAAACATGTTGCACACGTTGGGGGTTAAACCCCTAACCTTGGGGTCACGGGGGGATCAACCCCATCTCCCACTGGGCCAAGCACCCAGTTATGTCAACAAATACGCTAAAACAAATAAATAATAAAAATAAAGTTAAAAAAAGGAAGCGCGCGAGAACCAACCAATAAGAATAGGACACGAGATTTTTTCAAATTCAAAAAAATGCACAAACGATCACCTTTAACCTTGGACATTTTAAAATTAAAACCTAGAAATGAGTGTTTTTAACCAAAATTTTTCATGGATTCATCTTGCATGATCATAAACAAAGCATCTTCCACACTCACGAGACATTGATTGGCTCTGAGTGTGGAGTATTTCACCAAAAACCAGATGAACATACTTAACCTAGTTTAAAAATTAAATGTTGTAAATGGATTAATCGAAGCCAAAATTTTAGGGTTAATGATCATGGATAAATTTCGAGGTGAATGGGAACTTGTTTCAAAGTTAGGGGTGAATGGAACTACTTGATTGAAATCGATCTCATAGTGAAGTTACGATGACACAACTCAACTAAGTAAGGCTCGGTGGAGGTGAGTTAGGGCTTTAGAAAGTTTGAGTGGAGGTTAGTGATGGATTCTGGATGGTTGTTTTGAAACTCTGAGAAACTCAAAAATGCAAACTCTGTTTTGGTTGCTTTAGCTCGAATGTGCGGCAGGGATTTTGTGGCTTTTCAAGCTTGGAAAATGAAGGGGACATCCTACCCTATTTATAGGGAAGGTGTTTGGATGGTTTGGAGGGAAGAAAATGAAGGTTTGCTCATAAAAGAGAGGTGGCTCGAAGCATGTTCAAGGTTGGACTTTAGGGGACAAGTGTGGTTAATGTTGGAGCATCGAGCAGGACATCTGGTCCTAATCCCTGTATTTGTGAAAACATATCTATCTTTGTTAGTAGTATTCATTAATATCAACTACTAAGTCATTTTGTGTGCATGACTAAACATGTGAATGATTGCATACAGATATATGTTAGTTAGTAGGATTGTATGCTACTAACTATGATATACTATACTCATGCATGACTAAGTTTGTGAATGATTGCATGATTGTCTGTTCGGTTTGGAGCAATCTAAATGGACTATGTGTAAGCATCTGAATAATGATGCTTATAACTTTTGCTGGTGCTGGTGCTTAACTTTAATACATGGAAGTTACTGCTAGTGAAATTCTTTGGAGATTCAGCATATCTACTAGTTGTCACTTGCTCTGATTGAAGAAGTGCTTTTGTATCTTGAAGAGTTCTTTTCCCACAATATCCAAAGGGGGAGATAGTTGTTCCTATTGGATTAGCCCTTTGAGTTTACTATATTTTAGAAAAACAACAACTTGGAGAAGCTTACTAAAGTTGTATGAAGTTGCAGAAAAGACACATGCTAGGCGCGATGCTCCAACAAGTTAGAATCATAACTGATTAAGGCAGATTCAGGCAACAGTTAAGGCAAGTTAACTCTGTTAGATCTTCACAGTGCAATGTGGTTAGGGGTTATCACACTGTTAACTTTCATTTAACTAATTGGTTAGGGACTGTTTTGGTCATTGGGAATGAATTTAATGCTAAAATTTGTTAGTTACTAAATGTTGGTTAAATTTAGTTAAGGAAGGTGAGTAGTGATGAATTTGACAGTTAAGTAATGTTTGTGGAGTTGTGATACAAGTGTGACTGTTAGAGGAGATGGATGTCATGGCTAGTTAGTTATTAAATATGATTCGTTATCTCTGTTAAGTTGTTATTAACTGTTTTAATTGGATAATTAATTCATGCTATTTGAAAATTAGTTGAAAGAGTTATTAAAACAAGTTAAGAATTTTGAAATACATGTCAGTAGATGAAATTAGTTAAAATGTTAGAGTTATATAGGATCCGGTTAGTATAATTTTGGTTACAAACATGTTAGTTAAAACTAATTAGCTTGGATTGTTATGACCTATTTTATTGGTTGGTAATAGTTAGTGAGAAACTCAGTTGAAAGGCTTGGAGCTAGTTGTTAATGATGAAAGTTAATTAAAAAGGTTAGGGAAATTAATGAGGAAATTCGAATTACAGTTAGTAGATGAAGTTATTGTGAATGTGTCATGTTGTTAGTAATACTTGCCATTTGAATTGCAAGTATAAGGTGGGAACTTATGTTACTTTAAAAAGGACCACAATACTGAAACCTATATGAACTCGTTGACCTCATTGGAAAACTATGATGATGCTCATGCTGTCACTGAATGATTTGTTATGGACTTCAAAATAAAAGAAGGTTAGATTTGGCTTGTTACTGTTGTTGGCATTTTTGAGTCATAGCTATCACAACTTGAGTCTCTTTGGACATTGATGATTGTTAATTGATCTTGCAATGTTAGTTAGGTTGGACTGGACTGTCATTATTGTTTAATGATTTGTAGAATTGACTTGTTAGTATAGGTTAGTTAATTGTGATTTGTTGAATTGAATTGTCAAAAGTTGAATCATGCATATTATTTGTTCATTAGAAATGTGGCTTGACTATTAGCTAGATGTAAATGATGAGAAATGTCAGTTTGGATTGGCTATTGATAGTGTTAATTGGAAAATAGTGAGAGCATTGCATATTTGATTGTGTTTGAAACGTGAGATATGTGAGGAAAAATTGTTTTGGTGTTAATTAATGGTTGTTAATTGTTAGTGACACTTAGAGGGTTAAGTGAATTGTTTGAATCAATTATGATGTTTAGAATAGTTAGGGAATTAGTTAGAGTTGCTTGAAATGTTAATGTTAAGACAACTTATGGAATGTATAGGTTATGGACTGCTAGAACTTGAATGTGGTAGAAATGAATACTATGATACATGATATGTTTGGATTAATTTGTATCCCTTGGTGTATTTGTTCTAATTATGCAATGTGTGGTTGTGTATTACAGGGCTAATGTGCTTGAGGAATATTGACAAGGTCATTCATGAGAAAGTAGACACTTTGAACAAGATCAAGTCTTATGAAGGATTTATGAACAATAACAAAAGGCTTATGGGAGAAGACATCACAGGAATTAAGGTTTTAGGTTTAGGTAGTTGACTTTGGTGAACTAGTTGACAAAAAAAGTCAACTGTAGGTCACAATTTGTAATTTTTGTGCAAATTTTGTAATTGGATTTTGGGATGTTGTAATGAATTATTTGATGACTTGTAATAAAGATGATATTTTTCGAGTGAACTTATGTGTTGTCCCTTTCAAATTATAGCTTTCCTTTTAAAAATCAATTTTTGACATTGAAATCTCTGATCTCTTTGGTTGATATACCATTGCCATGAACAAAAAAAATCAAGGATAATCACCCAATAAGAATGAAAATGGTTGACAAAAGGTACCCCTCAATAGTGGACTTTCAGGGACTATAATCAAGACTTGGCTCAAGAACCAGAAATCTCCAAATTAAGCATCAGGGTTATAAGCTTACCAATCACCTTAATGACCAGCTCTTGATGCCAATTATTGGGTGTGAATATAGGAGTAGAAAAATGGTCTAGAGGGGGGTCTGAATAAACCCAAATAAAATTCAACCTCCATTTACCAAAGTTTATCAGAGTGTTTTCAAAAACAACAAGCGGAAGGTTTGATGCAAAAATATGAAAATTATACTATTCAAAATTTGAATCACGTTAATGCTAGATAGCTTCACAAACACCAAAGATGAATATGATGAAACATTGGGTATTAAATTAATTTGATTATGTAATCTGCAAAGTGTGTTTGCACAATGATTCAATGTAATGATTTCTAACGTCAATTGTTTATAGAATTTTAATCACTAATTCAACTCAATAAGGTACCCAATTCCAACCAAATCTAATGCTTATGTAATAAATCGCTATCAATTGAATCAACGATAAACTATGTTTGAAAATTGAAATACCTAAGCATGCAAATACTATGAAATTAAATGCAAGAGTAAGATATATATATATATATATATATATATATATATATATATATATATATATATATATATATATATATATATATATATATATATATATATATATATATATATATATATATATATATAATGCATGTATTGTTGAAAATCCACCAAAACTTATGGAGAAATTCAATCAATATTGATGAAAAATATTGTTATCACCCACACAATAACAATGAAAAAAAAGAATAATGGAGAAAGAAAGAGTGTAAAGAGCGATGAAGGAGAAGAAGAATTAAATTCTGTAGAATTTCTCTCTGCCCACAAACTGTGGAAAACTTCTTATTCACTTTGCAACTGCAAAATACTGTGAATTACAAATGTTATGAATACTATATTCACTTCATTACAAAAATAAGGGTTACTCCCTCTATTTATAGATTTAGGTTAACTTGGACCTCAAGCCAAAACCCAAAACTATAAAATCCCAAAATATCTAACATTACTAAAATAGGTCTAAGTCGGAATCCTGTGTGAAGTAACATGCTTCGACACTTCGACACACTAATACAACTCAACACACTAGGTGGTTGAACACCTCCTTGTTCCTGTCGAGGTACCTACTTCGACACAAGAAATTGCAATTCAACACACCACCTAATTCATTTTGTCTAAGCTATCTACATTCATTATAGCTCTTAGTCTTCTGAACACTTCGACCTGCACTCCCTTTATCATGATATCTGTAATTTGATTCTCAGTTCTTCAGTGTTCCATATTCATCTTCCCATCTGCTAGCTGCTCTCGAAGATGATAGAACCTCATCTCGATGTGCATGCTTCGACCATGTGCTATTGGATTCTTCGTCAAATTGATACCTGACATGCTGTCGATCTTCATGGTAATTGCTCCATGACACTTCGATGTTATCTCTTCGACCAAATTCACCATCCATGTTGCTTGACATGCAAAAAGAGAAACAACTATGTATTCTGCTTTGCACAATGATAATGCCACTACTAGCTCCTTTGTCGAACTCCAAGCAACCGGTGCACCACCTAACATAAACATATAGCCCACTGTGGATTTTCGATCCTCAACATCACTACACCAACTTGAGTCAATGTATCCCACTAATTTGCATTCTTTTCCTTCATCAGCTGCAGGAAACAAAATGCCATAGTCGAGAGTTCCTTTTAGATATCTTAGTATCCTATTTGCCACTGTTAGATGTGATACCTTTGGCTTCTGCATGAATCTACTCACCATACCTACATTATATGCTAAGTAGGGTCTTGTGTGACAAAGGTATCGAAGTGACCCAATAAGTCTTCTATATTGGGTTGGTTGACATCATATTCATCTGAATCTTTCGATAGTTATAATATGGGCTCAGCTGGAGTCAAAGTTGGGTTGCAATCTTGCATCTCAAATCTCTTTAGTATTTCGCTTGCATACCTTCTTTGGTGTATCATCAAAGCTCTACCACTCTTGTAGAATTCGATGCCAAGGAAATATGAAATGTCACCCAGATCTGACATTTCGATATCCTTGTTGAGATCATCTTTGAAGTATAGTATAAGTAATTCACTCTTGTTTCTTCTTACATATACTCCATGTTCATATTTGCACTTCACAAATACCTTCTCCCTTATAAAGCCATCTATATTCTTATTCCAAGCTCTTAAAGCTTGTTTAAGTCCGTACAGGGCTTTATGCAGCCTGTGCACCTTCCTTTCTTCGCCTCTGACTTCTTCCTATCGAACTTCTCTTTTGACTTCACTAGTTGGTTTGTCATAAAAGATTCTCACTTAATCTTTCTTGACATTCTCAGTCCAATCCCATTCTCTAAGCTCATTTATGATCACGTCCCTATTGATCTCCAATTGCTTATTCACTGGGTTGAACAACTTGTATCCCCAAATCGAATGATATCCTATCAGGATCATTTGATTCGACTTGTCATCAAATTTTCTTCTCAACTGATTTGTCACATATCTATGTGCTATAGATCCAAACACCTTCAGATGATTCAAGTTAGGCTTGACGCCATACCAACATTCTTCTAGCGTGATTCCTTCTAGCTTTTTCATTGGACATCTGTTTAGGATATACGTCGTAGTCAACATAACTTCTCCCCATAATTCTTTGGGTAGATTCTTGCCTTTCAACATACTTCTAACCATATTCATAATGGTTTTATTCTTCCTTTCTGCGACTCCATTATGATGTCGAGTGTAGGGTGGCACCACTGAAGGAGAAGAGCGATCCAAAACGCAGCAAAATTTAAATAAAAAATTCTCCTTTAGTGATCCTTACGAATGGGCATGATCAGTGATAGAATCGTTACCTCTTTTGGCGATTGAAACCTTTGATGCAGATCTACGGAGTGATCACGAACGTTGAATGGTGACAAAACCACTACTAAGTCCACACGAACGGATTCCTTCAATCTCAGTGCTAGCTGCTACGAATGAAGGCTTTGAGTGTGTGTGTGTGTGTGTGTGTGTGTGTGTGTGTGTGTGTGTGTGTGAGAGAGAGAGAGAGAGAGAGAGAGAGAGAGAGAGAGAGAGAGAGAGAGAGAGAGAGAGAGAGAGAGAGAGAGAGAGAGAGAGAGAGAGAAGAGAGAGAGAGAGAGAGAGAGAGAGAGAGAGAGAGAGAGAGAGTGTTAGTACCTTAGGATTGGCATTAATTTTGTAAAACAAATAATGTAATCACCTCTGTTGTTTTAATATGTTGGGTTGAAGAAGTTCAACATCTGGACCAACATGTCATATAAGATGTCACGACATCGTGACTGTGACATCACGCATGTGTATAAAACTGAATTAGTTAATTCTGGTATGTGTTAACTGATTTAATATTCTGGGATTAGTCAGAATCCTAGGTGGCATTATTTGTGGAGATCTTGAAGACTCAATCAGAATATTTGGTGAATATACAGTTTCTAAATATGGAGATATTTTAGGAAATAAAAGATTGAAGACCTTGATTGTAGCAGAAGTTTTCTGCTGGCTTTGTAACAGCAAAGGAGAAGTTTGCGGCGATTTCTGAAGGCCCAAATCCAGTTGGGTGCTTAGGTTATAAATAGCAGATTGTAACCTAGGTTTTAGACAGCCTCAAATAATGTAAAATTAGGGGTGTGTGTGAGGTAAACCTCCCAACCTGTGGGAAGGTTACCAGGTGTTTCTCAGTGCTCGAAAGCATGAGATTATTTGTAACTCAAAGCCTGTAGGTAAGAGTTGTTATGTTCTTGAACGAAGCTGTGAAGCAAGTTCAAGGTGTTTAGCATTACATTGTAATGGTAGTGATAGGAATGGAAAGTGGAGGTTTCTATCTAGGAGTTCCTAGGTGTAGATTGCATTAGGTAGGGATTAAGTGAAGAGTTGTAAACGGGGGAGTTTAACTCTGAATTAATATTGCTGATAGTGGATCTTCTTTCTGGCTTGGTATGCCCCCAGAGTAGGTAATGTTGTACCGAACTGGGTTAACAATTACTTGTGTTTTTACCTTCTGCAAGTTACATTCTGTCTGCTATAACTCAGTATGTATTTTAGTCTGTTTATCAAGGGAATAACTAACCTGGTACACAGCATATTGTCTGAATGCCAAACAGAATGTTATGACATTCATCATTGACAGCTGATACTGAAGTATAGACTGGTTGGTCTTTTACAGTACAGCAAACTCTAATGCTGGAACAAGTGATGTTCAAATCAATGTTGAGACATCATGCTGATAATAGTGCAGGCTCAATAGAAGTAAGTGATATGTTTGATCTCTGCTGTGTATTTGTACTAGATGGACAGAACTTGGTGTTCTTGTTTTCTATGGTGGTATAGTAGCAGATGTTGTGACATCTGTGAATGTGTGCATATTAGTACTGGGTTTTAATTTTTATAACTGTCTTGCTGTATTAGTAACAATGTTGGATCAGATGTCATGACTTCGAGTAGAACATCTGAACTCTGACTGCACCAGAATTTCAATTGGTATCAGAGCAGGCATCCTGTTCTGTATCCGGATGAGATCCATAGGTGATACTTTCTGGTATCTTGCAAGAAGTTATGTTAGCACTGATGTTGGAACCTGTGGAAGGTTCTGTGATTTCCCTGAATGGTCCCTTGAAGTAGGTGGATGGACTATTCATGACAGGAACTGTGTGTACCTGTCTCTAGAGGTTGGCAATTGGCCTTTGTGTGGGACAGCAGTGCTAGTATTGAAACATATTCAAACTTGGTATGTTCTTGGAGGCTGATCTGGTGAAGTGTGTGGTCATAGGTTGAGTTGTATTATGATTTCCGCTGCATAATACCTGGCAAAACTCAAACTCTGATGTAGTTTCCCCTCATGTGGATGAAAGGCTGTTGTATTCAAGATTTCATCATAATCTACTGAAGATGTCAAAGATACTTGAGTCTCTTCAAGCCCACTCATCATGACGTTCTCACTTCAGGATGGTAAGAATCACCTGATCACTAATTCTTCTACTCTCTTGGGTAGTGTATATGAAGACCTTGAAGACTTTCAAGGAGGGTTTGTTCAAAGGAGGTGGAACTAATGTTCTATGCGATGTTAGAACATGGTGCTCAACAAGTATGCAGCTACTGGTTGAAGAGCAGATGGTTTTAGGTGTCAAACAAAGGAATACTTGTGTTTGGAACCTACTCCTGACCTGGAAGAGGAGACATCTGTGTGTGCTAAGTTGACCAGGGTAGGGTCAACTGTGTGTGTGCTCAAGAAGGTCACTTTTAGACGTCTGATCTCTAGAAGTGGAGCTGGTTGAGATGTGACATTGTGCAATTTCCTGCTGTTTGTCTTATTCCTATAAGATTGATCAGGGTTGGATAGTTGTTCCCTGAAGTACTATGTTGTGTTGAAAGATAAGTCCCTTGGATGTTAGAAGTCAATAATGGGGTAACCTGATTGCTATTTCATTTAAGAGGATTGGGACCATGAATCTAGTTATTCAAACACCACGCTCAGAAGTAACAGTTCTTTCAAGGAGTGAGAATATGAAGATTCAGAGGTTGGTTGAGGTAGTATGCTCTGGCAATGCATATCTACTATTGACTGGTGTTGTTTTCTTTCACTAGTACTTATGGTCAGCTGGAGTTTGATTAATGTGATTGGAGTATGTATAGGTATAACTCATAGAGTTAGTTGCCACTAGTAGGGATGGTGTATGTCATGTTGAGACATTTGTGTATAATGCATGGATATTGGTGTGGAGTTTCCATAAGTGTTAATTTGAGGGGGAGTTTTGGTTAATCTCCTCACGTTTGGTCAGCCTAGGGTCTGGGTGGCTGTTGACCTGTGTCACAAGGGTTCTGGTTGTTGTGTGACACATTTGTAAGAAAGGATTCATCTCTCTCTTTCCTAAGGGTGAATCTAATCTTGAAAGATTCTCAAAACTGTTGAGGTGCTTGCAAGCAGAAGATGTTGACACCAGAAGAGTATTTTCAAAGTATTCTTATGATGGAAGTATCTGAAAGGAAAATGGGGAAAGGATTTAAGATCAATGTCTACTTGTGCCAAGTCCAAGTATTTAATTGATTATCCTTGGAGCTCAAGATAACTGATGTTTTTAAAGATGTTGGAACATCTCGTCTTCAAGACCCTGTGCAGAATCACAGGAAGGATAGTACATTGGTTTATGATCTATCACTTTGGTGGCAGCAAAAGCATATGATCTCTGAAAAGGTTTCCTGGCAAGAAACATGTTCAGCCTTGGTATGTACAAGAAGAAGAAAACATCATAGTCCTGATGGTGGTTACTTGGATCAGTTTACTTCTGATCTAGGTAAGGAAGTGCATTGGCTAATGCACACTGTGGAGTTAAGAATAAGTGGAAGCATTCTTGACATCATGGAAACAGCCTTGCTTTAGGAAGTGGAATCCTTGGTATAGCTGAAGGGATAGTTTCTAACTGGTCCTTCTGAAGACTCATGCATCAGAGTGTCTGATGTCTTTGGAGAAGAAGCAGGGATTCATCAAGGTGTAAGCTTGGATGACTTAACTGCAAACCTGCAGGATGGAGGTTGTTTACTCAAACTTGGTTCCACAATCAAGTCTATGAGAACGTTGAACTCTGGTTCTGTGAAGGGAGGAAGTTCTTTCAAGTGGCAGAAGAAGGAGCTGAATTCAACAGCTAGATGTTAAAACACAATGTTGTGACATTTAGTTCAACATCAGAATCTTAGTTGGTGAAGTGGCACATCAACTTAAGATAGAATGGTCTATAGAGTTGTAGATTGGGTACTTCAAAAAGATCGTTCTCATTGCAGTACTCTGGAGTTGCTGGATGGAGAGGATGTTACATGTTCATGTCTTAGAGAATCTAAGTTTTGTTTAACATGTAGCTTGAAGTTCAAGTCTCACTTGGAAGGTCAGAATATCTTTGGGAGAAGTCTGATAAACGTGGAGAGGTCAAAAAGCGGCATTTGACTTTTTCATATGAGGATTCATGAAGGAGGTAATCAACCAGTGGCATTTGGTCTATCTCAGGAGTGAGTTCGAAGAATCAAGATAATCAACATATGGCAGCTGATTATTCTTGAGGAAAGTCTGAGACAAGTTACTTTTGAGCAGAAAAGTAGTAATTTGAAGACAAAAGGAGGTGTTTTATATTCATCTCTTGGAGCTTGTGGAAGGAGTTCTGAGCTATCTATGGAAGATTATCTCTTGTAATGGGATGAGAATGTATATGTCCCAATTTGTGTCTGGTTTCTTTTGGATCAAGCTAGTGACTCAGTGATATCTGAAGATTATCAGATGGTGTTGTTAGTTATGTTGTGAAGGATGTCCTAACTTATGTTAGAACATTTTGAGAAGTGGTTTTCTGTTCTGGTTAGAAGTGAGATTGGCACAGAGTGTGGATGTGTTCACCCAAGAGGGTTGAACAGAGGGTGTGCTCTTGAAGACATGAAGATGCGTCTTATGTTTTCCATTCATCAAGTGGTCTGGGTTCTATTTGAATCAGGAAGTATGTGAAGGTCCAACTTTTGGGTGTTGGATATGTTCATGTGTGATCTCCAAGTTTCAAGAGGAGAGTTGGTTGTTCATGACAGGGGGAGTTCTGTCTTTGCACTGCAAGAAATCATCAAGCTTGTGGTCTATGTGTTCTCAGATAACAAGGTATGGCACCTTGTTAGTTAGTGGGATGATGTGGTGTGTGTCAAGGCTGAGTGAGCAGAAGAATGTCTGACCGGATGTCATGACATTGCCTTGGACAATTTGTGTGTCTTACTAGTTGCATCCATAACTAGTAATTCTGTTGTTTGTTGCACAGATTTAGGGGGAGGAGAAGTACCCTTGTGCATGTGTGTATTACTAGTAGCCATAGCTAGTAATTGTTTTGCTTCTGCTGCTGATTAAACTACTGTTATGTTGTTTAAACTGCTGGTAGTTTTCCTTGTGAACAAAAAGGACAGAGTGTTCACAAGATGTCATATGTGATGTCTTAACATAAGATATCTTATGTACATGCTGGAAGTTATATAAGGAAATGTGGATGTGTGGTGATAGATGTCAAGCTACCACTGAGGGTGAGAAAGTGGTTTTAGGAAATAGTGATAGGGAGAATACATGAAGAATGCATACAAAAGCAGTGTCGAATGTTAAGACATTGCTTGCAACGTGTCTGACAGCATTTATGGAATAGTCTACACGCATTGGAACTGTTGTTTTTGAAAAGAAACAGTCAAGAGCTATAAAAGGTATTCAAAGATAGTCTGGGATATTGGTGGTGATTCTCTGACTGATTCTCAGCAAATATTTATGGATCTTGACCAAGTATTTACTCCTACCGTCAATTCCTAAGCATGGTCTGGCCTATTTAAAGGATGTATCAGCACTCCTGTTCTCACAAGAGCGACATTCCCTCTAAACCATGGGGTTTGTTAAGATTTAGGCATACTGCGCCTGGATCTGGTTTTGTGAAGGTTTCATTTATAAATGTTTAGCTAAAAAGGGGGAGAGAAACATTGTCCTGAGGATGTACCAGAAGCAAGAAAAATATGGTAGCAAGGAGAAGTTGGGTTCAGGCACAAAAGTCACTAACTAGGTATATCACTTGTGACTTGTGATCTGAGTTAAGAGGACGGTTGTGTCTTGTGATCTGAGTTACATTATCTATGTACTCAGCATTACATATTCTTCAGGAAGCTCTAATGTAGAGGGGAAGGGTTGTGATGCAGTTGATTCCTATACAGCTTCTTCTTCATGTACACCAAAGTTGGTGTTAGTGATGGTGCTGACAATAACAAAGAGGAACTGCAGACCCATATTGGGATGTGGTGTCTAGTGTAATGTTTATTTGTTTTAGCTAAAATTTGCCAAAGGGGGAGATTGTTAGTACCTTAGGATTGGCATTAATTTTGTAAAACAAATAATGTAATCACCTCTGTTGTTTTAATATGTTGGGTTGAAGAAGTTCAACATCTGGACCAACATGTCATATAAGATGTCACGACATCGTGACTGTGACATCACGAATGTGTATAAAACTGAATTAGTTAATTCTGGTATGTGTTAACTGATTTAATATTCTGGGATTAGTCAGAATCCTAGGTGGCGTTATTTGTGGAGATCTTGAAGACTCAATCAGAATATTTGGTGAATATACAGTTTCTAAATATGGAGATATTTTAGGAAATAAAAGATTGAAGACCTTGATTGTAGCAGAAGTTTTCTACTGGCTTTGTAACAGCAAAGGAGAAGTTTGCTGCGATTTCTGAAGGCCCAAATCCAGTTGGGTGCTTAGGTTATAAATAGCAGATTGTAACCTAGGTTTTAGACAGCCTCAAATAATGTAAAATTAGGGGTGTGTGTGAGGTAAACCTCCCAACCTGTGGGAAGGTTACCAGGTGTTTCTCAGTGCTCGAAAGCATGAGATTATTTGTAACTTAAAGCCTGTAAGTAAGAGTTGTTATGTTCTTGAACGAAGCTGTGAAGCAAGTTCAAGGTGTTTAGCATTACATTGTAATGGTAGTGATAGGAATGGAAAGTGGAGGTTTCTATCTAGGAGTTCCTAGGTATAGATTGCATTGGGTAGGGATTAAGTGAAGAGTTGTAAACGGGGGAGTTTAACTCTGAATTAATACTGCTGATAGTGGATCTTCTTCCTGGCTTGGTATGCCCCCAGAGTAGGTAATGTTGTACCGAACTGGGTTAACAATTACTTGTGTTTTTACCTTCTGCAAGTTACATTCTGTCTGTTATAACTCAGTATGTATTTCAGTCTGTTTATCAAGGGAATAACTGACCTGGTACATAGCATATTGTCTGAATGCCAAACAGAATGTTATGACATTCATCAATGACAGCTGATACTAAAGTATAGACTGGTTGGTCTTTTATAGTACAACAAACTATAATGCTGGAACAGGTGATGTTCAAATCAGTGTTGAGACATCATGCTGATAACAGTGCAGGCTCAATAGAAGTAAGTGCTATGTTTGATCTTTGTTGTGTATTTGTACCAGATGGACAGAACTTGGTGTTCTTGTTTTCTATGGTGGTATAGTCGCAGATGTTGTGACATCTGTGAATGTGTGCATATTAGTACTGGGTTTTAATTTTTATAACTGTCTTGCTGTATTAGTAACAATGTTGGATCAGATGTCATGACTTCGAGTAGAACATCTGAACTCTGACTGCACCAGAATTTCAATTGGTATCGGAGCAGGCATCCTGTTCTGTATCCGGATGAGATCCATAGGTGATACTTTCTGGTATCTTGCAAGGAGTTATGTTAGTACTGATGTTGGAACCTGTGGAAGGTTCTGTGATTTCCCTGAATGGTCCCTTGAAGTAGGTGGATGGACTATTCATGACAGGAACTGTGTGTACCTGTCTCTAGAGGTTGGCAATTGGCCTTTGTGTGGGACAGTTGTGCTAGTATTGAAACATATTCAAAGTTGGTATGTTCTTGGAGGCTGATCTGGTGAAGTGTGTGGTCATAGGTTGAGTTGTATTATGATTTCCGCTGCATAATACCTGGCAAAACTCAAACTCTGATGTAGTTTCCCCTTATTTGGATGAAAGGCTGTTGTATTCAAGATTTCATCATAATCTACTGAAGATGTCAAAGATACTTGAGTCTCCTCAAGTCCACTCATCATGACATTCTCACTTCAGGATGGTAAGAATCACCTGATCACTGATTCTTCTACTCTCTTGGGTAGTGTATATGAAGACCTTGAAGAATTTTAAGGAGGGTTTGTTCCAAGGAGGTGGAACTAATGTTCTATGCGATGTTAGAACATGGTGCTCAACAAGTATGCAGCTACTGGTTGAAGAGCAGATGGTTTTAGGTGTCAAACAAAGGAATACTTGTGTTTGGAACCTACTCCTGACCTGGAAGAGGAGACATCTGTGTGTGCTAAGTTGACCAGGGTAGGGTCAACTGTGTGTGTGCTCAAGAAGGTCACTTTTAGACGTCTGATCTCTAGAAGTGGAGCTGGTTGAGATGTGACATTGTGCAATTTCCTGCTGTTTGTCTTATTCCTATAAGATTGATCAGGGTTGGATAGTTGTTCCCTGAAGTACTATGTTGTGTTGAAAGATAAGTCCCCTGGATGTTAGAAGTCAATAATGGGGTAACCTGATTGCTATTTCATTTAAGAGGATTGGGACCATGAATCTAGTTATTCAAACACCACGCTCAGAAGTAACAGTTCTTTCAAGGAGTGAGAATATGAAGATTCAGAGGTTGGTTGAGGTAGTATGCTCTGGCAATGCATATCTACTATTGACTGGTGTTGTTTTCTTTCACTAGTACTTATGGTCAGCTGAAGTTTGATTAATGTGATTGGAGTATGTATAGGTATAACTCATAGAGTTAGTTGCCACTAGTAGGGATGGTGTATGTCATGTTGAGACATTTGTGTATAATGCATGGATATTGGTGTGGAGTTTCCATAAGTGTTAATTTGAGGGGGAGTTTTGGTTAATCTCCTCACGTTTGGTCAGCCTAGGGTCTGGGTGGCTGTTGACCTGTGTCACAAGGGTTCTGGTTGTTGTGTGACACATTTGTAAGAAAGGATTCATCTCTCTCTTTCCTAAGGGTGAATCTAATCTTGAAAGATTCTCAAAACTGTTGAGGTGCTTGCAAGCAGAAGATGTTGACACCAGAAGAGTATTTTCAAAGTATTCTTATGATGGAAGTATCTGAAAGGAAAATGGGGAAAGGATTTAAGATCAATGTCTACTTGTGCCAAGTCCAAGTATTTAATTGATTATCCTTGGAGCTCAAGATAACTGATGTTTTTAAAGATGTTGGAACATCTCGTCTTCAAGACCCTGTGCAGAATCACAGGAAGGATAGTACATTGGTTTATGATCTATCACTTTGGTGGCAGCAAAAGCATATGATCTCTGAAAAGGTTTCCTGGCAAGAAACATGTTCAGCCTTGGTATGTACAAGAAGAAGAAAACATCATAGTCCTGATGGTGGTTACTTGGATCAGTTTACTTCTGATCTAGGTAAGGAAGTGCATTGGCTAATGCACACTGTGGAGTTAAGAATAAGTGGCAGCATTCTTGACATCATGGAAACAGCCTTGCTTTAGGAAGTGGAATCCTTGGTATAGCTGAAGGGATAGTTTCTAACTGGTACTTCTGAAGACTCATGCATCAGAGTGTCTGATGTCTTTGGAGAAGAAGCAGGGATTCATCAAGGTGTAAGCTTGGATGACTTAACTGCAAACCTGCAGGATGGAGGTTGTTTACTCAAACTTGGTTCCACAATCAAGTCTATGAGAACGTTGAACTCTGGTTCTGTGAAGGGAGGAAGTTCTTTCAAGTGGCAGAAGAAGGAGTTGAATTCAACAGCTAGATGTTAAAACACAATGTTGTGACATTTGGTTCAACATCAGAATCTTAGTTGGTGAAGTGGCACATCAACTTAAGATAGAAGGGTCTATAGAGTTGTAGATTGGGTACTTCAAAAAGATCGTTCTCATTGCAGTACTCTGGAGTTGCTGGATGGAGAGGATGTTACATGTTCATGTCTTAGAGAATCTAAGTTTTGTTTAACATGTAGCTTGAAGTTCAAGTCTCACTTGGAAGGTCAGAATATCTTTGGGAGAAGTCTGATAAAAATGGAGAGGTCAAAAAGCGGCATTTGACTTTTTCATATGAGGATTCATGAAGGAGGTAATCAACCAGTGGCATTTGGTCTATCTCAGGAGTGAGTTCGAAGAATCAAGATAATCAACATATGGCAGCTGATTATTCTTGAGGAAAGTCTGAGACAAGTTACTTTTGAGCAGAAAAGTAGTAATTTGAAGACAAAATGAGGTGTTTTATATTCATCTCTTGGAGCTTGTGGAAGGAGTTCTGAGCTATCTATGGAAGATTATCTCTTGTAATGGGATGAGAATGTATATGTCCCAATTTGTGTCTGGTTTCTTTTGGATCAAGCTAGTGACTCAGTGATATCTGAAGATTATCAGATGGTGTTGTTAGTTATGTTGTGAAGGATGTCCTAACTTATGTTAGAACATTTTGAGAAGTGGTTTTCTGTTCTGGTTAGAAGTGAGATTGGCACAGAGTGTGGATGTGTTCACCCAAGAGGGTTGAACAGAGGGTGTGCTCTTGAAGACATGAAGATGCGTCTTATGTTTTCCATTCATCAAGTGGTCTGGGTTCTATTTGAATCAGGAAGTATGTGAAGGTCCAACTTTTGGGTGTTGGATATGTTCATGTGTGATCTCCAAGTTTCAAGAGGAGAGTTGGTTGTTCATGACAGGGGGAGTTCTGTCTTTGCACTGCAAGAAATCATCAAGCTTGTGGTCTATGTGTTCTCAGATAACAAGGTATGGTACCTTGTTAGTTAGTGGGATGATGTGGTGTGTGTCAAGGCTGAGTGAGCAGAAGAATGTCTGACCGGATGTCATGACATTGCCTTGGACAATTTGTGTGTCTTACTAGTTGCATCCATAACTAGTAATTCTGTTGTTTGTTGCACAGATTTAGGGGGAGGAGAAGTACCCTTGTGCATGTGTGTATTACTAGTAGCCATAGCTAGTAATTGTTTTGCTTCTACTGCTGATTAAACTACTGTTATGTTGTTTAAACTGCTGGTAGTTTTCCTTGTGAACAAAAAGGACAGAGTGTTCACAAGATGTCATATGTGATGTCTTAACATAAGATATCTTATGTACATGCTGGAAGTTATATAAGGAAATGTGGATGTGTGGTGCTAGATGTCAAGCTGCCACTGAGGGTGAGAAAGTTGTTTTAGGAAATAGTGATAGGGAGAATACATGAAGAATGCATACAAAAGCAGTGTCGAATGTTAAGACATTGCTTGCAACGTGTCTGACAGCATTTATGGAATAGTCTACACGCATTGGAACTGTTGTTTTTGAAAAGAAACAGTCAAGAGCTATAAAAGGTATTCAAAGATAGTCTGGGATATTGGTGGTCATTCTCTGACTGATTCTCAGCAAATATTTATGGATCTTGACCAAGTATTTACTCCTACCGTTAATTCCTAAGCATGGTCTGGCCTATTTAAAGGATGTATCAGCACTCCTGTTCTCACAAGAGCGACATTCCCTCTAAACCATGGGGTTTGTTAAGATTTAGGCATACTGCGCCTGGATCTGGTTTTGTGAAGGTTTCATTTATAAATGTTTAGCTAAAAAGGGGGAGAGAAACATTGTCCTGAGGATGTACCAGAAGCAAGAAAAATATGGTAGCAAGGAGAAGTTGGGTTCAGGCACAAAAGTCACTAACTGGGTATATCACTTGTGACTTGTGATCTGAGTTAAGAGGACGGTTGTGTCTTGTGATCTGAGTTACATTATCTATGTACTCAGCATTACATATTCTTCAGGAAGCTCTAGTGTAGAGGGGAAGGGTTGTGATGCAGTTGATTCCTATACAGCTTCTTCTTCATGTACACCAAAGTTGGTGTTAGTTATGGTGCTGACAATAACAAAGAGGAACTGCAGACCCATATTGGGATGTGGTGTCTAGTGTAATGTTTATTTGTTTTAGCTAAAATTTGCCAAAGGGGGAGATTGTTAGTACCTTAGGATTGGCATTAATTTTGTAAAACAAATAATGTAATCACCTCTGTTGTTTTAATATGTTGGGTTGAAGAAGTTCAACATCTGGACCAACATGTCATATAAGATGTCACGACATCGTGACTGTGACATCACGAATGTGTATAAAACTGAATTAGTTAATTCTGGTATGTGTTAACTGATTTAATATTCTGGGATTAGTCAGAATCCTAGGTGGCGTTATTTGTGGAGATCTTGAAGACTCAATCAGAATATTTGGTGAATATACAGTTTCTAAATATGGAGATATTTTAGGAAATAAAAGATTGAAGACCTTGATTGTAGCAGAAGTTTTCTACTGGCTTTGTAACAGCAAAGGAGAAGTTTGCTGCGATTTCTGAAGGCCCAAATCCAGTTGGGTGCTTAGGTTATAAATAGCAGATTGTAACCTAGGTTTTAGACAGCCTCAAATAATGTAAAATTAGGGGTGTGTGTGAGGTAAACCTCCCAACCTGTGGGAAGGTTACCAGGTGTTTCTCAGTGCTCGAAAGCATGAGATTATTTGTAACTTAAAGCCTGTAAGTAAGAGTTGTTATGTTCTTGAACGAAGCTGTGAAGCAAGTTCAAGGTGTTTAGCATTACATTGTAATGGTAGTGATAGGAATGGAAAGTGGAGGTTTCTATCTAGGAGTTCCTAGGTATAGATTGCATTGGGTAGGGATTAAGTGAAGAGTTGTAAACGGGGGAGTTTAACTCTGAATTAATACTGCTGATAGTGGATCTTCTTCCTGGCTTGGTATGCCCCCAGAGTAGGTAATGTTGTACCGAACTGGGTTAACAATTACTTGTGTTTTTACCTTCTGCAAGTTACATTCTGTCTGTTATAACTCAGTATGTATTTCAGTCTGTTTATCAAGGGAATAACTGACCTGGTACATAGCATACTGTCTGAATGCCAAACAGAATGTTATGACATTCATCAATGACAGCTGATACTAAAGTATAGACTGGTTAGTCTTTTACAGTACAACAAACTATAATGCTGGAACAGGTGATGTTCAAATCAGTGTTGAGACATCATGCTGATAACAGTGCAGGCTCAATAGAAGTAAGTGCTATGTTTGATCTTTGTTGTGTATTTGTACCAGATGGACAGAACTTGGTGTTCTTGTTTTCTATGGTGGTATAGTCGCAGATGTTGTAACATCTGTGAATGTGTGCATATTAGTACTGGGTTTTAATTTTTATAACTGTCTTGCTGTATTAGAAACAATGTTGGATCAGATGTCATGACTTCGAGTAGAACATCTGAACTCTGACTGCACCAGAATTTCAATTGGTATCGGAGCAGGCATCCTGTTCTGTATCCGGATGAGATCCATAGGTGATACTTTCTGGTATCTTGCAAGGAGTTATGTTAGTACTGATGTTGGAACCTGTGGAAGGTTCTGTGATTTCCCTGAATGGTCCCTTGAAGTAGGTGGATGGACTATTCATGACAGGAACTGTGTGTACCTGTCTCTAGAGGTTGGCAATTGGCCTTTGTGTGGGACAGCAGTGCTAGTATTGAAACATATTCAAAGTTGGTATGTTCTTGGAGGCTGATCTGGTGAAGTGTGTGGTCATAGGTTGAGTTGTATTATGATTTCCGCTGCATAATACCTGGCAAAACTCAAACTCTGATGTAGTTTCCCCTTATTTGGATGAAAGGCTGCTGTATTCAAGATTTCATCATAATCTACTGAAGATGTCAAAGATACTTGAGTCTCCTCAAGCCCACTCATCATGACATTCTCACTTCAGGATGGTAAGAATCACCTGATCACTGATTCTTCTACTCTCTTGGGTAGTGTATATGAAGACCTTGAAGAATTTTAAGGAGGGTTTGTTCCAAGGAGGTGGAACTAATGTTCTATGCGATGTTAGAACATGGTGCTCAACAAGTATGCAGCTACTGGTTGAAGAGCAGATGGTTTTAGGTGTCAAACAAAGGAATACTTGTGTTTGGAACCTACTCCTGACCTGGAAGAGGAGACATCTGTGTGTGCTAAGTTGACCAGGGCAGGGTCAACTGTGTGTGTGCTCAAGAAGGTCACTTTTAGACGTCTGATCTCTAGAAGTGGAGCTGGTTGAGATGTGACATTGTGCAATTTCCTGCTGTTTGTCTTATTCCTATAAGATTGATCAGGGTTGGATAGTTGTTCCCTGAAGTACTATGTTGTGTTGAAAGATAAGTCCCCTGGATGTTAGAAGTCAATAATGGGGTAACCTGATTGCTATTTCATTTAAGAGGATTGGGACCATGAATCTAGTTATTCAAACACCACGCTCAGAAGTAACAGTTCTTTCAAGGAGTGAGAATATGAAGATTCAGAGGTTGGTTGAGGTAGTATGCTCTGGCAATGCATATCTACTATTGACTGGTGTTGTTTTCTTTCACTAGTACTTATGGTCAGCTGGAGTTTGATTGGTGTGATTGGAGTATGTATAGGTATAACTCATAGAGTTAGTTGCCACTGGTAGGGATGGTGTATGTCATGTTGAGACATTTGTGTAGAATGCATGGATATTGGTGTGGAGTTTCCATAAGTGTTACTTTGAGGGGGAGTTTTGGTTAACCTTCTCACGTTTGGTCAGCCTAGGGTCTGGGTGGCTGTTGACCTGTGTCACATGGGTTCTGGTTGTTGTGTGACACATTTGCAAGAAAGGATTCATCTCTCTCTTTCCTAAGGGTGAATCTAATCTGGAAAGATTCTCAAAACTGTTGAGGTGCTTGCAAGCAGAAGATGTTGACACCAGAAGAGTATTTTCAAAGTATTCTTATGATGGAAGTATCTGAAAGGAAAATGGGGAAAGGATTTAAGATCAATGTCTACTTGTGCCAAGTCCAAGTATTTAATTGATTATCCTTGGAGCTCAAGATAACTGATGTTTTTAAAGATGTTGGAACATCTCGTCTTCAAGACCCTGTGCAGAATCACAGGAAGGATAGTACATTGGTTTATGATCTATCACTTTGGTGGCAGCAAAAGCATATGATCTCTGAAAAGGTTTCCTGGCAAGAAACATGTTCAGCCTTGGTATGTACAAGAAGAAGAAAACATCATAGTCCTGATGGTGGTTACTTGGATCAGTTTACTTCTGATCTAGGTAAGGAAGTGCATTGGCTAATGCACACTGTGGAGTTAAGAATAAGTGGAAGCATTCTTGACATCATGGAAACAGCCTTGCTTTAGGAAGTGGAATCCTTGGTATAGCTGAAGGGATAGTTTCTAACTGGTCCTTCTGAAGACTCATGCATCAGAGTGTCTGATGTCTTTGGAGAAGAAGCAGGGATTCATCAAGGTGTAAGCTTGGATGACTTAACTGCAAACCTGCAGGATGGAGGTTGTTTACTCAAACTTGGTTCCACAATCAAGTCTATGAGAACGTTGAACTCTGGTTCTGTGAAGGGAGGAAGTTCTTTCAAGTGGCAGAAGAAGGAGCTGAATTCAACAGCTAGATGTTAAAACACAATGTTGTGACATTTGGTTCAACATCAGAATCTTAGTTGGTGAAGTGGCACATCAACTTAAGATAGAAGGGTCTATAGAGTTGTAGATTGGGTACTTCAAAAAGATCGTTCTCATTGCAGTACTCTGGAGTTGCTGGATGGAGAGGATGTTACATGTTCATGTCTTAGAGAATCTAAGTTTTGTTTAACATGTAGCTTGAAGTTCAAGTCTCACTTGGAAGGTCAGAATATCTTTGGGAGAAGTCTGATAAACGTGGAGAGGTCAAAAAGCGGCATTTGACTTTTTCATATGAGGATTCATGAAGGAGGTAATCAACCAGTGGCATTTGGTCTATCTCAGGAGTGAGTTCGAAGAATCAAGATAATCAACATATGGCAGCTGATTATTCTTGAGGAAAGTTTGAGACAAGTTACTTTTGAGCAGAAAAGTAGTAATTTGAAGACAAAAGGAGGTGTTTTATATTCATCTCTTGGAGCTTGTGGAAGGAGTTCTGAGCTATCTATGGAAGATTATCTCTTGTAATGGGATGAGAATGTATATGTCCCAATTTGTGTCTGGTTTCTTTTGGATCAAGCTAGTGACTCAGTGATATCTGAAGATTATCAGATGGTGTTGTTAGTTATGTTGTGAAGGATGTCCTAACTTATGTTAGAACATTTTGAGAAGTGGTTTTCTGTTCTGGTTAGAAGTGAGATTGACACAGAGTGTGGATGTGTTCAGCCAAGAGGGTTGAACAGAGGGTGTGCTCTTGAAGACATGAAGATGCGTCTTATGTTTTCCATTTATCAAGTGGTCTGGGTTCTATTTGAATCAGGAAGTATGTGAAGGTCCAACTTTTGGGTGTTGGATATGTTCATGTGCGATCTCCAAGTTTCAAGAGGAGAGTTGGTTGTTCATGACAGGGGGAGTTCTGTCTTTGCACTACAAGAAATCATCAAGGTTGTGGTCTATGTGTTCTCATATAACAAGGTATGGCACCTTGTTAGTTAGTGGGATGATGTGGTGTGTGTCAAGGCTGAGTGAGCAGAAGAATGTCTGACCGGATGTCATGACATTGCCTTGGACAATTTGTGTGTCTTACTAGTTGCATCCATAACTAGTAATTCTGTTGTTTGTTGCACAGATTTAGGGGGAGGAGAAGTACCCTTGTGCATGTGTGTATTACTAGTAGCCATAGCTAGTAATTGTTTTGCTTCTGCTGCTGATTAAACTACTGTTATGTTGTTTAAACTGCTGGTAGTTTTCCTTGTGAACAAAAAGGACAGAGTGTTCACAAGATGTCATATGTGATGTCTTAACATAAGATATCTTATGTACCTGCTGGAAGTTATATAAGGAAATGTGGATGTGTGGTGCTAGATGTCAAGCTACCACTGAGGGTGAGAAAGTTGTTTTAGGAAATAGTGATAGGGAGAATACATGAAGAATGCAGACAAAAGCAGTGTCGAATGTTAAGACATCGCTTGCAACGTGTCTGACAGCATTTATGGAATAGTCTACACGCATTGGAACTGTTGTTTTTGAAAAGAAACAGTCAAGAGCTATAAAAGGTATTCAAAGATAGTCTGGGATATTGGTGGTGATTCTCTGACTGATTCTCAGCAAATATTTATGGATCTTGACCAAGTATTTACTCCTACCGTTAATTCCTAAGCATGGTCTGGCCTATTTAAAGGATGTATCAGCACTCCTGTTCTCACAAGAGCGACATTCCCTCTAAACCATGGGGTTTGTTAAGATTTAGGCATACTGCGCCTGGATCTGGTTTTGTGAAGGTTTCATTTATAAATGTTTAGCTAAAAAGGGGGAGAGAAACATTGTCCTGAGGATGTACCTGAAGCAAGCAAAATGTGGTAGCAAGGAGAAGTTGGGTTCAGGCACAAAAGTCACTAACTGGGTATATCACTTGTGACTTGTGATCTGAGTTAAGAGGACGGTTGTGTCTTGCGATCTAAGTTACATTATCTAAGTTGGGTTCAGGCACAAAAGTCATTAACTGGGTATATCACTTGTGACTTGTGATCTGAGTTAATAGGACGGTTGTGTCTTGTGATCTGAGTTACATTATCTATGTACTCAGCATTACATATAAGATGTCACGACATCGTGACTTTGACATCACGCATGTGTATAAAATTGAATTAGTTAATTCTGGTATGTGTTAACTGATTTAATATTCTGGGATTAGTCAGAATCCTATGTGGCGTTATTTGTGGAGATCTTGAAGACTCAATCAGAATATTTGGTGAATATACAGTTTCTAAATATGGAGATATTTTAGGAAATAAAAGATTGAAGACCTTGATTGTAGTAGAAGTTTTCTACTGGCTTTGTAACAGCAAAGGAGAAGTTTGTTGCGATTTCTGAAGGTCCAAATTCAGTTGGGTGCTTAGGTTATAAATAGCAGATTGTAACCTAGGTTTTAGACAGCCTCAAATAATGTAAAATTAGGGGTGTGTGTGAGGTAAACCTCCCAACCTGTGGGAAGGTTACCAGGTGTTTCTCAGTGCTCGAAAGCATGAGATTATTTGTAACTCAAAGCCTGTAGGTAAGAGTTGTTATGTTCTTGAACGAAGCTATGAAGCAAGTTCAAGGTGTTTAGCATTACATTGTAATGGAAGTGATAGGAATGGAAAGTGGAGGTTTCTATCTAGGAGTTCCTAGGTATAGATTGCATTGGGTAGGGATTAAGTGAAGAGTTGTAAACGGGGGAGTTTAACTCTGAATTAATACTGCTGATAGTGGATCTTCTTCCTGGCTTGGTATGCCCCCAGAGTAGGTAATGTTGTACCGAACTGGGTTAACAATTACTTGTGTTTTTACCTTCTGCAAGTTACATTCTGTCTGTTATAACTCAGTATATATTTCAGTCTGTTTATCAAGGGAATAACTGACCTGGTACATAGCATACTGTCTGAATGCCAAACAGAATGTTATGACATTCATCATTGACAGCTGATACTGAAGTATAAACTGGTTGGTCTTTTACAGTACGGCAAACTGTAATGCTGGAATAGGTGATGTTCCAATCAGTGTTGAGACATCATGCTGATAACAGTGCAGGCTCAATAGAAGTAAGTGCTATGTTTGATCTCTGTTGTGTATTTGTACCAGATGGACAGAACTTGGTGTTCTTGTTTTCTATGGTGGTATAGTAGCAGATGTTGTGACATCTGTGAATATGTGCATATTAGTACTGGGTTTTAATTTTTATAATTGTCTTGCTGTATTACTAACAATGTTGGATCAGATGTCATGACTTCGAGTAGAACATCTGAACTCTGACTGCACCAGAATTTCAATTGGTATCAGAGCAGGCATCCTGTTCTGTATCTGGATGAGATCCATAGGTGATACTTTTTGGTATCTTGCAAAGAGTTATGTTAGTACTGTTGTTGGAACCTGTGGAAGGTTCTGTGATTTCCCTGAATGGTCCCTTGAAGTAGGTGGATGGACTATTCATGACAGGAACTGTGTGTACCTGTCTCTAAAGGTTGGCAATTGGCCTTTGTGTGGGACAGTTGTGCTAGTATTGAAACATATTCAAACTTGGTATGTTCTTGGAGGCTGATCTGGTGAAGTGTGTGGTCATAGGTTGAGTTGTATTATGATTTCCGCTGCATAATACCTGGCAAAACTCAAACTCTGATGTAGTTTCCCCTCATGTGGATGAAAGGCTGCTGTATTCAAGATTTCATCATAATCTACTGAAGATGTCAAAGATACTTGAGTCTCCTTGTAAACCTCAAAATTTGCCCTCCTCTTCTTGGGACTAGTTTGGCACATTGCATTTCATGTTTTAGGACATTAGGCATTTGCATATTGCATATCATATGGAAATAAGAGATCATCCTCCAAGGTCTTTTCAGAAGATGGAGAAGTTACATGGTTCAAGCCTGAGGGTTTCCATGGATTGATGATCAACCATCTGAGGGGTTTGTACTTCATTTAGGGTTTCCTGATCCTTCAAAGGTTTTGAGCATTATCTTGGTTGCAAGGATATGTCACCATCATCATGTCTCTATCATCATCCAGGGTTTCATGATTTATGCTCCAGTTCCTTTGGATTAGGGTTTTAACCTCTGGTCAACCCTAATCATTGGCATCCTCTCAGCTAGGGTTTCTCAAGGAGATGAGGCATTCTATTGAGATGGAGATCACATGGTTATGTTGAAGGGGCTTACATGAGCTAGGGGTTCATTTCTGAGCAAATTCCTCAAGTGGTAGAGGCTCAAGCTGATCAGAGCATGTCAAGGTCATCTGAGGACCTATACGGTCAACTATGCAAGAGCTGAGGGCTTTGAGGTGGGGAAATGAGTTTCAACACCTCATTCATGTTCAAAAGAGGTTCATTTGTCATTACAAACACCTATCTTGAGGATTTTGAAGTCAGGGCAAAAGTTTCCAAAAATGGAAAGCGACCTGTAATTGAAAGTTTCCAAAAATGGCCAGTTTTTGGTCCACATTCAACTTGACTTTCCAACATCAAGGAAGCTTCAAATGAATTTTTGGTGAACATGAAAGTTGAATATATTTCTCTCCTCTTTTCAAAAAGTCCAAGATCATGATCATATGATGAATGGTTGAGGAGTTATGCTCAAATGATCATAAAGTGTACATGGAGGTTCAACATGCCATAACTTTTGATCCAAAACTCCAAATTGAGCCACTCTTTTTGCAAAATGCTTGTCTTGACCAATATTTTCCAAATCAACCATTGCATTGCATGAAATAAAATCACATGATCATTTGTCCGTGCATGTATATTTGGAGGGAAAATGGAGAATTCAAATTCTATTGATCATACATGAAAAATACCAATGCCATTGTGATCTTTGGGTGATTCTAAGTGACTTTGAACCATGTATGTGCATTGTTCACGTGTAAAAATCTCCATGCACCTCACATTTGCATTTTTGGTCATACACCTCATTTCTCATTAAGTTTCCATTAGCCAAGCCTAGTTGTAATTAGCATGGTGATTAGTGAATCATATATAAGCTTAATTCTAACTGTTTTGCTCATAATCACAATTCTAGATCTAGAAATTCACATTCCCTCTCAAATTTCTCTCTCTTCAATTTTCAAATTTCTTGATCCAATTCCACAAAATACTTGCATATTCTGGTTTATCATGTATCATTGAGTAGGATTTGAGCTCTGGTTTGAAGAATTCCATCAAGATTCGTGCACATTCAAAGCTTGAACATGAACATGGAAGTTTGAATTTCAGCTGGATCTAGGTCAATTCAAGTGCCAATTCCTACATAAAGCTTCATAACAAGATTGAAGAAGGAGATCTGGAGCTGGAGGAAGCTTGAGGACGTGAATTTGGTCACTGCACATCAAGTAAGCTTGAAATTTGAATCTCACTATTTGCCTTTCCATGTATATAATCTTGTAGATCATGATGTGCTGAGAATTCTGATGTAAATAGATTTTGATTTGGTGAAATATTGAGTGAGATATGATGATTTTAAGTTTGGTGCATGAAACTTCTTTGGATCGATTTGAAAAATACATGATGAATTAGGCTTAGATGTTTGTGGATTCATGATCCTCGTGGCGAGATCTTTCGAATGATATAAGGCATGGTAATTTCTGGAAAATTTGACGGTGGCGCTCCGCCTGGCTTGCCGGAGAAGACGGTTGTTTCAGTCGTCCGCCACCGCCTGTAAGTAGCTAGGGTTTGTGCTTCGAAACGGCAGCGTTTTGGTGTAAGCGCGCGTTGACCTCACCGTCCTTGGTTCGACCCCTGGCGTAGGCAATTCCATTTAATTTCCTTTGAGCGTTTCTTTGGCCATAGGTACCTCAGTTCGATTCCACGCTTGTGACAATTTGTGAATTAATAATTGAGCGTTGGCATTAACCTCACGTTCCTGTGTTCGAATCCTGGCAAAGGCGTTTTGGAATTTATTTGTTGAGCGCGCTTGTTATCCATCATAACCTGTGTTCGATTCCTGTTGTGGTGTTTTGTGAATATTATTTTGAGCGCCTTGTGAACCTCAAGCGCCTAGGTTCAACTCCCATGGATTGCACTTGTTGATTTTTATTCATTGCATTTTCCATGATTTCCACATTATTTCATCATTATTTCATCAACTTGCAAAATTCATAAAAAATAGCAAAGTGATCCAAATTGAGTGTAACTTTTTTTCATATTCTTGTTAGAATGTCTTTTATTTGTTGATGTTAATTTCCTGATTTTTACATTGCTGGAATTTGAAATATGCTTGATTGTTTGAACATGGTGCAAAATGTGACATGTTGTGCTAATTGATTTGTGAAATGCTCATTGATTATCCAATTGCCTTGAAATTTGACATGCTCATTCATAACATGTTACATGATTTTTGAGCTTTTGTTTGGCAATTTTATCATTTTTCATCTCTGTTTTAGACACATGGACTTTGGGTGTGACAATTTGTGTCACACATTTGGATGTTGCTCTTGTTCATTTTCATTGACATGCCATTTGATATCTTCTGATTCCAATGGAGCCAATGGATGTTCCCTTGTTAATCGTTGAGTCGTTCATTATGCTCGCACTACGTGTTGATGCTCTTGAACCTAACCGAAGATCCTTGTATATAGAGTCAGTCAAGTGGAGTAGGGTCCCTCATTCTGGATCCCCACGCCTTCTTTGATTCAAGCTCACCCAGGCCCGGGTTAAGAGCTATGAGGTCTTATCCTCATTACCTTTCATCTGCTCACCTTGACGGTCAATGTCAGTGGTTAAGAGCCTCAACACACCCCTACAGTGTTGGCTTGTTTGTCAAGGTTGATATGACCTCTTGACTAAAGCCCAGCCTTGTGTGAGCCGCTTGTTTGCATATAGAGTGTGATACTTGTTCACCTGTGATTGATGTTTACTTACTGTTTGAGCTAGCTTGCTTCCTGTGCGAGTTAGGTTCTGATTAGAGACCTCAATGTAGGGATCGTTTGCATGACAACTTTTAAGCTCGAGTCATAGTCTCCTTATTAGTCTGTTATCTCCCTAGTCTCTGGTTAGGAGAGAGTTTCTCCCCTGTTAAGGGGAACTACGTCGCCCTGATTCTCATACCAGATGAGATACGTAGGCAGGAGATTGAGCGATATCTCTCTGGGCACCCTTTTCTTTTTCACCCTTTTCTTTTTTTTGTGTTTGACAGCTATTAGGTCCGAGTTCCAGGCTCCCTATTAGTTTGTGTGTTCAACCTTTTGTTTCTGTTGACGTCTCAGCGTCTTCTTGGTGTTTGTGTGACAGCTATTAGGCTCGAGTTCCAGACTCCCTTTTAGTTTGTCGGTTGGAGAACCTTTGGTGTTCGCTGGTTAGCGATTGCTTGTTTGTTTGGAGTTGGATGTAAGCCCATTGATTGGCATTCCGTTTCCTTGTTTGCTTTTGTGTGGAGTTGGATGTAAGCCCAGCCATTGGCATTCCATTTCCTTGTTTGTTTTGTGGAGTCGGATATAAGCCCAGCTATTGGCATTCCGTTTCCTTGTTGAGTTTCTTTTGACGTCTCAGCGTCTTTGTGTTGTGTTTTGTTTCGGCGTGCGTTAGCCGAACTACGACAGCTCTGATTCTCATTCCAGATGAGATACGTAGGCATAGGATGCGATATCCTAGCGAGTCCGTTCCCCATTTCCCCGAACTACGTTGACTCTGATGTTTGTTTCTGACAAACTACGTAGGCCCAGGATGCGACATCCTGCCGAGTCCCCTTCCCCCATCTTCTTTCGCCTGTTTGCTTATTCCAGTGTGTGTGCATTCTTTGAGCAGTTTATTAGCAACCTTTTCCTATTCTTTCGAGCGTGGATCTCGTCGAGTACGACGGACGTGAGGGGTGCTAATACTTTCCCCTTGCATAACCGACTCCCGTACCTTGCAATCTCTGGTCGTAAGACCATTCCTTTCCCTTTTTCAGGTTTACTTCGAGCGTTTCCTTTCCCTCCTTTGGGATAAATAACGCACGGTGGTGACTCTGTGTCTTTTCCCGCCGGTTGTTTTTCGCGTTGCGACAGCTGACGACTCTGCTGGGGACTTAAGAAGTTGACCTCTTGCTGGTCCATCTTCCCTAAGCGAGTCAATCCTAACGCTCTCTAGGGTAGTTTTTGTTGCTTTTGCTGCTTTATTTATTGCATTTATGATTATTATACTGTGATTGTATATATTTGCATATATGTTTGCATGCATCATATTATCATTGTGCTGGATTCTGTACAGGTTTGGTTCCTCTGATTTGGGGTGGGTGTTCTGAGTGGGGCTAAAACCCAGGCCCGAGTATACACCTAGGATTAGCGTGGTCTCACGTTCCTCACATGTTGGGTTGACATGATTGTTGCGACGTGACATACCACAAGTCGGACGAGGTTCTTCTGAGAGGGCTCTTCCTTGTGGAGTTTCCACTATGGTTGAGTTTTATCTCTTTGGAGCTGTTGACTTCGGTGACCGTTCTTTCCCGGATCTTTGGTTTAAATGATCTTATGAGAGCTGCAATAGCACACCCGAAAGGGCAAACCCGTTGAGTATCTTGTTTGATTGTCGAGATCATTATCCGCCTTAGGATAACCTGATTAGAATTCACCTGTGAGGGGAGGGTTCGATTCCTACAGTACAGGTTCTGTCAGTATTTCTGTGATGGTGACTTTGGTTCAGTCGGATTCATGGATATTTATTTCTGAGACGCCGGAATTCTGTCAGTGGTATTTATCAGTGGGGATCCGTTTATTTCAGGATTCCCTGGGTTGGTACAGATGATTTTGTTGCTATCAGTTCAGCGATTTTCCTGTGATGATGGTGATATATCCTCAGGTTCCGTTTATTTCGGAATTCCCGAGTTGGATTTGTGGTTACTCAGTCCCTCAGATGGTTGTGATCAGTTCAGAGACCGGAATCCAGTACAGTTGATGTTCAGATGACTTGGAGGATGGCACTGTGACTTGCATTCATGCATCTGCATCATTCTCATTTTGCATTCATCCGCATCCAACTCATGTCTATCCACGCTCAGGGTACATTCTCGATTGAGATTCTGGTTGAGAGACATCCTGATGTCAGAATGATATTGTCAAATTATTATCCGTCTCGATGAAGCCAGAATCAAAAGACAGAGTGTTCCTCATACGGATAGACATTGCATTCATGCGTGAGTCATAGTAACTTGTCTTCTGTTTTGCAGGTGTCAGTTTCTAACCTGTTTGATTGACTGAGGAATCATTGCTCGAGCACGCAGAGTCATTCCCTTGCACGTAGCTCGTCCGCACAGATACCCTACCAGGCGCAACAAATCCAAACTGATGGATCCATCCAACACTGACATTCTCGAGCTGAAAGAGAAGATGGGAGAGTTGATCAACGTCATGTAAGGGTTTGCCTTGGGGCAGAAGGCACTTGTCGAGAAGGTGGAAAGGATTGAAAGCTGGCTGAGAATGGGGAAAATCCAGGGAGATGCTTCGTCGTCTGGAGTAAAGAAGCTCTTTGGAAATGGTCAGCGTAAGAAGGAGGGTGACACGAGTGTCGTGTATGCCCAGAGAGGATACGGTAGGGATCATTACTACCAGCATACTGTTGTGGTAACGATTCCTGCTGGTAATCAATCGGTACAACAGCAGCATTAGCCCCCTCAACAGAGAACACAGAGAGTTGGGTACCAAGTGGGAGGAAGGATGGAAAATCGTCAGTTTGATAGGCCACCCATGACGTATGCTCTTCTATTGAAGAAGTTGAAGGATCTCGGGATGGTACAGTTGAGGACGTTAGCTCCGTTGAGACCAGATCAGAGGCCCGTAAACTATGATGAGAATGCCAAGTGTGAGTTCCATTATGGTGCTCCCGAGAATAATGTGGAGGTTGTAAAGCTTTTAAGCATGCCATCCAAGACTTGGTGGATTCCAAAGCCATCAATTTTACACTATCACTGAATGTTAATGCTAATCCCATGTTGGCGCATGGTCAGATGATGGTGGGTGTAATTTCTGAGGATAAAGGTAAAATCCGGGTGACGGATGGGGATCAGTTGAAGACCCCACTGGCTGTGGGTGAAGAGACTGACAGTGACTGTGAGCTTGACTCGTAGATAAAACCGTGCGTACCAGGGATGGAGATCCAGAACTGGAAGGCCGAAAAGTTCATCACTGTCACTCTGCATGAAGAGTAATATTTCTGTTTTTCAATTCTGTCTGCATGAAAGCCATACGTTTTGCCCAAAACGTAATGGTCCATTGTAAGGGCCACCTCATGTGTTTCATTTTGCAACATTTTGCATTATTAATAAAAGGATGTTTTTCGCATTAAAAGCGGTGTTCCCTGTTTTTCATTTATTTTTGCAGTTTAATAAAAATAAAAATAAAAATGGCAATGTTTATTTTCATTTTTCCTTCTTTTTGATTGGCTTCGCTCCGACTTTTGTATTCTCCGGATCTCATTGATAACAATCCTGTTACACCCTCATATGACTTTGACAATCCGATCTATCATGCCGAAGAAGAAGGCGAAGAAGATTGTGAAATGCCGGAGGAATTAGCCAGGTTGTTAAAACAAGAGGAGAAGGTGATTCAACCGCACGAGGAGCAAGTTGAGGTTGTGAATCTGGGTACCAAGGAGGTCAGGAAAGAAGTAAAGGTTAGGGGCCGCTTTGGAGGTGAGTGTCAAGAGCAGAATGGTAGCCTTGTTGAAAGAGTATGTTGATATCTTCGCCTGGTCTTATCAAGATATGCCAGGGTTGGATATCGATATCGTTGTACACAGGTTACCATTGAGAGCAGATTGTCCTCCAGTGAAGCAGAAGTTGCGCAGAACTCGACCCGAGATGGCCATGAAAATCAAAGAGGAAGTACAAAAGCAATTGGATGTTGGTTTCCTCGCTGTCACTAATTATCCGCCTTGGGTCGCGAACATTGTGCCGGTCCCGAAGAAGGATGGAAAGGTGAGAATGTGTGTGGACTACCGGGATTTGAACAGAGCTAGCCTGAAGGATGACTTTCCGTTACCTCACATCGATGTGTTGGTAGATAGTACAGCTCAATTCTCGGTGTTTTCCTTCATGGATGGCTTTTCTGGCTATAATCAAATCAAAATGTCGCCAGATGATATAGAGAAAACAACGTTCATCACACCGTGGGGCACTTTCTGCTATAAGGTGATGCCATTCGGTCTCAAGAACACCGATGCCACGTATCAGAGAGCTATGGTGACTTTGTTTCATGATATGATTCATCATGAAATCGAATGCTATGTTGATGACATGATAGCAAAGTCCCAAACAGAAGAGGGGCATTTGGTAGATCTGGCCAAGTTGTTTGACCGGTTGAGACAGTTCAGACTAAGGTTGAATCCGAATAAGTGCACTTTCGGAGTGCGGTCCGGTAAGTTGTTGGGGTTTATTGTAAGCGAAAGAGGAATCGAGGTTGATCCTGCTAAAGTAAAAGCAATACGAGAAATGCCTGAACCGAGAACAGAAAAGGAGGTTCGTGGTTTCTTAGGTAGATTGAACTACATTTCACGGTTCATATCTCATCTAACAGCCACGTGTGAACCCATATTCAAGTTGTTGCGAAAAGATCAAACGGTCAGGTGGAATAATGATTGCCAAGCGGCATTTGAAAAAATAAAAGAATATTTGCAGGAGCCTCCGATTCTGATGCCTCCTGTGGAGGGACGACCGTTAATTCTGTACTTGACGGTCCTCGAGGGGTCTATGGGGTGTGTATTGGGGCAGCATGACGAGTCTGGTCGAAAAGAGCATGCAATTTACTACCTTAGCAAAAAGTTTACCGACTGTGAAACAAGATATTCACTGCTCGAGAAAACTTGTTGCGCTTTGGTATGGGCTGCTCGCCGACTGAGACAGTATATGCTGGTTCATACCACTTTGTTGATTTCCAAGATGGATCTGATCAAGTATATATTTGAGAAGCCAGCATTGACCCGACGGGTTGCGAGATGGCAAATGATTTTGACTGAATATGATATCCAGTACACCTCTCAGAAAGCAATCAAGGGGAGTGTATTGTCTGTTACCTCGCCCAGCAACCCATTGAGGATTACCAACCGATGAAGTTTGAGTTCCCTGATGAGGACATCATGTTTCTCAAATCGAAAGATTGTGAGGAACCTATCCCGGAGGAGGGGCCTGACCCTGAATCCGAATGGATTCTGATGTTTGATGGGGCCGTTAACTTAAATGGTAGTGGAGTTGGTGTTGTTTTAGTTACGCCGAAAGGATCCCACATTCCTTTTGCTGCCCGACTAACGTTTGAATGCACCAACAATGTGGCGGAATACGAAGCTTGCATCTTGGGAATCGAAGAGGCGATTGATTTGCGGATCAAGAACCTTGTTATCTATGGAGATTCAGCTTTGGTTGTAAATCAGGTTAGCGGGAAATGGTATACACATCAATCTCATTTGATTCCATACCGGGACTATACGAGGAGATTGTTGACGTTCTTCACCAAGGTGAAATTTCACCATGTGCCGAGAGAAGAGAATCCTTTGGCAGATGCTTTGGCTACTCTGGCCGCCTTGATTAAGGTGCAGTGGTGGAATCAGTTTCCCAGCGTTGAGGTGGGACGTCTGGATAGACCGGCTTATGTTTTGCTGTTGACACGGCGCCTGATGACGAAAAGCCGTGGTATTTTGATATCAAGCGCTATCTGGAAACCCAAGAGTATCCTGAGGGAGCATCCAAGAAGGACCGAAAGACTCTGAGGAGGTTGGCCATGGTGTTCTATCTGAACAAGGATGGGGTTCTGTACAAGCGGAATTTCGATTGGGTTTTGCTTAGATGTGTCGATGACAGAGAAGCAAGACAATTGATGAAAGAAGTGCACGAGGGGTCGTTTGGTACCCATGCCAGTGGGAATGCAATGGTGAAAAAGTTGTTGAGGGCTGGATATTATTGGATGACGATGGAGGCCCAGTGTTTCAACTTCGTGCGGAAATGTCATAAATGCCAGATTTATGCTGACAAGGTGCACATGCCTCCAAACCCGTTGAGTTTGATGTCGTCTCCATGACCGTTTGCTATGTGGGGCATTGATATGATTGGGAAGATTGAGCCTACGGCTTCGAATGGGCACCGGTTCATGTTAGTGGCTATTGATTACTTCACAAAGTGGGTGGAAGCGGCATCTTATGCAAATGTGACGAAACAGGTTGTTACCAGGTTCCTCAAAAGAGACATCATTTGCCGATATGGGGTTCCCGAGAGAATCATTACTGATAATGGTTCTAATCTCAATAATAAGATGATGGCAGAACTGTGCCGGGAGTTCAAAATCGAGCATCACAATTCTTCTCCTTATCGTCCGAAGATGAATGGGGCGGTCGAGGCGGCCAATAAGAATATTAAGAAGATTGTGCAGAAGATGGTCGTGACCTATAAGGATTGGTACGAGATGTTGCCGTTTGCATTGCATGGGTATCGAACCTCGGTGCGTACATCTACTAGGGCAACGCCTTTCTCACTTGTGTATGGGATGGAAGTCGTGCTACTGGTTGAGGTTCAGATTCCTTCGTTGAGAGTCCTGATGGATGTGAAATTGCAAGAGGTTGAATGGGTAAGGACTGGGTATGAAGAGTTGAGCCTGATTGAGGAAAAGAGGCTGGCAGCCATTTGTCATGGACAGTTGTACCAGCAGCGAATGAAGCGTGCTTTTGACCGAAAGGTGCGACCTCGGGTATACCATGTGGGAGATGTAGTGTTGAAAAGGATCCTTCCTCCTCAGAACGATCGTAGGGGAAAGTGGACACCCAATTATGAGGGTCCATTCGTGGTTAAGAAGGTTTTCTCTGGCGGAGCCTTATTGTTGACGACCATGGATGGCGGGGATTTTCCATCCCCTGTGAATGCGGACGCAGTTAAAAAATACTTCGTATAAGAGACCCGCTGGACGAAAAGAATAAAATAGTCTAGGCAAAAATGGGCATCCCGGCGAACCAGAAAAAAATGAAAAAAGGTTAGGGCAAAAATTAGGGATAAAAAGGAAAAAATGTACACCCGGCAAGTCGAAAACCCCACGAGGGCGGCTTAGGCAAAAAAGGGTATCCCGGTGGACTGAAAACCCGAAAGGGCGGTCCAGGCAAAAGAGGGATTGAAACGAACAACTGCGTCTAGCATGATCGTTTGTGTTTTGGTTAAGACACATGGATAATCCCCGACAGAGATCGGTCGGAAGCGTCTTGTTCAGAAGGCAGAAAGCACGGAGAGTCTTGAGGACATATGGGGTGTAACCGAGTTGGAACTCGATGAGATCACGGGTTCACATTGCCATTAGGATATATTTTTCCTTTTGTGCGCAATTACCTCTTTTCAGGGATTGCTTCCTGTGTATTGCTCGGTTTCGAGCCACCTTTTTCAATCAATAAAATGCATATTCAGTCAAATAATTTTGTTTTTGTTTTCATTACCGCTTTGATTGCAAAAACATCTGTTTATTTTGATAAAGAATATTTGCATTTTTGAGACATACAGGTCCCTTCCAATGCATGTTCATAAGATTGAAAGCCTGAAATCTTATTCGGAAGGTAGAGTGACCTAGGTGTTGAAATCTTGGCACGCCTGGGGCACGTTTTTATCTAACGATCTCTTTTGCAGGAGCTGTTAGATATTTTCACTCACTTGCAGGTTGTGACGTGAAGCTTTTTGACGAGAGATCCCCGTGGAGTCCAATCAGGGACGAGAAATAGAAGAACGGTGAAAAGACGGCGAAAGACGTGCGACGATCCTGGAGGGTTAATCAAGAAGACTCTTCAAAGTCTGGAAAAGTGGAAAGTTGACATTATGGTTAGATGGTGGATACCGTCGTTCGACGCGTCGACAGGTGTTCCGTGCCAGATATTCCGTATTTTCCCTAGCAGGATCGAGATTGTTATCTCCCCAGCAGATTCGAGATCGGTGTTTCCTCAGCAGCCAGGACTGAAGTTTGTTGTTCCCCCTAGCAGGGTTGAGAATGTATATCCCCAGCAAGGTTGTAAGGTTGTTGTTTCCCCAGCGGAGGTGTGCATTGGTAGCTGTTTTCCCCAGCGAAGTCCCCATGCGGATCAAGTTCAGTGGAGGTCATCCCTGGTGAGGGTTACCTGTAACACCCCGATTATCATTAGAATAATTTAAATATTATTTAATATGATTATTTGAAGGTAAAAAGGAATTACTAAATAATATTGGGAATTATTATTATTATTATTATAAGTGTTATTTATTTTAATAATAATTAAATAATAAAATAAATGGAATATGAAGAGTGGAAGGGTAAAAGTGGAAATTTGATAAGAGGCCAAAGGGAGAACTCAGAGTTGGTTTTTCACGTATTGTGTCTCAGAGTCAGAGGAAAAGGGGAAACGCTGAAGAGAAAAAGAAGGAAGAGGAAAAGGCCAAAGATTGCTCAGAGCTTCCTTCAATCCAAAGAGGTAAGGGGTCTGAACCTTATTAAACAATAATATGCTGAAATTGGTGAAATATTGGGTGAACGAAATTGGGGTTTTTAGTCGAAGGAATTCGTAGAAGTTATATGCAATGATGTTAGGATTGTGAAATCGAATAGGAGACTAACTGTACTAGATGATATGAGTGAGTTATGTGAAATTTGGACTGTTTAAGGATGAATTTGGATAGATCTCGTAGCAGGGAAAGCCATTGCAGATCTGGAAACTTGGTCTCTGGTCATACGCGTATGGCACTAGGCAATACGCGTATGAGACTGACGGTACGCGTATGGCACTAGGCAATACGCGTATGGATGAGGAAGATGATGTTTTGAACGTGGTTTGGTCTCTGGTGGTACGCGTATGGGAATGTGATACGCGTAGCATACGCGTATGGATATGGGCAATACGCGTATGGAGTTGGTCAGGCGTGGGCCATACGCGTATGAGCATAGGCAATACGCGTATGGGCAGACTTGTGGTCTTTCCTGGGCTGTTGTTGTGCAGTTTCGGTTGTTTAGGCTGAGCGAGGTAACTTAGCTGATGCATAGTATACGAGGGATCATTTCCCGTTACTTTGAGTGGTATAGATATTAGTAGGGTGTGATAATACTGTGTTTGATTATGTGGCATGATGTGATATGCTTTGTGATAGAATGTGTTAATGATGATGATAAAATGACTATATGATGCTGTTGTTGCTATGTTGATTATAATGCATGCTTGGTGTGCATGCATTCATGAAAGGCCGATGCCTAGTGATGAACGGACTGAGTTCCAATGATGTTGTTGACTCCGGGCTTGTTGATAGGCTTGGTTCCTTACGGGGAACTCGGATTCTATGGTGATGAATCTGGGAGTGGTGATCCTGTAGTTGGTCACAAAATGGGTATACCGAGTCGTGTTGAGTCATGCATGGGTGTGTGCATTGCAATTGATGTGTTGTGTTGTTGATGTTCATGAGTTTATGGATTATGATGATTATGATGAATTGTGTTGGCATATGTGAAATATATTTATGTTTATATTTCTGTCGTTATATTATTATTTAATAATGTAATTCTCACCCCTTCTGCATGTGTTTATGTTCATCCATGATGAGCAATGTGCAGATAAAGTGGAGTAGCTATTGTCGAGGTTCGAAGAATAAGTGTAGAGTTATTCTACAGAATCGAGTCAAATGCTCTGGTCATGTGACACCGGGGATTATGGGATTCGATAGCTAAATTATTATTATTATTTACGTTGTTTATGATGACTAAATTGTTGAGATAATGTTGAAACATTTTTATAATATTTATGTTGTTGTCCGCTGCGAAGTTTTAATAAAATAAATAATATGATTTATGTTGTGATGCGATAAGCGTTATGTTTTAAGAAATGTAAACTCTTCTACATGTTGTACTCTGATAATCAATTTAAATATGTCGTTTGGGGTAGAAGGGTGTTACATTAGTGGTATCAGAGCATGGTCAGTCCAGTCGAGTCATAATGTGAGGTTTTCCCTGTTGGTCGATTAGTGTAAATGACACTGTCGATATTTAACGGTTGTGGTTGTGTTGTGCAGAGTATGGCTGGAGAAAATGACCGTGCGATTGCTGAGGCTTTGACTGCTATGGCGCAGGCTATGCAGGCGCAGCAGAATCCGCCAGTCGACGAGTTTAGGAATTTGGGAAGGTTTCTGAAGAATAACCCTCCTACATTCAAAGGACGCTATGATCCAGATGGTGCTCAGATTTGGCTGAAGGAAATTGAGAAGATTTTCCGAGTGATGACGTGTACTGAAGCACAGAAGGTGCAGTTTGGTACGCATATGTTATCTGAAGAGGCTGAAAACTGGTGGGATAACACTCGCCAGAGAATTGAAGTACCAGGTACGGAGATGACCTGGGTAAGGTTCAAGACGGCCTTTCTGGAGAAATATTTTCCTGCTGATGTGCGATGTAAGAAGGAGATGGAATTTCTAGGACTGAAGCAGGGTAACATGTCTGTTGCTGATTACGCTTCGAAGTTTGAGGAGCTGGTGCAGTATTGTCCTCATTATAACAATGCTGATGCTGAGGAATCCAAGTGTGTCAAGTTTGAGAACGGGTTGCGTCCCGAGATCAAACAAGGCATTGGTTACCAGGAGATTCGTAGGTTTCCTACACTGGTTAATAAGTGCAGGATATTTGATGAAGATAGCAAGGCGAGGACAGCTCATTACAAGAGTCTTAGTGAGAAGAAGAATAAGGATCGTGGTAGTCCTTATGCATCTCCGAATGGGAAAGGTAAGCAGAAAGTGGTAGATGAGAAGAAGCCAAGTGGGGGAGGATCTCCCATAGCTGGTAAGTGTTTCAAGTGTGGCGAGCCAGGCCACCGTGCTGATGGCTGTACCAAGAAAGTGCTGAGATGTTTCCGATGCGGTCAGACTGGTCATAGAGTTACTGACTGTAAGGATGCTGGTCCGACATGTTTTAATTGTGGCGAGAAAGGCCATATCAGTTCGCAGTGCTCGAAACCGAAGAAGGCGGCTACTGCAGCTCATACTACTGGTAGGGTGTTTGCTCTGAGTGGGGCTGAAGCTCCTAAAGAAGATAATCTGATTAAAGGTACTTGCTTGATTAATAATGTTGAATTGCTTGCTATTGTTGACACTGGTGCTACTCATTCGTTTATTTCGTATGAGTGTGCGACCAGGATTGGTGTGATTATGTCGTCCCTAGGCGGAAGTATGGTGATAGATACTCCTGCTAATGGTTCTGTGAAAACTTCTGTTGTCTGTCGAGGTTGTCATTTGACGATCTTTGAGAGAGAGTTCGTGGTTGACTTGGTGTGCTTGCCCTTGCACCAAATTGATATTATTCTGGGAATGAATTGGCTAGAATTCTATGGCGTGTTTATCAACTGCTATAGGAAGACGGTGCGGTTTTCTGAAGTTGGTGAGAATGATGAAGCAAGATTTCTATCTGCTAGGCAGGTGGGGGAATTTGTGAAAGATGAAGCTCAGATATTCGCTTTATTTGCGTCTCTGCAAGCGGATAAGGAAGTGGTGAGTGTAGATTTGCCTGTTGTCTGTGAATTTCAGGATGTGTTTCCGGAGGATGTAAGTGAATTACCTCCAGAACGTGAAGTCGAATTTGCCATTGACTTAGTACCAGGTACGAGTCCGGTGTCGATGTCCCCTTATAGAATGTCGGCAACTGAATTAGTTGAATTGAAGAAGCAACTTGAAGAATTGCTTGAGAAGAAGTTTGTGCGTCCAAGTGTTTCTCCTTGGGGTGCACCAGTATTGTTAGTGAAGAAGAAAGAAGGTACGATGAGGTTGTGTGTCGATTATCGGCAGTTGAATAAGGTGACTATCAAGAATCGGTATCCATTGCCGAGGATTGATGATTTGATGGACCAGTTGGTTGGAGCTCATGTTTTCAGTAAGATTGATTTGCGGTCGGGTTATCATCAGATCCGAGTGAAGTCAGATGATATTGCGAAGACTGCTTTCCGTACGAGGTATGGTCATTATGAATACACTGTGATGCCGTTCGGTGTGTCTAATGCTCCAGGTGTGTTTATGGAATATATGAATCGTATATTTCATCCGTACCTTGATAATTTTGTTGTGGTGTTCATAGATGATATATTGATATATTCTAAGACGGAAGAAGAGCATGCAGGACATCTGAGAATTGTTTTGCAGGTGTTAAGAGAAAAGAAATTATATGCAAAGCTATCTAAATGCGAGTTCTGGTTGAAGGAAGTGAGTTTCCTTGGCCATGTGATTTCGAATGGTGGGATTTCTGTTGATCCGGCTAAAGTTGATGCTGTATTACAATGGGAGACTCCGAAGTCTGCTACTGAGATACGCAGTTTTCTGGGGTTAGCTGGTTATTATCGCAGATTTATTGAGGGCTTCTCTAAGTTGGCATTGTCGTTGACGCAGTTGACTAAGAAGGGTCAAGTGTATGTGTGGGATGCAGCTTGTGAAGCGAGTTTTGTTGAGTTGAAGAGGCGGTTGACCAGTGCTCCAGTGTTGATCTTGCCTAATCCTGGTGAGTCCTTCGTTGTTTATTGTGATGCTTCTTTGATGGGCCTTGGTGGTGTTTTGATGCAGAACGGTAAAGTTGTAGCTTATGCTTCTAGACAGTTGAAAGTTCATGAGAGGAATTATCCTACGCATGATCTAGAACTTGCAGCTGTTGTATTTGTGTTGAAAATGTGGAGACATTATCTGTATGGTTCCAGATTCGAAGTGTTCAGTGATCACAAGAGTCTGAAGTATCTGTTTGATCAGAAAGAGTTAAATATGAGGCAGAGAAGGTGGTTAGAATTACTGAAGGATTTTGACTTTGAATTAAGTTATCATCCCGGTAAGGCTAATGTAGTTGCAGACGCGCTGAGTAGGAAGTCTCTACATATGTCTATGATGATGGTTCGGGAGCTTGAGTTAATTGAACAGTTCCGTGATATGAGTTTGGGTTGTGAAGTTTCCGCCGATAGTGTAAAGTTGGGTATGCTGAAGTTGACTAGTGGAATTCTGGAAGATATTCGGAATGGCCAGCAAGTTGATGTCGCTCTAGTTGATCATATTACTATGGTTAACCAGGGTAATGGTGGTAATTTCGAGATTGATGGGAATGGCATCCTGCGATTTAAAGGTAGAGTTTGTGTTCCTGAGGTGTCTGAATTGAAAAAGAGTATTCTTGAAGAGGGCCATAGGAGTGGATTGAGCATCCATCCAGGTGCAACTAAAATGTATCAAGATTTGAAGAAGTTGTTTTGGTGGACTGGTATGAAAAGAGATGTTGCTAAGTTTGTATATGCCTGTTTGACTTGTCAGAAGTCAAAGATTGAACATCAGAAACCGGCAGGTATGATGCAACCTTTGAAGATTCCTGAATGGAAGTGGGATAGCATTTCCATGGATTTTGTGACGGGATTGCCGAGGACGGCGAAAGGTAATGATTCTATTTGGGTGATTGTGGATCGATTGACTAAGTCGGCGCATTTCTTGCCGATGAAGATTAATCACTCTTTAGAGAAGTTGGCAGAGTTGTATATTGAGGAGATAGTGAGGCTGCATGGTATTCCATCCAGTATTGTGTCTGATAGAGATCCCAGATTTACTTCTAGATTTTGGGAAAGTTTGCAGAAAGCGTTGGGAACTAAGTTGAGGTTGAGTTCAGCTTATCATCCTCAGACTGATGGTCAGACCGAAAGAACTATCCAATCCTTGGAGGATTTGTTGAGAGCTTGTGTGTTGGAGCAGAGTGGTTCTTGGGACAGTTATTTGCCGTTGGTGGAGTTTACTTATAATAATAGTTTCCATGCTAGTATCGGTATGGCTCCATATGAAGCATTGTATGGTAGGAGGTGTAGAACTCCATTGTGTTGGTATGAATCAGGTGAGAGTGTTGTACTCGGACCTGAGATTGTGCAGCAGACGACTGAAAGGGTTAAGATGATTCAGGAGAAAATGAAGATTTCTCAGAGTCGTCAGAAGAGTTATCATGATAACAGGAGAAAGGCACTTGAGTTCCAAGAGGGAGATCATGTGTTCTTGAGAGTTACTCCGACGACAGGCGTGGGTAGAGCTTTAAAGTCTAAAAAGCTTACTCCGAGGTTTGTGGGTCCGTATCAGATTTTGAAGAGGGTTGGGGAAGTGGCGTATCGGATAGCTCTACCGCCGTCGCTTTCTAATCTGCATGATGTGTTTCATGTATCTCAGTTGAGAAAATATATTGCGGATCCTTTGCATGTTGTTCAGTTGGATGATATCCAGGTGAGGGATAATTTGACCGTTGAGGTGTTGCCAATTCGGATAGATGACCGAGAAGAGAAGACCCTGAGAGGTAAGAAGATTGCTCTAGTGAAAGTTGTTTGGGGAGGTCCAGCTGGTGAGAGCTTGACTTGGGAGCGTGAAGATCAGATGAAGGAGTCGTATCCGGCTCTATTTGCTTGAGGTATGTTTTCGAGGACGAAAACTCTTTTAGTGGGGGAGAGTTGTAACACCCCGATTATCATTAGAATAATTTAAATATTATTTAATATGATTATTTGAAGGTAAAAAGGAATTACTAAATAATATTGGGAATTATTATTATTATTATAAGTGTTATTTATTTTAATAATAATTAAATAATAAAATAAATGGAATATGAAGAGTGGAAGGGTAAAAGTGGAAATTTGATAAGAGGCCAAAGGGAGAACTCAGAGTTGGTTTTTCACGTATTGTGTCTCAGAGTCAGAGGAAAAGGGGAAACGCTGAAGAGAAAAAGAAGGAAGAGGAAAAGGCCAAAGATTGCTCAGAGCTTCCTTCAATCCAAAGAGGTAAGGGGTCTGAACCTTATTAAACAATAATATGCTGAAATTGGTGAAATATTGGGTGAACGAAATTGGGGTTTTTAGTCGAAGGAATTCGTAGAAGTTATATGCAATGATGTTAGGATTGTGAAATCGAATAGGAGACTAACTGTACTAGATGATATGAGTGAGTTATGTGAAATTTGGACTGTTTAAGGATGAATTTGGATAGATCTCGTAGCAGGGAAAGCCATTGCAGATCTGGAAACTTGGTCTCTGGTCATACGCGTATGGCACTAGGCAATACGCGTATGAGACTGACGGTACGCGTATGGCACTAGGCAATACGCGTATGGATGAGGAAGATGATGTTTTGAACGTGGTTTGGTCTCTGGTGGTACGCGTATGGGAATGTGATACGCGTAGCATACGCGTATGGATATGGGCAATACGCGTATGGAGTTGGTCAGGCGTGGGCCATACGCGTATGAGCATAGGCAATACGCGTATGGGCAGACTTGTGGTCTTTCCTGGGCTGTTGTTGTGCAGTTTCGGTTGTTTAGGCTGAGCGAGGTAACTTAGCTGATGCATAGTATACGAGGGATCATTTCCCGTTACTTTGAGTGGTATAGATATTAGTAGGGTGTGATAATACTGTGTTTGATTATGTGGCATGATGTGATATGCTTTGTGATAGAATGTGTTAATGATGATGATAAAATGACTATATGATGCTGTTGTTGCTATGTTGATTATAATGCATGCTTGGTGTGCATGCATTCATGAAAGGCCGATGCCTAGTGATGAACGGACTGAGTTCCAATGATGTTGTTGACTCCGGGCTTGTTGATAGGCTTGGTTCCTTACGGGGAACTCGGATTCTATGGTGATGAATCTGGGAGTGGTGATCCTGTAGTTGGTCACAAAATGGGTATACCGAGTCGTGTTGAGTCATGCATGGGTGTGTGCATTGCAATTGATGTGTTGTGTTGTTGATGTTCATGAGTTTATGGATTATGATGATTATGATGAATTGTGTTGGCATATGTGAAATATATTTATGTTTATATTTCTGTCGTTATATTATTATTTAATAATGTAATTCTCACCCCTTCTGCATGTGTTTATGTTCATCCATGATGAGCAATGTGCAGATAAAGTGGAGTAGCTATTGTCGAGGTTCGAAGAATAAGTGTAGAGTTATTCTACAGAATCGAGTCAAATGCTCTGGTCATGTGACACCGGGGATTATGGGATTCGATAGCTAAATTATTATTATTATTTACGTTGTTTATGATGACTAAATTGTTGAGATAATGTTGAAACATTTTTATAATATTTATGTTGTTGTCCGCTGCGAAGTTTTAATAAAATAAATAATATGATTTATGTTGTGATGCGATAAGCGTTATGTTTTAAGAAATGTAAACTCTTCTACATGTTGTACTCTGATAATCAATTTAAATATGTCGTTTGGGGTAGAAGGGTGTTACATTACCCTTTCCCCAGCGGCAGTGCTATTCCCCAGCAGGGTGAAGATTGGAGCGATATCAAGTTCCTCAGCAGAGTGCCTCGAGCTCCCCAGTAGAGTCCCCTGAGGGGGATACTTTTTATGCATTCATCATTTAGATAAGCATAGCATATTGCATAGTTAATTGCGTAGCATTTCCATGGTTATGGAGCATTACACTAAAAAAATCATCATGCATCAGCATTGCAAGCATAAGTCAGTCTCAAGCCATGGTTACCGTTTGAGAATTGGTTTAGCTGGTTGGTGAAGATGTTACTCAAGTCGTGGTTACCGTTTGAGAATTGGTTTCGCCGGATGGTGGGGATGTTGTTCCGAGGAGCTTAGCATCATGACGTTGGATCAGCGCGACTCAAGTCGTGGTTACTGTTTGAGAGTTGGTTTCGTCGGATGGTGAAGATGTTACTCCGAGGAGTTCGGCATCGCGATTCTGAATCAACAATATTCCCCAGTAGTGCGATATTGGAGGAAAATTTTCCATCGGGCGGAGATGGAAATGAAAATCAGAGAACGTTACGCGATCAGCGCGAAAATCGATATTCAAATGGAGAAAAGGAAGTGCTGGGCATTTTCTGGAGAACGGGGTTCAAATGGAGATTGGCGTTGAAGATGGTATCCGGGATGAGGTCCTCAAGATTGTCTTCTGATCAAGTGTCACCTTAGACTTTGGCGAGGCCAAGAGAAGTCGTTATGGGTGTCTTCAAGTGAAGAAATGCACATGTTACCTTCCTTTTGTGAAGGTGTATCCTCTGATATGTCACCATCAGAGTGGTGTTTGGTGTTATTTCCGACATTGCCAACGGAATTAGCACAAGCAAATGGAGAACGGGGTTCGTTGTTTGGCATTAAGAGTGACATGAAGTTGTCGGGGTCCAAATGCGGTGATCAGGGATTATCCGCGCAAAATCAATTGAGAAGTTGTCGGGTTTCAAGGAAAAAAAAAGAAGTCAAAAAGTTTCGGGGTTCAAGAAAAGCAAAAATAATAATAATAATCCCCAGCGGATGTGGCATTCAGGCCAGTTTTCCGATGTTCAGATCGAAGAAGTTTCCGACGTTCAGGTTGAAGCACTTGTGGCACTCAGGCCAGTTTCTGATGTTCAGATCGAAGAAGTTTCCGACGTTCAGGTTGAAGCACTTGTGGCACTCAGGCCAGTTTCCGATGTTCAGATCGAAGAAGTTTCCGACGTTCAGGTTGAAGCACTTGTGGCATTCAGGCCAGTTTCCGATGTTCAGATCAAAGAAGTTTCCGACGTTCAGGTTGAAGCACTTGTGGCACTCAGGCCAGTTTTTCGATGTTCAGATCGAAGAAGTTTCCGACGTTCAGGTTGAAGCACTTGTGGCACTCAGGCCAGTTTCCGATGTTCAGATCGAAGAAGTTTCCGACGTTCAGGTTGAAGCACTTGTGGCATTCAGGCCAGTTTCCGATGTTCAGATCGAAGAAGTTTCCGAAGTTCAGGTTGAAGCACTTGGGCACTCAGGCCAGTCTTCCAATGTTCAGATTGAAGAAGTTTCCGACGTTCAGGTTGAAGCACTTGTGGCACTCAGGCCAGTTTCCGGTGTTCAGATCGAAGAAGTTTCCGATATTCAGGTCGACGTAACTTGTGGCTTTCAGGCCGATTTTTTCGGGTACTCAGACCGAAGTGGTATTCAGACTAGATTTTCGGTGTTCAGACCGATATTAATACTCTCATATTCCGATGCTCAGTATTCAGACGGATGAGCGGCGTTCAGGCCATGGGTATTCATGTGTTACCATTTATTTTGGTATCCAGGTCAACATTCTTTTCGGTGTTCAGGCCGACTTTCACTGTACCAGACGAATTCTTCTTTTGAGATCGCTTCTTTGCCGATTCTGACAGGCATTGTTAATTATTTCCCAACGGAGTGCAAATTGTTCGTTTGTTCTTGGTATTCAATCACTCTTCATCCTGATCATCTGAAAGCCGAGGCTGTTCATATCGACAGGTTCACAGTGGATTGAATAGGGGCAGCTGTAACACCTCAAAATTTGCCCTCATCTTCTTAGGACTAGTTTGGCACATTGCATTTCATGTTTTAGGACATTAGGCATTTGCATATTGCATATCATATGGAAATAAGAGATCATCCTCCAAGGTCTTTTCAGAAGATGGAGAAGTTACATGGTTCAAGCCTGAGGGTTTCCATGGATTGATGATCAACCATCTGAGGGGTTTGTACTTCATTTAGGGTTTCCTGATCCTTCAAAGGTTTTGAGCATTATCTTGGTTGCAAGGATATGTCACCATCATCATGGCTCTATCATCATCCAGGGTTTCATGATTTATGCTCCAGTTCCTTTGGATTAGGGTTTTAACCTCTGGTCAACCCTAATCATTGGCATCCTCTCAGCTAGGGTTTCTCAAGGAGATGAGGCATTCTATTGAGATGGAGATCACATGGTTATGTTGAAGGGGCTTACATGAGCTAGGGGTTCATTTCTGAGCAAATTCCTCAAGTGGTAGAGGCTCAAGCTGATCAGAGCATGTCAAGGTCATCTGAGGACCTATACGGTCAACTATGCAAGAGCTGAGGGCTTTGAGGTGGGGAAATGAGTTTCAACACCTCATTCATGTTCAAAAGAGGTTCATTTGTCATTACAAACACCTATCTTGAGGATTTTGAAGTCAGGGCAAAAGTTTCCAAAAATGGAAAGCGACCTGTAATTGAAAGTTTCCAAAAATGGCCAGTTTTTGGTCCACATTCAACTTGACTTTCCAACATCAAGGAAGCTTCAAATGAATTTTTGGTGAACATGAAAGTTGAATATATTTCTCTCCTCTTTTCAAAAAGTCCAAGATCATGATCATATGATGAATGGTTGAGGAGTTATGCTCAAATGACCATAAAGTGTACATGGAGGTTCAACATGCCATAACTTTTGATCCAAAACTCCAAATTGAGCCACTCTTTTTGCAAAATGCTTGTCTTGACCAATATTTTCCAAATCAACCATTGCATTGCATGAAATAAAATCACATGATCATTTGTCCGTGCATGTATATTTTGGAGGGAAAATGGAGAATTCAAATTCTATTGATCATACATGAAAAATACCAATGCCATTGTGATCTTTGGGTGATTCTAAGTGACTTTGAACCATGTATGTGCATTGTTCACGTGTAAAAATCTCCATGCACCTCACATTTGCATTTTTGGTCATACACCTCATTTCTCATTAAGTTTCCATTAGCCAAGCCTAGTTGTAATTAGCATGGTGATTAGTGAATCATATATAAGCTTAATTCTAACTGTTTTGCTCATAATCACAATTCTAGATCTAGAAATTCACATTCCCTCTCAAATTTCTCTCTCTTCAATTTTCAAATTTCTTGATCCAATTCCACAAAATACTTGCATATTCTGGTTTATCATGTATCATTGAGTAGGATTTGAGCTCTGGTTTGAAGAATTCCATCAAGATTCGTGCACATTCAAAGCTTGAACATGAACATGGAAGTTTGAATTTCAGCTGGATCTAGGTCAATTCAAGTGCCAATTCCTACATAAAGCTTCATAACAAGATTGAAGAAGGAGATCTGGAGCTGGAGGAAGCTTGAGGACGTGAATTTGGTCACTGCACATCAAGTAAGCTTGAAATTCGAATCTCACTATTTGCCTTTCCATGTATATAATCTTGTAGATCATGATGTGCTGAGAATTCTGATGTAAATAGATTTTGATTTGGTGAAATATTGAGTGAGATATGATGATTTTAAGTTTGGTGCATGAAACTTCTTTGGATCGATTTGAAAAATACATGATGAATTAGGCTTAGATGTTTGTGGATTCATGATCCTCGTGGCGAGATCTTTCGAATGATATAAGGCATGGTAACTTCTGGAAAATTTGACGGTGGCGGTCCGCCTGGCTTGCCGGAGAAGACGGTTGTTTCAGTCGTTCGCCACCGCCTGTAAGTAGCTAGGGTTTGTGCTTCGAAACGGCAGCGTTTTGGTGTAAGCGCGCGTTGACCTCACCGTCCTTGGTTCGACCCCTGGCGTAGGCAATTCCATTTAATTTCCTTTGAGCGTTTCTTTGGCCATAGGTACCTCAGTTCGATTCCACGCTTGTGACAATTTGTGAATTAATAATTGAGCGTTGGCATTAACCTCACGTTCCTGTGTTCGAATCCTGGCAAAGGCGTTTTGGAATTTATTTGTTGAGCGCGCTTGTTATCCATCATAACCTGTGTTCGATTCCTGTTGTAGTGTTTTGTGAATATTATTTTGAGCGCCTTGTGAACCTCAAGCGCCTGGGTTCAACTCCCATGGATTGCACTTGTTGATTTTTATTCATTGCATTTTCCATGATTTCCACATTATTTCATCATTATTTCATCAACTTGCAAAATTCATAAAAAATAGCAAAGTGATCCAAATTGAGTGCAACTTTTTTTCATATTCTTGTTAGAATGTCTTTTATTTGTTGATGTTAATTTCCTGATTTTTACATTGCTGGAATTTGAAATATGCTTGATTGTTTGAACATGGTGCAAAATGTGACATGTTGTGCTAATTGATTTGTGAAATGCTCATTGATTATCCAATTGCCTTGAAATTTGACATGCTCATTCATAACATGTTACATGATTTTTGAGCTTTTGTTTGGCAATTTTATCATTTTTCATCTCTGTTTTAGACACATGGACTTTGGGTGTGACAATTTGTGTCACACATTTGGATGTTGCTCTTGTTCATTTTCATTGACATGCCATTTGATATCTTCTGATTCCAATGGAGCCAATGGATGTTCCCTTGTTAATCGTTGAGTCGTTCATTATGCTCGCACTACGTGCTGATGCTCTTGAACCTAACCGAAGATCCTTGTATATAGAGTCAGTCAAGTGGAGTAGGGTCCCTCATTCTGGATCCCCACGCCTTCTTTGATTCAAGCTCACCCAGGCCCGGGTTAAGAGCTATGAGGTCTTATCCTCATTACCTTTCATCTGCTCACCTTGACGGTCAATGTCAGTGGTTAAGAGCCTCAACACACCCCTACAGTGTTGGCTTGTTTGTCAAGGTTGATATGACCTCTTGACTAAAGCCCAGCCTTGTGTGAGCCGCTTGTTTGCATATAGAGTGTGATACTTGTTCACCTGTGATTGATGTTTACTTACTGTTTGAGCTAGCTTGCTTCCTGTGCGAGTTAGGTTCTGATTAGAGACCTCAATGTAGGGATCGTTTGCATGACAACTTTTAAGCTCGAGTCATAGTCTCCTTATTAGTCTGTTATCTCCCTAGTCTCTGGTTAGGAGAGAGTTTCTCCCTTGTTAAGGGGAACTACGTCGCCCTGATTCTCATACCAGATGAGATACGTAGGCAGGAGATTGAGCGATATCTCTCTGGGCACCCTTTTCTTTTTCACCCTTTTCTTTTTTTTGTGTTTGACAGCTATTAGGTCCGAGTTCCAGGCTCCCTATTAGTTTGTGTGTTCAACCTTTTGTTTCTGTTGACGTCTCAGCGTCTTCTTGGTGTTTGTGTGACAGCTATTAGGCTCGAGTTCCAGACTCCCTTTTAGTTTGTCGGTTGGAGAACCTTTGGTGTTCGCTGGTTAGCGATTGCTTGTTTGTTTGGAGTTGGATGTAAGCCCATTGATTGGCATTCCGTTTCCTTGTTTGCTTTTGTGTGGAGTTGGATGTAAGCCCAGCCATTGGCATTCCATTTCCTTGTTTGTTTTGTGGAGTCGGATATAAGCCCAGCTATTGGCATTCCGTTTCCTTGTTGAGTTTCTTTTGACGTCTCAGCGTCTTTGTGTTGTGTTTTGTTTCGGCGTGCGTTAGCCGAACTACGACAGCTCTGATTCTCATTCCAGATGAGATACGTAGGCATAGGATGCGATATCCTAGCGAGCCCGTTCCCCATTTCCCCGAACTACGTTGACTCTGATGTTTGTTTCTGACAAACTACGTAGGCCCAGGATGCGACATCCTGCCGAGTCCCCTTCCCCCATCTTCTTTCGCCTGTTTGCTTATTCCAGTGTGTGTGCATTCTTTGAGCGGTTTATTAGCAACCTTTTCCTATTCTTTCGAGCGTGGATCTCGTCGAGTACGACGGACGTGAGGGGTGCTAATACTTTCCCCTTGCGTAACTGACTCCTGTACCTTGCAATCTCTGGTCGTAAGACCATTCCTTTCCCTTTTTCAGGTTTACTTCGAGCGTTTCCTTTCCCTCCTTTGGGATAAATAACGCACGGTGGCGGCTCTGTGTTTTTTCCCGCCGGTTGTTTTTCGCGTTGCGACACTCCTCAAGTCCACTCATCATGACATTCTCACTTCAGGATGGTAAGAATCACCTGATCACTGATTCTTCTACTCTCTTGGGTAGTGTATATGAAGACCTTGAAGACCTTCAAGGAGGGTTTGTTCCAAGGAGGTGGAACTAATGTTCCATGCGATGTTAGAACATGGTGCTCAACAAGTATGCAGCTACTGGTTGAAGAGCAGGTGGTTTTAGGTGTCAACCAAAGGAATACTTGTGTTTAGAACCTACTCCTGACCTGGAAGAGGAGACATCTGTGTGTGCTAAGTTGAACAGGGTATGGTCAACTGTGTGTATGCTCAAGAAGGTCACTTTTAGACGTCTGATCTCTAGAAGTGGAGCTGGTTGAGATGTGACATTGTGCAATTTCCTGTTGTTTGTCTTATTCCTATAAGATTGATCAGGGTTGGATAGTTGTTCCCTGAAGTACTATGTTGTGTTGAAAGACAAGTCCCCTGGATGTTAGAAGTCAATAATGGGGTAACCTGATTGCTATTTCATTTAAGAGGATTGGGACCATGAATCTAGTTATTCAAACACCACACTCAGAAGTAACAGTTCTTTCAAGGAGTGAGAATATGAAGATTCAGAGGTTGGTTGAGGTAGTATGCTCTGGCAATGCATATCTACTATTGACTGGTGTTGTTTTCTTTCACTAGTACTTATGGTCAGCTGGAGTCTGATTGGTGTGATTGGAGTATGTATAGGTATAACTCATAGAGTTAGTTGCCACTGGTAGGGATGGTGTATGTCATGTTGAGACATTTGTGTACAATGCATGGATATTGGTGTGGAGTTTCCATAAGTGTTAATTTGAGGGGGAGTTTTGGTTAACCTCCTCACGTTTGGTCAGCCTAGGGTCTGGGTGGCTGTTGACCTGTGTCACATGGGTTCTGGTTGTTGTGTGACACATTTGCAAGAAAGGATTCATCTCTCTCTTTCCTAAGGGTAAATCTAATCTGGAAAGATTCTCAAAACTGTTGAGGTGCTTGCAAGCAGAAGATGTTGACACCAGAAGAGTATTTTCAAAGTATTCTTATGACGGAAGTATCTGAAAGGAAAATGGGGAAAGGATTTAAGATCAATGTCTACTTGTGCCAAGTCCAAGTATTTAATTGATTATCCTTGGAGCTCAAGATAACTGATGTTTTTAAAGATGTTGGAACATCTCGTCTTCAAGACCCTGTGCAGAATCACAGGAAGGATAGTACATTGGTTTATGATCTATCACTTTGGTGGCAGCAAAAGCATATGATCTCTGAAAAGGTTTCCTGGCAAGAAACATGTTCAGCCTTGGTATGTACAAGAAGAAGAAAACATCATAGTCCTGATGGTGGTTACTTGGATCAGTTTACTTCTGATCTAGGTAAGGAAGTGCATTGGCTAATGCACACTGTGGAGTTAAGAATAAGTGGCAGCATTCTTGACATCATGGAAACAGCCTTGCTTTAGGAAGTGGAATCCTTGGTATAGCTGAAGGGATAGTTTCTAACTGGTCCTTCTGAAGACTCATGCATCAGAGTGTCTGATGTCTTTGGAGAAGAAGCATGGATTCATCAAGGTGTGAGCTTGGATGACTTAACTGCAAACCTGCGGGATGGAGGTTGTTTACTCAAACTTGGTTCCACAAACAAGTCTATGAGAACATGAACTCTGGTTCTGTAAAGGGAGGAAGTTCTTTCAAGTGGCAGAAGAAGGAGCTGAATTCAACAGCTAGATGTTAAAACACAATGTTGTGACATTTGGTTCAACATCAGAATCTTAGTTGGTGAAGTGGCACATCAACTTAAGATAGAAGGGTCTACAGAGTTGTAGATTGGGTACTTCAAAAAGATCGCTCTCATTGCAGTACTCTGGAGTTGCTGGATGGAGAGGATGTTACATGTTCATGTCTTAGAGAATCTAAGTTTGTTTAACATGTAGCTTGAAGTTCAAGTCTCACTTGGAAGGTCAGAATATCTTTGGGAGAAGTCTGATAAACGTGGAGAGGTCAAAAAGCGGCATTTGACTTTTTCATATGAGGATTCATGAAGGAGGTAATCAACCAGTGGCATTTGGTCTATCTCAGGAGTGAGTTCGAAGAATCAAGATAATCAACATATGGCAGCTGACTTTTACATATGTGTATAATTACCCTTTTACCCTTATGTCTATATTGAACACAAGGCATAGACCGTGTCATCCTTGTCCAGTTCAATATTGGTCCCGTAAACATTTATCCTATTACACAGGATGGGAAAATTCCATCTAGGTCACTCATGTCCCTCAGCATGCTTCGTGGAGTACCCGTCAATTGTCTTTATGGTCATACAATTATGGACAACGTTTGATCAACAATAAGGCACTCAACTCTACATCTAGGGCCCATAGTGGTTTCAGGTCGAAGGGTGGTATACACCATTATCATCATGAGAATAACTTATGACACTTTGCATAACTTTCTATATAGTATTCTCATAGTGGGTCAATCCAGTATAAATATTACTCTTAATATTCATACCTATGTTTAAGACTTGATAACTCCTTATCCATGACCCATGAGATATGATCATCAGTCTATATACATAATAGTCTTAATGCTTTAATGTTATCCCACTTCACAACAAATCTCGACTACGGATACTTTAAGAATAATGTCCTTATGTTTAATGGGATCTCATGATTAAGTCACACTTGATACACTAAACGGACTAGTTATTCTAGGGACTTCATTAAACAAACATAATAAAGAAAAATCCTTTTATTATTAATAAATAATTCGATATAAGTACCAAAAGTATTGGCCTATAGGGCTTATACTAACAATATCCCACTAGTACTAGAGTCAATCAGGCATACCCCTAATGCCCATACATCTAGTATGACCATCATGCTTCTGTTGCACAAGAGGCTTTGTCAGTGGGTCAGCAATATTGTCAAGTGTATGTACTCTGCATATTTTCACATCTCCTATATCTATTATCTCTTGAATGAGGTGATAACGTCTAAGTATGTGTTTGGATCATTGGTGAGATCTAGGCTCCCTAGCTTATGCGCTAGCACCATTGTTATCACAATAGAGATCAATAGGATCCACAATGCTAGAAACTATGCCAAGTTCACTAATGAACTTTTTGATCCAAACAGCTTTCTTTGTTGCACTTGAGGCAACAATATACTCGGCCTCGGTTGTAGAATCAGCAACTGTATCTTGCTTTGAACTTTTCCAGCTCACAGCGCCACCGTTTAAGCAAAACACATAACCAGATTGCGATCTAAAGTCATCCTTGTCTGTCTGGAAGCTAGCATCGGTGCATCCAATTACAACAAGTTTTTCCTGACCTCCATATATCAAGAATGAGTCCTTAGCCCTTCTTAAATACTTAAGGATATTCTTGACAGCTACCCAATGAGGATCACCGGGATCAGATTGGTACCTACTCGTTGCACTTAAAGCATACGAGACATCTGGTCGAGTACATAACATGACATACATGATAGATCCTATTGTAAATGCATATGGAATCTTATTCGTGCGATCCCTTCTTCTTTAGTTGAATGGGATTGTGTTTTTGATAGACACATGCCATGTTTCATAGGTATGAATCCTTTCTTGGAATCATGCATCTTAAAGTGTCAGCACTTTGTTTATGTATGTACTCTAACTTAGGCCAAATAGTTTTTGTGATCTATCTCTATAGATCCTGATTCCTAATATATAGGTTGCTTCACCTAGGTCCTTCATAGAAAAGCATTTCCCAAACCAAGACTTTACTTGTTGTAGGGTAGGGACATCGTTTCCAAGGAGTAATATATCATCTACATATAATACCAGGAAGACGATCATGCTCCCACTAACCTTCTTGTAGACACAAGGCTCGTATTCATTCTTGATGAATCCATATTGTTTTATTGTTTTATTGTTTCATCAAAACGAAGATTCCAGCTTCTGGAAGCTTGCTTCAATCCATAAATTGACCTTTGTAACTTACATATCTTTTGGGCTTCTTCTGGTATGTCAAATCCTTCAGGCTGTGTAATGTACACATCCTCAAGAAGATTCCCATTAAGGAAAGCAGTTTTGACATCCATCTGCCATATTTCATAATCATGATATGCAGCGATAACAAGTAAAATCCGAACAGATTTAAACATTGCAATTGGTGAAAAGGTTTCATCATAGTCAACCCCATGAATTTGTTTATATCCTTTTGCAACTAGTCTTGCCTTATAAGTATGTACCTTACCATCCATGTCAGTCTTCTTTTTGAAGACCCACTTGCATCCTATAGGGTTAACTCCTACAAGAGGCTCTACCAAGGTCCAAACCTGGTTTGTGTACATGGAATCCATTTCAGATTTCATGGCTTCTAGCCACATCTCAGACTCGGGACCAGTTACGGCCTCTTAGTAGGTCACAGACTCATCTTGATCCATGAGTAATACATCATCTTGATCAGTTATGAGATATCCATATCTCTCAGGTAGGTGACGTATCCTGCTTGACCTACGTTGGTCTTGTTCTACTTGAGCAGGTTGCTCTTCCATAATTACTTGTGTTTCTTGCTCTAATTCCTCCATAGGTGTGTCGATGCTTTGTGATTCTTGAATTTCTTCAAGCTCTACTTTCCTCCCACTGATCGCGACTTTATGAGTCTATTGGGGTATTAACTGCAAGTGCACAGTCTAATCGCGTAGTAATAAAAGATATCGATCCCACGGGGACTTATGAATCGATATACCGTTTTCTAAGGTCACTTCGTAAAGCTAAGGCGGATGATACTTTGATGATTAGGGGGAAAAGTAAAACTAAAATGAGATCTAGATTAAATATCGAATAACGCGGATATCGGTATGTAGTTCGTCGTAATTAGGGAATTAAATCTTTGTTGGTTTCTTAGTTTTAAAATAAGTCCTTTCATTAGACACTATTGATTAAAAATCTTTTCTCAAACTCTCGCTCTGTTGAATAGACTATGATTTTACCTTAACGTACGCTCTCACTATTTAGTTAAAACTAAAATCACTTTTTGAAAACAATAGAATCTATAGAAACTCTTTTTAAGAAAATGCCAACCATCTAAACACCCTCGTCTCAAACTCTCGCTCTGTTGACTTAGATTATATGATTAAACTTAAATGCTTAACTCTCGTACTCACATTTAACCTTTAAAAATACTTTTTGAAAATGATTAGAATTTAATTAACTCTAAAAATTGCTTTCGCCCTGATTTAAAATTAATGTCCAATTTACACTGTCCAGTTAAAAGCTCAAACTGTCGTTCTATTGATTTTAACTTCTTTATGTCTTTTACTCTCGTACAAAAACTTTGGTATTAACCCTGTAAATTGAGACCATAAAAAAGAGCGACTATATCTTAAAATAAATTTAAACCAACTTAGTTTTGATTCCTTTATTCCGCTTACTTTACATACCGATACCTAAGTTTATTTAGCCGGACATGCTAAACAAGCCTAAACAATAATTATGCTTAAATACAGCCATGTCAGACAAACAGTATAGATAAACAGCAGTACAGAGCATATATAAATTAAAACAATAAATTAATGAACCTGTAATATTAATAGAAATCTTGATTGTTCCTAGCTTCGATGCTTGAACACTCCACCACAGACCGGTTGGATTTGTTCTTCACAATCTTCGATCAGACAGTAAAATAAAGGCGAAGGAATAAAATACTATGATCTAACGTAAGGTTAGATCCAGTAAAAGTTACACAATAGTTTCCGGTGTAGAAACTATTGTGAGAAAATTAATTGAATGCTTTGAAAATTGACTGGAAAAAAAAGGAAATAAAAATTGCTAGGAAAGTAGAGTGCTGGAAAATTAAAAAGCAGTAAAAATAATGCACGGTGCCAAAAACTGGAAAATTGAGAGAGAGTTTCAGGGTTCCACCATTGGATCTATTTATACCAATCCATCAAGTGACCGTTTCTTCCAACGTCCTTCAGTAGGTTTTGGTCATACGTCAACTGGTCAAGCGAAGAAAAGGGTGGACGTGCTTCTGTTACGTGTCAAAGCCAAAAATATAGGAATGGGGGTGTGACGCTCGTCACACCTTGTGTGGCGCTCGTAACACTTAGCAGGAGGGCGTGACGCTCGTCACACCTTGTGTGATGATCGTCACAGCATCACAGCGCCTCTCCTTGTAGTTGTGGGTTGGGCTTTAGTGGATTGCTTTTTATCCTCTTTTTGCACCTCCTTTTCTTTCTTTTTCACGTATGCTTTAAATAGTGTTACCTGAAATAAATAGAAGGAAAATAGCAAGTAATATCGAATAATATAAAATAAATCGAATCAAATAATAATATAATTTAATTAAATCGAGTCCAAAAATGTGATATTATTTCATGTTATCAAACTCCCCCATACTTAGACTTTTGCTTGTCCTCAAGCAAGATTCAATGTAGAAATCGATTTAAAATACTAGCCAGATGAAATTTCCAAACACACATCAATTCGTAGTAGGTTGCAAGTAAATCTCGTTTAAAAATAACTTGAGCTTAATCTTAACATCAACAACTACCGTTACAACCTCAGATAACCCCACCTTATGCAAACCAGTTCGAGTTACGCCATTATAGCTATCCTAGTTCTTTTACTCTTATTTCACCCGTTTTCATTCTAGCGAAATCACATTAAGCTCTTTATCTTTTCGCGCACATAGTGAAGTAACCGGTTAGCGATTCTGATTCCCTTTTTAGCTGGAAGTTCTGGTACATAAGTTGGATAACTTCGTTATTTAGTCCATTGTAAATTGCGGGGGATCGGACCGTAGTCCGCCCTACCAAGTTCAGCACCAGAAACCGCTGAACCAACTCACAGGGGATCGTTCATACAATGTTTTTGTAGGGTCCGCAACCTTTGGATTAAATGATCTGGTAAGGATCACCTAGCTTAATTAGTGCATTTCCTTATATATATATATATATATATATATATATATATATATATATATATATATATATATATATATATATATATATATATATATATATATATATATATATATATATATATATATATATATATATATATGTTGTTTTGGGAATCATTCACTTATATTCATCGGCTCTCCACGTAGTTTGCTATTAAGATGGTGCCGACTTCTCGTATAAACTACTCGGGGTTACTATAAAACTAAAAGTTCAAGGGATTGATATAATAGGTACTTTTCCTGATCTAGCATGTTGAGGTGTTTAGAGCGTTGGGGCGGTAATAATTTTCGTCTTAATTTTACTCAAGTTTGATAAAATAAGCAACCTTTATACTTATTGAGTGTGTTAAGTGTTAAAAAAAAATTTATTATTTTTTTATTTTTTATAAAATGGCTCAAGAAAATTGAGGGGAAAAGATAATACAAAATTTTCACACTAGGGACTCGACTTAAAATAAATATATTATATTTAGATAAGGGAAATAACAATGAAAGGGAAGATAACATACTTGAAAGAGGAATGTTGGAAAAGAAATAATTATAACGGAAACAAAGTTTTCCCCCCTCATACTTAAGTGAAACATTGTCCCCAATGTTTTAAAGAAAAGCGAAAAGAAAGGAAAATAAAATAAATATGCTCAATTTTGCCTGCGTCCCCTTGTTCTCGGGCCCGGTGAGCGTTGACGTACTTCCAAGTCATCAAACCTGTTGAGCAAATCAGTGAACCGCTGGTCGGTTATTGCATTCCTTGCTTCCTGTTGATGTTGCATCAGGCGCATCAGTTGCATCACTTCGTTATTCTGCGCATGCATGGCATCAATAGCATCCATGATGTCATCATTAGTTGTTGGCCTTCTTCTTCGACGACGTCGGGAGGATTGACCAGTTGCATTATCGGAAGGGTTAAGCGGGGCTGACTGTTGTTCAAAACCTTGATCACCTTGCTCTATTTCTTCAAACTCGTCCGGGGCCGGGTTTGCTTGTGTAGGCTCGGTAGCTTCGGGAGCATTAAGGTCGTAGATGAATCGGTCGGGGTTGGTGACATCTGTGAGGGCAATGTTGGGTAAAACAACGCTTGGGACTTCTTGGTTATTCACCATAAAATAATACCTTCCGCCTACCCTATTTTTGATTAAGCGGCTGGAGCGACAATAGCTTATATCCATAAATAGGGGTGGCAGAGATTGTAAATTTTGAAGTCGGTCCCCTAGATTCAAACCAAGTGCTATGGAGGTTATTAATCCTCCAATCACGAAAGGTTGGCGGCCTCTAGCACATAGGGTGCGGATATGGTGAAATAAGAAAGAAGCGGCGTTTACCTTTGTATCCATTGCAAAGACGCAATGGAGGAAGAATAATTCCTTGGCATTGACTTTGCTGTTGTTGGGTCGACCGAAAATGGTGTTTTGAAGAATGCAGATAAAATACCGGATGGTTGGGTTATGTATGTGTGAAGCAAGTAGTTCATCCCAATTATCGGTTTCCACACCGGATATTTTTCTAAAAAGGTCGAAGGCGTTTATGGGCCACTGTGAGTTCAGAGGGATTCTTGGGTGGACTTGGTCTCCTACAGGGAACTGTAGCATGGCACTCAATTGATCCTGGGATAGTGAGTACTCGGTGTTGAACATGCGGAAAGTTGCGGTACCGGTTAAGTACTCGTCTTCATCGGTTGGAGTGGTGTATGAATAAGAACTTAAAAATTCTAAGGTGAGTGATGGGTAGGTAGGTTGATTGTGTGTGCAAAGAAAGGTTAAATCAGCAAGCCGAAGCATCCATTGCACACCTTGAAGTAATCCTAATTCTTATAAACAATTTAAATTCGGATACCTGGTAGAGATGACACCTCGTTGTTGAAACCGATCAAATTGCTCTCGTTGATAGTTATCATCTTCGGATCGGAAGATGATATTTCCGAATTGTTGGTTTTCCGCCATATTGATAGGTGGGTTGAAAGAAGGAAAGAGGATGCAAATGTATTTGTATAGAGTGGTTTGTTGGAATGATGTGGTTTAGGGAGAAATGGAGTGTACGTATTTATAGGAAAAGTTTTTTTGAAGTTAGAAGAGGAGTGGGTGAGAGAAAAATAAATGTGGAGGAATGTGAGTGGGATGGAGTAAAGAGGTGAATGAATGGGGAAAATAAAAAGGTGGGGGTAACGGTCGTGTCCCCAACGGTCACCAACGTTCACCTATTCTGGAGCTGTCACGCTTGTGACAAAAGGTGTTACGGGCGTCACATGCACTTGCGTGACGACCGTGATGGCTTGTGTGACGCTCGTCACACCAGTCAGCTTGCAACGGTCACTTACGTGGGTGCATCCTAATTTGTTTTTATTATTTTATTGTTTTTATTTTGTTTTGTTTATGTTTATTATATTTTGCTATTGTTATATTTTTGAACTGCCATGCATGCTACTCTACTACACACCATAGTGTGTATATATATTTCTCTAATAGGCTATGTAAGTAGCATACAGTAAATATCATTATTGATAATTGTAGGTACTGCATAAATAAAATTGAACCAATAATGCAATAGCTTCATAAAATAAACATAATGTAACATTTGAAGGTAAAAGAAAACATGGAAAAACAAATACTAAGATTAAAACAATGTTAAATGAAACTATAGATTCCCTAAAACTAAAACTAATTAACTAAAAACTTCTAGCCACTTGCAGGATCTCTGGCTGGAGGAGCAAAGGAATTGACACGGCGGTCCAACTCGAGAAAATGATTTGTCATAGTGCTCATGTATTGCAGAATTTCATGTCCCATCATATTTAACTCCTCTCGCATGGCAGCTTGTTCTGACATCAAAGCTTGAATAGCGGTATTATAATCATTTCCAGGCAGATGATGTCTAAGATCTGGTATTGCTGATTCTGCGGACGGGAAAGGATGAGGTGGAGAGGCTGCATCGTGGTAACCAGTTGGTGTCTGTGGATCAGACTCGGTATAAGGAATCTGGTCGTCACAAATCTCATAGTCTTGGATGGATTCAACAGATCTAACAGGAGAAGGTATTCCATCCAGGTTGTAAAGCCAATTGTTTCGGTCATGAACACTAGTCATCGGACTAGGCATTGTGAATAGGTAAACAACTTGGTTATTAATTATTAATTCAAACTCTTCAAGTCCCAGATTTCTGATAAACAAAGTGTTGAAAAGGAAATGTATGTTCATAGACTCGATGCCACAGAAAGGGTTCGAGTCAAGCATGGGTTGGCGCAATCCAATAGCATTGGCAATCATGGTTATCAATCCTCCTATTTGAATCGGTGCACGGTCAGCTTGAATAAGGCGGTCGAAACTCGCCAACATATAGGTGGCACCATTCACTGGACGGTTCTGGGAAGCATAAAATATTATGAAGAGTTCATCACGTGATACTGTGGTAATGTTTGATCTCTTTCCAAAAAGAGTGTGTGCTAGGATTTTGTGGAAATAGCGAAAAGCCGGGTTATGTATGTTTCCAGAGAGAAACTCATGTTCCTCAGGGTCGTCATTACCCGTCAAACTTCCCCAAAAATGTTCAAGCTCTCTATATTCAAAAAGCTCTTCTTGGCTCACGGTGAATGTATCAAAAGAGGTAGGGAACCCTAAAAGGTTAGTAAACTCTTGAATGTTAAACTGATACTCCATATTGAACATCCTGAATTGAATGAAACCTCGGTTTATTCCTTTTCCATGGTTTGGTAAATAGATCAGGGAGCTAAGGAATTCTAGAGTTAGCCTTCGGTAAGTAACAAATTGTCTGCGAATAGGAGTGGTTTCCCACCCTATTTGATTCAGCAGATACAGGACACTATCTCTTAGCCCAAGTACGATCATTGCATCTTCATCAGCATAGAAGGTTGGGTGCATCTCTCTCTCAGAAAGTTCTTCAAATTTTTGTCTCTGAGCTCTCCCTCTGAATTTGATACCTATACGATCAATTTGTCCCATCAGGTTAGTGTTAACTAAAGAAAAGAAAAAACAAGAATTTAGTCAGGGATTGGCCAGATGCCGAAAGAAGAAAAGAAGAAAAGTTTTATAAAATATAATAAATGAAGAATGAATACTAAATAAAATCAAAAGAATAATCAAAGAAAAGATAGTAAAAATTTGTGGGTTGTCTCCCACGAAGTGCTTTGTTTAATGTCGCAAGCTTGACATAAAACTAGTAAATGTTAATCTATAGATTTAGGAGACAATACGTCTAATTTCAGGACTTGCGAGTCTTCGTTGTTTTCATCATAGTGATAATGTTTCAGACGTTGTCCGTTTACGATAAATGTTTCCATAGATTTTCCCTTAATTTCCACTGCTCCACTAGGGAAAACATTAGTGACTTGGAAAGGGCCTGACCATCTAGAGCGTAGTTTTCCTGGGAACAACTTAAGTCTAGAGTTAAACAAAAGGACTACATCGCCTTGTTTGAAAGTTTTCCTTGATATGCGCTTATCATGCCATTTTTTCGTTCTTTCCTTGTAGATTCTGGCATTTTTGTATGCGTCTTGTCTAAGTTCTTCTAATTCGCTTATATCAAGGATTCACTTTTCACCGGCGGCCTTATAGTTTAAATTTAAAGTTTTAATAGCCCAATAGGCCTTATGTTCTAATTCTACCGGGAGGTGGCAAGATTTTCCGTAAATAAGCCTAAATGGGGTTGTTCCTATGGGAGTTTTGTAAGCAGTTCGATAAGCCCATAAAGCTTCAGGTAATTTTGATGACCAGTCTTTTCTTGACGTGGCGACTGTTTTTTCCAATATCTGTTTAATTTCTCTGTTAGACACTTCCACTTGTCCACTGGTTTGAGGATGGTAAGGTGTCGCTACTCGATGTTTTACACCATACTTAAACAATAGTTTTTCGAGTATCTTAGATATGAAATGCGATCCACCATCGCTGACTACTATTCTTGGGACACCAAATCTTGGAAAGATTATATTCTTAAAGAGTCTAGTTACTACTCGTGTGTCGTTTGTTGGAGAAGCTATAGCTTCAATCCATTTTGATACGTAGTCAACCGTTACGAGTATGTACTTGTTACCGAAAGAAGGTGGAAAAGGTCCCATAAAATCTATTCCCCACACGTCAAAAATCTCTACTTCCAAAATTCCCTTTTGTGGCATCTCGTCACGTCTAGATATGTTTCCTGGGCTTTGACATCTATCACATTTCTTGACAGCAGCATGCACATCCTTCCATATGTTTGGCCAATAAAGACCGGCTTGTAGGATTTTAGAGCAGGTCTTGGATGTACTTGCGTGTCCACCATAAGGAGCGGAATGACAATGTTGGATTATACTTTCTATCTCTTCTTCAGGTATACACCGACGGAAGATACCATCGGGGCCTCTTTTGAAAAGTAAAGGGTCGTCCCAATAATAATGTTTTATGTCATGGAAGAATCGTTTCTTTTGTTGGTAGGACAAATCAAGTGGAACCATCTCGGCGGCTAAATAATTGACAAAGTCGGCGTACCATGGTGTAACGCATACAGCCAAGGTGGTCTCTACCTGTTCATCAGCTCTATTTTCTTCCAAATTAGCTACAAGTCTATCATACGAGAAGTCATCGTTGATCGATGTTCTTTCCGATTCCAGATTTTCAAGTCTAGAAAGGTGATCTGCTACTACGTTTTCAGTTCCTTTTTTATCTTTGATTTCCAAATCAAATTCTTGTAACAACAAGATCCACCTTAGGAGTCTAGGTTTAGCGTCCTTTTTTGTTATGAGGTACTTAATGGCAGCGTGGTCAGTGTAAACGATTATTTTAGCTCCGACCAAGTAAGAACGAAATTTATCAAGTGCAAACACTACTGCTAAAAGTTCTTTCTCGGTCGTGGCGTAATTCATTTGTGCTTCATCTAGAGTTCTACTTGCATAATATATGACGTGAAGTTTTTTATCCTTTCGTTGTCCTAAAACAGCGCCTACGGCGTAGTCGCTTGCGTCACACATTATTTCGAATGGTTCATTCCAATCTGAAGTCTGCATTATGAGCGCGGAGATCAATGCTTCTTTAAGCGTTTGAAATGATTCTAAACATTTATTGTCGAAGATGAATTCAGCGTCTTTCATTAATAATCCGGTTAAAGGCTTAGTTATTTTAGAGAAATCTTTAATAAATCGTCGATAAAAACCGGCATGTTCTAAGAAGCTTCGTACTTCTCTCACAGTTTTTGGAGGTTGAAGGTTTTCGATTACTTCTATTTTGGCTTTGTCTACTTCAATTCCTCTATTTGATATGATGTGTCCTAAAACAATTCCTTCTTGTACCATAAAGTGACATTTTTCCCAATTAAGTACTAGGTTTACTTTTACACATCGTTCTAGAACTCTTTCTAGGTTTTCAAGGCATTCTTCAAAACTTTGTCCGCATATGGAAAAATCATCCATAAAGACTTCCATGATGTTTTCGAGAAAATCGACGAATATTGCCATCATGCACCTTTGGAAGGTTGCAGGAGCATTGCACAAGCCAAACGGCATTCGTCGATAAGCGAAGGTACCAAAAGGACATGTGAACGTTGTCTTTTCTTGGTCATCAGGATGAATTGGTATTTGAAAGAAGCCTGAGTAACCGTCCAGATAGCAGAAATGAGAATGTTTGGCTAATCGTTCTAACATCTGGTCTATGAATGGTAAAGGAAAATGATCTTTTTGGGTTGCTTTGTTTAGCTTTCTATAATCAATGCACATTCTCCATCCCGATTCTATTCGTTTGGTTATAGTTTCTCCTTTTTCATTTTCGATAACTGTTATACCTCCTTTCTTTGGTACTACGTGTACAGGACTAACCCATTTGCTATCGGATATAGGATATATGATACCTGCCTCTAATAACTTCGTTACTTCCTTCTTCACTACCTCACTCAGGATCGGGTTTAATCTCCTCTGATGTTCCCTAGAAGTTTTACAGTCTTCTTCTAGCATGATGCGGTGCATACAAATAGAAGGACTTATCCCTTTTAGATCAGTGATGTTGTATCCTAGTGCGGTCGGATATTTTCTTAAGATATGTAGGAGTTTTTCGGTTTCGAGTTTTCCTAGGTCTGCATTGACTATCACGGGTCGTTCAAGTTCTGAGTCTAGGAATTCATATCTCAGATTTTTGGGAAGTGTTTTCAGGTCGAGGGTAGGTTTCTTAAGGCATTGCGTAGGATCCGATGTTACTGCTAAACATTGGTTCAGTCTGTCTTCTACACGACAGTCAGTTAATTCGTCATTTTCTAATTCTGTTTCTTTTATGCATTCATCGATGATATCCATGAAGTAACATGTGTCTTCTATTGCAGGTGCTTTCAAAAATTTGGAAAGAATGAATTCAATTTTCTCTTCTCCTACTTTGAAAGTGAGTCGTCCTCGTTTTACGTCTATGATAGCACCGGCGGTTGCTAAGAAAGGTCTTCCCAATATAATGGGGGTAACTTCATCTTTTCTTATGTCCATAATTATAAAATCGGTTGGAATGTAGAATTGACCTATGCGTACGGGAACGTTTTCAAGAATTCCTACGGGATATCTAACGGAACGATCTGTTAATTGCACAGACATTTTAGTTGGTCTTAATTCTCCCATTTCAAGTCTCTTGTATATGGACAAGGGCATAACACTGATACCGGCTCCTAAATCGCATAAAGCTTTGTCTATGACAAATTTTCCTATGTGACAGGGTATAGAGAAACTACCAGGATCTTTAAGTTTAGGAGGCATATTCTGGATTATAGCGCTACATTTAGCAGTGAGTGTAACGGTTTCGCTATCTTCAAGTTTCCTTTTATTAGAAAGAATTTCTTTTAAGAACTTAGCATACGAGGGCATCTGTGTAATAGCTTCTGTGAAAGGAATGGTAACGTTTAATTGTTTCAGTAGGTCAACAATTTTTTTAAATTGGCCTGCGTCTTTGGTTTTAATTAGCCTCTGAGGATAATGGATAGGTGGTTTGTAAGGCGGTGGAGGTACATAAGGTTCTTTCTTTTCTACGGTTTCCTTATTACTCTCTTCCTTTTCCTTAGGTTTATCTTCTTCCTCAGTTGACTTTTTAGAGTTTTGGTTCTCAACTCTTGGATCAGATGGTCCTTCTACCTCTGTTCCACTTCTCAATATAATTGCATGAGCGTGGCTTTTCGGGTTAGGTTGGGGATGTCCAGGAAATGTACCAGTTGGGGAAGCAGTAGGCGCTTGCTGTTGAGCTACTTGTGAGATTTGCGTTTCCAACATTTTGTTATGGGTAGCCAGGGCATCTACTTTACTTGCTAGTTGTTTAATTTGTTCGTTAGTATGTACATTCTGGTTTAAGAAATCTTTATTGGTTTGCTGTTGAGAAGCTATGAAGTTCTCCATCATGATTTCCAAGTTGGACTTCCTAGGAACGTTATTGTTAGGTGTAGATGGGGTCGGCTTTTGATATCCAGGAGGTATATCTGGGGCTTAACTGGGAGCTTGTCCTGGTGCATATAAGGCATTGTTACTCTTATATGAAAAATTAGGATGGTTCTTCCAGTTTGAGTTATAGGTATGCGAGTAAGGATTTCCTTGAGCATAGTTCACCTGCTCTGCTTGGATTCTTGTTAGGAGTTGACAATCTGTAGGAGTGTGACCTTGGATTCCACAGACTTCGCAATTTTGAGTCACGGCAACCACGATGGCTGGAGGTGATACATTTAAACTTTCAATTTTCTGGGCAAGAGCATCCACTTTTGCATTAACATGATCAAGGCTACTTATCTCGTGCATGCCACTTTTCGTTTGAGGTTTTTCTACCATTGTTCGGTCGCTTCCCCACTGATAATGGTTTTGGGCCATGCTTTCGATAAGTTGATACGCGTCAGCGTAAGGTTTATCCATAAGCGCACCACCTGCGGCGGCGTCTATTGTTAATCTTGTGTTGTATAAGAGACTATTATAGAAGGTATGAATTACTAACCAGTCCTCTAAACCATGGTGTGGACAAAGTCTCATCATGTCTTTGTATCTTCCCCATGCTTCGAAAAAAGACTCGTTATCTTTCTGTTTAAATCCATTTATCTGGGCTCTTAACATAGCTGTTTTGCTTGGAGGAAAATATCGGGCAAGAAAGACTTTCTTCAACTCATTCCATGTGGTGACTGAGTTGGAAGGAAGAGACTGAAGCCATCTTCTAGCTTTATCTCTTAACGAGAAAGGAAAGAGACGAAGTCGAATTGCCTCTAAAGTGACACCATTAACTTTAACAGTATCAGCGTATTGAACAAATACGGATAAATGAAGGTTTGGATCCTCGGTAGGATTTCCAGAGAGTTGATTCTGTTGCACTGCCTGTAACAGTGAAGGTTTAAGTTCGAAGTTGTTTGCTTCGATTGCGGGTGGAGCAATACTCGAATGCGGCTCATCTTGCGATGGAGCGGCGTAATCTCGAAGAGCACGAGCTGGTTCTGCCATCTCGGGTATCGACGAAGGAAGAAGGTTTTTGAGATCAGGAATTTCGATTGGAGGAAGATTGTTTGCAGCACGATACTCCCGAATTCGTCGTAAGACTCGGAGATATCGTTCAACGTCGTTGATTCGTAAGTAATACGGTTCGCCTTGTGAGCGAGTGTGTGGCATACAAATCAACGAAAAATAAGAAAAAAATAATAAAAAAAAATTGCCTTAGTCTCTACAGCGTAACAGAAGAGTTACGATATCAACTAAATAAAAGTCCCCGGCAACGGCGCCAAAAACTTGATCGCAACTTTATGAGTCTATTGGGGTATTAACTGCAAGTGCACAGTCTAATCGCGTAGTAATAAAAGATATCGATCCCACAGGGAATTATGAATCGATATACCGTTTTCTAAGGTCACTTCGTAAAGCTAAGGCGGATGATACTTTGATGATTAGGGGGAAAAGTAAAACTAAAATGAGATCTAGATTAAATATCGAATAACGCGGATATCGGTATGTAGTTCGTCGTAATTAGGGAATCAAATCTTCGTTGGTTTCTTAGTTTTAAAATAAGTCCTTTCATTAGACACTATTGATTAAAAATCTTTTCTCAAACTCTCGCTCTGTTGAATAGACTATGATTTTACCTTAACGTACGCTCTCACTATTTAGTTAAAACTAAAATCACTTTTTGAAAACAATAGAATCTATAGAAACTCTTTTTAAGAAAATGCTAACCATCTAAACACCCTCGTCTCAAAGTCTCGCTCTGTTGACTTAGATTATATGATTAAACTTAAATGCTTAACTCTCGTCCTCACATTTAACCTTTAAAAATACTTTTTGAAAATGATTAGAATTTAATTAACTCTAAAAATTGCTTTTGCCCTGATTTAAAATTAATGTCCAATTTACACTGTCCAGTTAAAAGCTCAAACTGTCGTTCTATTGATTTTAACTTCTTTATGTCTTTTACTCTCGTACAAAAACTTTGGTATTAACCCTGTAAATTGTGACCATAAAAAAGAGCGACTATATCTTAAAATAAATTTAAACCAACTTAGTTTTGATTCCTTTATTCCGCTTACTTTACATACCGATACCTAAGTTTATTTAGCCGGACATGCTAAACAAGCCTAAACAATAATTATGCTTAAATACAGCCATATCAGACAAACAGTATAGATAAACAGCAGTACAGAGCATATATAAATTAAAACAATAAATTAATGAACCTGTAATATTAATAGAAATCTTGATTGTTCCTAGCTTCGATGCTTGAACACTCCACCACAGACCGGTTGGATTTGTTCTTCACAATCTTCGATCAGACAGTAAAATAAAGGCGAAGGAATAAAATACTATGATCTAACGTAAGGTTAGATCCAGTAAAAGTTACATAATAGTTTCCGGTGTAGAAACTATTGTGAGAAAATTAATTGAATGCTTTGAAAATTGACTGGGAAAAAAAAGGAAATAAAAATTGCTAGGAAAGTAGAGTGCTGGAAAATTAAAAAGCAGTAAAAATAATGCATGGTGCCGAAAACTGGAAAATTGAGAGAGAGCTGCAGGGTTCCACCATTGGATCTATTTATACCAATCCATCAAGTGGTCGTTTCTTCCAACGTTCTTCAGTAGGTTTTGGTCATACGTCAACTGGTCAAGCGAAGAAAAGGGTGAACGTGCTTCTGTTACGCGTCAAAGCCAAAAATATAGGAATGGGGGTGTGACGCTCGTCACACCTTGTGTGGCGCTCGTAACACTTAGCAGGAGGGCGTGACGCTCGTCACACCTTGTGTGGCGATCGTCATAGCATCACAGCGCCTCTCCTTGTAGTTGTGGGCTGGGCTTTAGTGGATTGCTTTTTATCCTCTTTTTGCACCTTCTTTTCTTTCTTTTTCACGTATGCTTCAAATAGTGTTACCTGAAATAAATAGAAGGAAAATACCAAGTAATATCGAATAATATGAAATAAATCGAATCAAATAATAATATAATTTAATTAAATCGAGTCCAAAAATGTGATATTATTTCATGTTATCACCCACTGATTCCTTTGGAAATAAAATCCTTTTCTAGGAAAACTCTAATTCGAGCGATAAACACTTTGCCCTCGGAAGGATTGTAGAATTAATACCCTCTTGTTTTTTTAGGATACCCCATAAACAAGCATTTGTCAGATTTTGGCTCAAGCTTAGTTGAAATTTGTCGTTTCACATAAACTTCGCAACCCCAAATCTTCATGTAAGACATATGTGGTTTCTTACCACTCCATATCTCATATGGTGTCTTCTCAACCTTTTTGGATGGAACACGATTAAGTGTGTAAGTTGTTGTCAATAGTGCATGTCCCCAAAAGGAGTTTGGAAGATCGGCGTGACTCATCATGGATCGGACCATGTCTAACCAGGTTCAATTTCTTCTCTCAGATACACCGTTCCATTGGGGTGTTCCGAGAGGAGTAAGTTGGGATAGGATCTCACACTCTTTCAGATGGTCATCAAACTCTAGGCTTAAACACTCACTACCTCGATCTGATTGAAGAGTTTTAATATTCTTACCTAGTTGGTTTTGTACTTCATTCTTGAATTACTTGAACTTTTCAAAGGACTCTGATTTGTGTTTCATTAAATACACATAACTATATCTACTGAAATCATTAGTAAATGTGATGAAGTACTGAAAACCTCCTCTGGATGGTATGTTTAGTGGTCCACATACATCAGTATGTATGAGGGTCAAAAGATCATTATCTCTTTCACATTTTCCTGTGAATGGAGACTTTGTCATATTTCCAATTAAATAAGATCTGCATGTCTCATATGATTCATAATCAAAAGAGTCCAAGAGTCTATCTTTATGGTGTTTGGAAATGCGTTTCTCATTTATGTGGCCTAATTGACAATGCCAAATGTAAGTTGGATTTAACTCATTAGGTTTCATCCTTTTAGTATTAATGTTATAAATGGGCATTTCAAGATCAAGGACATATAATCCATTGTTCATTTGTGCAGTAGCATAGAGTATATCATTCAAATAAATGGGGCAACAATTGTTCTTTATTATAAATGAAAAACCAAACTTGTCTAAACAAGAAACGAAAATAATATTCCTGCTAATTGCAGGTACATAATAACAGTTCTCTAACTGAATTATTAAACCACTAGGTAAAGTCAATACACAAGTTCCTACGGCTAAAGCAGCAACCTTTGCTCCATTGCCAACTCGTAGGTCAACTTCACCTTTTGCCAAATCTCTACTCCTTTTTAGCCCTTGCGCGTTGGTACAAATGTGAGAACCGCATCCAGTATCTAATACCCATGATGCAAAAGTAGATAAATTAATTTCAATAACAAAAATACCTGAAGTTGAAGTCTCTACTCCATTTTTCTTATCTTCTAGGTACTTTGGGCGGTTTCTCTTCCAGTGTCCGGTCTTACCGCAGTGGAAGTAGGTGTCTTCCTTTGTTATGCCTCCATTATGGTTTAAAGCAGGAGCAGTGGGTTTGGGTTTGGCAACTTCCTTGCCTTTCCCTTTATCAACCTGCTTGGTGGGTCTTTTGTTTTGTCTCTTTCCATTTCCGATCATCAGAATGGACTTCCCTTTTGACTTCAGATTTTGCTCAGCAGTTCTTAACATGGCTAGCAGTTCAGGAAGATATTTTTCCATATCATTCATATTGAAATTAAGGACAAATTGACTAAATCTACCTGACAACAATTGCAAGATCAAATCAGTCGCAAGTTCCTTTCCGAGGGGAAAACCCAACCTCTCTAGGTTCTTCACGTACCCAATCATCTTGAGCACATGGGGACCTACAGGGGCTCCCTCAGCTAACTTGCCTTGAAAGAGGGCTTTTGAAACTTCAAATCTTTCATGCCTTACCTGATGTTGATAGAACATCTTCAGGTGTTCGATCATATCGAACGCTGCTATGTTCTCATGTTGCTTTTGCAACTCTGAGTTCATGGTAACTAGCATGAGGCAAGCAATTTCATTGGCATCATCAGCATTCTTCTTATAAGCATCTCTTTCTACCTTAGATGCAGAACTAAGAGGTTCCTCTTTAGGAACAGGTTTCTCAAAGACATACAACTTTCTATCATGTTTGAGGACAATCCTCAGATTTCGGTGTCAATCCAGAAAATTTGCCTAGACAAATTTTTCTTATCAAGGATTGATCGCAAAATATTGTTAGAGGTGTTTGTTGTCATGGTAATCTACATGAAAATAATGAAAATTAAGTATCAATAACATATTTAGTTATGCAATTAATTAAATATGCTCCCACTATTTTACTCAAAACAAATGACCCTCACCATTTGATTCGGAAAATCCCGTTGGAAGATTTTCTAGTGGGTCGAGATCCACATTTCACTTTGTTTTAAGTTTGCGTAGGCAGATTACACAAAACTAGGTTATTTAGGTAGGAACTCCTTTCAATTGTATCTAATACAACTCTCGATTATTTTAGTTGGGTGAATAACTCCTTATTCCAATCCATCACATGGATCATTTCCAACTCTTGCTTCTAAACATATATAATCTTATTATAATTTGTTTAGTTAAGTTTGACCCATTGTTCTAGCAATTGGGTATTAAAATTATCCCATTGCACCTTACTAATATAGAATATGCACCTCGCGTAGGCGAAACCTACATTATTCGATACTAGTCTTGATGAGTGCTAAAACTTGGAAAACATAAAGTTAATATTTAATTTGAGGGAATTTGCAATTATTCTGGTCTCACCGGCTTATTTATCATATAAATCGTCTCTCACATGCATCAACATACATTCACAATGAAACAGTTATGGCCCCTAGCGCAATTGTTCTCCCAAGCCAATGAGAGAACCTAAGCTAACCTAATAACGATCTAAGCTTCTCCAAGCAAGATCTTCAAGGTTGTCCTCATTTGATATTGTATTCTTCTCTTTCTTCATAACATTACATTATATATATATAGAGAGAGAGAGAGAGATGAAATTACAACTGCACAAATGCTTATGCACAATGGTTCTATTTATAGAACCACTTGTGTGGGTTCCAAGCTAAAAAACCCACTTAAGTGTATGTGGCTCATATCTTATGATATGCCAAAATCACTTAAGTGTGTGGTACCTTATCATATTTCATATTCTACTTAAGTACACTGTACCTTACGATGTTCTACAATTCACTTAAGTGCACCGTACCTTAAGGTGTTCCTTAGTTACTCTATCTCTCATCAATCCGTCCTTTTGCGTGTGACCCTGTAGGTTTTTGCGACATTAGCAATTATATTAAATCACGTATTTAACATAATAAATAGTGAGCGGTATCTAGCAACACATCACCGTTATCCAAGACACAAAAATGTCATGTGATCTGACAAATCCTTTTGTGATAATACTTATGTGTATAATTATCCTTTTGCCCTTATGTCTATATTGAACACAAGGCATAGACCGTGTCATCCTTGTCAAGTTCAATATTGGGCCCGTAGACATTTATCCTATTACGCAGGATGGACAAATTCCATCTAGACCACTCATGTTCCTCAACATGCTTCGTGGAGTACCCATCAATTGTCTTTATAGTAATCTAGTTACGCACAATGTTTGATCAGCAATAAGGCACTCGACTCTACATCTAGGGTCCATAGTGGTTTCAGGTCGAAGGGTGGTATACACCATTATCACCATGAGAATAACTTATGACACTTTGCATAACATTCTATATAGTATTCTCATAGCAGATCAATCCAGTATAAATATTACTTTTAATATTCATACATATGTTTAAGACTTGATAACTCCTTATCCATGATCTATGAGATGTGATCATCAATCTATATACATAATAGTCTTAATGTTTTAATGTTATCCCACTTTACAACAAAGCTCGACTACAAATACTTTAAGAATAACGTCTTTATGTTTAATGGGATCTGTCATACGGTGAACTGGACTTTTTTGTGGTTTTAATCGCAATGTCGCGGTTAGCAAGAGTCGCCACCGACTTTTCTTTTATCCAATAAGGAAAGGTGGAAAAGAACAGGAAAGACCTTAATTTAGATTTTGGGTTCGGGAGGTACATTATACAAAGGGAAGGTGTTAGCACCCTTTGTATCCATGGTTATCCATGGGCTCTTAATTGCTCGATCACTTATATTATTTTTGTCTGAAAAAAAGTGTTTGTGAATTGTTTAGAAAAATTGTTTTTGAAAAGAGAATTTAACTTTGTAATGATTCTTGTATGAATGTATACAAAGTGATTATCTCGTTTAGTTTTGAAAATTGTTTAGAAAAATATAACTCGGTAATGATTCTAGTATGAATGTATACCAAGTGGTGATTTTCTGAAGGTATTTTGAAAGGTGTGAGGTGTGAAAAAATGTTTTAGGTTGTGAGCCAGCAATTAAGAGTTATACCGACCCAAGGTCTTTATGAGTATTTCCTATCCTTATGAGGGTTATTATTGAGAAATAAGTAGTTTTATCCTTTGGATGTAAAAAGGGTCATCGTAGGGTCATCGATTGGTCATTGAAGGCAACAGTTACGAGGATACCTTAGCATTCGAAGGGACTATCATCTTTTAACCGTAGGCAACATCGGAGGGTCATCGAGGGACAAAGTTGTATATTCGAAGGCAACATCCGAGGGACTATAATTTATTTTATGATGATTTAACCGAAGGGTCTTTGCTAAGGGTATCCCCACGTTCGCGGGACATGACCGTAATATCGTAATCGTAAGGCAACAAAGAGAGGTCCAAGATCACTTATTCAAAGGCAAAGTTTTACAATTAATTAGACAATTAGGAGGAATTCTCCCACATTAAAATTATTAAAAATAATATATTAAAAATTAATACATTAGAAATTAATACATTAAAAATTAATTTAGGGTGAAACTCCACAAGGGTATCCCACAAATAAAGTGGAATACCTAGCCAATAACCTTTTCCTGGGATAGGTGAACCTTTACGAAACTCAAAAAAAAGAGACATGTCAGAACCAAATCAGGGTGCAATCGAAGATTACACCGGAAAAATATCGCAACAGTAAATAGGATAGGATGAATAATGCATGGCTATGATAAAAACATAAAAAAAAACAGACTAGAAAAATCAGGTACTGTCTCGTTCGCCTCTGCCTCGCCTAGCGAAGGCCAGGCGAATATTCGCCCCAGGCTCGCCTAGCGATGTGCTAGCGAGCGGCCACGGATTTTGAATTTGAAAACAGCCCCATGTTAGGAACCTTGAATTTTTATGGCATTTAATCACAGGAACAGCATGGTCAAACATTCAGGGTATTCAGGCATATTTAAATTCACATACGAAAGCAAATTATATATCAACATTTAATCATGATGCATTATATATGCAAATATGGCCAATTGAAAGTATAAACAATAGAGACACGCAAACCTGTTTGCCAATTCAAGGTTGAAGGGATTGACCACTTGTGGTATCGGAATGAGTTAGGCGGCGGGAATTGGGCGGCGATGGCTTCGGGGCGGATGAGCTGCCTTCAGGGTTTCTTTATTCTGAATTCTCCGGGTTGGCAGGGTTTCTATGCCAAAGTTTCTATCCGTCCTTCTCTGTTCTCTCTCTTTCTTTTTTCTCAAGGTTTTGTTCCAAGGAAACCTCAGAGTGTTTTGCTTCTCTTCCTTCTTTCTCCAGTGAATCTCCCAGTGTAACTCCAAGTCTAACTCCAAGTCCACTCCAAATGTCCTTTCCTCTACTGAAACTTCAGTATTTATAGACTAATTTCGTGGGTAATGGGCTTGGAATGAGGGAGACCCAAGTCCAAAATAATTTGTTATATTTTATTTATATATTTATTTAATTATTTAATTAATTAATTAATTAATTAATTAATTAATTAATTAATTAATTAATTAATTAATTAATTAATTAATTAATTAATTAATTAATTAAATTTATTTTATTTTATTTTTTTTTTTTTTTTCAGGAAAAATGATGGGTAAATTTTGGGGTATGACAGCTGCCCCTGTTCAATATTCTTGAACCGAGAGAGTTAGGATGGCGTGTATGTCATTCGTGGTCTGGAGGTGGAAGATTATTGAACACTAGAATGCCCCAAAAATTTGCACTTGAGAATCGACAATTGGTCTTGATGGAGATGGGCTTAAAGATGCCATCCGGGAGGTTTGATGACGAAAGCTTCAGATCGAGCCGTACATTAGGCCAATTTGAAGACATGGGTGCCACACGGGGTCGTACATTAGACCGAATAATGAGTCATCCATTAGGCTGCCGACTTCGCTGGGGAGTCGGAGTGTGTCATATGCTGTTGGGGATAAAGGATCAGAATGGACCATACGCTAGATCGTATCTGAGTTGAAGAGAGAGCCGTCCGTTAGGCTGAATCTGATGATGAAAGGGGTAGTCGTACACTAGACTACACTTCAGAAATGTACCGTACACTAGGTAGCATCTGAGTAGGGGAGTAGCCGTATACTAGACTACCATTCAGAAATGTACCTGTCCGAAGGTAGCATCTGAGAAAGGGAGTAGCCGTATACTGGACTACCATCCAGAAATGTACCTGTCCGAAGGTAGCATCTGGGAAAGGGAGTAGCCGTATACTGGACTACCATCCAGAAATGTACCTGTCCGAAGGTAGCATCTGGGAAAGGGAGTAGCCGTATACTAGACTACCATTCAGAAATGTACCTGTCCGAAGGTAGCATCTGGGAAAGGGAGTAGCCGTATACTGGACTACCATCCAGAAATGTACCTGTCCGAAGGTAGCATCTGGGAAAGGGAGTAGCCGTATACTAGACCACCATTCAGAAATGTACCTGTCCGAAGGTAGCATCTGAGTAAGGGAGTAGCTGTATACTGGACTACCATCCAGAAATGTACCTGTCCGAAGGTAGCATCTGGGAAAGGGAGTAGCCGTATACTAGACTACCATCCAGAAATGTACCTGTCCGAAGGTAGCATCTGGGAAAGGGGGTAGCCGTATACTAGACTATCATCCAGAAATGTACCTGTCCGAAGGTAGCATCTGGGAAAGGGAGTAGCCGTATACTGGACTACCATCCAGAAATGTACCTGTCCGAAGGTAGCATCTGGGAAAGGGAGTAGCCGTATACTGGACTACCATCCAGAAATGTACCTGTCCGAAGGTAGCATCTGGGAAAGGGAGCAGCCGTATACTAGACTACCATCCAGAAATGTACCTGTCCGAAGGTAGCATCTGGGAAAGGGAGTAGCCGTATACTGGACTATCATCCAGAAATGTACCTGTCCGAAGGTAGCATCTGGGAAAGGGAGTAGCCGTATACTGGACTACCATCCAGAAATGTACCTGTCCGAAGGTAGCATCTGGGAAAGGGAGTAGCCGTATACTAGACCACCATTCAGAAATGTACCTGTCCGAAGGTAGCATCTGAGTAAGGGAGTAGCTGTATACTGGACTACCATCCAGAGATATACCTGTCCGAAGGTAGCATCTGGGAAAGGGAGTAGCCGTATACTAGACTACCATCCAGAAATGTACCTGTCCGAAGGTAGCATCTGGGAAAGGGAGTAGCCGTATACTAGACTATCATCCAGAAATGTACCTGTCCGAAGGTAGCATCTGGGAAAGGGAGTAGCCGTATACTGGGCTACCATCCAGAAATGTACCTGTCCGAAGGTAGCATCTGGTCAGATGAAGGTCTAACTTGGTCGTGCATTAGACTGTACTTGAGTTGAAGAAGGTCAGAATGGATCGTACGCTAGATCGTATCTGAGTTGTTGAGGGTCAGAATGGATCGTCCGTTAGATCGTATCTGAGTTGAAGAAGGTCAGAATGGATCGTACGCTAGATCGTATCTGAGTTGTTGAAGGTCAGAATGGATCATACATTAGATCGTCTCTGAGTTGTCGAAGGTCAGAATGGATCGTATGCTAGATCGTATCTGAGTTGAAGGAGTCATATGTTGAGCTGAATCAGAATGAACCGTATGTTAGGCTGTATCTGTATACATTGTACTTGCAATAAATGTCTGGGATGGGCTTAAAGATGCCATCGCTAGGAGGATATCGAAGTGTTGTCAGAATGAATGTTCCCATGAATTGCATCTGGAATATGTATCTGAATCTTGTCTGTGATTGATAAAGGCGTCTGCCTGAATGAGCCTTTTACTTTGACTATATCAGGAGGATAATTAACCTGCAAAGAAAAGTTAGCTTTATGCCATGTCATGATGCATGAGATGTTTTATGCTTTCGAAAATAAATGTGAATGTTGTATGCATGCGTATGCTGTGAAATGATGTAATGAATGAGTTATGCGTATGAGAAGTTCTGCTTGGGGACTCTACTGGGGAAAATAAATCCCCATCTACTGATTGGAGATATTCGTGTTGAGGACCCTCTCTCGGCTGGGGGTTCTGATTTCTGTCTGATGGTAGAGATATTCAACAGAGCCTGGCTGGGGATGGATGAGATGATCAATCTGTCTGATGATGCCGACCTCTGTTGGGGAATAGCTGGCTGTGCCGGGGAATACTGCCAACTTCTTCTGGGGAAAAACAGGCTTGCTGGGGGAAGAGAATTGGTAGTGGATTCATTGGAAGCATGATTAGACCTTTTCCTTGATCCTGAAGTAGGGTAGTAATTGTTATTGCTATTCTATGCATGTATTTTGGTAAACATTGGTCATATTCAAATGCACATATTAATTCAAATTAAATCAATGGACATTTACGCAACCAAAACAGAAAAGTAAAAAACAAAAGCATCTTTTTTGAAAGAGGGTTGTATTGATTTTTGAAAGAAGGCCTATAAACAGGCAAATTGTGTACAAGGAGACAGAAATCCTAGTAAGAGGAAATTGTCAAAAACAAAGAGAAAGCTATGCAGAAAAAGTCCTATTGATTTTAAGTCTACTACTGCCATTATGTCTTCAAGCATCTCATCCCCTGCTGTCGGATAGAAGTGATTGGCTTGGTCAGTCCCTTGAACTTGGATGAAAGTTGACTGAGAACGGGACATAGTCATACGCTTTAATCCCTAATTTTTGCCTGGACCGCCTTTTCAGGTTTTCAGTCCACCAGGATACCCTTTTTTGCCCAAGCCACCTTTTCAGGTTTTCGACTTGCCGGGTGTACATTTTTTTATATATATCCCTAATTTTTGCCCGAACCCTTTCGGTTCGCCGGGATGCCCTTACTTTTGCCTAGATACGTCGATCTAGCGGGTCTTTTTCATGCGTAGTATTTTTTAACTATGTCCGCGTTCACGGGATGTGGGAAATCTTCGCCATCCACTGTAGCAAGTATCATGGCTCCAACAGAGAATACCTTCTTAACTACAAATGGCCCTTTGTACGTGGGAGTCCATTTGTCTCTGGGATCAGTTTGCGGTAGCACGATACGCTTGATTACCAAGTCGCCAATTTGATACACTTGTCGCTTGACCCTTTCGTTGAATGCCTGGGTCATGCGTTTCTGATATATCTGCCTATGACAAACAGCCGCGAGTCTCTTCAATCAAATTTATCTGATCGAGTCGAGTCTGAATCCGTTCCTCTTCATCTAAACCCGCCTCTTTCATGATTCTTAGCGAGGGAATCTGAACTTCCACTGGTAAGATGGCTTCCATTCCATAGACTAAAGAGAACGGAGCTGCCCCTGTCGAAGTGCGTACTGAAGTGCGATAGTCATGAAAAGCAAATGGTAACATCTCATGCCAGTCTTTGTACATTACTGTCATCTTTTGTATAAGCTTCTGGACATTGTTAGCAGCCTCTACGGCGCCGTTCATCCTTGGCCGGTACGGAGAAGAATTAGAGTGTTTTATTTTGAACCGCGTGCAGAGTTCAGTAACCGTCTTGTTGTTCAAATTAGCACTATTATCAGTGATAACTCTTTCAGGAGACAACAAGTTTCTCGAATAGATATTTGATAGAACCCATCTTAGAAATCAATAAAGTGGTATGATTCAACATGTACTGTCTTAGTCGGCGAGCAACCCAAGCCAAAGCGCAGCAAGCTTTCTCGAGCTATGAGTATCTTGTTTCACAGTCGGTACCTTTTGCTAAGGCGGTATATAGCATGCTCTTTTCGACCAGACTCGTCATGTTGCCCCAACACACCTCATTGGATTTTCTAACACAGTCAAATACATGATTAGAGGTCTTCCTTCAACTGGTGGTGTCAGAATTGGAGGTTCTTGGAGACACTTCTTGATTTTATCAAAAATTTCCTGACATTCATCATCTCTTGACTGTCCTCAGTAATTTGAAGATAGGTTTGCAAGTAGCAGTCAAGTAGGATATAAACCGGGCAATGTAATTCAAGTGCCCCAAGAGGCTTCTGACTTCTTTCTTGTCTACTTTTAGTACTCAGATCGACAGTTTCAATTGACTCCTCATGCGGCTGTATAGTCCTTTCTTCTTTCAGTAACAGTCTGGCAAGTTCTTCAGGTACTTCACAATCTTCCTCACTTCCATCTTCGGCTTGGTAGATCGGATTTTCGAAGTCATAATGAACAGTAGCAGAACTATTATCAACAGGATCCAGAGTGGATGTGGATACGCAATTTGTTACGTGAGTGTGTGCAAGAAAGCATAGCTTATTTGAAAAATGACAGGAAAGATAAAGAGCGCAATATTTGAATGCAAAAAGTCCATTGATTTATTGAATATGAATATGCTTATGAGAATGACAAAACATTTAACCAAATTTGATACATTGAATAAACAACAAACAATTACTCCTGACTAAAGGAAGTTGGAATAGTGTCTTCAGCCTTCCAATTATCCAAGTTGCAATCGCTATTCACATCTTCTACAGCATTAACAGTCTTGTCATGATCGGGCATAGGAGCAGTGATGACATTAGGAATATTCAGAGGATCAAATTCAAATTCCCCAGTGTCGATCATATCCTGAATCTTGTTCTTCAGCGACCAGCAATCATTCGTATCATGCTCGGGGCTATCGGAGTGATAGGCACACCTGGCGTTGGGATTATAACGAGGAGAAGTAGTGTTGGGTTTTGCAGGAGGATCTCTGAGGGTAATTAAATTTACTTTTAGCATACCCTGCAGTGCTTGTGCTAAAGTCATATTGATCTTCGTAAACTGCCTTCTTCCCGGGTTAATGTGCCTCACAGATTTCTTGTCCTTTTTCTTCTTGAGCAAGAGAGTCTTCAGTTCCTCCTGCCCCTTGGATAAGTTCAAGATCATCTCCTGGAGTTGAGCATTCTGAGCCTGGAGATCTTTGACAGTTTGTTCGAGGTCCATTTTTCTGTTTGAAGGAAAACCGTGAGAATACTGATCCTTTTAGAGTACCTGTTATGCAATGTCATGTTATGCTATGCAATGTATGAAATGTTTTCAAGGACTTTTGGAATTTAATTTTGCATAAACTACCAAAAAAGAAAGCCACTTTTATTAATAATATTTGATTAATATTCATTATAATAAGAAGTAAAATACAATAAAAGCTCAGGTCTCCCAGGGACGACTTCTTTTTGGGCGAAGATATGTATTGAGTCTTCGTTCCTCATTAAGCTGGCCGGTGAGTTCTAACACCTTCTTCCTTGTAGCACAGAACTGGGCTTCAAAAGTATCCCTTTCCTCTCTCAACTGGATCCAGGACTTCTTTAACTCTTCAACATCGGTAGGCATATCTGGATAAGGAACGATCTGAGGAGTACCTCCTTCAGCTTCTGGTTCAACAATCAGTGGTCCGACTGCCAGATATGGCATGACAAGTTCACGAGCTCTTGTGCGGACCCATCTGAGATAAGGTTCCATAGGAATAGAGTTTTTCTGTCCTAAAGTACTTCTTTTCACCATGCCCCAAGCTCGCACAAATCTTTGACGGAGACCTTGGGAATCGTTATCATAGTCAAACACCGTGCCTTGTATAATTATTTCATGTGGACCATCTCTTCGAGCACAACCAAACTGACGTAGGGCTAAAGCAGGATTATAAGTAATACCTCCTCTTATCCCCATGAGTGGTACATTAGGGAATTCTCCACAACGGTCAATGATGATATTGTTTTCTTTGAAATGAGGACACCAACGGATGTCTGAGTGGGAGAGCGACATTATCCTTTGAGACCATCTCGAACTTTGCTCATTCTTCAAGACTGACTGAGGAAGGTGCGAAATAAACCACCTGGATAATAAAGGTATGCAACACATGAGAGTCCCTTGCCTCTTCATAGTACGAGTGTGAAGGGAATGCAGAATGTCGCCGAGCAAGGTAGGCACAGGGTTACGAGCGAGAAATATCTGAATAGCATTCATATCTATGAATTGATCTGGATTAGGGAATAACACCAAACCATAGATTAGTAATGCTAGAATCTCCTCGAAAGCATGGACATTCATGACTTTTAAGAATTCTCGGGCCTTATTCATCAGAAATTTGGCAAGTAAACCCTTAACTCCACTTCTTGTTACCCAATTAGCTTCAATATCTGACTTTGTCATGTGTAAAGCTGCGGCAACTTTTTCGGACCTCGGAATCTTTTCTAAACCACTGAAAGGTATTTGATCAAGAATAGGTATCCCAAGCAGCTGGGAAAATTCTTCTAATGTGGGCACCAACTGATAATCTGGGAATGTGAAGCAATGATGTTCAGGATCGAAGAACTGGAATAGGACTCTCATCATATCTTCTTTGAAACCAGTGGTAACCAAATCGAGGAGAGGACCATGCTTTTTGACGAACTGAGCCTGATCAGGAAGTTCTGACACTAAATCCTTGAGTTGAGGAGAGATGACTACAAAATTTATCCGGATAGTCTTCCTGGGAGCCATAGCCTTACAAAATAGAGCCAAGTTAAATCCCTAAGTCCTCGAAGTGATTAGTGCAATGTCATAATGTTATGATGTTATGATGTTATGATGTTATGATGTTATGATGTTATGATATTATGATATTAAACAAATAACAAGCATAAGCAAGTCATACAACAATCATTCCTAGGTTTTAAGGCTTGCATGAGTTCCATAGGTAAGTACCCTCCCCACTGAAGTTTGGTGGGTTCAACCTGTCTTAGAATAGTAACCGGGTTCTAGAAGGATCTCAAATCATTGACCTTTCCTTAAGTCCACTTCAGTGCAACACCAAGTGGTTGACCGAAGCTTCCCTAAAGTCCAATCTCAAAGAGTGTAGTATCGAGTCTCAACCAACTCCAGTCGGAACCGAAGCCAGTTATCTCACTACTTTCTAATGGCCAGGATGAGTCAATTAGGGTTCTAAAGGTCTGGTTAATGCTTTTATGACACCACGCGAATGCCAAATATTTCCTCAACTAACATGAGGAACATCAGGACATCCAAAGTGCCACATTAACCGTAGCCATCATTTTGACCATTCCAGTATACGCCGGACAGTCGCGATGATCTCTTGCTACTTACCTAAGGTACACTAGATCCGGGTGTAGGATCTTTCACTCAAGCATAACATACCCAAGCAATCCCTTAAAAATAAATCAGACAAATTGAATAAGTGATCTTGTTTTTAAGGTAACCTCTCTTTTTAAGGGTCCCCAGTAGAGTCGCCAGTTCTGTCATACGGTGAACTGGACTTTTTTGTGGTTTTAATCGCAATGTCGCGGTTAGCAAGAGTCGCCACCGACTTTTCTTTTATCCAATAAGGAAAGGTGGAAAAGAACAGGAAAGACCTTAATTTAGATTTTGGGTTCGGGAGGTACATTATACAAAGGGAAGGTGTTAGCACCCTTTGTATCCATGGTTATCCATGGGCTCTTAATTGCTCGATCACTTATATTATTTTTGTCTGAAAAAAAGTGTTTGTGAATTGTTTAGAAAAATTGTTTTGAAAAGAGAATTTAACTTTGTAATGATTCTTGTATGAATGTATACAAAGTGATTATCTCGTTTAGTTTTGAAAATTGTTTAGAAAAATATAACTCGGTAATGATTCTAGTATGAATGTATACCAAGTGGTGATTTTCTGAAGGTATTTTGAAAGGTGTGAGGTGTGAAAAAATGTTTTAGGTTGTGAGCCAGCAATTAAGAGTTATACCGACCCAAGGTCTTTATGAGTATTTCCTATCCTTATGAGGGTAAAACTGTCTTTATTATTGAGAAATAAGTAGTTTTATCCTTTGGATGTAAAAAGGGTCATCGTAGGGTCATCGATTGGTCATTGAAGGCAACAGTTACGAGGATACCTTAGCATTCGAAGGGACTATCATCTTTTAACCGTAGGCAACATCGGAGGGTCATCGAGGGACAAAGTTGTATATTCGAAGGCAACATCCGAGGGACTATAATTTATTTTATGATGATTTAACCGAAGGGTCTTTGCTAAGGGTATCCCCACGTTCGCGGGACATGACCGTAATATCGTAATCGTAAGGCAACAAAGAGAGGTCCAAGATCACTTATTCAAAGGCAAAGTTTTACAATTAATTAGACAATTAGGAGGAATTCTCCCACATTAAAATTATTAAAATAATATATTAAAATTAATACATTAGAAATTAATACATTAAAAATTAATTTAGGGTGAAACTCCACAAGGGTATCCCACAAATAAAGTGGAATACCTAGCCAATAACCTTTTCCTGGGATAGGTGAACCTTTACGAAACTCAAAAAAAAGAGACATGTCAGAACCAAATCAGGGTGCAATCGAAGATTACACCGGAAAAATATCGCAACAGTAAATAGGATAGGATGAATAATGCATGGCTATGATAAAAACATAAAAAAAAACAGACTAGAAAAATCAGGTACTGTCTCGTTCGCCTCTGCCTCGCCTAGCGAAGGCCAGGCGAATATTCGCCCCAGGCTCGCCTAGCGATGTGCTAGCGAGCGGCCACGGATTTTGAATTTGAAAACAGCCCCATGTTAGGAACCTTGAATTTTTATGGCATTTAATCACAGGAACAGCATGGTCAAACATTCAGGGTATTCAGGCATATTTAAATTCACATACGAAAGCAAATTATATATCAACATTTAATCATGATGCATTATATATGCAAATATGGCCAATTGAAAGTATAAACAATAGAGACACGCAAACCTGTTTGCCAATTCAAGGTTGAAGGGATTGACCACTTGTGGTATCGGAATGAGTTAGGCGGCGGGAATTGGGCGGCGATGGCTTCGGGGCGGATGAGCTGCCTTCAGGGTTTCTTTATTCTGAATTCTCCGGGTTGGCAGGGTTTCTATGCCAAAGTTTCTATCCGTCCTTCTCTGTTCTCTCTCTTTCTTTTTTCTCAAGGTTTTGTTCCAAGGAAACCTCAGAGTGTTTTGCTTCTCTTCCTTCTTTCTCCAGTGAATCTCCCAGTGTAACTCCAAGTCTAACTCCAAGTCCACTCCAAATGTCCTTTCCTCTACTGAAACTTCAGTATTTATAGACTAATTTCGTGGGTAATGGGCTTGGAATGAGGGAGACCCAAGTCCAAAATAATTTGTTATATTTTATTTATATATTTATTTAATTATTTAATTAATTAATTAATTAATTAATTAATTAATTAATTAATTAATTAATTAAATTTTTTTTTTTTTTTTTTTTTTTTTTCAGGAAAAATGATGGGTAAATTTTGGGGTATGACAGCTGCCCCTGTTCAATATTCTTGAACCGAGAGAGTTAGGATGGCGTGTATGTCATTCGTGGTCTGGAGGTGGAAGATTATTGAACACTAGAATGCCCCAAAAATTTGCACTTGAGAATCGACAATTGGTCTTGATGGAGATGGGCTTAAAGATGCCATCCGGGAGGTTTGATGACGAAAGCTTCAGATCGAGCCGTACATTAGGCCAATTTGAAGACATGGGTGCCACACGGGGTCGTACATTAGACCGAATAATGAGTCATCCATTAGGCTGCCGACTTCGCTGGGGAGTCGGAGTGTGTCATATGCTGTTGGGGATAAAGGATCAGAATGGACCATACGCTAGATCGTATCTGAGTTGAAGAGAGAGCCGTCCGTTAGGCTGAATCTGATGATGAAAGGGGTAGTCGTACACTAGACTACACTTCAGAAATGTACCGTACACTAGGTAGCATCTGAGTAGGGGAGTAGCCGTATACTAGACTACCATTCAGAAATGTACCTGTCCGAAGGTAGCATCTGAGAAAGGGAGTAGCCGTATACTGGACTACCATCCAGAAATGTACCTGTCCGAAGGTAGCATCTGGGAAAGGGAGTAGCCGTATACTGGACTACCATCCAGAAATGTACCTGTCCGAAGGTAGCATCTGGGAAAGGGAGTAGCCGTATACTAGACTACCATTCAGAAATGTACCTGTCCGAAGGTAGCATCTGGGAAAGGGAGTAGCCGTATACTGGACTACCATCCAGAAATGTACCTGTCCGAAGGTAGCATCTGGGAAAGGGAGTAGCCGTATACTAGACCACCATTCAGAAATGTACCTGTCCGAAGGTAGCATCTGAGTAAGGGAGTAGCTGTATACTGGACTACCATCCAGAAATGTACCTGTCCGAAGGTAGCATCTGGGAAAGGGAGTAGCCGTATACTAGACTACCATCCAGAAATGTACCTGTCCGAAGGTAGCATCTGGGAAAGGGGGTAGCCGTATACTAGACTATCATCCAGAAATGTACCTGTCCGAAGGTAGCATCTGGGAAAGGGAGTAGCCGTATACTGGACTACCATCCAGAAATGTACCTGTCCGAAGGTAGCATCTGGGAAAGGGAGTAGCCGTATACTGGACTACCATCCAGAAATGTACCTGTCCGAAGGTAGCATCTGGGAAAGGGAGCAGCCGTATACTAGACTACCATCCAGAAATGTACCTGTCCGAAGGTAGCATCTGGGAAAGGGAGTAGCCGTATACTGGACTATCATCCAGAAATGTACCTGTCCGAAGGTAGCATCTGGGAAAGGGAGTAGCCGTATACTGGACTACCATCCAGAAATGTACCTGTCCGAAGGTAGCATCTGGGAAAGGGAGTAGCCGTATACTAGACCACCATTCAGAAATGTACCTGTCCGAAGGTAGCATCTGAGTAAGGGAGTAGCTGTATACTGGACTACCATCCAGAGATGTACCTGTCCGAAGGTAGCATCTGGGAAAGGGAGTAGCCGTATACTAGACTACCATCCAGAAATGTACCTGTCCGAAGGTAGCATCTGGGAAAGGGAGTAGCCGTATACTAGACTATCATCCAGAAATGTACCTGTCCGAAGGTAGCATCTGGGAAAGGGAGTAGCCGTATACTGGGCTACCATCCAGAAATGTACCTGTCCGAAGGTAGCATCTGGTCAGATGAAGGTCTAACTTGGTCGTGCATTAGACTGTACTTGAGTTGAAGAAGGTCAGAATGGATCGTACGCTAGATCGTATCTGAGTTGTTGAGGGTCAGAATGGATCGTCCGTTAGATCGTATCTGAGTTGAAGAAGGTCAGAATGGATCGTACGCTAGATCGTATCTGAGTTGTTGAAGGTCAGAATGGATCATACATTAGATCGTCTCTGAGTTGTCGAAGGTCAGAATGGATCGTATGCTAGATCGTATCTGAGTTGAAGGAGTCATATGTTGAGCTGAATCAGAATGAACCGTATGTTAGGCTGTATCTGTATACATTGTACTTGCAATAAATGTCTGGGATGGGCTTAAAGATGCCATCGCTAGGAGGATATCGAAGTGTTGTCAGAATGAATGTTCCCATGAATTGCATCTGGAATATGTATCTGAATCTTGTCTGTGATTGATAAAGGCGTCTGCCTGAATGAGCCTTTTACTTTGACTATATCAGGAGGATAATTAACCTGCAAAGAAAAGTTAGCTTTATGCCATGTCATGATGCATGAGATGTTTTATGCTTTCGAAAATAAATGTGAATGTTGTATGCATGCGTATGCTGTGAAATGATGTAATGAATGAGTTATGCGTATGAGAAGTTCTGCTTGGGGACTCTACTGGGGAAAATAAATCCCCATCTACTGATTGGAGATATTCGTGTTGAGGACCCTCTCTCGGCTGGGGGTTCTGATTTCTGTCTGATGGTAGAGATATTCAACAGAGCCTGGCTGGGGATGGATGAGATGATCAATCTGTCTGATGATGCCGACCTCTGTTGGGGAATAGCTGGCTGTGCCGGGGAATACTGCCAACTTCTTCTGGGGAAAAACAGGCTTGCTGGGGGAAGAGAATTGGTAGTGGATTCATTGGAAGCATGATTAGACCTTTTCCTTGATCCTGAAGTAGGGTAGTAATTGCTATTGCTATTCTATGCATGTATTTTGGTAAACATTGGTCATATTCAAATGCACATATTAATTCAAATTAAATCAATGGACATTTACGCAACCAAAACAGAAAAGTAAAAAACAAAAGCATCTTTTTTGAAAGAGGGTTGTATTGATTTTTGAAAGAAGGCCTATAAACAGGCAAATTGTGTACAAGGAGACAGAAATCCTAGTAAGAGGAAATTGTCAAAAACAAAGAGAAAGCTATGCAGAAAAAGTCCTATTGATTTTAAGTCTACTACTGCCATTATGTCTTCAAGCATCTCATCCCCTGCTGTCGGATAGAAGTGATTGGCTTGGTCAGTCCCTTGAACTTGGATGAAAGTTGACTGAGAACGGGACATAGTCATACGCTTTAATCCCTAATTTTTGCCTGGACCGCCTTTTCAGGTTTTCAGTCCACCAGGATACCCTTTTTTGCCCAAGCCACCTTTTCAGGTTTTCGACTTGCCGGGTGTACATTTTTTTATATATATCCCTAATTTTTGCCCGAACCCTTTCGGTTCGCCGGGATGCCCTTACTTTTGCCTAGATACGTCGATCTAGCGGGTCTTTTTCATGCGTAGTATTTTTTAACTATGTCCGCGTTCACGGGATGTGGGAAATCTTCGCCATCCACTGTAGCAAGTATCATGGCTCCAACAGAGAATACCTTCTTAACTACAAATGGCCCTTTGTACGTGGGAGTCCATTTGTCTCTGGGATCAGTTTGCGGTAGCACGATACGCTTGATTACCAAGTCGCCAATTTGATACACTTGTCGCTTGACCCTTTCGTTGAATGCCTGGGTCATGCGTTTCTGATATATCTGCCTATGACAAACAGCCGCGAGTCTCTTCAATCAAATTTATCTGATCGAGTCGAGTCTGAATCCGTTCCTCTTCATCTAAACCCGCCTCTTTCATGATTCTTAGCGAGGGAATCTGAACTTCCACTGGTAAGATGGCTTCCATTCCATAGACTAAAGAGAACGGAGCTGCCCCTGTCGAAGTGCGTACTGAAGTGCGATAGTCATGAAAAGCAAATGGTAACATCTCATGCCAGTCTTTGTACATTACTGTCATCTTTTGTATAAGCTTCTGGACATTGTTAGCAGCCTCTACGGCGCCGTTCATCCTTGGCCGGTACGGAGAAGAATTAGAGTGTTTTATTTTGAACCGCGTGCAGAGTTCAGTAACCGTCTTGTTGTTCAAATTAGCACTATTATCAGTGATAACTCTTTCAGGAGACAACAAGTTTCTCGAATAGATATTTGATAGAACCCATCTTAGAAATCAATAAAGTGGTATGATTCAACATGTACTGTCTTAGTCGGCGAGCAACCCAAGCCAAAGCGCAGCAAGCTTTCTCGAGCTATGAGTATCTTGTTTCACAGTCGGTACCTTTTGCTAAGGCGGTATATAGCATGCTCTTTTCGACCAGACTCGTCATGTTGCCCCAACACACCTCATTGGATTTTCTAACACGGTCAAATACATGATTAGAGGTCTTCCTTCAACTGGTGGTGTCAGAATTGGAGGTTCTTGGAGACACTTCTTGATTTTATCAAAATTTCCTGACATTCATCATCTCTTGACTGTCCTCAGTAATTTGAAGATAGGTTTGCAAGTAGCAGTCAAGTAGGATATAAACCGGGCAATGTAATTCAAGTGCCCCAAGAGGCTTCTGACTTCTTTCTTGTCTACTTTTAGTACTCAGATCGACAGTTTCAATTGACTCCTCATGCGGCTGTATAGTCCTTTCTTCTTTCAGTAACAGTCTGGCAAGTTCTTCAGGTACTTCACAATCTTCCTCACTTCCATCTTCGGCTTGGTAGATCGGATTTTCGAAGTCATAATGAACAGTAGCAGAACTATTATCAACAGGATCCAGAGTGGATGTGGATACGCAATTTGTTACGTGAGTGTGTGCAAGAAAGCATAGCTTATTTGAAAAATGACAGGAAAGATAAAGAGCGCAATATTTGAATGCAAAAAGTCCATTGATTTATTGAATATGAATATGCTTATGAGAATGACAAAACATTTAACCAAATTTGATACATTGAATAAACAACAAACAATTACTCCTGACTAAAGGAAGTTGGAATAGTGTCTTCAGCCTTCCAATTATCCAAGTTGCAATCGCTATTCACATCTTCTACAGCATTAACAGTCTTGTCATGATCGGGCATAGGAGCAGTGATGACATTAGGAATATTCAGAGGATCAAATTCAAATTCCCCAGTGTCGATCATATCCTGAATCTTGTTCTTCAGCGACCAGCAATCATTCGTATCATGCCCGGGGCTATCGGAGTGATAGGCACACCTGGCGTTGGGATTATAACGAGGAGAAGTAGTGTTGGGTTTTGCAGGAGGATCTCTGAGGGTAATTAAATTTACTTTTAGCATACCCTGCAGTGCTTGTGCTAAAGTCATATTGATCTTCGTAAACTGCCTTCTTCCCGGGTTAATGTGCCTCACAGATTTCTTGTCCTTTTTCTTCTTGAGCAAGAGAGTCTTCAGTTCCTCCTGCCCCTTGGATAAGTTCAAGATCATCTCCTGGAGTTGAGCATTCTGAGCCTGGAGATCTTTGACAGTTTGTTCGAGGTCCATTTTTCTGTTTGAAGGAAAACCGTGAGAATACTGATCCTTTTAGAGTACCTGTTATGCAATGTCATGTTATGCTATGCAATGTATGAAATGTTTTCAAGGACTTTTGGAATTTAATTTTGCATAAACTACCAAAAAAGAAAGCCACTTTTATTAATAATATTTGATTAATATTCATTATAATAAGAAGTAAAATACAATAAAAGCTCAGGTCTCCCAGGGACGACTTCTTTTTGGGCGAAGATATGTATTGAGTCTTCGTTCCTCATTAAGCTGGCCGGTGAGTTCTAACACCTTCTTCCTTGTAGCACAGAACTGGGCTTCAAAAGTATCCCTTTCCTCTCTCAACTGGATCCAGGACTTCTTTAACTCTTCAACATCGGTAGGCATATCTGGATAAGGAACGATCTGAGGAGTACCTCCTTCAGCTTCTGGTTCAACAATCAGTGGTCCGACTGCCAGATATGGCATGACAAGTTCACGAGCTCTTGTGCGGACCCATCTGAGATAAGGTTCCATAGGAATAGAGTTTTTCTGTCCTAAAGTACTTCTTTTCACCATGCCCCAAGCTCGCACAAATCTTTGACGGAGACCTTGGGAATCGTTATCATAGTCAAACACCGTGCCTTGTATAATTATTTCATGTGGACCATCTCTTCGAGCACAACCAAACTGACGTAGGGCTAAAGCAGGATTATAAGTAATACCTCCTCTTATCCCCATGAGTGGTACATTAGGGAATTCTCCACAACGGTCAATGATGATATTGTTTTCTTTGAAATGAGGACACCAACGGATGTCTGAGTGGGAGAGCGACATTATCCTTTGAGACCATCTCGAACTTTGCTCATTCTTCAAGACTGACTGAGGAAGGTGCGAAATAAACCACCTGGATAATAAAGGTATGCAACACATGAGAGTCCCTTGCCTCTTCATAGTACGAGTGTGAAGGGAATGCAGAATGTCGCCGAGCAAGGTAGGCACAGGGTTACGAGCGAGAAATATCTGAATAGCATTCATATCTATGAATTGATCTGGATTAGGGAATAACACCAAACCATAGATTAGTAATGCTAGAATCTCCTCGAAAGCATGGACATTCATGACTTTTAAGAATTCTCGGGCCTTATTCATCAGAAATTTGGCAAGTAAACCCTTAACTCCACTTCTTGTTACCCAATTAGCTTCAATATCTGACTTTGTCATGTGTAAAGCTGCGGCAACTTTTTCGGACCTCGGAATCTTTTCTAAACCACTGAAAGGTATTTGATCAAGAATAGGTATCCCAAGCAGCTGGGAAAATTCTTCTAATGTGGGCACCAACTGATAATCTGGGAATGTGAAGCAATGATGTTCAGGATCGAAGAACTGGAATAGGACTCTCATCATATCTTCTTTGAAACCAGTGGTAACCAAATCGAGGAGAGGACCATGCTTTTTGACGAACTGAGCCTGATCAGGAAGTTCTGACACTAAATCCTTGAGTTGAGGAGAGATGACTACAAAATTTATCCGGATAGTCTTCCTGGGAGCCATAGCCTTACAAAATAGAGCCAAGTTAAATCCCTAAGTCCTCGAAGTGATTAGTGCAATGTCATAATGTTATGATGTTATGATGTTATGATGTTATGATGTTATGATGTTATGATATTATGATATTAAACAAATAACAAGCATAAGCAAGTCATACAACAATCATTCCTAGGTTTTAAGGCTTGCATGAGTTCCATAGGTAAGTACCCTCCCCACTGAAGTTTGGTGGGTTCAACCTGTCTTAGAATAGTAACCGGGTTCTAGAAGGATCTCAAATCATTGACCTTTCCTTAAGTCCACTTCAGTGCAACACCAAGTGGTTGACCGAAGCTTCCCTAAAGTCCAATCTCAAAGAGTGTAGTATCGAGTCTCAACCAACTCCAGTCGGAACCGAAGCCAGTTATCTCACTACTTTCTAATGGCCAGGATGAGTCAATTAGGGTTCTAAAGGTCTGGTTAATGCTTTTATGACACCACGCGAATGCCAAATATTTCCTCAACTAACATGAGGAACATCAGGACATCCAAAGTGCCACATTAACCGTAGCCATCATTTTGACCATTCCAGTATACGCCGGACAGTCGCGATGATCTCTTGCTACTTACCTAAGGTACACTAGATCCGGGTGTAGGATCTTTCACTCAAGCATAACATACCCAAGCAATCCCTTAAAAATAAATCAGACAAATTGAATAAGTGATCTTGTTTTTAAGGTAACCTCTCTTTTTAAGGGTCCCCAGCAGAGTCGCCAGTTCTGTCATACGGTGAACTGGACTTTTTTGTGGTTTTAATCGCAATGTCGCGGTTAGCAAGAGTCGCCACCGACTTTTCTTTTATCCAATAAGGAAAGGTGGAAAAGAACAGGAAAGACCTTAATTTAGATTTTGGGTTCGGGAGGTACATTATACAAAGGGAAGGTGTTAGCACCCTTTGTATCCATGGTTATCCATGGGCTCTTAATTGCTCGATCACTTATATTATTTTTGTCTGAAAAAAAGTGTTTGTGAATTGTTTAGAAAAATTGTTTTTGAAAAGAGAATTTAACTTTGTAATGATTCTTGTATGAATGTATACAAAGTGATTATCTCGTTTAGTTTTGAAAATTGTTTAGAAAAATATAACTCGGTAATGATTCTAGTATGAATGTATACCAAGTGGTGATTTTCTGAAGGTATTTTGAAAGGTGTGAGGTGTGAAAAAATGTTTTAGGTTGTGAGCCAGCAATTAAGAGTTATACCGACCCAAGGTCTTTATGAGTATTTCCTATCCTTATGAGGGTAAAACTGTCTTTATTATTGAGAAATAAGTAGTTTTATCCTTTGGATGTAAAAAGGGTCATCGTAGGGTCATCGATTGGTCATTGAAGGCAACAGTTACGAGGATACCTTAGCATTCGAAGGGACTATCATCTTTTAACCGTAGGCAACATCGGAGGGTCATCGAGGGACAAAGTTGTATATTCGAAGGCAACATCCGAGGGACTATAATTTATTTTATGATGATTTAACCGAAGGGTCTTTGCTAAGGGTATCCCCACGTTCGCGGGACATGACCGTAATATCGTAATCGTAAGGCAACAAAGAGAGGTCCAAGATCACTTATTCAAAGGCAAAGTTTTACAATTAATTAGACAATTAGGAGGAATTCTCCCACATTAAAATTATTAAAAATAATATATTAAAAATTAATACATTAGAAATTAATACATTAAAAATTAATTTAGGGTGAAACTCCACAAGGGTATCCCACAAATAAAGTGGAATACCTAGCCAATAACCTTTTCCTGGGATAGGTGAACCTTTACGAAACTCAAAAAAAAGAGACATGTCAGAACCAAATCAGGGTGCAATCGAAGATTACACCGGAAAAATATCGCAACAGTAAATAGGATAGGATGAATAATGCATGGCTATGATAAAAACATAAAAAAAAACAGACTAGAAAAATCAGGTACTGTCTCGTTCGCCTCTGCCTCGCCTAGCGAAGGCCAGGCGAATATTCGCCCCAGGCTCGCCTAGCGATGTGCTAGCGAGCGGCCACGGATTTTGAATTTGAAAACAGCCCCATGTTAGGAACCTTGAATTTTTATGGCATTTAATCACAGGAACAGCATGGTCAAACATTCAGGGTATTCAGGCATATTTAAATTCACATACGAAAGCAAATTATATATCAACATTTAATCATGATGCATTATATATGCAAATATGGCCAATTGAAAGTATAAACAATAGAGACACGCAAACCTGTTTGCCAATTCAAGGTTGAAGGGATTGACCACTTGTGGTATCGGAATGAGTTAGGCGGCGGGAATTGGGCGGCGATGGCTTCGGGGCGGATGAGCTGCCTTCAGGGTTTCTTTATTCTGAATTCTCCGGGTTGGCAGGGTTTCTATGCCAAAGTTTCTATCCGTCCTTCTCTGTTCTCTCTCTTTCTTTTTTCTCAAGGTTTTGTTCCAAGGAAACCTCAGAGTGTTTTGCTTCTCTTCCTTCTTTCTCCAGTGAATCTCCCAGTGTAACTCCAAGTCTAACTCCAAGTCCACTCCAAATGTCCTTTCCTCTACTGAAACTTCAGTATTTATAGACTAATTTCGTGGGTAATGGGCTTGGAATGAGGGAGACCCAAGTCCAAAATAATTTGTTATATTTTATTTATATATTTATTTAATTATTTAATTAATTAATTAATTAATTAATTAATTAATTAATTAAATTTTTTTTTTTTCCAGGAAAAATGATGGGTAAATTTTGGGGTATGACAGGATCTCATGATTAAGTCACACTTAATACATTAAACGGACTAGCTATTCTAGGGATTTTATTAAACAAACATAATAAAGAAAAAGCCTTTTATTATTAATAAATAATTCGATACAAGTACCAAAAGTACTGGCCTCTATGGCTTACACCAACAACCACCTCATGCACAATCCCTTCTTTCACACATAATGCATCGAAGTCTTTCGACACATATTCCCCACCACCATCTATGAATGTAACAAAGTATTTGTTACCTCCAATCGAATCCATCTGGAGAGGACCATATACATCAGAGTATATGACTTCAAGAATTGCCTTCAACTTGCTTCCTGCATCCTTACTGAAGTTGTTCTTGTGCTGCTTCGCCTGCACAAATTCTTCACACACTTCGTTTGGAATGTCGATTTTTGGTAATCCTTAAACCATATTTCTTCTCTGCAAATCTCGAATGTCTTTGAAATTGAGATGACCAAGTCTATAATGCCATATCCATTCATCTCTGTTGGATACTGTTGCAAGACACTTATGCTCCATCACATTAAGCTCAATCTTGGAGGTTCTATTCTGAGACATTGGAGCCTTCAAGATTAACCTTCCATTTAAGTTGAGAACTCTCATCATCTTGTCTTTGATCGACACCTTGTAGTTCTTTTCGACTAACTTCCCTATGCTGAGCAAATTGCTCTTCATGCCTGGTATGTACAACATATTTGAAATTACTAACCTCTTGCCATCTTTCCTCGTAATCAGAACATCACCAATACCTTCAACTGCTAGAGTGTTGTCATTTGCAAATTTCACCATGTTCTTCATTGAGATCTTTATGCTGACAAACCAATCTTTCCTTCCAGACATGTATGATGAGTATCCTGAGTCCAAGTACCACTGGTCATTGAATCTCTTTTCATCTCTTATTGTAACCATCAGCAACGTCTCTTCTTCTTCATGTTTCTCCAGCTTTGTATAAGTTTCTTGATTCTTCTACTTTTATGGATAATCACTAGAATAATGACCATACCTTTGACAATTGTAACACTGAATGTGACTCTTGTTAGGCTTTTGACCACCACCTTTTCCTCTACCTGTAACACCGCCTCTTTGGTTGCCTTGGTTCTAGGGTTTTCTCTGATTCGACCAGTTTCCTTCTTGCTGATTTCAACCAGTCGAATTGTTATAACCTTCCCTGCCTTTGTTGCCATTCCAACTTTCTTTGCCTTTTCTTTCTTTTGTTAATTAAGCCTGCAAAGCCATATCACTCTCCAACTTTCCTACAACTCTTTCATCCATTTTTTATTCATGAGATTCAAGTGTCCCTTGAAGCTCTTCCTTTGTCAATTTTGACAAATCTTTCGACTCTTCTATGGCTACTACACGTGGTCGAACTTTGGAGCCAACGAACTCAAGATCTTTCCAACAACAGATATTGATATCAACACTTCTCCATATACCTTGATTTGATTCATCAGTTTCGTAACCTTGATGAAGAAATCAACTATGCTTTCATTGTGTTCCATCTGAAGCAATTCATACCTCATTTTTTTGAGTTTGTAACCTCACCTCTTTCACCTTCTCTGCGCCTCCAAACGATTTCTCCAGAATTTCCCATGTTTCTTTCGCTGACTCTGCATCACTAACCTTTTCAAAGTTATTTGCATCAACACATTGATAGATTATAAAGAGAGCTTTATAATCTTTCTTCTTCAATTCTTTATGTGCAGCCTTTTCTTGCTTTGTCGCGTCTTCTACAAGCGTTATTACTCCTTCCTTCACAAGATCCTAAAGATCTTGATAACATAATACAACATTTATCTGTTTGCACCAATTCTCATAATTGTTGTTCTTGAGAATCAGAAGATTTGCTGGAAAATGCCCGTTTGGATGATTCGTTGCCATGGTGATTTTCTTCCCACAAATCGATTAAATCATAGCTCTTGATACCAGATATTGGAAATCCACCAAAACCTACGGAGAATTTCAATCAATCTTGATGAACAAGATTGTTATCATTCACACAATAATAATGAAAGAAAAGAACAATGGAGAGAGAAAGAGTGTAAAGACCGATGAAGGATAAGAATAATTAAATTCTGTAGAGTTTCTCTCTGCCCACAAACTGTGGAAAACTTCTTATTCACTTTGCAACTGCAAAGTATTATGAATTACAAATGTTATGAATACTCTATTCACTTTATTATAAAAATAATGATTACTCTCTCTATTTATAGATTTAGGTTAACTTGGACCTCAAGGCAAAACCCAAATTTATAAAAGCCCAAAATAGCTAACATTACTAAAATAAACCTAAGTTGAAATCTTGTGTGAAGCAATATGCTTCGACACTTCGACACACTAATACAACTCAACACATTAGGTGGTTCAACACTTCCTTGTTTCTGCCGAGCTACCTGACTCGATACAAGGAATTACAATTCAACATGTATGAGGTGATGTGGATATTAACATACTCGTACCCGCATTTATACCCACTTATTTTAGTGAATAATCGCTCATGCTCATACTCGATCTATTTTGCATATTTTTATCTTACCTTTTATGATTTTTTTTGCCAATACCCATTAAGGATGAGTTAAATTACCATGTCTGTTAGACTATGGCACGGATCTAGAAGGGGGGGGTTGAATAGATCCCAATTAAAATTTAAGTCGGCGCTACCAATTAAAAATTGGTTTAGAAAATTTGTTTTAAGTGCGGAAGCGGCCGAGGAAAATCTAGTCTAAAACGAACTGTTATTGAAAAACCGGATATGCGTCAAGTCTATGGATTAGAGATAATGTAGAATACGAATCACTACACTAGTCACACTATCAATGATTTGTTTCACTTACTAGGATTCCTAGTTCCAATGATTCAAAGAGCAAACCAAACTAGATACACAACTAAGATAATTTTGGTTTAGACAAATTATCAAACACTTGGTGTGCGAAAACACTCCAAGTGATATTTATGTTGAGTAAGTGATTCCAATTAGTCTAGTACAATTTCTTATTGTACTTTGGATTCAAAAATAGAGTTTTAACTTCTTACTTAATTAATATCAAGGTTTGATAAAGTGCTTATACAAAAATCACTTATTTTAAAGCCAAAACAAATATGCTGAAAAATAGAGAAGACAAAGATTTGATGAGGCAGTTCCCCCGTCGTCCTCGCTTCGGGGTACGTCTGCCCTTAATTCTAAAACTAGAATTGAGATTGCTTTAATAGATATCACCTGTTGAGTTTAACCGTTTATACAAGGATTGCAAAGCAAATATGCAACAGAACTCTCAAGACGTTGAATGTTGCTTCCACTCCTTGTTCCTTGATTCCAAATGAATCAAGTCCTTCGATTGTTGTTGATAGACCTCCGATTCCAGCCCCTTTGTTGAATAACCCTCAGTTCTTCAAACCCTCTGCCCGACTGATCTCACCTACAACAAATCGAACCCGAAATCTTCCCCTCAATATCACTGAATCCGCTACTAGATTGATGAAGACTTCCTCTTCTCAATCACCTTCGCTCAGCTGAAAATTGATGAAGAATTCGTCCAAAACCCCCAAAATCAAACCAGTCTTGGAGGACAAAACCCTAAAGGTTTTATTCAAGAAAAAACCTGTCGCAAGCTTCAACCAGAACCGGATTCCCCAATCTCGGCTTCGAACGTTATCATCTTTAACCAATCACAAAGCACTTCAAAAATGGTTGTGTGTAGTTGATGTGTTGTGAGATATTGAAGATGAAAATGAAGAATCTTGGACACCTATTTCACTTTTTCTTGTTCTTTGAACACTTGAATCAAATTATCAAAATGTTAGTTGATACAAGTAACTAAGCTTCTATTTATAGTAACAAGCCAACCAACCCACTTAACAGCCCTTCAAACAGAGTGGGAAATACTTAAAAACTGAATTTGCGCACGAACGGTCGACCATAGCAGGTCTATGCGTCGACGCATAGCCTGCAGTTTTGGACAGTCTAAAAAGCACAAAAGTATGCGTCGACCATAGGTCGGCGTGCGCTGACCCTTGCGGTCGACTCAAGCCATTTGTGCGCTGACCCATGGGAAATGCACTATGTTATGCGCTGACCCGTGGGAAATGCACTATGTTATGCGTCGATCCTGTGGTCGACTCAAACCCTGTAAATCTGCAAAAAATCATATTTTTGTGGTTTTCATGCATTTTGTCATGACCATATTTTATCCACATATGTTGTATGAAATATAACAGTTTAGATGAGCATAGAAAAGGATATGATAAGTGATATGTTGCATTTGTTTTGTAGAGGTGGAATCGACAATGCCGATTCATCCATGGTGGTCATTTGTCATCATCGAAACCTATGATCGTATGTTGTATGACAATTTGCCCTTACATACTCCCCCTTTTTGATGATGACAACCTGTGTGAAACCAAAGAGATACAACATGCAATATTTACATAACACTCCCCCTTTCTTTTGTAATCTAAGGCTGACTGCAAAACAAACTGTTAATTGTTGTGAATATCTTGGCTTGGCTTTGGTACATGCTCTTCTCCCCCTTTGACAACATCAAAAAGAGAAAAAGAACAATTATTCAACATAACATGATATTCAACAGGAGATAGCGGAGCATATAACAATATCACACCAAATATTATTACTGAACAAATTGAAAAGGAAATAACATTAAACTAACTTAACAAATAAGCATAACAGATAATAAGTTTAGTCAAACAACAAAAATACAGATGCACATGCAGTTTTATGCCCTAATGGCCTCGTCCTCAACCGAAACAACCATCCGTTATTTGGTCAGCAACACTACTTAGATACTTGAGGCCGACATCAACGGACCGCTCCTGTCGTTCAAATGTTTCAGTGAATGCTGCATACCGTTCCTTCATGCTGGTAGAGAGGTTATCGAGCCTCTCATTTTATGCTTGAAGCTGGCTGCTTATATGGGCATAGCGTTCATCCTGAGTTTGTATGAATGATTGTTGAGCCAGCTGCATATTTCGCATCATATCTAAAAGTTCAGAAGAGTTTTCTTGCTGCGGAGGAGACGGTGGAGATTCTTCAGCACCATATTGGTACGACTGATAGAATTGGCGTTGTGTTGACCAACCCATATGTTGCCATTCACCCCAGCCACCATGGTTGGGGGCATCTTCTTCAGTTGAGTATGTATTCTGAACCCAAGCGGTGTTTGTGTAGTCGTGAGTGTCTGCTTGTGGAGGACTATCATGCTGCTCAAATGCTTGTCCTGCTCCTTCTTCTTCGTTTTCCTCTTGGTCTTCTTCTTCACTTTCATCACTTTCATCATCTTCTTCAACAGTCGTAGGCATATACCCTCTGTGAACAAATTTGTATATTCTCCGCTCATCACACCAAAAATATCCCATCATAGACAAAGTTTTTGGGCTGAATTCTTTATCTGAGGAAATAGAGGTATACAGAAAGGACGGATAATCAACGTCGGCTGGAGTAAGAACCTCTTGAATAAAGGATCCATAGGCAAGAGCCGTTCCTCGTCCGGAGTCTTGTAAACTGAACATCCTACTAGCAATGTAGTAGGGCCAGTTGATTTTGCGCTGATTTTTCAGAATGTATATGAGATGAACCTCAGCTTGTTCAACTCGGGAAAGGCCACCCTTCTTAGGTCGCAGGATGCGTGACACAATCCACTGGAGAATGCGCTCACCTGTTTTCAGCTTACCGGCAGTGACAGTTCGTGGGAACGCATCGCTGTTCACAATGTGGTCTGGGTAGGGTCGTTTCAGCATAGCGTTCAAAGCGCTCTTAAACTCATATCCTTCTATTGTGTGAGAATCAGTCACCACAGCAAGAGGATTTTCATCAGCAGCCAATGTCATATCAAAATATTTATTCCAAACATTAGACTTAAACGATACCTTTCTTGTGCCGATCCTGGAGTGAAACTTTTGCCCACGAAATTTGTCATGAAGGCAAGTGTAAAACACACGGACCAGGTCTTCGCTATATTTGGCATTGCATTCCAGAAATTTAACAATGTTGTGATATTGTAGCAGAGACATGATTTCTACGAGATGCATGCGTTCTGCTGTGAGTTTGTAGAAGGCATGTTGCCTCACAACTCCTCTTTTGCCAATGTCTTTGTTGAAGGTGTCGACAAGAGCCGATGGAACTAAGGATACAGCGGTAATGGGTAAGGAGGCAGAGGATGATTCCCTTGATCTCTTACCGGTAGGTCTGCGGGATGAGGAAGCCATGGGTAATGATTCTGAAGCTTTTTGTGAAAGTAGAGAGAGAAGGTCGGTGTAAGATTTTGAGAGTGATTTGCAAAAAAGGAGGTTTGCCCTTTTTATAGATGAAGGTTTAGGGTTTTGGGAAGAGGAGAGGCCAAGAGACAATAGGCATTAGGTAGATGCAACTCACAATGTAGTGGATTGAATGCACACTTAATGAGAATTTGAAATGTAGATGCATGGGAAGTTTGAAAGTTTTTTGCAGAAAAAAAACTGAGTTTTCGTGCGATGCGTCGACCATACCCTCTGCATACGTCGACGCATACTGTTTGAATTTTGAAAAAGAGACAATTTTTGAGGTGTGCGTCGACCATTGCCCTATTATGGTCGACTCATACAGGCAAATTTTGCAGTTTTTTTACTGTTATGCACATATGCTCACATGTTTGATGCATAAATAGAATGCCACACAACATTAAACATCCAAACAGATATGGTATAAGAAACAAGTCATATATATATATATATACAATATTATCATGTAGTACAACTATTTAGCCATGAAGTTTGGGAGAGAGAGAAGGGTAAATGAACAATATCACCTCGATGCCGGAATAACTTGATGAACAATATAACTGTGCTTGCAACAACATTAACTTGTTAGAAGTATAAGATTATAGTGTTAAATGAAATAAGATAAAACAAGCAATTTATAACGCCCGTTCAGAAATATCGAGAATACCAAGTTCTCGGCGAATATGAAAGAAAGGCTCAGTAGCTAGCGGCTTTGTGAAAATGTCCGCTAGTTGATTTTCAGTATTGACATGTTCAAATACAACATCACCTTTCTCTACATGATCCCGAAGAAAGTGGTGTCGAATTTCGATATGTTTGGTGCGAGAATGCAACACAGGATTTTTGGAAAGATTAATGGCACTTGTATTGTCATAGAAAATGGGAATACATTCGAGTTTGAGATTAAAGTCCAATAATTGTTGCTTAACCCATAGGATTTGAGCACAACAACTACCGGCGACAACGTATTCCGCTTCGGCGGTTGACAAAGCAACTGAAACTTGTTTCTTGCTATGCCAACTGACCAAGGAATTTGAAAATAAGTGACAAGTGCCACTAGTGCTTTTCCTATCCGATTTGCAACCGACAAAATCGGAATCGGAGAAACCTACCAATGAGCAATCATTACCTTTAGAGTACCATAGTCCATACTTCGGAGTATCGGATAGGTATCGAAGTATTCGTTTGACAGCTTTTAGATGGGATTCCTTGGGACATGATTGATATCTTACGCACATACACACGCTAAACATAATGTCGAGATGAGAAATAGTAAGATAGATAAGTGATCCAATCATACCTCTATACCTTTTTACCTTTACGTCCTTACCGTTTTCATCTTTATTCAAGTTTGTACATGTTGGCATGGGGGTGTCAATGGCCTTGGCTTTTGCCATGTCAAATCTCTTGATAAGGTCCAAACAGTACTTTGTTTGACTCACGAATGTTCCTTCTCTGAGTTGTTTAATTTGCAAACCGAGAAAGTACGTGAGCTCCCCCATCATACTCATCTCGAATTCACCCTGCATAAGATCCGAAAACTCTCTCACGAGATTCATGTTAGTAGACCCAAATATAATATCGTCAACATAAATTTGTACTAATATCAAGTGTTTTCCTTGACGTTTAATGAAGAGAGTTGTGTCAAACTTTCCTCTTGAGTAATCTTGATCAAGTAAAAATTTACTTAGTCGCTCATACCAAGCTCTAGGAGCTTGTTTGAGACCATATAAAGCCCTTTTTAGTTTGTAAACATGATCGGGATACTCATGAGATTCAAAACCCGGAGGTTGTGCGACGTAGACCTCTTCATTTATGTAACTGTTAAGGAACACACTCTTAACATCCATTTGGAATAGTTTAAAGTCTTTCGCACAAGTGAAGGCAAGGAGAAGGCGTATAGCCTCGAGTCGGGCAACCGACGCATAAGTTTCCTCATAGTCGATGCCTTCCTCTTGGTTATACCCTTGCGCGACTAAACGTGCCTTGTTACGGGTTATTACCCCGTTTTCGTCCAACTTGTTCCTAAATACCCATCGGGTGCCGATTACTCGATGATCTCGCAGAGGAGGGACAAGGTCCCAAACCTCATTTCTAGTGAACTGATTTAGTTCCTTCTGCATTGACAAAAACCAGTGTTCATCGAGTAGGGCTTCTTTAGGGTTTTTAGGTTCCATTTGTGAAACGAAAGCGAAGTGATAACAGAAATTACTTAGCTTCGATCGAGTTGTAACACCCTTTGAGATATCTCCGAGAATGTTGTCAATTGGATGGTCTTTGGGGGACTTCCAAGCTTGAGGGGGATCATCATTTGAAGGCGGATGAGCTACCTCGGTTTCCTCATGGTGTACATCTTTATCCTCCTCAACTTTGACTTTGTCGGGTTGATCAATCCCCGGCTCGCCACCCTTGAGTATGTCTTCCGTAGATGTACCTGCACCATGAACAACACTACCCTTTCCGACGTTTCTCGGATAGGATTCGTCAAAAGTGACATGTACAGACTCTTCCACAACAAGTAATCGTTTATTATATATTCTATATGCTTTACTCGATTGAGAGTATCCGAGGAAGATACCTTCGTCGGCCTTGGAATCGAATTTGCCCAAGTTTTCCTTTCCATTATTTAATACAAAACATTTGCAACCGAAGACATGTAAGTGAGAAACATTTGGCTTTCGTCCTTTTAAAAGCTCATACGGTGTTTTATTTAGAATGGGGCGAATGAGCACCCTATTCAAAACATAACACGCCGTACTAATGGCGCCGGCCCAAAAATATTTCGGTAAACCACTTTCGTTAATCATTGTTCTTCCCAATTCTTCCAAAATTCGATTTTTACGCTCCACAACCCCATTTTGTTGAGGAGTACGTGGAGCGGAGAAGTTATGATCGATACCATGGTTACCACAATATTCTTCAAATGAATGGTTTTCGAACTCACCCCCATGGTCGCTTCTAATTGAAACAATGTTTGTATTTAATTTATTTTGGGAAAGCTTAGCAAACCTTTCAAAGGCGGCAAACGTATCGCTCTTGCTTACTAAAAAAAATAGTCCAACAAAATCTAGAAAAATCATCCACTATTACGAAACCGTAATAATTTCCTCCTAGACTTTTAATCCTAGACGGCCCAAATAAGTCCATATGAAGAAGTTCGAGAGGTCTCGTTGTTGAAACGATATTTTTGGATTTAAATGAGATCCTTGTTTGCTTCCCTTTTTGACAAGTATCACAAAGGTGATCCTTGGTGAACTTTATTTTGGGGAGACCTAAGACTAGATCTTTTGAGACTACTTTCTTTAGTAAGTCAAAGTTAACATGTGCTAAACGCCTATGCCATAACCATGAATCTTCACTCATTGTTACAAGGCATTTGTCACTTGTTAACGATACTTCGTTCAAGTCTAACATATAGACATTATTCACTTGCAGGCCATTAAACATACTCTTCTTATCATCATTATGTACAATTTTGCAACAATCTTTTGAAAAAGATACATTGTATCCTTTGTCACATAATTGACTGATGCTAAGTATATTGTGTTTAAGACCTTCGACAAGCAATACATCAGAAATAGTAGTGGAAGAAGGGTTACCTACACTACCTTTACCTAGTATTGCTCCACGGTTGTTGTCACCATAGGTTACATATCCTTTCTTCTTAGCCACGAAGTCAATGAAGAGTGATATGTCTCCTGACATGTGCCTTGTGTAACACCCTTCTAAAATACCCCAAATATTTAATTAAAATAATAAACATATATCAGAGTAATTATGCAGTTAAGGGTGTCACACAATCATTCACACCATGTTCCAAAATAACTGTCATGCTCTTTATTTAATCAATTAAACATTTGCATAAATCGCAGCGGATATAAATCAAATCAATCAAAACATGTAACATACTACATGTAAACTGGTTCAATAATCATTAACAACATAATTAAAGGTTCCCTCCCGATGTTACATCTATCAGAGCATGACCCACTGAGGAGACTACACTAGACTCCAAGCATTCGCTTCTGCTCAACTCATTTCTCGTTACCTGAAAAATAGTTGTAAGGGTGAGTTCCTCAATCGATATAATAAGCATTATAAAATCTCATGTCATGTTAAGTAATTAGACACATTAATCACCCTAATCACAACATACAATCAGTAACAGCACATCAGCTCAACATCATACTCAACACCCACATAAGGCACAAGTATAATCTCAAATCATACTCCATAACAACACAAACACACGTATAATATTGGAATACATCCATTCATATTATACGCCATACATACATTATGCAATGAGACTCCACACATGCGGTACCGACTATTCTTGAACATATAGTTCAAGCTCACCGATCAAATCCAGATACGGCTACTAAGCTCACTAGTCCCACTCATTTGAGATCTAATGACTCACTCACTAATTCCTCACCATGGGAATTAGCTACAGCCCCAAAGGCTATGCTATGCACACTAATCACCTAGCATGCAAACATCAACAACAAATCCACAATGATTCACTCACTAATTCCTCACCATGGGAATTAGCTACAGCCCCAAAGGCTATACTATGCACGCTAATCATCTAGCAATGCAACATCAACAACAATTCACAATGGACATATGCTCACACTCTAAGTCATACAACAGTCCATTCACCCATACATGTAACACCCTTCTACCCAAACGACATATTTAAATAGATTATCAGAGTACAACATGTAGAAGAGTTTACATTTCTTACAACATAACACTTATCGCATCACAACATAAAACATATTATTTATTTTATTAAAACTTCGCAGCGGACAACAACACAAATATTATCATTCATCATATAACAATTCATAATAATGTTTCAACATTATCTCAACAAAACATCTCAACATATTAGTCATCATAAACAACGTAAATAATAACCAATTATCTATCGAATCCCATAACCCCGGTGTCACATGACCAAAGCATTTGACTCGACTCTGTAGAATAACTCTACACTTATTCTTCAAACCTCAACAATAGCTACTCCTCTTTATCTGCACATTGCTCATCATAGATGAACATAAACACATGCAGAAGGGGTGAGAATTACATTATTAAATAATAATATAACGACAGAAATATAAACATAAATATATTTCACATATGCCAACACAGCTCATCATAATCATCATAATCAACATACTCATGAACATCAACAAAACAACATATCAAATGCAATGCACACACCCATGCATGACTCAACACGACTCGGTATACCCATTTTGTGACCAACTACAGGATCACCACTCCCAGATTCATCACCATAGAATCCGAGTTCCCCGCAAGGAACCAAGCCTCTCCACAAGCCCGGAGTCAACAACATCATTGGAACTCAGTCCGTCCATCACTAGGCATCGGCCTTTCATGAATGCATGCACACCAAACATGCATCATAATCAACATAGCAACAACAGCATCATATAGTCATGTTATCATCATCATTAATAGCATGACATACAACTCAACAAAACAACAACAACATTACAACGATATCACATCTGGGAGTTTAAAACGCGAAAGCTGTCCGTCAAACTGATATGGCGAACGCCATTAGGCTAATGGCGAACGCCATTAGGCTAATGGCGAACGCCATTAGCGTTAAACGCTCTTATTCTGGAAAGACTGTCCGTCAAACTGATATGGCGAACGCCATTAGGCTAATGGCGAACGCCATTAGCGTTAAACGCTCTTATTCTGGAAAAAAAGCCCAAATGGCGAGCGCCAAAGGCATAATGGCGAACGTCATTTGGCTGTTATGTGCATAAATAAGATTTTAAGTGCGGAAACAGTGGACGCGCGGGCTTCTAAGCATATAACTCAACAAAACTCACAGATCGGAGAATTTCCATCAAAACCCCAAACTTGCCCAATCTCCCTAAAATCCCCAAAATCCATCAACAATCCAACATATATCATGAATTTGCTCGCATATTATCGTTTAATAAGGTTCAGACCCCTTACCTCTTTGGATTGAAGGAAGTTCTGAGCAATCTTTGGCCTTTTCCTCTTCCTTCTCTTTCTCTTTAGCGTTTCTCCCTTTCTCTGACTCTGAGGCAAAAATACGTGAAAACACTCTGAGTTCTCACCTTGGCCTCTTTTATCCATTTCCACTTTTACCCTTCCACTCTTCATATTCCATTTATTTTATTTATTTAATTATTATTAAAATAAATAACATCTATAATAATAATAATAATTCCCAATATTATTTAATAATTCATTTTACCTTCAAATAATCATATTAAAATAATATTTAAATTAATCTAACAATATTCTGGGTGTTACAACTCTCCCCCACTTTAGAAGTTTTCGTCCTCGAAAACATACCTCAAGCAAATAGAGCCGGATACGACTCCTTCATCTGATCTTCACGCTCCCAAGTCAAGCTCTCACCAGCTGGACCTCCCCAAACAACTTTCACTAGAGCAATCTTCTTACCTCTCAGGGTCTTCTCTTCTCGGTCATCTATCCGAATTGGCAACACCTCAACGGTCAAATTATCCCTCACCTGGATATCATCCAACTGAACAACATGCGAAGGATCCGCAATATATTTTCTCAACTGAGATACATGAAACACATCATGCAGATTAGAAAGCGACGGCGGTAAAGCTATCCGATACGCCACTTCCCCAACCCTCTTCAAAATCTGATACGGACCCACAAACCTCGGAGTAAGCTTTTTAGACTTTAAAGCTCTACCCACACCTGTCGTCGGAGTAACTCTCAAGAACACATGATCTCCCTCTTGGAACTCAAGTGCCTTTCTCCTCTTATCATGATAACTCTTCTGACGACTCTGAGAAATCTTCATTTTCTCCTGAATCATCTTAACCCTTTCAGTCGTCTGCTGCACAATCTCAGGTCCGAGTACAACACTCTCACCTGATTCATACCAACACAATGGAGTTCTACACCTCCTACCATACAATGCTTCATATGGAGCCATACCGATACTAGCATGAAAACTATTATTATAAGTAAACTCCACCAACGGCAAATAACTATCCCAAGAACCACTCTGCTCCAACACACAAGCTCTCAACAAATCCTCCAAGGATTGGATAGTTCTTTCAGTCTGACCATCAGTCTGAGGATGATAAGCTGAACTCAACCTCAACTTAGTCCCCAACGCTTTCTGCAAACTTTCCCAAAATCTAGAAGTAAATCTGGGATCTCTATCAGACACAATACTGGATGGAATACCATGCAGCCTCACTATCTCCTCAATATACAACTCTGCCAACTTCTCTAAAGAGTGATTAATCTTCATCGGCAAGAAATGCGCCGACTTAGTCAATCGATCCACAATCACCCAAATAGAATCATTACCTTTCACCGTCCTCGGCAATCCCGTCACAAAATCCATGGAAATGCTATCCCACTTCCATTCAGGAATCTTCAAAGGTTGCATCATACCTGCCGGTTTCTGATGTTCAATCTTTGACTTCTGACAAGTCAAACAGGCGCTGTCGCATCGCGCGAAAAACCGGCGGGAAAAGAAAGAAACAACAGAGCCGCCACCGTGCGTTATTTATCCCAAAAGAGGGAAAGGAAACGCTCGAAGTAAACCTAGGAAAGAACATGGTCTCGCGACCAAAGAGGATGGGTTCGGGAGTCGGTTATGCGAAGGGAAGGTGTTAGGCACCCTACGCATCCGTAGTACTCTACGGGATCCACGCACACTAGAAAGGAAAATTGGTTGCTAAACGCTGCTCAAAACTCACACACACAACTGGCTGAAAGAAAAGCGAGAGACTGACTGAAACTGACTCGGCAGGATATCGCATCCTGGGCCTACTTAGTCTATCAGGCATAGACATCAGAGTCGAAGTAGTTCGGACCGGGGAAACGACACATGCTCGCTAGGATATCGCATCCTATGCATACGTATCTCCTCGGACGAGAGAAGAATCAGAGCATTCGTAGCTCGGCTGACACGCACGCAAACAAACAGGACACAGGCAAACGTGGAGCCCGACTGCCAATCACTGGACTTATGTCAGCATCCGAACCTAAAACACACGCAAAGAGGCAAACGTGGAGCCCAAATGCCAATCGCTGGACTTACATTGACATCCGAACCTAAACAACACAACAGATAGACAGGGAGTCTGGGACTCAGCCTATAACTGTCAAACAAAAACAAACAGACAGACAGCAAATACTAAGGAGTCGGGGACTCGAGCCTAGCAAAGGTCAGACAACACACACAAAAAAGAAAAAGGGCGCCCGGAGAGATCAGCTCAATCTCCTGCCTACATACTTCATCTGGTGTGAAGATCAGGGCGATGTAGTTCCCCTACGCAGGGACAAGGATCTAGCCTAACCAGATAACAGAGGGAGACACAACTCTAGGGAGACTACGACTCGAGCCTAGATGTTGTCATGCAAAGTCAACCCTAAGTTAAGGTTTCTAGCTAAATGGCACAAGGGCCAACCTATCCTGAACAGACACAGGAAAAAGCAAAGTCTCGATTGCAACTAGGGCAAGAGAAAGGGAAAGTCTCGATCGCAACGAGGGCGAGAGAAAAGAATATCTCAGTCACAACAGGGGTGAGAGAAAAGAAGTTAGATGTTAGTGGTTAGTCAAACTCGGCAAGACATCGCGTCTCGTGCCTACGTATCTCACCTGAACATGAGAATCAGAGTTGCCGTAGTTCGGCCGGCAGGGAAAAAGGACTCGATCGCAACGAGAGCGAGAGAAAGGGAAAGTCTCGATCGCAACGAGGGCGAGAGAAAGGAAAAGGCTCGATCGCAACGAGGGCGAGAGAAAGGAAAAGGCTCGATCGCAACGAGGGCGAGAGAAAGGATCGCAACGAGGGCGAGAGAAAGGATCGCAACGAGGGCGAAAGCAAGCAAGGATTAGCTGTTAGTTGTTAGTCAAACTCGGCAAGACATCGCGTCTCGTGCCTACGTATCTCATCTGAACATGAGAATCAGAGTTGCCGTAGTTCGGCCGGCAGGGAAAAAGGACTCGATCGCAACGAGAGCGAGAGAAAGGGAAAGTCTCGATCGCAACGAGGGCGAGAGAAAGGAAAAGGCTCGATCGCAACGAGGGCGAGAGAAAGGAAAAGGCTCGATCGCAACGAGGGCGAGAGAAAGGATCGCAACGAGGGCGAGAGAAAGGATCGCAACGAGGGCGAAAGCAAGCAAGGATTAGCTGTTAGTTGTTAGTCAAACTCGGCAAGACATCGCGTCTCGTGCCTACGTATCTCATCTGAACATGAGAATCAGAGTTGCCGTAGTTCGGCCGGCAGGGAAAAAGGACTCGATCGCAACGAGAGCGAGAGAAAGGGAAAGTCTCGATCGCAACGAGGGCGAGAGAAAGGAAAAGGCTCGATCGCAACGAGGGCGAGAGAAAGGAAAAGGCTCGATCGCAACGAGGGCGAGAGAAAGGATCGCAACGAGGGCGAGAGAAAGGATCGCAACGAGGGCGAAAGCAAGCAAGGATTAGCTGTTAGTTGTTAGTCAAACTCGGCAAGACATCGCGTCTCGTGCCTACGTATCTCATCTGAACATGAGAATCAGAGTTGCCGTAGTTCGGCCAAACAACTCTAAGTATGGCTCACACAAGGGTTAAGCCACACAACCTACCTTGCACAAGGGCAAACCTAAACTAAAGCCTAAAGAGGCAAACAAAGCAATCACAAACACATACAGCATAAAATAAACACACCAACAAAGGGGGCTCAAACATCAAAGGTTAGGCACTAGGGCCAACTGGAATGGGGTAAGTGTGCTCTTAACCTTGCCATTGAGAGGCTAAGGTGAAGCAGATGAAAGGAGATGAGGGGTGTGCCTCATTGCTTCTATCCCTGGCCTGGGAGAGCATGTAAGAAAGTGTGGGAGTTCAGAAAGTAGGAACTCTCTCCACATTATTGACTCGATTAGATCTTGGGTATTTATCTCAATGCTTCAACCATGTAATGGGAGCAAAGAGAGGACACACTGAATAGTGGGGGATAGGCTACTTATCCCTACCTTCCACCAATTGCCTCAAATGAGGACTTTTCCTGCTTGGGACAATTTTAAACAAACACAGGCATTGCCTCTTAAGGAGGACTTCAGACAGTTTGCCCGGTCAAATAACAGACCGGGTCTCCAGACTACATGTAGAGAGAATAATTATACCTCAAAAGCAATTGCTAAATAGCAAAGCAAGCAAGTTCAGAGAACTTAAGCAACTAAAGTACCTGAAAAATTTAAACCAATCAGTAAACAGTTCAACATTTAAAACCAAAGGAAAGGGATAAACAGTCAACCACAGAAGGTCAACTGTGCAAAGCAGGACTCAAGTTACATGAGTCACCTACAAAACAAAAGGTTAGCACAATATAGATAAACAAACATCAATCAAATTGGTATGATCTTGGAAGCGCTATGCTTAACCTGAAACAGATGAACTCAACATAAGTCCAAAGGACCACTAGGACTAGCCTAGGGTCAAACATGAAAGAAAAAGTCAAGGCAGCAAGGAAAAGTCAACTCAAAGTCAAAGTCAACCAATTAGAAAGCAATCACAATTGGGCCCACAATCAAATCATGCATTATGATCATTTCATGAACATTTGAAGTCAAAGTAAGGCAAAGGAAAGCATACAAAAGTCAACAGAATGACTTGCATCAAAAGTCAACCCAAACATTTTCAAAAATCATCAAATAAATCACCCTCAATCCTAACATCTAGCATGGTATACATGTAAACTTTCATGGCATTTGGATGAGAGGAAGGCAGTCAAGTAAAATCATGAAGTCAAACCAAGTTCAAGTAAGCATGGTGAAAGTCAACAAGCATGGGTCAACTTCAAAAATCCATATCAAATTGAAAACAGAAGAGAAATGAATGAGATTAACACCAATGCAAAGCTCAAAGAGTCTAATTATCACATATGAAATTTCATGGTCATACAATATGGTATGAGGATTTCACAAAAGATTTGGCAACATGTATCACATAAAGTCAACAAATGACTAAGCATGGAAGAAAATTCTCACATAAATGGAAAACAGCAAGATTAATTCCAAGAAAATTCCTATACCAACTAGACATGTGATAGATGATTCATGCAAAAAATGGGATCATTTGGATAAGAGGAAGCATGTGAACAAAATTAGGGAACATGCATGATCATGGTATGACACCAAATGTGACACATAACTTCAAAAAATCATAACCAGCAAACCACAAGTGGGAAATCCACAAACTTTATACCAAAATGAAGGTCAATGTGTCTAGTTTTACCACAAAAAATTTCAGGCTCATTGGATATGTCATGAATATTTCACAATTGAAAAGGCAAGAGATGTCATTTGTGCATACATGTTGGGAAAATAATTTCCATAGAAAATCCAGTCAATGGAAAAATAAATAAAAATCACAATCAAAAACTAGACACATTTGTGATCATGATGGAAAAAGAATCAGAATTTTTGGATTAAAATTAAAGGAGAAATTAATTGGTGAAGTTTGATGATTAATTGAGCAAAATATGAACAAGAGCATGGCAACAAGGTCAACATGAGTTGACCGATGGCATTATGGTAAAGGACGGCCAACTTAAATGAAACGGTGAGTTTCAATTTCCAGCCGTGTCAAGCAGTGATAGGTAGTATGGCTTTGTAACACTACTGCGCATGCAAAACAAACTTACAAACAGACCAAATCATTTTTCATGAAATGAAACAAATTACTGTATGCCAATAAATGAAACGGTGCGCATCGTGGTGATGTGGCACACAGCAATTCAGCATGGGCACTGCAGCAGGGAATTTACGCAGAGAAACAACAGACTCGACCAACACACAATCACACAAATGGAATTTAGGGTTTTCTAAACAAACAACAGCATTCATCATCCAAGCAAAGTCATCATTAATCAAAATACAAAACTCATGGCAAGCAAATATGGCAACGAAACAGTATGCTCATGCAATAACTAACAGCCATAAACCAAACATGTTCCTGCGCATTTTCTGGGCTCTTCTATGACTCATGAACAGGGCACTCATCTTCATGGTTCATTATTAACTCAAACAGCAGGGCAACAGTATGGCAATCACAAGTAATAAAAGCAAAAACACGGTTTTGGAAACAAGCTAGGGTTTTTAAAATAATAGCAGCATGTGCTCATCATTAAATCATCAAAACACGAATTTCTCAAACAATAATCCACAACTAACATGGCAATAAAACTCATGCAAGCAACAGCTAACCACAACTAAACCTAATTTCCAGCAAAATCTGGGCAAGTATGTAGGTTCCAACAGCAAAGTATCATTACTACCATTCAAACATGAGCGAAATCGGATTGCCCAGAAATCCACATTAAACATAGAAATCGATTCAGCAAAGCATAAGCATCACAAATTCATAAGCCAAATGCATTAAAACATGTTGAATCTCATGCATCGAGCAACATTACCACTGAACACAAAACTTTATTTCCAAATATCTCATGCAATATTTCATCATTTCAAACAAATTATAGTTCCTTAGAATCAGTGAAGCAAGGCCTACCTAAAGCATAGCATTATTTGACAAAACCAAACAATCGAAAAACTCACTTGTTTGAAGGAAATCAATGGAACAGTGCTTATTTGAAGGTTTTCCTTGAAACAGCTCCTCTTTGTGCTTTACAATGATGAATGAGAAAGGTACTTCAGCTCACAAACGCATGAGGTAGCTTAAACCAACTTCTACCATTGTTATGTGCTTAATGAAAACAGAGCTTGGGGTGCGTGACAGCAGGGAAATAGAGCTTGGATTGGCCTCACAAGGATGTCCACATCATGAAAAATCCAAAAAGGCTCGTGGTTCTTTGAAGGATTTTTCAGAAAATTTTCAAATGCCCAAATGCAGGAATGAGGAGGAGAGTGTTTTCTGGTCGAGGGAGGCTGCTACCTTAGGGTTCAGAATGCAGAAATGAAGCCTTTATATCACTGTTTTAACTCCTTTAATCAAGTGCTAAACTAGTTTTTGTTTAATGAGGTGATTTGCATAAAATTGCTAATCTTGCAAAAGTGTAAGTGGAGGTGTAATTGGCCACGAATTGGGCTTCCAATAGGCTGCAAAGGACCAAACAAATTGCTGTTTTTGACTTGCTCAAGAATTGCTCACTTTGTTTTTGTTTTATGAAGCTAATTGCAAAAGTACCAAGTTATGTACCTCTTGCCAAAATAGTGATATGATGATGGTATGAACATGGTTTAGGACTTTAGACAAATCACAAATGATGTATGAAACATTTCCCAATTGGCCAAATGGAGAAAAGATCAAAGAATCAAAAAGTCAAAGTTTGGTCAAACTTTGATTTTTAATGGAATAGGTCCATAAATGCCATTTTGATTGGCAAGGTTTTAGGTCATGAAGTTTATATTTTTGGAAAGAGGACGAAAAATGTGGTTTGTAGGAAAAAACCCCACCAAATTTGGCCTTATGGTTTGAGAGATATGCCCCCTTGAAGTTCAAGAATTGATGAAAATGAATTGATCATATCTTGACAACCACACATGGGATTTGAGAGTTCTTGGACTTTTTGAAAATGGGAGAACAAGATCTTCAACTTTCATGTTGGGCAAAAATTCATTTGAAGCTTGTATCATGATGCAAGTTGAGGATCAAGAAGTTTCTATTTTTGGCAGTTGAAATTACAGGTCCACTTTCTATTTTGGGAAATTTTCTGATTGGCTTCAAATTCTTCCACGATGTTGATTCCCATGACATATGAGACCTATTAGGACATGAATAAACTCCTTCAAACCATTTCCGTCCATCAAAACCATAAAATCAACCACAGTTGACCAACTTTGACTTTCTAGGGTTTTGGGCTTGACTGTGCACTTCTGATGAATTCCAAACCCTAATTCCTTGAGACCTTGACTTCACATGATGTCCCAAGTTGTATGGACTCTTGATTATTGACCATGGTGCCCAAATTCCACAAGAATGGCCACCATCCACTGCTTTGACTGATTGTTGACCTCCTAGGGTTTTTGCCTGGCTTATGCATTGACTGATGACCTTTGAGCCTTCAACCCTTGACTTGAATACTTCAAATAGTCCCCCAAGTCATGTGAACTTGTTGGACAAACCCTAGGGCTTTGATTCCTTGAGAAACAACTTTCTTGATTGATGGACTGACCTCCTGCTCAGTTTGACCTAATTCTTGACTGGCTTGCTCTTGAGGCAACTGAGGACAATGCAAATGATATGCAATGGTTTATGATATGCTATGACCTAATATAAGATTGTATGTACAATGATAGGTGCAAATTTGAGGTGCTACAGCTGCCCCTATTCAATCAGCTGGGAACCCGAACGGATGATAGCGATGGCTGTCAGACTTTCTGGGTAAACAGGGATTGAATACAAAAGAACCGTAGAAATTTGCACCGACTGGGTATAATACAGGAGAACCACGTCATTTACCGATGACAAACTGCACGACAACTTCAGAAAAGCAAAACCATTTACCGATGGTTGAAGAACTGGAACCTCGATATTTACCGATATCGACTTCAGCACGACCATTTACCGATGGCTGCTGGGAAAAAAACAAACTTCTGAAAAACAAAACCATTTACCGATGGTTAGAACTGGGACCTTGATATTTACCGATATCAACTTCAGCACGACCATTTACCGATGGCTGCTGGGAAAAAACAAACTTCTGAAAAACAAAACCATTTACCGATGGTTAGAACTTGATATTTACCGATATCAACTTCAGCCAGACCATTTACCGATGGCTGCTGGGAAATAAATTGATGTAGAAAGGAAGCAAGACCATTTACCGATGGTGGCTTCAAAGAAAACTTGACATTTACCGATATCAAGGCCATTTACCGATGGCATGCTGCAACCGGGAACTCGATATTTACCGATATCGAAGAAAACTGGGCCATTTACCGATGGCGTCTCCGTTGGGGAGGAACAAAATCTTTGTGGTGATACCAGACAAGACGTTTACCGACGACTTCTGGGGGATTCTGATTTTATTAACGAGAGAACAAAGAATAACCAGACATTTACCGATGACTGGGTGAGACTCGATGTTTACCGACATCGAAAGATGATGTTTACCGACATCAAAAAGAATGACCAGACATTTACCGATGACTGGGATGAGAAATTTATTGGGGAAAGACAAACAAATATTTGCAACTGAAAACCGGGTAGGACATTTACAGATGACTCTACTGGGGATTTCTAGCTGGGGATTTATCAGACATTTACCGATGACTGAAGGAATTCGATGTTTACCGACACCGAAGCAATGGCGTTTACCGACACCAAAAAAATGACCAGACATTTACCGATGACTGGGTGAGACTCGATGTTTACCGACACCGAAGCAATGGCGTTTACCGACACCAAAAAAGACCAGACATTTACCGATGACTGGGTGGAACTCGATGTTTACCGACACCGAAACAATGGCGTTTACCGACACCAAAAAAGACCAGACATTTACCGATGACTGGGTGGAACTCGATGTTTACCGACACCGAAACAATGGCGTTTACCGACACCAAAAAAGAATGAGAAACACACGCGGGTGCTGATATGACACTTAATGATATCACAAGAATAGAATCTGGGATATGTTGAAGCAAGGCTGATCACTTGCTGGGGGTCTCACTGGGGGAAACGAGCTTTTGTCACCATCGGGTGAGGAAATAAACCTCTGTCACCATCGGGTGAGGAAATAAACCCCTGTGGGGATAATCAATTCTGAATGCTGTCTGTAGCAACTGTAGCAGACTTGCTGTGCTGATGTTGAACAAAGATGATCCGCCTCCGCCGGGGATACGGTCTGATGTGGCTTCGAACACATGAATGCATATGTTTGAATTTTTCTATGGCGTAATGCTCCATATGGGATGGAAATGCTACGCAGTTTGAGGATGCAATGATTACTATATGCAATGCAATATGATGAGAACTCTGCGGGGAGAAATACACAGGACGACTGTGCTGAGGAATCTTCAAGATAAATCCGCTGGGGGAAGCAATATAACTGCTGGGGAGCCAACAATACGAATCCACTAGGGGAAGGCAAGGCAACTCACTGGGGAGTAATAAAGCAACTCTGCTAGGAGACAACAACGGTAAACTGCTGGGGATAGCCCAATCAATCCGCAAAAAATTCCGCTTGGGGAAATAAATGCTCCGCTGGGGAAGATAATCCAGGTAACTCTTCTGGGGATAAGGCTCATACAAACCTCAGATACAATAAACTCTGCTTTGGGGAATAACTGTTACTTCGCCGGGGACGACCCACGCAATCCACAGGTAGGATAGACTCAAGCTGGGGATGCAGGTATCGACCTGCTATGGAAAATCGTCCAATCCACTGGTGGGATGAACTCTGCTGGAGTAATATTTCGTGAAACCCGCTCCACTCGGGGATCAAGGTCCCGACAGCGAGCAAACAGGAAGGTACACCATGGATACCGGGTTGTAGGTATGAAACGGGTGATCGACCAAAGCGTGAATTGGTTTGAATGCCATAAGTACATCGACCTGATCGTCGGAAACTTCTTCGGTCTGAATACTGGCAAAGTTGGCCTGAGTGCCAAAGCGTGAATTGGTTTGTATTCCCAAAACACTCAACATCCTGAAGAGGGCTAGAAAAGCAGTCTTGTTAAAGGATGAACATTCGATTCCAACAAGGAATACGAATCTTACTCGACTGGGGAGGACGACTTCGACCCAAGAGCGCATGAGACATATTATCTATTGCCATCAAAACGTAGATAATAAACTCGCATGGAAGATTATCCATAACCGGGTTGTAGGTTGTTAGATGGATAAACGACCGAAAACATCCTGAAGAGAGCAAAGGCAAACTTGTTAAAGGATGAACATCCGATTCCACAGGGAATACGAATCTTACTCTGCTGGTGATAACAATCGAAAGATTGACCAAAGAGCGCATGAGATATATTATCTATAGCCGTCAGAACGTAGATAATAACCTCGCATGGAAGATTATCCATAACCGGGTTGTAGGTTGTTAGATGAATAATCGACCGAAAGGAAAGGCATCGGTACCAGGACTAGGTATGCAAAGATGACCAATCCAAAGAGGATACAGTTGCTTACTCGGAGCAAGTATCCAAAAAGAAGGTGAAGACCCAATGGGGACAATACTGCTTGATCAAGGCAAGTATCCAAAGGGGACAAGACCATTAATACCACAAAGAGGGGATTACATCTACCGGTTTGTAGGCAGAAAACCACAGAAAAGTAACCAGTCATCGATAGGATGAGCACAAAGGGTTAACTCTGATAGGGGATGAAAAGTGGGATTTTACAACTACCAGCTAGTGGGTAGGAAACCACAAAGATAGGACTTACAACTACCGGTTTGTAGGTAGAAGCCAATGGAAAAGTAACCAGTCATCATCGGGATGAGCACACGGGGTTAATTCCACCAAGGGGAGAACGTGGGATTTTACAACTACCAGCTAGTGTGTAGAAAACCACAAAGATAGGACTTACAACTACCGGTTTGTAGGTAGAAGCCAATGGAAAAGTAACCAGTCATCATCGGGATGAGCACACGGGGTTAATTCCACCAAGGGGAGAACGTGGGATTTTACAACTACCAGCTAGCGGGTAGAAAACCACAAAGATAGGACTTACAGCTACCGGTTTGTAGGTAGAGGCCAATGAATTCCGCTGAGGATAAGATGAATGAGTGCCGGTTAGTGAGCGACTATTCATTTATGCCCCAGGGAAGCACGGGAGACGGCCAACAGGAAGCCAATTTAGGATTGATCCAAAAAGGCAGACTGAAACAAGACTCATCCTAATGAGGAAAGAACTCAATAGGGAAAAACCCATCCCATGTAGGGAGGGAACGGAAGCAACCGTCATCCACGAGGATGTATCTCAGTGGGGAAATGGTAGGAAAGGATAGACACTTTCTGCTTAAGGGGTAGACTCTACATGGAGAGATCGGACACACCCATATTTGCTTGAGGAAAATCTACTGGAGAGATCTGTATTACCAAATAGCAGGAGGCAATCATCAACAGATACACGGCAACAGCTGCAACATGAGTACCTGAATGTTATGATTATGCATGTATGCTTATGCATGATGAATGTATGATGAATGTATGATGAATGCTGACAAAAAGACATGCTCAACACGCAGGTCCGGGAATCAATCATCCGGAGAGAAAACCAAAGTCACCAGAGAGTCAAGAAGATCCACTGGGGACTGGGATATCAGGGAACACTTATCCTGCAGGGGAGGAAGGCCACCGGAGGCTTCCGAAGGGATCGTCAGTCACAACCGGAGAACAGAGTTCAACATACAGGCGTACGCGCCACAATAACTTGTGCTGGAAATCAGAGATACTCAGAAGCAACCAGATCTCTGATGAGGATAGATAGGTGTCGATAAGGCTCATCATGCCAACAACTCCGCTGAGGGATCTATCTGAGGGAATGCCGGATTACGGGGATGTCAATCCACCGAATACTGAATCTTCAAAGAAAAACACCCACGTTAGGGGAGAGAGGAAGACTACTCTGTTGGAGAGAGGAAAGTTGAAGTCTTCAGTAAACACTCTGCTAGGGGAGCTGCCCCACAATAATGTCCGAAACAGCAAACTTGCTGGTAATGCCCCACGGTAGGGCTCAAACGGCACTCTACTGGGGATGCCCCACAATAGAGCTAACAGGGATTTGGAGGAATAACCTGTACTGCTGGGAACATGAAGGTAAACAACTTCAACCAACACTGCATCGGGCAAAATCACTGAGGAGAAACCATACGAGGTTCTGCAGGACAAAGATACAGTCATGCTCGAGATACGAACAAATGTCTTACCTGTTGGTAATCATACCACCCCCGGGAGAGCACTGTGGGTCTCCTAAGTATCCTTCCATCATCGTGAATGTTCACTTTGTTTAAGAACAATTTTGTGAAAATTTTTGTTTATTTTGAAAACAATGATGCTTTATCAGTTAAAACATGCAAAACATTTGTTGAGTTGAAACAAATAAGAGTGCAAATAAACGGATAAAAGCTCAAATAGATGTAATGGAATGGTAGTCTGCAAAGGGCGAGACTCCATAGATCTGTACAAGTTTGAAATCGGTGATATATATTGGAGAGGGCTACATCGAACATAATGACCTTTCCTCTACCATTCCGAATTTTCGATGTATTCAAAGCTTCAGTCGACGACGAATCGAGAATTCCTGACAGATGACAGATGTACAGCACAGTCTTGTCAAGATGCAGTTACTTGCCAAATCCCTAATTTTTGCCTAGATTGCCCCAGTGTGAGGTGATCAATCTAGCGGGATGCAAATTCTCTTTTTTTTTTCAATGTCTCTAACTTTTGCCTGGATCGCCCTTTCGGGTTTTCAATCCACCGAGACGCTCCTTTTTGCCTAAGTCGCCCTTTGGGGTGTTCGACTTAGCGAGTTGTTTTGCTTTTTTCTTTTAGGCGAAGTATTTCTTGACTGCATCAGAATTCACAGGACGAGTGAACTTCTTCATCCATTGATGTGAGTGTTAAAGCACTGCCTGAAGAGGCTCTCTTGAAAACGTACGGACGTTCATAGTTTGTATAGTTCACTTGCCCCTGGAATCGGGTGTGAAAGACAAGACTTTCTTGAGCACAAGGTCCCTCGGAACACACGAGGCTTGATCTTCTTGTCGAATGCTTTTTCACTCTCTGCTGATATGACTGACCATGACACATGGCAGTTGATCTCTTGTTTTTGCTTGAATTCAGCATCAGTCAACTTGGGACTTTGAGGGTGCTATTTTTTCTTTTGTTTTTTCTTTCTTTTTTCCTTTCTTTTGATTTTGATTTTGATTTCTTTTTTTTTTTTGATTTCTTTTGATTTTGCACCCTCCTCTTTCTTTTTTTCTTTTTCTCTCTTTCTTTTTGATAAATGCCCCAGTTGGCTGTTCTGCTGATTCTCGAGATGCAGCTGAGTGATCTTCTTTTCTTGCTCAAGAAGTCGGGAAATCTCGTCAGGGATCCCTTCAACATCATCTTCGTCTGCTTCAAATACAGGGAATTCAGAATTGGGAGATGACGTCCGATCACTATGTTCAATGGGTTTGAGAAACAGCCTGCATAATGATTTTGATATGAAAAGCACTTTGAAAATCAAACAAGACAATCGTTATGCAGATGAAAAGATTGCTTTTATTCTTGTTTTTAAGGTTTTTTGTGATCACCGATTTCATGCAAAAAAGCAAAAAGGGAAAACAAATGGAAAACAAATGTTTAACATGAATTTATTTGAATGAAAATATCATTGCACAAAATGTTGCCAACAATGTCATCACTTCTCCTTTTGGCATGGGAGAAGGGTTTTTAAACAAAGTGATTGTTACAAAGACTTATGAAAAACTGTAGGAAAGCCCACAGTGACCCAATTGTGGCAGACACCACCAGGAATGATGAAATTGTTCAAGTCCTCTGCGATAGCAGCATCCTCTTCTTCAGGTTGATCGTCATGGATGGATCCTCCACTTTTGAACAGACCTTGTTCATTGCATGCCCCAGAACAGTAGCCAATGCCAGCCCGGGGTTGGTTAACCAGGAATAAATCCATCAACAGCACTAAGTCTGGCAAAATATCTCTCTGAGTTCACAATTCCCTTGCTCAGGATGATCCATCAATCTGGTAGAGATGGCTCTGGTATAGTACCGGCAAAATGCGTCTTCAAAATAAATGAAGATCGCAGGGTCAGACCACAGGACGGGAGACCGGAACAAAACACCTGCTGATGCAAATGATGCATGAAGTGTTTGTGCATATGCTTGTATTTATTTCAAAGGAACTCGAGGGTTGTATTTGCAAACTTTGAAATATTTAGCATTTTGATCATACATGAGAATATCTTATCAGATATATCAGGTGAAAAAATTTTCCCGGTTTTTTCATGTTTTTGAAATTTTTTGCAAATAAACTCCTTTGAGTTCCTTGAAAATTTTCTTTTTTTCTGATGATATGGATGCAGATGAATGTATGGATGCATGGATGCAACAAACATACTCAAGGGTCAAGCAAAGCACGCCAAACAAAGGTCGTGGGAAAGCTCATTGTATCCCTAATATCAATCATCCATTTTGGTGGATTTAGGTTTTCACCTTATCGACACCCAAGTTCCATTGATATTAACGGTACATGAACCGGTTCAGACATTCTTAATATCAACCAGCCGCTTTGATGGACTTAGGTTTTACACCTGATCCGGGATCCATTGATATTAACAATGTTTGAACGACTCAACCACGAATCATGGGTTTGTTGAGAGTCACGAGCATGGAGTCTCGGTTAAGAACCACCCAAAGGGAGTGTACTAGGGTTTAAACCTGCCAGACATGTTCTACCAGAGGTTCCCATAATCATCGTTCCATCTTTCGAATATTATCGGAGGAACGAATACTCGTATTCCAAGAATATTCTCAAGAGAAACTCTTATGAGTGTAGTATCGCGTAACAATCGTATCAGAACTGACATCTGAACGACCTCCGCACTACGTTCCTAAAAATAGGCCAAGACGGGTTTGGTAAACTAAGGTCCTTGGCTTCTGCGGCACATGATTGAAAGAATAATGCCTAACCACAAATAACTTGTGTGACATTATTAGTTCAACATGACCTCCACCAAGTGAATGGTCTTGCAAGTCAACTGGCTAAGGACTACTCCACACCAGTCAACAAGACTATGCCATTCTCTTATCCTAGAGTGCACTCGAGTTCGGGTATAGAACTCATCTCACAAAGGAAAACAGACAACCAGCCAGGCAGAATGAATAATGAATAAATGCAAACAATCAATGCACACAATCAAGGCGAACAATAAATGTACATATATACAATGAATGCAATAAAATACAAACAGCAATAAAGCAACCAAAGCCCTAATCCTAGAGAGCGCTAGGAGAGACTCGCTCAGGGAAGATGGACCAGCATAGGTCAACTTCTCTATGTCCCCAGCAGAGTCGCCAGCTGTCGCATCGCGCGAAAAACCGGCGGGAAAAGAAAGAAACAACAGAGCCGCCACCGTGCGTTATTTATCCCAAAAGAGGGAAAGGAAACGCTCGAAGTAAACCTAGGAAAGAACATGGTCTCGCGACCAAAGAGGATGGGTTCGGGAGTCGGTTATGCGAAGGGAAGGTGTTAGGCACCCTACGCATCCGTAGTACTCTACGGGATCCACGCACACTAGAAAGGAAAATTGGTTGCTAAACGCTGCTCAAAACTCACACACACAACTGGCTGAAAGAAAAGCGAGAGACTGACTGAAACTGACTCGGCAGGATATCGCATCCTGGGCCTACTTAGTCTATCAGGCATAGACATCAGAGTCGAAGTAGTTCGGACCGGGGAAACGACACATGCTCGCTAGGATATCGCATCCTATGCATACGTATCTCCTCGGACGAGAGAAGAATCAGAGCATTCGTAGCTCGGCTGACACGCACGCAAACAAACAGGACACAGGCAAACGTGGAGCCCGACTGCCAATCACTGGACTTATGTCAGCATCCGAACCTAAAACACACGCAAAGAGGCAAACGTGGAGCCCAAATGCCAATCGCTGGACTTACATTGACATCCGAACCTAAACAACACAACAGATAGACAGGGAGTCTGGGACTCAGCCTATAACTGTCAAACAAAAACAAACAGACAGACAGCAAATGCTAAGGAGTCGGGGACTCGAGCCTAGCAAAGGTCAGACAACACACACAAAAAAGAAAAAGGGCGCCCGGAGAGATCAGCTCAATCTCCTGCCTACATACTTCATCTGGTGTGAAGATCAGGGCGATGTAGTTCCCCTACGCAGGGACAAGGATCTAGCCTAACCAGATAACAGAGGGAGACACAACTCTAGGGAGACTACGACTCGAGCCTAGATGTTGTCATGCAAAGTCAACCCTAAGTTAAGGTTTCTAGCTAAATGGCACAAGGGCCAACCTATCCTGAACAGACACAGGAAAAAGCAAAGTCTCGATTGCAACTAGGGCAAGAGAAAGGGAAAGTCTCGATCGCAACGAGGGCGAGAGAAAAGAATATCTCAGTCACAACAGGGGTGAGAGAAAAGAAGTTAGATGTTAGTGGTTAGTCAAACTCGGCAAGACATCGCGTCTCGTGCCTACGTATCTCACCTGAACATGAGAATCAGAGTTGCCGTAGTTCGGCCGGCAGGGAAAAAGGACTCGATCGCAACGAGAGCGAGAGAAAGGGAAAGTCTCGATCGCAACGAGGGCGAGAGAAAGGAAAAGGCTCGATCGCAACGAGGGCGAGAGAAAGGAAAAGGCTCGATCGCAACGAGGGCGAGAGAAAGGATCGCAACGAGGGCGAGAGAAAGGATCGCAACGAGGGCGAAAGCAAGCAAGGATTAGCTGTTAGTTGTTAGTCAAACTCGGCAAGACATCGCGTCTCGTGCCTACGTATCTCACCTGAACATGAGAATCAGAGTTGCCGTAGTTCGGCCGGCAGGGAAAAAGGACTCGATCGCAACGAGAGCGAGAGAAAGGGAAAGTCTCGATCGCAACGAGGGCGAGAGAAAGGAAAAGGCTCGATCGCAACGAGGGCGAGAGAAAGGAAAAGGCTCGATCGCAACGAGGGCGAGAGAAAGGATCGCAACGAGGGCGAGAGAAAGGATCGCAACGAGGGCGAAAGCAAGCAAGGATTAGCTGTTAGTTGTTAGTCAAACTCGGCAAGACATCGCGTCTCGTGCCTACGTATCTCATCTGAACATGAGAATCAGAGTTGCCGTAGTTCGGCCGGCAGGGAAAAAGGACTCGATCGCAACGAGAGCGAGAGAAAGGGAAAGTCTCGATCGCAACGAGGGCGAGAGAAAGGAAAAGGCTCGATCGCAACGAGGGCGAGAGAAAGGAAAAGGCTCGATCGCAACGAGGGCGAGAGAAAGGATCGCAACGAGGGCGAGAGAAAGGATCGCAACGAGGGCGAAAGCAAGCAAGGATTAGCTGTTAGTTGTTAGTCAAACTCGGCAAGACATCGCGTCTCGTGCCTACGTATCTCATCTGAACATGAGAATCAGAGTTGCCGTAGTTCGGCCAAACAACTCTAAGTATGGCTCACACAAGGGTTAAGCCACACAACCTACCTTGCACAAGGGCAAACCTAAACTAAAGCCTAAAGAGGCAAACAAAGCAATCACAAACACATACAGCATAAAATAAACACACCAACAAAGGGGGCTCAAACATCAAAGGTTAGGCACTAGGGCCAACTGGAATGGGGTAAGTGTGCTCTTAACCTTGCCATTGAGAGGCTAAGGTGAAGCAGATGAAAGGAGATGAGGGGTGTGCCTCATTGCTTCTATCCCTGGCCTGGGAGAGCATGTAAGAAAGTGTGGGAGTTCAGAAAGTAGGAACTCTCTCCACATTATTGACTCGATTAGATCTTGGGTATTTATCTCAATGCTTCAACCATGTAATGGGAGCAAAGAGAGGACACACTGAATAGTGGGGGATAGGCTACTTATCCCTACCTTCCACCAATTGCCTCAAATGAGGACTTTTCCTGCTTGGGACAATTTTAAACAAACACAGGCATTGCCTCTTAAGGAGGACTTCAGACAGTTTGCCCGGTCAAATAACAGACCGGGTCTCCAGACTACATGTAGAGAGAATAATTATACCTCAAAAGCAATTGCTAAATAGCAAAGCAAGCAAGTTCAGAGAACTTAAGCAACTAAAGTACCTGAAAAATTTAAACCAATCAGTAAACAGTTCAACATTTAAAACCAAAGGAAAGGGATAAACAGTCAACCACAGAAGGTCAACTGTGCAAAGCAGGACTCAAGTTACATGAGTCACCTACAAAACAAAAGGTTAGCACAATATAGACAAACAAACATCAATCAAATTGGTATGATCTTGGAAGCGCTATGCTTAACCTGAAACAGATGAACTCAACATAAGTCCAAAGGACCACTAGGACTAGCCTAGGGTCAAACATGAAAGAAAAAGTCAAGGCAGCAAGGAAAAGTCAACTCAAAGTCAAAGTCAACCAATTAGAAAGCAATCACAATTGGGCCCACAATCAAATCATGCATTATGATCATTTCATGAACATTTGAAGTCAAAGTAAGGCAAAGGAAAGCATACAAAAGTCAACAGAATGACTTGCATCAAAAGTCAACCCAAACATTTTCAAAAATCATCAAATAAATCACCCTCAATCCTAACATCTAGCATGGTATACATGTAAACTTTCATGGCATTTGGATGAGAGGAAGGCAGTCAAGTAAAATCATGAAGTCAAACCAAGTTCAAGTAAGCATGGTGAAAGTCAACAAGCATGGGTCAACTTCAAAAATCCATATCAAATTGAAAACAGAAGAGAAATGAATGAGATTAACACCAATGCAAAGCTCAAAGAGTCTAATTATCACATATGAAATTTCATGGTCATACAATATGGTATGAGGATTTCACAAAAGATTTGGCAACATGTATCACATAAAGTCAACAAATGACTAAGCATGGAAGAAAATTCTCACATAAATGGAAAACAGCAAGATTAATTCCAAGAAAATTCCTATACCAACTAGACATGTGATAGATGATTCATGCAAAAAATGGGATCATTTGGATAAGAGGAAGCATGTGAACAAAATTAGGGAACATGCATGATCATGGTATGACACCAAATGTGACACATAACTTCAAAAAATCATAACCAGCAAACCACAAGTGGGAAATCCACAAACTTTATACCAAAATGAAGGTCAATGTGTCTAGTTTTACCACAAAAAATTTCAGGCTCATTGGATATGTCATGAATATTTCACAATTGAAAAGGCAAGAGATGTCATTTGTGCATACATGTTGGGAAAATAATTTCCATAGAAAATCCAGTCAATGGAAAAATAAATAAAAATCACAATCAAAAACTAGACACATTTGTGATCATGATGGAAAAAGAATCAGAATTTTTGGATTAAAATTAAAGGAGAAATTAATTGGTGAAGTTTGATGATTAATTGAGCAAAATATGAACAAGAGCATGGCAACAAGGTCAACATGAGTTGACCGATGGCATTATGGTAAAGGACGGCCAACTTAAATGAAACGGTGAGTTTCAATTTCCAGCCGTGTCAAGCAGTGATAGGTAGTATGGCTTTGTAACACTACTGCGCATGCAAAACAAACTTACAAACAGACCAAATCATTTTTCATGAAATGAAACAAATTACTGTATGCCAATAAATGAAACGGTGCGCATCGTGGTGATGTGGCACACAGCAATTCAGCATGGGCACTGCAGCAGGGAATTTACGCAGAGAAACAACAGACTCGACCAACACACAATCACACAAATGGAATTTAGGGTTTTCTAAACAAACAACAGCATTCATCATCCAAGCAAAGTCATCATTAATCAAAATACAAAACTCATGGCAAGCAAATATGGCAACGAAACAGTATGCTCATGCAATAACTAACAGCCATAAACCAAACATGTTCCTGCGCATTTTCTGGGCTCTTCTATGACTCATGAACAGGGCACTCATCTTCATGGTTCATTATTAACTCAAACAGCAGGGCAACAGTATGGCAATCACAAGTAATAAAAGCAAAAACACGGTTTTGGAAACAAGCTAGGGTTTTTAAAATAATAGCAGCATGTGCTCATCATTAAATCATCAAAACACGAATTTCTCAAACAATAATCCACAACTAACATGGCAATAAAACTCATGCAAGCAACAGCTAACCACAACTAAACCTAATTTCCAGCAAAATCTGGGCAAGTATGTAGGTTCCAACAGCAAAGTATCATTACTACCATTCAAACATGAGCGAAATCGGATTGCCCAGAAATCCACATTAAACATAGAAATCGATTCAGCAAAGCATAAGCATCACAAATTCATAAGCCAAATGCATTAAAACATGTTGAATCTCATGCATCGAGCAACATTACCACTGAACACAAAACTTTATTTCCAAATATCTCATGCAATATTTCATCATTTCAAACAAATTATAGTTCCTTAGAATCAGTGAAGCAAGGCCTACCTAAAGCATAGCATTATTTGACAAAACCAAACAATCGAAAAACTCACTTGTTTGAAGGAAATCAATGGAACAGTGCTTATTTGAAGGTTTTCCTTGAAACAGCTCCTCTTTGTGCTTTACAATGATGAATGAGAAAGGTACTTCAGCTCACAAACGCATGAGGTAGCTTAAACCAACTTCTACCATTGTTATGTGCTTAATGAAAACAGAGCTTGGGGTGCGTGACAGCAGGGAAATAGAGCTTGGATTGGCCTCACAAGGATGTCCACATCATGAAAAATCCAAAAAGGCTCGTGGTTCTTTGAAGGATTTTTCAGAAAATTTTCAAATGCCCAAATGCAGGAATGAGGAGGAAAGTGTTTTCTGGTCGAGGGAGGCTGCTACCTTAGGGTTCAGAATGCAGAAATGAAGCCTTTATATCACTGTTTTAACTCCTTTAATCAAGTGCTAAACTAGTTTTTGTTTAATGAGGTGATTTGCATAAAATTGCTAATCTTGCAAAAGTGTAAGTGGAGGTGTAATTGGCCACGAATTGGGCTTCCAATAGGCTGCAAAGGACCAAACAAATTGCTGTTTTTGACTTGCTCAAGAATTGCTCACTTTGTTTTTGTTTTATGAAGCTAATTGCAAAAGTACCAAGTTATGTACCTCTTGCCAAAATAGTGATATGATGATGGTATGAACATGGTTTAGGACTTTAGACAAATCACAAATGATGTATGAAACATTTCCCAATTGGCCAAATGGAGAAAAGATCAAAGAATCAAAAAGTCAAAGTTTGGTCAAACTTTGATTTTTAATGGAATAGGTCCATAAATGCCATTTTGATTGGCAAGGTTTTAGGTCATGAAGTTTATATTTTTGGAAAGAGGACGAAAAATGTGGTTTGTAGGAAAAAACCCCACCAAATTTGGCCTTATGGTTTGAGAGATATGCCCCCTTGAAGTTCAAGAATTGATGAAAATGAATTGATCATATCTTGACAACCACACATGGGATTTGAGAGTTCTTGGACTTTTTGAAAATGGGAGAACAAGATCTTCAACTTTCATGTTGGGCAAAAATTCATTTGAAGCTTGTATCATGATGCAAGTTGAGGATCAAGAAGTTTCTATTTTTGGCAGTTGAAATTACAGGTCCACTTTCTATTTTGGGAAATTTTCTGATTGGCTTCAAATTCTTCCACGATGTTGATTCCCATGACATATGAGACCTATTAGGACATGAATAAACTCCTTCAAACCATTTCCGTCCATCAAAACCATAAAATCAACCACAGTTGACCAACTTTGACTTTCTAGGGTTTTGGGCTTGACTGTGCACTTCTGATGAATTCCAAACCCTAATTCCTTGAGACCTTGACTTCACATGATGTCCCAAGTTGTATGGACTCTTGATTATTGACCATGGTGCCCAAATTCCACAAGAATGGCCACCATCCACTGCTTTGACTGATTGTTGACCTCCTAGGGTTTTTGCCTGGCTTATGCATTGACTGATGACCTTTGAGCCTTCAACCCTTGACTTGAATACTTCAAATAGTCCCCCAAGTCATGTGAACTTGTTGGACAAACCCTAGGGCTTTGATTCCTTGAGAAACAACTTTCTTGATTGATGGACTGACCTCCTGCTCAGTTTGACCTAATTCTTGACTGGCTTGCTCTTGAGGCAACTGAGGACAATGCAAATGATATGCAATGGTTTATGATATGCTATGACCTAATATAAGATTGTATGTACAATGATAGGTGCAAATTTGAGGTGCTACAGGCATACACAAACTTAGCAACATCTCTTTTCATACCAGCCCACCAAAACAACTTCTTCAAATCTTGATACATTTTAGTTGCACCTGGATGGATACTCAATCCACTCCTATGGCCCTCTTCAAGAATACTCTTTTTCAATTCAGACACCTCAGGAACACAAACTCTACCTTTAAATCGCAGGATGCCATTCTCATCAATCTCAAAATTACCACCATTACCCTGGTTAACCATAGTAATATGATCAACTAGAGCGACATCAACTTGCTGACCATTCCGAATATCTTCCAGAATTCCACTAGTCAACTTCAGCATACCCAACTTTACACTATCAGCGGAAACTTCACAACCCAAACTCATATCACGGAACTGTTCAATTAACTCAAGCTCCCGAACCATCATCATAGACATATGTAGAGATTTTCTACTCAGCGCATCTGCAACTACATTAGCCTTACCGGGATGATAACTCAATTCAAAGTCAAAATCCTTCAGTAATTCTAACCACCTTCTCTGCCTCATATTTAACTCTTTCTGATCAAACAGATACTTCAGACTCTTGTGATCACTGAACACTTCGAATCTGGAACCATACAGATAATGCCTCCACATTTTCAACACAAATACAACAGCTGCAAGTTCTAGATCATGCGTAGGATAATTCCTCTCATGAACTTTCAACTGTCTAGAAGCATAAGCTACAACTTTACCATTCTGCATCAAAACACCACCAAGACCCATCAAAGAAGCATCACAATAAACAACGAAGGACTCACCAGGATTAGGCAAGATCAACACTGGAGCACTGGTCAACCGCCTCTTCAACTCAACAAAACTCGCTTCACAAGCTGCATCCCACACATACACTTGACCCTTCTTAGTCAACTGCGTCAACGGCAATGCCAACTTAGAGAAGCCCTCAATAAATCTGCGATAATAACCAGCTAACCCCAGAAAACTGCGTATCTCAGTAGCAGACTTCGGAGTCTCCCACTGTAATACAGCATCAACTTTAGCAGGATCAACAGAAATCCCACCACTCGAAATCACATGGCCAAGGAAACTCACTTCCTTCAACCAGAACTCACATTTAGATAACTTTGCATATAATTTCTTTTCTCTTAACACCTGTAAAACAATTCTCAGATGTCCTGCATGCTCTTCTTCCGTCTTAGAATATATCAATATATCATCTATGAACACCACAACAAAATTATCAAGGTACGGATGAAATATACGATTCATATATTCCATAAACACACCTGGAGAATTAGACACACCGAACGGCATCACAGTGTATTCATAATGACCATACCTCGTACGGAAAGCAGTCTTCGCAATATCATCTGACTTCACTCGGATCTGATGATAACCCGACCGCAAATCAATCTTACTGAAAACATGAGCTCCAACCAACTGGTCCATCAAATCATCAATCCTCGGCAATGGATACCGATTCTTGATAGTCACCTTATTCAACTGCCGATAATCGACACACAACCTCATCGTACCTTCTTTCTTCTTCACTAACAATACTGGTGCACCCCAAGGAGAAACACTTGGACGCACAAACTTCTTCTCAAGCAATTCTTCAAGTTGCTTCTTCAATTCAACTAATTCAGTTGCCGACATTCTATAAGGAGACATCGACACTGGACTCGTACCTGGTACTAAGTCAATGGCAAATTCGACTTCACGTTCTGGAGGTAAATCACTTACATCCTCCGGAAACACATCCTGAAATTCACAGACAACAGGCAAATCTACACTCACCACTTTCTTATCCGCTTGCAGAGACGCAAATAAAGCGAATATCTGAGCTTCATCTTTCACAAAATCCCCCACCTGCCTAGCAGATAGAAATCTTGCCTCATCATTCTCACCAACTTCAGAAAACCGCACCGTCTTCCTATAGCAGTTGATAAACACGCCATAGAATTCTAGCCAATTCATTCCCAGAATAATATCAATTTGGTGCAAGGGTAAGCACACCAAATCAACCACGAACTCTCTCTCAAAGATCGTCAAATGACAACCTCGACAGACAACAGAAGTCTTCACAGAACCATTAGCAGGAGTATCTATCACCATACTTCCGCCTAGGGACGACATAATCACACCAATCCTGGTCGCACACTCATACGAAATAAACGAATGAGTAGCACCAGTGTCAACAATAGCAAGCAATTCAACATTATTAATCAAGCAAGTACCTTTAATCAGATTATCTTCTTTAGGAGCTTCAGCCCCACTCAGAGCAAACACCCTACCAGTAGTATGAGCTGCAGTAGCCGCCTTCTTCGGTTTCGAGCACTGCGAACTGATATGGCCTTTCTCGCCACAATTAAAACATGTCGGACCAGCATCCTTACATTCAGTAACTCTATGACCAGCCTGACCGCATCGGAAACATCTCAGCACTTTCTTGGTACAGCTATCAGCACGGTGGCCTGGCTCGCCACACTTGAAACATTTACCAGCTATGGGAGATCCTCCCCCACTTGGCTTCTTCTCATCTACCACTTTCTGCTTACCTTTACCATTCGGAGATGCATAAGGACTACCACGATCCTTATTCTTCTTCTCACTAAGACTCTTGTAATGAGCAGTCCTAGCCTTGCTATCTTCATCAAATATCCTGCACTTATTAACCAGTGTAGGAAACCTACGAATCTCCTGGTAACCAATGCCTTATTTGATCTCGGGACGCAACCCGTTCTCAAACTTGACACACTTGGATTCCTCAGCATCAGCATCATTCTAATGAGGACAATACTGCACCAGCTCCTCAAACTTCGAAGCGTAATCAGCAACAGACATGTTACCCTGCTTCAGTTCTAGAAATTCCATCTCCTTCTTACATCGCACATCAGCAGGAAAATATTTCTCCAGAAAGACCGTCTTGAACCTTTCCCAAGTCATCTCAGCACCTGGTACTTCAATTCTCTGGCGAGTGTTATCCCACCAGTTTTCAGCCTCTTCAGATAACATATGCGTACCAAACTGCACCTTCTGTGCTTCAGTACACGTCATCACCCGGAAAATCTTCTCAATTTCCCTCAGCCAAATCTGAGCACCATCTGGATCATAGCGCCCTTTGAATGTAGGAGGGTTATTCTTCAGAAACCTTCCCAAATTCTTAAACTCGTCGACCGGCGGATTCTGCTGCGCCTGCATAGCCTGCGCCATAGCAGCCAAAGCCTCAGCAATCGCACGGTCATTTTCTCCAGCCATACTCTGCACAACACAACCATCACCGTTAAATATCGACAGTGTCATTTACACTAATCGACCAACAGGGAAAACATCACATTATGACTCGACTGGACTGACTATGCTCTGATACCACTAATGTAACACCCTTCTACCCAAACGACATATTTAAATAGATTATCAGAGTACAACATGTAGAAGAGTTTACATTTCTTACAACATAACACTTATCGCATCACAACATAAAACATATTATTTATTTTATTAAAACTTCGCAGCGGACAACAACACAAATATTATCATTCATCATATAACAATTCATAATAATGTTTCAACATTATCTCAACAAAACATCTCAACATATTAGTCATCATAAACAACGTAAATAATAACCAATTATCTATCGAATCCCATAACCCCGGTGTCACATGACCAAAGCATTTGACTCGACTCTGTAGAATAACTCTACACTTATTCTTCAAACCTCAACAATAGCTACTCCTCTTTATCTGCACATTGCTCATCATAGATGAACATAAACACATGCAGAAGGGGTGAGAATTACATTATTAAATAATAATATAACGACAGAAATATAAACATAAATATATTTCACATATGCCAACACAACTCATCATAATCATCATAATCAACATACTCATGAACATCAACAAAACAACATATCAAATGCAATGCACACACCCATGCATGACTCAACACGACTCGGTATACCCATTTTGTGACCAACTACAGGATCACCACTCCCAGATTCATCACCATAGAATCCGAGTTCCCCGCAAGGAACCAAGCCTCTCCACAAGCCCGGAGTCAACAACATCATTGGAACTCAGTCCGTCCATCACTAGGCATCGGCCTTTCATGAATGCATGCACACCAAACATGCATCATAATCAACATAGCAACAACAGCATCATATAGTCATGTTATCATCATCATTAATAGCATGACATACAACTCAACAAAACAACAACAACATTACAACGATATCACATCTGGGAGTTTAAAACGCGAAAGCTGTCCGTCAAACTGATATGGCGAACGCCATTAGGCTAATGGCGAACGCCATTAGCGTTAAACGCTCTTATTCTGGAAAGACTGTCCGTCAAACTGATATGGCGAACGCCATTAGGCTAATGGCGAACGCCATTAGCGTTAAACGCTCTTATTCTGGAAAAAAAGCCCAAATGGCGAGCGCCAAAGGCATAATGGCGAACGTCATTTGGCTGTTATGTGCATAAATAAGATTTTAAGTGCGGAAACAGTGGACGCGCGGGCTTCTAAGCATATAACTCAACAAAACTCACAGATCGGAGAATTTCCATCAAAACCCCAAACTTGCCCAATCTCCCTAAAATCCCCAAAATCCATCAACAATCCAACATATATCATGAATTTGCTCGCATATTATCGTTTAATAAGGTTCAGACCCCTTACCTCTTTGGATTGAAGGAAGTTCTGAGCAATCTTTGGCCTTTTCCTCTTCCTTCTCTTTCTCTTCAGCGTTTCTCCCTTTCTCTGACTCTGAGGCAAAAATACGTGAAAACACTCTGAGTTCTCACCTTGGCCTCTTTTATCCATTTCCACTTTTACCCTTCCACTCTTCATATTCCATTTATTTTATTTATTTAATTATTATTAAAATAAATAACATCTATAATAATAATAATAATTCCCAATATTATTTAATAATTCATTTTACCTTCAAATAATCATATTAAAATAATATTTAAATTAATCTAACAATATTCTGGGTGTTACAATACAGGCATAATATATACATTCACATCATTATGCATGCCATCATACATCATCAACACATGTCTCAACACATCACTATCATGTCAAATAATTAAACACAGTATTAGCACACTCTACTAATACCTATATTATTCAAAACAGCGGGAAATAATCCCTACCCTATCACACACTGATATAGGCAACCATCAATTAGGCACACAACATTTAAATTAACAATTTTTCCACACTGCAACAGTGTTAACCGGTTAACGCCCTGGGTTAACCGGTTAACGCAGGCAAAACACGCTTACTGCCCAAAACTTAACAGTGTTAACCGGTTAACGCCCTGGGTTAACCGGTTAACGCAGGCAAAACAGCACTAATTTCACAATTCGCAACAGTGTTAACCGGTTAACGCCCTGGGTTAACCGGTTAACGCAGACAAAACAGCAGTTCCTGCGCTAACACAAAGCAGAATGCAGAATTCTCCGCATTTTCCGCCGTTAGAGGACTTCCGGACCTCCGATTCCAATTCCGTAAAAAGCTATACGTCCAGTAAATTACGACACACACCATTATCGATTCAATTACAGTTCTTAACACAGTTTATCCAACATCATTTTCAGCATTCACAATCCCCATTAGGGTCAATTCAACGGTTTATCACTACCCATTACATGCTAACCCATAATACCCATTAAACGACGATAAACCCCCCTTACCTGATTTAATCCGGCAATCTCTAAGCTCCAAGCTCTTCTCTTCTCCAACCTTTGCCCTCTTTCTCTTTCTCTTGCTCTGCCTCTTTCAGCCGCTTCTCTGAGTTTCACGTGAAAACCTTATTTTCCAAAAATGAACCCTTTTTACTTGTTCCAACTTATATATTTTCCAATAATAACTATTATTCCAATAATAATAATAATCCAATAATATTCTAAATTATTTAATTAAATTAATAAAATAATATTAACTCAAATTAAATAATTATCTTATTTTAATCGGGGTGTTACAACTCTCCCCCACTAAAAGAGTTTTCGTCCTCGAAAACATACCTCAAGCGAATAACTCAGGATAAGACTCCTTCATCTGACTCTCAAGTTCCCAAGTCACATTGCCACCTGCTGGTCCTCCCCAAGCTACCTTTACCAAAGCAATCTCTTTACCCCGCAACTGCTTCAACTCTCGATCCTCTATCCTCATAGGTGATGTTTCAACAGTCAGGTTATCTCTCACCTGTACATCATCTACTTGGACTACATGCGACGGATCATGAATATACCTCCTCAACTGAGACACATGAAAAACCTCATGCAAATTCGCAAGCGACGGCGGTAAAGCGATACGATAGGCTACTTCCCCTATCCTCTCCAAAATCTGATAAGGACCAATAAATCGAGGTGTCAACTTCTTCGACTTCAAAGCTCGACCAACACCAGTTATCGGAGTGACACGAAGAAACACATGATCTCCCTCTTGGAACTCAAGTGACTTCCTCCTCTTGTCGTGATAACTCTTCTGACGACTCTGAGCAATTCTCATCTTCTCCTGAATCATCTTAATCTTTTCCGTAGTTCGTTGAACAATCTCCGGTCCAACCACAGCACTCTCACCGGACTCATACCAACATAAAGGTGTCCGACATCTCCTACCATACAAAGCTTCAAACGGTGCCATACCAATGCTCGAATGAAAACTATTGTTGTAGGTAAACTCAATCAAAGGCAAATAACAATCCCAAGCACCTCCCTTTTCCAAAACACAAGCTCTCAAAAGATCCTCTAGCGACTGAATCGTCCTCTCAGTCTGACCATCAGTCTGCGGATGATATGCAGAACTCAATCTCAGCTTAGTTCCCAAAGCCCTCTGCAAACCTTCCCAGAATTTCGATGTAAATCTAGGATCTCTGTCCGAAACAATACTCGACGGAATACCATGCAAACTTACAATCTTCTCAATATACAACTCGGCTAATCTCTCTAACGGATAATCCATTCTGATCGGAATGAAATGAGCCGATTTCGTCAATCTATCAACAACCACCCAAATAGCTTCAAAATTCTTGCTTGTCCTCGGTAAACCAGAGACAAAATCCATACTGATACTATCCCACTTCCACTCTGGAATAGCCAACGGTTGCATTAGCCCAGACGGCTTCTGATGCTCAATCTTTGACTTCTGACAAGTCAAACAAGAGTAGACAAAGCTCGCAATTTCTCTTTTCATTCCCGGCCACCAAAATAACTTTTTCAAATCATGATACATCTTCGTAGCTCCAGGATGAATACTCAAGCCACTACGATGTCCTTCCTCAAGAATACTCTTCTTAAGTTCGGTAACATCCGGAACACACACCCGCTTACCAAATTTCAAAACACCATTCTCATCAACTCTGAATTCACCACCTTGACCTTGATTCACTAAAGTCAACTTATCAACCAAAAGCGCATCAGATTTCTGACCCTCTCTAATCTCATCCAGAATACCACTCGTTAACTTCAACATTCCCAATTTAACACTATTGTGAGTACTCTCACATACCAAACTCAAGTCTCTAAACTGCTCAATTAAATCCAATTCCTTAACCATTAACATAGACATATGCAATGATTTCCGACTCAGCGCATCAGCCACTACATTTGCTTTACCCGGATGGTAATTCAAACCAAAGTCATAATCCTTCAGAAACTCTAACCATCTCCTTTGTCTCATATTCAGCTCTTTCTGATCAAACAAATACTTTAAACTTTTATGGTCACTGAAAACCTCAAATCTTGACCCGTACAAATAATGCCTCCACAACTTCAGAACAAAAACCACAGCCGCCAACTCTAAATCGTGCGTCGGGTAGTTCCTCTCATGAACCCTCAGTTGTCTCGAAGCATAAGCTATAACCTGCTTATTCTGCATCAACACACCACCCAAACCCAACAATGACGCATCACAGTAAACCTCAAATGATTCCGACGAACTCGGTAATATCAGAATAGGAGCACTAGTTAACCTTCTCTTTAACTCTTGGAAACCTTCTTCACATTTTGAGTCCCAAACAAACGCTTGCCCCTTTCTAGTCAACATCGTCAGCGGTAACGCCAACTTGGAAAATCCCTCAATGAACTTCCTATAATAACCAGCCAAACCAAGAAAACTCCTTATCTCAGAAACTGACTTCGGAGCTTCCCACTTAGATACCGCTTCTATCTTGGAAGGATCAACAGCAACACCACCTCTTGAAATCACATGACCAAGAAAACTAACCTCTTCTAACCAAAATTCACACTTTGACAGTTTAGCAAATAACTTCTTTTCTCGTAGAACTTCTAAAACCACTCTCAAATGCTCAGCATGCTCTTCTTCAGATTTCGAATACACCAAAATGTCGTCAATAAACACCACAACAAACTTATCTAGGTACGGATGGAAAATCCTATTCATATACTCCATAAATACTCCAGGCGCATTAGTCACACCAAAAGGCATTACAGAATACTCATAATGTCCATACCTTGTTCTGAAAGCAGTCTTCTGAATATCCTCAGTTTTCACACGTATTTGATGATACCCAGATCTCAAATCTATCTTGCTAAACACACTCGCACCAACCAACTGATCCATCAAATCATCAATCCTCGGCAAAGGATACCGATTCTTGATCGTCACTTTATTCAGTTGCCTGTAGTCCACACACAACCTCATAGTACCTTCTTTCTTCTTAACCAACAACACTGGTGCACCCCACGGCGACACACTCGGGCGAATAAATTTCTTATCCAACAAATCTTCCAGCTGACTCTTCAATTCAGCTAACTCAACGGCCGACATACGGTACGGAGCCATCGACACCGGCCTAGTACCAGGTACCAAATCAATCGAGAACTCAACTTCACGCTTTGGCGGTAATTCATTCACTTCTTCCGGAAACACATCAGGAAAATCACACACCACGGCTAGATCGTCAATCACCAGTTTATCTTTAGCCTCCAAAGTCGCTAACAGCATAACCAACTCTGCCCCATCTACTACTGCCTCATTCACTTGCCTCGCTGATAGAAACAAATCCTTTCCTTCTTCAATCCCAGGAAAGATCACAGTCTTATCAAAACAATTGATAGAAACTCGGTTAAACACCAACCAGTTCATACCCAAGATAACATCAATCTGCACTAGTGGAAGACACACAAGGTCTATCCCAAAGTCTCTACCAAAAATACTCAAAGGACAATTCAAACAAACTGAAGTAGTAGTCACTGAACCCTTCGCAGGAGTATCAATCACCATACTACCATGCATCTCAGATATCTCTAACTTAAGTTTCACAGCACAATCCAAAGATATAAAGGAATGAGTCGCACCTGTGTCAATAATAGCTACAAGAGGAAAGCCATTAATATAACACGTACCTCGGATCAAACGATCATCTGCAAAAGTCTCAGAACCCGATAAGGCAAAGACCTTGCCTCCTGACTGATTCTCCTTCTTCGGCTTAGGACACTGTGGACTGATATGACCCACCTCTCCACAGTTGAAACAAGTTACAGTCTTCAACCGGCACTCTGCAGCCAAATGACCACCTTTGCCACACTTGAAACACTTCATCTCAGCACTGGTACACTCATGGACACGATGTCCAGCCCGACCACATCTATAACACTTAGCAGGAGCACTAGAGTCTCCCCCACTAGGCCTCTTCATCCCACTCTGCCGCTGAAAACCTTTGCCAGCTGCATACGGTTTTCCACGGTCATTCTGATTCTTGCCTTTCCTATCAACCCTCTGCTGATAGCTCTCTGCTCTGGCTTTGGAATCCTGTTCAAAAATCCTGCAACAGTCAACCAAGTCAGAAAACACTCTGATCCGCTGATATCCAATAGCCTGCTTGATCTCGGGACGCAACCCGTTCTCAAACTTCACACATTTTGAAAATTCCCCAGCAGCCTCATTATAGGGAGTGTAATACTTTGACAGCTCTGTGAACTTAGCAGCATACTCAGTAACAAACCTGTTACCCTGCTTCAATTCCAAGAACTCTATCTCTTTCTTTCCTCTAACATCCTCTGGAAAATACTTCCTCAGGAATCTCTCTCTGAACACACCCTAAGTGATCTCAGCATTCCCAGCAGTTTCCAACTCAGTGCGGGTAGCGACCCACCAATCATCTGCTTCCTCTGACAGCATGTGCGTACCGAACCTGACCTTCTGGTTATCAGCACACTCAGTCACTCGGAAGATCCTCTCTATCTCCTTCAACCACTTCTGAGCACCATCTGGATCGTATGCTCCCTTGAACATTGGAGGATTGTTCTTCTGGAACTCACTCAGTTGACGAGCAGCTCCCATTCCCACAACATTCGGATTTCCTCCAAGTACTTTAGCTAGCATACCCAGAGCCTCAGCAATCGCAGCATCATCTCTACCTCTTCCAGCCATCTCTATTCTGAAAACCCAACAAGCTAAACAATAAGTACTGATAGGGTTACACAACACCTATCCCGTACAGGGAACAGAATAATTACGACTAGACTCGACCGACTATGCTCTGATACCACTAATGTAACACCCTTCTAAAATACCCCAAATATTTAATTAAAATAATAAACATATATCAGAGTAATTATGCAGTTAAGGGTGTCACACAATCATTCACACCATGTTCCAAAATAACTGTCATGCTCTTTATTTAATCAATTAAACATTTGCATAAATCGCAGCGGATATAAATCAAATCAATCAAAACATGTAACATACTACATGTAAACTGGTTCAATAATCATTAACAACATAATTAAAGGTTCCCTCCCGATGTTACATCTATCAGAGCATGACCCACTGAGGAGACTACACTAGACTCCAAGCATTCGCTTCTGCTCAACTCATTTCTCGTTACCTGAAAAATAGTTGTAAGGGTGAGTTCCTCAATCGATATAATAAGCATTATAAAATCTCATGTCATGTTAAGTAATTAGACACATTAATCACCCTAATCACAACATACAATCAGTAACAGCACATCAGCTCAACATCATACTCAACACCCACATAAGGCACAAGTATAATCTCAAATCATACTCCATAACAACACAAACACACGTATAATATTGGAATACATCCATTCATATTATACGCCATACATACATTATGCAATGAGACTCCACACATGCGGTACCGACTATTCTTGAACATATAGTTCAAGCTCACCGATCAAATCCAGATACGGCTACTAAGCTCACTAGTCCCACTCATTTGAGATCTAATGACTCACTCACTAATTCCTCACCATGGGAATTAGCTACAGCCCCAAAGGCTATGCTATGCACACTAATCACCTAGCATGCAAACATCAACAACAAATCCACAATGATTCACTCACTAATTCCTCACCATGGGAATTAGCTACAGCCCCAAAGGCTATGCTATGCACGCTAATCATCTAGCAATGCAACATCAACAACAATTCACAATGGACATATGCTCACACTCTAAGTCATACAACAGTCCATTCACCCATACAGGCATAATATATACATTCACATCATTATGCATGCCATCATACATCATCAACACATGTCTCAACACATCACTATCATGTCAAATAATTAAACACAGTATTAGCACACTCTACTAATACCCATACTATTCAAAACAGCGGGAAATAATCCCTACCCTATCACACACTGATATAGGCAACCATCAATTAGGCACACAACATTTAAATTAACAATTTTTCCACACTGCAACAGTGTTAACCGGTTAACGCCCTGGGTTAACCGGTTAACGCAGGCAAAACACGCTTACTGCCCAAAACTTAACAGTGTTAACCGGTTAACGCCCTGGGTTAACCGGTTAACGCAGGCAAAACAGCACTAATTTCACAATTCGCAACAGTGTTAACCGGTTAACGCCCTGGGTTAACCGGTTAACGCAGACAAAACAGCAGTTCCTGCGCTAACACAAAGCAGAATGCAGAATTCTCCGCATTTTCCGCCGTTAGAGGACTTCCGGACCTCCGATTCCAATTCCGTAAAAAGCTATACGTCCAGTAAATTACGACACACACCATTATCGATTCAATTACAGTTCTTAACACAGTTTATCCAACATCATTTTCAGCATTCACAATCCCCATTAGGGTCAATTCAACGGTTTATCACTACCCATTACATGCTAACCCATAATACCCATTAAACGACGATAAACCCCCCTTACCTGATTTAATCCGGCAATCTCTAAGCTCCAAGCTCTTCTCTTCTCCAACCTTTGCCCTCTTGCTCTTTCTCTTGCTCTGCCTCTTTCAGCCGCTTCTCTGAGTTTCACGTGAAAACCTTATTTTCCAAAAATGAACCCTTTTTACTTGTTCCAACTTATATATTTTCCAATAATAACTATTATTCCAATAATAATAATAATCCAATAATATTCTAAATTATTTAATTAAATTAATAAAATAATATTAACTCAAATTAAATAATTATCTTATTTTAATCGGGGTGTTACACCTTGAGCATCCACTGTCGAGAACCCATCTTCTCTCAGTGGTCTCGAGGCATTGTACCTATGGAAATGCAATTAACACGAGAAGGTACCCAATGGCTTATTGGGTCCTGAATGGTGAGTAACGAAATGGTTGCATTTGGGCAGCCATTGATAAATGCCTTTAGGAACTAAGAATCTCCTAAACCTGCATTTAGCAATGGAGTGGCCTTTCTTGTAACAATACAGACAAGAGAAATTTACATTTTGATTGCCTTTGCTATCTTCATCTTTTATAACATATTTATATTTTTGATATGGATTAACCATACTTTTTCGAAAGTTTGATTTATCGATTGCAAAGGTAATATTGGGCTTAAGAGCCTTGTCAAGTTTGGCCTTTAGGTTTCTTACTTCACCTTGCCAAATATAACAAGTATCACACCCAAAGTTGATTATTCTATTTCTAAGGTCCTCACAACCTGCTTTTGTGCTTTCTACCATAGAAGCTTTGAGTGCCTCAAGTTTCCTTTCGGATTCTCGAATTTTTTGTTCCAAATGGATAAAAATTTGGTTATTTGAGGCAAGCCTTTTAAAGGTCTCTTTAGCTTCACGGTGTAAAGTATCAAATGCAGCTTGTAATTCATGATGAGACATACTAGAGGATTTTTCATATTTAGCATGTCGTACCTGTTTCTTTTTGTTCTTTTGATGAGCAGAGAGGCATAGGTTTGCAGCTTCATCTTCATCACTAGAACTTTCATCATCGGAGGAGTCGCTATCGCTTTCCCAAGCTATGCATGCTCTCCTTGGCCTTGATGATTTCTTGTGTGATTTGTATGATTCCTTTTCCTTTGTCTTCTTGTTCATCGGACAGTCCGGTTTGTAATGACCGGGCTTCCCACAAGTGTAGCACGACCATCTAGTCTTTTTATCTTTTAAGTCATCATCTTTAAAGTACCTCGTTTGTTTCCGGAAGTTTACCAAGTTCTTCTCGGAATGTTGGACGCCGTTCTTTCTCACATAACGATTATAACGTTTAACGAACAACCCCATATCTTCGCTCTTGTCCTCTTCTTCTTCGTCACTCGAGGAATAATCACTTTGCTCTTTTGCTTGAGACTTTGAGGAGGAAGTCTTAAGAGCTATTGATTTCTTTTCACTCACCTTTGTTTTGTCCTTCTTTTCTTTCTTTTCGTGTTGTTCTAGTCTCAAGAGTACTTGTTCGTGCTCTTGTAGTTTGCCAAATAATGTTGTCAAGTCTAATACGGTGAGATCATTTGCTTCTTTGATGGCGGTCACTTTCGGCTGCCATTCCCTGTTAAGACATCTCAAGATCTTATTAGTAACAACATCATTTGAAACCGGCCTACCTAATGAATGTAATCGATTGATGAGATGAGTAAATCTCTTTTGCATGTCAGCAATGGTTTCCCCTTGCTCCATGAAAAAGAGATCAAACTCTTGTGTTAGTGTGTTGATTCTTGCCAACTTAACATCGTTCGTCCCCTCATGGGCGATTTGTAGTGAATCCCACATGGCCTTAGCAGTAGGACAATGGGATACACGATAGTATTCACTACACCTAATGAGGAGATTAGGATATTTTTGGCTTTCCAATCATAATTGTATTTCTTTTCATCATCATCAGTCCATTGTGCTTCGGGCTTTGGCACTAATTCATCATTCTCATTGGTCATGGTTATTTCAATTGGACCATTGAGAATAACGTTCCATATTTTTCTATCTATGGAATTTATGTGCACCCGCATACAATCTTTCCAATAACTATAATTTTCACCATTGAAAATGAGAGCTCTATTATAAGCCCCTTTAGGTTCGTTAGCCATTTTCTATCAAAGTTATATTTTGAAGCACGGAGTGAATCGGAGCTCCTGATACCACTTGTTAGACTATGGCACGGATCTAGAAGGGGGGGGGGGGGGGTGAATAGATCCCAATTAAAATTTAAGTCGGCGCTACCAATTAAAAATTGGTTTAGAAAATTTGTTTTAAGTGCGGAAGCGGCCGAGGAAAATCTAGTCTAAAACGAACTGTTATTGGAAAACCGGATATGCGTCAAGCCTATGGATTAAAGATAATGTAGAATACGAATCACTACACTAGTCACACTATCAATGATTTGTTTCACTTACTAGGATTCCTAGTTCCAATGATTCAAAGAGCAAACCAAACTAGATACACAACTAAGATAATTTTGGTTTAGGCAAATTATCAAACACTTGGTGTGCGAAAACACTCCAAGTGATATTTATGTTGAGTAAGTGATTCCAATTAGTCTAGTACAATTTCTTATTGTACTTTGGATTCAAAAACAGAGTTTTAACTTCTTACTCAATTAATATCAAGGTTTGATAAAGTGCTTATACAAAAATCACTTATTTTTAAGCCAAAACAAATATGCTGAAAAATAGAGAAGACAAAGATTTGATGAGGCAGTTCCCCCGTCGTCCTCGCTTCGGGGTACGTCTGCCCTCAATTCTAAAACTAGAATTGAGATTGCTTTAATAGATATCACCTGTTGAGTTTAACCGTTTATACAAGGATTGCAAAGCAAATATACAACAGAACTCTCAAGACGTTGAATGTTGCTTCCACTCCTTGTTCCTTGATTCCAAATGAATCAAGTCCTTTGATTGTTGTTGATAGACCTCCGATTCCAGCCCCTTTGTTGAATAACCCTCAGTTCTTCAAACCCTCAGCCCGGCTGATCTCAACTACAACAAATTGAACCCGAAATCTTCCCTTCAATATCACTAAATCCACTACTAGATTGATGAAGACTTCCTCTTCTCAATCACCTTCGCTCAGCTGAAAATTGATGAAGAATTCGTCCAAAACCCCCAAAATCAAACCAGTCTTGGAGGATAAAACCCTAAAGGTTTTATTCAAGAAAAACCTGTCGCAAGCTTCAACCCAAACCGGATTCTCCAATCTCGGCTTCAAACGTTATCACCTTTAACCAATCACAAGCACTTCAAAAATGGTTGTGTGTAGTTGACGTGTTGTGAGATGTTGAAGATGAAGATGAAGAATCTTGGACACCTATTTCACTTTTTCTTGTTCTTTGAACACTTGAATCAAATTATCAAAATGTTAGTTGATACAAGTAACTAAGCTTCTATTTATAGTAACAAGCCAACCAACCCACTTAACAGCCCTTCAAACAGAGTGGAAAATACTTAAAAACTGAATTTGCGCACGAACGGTCGACCATAGCAGGTCTATGCATCGACGCATAGCCTGCAGTTTTGGACAGTCTTGTATGCGTCGACCATAGGTCGGCGTGCGCTGACCCGTGGTTCATGCGCTGGCCCCTGCGGTCGACTCAAGCCATTTGTGCGCTGACCCGTGGGAAATGCACTATGTTATACGCTGACCCGTGGGAAATGCATTATGTTATGCGCCGACCCTGTGGTCGACTCAAACCCTGCAAATCTGAAAAAATTCATATTTTTGTGATTTTCATGCATTTTGTCATGACCACATTTTATCCACATATGTTGTATGAAATATAACAGTTTAGATGAGCATAGAAAATTATATGATATGTGATATGTTGCATTTGTTTTGTAGAGGTGGAATCGACAATGCCGATTCATCCATGATAGTCATTTGTCATCATCGAAACCTATGATTATATGTTGTATGACAGTTTGCCCTTACAATGTCTACCTTCGACAACCTATGTCGCGTCCATATTAGGAAACAAGCCTTCTAATGACCTATGTCACGCCCAAATTCGAAAATGGCCATGTCCGATTAGTTTATAATCCAATCACTTTATTTTTTAAGACATACACTGGCAAAAATAAAAAACACAGACACAGATTCCTAACCTAACCAAAATTTCTATTTGTTATTGATTAATCCACTTAATTTGAATTTATTTAGACATCATTATAATAATACTTTTTTTTATCATCGATACCATTTTTCCTTTATTAAATTATTAATTAAGATAAATATAATTTTTTTTGCAGTTATTATAGCTATCGAGATTGGTAAACAATATGGTTGGTCTAAGTTCTGGTTAGAGACCAATTCTCTTTTGATTGTTCGGGTTGTCACCAATAATCTGGTTGTCCCTTGACAATTTAGAAAAAAATGGAAAGCTTATTTGAATTATACTCTTTTAGATCTTTTATTTTAACCCATATTTATCGAGAGGGAAATAGTTGTGTGAATTATTTTGTTAATACAGGTCTCACAACTAATTCCCCGTTCGTTTTTAACTCCATCCTCTTGAAGATTAGGAATGACTTTGTTAAAAATATGCTAGTTTACCTTTTATTAAATTTATCTCTTTTTGAGTGAGTTTTGGTCTAATCCTCCACTTTTGGTGTAGTTTCTTTCTTATATATTTTATGATCTTTATTAAAAAAAAGGTGTCATAGTTAATATAAATAAGCTCAAAATAATTCACAAATCATTTAAAGACATTATTGGACGGAATACAACACAAGAATATACCAATATTGTAAAAAAAAGTGTCATAGTTAATATAAAGAAGCTCAAAATAATTCACAAATCATTTAAAGACTTTATTGGACGGAATACAACACAAAGAATATATCAATATTATTTATTCAGAAGCAAATAAGGATGTATACAACACAACTATATTGTGATTTTTCTAGACGGTATATTGGGACTTGAATACTAAACTTACATTACAAGTTTTAATTTATAGTAGATTCATAGATGCCTTGGAAGTAACATTAACATATACTAGAAAATAAATTATACCTTCTTTTGCTTTTAAAAGAAACATAAAATAGAAGAGTTTAATTGAATAATCAGTCTTCATATTCGTGTTTTTAAGTAATTTAAAATTATTTTATGAGAGAAGAAGAGAAAATAATCAAATAAGATGAGTTATTGGTATTTTATAAAAGAAAAATAAAACAAAGAAATGTGTCTTTGAAGAAAAAAAATTAAAATCCAACTCAAAAGAGAGATAAGTACAAAAATAACCTGTCATTTTTAGTTTTAAAATCCAACTCAAAAGAGAGATAACTACAAAAATAACTTGTCATTTTTAGTTTTAAAATCCACTCAAAAGAGAGATAAATACAAAAATGACATCTTGTTTTTAATTTTAAAATCCAACTTAAAAGAAAGATAAATACAAGAACAACATGTCATTTTTATTTTCAGAAATTTGAATTTGCAAGTGTTTTTCATAATTTTAACAATAACAGAATAACTGACCGGAAGTCAAGACAAAAATCAATATCTATTAAATAAGTTAAAACTTAACATAAAAAAAAGATTATTAATTTTATAAAACTTTATTTTTAGTTTTTATAAAAAATTCTCACTTTTAATATTTATTTTGAAGAGTTTAAAGAATTTTCTAAAAAATATTTATATTTTAATATATATATATATATATATATATATATAAATCTCCCTATCTTCTAAAAGAATATTATCATATATAAAGTCACTTTAATTTATAAAAAAAAAATTCCTATCTTCTAAAAATGTTTCTCTCAATAGACTCTGTTTGGTAAGTCACAATTTCGAGTTTATAGTTTATAATTTATGGTTTATAAGCTCATATGATGATTTAAACTAGTTTGATAACCGTCTTTTTATCACGGACTTATAACTTATTTTACTAGCTTATATCTTATTTTTCAGATGCTATTTTAAATAACATTTTAGCTTATATCTTATAGCTTATTATCTTTTCTTCCATTTTTATCCTTATTATTTTAATCAAAAACCTCTTTTATCCTTTATAATTTATTTTAGTTTAAAATAAAATAAATATGTATTAAATATCTTTTATGTCATTTTACATTATAAGTTAAGTGAACCGTTAATTTTACCAAACACTTCGATTCCCTTATCAACTATTAGGCATCAACCATCTGCTATAAGTTATAAGCTATGAGTCACCAACCACCACCCATAAGCTATAAACTAACTTGTCAGTCAAAGATAATTTTTTTATCAAAAAGAGCATAAGGTTTTGTTTGCCAAAACACATTTTTGAGCTTATAACTTATAACTTATAAGCTAATATGCCAATTTAGACTCATTTAATAACGGTTTTTTCATCACGAGCTTATAACTTATTTTTCAAATGTTATTTTAAATTATATTTTAGCTTATAGCTCATAACTTAGCATTTTTTCTTTCACTTTTACCCTTATTATTTTAACAAAATCCACTTTTATTTTTTATAATTTATTTTAATTTAAAATAAAATAATTATATATTAAATATCTTTTATATTATTTTACATTTATAAATTAGTTTTATCAAACACTTCAATTAACTTATCAACTATTAATCATCAACCATCAACCATCAATTATAAGTTATAAGCTATAAACTATCAACCATCAACCATAAGTTATAAATTATCAGGTAACCGTTATTTTTACCAAACATAATCTAAGTTGTCATATAAATTTATAAGTTATAAGCTCGAAAATATGGCTTACTAAGTGGACCCTAAAGTGATATTCATGCTATGTTTGATAAGACACATTTTTGAACTAATATCTTAGAGTTTATAAGCTTATATGACAATTTAAATATGTTTGATAACAATCTTTTTAATCTTTTCATCACGAGTCTATAGTTTATTTTGCTAGCTTGTAGCTTATTTTTTAAATGCTATTTTGAATTGTATTTTATTATAGCTTATCATTTTTTCTTTCTTTTTTATCCTTATTATTTTAAAAAAACTCATTTTTATCCTTTATAATTTATTTTAATTTAAAATAAAATAATTATATATTAAAGATCTTTTATGTCAATTTACGTTTATAAGTTACTTGAACCACTAATTTTATCCAACACTTCAATTAATTTATTAGCTATCAGTCTCGATCATCAACTATAAACTATCAATCATCGACCATAAACCATAAGATATACTATTTATCAGTCAACCGCTATTTTTACAAACAGACCCTTAAAATAGTGTCTAAAAAATAAATTATAAATTAATAAAATAAATTATAATTTCGTGATAAAAAAACTGTTACGAAATAAATCTTTTATTATCACATAAGCTCATAAAGTATAAATTATAAGTTCAAAAAACATCTTACCATACATAACTTAACACAAATATAAACATCTCACTCATAAAAAATTAAAATTTTGAATAAGAGATAAATTAATTATATATCTTTTAACTAATAAAATTTAAGAAACTTAAATAAAGGAAATTAAAAAAAAAAAATTGAAGTTACTATTGCAAGTTTTATTATAGCATGGTGTGTATCCATAAAGTTTGTTAGTATTAAAAATATCCTAACAAACCTTCCATTTATTTTAATTTTTATTCAATTAAAATCCATAAATCTAGATCAACGGTCAAATGTATATGTCATAAATTAAACTAAACATCATAAAATTTTACAAAAATTAAAAAATACATTCTTAAAAAAGTTCAACAAACCCAACAAATGAAGAATGGATGTGCACGTGCCGTTCGTGCGTGCCTGCTTCCCCAGCACGCAGCCACCTCTCTCTCTCTCTGCGTCGACGACGTTGCTTTTTCTCGCATTTGTTTATTTCCATTTTTATCTTTTTTCTTCTTCTCTTATTCTTCACTATAACAATACTTCAATTCTTCATCTTCTTCCACCGATTTTCTCTCTCATAATCCAAAACCGATTTTCTCTCTCTTAATCCATAACCGATTTTCTCTCTCATAATCCATAACCGATTTTCTCTCCCAAAACCCTTATCTCTGTGATTGTGTTGAGTTTGCCTCTTTTTTTAATGGCTCTCACTCTTCACAATCACAAAACCCTATCTTTCACTCTATACTATACTTTTTCCTTTCTTCTTTTTCTTCTTACTTCTAATTCACACCATGATTTTTCTGTTACCGATTCCGATTTCAACTCGTTTTACAGCGATTACACGCCGCCGTCACCTCCGCCGCCGCCGCCTGAGCCTCATCCTCCTTCGCTTTCGTGCGAAGGTCTCAACGGAACCGGCTCTTTAAACACTTCGTGCGATCTTAATTATAGTTTAATCTTTTCCGGTGACGTGTATATAGAAGGAAACGGAAGTTTGAATATACTCCCCGGTGTGAATTTGACTTGCTTTGTTTTAGGTTGCGTGATTAAGGTTAATATGAGTGAGGATTTTACTTTACAGAATGGTTCGGTTATAGTTGCTGGAACTGTTGCGATTGCGTCGCGAAATGCGACTTTGTTTGAGGGGTCGTTGATAAATGTTACTGGTTTGGCCGGTTTGCCGCCGGCGCAGACGAGTGGGTCACCTACGGGGACTCAGGGGGCTGGTGGAGGACACGGTGGGAGAGGTGCGACTTGTGTTTCGGATAATACTAAGCTTCCTGATGATGTTTGGGGTGGTGATGCTTATTCTTGGTCATCGCTTCATAGACCCTGGAGTTATGGGAGTAAGGGAGGGACTACTGTTAAAAATGAGAGCTATGGTGGGGAAGGAGGTGGAAGGATATGGTTAGAAGTGGTGGATTCTATAGAAGTTTCTGCTGATCTTTTGGCGAATGGAGCTGATGGTGGGATGAAAGGTGGAGGTGGTTCTGGTGGCAGCATTTTTATTCAAGCTCATAGAATGTAAATCTCTTCCTTTTCCTTTCAATTTTATTATTGCATTTGTAAATTCTGTTTTATGATATAGTATATTCTACGATTGTATATTATCTGGGGTTAATTATACTTATGATTTGTAGAAAGTGATTGGTGAGTGTTGTGTGCTTGGTGCTGTATGCAGATTTTGCTGTTGTTTTTCTTTTTTGTTTGTGGTGTGGAACCTTTAATGAATGTTTGCAGAGCGGCAATCAGTGGAGGGGGATTTGAAATACTTGTTACTGTTCCGCAATATGCTGTTTAGTACAAAATATAAGTATGAAATGGTGGCGCTATAACGCAGTTGCATAGCAGAATTTGAACAAACCGCCATTTCCCGTGAACTGCAATTGACAACACTAGCCATATATTAAATGATTTCCCAAAAATTACATGAAAGTTTTTGTTGCAAAGTGGTTCGGAAAGTTAGTTTTTTTTCCTTCTGATAATTAATCCAAGTTTTTAACCACATCTAGTCCAGCATCATAAGTGTATACTCCTCCCACCTTCTAGGAAGGGTTGAAGAGAGCCCTCAATCATGTGCTAGGGATAGATGAGGGTAAAATGATACACCAAGTTCAAAAAAGACTATTATCCTGTCAGCAATAACTCCCTCGTGATAATATTTTTAAACTTGTTGTACTGAGTACGACTCTTATCACTTAAATTTCTATGCAAAATCATACCCAAAATGGATGCAGAAGGAAGGGATCTCATTACCCTGAGGATGTAGAGTAACTTACTATGCCACTGAACTACTGCAACAGTTTTGCAAATAAACGGAAGTGTAATATTAAATGTATACATATAAATAAAAAACTTATATTGCATTATATATCCAAGAAGAAGAAAATTTTGGGGGTGCCATGACTCCAGCCCATCCTAACTATGATCCGCACCTAGAGTGGTTGCACTTGTATCATTGCATATAATCGACTAGTCTCCAATGTACAAATAGATTAAGTACTATTGAACTTCCGTTGTTCCCTCTTTCTATGTAATTTCAGATTGCTTGAGCTAATTAAATAGGGCAGGACAAAACTAATCACGTCGTCTGCTAACTGCAGGACCGGAGGTGGCATAATTAGTGCTATTGGAGGTAGTGGGTTTGCTGGCGGCGGGGGAGGGAGAATTTCTATCCACGTCTTCAGCAGACACGACAATACAAATTTCTTCAGTCATGGTGTGATACTGTCATTATTATTGTTTTAAACATTCAATGTGCATGTCTTCTATTTCATTTCAAATTTAATTTTTGATTATTTTTTCCGTCTAATAGGTGACTGATTATTACCAAAAATAACTACATACATGCTATAACAAAGATTTTTCTGTTGCTTGCAGGAGGAGTGAGTCTTGGATGTGCTGGCAACGCAGGTGCTGCAGGGACATATTATGATGCTGTTCCTCGCAGTCTTACCATTTGCAATCATAATCTGTCTACACAAACTGATACACTTCTGTTAGAGTTTCCTAAGGCCCCTCTTTGGACAAATATTTATATCCAGAATCAGGCCAAGGCATTGTTTCCTTTATACTGGAGCCGTGTTCAGGTGATTGAAAAATTGAGCTTATTGTATAACTACCTCTTTGGACAAATAACCTATCTTTCATTCTATATTTAAATAATCAAGAAAAAAATTCGGCTAGCCTGGCTCCCTCTATATCATTGAGAAGATCCACATTTAACTATTGGAATTTTAAGAGCTTTAAACTACTGAATTTGGAGAATTACAGATCGCCTTTTTATTTGGAGGAAATAATTATCATGAATGGTATGCAATAATATTGACTAATCGACTTAGATTGTTATTTATTATTAGAACTTTTAGAGTAAGTTTAGGTTACTTCGTTTTGGAGCGTTATAAATTATGGCTTTTATTATTTCTTAGTTATTTAGTTTGAAGTAATGCAGAAATTTTATATTTCATTAACTTGCAGGTCGGTGGACTAATTCGTTTGACCTCTGGAGCTGCTTTAGGCTTTGGGCTTGCTCATTACAGCTCGTCAGAGTTTGAGTTGATGGCAGAAGAGCTTCTGATGAGTGACTCTGTGATCAAAGTAAGCAGAACTATAAGGCTAACTTTTCATAGAATGATAGTACTTCTTTACTTGGATTATCCTGCTTGCTTCCTTTTTTGCCTAGCTAGGTACAAATTTATGACCTTCCCCTCCCCCCATTTTTTGTTAGAGACCATTTCCTATAAGCTGAGACAATCTAAAATTCCTCATATTGCCTAATTGTGAGAGGCAATAAATTATTTCATGGTTTAAAATTAATACGAGTTGGGTATTTGAAGAAAAAAAACACTTCCCTTGTTCTTTAACTGTTCCTTGTTTTTCAATTAGATATTTGGAGCTCTTCGTATGTCTGTGAAGATTCACCTGATGTTGAATTCCAAGATACTTATTGATGCTAATGATGATTCAATTGTTACAACATCCATACTTGAAGCCAGCAACTTAGTAGTTCTGAAGGTAGTTATACTATCTGCTACTTCTCAAATTTAAAGCAGAACCTAAATTTTATTGCTTACACCGTAACACATTTAACCATGTGGTGGTGACCAGGATTCATCTATTATTCATTCTAATGCAAACTTGGGAGTTCACGGCCAAGGTTTTTTGAACTTGTCTGGATCTGGAAATTTGATTGAAGCACAACATCTGGTTTTGTCACTATTTTATAGCATCAGTGTAAGTCAGAGACTGAAATTCTCTTGCAGTTTCTTTATAATATATAATTGACTATTCTAAAGATTGTTCACTTTCTCCACATCAACATGATATTTATGCACACCTGATATGAAACATGAGCATGATGGATGTTCTTGTAGAACGGCTTTGGTAATATTAGAAATTCTATTTGTTGGGGTATTTGGTGATTGGTATTGTGAATTTAGGCTAGCAGCTGAAGACCTGTGAGCCTCTAAACATTGTTAAAGGGTTTGATAATGTTAGGAAGTGACAAACTAGGTAGATTGAATATTTAAGACGGGATATTTTTTATTCAAAATTGGAATTATGAATATAGGACAAAGGTAAGCATTAAAAATGTTTAAGCAATTGTGATATAAAAGGGGTTGCAAATTTGGCGTGTTCAGTGGCAGGACTTCTTTAGGAAAAATATTTGATCTATATATTTGTTTATTGGTGTTTTTAGTTAACAATCATGAGTTTAGTTCACTTAAAAGATTATCTCGAAAAATCTCAAAGAAAATTTGTGTAAAGAAAAGATACAAATCTGAACATGTTTGGAAGAGAGAGTGATCCTAATCTTGTGGGATCTGTTCCTTAGACTTCTCCACTTACATGTCAGTCGAACCAACGGGTCGATACAGTCAATATGTCGAAGCTTTTGGCTTAAGCTTTAGACACTTGGTAATGTCAACGCAGCTATGACCATCAATTCGTTGACTTTACACTCAGCTAAAAATCACAGGCTAACAATATTACATAATTTCCCCACAAATATCAATTGTATCTAGTAGTAGCGCAGTGGCAAGTCTGTTTTGTGAGTAGATGGTTCAGTGGTCTATAAGCAATGTGATATAAAAGGGGTTGCAAATTTGCTATTTTTTGTTTCCAGTTAGTGTATTATTAATGTGTTGTTTTTAAAAATGCGATGAGAAGGTTCAAACTGTGCACACACGTAAAAATAAGCGATTATACCGCTACCCCAGGATTGCGAAATTTGTTATATGCATTAAATATTAGTTAATACAGATTATAAATGTGCACCCCTAAAATATATTAGACAAGCTCTGCCACTGGGGGTGTTGAAGTTTTATTGTGGGATGTTTTTGTATGCATGTGTATCAACAATAAAACTGATAAAGACCAAACCAGGGCTACTTAGGTGCTGCCAAAATTGACAGGTTAAAGTTGAGTTAGTGTTGAATCGGTTAGTGCGACATTAAGAGATAATAAGTTAATATTCTAGGCAAAAGTTATGTTTATGAAGCACGAACACCACTAGGATTAGGCGTGTCGCAGTGTCCGACACTATGACATTTGTACAGCACATGCCAGAAAATTCAGACAAGTGTCTCAAAACAATGTTATTTTTCTTTGCTTCGACATTCTTTGAATTAGTGTCCAACACCTGTATGACACTCATACGACAGGTCTCGGACAATTCAAACAAGTGTCCCCAAAAAATGTTTTTACTTTGCTTTGATGCACCTTATACATTCTTTGGACAAATTTCAAACACATCTAAAAAGGTTAAAGATGTGTTAACGTGTCAGGTGTTTGTGTCGAAGTATGTTTCATTTGGTTTTAGGTTTCCTCTATGACTAGCCTTACTAGGAGTTGAGGGATGTTCTGTGAACTGTTGGTTTAGAGGATTTTGCTTGTGACCCTTTTGGCTGTAGTGCATAGTGTATATTTTCTTCATAAATGTGACTGTAGGAAAACATGTATGCTCACACAAAGAATCAGCATAGATAACTTATATGCAGCTTGGGATTTTAAAATTGATTTCTCGACCTTTAAGATTTCTAACTGTATTATTATGTTTGTACTACCTAAATAATTGTCATCTTTGAAATGTAAAGGTTGGACCTGGATCTGTTTTAAGAGGTCCTTTGGAGGCTTCCGGTGATGATAATATGTAAGTTTATGCTAAGCTTAATCAGACAGAAGGTTGTAGCATGCAGTTCTTTTTTTGGTTAATACCTTGTTTCATTTTGTGTAAAATGGCAGGACAACTACACCACAACTCTACTGTGAACATGAAAATTGCCCTGTTGAATTGCTTCATCCTCCTGAAGATTGTAATGTGAATTCTTCATTGGCTTTCACTCTTCAGGTTTTTCATTAGCTTCCTTAATATTTAATCTTTTTACCCGTCGTATATCTTTCTAATAATTGATAGTAATTGTCTTGTGTTGCTGCTGCAGATATGTCGGGTTGAAGATGTTAGTGTTGAAGGCACCATAACTGGCTCTGTTCTGCACTTTCACTGGGTTCGAAGTATAGAGGTTGAATATTCTGGAGTGATTAGTGCATCTGGGCTAGGTATATTGTCACTTCCCTCTAAATACAACCCCCATAGAGAATTACATGCATTGCTCGAGGGGTTGTGCAATTTCAATGCTTTAATGATGCTATATTAAAAGTATTTGGAGCATTTGCAGGTTGTATTGGAGGGTTGGGCAAAGGAAGATATTTCGAAAATGGCATTGGTGGTGGAGGCGGGCATGGAGGATATGGTGGAGATGGATATTACAATGGCAATTTCATTGAAGGAGGTACCATATATGGAGATCCTGATTTACCATGTGAACTTGGTAGTGGCAGTGGAAATGATAGCGTTGCCGGTGCAACTGCAGGTGGCGGCATTATTGGTAAGATCTGAATTAAAATTTGGTTGTGGCAGTACATATTGTAGTTTCTTAACCTTCATAGTCAAAAAAAGTGATTTTATATAATTATTATCTTGATTTTGACAGTGATGGGTTCGTTGGAGCACTCATTGTCACATTTGACTTTGAATGGGTCACTAAGATCCGATGGAGAGTCCTTTGGAGAAGACATAAGAAAGCAGGATGGTAGGGCTTCAAGCATTGGCCCTGGTGGAGGCTCCGGGGGAACTGTTCTTTTGTTTGTTCAGACATTAGCTCTTGGTGACTCTTCCATGATATCAACAGTTGGAGGACAAGGAAGTCCTAGTGGGGGCGGGGGTGGAGGTGGTGGAAGGGTTCACTTTCATTGGTCTAATATTCCAGTTGGAGATGAATACATCACTTTAGCGAGTGTTGAGGGAAGCATTATTACTGGGTTGGTATACCAAAATTTATGCTATATTCTACTTCATATGTTTTATGCATCTGTTAGTGAAGACTTGTTTGATTGACCTAGTTCATGATTTATTTGATTCCGAGTTAGAAGCTTATTCATGACAGTTAAATCAATATTTGGAATAACATTGTACAGGTACTGGATGATATGATTTGGTTTGGCTTATGACTTCTTGGTTTAAGTCAACAGGCCTCTCTAACCGGAGACCAATTAATGTTACTCTTCTTTGATAAAATGATGTATACTTGAATGTGTTATACAGTAGGTGAATCATGGAAATAAAGTAGAGCCCTTGAACATGTTTTCCATTAGAAGGATTGGTTGTTGCAACAACTAAACTTATTTTAAGGTTTTCTCATCGGTCAGGGGGTTGTAATGGGAATTTTGTAATCATATAATTATACAGTTAGGTGCAATTTGCTTAAATTTAATTACAGGGTTTGTGATTTTAGTTTTGTAAACTATTATCCATGTCAATCTAGCTGATCACATTTAAAAAAAAATCAATGTGAGTAATTTTTACAAGAACTTGGCAGTTTATAATTAACATATCTCATTCAGAAGGTTCTATCCATACTTTTCAACTCTATTTTTGGGTTGCTTTTAGCTAATGTAAATGGGTGTGAATCTACACGTGTGCATAAATTTTCATCTATCCAGACCAATTTGGTTGAGATTTTATTTCTTATTTCAGAGGCGGTTTTGGCGGTGGTCAGGGTCTTCCTGGAAAGAATGGATCTATTAGTGGAAAAGCGTGTCCCAAAGGGCTTTATGGTATCTTCTGTGAGGTAGATGAACCATAATCCTTTACAATTCTCTTTAATTATTTGCGAAGCTGGAATTGGTTTTAGAAAACTAGGTGGATGGCATCACAAGTTTCAGTTCTTCGTGGTCTATTGCTGTTAGTCATTTTTTACCAATATTGTGAGATAATGCGATTACTTGTATTTATAGTTGAGATGAAGTTTTTAAGGCAGTTTTCAGTTTCTTAGACTATGAAGTTTTTAAGGCAGTTTTCAGTTTCTTAGACTTGCTTGTGTTTTAATTGCATGTTACAGGAATGTCCGGTTGGCACATACAAAAATGTCAGTGGGTCTGATAGAGCCCTCTGTCATAGTTGCCCGTCTCATGAGCTTCCACATCGTGCTTTATATATTTCTGTTCGAGGTAATTTTACTACTGAAACTTACTTTCATCCCACCTGAAATGAAGAATGAAGACATTTATTTTTGTATATGCATTTACTTAGAAGGTTTCCTGAGGCTGAATAGTCTCAGTTATTTTAGCATGATAAAATTCATTTCCTAATTTGTATTTGATTAGATTTCTTATTTCCTTTTCAAAAGGTGGTGTGGCAGAGACTCCTTGTCCATACAAGTGCACATCTGATAGATATCATATGCCAAACTGTTATACAGCTTTTGAAGAGTTGGTATACACTTTTGGCGGGCCATGGATTTTTGGTCTTATTCTTTTAGGCCTCCTTATTGTGCTAGCTATAGTTCTCAGTGTTGCACGGATGAAATATGTAGCTGTGGATGATTTACCAGCCCTTGCGCCTGCTCGAAATGACACTCGACTGAACCACTCTTTCCCCTTTCTGGAATCACTGAATGAGGTCCATAACCAACTTCTTCCATGTGAATTTCTTTGATACTTGCTACCTTAAGGCCTTGGTTCAAGATTACAGTTGATTGTAACTTTGTATACCTGTGATATTTCAGATTATTGAAACAAATAGAAGTGAGGAATCTCCAAGTCATGTGCATAGGTTATATTTCCAAGGCCCAAATACATTCAGCGAACCTTGGCATCTTCCTCACTGTCCTCCAGAGCAAGTAAAAGATATTGTGTATGTCTCCCTAAAAGATAGTGGATCCTTGTACAGTGTCCACAAATACAGTATTTAGTTGTGTAATGTGCAGGATGTTTTAGTTCGTGTTATGCATTAAAATTGATCATTTAACTAATTCATATATTACCTCGTGTTGCAGATACGAAGATGCCTTCAACAGATTTGTGGATGAGATTAATAGTTTGGCTGCTTATCAATGGTGGGAAGGGTCTATATATAGTATCCTTTGTGTCTCTGCATATCCCCTTGCTTGGTCATGGCTGCAAAGCTGTCGGAGAAAGAAACTACAGAAACTTCGAGAATTTGTTCGATCAGAGTATGATCATGCCTGCTTGCGCTCTTGCCGTTCACGAGCACTCTATGAAGGGTTGAAGGTACTTCAGATTTACTTTTATGGATTTGTACCCTTAAAATAATGGAGGATCCTAGTTTACTACACTCAAACCACTCATTACTTCCCTCGAGTGAATTTAGTTTATATGATTTTAGTATTTTTATATAATTTAAATTTTTCTATCAATACTTCCTCACCATTGAACATTTTGGTTTTTTGTCGTTTTCTCTATATTCTCTCTCCCTGCCACATTAGGCGAGTATGATTTGTTCGAATAGTATGAAGGTATTAACCAGCATAATTACTTTATGAATCTATCATGTCACAGGTAGCTGCAACATCTGATCTGATGCTGGCATATATGGACTTCTTTCTTGGTGGAGATGAGAAAAGATCTGATCTGCCTCCTCATCTTCATCAAAGATTTCCCATGTCTATAATTTTTGGGGGGGATGGAAGTTACATAAGTCCTTTCTCTCTTCATAGTGATAATATTCTTACCAGTATCATGAGTCAGGTTTGCTTTTTCTCAAAATTTATCTTTTATGTTGAATGTTGATAAATACTCCTGGATGTTTATTTTGCTCACTGGTTATTTATGTCTGCTTCTTAGTCCATTCCACCAACTATATGGTATCGATTAGTGGCTGGTCTTAATGCTCAACTACGCTTAGTTCGCCGCGGACATCTCAAAATAACTTTCGGACCTGTTATTAGCTGGCTTGATGTATATGCAAATCCTAAATTGGCTACTTATGGTGTACGTGTTGATCTTGCATCGTGTCAGCCTACAGCTTCTGGATATTGCCAATTTGGGCTTGTTGTACATACTACCGAGAATGAAAACATGTCATCCTCAAGAGAAGGTTATGATGATTCAAGAGTATCTGAAAAGCAGTCGGGGTAATGCTAACTTATCATATGTGTTAAGAGTTATCGGGTTTTAGATATAATACAATAAGAAACTAATCCTACAAGATATTGATATTGTTATATGATATTTTCTAACAGTTTGTTATGTTAAATATTTTACAAATTTAAGATTAATAACCTTTTATACTTTGTTGTGTACAGTTTTTTTAGAAGTCCCGATAATTCAGTGCATCTTTTGGCAAGCAATGAACACCTGCTAATGCCTAGAAGGATGTCTGGTGGAATTTTGAATGGCAAGATCCTAAGGACTCTTAAAGAGAGGAAAACTATATATTATCCGTTTGCTTTAATTATGTATAATACAAAACCTGTTGGCCATCAGGTATTAAGATGTTTCCTTTGTTAACTGTACTACATCCAGTCTTTATAAAAACTGGCATGTCTCCATGATCGATTTTTTCCAACCCTCTTTTGTATCATTGCAGGATCTAGTTGGTCTATTTATATCTATATTACTCCTTGGAGATTTCATCTTAGTGTTGCTTACGTTGCTTCAGATGTACTCGTTGTCGCTGGTGAATTTCTTCTTGGTTTTATTTGTCCTCCCTCTTGGTGTGTTATTTCCATTTCCATCTGGAATCAGTGCTTTGTTTAGTCCCGGACCTAGGAGATCAGCTGGCCTTGCTCGGCTATATGCTGTGTGGAATCTGACCTCCCTAGTCAATGTTGTAAGTTATTCTAAACATGAACTTGCTTCTAACTAGCCTTTCTACCTAACTACTTCACATGTCTGAGTCAAGAAAGTTTAGCATGAGCTATGAAACACTAACATTACAACATATTGGTAATAATTTGATTTTTCAATTTTTTTTTAATATAACCATGTGTCAGTGGCGTATTGGTGTCTGACACCACACATGCCTTTAATGTGAATGTGAAGTGTCATTGTTACATAGATCATGAGAATTGTATATTTAGTAACTTTTAAGAGGTATGGATCCTTAAACAACAAATAATATGAGAAGACAAGAGTATGTAGCACATAGTTTTCATTATATTTCTATTTTTTATTTCGAGTGATGTCAAATACGCTCGTTCACTATCTCAGGCATTTGTTTTAACCTTAACAATGAAACGGGTCTCTTGTAACAGGTAGTTGCCTTCATTTGTGGTTTTATTCATTATACAGTTCATTCACATGACAAGCATTCCAACATTCAATCCTGGAGTTTTAGTATGTAAGTAGCAAATAATTGTTATTTATCAGATAATGAAAATCGATAGTACCTATTTGCAGTGACTATTTGGTAACTTTCTCTAAACCTTTGTGCTATGGTGATGACCAATACAGGGATGAAAGTGAATGGTGGATGCTTCCTTCTGGTCTATTCCTCTGCAAAATAATTCAAGCTCGTCTTATTGATTGTCATGTGGCTAACCAGGAAATACAAGATCTTTCATTGTACAGCAGTGACACTAATGTGTTTTGGAATTCTTGAGTCAGTTTTTTAAACTTGTCTCTGTATTTTCCTTTAACTTATGTAAAGCGGGTAGATCTTTAACTAGGTAGTAGTAGCTGTAATATTGAGTTATAGGGTTGTACAAATTGTACAAGGTTAGGAAAGGTTTATAGCATGTTTGGTTTCACGCCGATGTAGAGCTGAACGAACAGGTGATATTTTCGAGTTTACCAAACACATGTTAAATTTTATGTGATGTGTGAAATGGGTTGATTACATGACTTTTATTACCAGTTACTATTGTTTACTTTTGATTCAAGAGTTTCAGGGTTTTGGTCCCTTTTGTAATGGTGGCGGATATCTCAGCATAAATTGCTCAAGTTTCTGGGTCTCTTTCTTGTGTTATGCACATATTTAAAATTATGATTATGCATGCAAATATTTAATTCAGTCTCAATTTTTTTTTTAAGTTGTGAGCTATGTCTATCAGCTATAGGTGAATTTGGAGGTTATAAAAAAAATAAGAGTGAAACTGATTGTGGTCCTAATAAATATTTTGGAATTCAGTCTGGTTTCTCAGAAAAATAATTCAACTTTTAGTCACTGAAAAAATTAAATTAGAATAATTTAGTCCCTACTCGAATTTAATTAGAACAATTTAGTCCCTACTCGAATTTTATTTATACTTGTTTTGTGGAGTAAATCCATTGTGGTCCTTGGAAGTATTTTGGAATTTAATCTGGTTTTCTAAAATTAATTCAATTCTTAATTATTGAAAATAGTTGACTGAGACAATTTAATCCCTACTTCAAAATTTTATCCAAAACGATTGTGTGTGCTGTTTAAACATTCTACATGTGTTTCATCATTCCAATAAAGAACAATAGAGAATATTATCTTATCTGTATGTACAGATAAAAAAATAGTCACATATATGCATGTCTTTGTGACCTATTTTCTTTTAATTTTTAGAATGGTCTCCCTTAATTGTAGAAAATCCTATGAGATTTGAGGAGGGGGAATGATCGAGTTTTGATTGGAAGATTATATTAGAACATTATGTTTAAGTCTACCAACATTTTTCTAAGTAGTCAGGATAACATTTTGGCTTTACGAGAACATTATGTACATTTTTTTTTTAAGTTATGATGTTTAAATTCTATATATACTAGCGTTCACCCGTCTATCCATTTTCTTAATAAACACACGTGAAAATATATGATATTATTTTATTTAATAATTTTAAATAGAAATTATATAGAAAGATAATAGTAGGAAGTTAGATGAAAGATAATAGTAATGGTTTCAATAGGTTTCAATATAAGTTATTATAAGTAATTATGTAAGTTATCTAAGGGTATAATTGATAGAAAAACATGCTATATCAAAATCAAGTTTTCCTTTTATATACTACTAGCGTCAGACGAGCATTTTAATTGAAAGTTATATAAGAAGTTAATAGTAAGTTATTAAAAGTTATTATGTAAGTTATCTAAGGGTAAAATTGATAGAGAAATAGGCTACACCAAAATCAAATTTTCCCTTTATATATTACTAGCGTCCAGACGGGCACTCGCGTGCCGTCTGTCCGCTTTTTTTAATGCACATCATTAAAAATCTAAGTGATATTTTTTATTTAAATATAATTTTTTTAAAATAAAGTCGAAATTATTAATAAGAAGTTACGTGGAAGTTAATAATAATTGTTTTATTGGAAATTATTAGGTAAATTATACAATAAAATAAGGATAAAAATAATTAAAGAAATAGACTACACCTATTCCCTTTATACATTGTTATAGATTATAGATAATCAAAAGTTTACAAAAATAATAAACAAACTTTTCTTTTTTTTAATGATAAAACTAATTCTTTTAACAATTATATTCATTATTTTAAAAGACATAACATTGTTATTCACAAATTTTTACAATATTTATAAATAATCTAATATTAAAAATTAGATTTATTTTACTGATGTATTAAATTAGATTTATTTTTCTGATGTATTAAATTAGATTTTTTATTGTACTGTGTGAATTTGAATATACAACTTTCTATTTATTTATTTGAAATTTTGATCATATTAAAAAAAAACTTTTGAATTTTTTTTTAAACACCTAAAGTTTCAAAACTGAAGTAACGGATTTTTTTTTTTTTAATTTAAATGTTTTTCTAATTTTTTTTGGACAACGCAAAAGTAGATACACAATGCACATGTATAAATCTTAGTGTAAGGTAATTTATTCTAACATGTTTATTTTTTATGAAAATTTTATTAGAATTGATTTTACTTATAAATAAGTTTAAAGATATTGCAGACATTGTAAAATAATATTACACATATAATTCATCAAAATCTTTAAATTTGCAATGTCTACTTTAAAAATAAAAATATGATTTGGTGGGATGCATGTCTCTTGTAAAAATATATATCTTTATCTTGTGTATATTAAAAGATGTTGTCATTAGTGATTTAAGGCTATGGTTTCAGCGTGACCCTTTTTCGAAGGGCTTCTCCAGCTTTAACAACACTGTTTCTTATTGAGATGGTTTAAATTCCTCATATTCGTATCAGGGACCTATTCAGAGGGTACATAGCAGGTTGAAGTTGTGCCTCATGTTTCCTCTTCGTCCCATGAGTTTCGCCAATCTTGGTCAAAAGCTTCCGAATTTTATGAAGAACATAGAGAAAGAGGTTTGGGTTCGGTATTACCAAACTCCTTGTTAGGAACGAACCAAGATGAACAAGATCAAGACATGCATCCCTCATAGGTGAACTTCCTATCATACAAAAATATGGTTACAAGTGAACGTATGGATGAGTGTGACCTTCGATCAGAACATGAGCGAAACAATGAGATCTTTTAAGCGCCTAGGAGAATGGAGAAATGTCTTAGGATTGAAGAACAAGAATATAGAGATTATGAGTATTCTAAAATCATCTTATCGGCGGAGGAAGAGAATCGCATCTCACAACCATAGAAGAAAGGCGTTATCGTCAAGATGTCGGGGAGGCATTTGGGTCAAAAGCTTTGGAAAACAGACTGCAACAATTGCGGGCTCGAAAAGGCATTATAAATATAGTGGATCTTGGTCAGAATTTCTATCTCGCCACCTTTACAAGCGAATATGATAAAAAATTCGCTCTTCTGGAAGGCCCTTGGATGACCTATGATCATTACTTAACTGTTAGAGCTTAGAGTGTTAGCTTCTGCCCAACTAGAGACGCGATTGAAGAACTTCTAGTATGGGTTCAAATTTCAGGTTTGCCTATCGAATATCATGACAATTGTGTGCTTTCATATATTGGTGGCCGTATTGGGAAAACGATTAAAGTTGACAAGAACACGCTATCAAGGGAAAAAAAGGGAAATATGCAAGATTGTGTATTCAAGTTAATTTAATGAAACATCTGCTTGCTATATTCTCAATTAAAGGCAAACACTATAAAGTCGAGTATGAAGGGTTTCACTTGTTATGTCTCTTGTGTCAGTGATTTGGCCACTCTACGGGTGGTTGTACTGAATCTAAGGCTCCTCAGGTTGATGTTAAAGAGAACAAGGGAACTAGAGGTAAACTTTAGGGTGATAACAATGAAGAGGATGATGATAAGGATATTGGGCCTTAGATGGTAGTCCAGAAAACTAGATGAATGCAAAAGCAAACAATTAATCTTGGTAAGGAGGTTAATGAGCCAGTTGAAGTTGGCTTAACTTTGAAGAACAAAGGAAATAAGAATGGAGTTAGTTCTTGATTCCAGACTCTAAGTGGAATTATTACTGATACAATGGAGGACAAGAAGCCTAAAGCTTAACCTATCCCTCCAGCTGAGGCTCCTTTAAGAAAAGAAGAAGTTGCCAAGGATGTGGAGAGGCCACACACAAGTAAAAATTATGGGGGTACTAGCAAATTTAAAAGAACGACTATAAAAGAGCAAAAGAAAATAAAAAAACTCTCAACAATGATGTCTTGAGGAATTAAAAAAGTAAACTTTAAAGGAGCTACAAAGGGAAAAGGAAGTTCATGAATTAGATAATTTATTGTTAGAAGAGGAAGTGAGTGATCTTGTTACTGGCTTAAACATCACTGAAGATTCATTATTAGTGGAAAAAGGTGCTACTGAGGATGAAGAGGGAGCTCAAAGAAATAGGCGTAATAATTTGGATCAACTTGGCCCTAAAGCTTTGAGAGCCCAAGGTGCTAATAAGAGTCTGATCATAGCTAAAAATTCGTCCTATCCTATTATTCTTCACTCAATTCTTGAAGAAATTCTTAGCCTATGCGAAGTGGATCTAAAGATGGATGAAGAAGATGATACTAGGTCAAAAGGTGAGAAACCAGAGATGGAATTTGTTGAGGAAACTCCTAAGGACCTTCAAGGGGATACTATTAATATTTAATTGTGTTTATGAAACAAGACCGAATTAAGATTATGTTCTGGAACTGTCGGGGAGCGGGCAATAAGGCTTTTGTTTGTGTTTGCAATCATTATATTTGATATAATCAACCTATGATGCTCATCATTATGGAGACTAGAATCGACCCTAGTATGCTTTAAGAAGTTTATCTGGTAAAGAGGTTATCTTCTTTGAGTGCAAGGAGTCAGGTCACTACAAGAATGAATGTCCTAAGCTAAAAACGGACATAAGTCTAAGAAGCATTTTTCTAAAGACAAGAAGGGGTTGATGGCTACATGAGACGACTCAGAATCAGAAAAAGAAGATTCTGACGAGGAACAAGCTAACATTGCATTGATGGAAACAACAACTGATCTAGAAGGTTCTGAACAAACAGGAGACAATTTGTTATCAAAATCAGAATCAGACTCCGATTCTGAAGAGGTATTTTCTGATCTAACTCATTCTGTTTTAGAATGATGTTTCTCTGAAATACTGGAAAAGTACCAGAGTCTTCAGTGTAGGTACAATAGCCTTAAACAAGTTCAAGTAGTTGCTTCTGAAACTCAAAATGAGCTTGAGAAAGACATTTCTTCCCTAAATGAAAAAGTATTTTTTTTAGAAAGTAACAACTCTGCTTTGAAAAGTAAAATTTCAAAGCTAAAGGAAGAAATGGTCTTAGAAGCTTTTGGTACTAATTGCATCATCAGATATGACCGAACATTCCAGTACTTTCTGGCTAAAAGCATAGATAGAAGCAAAATGACTTCTTTGATCTATGGAGTTAGCAAAAATGATAAGAAATATTTAGGTTGTTGATCAATATATTTTGATGCACATTCTTCTACTGTTATACTTAGGTAACTCTATAGTTTATTCTACTATTTTTACTATTTTAATATGTTTTTATATTTAAGTTTATTTTTGGCTTTATTTTATTTTCATACTTTATTTTCAGCATAAATAGTTATTTGATACCCTATCACTATGCATACCATAACTTGAGCTACATAAATCGGATTGATATGTTCTAATATATGTTGGAAAGTTAAGAGAAAGAGCTACAAGTTTCATGTTGAAGTCAAAAGCTGATTCAGAGTAAAGGAGAATCGAATAATTCTTTGAAGGTCTAGACTTAATTAAAATGGTTAGTTTGGGCCAGTTTTTGTAATTTCCGGGTCGGATCCCATAAGGGCCCAAATTTACCTTTTATTATATTAGGTCTTTCACTACTACAATAATCATGTTCTGGATTTTAAAGATATAATATTGCTTAGACGATTTCATAGAGAACTAAAGTTTATAAGGTTGATCTGTTGTAATCGGTTTCCACTGATACTTTGAGGTTTCTTAATTTTCAATCAAATGTATTTTCCCTTTCAATATTATGTTTTATGTCTTGTATGATTTATTTAAGTTCTATAGAATATGTGTTGATCAATTTCGATTGATATATGTTCCATAATCGCATTTGCTTATTTCGTGTGTGCTTAACCTGTTTGCTTAACTCAGAAATTAGGAACACATATCATATATTAGTATCAATGCGTTTGTTATTATTATTGTAATAAAAAAGGAATTAGAATCCGCTTAGGGCATGAAAATTATATTAACCAATGATAAGTTAGGAAAACAAAACAGTAGATCATCTTATTTCATAATCACTTTTTATAATCAAGTATTCTAAATCGAATCGAAACCCCCTATTTTGTTTTCTTATTTGATTAATTTGCCAAGAGTCCATGCAATACGATACCCGGGTGTCGCTTCCCTAGACTACTATTCTTAGTTACTCGTTTTTGACCTGTGTGCGACAACTGATCAAATCGGCGCCGTTGCCGGGGACTCTTGTAGATTTTAACATTTGGTATAGTCATAAGTGTTGTGTTTCAGCGTTCTTGCCCCAGCGTTCTTGCGTTATGGCCTTTTCGCATTTTAGTATAAAAAATCTACTTTTATGAAAATTATCTCATATTATTCCGATTCTTTGTCGATTCATTAAAAAAATCAAGGATCGAAAGTCTCTATTTAGAAACTAAATAATGGACGCCCCCATACAAATCCCAAATTCCGTATTTTTCTATTTTTTATGATTTTTTTTCTTCTATTTTGATAGTTTCAGAAATTTTCGAAAAAATTCTCAAAATTCTTAATTGACTTTATTAGACTATTTTTTATGTTTTTATATATTTTTCTTTTATTTTAATCGTTTTTTCCGTATTTCAATTGTTTTTGCTTAATATGTATATTGTCGGTATTTTCCTATTTGTTGTTACATTGCTGAATTAGTTATGTGTTTTCTCATTGTTTGTTGATTTATTTCCTATTGAGTTTAACATGGTTGATCAAAGAACTCTAAGAGAGCTTGTTTCTCTTGATGTTAATTATAATGGTTTATGTATTAAATATGTTGATGTTATTGTTCTTTTGAATTGAAATATGATTTAATACACTTGTTGTCAATGTTAAGTGGTCTTACAGGTGAGGATCCACATAAGCATTTGAAGAAATTTCAAGTTGTTTTCTCTACACCTTTGAGACCTAAGGAATAACAGAAGATCATATCAAGCTTAGAGTCTTTTCATTATCACTACAGGATGTTGCAAAAGACTAATTGTACTATCTTGAGCCTAATTTTGTTACAACATGGGATGATTTAAAGAAAGTTTTCCTAGAAAGATTTTTCCATGCCTTAAGAGATACTTCAATTAGAAAATATATATATGGTATTAGACAGGTTGACATGGATTCATTGGCCGAATATTGTGGGAGACTCAAGCAGTTAGTGTCGAGTTGCCCTCAACACCATATTTCTGAACAATTGTTAATTCAGTACTTCTGTGAGGGATTGCTACAATCGAAAGAACATTTTAGATGTTGCTAGTGGTAGAACACTTGTTGATAAGACTCCAGTTGCTGCCAAAGTCTTGATTGAGAAAATGTCACTCAACTCCCAGCAGTTCACAACCAGAAATAATTTTTTGTCCCAACAAAAGGTGTGAATGAGATTCAAGCTTCTTCTTCCAACAAGGCTCTAGAAAATAGAATTGACAAGCTTACTTCTTTGGTAAAATAGTTGTCAGTGAGTAAAGCCCAAACAACTAACTTGTGCGGTATTTGTACTTCTAGTGAACACCCAACCGACACATGTCTTATTCTACAAGATGAGTTAGTCACTGAGTTACCTCAAGCATATGCAGCATCCCTTTACAATCAAGGGAACAATTAGAACAGGCACAATATTCCTGACATGTCCACTAAAAAATACCATCCCAATTGGAGGAACCACCCAAACCTTTGGTATGGGAATCCACAACCTAGCCAACAACAGTTGATGCTACCCCTTCCACCACCACCGAAACCTTTCCAAGTAACCACCTTTGCACCTTCCGAACCTTCACTTGAGGATCTTGTCAAGCAAATGGTTGTGAATAATCTTCAATTTCAACAACGAATAGATTCTAGTATTCAGACTTTGCAAACACAAATTGGACAACTTGCCACTTCAATGAATGTCATGCAACAAGCTTAAGGATTGAACCAACTACATGCCCAAACAGTAGTGAATCCAAAAGGCCCTAATGTGAGTGCAATTTCCTTGAGATCCAACAAAGTTGCAGAACCAGCCCCAAAAAAATAAATAAAAAAGTTTTGAGGTAACACCTGAGGCTGAAAAAGAGTATGTACCACCAATCCCTTTCCCACAAAGAGTACTGAAAAATAAGAAGATTGATGAGAGAGAGAGAGAGAGAGAGAGAGAGAGAGAGAGAGAGAGATTTGGATGTATTCAGAAAGGTGGCGGTGAATATTTCACTACTTGATGTGATTAAGCAGGTTCCGAAATACATAAAATTTCTGAAAGATTTATACACACACAAGAGGAGGATTACCGGAAACGAGAAAGTGAATTTGGGACGAGATGTTTCGACCATTATTCAACCTAACCTTTCACCTACCAGTTCATCCCTCACTCAGATCATGCCACAAAAGTGCAAGGATCTAGGAACTTTTGCTATTCCATGTACCAATGGAAATAGTAAATTTAAAAATTGCATGATTGATTTAGGAGAGGGCATTAATGTTATGCCTACTTTTGTGTTTAATAATCTTGATCTTGGTCCTTTGCAGCATACAGGTCTTACTATTCAGTTGGAAAACAGGGGCGATGCTCGCCCTATTGGAGTATTGGAAGATGTGCTTGTTCAAGTTAATGACTTGATTTTTCATGCAGACTTTTATATTTTGGACAAGTATGGAGAAACAAATTCAAGAAGAACGCCAATCATTTTGGGCAGACCGTTCATGACAACAACTAAAATAAAAATTGATGTTGATGATAGAACCATGTCCATGGAATTTGGTGATATTATTGCGAAATTCAACATTTTTTATGCTATGAAACACCCCTTAGAAGAGCATTATGTTTTTCAAATAGAGTTGCTTTCTGAAATTGTTGATGAAGCTTATTCTGATTTGTTTTCAGCTGATTTTCCAACTTTATCTATTTTTTATGATATTTACTCATGTGGTGATTGTACTAACACTAACCTTTGTGTTGTTTGTACTGAGATTGATGCTTCCTTGAAGGGTGACATTCTAAATGAAGTTGTTTATGTAGCTGAAGCTCTTGACATCTCATCTGTCCCAAACATATCATTCATTGAACAACCAACTTCTTTAGAGCCTAAACCACTTCTTGAGGATTTATATTATTCATCAAAGCTTCGCCTTGAGTTGGAACATAAGAAGGGAATTGGATGGACCTTAGTTGACACTCGTGATATTAGCATATCCATATGTATGCATAGGATCTCACTTCAAGATGGAACAAAAGTAGTGAGGCAGCCCCATAATCCTTTGACTCTTGGTGTTGTCAAAAAGGAGATCACTTTGGTGTGCCCATTCAACACTTTTACTTATTGAAGATCCTTATTTGATCCTGGAATACAAGGCGAAGGCACTAATCAAAATTTCAAGGTCAATGGACACTACCCAAAGCTACTCCTTGAGAGCCCCACTTTGGAAGAAGAGACTGTAAAAGAGCTCTATTTGGGAAAGGCTGCTTATGCGATCATTTATTCGCCTTGACTCCTCATGTGTGTTCTTTACTTTGTTTTATTTCATTCAGTTTCTTTGTTGTGAGTGTTTTCTTTGTTCTCTTGATTAAAGAATTATGGCGTGATATGGTTGATTATTTTGTGCTTTCTTAGTATGATATGTAGGACTAAACTCTAAATTGTACATAATTTATGGTAGATCAATTAACCTTGTGAGATTTTGATCCTTTTAATGCATAACATTCAAAAATCCATCTTTTTCTTTCTTGTGTGATTTCATGTTCTCGAGATTATGAGTCTATTGGATTAACTAACTGCAAGTGTACAATCTATCGCGTAGTTTTAAAAGATATTGATCCCATAGAGACCTAACTGTCAATTTATCATTTCGAGTTGCTACGGTGTTTAGGCGAATGAATTAAGCAAATGAGATATGAAATAAATAACTTTAATAAATTCAGACAAATAATAATGGGATGTGGATCTCATCAAACAATAGTACTCTTGATTTTTTCTAAATAAGATCGTTGTATGGGGCAATATTTTCTACTTTGAAAAGAATGTAATTGAACAGGAATTGTCACTTTTGTGTATTCAGAATTGGATTTGACTCTCTAATTTATACCTCCACTGTCACGAGTGACCGATGCTTATTGTGTTAAAGTAGTAAACCCTATTTTAAGAAATCGGTCTCTTTACTCAGTTGAAAAGTAATTTTGATTGAAAAGTTTAACTTAAAAGGTTTCCATGCTTTCTCTCAGGTAACCGGATCCTAAACCTATAAACACATTCGCAAATAGTTTAAAAACCTCTTTCTAGAAATATGAGACTTTCCTAATTAATTAACGAAGTGCTTTCGTGGTATTTGTTAATAAAAAACAAACCGATTTTATTCTTTAGTGTCGGATGACTTTCAATCTTACCCGGCATTTTCACGGATCTACTTTCATAGTGACCGATTAAATTGAGTTCAGAAAAATTGTATTAAAACCAACATCAATAAATTAGTTGGACATGCTTATGACAAACATAAAAATATGGATTTGAAGCTTTAAAGTAAACATTTTGGAAAGGTAATTGAAAATAATACAGTGCGAGAAATAAGACTTGGAAATAAAAGAAGTTGTGCGAGATGAGGAAAGTAAAGTGCGAGTACAAAAATAAAGCGATAATAAAATGCGTAATATAATGAAACCCTGCTCCAAACGGAGGCTTGAATCTGATACATAATAAATTGCTGAAGACTTGTAAAGAAATATAAATGGCATCAAGATTAAAGTGCGGGAAAATAAAATGCTCCAAACTTCGTACAAACTCAATGCTCTCTGGTGCTATAACCCCTCAATGTGACGAGTTATAACTTTAATTGGTAATTCTAGTGCTTAATATTGTGCTAAGCTTGGATACCTCGTAAAATGAAGCTTTTATCCTATTTATAATGTTCCAAAGTCCAAAATATCAAATGGGAAGCTTCTTCATTCATGGGAGAGAATGTAGGAGTGCATGGAGTAAGTGGGAGACCAAGCAAGTCCATTTTCTAACCGCTTGGCCTTCACGAAGGATGGCGAATGCCACCTTCCCAACGTGTGGAATAATGGGTCAATCTGACCGTTGGTGAGTGGGACACTTCATTCTTCATACGGAATTCTCCATGGTGAATGCCACGTAGGTCTCCTTGTATGTAATTTTCCATTTTTTTCTTCGTTTTGCATATGAATTACTTCGTTTCTTCGCACATGGCTCCTATATGGTCAAATACCTAAAATGTAGAAAAAATGCCCACATAACACTGGAAATGGAGGTAAAACGATAATAAAACATGTAAAAAATGAGTCAAAATAATGGTGTAATTTGGTGTTATCAAACTCCCCCATACATGAATCTTTGCTTGTCCTCAAGCAAACATTTATGAAGAAAAACGGTGGTGCTTTTGTAACTATTCTAGGCTAAAGACTCTAATCCACTCAAGGTCATATTGATAGGTACTAACTCCCAAACTAAGGGTATCGTAACAACACATTTCACGTTTGTGCTCATAAATCTCCTTCCTATACAAATCAATTTGCGTCATGTTATTATGCTCATGCCTAACTTACTCATCCAATTTTTTGTCCTTTTTTATTCAGGCGCAATCACATTAAGCTTGCTATCTGTTCACATACGACAAACGAACCTATTAGTGACCATGTTCTATATTATGTCAAAAATTCTGATGAATATGCAATATTCTTAGAGGTTTTACAGCCGTTAGGCTAAATGACTGAGTGAGGGTCACCTAACTTAGAAGGTGAATTCCTTTTTCTATTTCCTACTTTTGATTTTCTTTTATTTCTCTTTATCATGAGATCATTCACCTATTTGCACCGGCCAACTTACTCAATGGTAATTCAGATGGTGTTGACTACTAGGATAAACTACTCAAAGACTTATTTAGGGGCAAGATTTCAAGATTGTGGCATAACAAGTATCCAAATCGATCTCTATAATTAGGAGATTTACGGTGTTAAGATGATACTGATCTTTTGGGGGCTTTCCCAAGTCTCTATAACCTATCTGTAACTTGTCTAATAGCCTAAAATTTCAAATTAAACACTTATTTTCTTAAAGATTTTTTTTGTATGGCTCATGAAATGGAAGAATTAATAAACAGCAAGAAAACACGCATAAAGACTCGACATCACATGCAATGACTCGGCGAACAAGATAAAACTAGAAAATAAAACCTAAGCAATTATACTAGAAAGCGGTAAATCTATCTAGAAAATAAGGAAAATAAAGTAAGGGAAATAATCAAAACATGCATTAAAGATTCGGAAAAAAAGAGAAAAAAATCCAAAGGTGCATAATGGAAATGATTAAAATAACTGCAAAGAAAAAATCTAGAGTAAATCTAATAACGGTGAAAATAAGTGCCTCCCCCACACAAGAACTAAGCATTATCCTTAATGCCTAAAAATATGCTGATGGAGTAGAGTTCTTGATAAATATGGTCCATCTGTTCCTGCATAGAATCCATGAAGTGGTGGAGAACGTTATTGAGAGTTAAGATATCAGTTTGGATGGCAGTAAGTTCAACGGTAAGTGGGTCAGGATTAATGGGTTCAGCCATAGGTGATGAGGGAGCCCTTTCAGTAGAAGATAAGTGGTACTCTTCTTGAGTTCCCAATAGGTATCACCAATTTTCACGGTTATGTACATTAGTCCTTTATGGGTTTGGGATAGTGAATTGGTGTACTGGTTCGTAAAGGAATAAAATCTTATAGGTATCGGGTCCTTCTTGCCTCACTAATAATCTATTTATGCGATGTTCAATGTTGATCAGATTATAACCACATAAGGGTTCTAGATGCGCGACTCGGTTGTGAAGGAAGCTATGGCAACATGGGTGACCATACCATCGACATAGATGTTCTCGACAACCTGGGTGGCTATTTTGGCTAAACCCGCCATCAAGAAAGCAGCAGAGTGTACTGCGCGGGATTGAAAAATATTGAACAAGAGAAATACTTCTTCTTTACTGATAGGTCCAATATTTTCAGCTTTTCCAAAAAAGGTTTGGGCCGCAACCATCTGGAAATACCTGATGGCAGGGTTATGGGTTATAGAGGGGTTAATTATTTTATAACGAGGTGGATAATCTTCAGTAATGCTACCCCAGAAAAAATCTAGTTTCCATTTCATATCATCACCTACTGGTACTTCAGTGTATGCTTGGGGTTCACACGAAAAAGCTAAAAGTCTGGCTAACTCATCATGTGTGAGTCGATATTCCTTCCCAAAGAGTCGGAAGGTAGCGAAACCTTGGACTCAGTCTATTCCTACATTAGGGTTATATTGGTAGGAGCTTAGGAATTCCAATGTCAGGTTCTTATAGGTTGGGTTTTTGTGCACAGATAAACGGTCCCAACTGAGTTGGTTAAACATGTAATTCACACTGTCACAGAGACCAAAAGCTATTAAGCTAGGGAAGTCAGGGTATCAGGTTGGTGAAATTGTTCTTGCAACCAAGACTTTATAGCGTCTTCTTTGAGATTCCTCTTTGAAAATAACCTGCATGTTATCTGTAAGAACCATTTCTAAATGGTTAACAGGAAAAATTAGTCTAAGTTAGGCCTGTAGCATAATCAATCAAAAGTTAGTCTTGTTAGCAGGAGTAAAATAAATCATCGTTATACAAAGAAAAGAAACATGTAAAAATAAATATTGACAATGAAACCGTGGATTGCCTCTCACATAGCGCTTTGTTTAATGTTGGTAAATCAACATTAGTGTAAGTCAGCTTGTTTGTGTAGCAAATGGTGGTTCAATTAAGTCATGGCGAGAATAATAGGTAGGTACATCACCGTTGGTGTAATGTTTCAATCTTTGTCCATTTACCATGAACGGATCAGTTGATTGGCTTTTAATTTCAACTGCACCATATGGCATGACCTTTGTGACTTCTAACGGTCTAGTCCATCTGGAACGTAATTTACCAAGAAATAGGCGTAATCTAGAGTTGAATAAAAGTACTATGTCGCCTACACAAAACTCTTTCCTTGTGATATGATTGTCATTCCATGCTTTGGTTCGTTCTTTGTAGATTATATCATTTTCATAGGCCTCACGTCGGAGTTCCTCTAATTCTTGGATATCTAACATTCGTTTGTTACCAGATTCTAAATAGTCCATGTTTAGGGCCTTAATGGCCCAATAGGCTTTACGTTCTAGCTCGAAGGGTAAGTGACATGATTTCCCATATACTAAATTGAAGTGTGTTGTCCCTATAGGGGTTTTATAGGCAGTCCTATAAGCCGGCAATGCATCATGTAGTCTAGAGGGTCAATCTTTCTTGGAAAGTGAGACCATTTTTTCTAGAATTTATTTTATTTCTCTGTTGGATATTTCCACTTGTCCATTTTTTGTGGATGATAGGGTGGCTACTTTATGTCTCACGCCATATTTATTTAAGATTTTTTCAAAAAATCTTGAAATAAAATGAGATCCACTGTTGCTTATAACTAGGCGAGGTGTTCCGAACCTAGGGAATATGTAGTTCTTAAACATCCTAATTACCACTCGTATGTCAATGGTAGGTGAGGCGATGACCTCGATCCATTTTGACACATAGTCAACAATAACGAGTATGTACTTGTTTCCTATAGATGAAGGGAAAAGGCCCATAAAAGCGATACCCCAGATGTCAAAGATTTCTACTTCCTGAATATTCTTTAGGGGCATTTCATCGCACCTTGATGTGTTTCTAGTGCGTTAGCACCAGTCACATTTGATTATGAAGGCATGTATATCACGCCATAATGTCGGCCAATAAAGGTCTGCTTGGAGTATTTTAGCGCATGTTTTGGACGTGTCGACATGCCCACCATAAGGAGCAAAATGGCAATGAGTTATGATATTTGGTGCCTCCTGCAACACCCTTCTAAAATACCCCAAATATTTAATTAAAATATAACAACATATCAATCAGAGTAATATGCAATCAAGGGTGTCACACAATATTTCACAATAAGTATTTAGTCATGCTCGTTATTTAACTCAAAACATAAAGTATTGCACAATACACAGCGGATAGAGATCAAATCGATCATTCAAACATGTAACATACTACATGTAAACTGGTTCAACAATCATTAACAACACAATTAAAATGTTCCCTCCCGATGTTACATCTATCAGAGCATGACCCACTAAGGAGACTACCCTAGACTCCAAGCATTAGCTTCTACTCAACTCATTGCTCGTTACCTGAAAAATAGTTGTAAGGGTGAGTTCCTCAATCGATATAATAAGCATTATAAAATATCATGTCATGTTAAGTAAATTAACACATTTCATCACCCTAATCATAACACACATTCAGCAACGGCAACATCAACTCATATTCATACTCATACTCATATCAACACAATCACCAAAACAACACGTATAATATTGGAATACATCCATTCATATTATACGCCATACATACATACATTATGCAATGAGACTCCACACATGCGGTACCGACTATTCGTGAACATATAATTCACCTCACCGATCGAACCCAGATACGGCTACCAAGTCCACTAGTCCCACTCAATTGAGACCTAGTGACTCACTCACTAATTCCTCACCACGGGAATTAGCTACCACCGACTCACTAATTCCTCACCACGGGAATTAGCTACCACCAACTCACTAACTCCTCACCACGGGAATTAGCTACCACCAAGGACTACAATATGCATGCTAAATCACCTAGCAATGCAAAATCATCAACAATAATCCACAATGGACTTATGCTCACACTCTAAGCCATAAAACAGTCCATTCACCAACACATGCATAAGATATACACTCATAGCATTATGCATACCATCATACATCATCAACACATTCATCAAAACATCATATCATGTCAATTAATCAATCACAGTATTAGCACACTCTACTAATACCTACACTGCTCAAAACAGCGGGAATTTATCCCTATTACATCATATGCCAACATAGGCCAACCCTCAAATAGGCACACAACATTTAAAACACCAATTTTCCACTCTGCAACAGTGTTAACCGGTTAACGCCCTGGGTTAACCGGTTAACGCAGCACAAACACACTTTCTGGCAAAACGCAACAGTGTTAACCGGTTAACGCCCTGGGTTAACCGGTTAACGCAGCACAAACAGCAATATCTCAGCAATCATAACAGTGTTAACCGGTTAACACCCTGGGTTAACCGGTTAACGCAGACAAAACAACAATTTTTCACAAATCACAACAGTGTTAACCGGTTAACACCCTGGGTTAACCGGTTAACGCAAGACAGAAAGTTGTTCCTGCGCTAACACAAAGCAGAATGCAGAATTCTCCGCATTTTCCGCCGTTGGAGGACTTCCGGACCTCCGATTTCAATTCCGCAAAAAGCTATACGTTGGGGGAATTACAACACACTCAATTACAGGTTCAATTTCAGTTTTTACACAACATATCCATCACAATTTTCAGCATTCAACAATCCCAATTAGGGTCAATTCAACGGTTTATCACTACCCATTACATGCTAACCCATAATACCCATTAAACGACGATAAACCCCCCTTACCTGAGTTAATCCGACGAATCTCAAGCTCCAAGCTCTTCTCTTCTCCAACCTTCTTCCTCTTGCTCTGCCTCTTTGCCCTTTTCCTCTTTCACAATCGCTTCTCTGCTTTTCACGTAAAACCTTTTTACCAAAATGGAACTCTTTTTCCTTATTTCACACTTATATATTTTCAAATTTATATTATTATCCCAATAATAATAATTCAATAATTCCCAAAAATAATAACAATAATAATCCAATTTATCTAATTAAATTAATAAATAAATTATTAACTTAATTTAAATAATTATCGTATTATTATCGGGGTGTTACAACTCTCCCCCACTAAAAGAGTTTTCGCCCTCGAAAACATACCTCAAGCGAATAATTCTGGATAAGACTCCTTCATCTGACTCTCCAGTTCCCAAGTCACATTGCCACCTGCTGGTCCTCCCCAAGCTACCTTCACCAAGGCAATCTCTTTACCCCGCAACTGCTTCAACTCTCGATCCTCGATCCTCATAGGCGATGTTTCAACAGTCAGGTTATCTCTCACCTGTACATCATCTACTTGGACTACATGCGACGGATCATGAATGTACCTCCTCAACTGAGACACATGAAAAACCTCATGCAAATTCGCAAGCGACGGCGGTAAAGCGATACGATAGGCTACCTCCCCTATCCTCTCCAAAATCTGATAAGGACCAATAAATCGAGGTGTCAACTTCTTCGACTTCAAAGCTCGACCAACTCCAGTTATCGGAGTAACCCGAAGAAACACATGATCTCCCTCTTGAAACTCAAGTGACTTCCTCCTCTTGTCATGATAACTCTTCTGACGACTCTGAGCAATTCTCATCTTCTCCTGAATCATCTTAATCTTCTCCGTAGTTTGTTGAACAATCTCCGGTCCAACCACAGCACTCTCACCGGACTCATACCAACATAAAGGCGTCCGACATCTCCTACCATACAAAGCTTCAAACGGTGCCATACCAATGCTTGAATGAAAACTATTGTTGTAGGTAAACTCAATCAAAGGCAAATAACAATCCCAAGCACCTCCTTTTTCCAAAACACAAGCCCTCAAAAGATCCTCTAGTGACTGAATCGTCCTCTCAGTCTGACCATCAGTCTGCGGATGATATGCAGAACTTAATCTCAGCTTAGTTCCCAAAGCCTTCTGCAAACCTTCCCAGAACTTCGATGTAAATCTAGGATCTCTGTCCGAAACAATACTAGACGGAATACCATGCAACCTCACAATTTTCTCAATATACAACTCGGCTAATCTCTCTAACGGATAATCCATTCTGATCGGAATGAAATGAGCCGATTTTGTCAATCTGTCAACAATCACCCAAATAGCTTCAAAATTCTTAATTGTCCTCGGTAAACCAGAAACAAAATCCATACTGATACTATCCCACTTCCACTCTGGATTAGCCAAAGGTTGCATTAGCCCAGACGGCTTCTGATGCTCAATCTTTGACTTCTGACAAATCAAACAAGAATAAACAAAACTCGCAATCTCTCTTTTCATTCCCGGCCACCAAAATAACTTTTTCAAGTCATGATACATCTTCGTAGCTCCAGGATGAATACTCAAGCCACTACGATGTCCTTCCTCAAGAATACTCTTCTTAAGTTCGGTAACATCCGGAATACACACCCGATTACCAAATTTCAAAACATCATTCTCATCAACTCTGAATTCGCCACCTTGACCTTGATTCACTAGAGTCAACTTATCAACCAAAAGCATATCGGATGTCTGACCCTCTCTAATCTCATCCAAAATACCACTCGTTAACTTCAACATTCCCAATTTAACACTATTGTGAGTATTCTCACACACCAAACTCAAGTCTCTAAACTGCTCAATTAAATCCAATTCCTTAACCATTAACATAGACATATGCAATGATTTCCGACTCAATGCATCAGCCACTACGTTTGCTTTACCCGAATGGTAATTCAAACCAAAGTCATAATCCTTCAGAAACTCTAACCATCTCCTCTGTCTCATATTCAGCTCTTTCTGATCAAACAAATACTTTAAACTTTTATGGTCACTGAAAACCTCAAATCTTGACCCGTACAAGTAATGTCTCCATAACTTCAGAACAAATACCACAGCTGCCAACTCTAAATCGTGTGTCGGATAATTCCTCTCATGAACCCTCAGTTGTCTCGAAGCATAAGCTATAACCTGCTTATTCTGCATCAACACACCACCCAAACCCAACAATGAAGCATCACAGTAAACCTCAAATGATTCCGACGAACTCGGTAATATCAGAATAGGAGCACTAGTTAACCTTCTCTTCAACTCTTGGAAACCTTCTTCACATTTTGAGTCCCAAACAAACGCTTGCCCCTTTCTAGTCAACATCGTCAACGGTAACGCCAACTTAGAAAATCCCTCAATAAACTTCCTATAGTAACCAGCCAAACCAAGGAAACTTCGAATCTCAGCAACAGACTTCGGAGCTTCCCACTTAGATACCGCTTCTATCTTAGAAGGATCAACGGCAACACCACCTCTTGAAATCACATGCCCAAGAAAACTAACTTCTTCTAACCAAAATTCACACTTAGACAGTTTAGCAAATAACTTCTTTTCTCGCAGAACTCCTAAAACCACTCTCAAATGCTCAGCATGCTCTTCTTCGGATTTCGAATACACCAAAATGTCATCAATAAACACCACAACAAACTTATCTAGGTACGGATGGAAAATCCTATTCATATACTCCATAAATACTCCAGGCGCATTAGTCACACCAAAAGGCATTACAGAATACTCATAATGTCCATACCTTGTTCTGAAAGCAGTCTTCTGAATATCCTCAGTTTTCACGCGTATCTGATGATATCCCGATCTCAAATCTATCTTGCTGAACACACTCGCACCAACCAACTGATCCATCAAATCATCAATCCTCGGCAAAGGATACCGATTCTTGATCGTCACTTTATTCAGTTGCCTGTAGTCCACACACAGCCTCATAGTATCTTCTTTCTTCTTAACCAATAACACTGGTGCACCCCACGGTGACACACTCGGACGAATAAATTTCTTATCCAATAGATCTTCCAACTGACTCTTCAATTCAGTTAGCTCAACAGCAGACATACGGTAAGGAGCCATTGATATCGGTCTAGTATCAGGTACCAATTCAATCGAGAACTCAACTTCACGCTCTGGCGGTAATTCATTCACTTCTTCCAGAAACACATCAGGAAAATTACACACCACGGCTAGATCACAAATCGCCAGTTTATCTTTAGCCTCTAAAGTCGCTAACAGCATAAACAACTCTGCCCCATCTGCTACTTCCTCATTCACCTGCCTTGCTGATAGAAACAAATCCTTTCCTTCCTCAATCTCAGGAAATATCACAGTCTTATCAAAACAGTTGATAGAAACTCGGTTAAACACCAACCAGTTCATACCCAATATAACATCAATCTGCACTAGTGGAAGACACACAAGGTCCATTCCAAAGTCTCTACCAAAAATACTCAAAGGACAATTTAAACAAACTGAAGTAGTAGTCACTGAACCCTTTGCAGGAGTATCAATCACCATACTACCATGCATCTCAGATATTTCTAACTTAAGTTTCACAGCACAATCCAAAGATATAAAGGAATGAGTAGCACCGGTGTCAATAATAGCTACAAGAGGAAAGCCATTAATATAACACGTACCTCGGATCAAACGATCATCTGCAGAAGTCTCAGAACCCGATAAAGCAAAGACCTTGCCTCCTGACTGATTCTCCTTCTTTGGCTTAGGACACTGTGGACTGATATGACCCAACTCTCCACAGTTGAAACAAGTCACAGTCTTCGACCGGCACTCTGCAGCCAAATGACCACCTTTTCCACACTTGAAACACTTCCTCACAGCACTGGTACACTCATGGACACGATGTCCAGCCTGACCACATCTGTAACACTTAGCAGGAGCACTAGAGTCTCCCCCACTAGGCCTCTTCATCCCACTCTGACTCTGGAAACCTCTGCCAGCTGCATACGGTTTCCCACGATCATTCTGATTCTTGCCTCTTCTATCAACCCTCTGCTGATAGCTCTCCGCTCTGGCTTTGGAATCCTGTTCAAAAATCCTGCAACAGTCAACCAAGTCAGAAAACACTCTGATCCGCTGATACCCAATAGCCTGCTTGATCTCGGGATGCAACCCGTTCTCAAACTTCACACATTTTGAAAATTCCCCATTAGCCTCATCATAGGAAGTGTAATACTTCGACAGCTCTGTGAACTTAGCAGCATACTCAGTAACAGACCGATTGCCCTGCTTCAATTCTAAGAACTCTATCTCTTTCTTTCCTCTAACATCCTCTGGAAAATACTTCCTCAGGAATCTCTCTCTGAACACAGCCCAAGTGATCTCAGCATTCCCAGCAGTTTCCAACTCCGTGCGGGTAGCAACCCACCAATCATCAGCTTCTTCTGACAGCATATGCGTACCGAACCTGACCTTCTGGTTATCGGCACACTCAGTCACTCGGAAGATTCTCTCGATCTCCTTCAACCACTTCTGAGCACCATCTGGATCGTATGCTCCCTTGAACATTGGAGGATTGTTCTTCTGGAACTCACTCAGTTGACGAGCAGCTCCCATTCCCACAACATTCGGACTCCCTCCAAGTACTCCAGCTAGCATACCCAGAGCCTCAGCAATCGCAGCATCATCTCTACCTCTTCCAGCCATCTCTATTCTGAAAACCCAACAAGCTAAAACAATAAGTACTGATAGGGTTACACAACACCTATCCCGTACAGGGGAAACAGAATAATTACGACTCGACTCGACCGACTATGCTCTGATACCACTAATGCAACACCCTTCTAAAATACCCCAAATATTTAATTAAAATATAACAACATATCAATCAGAGTAATATGCAATCAAGGGTGTCACACAATATTTCACAATAAGTATTTAGTCATGCTCGTTATTTAACTCAAAACATAAAGTATTGCACAATACACAGCGGATAGAGATCAAATCGATCATTCAAACATGTAACATACTACATGTAAACTGGTTCAACAATCATTAACAACACAATTAAAATGTTCCCTCCCGATGTTACATCTATCAGAGCATGACCCACTAAGGAGACTACCCTAGACTCCAAGCATTAGCTTCTACTCAACTCATTGCTCGTTACCTGAAAAATAGTTGTAAGGGTGAGTTCCTCAATCGATATAATAAGCATTATAAAATATCATGTCATGTTAAGTAAATTAACACATTTCATCACCCTAATCATAACACACATTCAGCAACGGCAACATCAACTCATATTCATACTCATACTCATATCAACACAATCACCAAAACAACACGTATAATATTGGAATACATCCATTCATATTATACGCCATACATACATACATTATGCAATGAGACTCCACACATGCGGTACCGACTATTCGTGAACATATAATTCACCTCACCGATCGAACCCAGATACGGCTACCAAGTCCACTAGTCCCACTCAATTGAGACCTAGTGACTCACTCACTAATTCCTCACCACGGGAATTAGCTACCACCGACTCACTAATTCCTCACCACGGGAATTAGCTACCACCAACTCACTAACTCCTCACCACGGGAATTAGCTACCACCAAGGACTACAATATGCATGCTAAATCACCTAGCAATGCAAAATCATCAACAATAATCCACAATGGACTTATGCTCACACTCTAAGCCATAAAACAGTCCATTCACCAACACATGCATAAGATATACACTCATAGCATTATGCATACCATCATACATCATCAACACATTCATCAAAACATCATATCATGTCAATTAATCAATCACAGTATTAGCACACTCTACTAATACCTACACTGCTCAAAACAGCGGGAATTTATCCCTATTACATCATATGCCAACATAGGCCAACCCTCAAATAGGCACACAACATTTAAAACACAAATTTTCCACTCTGCAACAGTGTTAACCGGTTAACGCCCTGGGTTAACCGGTTAACGCAGCACAAACACACTTTCTGGCAAAACGCAACAGTGTTAACCGGTTAACGCCCTGGGTTAACCGGTTAACGCAGCACAAACAGCAATATCTCAGCAATCATAACAGTGTTAACCGGTTAACACCCTGGGTTAACCGGTTAACGCAGACAAAACAACAATTTTTCACAAATCACAACAGTGTTAACCGGTTAACACCCTGGGTTAACCGGTTAACGCAAGACAGAAAGCTGTTCCTGCGCTAACACAAAGCAGAATGCAGAATTCTCCGCATTTTCCACCGTTGGAGGACTTCCGGACCTCCGATTTCAATTTCGCAAAAAGCTATACGTTGGGGGAATTACAACACACTCAATTACAGGTTCAATTTCAGTTTTTACACAACATATCCATCACAATTTTCAGCATTCAACAATCCCAATTAGGGTCAATTCAACGGTTTATCACTACCCATTACATGCTAACCCATAATACCCATTAAACGACGATAAACCCCCCTTACCTGAGTTAATCCGACGAATCTCAAGCTCCAAGCTCTTCTCTTCTCCAACCTTCTTCCTCTTGCTCTGCCTCTTTGCCCTTTTCCTCTTTCACAATCGCTTCTCTGCTTTTCACGTAAAACCTTTTTACCAAAATGGAACTCTTTTTCCTTATTTCACACTTATATATTTTCAAATTTATATTATTATCCCAATAATAATAATTCAATAATTCCCAAAAATAATAACAATAATAATCCAATTTATCTAATTAAATTAATAAATAAATTATTAACTTAATTTAAATAATTATCGTATTATTATCGGGGTGTTACACCTCCTCTTCAGAAAAGCAACGACGAAAAATGATGTATGCTCCACTCTTAAAGAGGAGGGGTTCATCCTAGTAAAAATGTTTCACGTCATGGAAAAACTTTTTCCTCTGTTGGTAGGTCAATCCCAGAGGTAGTATATTAGCCGCGAGAAAATTGACGAAGTCGGTGTACCAAGGTACATTGGTCACTACACTGGCAGATTCAATGTTCAACGTTATCTCATATGAGGCTTCATCTTGACTTATCTAATTAACGATTGATGCTATCAGCCTATCATATGTGAAGTCATCATTGATGGGGAGATGGTCGGGTTTCAGGTACTCTAATCTGGAGAGATGGTCGACTACCATGTTCTCGGTCCCTTTCTTATCGCGGATCTCTAAATTAAATTCTTGTAGTAAAAGGATCCAGCGAAGCAGTCTAGGTTTTGCATCCTTTTTGCTCAATAAGTATCATATGGCAGCGTGGTCTGTATATACGATGATTTTAGCTCCAACTAAATAGGATAGGAATTTGTCTATTGCAAATACCACATCTAGGAGTTCTTTCTCTATAGTTACGTAGTTTAGTTGGGCCGCATCTAAGGTTATGCTAGCATAGTATATCACATGTAATCTCTTATCTTTTTGATGTCTTAAGACAGGGCCTACAACAAAATCACTAGCATCGCACATAATCTCAAAAGGTTGGTTCCAATCGGGTGGTCTCATAGTAGGTGCATAAATTAGTGATTTCTTAAGAGAATTAAACGCCTCTATACATTTTTCATCAAAGGTGAATTCGAAGTCTTTCATTGGAAGACCAGTTAAAGGTTTAGTTATCCTGGAGAAATCTTTAATGAAGCGTCGGTAGAAATTGGTGTGTCCAAGAAAATTTCGGATTTCTCTAATTGTTTTGGGTGGTTGAAGGTTCTCTATTATCCATATATTAGCTTTATCGACCTCAATTCCCTTTTTTGATACTATGTGTCCTAGGAATATTCCTTCTGTCACCATGAAATGACATCTCTCTCTGTTTAGCACCAGATTAACTTGTACGCATCTTTCGAGAATTCTCTCTAAGTTATCCAGGCAATTTTTAAAACTGGATCCGCATCCTGAGAAGTCCTCCATGAAAACTTACACGATTCCATCCAGGAAATCTGCGAATATGGATATCATGCATCATTGGAAGGTTTTTGGAGCATTACATAGTCCGAATGTCATTTGTCGATAAGCGAAAGTGCCATATGGATATGTGAAGGTTATTTTTTCTTGGTTATCTGAGTGAATGGGGATTTGGAAAAATCCAGAGTATCCGTCTAAGTAACGGACGTAAGAGTATCTAGCTAAACGTTCCACATTTGGTTAATAAACATAAGGGGGAAATGATCCTTCTGGGTTACTTTGTTTAGCCTTCTATAATCTATGCACATGCGCCATCCGCTTTCTATGCGTTTTTCTACCAATTCTCCTTTCTCATTTTGTACGACTGTGACACCTCCTTTCTTTGGTACTACATGCACAAGACTAACCCATGTACTATTATAGATTTGGTAGATGATTTCTACATCTAGAAGTTTTAATACTTATTTCTTAAGTATATCACTCATTATAATCCTTCTTTGGTGTTCTATAGAGGGTTTAGAATCTTCCTCTAGCATAATTTGGTGCATGCATACAGAGGGACTTATTTCTTTTATGTCAGAGATGGTATAGCCTAGAGTTACAGGGTATCTTCTTAAGACATCTAAGAGTTGATCATTTCTCCACTGTTTAGATTGGCATTTACTATAACTGGACAGTTGAGTTCTTCATCAAGAAACTCGTATAGCAAATTCTTAGGTAGTTCCTTAAGATCTATTATGGGTTTCTTAATGCTTGGCATATGATCAGGGGTAAGTGCTAAGCATTTGTTAAAGTTATCGTCTATGTAAAATGTAACTGACTTAAATCCATCATCTTCCATTATGGGCATCGAGGGTGGTTTTATTGTTTCGATATGCTCCTCCTTATCCAACTCTCTTATGAATTCATCAATGATATCAATTGCACAACAAGATTCATTCATGGGGGGTGCTTTCAGAAATTTGGATAGGATAAACTCTACCTTCTCGTCACCTACTTCAAAAATCATTTTTCCTCTTTTTACATTTATCATGGCTCCAACAGTTGATAAGAATGGTTTGCCTAGAAGGATAGGAATTTCTTCGTCCTCCTTAATATACATTACGACAAAGTCAGTAGGGATATAGAGTTGTCTGATTCTAACTGGGATATCTTCTAATATACCTATTGGGTACTTAATTGATCGATCGTCCAATTGAAGGGACACCCTAGTTGGTTGCATGTCTCATAGGTCTAGTCTTTTACAAACTGCTAAAGGCATCAAACTTACGCTTGCTCCCAAATCCATTAATGTTTTGTCTATAACATTTCTTCCTATAACACATGGTATCGAAAATCTTCCAGGATCTTTCTATTTCTTGGCTAATTTTTTTCCAGCAATCGCATTGCGTTCAAAGGTTTGGGATTATTCACTGCCTCCTTATATTTAATATCCTTCTTCCTTTATTTTTCAGGTTCTACGAGTTCCTCTTTTTGTTCTTCTGGGGTAGTCACAACATTTTCTTTTGGCAGTTCTGAAGTTTTAGGCCCATCGTATTGAGTTCCGCTTTGCAGCGAAATGGTGTTAGCATGGCCTTTAAGGTTAGGTTGAGGTTGTCCAGGGAACAATCCTCCTGGTGTAGCCTGAGCAGCTTGATGTTGTGCTACTTAAGAGATTTGGGCTTCCAACATCTTGTTGTGGGTTACCACAGAATCAACCTTGTTTTCTAATTGTGAAATCAGTTCATTAATATGGATGTTTTGGTTCATGAATTCTTTATCCTGTCAAGTTTGAGTCGTGATCAAATCTTCCATAATTTTCTCAAGATTTGACTTTTGAGGGGTAGTTTTTATCGATTGTGTTGGTCTTTGGGCTTGGAAACCTGCCGGTCTTTGAGGAGTAGAGTTTTGGGGAAAATAGAGTTATTGTTCTTGTAGGAGAAGTTTATGTGATTCCTCCATCCATGGTTATAAGTATTCGACTAGGGGTTTCCTTGGGCATAGTTGACCTGATTTGGGTTTGTTTTAGCTAGTAGACTATATTCGGTAGTCACATGTCCTGGTGTTCCATAGATTTCGCATTCGGGTTGTACTGCAGCTACCATAGTTGTAGACTTTATGACTAAGCTTTCGACTTTTTGGGCTAGGGCGTCCATTTTGGCGTTCATATGGTCTAGGCTGCTAACCTTGTATATACCTCCTTTATTCTCTTTCTTATCTACTTGTGTACACTATGTACCCCATTGGTAATAGTTTTGAGCCATGTCCTCAATGAGTGTGCATGCCTCGGGGTATGGTTTGTTCATTAGCGCACCACCGACGGCAACATCGATAGTTATCTTAGTGTTGTAGAGAAGTCCATTGTAGAAGGTGTGTATGATTATCCATTGTTCTAATCCATGATGTGGACAAACTCTTAATAGATCTTTGTACTTTTCCCATGTGTCGAATAGGGACTCACTATCATGTTAAGTGAATCTGATAATTTGGTTACATAGGACGACATTCTTACTTGGTAGAAAGTATCTAGCAAGGAATACTTTTTTCAGGTCATTCAAAGTAGTGATGGAATTTGCTGGAAGGGAATCTAGCCATGATCGCGCTCTGTCTTTGAGGAAGAAAGGGAATAAACATAAATGTATCGCCTCAGGAGCAGCGTTATTGCATTTGAGTGTGTCGGCTAGTTGAATGAAAACTTTTAGGCGTTGGTTTGAGTTCTCTGTTCAGAGACCAGCGAACTGGTTCTGTTGCATGATTTGCAACAAAGCACGCTTCAATTCGAAGTTGTTAGTTGTAATAGTTGGGTTGACAATACTTGAATTAGGCTCTTTGTTAGAGAGTAAGGAAAACTCTTTGAGTGACCTACGATTTTGGTCTTCTGTCATTGCTCTTTTGATTCGTTTGAGCAAAAGTCGAGCTCTTACGTATTTTTCTGGTTCAACTATTGGATCTTCTAAAGTTAAGGTACTGCGAGTTCTTCGCATTGACCGACGAGGGTTGCCTTAAGCTAGGCGGTGTAACAACACGTTACGAAATTTGACGGTATTGGTCCCGAACAACGGCGCCAAAAACTTGTTCGCGAGATTATGAGTCTATCGGATTAACTAACTACAAGTGTATAATCTATCACGTAGTTTTAAAATATATTGATCCCACATAGACCTAATTGTCAATCTATTGTTTCTAGTTGCTACGATGTTTATCTAAGGTGAATGGATTAAGCAAAGGAGAGATGAAATAAATAACTTTAATAAATTCAGACAAATAATACCGGGATGTGGCTCTCATAAAACAACAATACTCTTGATTGTTTCTAAATATGATCGTTGTACGAAGCAATATTTTCTACTTTGAAAAGAATGTAATTGAACATGAACTATCGCTTTCGCATATTCGGAACTAGATTTGACTCTCTAATTTATACCGTCCACTGTCATGGGAGACCGACGCTTATTGCGTTAAAGTAGTAAATCCTATTTTTAGAAATCAGACTCTTTACACAGTTGAAAAGTAATTTTGATTGGAAAATTTAACTGAAAAGAGTTCCATGCTTTCGCTCAGGTAACCGGATTCTAAACCTATAAATGCGTCTGCAGATAGTTTTAAAACCTCTTTCTAGAAATATTAGACTTTTCTAATTAATTAACAAAGTGCTTTCGCGGTATTTGTTAATAAAAAACAAACCAATTTTATTCTTTAGTGTCAGATGACTTTCGATCTTACCCTATATTTTCACGGCTCTACTTTCATAGTGATCGATTAAATTGAGCTTAGAAAAATTATATTAAAACCAAAACAGCCACAATCGAAATCCTAAAGAAACAATAGTTAGAGTACGGCCAAATGATGGTCCTCACATCCTAACATCAATAAATTAGTTGGACATGCTTATGATAAACATAAAAACATGGATTTGAAGCTTAGAAGTAAATTTTTTGGAAAGGTAATTGAAAACAATACAGTGCGAGAAATAAGACTTGGATATAAAAGAAGTAGTGTGAGACGAGGAAAGCAAAGTGCGAGTAAATAAACAAAGCCACAATAAAATGCGTAATAAATAAAAACTTGCTCCAAACGGAGGCTTAAAACTGGTACAAAATAAATTGTTGAAGACTTGTAAAGAAATATAAATGGCAGCAAGATTAAAGTGCGGGAAAATAAAGTGCTAACTTCGTACAAACTCAATGCTCTCTGGTGCTATAACCCCTTGATGTGATGAGTTATAACTTTAATCGGTAATTCTGGTGCTTAAGATTGTCCTAAGCTTGGATACCTCGGAAAATGAAGTTTTTCGCCTATCTATAATATTCCAAGGTCCATAATATCAAGTGGGAAGCTTCTTCGTTCATGGGAGAGAATGTAGGAGTGCATGAAGTGAGTGGGAGACCAAGCAAGTCCATTTTCTAACCGCCTGGCCTTCACAAAGGATGGCGAACGTCATACCAAGATTGTGAGCGCCACCTTCCCAACGTGTGGAAAAGTGGGTTAATCTGCCCATTGGTGAGTGAGACACATCATTCTTCATATCGCATTCTCTATGACGAACGCCACGTAGGTCACCTTGTGTGTAATTTCCCATTTTTTCTTCGTTTTTGCATCTGAATTGCTTCGTTTCTTCACACATGGCTCCTATATGGTCAAATACCTGAAATGCATACAAAATACTCACATAACACTGGAAATAGAAGTAAAATGATAATAAAACATGTACAAAACGAGTCAAAATAATTGTGTAATTTGGTGTTATCATTTCACTCATGTCTATTAGCCTCTAGAACTTAAATTTACTTTTTTTGAAACTATTGATTACTTGTACATATTGATATGATAAAAATAACTTATTTTATTTTACTTTTAGCCCCTTAGCCAAAAATCCAATCCAGAATAATATCACCCCTTGTTTGAAAATCCTTTAAGCTTATTATCTCATTATTTGTTTAAACTCATTACAAATCTGAAAATGAAAAACAATGTTATCACCACTCATAGGGTTAAAAGAGTCTTGTTTGGTGTTGTGTGGGGTTGAATAACTATAGTTATGACATTTCATTCAAAAATTGACAGAAAAAGCTATATATATATATATATATATATATATATATATATATTATATATATATATATATATATGTGTGTGTGTGTGTGTGTGTGTGTGTGTGTGTGTATGTGTGTGTGTGTGTATGTACGTGTGTGTGCGGGTGTGTGTGCGTGTCTGTAGAAAAAAAAGAATAAAATAGAAAAAAAATGGAAAAAGCAAAGAAGGATGTCATTACATTTTCCTTTAGAAAAAGAAAAAAAATAGCGGAAAAATTGTTGTTTGAAAATAGATGAATGTAGTTCAACTTCCGCAAGTTCTTTCATGTCTCTTTTCTCCCTTTGAATCTTAGCCTAGTACCCCTTAGAATTTATCTCACTCATACCATAGCCAAGTTACAACCTAATAAAAGTCCTTTTGATCTTTGTATGCATGTAATTCAATTGTGTATGTTATAGTATTTTCAAGCTTATGATAGTGCTAATTTACATGTTGTGCTTTGAGTGTAAGCAGTCAACCTAAATACTTGAGAGTTGAGTGAATTTTATCTTGTGAGAATCTTGCTGCTTTTGATGTACTCTTTAGTAATTTATTTTTCGTATTTGTTTTGAATGTCACACAAGATTTACTTACTAATTCCTTTTTCTTGAAACTTAGACTTAGAATTTTGCATGCACTTTGTATCCTGAGAACCTTTGGAATTGCATGTTTTATTTTGTTCTTGTTTTGTTTTCCTGTTTTGAGTTTTGAATTTATAATGTTGCTCGGAGTTCAAAAGTTCAAGTGTGGAAGAATTTGATCAGTGCATTTTGATGCACATTTTTCTACTATTGTACTTAGGCAACTCTACAATTTATTCTACTATTTTTACTATTTTAGTGTGTTTTTATATATAAGTTTATTTTTTACTTTATTTTATTTTCATACTTTATTTTCAGCATAAATAGTTATTTGATACCTTGTCACTATGCAGACCATAACTTGAGCTACGAGAATCAGATCAATGTGTTCTAACATGCGTTGGAAATCTAAGAGAAATCTCTATAAGTTTCATGTTAAAGTTAAAAGCTAAATCGGAGTGAATGAGGGTCAAATAAATATTTGAAATTCTAAACTTAATTAAAATAGTTAGTTTGAGCCAATTTTTGTAATTTTCGGGTCGGATCCCACAAGGGCCCGAATTCTATTTTATTATATTAGGTCTTTCACTACTACATTAATCATATTCTAGATTTTGAAGATACAATATTGCTTAGACGATTTCATGGAGAACTAAAGTTCACAAGGTTGATCTGTCACCCATACTTTGAGGTTTCTTAATTTTCAATCAAATGTTTTTTCCCTTTCAATATTTTTTTTATGTCTTGTATGCTTTATTAAAGTTCTATATAATATGTGTTAATTAATTTCGATTGATATATATTCCATAATCGCGTTTTCTTAATTCGCGTGTGCTTAACCCATTTGCTTAATTCAAAATTTGTTTGCTTAATTCAGAAATTAGGAACACATATCATATATTAGTATCAATGTGCTTGTTATTGTTATTGTAATAGAAAAGGGATTAGAATCCTCTTAGGACATGAAAATTATATTAACCAATGATAAGTTAGGCAACCAAAATAGTAGATCAACTTATTTCATAATCACTTATTCTAAATCAAATCGAAATCCCCTATTTTGTTTTCTTAATTGATTAATTTGCCAAGAGTCCTTGCGATATGATACTCGAGTGTCGCTTCCCTATACTATTATTTTTAGTTACTCGTTTTTGACCCGTGTACGATAGTTGTACAAAAACTATAAAACTTGACGAAAGTCATAAGGTTAAACCGAAACCTCTCTATGAGCATTTTGAAGGAGAATTGCGGTCCAAAACGCAACGGAAATTAAAATTTTCTCCTTTAGAGATCCTTACGAATGGTCATGATCAGTGATAGAATATTTACCTCTTGTGACGATTGAACCTTTGGTGCAGATCTCTTGTGACGATCAAAACCTTTGATGCAGATCCACAGAGCGATCACGAACGTTGAACGATGACAACGTCTCTACTCAGTCCACACGAACAGATTCCTTCAATCACAGTGCTAGTTGGTACGAATGAAGGCTTTGAGAGAGAGAGAGAGAGAGAGAGAGAGAGAGAGAGAGAGAGAGAGAGAGAGAGAGAGAGAGAGAGAGAACGAAAATAATGCAACCGCAATGAATGCTTCTGCACAAGGGTTCTATTTATAGAACCACTTGTGTGGGCTTCAAGCTAAAAGGCCCACTTAAGTGTATTTTGGCCCATATCTTATAATATGCCCAAAATCACTTAAGTCCATGGTACCTTACCATATTTCGTATTCTACTCAAGTACACCGTACCTTACGATGTTCTATAATTCACTTAAGGGCACCGTACCTTACGGTATTCCTTAGTTGCTTTATCTCTCATCAATCCGTCCTTTGTGTGTGACCCTGTAGGTTCTCGGCTTCTCGCGGCATTGACAATTATATTAAATCATGTATTTAACATAATAAACAGTGAGCGGTATCTAGCAACACATCACTGCTACCCAAGACACGAAAATTTCAAGTGATCTGACAATTCCTTCTGTGATAATACTTATGTGTATAATTACCCTTTTGCCCTTATGTCTATATTGAACACAAGGCATAGACCGTGTCATCCTTGTCCAGTTCAATATTGGGCCCATAGACATTTATCCTGTTATGCAGGATGGGCAAATTCCATCTAGGTCACTCATGTCCCTCAGCATGCTTCGTGGAGTACCCATCAACTGTCTTTATGATTATCCAGTTACGGACAACGCTGGATCAACAATAAAGCACTCGACTCTACATCTAGGGTCCATAGTGGTTTCAGGTCGAAGGGTGGTATACACCATTATCACCATGAGAATAACTTATGACACTTTGCATAACATTCTATATAGTATTCTCATAGCAGGTCAATCCGGTATAAATATTACTCTTAATATTCATACCTATGTTTAAGACTTGATAACTCCTTATCCATGATCCATGAGATGTGATCATCAGTCTATATACATAATAGTCTTAATGCTTTAATGTTATCCCACTTCACAATAAAGCTCGACTACGGATACTTTAAGAATAGTGTCCTTATGTTTAATGTGATCTCATGATCAAGTCACACTTGATACATTAAACGGACTAGCTATTCTAGGGACTTTATTAAACAAACGTAATAAAGAAAAAGCCTTTTATTATTAATAAATAATTCGATACAAGTACCAAAAGTATTGGCCTCTAGGGCTTACACCATTTGCTTAATTCAGAATTTGTTTGCTTAATTCAGAAATTAGGAACACATATCATATATTAGTATCAATGTGCTTGTTATTGTTATTGTAATAGAAAAGGGATTAGAATCCTCTTAGGGCATGAAAATTATATTAACCAATGATAAGTTAGGCAACCAAAATAGTAGATTAACTTATTTCATAATCACTTATTCTAAATCAAATCGAAATCCCCTATTTTGTTTTCTTAATTGATTAATTTGCCAAGAGTCCTTGCGATATGATACTCGAGTGTCACTTCCCTATACTATTATTTTTAGTTACTCGTTTTTGATCCGTGTACGATAGTTGTACAAAAACTATAAAACTTGACGAAAGTCATAAGGTTAAACTGAAACCTCTCTATGAGCATTTCGTGCCTGGTGGCATTGAGCTTGATTTTTCTGCACAGACATAGAAACCTACAAAGGGTAAGAACTCAGTTCTGAAACCTAAATATCATGCACAAATTCCCTGTGATTATCCTTCTGCACAAGGACCCAAAGTTGTAAGAAACTCTGGGAAAACTAACAAAAGAGGACCCAGAAAGTGGGTACTTAAGGATAAAATAATTTATGTTGGAGACATCCTTAGTAGCTCAGTTGAAATACCAGTCATGATACCTAGACAATGGATGCTCGCGACATATGACGGGTAGAAGGTTTATGTTCCAAGATTTGGAACTTAAGCCTGGAGGCTTCATTGGTTTTAGAGGAAACTAGAAAAGAAAGATCATTGGCTCTAGAACCATTGGTAATAGTAAACTTCCTTCTATTACTAATAATGTTTTGGTCGATGGTTTGATGCACAACTTATTATCTATTAGTGAACTTAGTGACAATGGTTATGATATCATTTTTAATCAAAAATCCTATAAGGATGTCAGTCAGAAAGATGGTACAGTCATGTTTAACGGAAAGAGAAAGAACAACATTTATAAAATCATACTTTCTGATTTTGAGGATCAAAATGTTAAATGCTTAATGTTTGTTAATGAGGAGCAATGGGTATGACATAGACGTTTGAGCCATGTTAGCATGAGAAGGATTTCTTAGCTAAATAAGCTTGGATTAGTCAGAGGCTTACTCAACCTGAAGTTCACTTCAGATGCTCTTTGTGAAGCATGTCAGAAAGGCAAGTTTTCTAAACATCTTTCAAAGCGAAAACTTTTGTTTCTACCTCTAGATCGTTAGAACTTCTGCACATTGATTTATTTGGTCCAGTGAAATTTGTCTTCATCAATGGTGAGAAGTATGGATTGCTCATCGTTGATGACTATAGTCGTTGTACATGGGTAAAGTTCTTAAAACACAAGGATGAATCACATTTTGTGTAATATACCTCATGCTCACTAGTGTAAACAGAGATGGGTTGCAAAATAGTTAGAGTCAGAAGTGATCATGGTGGCGAATTCGAAAATAAACATTTTGAAAATCTTTTTGATGCAAATGGATTTCCTATGATTTCTCCTGTCCTAGAAATCCATAGAAAAATGGGGTTGTAAAAAGGAAAAATAGGACTTTACAAGAAATAACCTGCACCATGATCCAAGAAACTGGAATGACTAAGCATTTTCGGGCAGAAGCAGCTAATGCAACTTGTTATATTCAAAACATGATTTCTATTAGACCTATTTTGGGTAAGACTCCCTATGAATTATGGAAGAACAGAGAGCCCAACATTTCTTACTTTCATCCTTTTGGATGTGAGTGTTTTATGTTGAACACTAAAGAGAATTTTGACAAGTTTGATTCTAAAGCACAGAAGTGTTTAATGTTAGGATATTTTGAACACTTTAAAAGCTACATAATCTTTAACACTAAGATACGAGTTATCGAAGAATCAATTCATGTTAGATTCAATGATAAGCTTGACCCTGAAAAGTCAAAGTTAGTTGAGAAATTTGCAGATATGAAGATTAACTTCTCAGAATCTGAGGATAAAGACTCAGAAGAAAAAGAAAAGGACATTGAAGAAAAATAATCAGAAGCGACTCATCTAGAAGCCATTATTGGTTCAACTCATCAAAAGAGGAGTAAATCAAGAACCTTTCATTCTGAAGAATTGATTATGGGAGATAAAGATGCTCCAGTCAAAATTCGATCTTCATTCAAACATTTTGAAGAAACTCTTCTAGGTTTGGTATCTCTGATACATCCCACAATTATTGATGAAACTCTTATGGATAATGAATGTATTTTTGCTATGCAAGAGGAACTGAAACAATTCACCAGGAATGACGTCTTAGATCTTGTTTAGAAACCAAAGGGTTTCCATGTTATTAGAACCTGATGGGTTTTCAGAAACAAGCTAAACGAGAAGGGAAAAGTTGTAACACCCTTCTACCCAAACGACATATTTATATATATTATCAGAGTACAACATGTAGAAGAGTTTACATTTCATACATCATATTATTCTTCGCATCACAACATAAAACATCTTATTTATTTGATTTAAAACTTCGCAGCGGACAACAATATAAATATTATAATAAGGTGTCAACATGACCTCAACAAACACCTCAACAATCATTCATCATAAACAACGTAGATAAAAATAATTCGGCTATCGAATCCCATAATCCCCGGTGTCACATGACCAGAGCATTTGACTCGACTCTGTAGAATAACTCTACACTTATTCTCCGAACCTCAACAAAAGCTACTCCTCTTTATCTGCACATTGCTCATCATAGATGAACATAAACACATGCAGAAGGGGTGAGAATTACATTATTAAATAATAATATAACGACGGAAATACAAACATAAATAGATATTTCACATATGCCAACACAACTCATCATCATCATCAAAATCAACAAACTCATGAACATCATCAAAACAACACATCAATGCAATGCACACACCCATGCATGACTCAACACGACTCGGTATACCCATTTTGTGATCAACTACAGGATCACCACTCCCAGATTCATCACCATAGAATCCGAGTTCCCCGTAAGGAACCAAGCCTCTCAACAAGCCCGGAGTCAACAACATCATTGGAACTCATGTCCGTTCATCACTAGGCATCGGCCTTTCATGAATGCATGCACATCAAACATGCATCATAATCATCATAGCAACAACAACATCATATAGTCATGTTATCATCATCATTAATATCATGACATACAACTCAACAAAACAACAACAACATCATAACGATATCACATCGTCACATAACACATTCATAATTAAACACATAAATTCAACATATCATCATCATAACACCTCATACAAATCATATAATCACTATTAATGGTTTATAGTACAACTACAGCGACTTACTAAGAGTCTCGCAACTCAACGTACTCCAAACCCACCAACATTAGCTTCTGCATTTCTCTAGTTCGCGCCGCCAACATAGGGACGCGCCGCGAAATCTCCAATACAACACAGTTCGCGCCGCGAACGAAGGGTCGCGTCGCGAACAACTTATTTCGCTTCAGTGCGCGCCGCGAAGCAGGGTTCGCGTCGCGAACAACGAATTACAGAACCCCTCCAAATCCTGCCCAGTTCGCGCCGCGAACTGGGCTTCGCGCCGCGAATCGCGCGCGACAGAAGCCCTCTGCTGCAGAATTCAGCGCAGCTTTGCTTCTCTACTCGCCGTAACCCGTACCCCACAGCTAACAAACCAAAATCGACATTCAACAGACATATATACACAACATACTTCGATTACAGTGCATATAACTCCACAAAACTCACAAATCGGAGAATTTATCATCAAAACCCCAACTTTCCCAATCTCCCTAAAATCTCCAAAATTCATCAACAACCCAACAGATATCATGAAATTGCTCGCATATTATCGTTTAATAAGGTTCAGACCCCTTACCTCTTTGGATTGAAGGAAGCTCCGAACAATCTTTGGCCTTTTCCTCTTCGTTCTCTTTCTCTTCAGCGGTTTCTCCTTTTCCCACTTTCACGATCCTTCTGCTCTTTCACGTAAAACTCCTCTGTTCCAAATGAGACTATTTCTCTTATTTCCACTTATATATTTTCCAAATAATTATTATTCCAAATAATTATAATAATCCAATAATATTTCCAATTAATTAATTAAATTAATAAAAATTATATTAATTCAAATTAAATAATTAGCCTTATTTTATCGGGGTGTTACAACTCTCCCCCACTAAAAGAGTTTTCGTCCTCGAAAACATACCTCAAGCAAATAGGGTCGGATACGACTCCTTCATCTGATCTTCACGCTCCCAAGTCAAGCTCTCACCAGCTGGACCTCCCCAAACAACCTTCACTAGAGCAATCTTCTTACCTCTCAGGGTCTTCTCTTCTCGGTCATCTATCCGAATTGGCAATACCTCAACGGTCAAATTATCCCTCACCTGGATATCATCCAACTGAACAACATGCGAAGGATCCGCAATATACTTTCTCAACTGAGATACATGAAACACATCATGCAGATTAGAAAGCGACGGCGGTAAAGCTATCCGATACGCCACTTCTCCAACCCTCTTCAAAATCTGATACGGGCCCACAAACCTCGGAGTAAGCTTTTTAGACTTTAAAGCTCTGCCCACACCTGTCGTCGGAGTAACTCTCAAGAACACATGATCTCCCTCTTGGAATTCAAGTGCCTTTCTCCGGTTATCATGATAACTCTTCTGACGACTCTGAGAAATCTTCATTTTCTCCTGAATCATCTTAACCCTTTCAGTCGTCTGCTGCACAATCTCAGGTCCGAGTACCACACTCTCACCTGATTCATACCAACACAATGGAGTTCTACACCTCCTACCATACAATGCTTCATATGGAGCCATACCGATACTAGCATGAAAACTATTATTATAAGTAAACTCCACCAACGGCAAATAACTATCCCAAGAACCATTCTGCTCCAACACACAAGCTCTCAACAAATCCTCCAAGGATTGGATAGTTCTTTCAGTCTGACCATCAGTCTGAGGATGATAAGCTGAACTCAACCTCAACTTAGTCCCCAACGCTTTCTGCAAACTTTCCCAAAATCTAGAAGTAAATCTGGGATCTCTATCAGACACAATACTGGATGGAATACCATGCAACCTCACTATCTCCTCAATATACAACTCTGCCAACTTCTCTAAAGAGTGATTAATCTTCATCGGCAAGAAATGCGCCGACTTAGTCAATCGATCCACAATCACCCAAATAGAATCATTACCCTTCACCGTCCTCGGCAATCCCGTCACAAAATCCATGGAAATGCTATCCCACTTCCATTCAGGAATCTTCAAAGGTTGCATCATACCTGCCGGTTTCTGATGTTCAATCTTTGACTTCTGACAAGTCAAACAGGCATACACAAACTTAGCAACATCTCTTTTCATACCAGCCCACCAAAACAACTTCTTCAAATCTTGATACATTTTAGTTGCACCTGGATGGATGCTCAATCCACTCCTATGGCCCTCTTCAAGAATACTCTTTTTCAATTCAGACACCTCAGGAACACAAACTCTACCTTTAAATCGCAGGATGCCATTCTCATCAATCTCAAAATTACCACCATTACCCTGGTTAACCATAGTAATATGATCAACTAGAGCGACATCAACTTGCTGACCATTCCGAATATCTTCCAGAATTCCACTAGTCAACTTCAGCATACCCAACTTTACACTATCAGCGGAAACTTCACAACCCAAACTCATATCACGGAACTGTTCAATTAACTCAAGCTCCCGAACCATCATCATAGACATATGTAGAGATTTTCTACTCAGCGCATCTGCAACTACATTAGCCTTACCGGGATGATAACTCAATTCAAAGTCAAAATCCTTCAGTAATTCTAACCACCTTCTCTGCCTCATATTTAACTCTTTCTGATCAAACAGATACTTCAGACTCTTGTGATCACTGAACACTTCGAATCTGGAACCATACAGATAATGCCTCCACATTTTCAACACAAATACAACAGCTGCAAGTTCTAGATCATGCGTAGGATAATTCCTCTCATGAACTTTCAACTGTCTAGAAGCATAAGCTACAACCTTACCATTCTGCATCAAAACACCACCAAGGCCCATCAAAGAAGCATCACAATAAACGACGAAGGACTCACCAGGATTAGGCAAGATCAACACTGGAGCACTGGTCAACCGCCTCTTCAACTCAACAAAACTCGCTTCACAAGCTGCATCCCATACATACACTTGACCCTTCTTAGTCAACTGCGTCAACGGCAATGCCAACTTAGAGAAGCCCTCAATAAATCTGCGATAATAACCAGCTAACCCCAGAAAACTGCGTATCTCAGTAGCAGACTTCGGAGTCTCCCACTGTAATACAGCAACAACTTTAGCAGGATCAACAGAAATCCCACCACTCGAAATCACATGGCCAAGGAAACTCACTTCCTTCAACCAGAACTCACATTTAGATAACTTTGCATATAATTTCTTTTCTCTTAACACCTGCAAAACAATTCTCAGATGTCCTGCATGCTCTTCTTCCGTCTTAGAATATATCAATATATCATCTATGAACACCACAACAAAATTATCAAGGTACGGATGAAATATACGATTCATATATTCCATAAACACACCTGGAGCATTAGACACACCGAACGGCATCACAGTGTATTCATAATGACCATACCTCGTACGGAAAGCAGTCTTCGCAATATCATCTGACTTCACTCGAATCTGATGATAACCCGACCGCAAATCAATCTTACTGAAAACATGAGCTCCAACCAACTGGTCCATCAAATCATCAATCCTCGGCAATGGATACCGATTCTTGATAGTCACCTTATTCAACTGCCGATAATCGACACACAACCTCATCGTACCTTCCTTCTTCTTTACTAACAATACTGGTGCACCCCAAGGAGAAACACTTGGACGCACAAACTTCTTCTCAAGCAATTCTTCAAGTTGCTTCTTCAATTCAACTAATTCAGTTGCCGACATTCTATAAGGAGACATCGACACTGGACTCGTACCTGGTACTAAGTCAATGGCAAATTCGACTTCACGTTCTGGAGGTAATTCACTTACATCCTCCGGAAACACATCCTGAAATTCACAGACAATAGGCAAATCTACACTCACCACTTTCTTATCCGATTGCAGAGACGCAAATAAAGCGAATATCTGAGCTTCATCTTTCACCAATTCCCCCACCTGCCTAGCAGATAGAAATCTTGCCTCATCACTTTCACCAACTTCAGAAAACCGCACCGTCTTACTATAACAGTTGATAAACACGCCATAGAATTCTAGCCAATTCATTCCCAGAATAATATCAATTTGGTGCAAGGGTAAGCACACCAAATCAACCACGAACTCTCTCTCAAAGATCGTTAAATGACAACCTCGACAGACAACAGAAGTCTTCACAGAACCATTAGCAGGAGTATCTATCACCATACTTCCGCCTAGGGACGACATAATCATACCAATCCTAGTTGCACACTCATATGAAATAAACGAATGAGTAGCACCAGTATCAACAATAGCAAGCAATTCAACATTATTAATCAAGCAAGTACCTTTAATCAGATTATCTTCTTTAGGAGCTTCAGTCCCACTCAGAGCAAACACCCTACCAGTAGTATGAGCTGCAGTAGCCGCCTTCTTCGGTTTCGAGCACTGCGAACTGATATGGCCTTTCTCGCCACAATTAAAACATGTCGGACCAGCATCCTTACATTCCGTAACTCTGTGACCAGTCTGACCGCATCGGAAACATCTCAGCACTTTCTTGGTACAGCTATCAGCACGGTGGCCTGGCTCGCCACACTTGAAACATTTACCAGCTATGGAAGATCCTCCCCCACTTGGCTTCTTCTCATCTACCACTTTCTGCTTACCTTTACCATTCGGAGATGCATAAGGACTACCACGGTCCTTATTCTTCTTCTCACTAAGACTCTTGTAATGAGCAGTCCTAGCCTTGCTATCTTCCTCAAATATCCTGCACTTATTAACCAATGTAGGAAACCTACGAATCTCCTGGTAACCAATGCCTTGTTTGATCTCGGGACGCAACCCGTTCTCAAACTTGACACACTTGGATCCCTCAGCATCAGCATTATTATAGTGAGGACAATACTGCACCAGCTCTTCAAACTTCGAAGCGTAGTCAGCAACAGACATGTTACCCTGCTTCAGTTCTAGAAATTCCATCTCCTTCTTACAGCGCACATCAGCAGGAAAATATTTCTCCAGAAAGGCCGTCTTGAACCTTTCCCAAGTCATCTCAGCACCTGGTACTTCAATTCTCTGTCGAGTATTATCCCACCAGTTTTCAGCCTCTTCAGATAACATATGCGTACCAAACTGCACCTTCAGTGCTTCAGTACACGTCATCACCCGGAAAATCTTCTCAATTTCCCTCAGCCAAATCTGAGCACCATCTGGATCATAGCGCCCTTTGAATGTAGGAGGGTTATTCTTCAGAAACCTTCCCAAATTCTTAAACTCGTCGACCGGCGGATTCTGCTGCGCCTGCATAGCCTGCGCCATAGCAGCCAAAGCTTCAGCAATCGCACGGTCATTCTCTCCAGCCATACTCTGCATAACACAACTACAACCGTTAAATATCGACAGTGTCGTTTACACTAATCGACCAACAGGGAAAACCTCACATTACGACTCGACTGGACTGACCATGCTCTGATACCACTAATGTAACACCCTTCTACCCAAACGACATATTTATATATATTATCAGAGTACAACATGTAGAAGAGTTTACATTTCATACATCATATTATTCTTCGCATCACAACATAAAACATCTTATTTATTTGATTTAAAACTTCGCAGCGGACAACAATATAAATATTATAATAAGGTGTCAACACGACCTCAACAAACACCTCAACAATCATTCATCATAAACAACGTAGATAAAAATAATTCGGCTATCGAATCCCATAATCCCCGGTGTCACATGACCAGAGCATTTGACTCGACTCTGTAGAATAACTCTACACTTATTCTCCGAACCTCAACAAAAGCTACTCCTCTTTATCTGCACATTGCTCATCATAGATGAACATAAACACATGCAGAAGGGGTGAGAATTACATTATTAAATAATAATATAACGACGGAAATACAAACATAAATAGATATTTCACATATGCCAACACAACTCATCATCATCATCAAAATCAACAAACTCATGAACATCATCAAAACAACACATCAATGCAATGCACACACCCATGCATGACTCAACACGACTCGGTATACCCATTTTGTGATCAACTACAGGATCACCACTCCCAGATTCATCACCATAGAATCCGAGTTCCCCGTAAGGAACCAAGCCTCTCAACAAGCCCGGAGTCAACAACATCATTGGAACTCATGTCCGTTCATCACTAGGCATCGGCCTTTCATGAATGCATGCACATCAAACATGCATCATAATCATCATAGCAACAACAACATCATATAGTCATGTTATCATCATCATTAATATCATGACATACAACTCAACAAAACAACAACAACATCATAACGATATCACATCGTCACATAACACATTCATAATTAAACACATAAATTCAACATATCATCATCATAACACCTCATACAAATCATATAATCACTATTAATGGTTTATAGTACAACTACAGCGACTTACTAAGAGTCTCGCAACTCAACGTACTCCAAACCCACCAACATTAGCTTCTGCATTTCTCCAGTTCGCGCCGCCAACATAGGGACGCGCCGCGAAATCTCCAATACAACACAGTTCGCGCCGCGAACGAAGGGTCGCGTCGCGAACAACTTATTTCGCTTCAGTGCGCGCCGCGAAGCAGGGTTCGCGTCGCGAACAACGAATTACAGAACCCCTCCAAATCCTGCCCAGTTCGCGCCGCGAACTGGGCTTCGCGCCGCGAATCGCGCGCGACAGAAGCCCTCTGCTGCAGAATTCAGCGCAGCTTTGCTTCTCTACTCGCCGTAACCCGTACCCCACAGCTAACAAACCAAAATCGACATTCAACAGACATATATACACAACATACTTCGATTACAGTGCATATAACTCCACAAAACTCACAAATCGGAGAATTTATCATCAAAACCCCAACTTTCCCAATCTCCCTAAAATCTCCAAAATTCATCAACAACCCAACAGATATCATGAAATTGCTCGCATATTATCGTTTAATAAGGTTCAGACCCCTTACCTCTTTGGATTGAAGGAAGCTCCGAACAATCTTTGGCCTTTTCCTCTTCGTTCTCTTTCTCTTCAGCGGTTTCTCCTTTTCCCACTTTCACGATCCTTCTGCTCTTTCACGTAAAACTCCTCTGTTCCAAATGAGACTATTTCTCTTATTTCCACTTATATATTTTCCAAATAATTATTATTCCAAATAATTATAATAATCCAATAATATTTCCAATTAATTAATTAAATTAATAAAAATTATATTAATTCAAATTAAATAATTAGCCTTATTTTATCGGGGTGTTACAAAAGTCATCAGAAATAAGGCTCGACTGGTAGCACAAGGTTATAGTTAGAAAGAAGGTATAAACTATACAAAAACCTTTTCTCCAGTTTCTAGGTTAGAGTATATTCGTCTTTTAATTTTGTTTGCAGTCAATCATAACATCATCATTTATCAGATGGATCTTAAAAGTGCATTCTTAAATGGATACATTTCTGAAGAAGTATATGTTCACCACCCCCTGGTTTTGACAGTTCTCAAAATCCAAATTTTGTTTTTAAATTGAAAAATTTGTTCTATGGTCTGAAATAAGCTCTCAGAGCTTGGTATAACAGACTAACTAACTACCCTTTGGAAAATGATTTTACCAGAGGGAAAATGGACACAATTCTCTTTTGCAAAACCTTTAAGAATGATATTCTGGTTGTGCAAATTTATGTTGATGATATTATTTTTGGTTCTGCTAATGCTCCATTGTGAAAGGATTTGCTAAGTTAATGCACACGGAATTTAAAATGAGTTTGATGGGAGAACTCAAGTTCTTTATGGGAACCCAAATTGGTTAACATTCAGAAGGAACATATATTCATCAAAGCAAGTATACAAGGGAACCTCTGAAGAAGTTCAACTTGTCATAATGCAAGCAAGCAAAGTCTCCAATGTATCCTACATGCATTCTGGAGAAAGAAAAGGTAAGCAATAAGGTAAATCAGAAGCTATTTAGAGGTATGATGTGCTCTCTCCTTTATCTAACCACTTCTAGACCTAATATTTTATTTTGTGTCTACTTATGTGCTCTCTTCCAATCATATCCTAGGAAGACTCACTTAACTGCTGTTAAAAGAATCTTTGGGTATCAGAAAGATAATACTAACATTGATTTGTTTTATAGAAAATCAAGTGAATACAAATTAGTAGGCTATTGTGATGTTGACTATACTGTAGATGAAATAGAAAGGAAAAGTACTTCTGGAAGTTGTCAATTTCTGGGAGACAATCTGATCTCATGGTTCAATAAGAGACAATCAACAATTGCGCTTTCAACAACCGAAACTGAGTATATTGCAACTTATGGATGCAACACTCAGATACTCTTGATGAAGAGTCAATTGGAAGATTATGAGATATTCGAGAGTAACATTCCTAGTCTTTGTGCTAATACTTCTGCTATTTGTTTGTCTAACAATCCTATCTTGCATTCTAGGGCTAAGCATATTGAAATTAAATATCACTTTTTTTCGTGACTATGTTCATAAGGGTATTTTTCACTTAAAGTTTATTGATACAGACAATCTATTGGCTGATATCTTTACAAAACCTTTACTGAGGATAGATTCGTTTTCATTCTGAAAAACTTATTTATGGACTCTTGTCCAGAATGAAAAGATGAACTTCATAATGTTAAGCTCTCAGAATTCTAGATAAGGTTCTAACAATTTATTTGTTGATTCTGAAACATGAGCTTTCTGAAGTGAGGAAGTTTCATGAATCAGAAAGGTTCTGATCAAAAGCAATCTTATTGATTTGTCTTCTTGATTATGAACAATTGTTGCATTAAATGTTTGTCTTGTCGTGTGATATCATGTGGTTCTGAGTGGTGACAATTGTCCCACTCTCTGAGCATGTGTGATGATAACGTGACACATTGAGTTTCACATTTCTTGGAGTTATGTTAAAATCTTTTACGCTTACCCTCATGTCTATGTATTTTTAGCTTGTCATCATTTCAAAAAAAATCTATATAAACACACTTCACTCACATTTTCACACTACACACACTATACTCCCACACTTTCTCCTTTCAAATCCTAAAACATCCTATCGGCAACTGTTCATCCTCTCCTCTAACATTCAACAATGGATGATCGGAAAAAACAATAGCAACATGCTCATCCTCAATCTCCTCCTCGGTCTGTCATCGATGAGAGCAATCCTCCATCCAAAGAAGAAATCAGCAATAGTAATATCCCTTCAGAAAACTATCCTATCTTTACAAAGATCGATCCTTCAGAAATTTTGGCGTACTACATGGAGATCTGTCTTGAAGAAAATGTTGATCTGTTGGTGGATCCTTTAAATCTACCAGATGACTACCCAGTTTTTTCATCGTCGCCTCCTCCTCCGTAAAACCTTAGTTTTAGAAATAGTCTTCGCAAGTGTGTGTGTCTTTATGTTTGTTTGAGTATTTTTTTTATTTATCTTATGTTTTCTAGTATTTCCGCCTTTGTAATCAATTGTATCTTTTCTACCTTCTGGCATTTTTAATGAAAAATTTATCTTGTTTCTTTCCAATATATTATTTACATTTTATCTTTGTCTTTTTTATTGATGAAAAAGAGAGAGAAATGTATTTAAGGGGGAGAATCGTAATTGATTTTGATATACCTATATTTTTGAATAAGAACCCAAACATTTATTAATGTTTTTGATAACAACTACTTCGAAGAATAGTCTGTTAATTATTTTGTAGTGATAAGTTCAAAACATCAGAAGCTCTAGAAGTTTTTAAGATCAGAATGTAAGTTACCAATTTTTGAAGAAATGGTCTACTATCTGAGTCTGAAACTTTCACGTTGTTGTTTGAGAAAGATCTCGACCAGGAATCAGAAACAAGCATCAAGTATTCAAGGAATTGAAAACTAGGCTTTGATCTTGGTATCAAGAATTGAAGAATTGTAAATTCCATGGTAATCAAACTTGGAAATCAAGCTCTTTAAAGAAGAATTCATAACCAGGTTATGAAAGCTCTTTTAAAGAATTTTTTTCAAAGATAATCAGGTTATGAAAGAGAATTTCAAAGAGAACCAGGGTCTGAAGCTTCTTCAAAAGAATTCAACCAAGCTTCTGAAGTGAAGTTCATCAGAATGTTGAGTTTGAAAACCAGTGTTCTGGATAAGTTAAAGCAACTTCTGAAAATAAACCAGATTCTGATGGAAGATCATTCTTGTACTTTAAAAAGGTTAATCAGGAAAGTGTTATTTCATTCTGATTTTATCTTTTTATGATTATACATCTTAGTGGAAGATTTGTGCTTTTGTAAGATGTATCATTCTGTGATTACCCTGTACAAAACTATTTATTAAAATACATGTTTTTGTCATCATAAAAAAGGGGGAAATTGTTAGAACAAGATTTGGTTATGCATTTATACCTTGAATTTTGATGATAACAATGTTGTATTTGTGTGAGAACAATTTTGGTACCCTAATGGTTCGTTATTGTGTATCTTTAATAACCAGTTCTGATTCTGAGTAAATGACATGCAACGTCATCAATTTCTGAATATTGTGTTCCGAATTCTATTTCCCCCTAATCATGAGAAGTTCTGAAAGATATCAAGTTGTTGTTGCAATATTTTTTCTGCTTCTGTGTTGATTCACTCCTGAAAAGTTTCTGAAGAGACGCTAGGTTGCTGCTGCAACGTTCTCTCCACTTCTGCTTCTGGACGTGACTCTGATCGTCAAGCTTCTGAAGAATGGCAAGCTTCTGAAGTTTTGTTACTTAGATGAAGATCTCAAGCCAGGCGTTGAGGTTATCAAGGTTCTGACTGTAGATTCTGAAGATTCTGAAGATACTGAAGATCTCAAGTCAGACTGCTGACGCTGTCAAGATTCGGACCAAAGTTTCTAAAGTTTATGAATCCAGTTGTATGTTTCTTCATTTCATGCTTCATCAACTTTCATCATAAGCCAATGAACTTAAAGATAATATCAAATGGGTACGTGATCAAATAGTACATAATACAAATCAAATATTCTTTCTACTACTTCATATCATGGGCAAGGACATTACTATACATCACACATGTCATTGAATTTATGGGCGAAGGACAATACGTAGTATCACTCTTTTTACATATCCAATAGTGGACAACCACTCTATTTGGTATTCCCATTTTGTCCTCAAACGGTCTCTTTTCTTATGCTATATAAGTGGTACTTGAAGACTTGAAAAAATGTTGAAGCGCTATAACATTTGACAATTATATTTCTTTGTGAAAAACTATCAATTTTATACACAAATTTTCTTTAAGTGTTTGTAATTCATTTGTGTAAAATCTGTTTGTGTAGAAGCATCTTGTAAACACACAAAAATATTATTCAAACTGTTTGTTCGATTTTCCTTAAGGAGACTAAGGTATAGTCGTATCCTTGAGAAGACAAAGAAAAATGTTCTTTGTGATTCCTTAAGGAGACTAGGATATAGTCAGATCCTTAAGAAGACAAAGAAGGTTATTCTCTGTGATTATTGTAATCAGTTGATTATAGTGGATTAAGTGCTTTTGTATAATGCAAAATCAGTTGATTATATGGATTAAGTCCTTGTGTATAAGGGAAAATCACCTTGGCGGGTGGACTGAAGTAGCTTTGAGTTTCAAGCGAACCAGGATAAAAATAGTTATGTTTTTATCTCTTTATTATTAACATTTGAGTGATGTTCTTGAGTTGAGTAAAAGCTTTTGTTTTTAAAGCCCAATTCAAACTCCCCATTTCTTGTGTTGTTCACACATTCACCATCCATTTAGTGAAATCTATATTTTAATAGAAATATTTATTTTTTTCAAAATTAAATTACATTACAAATAATAAAATAAAACAATCTCAAATTTTTTTTGCATACATTTCAAATATTTTAAATAATAAATACAAAATAAAATATATGAAAATATTAATCACATCTTTAATTTCTAAATTATCAAAACTACATAATAAAATATATGGGGCGGGTTCGAAGTGGGTACTAGTGTCCCCATTACCCGACTCGTCCCTGTATTTTGTAATTGGGGAAAATCCGAACTCGAACCCAAACACATTCAAAGCAGGTTTCCCCGTCAAATTCGGGGTGAGCTCGGATAGACACCCGTGGATACAAGTAGTGTTACCATGCTTAGTCCAAGCCCAGGATTCTAATGAAGTGGGTGTCTGCTGCTGAGGGTTGGTTTACTGTTAACACATATGGTGCAGTCATTAATAAGTGCATAACTGGATGTGGTGGCCTTATAACAAATGCCATCGGTGACTAGTTAGGGTTTTTCCCAAGAACATTGGGCAATTGCAATGTTCTCAATGCTGAATTGTGGGGTGTGCTTAAAGGTATCTGATGGGCCAAAAATTGTAGTTTTAATAAAGTTGAGTTTCAGGTGGATAATTTGAATGTTTTCAAAGCCATTATTAATTCTAAACTAAGTAGAAAGCTTGAGTTGAGTATGGTTCGTAAGATTTAAGACTGTTTCAAAAACTTAGATTATTTTCGTGTTAAACACATTCTCCGCGAAGCTAACAAGTAAGCATATTAACTTGCTAAATTTAACTTCTTCTTGATTGCTAGTAATTGTAATTCTTTAGGTATGTTAAGCAAGATGATTATGGGGTTGGGTAGTTTTTGATGTTGTTTAGGCTCGATCCTCCTTTGCCAAAAAAAAATATAAAATATTTGTTTCCCTAAAAAATATAATTTCTAATTTTTAAGTTTAATCATGAATTAATAAAATATACATTTTTAAATATTTTAACTTCAAATTTTTTTGAGTAAAATCAATTGGGAAAAAAAATGCACTTACATAGTTTATTTTTAAAATACTATTTCACTATATAGATTTTTTTTTTAAATAACCATTTTTTTCAAAAAAAAAATCAAAAATAACCAATTATTCAAAAAAATTACCAAAATAACTGTGATTTGAAGAGGATGCACCAGATGAATTGGCGCATCCCCAATACATGAAGAGGAGACACCAATAGCATTGGTGCATGCATTGGGCTCCTCATGAGGAGGCGCCAATGCTAGTGGCGCCTGTGTGTGTTTGGTTGGTGTATGCGCCAATTCATCTGGCGCATACACCCCTGCTATTTTTTTAATTTTTTTTTAATTTTTTAGTTTTTTTAATTTTTTAATTATTAATTATTAATTTTCATTATTTAATAAATAAGAAATAGTAATGGAAAAAAATAAATTCATTGATGATGTAATAATTTATTACATTCGACTGACAATAAACTAATGACCGACCCGATTATAACGTCCCCATGTTCCACATCCCGGTGCGTTAGTTTGTCTCTGAGGTCTCCCACGATTTTCTTGAGGTGTTTGGGGTATTTGTGTGCTAACCTGATCGAGCGATGGCTGGTTGGAAGGGTCGACGGAAGTTCCAGCGGTATTTGACACATGTGTCATCATTTGCTCCCAATATCCGGAGGGGCTCTGACTAACGGGGCTTCCGTAATGGAGTTCGGTGCCCATGTCATCGTAGTTAGGTCGTTGGGGTTGGGTGAATTGGGGACGGTATAGTTGCCCAAATTGGGTCATTGAGTCATTTTGAAAATGAACCAATGGTTCCTAGGGCGTACTATAGTTAAACAAGGGTTGGGTGTTATGTTGATGGGATGTTTGGGTGATCATTGGTGGGGGGCTACGATGAAGTGACCCAAATGAATCATCTGGGCTATAGATGGTTGTGGATGCGGGGTTTGAGTCTTGGTTTTGTGTTTGGGTGGGTGGTATGAATGGATTGCAACGTTGGATGGTTGGTTGTTGGATGGTTGGCACAAACAGGTTGCGATGTTGGGTGTTTGGTTGTTGTGTGTATGTGGTTGGTTGATGTTGTGTGGTTGGTTGTTAGGTTTGGGTGGGTTCACATTGGTGTTGGGTGGTGGATTGTTGTGGGGCGTACGATAACGAAGCAAGTTGGCATGAATCCATCAAATACCGCGGCTCAGATACAAATTGTTGAGTTGTTACCGACCTAAACCATGCCATATATTGTTGAGTCGGTCTTGCACCACGAATGACTGGTTCGTTCAAGATGTGTTGTCGTGGATTCCTCCATTGAAGACACATCTCTTTTGCAAAGTCTCTCCAGTCAAAATAATCCCATTGTGCATCAACCCTTTTTTGATACCAATTCCCCAAACACGTGGGAGATTCTGGAATCTGTTGTAGCATTCCGAACTGCAGTTTGACCCGTTCACTATGGTGCATTTCCACCGTAGTGAATCGGATAATCGGTGTCTTCGCTGTCCAAACTGCAGCATCGTCATGATTCACATCATGATCCAAACCCAAATATGGCCTCCAGACAAACTGTAAAACAATACGAAACGATTAGATGAAAAATAATTTGAGAAGTATTTTAAATTAAAATATAGTTGGGTAGGATTATTACATCGTCATGTCCAATGTGGTCCAATAGATTGCGGTAGACTACAATAGCGTGTTTCAGACACCTGTTGTAGTTCATTCCCCTTACTGACCACCTAAGATAAAAAAGAAGTGAAAAATATTATTTACTGTTATAATATGAAATATAATTAACTAAATCGTAAATGGTAAAGTGTTAGACTTACTTGGTTGCAAACGGGAACACGAATGGATGCTCATTTATCGGGGCGAGCGACACATTCTTGACCAACCCCAAGCTTGAAGCAAATACACACATGAAAAAAAAGAGTACAAGTATTCTTTTTTGCATTTCTACACATTGCACTATATAGATTGGCCAACACAGTTGAACCCTAACTATAAGTGTTTACCTTATTAATGTTGCATAATAAAGGTAAATACATTATATTTACAGAATTACCTGTACTTTCTGGAAACAAAAAATTACCAAATAAAATCATAATATAACACTGAGTTTTTATTATTTTCTCATACTCGATTGAATCGTCGGACAATACTATACTGGCATAATATTGTTTAAGGTATGTTAAATTTATACCTTGCCCCCTTGCTTGACCGGATGTGTCTCCCTCAGTTTCGTCGTCTAACAAAGGGGCACCCAATAATTCATTGCAGATATTGTTGTCTTGGTTAACTCTACCATTCACTACCTTTTCATCTATACGGAGACCCAACAACATGTACACACCCTCAAGTGTGACGGTACACTCACCAATCGGAAGGTGAAATATGTGGGTCTCGGGTCTCCACCTCTCCAACAAAGCCAGAATGAACTTGTAGTCCACCGAGTACGAAACAATGTTGAGTAGATTTCCAAATCCATATCCTCTAATATATGGTTCTATTAAAGGATCGTGGGGTACATATTCATGTACACGACATCTAAACCGCTTCGGATCCTAATAACAAAAAGTAAGAAAATACAATTAGAAGAAGAAATACATAATCAACAAACACAACTCTATAAGAAGTAAGAAAAACATAGATAACAAAGGTATAAGACTAAAAACAGAAAAAGTAAAAAGAGAGAGATAACATACAAATGCCGAGATATTCTCGAGTGTGCCTCTATGTTCATCGCCCATAGTCAACAAAGACATGATTTGATTTTGCAAAGCTTGAGTGTGATAGAGGAAACAAGTGTGGTAGAAGAATATAATTGAGTATTGATGAAGATGATTTGATATTGTTGATATGAGAGGCTATTTATAGATGAATGAGTGAGTAGGTTTGCAACCTAAGAAGAATGGGATTGGTTGCATGCAATGGCAAGAGAAGACAAGGGAATGACAAAATTCAGAAAGCATGTGAGGAATATCTCTTCTAAGCGCATGTGAAGAATCCACATGCAAAGGGAAGAGGCGTCCTTCCTCTTGGCGCCTGCTTGTGATTCTTCACATGCAAGGAAGAGGCGCCCTTCCTCTTGGCGCCTTAGTGTAGGGCAGTGGGAAGGGGCACCCTTCCTAGTGGCGCCTAAGTCCAAATTTTGTGAAGGGGCGCCCTTCCTTTTGGCACCCCAGTTACTTTATGGCGCATAGGGAATGAGCGCCTAGGTGGGAATATTAGGGCTCAGGGTTCAGAGATTCCTTGATTCCCTGACGCATGTGTTTTGTTGTCACTCTTTTCTCTGCATGTTTGATTCTTTCTACTGCATGCATGGTCAAGTCTGTACAGACAATGACCAAGTTATCAATGCAACGCTATTTAAGCTGTGCAGATGAACAACTTAGCAATGCATTCAATTCCATTAAATCTATCTACATATTTAATATTTGAACAAAATGTCTTCCACACAACATTACATGATCAGTGCCCATGTCGAAGGTGAAATATTTGATCATCAGTTGTTCGGTTTTTGTTTTCGAAACACAGAGGTAACTTTGTTTACAATACATCGACGATCACATTTTTCACATATGAAACAAAGAATAGAAAAGAAATTGCCGTGCAATAATATGGGACAAATCATCTATAAAAATACGGTTTGGTTTGCAGAAAACCAGGTAAAATTTTATCAGAAGAAGATTCGAGATGATGACGATGTTCAACATATGTTTGTCAGTCACGAACAATCCGGTTACAACAATATAGAGTTGTAGATATTACCACATCAACAACAGGTGTCTCAGTTCATTGATCACTCATAAGTGTTTTGTGAGACTGATGACGAACAAGCTGAGGTGAATGTTCCAGATGACGAAGAAGAAGAAGCTGAGATCATGGTTGATTCGATGGTGAACGCTGAAGAGGAAGAGGGGTCAATACTAGCAAGTCATGTATACTGTCCACCCTAACACATGACAAGGTTAAATTTGGGTTCAGATGAACCTTCAACATATGTATGGTACAATCCTTACGTGTAGATGCAAGGATCTTTGAAACAAGGAGACATATTTCGCACAAAAGAGGAATGTGTAAAAGTCACTAAGATATTCCACATGCAACTATCAGCTGATTTCAGAGTTGACAGAACTAACGCATCGAGGTATAAAGTTTATTGTCCAGCTGAGCACTGCCTTTTTAGATTGTCAGCTTTGTATCGAAAGAGGAGCGAGTCTTGGGAGATTGGATCAATGGGTCCAGATCACACATGCATGCTGACAAACCCAATGCAGGATCATCGTAAATTAAGCTCTCAGCTAATATGTGGTGAAATATTGTCTGTCATTGGAGATAATTCGTCGTTAAAGGCGAGTACAATAATCTCGCATATTAGGGCAGAGTACGAGTACACTCCATCATATAGGAAGGCATGGATAGCTAGGACAAAAGCTATTGAAAAAGTGTTTGGCAATTGGGAGGAGTCTTACAAACAACTTTCAAAATACCTGTTGGCTCTAAAACAATATGCTCCTAGGACAATTGTCAAGATGGAAACATTGCCCGCCTATACACCAGATGGTACGTGTGTTGTTGGAAATAGAATAATTCACTGTCTATTCTAGACGTATCAACCATGTATCATAGGTTTTTCTTTTTGTAAACCAATTATACAATTGATGGTACATGGTTGTACGAAAAATACAAAGGAACGTTATTAATGGCAGTGGCACAAGATGGGAACAACAATATTTTTCCAATCGCATTTGCCCTAGTTGAAAGGGAGACTGCTGAGGGATGAAGTTTTTTCTTAAGAAATCTCCTATTGCATATTGCACCTCAGCCTAACTTATGTTTGATCTCCGACAGACACCCTTCAATCATCAGTGCATATAATAACATTGATAACAACTGGCAAAATCCTCCTTCGACGCATGTGTTATGTATTAGACATATTGCTCAAAATTTCATGCGAGAAATCAGAGATAAGACGTTGCGGAAGAAGGTTGTCAATGCAGGTTACACATTATCAGAACCTTCTTTCAAACACTACCGCGAGGAAATAAGATTGTCAAACGAAGATGCGGTACGGTGGATCGATAGTATTCCATCAGAGAAGTGGACTAGGGCATACGACAACGGTCAGCGTTGGGGCCATATGACAACAAATCTTGTGGAATCAATGAACTTCGTGTTCAAAGGCATCCGTAACCTACCAATAACCGCTTTGGTGCAGGCTACATATTTCAGGCTAGGGGCGTTGTTTGAAACCAGACGCTCAAAATGGAGTTCAGTGTTGCAATCTAGATAGTTGTTCAGTGATGCTTCAATGAAATTCATTAGACACGAAGCTGCCAAAGCAAACACACACGTGGTTATGGTCTTTGACCGAACTAAAGGTTGGTTTAGTGTTGTCGAGTCCATGGATCACAATGAGGGCATGCCGATGGGACAATACAAAGTCAAACTAGATAGAGGTTGGTGCGACTGTGGAAAGTTTCAAGCCTTTCGTACCCCCTGCTCCCATGTCATTGCGACATGCTTAAAGGTTCGAAGGGATCCATCCTACTTGCTATCTGAAGTTTACAAAGTCGTCAGCCTTTCAAATGTTTATAAAATTAGTTTGTTCCGTAGTGGCAAAAGAGGATTATTGGCCAGAATATCAAGGGGACATCGTCTGGCACAACGAAGTTATGCGAAAGAAGAAAAAGGGTCGCCCAAACAGCACCCGGATTCGAATCGAAATGGATACGGCGAACAAAATGGTTAGACTATGTAGTTCATGCCGTCAGCCAGGTCACAATCGTAATAACTGTCATAGTGCTGGAACTAGCACAACCAGATAAATTTACATGTACCTCTATTGCAATATATGAAAAACTAAATTTATTTCATATTAAACATCTCTGATGAAAGTATCATTACATAAATAGTAACACAAATAATTATAACAAATACAATACAAGAACTATGCAATTACAACCATCAAAACAATTTTGCACATGTAATGCATCATCCTACGAGCGTCTTGGTCGGTCTTAATATCCACTCATTCACGCACTTCTCTGTTTTGGTTGAACGTGGACACAAGCCATTGTATTCTTCTAATTCGTTCACCCTCTCCAATTTCTCCCTCTAACCAACTGTACAACGTCCGATTAAGACGTTCAAACATATATGTGTTCCAAAGTCGAATTTGTATCGGAGCCGCAACGAATGTATGCAGACATTGTTGAAACAGAGAAAATTGAAATTGATGGTGGTTGAAGTAGACAAATTATGGTATGAGGAGATGAGTTTGAGTGCAAAATATTGTATCAAAGGCGTGGTATTTACAGAGACGGAACATTAACTGTGTACAAAACACGTGGGCACCCGAGGGATTGGCGCCCACAATGATATTCAAGCAGGCGCCAGATGAATTTGCGTCCACATTACCAAACACACATGCGCCACTAGCATTGACGCCTCCTCATGAGGCCCAATGTAGGCCCCACTAGCATTGGCGCCTCCTCATGAGGAGTCCAATGCATGCATTGACGCCTCCTCTTCATGCATTGGGGATACGCCAATTCATCTGACGCACCCTCTTCAAACCACGATCATTTTGATAATTTTTTTGAATAATTGATTATTTTTTATTTATTTTTTAAAATAAATGGTTATTTTGAAAAAAAATTCTCACTATATAACTTAATATTAAAATTCTATATAACTTGATATTAAAATTCTATTGACCTTTAATCTTTAATCTTTAATCAATTTTATAAAATCAAATAACTTTAAATCAATTTCGTTTACTGCAAAATCAACCATATACTTTGATTATATTTTGATCCCAAAAATATTCATAATCATCTTATAATAAAATCACCCCCCTCTCTTCCTTCGGTGTCTGTGAATTTGGTGATTTTGTTGCAGAAGAATAAAATGGGGATCCGATTCGTGTTAATGGTGAACAAACAAGGCCAAACCCGTCTTGCTCAGTACTACGAATATCTCACTGTCGAAGAAAGACGAACCCTTGAAGGCGAAATCGTTCGCAAATGCCTCGCCCGCAATGAACACCAGGTTCCCTTACCTTTATTAACACCCATTTCATTTCAACTATAAAGTTCAATTCTTTTCATTCTATTTCATCAGATCTTGCAATTTTAGCTTATTAGATTATAAGCATTCACAACGTGTTGATGTTGTTATTTAACCTAGCTTTTGGGTATGTTTGGATTGAAGTTTCCAAGCATAAGCTTGAATCAATAACCTTCTATTTACTTCCATTTCAACTTAAAATTGAAGATAAACTCTGTTTACGAATTAGACTGTAATGGAAATCAAAGAAATGTTGTTTTTTTAGTGTTCTGTTTGGGTGCTCACAAATATAAATCAAACATTATAGATAAGATGGAACGATCTGAAATAAAGTTTTCAATTTTTCATTCTATTTGAATATGTTTATCATAGATTAGAGAGATTAGCTGGTTTCATTCCGCACCCAAAAAAGGTAGTGACGTATTATATGCAATGAAAGGCATTCTACTGTGTTATTAAACTCGGCCGTTCTGACCGTTATCTTGGCAGGGAACAGTAAAACCAAGAAAACCGCATCAGGTTGTGTCGTTCCATCACAGATGGGGGACTCGGCTGGAACAACAACGATAATGAGATTGGATTTGGAATGTTGCCTTTCTGAATATGAATACTTCATGAATTTTGATTAACCATGTGTTCATTATATTTAGAAGTATTAGTGTCTGCGTCACTAATGTATCGGCCATTCCGCTCCCCGATCCCGTCCCGTTCCCTTTTTGGGAATGTCCGCGCTGCACCGCTATCAGATATTATTGTAGGGTTGTTTGCTAGATGGATTTTTGATATTCCTCCAAAAACCAACTCGCAAACACACACTTAAACTATTTGAGTTCATTTAACTTTATATCACGCAAGCTTAAGTCCCAACAGGTTAATGATTAATATGTTTTATCTAGTCCTTACTATCTATAAATTTGAATTTTTAAAACTTTGTCTTACTTATATTAGCATGTTAGTTTATCCCAAAAACATGTGATTGAGTTGTCTTATTGTTGTTTGATGTTTCTGTTCATTATAATTGGTTTTACTGATGGATTTTTGGCATGGACAGTGTTCATTTGTAGAGCATCGCAACTACAAAATTGTATATAGGCGCTATGCATCTTTGTTTTTCCTGGTTGGAGTTGACGATGGCGAGGTATTTTATTTTTTTCTTCTATATTTCTCATTCCAACGGTTTCACACAAAATCGTTGAATAATTTGAAACAAGCAGATTGTGTTAAATAGTCTAGCTTTGATCTTACTATGACCAGTGGTCGTGGCTTCAAATGCAATCTGCGTAACATTATTTTGTCCAAAGAAACAGAGAGAAATCTAGAGGTTTTTCTGTTGTAAACTGATATATCTGAAGTTAATAATCTTGTTTGTTGAACACTTCAGCTTCAGTAAAATTTCCCTTATATTTCTGCTATCGTAGATGAATATGATAGTAATTTCTAATTCTGCTTCTAATTGATTGTTCATTCAACCCTTTGTGCATATCTTTGTAGAATGAGCTTGCTATTTTGGAATTTATCCATCTCTTAGTCGAAACCATGGATCGACATTTTGGCAACGTGGTAAGTCATGCTGTGATTAGAGTCTGTGTATTGTGTTTGTCCCACATTCTTCTGCAATGTGTATTATTTTCTTCCTTCAATCTCCTAAAGTTATCTTCAACCAAACACTGATATCATGTTTCATTGTTTGCTTAAATTTACAGTGTGAGCTAGATATCATGTTTCATTTAGAAAAGGTACATTTTATGTTGGAGGAAATGGTGATGAATGGTTGTATTGTGGAGACTGGCAAAGCAAATATTCTGACTCCTATTCAGCTTATGGATAAAACATCTTAAGTGAGAGAAAGCAAGAGTTCATGTATTTCTATGTTATTATACTATTAGCTGTCACTGTTGCTACTGTATCTGTACAATCAAGTGAATATAAACTACACCAGTTAATCTCAGTTTTCTTTATGAATAAAATACTGAAGTTTGTATTTCACTTTTTTTTTCTTTCATCCTTGTTTGTATTGTATTGATTATTGATTATTTGCTTAAAACAAATGTTCCTAAGTCTTCCTGGCATGGGTACAATAATGCAATGCAAGTTCTCATTGGAATTCCAGCTCTTATAAAATCGTCACTTTTACATTACTTTTTGTCTCAACAGTGTTCTGTTCCATTGTGGTTGCTTCAGTAGAGGAGGCTTATCCTTTCTACTTGGCATAAATTAAATTCAACACGATCATTGTGAAATTTTCTTTCACGGATGGCCATAATTTGTTTGTTGAAATTCTTCAACCATAAGTCATACGAATTGCATTGAGAAGAGGCACAACTTTGTATAGTCTAATGGTTTCTATTCATACAAGTAGTTTACATTGTTCATAGGTGAGCGGTGACTAAAGATGATTTTCGTAGGATGTCTCATCTTAAAACGTAGTGATTGTTATGGACTGATCGGAAGGGCCAACTGCCATGGCCTAAAGAAAGCAACAATTCTTTAACATGTTTGTTGTAATATCCTAAATTATGAAACTTATTTAAAAAGATTTATACGGCAATTTAAGGTGTCATTAATAATAATTCTTCGAAACACATCAAATCATTTGAAATTAGGCAGCAGAAAAATATTTCATAGCAACTTCAAAAACAAAGCAATAAACCTCAAAGCAACAAAATCAACATCAATTCAAGACATAACAACTCTTGTCCCTGATGTTATTAAATTAGAGCACTAAACACTACTAATGCATGACAAAGCAATAAATAAAGAAAACGACTCTAACAATTCACTTTTCACACACATCAACAATGCTTACTCCTGATTATCTGCAAGATGTCCATGGTGGATAACATGAAGTAAAATGGTGAGAAACAACATTCAACATGAACACTGTAAAGAATGCGACGGTAGAGAAATATACAACACAACACACAGTCAACATCACCATAATCTCACACCATTCATAACAACATGCACATATATATGAAATGTGACTCGTGACACTTATGCACGTGGTACCATTATGGACAATACATGTCCATCTCGCTCCCGAATCCCCACCATAGGACCAGAGTACACCAATTCGATATTATCACCATAAGTAACGCTTAACTGATCCTGATTTGGAACCAGCTACTCGCTCTTGGATCCACATCATCGGTCCAGAGCACACCCAAACTGGACTGAAGTTTGTACACCATGATGCGTGATTTTCAACAACATGCAATATCACCATACAATCACCATAATATGCATAACATTATACTCAATACACAACAATCGATTAATGTCATGATAAATAATAAACAACACCCAACAACATCACCACATCAAATGCATATTCACGCGACATTTAATCATATTAAATCATTTTAACATTAAATCATCATTAAGTAAACACAACGATTCACGAAAATCATCCATACATCTCATCACATATATTTCTACAGTGAACATACGTCTATACATCAATTATTTCACCAAGCCCTACCATGAGATAACTATGCGTGTTAGCTCTCTAACACTTCAAACGACATCTCATTTGGATCTACAGAACTAAAGTTATGGTCAAAATCGTCGGGCAATGCAACATAGTTCAAAACATAAATTTTCAAATTTTGGTCTAAGTCAATCGATTGACATCAAAATTGTTTACATTTTGGCTTTCTCAAAATTTGCTTCAAGAGGCTGCACAATCGATTAATTGGGAATGACAATCGATTCTAATGTTATTATTTTTCAAAAATTGAACGTGTGCAATCGATTGACATATAGTGTCAATCGATTGACATAGTATTTTTTCTTCTTCTAGAAAACCCATTTTTTTACATGATCTTCATCTCTCTCCTTCACTAACCTCATCCATCATTCCAACTTATACTTTCCATATTCAATTGATCCAAAATACAAATTGCACACTACACCACATAATTACAACAACCAAACATCTTATAATACATACATCAATCATGGTTCATGGAAATTTATCATACAATTAAATCATCAATTTCACCAACATTCATACTCATGATCAAAACTTCATACATTCATCAATGATAAAAAGTTACATATGCATAAACATGATGATTCAAACATGGATTCAATCACAATAATCATAAAATCAACATAATCAACCATCAATCTTAGATTTTTAACACAACAAAAACACATCAACACAAAAATTACACAATCCTAATGAGAGCAATGACCTCTCTTCTCCACCCTATCATGCAATATATCCATAGAGAAAACCCTTTCTCCCCCTTACGTTAGATTCCTTGCAAAACTCAGATCAAGTATCTCATTCCTCCTTCAAGCCCTAGCCTTGACTTGCCTCTTTCTCCCAAAAATTTGTTTTCACGTATTGACAATTTTAGGCTTCTCTCTAATCCTTTTTATTCCAAACCTAATTATTCCAACTTTTCAGTAATTCTATTTTCCTCCCTCATATTATTGTTTCTCTCTCCTTGTTCCCTCTATTTTCTCATTATGCCAAAACAACTTCAACTCCTCTAATTCTCATTATTTCTCCTTTTATTTGATTGATTAAATCAAATAAGTATAATTCTAATTATTTTATTTAATCTAATTCTTCTACTACCCCACCACTGCTCCCACTACACCCAACTAATGCCCCACATACACACCTAATTCAATATATAATACACCATATACAAAGTCAATTGAATAAAAATCTAAATAATTTGATTAAATAAATTAATCAAATTCCAGGGTGTTACAACTCTCCCCCACTTACATAATTTTCGCCCTCGAAAATTACCTGAAGGAAACAGAGTCGGATACAAATCTCTCATCTGACTCTCAAACTCCTAAGTTATGTTTCCACCTGCTACTCCTCCCCACACTATCATCACCGGGGCAAACTCCTTACCTCATAACTGTTTCACTTTCCAATCCTCTACCCGCATGGGTGATGCCTCAACAGTCATGTTCTCTCTCGCCTGTACATCATCCACTTGAATCACATGAGAGGAATCTAGAATGTATCTCTTCAATTGAGACGCATGAAATACATCATAAAGATTAACAAGCGGAGGTGGCAAGGCAATCCGATAAGCCACCTCTCATATCCTCTACAAGATCTGATATGGACCAACAAAACGTGGTGTGAGCTGTAACACCCCGATAATAATAAAATAATTATTTGAATTGAGTTAATAATTTAATTACATAATTGGAAATTTTATTATTATTATTATTATTTTGAATTATTATTATTTTGGAATAATAATTATTGTTTGGAAAATATATATAAGTTGGAATTAAGGAAAAGTCCCATGGGGAGTAAAAACATTTCACGTGAAAACAGAGAAAATCGTGAAAAAGGGAAAAGGGCAGAGAAGAGGAGAAAGGAGCTGAAGAGCAAAGGTTGAAGAACGGAAAGGCTTGAAGCTCAAAGATTCGCCAGATTGTTAAGGTAAGGGGGGTTTATCGTCGATTAATGGGTATTTTGGGATAATATGTCATGGGTAGTGATAAGCCGTTAATTTGACCCTAATTGGGATTTGTAAAGGTTGAAATGTTGTGGGATGAACTGTGCTGAAAGTTGAAATTAAATCGGTATTTGTGTGAGTAATGTTTTCCCGATCGTATGGCTTTTTACGGAATCGGAATCGGAGGTCCGGAAGTCCTCCAACGGCGGAATTCTGCATTCTGCCGTGTGTTAGCGCAGGAATTGTTGTTTGGTCTGCGTTAACCGGTTAACCCAGGGTGTTAACCGGTTAACACTGTATTGAAATGTGAAAATACTGAGTTTTGCCTGCGTTAACCGGTTAACCCAGGGCGTTAACCGGTTAACGCTGTTGCGTTTTGCCAGAAAGTGAGTTTTGCCTGCGTTAACCGGTTAACCCAGGGCGTTAACCGGTTAACACTGTTGCAGAGTGAAAAATTATTGTTTTTAAATGTGGTGTACCTAATTGAGGGTTGGCCTATGTTGCCTATGGTGTAATAGGGATAAATTCCCGCTGTTTTGAGCAGTATATGCAATATTGAAATGTACTAATATTGTGGTTGTTGTTTGGCATAATCTGACATGCTTATGTGATGAAAGATTGATGATGTATAATGATGTACATGATGCTGTGAATGTATATATGATGCATGTATGTGTGAATGGACTGTTGTATGGCTCAGAGTGTGAGCATATGTTTATTCTTGAATTATTGTTGATGTTGCATTGCTAGATGATTAGCATGCATGGCATAGCCTTCGGGGCTGTAGCTAATTCCCATAGTGAGGAATTAGTGAGTGAACCATTGTGGGTTTGTTGTTGATGTTTGCATACCAGATGATTAGTGTGCATAGTCTAGCCTTCGGGGCTGTAGCTAATTCCCATGGTGAGGAATTAGTGAGTGAGTCACTAGGTCTCAAATGAGTGGGACTAGTGAGCTTAGTAGCCGTATCTGGAGGGATCGGTGAGCTTGAACTATATGTTCGAGAATAGTCGGTACCGCATGTGTAGAGTCTCATTGCATAAAATATGTATGGCGTATAATATGAATGGATGTGTTCCAATATTATACGTGTGTTGTGTTGTTGTTAAGTATGATTTGAGATTATACTGGTATTGTATATTGATGTTGAGTATGATGTTTAAGCCAATGAGCTATTACTGAATGTGTATTGCAATTAGGGTGATTGATGTGTTAATTACTTGGCATCACATGTTGTTTTATAATGCTTATTATATTGATTGAGGAACTCACCCTTACAACTGTTTTTCAGGTAACGAGAAATGAGTTGAGTAGAAGCAAATGCTTGGAGTCTAGTGTAGTCTCCCTAGTGGGTCATGCTCTGATAGATGTAACATCGGGCGGGAACACTTTGATTATTATTGTTGTTGTTATTGAACTAAATTACATGTGATGTTACATGTTTTGCATGATTGAGTTGATCTCTATCCGCTGCGTAATTGTGCAAATACTTTATATTTAAATTAAATAAAAGAGCATGATTGTTATATTGTTTAAATGGTGTGGAATGTTTGTGTGACACCCTTGGTGCACTATTACTCTGATTATATGTTTATTATTTAATAAATTTTTGGGGTATTTTAGAAGGGTGTTACATTAGTGGTATCAGAGCATAGTCGGTCGTGTCGAGTCGTAATTATTCTGTTTTCCCTGTACGGGATAGGTGTTGCGTAACCCTATCAGTACTTATTGTTTTAGTTTGTTGGGTTTTAAGAATAGAGATGGCTGGAAGAGGCAGAGATGATGCTGCGATTGCTGAGGCTCTGGGTATGCTGGCTGGAGTACTTGGAGGGAATCCAAATGTTGTAGGAATGGGAGCTGTTCGTCAACTGAGTGAGTTCCAGAAGAACAATCCTCCAATGTTCAAGGGAGCATACGATCCAGATGGTGCTCAGAAGTGGTTGAAGGAGATCGAGAGGATCTTCAGAGTAACTGAGTGTGCTGATAACCAGAAGGTCAGGTTCGGTACACATATGCTGTCAGAGGAAGCTGATGATTGGTGGGTTGCTACCCGCACTGAGTTGGAATCTGCTGGGAATACTGAGATCACTTGGGCTGTGTTCAGGGAAAGGTTCCTGAGAAAGTATTTTCCAGAAGATGTCAGAGGAAAGAAAGAGATAGAGTTTTTGGAATTGAAGCAGGGTAACAGGTCGGTTACGGAGTATGCTGCGAAGTTCACCGAGCTGTCAAAGTACTATACTCCCTATAATGAGGCTGCTGGAGAATTTTCGAAATGTGTGAAGTTTGAGAACGGGTTGCGTCCTAAGATCAAACAAGCTATTGGATATCAGAGGATCAGAGTGTTTTCTGACTTGGTTGACTGTTGCAGAATTTTTGAACAGGATTCCAAGGCTAGAGCAGAGAGCTATCAGCAGAGGGTTGATAGGAAGGGTAAGAATCAGATGGATCGTGGAAAACCGTATGCAGCTGGCAAAGGTTTTCAGAAGCAGAGTGGGATGAAGAGGCCTAGTGGGGGAGACTCTAGTGCTCCTGCTAAGTGTTATAGATGTGGTCGGGCTGGACATCGTGTTCATGAGTGTACCAGTGCTGAGATGAAGTGTTTCAAGTGTGGGAAAGGTGGTCACTTGGCTGCAGAGTGCCGATTGAAGACTGTAACTTGTTTCAACTGTGGAGAGTTGGGTCATATCAGTCCCCAGTGTCCTAAGCCGAAGAAGGAGAATCAGTCAGGAGGCAAGGTTTTTGCTCTATCAGGTTCTGAGACTTCTGCAGATGATCGTTTGATCAGAGGTACGTGTTATATTAATGGCTTTCCTCTTATAGCTATTATTGACACAGGTGCTACTCATTCTTTTATATCTGTGGATTGTGCTGTGAAGCTTAAGTTAGAGATATCTGAGATGCGTGGAAGTATGGTGATTGATACTCCTGCAAAGGGTTCAGTGACTACTACTTCGGTTTGTTTGAGTTGTCCTTTGAATATTTTTGGTAGAGATTTTGGGATAGACCTTGTGTGTCTTCCATTAGTGCAGATTGACGTTATCTTGGGTATGAACTGGTTGGTGTTTAACCGAGTTTATATCAACTGTTTTGATAAGACGGTGATATTTCCTGAGATTGAGGAAGGGCAGAGTCTGTTTCTATCAGCCAGGCAGGTGAATGAGGAAGTGGCAGATGGGGCAGAGTTGTTTATGCTGTTGGCAACTTTAGAGGCTAAAGATAAACTGGTGATTCGTGATCTAGCAGTGGTGTGTGACTTTCCTGATGTGTTTCCGGAAGAAGTGAATGAGTTACCGCCAGAGCGTGAAGTTGAGTTCTCGATTGAATTGGTACCTGGTACTAGACCGATATCGATGGCTCCGTACCGTATGTCTGCTGTTGAGTTAGCTGAATTGAAAAGTCAGTTGGAAGATTTGTTGGATAAGAGGTTTATTCGTCCAAGTGTGTCACCGTGGGGTGCACCAGTGTTGTTGGTTAAGAAGAAGGAAGGTACTATGAGGTTGTGTGTGGACTACAGGCAACTGAATAAAGTGACGATCAAGAATCGGTATCCTTTGCCGAGGATTGATGATTTGATGGATCAGTTGGTTGGTGCGAGTGTATTCAGCAAGATAGATTTGAGATCTGGGTATCATCAGATACGTGTGAAAACTGAGGATATTCAGAAGACTGCTTTCAGAACGAGGTATGGACATTATGAGTATTCTGTAATGCCTTTTGGTGTGACTAATGCGCCTGGAGTATTTATGGAGTACATGAATAGGATTTTCCATCCGTACTTGGATCAGTTTGTTGTGGTGTTTATTGATGACATTTTGGTGTATTCGAAATTTGAAGAAGAGCATGCTGAGCATTTGAGAGTGGTTTTAGGAGTGCTGCGAGAAAAGCAGTTATTTGCTAAACTGTCTAAGTGTGAATTTTGGTTAGAAGAAGTTAGTTTTCTTGGTCATGTGATTTCAAGAGGTGGTGTTGCTGTTGATCCTTCTAAGATAGAAGCGGTATCTAAGTGGGAGGCTCCGAAGTCTGTTGCTGAGATTCGAAGTTTCCTTGGTTTGGCTGGTTATTATAGGAAGTTCATTGAGGGATTTTCTAAGTTGGCGTTACCGTTGACGATGTTGACTAGAAAGGGGCAAGCGTTTGTTTGGGACTCAAAATGTGAAGAAGGGTTCCAAGAGCTAAAGAGAAGGTTGACTACTGCTCCTATTCTGATATTACCGAGTTCGTCGGAATCATTTGAAGTTTATTGCGATGCTTCATTGTTGGGTTTGGGTGGCGTGTTGATGCAGAATAAGCAGGTTATAGCTTATGCTTCAAGACAGCTGAGGGTTCATGAGAGGAACTATCCGACGCACGATTTAGAGTTGGCAGCTGTAGTGTTTGTTTTGAAGTTGTGGAGGCATTACTTGTATGGATCAAGATTTGAGGTTTTCAGTGACCATAAGAGTTTAAAGTATTTGTTTGATCAGAAAGAGCTGAATATGAGACAGAGGAGATGGTTAGAGTTTCTGAAGGATTATGATTTTGGTTTGAATTACCATCCGGGTAAAGCAAATGTAGTGGCTGATGCATTGAGTCGGAAATCATTACATATGTCTATGTTAATGGTTAAGGAATTGGATTTAATTGAGCAGTTTAGAGACTTGAGTTTGGTGTGTGAGAGTACTCACAATAGTGTTAAATTGGGAATGTTGAAGTTAACGAGTGGTATTCTGGAGGAGATCAGAGAGGGTCAGAAATCCGATATGCTTTTGGTTGATAAGTTGACTTTAGTGAATCAAGGTCGAGGTGGTGAATTCAGAGTTGATGAGAATGGTATTTTGAAATTTGGTAGTCGGGTGTGTATTCCGGATGTTACTGAGCTTAAGAAGAGTATTCTGGAGGAAGGACATCGTAGTGGCTTGAGTATTCATCCTGGAGCTACGAAGATGTATCATGATTTGAAAAAGTTATTTTGGTGGCCGGGAATGAAGAAAGAAATTGCGAGTTTTGTTTATTCCTGTTTGACTTGTCAGAAGTCAAAGATTGAGCATCAGAAGCCGTCTGGGCTAATGCAACCGTTGGCTATTCCAGAGTGGAAGTGGGACAGTATCAGTATGGATTTTGTTTCTGGTTTACCGAGGACAAGTAAGAATTTCGAAGCTATTTGGGTGATTGTGGACAGATTGACAAAGTCGGCTCATTTCATTCCGATCAGAACGGATTATCCGTTAGAGAGACTAGCCGAGTTGTATATTGAGAAGATTGTAAGTTTGCATGGTATTCCGTCTAGTATTGTTTCGGACCGAGATCCTAGATTTACATCGAAGTTCTGGGAAGGGTTGCAGAGGGCTTTGGGAACTAAGCTGAGATTGAGTTCTGCATATCATCCGCAGACTGATGGTCAGACTGAGAGGACGATTCAGTCACTAGAGGATCTTTTGAGGGCTTGTGTTTTGGAAAAAGGAGGTGCTTGGGATTGTTATTTACCTTTGATTGAGTTTACCTACAACAATAGTTTTCATTCGAGTATTGGTATGGCACCGTTTGAAGCTTTGTATGGTAGGAGATGTCGGACACCTTTATGTTGGTATGAGTCCGGTGAGAGTGCTGTGGTTGGACCGGAGATTGTTCAACAAACTACAGAAAAGATTAAGATGATTCAGGAGAAGATGAGAATTGCTCAGAGTCGTCAGAAGAATTATCACGACAAGAGGAGGAAGTCACTTGAGTTCCAAGAGGGAGATCATGTGTTTCTTCGTGTTACTCCGATAACTGGTGTTGGTCGAGCTTTGAAGTCAAAGAAGTTGACACCTCAATTTATTGGTCCTTATTAGATTTTGGAGAGGATAGGGGAGGTAGCCTATCGTGTCGCTTTACCGCCGTCGCTTGCGAATTTGCATGAGGTTTTTCATGTGTCTCAGTTGAGGAGGTACATTCATGATCCGTCGCATGTAGTCCAAATAGATGATGTACAGGTGAGAGATAACCTGACTGTTGAAACATCACCTATGAGGATCGAGGATCGAGAGTTGAAGCAGTTGCGGGGTAAAGAGATTGCCTTGGTGAAGGTAGCTTGGGGAGGACCAGCAGGTGGCAACGTGACTTGGGAACTGGAGAGTAAGATGAAGGAGTCTTATCCAGAGTTGTTCGCTTGAGGTATGTTTTCGAGGACGAAAACTCTTTTAGTGGGGGAGAGTTGTAACACCCCGATAATAATAAAATAATTATTTGAATTGAGTTAATAATTTAATTATTAATTTAATTACATAATTGGAAATTTTATTATTATTATTATTTTTTTGAATTATTATTATTTTGGAATAATAATTATTGTTTGGAAAATATATATAAGTTGGAATTAAGGAAAAGTCCCATGGGGAGTAAAAACATTTCACGTGAAAACAGAGAAAATCGTGAAAAAGGGAAAAGGGCAGAGAAGAGGAGAAAGGAGCTGAAGAGCAAAGGTTGAAGAACGGAAAGGCTTGAAGCTCAAAGATTCGCCGGATTGTTAAGGTAAGGGGGGTTTATCGTCGATTAATGGGTATTTTGGGATAATATGTCATGGGTAGTGATAAGCCGTTAATTTGACCCTAATTGGGATTTGTAAAGGTTGAAATGTTGTGGGATGAACTGTGCTGAAAGTTGAAATTAAATCGGTATTTGTGTGAGTAATGTTTTCCCGATCGTATGGCTTTTTACGGAATCGGAATCGGAGGTCCGGAAGTCCTCCAACGGCGGAATTCTGCATTCTGCCGTGTGTTAGCGCAGGAATTGTTGTTTGGTCTGCGTTAACCGGTTAACCCAGGGTGTTAACCGGTTAACACTGTATTGAAATGTGAAAATACTGAGTTTTGCCTGCGTTAACCGGTTAACCCAGGGCGTTAACCGGTTAACGCTGTTGCGTTTTGCCAGAAAGTGAGTTTTGCCTGCGTTAACCGGTTAACCCAGGGCGTTAACCGGTTAACACTGTTGCAGAGTGAAAAATTATTGTTTTTAAATGTGGTGTACCTAATTGAGGGTTGGCCTATGTTGCCTATGGTGTAATAGGGATAAATTCCCGCTGTTTTGAGCAGTATATGCAATATTGAAATGTACTAATATTGTGGTTGTTGTTTGGCATAATCTGACATGCTTATGTGATGAAAGATTGATGATGTATAATGATGTACATGATGCTGTGAATGTATATATGATGCATGTATGTGTGAATGGACTGTTGTATGGCTCAGAGTGTGAGCATATGTTTATTCTTGAATTATTGTTGATGTTGCATTGCTAGATGATTAGCATGCATGGCATAGCCTTCGGGGCTGTAGCTAATTCCCATAGTGAGGAATTAGTGAGTGAACCATTGTGGGTTTGTTGTTGATGTTTGCATACCAGATGATTAGTGTGCATAGTCTAGCCTTCGGGGCTGTAGCTAATTCCCATGGTGAGGAATTAGTGAGTGAGTCACTAGGTCTCAAATGAGTGGGACTAGTGAGCTTAGTAGCCGTATCTGGAGGGATCGGTGAGCTTGAACTATATGTTCGAGAATAGTCGGTACCGCATGTGTAGAGTCTCATTGCATAAAATATGTATGGCGTATAATATGAATGGATGTGTTCCAATATTATACGTGTGTTGTGTTGTTGTTAAGTATGATTTGAGATTATACTGGTATTGTATATTGATGTTGAGTATGATGTTTAAGCCAATGAGCTATTACTGAATGTGTATTGCAATTAGGGTGATTGATGTGTTAATTACTTGGCATCACATGTTGTTTTATAATGCTTATTATATTGATTGAGGAACTCACCCTTACAACTGTTTTTCAGGTAACGAGAAATGAGTTGAGTAGAAGCAAATGCTTGGAGTCTAGTGTAGTCTCCCTAGTGGGTCATGCTCTGATAGATGTAACATCGGGCGGGAACACTTTGATTATTATTGTTGTTGTTATTGAACTAAATTACATGTGATGTTACATGTTTTGCATGATTGAGTTGATCTCTATCCGCTGCGTAATTGTGCAAATACTTTATATTTAAATTAAATAAAAGAGCATGATTGTTATATTGTTTAAATGGTGTGGAATGTTTGTGTGACACCCTTGGTGCACTATTACTCTGATTATATGTTTATTATTTAATAAATTTTTGGGGTATTTTAGAAGGGTGTTACATGAGCTTCCAAGATTTTAAAGCTTGACAAACACCAATTGTCGAGGTAACTCGTAAGAACACTGATCACCTCCTGGAACTCAAATGATTTCCTCATCTTATCATGATAACTCTTATGGTGACTCTGCAAAAAGCTTTCATATTATTTTGGATCATCTTAATCTTCTCAGAGGTTTACTGCACAATTGCGGGTCAAGTACAACACACTCACTTGATTCATACCAACACAAAGGTGACTTACGCCCCCTACCATACAAAGCCTCAAACGGTGTCATTCCAATAATTCAATGGAAACTGTTATTGCAAGTCAATTCGATCAGCGGCAAGCACCTATTCCAAACACCTCCTTGTTCTAGCACACAAGCCCTCAACAGATCCTCCAATGATTGGATAATCCTCTCAGTATGACCATCCGCATGCAGATGATAAGCGAAGCTCATATTCAGTTTAGTACACAATGCTTCCTGCAAAATATTCCAAAACCTTGATGTAAACCTTAGGTCTCTATCCAAAATAATGCTCAATGAAATACCATGCAGACTAACAATCTTCTCAATATACAACTCAGCTAACTTCTGCAAAGGATAACTCGTCTTATAATGAGTTATATGCATATTTGTTGAGTTGTGATTGGTTGATGCGTATGGGTGTGAGAATGTATTTTGATATACTGTGTGAGATTGTGTAGAACATGTTGTGTTTGACATCCTTTCTTGCAGAATATGCCCGTTATTATTGTTTTTGATTTCTCACCCCATTGTTGTTGATGTGGTTTGTGTTCCTCTTCAGAGTACAAATAAGCAGATAACTGAGTAATTTCTTAGAGTTGGAGGATGGTGAGAGGTTGTTTCTTCTTTTTTCTTTCTGTGTTTTAGTTTACGTGCTCTAATATGTAACAATGGGGAAAATTTGTGAATTATTTTCTTGTATTTTCACTAGAGAGTTAATGTACATTCTCATGTTCAATATTTTGTGGTTTTTAGGAGATTCATTTATGAGTTTGATTATGGTATAAAGTGCATTTGAAGTTTAAATGATTTAACTAATGCATGCTTTATTATGAGAAATTCAGCTGCGATGATACCCTAAGTGAAGGTGAACATGCGATGACACCCTAAGAGAAGACGTTGATTGTTGTTTTATCTGATAAAGTGTTATAGAGGTTGTATGTTTAGAAAAGAGAATGTGTGACATCATATTTGATTGTGTGAATACTCTGATTTTAATGTATATTTATGCACGGGGAAAATATGGTGTTACATATTTTATGGAACGAAAGAGGCAACTGATGACAATAGCTGCCTTCGGTGGAATTAACCATGGGAAGAAAGAGATTTTGCGGTTGTATATCGACCATTTCATGCAGATAGTTATGAAACTAGAATTAGCTGAAGAGGGCCTCTCAAGTTCCGGATCTTCGAGAACACCCTGAGGCAGAATAGCTCTTCTAGGGAGAAATTATGATGTAGGGAGACCCATTGTGTAAAATATTTGTTGAATAGAGTGTAACCTTTCATTAACCTTGAGGAAAAGCTTATCGCCCGACTTGACAACCAGGAAGAGGAAGATGCAGGTTTTGGCCAATCATATGGAAAACATTCTAACATACGAAGGGGGGAATCCTATCGCGGCACGACAAGTGCACCCCTATGAACACTTCCCGAGAAAATATATACCAAGAGTTTGCCAACACGAAACTCCGAAAGGTTGGGATTAAAAATCCTTTTCTGTTAGGGAATCTTCTTGAACTGACAAGACGAAATATTGTCATTTTCACAAGAGCCGTGACCAAACACCAATGACTGCATCCAACTAAAGGATTCCATCGAGAGTCTGATAAAGAGGGGTCGCTTATTCAAGCATATCAAATGAGACAAGATGGGAAGAGAATAGTCGCCAAATAACAAGCCCCCTACAAAGCTATGGATGTCGTGACCAAAAGAGAGTGGACTAATAGGGAGGATAAATGAGCAAGTAAAGGGAAGCGTCAACATATTCATGTTTAAGTAAGATATTTTGATTAGTGAAATGTTGAAGTTATTATTTTTTTATTGCATGCTTTAAAAAAAAGAGAAAATGGATAATTTTGACTCAGTCAATATTTTATCAGTAGAATTTATAAATTTTAACTAAAATTTTCTAAAGCAAATGACTGTTTAGAAATATTGAAAACAAAGCCTTATGTTTACTAAAAATAACTTTGCACAAAGTTGTATCTTTGCAAGTGATGAACCCCTGTCATACCATAAGTAGTCTAATAAGTAGTTAATCTTTTAAATAGTTTTCATTATTTTCAATTATGGAATAAGTTTGGTCGTAGGATTTAGTTTAGGAGGGAAACACTAGTGATTGGAGCTATCTAAAGTGGGACTACTACATTTACTAATGCATGTGAATAAAAAAATAAAATAAAATGAAAATGCAAAAGAGTGTGATGAAACTGGATGAACGGTGGGTATTGAGCCCTAAGTAACAAGTTGGACTTTACAAGTGAGATCCCGTCAGGTGAAAACGTGGAGTACCTAGCAAAAGAAACTTAAAAAAACAATGCAAGTAGAATCCCCAAAAGCTCAAAAGAGAATAAAAAACTTGTGAAATAAAAGCTAGTAATTTCCCTTCTAAAACTGAAAGTAAAGTCTTAGACTGTAGGAGAAAATAACCAAACTAGAATTTAAAATAACTATCTTTAATGAAGACTCCTGACATGAGACTAGGCCTCAAATAAAATATGACTTGAAATGTTGAGTTTTGTTAATGTTTGAATACAGTCCATGTAAGGATTTTGAGTTAATGAATGTGTTGCGGGTAATTAGACTTTCTTAGTTATTTATCTTCTGTCTATCTATTACATCACCTGAGGACAGGTAATAGTTTAAGTTTGTGGATGTGATAACTCATTATTTGTGAGATACTCAATCCCTTAATTATTGATTTTAGTAAATATCATTAAGATAATTAGAAGTAATTAGTTAGGTTTTAATGCTTTTAGCTTGAATTGTAGCGGAGCACACTAGGTGCTCATTTTTATGTGTTTTATGTATTTTGTGCATGTGTAAGAAATCTCAGGTGACAATCTCTAGCACGTCAGGAACTTCATACCTCAAATTAGCAGGCCTTTGAGTCAGAAGATGCTGAAAGGGGTGGTTGATCTCAAAGTTAGAACCAACGTGACAAAACTATGAGGAAGGATGCAAAAGATTAGTTAAAAAGTTAAAGGGGTAAGAATGAGTACTACATGAAAAAACTATGCCAAAATTGAATAACATAATCGTTACACACTACTTATCACTCTACACAACAGACCTGTCAAGATACGAGTTGTCTCCTACGGGCAATATGTACTTCTCCCAATACTAGTACGAAATGATAAAATAAGAGAAATATTTTGAATTATATGGGTCAAACCAAAAGAAAATCAAGAGGCACATGATTCACTGTTGAGGAAAAACCTTAAATGCAATAAGTTTATAAAAGGATCATCTTGTAGAAAGAGAAAAAATGTTTAGAAGTTGAGAAAACTTGAGAAAAACATTAAGGATAATACGAAAAAAAGGTTGAACCAGAGTTTGAGACACCAAATCCTCCATTACCTTCGTTGAAGAATGTAATTCACTCAGGCGTGGCAGAACTTGCCTCTTGTTGATTGAAGATTGCAAGGAGTAGGGGTGTTACTCTTAGGTTTACATTTCTTTTTCAATATTGTTTAGAAATGTTTAACCTGAAAACTTGTGCTGTTATATTTGTTATATTTTCCTAGCTCACAATGAGTTAAACTCCATATGTTGAACAACGTGAAGTTTAATGCGAAGTAGTCTTTTGTGTGAAATATGTGATCTTTAGTGATGCTTTTTATCATGTGATTTATTGTCATATATTTATCATTTTAGCTTATCATATTAGAAATAAGTAAAATCTTGTTAATGTTGAGGAATCTTTTAACATGTGAAACTTATGATATAGTTGAAAATAGTATAATAAGAATATTTGCTAGATAGTTATTTTAGGCATGAAGAACTACAACCATAGGAGAAAGTATAGTTTAAGAAATACGTGCAATAATATAATGTGAGACATGAATTTTTGCCTTAATTAGTTGCATTTATTTGATGTTGTAGGCATACACCATTAGATAACCTGCTGATGAAAATCATTGAATGGAACGTTGCTCAACATGCCTTTTATCTTTGTTCAAACTTCTTTAATCTTATACTTTAGTGTTTATCCTTTGAAACTATGGCACAACAATCATTATTGTTTTTTGTTTATGACTATTCACAGGTTTACACTTTGAGGAATCAATTTAAGTTAATTTAATTTTTATGGGAACGATACTCTTACTCTTCTATCACTTACTACAAGTGGACCGCGTATTCCTGCACATGTGTCTAATAGAAGAATCAAAGTAAAACACAACTATCTGTCCTGCAAAAAGTGAGTGCGGGATGGGGCAGCTTCGCAGACACTGTACCTTTTAAGTTTAAAAATACAAAAAAATATATATTATTGCCCGCACCGCAAAAGCTTGTAAAAACGGGACGAGGTGGGACAAACACTTTAAAGGGTGCATGTCTAAAACCTTAATTCGTCCCGTGAAAAAGTGTGTGCAAAACGGATATGTCCGGCAGTTTGATTCTTTTTGTCACCCATAACTTAAACACTAAAAGTTAAGCAATCCGATAAATTAATGTAGGGGTGAAATTTCACCTATTTCAAAAAGGTCAAATAGAAGAGTAAAAATCGAATGGTGAATGGTTAGTGTGTAAAAAAGATAAAATTAGTTTTTTTTTTTGAAAAATTATAATTATGGAGGGATAGTAGGGCAACGTTTTGAAAGTATAACAGGTATGCAATTATAATTTTTTTTTACAATTATCTAAAATTACGTGAATGAGATGATAAAAGTCTCTTTCAATTTAATCAAAGATTTTAGGTGATAATTGAATTTTGGACACACATCAATATTAAATTTCTTAAACAAGAGTTTTGCTATCTATTACAGTTTCACGATTCGAGAAATTAATTTATCCAAAAAAAAAAATATTTGATTTATGATATACTAATATAAAACTTCATGGAAACTCATTTGAAAACAATATTAGAAAACAGACCCTAAAATTGACTGAGTTTTACATGTTGTCTAATTTCTAGAATTAGTTTACTTTTCAAACATCATGACAATTTTGAAGCCATCAACGCGTATATGACCAACGTGAAAGCATGACTTTGACTTGCGGCGACTCTAGGTCCACATAACTTATTAAATGCTTACTCTATAGTTATCTACTTCACTTGAGTCATTTTCCAAGTTCAAACAATTCCATCCCTGTCCACATTTGTGTTTCATTTTTCTAACATCTACATTGACCAAGTTATATACTTGGAAGTTAAATCTACCACTAAGTGAGTCATGGATAAGAAATTGAAACAAAAGCTCTAGTAGATGAATCAAAACTCTTTCAAATTCAAATCATTATCATAACGGACAAATCATAACAAAAGAATACATATTTCTCATGTAAGGTTGAGCTTTCCACATACATCTTATGGATGTGAAAAGGCAAAAAATAAACTAATCATGTATACATAATTTACAAGTTACTGTTACAACACAAGTTAGCAGCTAAAATGGTTAGACATAGTGATAAATACTCAACACAAAATGATTGTATGAACAATGCTCATCCTACAGATTAAATGAATCTTCCTCTTCTTTCATATTCTCTTCAACGACACTCTTAGCAATCAAAAAACTCGGTTGGTTTGTTGAAGATAAAAGCCTAGCCCACATTCGATCTGTGATCACTACCGTGTTCTGTCCTTCCGTGATTCTCTGCATTACACAGCAAAGACATTATCAAGTTTTAATAAATAATTCTTATCTATTATGCAGAAGTAGAAATAAATAATATCGCGAACTCTCACATTAAAAGGTATATAAGCTTGTCTTCCATGCACAAGCCCACTAGTAAAACCAGTGTAACCTGCCATTGCTCCATGAACGGCACTTTGACCAAGAAGTGTGCAGTACACGTTGTCAGAAGCATTGCTGGGAACAGCTCGAATCATATAGGTAGGATCTGTCAATTAGGAAAAGAAAGGGTGATTCTTGATATTTCGGTTATTGTTTCTTTCAATACATAGATATTTGTACTTATATGTGTGTGTGCCCGCATACACGCACGCAAATAAATCTATTTAGTTTTCGTTTTTACCAACCTATATATTTGAGAGTTATGCCCATTGTCTTCTGTTTAGCAAAATGATCCTGCAACATCGAAGATTCAAAATGGTTATTATAACCGGGGTAGAAAAAGCATTTATTTCAATTACAAAATATCTACAAACATGTCAGATTTCAATCTGTATTAGAGAAATAAATAATGGGAATAATACATTTTAAAGATCACATTGAGATAACCAGCACAAACAAATAAGAAATAATCAACACCTTCATTTTCTGGGATATCCATAGCCCGACATCTTGAAGAAGTTTGTTTCCGGAAGCATCTTGCTTGTGCATGGCTTGGATGCTCTCTGTAACAAGTTCCTGTCCTGCACCTTCAGCAATTACAATAACCATGTGACCGTTTTCTTTTAGTCTTCTCTCCGCAAACTCAAAAAGTCCACCCGGACCTTCAAGGTAAAAGGGTGTCTCTGGGATTAAGCAAAGGTCCACGTCCCGACTTGCAAGGGTGGCATACATTGCAATAAATCCTGCACCATGCATCCAAAATTAGCCAGCAAGATGTTAAGTGCAGGCATTAGAAGCAATCAGGAAACATACCACTGTACCGGCCCATCAACTTTACAACACCTACGCCGTTTTCAACACTTTCAGCTTCAACATGTGCTGCATTTATAGCACGCTGAGCCTCCTCAACAGCTGTGTCAAAGCCGAAGGACTTGTCAATAACCTATTAAGCCAGAGACAACAGAAAATCATCTACAAGTTAGCCATGCTAACTGTAGTAAGCAATAAACAGATTCAAACTACTTAAGTTGGAATAATAGCACGAGGAGGGGAGAGTAAAAAGATTTACCGGAATGTCATTATCTATGGTTTTAGGGATTCCTACAACTGCAACCTTGAGGCCACGCTTTCCAATTTCCTGTGTCGATAACCAGGAAAGTATTGTTAATAATTTCTATTTTGATATCACGATTGTTTAAGGAAAGTTCATTAATATTTCTAAGCCAAACAGCATCATACTAATTGTTATATGTATATACCTCAAGAATTTTATAAGCACCCCTCTGAGTTCCATCTCCTCCTATTATATAAACCTGAATTCGACCAGATTATAAGTCTGATATACTGCATAGTTAAGAACGTGATATTATACGTTCTGATAAATAGAAGGAAAGACAGACCTGGTTGATTCCCCTATCTTGAATACTATCAACTATCTTAATTGTGTCATGTCCACCTCGTGATGAACCAAGGATAGTTCCTCCACGCTTATGTATATCATTTACGGTTTTAGGAGTTAGAGGGATTGTATTGTGAGCATAGAAACCCTTGTATCCTCCCTGCACATCACAGCACCTTTTTATGTTTAGAGACTAATAAACTCAGAAAAGCTAAACTTTGAACATTTTCATTTATAATGATTGCGTTACTCTTTTTATGTTCATTTTCATGTTCATCATTGTATGAAATCCAAACAAGAAGATAAAAATGTTTTTATGAAGATTCACTTACACTGATTCCTAATACTTTCTTGACGCCGTACATATGGTATAGACCACATACTAACTCCCTAATAACGGTATTGAGACCAGGACATAAACCTCCACATGTTACGATGGCAGCCTGAACTTCATCTGATTCGAAATACACCTGAATATCCAATTTTTTACGGTCATAATTAAATAAACACGAGAAGGACCCTAAACAGATAAACTCACACGCGTGGAAACATACCTTTTGACGAGGTCCGGCCCGCCGAAAATGTATCCCTCTTGGACTATCTTTGTTAGCAATAATCTGTTAAAAATAAATTACATAAATTAAAATGCTTAAGTAAACTAGTGTATGGTTCCTTATCGCAATTGAAATTAATTAACACCTCCAAATCCAAATTTTACCACAATTCTGAGAAGTTAGATACTCTTGTCCGTCATAATAACATTTCATCGATACAATTTTCTTTATTAATGATAGATTGTGATCCGGTTGAACCTAGTGGTGTATAGTTGTTGTATATAAATTACCTTTAGTTTCGATTCTCAAACAATGTGTAACTATTTTGGTCAATCCTGAATAAATTGCTTTCATGGGAGATAATCATGTTCGAGGTAAGATCAAACACTAAACATGATCACCTTTCTCACAAGACAAACTTTACTTCCCCGCATTCATTAATACATTTTAAATGAATACAAATTCTATCTTAATGATATTAAGATTATATAGTACTTTCATTTACCTCACAACAAAAATTCTCCATATACACAGCGTTAGAGATAACATAAAGATTGCTACAACAGATAACCGAAAATTTACCCCAAAATAAAAGAAAATATAACCTTTTCAGGAACACTATCATCCACATGCACGAAATACTGCCTGGAAGAATAAAATCAAAACTAATTAAATTAAAATTATAAATTAAGTCAAAATGAAATTATAATAAAAGCAAATTATACAAACATGAAAAAGAAAAAGCTTACTTGACGACTGAATAAGCAGGATTATCTTGCAACGGATTAGAATACGTCTGGAAAACACAAATTAACAACAAAAATTTTATTATTTTTCTTTCCGAGTTGAATACAATGATGATAGAAAAATCTATACAGAGAAAAAGCATGATTTAACAGGACGCATGAGAAAAGCGTAAAGAGAAGAATTCGAAAAGGAAGTGGAACGACGACGTACTGGTAATTCAGGAATGTAATCGGACAAATGAGGGACGTCTTCGAGAACGTAACCGGCGGAGCCTCGAATGATTTTAGGCTTTGAATTTGGAGAAGAACCCATTAGTATAGTCAGTAACAACAGTAGCAGCAGGAAGAGGGAGAGAGAAAGAGATAATGGAGTTTGTATTGAATTGAAAATGTGGATTTGCGAGGATGGAAGAAGATGCGTGAATGTATCGTGTTCGAAGGTTTAACGAGTGGTTTAGAAGGGAATGGTGGTATTTATAGTAAACGTTGTTGAAGATTGCTGAACCCGAATCAAGGTTCTCGAAATTCACCGTTGCTTTGGTGTTTTCTTGCGGATTCTTTTTTTAATTTACGGTGGAAAAGAAAGTCAGGTTAGTAAATGAAACTAAAACAGGTGGCGCCAAAAATTTAATTGATATACGTATCTACACTTAATCATAAAGGTTTGAAGTTGATAAGAGTGATTTTAATTTTAATCATCTAAAATAATATAAACTAATGATGATGAAAAATTTTAGATGGATAGTGCATAATAATTAATCTCTTTTTTTTGATAAAATGCAATTGAAAACTAATTATGTTTCTTTTTATGTGGTTTTTTTTCACTTTTTATGCATATCAAAATCCTTAAAAATTAAGATTATTATAAATAAATTTACAATTAATATTTTATTGAATTTTGAAAATATTAAATTTATACTTTTTTGCCCTATCTTTACATCTACTTATTTATCATATTAGCGACAACGGTAAATTGTTTTTTCTATTTCGTGTCTGATATCTTGATGATGGGACCATCATAGGAGATTCAGAGGAGATAGCAAAAACCTTTGACATCATTCAGAACACTGGTACAGGATTATGCCTTGAATTGAATATTCATAAAAGTGAGATCTTTTATCCTTTTTGTGATGGTACTAAACTTTGCAGGGAGTTGTTTCCTTCAGGCATTGGGAGACTGATGTTGGGAATGAAGTTGCTTGGAGGGGTTGTTAGTCGATATGAAGGCTTTATCGAGGGGTTGTCCATGAAGAGAGCGACCAAGGTTGTTGAGTTAATTCATCTTCATTCACAACTAAGGGATCCTCAAAGTGAACTTCTTCTACTTCGTTCTTGCATGAGTGTCACCAAACTCTTTTTCTGGACTTAGAATGTGTCAACCTTATCATATGGAGAAAGAAACTATTTTGTTTGATAAAGAGCTACAAAAGGCAGTTGAAGACATCGTGGTTGGTGGATGTCTTTTTTTCGGGTACCTTCACTGGAGGGTGGCTTCTTTACCTATTAGAGTTGGGAGATTGAGTTTGTATTCTACAGTAAAGGCTGACAGATACGCGTTTGTGGCTTCTAGGGCCCAATCTTTTGTGTTACATGTTCATATATTGAGAGACAAAGGATATGTGGTGTGGACTTTGATCATTAAGAACAGATGAAGAAATGCTTAAGGAATTTGAATCTGAAGATCAAACTCTAGATCTGAAGATCACTTCTGAAGACTCTGCCTCTGATGGAGATCCAAACTCTGAAGAAGTCAACTCTAAAGAAAGTTAGCCTCTGGTAACCCATACTCTGAAGCTTCAGAAGCCAAGAGGAGAACTTTAATGTGATCAGCCTCTAAAGAGTGAAGTCTGAAGAAAAGTCAGCCTCTGAAGCAAAAGCTCTTCTACCAAGGAAACTCTGAAAGACTCAGAACCTTTTTTGATCACGTGAAGATTTAAGGAAATATTTATCTCTTGGTTGTCTGAGCTTCAACGGATCATTCCTCTTGCAGAAAGGTGTTTGTTTGATGTGTCTAATCAAGTACAAAGGTTAACCAACATTTTGGTAAAATTCTTTAACGTCTCTTTTCTCTCCTTTTTATATAAGGAGTTGCAGATCTAAAGAAGAAATCTACCACACATCAATATACCATACCATAAGACTCTGAACATTGACATTCAAAGAGAAGTTACTCTGCCAAATTTAGCATACCTAGAACATCATGATATTGTATATATTTTAGAAGTTCTTAAGTCTTAGAGTCTTCCTAAGTTGTATTTTGTCTACACCTCTGATTGTATATCAAGTGTAGTTGTTACCCAAATCTCTTAACAATTTATTATAGAGTCAGAAGTCTCTTGCTTTAGTGCTTGAGTATTTTAAGTCTTTAGCTTGTATGTTATAGCAAGGAAGTCTCATATTTGTGTGTTTGAGCAAGGATGTATTGAGTTTGTGGGCTTGAACAAGGATGTCTCAAACTTGTGTGTTTGAGAAAGAAAGTCTTATACATGTGTGTGTAAGCAAAAAAGTCTCTAGCTTATATGCTTTAGCATTTGTAATTAGTTTGTTATAGTGGAAATCCCTTGAAAGAACATGGGGATTGGACTACTCTCAAGTTGTGAGAGGAACCAAGATAAATTACTTGTGTTCTTGCTTTTACTTTCTTGCTTTTGTACTTACATATTCCGCTGTTGTCAACTCTAATTATCCGAATCAGATTCTGGTTTAGAATCTGATAAGGTTCATCATAAATAAAACTAGTTTTCTGAGTCAAACTCTGAACCTTGTGTTCAGACTCTAATAAAGAACCATTTGAAGCAGAAGTTAAAAAGGGTTAAAAAAAGAAAAATTCAACACAGTTCAACCCACGTTCTTGCGTTTTTCTCACCTTCAGATGGCATCAAAGCATGGTTTATTCTAAACATTTAACAATGGTGCATAAAAGATCATGGGAAAACACATTTTTTATTATGGCTGCTAGAGGTCCCACTAATCCTTTTGGTAGGGTTAATCATAATTACAGTACCTCTAAGAAAAATAATTATACAACATGACCTCATATTTTCAGTGGAGATTCCACTAAGTTTGAATGGTAGAAATACAAAATGTACACTCACATCATAGGTCTTGATGATGAGTTGTAGGACATTTTGAAAGATGGCATTGATATCCAAGTCAATGGTGTTGGAATGGCATCTGACAGAAAATCTCTCACACCTAAGCAGAAAAATATTTACAAAAAACACCATAGAGTTTGAGGCATATTGACTAATGCTCTACCTCATTATGAGTATATCAAAATAATTGGTAAATCTACTACTCAGGCCATCTTCGAATCCTTATGTGTTAACTATGAAGGAAACCAACAAGTCCAGAAAGCTAAAGCTAATCTTCTGGTTCAACAATATGAGATGTTGAGAGTGAATGAGGATGAGAACATTGAAATTATGTTCTCAAGGTTTCAATTACTTATGTATGGACTTCAAGTCTTGAACAAGAGTTACACTACCTCTGATCATGTCAAGAAGATTCTTAGGAGTCTTCCTGACAGATACAGACCCAAGGTAACAACAATCCAGAAGGCTAAATACTTAAGCATATTAAGTCTTAAATCTTATTAACAATCTCCAAAGAAATAAGATGGGGCTGAATGGAAATGAGCCTGTAAAAAAATTTAAATCATTGGCCTTGAAGTCAATGGTAGAGAAATCTAGTGATACTGTTGTTAGATCCTCAAAAGTATGTAAACCAAAAGAACCTTCTGATGAAGAAGATTTTGATGGTGACACTGATGATGAGGAAATGGCCTTTATCATCAAAAGGTTTCAACATCTGGTTAACAAGAACAAGATCTTCTCTAGCAGTGGATTTGGCCTCAGAGGAACAAGATCTAAAGTTAACAAGACTGATTAGAAATAGTGCTTCAACTGTCAGAAAAACTTCAGAAACAAGTTCAAGAAAATTCTCATGGCAACATGGGATGAACTTGATAATTAAGAAGAATCTGATGAGAATAAAGAAGAAGTCAGTCTTGCTTTGGTGGCTTCAACACTCTCAGACTCGGAATCAAAAGTTAATTCTCATTCAGATTCAGAGGATGTTGATGAGGTATTAGCTAAAATTACTAAATTTGATCTAATTATTTTTTGTCAAGATCTTATCACTATTAGAAAGATCACATTTAACACCGGACACAAAATGCATTTAACCTCGGCTAAGGAGGCGAGGTAACAAAGAGCGTCATGAAAAGTGCACACTTTACCTCTCGATTTTAAAATAATTGACGGGTATGTGAGAAGGTCATGGGTTCGATCCCCAAGGAGACCTTTTTAGAATTTTGAAATGACGAAAATATATGTCCACTCGGTTTTGTAATTTCACCGACGAATATACCATATTTTCACCTCGGTTATCTAATAAAATCGAAGGGTAAAACAGTTATGAGTTTACTATATCTAATGTGGGTTGTTTATTTCACTAAATCCTATACTGAACATATAACTTCTCAAAATTGGTTAGGAAAATAATTATATGAACCATTGTGTTATATTTGAAGAATAACTTGCATTGATTAGTGAGTTTGAAGCATCTTGCAACTCATAAATTATCTCAAGTTGTTTTATGGTTAAAATCTCTCAGATGTTTCAAGTTATTTATCCAACACTTCCTTTTCTACTAATTCATTCTTGAAAGCATAAAATTTGATGCTTTGGAAAATGAACAAATATGGAAGAAATTTGAACGAAAACTAGAAGTATTAGAGAGATTTTAGCAATAAAGCAACGTGAGATGAATGATGAGTTGCAGAATGCTAGAAAATTATTAATAAGTGTAAGATAAGTTTCAGATACAACATATTTTTTCATATGATTATTTTCAAAATCAATTTACTAGATTATATGTTCAAAGAGGAGTTAGTGAAACAAACAATCGACATTAGATATAATAAACTCAACTCGACAGAACAAGATGAGAGCTTCACAAATAATCACAAAAAACATAATCTCAATCTCAATATCAATCTCTACTGAAGCACAATAACAACGACTAAAATACAACATATATATTTAATAAAGTCAACTCAAAAACAACAACTTACATTAAACAACAGCACAAAAAATAATCAACAACATCAACAACAGTATCAAGAGCAACAACGTCAATAAACAACCTATAGGGTTTATGGTCTCAACAACATCGACAAAAACAACAACAATAATAATAAGAAAACCTTTAGGGTTTTAGATCTCAACAACACCATCGCCACCACAATAACAACAACAACAATAACAATATGACAATAATATTATTAGTGATGTGTGACGTACCAGATCTCTGAAGAATAAGTAAAAGAAAATGGTTTGGATTTCTGAAGAAGAAAGGATAGCACTAAACACATAACATATTCATATTGAAGATGATATATATTGATGGCTCTCGTTGTTTAGGGCTATTTTGTTAAGGGTTCTTCGTTAGGGTTTTGTTTGTGTTGGTTAGACAAGTGAAATTAAATGCTACAAGATAAATCTATATATATCATAGAAACATATTTACCTCGGTTGGAAAGAAAATCGAGGTGAAATATGGCATATTTTTAGATTAAAAATATAATACTCAAGAAAGTGTCACTTTTAATAAGATAAAAAACATAAACTGAGGCTGATGAGATTTGAAGCATGTATAGTGAATAGATTTACCCCTCGTTTTTCAAAATAACCGGCATAATATATTGTATTTTAAAAAAAGGGTGTGTCCAAGAATTATACCTTGTTTTTTAATACACGAGGTGAAATTGTTATCATGAAATGTATTATCTATAGTAGTGTATAGACAGATGCCAACAAAAATCCAAGCACATGAGAATATTGTACACTAGATCTTCAATGGTGCTTGGTTGCTAATTCTATTTTGTTTGTTACATTTTTTTGTCGTCATCGTCTCCATATATGGCGGGAGATGTTGTTAATTGTTATTCTGCTAGAATCCATGGGGTTGGTTCTCTAACGAGTTGTTCCACTCCGTCGATGTCATCTAAGACCCCACAACCTTATCAGGGTGGTAGTGGTTTTCTTCAGGTTTGGTTCTCCTAGGCAATGTAGCTCAGGTTTGGTTTGACCCCAAAAAACTCGTAAGGATATGTTTTAAATTGTTGGTTGTTGGTTGTATGTCTTGCCTATGATGTCTGGTTCTTTCTAGATTTGTGGATATTTGCAATTTTCAAGGTGTTTGGGTTTCTGCCACTACATTAATGCTTTTGTTTTATATCATGACCTCATCGTCATTATGCTGAGTGTTTCTCTTTTGGACTGAGTTAGGATTTCACGGGTATGGTTTGTGATGATCTAGGTTTGTTTACCTTGAATCTACTTATGCTTAATGTGATTTCTTGCAGGGATTTTTGGTACATGGTTCAGTTTGTGTTGATGACCGATTCATTTGTTGTTACTTAAATTTGTGAAGACTCGTACAACATTTTTTTCCTGTTATTTGGTTTTACGCTCAAACGTTGATTTGTGGATAATGTCTATTGTGTGCACATTTGTTTCATTTTCTTGTTAACCACTTTGTCGTAGTTTGAGTGTATCTAGTTCTTGTTTAGGCTGATTACTTTGTTTTGGTTAGGCTTGGAAATAAGTCAGGCAAGGCATTAAAAGGTCAGAGTCTAACCTATAATATACTTTTTAAGGTCTGAGTTTGTCCTATGGCCTATTATAGGCTTGTTTTTTTGCCTAAATATTAAGGAATGTAGTTTTACCTAACTCATCCTTACAAAACTGACATGTAGGTGTTGGCTCCTAATTTTGATGACCATTGTAAGAGCTAGAAAATGGGATTTTCTATGAAGATGCTTTCAACTGAATCTGATACTGGAATCTCTAGTCGAAAGTTCCTGGATGAGGAGAATCAGTATGCAGTAGGGACTTAGAAATTTTCTTTAGTGTTTGAAGACAGTTTCGACTAGAAATTCAAAATTCAAATTAAGGAGGGAACTTTCTTCTTATCTGAAATTGATAAAGGTACACGTGGAGCATAATGGATAGTTGCATCCATGCAAAACGCCATTTGTCTCAACATGATCAAGAGGCCGTTAGAAACGGTTATTTTGATTAGTATAAATATAGAGTCTTAGTGTTAGGATCATGTGTGTCAAAGTGTGTACAAAGCCTGTAAAATTTACTAAGTACCCGTGTGTAGAGAAACAATAAATTAAGAAAGGTATGTTCGTTTTACACCATTGTCATTTACTTTGAAATAATGCAATTTATCTTTATTTTCCAGAAATACTTCTTTATTTCAAATAGTCATCTTTGTTGCTAGTTATCTTCATTTTTTACAATGTTTCTCTTTAATTTGTGGTAGTCTTTTACCATCTAAGTATTTTCACTAATCACCATCATTACAATACTGTCGAAGTATTCACATTTACCAGAATTCACTTTAAACAATTAACACATGTCCTAGGATCAATCTCATTGATCCTGTAAGTGACCAAATTTGGTAATTTGGAAGATCAGCGGTTATTTACCAATTTTCACGGTAAAAAAATTGGCACACCCAGTGTGATAGTGCTAACGTTTTTAGAAAATTAAAATTGTTTTTCCTCATTATGGTTATTCATTCATCTTCTCCCTTTCGAAAAAATTTGTTGTATGTTATTAAGGAGTGGTAAAGTAGCCACAACCAACGAACACAGACCAAGGGGAAAATCCACTACGAGAATGGAAAATTTAAATGCGCCAAATAACCAAAATTCTCAAAATCCATTAACCAGCAATATACCATCCCTTTTATTCTTCGATAAGGGCGAACACGACCACAATACACGTGTCTGAACCGGTTCCATCTATGGCAAGTTCGATGCCTACGCATTCAATTCCCCATACTGAACCTATTTTAACTTACATTGGGCCTAGGGGGCCTCCTCCCCCCCCCCCCTTGCCCACACCGATTGGAAATGTTCTAAACAGGCCTTCGATACCCCCTGGTTTCTCTATACCCTTTGGTGGTCGAGAAAAGCCATATGGAATGCCAACTTCAGTGATGGCAAGTTTACATAATGCTGCTTTGACATTTTCAGAACCAGTAGTCAACATAAATTCCCCAGTACAAGGGTCAGGATTTGGGGTTAACATGGGTCAAAATAACCAATCTTCAGGTTTGAGACACCAAACACAAATACCCACCCTTACCAATAATTCTGCAGCAGTGTGGAGACAACAGATGGACGAAAGCAACCATGAGATGGTCCAAATGCTTACCCAGACATTGACCATCGTGTTGAATCCTTTGATTCAAAATATGGCTCAATCGAATCAATAGATGACAGTGCAAATAACGCGAATGTTTGATTTCCTGGGTGTACCACATCCTCATCGACACCCTCCGAGGGATTGGGTAAGGGAAAACCAGGGGGCAACCTTCGAAGAAGACCCTATTATCAACCAAATTCCACAAAATCAACTGCAACCAGAGATGGTAAATCGGGGAGTAGGAGTCGAACCCCCTAAGATCGAACCACAGATCCCCAGGGAAAGAGAGCCAAGGATAGTAATGGTAAATAGAAACCAAAATGTCGATAATGTCATACGGCAGATTCGACATGATGATATGGCAGCAGATAATAATCTAGCAGCCATGGTCGAAAGGATTATGGTTCGAAATGGGGTAAACTTTAGCCTTCGAAGGCCAGATTATACATCACCTTTGTCGGAATATATCCTACAAGCAGAAACACCCCCTGGAACAAAAATCCCCAAATTCACCAAGTTTTATAGGGATACTACTGAATCCATTGTCGAACATGTGGCTAGATATTTAATAGAGGCAGGAGACATTTCAAACAACGAAAGCCTTAGGATAAAATATTTCCCAAGATCTCTCACAAAGAATGCCTTCACGTGGTTAACCACCTTGCCATAAAATTTGATTCATACTTGGAATCAGTTTGAGAGAGTGTTCCATGAGAAGTTTTACATGGGGAAAACAAAGATAAGTCTGAAGGAATTGGCTAGTATTAAACGAAAGTTCACTGAGCTAATTGATGACTATCTAAATAGGTTTCGATTACTCAAAGTCGGATGTTTTACGCAAGTACCAGAGCATGAACTGGTCTAAATGGACGCTGGGGGCCTTGACTATTATATTAAGAAGTTAGATGCCCAATATTTGAGAGATATGGCCCAACTGAATGATAGGATTTGATAGTTAGAACGCTTGAAGGAAGAAAAGGCTAGAGCAAATAAGAATAAGAGAGTAGCTTATGTCAATTTCAGCAATGATGACGAAGGATCCTATAATGAGCCTTTAGACTTCGACGAAAATGAAATTGACCTTGTTGAGTTGAAGCAAGGGCCACCTTACGCGTGCAAGGTACTGGCCCCGTCGAATGGGAAAAACCCTATTGAACCATAAAAGAATGATAAATTTCCTAAGAAAACTTACACTTTCGACGTTACAAAATGTGACGAAATCTTCGATTTGTTAGTTAAAGATAGCCAAATGATAGTACCTTCGGGTGCTAAAGTACCTCCTTTAGAACAAATAAAGAAAAGAGGGTTTTGCAAGTACCATAGTTTTTGGGGTCATAAAACATCTCAATATTTTCTTTTCAGGGATCTTGTTCAAAATGCTATCTAAGAAGGGAGACTCAAGTTTAGAGACAAACCTAGGAGCCAGATGAAGATCGACTCTGATCCTTCGCAAATGGATGATGCCCACTATACATAACCAGAGGAATTAAACATGGTCGAAGTCACTGACGATTTCGACATGACCGACGTCACTGAGGACTTCATCAACGAACCCATCATGGTTAGGGTTTCTGAACATCTTGATCAGGAATTACTTAATGACTTCATTCAGGAAGCAGTGGGAAATACCACCAATAAAAGCACTGATGTTTTCGACACTGGAATCACTAAAGATTTCAACCTGATGATAGTGACCAAGGAAACTGTTGATGGTTTCGTGCAGATAGATAAGGCCACTGAGGGCCTTCAATTGCAATTCCAGAAGTTGGACATCACTGAAGATGTACACATGGAGGTTAATATGGTCGAAATATCCTAAGAGACCTCCATGGAAGTTGACAATGAAATGTCAACAAGAAGAGTATAATAAAATAGCCTTCCCCAAAGAAGACGAAACTTTGTTTGATTTCCTCCGGAGGTGCCAGAAGAAGCAATCAGAGGTTATGTTGTGCCCCCGATGCAACGCCGTATTCGACAAGAAAGCGGACCAAAACCTCGAGGGAGTAAGGAGGGTGAAACACCAAGGGGGTCAGAAAGCTTTTCAAGATCAGCAGGTTGTTCAACCCATAAGGGCTTTCGACCCAAGGAGGTATTATGATCCAAGAAGGCCGATGGTGAAGCTTAGTGAAGCAAAACGAAAGGGACTTGCTGCTAAACCCATCTCTTTCAAACCTAACATTGAAGCTTCAAATGGAAAGTGGGTGAAGCCAATCGATAGCAGGAAATGCGGCCAAGGAAAATGGCAGAACTACGAGGACGATAGAGGTTCGTCATTAGCATACCGTAGGGAGTTTCAGGCTGACCAAAAAACCTCCCATATCTCTGAAAACTACAAAGGAAAAAACTCCATTACAAGGTCTCAATAGAGAAGGGAAAAAAGAAGGAGGAAAGTGCAGAGGGATGCTGGCGAAAAGGAAAAAGCTAAGTCCAACTGTTCGCTGTGAAATTTGGCGAACAACCTCTGGTTTACCAAAACGTGTAGAATTGGGTTACTTGCAGGATCAACCACACAAATCCTAGGACATGTGCAAATCTAGATGGTCTTGAAGATGTCTAAAATCACTTCCATATCTTTCAGTTCTGTTTCTCTAAGTGTTTTACGTCGAAATGTGTTGATTACAATGTTACGTAGATGTAAATTTAACAAGATAGAGTAAATGGCAGAAATTAACTGACGAAATGTAAAGTGTCGAAAGGTATAAAATGCAGAAAAATAAATGACTGGAAAGCATAAAAGAGATTTGTAAAGACTTAAACTTTATAAAATAAACTTTGAAGGGATTGGTGTTTGTTTACACATACATTTTCCAAATATGACTCTTTTCTCTCACACGGGTACTTTGAGTGTTTTCAGGAATTTTGTATATAGTAATTCTTCACACACTCTTTTAGATAATAACTACCCTATATATACACAAATAACATAACTGTCATTAACGACTAAATCCTAAAACTATGACACATGGCTCTCCTCCTTTCGCCAGATGCTTCCACGCGTCTTCTGCCAAACGTCACAACCTTTTAAATTCAAATTTACTTTTAAGTCGAAGTGACGTCTTCTTTCAGGCTTTTGTCGAATTATCAACATACTGTAATGTCTTCCGTGTCTTGTCGAAAGTGTTTTTCCTAGGTGCAAACATCTTTGTCGAAATGACGAAACCTCCTCCTGGTCGAAGTGTCGAACCATACTAATCAAATCGTTTTAACCCATGTCATCATTTGTCGAAAACATCATTTCTTACACCAAATCTCATGGCGTCGAAAACGCACGTATACAAATTGCCCCCCAGCAAAGACGTTTCGACTGTTCGTTCTGGGAGAAACAGTCATTTGTTGTCAATCAGCGTTTTGATGCCACGTCACTTAAACCTCATTAAATGTAATTCTGATAATCTCAATTTCCAATGCAGATTCATCATTACACTTTCTCCAAAATGTCACGTCTTAGCCCACGTTCAGAGTTCACTTCCATCATTTCCTCACGTCATGGTTTCTTTTCAACTTCCAACTCTTCATTATTCCCATCAGAGATGGCCACGTGTCCCACTAACACCATTACCATCTAAAACTTTTCAACATCTTCTTCCTATAAATACCCATAAACCTTTTCTTTAAACCCTTTCACGTTTCAGATTTCCTTATTTCATACCCATTTCTCAAGCTTTTCATATTTTCTAAGAAATCTTCCTCAGTTGTTTTAGCAATGGCGCCTCAAAAACCCTCAAGCAGTAAACACTCCAAGAAGAAACAAGACTCATCTTTTCCTCCTGCGCATGATTTAAAAGGGCCAATGACCATTGGAAATCAACAGTATGTTCCGGAACCTCCAAACGAAAAGGAAAAAGACTGCATTTATAAATCTCAGGTACTAATCCCTGTTCTTATTTCTGGAAATTATCACGCTATGTTAGGTCCCCTTCCAAACCCAGAGATTAAACCAGAGCGTTTAAGAGAGTTTTTCCCATCTTACTTTCACACAAAACCCATAGGGGCTGGAAGAAAACCTCAGCCTAAAGAGAAAGTTGTAGAACAGAAAGATTCACCAAGTTCGACAGATGTTGGAGAGTTGGACTTAGCCTATTTGAATTTTCCCAGGATATTTAGAACCTGCCCATGGTCGAAAGATCCTTGTGACTACATATCTTGGTTAGATAAAATCGAAAAAGTTAAAGGGTCTTTTTGGAAAGAAGTAGGCATTTTCGACCTTATCCAGTTGTCAAGAGTAGGACCTAATATCTGTCCAAATATGCTTTTGGCTTCTCTCTACTTTTGGGATAGTACTTACAACACTTTTCACCTCCCTTGTGGGATGGTTACGCCTACTCTTTTCGACGCAGCAGCCATTGTTGGTCTTCACCCCAATGGTATAGATTTCGACCCTACTGTCTTAAGTGAAGATACCATCGCCTTCGAGACTAGCCTTGCACCCTACTCCTTATTTATGTCCCATTACCATGATAAGAGTACCACTGAAGTTTTAGATGTCGAACATATAGCCTTTTTGACATTATGGCTGTCCAAATATGTGTTCTGTTCTCGCTCTCTTCAAGTTGCTAAGAGATTTATCACCATAGCCAATCAGCTTCATGCAGGCACGAAACTATGTTTGAGCGAAATGATTCTGGCGAATCTCTATGAATCTTTGAGCGAGAGCGTACATTTCTTAAAGAACACTAAAACCCAAGGGAAAATCAACTTGTCAGGACCTTTTTGGCTCTTGCAACTATGGCTCAATGCCACCTTTGAAGCCAATCTGCCTGTAGCACCAGAAATAGATGAAGAAGAGGTAAGCGATAGGACTGTCGAATGGCCAAGATTAGTGCTACTAACGCCAACTGACGAAGGAATCAGCCTTCGACAAGCTTTTAAAAGCTATGTTATGATGTTTGCTAAAGGGTATCAATTTACTTCGACCATGGCACCTTTTGCTGATAGAAAGATTGGACCTAAATGGTTTACCCAACAACTGCCTCTGGAGATGCAAAAGGATGAAAATACATTTCTGAATGTTTGGGAATCATTCTTGACCCCTAGGCTCCTTTTTTCCTATCGTAACACCACAAAAAATCAGGTTGCTTTGATAGTTTATCAACCCAACCTTGTTTCTAGACAGTTTGGTCTAATCCAAATCAAACCTCAACCCATATTCCCCAAAAAGGGGTCCATCATTTTTTATAACTCCCTTCATACTGAAGACGAAGGCAAAGAACTGTCGAAGAAACTAGCTGATGCTTCTCTCGACATTCGACCAGTTATTTTTCGACCATCATTCTTATGCACTCCTGAGTTTGATGAATGGTGGAAGGAATATTATTCCAACAAATTTTTTGACGTAGCTGCTTTTGCCACGCATTTGACAAATGCTTTCGCTTTTGTGCAGGATCGGACCAAAAAAGGTATTCAACGACATATTAAGGAAATACAGAAATTTCAAAAGTATTTTGAAACTGCATATAGACCTGATGATCTTAGTCGAACCATATGTGAAGCAGCGGCTGAATTAAAACGCAAATTGACAGAGAAGTTTAAAAAACTGTCATTGCCTTCCAATCTTTCACCAGAAGCGCGCTATGACCTTGCTTTCAATTGTCATCCACCAAAGTTTCCTCCCTTGCCAACTGCTGACTTTGGGGTGGCGTTTGGTTTTCCACTTCCAGACTGGTTCCTTTGTGGGGATTTTATGAAAATTCTTCGTCAAAAGTATCAAAAGCCTGCTGAGCGTGTGGTTCCGACTAAGTATCATCTGGGCGAATATCCAGGACACCTTCATATTGGAATAGAACACGTTCGCGTGGAAGATACCATTCTTGAAGGTGTTCACAGAAAAAATATGATTTTTCTTTCTGTTATTCTAACTGTCTTATCATGTATCTCTTATATTTGTTTCTGAATTTTATTTCTTTCCTTAGCCGTGAAGATCCCTGCTAAGAAAGCTGCTGTCGAAACGTCGCCCAGTACTGCTAAAAAGCCTTCGACAAAGGTGCAAAACTTTTTCTCTTCTTATTATTTTCCTTCTATTATTTGGGACTAACTGGCTTTGGCCTGTATGACTAGGTAAGTCGAAGACCCCCAACAATCCAAAAGAAAAGGAATGAAGGGGAGAAAGAAGAGGATAAAGTCCCTAATGAAGAGTCTGGTGATGAATCTCCAGAGTTAATCCCTCCCCCTCAGAAGAAAAAGAAACTCGTGAAGGTCTCTTCCCAAAGGTCCATTGCTAACCCAACCAGGAAGGATCTTGCCAGTGCTTCCCCTGCCAAGCCTCAGTCGAAAGATATGGGGAGTGGGAAGTCCAGTTTTAATACTGAAATTCCTGAGGTAATTTTTATTTCGACAGCGTATGTTTTACCTTTCCTACATCTTTCCTTCTAAATCTTAGATTTTATTTTCAGGCACAGGTGGTTGTCAAAAAAACGCCTGAGAAAATTCTGGAGGAAATAGCCCCAGAGGCAGATGTCTCCACAAGTGACCGTGATATGCAAACCGTAGGAGAGTTCGACACCACTGTGGGTGAAGCCTCTGAAGATGAATCTCCTCCTCATCCAGGATTACATGCTGCACCTCAGGGTGATGATATTGAAATGGAGGTTGTGGTCGAAGATACTCCTAAAGATGAAGCTGTCAGAGATGGGGACAATCAGTCGAAACGAACAGAGGTCGACCATACTTCGACGCGAAACACTCCACCTGTTCCTGACCGGGTCCAAGGGAGTAGCAAATCGACTGGTTCGACCAGTTTCTCTCGCGAGGAGCTTGAAAACCTCAAAGTGCAAAGACCTTTGGAGTATCTGAAAGCCATGCTTAGCACCCGTTTCAATTTCCAGGATTCTTCTCAGAGTAGTTCGACCGCTTCTGGGGCAACTTCTGAAGCACCATCGCTTGGCAGCCTCCTGACCAAGATCAAAAAGAAAATCCTTGATGTCGATTTGTTTAAAGTCTTGGAAGAGAATTCCCTTGCTCAAATTAGTCTTAAGAAACTCTTGAAGCAAGTGAATGTTTTGGAAACTTCTGCTGAGATTGGCAGTTTTGTGATGGAGTTGATGACTCTTATTGATTTGGCCACTGCGGATCTCCACCGTCAAAGGGATCTTACCGCTCAAATCTCCTCCAAGTCTGACACTCAGACTGCTGAATGGGATGCCGTTTCGACTTCGACCGACAAAGTTTCAAAATTGCAAAAGCTTTCTGAAACGTACGTCGAAGAAGTTGCTGCTTGCAATGGCAATATTCAAAAATGGCAAACGCAGATAGCAGCACTTCAAGAAAAAATCTCTCAAGAGGAGAAACGTAAGGCATCTATTCAGCAGCCCCAACAGAGCGAGATTGACGAAGAATTGAGGGTGGGTATTCGACATGCGGAGAAAGCCCATCAGCTTAGCCAAGAGATTGAGACTCTCTCTACTCACAAAAGTCTTTGTGATCATCGACTCCAACTCCAGAGGCAGAAGTTTGCCACTTTGAAGGATACTTTTGCCAATTTAAATTTTTAGTCGAATTTATTTTAGCAACTCTCAGCCCTGTGAGGCTTTCTTTGTAATAACTTTTGAATGCCATTTTTATTTGGCCCATCTTATCACAATTATGTTTTGCACTTATTCTGTTACTATTTTTATTTCCTGCAATGTAGGCTTATATTTTTTCAAATACTTGCCATTTATTCTTAGGATTCTCTTATCCTTCTCTATTTCTTCTATTTCATATGCGCCGTTTGAGAATGTTCTTAAAACCTGGAAAGGTCCTTCCCATTTAGGAGACCACTTTCCCATTAATTTATCTTTTCGATCCATGGGAAGGATTACTTTCCACACAAGATCACCTATTAAGAAGGTCTTGGATCTTACTTTCTTGTTGTAAAATCTTTCGACTCTCCTCTTTGTCTTCTTATTAGGTCTAGCGTGCGCAACCTTTCTTCGTCTAAGTCAACTAGTTCGTCCATCATCATGCTCCAATATGTATCTGATGGGATTTCATGATGCCTTTGCACTCTAACTGACTGCAGATATATTTCGACTGGCAAAACTGCATCATGTCCGTAAGTCAACTTGAATGGGGTCGAATTCGTTGCCTCTTTGGGGGACGTTCGACAAGCCCACAAGGCTTGATCCAGAGTTTTATGCCAATTTCTAGGCTTTTTCCCCACATGCTTCTTAATCAAGTTTATCACTACCTTGTTGGCTGCTTCAACCTGCCCATTTGCTTGAGCGTAGTAAGGTGTCGAAGTAAGGAGCTTAAAACCTGTTTCTTGTGCAAACTTCTGCATGTTCTTACCAGTGAACACAGATCCTTGATCTGTTGTTATTGTCTCAGGTATCCCAAATCTGTAAATTATGTATTTTTGGATAAAGTCTATGACTGCTTCTTGATCCACATTCACCAATGGTATGGCTTCGGTCCATTTTGTGAAATAATCTATCCCAACCAAAATGTACCTTTGCCCTTTTGAGGAAGCTGGTCGAATCTCCCCGATCAAGTCCAACGCCCATCCTCTGAATGGCCAAGGTTTTATAATTGAGTGCAACTCACTTGCAGGGACATGAGGTATGCCTGCATGTACTTGACATTCCTGACAACCTTTTGCGAATTCGACACAATCTTTCAGCATTGTTGGCCAATACATCCCTTGTCGAAATAACAGCCACTTCATTTTGTGACCTGCTTGGTGCGCGCCACACGCTCCACTGTGTACATTTGACAAGGCTATGTAGGCTTCATCCTCACTCAGGCATTTCAACAAAACTCCTTCTGCAGTCTTTTTGAACAATTCATTTCCCAAAAGTACGTAACTCAACGCTCTGTATTTTACCTTTCTTTCTGCTTTCTGATTTGGGTCTTGTAGATAATCTTTGACAGGCTTTCTCCAGTCTGTTATTCCTGAATCGTCTATGTTGAATATCTCGAAGTTTTCTTCGTCACCGTATCCTAATCTTATTGACTCTAGATCTGATGGGGATAACCTGGTGGATACGACTCTTCTTCTGACTTCGATGGCTTCTTCTAACTTTTCCTTCGACACCTTGTATCCGGACGCTAGTTGAGCAAGATCATTCGCTTCTTGATTCTCCAACCTGGGGATGTGTCTGAAGACGACATTGTCGAACGCCTTGAGAAGTCTATTGGCTATTACGAAGTACATGATCAAATTTTCTTTCACGCACTTATACTCTTTCGTCAACTGTTTTATTACCAGTTCGGAGTCACCCATTATTTCGACTCTTGTTGCCCCCAATTTCAACAAGATTTCAAGTCCGGCGATCAAAGCTTCGTATTCTGCTTCATTGTTTGAACACAGACTTTCCACTTTGTACTTGAATTTTGTTGGAATTTTTTCAGGAGAAATAATCAACATCCCAACGCCTGTTCCGTTTTTATGACTGGAACCGTCGAAGTACAGTTTCCAAGGTTCCAGTTCGACGTATTCTACGTCTTCGTTTATAGAGTGGTCTGCTATGAAATCAGCGACCACTTGTCCTTTCACTGCTTTTAAAGGCAGATATTTCAAGGAGTATTCTGTTAAAGCTAAAGCCCACTTTCCAATTCGACTATGTAAAATAGATTTAGATAACATATACTTTATTACGTCGAAATGGGAAGAAATATATACATCGACAGGTTTTATATAATGCTTTAGTTTAATACAAGAGAAATATACACACAGGCATAACTTTTCTATAATGCTATATCTAGTTTCGGCATCGTTCAGGACTCTACTGAGATAATAAATGGCCCTTTCGACGCCATTCTCATCCTCTTGACACAACATACTTCCTAATGTTTTGTCTGATGCCGAAATGTACAATCTCATATTTCTTTTTCTGCAAGGAGACATCAGGATTGGGGGATTAGCCAGGTACTCCTTGATTTTGTCGAAAGCCGCTTGCTGTTCTTGCCCCCATGCGAAGTCTTCTTTCTTTAGTCGAAGTAGAGGAGAGAAAGCTTGTGTCTTCCCACTGAGGTTGGAGATGAATCTTCTGAGGAAGTTGATTTTCCCTACCAGAGACTGCAACCCCTTTTTGGTTGATGGCGCTTTCGCTTCCATTATGGCCTTGGCTTTGTTTTCGTTTATTTCGATCCCCTTCTTATGGACCACAAAGCCTAAGAAATCACCCGCCTGCACACCAAAAGCACATTTAAGTGGGTTCATTTTCAAACCAAACTTCCTCATCCTTTCAAAGGATTGTCGAAGATGATCTATATGATTTTTTCCTGAAACAGACTTAATCACGATGTCGTCAATATACACTTGCATGAAAGTTTCGATGAAATCATGAAAGATGGAATTCATGGCACGTTGGTAAGTCGCTCCAGCGTTCTTCAAACCAAAAGGCATTACTACCCATTCATACGTTCCTATGGCTCCAGGACAACGGAAAGCCGTTTTAGGAACGTCTTCTTCAGCGATAAAAATTTGGTTATAGCCAGAGTATCCGTCTAGCATACTTAAGTACTCATGGCCTGCTGCAGAATCTATGAGCATTTCTGCCACTGGCATAGGATATTCATCCTTTGGGGTAGCCGAGTTTAAGTCTCGAAAATCAATACATACCCTAAGTTTACCATTTTTCTTAATCACTGGAACAATATTTGCAATCCATTCGACATACCTGGTTGTGCGGATGAACTTGCATCTTAGAAGTCTTTCGACCTCTTCTTTTATCTTCGACAGGATTTCTGGTGCGAAGCGTCTCGGAGTCTGCTTTACTGGCTTCTTCCCTTCCATTATTGGCAACTGCATTTCGACCAGATTTCTATCGAGACCAGGCATTTCGTCATAATCCCATGCGAAGCAATCTTTGAATTCTTTCAGCAACTGGACTATTTCGACCTTGAACTGAGGGTCCATTTTTGCACTTATGTACGTTGGTCTCTGTTCTGCCCCCACTCCTAAGTTTATTTCTTCTAGAGGATCCTGCGCCACCATCTTCTCGTTTGTTGACACTGGATCTTTTTCGAACCCCAGAGGTTCGTCGTCGTAAATGGCGTCAAGCTTTTGATGTTGCCATCCGCCCATTTGGTTGGTAACATGATCTTCCGCAACGTCTTCTTGAGGACATTGTTTGTCGGAGTTCTCTTGGTTGGCTTCGACAGCCATATTTTTTACTTCAGCCTCAAGGGCCTCTTTTAATTTATTTTCGGCTATGTAAGCCGTAATCTTTTCGATCGCTGATTGTTCACTCGTCATCGTCAAATTCACTACCCCATCCCGTCGGCGCTATATGAGTGGTTCCCCATATGTAAGTTTCGCCAATCACTTCTTTATCCCACTGGAATCCATGCGTTGGATGCAGGTACATGGAGCAATAGGCATTGTCTGTCGTCTTCAAGTCGAATTCTGCCGGGCTGCAGGGAGGTATATGAGCCAAGTTTTTGTCGAAGCTCTGGCTGTTGACAGTGTTCACTTCGGTCATGAAGTAGCTTTGGTCAGCCTCGATGTTTTCGACGATTCCATCTGGCCTCCATATGGCTATCCGTTGGTGCATTGAAGAGGGTACCGCTCCTACGCCGTGAATCCATTCCCTACCAAGCAGCAGGTTGTAGTTGGCTTTCGAAGCGATGACTATGAACATCGTAGGTCTTGTTATGGTTCCTACAGTTAAGTTCACTTGGATGACTCCCATAGTTGTTCCTATCTTCCCTTCATAATTCGACAGCACCATGTTGTGGGGCTTCGCGTCCGAATCGTCTTTTCCAATCTTCTTCAGCATGTAGTGGGGCATCAAATTCACTGCCGCTCCTCCGTCCGCCAGTATCTTGTTCACGCCGACATTTTCCACCTTTCCTTTTATAAACAGAGGTTTCAAATGCGCTTTCATGGAGTCGTCTGGTCTTTCGAAAAAAGCGTTTTGCTCTTCGACGCATCCGTTGTTCATCACATAGTAGCAGACGGGCTTGTGTGCCATTGTTTCTTCCTCCATTTCGTCTCCTTCATCCTCAATTTCCATGACTCTATCGTAGTCTCTAGGGAGAACGGAGACAACGTTGCAAATCACGTTGAAGGATGCCTCTGAGTCAGAGTTAAAACTGTCGGTTACTTCATCATCTTCCTGCATCTTCTCTTTCGACGCCACTGATTCGACAACTCTGCAAGGTTTGATCTGGAGGGGAGTCTCTTTCCTGCTCCTTGTCTGATGATTGTTGCTAGATTCCGCTTCGTTTGGACCATTCATGTTCCTTTTCGCCATCTCCGTTTCTGCCCTCTTTTGCCTTTGGAACCTCCTCCATTGGGACCTGGACATGGGATTTTTGCCTTTGTAATTTTCTGATGGGTATGGTCGTGGCTTGTGTTTTTCCATTTCCTTCTTGCCTTCCATCGACGCACCTCTCTGAACCTCAAACTTTCCCCATTTCTTCTGCCCCTGGGCGTCCCTAATGGGTTGAACCCATTTGTCGTCTGTGGCCTTGTCAGATGGTTTATAGGTGTTCTGGCGTCTCTCTCCGTGCCTCCATTGGTGGGGATTACTTCTCCTTGGGTCGTATCTTACTGTTCCCCAACTTTCTTTCCTTTTGGTCTTATCCACCGCTTCCAAGTTGGTTGCTGCCTTCCTGTCGAAGACTGCGCTGCAGCGTGGGCACAACATTACTTCGGTTTTCATCCTTTGGCATCTCTTGATGAATTCCATTAAGTTTTCCTCCTCTCTAGGGTACGCCAACCTTTGGTATTCTTTCTGACGGCGATTTTCGCCCTCTTCGACCTGGTCCTTCTGAGATATTTCTACCATGTTTACCCCAACGTTTCGTTCGTCGGCGATGCTCAATTCGTTCATCTTCCTGATGAGCCTCTCTTCTTCGCCTTCGACGTCTTTTGGTGTCTGGTCGAACTCCTTCTCTGGGCAGCAGCACCAAGATATGGTCCTGGGACCATGTTTGCAACAGCATTTGTTCCAATTCCTTCTGGGGTCTTCCATTGTCCTGCGCAGAATCCCACTGATCACGGGCTTCGAAGGACCGTCAGCGGCTTCCGCTTTGATTTTTGTGACTTCTTTACTGAAAGGCCCCATAGTGTTGACGCAGTTGGCGATATCACCATCCTTCGTTTCGTCAGAACCAAGGCCTTCAGCAGCCTTGTTTTCGATCGTAAGGTCTTCAGTAACCTTTTCCTTCATATTGGGGGAATGCTCAATTTCGTCGACTATTTCCTCATTGTCTTCTGAAGAAGCCTCCCCCCAACCACTTGGTTGGATTGTGTTGATGTCGATCTGAGAACTTGCCGGCGCGTTGTACTTCACCAGATAATCATATTTTCCACTTGGCTGTCCCAAGCGGTCCCAATTCTCCTCTTGTCGAAACTTCACATTCTCGACAGCATTGTCACCATCCTCCTTGTCGAAACCTTCAGTAGTTTCTATTTCTCTCTGGCTTGCAAGATCATCAGCAATCTCGACCATGTTGACATTTGCGTCGAAGCTTTCAGGAGCTTCCACCTTTTCCATATTGCCATCAGGAGCAACTTTGGCCTCCACCATGTTTACGACGGATGGTTCAGCGTAGTGGGCTTCGACTGCTTGCATAGGATTCGAGTCGATCTTCATTTGTTGTTTTGGTTTGTCACCAAACTTGAGCCTTCCATCACGGATTGCATTTTGTACGAGATCCCTGAAAAGGAAACAACGAGACGTCTTATGGCCCAGAAAATTATGGTATTTACAAAAACCTCTCTTTTTCTGTTGTTCCACAGGCGGTTCTTTAGCGCCTGGTGGTTTTATTAATTGACCATCTTTAACCAACAGATCGAAGATTTCGTCACATTTAGTAATGTCGAACGTATAAGTCCTTTTGGGGAATTTATCGTTGGCTTCGACAGGGTTTCCGTTCGACGGCGTTAGTACTTTACACGAATAAGGTGGGCCTTGTTTTAGTTCGGCTAGGTCGATTTCTTGTTCGTCGAAGCTACTTGGTCCGTCTTCGTCGAACTCATCATCTTGGCGAACCCCTACGTAGGCTACCCTCTCTTTTTTATTCTTATTTGCCCTGAATTTTTCGTCCCTTAATCTTTCGACCTGTCTCACTCTATCCGCTAATTGTGCCATATCCCTCAGGTACTGGGTATCTAGTTTCTTCCTTATGGAATAATCTAGTCCCCCTGCGGCCATTTCGACCAACTCATGTTCTGGCACTGGGGTGAAACATCTAGCCTTTAGCAACCTGAACCTATTTAAATAATCATCTATTGGTTCGGAGTGTTTTCTCTTGACACTGGCCAATTCTTTCAGGCTTATTTTCGTTTGTCCCATGTAGAATTGTTCATGGAACAGTCTTTCTAATTGGGTCCACGTGTATACTGAGTTTGCAGGCAAGGATGTAAACCAAGTAAACGCATTTTTTGTTAAGGAACTAGGGAAATATTTTATTTTCAAATTTTCGTTACGGGCTATCTCCCCTGCCTCGATCAGATAACGTGCCACATGTTCTATAGTGGACTCGCTAGTGTCCCCTGAAAACTTTGTGAACTTAGGGACTTTCCACCTCGGTGGCAGTTCTTCTTGCAGAATGTACTCTGATAGTGGGGATGCGTAACTAGGCCTTTGTAAACCCATGTTCATCCCGTTTTGTGCCATTATCGTTTCGACCATGGCTGCCAAGTTGTTTTCGACAGGCGGATTATTATACCGTATCCGTTGTTGCAATACCGCATCCGCGTCCTGGCCTCTCTGGATTACTATCCTTCTAGGCTCTTGTGGAATGGGGATTTCAACACGAGGCTGTTCGACTATATCCTCTTGGTTTCTGACATTCGTTTGAGGATTGTCTAACGGTATCTGGTTTATCGTAGGCTCTTCCTGGACCGCTACCGCTGGGTTATGAACCACTTGCTCTCTGTGTCGAGTTTGAGGGACTCCAAAGAAATCAGCAATGCGCGTCATTTGCGCTGCCAATACTTGGTTTGTTTGAGTGGTGTTCTGTATCAGTGAATTAAACACTGCTCCCATTTGTTGCGTCAACATTTGGACCATATCGTGATTACTCTCGTCCATCTGCTGTCTAATCACTTGCGCCGAATTATTCGTTATTGGCGGCACGTAAAGTGGTTGTTGATTCAATCTACCCATGTTTCCGCCATATCCTGACCCTTGTAAGGGTGAAGACACGTTGGCCATCGAATCTGAATATATTAACGGGGAATTATGTAAACTTGCCATCACCGAAGTTGGCATTCCGAAGGGCTGTTCCCTACCAGGCGGAGGCAAGGTGAAATTCGTTACGAAAGGCCTAGAAGTGTTTCCCACAGGGGGGGTTGTCCCAATGGGCATTTGTTGTGCCCTGAAGGACGAACTAGGCGCGTTTTGCGACATCGAAACCGCTGGTATCGACCCTGCTGAGGAAGGTACAGCCTCTGACACAGGGACCGTTCCTATATTGCCTTCTGTCGAAGGGACAGGGTTAGATACTGGGATGGATTCGTTGGGATTATTTGGCTGGTTCGCCATTTTTCTTACTCTTGTTCTTTTAGGTATTTCTACTTCGGACACGGCTAATTTACCGCTTCTCAGTCTCATACAAATGAAGAACAGATTTTGATTAGTGATTATCTAAATTTCTAGATTTCTGCACAGTCCCACTGGGCGTGCCAATTTGTTCGCTGTGAAATTTGGCGAACAACCTCTGGTTTACCAAAACGTGTAGAATTGGGTTACTTGCAGGATCAACCACACAAATCCTAGGACATGTGCAAATCTAGATGGTCTTGAAGATGTCTAAAATCACTTCCATATCTTTCAGTTCTGTTTCTCTAAGTGTTTTACGTCGAAATGTGTTGATTACAATGTTACGTAGATGTAAATTTAACAAGATAGAGTAAATGGCAGAAATTAACTGACGAAATGTAAAGTGTCGAAAGGTATAAAATGCAGAAAAATAAATGACTGGAAAGCATAAAAGAGATTTGTAAAGACTTAAACTTTATAAAATAAACTTTGAAGGGATTGGTGTTTGTTTACACATACATTTTCCAAATATGACTCTTTTCTCTCACACGGGTACTTTGAGTGTTTTCAGGAATTTTGTATATAGTAATTCTTCACACACTCTTTTAGATAATAACTACCCTATATATACACAAATAACATAACTGTCATTAACGACTAAATCCTAAAACTATGACACATGGCTCTCCTCCTTTCGCCAGATGCTTCCACGCGTCTTCTGCCAAACGTCACAACCTTTTAAATTCAAATTTACTTTTAAGTCGAAGTGACGTCTTCTTTCAGGCTTTTGTCGAATTATCAACATACTGTAATGTCTTCCGTGTCTTGTCGAAAGTGTTTTTCCTAGGTGCAAACATCTTTGTCGAAATGACGAAACCTCCTCCTGGTCGAAGTGTCGAACCATACTAATCAAATCGTTTTAACCCATGTCATCATTTGTCGAAAACATCATTTCTTACACCAAATCTCATGGCGTCGAAAACGCACGTATACACCAACATCAATGTGCCTGCAAGGAAAAAGGAGGACTTAAGCTTTTACAAAAGAAAGTTTAATACTCCAGCAGAGACGGCTAGGGGAAAATATGATTGAATGGCTGCAGAAGACAAAATGTTGATAGACAATTTTGACTCAGGGTCAGATGCTTCTTTGGATATCTTAGTCAGTATGGTATATGTGATGCCCAGGGAGTTCGACCAAATCATAGAGGTCGAAGACACCGACAACAATACATAAAGAGAAATGGCTGCTTATAAGCCAATATGCTACTATGTGATGAACAATGGTTGCATGGAGGAGAAAAATGCCTTATTCGAGAGACCCGACGAGGATATAAAGAGTCATCTTAAGCCTCTCTTTATTACTAGGAAGATCGAAGATGTCCCCATTAATAAAATCTTAGTGGACTGCGACACAACGGTCAATTTGATATTGCACCACATACTGAGAAAAATTGCCAAGTACGACACAGATGCCAAACCCCACAATATGGTGCTTTCCAATTATGAGGGAAATGTGGGTTTCACCCTTGGTGTAATCCAGGTCAAGTTAACGGTAGGAACGGTCACCAGATCCATAATTTTTATGATTGTGGAGACGAAGGTAAACTATAATTTGTTACTTGGAAGAGAATGGATACATGGGGTCGGGGTTGTGCCATCCTCAATGTACCGGTGAATCATCCTATAACGTCCAGATGGTATTATAGAGATATAGAAGCTGATCAAGGTTACTTCAAGACTCCTATCAACCATATCGACAAACGCTAGTTCGACAAACATTTGGCCAACATTTCTCTGTGTGATCCGACCGATTTTGCATTTACTCCATACGACAATTCCTATTATTCCATATATTTGCACCCTAACAATGGCTTTCGTTGGGACAGATAAATGGTGGGTGAAGACGACTTTGGGTATCTAGGAGCGTCAGGAGTTGGACCCACAGGTTGGGGAAGCGAATTTAGTGTTGATGATTGAGTTTGAAGCGCTAAAAAGGATTTCGGCTTACATAACTGAAAACAAGCAGCAATCGGCATTGGAGGCTGAAGTAAAAAACATGGTTGTCGAAGCCAGTAAAGAGTTCCATCAAATAGGTCCTGGAAAGGACTTCGTTCCAGAGCCACCTGATAAGGTTCAAAACAAAGATCAAGGCCAGAGGCTCGACGCTATCTATGATGATGAGCCTTTAGGTTTCGAGTAGGATCCGCTAGCAACAAATGTTAAAATTATGGCTCAAGATCCACTTGAGGAAATAGACTTAGGAGAAGGATTGATAAAAAGACAAACTTACATTAGTGCCAATATCATCCCCCAACTCAAAGTCGAAGTAGTCCAGTTGTTAAAGAAGTTAAAGACTATTTCGCGTGGGACTATGATGAGATGCCTGGTTTGAGCAAAGATCTGGTCGAGTTGAAGCTTCCAATCAAGCCTGGAAAAAAGCATATCAAACAGAACCCAAGGCAATTTGCACTTGCAATTCTCTCGAAGATCAAAGAGGAGGTTGAAAGGCTTCTTCGCAGTAACTTCATCCGTACAGCCAGGTATGTCAAATGGTTAGCTAATATTGTGCCTGTTATTAAAAATAATGGTACTTTAAGGGTTTGCATAGACTTTAGAGATTTAAATACTGCAACCCCAAAGGATGAATATTCAATGCCGGTGGCGGAAATGCTAGTCAATTCTGTTGTAGGCCACGAGTATCTTAGCATGCTCGATGGGTATTCTGGATATAATCAGATATTTATTGCGGAAGAGGATGTCCCAAAAACGGAATTTCGATGCTCTGGAGCCTTGAGCACCTATGAATGAGTGGTAATGCCTTTTGGTTTGAAAAATGTTGGGGCAACATACCATAGATCAATGAATTCGATCTTCCATGATTTCATAGAGACTTTTATGCAAATTTACATAGATGATATTGACATTAAGTTTGTTTCAGGGAAGAGCCATATAGACCATCTTCGACGGTCCTTCAAAAGGATGAGAAGACATGGTCTGAAAATGAATCCTATCAAATGCGCTCTTTGTGTGTAGGTAGGGGATTTCTTAGGCTTTATGGTCCACAAAAAGGGAATTGAAATAAACCAGAGTAAGACCAAGGCCATAATGGAGGCGAAAGCGCCATCAACAAAGAAAGAGTTGCAGTCACTACTGGGCAAGATCAATTTCCTGAGGAGATTCATCTCAAACCTTAGTGGAAAAACGCAAGCTTTTTCGCCTTTACTTCGACTCAACAAGGAAGGATTCAAATAGCGACAGGCTCAACAAGAAGCGTTCGACAAAATTAAAGAATACTTGAGTCATCCACCAATTCTGACACCACCTTGCAGAAATAGGAGTATGAGATTGTACATATCTGCATCTGGAAAGGCTTTAGGGAGCATGTTGGCTCAAGAGGATGATAATGGCGTCGAAAGAGCCATCTACTACCTCAGTGAGGTCTTAAATGATGCAGAAACTAGGTATAACATAGTTGAAAAATTGTGTTTATGCTTGTATTTCTCTTGTACAAAGTTGAAACATTATATAAAACCTGTTGATGTTTATGTTTCATCTCACTTCGATATCATTAAACATATGTTGTCCAAACCAATTTTGCACAATCGATTTGGAAAATGGGCATTAGCTTTAACCGAATATTCCTTAATGTATATGCCATTAAAAGATGTTAAGGGATAAGTGGTAGCAGATTTTACAGTCGACCACTCCATAGCTGAGAACGCACTGGACTATCTCGAATTAGAACCCTGGAAGTTGTACTTCGATGGGTCTAGTCACAAAGATGGAACATACATATGAGTTCTAATCATTTCTCCTAATAAAATTCCAACGAATCTCAAATATAAAGTGGAGGGCCTCTGCTCGAACAATAAAGTTGAATATGAAGCCCTCATAGCCGGACTTGAGATATTGTTGGAATTGGGGGCAACTCGAGTCGAAATAATGGGTAACTCGGAGTTGGTTATAAAATAGATCACAAAAGAGTACAAATGCATTAAAGAGAATTTAATCATGTACTTCATAATAGCCAGTCGATTACTAAAAAGGTTCGAGATGGCTAATATTCAACACATACCTCGATTGGAAAATCAAGTGGCTAATAATTTGACTCAAATTGTATCTGGATATAAAATTTCAAAAGAAAAACTGCAAAAAGTCATTGAAGTCAGAGGAAAATTTGTGTCAACTAGATTAGCCCCATCAGACTTATAAAAGACAAAGTCGGGATACGCTAATAAAGAAAACTTCAAAATATTGGCAATAGACAATCTGCCAGACGGAGATTGGAGGAAACCAATAGTGGAATATCTACAGAATTCAACAACATCTGCTGATAGAAAAACCAGGTATCGAGCTTTAAGTTATTTTGTTTTGGGGATGAAGTTGTTCAAAAAGACTTCTAATGGAGTTTTGCTTAAGTGCCTTAGTGAGTCAAAGGCATATTTAGCCCTTTCGACTGTCCATAGTGGGGCATGTGGAGCACACCAAGTTGGCCATAAGATGAAATGACTTTTATTTCGCCAAGGGATGTATTGACCTACCATGCTGAAAGATTGCGTCAAATTTGCCAAAGGATGCCAAGAATGTTAGGCACATGTAGGCATACAACATGTTCCTGCGAGCGAATTGCACTCTATAATTAAACATTGGCCATTTAGAGGTTGGGCTTTGGATCTAATTGGGGAAATTCGACCACCATCATCTAAGAATCAGAGGTATATCTTGGTGGACATTGATTATTTTACGAAATGGATCGAAGCTATACCTTTACCAAATGTAAGCCAAGAAGATGTGGTCGATTTTATCCAGAAACATATTATTTATAGATTTGGAATTCCAGAGACTGTCACAACAGATCAAGGATCAGTATTTACTGGTCGAAAGATGCAAGAATTTGCTAAGGAAATGAGTTTCAAATTGTTAACTTCTATGCCATATTATGCTCAGGCTAATGGTCAGGTCGAGGCCGCTAATAAGGTGATTATTGGTTTGATTAAGAAGCATGTGGGGAAGAAGCCTATAAATTGGCACAAAACTTTAGATCAGAGAGTAGAGAACTCTTATAATAAGAAGGTAAAAATTAAAACATTTTCGCTTGAAGTCTTGGTCTGGAAAGTTGTCCTTCCAATGGATCGAAAGGATAGGACCTTAGGGAAATGGTCTCCCAAGTGGGAAGACCCTTTTCAAATTTTGCAGGTGTTCTCTAATGGTGCATATGAGATTGAGGAACTTAGCAAAGACAAAAGAATCTTGAGAGTGAATGGAAAATATATGAAAAGATATAGGCCAACACTCTAAGAAATAAAAATAAAAAATGAGTAATTGTGTATAAGTTAAGCAGAGCCAATATGGTAAAAGGTGCCAAAATGGTTTAGATTTGCTTTAAAGGCCCAAAGGGCTAATATTCATTACAATCAAGACTTATATTCATTACATCAAATAGGAAAAAATGGAAAAGGAGACTAGAACTAAAAAGGGAGATTGGCCTTTATGTGGAAGTACTTTGTTTTGAGAAGTTCCAGGCGTTTCTCACATAAAGACTGTTTCGACCGGAGAAGTTTAATTTTTGATTCAAGTTTTCGCGCTTTTTCGATGAACTCCCTGCCAAATTCTAGTTCTTTAGCCATCAAGGCATCATCGAACTCCAGAAGTTCACTTTTGCGTTTTTTGGCTTCAGAGATTTTTGCCTGTAGTTCCTCTATTTGTCTTCTCCATGAAGCAATGTCACAATCATGGCCTTTGATCTTCTCTTTATTCTTTTGTTTCTTATGCTCTAGTTCTATTGCCTTGTTGGTCGAATCAGTGGCGGCATCCCAAGCAGCTGCTTCAGAACCAGCTTTCTTTTCGATCTCCCCGGTTAGCTAGGGTAGTAGCTTATGATCTTCGATAGCTTGGTCGATCATAGTGCCTATGTCCAGGATGACATTGGCCACTTTAGGGGAATCTTATAGCAGATTTACTTGGTTAAGAAGAACCTTCAATGTTAAGGGGGCAGAAGGATCAGCCAGTAGGAGCAGGAACAACTCACCCTTAAAGACTTTTTCTTAATTTTTGAAAGCACTTCATCTGTAGGCGTGCTCGAAGGTTGATCATCAGATGCTGAAGCAGCGCTAAGGCTTTTCTCATAAGAGCTTTCCCTATAGCTTAGCATAGCTTTCAGATATTCAAGGGGTTGGTTTCGTTTCAGAATAGCTAGTTCTTCTGCAGAGAGACCCCCAATGCTTCCTGTCAAAACTTTTCCTTATGGAATAGCTGCAATGGTTGGAGTAGCAAGAGTTTGACTCTGAGTCTGTCATTCGTTTATGTCCTGGTTCCCTTCATCATTATTGTCCTCTTCTTAGAAGCTTCCATCACCATCACCAACGTTGAGTGGGGTCTAGTTACCTTCGTCTTCCTCCTCAATTACTGTATCTTCACCATTGTTACCCTCTTGTTGGGGATCGATTGTGCGTTCGACGTTGGGCGAACCGTCTCCAGGATTGTCTTCAGCTTGAACTTCTTCCTCCATCACCATGGTATCTTGGTTCACTCCAGCTTGGTCCTCTTCGTTCGAATTAGCTTCGTGATCGAAACCGCTGGTATGTGAATGTTGGGTAGTGGTATTTGGTGGTGAAGTATCAAGCTCACCAATAATGGGTTGATTGATTTCACTCATGGAGCTTTTCTCATATGATAGTCGATAGGTAGGTTCGCCAGTGCTATTGAGGACATATACTATGGAAACTGGCGTGGAGGAAATTGTAGTTATTGTTCGAGCGACAGTACCTGGTTGTTGTTTTCTCTTTCTGGAAGTTAGGTCGAGCACATGTGACATATCCTCTTCGTCAGAATCTTGATAGGGGTTTCTGTTGTTTTGTTTTGGATTTTTATTGGGGTTAGAGGAGGTTTTCGAGCAACGTGAACTTGATATTGAAGTATTAGTACCATTAGACATAACAAAGAATAAAAAAGGATAAGACAAAGATATACCTTTGTAGGCTTGCTGCATCCATCAGTCTTCGATTCGACTGACCTTCTGATTGTTGCTTTCTTGGGTGGAACCCTGGTGGCTAAAAGAAAAGATAACATAGAGCCGTTAGTGAAAGCTAAGGGTAAATATCCTAATAGAGGGGTATGATTCGAGAAAAACCTCCCATGTCACACCTTCATATATGTCCGATTCGATGCGAACATCTTCGATCCCTATATGAAGATGCCCTTTGAAACTGTCTAGAGTATGCTTAGTCGCAACCACCCGCTTGGCTTTTTTCTGTGATTGCCGTCGAAGAATTTTAATGGAGTCCCAATAGATAAACCAGTATGGAAATGGAGGGGCAATGGCCACTCCAAAGTCAGCATTAGGCAGTGGAGGAAATTTTAGGGGAAACAATTCGAAAGCCATTTCGTAGCATTTCTCATGAGGAACGTACAAAGGGATTTTCAGAGTTTCCATTTTCTTTAAAAAGTTTTCCTTGAGTGTGACATCTGCTTCGCAGATGGTTCGGCTAAGATCATCAGACCTATAGGAAGTTTCAAACTAATTTTGGAACGCTCGAATTTCTTTGATGAGCGTGTAAGTACCTTTTTTGGTTCTTTCTTGCACAAGAAGAAAAGCTTTATCAAAATGTTGGATAAAGGTGGGGACATCATAAAACTCTTCAGTATAGTACGTGTTCCACCATCTCCCAAAATCTCGAGTACAAAGGAAGTTAGCCTCGAAGTTGATAGGGGTGAGTTGGGTCTTGCCAATGTATCTAGCTATCTATTTAAGGACGGTAGCTTCATTATGGAATGCGTTGTAGAGGAGGAGGTTACCCTTTTTGTCATATAGGCACTTCGGGAGATCCTGAATTAATCCATACTGTCAAGCTACAAGCTTGGTGTCATACCCCAAAATTTGCCCGTTGGCATTACCAAGCGTTTTCCAAGACCCTCTGACTTGTTCTGCAAGGCACTGATATCAAATGGACAAAAACCCACTCACAACAGGCCCAATCCACAGGCGGCCCAAAACAGCTGGCTCGCTAGGCGAGCAGCTCCTTCGCCTAGCGAACATTTCATCATGCCACTCGCCCAGCGAAGCATTGGATCCAGGAAAAAGCCCAGACCTAGTTTGCTCGCTAGGCGAGCAATTCCTTCGCCTAGCGAAGCTTGCGAGAATTTGAGGTTTTGGACCTCATTTTAAGCCCATTAGGTCACCATTACCTCTACTATAAATACCTGCTCCTCTGCCACGAAAAAGGACAGACAGAGACGGACTCATCCACACGGAGACACTCACACAGAGACCCAGAGGAAACCCTAGCACCGAAACCCTGCTGATCCAAAGAATTCAGAAGGCGGAAACCCTGAAAGCCGCTTATCCGCTCCGAAGCTACCGCCGCCCAACTCGATCCGGCTCGCCAATTCAAGGTTGCAACTCGATTTGCAAACAGGTTTGCATCACTATTATCGCTTTAGTTTCTTAATTGGCATATGATATCGCTCTAGGATCCTTAATCGGCATGTGATCATCACTTTGTATTCTCATTTTGCATGCGGTACCGCTTTAGTTTATTAATCGGCATGTGATCATCACTTTGTATTCTCATTTGGCATATGGTACCGCTTCATGTTCTTAATTTGTGGATGATATTATAATTGAATTCATAAACATTTTGAAGTTTTGCATATTGTGAAGCTGAATCATATAATTATGTGTTGGATGCCATAAGCCATGCTGCAGGTTGAGGTCATAATGTTCTCAAATTTCAAACCCGTGGTAGCTCGCTAGCTCATCGCTAGGCGAGCCCGCAGCGAGCCTTCGCTGAGCCTTCGCTAGGCGAAGCAGAGGCGAACGGGACAGGGGCTGCTTTGTCTTTTATTTTTACCTAATGATGATTCTGCATTATTTGGCTTAAATTCCTGGCTGTTATATTTATTTTATGGTGCAATTTCCAATTGTATTTTACCTCGATGCTTTAATTCGTGTGTTCATGGTGTAAGGGCTAGCATACTTCCGAAGAAATAGCCGGCTAGGTACTCCGCTTTATGCATGGGAAGCCTTCATGGAGAGGGATTCTAAATTATTTCACTTTAATGTGAAGATTCATATTGATTGCCTAATGAATTTTAATGTAGTGATCCTTAATGTGTTGATTTTAATGTATCGATTTAATGCGGTATCACCATAATTACCTAATGAACTTAAAACATGGACTTTAAATAAATGATATCGGACCTCTCTTTATTACCCCACGATTACAATATTACGGTCATGTCCCGCGAATATGGGGATATCCTTAGCAAAGACCCTTCGGTAAAATCATCATAGTCCCTCGGACGTTGCCTTCGAAAACACGATTTTGTCCCTCGATGACCCTTCGGTGTAGCCTACAGTTAAATGATGATAGTCCCTTCGAATGCTAAGGTATCCTCACAACTGTTGCCTTCAATGACCAGCCGATGACCCTACGATGACCCTTCTACATCCCAAGGATAAACTACTTACTTCTCAATAGTAAGGACAGTTTTACCCTCACAAGGATAGGAAATAACGGTAAAGACCTCGGACAAGTATAACCTTAATTGCTCATTCATAACCAAAAAATGCTTTTCACACCTCACACCTTTCAAACATCTTTTTTTGGAAAATCACCACTTAGCATACATCCGCACTAGGATCATTGCCGAGTTATATTTTTCTAAACTGCTTCCGAAAAACCTAACGAGATAACCACTTTGTATACATTCATGCAAGAATCATTACAAAGTTAAATTCTCATTTTCAAAACATTTTTCTACACATTTCTCAACCACCTTTTTCAAACAAGGAAAACATAAATGATTGAGCAATTAAGAGCCCATGGATAACCATGGATACAAAGGGTGCTAACACCTTCCCTTTGTATAATGTACCTCCCGAACCTAAGAATCTGAATTAAGGTCTTTCCTGTTCTTTTCCACCTTTCCTTATGGGATAAAAGAAAAGTCGGTGGCGACTCTTGCTAACCGCGACATTGCGATTAAAAATCCAATATAGTCCAGTTCACCGTATGACAGAACTGGCGACTCTGCTGGGGAATACAAAGAGAGGTCACCTTAAAAAATCATTTATGTTTTCAAATTATTCCTTCTTTTAAGGGTATTGTTGAGTGAAAGATCCTACACCCGGATCTAGTGTACCTTAGGTAAGTAGCAATAGATCATCGCGACTATCCGGCGTATACTGGAATGGTTAAAATGATGGCTACGGTTAATGTGACACTTTGGTTGTCCTGATGGTCCTCATGTTATTTGAGGAAAAATTTGGCTTCCGCGTGGTGTCATCAAAGCATTAACCAGACCTTTAGAACCCTAATTGACTCATCCTGGCCATTAGAAAGTAGTGAGCTAACTGACTTCGGTTCCGACTGGGGCTTGGTTGAGACTCGATACTACACTCCTTGAGATTGGACTTTAGGGAAGCTTCGGTCAACCACTTGGTGTTGCACTGAAGTGGACTTAAGGAAAGGTCAATGATTGGAGATCCTTCTAGAACCCGGTTACTATTCTAGGACAGGTTGAACCAACCAAACTTCAGTGGGGAGGGTACTTACCTATGGAACTCATGCAAGCCTTAAAACCTAGGAATGATTGTTGTGTGACATGTCTGTGCTTGCATAACATCATAACATCATAACATCATAACATCATAATATCATAACATCATGGCATCATACTAACCATTTCAAGGACTTAGGAATTTAGCTTTGCTCTGTTGAACAGGTTATGGCTTCCAGGAAGACTATCCGGATCAATCTTGTAACGATCTCTCCTCAACTCAAGGATTTGGTGTCAGAACTCCCCGATCATGCTCAATTCAACAAGAAACATGGTCATCTCCTCAATTTGATTACCGATGGTTTCAAAGAAGACATGGTGAGAGTCCTATTCCAGTTCTTCGATCCTAAGCATCACTGCTTCACTTTCCCAGATTATCAGTTGGTACCCACATTAGAAGAGTTTTCCAAGCTGCTTGGGATACCTATCCTTGATCAAATACCTTTTAGTGGTCTGGAAAAGATGCCAAAGTCTGAAGAAGTTGCCGCAGCTTTACACATGACGAAGTCCGACATTGAAGCTAATTGGGTAACAAGGAGTGGAGTTAAGGGCGTACTTACCAAATTTCTGGTAGGTAAGGCCCGAGAATTCCTAAAAGTTATGAATGTCCGTGCTTTCGAAGACATCCTGGCATTGCTAGTCTATGGCTTGGTGTTATTCCCTAATCCAGACCAATTCATAGACATGAATGCTATTAAGATATTTCTCACTCATAACCCTGTACCTACCTTGCTGGGAGACATTTTGCATTCCCTCCACACTCGTACCATGAAGAGGCAAGGGACTCTCATGTGCTGCATACCTCTATTGTCTAGGTGGTTTATTTCGCACCTTCCTCAATCAGTTTTAAAGAATGATCAAAATCTGAAATGGTCTCAAAGGATAATGACACTCTCTCATTCAGACATCCAGTGGTGTTCTAACCTCAGAGAAAATGTTATCATCATCGACCGCTGTGGAGAATTCCCTAATGTACCACTCATGGGGATAAGAGGAGGTATTACTTATAATCCTGCCTTAGCCCTACGTCAGTTTGGGTATGCTCGAAGAGACGGTCCACATGAAATGATTATTCAAGGTACAGTGTTCGACTATGACAATGACCCTCAAAATCTCCGTCAAAAGTTTGTACGAGCTTGGGGCATGGGGAAGAGAAGCACTTTAGGAAAGAAAAATTCTATTCCTATGGAGCCTTATCTCAGATGGGTACGCGCCAGAGCTCGTGAACTTGTCATGCCATATCCTGCAGTCGGACCATTGATGGTTGAATCAGAGGTCGAAGGAGGTACTTCCCAGATCATTTCTTACCCAGATATGCCTACCGATATTGAGGAATTGAAAAGATCCTGGACCCAGTTGAGAGAGGAGAGAGATACTTTTGAGACTCAGTTCGTCGCAGAAAGGAAGAAAGTATTAGAGCTCACCAGCCAGCTTGATGAGGAACGAAGACTCAATGCATATCTTCGCCCAAAAAGAAGTCGCCCCTGGGAGACTTGAGCTTTCATTGTATTTTTATTATTCCTGTTGTAATGAACATGAAAAAAGTAGCAATAAACATTTCTCTCTTGTTGGTGATTTACGCAAAGTTAAATTCCAAAAGTCCTTGAAAACATTTCATACATTGCATCGCATAACATAACATTGCATAACAGGTGTTCTAAAGGACCATATTCTCACGGTCTGCCTCTTAAACAGAAAAATGGATCTCGAACAAACTGTCAAAGATCTCCAGACTCAGAATGCTCAGTTCAAGGAGATGATGCTAAGCTTATCCAAGGGGCAGGAGGAACTGAAGGCTCTTTTGGTTGAAAAGAAGAAAGACAAGAAAGTTGTGAGTTTCATTAACCCGGGAAGAAGGCGTAAAGGACAGGCTACGGGAATCAAATTTGGAATCCCGAATGGTCCAGAAGAGGGGGCGGAAAATGATTCAGAGGAGGAGAATGTTGATTTCTCTAACCCTGAGGATAACGATGAAGAGTATGAAAATGAACAGTACTCTCCAAGGGAAGATAAGTATAAATTGCTGGAGGAACGCATGCTAGCCATGGAGGGTCAGAAGACACCTGGTATGGATTTCGAAAGTTTGGGTCTGGTCTCCGATGTGACCATTCCTCGCAAATTCAAAATCCCCACTTTCACTAAGTACGACGGTGCATCCTGTCCTCAGATGCATTTAAGGGCTTATGTGAGAAAGATTCAGCCGCATACCACTGATAAGAAACTGTGGATCCACTTCTTCCAAGAAAGTCTGTCTGGCACTCAGTTGGAATGGTATTACCAGCTCGAGAGCTCTGACATCCGCACCTGGACTGATTTAGCAACAGCATTTTATAAACAGTACCAGTATAATTCTGAGCTAGCACCTACTCGGTTACAGTTGCAGAATATGGCTATGGGATCCAAAGAAAGCTTCAAAGAGTATGCTCAGAAATGGAGAGATTTGGCTGGCAGAGTCAAACCCCCTATGACTGACCGAGAATTAGTAGACCTGTTCATGGGTACCCTGACTGGCCCATTCTACAGCCACTTACTGGGAAGTTCTTCATCAGGCTTCACTGAACTTATACTGACAGGTGAACGGGTGGAGAGCGGCATTCGAAGTGGAAAGTTACAGGCAGCTACTTCTACAAGCAGTAAAAAGTCCTATCATGGGAAGAATGAGTCAAATGCTGTGTACGATCAAAAGAATCACAATAAGAAAAATGGTGACCACGCCGTTGGAGCAGTGACAATCGCAGCCCCGCCAGCTCAAAACTTCCAGCAAAGACAAGACAGACCAAGAAGGCAGTTTACCAAGCTCAATATGACTTTAGCACAAGCACTGCAAAGCATGCTAAAGGTAAATTTAATCACTCTCAGAGGTCCTCCTGCAAATGTCAACACTGCTTCGCCTCGTTATAATCCCAATGCCAGGTGTGCATATCACTCCGATAGCCCCGGGCATGATACAAACGATTGTTGGCTGTTGAAAAATAAGATTCAGGACATGATCGATGCTGGGGAAATTGAGTTCGAGCCTCCGGAGACTCCTAATGTCATCAATGCACCTATGCCTAATCATGACAAGGCTGTTAATGCTCTCGATGACGATTCTCTCATCACTACTGTGGCGGACTTAACATCTCCTCTCCCGATCATAAAGAGGAATTTATTGCAAGCTGGTTTATTTCCAGGTTGTACTGAAGATTGCAAGCTCTGCATACTCCGGCCCGAAGACTGTTTGAAATTGAAGAATGGTATCCAACGACTGATGGACGATCGTACAATCCTCTTTGAAAGGGTTTCTAAGGCGGAAAACCCTATTGAAGAAGTATCTGTGATTGCAAGGTCCAAAGGTCCAGTAAAGATTACTGTTCCCAGAGTACCTGTGAAGATCATTGCTGAGCCCAAGGTAGCCCCCCTGATCATTACTGCACCTGGCCCAATACCGTACTCCTCAAGCCAGGCCATTCCGTGGAATTATGGAGGTGAAGTTTACATCCATGGCGTAAAGCAAGTCGGTGATTCTGCTAATCCAAATGACATCGTTGGGACTAGTAAAGTTACTCGAAGCGGAAGGATCTTCTCTCCAGAGATCTCACCCCCAGCTCCTGAAACTCGAGGAAAGGAACCAGTCAATCCTTCTCAGTCAGAGATACCAATCGAAGCTACTACTGAGGACGTTGCCAAACGAGAAATGGAAGAGGTGTTGAAAATCATCCGCAAGAGTGATTTTGATGTGGTAGAGCAGTTGGGGCACACTCCTTCCAAAATCTCGATGTTGTCCTTGTTGTTGTCTTCTGAATCTCATGCCAATGCCTTGATAAAATTCCTGAAGACTGCCCATGTACCTCAGGAGACCTCCGTCGATCAGTTCGAAAACTATGTTGCTAATCTGACTGTCGACGGTGGCCTAGGTTTTTCCAATGCTAACCTGACACCAGCGGGAAAGAACCATAATAAGGCCCTGCATATATCCATTGAGTGTAAAGGGATCACCCTGTCTCATGTGTTGATCGACAATGGCTCTTCTTTGAATGTGTTACCAAAAGCCGTGCTCGAGAAACTTGACTGCAAGAGCGTGGGACTGAAGCCTAGTGACATTGTGGTGCGAGCTTACGATGGTGCAAAGAGTGTTGTCCACGGTGAAGTTGTTCTCCCTATCAAGATAGGACCTCAAGTCTTCAACACTACCTTTTATGTAATGAACATTCGTCCTGCTTACTCCTGCTTACTGGGACGCCCTTGGATTCATGAGGCAGGTGCGGTAGCCTCGTCTCTCCATCAAAAGCTAAGGTATCCAATAGAGGGTAAGATCGTCACTGTGTGTGGGGAAGAAGAATACATTGTCAGTAGTGTGCATACCTTCAGATACGTCGAAATGGATGGTGAATTCTTCGAGACTCCAACTCAGTCATTTGAAGTGGTTTCTCCGCCCGATCCTGTCCTTAAGCCAACTCCCTGTATGCCCAAGGTTGTTCACACTCCTCCTGCCATGATTTCTCTGAAAGATGCTCAAGCTGTAGTTGAAGATGGTGGTCGTGCTGGCTGGGGTCAACTGATCAGCATACCCTACAAGTCTGATAAATCTGGTCTGGGATTTAGCTCTGAAAAGATGGTCAAAGATCAAATCAATGTTGTAGAAGATGCTGACAGTGATTGCGACCTGGATAGCTGGATCTACCCAACAATTGGCGACAGACTCAATAATTGGAAGGCTGAAGACACTATCCCGATTTCCTTTAGTCGAGAGTAATTGTTATTGCTATTTTAGTATTTCAAAAGCATTGTGTCTATACCCGGGGCATAATAGCTAATTTTAAGGGTTTGTCATTTTCATAAGCATATTCATATTCAATAAATCAATGGACTTTTTCGCATTCGAATATTGCGCTCTTTATTTTTCCTGTCGTCTTTCAAACAAGTTATGCTTTCTTACACACACTCACGTAACAAATTGCAGATCCGTACTCACTCTGGATCCTATTGATAATAATTCCGCTACTGTTCATTATGACTTTGAAAATCCAATCTACCAAGCCGAAGATGGAAGTGAGGAAGATTGCGAAGTCCCTGGAGAGCTTGCCAGATTGTTACTGCAAGAGGAAAGGACTATACAGCCGCATGAAGAGTCCCTCGAAATCGTAAACCTGGGTACTGAGGTAGACAGAAAAGAAGTCAAAATAGGAGCAGATTTGGAAAGCAGTGTGAAAGTAAGGTTGATCCAGATGTTGCACGACTATGTAGAGGTTTTTGCTTGGTCTTATGAAGACATGCCCGGGTTGGATACTGATATAGTGGTGCATCGGCTGCCTACGAAGGAAGACTGCCGTCCTGTCAAGCAAAAGGTTCGCCGCATGCGTCCCGAAATGTCTGAGAAAATCAAAGCCGAGGTTATGAAACAATTCAATGCCGGTTTCCTAGCCGTTACTTCTTATCCTCAATGGGTTGCTAATGTGGTGCCTGTGCCAAAGAAGGATGGTAAGGTGCGAATGTGCGTAGATTACCGAGACCTGAATAAAGCAAGTCCTAAAGACGACTTTCCACTCCCGCACATTGATGTTCTGGTAGATAACACCGCTCAACACAAAGTATTCTCATTCATGGATGGATTCTCGGGTTATAACCAGATTAAGATGGCACCTGAGGACATGGAGAAAACTACGTTTGTGACGCAATGGGGCACTTTCTGTTACAAAGTAATGCCGTTCGGTCTAAAGAACGCCGGGGCAACATACCAGCGTGCTATGGTGGTTTTGTTCCATGATATGATTCATCATGAGATAGAAGTATATGTGGATGACATGATAGCTAGATCTCATACTGAAGGAGAACATCTCGATCATTTATACAAACTGTTCGAGAGGTTGAAAAAGTACAAGTTGAGATTGAATCCGAACAAATGCACTTTTGGAGTAAGATCCGGTAAACTCTTAGGCTTTATTGTCAGTGGTAAAGGAATTGAGGTTGACCCTGCTAAAGTGCGAGCTATTCAGGAAATGCCAGTTCCCCGTACGGAGAAAGAAGTCAGAGGTTTCTTGGGACGCTTGAACTACCTTGCTCGATTTATCTCCCACTTGACCGCTACCTGCAAACCCATCTTCAAATTACTGAGGAAAAATCAAGAAATGATATGGGATGACGAATGCCAAGAAGCTTTTGACAAAATCAAGAACTACCTCCAGGAACCTCCGATTCTGATACCACCGGTTGAAGGAAGACCTCTAATCATGTATTTGACCGTGTTAGAAAATTCAATGGGGTGCGTATTGGGGCAACATGACGAGTCTGGTCGAAAAGAGCATGCCATATACTACCTGAGCAAAAAGTTTACCGACTGTGAAACAAGATACTCACTGCTCGAGAGAACTTGCTGTGCTTTGGCCTGGGCTGCTCGCCGACTAAGACAGTATATGTTGAATCACACCACTTTGTTGATTTCTAGGATGGATCCCATCAAATACATGTTCGAGAAGCCTGCCCTCTCCGGAAGAATAGCGAGATGGCAGATGATCTTAACAGAGTACGATATCCAGTACACTACCCAGAAAGCAATCAAAGGAAGCGTGCTGGCTGATCATTTGGCTCATCAAGCGGTGGATGATTACCAATCTATGAATTTTGAGTTCCCAGATGAGGATGTCATGTTTGTTACTGATAATGAAAAACCTAAACCAGATGAAGGACCCGAGTGGGGATCCCGATGGACTATGGTCTTTGATGGATCTTCTAATGCATTGGGCCATGGTGTTGGGGTTGTACTCATTTCTCCCGGAGGTTACCATACACCTCTCACTGCTAGACTATGTTTTCATTGTACCAATAATATGGCTGAGTATGAAGCATGTATTTTTGGACTCAAAGCTGCTATAGATTGGCGAATCAAGTTTTTGAGTGTGTACGGAGATTCGGCCTTGGTAATCAGTCAGATCAAAGGGGAATGGGATACTAAACATCCAAATCTCATCCCTTATCGAGAGCAGGTGATGACATTAATCCCATACTTTGAAGAGATAACATTTGAACATATTCCACGAGAGGAGAACCAGTTGGCAGACGCATTAGCTACCATGTCATCTATGTTCAGAGTCAGATGGGGCAGCGAAGCTCCCATGATTACCATTGGACGGTTAGATGAACCAGCATACTGTTATGGACTTAACACTGAGAAGGTACAGGAGAAACCTTGGTTCCACGACGTAAGAAGATATTTAGAAGCTCAGGAATACCCTGAAGGGGCATCCATCAAGGACAGGAAATTCCTGAGGAAGTTCTCCGCTAAATTCTTTCTGAGTAATGGAGTGTTATACAAACGTAATCATGACTCGACTCTGCTTCGCTGTGTGGATAAAAAGGAAGCAGAAAAGATTATGGGAGACATGCATGACGGTATTTTTGGGACTCATTCTAATGGACATACAATGGCCAAGAAGATTCTGAGATCGGGGTATTATTGGTCTACCATGGAAGCGGATTGCCACCATCACTCCAGAACCTGTCACAAGTGTCAGATCTATGCGGACAAAGTACATGTGCCTCCTGCTCCATTGAACGTGTTGACAGCTCCTTGGCCCTTTGCAATGTGGGGCATCAATATGATCGGAGAGATTAAACCTACGGCTTCTAATGGACATCGCTTCATTCTCGTCGCTATTGACTACTTCACGAAGTGGGTAGAGGCAGCCTCCTTCGCTTCTGTCACCAAGAATGTGGTGGCACGGTTCATCAAGAATAGTCTTATTTGTCGGTATGGCATCCCGGAAAGAATTATCACTGACAATGGTACTAATTTGAATAACAAGATGATTACTGAACTCTGCACGCAGTTCAAAATTAAGCATCACAATTCTTCTCCGTACCGGCCAAAGATGAATGGCGCCGTGGAGGCTGCTAATAAGAACATCAAGAAGATCATACAAAAGATGACAGTAACGTACAAAGACTGGCATGAGATGTTACCATTTGCTCTCCATGGTTATCGCACTTCAGTACGCACTTCGACAGGGGCAACTCCTTTCTCTTTAGTCTACGGAGCGGAAGCTGTTTTACCAGTGGAAGTCCAGATTCCCTCTCTAAGAATCATGAAAGAGGCGGGCTTAGACGAAGATGAATGGATTCAGACTCGACTCGACCAAATAAACTTGATTGATGAGAAGAGACTTGCGGCTGTTTGTCACGGGCAGATATATCAGAAGCGCATGACCCAGGTATTTAACAAAAGAGTCAAGAGACAGGTGTATCAGGTAGGCGACTTGGTGATCAAGCGTATCACTCTACCACAAGGGGACCCCAGAGGCAAGTGGACTCCCACATACGAAGGGCCATTTGTGGTTAAGAAGGTATTCTCTGGTGGAGCCATGATACTTGCTACAATGGATGGCGAAGACTTCCCGCATCCTGTGAACGCGGACATAGTTAAAAAATACTACGCATAAAAGAGACCCGCTAGGTCGACGTACCTAGGCAAAAGTAAGGGCATCCCGGCGAACCAAAAGGGTTCGGGCAAAAATTAGGGATAAACATATAAAGACGTACACCCGGCAAGTCGAAAACCTGAAAAGGCGGCTTGAGCAAAAAAAGGGTATCCCGGTGGATTGAAAACCTGAAAAGGCGGTCCAGGCAAAAATTAGGGATTAAAGCGTATGACTATGTCCCGTTCTCTGTCAGCTTTAACCAAGTTCAAAGGACTGAACAAGCTAATTACTTCTATCCGACAGCAGGAGATGAGATGCTTGAAGACATAATGACAGTGGTGGAATTAGAATCGATAGGACTTTTGCTGCATAGCTTTCTCTTTTTCTTGACAATTTCCTCTTACTAGGATTTCCGTCTCCTTGTACTCAAATTGCCTATTTATAGGCCCTCTTTCAAAATCAATACAATCTCATTTCCAAAAAGATGCTTTTGTCTTACTTTCTCTGTTTTGTTTACGTAAACGTCCATTGATTTAACTTGGATTGACTTATGCACTTGAATATGACCAATGTTTACGAAAATGCATGCCTAAAATAGCAATAGCAATTACTACACGACTTCAGGATCGAGGAGAAGGTCTAACCACGCCTTCAAAGGAGGCTGTTACTAATTCGAATCCCCGGCAACGCCAATTATTCCCCAGAAGAGGTCGGCACCACCAGACAGACAGGTCATCCCTTCCATCCCCAGCCAGGCTCTGTTGGGTGTTCCCATCGCCAGACAAAAACCAAGTATCCCCCCAGCTAAGGAAGGGCCATCAATACCGATGTCTCCGACCAGCAGACTGAGATCTATCTCCCCAGTAGTGTCCCCTGGAAGAATGTTTCAGACGCCTAATGCGTTCATTACCTCATTTCATACTACATACCTGCATACAACGCTCACATTTACTTCATTCCGCATCATACACTTTACACCATTTCATGCATACCAGGTTCGCAGGCATAAAACATCTCATGCATCATGACATTGCATGAAACTAACGTTATTTTTCAGGTTAATTATCCTCTTGATACAATCAACACAAAGGTCCATTCAGACGGACATCTGTATCAATTACATTCAGGATTCAACTACACCTTTCAGATATACTCCATGTCAACATTCATTCTGACGTTCTCCCAATGGTGGCATCTCTAAGCCCACCTCAGATATTTGCTGCAAATACAACAAATAGTATCAGATACAGCCTAACGTACGGTTCATTCTGATTCAGCCCAACATATGACTCTTTCAACTCAGATACGGTCTAGCGTACGATCCCTTCTGACTCTCAACAACTCCAATACGGTCTAACGTACGACCCATTTGGACCTCCAGCTCAGATACGATCTAACGTACGATCCAGTCTGATCTTCAACAACTCAAGTATGGTTTAATGTACGACCAAGTTAAACCTCCATCTTCTCAGGTGCTACCTTCGGACAGGTACATTCCTGAATGGTAGTCTAGTATGCGGCTACTCCCTTTCTCAGGTGCTACCTTCGGACAGGTACATTCCTGAATGGTAGTCTAGTATACGACTACTCCCTTTCTCAGGTGCTACCTTCGGACAGGTACATTCCTGAATGGTAGTCTGGTATACGGCTACTCCCTTTCTCAGGTGCTACCTTCGGACAGGTACGTTCCTGAATGGTAGTCTGGTATACGGCTACTCCCCTTGCTCAGATGCTACCTTCGGACAGGTACATTTCTGAATGGTAGTCTAGTATACGACTACTCCCTTTCTCAGGTGCTACCTTCGGACAGGTACATTCCTGAATGGTAGTCTGGTATACGGCTACTCCCTTTCTCAGGTGCTACCTTCGGACAGGTACATTCCTGAATGGTAGTCTGGTATACGGCTACTCCCCTTGCTCAGGTGCTACCTTCGGACAGGTACATTCCTGAATGGTAGCCTGGTATACGGCTACTCCCCTTTCTCAGGTGCTACCTTCGGACAGGTACATTCCTGAATGGTAGTCTGGTATACGGCTACTCCCCTTGCTCAGGTGCTACCTTCGGACAGGTACATTCCTGAATGGTAGCCTGGTATACGGCTACTCCCCTTGCTCAGGTGCTACCTTCGGACAGGTACATTCCTGAATGGTAGTCTGGTATACGGCTACTCCCTTACTCAGATGCTACCTTCGGACAGGTACACTTCTGAATGGTAGTCTAGTGTACGACTACTCCCTCTTCAGCAGATTCAGCTTAATGGACGGCTCATTCTGCTCAGATATGGTTTAATGTACGACCAAGTTAAACCTTCGTCTTCTCAGATGCTACCTCCGGACAGGTACACTTCTGAATGGTAGTCTAGTGTACGACTACTCCCTCTTCAGCAGATTCAGCTTAATGGACGGCTCATTCTGTTCAGATACGGTCTAATGTACGACCCAATTAGACATTCGTCTCCTCAGATGCTACCTAGTGTACGGTACAGTTCTGAAGTGTAGTCTAGTGTACGACTACCCCCTTTCATCATCAGACACAGCCTAACAGACGGCTCATTCTGCAACTCAGATCTGATCCAGCATATGATCCATTCTGATCCTTTATCCCCAGCAGCATATGGCATACTCCGACTCCCCAGCGAAGTCTACAGCCTAATGGATGACTCATTATCCGGTCTAACGTACGACCCAGTGTGGCGCCCATGTCTTCAAATTGGCCTAATGTACGGCGCAATCTGAAGCTTTCATCATCAAACCTCCCGGATGGCATCTTTAAGCCCATCTCCATCAAGACCAACTGCCGATTTACAAGTGCAAATTTTTGGGGCATTCTAGTGTTCAATATTCTTTCACCTCCAGACCACGAATGGCATACACGCCATCCTAACTCTCTCGGTTCAAGAATATTGAACAGGGGCAGCTGTCATACCCCAAAATTTGCCCGTTGGCATTACCAAGCGTTTTCCAAGACCCTCTGACTTGTTCTGCAAGGCACTGATATCAAATGGACAAAAACCCACTCACAACAGGCCCAATCCACAGGCGGCCCAAAACAGCTGGCTCGCTAGGCGAGCAGCTCCTTCGCCTAGCGAACATTTCATCATGCCACTCGCCCAGCGAAGCATTGGATCCAGGAAAAAGCCCAGACCTAGTTTGCTCGCTAGGCGAGCAATTCCTTCGCCTAGCGAAGCTTGCGAGAATTTGAGGTTTTGGACCTCATTTTAAGCCCATTAGGTCACCATTACCTCTACTATAAATACCTGCTCCTCTGCCACGAAAAAGGACAGACAGAGACGGACTCATCCACACGGAGACACTCACACAGAGACCCAGAGGAAACCCTAGCACCGAAACCCTGCTGATCCAAAGAATTCAGAAGGCGGAAACCCTGAAAGCCGCTTATCCGCTCCGAAGCTACCGCCGCCCAACTCGATCCGGCTCGCCAATTCAAGGTTGCAACTCGATTTGCAAACAGGTTTGCATCACTATTATCGCTTTAGTTTCTTAATTGGCATATGATATCGCTCTAGGATCCTTAATCGGCATGTGATCATCACTTTGTATTCTCATTTTGCATGCGGTACCGCTTTAGTTTATTAATCGGCATGTGATCATCACTTTGTATTCTCATTTGGCATATGGTACCGCTTCATGTTCTTAATTTGTGGATGATATTATAATTGAATTCATAAACATTTTGAAGTTTTGCATATTGTGAAGCTGAATCATATAATTATGTGTTGGATGCCATAAGCCATGCTGCAGGTTGAGGTCATAATGTTCTCAAATTTCAAACCCGTGGTAGCTCGCTAGCTCATCGCTAGGCGAGCCCGCAGCGAGCCTTCGCTGAGCCTTCGCTAGGCGAAGCAGAGGCGAACGGGACAGGGGCTGCTTTGTCTTTTATTTTTACCTAATGATGATTCTGCATTATTTGGCTTAAATTCCTGGTTGTTATATTTATTTTATGGTGCAATTTCCAATTGTATTTTACCTCGATGCTTTAATTCGTGTGTTCATGGTGTAAGAGCTAGCATACTTCCGAAGAAATAGCCGGCTAGGTACTCCGCTTTATGCATGGGAAGCCTTCATGGAGAGGGATTCTAAATTATTTCACTTTAATGTGAAGATTCATATTGATTGCCTAATGAATTTTAATGTAGTGATCCTTAATGTGTTGATTTTAATGTATCGATTTAATGCGGTATCACCATAATTACCTAATGAACTTAAAACATGGACTTTAAATAAATGATATCGGACCTCTCTTTATTACCCCACGATTACAATATTACGGTCATGTCCCGCGAATATGGGGATATCCTTAGCAAAGACCCTTCGGTAAAATCATCATAGTCCCTCGGACGTTGCCTTCGAAAACACGATTTTGTCCCTCGATGACCCTTCGGTGTAGCCTACAGTTAAATGATGATAGTCCCTTCGAATGCTAAGGTATCCTCACAACTGTTGCCTTCAATGACCAGCCGATGACCCTACGATGACCCTTCTACATCCCAAGGATAAACTACTTACTTCTCAATAGTAAGGACAGTTTTACCCTCACAAGGATAGGAAATGACGGTAAAGACCTCGGACAAGTATAACCTTAATTGCTCATTCATAACCAAAAAATGCTTTTCACACCTCACACCTTTCAAACATCTTTTTTTGGAAAATCACCACTTAGCATACATCCGCACTAGGATCATTGCCGAGTTATATTTTTCTAAACTGCTTCCGAAAAACCTAACGAGATAACCACTTTGTATACATTCATGCAAGAATCATTACAAAGTTAATTCTCATTTTCAAAACATTTTTCTACACATTTCTCAACCACCTTTTTCAAACAAGGAAAACATAAATGATTGAGCAATTAAGAGCCCATGGATAACCATGGATACAAAGGGTGCTAACACCTTCCCTTTGTATAATGTACCTCCCGAACCTAAGAATCTGAATTAAGGTCTTTCCTGTTCTTTTCCACCTTTCCTTATGGGATAAAAGAAAAGTCGGTGGCGACTCTTGCTAACCGCGACATTGCGATTAAAAATCCAATATAGTCCAGTTCACCGTATGACACTTGGGTTGATAGGCGATCAAAGTAACCCGAACCTTCGAGGGGTTTAGTCGAAGGGTTAAGACCATGGGAATAAAAAAGGCTTCCCATATCAGCAGAGATTCTGTCTCACATTTTTTGGAGGGAGATGGGAAAAGCCCTGTAAACCATTCTGGACCACACTTCCTGGTAGCAGAGGGGGCGATGCTCTAAGTAAATACATGACACTTGGTGAACATCATGATATAGCCCATGAAAGTTGGTCGAAGAGCTTGTCCTTCGTCGTTGGGGGTTAATTGGGCCAATCGAATTCCTTCGATTCCTCTATTTTTTACTTCCTCAACTTCTTCATTTGACGAGGCCTTTATTCGGTAGACTGGCCTCGAACATGGCGTTAAGCTAGAGTTGTAATAGCCAAAAGGGACCAGAAAGGAGGAGATTTCCTTTTCCCCCCAAGTTCTTCAATTGAGTGACTTCATCACTCAGTGATTCATAAAGGCTTGCCAGTATCATTTCGCTTAATCAAACATCATGTCCAACATACAATTGGTTCACCGGGGTAAGGTACTTCTTGGCGACTTGTAGAGATTTCGAGCAGAACACGGAATGAAATAGCCACAGAACTAAGAAAGTTATGTGTTCCACATCAGAGACGGTGTCAGTGTCTTTGTCATGATAGTGTGTAATGTGAGTCGAATACGCTGCTTTAGAGGTCGAAAATGCTATAGTATCTTCAAAATCAATCTTAGGTTCATGTGTGTGTCCAGTGGCTTTTAGACCTGTGATAGAGGCTAGGTCAAAAAGTGTTGGTGTGACCATGCCACATGGAAGGTGGAAAGTGTAATGTGTGATATCCCAAAAATACAGTGAAGAAACCAACATGGATGCACAATACTCCAAGCCTACTTTCCACAACATTATCAGGTCGTAAATTCCCATGTCTTTCCAGTTTTAGGATTTGGTTTTTTCTATTTTGTTTAGCCATTCCAAATAATCTGTTGGGTCTTTGAATGAGGGAGTAGCATGAAAAACCTTAAATTTATTGTTCATAAATCTCAAATCTATGGTTTCATTTGTTTTTGGGTTTTCAGCAGCGGTTACTTCAATCCTAGGTTTCTTCGCTTGCCTTATGGGTTTACATTTATGGTAAGAGGGGAAATATTCCTTAAGTTTGCTAAAATCAGTGTCCAAATCAGTCAAAGATCCAGATAATGCATGAGTTTTACCAGAGACAGAAACATGGATAAGTACCTGGGAAGCGTAGGTCCTGCGTTGTTCCTCAGTTTTGGGTTTCGGGATGTCTTGTTGATTACCCACCATTACTGGACCAGGTAATGTGGTGAAAGGAGGGAGTTCCGAAATCTTCTTAGGAGCTTTTGATTTGACAGATGTTGTCTTAGTAGCTTTGCTTATTTCTTTGGAGGTTTTGCTTGAGGTTGCCATCGTTGTTGAACGTTGGAAGAAGAGAAGATAATCTGGGTTTTTTGATTGAAGATTGTTTGAGGATGAATAGTTAGAGTGCTTGAAAGTTTAGAAAGCGTAAAGAGTGAAATTGGTGAGTTTGTGGCTTTTATAAGCGTGCTTGAAAGAAAAAACGTTTCAAATCAACATTAATGGTTGACAAGTTAGTGGGACACATGTCTTCCTTGAATAGTGTGATGGAGATGTGGTAATTAATGCCAAAACCCACGATTTCCCAGGGTCTAGGAAACATAATGATTAAGAAGATTCAGTTGTGGGCTGAAGAGACGTGGTTAGGAAAAAGGTAATGATGACTCTGACGTCACCAGACAGCTGGGAGAAACTGAAAAGTTTTGCAACATTGGAACATTTGGCAACATGCCAGAGTTATCCAAGACGTCGAAGCATGTTCTAAAAAAAATGCCTTTTCTTCTATGTGTCGAAAATAACATTTTTTTTGGGGGGAAATTTATTGGCTCCTAATTTCGACACCCAATGTAAGAGTTGGAAAATGGGATTTCTTATGAAGATGCTTTCGACTGAATCTGATACTGGAATCTCTAGTCAAAAGTTCCTGGATGAGGAAGATCAGTATGCAGTAGGAACTTAGAAATTTTCTTTAGTGTTTAAAGACAATTTCGACTAGAAATTCAAAATTCAAATTAAGGAGTGAACTTTGTTCTTATCTGAAATTGATAAAGGTACACGTGGAGCATAATGGATAGTTGCATCTATACAAAGCGCCATTTGTCTCGACGTGATTAAGAGGCCGTTAGAAACAATTATTTCGATTAGTATAAATAAAGGGTCTTAGTGCTAGGATCATGTGTGTCAAAGTGTGTAAAATTTACTAAGTACCTATGTGTAGAGAAACAGTAAATTAAGAAATGTATGTTCGTTTTACACCATTGTCATTTACTTTGAAGTAATGTAATTATCTTTATTTTCCAGAAATACTTCTTTATTTCAAATATTCATCTTTGTTGCTAGTTATTTTCATTTTTTACAATATTTCTCTTGAATTTGTGGTAGTCTTTTATCGTCTAAGTATTTTCACTAATCATCATCATTACAATACTGTCGAAGTATTCACATTTATCAGAATTCACTTTAAACAATTAACATATGTCCTAGGATCAATCTGATCGATCCTGTAAGTGACCAAATTTGGTAATTTGGAAGATCAGCAGTTGCTTACCAATTTTCACGGTAAATAGTAGGGTGATGATTGTCCATAATTATAAGCACATGTTTAAGACATGTATTATCCGATGTAGGACTCTTAACACCCCCCTCACATCATGATTGAATATATGGAGCATGTAAATAAATAGTTGATGACCCAATAGCAGAAACCTGATAGCATGTGACTCACCAGATCTTAAACGAGACTTTGATACAATGTTAAGAAATGCGGTTTGACGTAACTCATTCTTGCAAAATCGACTTGTAGGATGAAGATTGCCTCCACTTATAAGCACATGTTCAAACCATATATTATTATAGGGTGATGATTGCCCAAACTTATAAACATGTGTTTAAGCCATATATTATGCGATGTGAGACTCTTAAGAATGACCTAACATTTTTAAAATTTTGGTATAATCTAAAAATCTATTTAAAAGCGTATTTCACATCAAGTCTTTCGAATAGTCAATTTCAATATTTTTTAAAATAGACAACATGACATTTTATATATTATTTACGCTATTTTTTAATATATATATATATATATATATATATATATATATATATATATATATATATATATTATATATATATATATATATATATTATATATATATATATATATATATATATATATATATATATATATATATATATATATATATATATATATATATATATATATATATATATATAATTTTATAGATTTTTTTAATAGCAAAGATCTGACCTGTTTAATTAAATAGGTTATTAAAATTTATTATTCAGTTCAATTTTATATAAATTATTTTACATTCAACTTATTCTTAATGTGAATAAATTTTATAAAATTAATTTTCTTCCCCTACAAATCGATTATAGGCTTACAGTGTTGCACAGGTACCCCCAATTTGCTTAAAGAAAACTAACATTATAAAGGCATGCCCACTCACTTTATTAGTTTGATAGATATAATTCACGAAAAGAGTTACGAAGCCACATTCAACATCGGCGGCGCAAACATTGAATCACGCGTACTATGCATCCAGAAAATGGAGAAAACGATGCTTTTACAACAGACAAAACAATGTAGTAACGGATGAAACAGCCACTAAGGTCACATGAGAATAACAACAGTGCCATAAACAGGTTCAATTCTACCATTTGAATTTGTCAAACCTATGGCCAACAAAAGAAAAATTCATTCAAAAATAGTGATGGGCTCTCCAATGAACACATTCAAATACAACACATAATGACAACATAAAATAGTTAAAGGCAATAATACAATTAAAAATATTCATTTCAACAGTGAACCTTGGACTTCAAGTTAGTGACATGCCTAGTAATAACTCTCGTGGTATGACATGCATAAATCTAGAAAGGATTACTTTTCCATATCAAGCATATTCTAGTGAAAAAGCAAAACAATATCTAGAATACGAAAATATATTTTTTGTCGCATTTATTCGCACAGTTTATTTGTAAGAGAGTAAGAATTTAATTTTATATAAAAAATTAATAGGAAAATGTATATCCGTATAATTTATAGAAATGCACGTCCGAAGGATTTTATTTTAATCAAAAATACGTTAGACTCTCCCATTCCTCATCTTCACAATACTTGTTAGTGAAGTGATATCGCCAATAACAAAACAAAGTTATGAGATAAAGTTTGAGTTTCTTGAACAAACACAAGAAACCCTATTAGATTTGTGAAAGAAAGAGAAGAGGGAAAAATAAAAAAATTTGGTTAAAACTATTTTACTATCCACTTACTCAATAAGGGTTAAAGATTACAAATGAATACCAACAATTAACATTTCTCAACAACCTGAGAGAACTAGTATATTCATAGTTTACTAAGCTAACTTAACTAACAAGCTGACATAAACAATTGGTCTTAAACAAAGGTCCAGTTCGACATATTAACTTAGAATACAAGTTAAAATATTTCGACAACATGCTTGAATAGACTTCGACTACAACATTCATAACTCATGTAGAAATATCAAGTAATCCCTGTCGAGATTATAGTTCGATCTAAATTCTCACAAATCTTCACCTTGGAATAAACTCTACAAACATCAAGGGAACAAACTAGCTTTCTTCATACATTTTTGTCAATTGCATATAGTAGAAAAACTTGCAACTTGGCAATGTTTTGGTGATCATATCAGCGACATTGTCTTTAGTCGAAACCTTCAACACTTAGACTTCTGCACGCTCGACTATCCCTCTAACGAAATACAATCTCACAATCAACGTGTTTGGTTCAGTCATAACAGGCTGAATTATTTGACAGGTGTATTGCACTTTCACTATCACATTTAACAGTGATAACTCGACCTTGCAGTTTCAGCTCCTTAGCAAAACTTTCAAGCCACAATGCTTCTTTCATAACTTCAATGGGGATAATATACTCCACTTCAGTGGTTGATAAGACAACAACCTTTTGAAGTAATGGTTTACAAACTCCGCAATGTTGTTGATGAGTTGAATATATAAGGAAAATAAATAACGAGAAATATAGTAATGTAACAAAAATATTAGTTATATATTCAAAATAATGACTTACAAACTCCACAATGTTGTTGATGGTTCCTCTATGTGATTCACCCATGGTTAAAAGAGCCAAAATTTGGAATGTTTTTGTGTGTCTGTTGCTGATAAAAGGATTATAAATAGTGTGTTTGTTGATTGCTTATGATGGAAATGTGTTTAGATAAAGTGTTATTTATAGAGACTTTATGTATTCATATGAAAGTGTTTATGCATGCAAGGCATCACTCATGCACCAATGGGGGTATGAACCATGCATAAAAGATTTTGCATTATGAAAACCTATTATTCAAATTGTTGGAACGTGGTTGTACGAAAAATATAAAGGAACACTACTCATAGCAATGACACAAAATGACAACAACAATATTTTTCCAATCTCCTTCACTCTGGTTGAAGGGAAGACTGCTGGTGGATGAAGCTTCTTTCTCAAGAATCTCCGATAACATGTTGCTCCACAACCTAACTTATGCTTGATTTCAGACAAACATCCATCTATTAAAAGTGCATACAAAAACCTTAATAACAGTTGATAAGATCCTCATTTTACGCATGTGTACTTTATTAGACATATTGCTCAAAATTTCATGTGGGAGATCAAAGACAAGACACTTTAGAAGAAAGTTATGAACACATGGTATGCATTAACAAAATCATTGTTCCAACACTACCGCGAAGATATCAAATTGACAAATGCAGATGCATTAAGGTGGATCGATAATATTCCAGTGGATAAGTGAACCATGACATTCGACAATGGTCAACGATTGAGCCACATGACAACAAATCTTGTGAAATCAATGAACTTTGTCTTCAAAGGCATAAAAAACCTACGATAAACGCTTAGGTGAGAGCAAACCATTTTAGGTTAGAGTCACTGTTTGAGACCAGACATTTAAAATGGAGTTCAATGTTACAATCGGGAAAGTTGTTCAATGAAAGTTGTATGAAATTTATTAAGGAGGAAGCTTCCAAAGCTAACACACATGTGGTCACAATGTTTGACCGTCGTAAAGGTTAGTTCAGTATAAAGGAGACGATAAACTACAATGAGGGGAGACTGATGAGATACTATCGAGTCATACTAGATAGAGGTTGGTGCGATTGCGGAAAGTTTCAAGCCTTTTGTATGCCTTGCACCCATGTCATAGTGACATGTTCACATGCTCGATAGAACCCTTCCAACCTACTATGAGTTGTTTACAAAGTCATAAACTTATGCAATGTGTATAAAAATACTTTTTCGGTGGTAGAAAATGAGGATTATTGACATACGTATCAAATAGACATAGTTTGACGCAATGAAAATATGCTAAGAAAGAAAAAGGGTCACCCTAACAGTACGCTTATTCAAACTGAAATGAATACGACGAACAAAATGGTGAGATTATGTAGTTCATGTCGTCCGCCCGGACACAATCATATAAATTGTTTCTATGTTGGAGCAAGCTCCACAACATAATTATTGAATCCACTTTTAGTCCTACTTTTGATATGCAACTTATTTTATGTAACCATTTAATTTGATATTCAAAACAACATTCTTTTCATAAAGATTACATAACTCGTTACAACAATTAAAACAACAACACGAAAAAACAAATAAAACGACTAAACAACATATCTATGCGATTACAAGCATCATGACAATTTCATCTAACTATGCATTATAATACGACAATCATTATCAGTTTTAACTGACTCCCAAATACGATGTTCTCCATTATTGTTGAACACCGTAATAAATCTTTTAATTCTTTTGATCTTTTCACTGTCTCCAATGTCTCCATCTAACAAATAAATCAAGCTCCTCTAAAGATGCTCAAAAGTCTCTGTGTTCCAAAGTTAGATCTTCATCGGAGGTTTTACTACCGAATAAATCAAATTAGATTTTTTTGATGACCTATATATAGAAAAAACATAAACAACATAGGAGTCACAAGCAATGACGCATGCTCCTAAAGCTTTCATGCATGCGCCATTGCCATTGACATTACAAAGGAACATACACCACATGCATTGATGCTTAAGGTAAAAAAAGAGTGTGCGCCACAGGCAGTGACACATCCTTTCAAGGACAATTTTTTTTGTTCGAAAAGTGATTAGTTTTAGAGTTGTCAAAATGAGCTAGCCCTTACAGGCCGGTCCGTTATACATGAAAAATCATAGGGCTTGTGCCTTTAAATTGAAGCCCATGTTTTTTAGGAATTTTTTGCCTGGACCTAAAAAATTCGCAACCCATTAAGACTAGTCCTCGTGGGTCATGGGTAGTCCGTTAGACCCGCATAACTATAAATTAAAAAAAACTATATTAATGTTTATATTATTTTACTCAAAAATAACATATTGATTTTTCTCACCTTACTAAATTTTAGCTCTATTCTATTAAGTCTTTCTCTTTTAAATCTTATACATTAATATAGTAAACACTATTTCCTTATATTCTATTAGTTTCTATTATGTTAAAAATATTCGAATATTATTTTATATAATTTAGACATGTGTTTTATCTAAAAAAAACATATTATAGTATTTATAAAAGATAATATAATAAATGTATTATATTTAAAATAATATAATTTTTAATAAATATTATGAATTTTTTTATTTTTTTATTAAAAAACTTGCGTTTAGGACGGATAGCCCGAAGCCCATCTAGGTCCGGACTCGTGTAGAAACTTTCAAATTTATATTATAACATAGTTTTTTTTTATTCAGTCCTAAAAATTCCGAGGTCTGTCAAGATCGATCCATTTAGTGTTGGTAGTCCATTTTGATAGCTCTAGTTAGTTTGATATATATTTTGAAAAATAAGATATTTGAGAAATTATTTTAAAAGTAGTGGTTATTTAATTTTTTTTTCTCTTTCCAGAAAAATAATGTGGATGCTTTTGTAATAACAAGGGGGTGTATAAAGCAAATTATGAAATTTGTACAGTCTGCTACCGAAAAAATAAGAAAATAGTCCAATTGGTAGAAAAGTTTCTGATTCTTCTTCTTTCTCCGCCCTAAACCGAATAAAATTAACAAAAACTTCACTTACTCTCTCTTCTCTCGTTCGTTCCTGCCGGAGATTCATCCACCATGTACAGGAACGTTTCTTCACGCCTCAGAACCATCAAGGTTAGTATTTTTCTTCTTCATTTTCGATTCCTTTTTTCATGCCCTAGATCTCACAATTTTGAATTCACTTCAGTCGAATCGTGTTTTCCGATTACTGCTTTATAGAATTATTGAATTCGAATTCGAATCCACTTGTTTATGCATTCGATAGGTTTTACTTTAGCTGGAATATAATTTTAATTTTAATTTCGTTTTGGATTTATGATTTTGCATTAGGTTAATTGTCTAATAGTTTGGGTTGTGGTTAACCAATGAGTTTAGGCTCGTTCGTGCAATAGTGTTCCTGGAACTACCAGATTTGCAAGTTCAAGTTCCGTTGCGGCGAAACAATCTTCTGGTTTAGGTGGAATATTCGGATGGCTCACCGGATCGTCCACGTCTGTGCCACCTCTCGATTTCCCACTCCCCGGTGTTGCACTTCCCTCTCCTTTGCCTGATCATGTTGCGCCCGGGAAAACGATTATTACTACACTCCCAAATGGAGCTAAAGTCGCCTCTGAAACATCACCGGTATGAATTAATTGTTGGTGTTTGTTATGTGTTATATGATCTGTGTATTTAAAAGTATTGACACGTGTTATTCGTGTTGTTTAGTCTCCTGCTGCCTCGATAGGTTTATATGTGGATTCTGGTTCAATCTACGAGACCCCTTTAACTTTTGGGGCTACACACCTGCTTGAACGGATGGCTTTCAAGAGCACTGTAAACAGGAGTCACTTTCGAGTGGTCCGTGAAGTGGAGGCAATTGGTGGTAATGTGCAGGCTTCGGCTTCTAGGGAGCAAATGGGTTACACTTTTGATGCTTTGAAGACTTATGTTCCTGAAATGGTGGAGTTGCTTGTTGATATTGTGAGGAACCCTGCATTTCTTGATTGGGAGGTCAATGAGCAGGTACCTTCACTGAATCCTTATGAGGACTTGTAGAATGTTTTTACTGATTGTTTAGTGCACAACTCAGAGCATTTCTTTTGGAACTTAAACACATAAGTCGGCTTGATGTGCCAAATCCCTAAATGCCAAGCATTAGGCAAACCCACTGCTCACAGGGAAAAAATGTTTAATTGATAATCATCACACATATAAGAGTTGATTGCTAAATCGATTGTTAAAAAGCATAAAAAAACAGAAAGTAGTCTGCCATGATTTTAATAGATATTTTATAAAAGGTATATATACCTGAGTTTAAGTCAGCACAAACATAAATGGGAGTAGTACTAGCAGAAGCGAGCTATAGGAGGCCTCAAAAGAAACCATATGCATAGATGTGTGATATTATGTTGTCAGGAGTGGTGGCAGGGTTCAGTCTGAGGCTTTTGGCCTGCGAGCCGTCGTCAGCGATAGCGGTTGTGCGGCCGCTAAATGTGGCCCCAAACTGTTACTGTGTCTGCTGTTAGGGTTTCAGGGGTAAATTTCCCAAATCCATTTATTTAAACTGTTGTCTGTTTTTGAAGGGTAGAAGTTTCAATCCGAACCCTTTTAAGGGTAGTGTTCTGTTCTCCATTATGTTATATTTTACTCACAAACAATTGTTTATGTTCTTCTTCCTACTTCTAGTTCAGTTTTGTTATGTTCTACTTCTCTTAAGTATTATGCTCTATACTTTAGGTTCTTTAACTATTAAGTGTGACGGTCTCTTTAATTTTACGTATTTTTCTAGTTTTTAGTATTTATGCTTATTTGTATAGTGATATTTTTAGTCTTTACAACAGAGGCTATCCCGTTATCTGCTATAGCATTTTAGAGGATTGATACTACGCAACGCCATCAAAGATTAACAACCAATGAGATTAACCACCAAGAGACTAACAACCAATGAGATTATAACTGAAAAACTTAGTGGCTTTCTATGCGATGTTTTTCTTTAAACTAGATAAATTTCAGCAGTCTGTTTCAATCGAGATGAAACTGCCTCTGTCAGCAATATTTTCCATATTGCATCTAGTGTGTCCTGTTTTCTTGCTTATTCCGTCTAGCTACTTTTTGCAGTCAAACTACATCACAGATTCACAGGTCCTTTATGTGTGTGTCTATGTGACAGGGTGTGGTTTTATTTGGTCTTCAAATATGTAACTCCTGTCTCAAATTACCCTTTAGTTCGCATGCACCAATTTTTGGTGCGTAGTTTAAATGTTAAATGGTGATAGTTAATCTTTCAGAGACTATAAAATTGGGTACCTCAAATACATCATTCCCAGTGGCCTGTTTTTGTGTTGCCTCATTTAACCACAGCACCTGGAGCTTGTTCTAGTACTGGCTTAAACATATATGTGCAATTGAAGTTATATATTATAAAAAACTTACTATTGTGCGTTGAAGAAAAGTTGTATATTATAATAAGACAGTTGGCTCAGATACTCTATACTCATCAGATTTTTATATTTAAATTTTAACTGCTTTTTAGAATAATGAGTTTCTGCCAATTTAAGTGAATGGGAATGTGTTTCAGAGTGAGTAGTATGGTTCATATGGGTTGTGTTGTATAAATATTGAAAGATTTATATAGCAACTTTGTACCTTCCTGATGCTTACATTTGTCATGGCCTTTTGAATTTTCTGCTGTTACTAATACCACAATTATATATAGCTTCTGAAAGTGAAGGCTGAGATTGGCGAAGCATCCAAAAACCCTCAAGATTTGCTTTTGGAAGCAATTCATTCTGCTGGTTTTTCTGGTGCCTTGGCTAATCCTCTTTTAGCTTCAGAATCAGCAGTAAGTAGACTAAATGGTGCACTTCTGGAAGAATTTGTTGCCGTAAGTTCTCAATAAGACTTCTAATAACTGCTAATAACTTTCTTATGAGACTTCTAATTTTTAATTGCTAATAACTTTCTTATGAGACTTCTAATTTTTTAAAACATCAGGAAAATTATACCGCACCTCGAATAGTACTTGCAGCTTCTGGTGTTGAGCACGAGGAATTGTTTTGCGTTGCCGAACCTCTTTTGTCCGATTTACCTAATGTCCCACGTCCACAGGAGCCAAAATCAGTATACACTGGTGGTGATTATCGTTGTCAAACTGAAACAGGGGTATGCATTAGAAAAAATTGATTTGTATTTGTTTATGTTACATCACTATTTTTTACAGTTTGGGCTCAATCATCTGTCAAATCTAACATTTCTTTAATGGCCAGAGGACCCATTTTGCTCTTGCATTTGAACTTCCCGGCGGCTGGCATAACTTGAAGGATGCTATGGTTTTGACTGTTCTTCAGGTCTTGATTATGCCTTTTAGTTGTCTTTTCCCCCATTTTTACGGTGGTCAGAAATATGTCCAAGAGTGGATTGTTTAGTTGGCTCCTTTATAAGTATGTTCATATTATTCTAGTTTTTGTTAAATCAGCATATTGACCGTAATATCTTACATAATACAGATGCTATTGGGAGGCGGTGGATCATTCTCAGCTGGTGGGCCTGGTAAAGGGATGTATTCACGTCTGTGTAAGTTATCTTGACCTATTCAGTCTTTTCTAGCTCTTTGCTTTAGTTGAAGCTGGGAATATAGATTTAAATAGTCAGTTACATATGAAAGCCCTGTATGGCTCCATATTATCTGTGATGGTCTATATTTTATGTATAGTTTTTGCAACTAAGAAGCATTTCCCCCTAAGAAAAATAGAACATGTATCCTTTTGTGAAAATTGTCAGCTTAGCGTTCTTACTTTTATCACATGCAGATCTCCGTGTTCTGAATGAGTATCCACAAGTTCATTCAATTTCAGCATTCAACAATATTTACAATAATACTGGCATTTTTGGTATCCAAGTCACAACAGTAAGTCCCTCCAAATTCTGTCTATAATGAAATCATATTTTCTGGAAATATTTGAATTTTTATGTTGGTCAATGTTATATGTAATGTAATTACGGATACTTTTAAGTAATCTATTAAAGGTGGCTTAAATCACAATTTCAGTGTGTTTTGAAGCCATGAGATAATTCAACAACCGCATAAATTCAAGTTTACTTTTAAGTAATCTATTAGTGATTAACACAAGATTTGCGCTTTAGTGTGAAAATCAACTTTGGTAGGTTTACAGTAATGATCGAACAGATTTGTGTTGTGTTTTTGAGGCCAGACTTCTGCATATTATTTGTGTTCATTTATTTAGTCAAAATAAGATTTTATGCAATTAAGGTCCACTTTTGTCTCAAGACTTTTCAAAATACAAAGACTAATATATACAGCTTCCATGAGATATTAACTGAATGAAAATTAATACTCCTATATATTTTTGGCCTGCCAGGAACAGCAATGTTTTGCATTTTAAAATTCTCTTCCAGATTTTTATGTATTAAACCAAACCCACACATGCGAAGATGCCTGTTTGTTTCCTGGTCAAAATGCCCGAAACCATTGAGCTTGTATGTGTACAGAATGGTTGCAATCCATGTGACTGTCTGCAGAGTCTTTTATTAGTATTCTTTATGTTTTTCATCTGCGACTGTATTTTCATTTGTGTATTAGGGTTCAGATTTTGTGTCAAAAGCCATTGATATTGCAGCTAATGAGATTCTTGCAGTTGCTACTTCTGGACAAGGTATGCGATATGTTCTTTGACTAGTATTTTGCGTCTTGATTATCAATCTATCACCTTTAGATAACACATTCTATCTGTCTGCAGTCGACCAGGTACAACTGGATCGTGCCAAACAAGCTACGAAATCCGCAATTTTGATGAATTTGGAATCACGAGTATGTAAATCCAATCTCAAATGAAAATTTTACTTGGAAATTATGACTTTTTTTTTTCATTTAAACTTTCGTTTTCCCTTGTTAGTATCTGATTAGTATTGTACTTGATGTGTTCTCAGATGGTTGTTTCAGAAGATATTGGAAGACAAGTTTTGACATATGGTGATAGGTATGGCTTATGAATGACATTCAAAATATTACTCCGAAGCTGTTAGTTTTATCATAAAATAAAATGTTGCGCGATGCAACTGTTTGTTGCATGCTTGAAATACTATTTTGTGTGTAGCTAAAAGTTGTCCTTGTACACAGGAAACCTGTGGAGGATTTTTTGAAAGCAGTGGATGAAGTAAATTTGAAGGACATTGCTTCAATTTCTCAAAAGCTCATCGCTTCCCCTCTCACAATGGCATCCTATGGAGATGGTAAATCGATTTTCTTTTTATCTTTAATTAAAAAAACTAATTTCTTTTTGTCTTGTGTAGTAATTGTAAAACCCCGCATCTTCATTTTTTGCAGTTTTATATGTTCCAAGCTATGAATCAGTGAGCAGGAGGTTCCGTTCAAAATGAGATCAATTTTTTATCCATCATATTGATTCTTGTTGAAATGCAATCAAGTCTTGTAAGGCTAAAAGTGTATAATTCAAGTTAAAATCTTATAAATCCTTGTTGTAATCAATAAATTAGTGAATGTGTGCAAACAACATCTGCATATTTCATCATTTTTGGGTACACAGCCATTGAATTTGAATGACCTTAAGGCACATCACATATATGTTTTCTAGTCTGAGCTTTAAACTACTGAGTATTTGGACTGAAAATCCCATGTTGGGAATTGATCATTAACTTGTTTTGAATTAAATAAATATATTTGTGTATGAATTTTATCTTGCTTACATTTTTCAGCTTTTATAATGGTTACTGTGATATGGGATAATCTATTTGCAAGGTAGGTTCGTTATCAAATTATAGTTAAGCTTATCAAAAGAGTCTTTTAAGAGTAATTTATGTTTTTGAAATCACGAAACTAAGTAAAATTAAGTGTAAATAAATAGTAAATTAAAATAATTCTCCAAGATTTTACTTACTTCTCAGCATTTTATGCTCATTAGAAAAGGTTTTTATATATTATTTAAATTCCTATGACACACTAGATTGAGTAAACAAAAAGAAGAAAAAACAAAGTGGGTTAAAAATTGACAGAAACTTATACCATATATGTAGTATTTATTTAGTTTGATCTTACAATTTTTTTCCACATATATGCATATCACTTTAGGAGAAAATATATTCGAGCTTTTTCCTGCCAAATATGTGTACGGACTAAGAATTATTCTTGCTTTTGGTGTAACTTATTCTGAAGCTTGGGTCCAAATGGTCAAAACAATATTTAGAGGAGTAAAGTTGAAGAAAGCTATCAATTATAAGATAATAAACCAATCAACATCATTATTTTCAGCTGTCAAACCCACTTCTGTACTTGCCAATTAATTTCATTCTTTTGAAGAGCTCTTAATTACATCCATCAGTTTTTCCTACAAGTTACAAATTCGGATGAGAAACCCAAATGAAATAATTATACTATTCGTGAAGGAAAAACAAAATAAAAGATTAAATTCAGTGTTCGATCATAATGTAGTAGTGAAATTTTCAAGACCTTTTTCAACCAATAAAGAATTACACTCCACAAGGAACGTTGAAGTGACGTCCATACCAAAACAACTAAGCGGATTGATTGTTTTCACTCCTCACAAAATTGAAAATAAGTTATATATATATATATATATATATATATATATATATATATATATATATATATATATATATATATATATATATATATATATATATATATATATATATATATATATATATATATATATATATATATATCCCGTAAAGTCTAAGAATAGTCGTTAAATAAACCATGTTGTAATTCGGATAAAAATAATACTAAGGTGTATTAACCAAATCTTTAAAATTTGTAATCTGGAATATACATATCCACCGTACAAAGAATTGTACTCTTTTAAGCAATATCCTAAAACTTGTCAAGAAAAAGAAACAAATATCCTTAAAGATGAATTATGCGAAAAAATAAGAGAGTATGTTGGAATTTTCTTGGCTGTGTATTTAGAATATTTGAATGTGTATAAATTAAACCTATGCTTTTTTAGTATAATAACTAAAATTAGTATACAGGATTATATTCCTTGAATCACTCCGTGACATATAAACTATACACTAAAATAATAGTGACAAATATCATAAACTAAGGAATATTTATGCAATGAATAATGAGAAGATATATAGAACACTATTAAGATATGTAGGCTCCATCTATTTGTTAGAAAAATGGATCAATTTAAATGGATAATTAAAAGCAATTTTATTTTATTATTATTTTCAATGAAATATACAAGTCGAATTCTTTTGGTAATTTGCTAGGCCTATGTTTCTCTCAAATATACGATCCTCTAAAGATAAGGTAATAAATATTCCTTAGATGAAAATGAATTAAGATGTTAAGATTGAAAATTGCAAAGAAAAAGGTGCAATGATAAGCATCTATTTATTATACTGCATATAACATGGTAAGGGTCCCTCCATGATTTTATTTCTTGACTGCACACCATAGAATTAGTTATAAACGTGAAGCTTAACCATCATCTGATTAAGATACTTTTTGAGGGCCAAAGATTTTTCATGCTGATGCAGGACCCACATGATGCATGAGGCTTTGTTCTTTATTCTTTTATGTGTATATATTATGTGAAACTACATTATAAGATGTGTTACCAATAATTTACATTATATTATAGTAATAGAAATAACACTAGGGGTAAAGTTTGTGACAATTGAGAAAGAAAAAAAAAGGGCTAGATTTTCATGTTCACACTAGTTCTGACTTAGATTTAAATTTTTATAATTGGCTCTTTTTGTATATGTTAAGATCCAATTTGCTGAATTGAATCACACATGATTTAAGTAGCAAGATAAATTAAGAGATTAAGACACTTTAAAAATAGATTAGATTATGACTGATTAGTCTTAGAGATTCTAAGAAGATAATCTACGATTTTTTAAGATCCGTTTTCTAAAACAAATGTTCGATTCTAGAGTTTTTGAAAATCTTAAAATCCTACTATAAAATTTACTTATAATTTAGACTCACGTACATATTTACATATTCAATTCTCATAAATTTAATCGTCAGAATATTTGCAAATACACCTCTATCACGAGATATATAACAAAAGGCTTTTGTGTTGGAGTTAGTCAACAACACCATCACCAACAACGGTATTTGAAGAAAAAGATATTCATATATCATTAATAGTTTACGATTGTAATATGTACTTAGATTTCAATAATGGATTGCGTTGAATCGAGTTTGACATGAATGGTTACCCAATCCATTTAAATTTCAATATGTTGGATTCCTTCTCCAACTCATAATTTTATTGCCAAAAGTAAACTAAACCAATACCATCATTCAGATTTCAATGTGTTAGTTTTGATTTGACATTTTGTGGTCAAAACTATTTGAAAGCTTCAGAACAATTGTATTTTTAGATAGAAACATTCGTTGGTAAACCTCTAGATTTCTAGGATTGTTAGTCTTGTATTTTTAGATAGAAACATTCGTCGGTAAACCTCTAGATCTCTAGGATTATTAGTCTGACGTGGAAATGGACCGAAACTCATGCTTTGCGTTTCAGTGTTACTTTACTAGATTGAACGCGAGATCCACTTAAGTGACTGGATATTTATGAATTAATTAGATGATCAATAGTCCTCCTTTATTTTGATAGGTGCCCGATCTTCCTTCTTCCAACTTGCTCTCTCTAAAAGTATATGTGGCAGGTTAGTTTGTGGTATGTGAATGGACCAATTTCCTTCTCGAACACTTAGTTTTAATATCAAAATCAAACTGAAATAATCTCGTCATTTATCAGATGAGTTGAATTGAATTTGTAGGTGGTTCATAAAATAAAAATATTTTTTAATGATTATTTTTTCATTTAAAAAAGATTATTACACAATTTAATACAATTTTATATATTTTTAATATTTAAATTGGATCAAACTTTCTTATAATATCTATTAAAATTCACCCATATAACAAAACTTAATAATAATAACAAATTTACAAAACTCATAATTCTTATAAAATTTATAAATTGAAAATGATATAAAAACAAATAAACGTCTAAAAATTACTTATCAATCAAATATTGATTTAATAGCAATAATGTATGTGAATAAAAAGTTATTGCAGAATATTAGTTAGTAGTCATTTATTAATTTTACCATTTCAATTAAAATAATAAAAAAATTATTAATATCACATCAACCAAATTAATACACTGACTTGTATATAAACTAGTTCAAATAATTATAAATTAATTCAATTTAGATTGATAAATATCTAGACAATATAAACAAATATTTATGTAAATATTTTATGAGCTTAAAAAAAAACTTTCCCTAATTTGATGAATACTACAAATTCAATTAGCTTAAATTTTCTGTAGAAAAAAAGTAAAATGTATAGCATAATTAAGGTTTTATTAATTAATAAATTAGAAGAATAGAAGGTGGTGGTCCATCAAGTACATTGGTGATTTTCCTTGATTAACAAGCAACCTCATAATAGTAATACTATTGCCTCTCTCTCTCTGCAAAAACATTCATACCAAAAGCATCATCATCAGCACTCCACCTCAAACCCCATGTGAGTTTCTATCATCCTTTTTCCCATTCTATTTGCCTTTATTTATACATTAATAAAATACTATTACTATCAATTTATTAATCTGTGTTCCAAACTTTGCCACATTGACACGTATTAACCCAAACTGAGTTTTTAATTACATGTAACAAAAAATTGTGATAGTGTAATCGGAAATGAGAAATTGAGTTTCTAGCTATGGATAAAAACCATGACTTTGTAAAATTGCTTATTTCCAATATTTACTTGAGAATCAGAATTACATGTAGTAACAATAAACTTATCACGTTTGATTTTATAAATTTCTGACCTATTTGACTTGTTTGCAAATGTATTAATCCCTCCATTTTTATGATGGCAAATCTATCATAAATTTTAAGAGAGTATCCATAACACTTTTAAAATTTTGGAAACTCTCCGAGAGTTAATAACAAGATTAATAACAATTTAATATCGACAAAACATTATAAATTACATTTAGTTATGTTTTAACTAGACAAATATTTTATTAGATTTTGTTTAATTATAGTTTAACCTTGAAAATTTTAAGGTCATTTATGATATTATATACGTCTTGCATACCCTTAAAGATGAACAAGATGCAAATATAAATGATTAAAGTTCCATGTTATTTATGAATGAGTGAAATATTGAATTTATAAGAAAAATGATCCATTTATCTAACACATTAAAGTTCTGGATTGAGATGTGGTGTCTCCCTCTCTTGTGGTCCTAGAACATCCCCATGCTGGGGAAGAATGTTGTGTGCAAGTGTGAGTGGTTAGGTTTAAGTTGAGATGTAGTGTGTCTTTCTTATAGTCCAGGAGCAGTTTTTTTTTGTTGAAATTATTATATTAAGCTTAACAAATAAAAGAGAATTAATAATTACGTTTTTTACTAAATGTAAAATAAAGCAATATCAAAGAAAATTGCCAATGGTTATGTAGAAAAATTTAAACTCGATGGTGCTTAAGAAATTAAATTCATCTATACGGGGCGTTATACAAAATAATGCATTTCCAATATAAATAGAATCAATCTAATATGTTTTTTTAATGTCTAAATATGAATATTTATTTTTCTTTTTAAATAAAAAATTAAACTTGATGAGTGACAAGGTTTGCAGAATTGATTAAGAAATTTCCTCTTTGATGCAAGAGGTCGGTGGAAGCGGCCAAACAAACCATCCAACGAGTTTAAATTATGGGATAACAACTTTGATGGATTGAAATTCCTATACGATTATTTGAATGCCACATAAGATGTGAATAAGGTAAAGACAATATGTTGGAAAAAACTGACCAAAAACATCAACTCCTATCTAATGAGATGCGCTGTCATAACCCAAGGCTTGTTTGAATCCTGGGATGATTATGAGCAGAATGAGATCAAGCTCAATAAAGAGATCAATCAGCTGAAAGAACAACAGAAGCTGCAGGCGGATAAAATATCCGACCTGGAGAAACAATTGTCGGAGGAGAAGACAAAGAGGGAAAACTCGGAGGCCAAGAGTCAAGAATTGCAGTCTACTGTCACCAACAGAAAGCCTTGCGAAAAGCTCAAACCGACGTTGTTGATGGATGTGATGATGCTTTTGACATGGAAAAGACTCAAATCTTGTGCCTTTACCCCGAGCTCAATTTATCCGAGATGGATTTTTTCAAAGTTGTGGTGGATGACCGCCTCGTGGATATGGAAGAAACCGAACCTTCTCCTGCTGATGACCTGACCAAGGAAGACTGTGCTGATGACGCCAACCTCAGAGCTATTAATGAGGATAAGAATGAAGAATAATGTTGTTTCTATTCCCATTTTGTTAGTCATCCCTTAGACTGCTTTTTGTAATATTTTTAAGAATGCTGATCGCGCACAGACGTGTCTGTCGGATAATAACTGCAAGTGTACAATTTATCGTGTAGTTCTAAAAGATTGTCGAATCCACAAAGACTAATAATCAAACTAATGATGTCTATCGTCGCAATGCAAATCTAAGGTTAAAGGTTAAAGGGATACAAACGGAAATATAAACGCTAATTGCTAGAGGTTTGAAATAATGATAAAACGAGCCCGAAATATGGATTATGTGTTCCTAAGGGATTAGGTAGAATTCAGGTACTGATTATGATTAGATTAAATTCCGTAGAAAATATTGATTTAAAGACTCTGTCTCACACTCTCGCGCTATTGACTAAAATCACACCTCATAACCACAGGATTTTGCTCTCGCTCGCCTATTTTAATTAGAAAGCATATGTTAAAAACCAAAGAGATCCTAAACAATAACTAAAGCGCTCTCGCTATTTTTAGGATCGATGCCTAGGTTCCACTATCCAGTTCCTTCCTCACACTCTCGCGTTATCGTGTAAAACCTTAGCTTGTTCTTCACCCTCGTGTCAAAACAATGAAACATACAATTGGAAACTAAAACCAAAACAGAATTTAATCACAATTTGACGCCTATTGTTTCTACCTTGTCCCGTCGGTAACAACGACCCTCATACGCCGGACTCAGACAAATTTAGCAAGACATAATTTTAATTAGAAGTAACATGATCAAAGCAATTATACTTAAAACTAACATATCATATAATATAGTATCGACAATAACAAGCATAAATAATAAAACGATAAAAACCTGAAATTAAAGAAATGAGGGCTTTGAATTGAAATGAAAATTCCGACAGGCTCGTTCTTGATCCAAGAGTACAATGCAAATAAAAAAAGGAAATCAAGTGTGACAATCCCTCGACGTGATTTATTGTCACTTTTACATGTAAGTTTATGCCTAAGACTATGAAGCAAATTCGACAGAGCTTCTGCACAACTTGGATGCCTTTGAAACACCCCTAAGAGTCCTATTTATAGAGGTCCCCCCTTGTATCTTCCTCTGGTCGTGCCAACAAAGTGGAGGGAAAAGAAAATGGGAAAAATGGCTGAGACACTGTTCCCACGCAGAAAATTGCTTCCGCATGATAATGGCGAACACCATTGCCTTGGTTATTAACTGACGTGGTGGGCTAGGACAATGACAAACGCCATATACACACGGAGAACGCCATTTGGCAAGAATGGGCAAAATCTTGCTCTATTGTTGCTTTTTTGCTCATTTTCTGATTTGCTTTCGAATCCGCACTGAATCTAGCTGACAACTACAAAACGAATAAAAACAAACTAAAAGGTGATAAAACATATTAAAATAAAGAGGAATAACATGCGAAAAACATGCGACATAAGCCTAAAAACATGATACGATTTCGTGTTATCAAACTCCCCCACACTTAGGCTGTTGCTTGTCCTTAAAAAATCACCCAACGCAAATGTAAAACAATTAAGTACAGCGTCTGAGAGATAGGCACGACAAAAATTTTAAAAGTAAGAGGCTACTAGGCTAGTGCTAAATAGATAGGTACTAGATATCAACAATAAGGTTACCGTAATGACACATATTCGCATTACATGGGCAAAAACTCCCCCTATGCAAAACCAATATGAATCATGCCATTATAACTCGACCTACACTCTTTGTTCTTTTTCACCTCTCTTTCATTCTAGCGTAATCATATTAAGCCCGTTATCCGTACACATTCATGGCAGGCGAACCTGTCAGTGGCTATGGTCTCATTTTCAAATTCTTTTTCGCACTTACTTAGCAAATTTGCTTAAGCACCAACTGAATTTTTAAGAATTTATACCGTTGGGCTAAATGATCGGGTGAGGATCACCTAACTTATAAGGGGCATATCTTATCACATAATTTGTTTCCCGCTTTTAGCCTGAGACTATACACTTATTTGCATCTGCTTCCTTACTCAATGTGTGCTTAAGATGGTGTTGACTGCTTGAATAAACTAGTTAAGAGGCTACTTCAAAAACTTAGAATTTAAGGTCTCAACATAATGGTTATTCAAATCGATGTCACATACTTAGGGAGTTTAGGGTGTTAGGACGGTACCGATATTATTGAAACTTTCCCAAGTTTATTTAATAAAGCCTAAGAATGAGAAATAACCTATACCCTCGAGGTGTCGTGCCATTGAATCAGAACAATTTTTTTTATTGAGGGTCAAATCTAAGGGAATTTTTCAACAAGGGAAAAAATATCATGCAATATGACTCAACAACACATGTATGACTCGATCAAACACACAAACAACAAAGAAAAACAACATAAACTAAAAGAAACTAACTAGAAAAACAGTAAAAAATGAAAAATAAAGCGGGAAAGCGTCTCCCCCACACTTGAACCAAACACTGTCTCCAATGTTTTAGTGCAAGGTGGAGAAAGGAGAAGATAAAACCTGGTAGGTGGCTTAGTGATGTCGGCCGCGACCTATGTGACATCCAATACCACATCTACCGTACATAGGGTGAGGTACATGCTACATATACTCCCACATATCTGATACTTCCATGCGCACTCCATTCATTTGCTCGGTGAGGTCACCCATGTTGAGCTTGATCCTCTCAACAAAGTCAAGTTGAGTCTCTCTGATCAGATCAATGGTGACCCTCATCTCCTCCTACTGCCTCTGTATACTCCTAAGTAGCACGTCGCGGTACGCATCGACATCATTCCGATGTCTAATCTCACTCAAGATGTCATCAAGAGCTGTCCTCATAGCGGTGTAGTCATACTCCTCGTGGGGCTGATATCCGGATGAGGTACCTGCAAAAGAGTTAGGAAAAGCATGTGTGGTATGTGCATGGATACCAGTCTAGGGAGCATCTTGCTCCATGCGATCAAGCCTGACATTATCATCAGGGTTAGGGGCATTAGCATCAAAAATCCAGTTAGCGCTCAATCGCACATTAATGCCGGCGCAAAGCAAAGTAACTCCCCTTACCTCTCTTTTACTAATCACCACATAATACTTGTCGTCAGGTTTATTCTTAATAAGGCGCATGCAATGACAATAATCAAGATCTACAAAAGGAGTCTCTAATGGATCAAGTGTATCTAACTCTGTGCTTAAGTCTAACGCAAGGGCTATAGATGTAATCAGCCTTCCAACACAAATATGACCTCCTACCCTAACACTAGTAGACTGAAGGTGTGTTAATAAGAATGGTATTGGGTTAATTTTTGTCGCAGATAGTGCACAGTAAATGAGGAACATATCCCTAGAATTTACGTTTCCAGTGTTTTCCCGGCCAAAGATAGTGCTGAGCAAAATGCGGTGCAAGTACCTAATGGTTGGGTTCTGGATAGAAGTGGCTTTAAGACCTTCCCAGTTAGTGGTGGTTTTTCCCGTGAGTTGCCACAAAAAATCAAGAGCACTGGATTCCCATTCGCTCTCTAGAGGGGCTTGGCATGCATATTCATCTCCATGAGGGAATGAAAATATATTGGCCATATGGTCTTGGCTAAAGGTGTAGTCCCTATTGAACATCCTAAAATAAACAGTGCATGTGGTGCGTGATCCTCCCATATGAGTGGCATATCTAAAAGAACTTAGAAACTCATAGGTAAGTCTAATGTATGTAGGACTAGTTAAAGAATAGAAATAAGACATACCTAGGTTGCTAAGCATCCAATTAACACTGTCGAATAATCCTAAATCACGAAGAGTAGCGTTATCGGGATACCTTCTTAACAAGACATTCCTCTTAAAAAGCTTGTGATAACCGCTCCTTTGATTTTCGCCTACAATACCCTATGCGAATGCGATACCCATGTAATCAATATCTCTTCTTGGCCTTGCTACCCTAGGAGGCATGGTGAATGGTTTAGAATGAGAAAGTTTGAAAGAAAGGGGCATGGAGATTGTGAAGAGGGAAGAATGAGAAAAAATGGATTTTGAGATGAGAGAAAGGATGGTTATAGGTTTTATAATGATTGGAAGGAAGTTGGATAGTTAGGGGTTGAGGAATAGGAATAAATGGTGGTTAGAGTAGGAAATTAGGAGATTTAAATGAGGGAATTTTGGAAAATGCACAAAAGGGAAACGAAAAAAACGGAAAACCTTCTATTTTCCTAATATGGAGAACGCCATTAGGGCAATGTCGAACACAACTTGCCTAAAACGTAGGGATTTAAAAAAAAGGCTAACGGCGAACGTCATTAGCATAATGGCAAACACCCAGTGCCTAAAATTCGCATTTTTGGTATTTTGGCTTTAAAATAGTGAAGATCTATGCTCTTAAGGTCATACTACTGCTAGTTGAAATAATTGTTGCATCAGGCCTTAATCAGAAGCATAAAAGTGCACAAAATTAAAGGGATTTACAATATAAAATAAAAATAAACAACTAAAAGGGAAATTACATTAATTGAAATAGATGTAACATATGTTCTCGTCGATATTTCGACCGTAAAGTAAACATAAACTGAAAAACAATAACAAAGGGAAAATACTGATGAAAAATAAATATTCTAAACTAGAAAGCAGGGAAACAGCGGTACGACCAATAGTACTAGCCATCACGGTGTCTAATATTAGGCTCGAAGGAATGTCATAAGGAATAAACTTGCTGGAACATATGGTCGAACTGCTCATTAGCAATGTCCATAAATCCGAGGAGATCAACTCGAAGAGAAGTGAGTCCTCCTCTAAGAAAATCAACTTCAGACTGTAGAGCATGGATAGTAGGGTCGAAATCAATGAGAGGATTATTATGATGAGCACCAGAGACGTGTGAAGCAACATCAACGAGATTGGTATTTCAGTTTTCATAAGGCTAAGGACTGTCAGGTGGTGTGGGAGGCTCACTTTGACCCTCCAAATTATAAATCCAATTATCCCGGTTGTGAACATTTGTCTTCTCATGGTTAGGTAGTGTAAAGTTAAGGACCACTTGGTTATCAATTAATAACTCAAATTTTATCGGTCCTAAATTAGAAATGATGCCACGATTAAAGCAAAAGTCGAGGTGCATAGGACGAATACCTCCAAAGGCATGTATGCGGTTAAGTGGGTATCTTAGGACAATGACATCAACAATGATAGTGACTAACCCTCCAATGAGAATAGTACCTTGGGTCTCTCGGGCAATTCTGTCTAAGTTCACTAACATAAAAGTAACAACATTTACGGGTCTACCTTGGGAGGCACAATACATGATGAACAACTCATCTCTAGAAACAGAAGTAATGTTTTCTTCCTTACCAAACAGAGTGTGGGCTAGGATTTTGTGGAAGTAGCGAATAACAGGGTTGCGAATATTTTTGGAAAACATAGTGTGTGGCTCAGGATGGTAGTTTCCGGTTATGGTTCCCCATAAATAGTCAAGGTCAAGGTTGGTAAAGGCATCACCTGGAGTTATGGTAAAAGCATCTGGGCCATTAGGAAATCCTAAAAGGTTAGCCATCTCATGGTGGGTGAAATGGTATTTGGTCCCAATAAGTCTAAAGGTAGCCAGGCCTCTGCCAAATCCAAATCCTCTGTTAGGATCATAGTAAAGGGAACTTAGAAACTTAAGGGTAAGCCTAAGGTACAGGCTAAACCTCTTCCTCACAACAAATTTGTCCCAACCTATCTGGTTAAGAAGGTACAACACACTGCCTCAGATTCCTAAGGTGGTCATGGTGAGTCCATCAGGATAAATAGATAATGCCATTTCTCTCTGAGATAAAACTTTGAAACGTCTCCTCTGAGCTTCATTCCTAAAGACAACCTCCATGTCATCAACATGCTGCATTCTCCTAAGTTAGTATCGAGTTATCCTAAGCTACGTTAGCCTGAAAGTAGACGAAGATTATGTTATTAGTTAATTGAACCGCAAGTAATTCTAAAAGAGATAATAATAGTAATAATAATAAATAAAAATAAGAATAAGAGTAAAAAAAATAAAAATAAAATATACTAGTAACAACTATAACAAGTGAAAATAAAAACTTAAGATCATGGGTTGCCTCCCACGTAGCGCTTTGTTTACTGTCGGGAGCTCGACATTAATTCGGAATGGGGATATTCTTTTGAAAGAGCGGGCAACTCTTCTAATTTGTAACACATGCAGAAATCCTTGTTTTCTACGCTTTGGTAATGCTTAAGTCGCTGCCCGTTTACGATGAATGTCTCATTGGATTTACCTCTTATTTCTACAGCTCCACTTCAAAAAACACTTATGACCTCAAAAGGGCCAGACCATCTAGAATGAAGTTTGCCTGGAAATGATTTAAGTCGAGAATTAAAGAGAAGGAATGTGTCACCCTCATTGAATTTTCGCCTTGTTATTCGTTTATCATGCCACTGTTTGGTTCTTTCCTTGTAAATTCAGGCATTTTCATAGGCATCTAATCTAAGTTCTTCTAGTTCATGGATATCTAAGATTCTTTTCTCTCTTGCGATTGTGTAATTCATGTTTAGGGTCTTAATGACCCAATAAGCTTTATGCTCGAGTTCTACAGGCAAGTGACATGATTTACCATAAGCTTTATTAGCAATTTTGATGAAGATTCTTTATCTAGCCAGGGTGATGACAGTCTGTCATTGCATATAATTAGGCGAAAAATCGATGAAAAACAAGCGAAATATGATCCAAAAGGAAGAAGAAAGACCCAAGAATGAGTGAAAAATAACCAAGTATGGAAGAATGAGACTTAATGAAAATTCTAGTGAAAAAGAGTGTTTTTTAACGCAGCTACTGGAATAATCATGGTCTCCATCACGCAACATCTTATACGCGATAGAGATGTATGAGTTACATCGCACGTGCGATGCATCTATGATGCACGTAAATGGCGTTCTTTTGGGCTTTTTCTGACGCGTTCTGAGCTCTTTTTAAGGGGATTTTCAACAATGTGACAAGGGTTATGAATTTTGGAGACTGAAGCACGATTTGGAGAGCATAAATAGTGATTTTTAGATCATTTGAATTCATTGGAGTCTATCTCTTCAAGAGAATTCTTATGTAATTTTCATCTATCAATTGGGGTATTATTTTCTGAATGATGAATAGCTAAGCTCCTCTAGGTTAGGTTGTGTTATGGTGAACCATATTCAATATTGTTGGAATTATATGTTGGTTTGACTTTGTACGAATCCTTTGAATTATAATCCTGGGGAGTTCAACATCACTTGAACCATTGGTAGGTTAAAAATACCACATGCTTTATGTGACTTAGGACCGAGCATCAATGTCATGTCGCTGAGCAAATTTAAGGAATTGGAGATAAGAGAGATCATACCGAGCAACTTGACACTCACTTTAGCCGATTCATTTGAGACTCGTCTGCTTGGTATTGTTTGACTTTCCCTGTAGACTTTGTGGGGATTGACATGAAAAATGATTTGGAAGGGTCAATGATTCTCGGACGTCCATTCTTGGCAACCGAGAAGGCAAAAATAGATGCGCAGACAAGTGAATTAATCTTGAAGTTTAATAATGAGAAAGTGGTGTTTCATGCATATCTATGGACACCATATATGAAACATCTTAAGACATGCTATCAAATGAAAGAGAAAGGTAGTAAAGTTCACAAGAGGCCCCGAGTAGTGGCATATGGAATTAACGTCATGTATATCGCCTAATTCTGCTTACGCTGGTGGACTGGGAATAGGAAACTCAGAGTAGTGATTAATGAGTTATTTCGTGAGGGACAAGTTATAACAGTTTTGTTAATTCGACATAAGATTATAAGGATATGATCATTCATACAAGGCATCATACATCAACAAGAAAGGATAAGGGGATTCAATATACAACCTAACCGTCTTAATATTTTTGTTTTGAACTTGTAATTTGTTTTTTTTCTCAAACCTGAACTCCCGCCCCCCCCCCCCCCCCCCCAATTTACTTTTTTCCTTTATATTGCACAATTATTGACTTGTTCGAACACAATCCCTGTGGATTAGATCTTTTATTATTACCACACTATCGATACCGTTTCTAAAAAGTCATCAAGTTTTTGGCGCCATTGTCGGGGACTGTTGATATTTCAGCAAGGCAACGTCTATGCAATTTTTATTTTTAGTTTTAATTTTATTTTATTGTTTATCATAGTGCTACTGAGGTATTTTTTGTTTGTATATGCGCATTCCAGGATCAACATTAATTCCAATTGATCTAGAAATTGAAAGAACCGCACATGCTCTCAAAAAAGCAGTTAGAGAAGCAACTCTAAACGGAAGAATACCATAATAAGAGAAACTATCAAGTTCTTCTAACTTTGAAGAAGAAGTCATCATGGAAGCTGCACAACCCCTCACTATGAAGAACTACTGTAAACAAACTGATGAAAGACATGTTTATAGGGGATTTGTACCGACAGACCTTGCTAATTTTGATATTAAGAATTATGTCCGTTCAGGTCTAAGAGACAATCCGTCTGATGAGAACGCTATTAGAGATCCATGGGCTAATATTGCACGCTTCTACGAAACCGCTTCGATGTGAAAATTGGATGATGTCACAGACGACCAAGTAAAATTACGGTTGTGGGTTTCTCACTCATTGGAAGGGAAAAAGATTGGTTAATATGCCTTCCAAATGGAACCATTCAAACATGGAAGGATCTAGAGGATAAGTTCTTGGGAAGAATTTTCACCACCCGCCAATTTACTAAGAGGAAATATGAGATTGTCAATTTCGAGCAACAAGACATGGAGGCATGTATGAATCTTAGGAGAGATTCAAGTTATTACTACACATATGCCCCAATCATAATATGAACAATATGGAGCAGATGCAAAATTTCATTAAAGGCCTCAAGAGTCAGACACATATGTGACTAGATGCTTCCAAGGGAGGCACGATTAGACAAATGACCGAACCATAAGTCAATGATATAATTGAAAAGATATGCTTAAATGAGTACTATTCTAAGAGTGAAAGATCAGTGAAAGTTGAACGGTGGGGACAACCAAAGGTATGTTAACTGTTGATATTCAAACTGCATTATTAGCTCAAATGAAATTGTTAAATAAGCAGCTAGTTGAAGGCGGCTTAATCAAAGCTAACGCGAGCCTGATACAATCACTTAAGTGTGACTTTTGTGAATGAGGACATGAAAATGGAAGGTTTTCTTTGGAAGGGTTAAGTGAAGAAGCCCAATTTGAAAATTTTCAGAAGAACAACCCCTATTTCAATACCTACAATCCAGGATTGAAGGATCATTCGAATTTTTGTTGGAGCAACAACTAAAACCAAAGTGGTAAGCAAACTATGCAAAAAAGCCAACAAGCTTTGTTTCAAAGAAAGCCATCACAGTTGCAAGAGACTTTGCAGAATTTCATTAAAGTCACTCAAAGTAGCTTTGAACAGGTACCTAGGAACCATGAAATTTTGACAGAAACCATGATGTGTCAATCAAGAATTTGGAGACTCAAATTGGTCAATTATCCAGACAAATAGTTGCTTTACCAAGCTCAAGTGGAGGATTCATCGGTAACACCGTTGATAATCTTTAGAATGAAACATGCAAGGTTGTAGATACGAATTTTGGGGTAGTTACTAAAAAGGATATTCAAGAGGATGTAATTAAGAACAAGAAAGGTGGAATTAAAAGGGAGGAGAGTGAGAATCAAGGTGACGAAGAGGAAAGAGGAGTCACCCTTGATCAATTTATAGATAAAAATTCTCCTTAGAAGAGAACAAATGATCAAATCTTGAATGAGCCAAACCCATAATTACCAGATTACATAAAACCACCATATTCCATCACTAAGAAGAAACTGGTACATGAGGATGGGGCTGGAATGTTTGAAAAATTTAAAGAAGTGTTGAGACAACTTCAGGTAAGTATCTCTTTTCAACAATTTTTATAATTAATTCCCAAGTTTTCTATGTTTATGCAGGTATTACTGAAAGGTGGAAAGCAGAAGCTGACTCAAGAACAAGTCAACCTGGCAAAGGAAGAGGAGACGGTAGAACCGTCGAAAGTCCCACCAAAGATGAAAGATCCTAGGGAGTTCAACATCACTTGCACAATTAGTGGGTTAAAAATCCCACATGCTTTATGTGACTTAGGATCGAGCATCAATGTCATGCCGTAAAGCAAATTTAAGGAATTGAAGATATGAGAGATCATACCGAGCAAAATGACACTCACTTTGGCCGATTAATCTATGACTCGTCCGCTTGGTATTGTACAAGATGTGATAGTTCATATCAATGGTTTGACCTTCCCTACAGACTTTGTGGTGATTGACATGAAAAATGATTCGGAAGAGTCAGTGATTCTCGGGAGCCCATTGTTGGCAACTGGGAAGGCAAAAATAGATGTGGAGACAGGTGAATTAATCTTGCAGTTTAATAAGGAGAAAGTGGTGTTTCATGCATATAAATGAACACCATATGTGGAGGATCTTGGAACATGCTATCAATTGAAAGAGAAAGGTAGTGCAATTCACAAGAGGATGAAAGAGAAGTTTTCATCGGTGTAAGGGTACCCCTTGTGCCTGACGTGTTTTGAGAATGAGCCGTCAAGCTAATGATGGAAAAAATGCTGAATGGGAGGCAACCCGTCATTTTTTAGCAGTTTTTGCTATGCAGAATTTACTTTAGTTTTATTCAAGACCATCCTAAAGAGAAACTAGCTACTCAAGAATGACCCTGTTATGAAGATCTACATTGTTCTTAATAAATTTGTTTGTAGCTGTTTTTTTCTCCAGATTTACAAGTTCTAACTTTAATATTGAACACATGGTCTAAGAAAAGAAAAGAAAAGAAAAAAGGGACTCGATCATAATGAAAGCAACTGATGACTTAAAGGAAAAGGAAGAGAAAGGAATTAAAGGACTTGTACTCAACCTTCAGATACCTCATATAGTAAGGTTTGAGCCTAAATAATTTCCAGTGTTCACTTTTCTTTCTTTTGAGTGTATCCATGCAATTTGATTTTATCTGATTTGATCTATTTCCGATTAAGTTCTCTAAGTTTGATTGACACACACTGAAACAATTTTTTGTTTATAAAGTTGAGCCTTTGTAGCCACCATGTAGTAATAGGAATATCCTTTTGCTAGCCACTTTGAGCCTAAGCCTTTCTTTCAGTGACATAGCCTACAACTCTTAGCCATACGACTTGAAAGATTCTTTCTTTCCACCCTCTCTTAGGAGTTAGGTAGAATTTTAGTTCTTAAAGTTGTTCGAAAAAGATTAAGTTTGAGATTGCTCTTGGAAGTGAGCAAAGTTCTAAGTTTGGGGTTGGGGTACTAGAGAAAATGGTCAAAATTTCAAAAATATTGAGAAAACAAGAAGCTTAAAAAGTCACTTAGTTAAAAAAAAGATAAAGAACAAAAAAGAGCGACCGAATCTTTAGTACTGAAAAGAAGGAACGAAGGGATATGAGAATAGAAGAAGAACTAGATACCTAACTCCAAAGGGTTAAAACTACTTTCCTAAAATTATTCCACCCAAACATAAGCCAAGTTACAACCCGAAAAGACCTCTAATGTGTGTGTTATGATTTCTATGATGAACTATTTTAGAACATGATCAAGCTAAATATAATTTATTTTGCATGTTGATTGAGAGATGGCCCTTATCCATTGAGTGAGTTAAAGTGAGCTGAGAGACAGGTTGAGTACTCGTCAATGTTTAGGGACGTTTTCCGAATTAGCCAGATGGAAGTTGGAAGCTGGAACAATGGTCAGGTAACGAAAAAATATGGTGATGCTCATTTGTTATTGTAAAACTTATGTCTATTGAAATGTGAAGTTACATGTGAGTTGCTTGAGGACAAGAAAGGATTGAAGTTTAGGGGTTGTGATGAAAATCCATCATTGCATATAATTAGGCGAAGAATCGGTGAAAAATAAGTGAAAAATTAGCCAGAAGAAAGAAGAATGACCAAAGAACGAGTGAAAAATAAGCAAGTAGAGAAGAATGAGACTTAGTGAAAATTATGGTAAAAAGAGTATTTTTTAGCGCAACTACTGGAATAATCACGCGCACCATCGCGTACACGATAGAGATGTATCAGTTACATCACATATGTAATACATCTATAATGCGCGTGATGAGCACTTTTCTGGGTTTTTTTACGCGTTCTGAGCTCTTTTAAAGAGGATTTTCAGCAATTTGACAAATGTTACAAATTTTGGAGACTGAAGCACAATTTGGAGAGAGCAAAAGGTGATTTTTAGAGCATTTGAAGCCATTGGAGGCCATATTTTCAAGAGACTTCTTATGTTATTTTCATCTATCAATTAGGGTATTATTTTCTGAATAATGAGTAGCTAATCTCCTCTAGGTTAGGTTGTTTTATAAAGAACCTTATTCAATCTTGTTGGAGTTATATGTTGGTTTGACTTTGTATGAATCATTTGAATTATAATCTTATTCAATTGTTTCTTAATCTTAATGCTTTTTATTTGAGATACTTTGTTAATCTGATATTGAACACATAAATATTAATGACCCTTAGCCTATGTGTTGGACCTAAGGTAATTGTTCTACTTATGCTGGTTGAATAGGGATAAGAGACCCCAAGTAGTTGTTGGTGTAAGCCCTAGAGGCCAATACTTTTGGTACTTGTATCGAATTATTTATTAATAATAAAAGACTTTTTCTTTATTATGTTTGTTTAATAAAGTCCCTAGAATAGCTAGTGCGTTTAATGTATCAAGTATGACTTAATCATGAGATCACATTAAACATAAGGACACTATTCTTAAAGTATCCGTAGTCAAGCTTTAATGTGAAGTGGGATAACATTAAAGCATGAAGACTATTATGTTTATAGACTGATGTTCACATCTCATGGATCATGGATAAAGAGTTATCAAGTCTTAAACATAGGTATGAATATTAAGAGTAATATTTATACTGGATTGACCGACTATGATAATACTATATAGAATGTTATGTAAAGTGTCATAAGTTATTCTCATGGTGATAATTGTGTATACCACCCTTCGACCTGAAACCACTATGGACCCTAGATGTAGAGTTGAGTGCCTTATTGCTGATCAAACATTGTCCGTAATTGGATGACCATAAAGACAGTTGATGGGTACTCCACGAAGCATGCTAACGGACATGAGTGACCTAGATGGAATTTGCCCATCCTGCGTAATAGGATAAATGTCTATGGGCCCAATATTGAACTGAACAAGGATGACACGGTCTATGCCTTGTGTTCAATATAGACATAAGGGCAAAAGGGTAATTATACACATAATTATTATCACAAAAGGATTTGTCATATCACATGACATTTTCGTGTCTTGGGTAGCAGTGATGTGTTGCTAGATACCGCTCACTGTTTATTATGTTAAATACGTGATTTAATATAATTGCCAATGTCGCGAAAACCTATAGGGTCACACACAGAGGACGGATTGATGAGAGATAGAGTAATTAAGGAATACCGTAATGTACGGTGCCCTTAAGTGAACTATAGAACATCGTAAGGTACGGTGTACTTAAGTAGAATACGAAACATGGTAAGGTACCACACGCTTAAGTGATTTTGACATATTATAAGATATGGGCCATATACACTTGAGTGGGCTTTTTAGCTTGCAACCCACACAAATGGTTCTATAAATATAACCCTTGTGTAGAAGCATTGTCACACTTGCAATTTCATTTCTCTCTCTCTCTCTCACTCAAAGCCTTCATTTGTAGCAGCGAGCACTGAGATTGAAGGAATCCGATCGTGTGGACTGAGTAGAGGCGTTGTCATCGTTCAACGTTCGTGATCGCCACAAGAGGTAACGATTCTATCACTGATCATGCCCATTCGTAAGGATCATTAAAGGAGAAATTTTAAATTCCGATGCGTTTTGGATCGCAATTCTCCTTCAGTGGTATCAGAGCCACTTACGAAACCATGCATCTGATAGCTGTTTATTTTCTGTATTTTCTGTATTAATACGATTAAAAGACAGAATGAATCAAAGAATAAATGAGTAATTAAATTGAGATCGATCAAGTTATATATATATATATATATATATATATATATATATATATATATATATATATATATATATGATATAAGTAATCCTGATGCAAAATACGGTATATATGATATACTGTTTCTGTTTCATTCATTCAAACACTTAATGGTTGTTTTCCTTTGAGCGATCAATGGTCGTTTGCTTCTTGATCTGACATTAGTATGGTGAAGCAATGACATGTTGATCAATCATACTGAATCAACAATCGAGATGTGTTTGACGGTCTGAAATTGGTGCATTAGGGTTAATGACGGCACAAGGGTTGTGTTGTCAAAGAGTTATGCATTAGGATTAATGACGGCACAAGGGTTGTGTTGTCAAAGAGTTATGCATTAGGGTTAATGACGACACAAGGGTTGTGTTGTCAAAAAGGTTATGCGATTAGGGTTGTGACTGCGCAAGAGTTGTGCTTTAAAGTATCAAGTGTTTATGCGAAGAACGACGTCGATTTTAAATGAATTGTTCATTAAAAGTTTCAGCCAGGGGCGATGCCCCTTCAACCCCGCCAGGGGCGCTGCCCCCTTGAACCCCGTCCGCTGACCGGGCAGCAGAACACCCGTTCCCGCTGACCGGGCAACGGACCCCCGACTAACTCTGCGTAGTGTGATCGGTCGCCAAAATTTAATTTGGTTTTAATTAATTAAAAGAATTAAAATTAATAATAATAATGTGTTTGTTATTATTGTCTTGTGGTGATCGGTTATTGCCTTAGTTTTCCTTTATTTTGTTTTGGGTTTTAAAATACGACCTGCGTGTCGTGCCTCTCTTTTAATCTCTTAATGTAACTTCTTTTCTCATCTCACTGCCTCGTATGTAAAACGAGTTTCTTTTATGTAATGTAATGTTATGAAGAAATAGAAGAATTCAATATCAAAGGAGGACAACCTTGAAGATCTTGCTTGGAGAAGCTTAGATCATTATTAGGTTAACTTAGGTTCTCTCATTGGCTTGGGAGAATAATTGCGCTAGGGGCCATAACTGCTTCATTATGTATGTATGTTGATGTATGTTGATGCATGTGAGAGACGATTTATATGATAAATAAGCCGGTGAGATCAGAATAATTGCAAATTCCCTCAAATTAAATATTAAGTTTATGCTTTCCAAGTTTTAGCACTCATCAAGACTAGTATCGGATAATGTAGGTTTCGCCTACGCGAGGTGCATGTTATATATTAGTAAGGTGCGATGGGATAATTATAATATCCAATTGTTAAAACAATGGGTTAAACTTAACTAAACAAATTATAATAAGATTATATATGTTTAGAAGCAAGAGTTGGAATTGATCCATGTGATGGATTGGAATAAGGAGTTATTCACCCAACTAAAATATTCGAGAGTTGTATTAGATACAATTGGAAGGAGTTCCTACCTAAATAACCTAGTTTTGTGTAATCCGCCTAAGCGGACTTAAAACAAAGTGAAATATGGATCTCGATCCACTAGAAAATCTTCCAACGGGATTTTCCGAATTAAATGGTGAGGGTCATTTGTTTTGAGTAAAATAGTGGGAGCATATTTAATTAAAGGCCTAATTAAATATGTTATTGATACTTATATTTTCATTATTTTCATGTAGATTACCATGACAACAAACACCTCTAACAACATTTTGCGATCAATCCTTGACAAGGAAAAATTGTCTGGGACAAATTTTCTGGATTGACACCGAAATTTGAGGATTGTCCTCAAACATGATAAAAAGCTGTATGTCTTGGAGAAACCTGTTCCCGAAGAAGAACCTCCTAGTTCTGCACCTAAGGCAGAAAAAGATGCTTATAAGAAGCATGTCGATGATGCCAATGAAACTGCTTGTCTCATGCTAGCTACCATGAACTCAGAGTTGCAAAAGCAACATGAGAACATGGCAGCGTTCGATATGATCAAACACCTGAAGATGCTCTATCAAGAGCAAGCAAGGCATGAAAGGTTTGAAGTTTCAAAAGCCCTTTTTCAAGGCAAGTTAGCTGAGGGAGCCCCTGTAGGTCCCCATGTGCTCAAGATGATTGGGTATGTGGAAAACCTTGAGAGGTTGGGTTTTCCCCTCGGAAAGGAACTTGCGACTGATTTGATCTTGCAATCGTTGCCAAATAGATTCAGTCAATTTGTCCTAAATTTCAATATGAATTATATGGACAAATCTCTTCCTGAACTGCTAGCCATGTTAAGAACTGCTGAGCAAAATCTGAAGTCAAAAGGAAAGTCCATTCTGATGATCGAAAATGGAAAGAGACAGAACAAAAGGCCCACCAAGCAGGGTGATAAAGGGAAAGACAAGGAAGTTGCCAAACCCAAACCCACTGTTGCTGCTTTGAAGCCTAGTGGAGGCATAACAAAAGAAGGCACCTGCTTCCATTGCGGTAAGACCGGACACTGGAAGAGAAACTACCCAAAGTACCTGGAAGATAAGAAGAATGAAGTAGAGACTTCAACTTCAGGTATTTTTGTTATTGAAATTAACTTATCTACTTCTGCATCATGGGTATTAGATACTGGATGCGGTTCTCACATTTGTACCAATGTGCAGGGACTAAAAAGGAGTAGAGATTTGGCAAAAGGTGAAGTCGACCTACGAGTTGGCAATGGAGCAAAGGTTGCTGCTTTAGCCGTAGGAACTTATGTCTTGACTTTACCTAGTGGTTTAATAATTCAGTTAGAGAACTGTTATTATTTACCTGCAATTAGCAGGAATATTATTTCCGTTTCTTGTTTGGAAAAGTTTGGTTTTTCATTTATAATAAAGAACAATTGTTGCTCAATTTATTTGAATGATATATTCTATGCTACTGTACAAATGAACAATGGGCTATATGTCCTTGATCTTGAAATGCCTATTTATAACATTAATACTAAAAGGATGAAACCTAATGAGTTAAATCCAACTTACCTTTGGCATTGTCGATTAGGCCACATAAATGAGAAACGCATTTCCAAACTCCATAAAGATGGACTCTTGGACTCTTTTGATTATGAATCATATGAGACATGCAGATCTTGTTTAATTGGAAAGATGACAAAGTCTCCATTCACAGGAAAAGGTGAAAGAGCTAATGATCTTTTGGCCCTCATACATACTGATGTATGTGGACCACTGAACATACCAGCCAGAGGAGGTTTTCAATACTTCATCACATTTACTGATGATTTCAGTAGATATGGTTATGTGTATTTAATGAAACACAAATCAGAGTCCTTTGAAAAGTTCAAGGAATTCAAGAATGAAGTACAAAACCAACTAGGTAAGAATATTAAAACTCTTCAATCAGATCGAGGTGGTGAGTATTTAAGCCTAGAGTTTGATGACCATCTGAAAGAGTGTGGGATCTTATCCCAACTTACTCCTCCTGGAACACCCCAATAGAATAGTGTATCTGAGAGAAGAAATCGAACCTTGTTAGACATGGTCCGATCCATGATGAGTCACGCCGATCTTCCAAACTCCTTTTGGGGACATGCACTATTGACAGCAGCTTACACACTTAACCGTGTTCCATCCACAAAGGTTGAGAAGACACCATATGAGATATGGAGTGGTAAGAAACCACATATGTCTTACATGAAGATTTGGGGTTGCGAAGTTTATGTGAAACGACAAATTTCAACAAAGCTTGAGCCCAAATCTGACAAATGCTTATTTGTGGGGTATCCTAAAGAAACAAGAGGGTATTACTTCTACAATCCTTCTGAGGGCAAAGTGTTTGTCGCTCGAACTGGAGTTTTCCTAGAAAAGGATTTTATTTCCAAAGGAATCAGTGGGAGGAAAGTAGAGCTTGAAGAAATTCAAGAATCACAAAACATCGATACACCTATGGAGGAATTAGAGCAGGAAACACAAGGAGTTGTGGAAGAGCAACCTGCTCAAGTAGAACAAGACCAGCGTAGGTCAAGCAGGATACATCACATACCTGAGAGATATAGATATCTCATAACTGATCAAGGTGATGTATTACTCATGGATCAAGATGAGCCTGTGACCTACCAAGAGGCCATAACTGGTCCCGAGTCTAAGGAGTGGCTAGAAGCCATGAAATCTGAAATGGATTCCATGTACACAAACTAGGTTTGGACCTTGGTAGAGCCTCCTGTAGGAGTTAACCCTATAGGATGCAAGTGGGTCTTCAAAAAGAAGACTGACATGGATGGTAAGGTACATACCTATAAGGCAAGACTGGTTGCAAAAGGATATAAACAAATTCATGGGGTTGACTATGACGAAACCTTTTCACCAGTTGCAATGCTTAAATCTGTTCGGATTTTACTTGCTATCGTTGCATATCATGATTATGAAATATGGCAAATGGATGTCAAAACTGCTTTCCTTAATGGGAATCTTCTTGAGGATGTGTACATGACACAACCTGAAGGATTTGACATACCAGAAGAAGCCCAAAAGATATGTAAGTTACAAAGATCAATCTATGGATTGAAGCAAGCTTCCAGAAGCTGAAATCTTCGTTTTGATGAAAGGGTAAAACAATATGGATTCATCAAGAACGAAGATGAGCCTTGTGTCTACAAGAAGGTTAGTGGGAGCATGATCGTTTTCCTGGTATTATATGTAGATGACATATTACTCATTGGAAACGATGTCCCTACCCTGCAACAAGTAAAGTCTTGGTTGGGGAAATGCTTTTCTAAGAAGGACCTAGGTGAAGCAACCTATATATTAGGAATCAGAATCTATAGAGATAGATCACAAAAACTGCTTGGCCTAAGTCAGAGTACGTACATAGATAAAGTGCTGAGACGCTTTAATATGCATGATTCCAAGAAAGGATTCATACCTATGCAACATGGCCCGTGTCTATCAAAAACGCAATCCCATTCAACTAAAGAAGAACGGGATCGCATGAATAAGATTCCATATGCATCTGCAATAGGATCTATCATGTATGCCATGTTATGTACTCGACCAGATGTCTCGTATGCTTTAAGTGCAACGAGTAGGTACCAATCTGATCCTGGTGATGCCCATTGGGTAGCTGTCAAGAATATCCTTAAGTATTTGAGAAGGACTAAGGACTCATTCTTGATATATGGAGGCCAGGAAGAGTTGGTTGTAATTGGATACACCGATGCCAGCTTCCAGACAGATAAGGATGACTTTAGATCGCAATCTGGTTATGTGTTTGCTTAAACGGTGGCGCTGTGAGCTGGAAAAGTTCAAAGCAAGATACAGTTGCTGATTCTACAACCGAGGCCGAGTATATTGCTGCCTCAAGTGCAGCAAAGGAAGCTGTTTGGATCAAAAAGTTCATTAGTGAACTTGACATAGTTCCTAGCATTGTGGATCCCATTGGTCTCTATTGTGATAACAATGGTGCTATCTCACAAGCTAAGGAGCCTAGATCTCACCAACGATCCAAACACATACTTAGGCGTTATCACCTCATTCGAGAGATAATAGATAGAGGAGATGTGAAAATATGCAGAGTACCCACACTTGACAATATTGCTGACTCACTAACAAAGCCTCTTGCGCAGTAGAAGCATGATGGTCATACTAGATCTATGGGCATTAGGGGTATGCCTGATTGGCTCTAGTGCTAGTGGGAGATTTTTGGTGTAAGCCCTAGAGGCCAATACTTTTGGTACTTGTATCGAATTATTTATTAAAGTATCCGTAGTCAAGCTTTATTGTGAAGTGGGATAACATTAAAGCATGAAGACTATTATGTTTATAGACTGATGATCACATCTCATGGATCATGGATAAAGAGTTATCAAGTCTTAAACATAGGTATGATAATACTATATAGAATGTTATGCAAAGTGTCATAAGTTATTCTCATGGTGATAATGGTGTATACCACCCTTCGACCTGAAACCACTATGGATCCTAGATGTAGAGTTGAGTGCCTTATTGCTGATCAAACGTTGTCCATAATTGGATGACCATAAAGACAGTTGATGGGTACTCCACGAAGCATGCTAACAAACATGAGTGACCTAGATGGAATTTGTCCATCCTGCGTAACAGGATAAATGTCTATGGGCCCAATATTGAACTGGACAAGGATGACACGGTCTATGCCTTGTGTTCAATATAGACATAAGGGCAAAAGGGTAATTATACACATAATTATTATCACAGAATGATTTGTCAGATCACATGACATTTTCGTGTCTTGGGTAGCAGTGATGTGTTGCTAGATACCACTCACTATTTATTATGTTAAATACGTGATTTAATATAATTGCCAATGCTGCGAAAACCTATAAGGTCACACACAAAGGACGGATTGATGAGGGATAGAGTAATTAAGGAATACCGTAATGTACGGTGCCCTTAAGTGAATTATAGAACATCGTAAGGTACGGTGTACTTAAGTAGAATATGAAATATGGTAAGGTACCACGCGCTTAAGTGATTTTGGCATATTTTAAGATATGGGCCATATACACTTGAGTGGACTTTTTAGCTTGCAACCCACGCAAGTGGTTCTATAAATAGAACCCTTGTGTAGAAGCATTGTCACATTTGCAATTTCGTTTCTCTCTCTCTCTCTCTCTCTCTCACACACACATACACACACACACACACACACACACTCAAAGCCTTCATTCGTAGCAGCTAGCACTGAGATTGAAGGAATCCATTCGTGTGGACTGAGTAGAGGCGTTGTCATCGTTCAACATTCGTGATCGCCACAAGAGGTAACGATTCTATCACTGATCATGCCCATTCGTAAGGATCATTAAAGGAGAAATTTTAAATTCCGCTGCGTTTTGGATCGCAATTCTCCTTCAGTAGTGACATAGGAAATTAACGTTATGTACATCACCTAATCCTGCTTACGTTGGTGGACTAGGAATAAGAAGCTTCGAGTAGTGATTAGTGAGTTATTTCGTGAAGGATTAGTTATAACAATTTTGTTAATTCGTTGCGAGATTATAAGGATAAGATCATTCATACAAGGCATCATACATCAACAAGAGAGGATAAGGGGATTCGATACACAACGTAACCGTCTTAATATTTATGTTTCAAACTTGTAGTTTGTTTTTGTTATGAAACCTGAAACCCCCTCCCCCATTTACTGTTTCCCTTTATATTGAACAATTGTTGGCTTGTTCGAACACAGTCCCTGTGGATTCGATTTTTTATTCCTGCAATACTATCAGTACACTTGCCGAGAAGTCATCACTAGAATAATTTTAGCAAGACCCCACAATGGACGTCAAATGTTCTTGCTAAAAACACAAAAAGGTTGACTTCCCTAATGCAAGTCAGGGAGAACCTCAAATGATTTGTTAAGTGTCTGTAAAATATTTTTCTTAGGTAGTTCCCCATACTTCCTCGTTTATTCATTTCCTTTATATAGGCCAATTCCTCACCTCTAACAATCATGAAGAGCCATTTCCTATTCCTTCCTACCCCCAAGCCTACAAATCATCGTCGCTTTATCTGTCAATTTCCTTCTTAATGACGGGTAACATCGTTGCATTATGGCGCCATTAAGACTTTTCACTTTTCAAAACCGTTTCTAGATGGTGGCCCTTCGTCCAACCATTATTCCAGTTTATCCGGGTTCCATACCCAACGACACGAGACTCACAACCTCGACCCATCAGGACCTCCAACCCGACAATATAATGACTTCGTAGGCCATGCTATATCCCAGATATCTCTTAACAAGTATGTGTTCTAGCTATAACTACTACCAGACTTCCACCTGAACCATTACTACCTCCTCACCGAGTTTTTCTGATTTTACACATCGACTGATCAACATAAATTTTCAATATATATATATATATATATATATATATATATATATATATATATATATATATATATATAATATATATATATATATATATATATATATATCATCCTTTGCTGTTATAATTTTTTTCCGCTTCTTTATTTTACATCTTTTCTTATTTCTCTCTTTCTATAAATCACAAATATTATATCTTTATCGTGAATTTGTTTTTATTATTGATTTCCCCAAAATGCTTTAAAGATTACTCCTCTATTTTTAGTAACTAAAATTTATAAATATTACTAAAAAAAAAAAAAACATATTTTATCAAATTTATTAAAAATAGTAATCCTTGAAATATAGATATACTTATGATGGGTTGGCAAGAGGAATGAAGACAATATTTATAAGAAAAAACCAACCGGGTTTAATTTGTTTTTATTGTTTCTCTCTCTTACTTTTTCTCATATAAACCGGTTAAAATTAGAAAAACGCGGTTCATAAAAGTATATGAAAACAAAGAGACAACTTTTTCTTTATTTTTTCTTCTCTCACTTCCTTGCCTTCAGTTAAAGTAGTGAGCAAATTCTGGTGTTATATTCCTTGTTTCTTTAAAACCACCTTAGTTTTTATATTTATCACTACAAAAACCCAACCTTATATTCCATCACTTTCTTTCTAAGTAACTCTCATCCTTATCCTAATCACTTCATTCTATTCTATGGATCCATTATTTCATTCATAAAAACTTGTTTATTTCATCGAACAAACATATACACCTCAATCACAAGATGATGAATAAGATGACCAGCTCTGATCTCATAGATTCTAAGCTCGAAGAACATCAGTTATGTGGATCCAAACACTGTCCTCGCTGCGGTCACAAGTTCGATCAAGGCAAACCGGTACGTACCCGATACTGTTGCGATTGCGGTGACTGCAGTTGTTTGTTTGTTACACTGCAAAAACTTGGTGTCATGTTTATGTTTAGCTTATTATTATTATTACTAAAGTTGGTTTTCATCTTTTTATTTTTTTTCTTCTTTTGATTATATTCTCTTTTTTTCTCTAATATTCTTTTTAAAATTTGAATTTCAATGAAATTAATAGGATTGGTTAGGTCTACCAGCAGGAGTGAAATTTGATCCAACAGATCAAGAACTCATTGAACATCTCGAAGCGAAAGTCGAATCAAAGAACAATATGAAATCACATCCTTTGATTGATGAATTCATTCTCACTATTGAAGGTGAAGATGGAATTTGTTACACCCATCCTGAAAAACTTCCAGGTAATAAAATTTAAATTTATAATATATTCATTTAGGTTTTTCTTAGATATTTATTTTATTATTTTTTAATTTAATTTTATCTTATATAGTTCACCTAATTAATTAAGTCACCTAACTTTGAATTTTTTTTTCAGGAGTGACAAGAGATGGATTAAGCAGACACTTTTTCCATAGACCATCAAAGGCATATACAACGGGAACACGAAAGAGACGAAAGATTCAAACCGAAGAATGCGATTTACAAGGAACCGGTTCAGGAGGAGAAACAAGATGGCACAAAACTGGAAAAACAAGACCTGTTATGGTTAATGGAAAACAAAAAGGCTGCAAGAAGATTCTAGTCCTGTACACCAATTTCGGGAAGAATCGAAAACCGGAGAAGACGAATTGGGTTATGCATCAGTATCATCTAGGACAACATGAAGAAGAGAAAGAAGGAGAGCTTGTTGTTTCGAAGATATTTTATCAGACACAGCCAAGACAGTGTAATTGGTCTGATAATAATCATAGAATTGGTGCAACAACAACGATAACCGGTGAAGGAAGTGGTGGTGAGCCTAGTAATATAATCAATGCAAGAAGAGATAGTGGAAGTGGAAGTTCTTCTTCTAAGGAGATTGCAACTCATCATAATCATAATCATAGTCATATTTATAGAGACGAAATGTCTGCTGCTGCTGCCGCCGCTGTTGCTGTTGGTGTCCCGACTCCTTTAACAAGCTTCACAAACGCTTTGGATATTCAACATCTTAAATCTGATCATTTCGGCTTCATCCCATTTCGAAAAAACAGCTTCGATGAGGTACGTCAATATAGAATACATGTCTGGTGTCTGACAACACTGACAAGACTGACTGATACCGAAGACATGTCTGGTGTTTGTGTCAGATACATTTGATTGGAACACATTAATTTATAAATGAATGAATGTGATGTTTTACTTGCAGCTATATAATTATATGAAAATTTCAACATAGGGTTGGTAAGTATATGCTTTTGGACAAAAAAAGATGAGAGAACATGCATGAAATTAAGGGTTAAGGAAAGTGTTTGACATAATGAATAAAACATTGCTTGCATAGACAGCAAAGATTGTATGTACCTGACCAGATGATAAATCAGTGTCAGTAGTATAGTAGTTGTAGCTAACCAATGTTACTTTCCCTACCTAGCTAAGAAAATGTAACATTTATAAACATTACTAATGACACACTTTTGATGATGATTGATACTATTATTGTAGGTTGGAATAGGAGAAGGTTCTACAGCAAGAGAAATGCAAGCATCAGGCTCATGTGATCAGGAGCAGCATCATGTAGTAACACATCATCATCAACAACATCAACATGAGCATCACCAACAAATTAATGCAAACGCAGCTTTCCATATTAGTAGGCCTTCAAATCCAATCTCAACTATCATCTCTCCACCTCCACTTCACCATACATCCATCATCCTTGATGATAATTCTTACCATGTCTCAACAATCATGCTCCAAAATGAAAATTTCCAGGTATGTATTATATTCATCCTCTAAATAATCCAGCTCAATTTCAAATTTCAAAATATGTTTTCTAAGGTAGATTATTACTATTTTAATAAAAAAAAAGAGTTTTATAATAGTAAAAAATAGATAACATATGTATAAATTTTTTGTTAATATTCATTAAAAATATTAAAAGTCTACTATTTTTTTTATGTAGCAAAGAACATAATTTAAAAAAATACTCTAAATCTAGCACAAGATATGCTAGACTTATAGTAAAAATCTCCTATAAACTCATATTTGGAAACTGAATTCTTTAAAATTGAGAAAATGCGACATTCACACATTTGAAGATTAATAACCGTTTCGATCAAGATTTGACAATTCAATAAAATACTAATTTCAATTTCTATTTTATAATTTAAATGATCAAACTTATATTTCTGAACCTTTCGATTTTGATAGAATGGTTAGTAATGCCTCAAATGCGTTACTACGTATTTTACCGAGTAAAGGGAAGCATAGTCCTCATATTAGAGGCCTCTTTCAAATCTTACTTTTTAAGGTTTTTTTTCCTTTAACTCAAATTATGACAGAACTGGGTGAACAATGACACTCATGTCTATTTTAAAAAAATTTAGAGAAAAGTTTGAGTTAAAAAAAGATAATGGCTTAAAAGTCCAAGTTGAAAATCAAGTTAAACAGTTTCAATTTTTCACATTACAAATCAATATTGTAACTTGTAAGAGTTGATATAAAAATATCATAGATATTGCTGTCAAATACAAGTGATATATATAACCTCAATTATGACCAATTACACACAGTATAGAGTTTCAAGATTCCTCAAAAAAGTTGACAATAGGCCTAGTTGCCGACCTCTTTTAAGACCCTTATATATTAACCATTCACTAAGAATCAAAGATTTTAGAAAATAGTAGTAAGTATATTAGGTTGAGTAGTGCAATTAATAGCCACTCAATATGTTGAATTTACTTGATTATGCTTATGCATGGTATTGTACAAGCATGAAACTATCAATTCACTTTTTGATTGTCATGGATGAATCAAACACAATGATTACATCGAAATTGATTGATGTCTTTTGATAAAATGGATCTATAATATGTATCCACATGGCAGCAACAACAACAGCAGCAACAACATCATAAACTAGGTGGTGGAAGGTCTGCATCTGGTTTGGAAGAAGTCATCATGGGTTGCACTTCAACATCTTCTGATACTATCAAAGAGGTCACAACACAAACTATAACTTTTTTGACTCAAAAATCTATATATTATTATATAAATATTGTTTTTCATAATTCCCACTAGGAAAAGAGAAAAGAGAGTCAAGAAATATACTATTAATAGAAAATAAAACAACCAATTTTTTCATCTTTATAATGTTTTCATTCACATTCAAACACAATCATGTGTTTTTGCATTCTTGGTCTTGTTTGAAAAAAAAATGGTGAATATTAACTTTTGACTATATGATGACATGGAAAAAGGACCATTGCATTGTTTTCTGTGTACAATATATTCGTCAGAGTTTGAAATTATAATATAATATAAAATTTATTTTTATTCATTTCAAAGTTTTTCTAACCCTAATGAATGTCGGCAGGAATCATCCATGAGAAACCAGCAAGAAGCAGAATGGTTGAAATACTCTTCTTATTGGCCAGTTGACCCTCCTCAAGACAACCATCATCATCATCATCATCAACATCATGATCAATAGAATGAAGGAGACAACAAAAACAAAGACAACATCATTGTCATATCATCATTCATGCTTCAACCATACACTTTCCAACAAAAAAACATCATATCCATAGTTAGTTTTTGCTCTTTTTTTTCTTTCTTTTTCCCAGTTTATCAACTTCTTCAGTGTCAGAAACAACAAGTTTTGGAAAGAAAGTGACAAAGAACAAAGAGAAAAAGAAAGAGAAAATTAAAGAAGAAAAAGAAAAGAAAAGAAAGCTGCTCTCCCTCGTGACAGCACAGTCATGGAGAATGACCTAATACTCAAAGCTAAATCTGCATGAAAATCATCACTATATATTAATATATATCATTATTATTATAGTATCATATTATTTATATTATTTTATTATTATTATTTTAAGATGTTTATTGTATAAGTTTTGTTTGTATAAGTTTTCTCCCTAAAGATATTTGTATAAGTTCTTATTTTTTTTTCACATAAAAAATATATATATACCATTGAGTTTGTGCATATTGTAACAATATGATAATATTGGACAAATTTTGTGCCAAGCATTTTATGTATGACATATTAATTAGTACCTAACTCTTTTTTTTTTTGTGTTGCAAGTAATTTTTTTAAAAAAAATTTAGAGAGGAATCATATAACTTTTACTTTCTCTTTTAATATTATAAGAATTCAATTGCAGAGTGATCTTATAAAAAGATAAAATAAATAGAGATCTTATTTAACTACGATTAATTATGATAATATATTTTAAAATTTTATTTAATCACATTTTAACGTGACAAATTTAGGGTTGTGTATAGTAACCGTGAGAAAAAAAAACAACTTTAAATTTTATATATAGATGAAAATCAAAGAAATCTGAGTTTCATGAAGATAAACAAATTTCTTATAAGCATTTAATTAGTATTTAGTATTTGGAGTTATTTATCTCATCTCATGCATGCATAATTCAATGTTGATCATCTGCAATATTCTTTACACTACGTGACAATGTACCTATATAGCTGCAGTAAATCACTACTTGGTTGGAGCTTTTACATGTTTGCCTCATAAAAAGAAATTTAACTTTAGAACATGAGTTTCAAGAATATCTTTTTGTTTCCAATGGGTCCATTTCACTCACCAAAAGCCACAAACGACACACACAATCTTTTTTAATCTTTTCAAATTCAATTATTAACTTAATACTTTTCCCAACCTACGTTAGAGCCAAACTCATTTCAAATATATCTCATGGAATATTTTCAATAATCTTTAATTTTGAACACAACATGTACATTTGTTGTATGGAAGATTCTTGTAATTTTCTTTGTTTTTATTTTTCAGAAAAAAAAAGTGTGGTACTAGCTAGGAGACACATACATCTTTATTACTTTATTCTTCATTTGATTCCAAACTTTTAATTTCATGCTATATTATTATGTATAGTGTTTTTCAAGAACATGTAACATGTTAATGCTTTATTTTTATGTGAAACGACATGCATTAGGGTAACCTTCATAGGTAGTTTCTCAATGGAATAATTAAAGACAAAGGAATATTGAATAGAGAAATAGAAGACAAGAATAAACTTTTTAGTTTCTTTTATATATATGTTAGTGCATGAAAAAGACATATCACATACACACTATTTTATATATTTAATTAATTATATACTATTAATTTTTACACATAGTATAGTATATAGTATGAATGATCATGTGAAAATGAATATATATATAATATAGAATTAATTTATGTTCTTTACATATATACTTATAGTATGCATGATCATGTGGGCTAGTTTGAAATAGAGAATATATACTTTCCACATTCTATTCAAAATTTAAAGAAGATATAGAAAAAAAAGGTGATATATATTGAGTTAGTGTTATACTTTTATAGAAGATTTTGGATGCTTTTGAAGGGAGCATTTGTATAAGCAGTTTAATAGTAAATGAGTTGTTGGTATGGCAGAGATTTGGTTCCATAAAGAAGTCGCAGGAGGAATTGTTGTAGAGCATATGGCTCTTATCCTAGCTACTTTTTTTAGATTCTTCCATAAGGGTCCCAATTTTGTGTCTGTTAGCTTCTATTTTATAGACCCCACTTTGCATTTGTTTCATTTTATTAATTAATTACAATTGTGTAAGATTTTGGCATCTTATCAATTTGATAGTTGTTTTTATTAAAAAATAGGCCTGTAACAATTAGCTGCAAAGAAAGATGCAAATGTCTGAATGTCTTGGTTAATTGAGAAGTGGAATGGTTTATGGGGTTATAAGGGATATTAGGATTCTAGAATCTAAAATTTGTCTTTAAGTGATAGATTATAGATTCGATAGATGTTTTAGGGTTTTTGAGAAATTTGAAGAGGGAAAAAAATCTCTAAAAAAACTATGTAAAAAGGAGTTAAAGAATCCATTAGGAAGATTCAAGTTTTAAGATTGTCTAAGGTGTTCATCTCATAGAGGAGCACTCACCTCGGTAGAAGGATGACACAATATATATTTATACCGTTGATGTCAATTTTATAAAATCATCTATTTTCAAATAAGGGATCTAAATGATTCGACATATCAGGTAGATGATAGAAAAGAGAGAGGTTTAGGGGTTAAAGATTTGAATTTGGTGAATTTGACACTTTTAAGTAAGTGGAGGTGGAGGTTGCTTGAGGATATGTCATCTATATGGAAGGAGGTTATTTTTGTTATCCGCATGTGAGTGGACTATTATGGAAAACATATATAATGACAGTTGCGAAACAAATATAATGACGGTTTCACATCCGTTGTTAGGTAGCATGTGATTGTATGTATGCTGATTTTCACAACGGGCGTATGATAGTGGTTATAAGTTAGGTAATGTGCTACTTATAACAAGGGGTAAAGAAAACAACCGATGTGAAATAATTTATAGGTCTTGGATTCGAATCTCGACAACGTCATTCTTGCGTTTTATTATTCTAGATAACGTTCAACTTATAACAACGGTTGAATTAAAAATCGTTGTGATATTACTTGTTTTTTAATATATATTTTTCAATTTTACAGTATTCCCAAATTTTTAACATGAATTTTATCTGAATCATATCAGACCAGAAACAACCATACACTCATTTGTGAATTGAATTAGACCAAAAATTGTATTACATCAATGACACAATTCCATTAAAAATCAAAAATTATATATTACATTAAAATCAAAATGGCACAAAACAACCTACGATGTACACATCATTACATCAAATAATATTATCTTGTTGTCTTGGTGTCTTTAACATCATTAGAAGCTATAACATGCAATAAATTATGAATGAAGAATATAAAGTACTTGTTAATTTTATCATATGCCTTCTTGATGGGCGTTACGAACAACATGTACATCATATCTATCAACTTCTTCATATGAAGTAGGCACTTGTGTTGCATAAGAATGAGTGAAAGGAATATCAAAACTTTCATCATCACTATGAGGAATGTGTTTTCCTTTGAGAACAATTAACCATCTCCTTGATAAGTCCGCATGGTCTATCACATAAAAAACTTGTTTTGCTTGAGTAGCCATGATGAATGGTTCAGTGTTATAAGTTACCTTGCCAAGGTCAACCCGTGTGAATCCTAACTCATCAGTTTATACACCATTGTTATTGGAAATCCACTTGTATTTAAATAAAGGCACTGCAAAAATAATAGAATCAATCTCCAAAATCTCCTCAATGACACCATAGAACGTGATGACTACCAAAATATGACTCTTATCTTTCGGACTAGATAAATACATGAATTCGGCCTCAACCATAACCTCACTATTTTGCATTGTACTACAATCGTCTTTTGCTGTTGTATAAAAGGAATAATTAGAAATGGTGTTTGCCTTCCAAGTTATCACATTAAATTTTGGCATGTACCACAACCATTTAATTGTCTCAGATACACCATCATCATTAGAAATCCTCTTATTAAACCAACTTATGAATTCCTTGTTATGTCGTGTCAACAACCACTTGTCATTCATTCGAGGATATTTTTTCTTTATAATTGTTTTGTGAGTAGCTATGTAAGGTTCAACTACACTAAGATTATTCAATATATAGAAATGTGCTTGAAGTACTACATCCCGATTCATTGACTTAACATTTAAACCTTGAGTACCTCTGCCTTCAAATCTATCAGCATGAAGAGACTTTCGAATTCCATTAGACTTTGTTTCCGGCAAATAGTTTGAACAAAGCTCAACAACTTCTTCTATGATGTACTTTTTAACAATCGAAGCTTCCGGTTGTGATGACTCTTTGTATATCCGTTAAATATATTCATGTATCGCTCTATAGGATACATCCACCTTAAATAAATTGGACCATAAAATCTGTTTTCTTTGACTAGATGAACAAGTAAGTGAACCATAATGCCAAAAAATGATGGAGAAAAATACATCTCCAATTAACACAATATTATTGCATCCTCATACTCTTATTCATCTAATTTTTTGAAATCAAGAAATTTATTACATATAAAATTTAAGAATAAACATAATTTAGTTATAGTTACTCTTACATTTTTTGGAAGGATGCCAAGGATAGTCGCTGGTAGAAGTTGTTGCATCAAGACATGACAATCATGAGATTTTAAGTCAATTAACTTGAGATATTTCATTGATACAAGTTTCTTGATGTTTGAAGAGTAAACTTGGGGAACTTCGATACCATGCAAACACTCGTAAAAACTTTTCTTTTCCTTTTTAGATAGAGTGTGACATGCCGGAGGCAAATAAGATCTTTTTCCTCTATCTTCTAGAGCCAACTGTTGTCGTATACCCATATCCACCATATCTAAACGAGAATTCTTATTATCTTTAGTCTTGCCTAGAATTTTTAGAAGTGTTCCTATCAAACTATCATACACATTTTTCTCCACATGCATCACATCAAGGCAATGTCTTACATCGAGTCTAGACCAACATGGAAGATCAAATAACACTAATCTCTTTTTCCAAATATTTCTCTCAATGGGACTGTATTTATTATTTCCAAAGACAACTGTAAGGTGTTCTAGTATTTGATAAACTTCATCTCCAATTAAATATTTAGGAGCGCTTTCAAGCTCCTGCTCTTCGGGGTAAACAATCTTTTTTCCAAACTCAAGCTAGTGAAAACATGTATTAGATTCACATATAGGACACATTTTATGTTCTTTGACACTATATCCATCCAAATTACCATATGTAGGAAAGTTGTTGATTAAGCACAATAAAATTGTACACATCTTAAATTTCTCACCAGAATATGCATAATCAATGCCAACACCTTTATCCCACAAAAGTTTTAAATCCCCAATTAATGGACTTAGATAAATATCTATGTTGTTTCCAAACTGTCTTGGTCTAGAAATCGTCATGCTTAACATCATATACTTGTGCTTCATGCTCAACCAAGAAGATAGGTTGTAAATCGTGATAAGAACATGACATGAAGAATGATTAGTACTCAGATTACCAAAGGGGTTCATTCTATCTGTGGCAAACCCAAGCCTAAGGTTTCTTGGCTCAAGGCCAAAATCCGGAAACAATGAATCAATTTTCTGCCATTTCAAAGAATCAGCTACATGGAAAATCTTTCCATCATATTTTATTTCATATGCATGCCATCTAATATTCTTTGTGTCATTATAATTAGCAAAAAGTCTCTTTAAGCTTCAAATTATTGGTAAGTACCATAACACTTTAGCAGGAGGATGCTTCTTACTAACAATGTCATTGTCATCACCATTGTTATTCTTCAACTTGTAGCATGACTCACCATATTCTGGACATTGATCCAAATTTTCATACTATTTTTTGTGTAATATGCAATCAAGCAACGATACGATAATATCTTCTTGGCCTCATAACAACAATCCGACAATATCTTCTTGGCCTCATAACAACGATTCGACAGTGTCTTCTTAGCCTCATAACAACAATCCGACAAATTGTCATCTTTTGGTAGCATTTGTTTCAACAAATCAAGAAATTATATGAAACTTTTATCATACCACCTAACTTTTGGCTTCATATTAAACAATTTTAACAACGCAGATAATCGTGTAAAACTGGTGCATCCCTTATATAAAGGCACATATTTATCGCTATATAAAGTATCATAAATACAGGCTTTCATATAAGGCAATTCTACAATATCGCAGATCATATCTTCTAGTCGATCATCCATATATTCACCACCTTCATCCATTTGTGACGTTGCATTTCAATTATTATCCACTTCTCCATGCCACGTCCATGTTGTATAATTTTGAAATATTCTATCACAACATAGGTGATGTAATATTTCTTTCTTTAACCATTTTTTGATATTCCTGCAAACAACACAAGGACAATAAAAGATACAATTATTATTGGGAACATTTTTTCCGATGAATTCAAGGAATTCAATAACTCCTTTCTCATACACCGAACCTAATCTATCAACTTTCATCCAACTATGATACATAACAAATTCTAACATTTATATCAAAATACTAATGTGAATGGCACACTAATGCTACAGACACAATATTCTAATATATTTATATGCATATGCATATCCAACACTAAAACCTAAAGCATATTCACAAAATCTGAATAAAACATGAACATGGCAACATGAACAATACACACGACAAGTCAATACACACAACATCCTTATATCATTTATCTGTTAAAAAAATAAACCAGTAACCCTAGTGAAGAACATAAACATTCAGAAGTGTCAGAGAGAGAGAGAGAGAGAGAGAGAGAGAGAGAGAGAGAGAGAGAGAGAGAGAGAGAGAGAGAGAGAGAGAGAGAGAGAGAGAGAGAGAGAGAGAGAGAGAGAGAGAGAGAGAGAGAGAGAGAGAGAGAGAGAGAGAGAGAGAATGGTAAATGACCCTAGCGAAGAACATAAAAATTCAGAAGTGTCAGAGAGAGAGAGAGAGAGAGAGAGAGAGAGAGAGAGAGAGAGAAAGAGAGAATGGTAATGCACTATAATTTGAAGAGGATGACGATTTCATTTCCATAAATGATATTCGTTTCCAGAAATGAGTGAAGATTTCGCTATCACTGTTGTCTCGTTCTCTAGGACACCCTTGTGTGTTATGGACAAAATTAAGTACATGTTATGTTTTAATTTTGTGGGAGATAATTTCACAACGGTTGCAAGCTTTAATCGTAGTGAAATATGAAACATATAACCACAGTTGAGTGGAACAACCGTAGTTGTTATGCTTTCAATTTTTAAATAACAATAAAAGTGAAGGGGTGCTCGCTTATTTTTATTGAATAAATGGAAAAATGTTGATGCACAATTATTTTTAGGAATCATGTTAAAAAATTTCTTAATAAAATAAAATAAAAACATGCGCGTAAAAAATGTGATATGACTACGGTGGCAAAATGACCGTTGTAATATTGTGTTACCAAAGATATACTTTCCAGTAATGGTGGTTCCCTTAGAGGAGGTAGAGTGAAGGGTCATAGGACAACCTCTTATTGGTGGAAAGGGGTCTCCTCTCTGATCCTTCTTCAGGTCAGTCATCAGATAAGTATTTGCTTTGTCTTGTTCCAAGGAGGTTGTGGATGATTTGTGAACTAGGTTTTGGCATAATGTGTGGATGGAGTCCTCCCCATTATGTGTATCCTTTGAGAGGTTATTTGTGATTTATGAGCAAAAGGCTCGTGTGATGGGGGCTTGGGTTGGGGATGAGTGGGTTTAAGACTTTAGGCAGATATATGTTTTTTTTATAAGGAAAAAGAGCTTATGGCGGAGTTGTTTTGCTCAATTATTGGTATGGTTAAGTAGGGTCAAGAAGACATATGGTTGTAGTTTCCCGATCCTAAGAGAGTTTTTTAGTTAGTTCTCTCTATTTGAGCTTTCCTCCTTAGTGGCGGGAGTTGATAGTAGTCCACCTCGGGTGATTTAAATTTTGATTAGGGTCTGGAAGAGTTGGACGTCTTCTAAAAAGGAAGTTTTTATCGACAAATACTTCAAGATAGGATTTCGACTAAATAAAACCTAGATAGATATGTTATTGTGTCTGTTTTTAATCGAGTTAGGTGTAAGGTTTGCTTAGGGCAGGTTGATTCGGTGGACCATTTTTTTGTTCAGTGGGAGGTTGCCTCGTTGGTTTGGTATATGGTGTTTAGGAGGGTGGGGATGAATTTAACTTTTCCTTTTTCCATCTCAGGGGTCCTAGAGGTTTTTCTAGGGTTAGGCCTTGGTAAGAAGTCTCAAATATGCCTGCTTTCGATCTGGCATTAGTGGTATGGGTTATTTGGCAACTATGCAATAATTTTTTGTTAGGAGAATTTATGGGTTAATCAAAGGGTGAATTTGATTATTGGTTTGAATTGGAAATGTTCTCTTTCTCATGCACTAACTTCTTCTTTCTCCTTGTTTGACTGAGAGCTTGACCCTCTCTGGTGCCTTCGAGTTTAGGGTTACAATGGGTGGCCAGGTGTGCCATATGTTTCCTTGCAAGTGGTTAAGTTCACCTTTGTTCAACTTTATCTATTTGGTGGTTGTAACACCTCAAAATTTGCCCTCCTCTCTTGGGACTAGCTTAGCATATTGCATCTCATTTTTTAGGGCATTAGTCATTGCATGTTGCATACCATGTGGAAACAATGAGCAAGTCATCCTCCTAGGTCTTTCTCAGAAGATAAAGAGGTTAAAAGATTCAAGCTTGAGGGTCTCATGAATGGATCACTAATCATCTGAGATTTGTGCTTCAATTAGGGTTTCTTGGTTCCTCAAGGAGGTTGAGTATTATCTTGATTGCAATGGTACATCACCATCATCATGGTCTTATCATCACCAAGAGGTTCATTGTGCCTGATCATGCTCCTTGGGATTAGGGTTTTGACCTCTGGTCAACCCTAATCAGTTGCATTATGCCAATCAGGGATTTTCAGGGAGATGAGGTCTTTAATGATATGGAGATCATCATATGATTTTATGGAGCTTGTATAAGCTAGGGTTTCCTTTTGGAGCCATTTCATCAAGTGGTTGAGGCTCAAAATCATCTGTGCATGGCCAAGTCATCTATCAACTGCAAAAGTCAATTGCAAAGTCAACTGTTGAATTTGGAGGTGGGAAGTGATTAGAAATACTTCATTCATGTTCAAACAAGTCTCATTTGACATTTCAAACATCAACATTGAAGAAAATAAAGTCAGGTCAAAACTTTCCAAAAATAGAAAGTGACTTGTAATTTGAATTTGCCAAAAATGGAAAGGTTATCAACTCAAGATTACATCATCAAGAAAGCTTCAAATAAAATTTTGTTGAACATGAAAGTTGTAGATCTTTCTCTCCCATTTCCAAAAAGTCCAAGATCATCAATTTCTCATGTGTGGTTAAGGAGATATGATCAATCTTGACAAAGTGAACATGGAACTTCAAATGGGCATAACTTCTCAACCAAAACTCCAATTCAAGTGGTTCTTTTTGCTAAATTCTCCTTTTAACCTCTAGTTTCCAAAACATACATTGCATTACACCAATTGTCATCACATAATCATTTGCATTTCACTTGATTTTTGGAGGGAAAAATTAAAGTTTAAAATTGGTGCATTATTTGAACATTCTATCATTGCCAATGATTCCAAAACAGATTTTTAAGTGAAATTCAATCCAAATTCGTGCACTATTCACCATGCATTTCATGCATAGGGTGAAAAACTCATTTTTGCCAAAACACCTCATATTTGTTAATTCCATTTGCATTGGCTTAAAACATGATTAAGGCTTGATTAGCATGACATATATATACCATAACCCTAACTGTTTTTGAGATTAACAACTCACAATTTTCAGATCTACAAAATTTTCACACTTTTTTCTCTCAAATTTTCTCTCATTTTTCTTGAATCAAACCACAATCCATTGCCTAATTCATCATCTGGAAGCATCATGGAGCAAGCTTGAAGGTAGATCCAAGAGAATTCGTGCACTTTGTTCATGCTTGAAGCTATGGAAGCAACAATGGTGAAATCCAATTCTGGTTGAATCAAGAGCAATTGAACCTCAAGATCTCTTCCAATCACTTGTACAAGCTGCCTAGAAGACACTTGGAGCATTGCAAGGCCAGAAAAACGCGATTTCACAAAGCTGCTCTTCAAGAGGTTCCAAATCGATCCTCTTAATTCTCAATTTTATCATGCTAATGTTATAGATCGTGTTGTTGTGGTTAATCTGAGCTTTGAACCATGAAATTCCATGCCATAATCATTGAGTTAGGTCGATTTAAAGTGTTATGCATGATTGATGATTTGCTCGATTCATTTGATTTATGATGTTAAATGCTTAGCCAATGCTTGATTCATGATTCATGATGTATGTGCTACGTTTTGATATGCTCATTTTAAAAATCTGGAACAAATGTTCTTGAGTGTTCTTGAGCTCTACTGTTCATGGCTTTGCGTTTTGGAGAAGATGATTCAGGAGAATAGGCCACGATTTTTGATCCGTTTCAGCTACGCAAATCCGTTGCCTAATGTTTGTGTTAGGGTTTGATTCCCATTGGTTGCATGAGGCGCTCATGCGCGTTTCTGATTGGCCAAGGCAACAGTTAAATGAAACGCAGTGTTTCGCTGCCTGGCGCCAATCACATTTGAATTGGCTCCGGGTTCGATTCCCCGCTGTAGCCATTATTCAAGTGCTTCATATTGTTTTCTATTTCTCTCCATATATGTTCATGCATGGCTTCATATGATTTTTTTATTTTTTCATCACCTTCCAAAATTCATATCTAATTGAATATTGATCCAAAAATTATGTGGTTTTTTGCATTGCATTCCATTTTCTGTCTAGTATTTTATGAACATTTTTCCATAAATTGTGCATGGCTGGAATTGTTTTTGTGCTAGGGAATGTGAACATGCATGTATTCTTGACCTTGCCTTGCTATATCCTTTGTGAAATGCTGGTTGTTTATCCAATGCTCATGAAATTTTACATGTTGAAACTAGACTCTTGGCTTGACATTTTGGTGTTAATTTGGTATTTTTACCATTTGTAGTTTCTATTGTATGATCATGTTAAGGCAGGTGTGACAATGTGTGTCACACCTTGTGATGTTCAACTTGATTGATGAATTTGCCATGCCAAATGTTATCCAAATGCCTTGATTTTTTGCATGATGCTTGATATGGATGTTGGGACTGCTCATGACTTTTGTTGGAATTTTTGGATTCATTTCTGATTTAATTGAGATTTTTCATTCTGGATGGTCACATTTGAGCTTTTACATTGCCTTGAACTTCATTTGTTTGTGAAATGCTTGTTCCTTATCCAATGAATGTGAAACTTTGCACACTATTTCTAGACATGTTTAGTGTTGTTTTGGATTTGGTTTGAGGTTTTTACCAATTACCATTTCTGTTTTAGGCCTATGCTAAGTTGGTGTGACATTTGGTGTCACACATGTGCTTGTTTGTGCTTGCCTTGACTTATGCAATATGATTACCATGCCTAATGTTGTCCAAATGCTCTAATTTTTTGTGTGATGATCATGTTTTATGTCCTGTTTACTCATGAATTTTGCCAAAATTATTTGAATCATTTTTTATTTAATGTGCATTTGTTCATTCTGATGTCACAATGTGGTCACAATTTGTATACCTTGCCATGTTTGGTTCATGAAATGGATTTGGTAATTGATATTGATGTGAGACCTTTTGGATTGTGTTCCTGATTGAATGAAGTTGATTCATGCCAAATTTCATGTTCTGTTTTGGATTTTTTCTCTATCTTTAACCCTAGGCCTTGACCTAGTGGTTGGTTGCTTATGTTTGAGCTTTGATTTCAGGTTGAGCACTCAAGTTCCATAGTTCATGATGCTCTATCACTTGAGCCTTTGATGTTTACTTTTGACTACTAACATTGTGTGTTTTGTAGGGTTGTTAACTCATTTGAGTTTGACTTGTGGCTTATGCCTTTGCTCATTGGGTTTGACTGTTTGATATTCATGATTGTCTGTCTGTTTGTACAGTTGAACTGATTTGTTTGATGTTTCAACAGGTACATAAGTTGCTTAAGTTCATTTTGAACTTGCTTTTGCTTGGTTGCTTAACCATTGAGGTATAACTCTTTTGACTTCATGTAGTCTGGAAGACCTGTCCTGTTATGTGGGCAGGCACTTGTCTGAAGCCCTCCTTAAGAGGCAATGCTTGTGTTTGTTTATTTTTGTGCCAAGCAGGAAAAGTCCTCTCATGAGGCAATTGGCAGATAAAAGAGATGTGCAATCCATCTCCTGCTATTCAGTGTGTCATCCACTTTGCTCACACCTTGTGTTGATGCATTGTGGATATTAACCCAAGATCTTTGTTGTGTCAGTCATATGTGGAGAAAAGTTCCAACTTTCTGAACTCCCACACTTTCATTTGTCTGAAGCTTTCCCAGGCCAGGGATAAGAGCTGTGAGGTCTTACCCTCACTTCCCATTTCATCTGCTTCACCCTAACTCTCAATGTTAGGGTTAAGAGCTAACTACACCCGATTCCAGTTGGCTTGTGTTTCACAGCCTAACCTTGTATGAGCCCATTTGTTTGCATATAGTGTGTGTGCTTGCTTTTTGTGCTTGTATGATTTTGCCTGTGCTGTTTAGGATAGCTTGCTGCCTGTGCAAGTTAGATAGAAACCTCAACCTAGGACCATTGTGGATTGCATGATAACTATTAGGCTCGAGTCAGTCTCCCTTTTAGTTTGTCATTTCCCAGTCTCTGGTTAGGAGAAAGTTTCTCCCCTGTTAAGGGGAACTACGTTGCCCTGATCCTCATACCAGATGAGGTACGTAGGCAGGAGATCGTACGAGATCTCTCCGGGCACCTTTTTTTTCTTTTGTGTGTGTTTGCTTGACAGTTATTAGGCTCGAGTCCCAGACTCCCTATTAACTTGTTTGTTTGTTAACCTTCTTGTGTGTGTTAGGAGATGGATGTAAGTCCAGCGATTGGCATTCCGTATCCTATTGGTGTTTGCTTGTGTGGAGTCTGACGTAAGCCCAGCGATTGGCAGTTGGTTTCCTACGTGTGTTTTGTTTGGCGTGCGTGAGCCGAACTACGGTAGCTCTGATTCTCATTCCAGATGAGATACGTAGGCATAGGATGCGATATCCTAGCGAGCCCGTTCCCCTCTTCTCCCACCTGTGTCTTATTCCAGTGTGTGTGTGCGTTCTTTTGAGCAGTGTTTAGCAACCTTTCTTCTATTCTTTTGAGCGTGGATCCCGTCGAGTACGACGGATGCGTAGGGGTGCTAATACCTTCCCTTCGCATAACCGACTCCCGATCCCATCTCTCTTTGGTCGCGAGACCATGTCTTTTCAAGATTTACTTCGAGCGTTTCCTTTCCCTCGTTTGGGATAAATAACGCACGGTGGCGACTCTGTTTGTTTTGTTTTTCCCGCCGGTTGTTTTTCGCGGATGCGACAGCTGGCGACTCTGCTGGGGAAAAAAGAAGTTGACCTTTTGCTGGTCCATCTTCCCTAAGCGAGTCTCTTCTAGCGCTCTCTAGGATAGTTTAGGTTGCTTGTGTTGCTCTATTTATGGCATTTATGATTATTATGTTGTGTATATATTTGCATAAATGTTTGCATGCATCATACTATCATTGTGCTGTCTTCTATACAGGTTGATTCCTCTGATTTGGGGGTGGGTGTTCTGAGTGGGGCTAAAACCCAGGCCCGAGTATACACCTAGGATTAGTGTGGTCTCATGTTGCCTCTCATGTTAGGTCAACATGTTTTTGGCGACGTGACATACCACAAGCCGGACGAGGTTCATTTGAGAGTGCTCTTCCTTTGTGGAGTATCCACTTTGGTTGAGTCACTTCATCTGAGCTGTTGACTTCGGTGACCGATCTTTCCCGGATCTTTGGTTTAGACGATTTTAAGAGAGCTGCAACGGCACACCCGAAAGGGCAAACCCGTTGAGTATCTTTGCCCGATTGTCGAGACCATTATCCGCCTTAGGATGACCTGATTAGAATTCACCTGTGAGGGGAGGGTTGTTTCGTACAGATGCATGTTCTGATGGTGACTTTGATGGTGACTAAGGGTTCAGTTATTGATCAGAGTCCTATTTATAAGTCGGATTTATGGACTTTTATTGCTGAGACGCCGGAGTTCTGTCCGTGGTATTTATCAGTGGGGATCCGTTTATTTCAGGATTCCCTGGGCTGGTTCAGAGGTCTTATGGTTATCTGTTCAGAAGATCTCTGGTGATGATGGTGATGTATCCTTCAGTTCCGTTTATTTCGGAACCCCAAGTTGGATTTGTGGGTTGCTCAGTACCTCAGATGGTTGTGATCAGTTCAGAGGCCGTAACTCAGTGCGGTGGTTGTTCAGATGACTTGGAGGATGGCACAATGCATTGCATTCATACATCAACATCATTCACATTTTGCATTTATCTGCATCTAACTCATGTTTATCCATATGCAGGGGACATTTTTGATTGAGATCCTGGTTGAGAGACTTCTTTGTTCCAGACATGAGGACCGGTTTGAAGGACGATGTTGTCTACAGTTTCTTTGACCCAGAGATTGGTGTGCTGAGAGATATGATAGCATTGATTACGCCTGACCATGTGGGGATGTTCCGTGAGGCTTATGGGGGTATTCTGAAGATGGTTTTCAGGCTCACAGACAGTGATAGGAGTGCCATTCATACTCTTCTCCAGTTCTATGACCCGGGTTTGAGATGTTTCGTTTTCCCGGATTACTTGTTGGGACCTTTGATGGAGGACTATGCCAGCATCCTGGGTATTCAGATCCGAGATTAGATTCCTTTCTTTGCCACTAAGGGGGAGCCTGATGTTGCTGAGATTTCTCGTGCTCTTTATTTGAGCCCAGAAGTGACTAAGGGGGGTTTGAAGGAGAAGGGAAAGTTACCTGGTTTTCATCTGAGTTTCTTGGAGGCTGAGGCCAAGGAGCATGCTGTTGTGGGTAATTGGAGGACCGTCTGTGCCTTGATTGCTGTGAGCATCTATGGGACCATCCTGTTCCCTAATCAGAAGAACTTCGTGGATGTTAATGCCATCAGGTTGTTTATGCAGAGGAATCCCATTCCTACCTTGGTTGGAGATGTATATTACTCGGTCCATAATCGGAACGAGAATCGACGTGGGGGACTGATCAGATGTTGTGCTCAGCTGCTATACAAGTGGTTTATGGGGTATTTGCCTTCCAGAGGTGCCTTTGCCTGTCTTGATCCTACCGTCAAGTGGTCAATCAGACTGATGGGTTTGCGAGCCAAGGACATAGCTTGGACTCACAACGGTATGGCTGGACGAGATTTTATTTACAGTTGTGGGAGTCTTCCCAATGTGCCTCTTATAGGAGTTCAAGGTTGCATTAATTACAACCCGGTGCTTCTTAGGAGACAGATGGGATTTGCTGTGGAGGGTCATCCTCTCGGGCGAGAGATTCAAGAGTCTTTATACTTCCCAATTGAGGGAAATCAGACAAAGTTGAAGCAGGTGTCTGATCAGTGGCGTGATATTCAGAGGAAGAGCAAGGTTCCTTTTGGCAAGGTTAATAGCAGGTCTCTTCCTCCATTTGATGATTGGCTTAGGAAGAGGATTGAGCTCACACATCTACCATTTCCTAGAGGTGATCTTTGGTGTCCTTTGATTGAGGGGCCACGTTCTTCTGTCAGTATGGAAGAGTTCCTTGAGATGAAGAGATCCAGAGATCAGCTGCAAGCAGAGAAGACTGAATTGGAGATGAGTGTTGCTAGGATTCAGATGGCTAATCAGGAAATCAAAGGGAGGATGGAAGATCAGGATGAGAGACATGCCTTGGAGGTGAAGCACTTTGAGATAGACACTGCCTATTACTGCAAGGTCAGCCAAGCATTGGATTCGTCTACAAAGGAGCACGACATCACCAAGGAGAGGTTGGCTAGAGCTTCGCAGGTCATTGAAGATGGGAAAAGGAGACAAATCCTTGTGAGGGATCAGAGAGATGCCAGAGCCAAAGTCCTTGCTACAGAATGGGAAACTGAGAAGGTGAAGATTATTGCTGAGAGAGATCATTATCTTGCGGAGAGGGATCATTACTTCAGACAGATGAAGATTCACCAGAAGGAGATAGGGAGATTGCAGCAGGAGAACACCGAGCTCAGGTTTGCAGCGAAGTTTACCAAGATGGTTGATGATGCAGAGCCATCTGTGGGACCTTCTTCAGTGTAGACCTTTCTTATTTGTGTTGGATTACCGTCAGGCCTGTTGACGGAATTCACTTGCTTGTATTTTCTTTCTGATTCTAGAGGATTGTAATTTGATTTGTATCAGACTTGATGTATGACTCTCGCACATATGGTGCCCTTTTGATATGCAATGGTTATTATCATTCAGTGATTGGTCTTCAAGCTTTATTTGCTTTCCTGTATGCACTCACATCGCACACACGTGGTTGGGTGATATCTTTGCTAAATCATATATACCTGATCCGTATGATGAAATCAAATGGCGAATGTTAGAATATTGCTGCCGAGTTATTATCTGTCTCGATGAAGCCAGGATCGAAAGACAGAGTGTTCCCCATATGGATAGACATTGCATTCATGCATAATCATAATAACTTGTCTTCTATTTTGCAGGTGTCCGTTTCTAACGTGCTTGGTTGTTTCAGGAATCATTTCTCGTGCGCGTAGAGTTATTCCCTTGCACACAACCCGTCCGCACAAATATTTCACCAGACGCAACACACCCAGGCTGATGGATCTACCCAATACAGATATTCTCGAGCTGAAGGAGAAGATGAATGAACTGATCAATGTTATGCAAGGGTTTGCCGTCGGGCAGAAAGCACTTGCTGATAAAGTGGAGAAGCTCGAGCGGGCTTCAGCTGCTAACAGTGGTGTCAACTTGGAGGGTGTCTCCAACCATGGACTTGGTGGTTCCAGGGATGGAGGAGATCTCAGGAAGAAGAAAACTGCTGGCGTGGTGATTAATAATGCTGGTGGTTTTGGTGCTTCCACAAGCGGTAGACCAGGTCCGATGGGCAATAATTTGAAAGACAGTCTGTTTCCTCCTTTCTTTGGGGCTGAGGAGGATAGAGAGGAGGACAGGGAAGCAGATCAATTCTCTATGTTGAATGAACCATTTGGTCAATATGGTGTCCAACCGCCAAATAAGGAGATTCAGTTGCTGGCAGAGAAGGTCAGAGCTTTAGAGAGTCATGCTACTCCGGGATTTGTTAACATGTCTAATATGGGGCTGGTCGAGGGGATTGTGATCCCACAGAAGTTCAAAGCGCCTGCGTTTGACAAGTATAATGGGAGTTCTTTCCCGGAAACTCACCTTCAGGCTTTCGTCCGCAAGATCTCTGCTTATACAATGGACCAGAAGCTGTGGATGTACTTCTTCCAGGACAGTTTGTCTGGAGGATCCCTGGAATGGTACACCAAGTTGAAATCTTCTGACATCAAAAGCTGGCAAGATCTTGGAGATGCGTTCTTTAAACAATACCAGTTCAACGCTGACATGGCTCCTAGTCGTACCCAACTGCAGGGTATGTCTTAGAAGCCTAATGAGGGGTTTAAAGAATATGCGCAGAGGTGGAGGGAGCTGGCTGCCCGAGTCCAACCACCGTTGGTAGACCGAGAAATGTCAGATCTGTTTATGGGTACTCTTCAGGGTACATTTGCAGAAAGGATGGTTGGTTGCCCGGTTACTAACTTTGCTGATATTGTGGTGGCCGGAGAGAGAATTGAGAGTTGGTTGAAGCTGGGGAAAATCCAGGGTAATGCTTCGTGATCTGGATTGAAGAAGCCCTTTGGGAATGGTCAGAGGAAAAAGGAGGGTGATACTAGTGCCGTATATACCCAAAGAGGACAGAGTAGGGATCGTTACTACCAGCACACTGCTACGGTAACCATTCCTGCTGATAATCAACCTGCACAACAACAGCAGCAACAACCGCAACAGCAACGGCAGCCGTTTCAACAGAGACCGCAGAGGGCTGGGTATCAGGTGTGAGGACGGATGAATGATCGTCAATTCGATAGACCACCTGTGACCTATTCATTCTTGTTGAAGAAGCTGAAAGACTTGGGGTTGGTCCAGCTGAGAACTTTGGCTCCATTGAGACCTGATCAGAGGCCAGCCAGTTTTGATGAAAACGCCAAATGTGAGTTTCACTCAGGTGCCCCTGGACACAACATAGAAAATTGCAAAGCTTTTAAGCATGTGGTCCAGGACTTAGTGGATTCCAAGGCATTCAACTTTGCTCCATCTCCAAATGTGAATGCTAATCCCATGCCCGCGCATGGTCAAATGGGGGTGAATGCAATTTCTGAGAAGGACAGAATCGGGCTGTTGAATGTGGATCAGTTGAAGACTCCGTTGGCTGAGGTCAAGGGACAATTGTTGAGGAATGGGGTTTTCCCGGGCTGTAGTGACTGTTGTGCTGCGTGCACTGTTGCTGTCAATGGGTGTATATCATTGAGGGAGGCTGTCCAGAGGCTGATGGATGAGGGAAGCCTCAGATTTGAGAAGGTTGATTTGGTGAAGGAAGATGTCTCCACCATAACCATCTATTTTGATCCGGTCGATTTGTCAACGCTGGTAGAAGCGGCTCCAGTTACTATCACAGTACCTGGGCCAATTCCTTATGACAAAGATGACGCCGTGCCGTGGAATTATGGTGGGGAGGTGTATTGTAATGGGGAGAAGTTGGAGGATCAGACTGCGGATGAAACCACCGTTTCAAAGGTGGATACTGCCGGACCCAGTGGTTTCACTCGCAGTGGAAGGTTGTTTGCTCCGGACGCTTTGGGGAGTGGGAAAGGAGAAAAAGAAAAGAAAGAAAAGGCCGAGGCTTTAGCCAGGGCAAGAGGAAAACAAGTGGTGAATGAAGGTACTCCTGTGGTGACACCGGCGCCTGTTGGGTCGGAGAAAGAACTTAATGATGAAGCTGAAGAATTCCTGAGAATCATCAAGAAGTCAGAGTACAAACTTGTTGACCATCTGCAACAGACCCCATCCAAGATCTCAATCTTGTCCTTATTGTTGAGCTCCGAGGGGCATAGAGAGGCTTTGTTGAAGATTCTAAAAAGAGCCCATGTTCCTCAGGAGATAACAATTAATCAGTTAGAGACGGTGGTGTCAAATGTCAATGCCAGTCATGGGCTGGGTTTCACCGATTTGGATCTAACTATGGATGGGAGGAATCACAATCGGGCTTTACACATAGCTATGGAATGTAAAGGGGCTGTGCTCTCGCATGTGTTGGTTGATACCGGCTCATCTTTGAATGTGTTGCCAAAGAAAGCCCTGGCGAAGCTGGACTGTGAAGGGTTAATCTTGACGCCCACTGACCTGATAGTGAGAGCTTTTGACGGTTCGAAGCGGGCTGTGTTTGGGGAAGTGGAGCTCCCGGTGAAGATCGGGCCCGAGGTGTTCAAGTCGGTATTTTATGTCATGGATATTCAGCCGGCATACAGTTGCCTGTTGGGTCGACCGTGGATTCATGCTGCAGGGGCATTGACTTCGACTTTGCACCAGAAGTTGAAGTATATCTGGGACGGGCAGGTCGTCACAGTTTGTGGAGAAGAAGATATCTTCGTCAGCCACCTATCGTCGTTCAAGTATGTTGAAATGGACGGTGAGATATGGGAAACACCAAGTCAAGCATTCGAAACCGTCAAGGTGGAGAATGCTCTTTTTGCAAAAGAAGAGGAGAAACCGTCCATTTCTTTGTATAAGCAGGCCGCTGAGGTGGTGAAGAGTGGGGAAGCTCCGGGTTGGGGGAAGATGATGGACATCGCCGCTAAGAAAGATAGATTTGGAGTGGGTTATCAGCCGGGCCGAGGCTCGTCTGGACAAGGTAGAGGACGTCGTCCGTCATTCACATTCACCAATGCTGGAATGCTGGATCCAGATCACATCTGTATGGTGGGTGAAGAAGTTGATAGTGACTGTGAAATGGATCAATGGATAAAGCCGTGCGTACCAGGGATGGAAGTCCAGAACTGGAAAGCCGAGAAGATCATCACCGTCACTCTACTTGAAGAGTAATATTTTTCTGTTTTCAATTTTATTTGCATGGAAGCCATACGTTTTGCCCGAAACGTAATGGTTCATTGTAAGGGCCGCCTCATGTGTCATTTTGCAATTTTTTGCATCAGTGATGAATGGATGTTTTTCAATTAAAAGCGGTGTTCCCTGTTTTTCATTTATTTCTGCAGTTTAAAAACAAAAATATAAGTGGCAATGTTTTCATTTTCCTTTTTAATTTGTCTCGCTCCGGTTCTAAAGCAATGCATGAATCAACATTCATGCAGATGCGATTTCTCGCCGGATCTCATTGATAACAATCCTGTTACACCCTCATATGACTTCGACAATCCGATCTATCATGTCGAAGAAGAAGGCGAAGAAGATTGTGAACTGCCGGGGGAATTAGCCAGGTTGTTGAAACAAGAGGAGAAGGTGATTCAGCCGCACGAGGAGCAAGTTGAAGTTGTGAATTTGGGTACCGACGAGGTCAGAAAGGAAGTGAAGATCGGGGCTGCTTTGGAGGAAAGTGTTAAGAGCAGAATGGTAGCATTGTTGAAAGAGTATGTCGACATCTTTGCCTGGTCTTATCAGGATATGCCAGGGTTGGATACCGATATCGTTGTGCACAAGTTACCGTTGAGAGCAGATTGTCCTCCAGTGAAGCAGAAGTTGCGCAGAACTCGACCCGAGATGGCCATGAAAATTAAAGAGGAAGTGCAGAAGCAGTGGGATGCTGGTTTCCTAGCTGTCACTAATTATCCACCTTGGGTCGCAAATATTGTGCCGGTCCCGAAGAAAGATGGGAAGGTGAGAATGTGTGTGGACTACCGGGATCTGAACAGAGCTAGCCCGAAGGATGATTTCCCACTACCTCACATTGATGTATTGGTAGATAATACAGCTCAATTCTCGGTGTTTTCCTTCATGGATGGCTTTTCTGGCTATAATCAAATCAAAATGTCGTCAGATGATATGGAGAAAACAACGTTCATCACACCATGGGGCACTTTTTTTTATAAGGTGATGCCGTTCGGTCTCAAGGACGCCGGTGCTACTTATCAGAGAGCCATGGTGACTTTGTTTCATGATATGATTCATCATGAAATTGAATGCTATGTTGATGACATGATAGCAAAGTCCCAAACAGAAGAGGGGCACTTGGTAGATCTGGCCAAGTTGTTTGACCGGCTGAGACAGTTCAGACTGAGGTTGAATCCGAATAAGTGCACTTTCGGAGTGCGGTCCGGTAAATTGCTGGGGTTCATTGTAAGTGAAAAAGGAATCGAGGTTGATCCTGCTAAAGTAAAAGCAATAAGAGAAATGCCTGAACCAAGAACGGAGAAGGAGGTTCGTGGTTTCTTAGGTAGATTGAACTACATCTCATGGTTCATATCTCATCTAACAGCCACGTGTGAACCGATATTCAAGTTATTGAGAAAAGATCAAACGGTCAGGTGGAATAATGATTGCCAAGCGGCATTTGAAAAAATAAAAGAGTATTTGCAGGAGCCTCCGATTCTGATGCCTCCTGTGGAGGGACGACCGTTAATCCTGTACTTGACGGTCCTCGAGGGGTCTATGGGGTGTGTATTGGGGCAGCATGACGAGTCTGGTCGAAAAGAGCATGCCATATATTACCTTAGCAAAAAGTTTACCGACTGTGAAACAAGATATTCACTACTCGAGAAAACTTGCTGTGCTTTGGTCTGGGCTGCTCGCCGACTAAGGCAGTATATGCTGGTTCATACCACTTTATTGATTTCCAAGATGGACCCAATCAAGTATATTTTTGAGAAGCCAGCATTGACCGGACAGGTTGCGAGGTGGCAAATGATTTTGACTGAATATGATATACAGTATACCTCTCAGAAAGCAATCAAGGGAAGTGTATTGTCTGATTACCTCGCCCAGCAACCCATTGAGGATTATCAACCGATGAAGTTTGAATTCCCTGATGAGGACATCATGTTTCTCAAATCGAAAGATTGCGAGGAACCGATCCCAGAGGAGGGGCCTGACCCTAAATCCGAATGGATTCTGATGTTTGATGGGGCCGTTAACGTGAATGGTAGTGGAGTTGGTGCTGTTTTGGTTACGCCGAAAGGATCCCATATTCCTTTTGCTGCCCGGCTAACATTTGAGTGTACCAACAACGTGGCTGAATACGAAGCTTGTATCCTGGGGATTGAAGAGGCGATTGATTTGAGGATCAAGAACCTTGTTATATATGGAGATTCAGCTTTAGTAGTGAACCAAGTTAACGGAAAATGGTATACGCATCAGTCTCATTTAGTTCCATACCGGGATTATACGAGGAGATTGTTGACGTTTTTCACCAAGGTGGTATTGCATCATGTGCCTAGAGAGGAGAATTCGTTGGCAGATGCTTTGGCTACTCTGGCTGCCTTGATCAAGGTGCAGTGGTGGAATCAGTTCCCCAGTGTTGAGGTGGGACGTCTGGATAGACCGGCTTATGTGTTTGCTGTTGACACATCGCCTGATGATGAGAAGCCGTGGTATTTCGATATCAAGCGCTATCTGGAGACCCAAGAGTATCCTGAGGGAGCATCCAAGAAAGACCGAAAGACTCTGCGGAGGTTGGCCATGGTGTTCTACTTGAATAAGGACGGGGTTTTGTACAAGCGTAATTTTGATTGGGTTTTGCTCAGATGTGTTGATGATAAAGAAGCAAGCCAATTGATGAAGGAGGTTCACGAGGGATCGTTCGGTACCCATGCCAGTGGGAATGCAATGGTGAAAAAGCTGCTGAGGGCAGGTTATTATTGGATGACAATGGAGGCCCAATGTTTCAATTTCGTGCGGAAGTGTCATAAATGCCAGATTTATGCTGACAAGGTGCACGTGCCTCCAAATCCGTTGAGTTTGATGTCGTCTCCGTGGCCGTTTGCTATGTGGGGCATTGATATGATTGGGAAGATTGAGCCTACGGCTTCGAATGGGCACCGGTTCATATTAGTGGCTATTGATTACTTCACCAAGTGGGTGGAAGCAGCCTCTTATGCAAACGTGACGAAGCAGGTCGTTGCCAGATTTCTCAAGAGAGACATCATTTGTAGATATGGGGTTCCCGAAAGAATCATTACTGATAATGGTTCTAATTTGAACAATAAGATGGTGGCAGAACTGTGCCGGGAATTCAAGATCGAGCATCACAATTCTTCTCCTTATCGTCCGAAGATGAATGGGGCGGTTGAGGCAGCTAATAAGAATATTAAGAAGATTGTGCAGAAGATGGTTGTGACCTATAAAGATTGGCACGAGATGTTGCCATTTGCATTGCATGGGTATCGAACCTCGGTGCGTACGTCTACTGGGGCAACACCTTTCTCGTTGGTATATGGAATGGAAGCCGTGCTACCGGTTGAGGTTCAGATTCCCTCTTTGAGAGTCCTGATGGACGTGAAGTTGCAAGAGGCTGAATGGGTGAGGACCCGGTACGAGGAGTTAAGCCTGATTGAAGAAAAGAGGCTGGCAGCCATCTGTCATGGGCAGTTGTACCAGCAAAGGATGAAGCGTGCTTTTGACCGAAAGGTGCGACCTCGGGTGTATCACGTAGGTGATATGGTGCTGAAAAGGATCCTTCCTCCTCAAAACGATCGAAGGGGCAAATGGACACCTAACTATGAAGGTCCGTTCGTGGTCAAGAAGGTTTTCTCTGGAGGAGCCTTGTTGCTAACGACCATGGATGGCGAGGATTTTCCATCCCCTGTGAATGCGGACGCAGTTAAAAAATACTTCGTATAAAGAGACCCGCTGGACGAAAAGAATAAAATAGTCCAGGCAAAAATGGGCATCCCGGCGAACCAAAAAAAAATGATGAAAAGGTTCGGGCAAAAATTAGGGATAAAAAGAAGAAAAATTGTACACCCGGCAAGTCGAAAACCTGAAAAGGCGGCTTGGGCAAAAAAGGGTATCCCGGTGGATTGAAAACCTGAAAGGGCGGTCCAGGCAAAAGAGGGATTGAAACGAGCAACTGCGTCTAGCATGATCGTTTACTTTGGATATGACATGGATAATCCCCGGCAGGGATCGGTCTGAAGCGTCTTGTTTAGAAGGCAGAAAGCAAGGAAAGTCTGAGGACATATGGGGTGTAACCGAGTTGGAACTCGATGAGATCGCGGTTTCACATTGCCATTAGGATAGATTTTTCCTTTTGTGCGCAATTACCTCTTTTCAGGAATTGCTTCCTTTGTATTGCTCAGTTTGAGCCACACCTTTTCAATCAATAAAATGCATATTCAGTCAAATAATTTTGTTTTTGTTTTCATTACCGCTTTGATTGCAAAAACATCCAATTGTTTGTGATAAAGAATCTTGCATTTTAAGACATACAGGTCCCTTCCAATGCATGTTTATAAGATTGAAACTTGAAATCTTATTCGGAAGGTCGAGTGACTCAGGTGTTGAAATCTTGGCATACCTGGGGCACGTTTTTGTCTAACGATCTTTTTTGTAGGTGCTGTTAGATATTTTCACTCACTTGCAGGTTGTGAGGTGGAGCTTTTGACAAAAGATCCCTGTGGAGTCCTATCAGGGACAAGAGATTGAGGAATGGTGAAAAGACGGCGAAAGACGTACGACGATCCTTGAGAATTAATCAAGAAGACTCTTCAAAGTCTGAGATTGGAAAGTCTGTATGAATCCCAGGAGTTCGATCTCCGTAGAGTACGGAGAAGTCGGGAATACAAGGTGATGAATCAGAAAAGTCCAGACGAGTCTGGGAACTCTCAAAAGTGGAAAGCTGACACTGGATTTGGATGTTGAATACCAAGGTTCGACGAGTCGACGGGTGTTCTGCGCCAGAATTTCCTTGTTTCCCCAAGCAGAGTTGGGATTGTTATCTCCCTAGCAGATTCAAGGTCCGAGTCTTCCCTAGCAAGGTCGGGATGGTTATCTCCCCAACAGGTTTTAGATCGGTGTTTCCTCAGCAGCCAGGCCTGAAGGTTGCTATTTCCCTAGCGGAGGCGTCCGTTGCTGGCTTTTTCCCCCGGCGAGTCAAAGACCGTTGTTTCCCCACAGAGTGCGTTGGTGGTTTATTCCCCAGCGAAGTCCCCAAGCGGGTTGAGTTCAGTGGAGGTCATCCTTGGTAAAGGTGGTCCTTTCCCCAGCAGCAGCGTTATTCCCCAGCAGGGTGGAGATTGGAGTGCTATCGAGTTCCTCAGCAGAGTGCCTCGGGCTCCCCAGAAGGGTCCCTTGAGGGGGATACTTTTTATGCATTCATCATATAGATAAGCATAGCATATTGCATAGCTAATTGTGTAGCATTTCCATGATTATGGAGCATTATGCTAAAAAATATCATGCATCAGCATTGCGAGCATAAGCTAGTCTCAAGCCGTGGTTATTGTTTGAGGGGTGGTTTCGCCAGAAGGTGAAGATGTTGCTCTGAAGAGCTTGGCATCATGATTTTAATCAACAGTATTCCCCAGTAGTGCGATATTGGAGGAAGGATTTCTGTCGGGCGGAGACGGAAATGATAATCAGAGGAGTTTCGGGGTCCAAAATAGAAGGAAAGAAAAGAGAAGGAGATAATCCCCAGCTAAGCGCAAAGTGTTCGTTGGCTAGGGTTGGATAGAGAATAGCCGGTTCATGGCTTGTTATCCCCAGCATGGGTCGTTGGCACGCGTGCCGCTTCGTTTATCACTATTCATTATTCATGCCGATACTGACAGGCATGAAAGCTTTCCGGTATTCAGACCGAAGTGGCATTCAGGCCAATCTCCCGGTATCCAGACCGAGGTGGGTATTCAGACCAAATTTTCCGATTTTCAGATCGAAGAAGTTTCCGACGTTCAGGCCGAAGAACTTGTGGCACTCAGGCCAGTTTCCGATTTTCAGATCGAAGAAGTTTCCGACGCTCATGTCGAAGAACTTGTGGCACTCAGGCCAGTTTCCGGCGATCAGGCCGAGGTGGGTATTCAGACCAGTTTCCAATTTTCAGATCGAAGAAGCTGCCGAAGTTCAGATCGATGCAGCTTGCGGCGCTCAGGCCAGCTTTCCGGTATTCAGACCGAAGTGGCGTTCAGGCCAGTTGTTGGGCATTCAGGCCAATCTCCCGGTATTCAGACCGATATTAATACTCTCATATTCTGATGTTCAGTATTCAGACTGACGAGCGGCGTTCAGGCCATGGCTATTCCTGTGTTACCATTTATTTTGGTATCCAGGCCAATATTTCTGTTTGGTATTCAGGCCGACTTTCACCGTACCAGACGGATTATTCTTTTGAGATCGCTTCTTTGCCGATTCTGACAGGCATGGTTAATTATTTTCCCATCAGAGTGCAAATTGTTCGTCTGTTCTTGATATTCAATCACTCTTCACCCTGATCATCTGAAAGCCGAGGCTGTTCATATCGACAGGTTCACAGTGGATTGAATAGGGGCAGCTGTAACACCTCAAAATTTGCCCTCCTCTCTTGGGACTAGCTTAGCATATTGCATCTCATTTTTTAGGGCATTAGTCATTGCATGTTGCATACCATGTGGAAACAATGAGCAAGTCATCCTCCTAGGTCTTTCTCATAAGATAAAGAGGTTAAAAGATTCAAGCTTGAGGGTCTCATGAATGGATCACTAATCATCTGAGATTTGTGCTTCAATTAGGGTTTCTTGGTTCCTCAAGGAGGTTGAGTATTATCTTGATTGCAATGGTACATCACCATCATCATGGTCTTATCATCACCAAGAGGTTCATTGTGCCTGATCATGCTCCTTGGGATTAGGGTTTTGACCTTTGGTCAACCCTAATCAGTTGCATTATGCCAATCAGGGATTTTCAGGGAGATGAGGTCTTTAATGAGATGGAGATCATCATATGATTTTATGGAGCTTGTATAAGCTAGGGTTTCCTTTTGGAGCCATTTCATCAAGTGGTTGAGGCTCAAAATCATCTGTGCATGACCAAGTCATCTATCAACTGCAAAAGTCAACTACAAACTCAACTGTTGAATTTGGAGGGGGGAAGTGATTAGAAATACTTCATTCATGTTCAAAAGAGGGAAAGGAAACGCTCGAAGTAAACCTGGGAAAGACATGGTCTCGCGACCAAAGAGAATGGGATCGGGAGTCGGTTATGCGAAGGGAAGGTATTAGCACCCCTACGCATCCGTCGTACTCGACGGGATCCACGCACAATAGAAAGGAAAATGGTTGCTAAAACACTGCTCAAACACACACACACTGGCTGAAAGAGACACAAGAAAACTGACTGAAACTGACTCGGCAGGATACCGCCTCCTGGGCCTACTTAGTCTATCAGGCATAGACATCAGAGTCGAAGTAGTTCAGACTGGGGAAACGACACATGCTCGCTAGGATGTCGCATCCTATGCATACGTATCTCCTTGGACGAAGGAGAATCAGAGCATTCGTAGCTCGGCTAACACGCACACGAACAAACACAGGCAAAGGCAAACGTGGAGCCTGAATGCCAATCACTGGACTTACATCAGCATCCGAACCAAACAAAACCACACTGGAACCCGAATGCCACTCGATGGACTTACATCAGCTTCCAAGCACACAACAACACACACAGAGGGGTTGAAGACAAAAAGGTTGAAAAAGAAAAAAGGGCGCCCGGAGAGATCAGCTCATCTCCTGCCTACGTACCTCATCTGGTATGAGGATCAGGGCGACGTAGTTCCCCTACGAAGGGACACAGGACGAACAAACAAACTAAAAGGGAGACTAGAGCTCGAGCCTAATAGTTGCCAAACACACACAAAAAAAAGAAAAAAGGCGCCCGGAGAGATCTGCTCATCTCCTGCCTACGTACCTCATCTGGTATGAGGATCAGGGCGACGTAGTTCCCCTACGGAGGGAAGAAGGACTAGCCTAACCAGATAACAGAGGGAGACACAACACTAGGGAGACTACGACTCGAGCCTAGATGTTATCATGCAAAATCATCCCTAAGTTAAGGTTTCTAGCTAACTTGCACAGGAAGCAAGCCTATCCTAAACATGACTTGCACAGGAAGCAAGCCACACCAAACCTAACTTGCACAGGAAGAAGAAGGGTCTCGATTGCAACTAGGGCAAGAGAAAGGGGAGGTCTCAATCGCAACGAGGGAGAGAGAAGAGAATTAGTGTTAGTTGTTAGTCAAACTCGACAAGACATCGCATCTCGTGCCTACGTATCTCATCTAGACATGAGAATCAGAGTTGCCGTAGTTCGGCTAAACTATTCTTGTTGGTTTGTGTTTTTTAAGTGGACAACGTCACTGCGCAATCTACCTGATGCTCGACCTTTGGAGACTTACTCACCTGTAGTAGAAGGAGTTAACGTATCCTTAAGAGGGAATAATGTTTGTTTGTGTTTTAGGAAAGCTCAAGCAAGAAAGGAAGTCCTATACGAAGGAACCGTGCTACCTTAATTGACAAGCAAACGAGACTACACGCAGTCTAGCAAACCTAGGGGATACAATCACACCACACAAGCACATACAACATGAAATAAACACACCAACAAGGGGCTCAAACATCAAGGCTAGGTTTTAGTCGAGGGGTCATATCAACCTCAACAAACAAACCACTGGAACTGGGTAGTGTTAGCTCTTAACCTTGCCATTGAGGGGCTAAGGTGAAGCAGATGAAAGGTGAGTGAAGATGAGACTTCACAGCTCTTATCCCTGGCCTGGGAGAGCTTAAGACAAGAATGTGTGGGTTCAGAAAGTGGGAACCCTTCTACACATTTGATACTGACTCAACTGTACAATTGTACAAGATCTTGGGTTTGTATCTGCAATGCATCAACACAGTGGTGTGAGCAAAGCAGATGACACACAGAATAGCAGGGGATAGATTGCATATCCCTTGGATTCTGCCAATTGCCTCTTCACTTAGGAGGTCTTTGACTCTATGCAAGGACAAATGTAAACAGTCACAAACATTGCCTCTTAAGGAGGACTTCAGACAGTTGCCTGGCCAAGTAACAGGCCAGGTCTTCCAGACTACATGAAGATAAGAAAATATACCTCAATGCAAATTGCTCTTAAGCAAAGCAAAGCAAAGTTCACAAGGAACTAAAGGCAACTAAAGTACCTGAAATCAGTCAAGCACAGTTAGTATACAAGTCAAAGTTAAATCAAAAAGAGATAGAAGTCAACAGTCAACACAATGGGCTAAATGTGCAATGCACAAGACTCAAGGCATGTGAGCCAAGCAACCTACAAAACAAATATATTAGTCATGATAAACAAGCAAACTCAATCAATTTGAATTGGTCTCATTGGGTAATTGTTGCTTAACCTGAAAAAAAGAACTCAAACATGAGTAACATGACCACTAGGACAAGCCTAGGGTCAAAAGGGGATGAGAAAGTCAAAACAGCAAGTGGCAAGTATCCAAAATCAATTTCAAACAACCAAGAAACAAACTCAATTGGTTCCACAATCATATCATTCATCATCATCATTTCATGAACAAATTGAACCAAAGCATGGCATATGGAAGCTCATAGAAGTCAACAGCAAGACTCAACTCAAAAGCAATCTCAAACATTTCAAAAAATCATCAAATAAATCAAGATCAAACACAACCCATAGCATGGTAAGCATGTCAAATTTCAACTCATTTGGACAAGTAGAAGGTGGTCAATAAAAATCAGAAAGGCAGGGCAAGTTCAAACATGCTCAAAGAAGTCAACCAAACATGCATCAACTTGAAAAAATCATAAATCAGTGGTAGCATATGAGAAATGAATGGGATTAACACCATGATAAACCTTAAGATGTCTAATAATCACATGTTAAATTTCATGTCCATCTAATAAAGTATGAGAATTTCACAAATGAAATGGGAGCATGTGTCACAAAAAGTCAACATAAGACCAAACAGGGGAGAAAAATCTCAAACAAATAGGAAATGCCACAAATAATTCCACAAAAAATCACATGTAAACTAGACATTCATAAGTTCAATCATGCAAAAATTCAAACCAATTTGAGGTCAAGAAGCAAGGTAAAGAAAATCATGAAGTTAGACATCAATGGTGTGACACAAATTGTCACCCCCTAATTCAAAAATTCATAACTCACAAACCAGAAAAGATAAATTCACAAAATCTATACCAAAATCACCATGAATGTGTCTAGTTTAAGCACAAAAAATTTCAAAGCCATTGGATAAAGCATCATCATTTCACAAATGTTTTGGCAAAGTGTACAAAATATGAGCACATGTCACAAACCCTAGCACCATTTAAAAACCACTCATCCAAAAATTCTGGAAAAAATATGATTAAAAACTAGAGATCCAGATGAACAAAATGCAAAAATTCCCATGAAATTTGGATCAAAATTGAATGCTCTATGATTTTTCAAAGATTGGCCATGAAATGAAATAATTATTGAGAAATAATATGAATTAAACCATTTAAATAAACAAGGCGTGGCATTTTTGTAATTCTGGTGAAGTTTAAGTGAAACGCAGCGTGTGGAATAGATGCGTGGCAAATGGTGATTGGATCCTGGCAATAAAACAGGACACAGCATGCAAAGCACGTTCAATACAATTTCTGGAAAAATGGAAACTAGGGTTTATGTTACTACAGTGCAACATTCATCTTCATCATCCAATCGAAAATTCAACTTGCCCAGAAAATGAAATCAACTATACCAATAGAACCAGCCAAGCATAACTAACACAAATCCAACAACCATTTTCTATGAATCGAGCTAACCAACATGAATCATGCAAAAACATATTTCAACATCAATCTTTAAATCAGCATAACTTTCAGAATAGCCAACCATTTTCAATGATTTAAGTTTCAAAATGACCAGCACAACAAGACCTAGCTAAAGCATATCATAGTTTTGCAAATGGAGAAACTCGAAAACTTACTTGATCTTGAAGGAAAGGATGAAACAGTGATGATTTGGTGATGTAAGCTCAAAACAGCTGCTCCTAGTTGCTTTAAATGATGAATGGTTGAAGACTTTAAGCTCAAGAATGTTTGGTTTTACTCAAGTCAAGATCTGCCATTGATGTGGCTTTAATGAAAACAGAGTTTATCTTTGGTTACAGTTGAGAAATGATGCTTGAAAATACTTCCAATAAGTTGGTGAGTGATGGAACGAGCAAGCAACGTGTGAGTCCTTTGAAGGTTTCAGCAGAATTTTCGAAAATGAAGAAAATGGTGTGTTTGAGAGAAATGAATTTTCTGTTTTGGAGTTGTGGCTGCTAGGGCTTTGTTTCAGCAGAAAATGAACATATATACTACTGTTTAGGGTTGGTTAAGTGTGGCTAATTGGAATGTAATCACCATTTGCTAAAATGACATGTTTTTGAATTTTGCTAAACCAACTTAAATTTGTGTGGGGTGTAAGAGGCTGCACGAAATTGGGCCTTGAACATGTTCCAAATGTCAATTCTGATCATTCCCAATTGGCAAAAGTTGTTAGAAATAATTATTTTGGAAAGTCACTTTTTTACTACACTTGAAATTAATTCATGCCATTCCAAAAATGCCATTTTGATTGGTGATGTTTTGGTGAATGATGATGACATATTTGGAAAGAGGGATCAAATGTGACTTGTTGCAAAAAACCCCACCCAATTTGGCCAAATGGTTTGAGAGATATGGCCTTTTGAAGTTCAAAAATTTCTGAAAATGATTTGATCGTAACTTGCCAACCACACATGGGAATTGAGTGTTCTTGGACTTTTTGGAAATGGGAGAACAAGATCTTCAACTTTCATGTTGGGCAAAAATTCATTTGAAGCTTGTATCATGATGTAAGTTTAGGATCAAGAAGTTTCCATTTTTGGCAAATTCCAATTACAGGTCAAGTTTCTATTTTTGGAAATTTCTTGTCTGGCTTCAAATTCTTCCATGATGATGTTTGACATGTTATATGAGGCCTATATGGACATGAAGGAACCCTCTCAAACCAATTCCCACCATCAAAACCATAAAATCAGGCACAGTTGACCACAGTTGACCATAGTTGACTTTCTAGGGTTTCTAGTAAACTGTGCATTGACTGATGACTTCTGAGCAATCAAACCTTGACCAAATCACTTCAAAAGGACCCCTAGGTCATGTGAACATGTTGGACCAACCCTAGGGCCTTGGCTCAATGGAGATTGTACTTGCTTGATTGATTGACTGATCTCCTGATCAGTTTGACCTAATTCTTCTGATGATCTTGCACTTGAGGCAAAAGGGACAATGCAATGCTATGCAGTGGACCATGTTAATGTTATGACCTAATATGAGAATGTATGTACAATGATAGGTGCAAATTTGAGGTGCTACAGCTGCCCCTATTCAATCAGCTGGGAACCCGAACGGATGATAGCAACGGCTGTCAGACTTTCAGGGTAAACAGGGATTGAATACTAAGAACCGTAGAATTTGCACAATACAGGGATCCAATAATGGAAACGTCCACTGGGATTTGATATTTATTACTGGGTACATTATTATTTTTTGGTTTTTGTTTTCAAAGGGTACGGCCACATCCAGACATCACAACGATGATGAATGGGAATAAAAATCACAACTAGATGCCGACGGACAACTAGGAAAAACTCAACGTTTACCAAGACCAACGGAGAGGTAACCAGACATTAATGAATGACTGGAAGAGATACAACCATACGTCAACGGACGAAATGGGAAAAACTCAACGTTTACCAAGACCAACGGAGAGGTAACCAACTGGGGACGACCAGGAAAAACTCGACGTTTATCGACACCAACGGAGAGGAGGACTACTGCTGGGGAGACAGAACACAACCAAATCATCAACGGATGATTGGGAAAAACTCGACGTTTATCGACACCAACGGAGAGGAGGATTAACTGGGGATGACCCTGCGGGGAAAGATATCAACTATACGCCAACGGACGCATAGGAAAAACTCGACGTTTATCGACACCAACGGAGAGGAGGAATACTTCACTAGGGAAGAAGGACACAACCAAATCATCAACGGATGATCGGGAAAAACTCGACGTTTATCGAAACCAACGGAGAGGTAACTCTGCATGGAGAGGGGTACAACTAGACATCATCGGATGACTAGGAAAAACTCGACGTTTATCGACACCAACGGAGAGGAGGAAACTCTACTGGGGAGAGTGAACACAACCAAATCATCAACGGATGACTGGGAAAAACTCGACGTTTATCGACACCAACGGAGAGGAGGAATACTTCACTAGGGAAGAAGGACACAACCAAATCATCAACGGATGATCGGGAAAAACTCGACGTTTATCGAAACCAACGGAGAGGTAACTCTGCATGGAGAGGGGTACAACTAGACATCATCGGATGACTAGGAAAAACTCGACGTTTATCGACACCAACGGAGAGGAGGAAACTCTACTGGGGAGAGTGAACACAACCAAATCATCAACGGATGACCGGGAAAAACTCGACGTTTATCGACACCAACGGAGAGGAGGAATACTTCTTCGATCTGAAAATCGGAAATTGGCCTGAACGCCACTTCGGTCTGAATACCGGAAAATTGGCCTGAGTGCCATAAGTACATCGACCTGATCGTCGGAAACTCCTTCGGTCTGAATACCGGAAAATTGGCCTGAGTGCCATAAGTACATCGACCTGATCGTCGGAAACTTCTTCGGTCTGAATACCGGAAAATTGGCCTGAGTGCCATAAGTACATCGACCTGATCGTCGGAAACTCCTTCGGTCTGAATACCGGAAAATTCATAAGTACATCGACCTGATCGTCGGAAACTTCTTCGGTCTGAATACCGGAAAATTGGCCTGAGTGCCATAAGTACATCGACCTGATCGTCGGAAACTCCTTCGGTCTGAATACCGGAAAATTCATAAGTACATCGACCTGATCGTCGGAAACTTCTTCGGTCTGAATACCAGAAAATTGGCCTGAGTGCCATAAGTACATCGACCTGATCGTCGGAAACTTCTTCGGTCTGAATACCGGAAAATTGGCCTGAGTGCCATAAGTACATCGACCTGATCGTCGGAAACTCCTTCGGTCTGAATACCGGAAAATTGGCCTGAATGCCATAAGTACATCGACCTGATCGTCGGAAACTTCTTCGATCTGAAAATCGGAAATTCATAAGTACATCGACCTGATCGTCGGAAACTTCTTCGGTTTGAATACCGGAAAAAACATAAGTACATCGACCTGATCGTCGGAAACTTCTTCGGTCTGAATACCGGAAAATTGGCCTGAGTGCCATAAGTACATCGACCTGATCGTCGGAAACTTCTTCGATCTGAAAATCGGAAATTCATAAGTACATCGACCTGATCGTCGGAAACTTCTTCGGTCTGAATACCGGAAAAAACATAAGTACATCGACCTGATCGTCGGAAACTTCTTCGGTCTGAATACCGGAAAATTGGCCTGAATGCCATAAGTACATCGACCTGATCGTCGGAAACTTCTTCGATCTGAAAATCGGAAATTCATAAGTACATCAACCTGATCGTCGGAAACTTCTTCGGTCTGAATACCGGAAAAAACATAAGTACATCGACCTGATCGTCGGAAACTTCTTCGGTCTGAATACCGGAAAAATTGGCCTGAGTGCCAAAGCGTGAATTGGTTTGTGTTCCAAAACACTCAACATCCTGAAGAGGGCTTAGAAAAGCAGTTTTGTTAAAGGATGGACATTCGATTCCACAAGGAATACGAATCTTACTCTGCTGGAGATAACAATCGAAAGATTGACCAAAAAGTGCATGAGACATATTATCTATAGCCGTCAAAACGTAGATAATACACTCGCATGGAAGATTATCCATAACCGGGTTGTAGGTTGTTAGATGGATAAACGACCGAAAAGAAAGGCATCAGGGTACCAGGACTAGGTATGCAAAAGATGACCAATCAAAAGAGGATAAAGTTGCTTACTCGGAGCAAGTATCCAAAAAGAAGGGGAAGACCCAATGGGGACAATACTGCTTGATCAAGGCAAGTATCCAAAGGGGAAAAGAGTATCAATACCGCAAGCCGGATACTGATAACTGCAAAGAGGGGATTACATCTACCGGTTTGTAGGCAGAAAACCACGGAAAAAGTAACCGTCATCAATCAGGATGAGCACAAAGGGTTAACTCCACCAAGGGGAGAACGTGGGATTTTACAACTACCAGCTTGTAGGTAGAAAACCACAAAGATAGGACTTACAACTACCGGTTTGTAGGTAGAGGCCCACAAACAGTCTACTGAGAGACAGAGTGAGAAAAAAGGATTTACAACTACCGGGTAGTAGGTAGAAGACCGCAAAATCCGCCAACAACCAGAATGAACCACAAAGGTTACCTCTGCTAGGGGATGAAAGTGGGATTTTACAACTACCAGGAGTAGGTAGAAAACCACGACGACAGGACTTACAGCTACCGGTTTGTAGGTAGAAGCCAACAAACAGTCAACGGGGAGCCAGTTTAGGATCGATCCAAAAAGGCAGACTGAAACAAGACTCATCCTAATGAGGAAAGAACTCAATAGGGAAAACCCATCCCAATGTGTGTTGGGAGGGAACGGAAACAACCGTCATCCACGATGATGTATCTCAGTGGGGAGCGCAGAAGGAATGGTAGACACGTTCTGCTTAAGGGGTAGACTCTACATGGAGAGATCGGACACACCCATATCTGCTAGAAGACAACTGGGTAGAACCAGGTTTTTCTTTTACCGACGGATGAGGAAATAAACCTCTCTAGAGGGGTACCAATCCTGAATGCTGTCAGGAGCAACTGTAGCAAATGTGCCGTACAGACGTTGAACAAAGATCCGCTTCTGCCAGGGATACGGTCTGATTAGTTTCGAACACATGAATGCATATGTTTGAATTTTTTCTATGGCGTAATGCTCCATATTGAATGGAAATGCTACGCGATTTGGAGGATGCAATGATTACTATATGCAAAATGCAAATGATGAAAACTCCGCTGGGGAGCCCAAAGATCAAATACTCCAACTCTGTGGGGGGACTCTGTTTGAAGAAAGCTCTGCGGGGAGAGTACCGACTTCTCACTCATGCTGGAGAACGGAGGTACCAGGAATCAACCAGACCTCTGGTGAGGATAGATAGGCATTGATAGAGTTCATCATGCCAACAACTCTGTTGAGGATCTATCTGAGAAAATGACAGAGTACTGGGATGTCAATCCATCAAATACTGAATCTTATCAGAAACACACCCGTGCCGGGGTGAGGAGAAGACTGCTCTGCTGGAGAGGCGAAAGTTGAAGTCTTCAATACATCTTCTGCCAGGGGAGCTGCCCCACAATAATGTTCAAATAGCAAACTTGCTAAGGATGCCCCACGATAGGGCTCAAACAACCCTCTACTGGGGATGCCCCCCATAGGTGCTAACAGGGACCTGGAGGAAAAATGCTGCACTGCCGGGGACATGAAGATGAACAACTTCAACCAATACTGCACTGAGCAACCTTGCTGAGGAGGGACCATGAGAGGTTCTGCAGGACGAAGATACAGTTATGCTCGAGATACGAACAACTGTCTTACCTGTTGGTAACCATACCACCCTTGGGAGAGCACTGCGGATCTCCTAAGTATCCTTCCATCATTGTGAACGTTCACTTTGTTTAAGAACAATTTTTTTGAAAAATTTGTTTATTTTGAAAACAATGATACTTTATCAATTAAAACATGCAGAACATTTGTTGAGTTGAAACAAATAGGAGTGCAAATAATTGGATAAAAGCTCAAATTGATGTGATGGAATGGTAGTCTGCAAAGGGCGAGACTCCATAGATCTGTACAAGTTTGAAATCGGTGATATATATTGGAGAGGGCTACATTGAACATAATGACCTTTCCTCTACCATTCCGAATTTTCGATGTATTCGGAGCTTCAGTCGACGACGAATCGAGAATCCCTGACGGATGACAGATATAGAGCACAGTCTTGTCAAGATGCAGTTACTTGCCAAATCCCTAATTTTTGCCTAGACTGCCCCAGTGTGAGGTGATCAATCTAGCGGGATGCAAATTCTTTTTTCAATGTCTCTAACTTTTGCCTGGATTGCCCTTTCGGGTTTTCAATCCACCGAGACGCTCCTTTTTGCCTAAGTCGCCCTTTGGGGTGTTCGACTTAGCGAGCTATTCTGCTTTTTTTTGTTTTAGGCGAAGTATTTCTTGACTGCATCAGAATTCACAGGACGAGTGAACTTCTCCATCCATTGTTGTAAGTGTTAAAGCACCGCCTGAAAAGGCTCTCTTGACAACACATGGACTTTCATAGCTTGGGATTCACTTGCCCCTGGAATCGGGCACGGAAGACAAGACTTTCTTGAGCACAAGGTCCCCTTCTCGGAACACACGAGGCTTGACCTTCTTATTGAATGCTTTCTTCACTCCCAGCTGATATGACTGACCATGACACATGGCAGTTGGTCTCTTCTTTTTTGATTGAATTCAGCATCAGTCAACTTGGGACTTTGAGGGTGCTATGTCTCTTTTGTTTGTTTCTTTCTTTTTTCCTTTTGATTTCGATTTCTTTTGATTTTGCACCCTCCTCTTTTTTGTTTTTTCCTTTTTCTTCTCTCTTTTTTTTTATGCCCCAGTTGGCTGTTCTGCTGATTCTCGAGATGCAGCTGAGTGATCTTCTTTTCTTGCTCAAGAAGTCGGGAAATCTCGTCAGGAATCCCTTCAACATCATCTTCTTCCGCTTCGAATACAGGTGTCATACGGTGAACTGGACTTTTTTGTGGTTTTAATCGCAATGTCGCGGTTAGCAAGAGTCGCCACCGACTTTTCTTTTATCCAATAAGGAGAGGTGGAAAAGAACAGGAAAGACCTTAATTTAGATTTTGGGTTCGGGAGGTACATTATGCAAAGGGAAGGTGTTAGCACCCTTTGTATCCATGGTTATCCATGGGCTCTTAATTGCTCGATCACTTATATTATTTTTGTCTGAAAAAAAAAGTGTTTGTGAATTGTTTAGAAAAATTGTTTTGAAAAGAGAATTTAACTTTGTAATGATTCTTGTATGAATGTATACAAAGTGATTATCTCGTTTAGTTTTGAAAATTGTTTAGAAAAATATAACTCGGTAATGATTCTAGTATGAATGTATACCAAGTGGTGATTTTCTGAAGGTATTTTGAAAGGTGTGAGGTGTGAAAAAATGTTTTAGGTTGTGAGCCAGCAATTAAGAGTTATACCGACCCAAGGTCTTTATGAGTATTTCCTATCCTTATGAGGGTAAAACTGTCCTTATTATTGAGAAATAAGTAGTTTTATCCTTTGGATGTAAAAGGGTCATCGTAGGGTCATCGATTGGTCATTGAAGGCAACAGTTACGAGGATACCTTAGCATTCGAAGGGACTATCATCTTTTAACCGTAGGCAACATCGGAGGGTCATCGAGGGACAAAGTTGTATATTCGAAGGCAACATCCGAGGGACTATAATTTATTTTATGATGATTTAACCGAAGGGTCTTTGCTAAGGGTATCCCCACGTTCGCGGGACATGACCGTAATGTCGTAATCGTAAGGCAACAAAGAGAGGTCCAAGATCACTTATTCAAAGGCAAAGTTTTACAATTAATTATATAATTAGGATGAAACTCCACATTAAAATTATTAAAAATAATATATTAAAAAATTAATACATTAGAAATTAATACATTAAAAATTAATTTAGGGTGAAACTCCACAAGGGTATCCCACAAATAAAGTGGAATACCTAGCCAATAACCTTTTCCTGGGATATGTGAACCTTTTCGAAACTCAAAAAGAAACATGTCAGAATACCAAATCAGGGTGCAATCGAAGATTACACCGGAAAAATATCGCAACAGTAAATAGGATAGGATGAATAATGCATGGCTATGATAAAAACATAAAAAAAACAGACTAGAACATTCAGGGTATTCAGGCATATTTAACTTCACATACGAAAGCAAATTATATATCAATATTTAATCATGATGCATTATATGTGTAGATATGGCCAATTGAAAGTATAAACAATAGAGATACGCAAACCTGTTTGCCAATTCAAGGTTGAAGGGATTGACCACTTGTGGTATCGGAATGAGTTAGGCGGCGGGAATTGGGCGGCGATGGCTTCGGGGCGGATGAGCTGCCTTCAGGGTTTCTTTATTCTGAATTCTCCGGGTTGGCAGGGTTCCTATGCCAAAGTTTCTATCCGTCCTTCTCTGTTCTCTCTCTTTCTTTTTCCTCAAGGTTTTGTTCCAAGGAAACCTCAGAGTATTTTGCTTCTCTTCCTTCTTTCTCCAGTGAATCTCCCAGTGTAAACTCCCAGTCTGAAACTTCCAGTGTGAAACTTCAGTATTTATAGACTAATTTCATGGGTAATGGGCTTGGAATGAGTGAGACCCAAGTCCAAAATAATTTGTTATATTTTATTTATATATTTATTTTAATTATTTAATTAATTAATTAATTAATTAATTAATTAATTAATTAATTATTATTATTTATTTTTTTTTTTTTTTTTTTTTTTTTTTTTTTTTTTTTTTTTTTTTTTTTTCAGGAAAAATGATGGGTAAATTTTGGGGTATGACAGCTGCCCCTGTTCAATATTCTTGAACCGAGAGAGTTAGGATGGCGTGTATGCCATTCGTGGTCTGGAGGTGGAAGATTATTGAACACTAGAATGCCCCAAAAATTTGCACTTGAGAATCGACAGTTGGTCTTGATGGAGATGGGCTTAAAGATGCCATCCGGGAGGTTTGATGACGAAAGCTTCAGATCGAGCCGTACATTAGGCCAATTTGAAGACATGGGTGCCACACTGGGTCGTACATTAGACCGAATAATGAGTCATCCATTAGGCTGCCGACTTCGCTGGGGAGTCGGAGTGTGTCATATGCTGTTGGGGATAAAGGATCAGAATGGACCATACGCTAGATCGTATCTGAGTTGAAGAGAGAGCCGTCCGTTAGGCTGAATCTGATGATGAAAGGGGTAGTCGTACACTAGACTACACTTCAGAAATGTACCGTACACTAGGTAGCATCTGAGTAGGGGAGTAGCCGTATACTAGACTACCATTCAGAAATGTACCTGTCCGAAGGTAGCATCTGAGAAAGGGAGTAGCCGTATACTGGACTACCATCCAGAAATGTACCTGTCCGAAGGTAGCATCTGGGAAAGGGAGTAGCCGTATACTGGACTACCATCCAGAAATGTACCTGTCCGAAGGTAGCATCTGGGAAAGGGAGTAGCCGTATACTAGACTACCATCCAGAAATGTACCTGTCCGAAGGTAGCATCTGGGAAAGGGAGTAGCCGTATACTGGACTACCATCCAGAAATGTACCTGTCCGAAGGTAGCATCTGGGAAAGGGAGTAGCCGTATACTAGACTACCATTCAGAAATGTACCTGTCCGAAGGTAGCATCTGAGTAAGGGAGTAGCTGTATACTGGACTACCATCCAGAAATGTACCTGTCCGAAGGTAGCATCTGGGAAAGGGAGTAGCCGTATACTAGACTACCATCCAGAAATGTACCTGTCCGAAGGTAGCATCTGGGAAAGGGAGTAGCCGTATACTAGACTACCATTCAGAAATGTACCTGTCCGAAGGTAGCATCTGAGTAAGGGAGTAGCTGTATACTGGACTACCATCCAGAAATGTACCTGTCCGAAGGTAGCATCTGGGAAAGGGAGTAGCCGTATACTGGACTACCATCCAGAAATGTACCTGTCCGAAGGTAGCATCTGGGAAAGGGAGCAGCCGTATACTGGACTACCATCCAGAAATGTACCTGTCCGAAGGTAGCATCTGGGAAAGGGAGTAGCCGTATACTGGACTACCATCCAGAAATGTACCTGTCCGAAGGTAGCATCTGGGAAAGGGAGTAGCCGTATACTAGACTACCATCCAGAAATGTACCTGTCCGAAGGTAGCATCTGGGAAAGGGAGTAGCCGTATACTGGACTACCATCCAGAAATGTACCTGTCCGAAGGTAGCATCTGGGAAAGGGAGCAGCCGTATACTAGACTACCATTCAGAAATGTACCTGTCCGAAGGTAGCATCTGGGAAAGGGAGTAGCCGTATACTGGACTACCATCCAGAAATGTACCTGTCCGAAGGTAGCATCTGGGAAAGGGAGTAGCCGTATACTAGACTACCATCCAGAAATGTACCTGTCCGAAGGTAGCATCTGGGAAAGGGAGTAGCCGTATACTGGACTACCATCCAGAAATGTACCTGTCCGAAGGTAGCATCTGGGAAAGGGAGCAGCCGTATACTAGACTACTATTCAGAAATGTACCTGTCCGAAGGTAGCATCTGAGAAAGGGAGTAACCGTATACTGGACTACCATCCAGAAATGTACCTGTCCGAAGGTAGCATCTGGTCAGATGAAGGTCTAACTTGGTCGTGCATTAGACTGTACTTGAGTTGAAGAAGGTCAGAATGGATCGTACGCTAGATCGTATCTGAGTTGTTGAAGGTCAGAATGGATCGTCCGTTAGATCGTATCTGAGTTGAAGAAGGTCAGAATGGATCATACATTAGATCGTCTCTGAGTTGTCGAAGGTCAGAATGGATCGTATGCTAGATCGTATCTGAGTTGAAGGAGTCATATGTTGAGCTGAATCAGAATGAACCGTATGTTAGGCTGTATCTGTATACGTTGTACTTGCAATAAATGTCTGGGATGGGCTTAAAGATGCCATCGCTAGGAGGATATCGAAGTGTTGTCAGAATGAATGTTCCCATGAATTGCATCTGGAATATGTATCTGAATCTTGTCTGTGATTGATAAAGGCGTCTGCCTGAATGAGCCTTTTACTTTGACTATATCAGGAGGATAATTAACCTGCAAAGAAAAGTTAGCTTTATGCCATGTCATGATTCATGAGATGTTTTATGCTTTCGAAAATAAATGCGAATGTTGTATGCATGCGTATGCTGTGAAATGATGTAATGAATGAGTTATGCGTATGAGAAGTTCTGCTTGGGGACTCTGTAAGACCCCAATTTTGGCCCTAAGATCCCTCATGGCCCATATCATATCATATCATGGCCTCAAGGATCACTGCATGCCCTAGCTTCCCTCCTAGTGGGTAGATTGCCTTGTGGGTTGTTTCTTGATCACCAAGCATGCTTTGCATTTGTATATCTTTGCCTTTCATATGTTTACTAACCAAAAAGTACAAAAATATTGTCAGTTTAACCTTGTTGCTTGCAGTTGAAGCAATCATCAGCAATTAGGTCAAAGACAGTCAACAGTCAGTCAAAGCAGTGGATGGTGGCCATTCTTGCAGAATCTGGGCACCATGATCAATAATCAAAGGTTCATACAACTTGGGACATCATTTGGAATCAAGTTCTCAAGGAATTAGGGTTTGGAATTCATCAGAAATGCTCCAGTCATCCAAAACCCTAGAAAAGTCAAACTTGGTCAACTGTGGATTTAATCAGTGATTTGATGAATAGAATTGATTTGAAGGAGTTCATTCATGCTTATACAAGCCTCATCTGTCATGTCAAACCTCATCATGGAAGAAAATCAAGTCAAACAGAAAATTTCCCAAAATAGAAAGTGGACCTGTAATTTCAACTGCCAAAAATGGAAACTTCTTGATCTTAAACTTACATCATGATACAAGCTTCAAATGAATTTTTTGCCCAACATGAAAGTTGAAGATCTTGTTCTCCCATTTTCAAAAAGTCCAAGAACTCTCAAATCCCATGTGTGGTTGTCAAGATATGATCAATTCAATTTCAGAAATTTGTGAACTTCAAAGAGCCATAACTCATGAACCATAAGGCCAAATTTGGTGGGGTTTTTTCCTACAAACCACATTTTCCCTCCTCTTTCCAAAAATATAAATTTCATTCATCAAAACCCTACCATTCAAAATGGCATTTTTGGACCTATTTCATTTAAAAATCAAGTTTGACCCAAAGTTGACTTTTTGATTCATTGATTTTTTCTCCATTTGGCCAATTGGGATTTGCTTCATATGTTATTTGAGACATGCTCCAAGCTTAAATTCATGCTCATGCTTTCATCATACCATCATTTTGGACCAAAATGCAAAATTGGCAAATATGCAAAATAGCTTCATTAAGTAAAAGCAAGGTTAGCATTTCATCAGCAGACCAAAAACAGCATTTGTAAAGGTCATTGGCAGCTGGTTTCAAGGCCCATTCGTGTACAACTTGCACCCTCCATATTCACTTATTCCAAATTAGCAAAAAGGCAAAGTTACTTCATTTAACCAAACCAGCTTAGCACATGGATTAGCAAGGATAAACAGTGATATAAAAACTTCTTTTCTGCACAAACAACCCTAGAGAATCACAGCCTACCAACCAGAAAACCTCTCACTCTCTCATTTTGCACTTTGGCCAAAACAGAATTTCTGAGCAAACCCTTAAAAAACTCGGGTAACCTTTGGTTCCTTCACCATCTAGCCATCTTTGTGAGCTCCTTTGAACCACCATTCGTCACCTGTGCAGCCTCCTTCTCACTCTGTTTTCACCAAGCTCCAACAATGGCCAAGCACGATTTGGACATTTTCATGCATAGCTGAGCAACAGGGCATCAAGCATCCATCATTATACACCATTGTGAACATCTGTATCGGGCTGCAACATCAAAACAAACACTGCACCTCATTTTTCTTCAAAAATAAGTAAGTGTTCGACCTCCTCTATTTGCTAAATTATGGGTTGTTTTAGATAGGTCTTTAACTGCTGAATCCATTGCAATTTGTTTCGTGTGAAATGGTTATGCATTGAGTGAGAAATCTGCTTTGTAAGTTCTATGCTCAAACTTGTTTTCATTGATTTCTCTTTTGTGAGCTTGTTTTAGTGATTGTGCTTGCTGGATATGTCATGTTTGTTATGTGTAGATTCGAATGGCATAATTAATTCCTGTTTCTGGGCAAAAAGTTTTTTGCTCGATTGTTGAAGGGTTGAAGCTTTACTGTAGCCTTCATAAACCCTACCACTGTTGTTGCCCAGAATTCGTGAATATGCTTGGGATGTTATTGTCGTGTATTTGCATGCTATTGTCATTGATTCATTACCATGCTTCTGTGCAATTCTGTTGGAAACTCGTTTTTTTGATGTCATTGAGCATGAACATGAAATGAACACTGTTCCATCTAAAACCCTAATGCTGCCCAGAAAAATATGAATTTCGATTGGCTATTGTTGTTGGTTTATGCTGCATAATCACTGTTCCATTCAAAAGCAACCAATGAAAACATTTTATTTCTCTGCATGAAACACCGCGTTTTGATAAATGATGCGTGTAATTACAAAACTGCCACTGTTGACCATTGTTTGACTCGTTTCCCATGCTATGTGCTCATGTTTCATTCAATTATTCACTCAACTTGCAAAATTCATTTCTCTCTCAAATTAAATCCAAAAATCATGAAAATTTTTCCATCATCTTCACATGGATGTCTAGTATTTAATTATGATTTTTAATTAATTTTTCATTGGCTGGATTTTAATTGGTAATTGGTTTCCTAACAAGTATGCACATTTGACACCCTTTGCCATTTCAATTGTGAAATACTCATGATGTATCCATTGCCCTTGAATTTTTTTGTGGTGAAACTAGACTCATTTACCTTTGTTTCCATATAGAGTTTATGCATTTCTCATATGTGGTTTGTGATTTACAATTTTTTGAAGTGAGGTGTTGCATTTGGTGCTACATGAATGATATGCATTTTCCCAATTTTTGTTCACATGCTTCCTTACATCCAAATGACCCCAAATTTTGCATGAATCATCTATCACATGTCTAGTTTGTGTATGAATTTTCTTGGAATTAACCATGCTGTTTCCAATTTATTTGAGAATTTTCTTCCCTGCCTAGTCAAATGTTGACTTTTTGTGATACATGTTGCCAAATCCTTTGTGAAATTCTCATATCTTATTGTATGATCATGAAATTTCATATGTGCATACTAGACATCTTTAGCTTTGCATTGGTGTTAATCTCATTCATTTCTCATCTGTTTTCAATTTGATATGATTTTTTGAAGTTGACCCATGTTTGTTGACTTTCATTATGCATGCTTGAATTTGGTTTGACTTCATGATTTTAATTGACTGCCTTCCTCTCATCCAAATGCAATGAAATTTAACATGCTTGCCATGCTAGATGTTAGGATTGAATGTGATTTATTTGATAATTTTTGAGATTGTTTGGGTTGAGTTTTGAATGAAGTCTTGCTGTTGACTTCTATATGCTTTCCTTTGCCATGCTTTGCATTCTTTTGTGTATGAAATGACAATGAAGCATGATTTGATTGTGAATCCAATTGAGGTTGCTTCTTAAATGTTTGAATGTGAATTGGGTTGACTTTTCTTTGCTGTTTTGACCTTTTCTTTCATCTTTGACCCTAGGCTAGTCCTAGTGGTCTTTTGAGCTTACAATTGAGTTAATGTTTCAGGTTAAGCACCAATGCCTCAAAGATCATTCAAATTTGATTGAGTTGGATTATATATATCATGTGCTAACCCTTGTTTTGTAGGTGTGACTTATATAGTTGAGTCTTGTGCTTTGCACATTGGTCCCTCTGTGGTTGACTGTTGTTCATCCATTCCTTTTGTTTTAAACTTTTGAACTGTTTACTAATTGGTTTGACTATTTCAGGTACCATTAGTTGCTTAAGTTCTTTGAACTTGCGTTGCTTTGCTATTTAGCAATTTGCTTTGAGGTAATCCCTCTTTCTTCATGTAGTCTGGAGACCCGGCCTGTTATTTGGCCGGGCAAACTGTCTGAAGTCCTCCTTAAGAGGCAATGCTTGTGTGTGTTTAATTTTGTCCCAAGCAGGAAAAGTCCTTCAAGAAAGGCAATTGGTAGATCAAAGGGATAAGCAACCTATCCCCTACTATTCAGTGAGTCTTCTCCTTGCTCCCATTACATGGTTGTAGCATTGAGATCAAAACCCAAGATCAATCGAGTCAATAATATGTGGAGAGAGTTCCTACTTTCTGAACTCCCACACTTTCTGATATTTAAATGCTCTCCCTGATCAGGGATAAGAGCAATGAGGCACACCCCTCATCTCCTTTCATCTGCTTCACCTTAGCCCCTCAATGGCAAGGTTAAGAGCAACTTTTTACCCTATCCCAGTTGGCCTCAGTGCCTAACCCTCTTGTGTGAGCCTCCTTGTTTGGCTATAGAGTGTGCCGTTTGATATTGTTTGATTGATTGATTGTTTCATATGCACATGCTTGCTTGTATGCTTCATGCATTTATCATCATCATTAATTGCTCATTAATGCACAATCATATCATTTGTCTTTGTGATATTGTCATCATTGTTTACCCATTGAGGACATTTGTAAGTCCATTTCTTTGGCCATTGTTCCTATGATATGGAAGGATAGAGTGTAAGACCTCATTGGTCACTCATATCTTCTGTCTGTTGGTATGTGAGGATACAATTGTAAGTCCCTGCAAGTTGGCATTTGTATTCCTAGGACCATACTGTGGAGGTTAGAGTAAGCCCAGACAGATTGGCATCTGACTTCCATGTTTTATTTTTCTTTGTTTATGTGAGGTTGCAACTGTAAGTCCCTGCTAGTTGGCATTTGCTTTCCTATGATCATATGTTGGATATTGGTGTAAGCCCAGACAGATTGGCATCCGGTATCCAAGTTTCATTTTGTTTTAGGAGATTAGTGTAAGTCCATTGAGTGGCTTCTGATATCCTGTTCTGTTTCAGGAGACTGGTGTAAATCCATCTATTGGTATCCGGTATCCGCCTTTTATTTCTTTGTTTGAGGAGATTAGTGTAAGACCATTGAGTGGCCTCTGATATCCTGTTTTGTTTTAGGAGATTGGTATAAGACCAGTGATTGGCATCCGGTATCCGCTTTTCTTTTGCTTTGTTTGTTTGTTATTATCCATTGCTATTTCAAAGGACACACTTGAATCATCTTCTATATGATCTCAAGAAGTGAACCTTCTAAGAAGTTTTACAATCCATCTTCATCCATTCATCCCCATTGTGTCCTAAACCTTTTCACACATTACTTTCAAACTTGACATAGATATTGTGCAAACATCTTCATGTTTTTCTAACTAAAAACCTGGACCCAAGTCCTTGACTCTTTTTCAAACTCCATTTCATAATACTTCTTTGAATCAATCTTAATCATACTTTGACTTCATTTTCACAATCACAATCAATTAACTTCACTCATTCACTTGTTTTGGCTTTGTCCATTGTTAACCTTTTCATGCATTAGCCATAGGTTTCAATTATCATTGTGGTTGATGTAAATCTTGCCTATCCTTAGTGAGTCGACAGTAAGACTTCCGTACTGAAAACAGGGCCAACCCCTCTAGTACGTCGAAGCTATCCTCGCATGGTGGATGTTGTTTTTGGTCGAGTGTTCTCCCATTGATAATGAAAAGCCTCAGTGCTATTGTTTAAAACTGAATCCACCAACTTTTGGAAATCTTTTAGCCGAACTACGGCGTTTTGATCCTTACCTTTGATGGAAGGTACGTAGGCAGCGGGTTCATCCGTTCAAACCCAATAATTAAATTGTACATTCTTTTCTCATCATCCCAATCATGTTTGCACAATATTTATGTCATAATAAATAACAATCTCATACAACAAGTGTGAAAAGGGCTCCCTAGGAGTACCTAGGACGTAGTGGGTGCCTAACACCTTCCCATTGCGTAATTTACCAAGACTCTCTGATCTTTTTATTAGTTTTCTACGTGTAAAACTTCTTAGGCTTTTGTTCGCTTTTTAGCCAGTCCTTTGGATAAATAAAAGTGCGGTGGCGACTCGAAATTCATTGTATACCTTGCTTATGGTTTAATCGATAAATCATATAGCGACGAATACACCGCTACAGAAAAGTGGCGACTCCACTGGGGAAGTCACACCAGAATCCTTGGTGGTATTGCCTACTTTTCACCCTTGTTATGCTATATTGTTATCTGTTATATGACATATTTTTGTACAATTTGGGATCACTGTATTGATTGTAATGTTTGAATTGCTTGATATACATTTGCTGTGTGCTTTGGTGATCTGTGAGATGAGTTCTATACCCGAACTCGAGTGCACTCTAGGATAGGAGAATGGCATAGTCTTGTTGACTGGTGTGGAGTATTCCTTAGCCAGTTGACTTGCGAGTCCATTCACTCGGTGGAGGTCATGTTGAACTAATAATGTCACACAAGTTATTTGTGGTTAGGCATTATTCTTTCAATCATGTTCCGCAGAAGCCAAGGACCGTAGTTTACCAAACCCATCTTGGCCTATTTTTAGGACCGTAGTGCGGAGGTCGTTCAGATGTCAGTTCTGATACGATTGTTACGCGATACTACACTCATAAGAGTTTCTCTTGAGAATATTCTTGGAATACGAGTATTCGTTCCTCCGATAATATTCGAAAGATGGAACGATGATTATGGGAACCTCTGATAGAACATGTCTGGCAGGTTTAAACCCTAGTACACTCCCTTTGGGTGGTTCTTAACCGAGACTCCATGCTCGTGACTCTCAACAAACCCGTGATTCGTGGTTGAGTCGTTCAAACATTGTTAATATCAATGGATCCCGGATCAGGTGTAAAACCTAAAATCCATCAAAGCGGCTGGTTGATATTAAGGATGTTCGAGCCGGTTCGCGTACCGTTAATATCAATGGAACTTGGGTGTCGATAAGGTGAAAACCTAAATCCACCAAAATGGATGATTGATATTAGGGATACAATGAGCTTTCCCACGACCTTTGTTTGGCGTGCCTTGCTTGATCCTTGAGTGCGATTGTTGCATTCATACATTCACGCATTCATCCGCATTCATATCATCGAAAAAAAGAAAATTTTCAAGGAACTCAAAGGAGTTTATTTGCAAAAAATTTCAAAACATCAAAAAACCGGGAATTTTTTTTTTCACCTGATGTATCTGATGAGATATTCTCATATATGATCAAAATGCTTAAATATTTCAAAGTTTGCAAATAAAACCCTCGGGTTCCTTTGATATAAAAACAAGCATGTGCATAAACACTTCATGCATCATTTGCATAAGCAGGTGTTTTGTTCCGGTCTCCCGTCCTGTGGTCTGACCCTGCGATCTTCATTTATTTTGAAGACGCACTTCGCCGGTACTATACCAGAGCCAACTCTGCCAGATTGATGGATCATCCTGAGCAAGAGAGTTGTGGACTCAGAAGAGGAAATTTGCCAGACTATGTACTGTTGATGGATTTATTCCTGGTTAACCAATCCCGGGCTGGCATTAGCTACTGTTCTGGGGCACTTAAGGAGCAAGGTTTGTTCGCAAGTGGAGGATTCATCCGTGACGATCAACCTGCAGAAGAGGCTGCTGCTATCTTGGAAGAGGATGCAGAGGACCTGAACAATTTTGTCATTCCTGGTGGTGTCTGCCACAATTGGGTCGCTGTGGATGTTCCTACGGTCATTCATAAGTCAGCGTGAATTGTTCATTTTGTTTGAAACCCTTCTCCCATGCCAAAAGGAGAAGTGATGACATTGTTGGCAGCATTTTAATACAATGATGTTTTCATTCAATTAATGCATTGTCAAACATTTGTTTTTCCGTTTGTTTTCACTTTTTGCTTTTTGCATGAAATCAGTGATCACAAAAAACCATGAAAAACAATAAAACAACATTTTTCATCTGCATGAATGATTTGCTTGTTTAAAAATTCAAAAGCTCTTCATTATCCAGAATCATTATGCAGGGATTTCTAAACCCATTGAACATAATGATCCAACGCCATCTCCCAATCTTGAAGTCCTTGTATCTGAGGCAGAGGAAGATGATGTTGAAGGGGATTCCTGACGAGATTACCCATCTTCTTGAGCACGAAAGGAGCTCATTCAGCTGTATCATGAGAATCAGCAAAACAGTCAAACTGGGGCATTGCAAATGCAATTAAAAAAAAAAAAAAACAAAACAAAAAAAAAAAACAAAAAAAAAACAAAAAAAAGAAAGAGGGTGAAAAAATAAGAAAATCAAAAATCAGGAAAATTTTTCCAAATATTTTTCCAAAAGAAAAAGAAAAATTATACCCTCAAGTCCCTAGTTGACTGATGCTGAATGGATTCAGAGTCGTTACGACCAATTGAATTTGATCGAAGAGAAGCGATTGACTGCCATGTGTCATGGTCAGCTATATCAGCAAAGAATGAAGAAAGCATTCGACAAGAAGGTCAAGCCTCGTGTGTTCCGAGAAGGTGACCTCGTGCTCAAGAAAGTTTTGTCTTTCGCGCCCGATTCCAGGGGCAAGTGGACTCCAAACTACGAGGGTCCATATGTTGTTAAGAGAGCCTTTTCAGGCGGAGCTTTGATGCTTACAACAATGGATGGGGAGGATTTCACTCGTCCTGTGAATTCAGATGCAGTCAAAAGATACTTTGCCTAAAAAAAAAAAGTATATGCAAATGAAAAAAACAGAATAGCTCGCTAAGTTGAAAACCCGAAAGGGCGGCTTAGGCAAAAATGAGCGTCTCGGTGGAGAACCCGCAAGGGTAATCCAGGCAAAAATTAGAGACTTAAAAAAAGAATATATTTGTATCCCGTTAGATTGAGTACCTCACCCTGGGGCAATCTAGGCAAAAATTAGGGATTTGGCAAGTAACTGCATCCTGACAAGACTTTCTGTTCACCAGTCGTCATTTCGTCAGAAGATTCTCGATTCGTCGTCAACTGAAGCTTCAGATACATCGAGATTCAAATTGGTAGAGAAAGGATCATTACGTTCAATGTAGCCCTCTTCCAATATATATCACTGATTTCAAATTTGTACAGATCTATGGAGTCTTGCCATTTGCAGACTACCATTCTATCAAATCAATTTGAGCTTTTTATCCATTTATTTGCACTCTTATTTGTTTCAATTCAACAAATGTTTTGCATGTTTTAAATTGATAAAAATGTCATTGTTTTAAACAAATCAAATTTTTCAAAAAAATATTGTTTTAAACAAAGTGAACATTCACAAGGTTGAAAGGATACTCGAGAATATCTCAGTGCTCTCCCGAGGGTGGCATGATTTCCAACAGGTAAGACATTGGTTCATATTCCTGGTTTGGTGGTATCTTCTTTCTTTAGATCTTTGTCGAGGCTGTTCCTCAAACAGAGTTGTTGTTGGGGTTGTTCCTCAGTATAGTCGCAAACAGAGTGTTGTTGAAGACTTCGTTTTTCTCCAGCAGCAGTTTTCCCCTAGCATGGGTGTTTTCTTGAGAAGTTTCGGCGGTTGATGGTTTGTCATCCTGGTGCCCTGTCACTTTCTCTAGTGGGTCGTATGCCCCAGACTTTATTTGTCTCCTCAGCGCGGTCATGAGTATAGCTATTGATTGATATCCCCATCGGAGTCGCGAGTATAACCGTTGTTGATACTCCCCTCAGAGTTGCAAGTGGAGTTGTTACCGATTTTCCCCATGCAGTGTTGCCAGCGGAATTGTCTGTTTCCTCAGCACGGTTGCTTTCTTTTTGAAGACTCGGTAAGTCAGCGGTTTGATACCCGGTACTTTACCCTTTCCCCGGCAAAGTCGTCTGCGGAATTGTTGCTATCTCTCCATCAGAGCATTTATTTCTCTTCAGCAGAGCAGGATTTATTTTCCTACTCGATGATTGTTCGGGTTGACATCCCAATGTTTCATCCATCTTTTCCTCAACTTAGTCTGCAGAATGTTTGTTGTGGCAGTTTTGCCCGTTGCATACTCCTTCAACCCCCAGTATGGTCAGATGATGGCTCTACCAGCCAAAGATTGGATTAATTTCCTGACTGTTTGTGATCCCCAGTAGAGTGGCTTATATTGCAGAATCTACTTGTTGTGATCAGTTTGCTGTGTGTATTCTCCCCAAGTGGAGTGGTTCGTTACAGAATCTATTTGTTTGATCTGTCCTCCCTCAGTGGATTGTTCCCCAAGAGAGTAGCCGACAGTTTTCCCCAGTAGAGTTGCTTATGCAGTTAGATTCTATTTGGATGATATTATTCTCCCTTAGTGGGTTATTCCCCAACGGAGTTATTTGGATTTGCTTCTACAGCAGTTTGTGCTTGTGCAATGCACTCTTTGTTTCTCAGTTGACACTGGGATCCCCTGCAGATATCTTGGGTTTTCCTTTGTTCCCCTACAGATTTGTCTTGGTGGCTGCTTTTGCCCGTTGTGACTTTCTGTACCCTGGATTGGGTTGTTTCCTGTTATCTCTGATTCTCTGCTTCTTCAGCAGTACCCGCAGATCTTTGCTTTTCAGCATGTAGATCTCCGCAGATTGGCTCTCCAGCTGGTTTTTGCCCCTGGAAGTATAATACCGGGCGTTTGGTTCCTGAACCTGTTGTGTTAGAATTGTCTGTTTTGTCAGCATTCATCAAACATAAATCACGCATATTCATGCATATTCATAAACATTCAGATACTCATGTTGCATTTCTTGCCATGTATCCTTTGTTTGTTGTTCCCTGCTTTTGGGTGATTCAGATCTTCTTTACAGATCTTCCCAAGCAGATGTCGGGTGTCAAAATCTCTCCATATAGAGTGAGCCCCATAAGCAGAAAATGTCTATTGTCTTTCCTTCTGCAGTTCCCCACTGAGATATATCCTCGTGGATGACGGTTTCTTCCGTTTCCTCCCAACACATATATTGGGATGGATGTTCCTATTTGAGTTATATCCTCATTAGGACGTGTTTTGATTCAGTCTGCCTCTTCGGATTATTCCCGAATTGGCTATTTGTCAAATATCTTGTGCTTCCCAGTGGGTTGTTCCCCAGTGGAATGTTTTCGGGCCTCTGCCTACAAACCAGCAGTTGTAAGTCCTATCTTTCCTGGCTTTCTTGACAGAATTTGTGGTTATACACCCTTTTATTCTCCAGCCAGAGTTTTGGTCTTCTACCCCGTATTCGGTAGATGTAAACCCTAATTTTGTGGATATCCCCACCAGAGTTTGGCCCTCTGCCTACAAACCAGCAGTCGTAAGTCCTATCTTTGCGGTTTTTTTCTACCTACAAACCGGTAGTTATAAACCCCGTTTTCTCCACTTGCAGAGTTAACTTTGTTGTTCATCCAAACCGATGACAATTTCCCTTGTGGTTATCTTCATCTAGCTCCTGATGTTGATTTTCCTTTGCTTGGATAAGTTGCTCAGATCAGCACTTATATACCCAGCAAGTCTTTTGCGGATAATTGCCGTATGCTAGCAATTTTATCCCCAGTGGGTCCTTTCACCGTTTGCTAGTGATTTGTTCCCCGGATCATTGGTTGTATACCAATGCATCCCCAGCTAGTCCCTGTGGATAATTGCCGGATGCTTGCAATTTATCCTCAGCAGATCGCCTTTCATTTACCCTTTTGCTGGTAATGTCTGTTGCTCCCTTTTGATCGGTCATCATTATATACCTAGTTTGGTATCCCGATGCCTTTCTTTTCGGTTGATTTATCCTTTATTAACCCAGTAACCGGTTATGGATAATCTTCCATGCGAGTATATTATTCACGGTCTGCCGGTAATGAATAATATATCTCATGCACTCTTCAGTCGAAGCCTTTTGTGTTTTCTTTGTGGAGTAAGATTCGTATTTCCTTTGCGGAATCGAATATTTCTTTGTTGGATAATTGCCGGATGCTTGCAATTTATCCTCTTGAGTGGTCTTTCGTTTACCCGGATGCTTGGTATCGATTGTCTTCTCTTTTTGGTTGGTCACCTATTATATACCCGGATGCTTGGTATCTCTGGTGTCTCTTCCTTTTCGAGTATATTATTCACGGTCTGCCGGTAATGAATAATATATCTCATGCACTCTTCAGTCGAAGCCTTTTTGCGTTTCCCTGTTCGAGTAAGATTCGTCATTTTCCCTTTGTGGAGTCGAATATTCTTGTTGTTGGATAATTGCCGGATGCTTGCAATTTATCCCTTTGAGTTGTCTTTCGTTTACCCGGATGCTTGGTATCGATTGTCTCTCTATTTTGGATAGTCACCTATTATATACCCAGTAACCGGTATCTCTGGTGTCTTTCCCTTGCGAGTGTATTATTCACGGTCTGCCGGTAATGAATAATATATCTCATGCGCTCTTTAGTTGGAATCCTTTGTTGATTTTCCCCAACTGAGCAAGATTCGTATTCTTTGTAGAATCGAATATCCATCCTTTAACCAGTTTGTGTTTTGGATGATGAGTGTTTTGGAAGTGAAAACCAATTCACGTTTTCGGTAGATCACCTATTATATACCCAGTAACCGGTATCTCTGGTGTTTTCTTACCATGCGAGTTTATTATCTACGTTCTGACGGTAATAGATAATATATCTCATGCGAGTATCTTATCCACGGTCTGCCGGTAATGGATATTATATCTCATGCACTCTTTGGGTTTGTGTCCCCAGTTGAGTAAGATTCGTTTTCCCGTTGTGGATTCGAATGCCCATCCTGTAAGTCGATTTGCTTTTTCAAGCCCTCCTTTCGGATGATGAGTGTTTTGGAAGTGAAATCCAATTCACGTTTTCGGTAGTCACCTATTATATACCCAGTAACCGGTATCCCTGGTGTTTCTTGCCATGCGAGTGTATTATTCACGGTCTGCCGGTAATGAATAATATGTCTCATGCGCTCTTTGGTTGGAGTCCTTTGTTGATCTTCCCCAGTCGAGTAAGATTCGCATTCCTTGTGGAATCGAATGTCCATCCTATAAACAAGTCTGATGTTCTAGCTTTCTTCAGGGTGATGAGTGTTTTGGAACACACACCAATTCACGTTTTTTTTGTCCATCCTATAAACAAGTCTGCTGTTCTAGCTTTCTTCAGGGTGATGAGTGTTTTGGAACACACACCAATTCACGTTTTTTTGGCCATCCTATAAACAAGTCTGCTGTTCTAGCTTTCTTCAGGGTGATGAGTGTCTTGGAACACAAACCAATTCACGATTTCGGATCTTATCCTATAAACAACCTACAACCCGGTTCAGGATAACTTTCCATGCGAGTAAATTATCTACGTTTTGACGGCTATAGATAATATATCTCATGCACTCTTTTGTCGAACACTTTGTTTGTTTCCCCAACTGAGTAAGATTTGCATTCTTTACAGAATCAAATATCCATCCTATAAACAAGTTTGCTTTCGCTCTCTTCAGGATGATGAGTGTTTTGGAACACACACCAATTCACGTCTTTGGTCGGTCACCTGTTACATACCTACAACCCGGTATCCTTGGTGTTCCTTCCTGATTTTTGTTACCCTTATACCCGGTGACATCTCATTTTCTTTGGTGCTTCCTCAGTGAAGTTTTCCTTTTGCTTCTCCCCAGGAGTCAGCTTGTGTCTCTCCAATGGATTTATTTTCCTTTGGAATTCTTTTCCCAGTGTGAGTCCTTCACTCCCCAGTGAGTTCTCCAATCTGTTTTCTGTTTTTCTAATCAGAGTCGTGTCTTGTTCACGTTGTGTCAGTTTTGTTTATCCCCAACTAGAGTCTTGTTAGAGTCTCTGTTCCTGGTGAGTGTACTACTCCGATGGATCGTCTTTTCTTCTGTGAGAATCATATTCCCCACAGAATTTGTGTCTTTTGCATGCATACATTTGCATCATGAGGTCTCTTAGGGACCAAAATTTGTCTCATTACTGTTATTTAAGCCCATTCTACCGCGTCGAGATGAAGATTTCTAAACTTCACTTCTCCGGCTAGAATGACCTTAAATAGGGGCATCTGTAAGACCCCAATTTTGGCCCTAAGATCCCTCATGGCCCATATCATATCATATCATGGCCTCAAGGATCACTGCATGCCCTAGCTTCCCTCCTAGTGGGTAGATTGCCTTGTGGGTTGTTTCTTGATCACCAAGCATGCTTTGCATTTGTATATCTTTGCCTTTCATATGTTTACTAACCAAAAAGTACAAAAATATTGTCAGTTTAACCTTGTTGCTTGCAGTTGAAGCAATCATCAGCAATTAGGTCAAAGACAGTCAACAGTCAGTCAAAGCAGTGGATGGTGGCCATTCTTGCAGAATCTGGGCACCATGATCAATAATCAAAGGTTCATACAACTTGGGACATCATTTGGAATCAAGTTCTCAAGGAATTAGGGTTTGGAATTCATCAGAAATGCTCCAGTCATCCAAAACCCTAGAAAAGTCAAACTTGGTCAACTGTGGATTTAATCAGTGATTTGATGAATAGAATTGATTTGAAGGAGTTCATTCATGCTTATACAAGCCTCATCTGTCATGTCAAACCTCATCATGGAAGAAAATCAAGTCAAACAGAAAATTTCCCAAAATAGAAAGTGGACCTGTAATTTCAACTGCCAAAAATGGAAACTTCTTGATCTTAAACTTACATCATGATACAAGCTTCAAATGAATTTTTTGCCCAACATGAAAGTTGAAGATCTTGTTCTCCCATTTTCAAAAAGTCCAAGAACTCTCAAATCCCATGTGTGGTTGTCAAGATATGATCAATTCAATTTCAGAAATTTGTGAACTTCAAAGAGCCATAACTCATGAACCATAAGGCCAAATTTGGTGGGGTTTTTTCCTACAAACCACATTTTCCCTCCTCTTTCCAAAAATATAAATTTCATTCATCAAAACCCTACCATTCAAAATGGCATTTTTGGACCTATTTCATTTAAAAATCAAGTTTGACCCAAAGTTGACTTTTTGATTCATTGATTTTTTCTCCATTTGGCCAATTGGGATTTGCTTCATATGTTATTTGAGACATGCTCCAAGCTTAAATTCATGCTCATGCTTTCATCATACCATCATTTTGGACCAAAATGCAAAATTGGCAAATATGCAAAATAGCTTCATTAAGTAAAAGCAAGGTTAGCATTTCATCAGCAGACCAAAAACAGCATTTGTAAAGGTCATTGGCAGCTGGTTTCAAGGCCCATTCGTGTACAACTTGCACCCTCCATATTCACTTATTCCAAATTAGCAAAAAGGCAAAGTTACTTCATTTAACCAAACCAGCTTAGCACATGGATTAGCAAGGATAAACAGTGATATAAAAACTTCTTTTCTGCACAAACAACCCTAGAGAATCACAGCCTACCAACCAGAAAACCTCTCACTCTCTCATTTTGCACTTTGGCCAAAACAGAATTTCTGAGCAAACCCTTAAAAAACTCGGGTAACCTTTGGTTCCTTCACCATCTAGCCATCTTTGTGAGCTCCTTTGAACCACCATTCGTCACCTGTGCAGCCTCCTTCTCACTCTGTTTTCACCAAGCTCCAACAATGGCCAAGCACGATTTGGACATTTTCATGCATAGCTGAGCAACAGGGCATCAAGCATCCATCATTATACACCATTGTGAACATCTGTATCGGGCTGCAACATCAAAACAAACACTGCACCTCATTTTTCTTCAAAAATAAGTAAGTGTTCGACCTCCTCTATTTGCTAAATTATGGGTTGTTTTAGATAGGTCTTTAACTGCTGAATCCATTGCAATTTGTTTCGTGTGAAATGGTTATGCATTGAGTGAGAAATCTGCTTTGTAAGTTCTATGCTCAAACTTGTTTTCATTGATTTCTCTTTTGTGAGCTTGTTTTAGTGATTGTGCTTGCTGGATATGTCATGTTTGTTATGTGTAGATTCGAATGGCATAATTAATTCCTGTTTCTGGGCAAAAAGTTTTTTGCTCGATTGTTGAAGGGTTGAAGCTTTACTGTAGCCTACATAAACCCTACCACTGTTGTTGCCCAGAATTCGTGAATATGCTTGGGATGTTATTGTCGTGTATTTGCATGCTATTGTCATTGATTCATTACCATGCTTCTGTGCAATTCTGTTGGAAACTCGTTTTTTTGATGTCATTGAGCATGAACATGAAATGAACACTGTTCCATCTAAAACCCTAATGCTGCCCAGAAAAATATGAATTTCGATTGGCTATTGTTGTTGGTTTATGTTGCATAATCACTGTTCCATTCAAAAGCAACCAATGAAAACATTTTATTTCTCTGCATGAAACACCGCGTTTTGATAAATGATGCGTGTAATTACAAAACTGCCACTGTTGACCATTGTTTGACTCGTTTCCCATGCTATGTGCTCATGTTTCATTCAATTATTCACTCAACTTGCAAAATTCATTTCTCTCTCAAATTAAATCCAAAAATCATGAAAATTTTTCCATCATCTTCACATGGATGTCTAGTATTTAATTATGATTTTTAATTAATTTTTCATTGGCTGGATTTTAATTGGTAATTGGTTTCCTAACAAGTATGCACATTTGACACCCTTTGCCATTTCAATTGTGAAATACTCATGATGTATCCATTGCCCTTGAATTTTTTTGTGGTGAAACTAGACTCATTTACCTTTGTTTCCATATAGAGTTTATGCATTTCTCATATGTGGTTTGTGATTTACAATTTTTTGAAGTGAGGTGTTGCATTTGGTGCTACATGAATGATATGCATTTTCCCAATTTTTTTTCACATGCTTCCTTACATCCAAATGACCCCAAATTTTGCATGAATCATCTATCACATGTCTAGTTTGTGTATGAATTTTCTTGGAATTAACCATGCTGTTTCCAATTTATTTGAGAATTTTCTTCCCTGCCTAGTCAAATGTTGACTTTTTGTGATACATGTTGCCAAATCCTTTGTGAAATTCTCATATCTTATTGTATGATCATGAAATTTCATATGTGCATACTAGACATCTTTAGCTTTGCATTGGTGTTAATCTCATTCATTTCTCATCTGTTTTCAATTTGATATGATTTTTTGAAGTTGACCCATGTTTGTTGACTTTCATTATGCATGCTTGAATTTGGTTTGACTTCATGATTTTAATTGACTGCCTTCCTCTCATCCAAATGCAATGAAATTTAACATGCTTGCCATGCTAGATGTTAGTATTGAATGTGATTTATTTGATAATTTTTGAGATTGTTTGGGTTGACTTTTGAATGAAGTCTTGCTGTTGACTTCTATATGCTTTCCTTTGCCATGCTTTGCATTCTTTTGTGTATGAAATGACAATGAAGCATGATTTGATTGTGAATCCAATTGAGGTTGCTTCTTAAATGTTTGAATGTGAATTGGGTTGACTTTTCTTTGCTGTTTTGACCTTTTCTTTCATCTTTGACCCTAGGCTAGTCCTAGTGGTCTTTTGAGCTTACAATTGAGTTAATGTTTCAGGTTAAGCACCAATGCCTCAAAGATCATTCAAATTTGATTGAGTTGGATTATATATATCATGTGCTAACCCTTGTTTTGTAGGTGTGACTTATATAGTTGAGTCTTGTGCTTTGCACATTGGTCCCTCTGTGGTTGACTGTTGTTCATCCATTCCTTTTGTTTTAAACTTTTGAACTGTTTACTAATTGGTTTGACTATTTCAGGTACCATTAGTTGCTTAAGTTCTTTGAACTTGCGTTGCTTTGATATTTAGCAATTTGCTTTGAGGTAATCCCTCTTTCTTCATGTAGTCTGGAGACCCGGCCTGTTATTTGGCCGGGCAAACTGTCTGAAGTCCTCCTTAAGAGGCAATGCTTGTGTGTGTTTAATTTTGTCCCAAGCAGGAAAAGTCCTTCAAGAAAGGCAATTGGTAGATCAAAGGGATAAGCAACCTATCCCCTACTATTCAGTGAGTCTTCTCCTTGCTCCCATTACATGGTTGTAGCATTGAGATCAAAACCCAAGATCAATCGAGTCAATAATATGTGGAGAGAGTTCCTACTTTCTGAACTCCCACACTTTCTGATATTTAAATGCTCTCCCTGATCAGGGATAAGAGCAATGAGGCACACCCCTCATCTCCTTTCATCTGCTTCACCTTAGCCCCTCAATGGCAAGGTTAAGAGCAACTTTTTACCCTATCCCAGTTGGCCTCAGTGCCTAACCCTCTTGTGTGAGCCTCCTTGTTTGGCTATAGAGTGTGCCGTTTGATATTGTTTGATTGATTGATTGTTTCATATGCACATGCTTGCTTGTATGCTTCATGCATTTATCATCATCATTAATTGCTCATTAATGCACAATCATATCATTTGTCTTTGTGATATTGTCATCATTGTTTACCCATTGAGGACATTTGTAAGTCCATTTCTTTGGCCATTGTTCCTATGATATGGAAGGATAGAGTGTAAGACCTCATTGGTCACTCATATCTTCTGTCTGTTGGTATGTGAGGATACAATTGTAAGTCCCTGCAAGTTGGCATTTGTATTCCTAGGACCATACTGTGGAGGTTAGAGTAAGCCCAGACAGATTGGCATCTGACTTCCATGTTTTATTTTTCTTTGTTTATGTGAGGTTGCAACTGTAAGTCCCTGCTAGTTGGCATTTGCTTTCCTATGATCATATGTTGGATATTGGTGTAAGCCCAGACAGATTGGCATCCGGTATCCAAGTTTCATTTTGTTTTAGGAGATTAGTGTAAGTCCATTGAGTGGCTTCTGATATCCTGTTCTGTTTCAGGAGACTGGTGTAAATCCATCTATTGGTATCCGGTATCCGCCTTTTATTTCTTTGTTTGAGGAGATTAGTGTAAGACCATTGAGTGGCCTCTGATATCCTGTTTTGTTTTAGGAGATTGGTATAAGACCAGTGATTGGCATCCGGTATCCGCTTTTCTTTTGCTTTGTTTGTTTGTTATTATCCATTGCTATTTCAAAGGACACACTTGAATCATCTTCTATATGATCTCAAGAAGTGAACCTTCTAAGAAGTTTTACAATCCATCTTCATCCATTCATCCCCATTGTGTCCTAAACCTTTTCACACATTACTTTCAAACTTGACATAGATATTGTGCAAACATCTTCATGTTTTTCTAACTAAAAACCTGGACCCAAGTCCTTGACTCTTTTTCAAACTCCATTTCATAATACTTCTTTGAATCAATCTTAATCATACTTTGACTTCATTTTCACAATCACAATCAATTAACTTCACTCATTCACTTGTTTTGGCTTTGTCCATTGTTAACCTTTTCATGCATTAGCCATAGGTTTCAATTATCATTGTGGTTGATGTAAATCTTGCCTATCCTTAGTGAGTCGACAGTAAGACTTCCGTACTGAAAACAGGGCCAACCCCTCTAGTACGTCGAAGCTATCCTCGCATGGTGGATGTTGTTTTTGGTCGAGTGTTCTCCCATTGATAATGAAAAGCCTCAGTGCTATTGTTTAAAACTGAATCCACCAACTTTTGGAAATCTTTTAGCCGAACTACGGCGTTTTGATCCTTACCTTTGATGGAAGGTACGTAGGCAGCGGGTTCATCCGTTCAAACCCAATAATTAAATTGTACATTCTTTTCTCATCATCCCAATCATGTTTGCACAATATTTATGTCATAATAAATAACAATCTCATACAACAAGTGTGAAAAGGGCTCCCTAGGAGTACCTAGGACGTAGTGGGTGCCTAACACCTTCCCATTGCGTAATTTACCCCTTACCCAGACTCTCTGATCTTTTTATTAGTTTTCTACGTGTAAAACTTCTTAGGCTTTTGTTCGCTTTTTAGCCAGTCCTTTGGATAAATAAAAGTGCGGTGGCGACTCGAAATTCATTGTATACCTTGCTTATGGTTTAATCGATAAATCATATAGCGACGAATACACCGCTACAGACTCTACTGGGGAAAATAAATCCCCATCTACTGATTGGAGATATTCGTGTTGAGGACCCTCTCTCGGCTGGGGGTTCTGGTTTCTGTCTGATGGTAGAGATATTCAACAGAGCCTGGCTGGGGATGGATGAGATGATCAATCTGTCTGATGATGCCGACCTCTGTTGGGGAATAGCTGGCTGTGCCGGGGAATACTGCCAACTTCTTCTGGGGAAAAACAGGCTTGCTGGGGGAAGAGAATTGGTAGTGGATTCATTGGAAGCATGATTAGACCTTTTCCTTGATCCTGAAGTAGGGTAGTAATTGCTATTGCTATTCTATGCATGTATTTTGGTAAACATTGGTCATATTCAAATGCACATATTAATTCAAATTAAATCAATGGACATTTACGCAACCAAAACAGAAAAGTAAAAAACAAAAGCATCTTTTTTGAAAGAGGGTTGTATTGATTTTTGAAAGAAGGCCTATAAACAGGCAAATTATGTACAAGGAGACAGAAATCCTAGTAAGAGGAAATTGTCAAAAACAAAGAGAAAGCTATGCAGAAAAAGTCCTATTGATTTTAAGTCTACTACTGCCATTATGTCTTCAAGCATCTCATCCCCTGCTGTCGGATAGAAGTGATTGGCTTGGTCAGTCCCTTGAACTTGGATGAAAGTTGACTGAGAACGGGACATAGTCATACGCTTTAATCCCTAATTTTTGCCTGGACCGCCTTTTCAGGTTTTCAGCCCACCAGGATACCCTTTTTTGCCCAAGCCACCTTTTCAGGTTTTCGACTTGCCGGGTGTACATTTTTTTATATATGTCCCTAATTTTTGCCCGAACCCTTTTGGTTCGCCGGGATGCCCTTACTTTTGCCTAGATACGTCGATCTAGCGGGTCTTTTTCATGCGTAGTATTTTTTAACTATGTCCGCGTTCACGGGATGCGGGAAATCTTCGCCATCCACTGTAGCAAGTATCATGGCTCCACCAGAGAATACCTTCTTAACTACAAATGGCCCTTTGTACGTGGGAGTCCATTTGCCTCTGGGATCAGTTTGCGGTAGCACGATACGCTTGATTACCAAGTCGCCAATTTGATACACTTGTCGCTTGACCCTTTCGTTGAATGCCTGGGTCATGCGTTTCTGATATATCTGCCTATGACAAACAGCCGCGAGTCTCTTCAATCAAATTTATCTGATCGAGTCGAGTCTGAATCCGTTCCTCTTCATCTAAGCCCGCCTCTTTCATGATTCTTAGCGAGGGAATCTGAACTTCCACTGGTAAGATGGCTTCCATTCCATAGACTAAAGAGAACGGAGCTGCCCCTGTCGAAGTGCGTACTGAAGTGCGATAGTCATGAAAAGCAAGTGGTAACATCTCATGCCAGTCTTTATACATTACTGTCATCTTTTGTATAAGCTTCTGGACATTGTTAGCAGCCTCCACGGCGCCGTTCATCCTTGGCCGGTACGGAGAAGAATTAGAGTGTTTTATTTTGAACCGCGTGCAGAGTTCAGTAACCATCTTGTTGTTCAAATTAGCACTATTATCAGTGATAACTCTTTCAGGAGACAACAAGTTTCTCGAATAGATATTTGATAGAACCCATCTTAGAAATCAATAAAGTGGTATGATTCAACATGTACTGTCTTAGTCGGCGAGCAGCCCAAGCCAAAGCGCAGCAAGCTTTCTCGAGCTATGAGTATCTTGTTTCACAGTCGGTACCTTTTGCTAAGGCGGTATATGGCATGCTCTTTTCGACCAGACTCGTCATGTTGCCCCAACACACCTCATTGGATTTTCTAACACGGTCAAATACATGATTAGAGGTCTTCCTTCAACTGGTGGTGTCAGAATTGGAGGTTCTTGGAGACACTTCTTGATTTTATCAAAAATTTCCTGACATTCATCATCTCTTGACTGTCCTCAGTAATTTGAAGATAGGTTTGCAAGTAGCAGTCAAGTAGGATATAAACCGGGCAATGTAATTCAAGTGCCCCAAGAGGCTTCTGACTTCTTTCTTGTCTACTTTTAGTACTCAGATCGACAATTTCAATTGACTCCTCATGCGGCTGTATAGTCCTTTCTTCTTTCAGTAACAGTCTGGCAAGTTCTTCAGGTACTTCACAATCTTCCTCACTTCCATCTTCGGCTTGGTAGATCGGATTTTCGAAGTCATAATGAACAGTAGCAGAACTATTATCAACAGGATCCAGAGTGGATGTGGATACGCAATTTGTTACGTGAGTGTGTGCAAGAAAGCATAGCTTATTTGAAAAATGACAGGAAAGATAAAGAGCGCAATATTTGAATGCAAAAAGTCCATTGATTTATTGAATATGAATATGCTTATGAGAATGACAAAACATTTAACCAAATTTGATACATTGAATAAATAATAAACAATTACTCCTGACTAAAGGAAGTTGGAATAGTGTCTTCAGCCTTCCAATTATCCAAGTTGCAATCGCTATTCACATCTTCTACAGCATTAACAGTCTTGTCATGATCGGGCATAGGAGCAGTGATGACATTAGGAATATTCAGAGGATCAAATTCAAATTCCCCAGCGTCGATCATATCCTGAATCTTGTTCTTCAGCGACCAGCAATCATTCGTATCATGCCCGGGGCTATCGGAGTGATAGGCACACCTGGCGTTGGGATTATAACGAGGAGAAGTAGTGTTGGGTTTTGCAGGAGGATCTCTGAGGGTAATTAAATTTACTTTTAGCATACCCTGCAGTGCTTGTGCTAAAGTCATATTGATCTTCGTAAACTGCCTTCTTCCCGGGTTAATGTGCCTCACAGATTTCTTGTCCTTTTTCTTCTTGAGCAAGAGAGTCTTCAGTTCCTCCTGCCCCTTGGATAAGTTCAAGATCATCTCCTGGAGTTGAGCATTCTGAGCCTGGAGATCTTTGACAGTTTGTTCGAGGTCCATTTTTCTGTTTGAAGGAAAACCGTGAGAATACTGATCCTTTTAGAGTACCTGTTATGCAATGTCATGTTATGCTATGCAATGTATGAAATGTTTTCAAGGACTTTTGGAATTTAATTTTGCATAAACTACCAAAAAAGAAAGCCACTTTTATTAATAATATTTGATTAATATTCATTATAATAAGAAGTAAAATACAATAAAAGCTCAGGTCTCCCAGGGACGGCTTCTTTTTGGGCGAAGATATGTATTGAGTCTTCGTTCCTCATTAAGCTGGCCGGTGAGTTAACACCTTCTTCCTTGTAGCACAGAACTGGGCTTCAAAAGTATCCCTTTCCTCTCTCAACTGGATCCAGGACTTCTTTAACTCTTCAACATCGGTAGGCATATCTGGATAAGGAACGATCTGAGGAGTACCTCCTTCAGCTTCTGGTTCAACAATCAGTGGTCCGACTTCCAGATATGGCATGACAAGTTCACGAGCTCTTGTGCGGACCCATCTGAGATAAGGTTCCATAGGAATAGAGTTTTTCTGTCCTAAAGTACTTCTTTTCACCATGCCCCAAGCTCGCACAAATCTTTGACGGAGACCTTGGGAATCGTTATCATAGTCAAACACCGTGCCTTGTATCATGTGGACCATCTCTTCGAGCACAACCAAACTGACGTAGGGCTAAAGCAGGATTATAAGTAATACCTCCTCTTATCCCCATGAGTGGTACATTAGGGAATTCTCCACAACGGTCAATGATGATATTGTTTTCTTTGAAATGAGGACACCAACGGATGTCTGAGTGGGAGAGCGACATTATCCTTTGAGACCATCTCAAACTTTGCTCATTCTTCAAGACTGACTGAGGAAGGTGCGAAATAAACCACCTGGATAATAAAGGTATGCAGCACATGAGAGTCCCTTGCCTCTTCATAGTACGAGTGTGAAGGGAATGCAGAATGTCGCCGAGCAAGGTAGGCACAGGGTTACGAGCGAGAAATATCTGAATAGCATTCATATCTATGAATTGATCTGGATTAGGGAATAACACCAAACCATAGATTAGTAATGCTAGAATCTCCTCGAAAGCATGGACATTCATGACTTTTAAGAATTCTCGGGCCTTATTCATCAGAAATTTGGCAAGTAAACCCTTAACTCCACTTCTTGTTACCCAATTAGCTTCAATATCTGACTTTGTCATGTGTAAAGCTGCGGCAACTTTTTCGGACCTCGGAATCTTTTCTAAACCACTGAAAGGCATTTGATCAAGAATAGGTATCCCAAGCAGCTGGGAAAATTCTTCTAATGTGGGCACCAACTGATAATCGGGGAATGTGAAGCAATGATGTTCAGGATCGAAGAACTGGAATAGGACTCTCATCATATCTTCTTTGAAACCAGTGGTAACCAAATCGAGGAGAGAACCATGCTTTTTGACGAACTGAGCCTGATCAGGAAGTTCTGACACTAAATCCTTGAGTTGAGGAGAGATGACTACAAAATTTATCCGGATAGTCTTCCTGGGAGCCATAGCCTTACAAAATAGAGCCAAGTTAAATCCCTAAGTCCTCGAAGTGATTAGTGCAATGTCATAATGTTATGATGTTATGATGTTATGATGTTATGATGTTATGATGTTATGATGTTATGATGTTATGATATTATGATATTAAACAAATAACAAGCATATACAACAATCATTCCTAGGTTTTAAGGCTTGCATGAGTTCCATAGGTAAGTACCCTCCCCACTGAAGTTTGGTGGGTTCAACCTGTCTTAGAATAGTAACCGGGTTCTAGAAGGATCTCAAATCATTGACCTTTCCTTAAGTCCACTTCAGTGCAACACCAAGTGGTTGACCGAAGCTTCCCTAAAGTCCAATCTCAAAGAGTGTAGTATCGAGTCTCAACCAACTCCAGTCGGAACCGAAGCCAGTTATCTCACTACTTTCTAATGGCCAAGATGAGTCAATTAGGGTTCTAAAGGTCTGGTTAATGCTTTTATGACACCACGCGAATGCCAAATATTTCCTCAACTAACATGAGGAACATCAGGACATCCAAAGTGCCACATTAACCGTAGCCATCATTTTGACCATTCCAGTATACGCCGGACAGTCGCGATGATCTCTTGCTACTTACCTAAGGTACACTAGATCCGGGTGTAGGATCTTTCACTCAAGCATAACATACCCAAGCAATCCCTTAAAAATAAATCAGACAAATTGAATAAGTGATCTTGTTTTTTAAGGTAACCTCTCTTTTTAAATATTCCCCAGCAGAGTCGCCAATTCTGTCATACGGTGAACTGGACTTTTTTGTGGTTTTAATCGCAATGTCGCGGTTAGCAAGAGTCGCCACCGACTTTTCTTTTATCCAATAAGGAGAGGTGGAAAAGAACAGGAAAGACCTTAATTTAGATTTTGGGTTCGGGAGGTACATTATGCAAAGGGAAGGTGTTAGCACCCTTTGTATCCATGGTTATCCATGGGCTCTTAATTGCTCGATCACTTATATTATTTTTGTCTGAAAAAAAAAGTGTTTGTGAATTGTTTAGAAAAATTGTTTTGAAAAGAGAATTTAACTTTGTAATGATTCTTGTATGAATGTATACAAAGTGATTATCTCGTTTAGTTTTGAAAATTGTTTAGAAAAATATAACTCGGTAATGATTCTAGTATGAATGTATACCAAGTGGTGATTTTCTGAAGGTATTTTGAAAGGTGTGAGGTGTGAAAAAATGTTTTAGGTTGTGAGCCAGCAATTAAGAGTTATACCGACCCAAGGTCTTTATGAGTATTTCCTATCCTTATGAGGGTAAAACTGTCCTTATTATTGAGAAATAAGTAGTTTTATCCTTTGGATGTAAAAGGGTCATCGTAGGGTCATCGATTGGTCATTGAAGGCAACAGTTACGAGGATACCTTAGCATTCGAAGGGACTATCATCTTTTAACCGTAGGCAACATCGGAGGGTCATCGAGGGACAAAGTTGTATATTCGAAGGCAACATCCGAGGGACTATAATTTATTTTATGATGATTTAACCGAAGGGTCTTTGCTAAGGGTATCCCCACGTTCGCGGGACATGACCGTAATGTCGTAATCGTAAGGCAACAAAGAGAGGTCCAAGATCACTTATTCAAAGGCAAAGTTTTACAATTAATTATATAATTAGGATGAAACTCCACATTAAAATTATTAAAAATAATATATTAAAAATTAATACATTAGAAATTAATACATTAAAAATTAATTTAGGGTGAAACTCCACAAGGGTATCCCACAAATAAAGTGGAATACCTAGCCAATAACCTTTTCCTGGGATATGTGAACCTTTTCGAAACTCAAAAAGAAACATGTCAGAATACCAAATCAGGGTGCAATCGAAGATTACACCGGAAAAATATCGCAACAGTAAATAGGATAGGATGAATAATGCATGGCTATGATAAAAACATAAAAAAAACAGACTAGAACATTCAGGGTATTCAGGCATATTTAACTTCATATACGAAAGCAAATTATATATCAACATTTAATCATGATGCATTATATGTGTAGATATGGCCAATTGAAAGTATAAACAATAGAGATACGCAAACCTGTTTGCCAATTCAAGGTTGAAGGGATTGACCACTTGTGGTATCGGAATGAGTTAGGCGGCGGGAATTGGGCGGCGATGGCTTCGGGGCGGATGAGCTGCCTTCAGGGTTTCTTTATTCTGAATTCTCCGGGTTGGCAGGGTTCCTATGCCAAAGTTTCTATCCGTCCTTCTCTGTTCTCTCTCTTTCTTTTTCCTCAAGGTTTTGTTCCAAGGAAACCTCAGAGTATTTTGCTTATCTTCCTTCTTTCTCCAGTGAATCTCCCAGTGTAAACTCCCAGTCTGAAACTTCCAGTGTGAAACTTCAGTATTTATAGACTAATTTCATGGGTAATGGGCTTGGAATGAGTGAGACCCAAGTCCAAAATAATTTGTTATATTTTATTTATATATTTATTTTAATTATTTAATTAATTAATTAATTAATTAATTAATTAATTAATTAATTTTTTTTTTTTCGTTTTTTTTTTTCGTTTTTTTTTTCGTTTTTTTCTTCTTTTTTTTTTTTTTTTTCAGGAAAAATGATGGGTAAATTTTGGGGTATGACAACAGGGAATTCAAAATTGGGAGATGACGTCTGATCATTATGTTCAATGGGTTTAAGAAACAACCTGCATAATGATTTGATATAAAAAGCTTTTTGGAAAACAAACAAGACAATCGTTATGCAGATGAAAAGATTGCTTTTATTCTTGTTTTTAGGGTCTTTTGTGATCACCAATTTCATGCAAAAAGCGAAAAGGGAAAACAAATGGAAAAACAAATGTTTAACATGAATTTATTTGAATGAAAATATCATTGCACAAAAAGGTTGCCAACAATGTCATCACTTCTCCTTTTGGCATGGGAGAAGGGTTTTTAAACAAAGTGATTGTTACTCTGATTTATGAACAACTGTAGGAAAGCCCACAGTGACCCAATTGTGATAGATCCCACCGGAGATGACAACTGTCAGTATCTCTTGCATCAGCAGCTTCTGTTTTCTGAACAACCCTTCTGAAGAAAAGTCGGCGCCAGCCCAGGACTTGTTATCTTCAAGCTTGATTAACACGGGGACCCAAGTCTTCAAAGTTCAGAATACCTGACTTCACGAGGTCTTGAACCTTCATCTTCAACTGAAAGCAACTATCCACGTCATGACCAGGAGCACCCGAATGATACACACAATGCTGCTCAGGCCTATACCACCATCGAGGGTTGACGGGTATAGCCGGCGGGTCTCTGGGAGTGATCAAGTTCCGCTCTAACAGAGAGGGATACAGTTCGGCGTAGGACGTGGGGATTGGATCAAAAATGATCTTCTTCCTCTCATTACTCGTACTGGCTTGCTGGGAAGCCTGCTACTGAGGACGATGTTGTTGATGCTGATATTGCTGAGTTGGCCTTCTCTGCTGTTGTTGAGTTTGAGTTGCTGGAATAGTCACAGCAGCAGCCTGACGATACTGTCCTCTGTTTGCACTCCTCCGACGGTGCACAACATTTGTTTCACTTTCTCCCCTTTTGGGTGCCCCAGAGTATGTCTTCTTAGAACCGGAAGAACTTGAAGAGCCAGGATGGCGAACCGGAGCGCGGGTTGCTCTGACATTAACAGTCTCTACAGCAAGAGGCCGTTCACTGATTCTGATCCCCCTCAATTCATCACCCACGGCATAATCATTGACGAGAATAGTGACAGCAGCATTCTCATGAACGGGTACACCCACTGGTGAAGCACGGTGGACTGGTGGAATCACGGCTTCCAGTCTCTGGGCTAAGGCACGCAGCTCCTCTTGCCTCTGAACAACTCCTTGCATCATTGTCATGAACTGGGCCATGTTTGCCCTCATCTCGGCCAATTCAGCTTGTACTTGATCCATGCTCCTCTGATGATTGAGTCTGGTTGAGTAACGATGCGGACGACGGTCAGCAATCCTGTCTCGGTCAGGAACCAAGTGAGAAGTCTCTCCAAACATGTCTGCAATGACAGGATGATATGTGCATGATATGCATGATACGGGTATTATTTTGTCATGAATGATCCTAATGAAGGATATGCACATGCGGGTTAACTTTTTCGGTTTTTTTTTCATGCATTATTATTATTTTTTTGAAAAATAAACATGCTATGATGCAAATGATGGAGCCAAGACTGGCAGTCTGTGCATCTCAGAACACCGGATCGGAGCTTTGGCTTGAACTCGGAGTTGCAATTCATCTGAAACCCAAGGTCAATTTGATCAACTGGCATCTGAACCCATTCCGAGGAGCCAAAACACTATCTGAGCGAGTACCCTCAAATTCAGCCCAGGGATCCGAAATAAACGGAACCCTCTGATCAATACCAGGGTCGAACCTCCGGCGCCCAGAAACAAATGTCCAGAATTCATAGTCACCAACAGTACCGGGAGTCACCAACTGTACCTGTTAAAATGATCAAACCCCCCCACTCACGGGTGTCATCTAGGCCAGGGTAAGGTCGAGAGAAACGCATCATAAATAACCTTTCGCAGAATATCATCCTGTGCACACCCGATGTATGCACCGATAATATCCCACCAGGGTCTGAACTGCTCGTGATATCAATGTTCCGCTAAGTGGCGTACACCACCCGCTTCCCATGAATCACTCTATTCCTAGGTTTCCTAGATTTCACTCATAGCCTGGGTATTGGGCCTTTTACCTCGAGTAACTCCCACCCCAAACAGAGAAACACAGCACAACCAGCAGATGAATATGAATGAATGCAAATATTAATGCAAACAATAAATGCAAACAGTAAATGCAAATATATACAAATGAATGCAATAAATAACAGCACAAAGCAACCAAAGCCCTAACCTAGAGAGCGCTAGGAGAGACTCGCCTAGGGAAGACGGACCAGCACAGGTCAACTTCTCTTTGTCCCCAGTGGAGTCGCCAGCTGTCGCATTACGCGAAAAACCGGCGGGAAAACAAGAACAACAGAGCCGCCACCGTGCGTTATTTATCCCAAAAGAGGGAAAGGAAACGCTCGAAGTAAACCTGGGAAAGACATGGTCTCGCGACCAAAGAGAATGGGATCGGGAGTCGGTTATGCGAAGGGAAGGTATTAGCACCCCTACGCATCTGTCGTACTCGACGGGATCCACGCACAATAGAAAGGAAAATGGTTGCTAAAACACTGCTCAAACACACACACACTGGCTGAAAGAGACACAAGAAAACTGACTGAAACTGACTCGGCAGGATACCGCCTCCTGGGCCTACTTAGTCTATCAGGCATAGACATCAGAGTCGAAGTAGTTCGGACTGGGGAAACGACACATGCTCGCTAGGATGTCGCATCCTATGCATACGTATCTCCTTGGACGAAGGAGAATCAGAGCATTCGTAGCTCGGCTAACACGCACACGAACAAACACAGGCAAAGGCAAACGTGGAGCCTGAATGCCAATCACTGGACTTACATCAGCATCCGAACCAAACAAAACCACACTGGAACCCGAATGCCACTCGATGGACTTACATCAGCTTCCAAGCACACAACAACACACACAGAGGGGTTGAAGACAAAAAGGTTGAAAAAGAAAAAAGGGCGCCCGGAGAGATCAGCTCATCTCCTGCCTACGTACCTCATCTGGTATGAGGATCAGGGCGACGTAGTTCCCCTACGAAGGGACACAGGACGAACAAACAAACTAAAAGGGAGACTAGAGCTCGAGCCTAATAGTTGCCAAACACACACAAAAAAAAAGAAAAAAGGCGCCCGGAGAGATCTGCTCATCTCCTGCCTACGTACCTCATCTGGTATGAGGATCAGGGCGACGTAGTTCCCCTACGGAGGGAAGAAGGACTAGCCTAACCAGATAACAGAGGGAGACACAACACTAGGGAGACTACGACTCGAGCCTAGATGTTATCATGCAAAATCATCCCTAAGTTAAGGTTTCTAGCTAACTTGCACAGGAAGCAAGCCTATCCTAAACATGACTTGCACAGGAAGCAAGCCACACCAAACCTAACTTGCACAGGAAGAAGAAGGGTCTCGATTGCAACTAGGGCAAGAGAAAGGGGAGGTCTCAATCGCAACGAGGGCGAGAGAAGAGAATTAGTGTTAGTTGTTAGTCAAACTCGACAAGACATCGCATCTCGTGCCTACGTATCTCATCTGGACATGAGAATCAGAGTTGCCGTAGTTCGGCTAAACTATTCTTGTTGGTTTGTGTTTTTTAAGTGGACAACGTCACTGCGTAATCTACCTGATGCTCGACCTTTGGAGACTTACTCACCTGTAGTAGAAGGAGTTAACGTATCCTTAAGAGGGAATAATGTTTGTTTGTGTTTTAGGAAAGCTCAAGCAAGAAAGGAAGTCCTATACGAAGGAACCGTGCTACCTTAATTGACAAGCAAACGAGACTACGCGCAGTCTAGCAAACCTAGGGGATACAATCACACCACACAAGCACATACAGCATGAAATAAACACACCAACAAGGGGCTCAAACATCAAGGCTAGGTTTTAGTCGAGGGGTCATATCAACCTCAACAAACAAACCACTGGAACTGGGTAGTGTTAGCTCTTAACCTTGCCATTGAGGGGCTAAGGTGAAGCAGATGAAAGGTGAGTGAAGATGAGACTTCACAGCTCTTATCCCTGGCCTGGGAGAGCTTAAGACAAGAATGTGTGGGTTCAGAAAGTGGGAACCCTTCTACACATTTGATACTGACTCAACTGTACAATTGTACAAGATCTTGGGTTTGTATCTGCAATGCATCAACACAGTGGTGTGAGCAAAGCAGATGACACACAGAATAGCAGGGGATAGATTGCATATCCCTTGGATTCTGCCAATTGCCTCTTCACTTAGGAGGTCTTTGACTCTATGCAAGGACAAATGTAAACAGTCACAAACATTGCCTCTTAAGGAGGACTTCAGACAGTTGCCTGGCCAAGTAACAGGCCAGGTCTTCCAGACTACATGAAGATAAGAAAATATACCTCAATGCAAATTGCTCTTAAGCAAAGCAAAGCAAAGTTCACAAGGAACTAAAGGCAACTAAAGTACCTGAAATCAGTCAAGCACAGTTAGTATACAAGTCAAAGTTAAATCAAAAAGAGATAGAAGTCAACAGTCAACACAATGGGCTAAATGTGCAATGCACAAGACTCAAGGCATGTGAGCCAAGCAACCTACAAAACAAATAGATTAGTCATGATAAACAAGCAAACTCAATCAATTTGAATTAGTCTCATTGGGTAATTGTTGCTTAACCTGAAAAAAAGAACTCAAACATGAGTAACAGGACCACTAGGACAAGCCTAGGGTCAAAAGGGGATGAGAAAGTCAAAACAGCAAGTGGCAAGTATCCAAAATCAATTTCAAACAACCAAGAAACAAACTCAATTGGTTCCACAATCATATCATTCATCATCATCATTTCATGAACAAATTAAACCAAATCATGGCATATGGAAGCTCATAGAAGTCAACAGCAAGACTCAACTCAAAAGCAATATCAAACATTTCAAAAAATCATCAAATAAATCAAGATCAAACACAACCCATAGCATGGTAAGCATGTCAAATTTCAACTCATTTGGACAAGTAGAAGGTGGTCAATAAAAATCAGAAAGGCAGGGCAAGTTCAAACATGCTCAAAGAAGTCAACCAAACATGCATCAACTTGAAAAAATCATAAATCAGTGATAGCATATGAGAAATGAATGGGATTAACACCATGATAAACCTTAAGATGTCTACTAATCACATGTTAAATTTCATGTCCATCTAATAAAGTATGAGAATTTCACAAATGAAATGGGAGCATGTGTCACAAAAAGTCAACATAAGACCAAACAGGGGAGAAAAATCTCAAACAAATAGGAAATGCCACAACTAATTCCACAAAAAATCACATGTAAACTAGACATTCATAAGTTCAATCATGCAAAAATTCAAACCAATTTGAGGTCAAGAAGCAAGGTAAAGAAAATCATGAAGTTAGACATCAATGGTGTGACACAAATTGTCACCCCCTAATTCAAAAATTCATAACTCACAAACCAGAAAAGATAAATTCACAAAATCTATACCAAAATCACCATGAATGTGTCTAGTTTAAGCACAAAAAATTTCAAAGCCATTGGATAAAGCATCATCATTTCACAAATGTTTTGGCAAAGTGTACAAAATATGAGCACATGTCACAAACCCTAGCACCATTTAAAAACCACTCATCCAAAAATTCTGGAAAAAATATGATTAAAAACTAGAGATCCAGATGAACAAAATGCAAAAATTCCCATGAAATTTGGATCAAAATTGAATGCTCTATGATTTTTCAAAGATTGGCCATGAAATGAAATAATTATTGAGAAATAATATGAATTAAACCATTTAAATAAACAAGGCGTGGCATTTTTGTAATTCTGGTGAAGTTTAAGTGAAACGCAGCGTGTGGAATAGATGCGTGGCAAATGGTGATTGGATCATGGCAATAAAACAGGACACAGCATGCAAAGCACGTTCAATACAATTTCTGGAAAAATGGAAACTAGGGTTTATGTTACTACAGTGCAACATTCATCTTCATCATCCAATCGAAAATTCAACTTGCCCAGAAAATGAAATCAACTATACCAATAGAACCAGCCAAGCATAACTAACACAAATCCAACAACCATTTTCTATGAATCGAGCTAACCAACATGAATCATGCAAAAACATATTTCAACATCAATCTTTAAATCAGCATAACTTTCAGAATAGCCAACCATTTTCAATGATTTAAGTTTCAAAATGACCAGCACAACAAGACCTAGCTAAAGCATATCATAGTTTTGCAAATGGAGAAACTCGAAAACTTACTTGATCTTGAAGGAAAGGATGAAACAGTGATGATTTGGTGATGTAAGCTCAAAACAGCTGCTCCTAGTTGCTTTAAATGATGAATGGTTGAAGACTTTAAGCTCAAGAATGTTTGGTTTTACTCAAGTCAAGATCTGCCATTGATGTGGCTTTAATGAAAACAGAGTTTATCTTTGGTTACAGTTGAGAAATGATGCTTGAAAATACTTCCAATAAGTTGGTGAGTGATGGAACGAGCAAGCAACGTGTGAGTCCTTTGAAGGTTTCAGCAGAATTTTCGAAAATGAAGAAAATGGTGTGTTTGAGAGAAATGAATTTTCTGTTTTGGAGTTGTGGCTGCTAGGGCTTTGTTTCAGCAGAAAATGAACATATATACTGCTGTTTAGGGTTGGTTAAGTGTGGCTAATTGGAATGTAATCACCATTTGCTAAAATGACATGTTTTTGAATTTTGCTAAACCAACTTAAATTTGTGTGGGGTGTAAGAGGCTGCACGAAGTTGGGCCTTGAACATGTTCCAAATGTCAATTCTGATCATTCCCAATTGGCAAAAGTTGTTAGAAATAATTATTTTGGAAAGTCACTTTTTTACTACACTTGAAATTAATTCATGCCATTCCAAAAATGCCATTTTTATTGGTGATGTTTTGGTGAATGATGATGACATATTTGGAAAGAGGGGATCAAATGTGACTTGTTGCAAAAAACCCCACCCAATTTGGCCAAATGGTTTGAGAGATATGGCCTTTTGAAGTTCAAAAATTTCTGAAAATGATTTGATCGTAACTTGCCAACCACACATGGGAATTGAGTGTTCTTGGACTTTTTGGAAATGGGAGAACAAGATCTTCAACTTTCATGTTGGGAAAAAATTCTTTTGAAGCTTGTATCATGATGTAAGTTTAGGATCAAGAAGTTTCCATTTTTGGCAAATTCCAATTACAGGTCAAGTTTCTATTTTTGGAAATTTCTTGTCTGGCTTCAAATTCTTCCATGATGATGTTTGACATGTTATATGAGGCCTATATGGACATGAAGGAACCCTCTCAAACCAATTCCCACCATCAAAACCATAAAATCAGGCACAGTTGACCACAGTTGACCATAGTTGACTTTCTAGGGTTTCTAGTAAACTGTGCATTGACTGATGACTTCTGAGCAATCAAACCTTGACCAAATCACTTCAAAAGGACCCCTAGGTCATGTGAACATGTTGGACCAACCCTAGGGCCTTGGCTCAATGGAGATTGTACTTGCTTGATTGATTGACTGATCTCCTGATCAGTTTGACCTAATTCTTCTGATGATCTTGCACTTGAGGCAAAAGGGACAATGCAATGCTATGCAGTGGACCATGTTAATGCTATGACCTAATATGAGAATGTATGTACAATGATAGGTGCAAATTTGAGGTGCTACAATGCCAATCAGGGATTTTCATGGAGATGAGGTCTTTAATGAGATGGAGATCATCATATGATTTTATGGAGCTTGTATAAGCTAGGGTTTCCTTTTGGAGCCATTTCATCAAGTGGTTGAGGCTCAAAATCATCTGTGCATGACCAAGTCATCTATCAACTGCAAAAGTCAACTGCAAAGTCAACTGTTGAATTTGGAGGGGGGAAGTGATTAGAAATACTTCATTCATGTTCAAACAAGTCTCATTTGACATTTCAAACATCAACATTGAAGAAAATAAAGTCAGGTCAAAACTTTCCAAAAATAGAAAGTGACTTGTAATTTGAATTTGCCAAAAATGGAAAGGTTATCAACTCAAGATTACATCATCAAGAAAGCTTCAAATGAAATTTTGTTGAACATGAAAGTTGTAGATCTTTCTCTCCCATTTCCAAAAAGTCCAAGATCATCAATTTCTCATGTGTGGTTAAGGAGATATGATCAATCTTGACAAAGTGAACATGGAACTTCAAATGGGCATAACTTCTCAACCAAAACTCCAATTCAAGTGGTTCTTTTTGCTAAATTCTCCTTTTAACCTCTAGTTTCCAAAACATACATTGCATTACACCAATTGTCATCACATAATCATTTGCATTTCACTTGATTTTTGGAGGGAAAAATTAAAGTTTAAAATTGGTGCATTATTTGAACATTCTATCATTGCCAATGATTCCAAAACAGATTTTTAAGTGAAATTCAATCCAAATTCGTGCACTATTCACCATGCATTTCATGCATAGGGTGAAAAACTCATTTTTGCCAAAACACCTCATATTTGTTAATTCCATTTGCATTTGCTTAAAACATGATTAAGGCTTGATTAGCATGACATATATATACCATAACCCTAACTGTTTTTGAGATTAACAACTCACAATTTTCAGATCTACAAAATTTTCACACTTTTTTCTCTCAAATTTTCTCTCATTTTTCTTGAATCAAACCACAATCCATTGCCTAATTCATCATCTGGAAGCATCATGGAGCAAGCTTGAAGGTAGATCCAAGAGAATTCGTGCACTTTGTTCATGCTTGAAGCTATGGAAGCAACAATGGTGAAATCCAATTCTGGTTGAATCAAGAGCAATTGAACCTCAAGATCTCTTCCAATCACTTGTACAAGCTGCCTAGAAGACACTTGGAGCATTGCAAGGCCAGAAAAACGCGATTTCACAAAGCTGCTCTTCAAGAGGTTCCAAATCGATCCTCTTAATTCTCAATTTTATCATGCTAATGTTATAGATCGTGTTGTTGTGGTTAATCTGAGCTTTGAACCATGAAATTCCATGCCATAATCATTGAGTTAGTTCGATTTAAAGTGTTATGCATGATTGATGATTTGCTCGATTCATTTGATTTATGATGTTAAATGCTTAGCCAATGCTTGATTCATGATTCATGATGTATGTGCTACGTTTTGATATGCTCATTTTAAAAATCTGGAACAAATGTTCTTGAGTGTTCTTGAGCTCTACTGTTCATGGCTTTGCGTTTTGGAGAAGATGATTAAGGAGAATAGGCCACGGTTTTTGATCCGTTTCAGCTACGCAAATCCGTTGCCTAATGTTTGTGTTAGGGTTTGATTCCCATTGGTTGCATGAGGCGCTCATGCGCGTTTCTGATTGGCCAAGGCAACAGTTAAATGAAACGCAGCGTTTCGCTGCCTGGTGCCAATCACATTTGAATTGGCTCCGGGTTCGATTCCCCGCTGTAGCCATTATTCAAGTGCTTCATATTGTTTTCTATTTCCCTCCATATATGTTCATGCATGGCTTCATATGATTTTTTTATTTTTTCATCACCTTCCAAAATTCATATCTAATTGAATATTGATCCAAAAATTATGTGGTTTTTTGCATTGCATTCCATTTTCTGTCTAGTATTTTATGAACGTTTTTCCATAAATTGTGCATGGCTGGAATTGTTTTTGTGCTAGGGAATGTGAACATGCATGTATTCTTGACCTTGCCTTGCTATATCCTTTGTGAAATGCTGGTTGTTTATCCAATGCTCATGAAATTTTACATGTTGAAACTAGACTCTTGGCTTGACATTTTGGTGTTGATTTGGTATTTTTACCATTTGTAGTTTCTGTTGTATGATCATGTTAAGGCAGGTGTGACAATGTGTGTCACACCTTGTGATGTTCAACTTGATTGATGAATTTGCCATGCCAAATGTTATCCAAATGCCTTGATTTTTTGCATGATGCTTGATATGGATGTTGTGACTGCTCATGATTTTTGTTGGAATTTTTGGATTCATTTCTGATTTAATTGAGATTTTTCATTCTGGATGGTCACATTTGAGCTTTTACATTGCCTTGAACTTCATTTGTTTGTGAAATGCTTGTTCCTTATCCAATGAATGTGAAACTTTGCACACTATTTCTAGACATGTTTAGTGTTGTTTTGGATTTGGTTTGAGGTTTTTACCAATTACCATTTCTGTTTTAGGCCTATGCTAAGTTGGTGTGACATTTGGTGTCACACATGTGCTTGTTTGTGCTTGCCTTGACTTATGCAATATGATTACCATGCCTAATGTTGTCCAAATGCTCTAATTTTTTGTGTGATGATCATGTTTTATGTCCTGTTTACTCATGAATTTTGCCAAAATTATTTGAATCATTTTTTATTTAATGTGCATTTGTTCATTCTGATGTCACAATGTGGTCACAATTTGTATACCTTGCCATGTTTGGTTCATGAAATGGATTTGGTAATTGATATTGATGTGAGACCTTTTGGATTGTGTTCCTGATTGAATGAAGTTGATTCATGCCAAATTTCATGTTCTGTTTTGGATTTTTTCTCTATCTTTAACCCTAGGCCTTGACCTAGTGGTTGGTTGCTTATGTTTGAGCTTTGATTTCAGGTTGAGCACTCAAGTTCCATAGTTCATGATGCTCTATCACTTGAGCCTTTGATGTTTACTTTTGACTACTAACATTGTGTGTTTTGTAGGGTTTTTAACTCATTTGAGTTTGACTTGTGGCTTATGCCTTTGCTCATTGGGTTTGACTGTTTGATATTCATGATTGTCTGTCTGTTTGTACAGTTGAACTGATTTGTTTGATGTTTCAACAGGTACATAAGTTGCTTAAGTTCATTTTGAACTTGCTTTTGCTTGGTTGCTTAACCATTGAGGTATAACTCTTTTGACTTCATGTAGTCTGGAAGACTTGTCCTGTTATGTGGGCAGGCACTTGTCTGAAGCCCTCCTTAAGAGGCAATGCTTGTGTTTGTTTATTTTTGTGCCAAGCAGGAAAAGTCCTCTCATGAGGCAATTGGCAGATAAAAGAGATGTGCAATCCATCTCCTGCTATTCAGTGTGTCATCCACTTTGCTCACACCTTGTGTTGATGCATTATGGATATTAACCCAAGATCTTTGTTGTGTCAGTCATATGTGGAGAAAAGTTCCAACTTTCTGAACTCCCACACTTTCATTTGTCTGAAGCTTTCCCAGGCCAGGGATAAGAGCTGTGAGGTCTTACCCTCACTTCCCATTTCATCTGCTTCACCCTAACTCTCAATGTTAGGGTTAAGAGCTAACTACACCCGATTCCAGTTGGCTTGTGTTTCACAGCCTAACCTTGTATGAGCCTATTTGTTTGCATATAGTGTGTGTGCTTGTATGATTTTGCCTGTGCTGTTTAGGATAGCTTGCTGCCTGTGCAAGTTAGATAGAAACCTCAACCTAGGACCATTGTGGATTGCATGATAACTATTAGGCTCGAGTCAGTCTCCCTTTTAGTTTGTCATTTCCCAGTCTCTGGTTAGGAGAAAGTTTCTCCCCTGTTAAGGGGAACTACGTTGCCCTGATCCTCATACCAGATGAGGTACGTAGGCAGGAGATCGTACGAGATCTCTCCGGGCACCTTTTTTTTCTTTTGTGTGTGTTTGCTTGATAGTTATTAGGCTCGAGTCCCAGACTCCCTATTAACTTGTTTGTTTGTTAACCTTCTTGTGTGTGTTAGGAGATGGATGTAAGTCCAGCGATTGGCATTCCGTATCCTATTGGTGTTTGCTTGTGTGGAGTCTGACGTAAGCCCAGCGATTGGCATTCGGTTTCCTGCGTGTGTTTTGTTTGGCGTGCGTGAGCCGAACTACGGTAGCTCTGATTCTCATTCCAGATGAGATACGTAGCCATAGGATGCGATATCCTAGCGAGCCCGTTCCCCTCTTCTCCCACCTGTGTCTTATTCCAGTGTGTGTGTGCGTTCTTTTGAGCAGTGTTTAGCAACCTTTCTTCTATTCTTTTGAGCGTGGATCCCGTCGAGTACGACGGATGCGTAGGGGTGCTAATACCTTCCCTTCGCATAATCGACTCCCGATCCCATCTCTCTTTGGTCGCGAGACCATGTCTTTTCCAGGTTTACTTCGAGTGTTTCCTTTACCTCTTTTGGGATAAATAACGCACGGTGGCGGCTCTGTTTGTTTTGTTTTTCCCGCCGGTTGTTTTTCGCGGATGCGACAGCTGGCGACTCTGCTGGGGAAAAAAGAAGTTGACCTTTTGCTGGTCCATCTTCCCTAAGCGAGTCTCTTCTAGCGCTCTCTAGGATAGTTTAGGTTGCTTGTGTTGCTCTATTTATGGCATTTATGATTATTATGTTGTGTATATATTTGCATAAATGTTTGCATGCATCATACTATCATTGTGCTGTCTTCTATACAGGTTGATTCCTCTGATTTGGGGGTGGGTGTTCTGAGTGGGGCTAAAACCCAGGCCCGAGTATACACCTAGGATTAGTGTGGTCTCATGTTGCCTCTCATGTTAGGTCAACATGTTTTTGGCGACGTGACATACCACAAGCCAGACGAGGTTCATTTGAGAGTGCTCTTCCTTTGTGGAGTATCCACTTTGGTTGAGTCACTTCATCTGAGCTGTTGACTTCGGTGACCGATCTTTCCCGGATCTTTGGTTTAGACGATTTTAAGAGAGCTGCAACGGCACACCCGAAAGGGCAAACCCGTTGAGTATCTTTGCCCGATTGTCGAGACCATTATCCGCCTTAGGATGACCTGATTAGAATTCACCTGTGAGGGGAGGGTTGTTTCGTACAGATGCATGTTCTGATGGTGACTTTGATGGTGACTAAGGGTTCAGTTATTGATCAGAGTCCTATTTATAAGTCGGATTTATGGACTTTTATTGCTGAGACGCCGGAGTTCTGTCCGTGGTATTTATCAGTGGGGATCCGTTTATTTCAGGATTCCCTGGGCTGGTTCAGAGGTCTTATGGTTATCTGTTCAGAAGATCTCTGGTGATGATGGTGATGTATCCTTCAGTTCCGTTTATTTCGGAACCCCAAGTTGGATTTGTGGGTTGCTCAGTACCTCAGATGGTTGTGATCAGTTCAGAGGCCGTAACTCAGTGCGGTGGTTGTTCAGATGACTTGGAGGATGGCACAATGCATTGCATTCATACATCAACATCATTCATATTTTGCATTTATCTGCATCTAACTCATGTTTATCCATATGCAGGGGACATTTTTGATTGAGATCCTGGTTGAGAGACTTCTTTGTTCCAGACATGAGGACCGGTTTGAAGGACGATGTTGTCTACAGTTTCTTTGACCCAGAGATTGGTGTGCTGAGAGATATGATAGCATTGATTACGCTTGACCATGTGGGGATGTTCCGTGAGGCTTATGGGGGTATTCTGAAGATGGTTTTCAGGCTCACAGACAGTGATAGGAGTGTCATTCATACTCTTCTCCAGTTCTATGACCCGGGTTTGAGATGTTTCGTTTTCCCGGATTACTTGTTGGGACCTTTGATGGAGGACTATGCCAGCATCCTGGGTATTCAGATCCGAGATCAGATTCCTTTCTTTGCCACTAAGGGGGAGCCTGATGTTGCTGAGATTTCTCGTGCTCTTTATTTGAGCCCAGAAGTGACTAAGGGGGGTTTGAAGGAGAAGGGAAAGTTACCTGGTTTTCATCTGAGATTTCTCGTGCTCTTTATTTGAGCCCATGATATATATATTGATATGCTTTGCTAATAAACAAAAAGAGGTAGACTAGATCTCATACAAGCTCCCACTTATTTTTAGTTAAGTTTCCATAACTAACTGGAGTTACCTTATAAAAATTCTACGTAAAGATATCAACAATCAAGAGTCTATCCCTTTGGAGTCACACTATAAAGAGGAATCTTTTTCACGTATGGTTATCATCACTACTATGAAACCCATATTTTACATCAGTTGGAAAAAGACTTTCATCTCAATTGGTTGTCCGAGGTAACATAGAGTGTTATAAAAAGTGTGCTACTTTTCCCCCTCGAACCACTGGCAGAAGTGAAAAATTGGAAAGCACGCCACATTTCTCTTTGGATGGACCTTCCAACCAAGGTGAAAAGTGGCACTGGTCATGTGTTTAATTCCCAACAACAACATTTTTGCATTTTCAAAATGGCACATTGGAAAAAAATTACCCTCGTTTGGAATAAGAACCCAGATGAAATCTATATGATGAGATTTTAGTTTTACAAAAGCTACCTTATTTACCACGTTCTAAACCATAAATTTAACAACATAGAGTAAACCAACCCTTCACTGAACATATAACCTTTCAAATTTATTTAGAGAATAATAATCTAAAAAATTAGGTTATATTTGAAAAACAACATACACCAATTAATGATTTTCAATTTTCCTGCATCTCATTATTCATTTCTCGCTCTTTAACAATTAGAATTTGGTTCAAAAATCTTTCTAGTTCTTCAATAAACACTTTCTTCTCTACTAGTTCAATCTACAAAGCATCAAAGTTGTTGATTTTTTTTAATCTTCCTCCTCCTCCTCCTCATCATCATCATCATAATCATTATCAACATCATCATCATTTTCGACGCTCTTTGACAAATGTAATGAGACTTTAAGTTGTTGAAGCCCAAGTTCTGAGTTTTGTTGCACACAATTGCTTTTCAAGTACAATGGTTTTTGCATGTATTTGTTTCTCTTATGAAAATAACAAATTTTAGATGAAATTCTATTTTAACAAGTATGTATTGAAGAAAATATTTTTAGCAATTACAAGAGAAGAGATTACGTTAAGAAATCGACCTTTAAAAAAGTTCTACTCTTGCAATCAATCTCAAAGAATGGTATTGTACTTCATGCAACTGCTTTCGTTATATTAAGTTTGCATTTCAGCACTTTGCATCCGAGATGAATCTTTGTGGCATTCATGTTCTGATTAGCTAGTAAGGGTTTGTTGCATCTCGAAAAATACGATATTTCGCAATGGTCGCAGAAAAAATGATTTGTAAAGAGTTGCCACTGAAATTTATTTATTCCAATGAAGGAATAGGAAAATATCTATAAAATCTTTGAAAAAGAAAATGGCCTTCGTAACCATAATTGGGATTCGGGAGTCGATTATGCAAGGGGAAGGTATTAACACCCCTCACGTCCATTGTACTCAACAGAAACCTTTTAGTTAGATTTGCGATTGAATGTTAGCTTATGGTTTACTTGATAAAAGGTAAAAGAGGAGGTTTTTTATTAGTGTAATCGTCAAGGATTGGGGACTTTGTGCCTACGTAACCTCATTGTGGAATGAGGAATCAGAGCTCCGTAGTTCGGAGTAGAAAATGATAGTATTGGTTGATTTTATACCTTGAAAAAGGGTTTTTGGAGGATGCCCTAAGGCGCTAAAAAGAGTTTGATAAGTTGTTGTTGTTGTTGTTGTTGTTAGGGTTTTTGAAAATAGATTACTTTTTTATTATAATCGCACTAAAGATTATGGGTAAATGTGAATATTTCAAACTACCAAGCCAAGTGTCTTATGTCCAAAATATTTAGAATAAGGGTAGGAAAACTCCATACTCACTCCTTATCTACCACTTAAGGCTCGTGGCACACAACCCTAATCGTATTTTATTATGTTTTGAATTTGTATTGAGAAAATTCCGCTTGACATTGAATTAAGGGTTTATTTAATTATGAAAATATGCTGACGATCCTAGCTCCTAAGGTTGGCTAACTAGCAACAACAGACAAAGGTGTAACACCTCAAAATTTGCCCTCCTCTCTTGGGACTAGCTTAGCGTATTGCATATCATTTTGTAGGTCATTAGGCATTGCATATTTGCATATCATGTGGTTACATGGAGCAAGTCATCCTCCTAAGTCTTGATCAGAAGATAAAGAGGTTAAGAGATGCAAGCTAAGGGTTTCATTGAACTGATCATTAACCATCTGAGGATGTGTGATTCAAATTAGGGTTTCTTGGTTGTCAAGGAGGTTGAGCTTTATCTTGGTTGAAATGGTACATCATCATCATCATGGTCTTGTCATCACCAAGAGGTTCATCATGCTTGATTAGATTCCTTGAGATTAGGGTTTTGACCTCTAGTCAACCCTAATCATCTGCATTGTGCCAATCAGGGCTTGTCAAGGAGATGAGGTTTTCAATGGATATGGGGATCATCATGTGATTATCTTGAGCTTATGGAAGCTAGGGTTTCATCATTGAGCCATTTCATCAGGAGTTTGAGGCTCAAGTTCATCAGTCAAGCTGAAATTCATCTATCAGTCAGAAAAGTCAACTGCGGTCAACTATGCCTGAAATGATGGATTTGGAGGTGGGAGAGGGTTAGATACACTTTATTCATGTCTAAACAAGTTTCATTTGACATTTCAAAGATCAAGAATGAAGAAAATAAAGTCAGATGGAAACTTTCCAAAAATAGAAAGTGACTTGTAATTGAAAATTGCCAAAAATGGAAAGTTTTTCTCCTCAAAATTACATGTCCAAAAATGCTTCAAATGAAAATTTGTTCAAAATGAAAGTTGTAGATCTTGCTCTCACATTTCCAAAAAGTCCAAGATCATGGATTTATGACGTGTGGTTGAGGAGATGTGATCAGATCATTGCCAAGTTTGCATGGGATTTCAAATGGCCATATCTTTTAACTCAAAGCTCCAAAATGAGTGGTTCTTTTTGCAATATTCTCCTCTTGACCTCTAATTTCCAAATCATGCATCACATTGCATAAAATCTCATCATATGATCATGTGATTTTTCAAGTCAATTTTGGAGGGAAATTTGCAAAAATTCAAAAAATGGTGCATACACCATGCATTTTCAAAAATTTGCAAAACACCTTATTTCACTTAGCCAAGTTAATTATGGATTAGCAAGGTGATTAAGGAAGCATATAAATACTCTAATCTAACAGAATTGAGGGGGTTAATCACTTTTTCACCATTTTTGGATCTTGAAACTTTTTCCCTCCAAAATTTTCTCCCAATCAAAACTTGAAAATTCTCCACATAGCATAGCATTTTTCTTCCATATTCTGGTTTATTGAGTGTAGTGGATGAAGAATCAAGCATTGGATCATTGAATTCGAGCAAAAATCAAGCACACTCCAAGCAAATTCATGAAGATGGAAGTGGAAAATTAATCAAGATCTAAGCCATTACAAGCTCCAATTTCGTCATAAAGCTTCAAGTCATCAATATAGGAGTGGATCTGGACACTTTAGGAGCTTGAATCGCTGGTTTTATTGTTCTGCTCTTCAAGAGGTACCTTAGTTGCTATAGTTCATTGTGAACTTGCTGTTGCTGCTGCTTGGTTGTGTAAACCAATTGAGGTAGAATCACTAACTCCATGTAGTCTGGAAGACTTGGCCTGTTACTTGGCCAGACACCTGTCTGAAGTCCTCCTTAAGAGGCAATGTTTGTGCTTGTTTATTTTTGTCCCCAAGCAGGAAAAGACCTTTGTTAAGGCAATTGGCAGACACAAGAGGTGTGCAGTCCACCTCCTGCTAATATGTTGAGTCATCCCTTGGCTCGCATTACATGTTGATGCCTTGTGGATCCTAACCCAAGATCCATGTACAGTTGTACAGTTGAGTCAGTGTCATAAGTGTAGAAGGGTTCCCACTTTCTGGACCCACACTTCATTGTCTGAAGCTCTCCCTGGCCAGGGATAAGAGCTGTGAGGCACACCCCTCACTCACCTTTCATCTGGCTTCACCCTGACTCTCAATGTCAAGGTTAAGAGCTAACATCACCCTGATACAGTTGACTTGCTTTGGCAGTCTAACCCTTGTTTGAGCCACCTCTGTTTGGATATAGTGTGTGCTATTTGTGATTGTTTGCTTTGATTGTTTTGCCTGTTTAGGATTAGCTTGCTGCCTGTGCAAGTTAGGATAGAAACCATAACATAGGGCAATGATGCATGATAACATCTAGGCTCGAGTACAGCTCCCTAGTAGTGTGTCTCCCTTTGTGTCTGGTTAGGTTAGAATTTCTTTCCCGTTCAGGGGAACTACGTCGCCCTGATCCTCATACCAGATGAGGTACGTAGGCAGGAGACCGTGCGAGGTCTCTCCAGGCAACCTTTTCTTCTTTTTGTGTGTGTTTGCCTGACAGTTGCTAGGCTCGAGTGCCTGACTCATTAGTAACTTGTTGCTTGTTTCTTCTTGTGTGTCTGGATATGGATGTAAGACCAGCGATTGGCTGTCCGTATCCTGATTGTGTTTGTTTGGTTCGGAAGCCGATGTAAGTCTAGTGATTGGCGTTCGGGTCCCAAGTTTGCCTGTGTTTGTGTGTGTCCTATTTGGCGTGCGTGAGCCGAACTACGACAGCTCTGATTCTCGTTCCAGACGAGATACGTAGGCATAGGATGCGATATCCTAGCGAGCCCTCTCCCCTTTCCCCATCTGTGTTGTCTTCAGTGTGCGTGTGATGTTTGTTTTAGCAACCTTAACCTATCTTTTGAGCGTGGATCCCGTCGAGTACGACGGATGCGTAGGGGTGCTAATACCTTCCCTTCGCATAACCGACTCCCGATCCCATCCTCTTTGGTCGCGAGACCATGCTTTTCCCAGGTTTACTTCGAGCGTTTCCTTTCCCTCTTTGGGATAAATAACGCACGATGGCGGCTCTGTGTTGTTTTTGTTTTAGCCCGCCGGTTGTTTTTCACGGTGGCGACAGCTGGCGACTCTGCTGGGGAATTACAAGATGTTGACCTGTGTTGGTCCATCTTCCCTAAGCGAGTCTCTCCTAGCGTTCTAGGATAGTTTAGGTTGTTTGTGCCGCTTTATTTATTGCATTTATTATTCTGATTGTGTATATATTTGCATAAATATTTGCATGCATCATACTATCATGTTGCTGTCCTCTGTACAGGTGGTTCCTTTGTTTGGGGTGGGTGTTCTGAGTGGGGCTAAAACCCAGGCCCGAGTATACACCTAGGATTAGTGTGGTCTCACGTTCCTCATTTGCTTTATCAGCATATTGTTGCAATGTGACATACCACAAGCCGAACGAGGTTCATTTGATAGTGCCCTTCCTTTGTGGAGTATCCACTTTGGTTGTGTCACTTCATCTGAACTATTGACTTCGGTGACCGATCATTTCCCGGATCTTTGGTTTAGACGATCTCAGGAGAGCTACAATGGCACACCCGAAAGGGCAAACCCATTGAGTATCTTTGCCCGATTGTCGAGACTATTATCCGCCTTAGGATGACCTGATTAGAATTTACCTGTGAGGGGAGGGTGATTCTTTCAGATGCATGTTCAGATGGTGACTTTGATGGTGACTATTGGTTCCGTTGATCAGAGTCCTATTTATAAGTCGGATTTATGGCCATTTATTTCTGAGACGCCGGAGTGCTGTCCAAGTTATTTAGTGGGGATCCGTTTATTTCAGGATTCCCCGGGCCGATTCAGAGATGGTTATGGGTATCTGCTCAGAGTTTGTCTGATGATGATGATGATGTATCTGTCTTCCGTTTATTTCGGAACCCTTGAGTCGGATTTGTGGTTACATATTCCTTCAGATGGTTGTGATCGGTTCAAAGATCGGGCTTCAGAGCAACAGATGATCAGATGACTGGGAGGATGGCACAATGCATTGCATTCATTCATCAGCATCATTCACATTTTGCATTCACCTGCATCTAACACATGTTTATCCATATGCAGGGACATTTTTGATCAAGATCCTGGTTGAGAGATTTCTTTGCTCAGATATGAGGACCGGTTTGAAAGACGATGTTGTTTACAGTTTCTTCAACCCAGAGATTGATGAGTTGAGAGATATGATAGCATTGATTACGCCCGACCATGTGGGTATGTTCAGAGAGTCATACGGTGGTATTCTGAAGATGGCTTTCAGACTCACAGACAGCGACAGGAGTGCCATTCATACACTTCTCCAGTTCTATGACCCGGGCTTGAGATGTTTTATGTTCCCGGATTATTTGTTGGGGCCTCTGATGGAGGACTATGCCAGCATCTTGGGTATTCCGATCCGAGATCAGATTCCTTTCTGTGCTATTAGGGGAGAGCCTGACATCCTTGGGATTTCTCGTGCTCTTTATTTGAGCCCGGAGATGGTCAAGGAGGGTTTGAAGGAGAAAGGAAAATTACCAGGTTTTCATTTGAGTTTCTTGGAGGCTAAGGCCAAGGAACATGCTGCTGCGGGTAATTGGAAGACGGTCTGTGCCTTGATTGCTGTGAGCATTTATGGGACCATCCTGTTTCCTAATCAGAAGAGTTTTGTGGACCATAATGCCGTCAGATTGTTTATGCAGAGGAATCCTATTCCTACTCTGATTGGAGATGTCTATTACTCGGTTCATAACAGGAACGAGAAGCGGCGTGGGGGTTTGATCCGATGTTGTGCTCAGATGCTATTCAGATGGTTCATGGGGTATTTGCCTTCCCGAGGTGCTTTTGCTTCTCTTGATCCTACGGTCAAGTGGTCAGTCAGGTTGATGGGTTTGCGAGCCACTGACATAGCTTGGACTCATAACGGTAGGGCTGGACGAGATTTCATATATAGCTGTGGGAGTTTTCCCAATGTGCCTCTCATAGGAGTTCAGGGTTGCATTAATTATAACCCAACGCTTCTTAGGAGACAATTGGGGTTTGCTATGGAAGTTCCTCCTCTCGAGTGCGAGATTCAGGAGTCCTTCTACTTCCCAGTTGAGGGCGATCAGGCCAAGTTGAGACAAGTGTCTGGGTCATGGCGTAGCATTCAGAGGAAAGGCAAGGTTCCTTTTGGCAAGGTCAACAACAGGTCTTTTCCTCCATTCGATGATTGGCTTCGGAAGAGAATTGAGATCACACGTCTACCATTTCCGGGAGGTGATCCTTGGTGTCCTATGATTGAGGGTCCGCGTTCTTCTGTCAGTATGGAAGAATTCCTCGAGATGAAGAGAGCCAGAGATCAGTTGCTTGCGGAGAAAGCTGAATTGGAGATGAGTGTTGCTCATATTCAGATGTCTAATCAGGAGATTAGAGTGAAGATGGAAGATCAGGATAAGCGACATGCCTTGGAAGCGAAGCGCTTTGAGATGGATACTGCCTACTATGGGAAGATCAGCCAAGCCCTAGCGTCGTCGACGAAGGAGCACGACATCACGAAGGAGAAGCTAGCCAGAGCCTCAAAGGTCATTGAAGATGAGAAGAGGAGGCAGATCCTCGTGAGAGATCAGAGAGATGCCAGAGCCAGAGTCCTTGCTGCAGAATGGGAAGCGGAGAAGGCAAAGATCATCGCTGAGAGAGATCATTACATTGCTGAGAGAAATCATTATTTCAGACAGATGAAGATTCACCAGAAGGAGGTGGGGAGATTACAGCAGGAGAACACTGAGCTCAGGTTCGCCACAGAGTTCGCGAAGATGGTTGATGAGATAAGGCCTTCTGTGGGACCCTCGTCAGGATAGACCTTTCTTTGTGTGGATTACCGTCAGGCTTGTTGACGGAATTCATTTACTTGTATTTCCTTCTTGATTCTGGAGAATTGTATTTGATTTGTATCAGCTGTGATGTATGACTATGGCACTTATTGTGCACTTTTGATATACAGTGGTTGTTTTCATTCAGTGATTGGTCTTCAAGCTTTATTTGCCTTACTGTATGCACTCACACAGCACACACATGGTTAGGGGTATTTTGCTAAAACCATATATCTTTGATCTGTATGATGGAATCAGATGCTGAATGTCAGAATATTGCTGTCGGGTTATTATTTGTCTCGATGAAGCCAGGATCGAGAGATAAAGTGTTCCTCATGTGGATAAACACTACATTCATGCATGATCATAATAACGTGTTTTATTTTGCAGGTATCAGTTCTAACGTGCTTGATTGTTTCAGGAATCATTGCTCGTGCTCGTAGAGTTGTACCTTTGCACTCAACACGCCCTCACAGATACTTTACTCGACGCAATACTCCTAGACTGATGGATCTTCCGAACACGGATATTCTTGAGCTGAAGGATAAGATGAATGAACTGATCAACATCATGCAAGGTTTTGCAGTTGGTCAGAAAGCTCTAGCTGACAAAGTTGAAAAGCTCGAGCGGACTTCAGCGGCTAATAGTGGTGTGAACCTGGATGGTGTCTCCAACCAGGGGCTGGGTGGTTCTCGAGATGGTGGCAAGAGAACAACCGTGGGGATAGTAAATAATGCTGCTGGTTTTGGTGCTGCTGGTGGTCAGCCTGGTCCGATGGGGCAGAACATGAAAGACAGTCTATTCCCGCCATTCTTCGGGGCTGATGATGACAGGGAGGAAGACCGAGAGGCTGATCAGTTTTCCATGCACAACGAACCGTTCGGTCAGTACGGTGCCCAACCACAGAACAAAGAGATTCAGCTGCTGGCTGAAAAGATCAGAGCTTTGGAGAGTTATGCCACTCCCGGGGTCGTCAATATGTCAAATATGGGGCTAGTCGAGGGGATTGTGATCCCACAGAAATTCAAAGCGCCCACGTTTGATCGATATAATGGGAGTTCCTGCCCCGAGACTCATTTGCAAGCATTTGTCCGTAAGATCTCTGCATACACCATGGACCAGAAGCTGTGGATGTACTTCTTCCAGGACAGCCTGTCCGGAGGTTCCTTGGAGTGGTACACTAAGCTTAAATCTGCTGACATCAAGAGTTGGCAAGATCTTGGGGATGCCTTCTTTAAATAGTATCATTTCAATGCTGATATGGCTCCGAGTCGTACCCAGCTGCAGGGTATGTCTCAGAAGAACAACGAGGGGTTTAAAGAATATGCTCAGAGGTGGAGGGAATTGGCTGCCAGAGTGCAACCTCCACTGGTGGACAGAGAGATGTCTGATCTCTTTATGGGTACACTGCAGGGGGCATTCGCCGAAAGAATGGTGGGTTGTCCGGTGACAAATTTTTCAGATATTGTCGTGGCTGGAGAGAGGATAGAGAGCTGGCTGAAGCTCAGAAAGATTCAGGGTAATGCTTCATCTTCAGGATCGAAGAAGCCCTTCGGTAACGGCCAGAGGAAGAAAGAGGGTGATACAAGTGCGGTGTACACCCAGAGAGGACCCAGTAGGGATCGTTACTTTCAACACACTGCTGCGGTAACTATTCCTGCTGATAATCAGCCTGCACAGCAGCAACAGCAGCAACCGCAACAGCAGCATCAACCATTTCAGCAGAGGCCTCAGAGGGCTGGTTATCAGGTGCGGGGGAGAATGAATGATAGGCAGTTTGACAGGCCGCCTGTGACTTACTCTTTCTTGTTGAAGAAATTGCAAGACTTGGGGTTGGTACAGCTAAGAACTCTGGCACCTTTGAGACCTGATCAGAGGCCAGCCAATTACGATGAGAATGCAAAATGCGAATTTCACTCAGGTGCTCCCGGGCATAACATAGAGAACTGCAAAGCTTTTAAGCACGTAGTTCAAGACCTGGTGGATTCAAAAGCTATCAACTTCTCTCCATCCCCCAATGTGAACGCTAATCCCATGCCCGCGCATGGTCAAAGGGGGGTGAATGCTATCTCTGAGGAGGGCCGAGTCGGGTTGTTGTCTGTTAATCAATTGAAGACTCCGTTGGCTGAGGTCAAACGGCAGTTGTTGTTGAATGAGGTCAATCCGGGCTGTAGTGATGTTTGTGCCGAGTGCATGGTTGCTACTGAGGGGTGTGAACTCTTGAGAGAAACTGTCCAGGGACTGATGGACGATGGAAGTATTCAGATTGAGAAGGTCGATATGGGAAAAGATGAGGTCTCCACCATAACAATTTACTTTGATCCGGTGGATTTGTCAACTTTAGCTGAGGCGGCTCCAGTTACCATCACGGTACCTGGACCAATTCCCTATGACAAAGATGATGCCGTGCCATGGCATTATGGTGGAGAGGTTTATTGCAATGGAGAGAAGGTGGAAGACCAGACTGCAGGTGAAACCACCGTTTCAAAGGTGGATAATGCCGGTCCCAGTGGTTTCACTCGCAGTGGGAGACTGTTTGCTCCTGATGCCTTGAGGGGGGGAGAAGGAGAGAAAGAGAAAAAAGAAAAGGCCGAGGCTTTAGCCAGGGCGAAAGGGAAACAAATGGTGAATAATGGTACTCCTGATGTGACACCGACGCCTGTTGGGTCGGAAGAAAAGCTTGATGATGATGCAGAAGAATTCTTAAGGATCATCAAGAAGTCTGAGTACAAGCTTGTGAACCATCTGCAGCAGACTCCTTCCAAAATCTCAATCCTATCTTTGCTGTTAAGCTCTGAGGGGCATAGAGAGGCTCTGTTGAAAATCTTGAAGAAAGCCTATGTTCCTCAAGAGATAACAATCAATCAGTTGGAGACGGTAGTATCTAATGTGCATGCCAGCCATGGGTTGGGTTTCACCGACATGGATCTGACGGTAGATGGGAGGAATCACAACCGGGCTTTACACATCGCAATGGAATGTAAAGGGGCCGTGCTTTCGCATGTGCTGGTTGATACCGGCTCCTCATTGAATGTGTTGCCAAAGAAGGCTCTGGCTAAGCTGAATTGTGACGGGTTGATCCTGACGCCCACAGACCTGATAATGAGGGCCTTCGATGGGTCGAAGCGGGCCGTGTTTGGAGAAGTTGAGCTTCCTGTGAAGATAGGCCCAGAGGTGTTCAAGTCGACTTTTTACGTCATGGACATTCAGCCGGCATACAGTTGCCTGTTGGGTCGCCCATGGATTCATGCTGCTGGGGCAGTAACCTCGACTTTGCACCAGAAGTTGAAATATATCTGGGAAGGACAGGTTGTCACCGTCTGCGGAGAAGAGGACATCTTTGTCAGCCACCTTTCATCATTCAAGCACGTTGAAATGGACGGCGAAATATGGGAGACCCCGAGTCAAGCGTTCGAAACCGTTAAGGTGGAGAACGCTTTGTTTGCAAAAGAAGAGGAGAAACCGTCCATTGCTTCGTACAAGCAGGCCGCCGAGGTGGTGAAGAGTGGAGAGGCTCCTGGTTGGGGTAGAATGATGGATATCTCCGCAAAGAAGGACCGCTTCGGAGTGGGTTACCAGCCTGGCAGAGGCTCATCTGGACAAGGCAGAGGACGCCGTACGTCAGTCACGTTCACCAGTGCCGGAATGCTGGATCCGGATCACATCTGCATGGTGGGTGATGAAGTTGACAGCGACTGCGAAATCGACCGATGGATAAAGCCGTGCGCACCAGGGATAGGAATCCAGAACTGGAAGGCTGAAAAGATCATCACGGTCACTTTGCTCGAAGAGTAATATTTTCCTGTTTTCAATTTTATCTGCATGAAAGTCATACGTGTTGCCCGACACGTAATGGTTCATTGTAAGGGCCCCCTCATGTTTAAAATTTGCAAGTTTGCATCATTAATAAAAGGATGTTTTTCAGTTAAAAGCGGTGTTCCCTGTTTTTCATTTATTTTTGCAGTTTAAAATAAAACAAAAAATAAAAATGGCAATGTTTTTCATTTTTCTTTTTGATTTGACTCGTTCCGGTTCTAAGCAATGCATGAATCCACATTCATGCAGATGCGATCAGTCTCCGGATCTCATTAATAACAATCCTGTTACACCCTCATATGACTTCGACAATCCGATCTATCAAGCCGAAGAAGAAGGCGAAGAAGATTGTGAACTGCCAGGGGAGTTAGCCAGGTTGTTGAAACAAGAGGAGAAGGTGATTCAGCCGCATGAAGAGCAGGTTGAAATTGTGAATCTGGGTACCGACGAGGTCAAGAAAGAAGTGAAAATCGGGGCTGCTTTGGAGGAAAGTGTTAAGAGCAGAATGGTAGCATTGTTGAAAGAGTATGTCGACATCTTTGCCTGGTCTTATCAAGATATGCCAGGGTTGGATACCGATATCGTTGTGCACAAGTTACCGTTGAGAGCAGATTGTCTTCCAGTGAAGCAGAAGTTGCGCAGAACTAGACCTGACATGGCGATGAAAATTAAAGAGGAAGTGCAGAAGCAGTGGGATGCTGGTTTCCTTGCTGTCACTAATTATCCGCCATGGGTCGCGAACATCGTGCCAGTCCCGAAGAAGGATGGGAAGGTGAGAATGTGTGTGGACTACCGAGATCTGAATAGAGCTAGTCCGAAAGATGATTTTCCATTACCTCACATTGATGTGTTGGTAGATAATACAGCTCAATTCTCGGTGTTTTCCTTCATGGATGGCTTTTCTGGCTATAATCAAATCAAAATGTCGCCAGATGATATGGAGAAAACAACGTTCATCACACCATGGGGCACTTTTTGTTATAAGGTGATGCCGTTTGGTCTCAAGAACGCCGGTGCTACTTATCAGAGAGCCATGGTGACTTTGTTTCATGATATGATTCATCATGAAATTGAATGCTATGTTGATGACATGATAGCAAAGTCCCAAACAGAAGAGGGGCATTTGGTAGATCTGGCCAAGTTGTTCGACCGACTGAGACAATTCAGACTGAGGTTGAATCCGAATAAGTGCACTTTCGGAGTACGGTCCGGTAAATTACTGGGGTTTATTGTAAGTGAAAAAGGAATCGAGGTTGATCCTGCTAAAGTAAAAGCAATAAGAGAAATGCCTGAACCGAGAACGGAGAAAGAGGTTCGTGGTTTCTTAGGTAGATTGAACTACATTTCACAGTTCATATCTCATCTAACAGCCACGTGTGAACCGATATTCAAATTGTTGAGAAAAGATCAAACGGTCAGGTGGAATAATGATTGCCAAGCGGCATTTGAAAAGATAAAAGAATATTTGCAGGAGCCTCCGATTCTGATGCCTCCTGTGGAGGGAAGACCGTTAATTCTGTACTTGATAGTCCTCGAGGGGTCTATGGGGTGTGTATTGGGGCAGCATGACGAGTCTGGTCGAAAAGAGCATGCCATATACTACCTTAGCAAAAAGTTTACCGACTGTGAAACAAGATATTCACTGCTCGAGAAAACTTGCTGTGCTTTGGTCTGGGCTGCTCGCCGACTAAGGCAGTACATGCTGGTTCATACCACTTTATTGATTTCCAAGATGGATCCAATCAAGTACATTTTTGAGAAGCCAGCATTGACCGGACGGGTTGCGAGGTGGCAAATGATTTTGACAGAATATGATATACAGTATACCTCTCAAAAGGCGATCAAGGGGAGTGTATTGTCTGATTACCTCGCCCAGCAACCTATTGAGGATTATCAACCGATGAAGTTTGATTTCCCTGATGAGGACATCATGTTTCTCAAATCGAAAGATTGTGAGGAACCGATCCCGGAGGAGGGGCCTGACCCTGAATCCGAATGGATTTTGATGTTTGATGGGGCCGTTAATGTGAATGGAAGCGGTGTTGGTGCTGTTTTGGTTACGCCGAAAGGATCCCATATTCCTTTTGCTGCCCGACTAACATTTGAGTGCACCAACAACGTGGCTGAGTACGAAGCTTGTATATTGGGGATTGAAGAGGCGATTGATTTAAGGATCAAGAACCTTGTCATATATGGAGATTCAGCTCTGGTTGTAAATCAGGTTAACGGAAAATGGTATACGCATCAGTCTCATTTAGTTCCATACCGGGATTATACGAGGAGATTGTTGACGTTTTTCACCAAAGTAAAGATGCATCATGTGCCCAGAGAGGAGAATCCTTTGGCAGATGCTTTGTCTACTCTGGCCGCCTTGATTAAGGTGCAGTGGTGGAATCAATTCCCCAGTGTTGAGGTTGGACGTCTGGATAGACCGGCTTATGTGTTTGCTGTTGATACAGCGCCTGATGATGAGAAGCCGTGGTATTACGATATCAAGCGCTATCTGGAGACGCAAGAGTATCCTGAGGGAGCATCTAAGAAGGACCGAAAGACTCTGCGGAGGTTGGCCATGGTGTTTTATCTGAATAAGGATGGGGTTCTGTACAAAAGGAATTTCGATTGGGTCTTGCTCAGATGTGTCGATGATAGAGAAGCAAGCCAATTGATGAAAGAGGTTCACGAAGGATCGTTCGGTACCCATGCCAGTGGGAATGCAATGGTAAAGAAGCTGCTGAGGGCAGGTTATTATTGGATGACAATGGAGGCCCAATGTTTCAATTTCGTGCGGAAGTGTCACAAATGCCAGATTTATGCTGACAAGGTGCACGTGCCTCCAAATCCTTTGAGTTTGATGTCATCTCCATGGTCGTTTGCTATGTGGGGGCATTGATATGATAGGAAAGATTGAGCCTACGGCTTCGAATGGGCACAGGTTCATATTAGTGGCTATTGATTACTTCACCAAGTGGGTAGAAGCAGCCTCACCAAGAGAGACATCATTTGTAGATATGGGGTTCCCGAGAGAATCATTACTGATAATGGTTCTAATTTGAATAACAAGATGATGGCAGAACTGTGCCGGGAATTCAAGATTGAGCATCACAATTCTTCTCCCTATCGTCCGAAGATGAATGGGGCGGTTGAGGCAGCTAATAAGAACATTAAGAAGATTGTGCAAAAAATGGTGGTAACCTATAAAGACTGGCATGAGATGTTGCCGTTTGCATTGCATGGGTATCGCACGTCGGTGCGTACATCTACTGGGGCAACGCCTTTCTCGTTGGTATATGGAATGGAAGCCGTGCTACCGGTTGAGGTTCAGATTCCCTCTTTGAGAGTCCTGATGGGCGTGAAGTTGCAAGAGGCTGAATGGGTGAGGACCCGGTACGAGGAGTTAAGCCTGATTGAAGAAAAGAGGCTGGCAGCCATCTGTCATGGACAGTTGTACCAGCAAAGGATGAAGCGTGCTTTTGACCGAAAGGTGCGACCTCGGGTGTATCACGTAGGTGATATGGTGCTGAAAAGGATCCTTCCTCCTCAAAACGATCGAAGGGGCAAATGGACACCTAACTATGAAGGTCCGTTCGTGGTCAAGAAGGTTTTCTCTGGAGGAGCCTTGTTGCTAACGACCATGGATGGCGAGGATTTTCCATCCCCTGTGAATGCGGACGCAGTTAAAAAATACTTCGTATAAAGAGACCCGCTGGGCGAAAAGAATAAAATAGTCCAGGCAAAAATGGGCATCCCGGCGAACCAAAAAACAGAAAGAAAGGTTCGGGCAAAAATTAGGGATAAAAATGAAAAAACTGTACACCCGGCAAGTCGAAAACCTGAAAAGGCGACTTGGGCAAAAAAGGGTATCCCGGTGGACTGAAAACCCGAAAGGGCGGTCCAGGCAAAAGAGGGATTGAAACGAACAACTGCGTCTGGCATGATCGTTTGCGCTTTGGTTAAAGCATCATGGATAATACCCGGTACGGATCAGTGGGAATCGTCTTGTTCAGAAGGCAGAAAGTACGGAGAGTCTGAAGACATATGGGGTGTAACCGAGTTGGAACTCGATGAGATCACGGGTTTCACGTTGCCATTAGGATAGATTTTCCTTTTGTGCGCAATTACCTATTTTCAGGAATTGCGTCCTTTGTATTGCTCAGTTTGAGCCACACACTTTTTCAATCAATAAAATGCATATTCAGTCAAATAATTTTGTTTTTGTTTTTCATTACCGCTTTGATTGCAAAAACATCCAATTATTTTGATAGAGAATCTTGCATTTTAAGACATACAGGTCCCTTCCAATGCATGTTTATAAGATTGAGAACTTGAAATCTTATTCGAAAGGTTGAGTGACCCAAGTGTTGAAATCTTGACACGCCTGGGGCACGGTTTTATCTAACGATCTCTTTTGTAGGTGCTGTTAGATATTTTTTCACTCACTTGCAGGTTGTGATGTGGAAGCTTTTGACAAAATAATCCCCATGGAGTCCGATCAGAGACGAATGAATGGAAGAACGGTGAAAAGACAGCGAGAGACGTACGACGATCCGTGAGAATTAATCAAGAAGACTCTTTAAAGTCTGAAAATTGAAAAGTCTGTATAATCCCAGGAGGTCGTTCTCCGTCGAGCGCGGAGCAGTTGGGAGTACAAGATGATGGAGCAGAAAAGTCCAGACGAGTCTGGGAGTTCTCAAAATTGGAAAGCTGACAGTGGATTTGGATGATGAATACCAATGGGTCGACGAGTCGACGGGAGTTCAGTACCAGAGTTTCCTCATCTCTCCAAGCAGAGTCGTGAGGACTCATTCCCCAGCAGATTCAAGGTCTGTGGTTTCCCTAGCAGGGTCAGGATGGTTATCCCCAGCAGGTTTCAGATTGATGCATCCCCAGTCTCCAGGTCTGGAGGTTGTTATTCCCTCAGCGGAGGTATCTGTGAGGGTTTCCCAAGCAGAGTCAGGATGTATATCCCCAGCAAGTCAAAGACCGGTGTATCCCCACAGAGCGTTGGTGGTTCTTATCCCCAGCAATCCCCCAAGCGGATCGGGTGCAAAGGAGATATTATCCCCAGCAAGGGTTGCCTTTTCCTAGCGGCAGTGCTATTCCCCAGCAGGGTGGAAGTCGGAGTGTTGACGAGTTCCTCAGCAGAGTATCTCGAGCTCCCTAGAATAGTCCCTTGAGGGGGATACTTTTTATGCATTCATCATGAAAAATAAGCATAGCATAATGCATAATAAATCGCGTAGCATTTCCATAATTATGGAGCATTACGCGGAAAAATCAAATCATACATCATATTACAAGCATAGGCTAGTCTCGAGCTGTGGTTACCGTTTGAGATTTGGTTTTGCCAGTGGATGAAGATGCTACTCAAGCCGTGGTTACCGTTTGAGGAGTGGTTTCACTAGTTGGAAAATCATCAGCATTGCAAGTATCAGTTACCCGAGTCGTGGTTACCGCTTGAGGTTTGGTTTCGCCAGATGGTGAAGATGTTACTCTGAGGAGTTTAACATCGTGGTGTTGGGTCAACAATATTCCCCAATAGTGCGATACTGGAGAAGAGTTCTGTCGTGCGAGACAGAAGTTGGAAGATGTTACTCTGAGGAGAGTAATATCGTGACGCGATCAGCGCGATTCAAGCCGTGGTTACCGCTTGAGATTTGGTTTCACCGGATGGTGAAGGTGTTACTCTGAGGAGTTTAGCATCATGACGTCAGATCAGCAATGTTCCCCAGTAGTGCGATACTGGAGGAAATCTTTCCGTCGGGCGAAGATGGAAATGAAATCAAAGGACGTTACGCGATCAGCGCGACAATCGGGGTTCAAATGGAGAAAGGGAAATGTTGAGACATTTTCTGGAGAGTGGGGTCCAAATGGAGATTGGAGTTGGAGATTGTATCCGGGATGAGGTCCGCAGGATTATCTTCTGTTCATGTGTCACCTTAGACTTTGGCTGAGGCCAATGAAGGTCGTTATGGGTGTCTTCTGAGGAAGAGATGCACATGTTACCTTCCTTTTGTGAAGGTGTACCCTCTGATATGTCGCCCTCAGAGTGGTGTTTGGTGTTATTTCCAACGTTGCCAGCGGAATTATCACAAGAAAGCGGAGAACGGGGTTCAAATGGAGAAAGGGAAGTGTTGAGGCATTTTCTGGAGAACGGAGTTCAAATGGAGAAAGGGAAATGTTGCGGCATTTTCTGGAGAACGGGGTTCACAATGGCGATCGCAAGTTATCGTCAGGCGACTGGGGTTCAAATAGAGAATGGGGTTCATTATTTTGGCAAACAAGATGTCGGGGTTCAAATGCAGTGATCTGGGATCATTTGAGCGAAAGAAAATTTCGGGGTTCAAGAAAACGAAAAAAAAGAGAAAATTTCGGGGTCCAAGAAAAGCATTAAAAAGAGATGATAATCCCCAGCGGGTATGTGGTGTTCAGGCCATGGTTATCCCTGCGTTACCATTTATTTTGGTATTCAGGTCGACGTTTTTGTTTCGGTACTCAGGCCGACTTTCTCCGTACCAGACGGATTCTTCTTTCGAGGTTGTTTCTTTGCCGATTCTGACAGGCATGGTTAATTATTTTCCCATCAGAGTGCAAATTGTTCGTCTGTTCTGGGTATTCACTCACTCTTCATCCTGATCATCTGAAAGCCGAGGCTATTCATATCGACAGGTTCACAGTGGATTGAATAGGGCCAGCTGTAACACCTCAAAATTTGCCCTCCTCTCTTGGGACTAGCTTAGCGTATTGCATATCATTTTGTAGGTCATTAGGAATTGCATATTTGCATATCATGTGGTTACATGGAGCAAGTCATCCTCCTAAGTCTTGATCAGAAGATAAAGAGGTTAAGAGATGCAAGCTAAGGGTTTCATTGAACTGATCATTAACCATCTGAGGATGTGTGATTCAAATTAGGGTTTCTTGGTTGTCAAGGAGGTTGAGCTTTATCTTGGTTGAAATGGTACATCATCATCATGGTCTTGTCATCACCAAGAGGTTCATCATGCTTGATTAGATTCCTTGAGATTAGGGTTTTGACCTCTGGTCAACCCTAATCATCTGCATTGTGCCAATCAGGGCTTGTCAAGGAGATGAGGTTTTCAATGGATATGGGGATCATCATGTGATTATCTTGAGCTTATGGAAGCTAGGGTTTCATCATTGAGCCATTTCATCAGGAGTTTGAGGCTCAAGTTCATCAGTCAAGCTGAAATTCATCTATCAGTCAGAAAAGTCAACTGCGGTCAATTGTGCCTGAAATGATGGATTTGGAGGTGGGAGAGGGTTAGATACACTTTATTCATGTCTAAACAAGTTTCATTTGACATTTCAAAGATCAAGAATGAATAAAATAAAGTCAGATGGAAACTTTCCAAAAATAGAAAGTGACTTGTAATTGAAAATTGCCAAAAATGGAAAGTTTTTCTCCTCAAAATTACATGTCCAAAAATGCTTCAAATGAAAATTTGTTCAACATGAAAGTTGTAGATCTTACTCTCACATTTCCAAAAAGTCCAAGATCATGGATTTATGACGTGTGGTTGAGGAGATGTGATCAGATCATTGCCAAGTTTGCATGGGATTTCAAATGGCCATATCTTTTAACTCAAAGCTCCAAAATGAGTGGTTCTTTTTGAAATATTCTCCTCTTGACCTCTAATTTCCAAATCATGCATCACATTGCATAAAATCTCATCATATGATCATGTGATTTTTCAAGTCAATTTTGCAGGGAAATTTGCAAAAATTCAAAAAATGGTGCATACACCATGCATTTTCAAAAATTTGCAAAACACCTTATTTCACTTAGCCAAGTTAATTATGGATTAGCAAGGTGATTAAGGAAGCATATAAATACTCTAATCTAACAGAATTGAGGGGGTTAATCACTTTTTCACCATTTTTGGATCTTGAAACTTTTTCCCTCCAAAATTTTCTCCCAATCAAAACTTGAAAATTCTCCACATAGCATAGCATTTTTATTCCATATTCTGGTTTATTGAGTGTAGTGGATGAAGAATCAAGCATTGGATCATTGAATTCGAGCAAAAATCAAGCACACTCCAAGCAAATTCATGAAGATGGAAGTGGAAAATTAATCAAGATCTAAGCCATTACAAGCTCCAATTTCGTCATAAAGCTTCAAGTATATAGGAGTGGATCTGGACACTTTAGGAGCTTGAATCGCTGGTTTTATTGTTCTGCTCTTCAAGAGGTACCTTAGTTGCTATAGTTCATTGTGAACTTGCTGTTGCTGCTGCTTGGTTGTGTAAACCAATTGAGGTAGAATCACTAACTCCATGTAGTCTGGAAGACCTGGCCTGTTACTTGGCCAGGCACCTGTCTGAAGTCCTCCTTAAGAGGCAATGTTTGTGCTTGTTTATTTTTGTCCCCAAGCAGGAAAAGACCTTTGTTAAGGCAATTGGCAGACACAAGAGGTGTGCAGTCCACCTCCTGCTAATCTGTTGAGTCATCCCTTGGCTCGTATTACATGTTGATGCCTTGTGGATCCTAACCCAAGATCCATGTACAGTTGTACAGTTGAGTCAGTGTCATAAGTGTAGAAGGGTTCCCACTTTCTGGACCCACACTTCATTGTCTGAAGCTCTCCCTGGCCAGGGATAAGAGCTGTGAGGCACACCCCTCACTCACCTTTCATCTGGCTTCACCCTGACTCTCAATGTCAGGGTTAAGAGCTAACATCACCCTGATACAGTTGACTTGCTTTGGCAGTCTAACCCTTGTTTGAGCCACCTCTGTTTGGATATAGTGTGTGCTATTTGTGATTGTTTGCTTTGATTGTTTTGCCTGTTTAGGATTAGCTTGTTGCCTGTGCAAGTTAGGATAGAAACCATAACATAGGGCAATGATGCATGATAACATCTAGGCTCGAGTACAGCTCCCTAGTAGTGTGTCTCCCTTTGTATCTGGTTAGGTTAGAATTTCTTTCCCGTTCAGGGGAACTACGTCGCCCTGATCCTCATACCAGATGAGGTACGTAGGCAGGAGACCGTGCGAGGTCTCTCCGGGCAACCTTTTCTTCTTTTTGTGTGTGTTTGCCTGACAGTTGCTAGGCTCGAGTGCCTGACTCCTTAGTAACTTGTTGCTTGTTTCTTCTTGTGTGTCTGGATATGGATGTAAGACCAGCGATTGGCTGTCCGTATCCTGATTGTGTTTGTTTGGTTCGGAAGCCGATGTAAGTCCAGTGATTGGCGTTCGGGTCCCAAATTTGCCTGTGTTTGTGTGTGTCCTGTTTGACGTGCGTGAGCCGAACTACGGCAGCTCTGATTCTCGTTCCAGACGAGATACGTAGGCATAGGATGCGATATCCTAGCAAGCCCTCTCCCCTTTCCCCATCTGTGTTGTCTTCAGTGTGCGTGTGATGTTTGTTTTAGCAACCTTAACCTATCTTTTGAGCGTGGATCCCGTCGAGTACGACGGATGCGTAGGGGTGCTAATACCTTCCCTTCGCATAACCGACTCCCGATCCCATCCTCTTTGGTCGCGAGACCATGCTTTTCCCAGGTTTACTTCGAGTGTTTCCTTTCCCTCTTTGGGATAAATAACGCACGGTGGCGGCTCTGTGTTGTTTTTGTTTTAGCCCGCCGGTTGTTTTTCGCGGATGCGACAAAAGGGAAGGAATTCAAAAAATACACCAAAATAGGGAGAGGGATACAAGGAATTTACAAGGGAGATAATGCGAGAAATGAACTGTCTCATTGTAAGGTAGCCCAAGAGAAAGTCTTGTGTGTGCAAATTGGCCTAATCTGTAGCACCTCAAATTTTCCCTCCTCATTCATGCATTCATTTTTTAGGTCATTTAACATTTCATATTGCATTTCAGCAAAATTCATCTGAATCACCTCTAGTCAACTGTTGGTCAACTGAAGGTGAAATGGCCAGGGAATGACTTGAGTTACTTCCAACATGTTCAAATAGGGTCTATTCATCATTCAAAGGAGCAAAAGTTTGTTCATGAGCTGTCATGCTCGCTAGGCGAGCAGAATGGGTCGCCTAGCGAGTCCCAAGAAAAGCCACCAGAATCACCTGCGCTCAGAGGAATGACTTGAACTGTCATGCTCTCTAGGCGAGCAGAATGGTTCCCCTAGCGAGCCACCAGAGTCTGAACTATCATGCTTGCTAGGCGAGCAGATCCTTCGCTAGGCGAAACCCACGCATTTTGAAAATAAAAAAACATAACATAAAGGATTTTGGACTTGGACTCTCTCATTTTGAGCCCACAAAGCCACGAAAATCAGGTTATAAATTCTAAAGTTTCAGTGAAACAAAACCCTGGCAGAACAAAAAGAGAAGAGCTAACAGAATTCAGAGCAGCCTCCAGAGACTGGAGGGAACTCATCTGCAAAGAACCAATTCCCTCTCATATAAACCCTAAGATTGTTCTGCAAACCCAACCGGGCAATTCAATTTCATTCGATCTCTCCAATCAGGTTGCCCTATTTCCATTACTCTATGCTTTCAATTTGAATTTTCTGAATGTATGAGGTATCATGGGTGAATTTGGAAGAGTGGATATCGTTAGGTTTCACATGTGGGTTTAGCTATGCATGAATATGTAGAATAATGCCTTGAATGTTTGATCACCTAATTTCTAAAATCGTACTGTTATCAGAGAAAAATCCAGAACCCGCAGGCACTCGCTAGCACCTTCGCTAGGCGAGCCTGCAGCGAAGCTTCGCTAAGCCTTCGCTAAGCGATGCAGTAGCGATCGCGACAGTAGATGCCTTTTGCTCTCTGATCTGTTTTGTGTTCGTTATGACATGCTTTCTATTGCACTCGGGCACATGTTTTAATATGTATGTCATGTTTTGACGTGTGGATCTTTACCCCCTGATCTTGAGTTTTGATACCTTTTAATGCATTTGTTTGACAAGAGGTATAAGCCTCCTACCCTTGGTTGCTTTTTGTGAACTTTAATGGCATGATTCATGTGGTTACATTTTGATTCTCTTATTCGGTGAAACTCTTGATTGCACCCCACCTTGTTATTCTAACCTGTTTGTCGAGTTTTTTTTGTGAGGGCTCACATGACTCTTGAAGAGATAGCTTGCTTGGTATTCCACTTTATTTGTGGGATACCATTTGGAGATTTATTCTGATTGCTTTGCTGACTTGTTTTCTTTGATGGTGCTAGCCTGAGAGACCTCTGGGTTTCTTATTTCTTTAGTTACTGTTACTTCGGACCTTTGTCCGTGTGGTAGATCTCTTGATCCCTTTTACATATTTTCCCGTATTTTACCACTTTCTTAGCTGGAAGACCTCGATAGGAGGCAATGTTTTTGTATGTTTACTTTTGTGCCCAAAGACCTCCAAGAAGAGGCACCAGTGCTAAAGACCTCCATGAAGAGGCAATTGGCGGATAAAAGGGATTAGTAGTCAATCCCCCGTTATTCAGTGTGTCGTTCTTTAAGATCACACTACGTGTCGATGCTTCAGAACAAAAGCCCAAGATCTTTTGTCTGGTCAATCAGTGGAGAGGGTTCCACCTTTCTGAATCCCCACTTTTTGTCATGAGCTCACCCTGTCCAGGGTTAATAGCTATGAGGTCTTATCCTCATTACCCGCTTGATCTGCTCACCCTGACGTTCAATGTCAGTGGTTAAGAGCCCATTTGATTACCTTTCCATGGCTTGTTTGTCGAGGTTGATATGACCCCTCTTGACTAAAGCCCTACCCACGTATGTTTGAGCCCCCTTGTTGGCGTGTTTACTTTATGTATGTTTGTTTTGTATGGTGTGATCGTCTCCCCATAGGATTTCTAGGCTTCGTATAGTCTCTCGTTTGCATGTCAATTAAGGTAGCACGGTTCCTTCGTCTAGGACTTCCTTTTTGCATGAGCATTCCTAAAACAAACAAACTCATTGATTTTTCTTCTCCTAAGAACACGTTAACTCCTTCTACTACAGGTGAGTAAGTCTCCAAAGGCCGAGCATCCGGTAGATTGTGTAGTAACGTCATTCATCACAAAAAACAAACAAAAATAGGTTAGCCGAGCTACGGTGCTCTGATTCTCAATCCTTCTTGAGATACGTATGCAGCAGGGTAGGGCCTGTGCGAGCAATAACTCTTTCTTTTCCCTACTTTGATTTCCTCTCTTTCGCATTGCATATAGGACTTTTTGTACACACACTTTAGACATAAATAACAATCGTGGATCCTGTGGAGTACCACAGACGTGAAGGGGTGCGATAACCTTCCCTTCATGTAACCGGCCCCCTTACTCAGTTTTCTTTGGTTCGAGACTTTGTTTTATCCGTTCCCTCTTGGTTATGCAGTACTACCTTTCCCTCCTCTTGGGATAAAAGTACATAGCTGGCGACTCTACTCTTTTTCCGCGCCACCTCTTTTCGCGTTTGTACTTGGATTCGGGAAATCCGAGGAGCGACAACTGGAGACTCTGCTGGGGATTTATTTTCCCTAGTGGGACTTTCCTAGCGCTTGTTTTTTGTCTATTGTGTGTTATTCATTTATTGCTTTGCATACTTATCTGCTTGCATTGCATCCTATGTGTGCTTTATTGTTTCATGCATATTGTGCTGGCTATGTATCTGTTTCGCTGTTGGGTGGGAGTCACAAGAGGTAAAAGGCCCAATACACAGGCTATGAGTGAACTTTAGGACACCTAGGAATAGAGTGATTCATGGGAAGCGGGTGGTATGGCGCCTTTTAGCGGAACATGGTATCACGAGCAGTTCAGATTCTGTTGGGGTATTATCGTTGCATACACATGGTGTGTATATGATGATATTCTTGAAATAATTGTTTATCCTGCGTTTCTCTTGACCTTACCCTGACCTAGATTACACCCGTGAGTGGGGCGGGAATGAATCATTTACAGGTACTGACGGTGACTTGTTCTGTTGGTGACGCGTTCCGGTGGTGACTTTTGTTTGGTTCTTGTTGGTGACTGTTGGTTCTGAAGTCTGGGTTATAAGTTGATGACCATGTTCTATGGTTCCCGGTTCCGAATTCATGCTGAAGTTCTGATCCTGTGCCTTGAGATACACAGCCAACCATCCATTGTTTCATCATTTTGCATCATAGCATGTTTATTTTAAAAAAAAATAATGCATAAAAAAGAAAAAAGTTAACCCGCATATGCATAGCATTGGTTATCAGCCTTTTCAATCATCAGAGCAGGGTGTCCAGAATCAGAAACGGCCGTGTACTTTCACTAGTGCTGGATTGATGAATCACGGTGATGTCTTTGCAACAGACAATGAAGACAGTGACAGTGATTGTGATATGGATAATTGGGTGCGCCCGTGCGCTCCAGGGGAGAAGATCAACAACTGGACTGCTGAAGAAATAGTCCAAGTTACTCTTTAGACAGAGTAATCTTCTTTTGTTTTTCATTTTGCATGAAAGTCTTACGTTCCGCCCAGGGCGTAATGACTCATTGTAGGGCCACATCATGTTTTAAATTTTCAATGACTATCATCAATAAAAGACGTTTTGCAATCAAATTTGTGCTCACTGTCTTTCTATTTTTACTTTCATTTTCAAAACAATAAAAATGGCAATGTTTTTTTGTTTTTTGTGACTTTCTTGAACTCTTTTCTAAAATAAAGCATGAAACATCGTTCGTGCAGAATTGATCTTGCGGATTCCATTAAAAACAGTTCTGTTATGGCTCAGTATGACTTTGATAATCCCATTTACCAAGTCGAAGAGGAGAGTGAAAAAGATTGTGAACTCCCCAAAGAATTGGCCAGACTATTGAAACAGGAGGAAAGGGTCATTCAACCTCATCAGGAAGAGTTGGAAGTCATTAACCTTGGTACTGAGGACGCAAAGAAAGAGATCAAGATAGGGGCTGCTTTAGAGGAAAAGGTCAAGAGAGGGCTGATTGAAATGCTGTAGGAATATGTGGATGTATTCGCATGGTCGTATCAAGATATGCCTAGTTTGGATACAAATATTGTGGTACACAGGCTACCTCTCAGAGAAGATTGTCCTTCGGTAAAGCAGAAGCTTCGCAGAACTAGTCCTGATATGGCTGTCAAGATCAAAGAGGAGGTTTAGAAACAGTTGGATGCAGGTTTTCTAGCAGTTACCATTTATCCCCCTTGGGTGGCCAACATCGTACCCGTGCCGAAGAAGGATGGTAAAGTCAGGATGTGTGTCGATTACCGAGATTTAAACAGAGCCAGTCCGAAAGATGACTTCCCATTACCTCACATTGATGTATTGGTCGATAACACGACTCAGTCCTCGGTTTTCTCTTTCATGGATGGATTTTCGGGCTATAATCAGATCAAGATGGCGCCAGAAGACATGAAGAAGACGACATTCATTACACCTTGGGGCACGTTCTGTTATAAGGTAATGCCATTTGGGTTGAAGAACGTCGGTGCTACCTACCAAAGAGCTATGACGACTCTCTTTCATGACATGATGCACAAAGAAATTGAAGTGTACGTGGATGATATGATTGCGAAGTCTCAGACAGAAGAGGAGCACTTGGTAAACTTGCAAAAGTTGTTTGAAAGATTGAGAAAGTTCAAACTGAGGCTGAATCGAAACAAGTGTACGTTTGGAGTGAGATCTGGAAAGCTGTTAGGTTTCATTGTCAGTAAGAAAGGGATTGAGGTTGATCCAGCGAAAGTAAAAGCTATTCAAGAAATGCCTGAACCAAGAACGGAAAAGCAGGTTCGTGGGTTTTTAGGGAGGCTGAACTACATTGCACGGTTCATATCCCACCTAACAACTACGTGCGAACCGATATTTAAATTGCTAAGAAAAGATCAAGCAATCAGGTGGAACGATGATTGTCAAAGAGCTTTTGATAAGATAAAAGAATATTTGCAGAAACCTCCAATTCTCATACCTCCAGTTCCTGGGAGGCCTCTGATAATGTACCTTTCAGTAACAGAGAATTCGATGGGGTGTGTATTGGGACAGCATGACGAGTCTGGTCGAAAAGAGCATGCAATATACTACCTTAGCAAAAAGTTTACCGACTGTGAAACAAGATATTCGCTGCTCGAGAAAACTTGCTGCGCTTTGGCATGGGTTGCTCGCCGACTAAGACAGTATATGTTGAACCATACTACCTTGTTGATTTCTAAGATGGACCCAGTAAAGTATATCTTTGAAAAGCCGGCTCTTACCGGACGAGTGGCTCGTTGGCAGATGATTTTGACAGAGTATGATATCCAGTACACGTCGCAAAAGGCCATCAAGGGTAGTATTCTGTCTGATTACCTTGCCGAGCAACCAATTGATGACTATCAGCCGATGATGTTTGAATTCCCCGATGAAGACATCATGTACTTAAAGATGAAGGATTGTGAAAAGCCTCTTGTCGAGGAAGGACCGGATCCCGATGACAAGTGGACACTGATGTTTGATGGTGCGGTAAATGTGAATGGAAATGGTGTTGGGGAAGTACTCATTAATCCTAAAGGTGCACACATACCTTTTTCCGCCAGATTGACTTTTGAAGTAACCAACAAGGAAGCTGAGTACGAGGCCTGTATCATGGGGATTGAGGAAGCCATCGATCTAAGGATCAAAACTATGGACATTAATGGAGATTCTGCTCTAGTGATTAACCAAGTCAATGGAGACTGGAATACTCATCAGCCGCATTTGATTCCTTATAGAGATTACACCAGAAGGATCCTGACTTTCTTCAAGATAGTAAAGTTGTATCATGTACCCCTAGATGAAAATCAAATGGCTGATGCCTTAGCCACATTGTCTTCCATGATTAAAGTCCATTGGCAGAATCATGTGCCACACGTTGCTGTGAATCGACTCGAGAGGCATGCGTATGTGTTTGCAACTGAGTCTGTTATTGATGAGAAGCCGTGGTTTTATGATATTAAGAATTTCCTCAAAAGCCAAGAGTATCCTAAAGGAGCGTCAAAGAATGACAAGAAGACATTGAGAAGGCTAGCTGGAAGCTTTTACTTGAACAAGGATGATGTGTTGTACAAGAGAAACTTTGACATGGTTCTGCTCAGATGCGTGGTTAGACACGAAGCAGACATGTTAATGCAGGAAGTACACGAGGGATCTTTCGGTACCCATGCTGGTGGTCATGCAATGGCCAAGAAGTTGTTAAGAGCCGGTTATTACTGGATAACCATGGAATCCGATTATTTCAAATACGCTCGGAAGTGCCACAAATGTCAGATCTATGCAGATAAAGTGCATGTACCACCAAACCCCCTGAATATTATGAATTCTCCTTGGCCATTCGCGATGTGGGGCATCGATATGATTGGAAAGATTGAACCTACTGCTTCTAATGGACATCTATTCATCCTAGTCGCGATTGATTACTTTACCAAGTGGGTGGAAGCAGCTTCCTATGCCAATGTTACCAGACAAGTGGTTGCTCGATTCATTAAGAAAGAAATTATCTGTCGTTATGGGGTTCTTGAGAGAATCATCACTGATAATGGTTCGAATCTCAATAACAAGATGATGAAAGAGCTTTGCAAAGACTTTAAGATCGAACACCACAATTCTTCTCCTTACAGACCAAAGATGAATGGTGCTGTAGAGGCGGCAAACAAGAACATTAAGAAGATTGTGCAAAAGATGTTTGTGACGTACAAGGATTGGCATGAGATGTTGCCTTTCGCTTTGCATGGGTATCGTACTTCAGTGTGTACGTCAACCGGGGCAACTCCGTTTTCACTTGTGTATGGCATGGAGGCAGTCTTGCCAGTAGAAGTTGAAATCCCTTCTTTGAGGGTGATGATGGATGTAAAACTTGACGAGGCTGAGTGGGTTCAAGCCAGGTTTGATGAGTTAAATTTAATTGAGGAAAAGCGATTAGCAGCTGTGTGCCATGGACAACTATATCAGAGAAGGATGAAGAAACCCTTTGATCAGAAAGTGCATCCTCGAAGCTATCAGATAGGTGATTTGGTTTTGAAGAGGATCCTTCCTCCCGGTACAGATAACAGGGGCAAGTGGACTCCGAATTATGAAGGTCCATATGTTGTTAAAAATGTCTTTTCTGGTGGAGCCTTGATGCTTACAACTATGGATGGTGAAGATTTTCCGTCCCCTGTGAATTCAGATGTATACTTCGCATAAACTGACCCGCTGGACAAAAAAAAGTCCAGGCAAAAAAGGGCATCCCGGCGAACCAAGAGAAAAAGAAAAGAAAAAGGTTCGGGCAAAAGTTAGGGATAAAGAATAAAAATAATATGTACACCCGGTAAGTCGAAAACCTGCAAAGGCGGCTTAGGCAAAAATGGGTATCCCGGTGGATTGAAAACCTGAAAAGGCGGTCCAGGCAAAAGAGGGATTAAAGCGAAGACTACAGTATGAGTTATCTGTACTTCATCGCGTTTCAGTGTCTACCATCTTGAAGGATATGATCGGTCCAATCACTCTTCTCAGAAAGCAAAGAATTTGGGGGAAAGTGAAGATCTATGAGTCATAACAGAATTGGAAAATAGTGGAATGCCGTGTTCACGTTGCCAATAGGATAGTTTATTTTCTCTTTTGGCGCAATTACCTCTTCCTAGGAATTGCTTCCTGATGTATTTGCCTTTATAGGCCATTTTCAATCAATAAAAGTCGTTATTCAGTCAAATTTCTCTCTTGTTTTTTATTTTTACTGTTTTGTTTGCAAAAAACGTCCGAATTTTTGATAAACATTGCATCTAAAAACATGAAGGCTAGACAATGACGTGTGGAAAGATAAAACATCTGAAAATCATTTTGAATGTTGAGTACACTTGAGTATATTTTGTCCGTACGATCCCCTGGGGCATGTATGTACTGCCGTTTCGCAGGTCACTATCTTTGATTGATGGCTAAAGCAGATGAGCCAAAGTTTGTTCGAAGGAAGACCCTGTTGTTTCAACACTGTCCAGTCACGTAAGAAGTTGGGTCGTCTAAGTCGAGTTTAGAATTTGTTTCCCCAGCATGGTCGAGAGGTTGGTGTTTTCCCAACAAGTGACTCCCCAGTTGAGTTGGTTTCTCTACCGTTCCGAGAATGTCAGTTCAATAAGTATCCTCAACAGAATTATTGTATCTCCCCACAGAGTTGGAAGATCGAATCAGGAATTGTGTGCTCAGTAAAGTTATCATTCGCTTTCCCAGCAGGAGTTTTCCTCCCTTTGCATCTTGCATGTAGTAATCATCATTTGCATTCGCATTCTCAAATCGCGTAGCATTTCCATTCAGTGTGGAGCATTACGCCATAGAAAACTCAAACATATGCCTACATGTATTAAACCAGATTGGATCATATCTCCGGAAGAGACAGATCATTTTTCAACATCAGTGTAGCACATTTGCAGCAGTTGCTCTTGGCAACATTCAGAATCGATAATCCCAGTGAGATTTATTTTCTCACCAGTCCGTGAAAGGAAAGCTTGTTAACCATCATTGATTCGATGTCAGTAAACATCAGCTGCTTGTTAACCATCGGTAAATGGTTTGGTCGTTTAAGATTCCCAGCAGATTCACTATCCGTAAATATCGAGTGTTTCATTTTCGCCATCGGTAAATGGTTTTGTTTCATAAGTGTATTCTTTCTTTGACATCGGTAAATGTCTGGTCTTGTTTCACTTATAAACATCCTTGTTCGATGTCGGTAAACATCGAGTTCCATCCCAGTCATCGGTAAATGGTTTGGTCGTTTAAGATTCCCCAGCAGATTCGCTATCCGTAAATATCGAGTGTTTCATTTTCGCCATCGGTAAATGGTTTCGTTTCATAAGTGTATTATTTCTTTGACATTGGTAAATGTCTGGTCTTTTTTCACTTATAAACATCCTTGTTCGATGTCGGTAAACATCGAGTTCCTTCCCAGTCATCGGTAAATGTATGGTCTTGTTTCACTTATAAACATCCTTGTTCGATGTCGGTAAACATCAAGTTCCTTCCCAGTCATCGGTAAATGTCTGGTCTTGTTTCACTTATAAACATCCTTGTTCGATGTCGGTAAACATCGAGTTCCTTCCCAGTCATCGATAAATGTCTGGTCGGGTAGCGCTTTCTTTGACATCGGTAAATGTCTGGTCTTGTTTCACTTGCTCCTCCCCAGTGAAGCCGCCATCGGTAAATGGCCTCGCTTTCCTTGATATCGGTAAATATCAAATCGGTTTTGAAGCCGCCATCGGTAAATGGCCTCGCTTTCCTTGATATCGGTAAATATCAAATCGGTTTTGAAGCCGCCATCGGTAAATGGCCTCGCTTTCCTTGATATCGGTAAATATCAATTTGATTTTGAAGCCGCCATCGGTAAATGGCCTCGCTTTCTTTGATATCGGTAAATATCAAATTTTATTTTAAAGCCGCCATTGATAAATGGCATCGCTTTCCTTGATATCGGTAAATATCAAATTTTATTTTAAAGCCGCCATCGGTAAATGGCCTCGCTTTCCATGATATCGGTAAATATCAGTTTTGTTTTGAAGCCGCCATCGGTAAATGGCCTCGCTTTCCTCGCTTCGTCACCTGCAGAGTGAAAATTCTCCGGTTCTTTTGGTATTCAATCCCTGTTTACCTTGAAAGTCTGATAGTCGCTGCTTTCATCCGTTCAGGTTCACAATTGATTGAATAGGGGCAGCTGCAGCACCTCAAATTTGCCCTCCTCATTCATGCATTCATTTTTTAGGTCATTTAACATTTCATATTGCATTTCAGCAAAGTTCATCTGAATCACCTCTAGTCAACTGTTGGTTAACTGAAGGTGAAATGGCCAGGGAATGACTTGAGTTACTTCCAACATGTTCAAATAGGGTCTATTCATCATTCAAAGGAGCAAAAGTTTGTTCATGAGCTGTCATGCTCGCTAGGCGAGCAGAATGGGTCGCCTAGCGAGTCCCAAGAAAAGCCACCAGAATCACCTGCGCTCAGAGGAATGACTTGAACTGTCATGCTCGCTAGGCGAGCAGAATGGTTCCCCTAGCGAGCCACCAGAGTCTGAACTATCATGCTTGCTAGGCGAGCAGATCCTTCGCAAGGAGAAACCCACGCATTTTGAAAATAAAAAAACATAACATAAAGGATTTTGGACTTGGACTCTCTCATTTTGAGCCCACAAAGCCACGAAAATCAGGTTATAAATTCTAAAGTTTCAGTGAAACAAAACCCTGGCAGAACAAAAAGAGAAGAGCTAACAGAATTCAGAGCAGCCTCCAGAGACTGGAGGGAACTCATCTGCAAAGAACCAATTCCCTCTCATATAAACCCTAAGATTGTTCTGCAAACCCAACCGGGCAATTCAATTTCATTCGATCTCTCCAATCAGGTTGCCCTATTTCCATTATTCTATGCTTTCAATTTGAATTTTCTGAATGTATGAGGTATCATGGGTGAATTTGGAAGAGTGGGTATCGTTAGGTTTCACATGTGGGTTTAGCTATGCATGAATATGTAGAACAGTTCCTTGAATGTTTGATCACCTAATTTCTAAAATTGTACTGTTATCAGAGAAAAATCCAGAACCCGCAGGCACTCGCTAGCACCTTCGCTAGGCGAGCCTGCAGCGAAGCTTCGCTAAGCCTTCGCTAAGCGATGCAGTAGCGATCGCGACAGTAGATGCCTTTTGCTCTCTGATCTGTTTTGTGTTCGTTATGACATGCTTTCTATTGCACCCGGGCACATGTTTTAATATGTATGTCATGTTTTGACGTGTGGATCTTTACCCCCTGATCTTGAGTTTTGATACCTTTTAGTGCATTTGTTTGACAAGAGGTATAGGCCTCCTACCCTTGGTTGCTTTTTGTGAGCTTTTTGTGAACTTTAATGGCATGATTCATGTGGTTACATTTTGATTCTCTTATTCGGTGCAACTCTTGATTGCACCCCACCTTGTTATTCTAACCTGTTTGTCGAGTTTTTTTTGTGAGGGCTCACATGACTCTTGAAGAGATAGCTTGCTTGGTATTCCACTTTATTTGTGGGATACCATTTGGAGATTTATTCTGATTGCTTTGCTGACTTGTTTTCTTTGATGGTGCTAGCCTGAGAGACCTCTAGGTTTCTTATTTCTTTAGTTACTGTTACTTCGGACCTTTATCCGTGTGGTAGATCTCTTGATCCCTTTTACATATTTTCCCGTATTTTACCACTTTCTTAGCTGGAAGACCTCGATAGGAGGCAATGTTTTTGTGTGTTTACTTTTGTGCCCAAAGACCTCCAAGAAGAGGCACCAGTGCTAAAGACCTCCATGAAGAGGCAATTGACGGATAAAAGGGATTAGTAGTCAATCCCCCGTTATTCAGTGTGTCGTTCTTTAAGATCACACTACGTGTCGATGCTTCAGAACAAAAGCCCAAGATCTTTTGTCCGGTCAGTCAGTGGAGAGGGTTCCACCTTTCTGAATCCCCACTTTTTGTCATGAGCTCTCCCTGTCCAGGGTTAAGAGCTATGAGGTCTTATCCTCATTACCCGCTTGATCTGCTCACCCTGACGTTCAATGTCAGTGGTTAAGAGCCCATTTGATTACCTTTCCATGGCTTGTTTGTCGAGGTTGATATGACCCCTCTTGACTAAAGCCCTACCCACGTATGTTTGAGCCCCCTTGTTGGCGTGTTTACTTTATGTATGTTTGTTTTGTATGGTGTGATCGTCTCCCCATAGGATTGCTAGGCTTCGTATAGTCTCTCGTTTGCATGTCAATTAAGGTAGCACGGTTCCTTCGTCTATGACTTCCTTTTTGCATGAGCATTCCTAAAACAAACAAACTCATTGATTTTTCTTCTCCTAAGAACACGTTAACTCCTTCTACTACAGGTGAGTAAGTCTCCAAAGGCTGAGCATCCGGTAGATTGTGTGGTAACGTCATTCATCACAAAAAACAAACAAAAATAGGTTAGCCGAGCTACAGTGCTCTGATTCTCAATCCTTCTTGAGATACGTATGCAGCAGGGTAGGGCCTGTGCGAGCAATAACTCTTTCTTTTCCCTACTTTGATTTCCTCTCTTTCGCATTGCATATATGACTTTTTATACACACACTTTAGACATAAATAGCAATCGTGGATCCTGTGGAGTACCACAGACGTGAAGGGGTGCGATAACCTTCCCTTCATGTAACCGACCCCCTTACTCAGTTTTCTTTGGTTCGAGACTTTGTTTTATCCGTTCCCTCTTGGTTATGTAGTACTACCTTTCCCTCCTCTTGGGATAAAAGTACATAGCTGGCGACTCTACTCTTTTTCCGCGCCACCTCTTTTCGCGTTTGTACTTGGATTCGGGAAATCTGGGGAGCGACATAATCTAAACAAGTGGATAACGAAATCGAAACATGTCTCCCTAAGGTAGTGTCATGAATGTCATTCTTGCAATAAAAGATTACAAGTTCATGGTGAAACTCCAAGTCAATTATAGTTCAATCACAATAGTCCAAGGTCCATTACAAGTCCTTTATGTCTCACATTAGGTCCCAAAGATTGCTTTTTTTGGTCTTTTCATTTTATCATGTTTTTGTTCTTTTATTTATGGATTGAATAATAATAATTAACTACAAAGCTAAAGCAATAACAAGAATGCATAAAGATGAGGTAAAACGATAATGATAAAGTAGAGGATAATGATGATGGATGATAGTTATAGTGCATAAAGTAAATAGCAAAATGTAGATAGCAAAAGTAAAAGTTAGAGGCCTAGAAGTTAAATGTTAGATGTTAGATGTTAGAAGGTAAATTCAAGTCATCACATTGGGATCATGTATCAACAAGTCAAAGGACTCAAACATATGCTACACCAAGGGATGATTTATCACTAACTCAAAGTGTCTAAAATATGGTCAAATGACCATCTATCAACATATTGGATTAAGGAAGATTTAATTAACTAAGGGACCATCTATCAATGATTTGAAATACTGAAGATTTGATCAACCAAGCAACTACTCAAGTCAAAACAAAAAGATGAACAAAAATTAAAATTAAAATTGAATTAAAAAAATAGATGTTTAAAAAATCAAATCATAATGCAAAAAAAAATGAAATAAAGTAGCAAAATGAAATGACATAAAATAACATCAAGATGACATAATCGAGATCAAAGGTGTGAATAATGTTGAGAAATTAAAACCAAAAAACAAAAAAACAAAGAATAATAAAAGGAAATGCAAGGGAGGTTGTACACTATCAACCCAAGAGGTAAAATAATTAAAAAATAAAAGAAAATAAAAGAAAGAACAAAAATAAATAGATAAAACAATAATAAGAAAATAAAAAATAAATAAAAAAGACAAAAGACAAAAACAAACCCAAAGGAGACAGGGGTGTGTTGAGCAATCAAGGGGGTGTGGGGAGACTTTATCTTCCCCAACTCCATATTTGGTTACTAATCTCGTAGCAAAAGAAATGGAAGAAAATGATTACAACGAAAACGTAAAAACAACATAACTTTCTCAAATTTTCATGAAGTTAAGCAAATAAATAATAAAAATTTATCTACATAAAATAAACAACAACAAAAATTTTAAAATCAACAAAATGCAACAACATATATTTGCTTGATTTGACCATTTTAACCACCTCTATGACAAACGAACTATGGATTCATGTTTGGGGTGATGTTGGGAAGTTATTGGATACATTATTGATGTAAAACAAACATCAATTTTTATTTGACACTTTTTGTTCATAGAGGTTCAAGAACACTTTAAACTCTTAATTTTGAAATCAATTGAGTTTCCATACAAAATGGTGATTATTAAGGTACTAAATAAATGAAGAAAAAATAAAAATACAATAGACTTAAATAAGAATAAGATTAAGAGTCATTTAAACAACAACAAATCACTTTTGCTTATGGATGTTCAATAACACTTTTCAACTCTTGATTTAAAATCAGTTGAGTTTCCATGCAAAACGATGATGATTAAGGTACTAAATAAATAAATAAAGAGTAAAAATGAAATATAATTAAGTAAAGAACAAACATATGAGCCTACCTATTCAATAAAAAGAAAGAAATGACTTTAAAAAAATGAAGAGAAAAATGAATATAATTTTGACTTAGTTTTTATGAATGATTATTGGTCTCATTTGTGAGTGAAATGAGGTTTATTTATAGACTCTAAAAAATGTAGTTTAGGAATTATGTAAAAAGTATGAGTGCCTTCTAGAAACTTATTTAATTAAATAGTGAATAATTATGTAATATATGTATGGAATAATGATGTAATAAATGAGAGATATTTTGAACCTTCTAGACGCATTGATTTTTGTTTTATGATGCACAAAAATGATTAATAAAATTTAAATTGATATTTTGATGATAAATCAAATGATCATGAATTTATCCTTTTTTGTTTTAAATGCATATTAAAAAAATGCAAATTTAGTTAATTTCTTCAACATGTAAAATGTTGACTTTATGTTGATTTTTTTTACTATAATGCATATATGCATGGTTATGATGACTTTATTTGATGATAAAAAATATATATGGATAAAAATGCAAAGCTTGACAAATGGACATGTATCAGATGAATTTAAAAGGTCCAGACAAAATTGGGGTATGATAAGATTTCACGCAGATCGTTGATGTTTCATGTGGATTGATGAATTGACAATATCCTGGCCATTGTTACTTTTTAAATGTACAACAAAAAATTTGTTATTTAATTTTTTCATTAAAATGTAAAAACGTTTTCCTCTCAATTGCCAGCTAACCCGAGGAAATTGGTCATAAAATAATAAAAAAATAAAAGGTGTTAAAATAGTTTTCATCTCAGTTGCCAGATCAACCTAGGGAATTTGTCATAAATAAAAAAACTAAATTAAATTAAGGATGCTAAAATGCATTTGTTGTTTTCCAAGGGGGTTGACTAAAACATTTCCCCTCAGTTACCAGCTATACCGAGGGAATAAGTCATAAATTTAAAAAATAAAAGAGTCTAAAATGAAGTTACTGAGATTCGAGGGGGGTTTGTTCAAAACGTTTTCCCTCAGTGACCAGTTCAACTAGGGGAATAAGTCATAAATAAAAAAAGGAAAATAAAGTAAAAGACACTGAAATGTAGTTGTTGGAATTTAAAGGGGTAGGGGTGATCAAAATGTTTTCCCTTGGTTTCCAAAATTAAAGGCGCTAACATACAATTTGTGATTGAGTGATTCGTGTATTGAGGGAAAATGAGATTTTGATTTCAAATGGGTAGAAACTAGGAAGCGTTTTTTATGAACATGTTGAGATAATTTTCGGTAACTCATTTATAATTTCTTGTTAAGACTTTTGATTGTCAGGGGACTTAAGAATTGATTTCTTCTCTAGAGTAATTCATTTTAAATTGCTTGCATAAATAAATCATGTGTCATGATTCTCTACTTTTGTTTTGTTTTGCCAATGTAGTTTTCTTAAAGTTTAATTGATAGTTTAATTGCTACTTGAGATTGTTAAGTATTGACTCTCATTGTTTTAGTCTCACGCATCATATTTTTTAGTGTGTTGAATTCTTGAGTATTTGAATATTTTTTCAACAAGCTATTTCTCGGATGCAAAAACGGGGTCTCTTACTAGTTATTTTTGGAAAAATTCATCAAGTATTAGAGATATTATTGTGTATTTTCTAAAATTACAATGATGGACAACCCTTTATGGTGTAGGGTTGTCCGTATATTTTGGCGTATTGGGACAACCGTAGGGCTTGCTCATCCAGAGCTGTGAGAAACTTTATATGTGTTATTCTTTTGTGTGGGAAATTGGTGAGACCCCTCTTCATCACTAAGGCTAAGATAATTATAGATGCCTCTCGGACCTAAAGACAATTTCCTCAGCTCCATTATTAAATAATGGAGAAGCTATGAAGACAAGTCTCTTATGAAGATATTTTGATGAACACGCGCGCACACACACACACACACACACACACACACACACACACACACACACACACACACCACACACACACACACCACACACACACACACACACATATATATATATATATATATATATATATATATAATATATATATATATATATATATATATATATATATATATATATATATATATATATATATATATATAAAATAAGGAAAAGATTCAACAATGACATAAGTGTTTCAAGCCAAGTTCAAAGTCTCTTAGCAAAGATGATTCAAAGATATGGTTAAAGGATTTAATTCGATCAAGCTATGGCATTTGAATTTTAATCAACTTAAGCTAAGTAGATATTTTTTATGATATAGACTTTAGATGCTCAAATAAAAAGTTTCTAACTCATTCTATGCATTATTTTTAAAATGAAAAAAAGTGGCATTGTTAAACTTTAAATTTCTCTAAGTCCATAAGATGTTAATCAATTACCTCTTCCTTAGATGATCGATTAGTCTTCCCTCTTTTTGAAGAAAACTTGTTTTTGCACTAAGGTTAATCGATTAACCCCCTAAGCTAATAGATTAACCATTCCAATTTATTCACACTTTTTGAGTGTTAAAACATGGTTAATTGATTAACCCCTTATATGCTAATCGATTAACCTCTGATATTTTTTGAAAATTACTAAACCATTGTATTGTTTTTCACCTCTAATCATCATGAAACCTTATCATAAATATTGCATTTGATCATATACTTTTTTCAAAGGATTTTTATGAATATTCAAGAGGTGCGTGAATAATTATAAATAGAGAAAAAATTTAAATTTAAACTCACCTATTTGCTAACTTATTTTTTACTGTGTTCAAAACTTTCATAAAAATATTTTCTACTGCATAACTTTCATATCAAATAAAAATTTGTATCTTCTTCTTTGAGCACTTAAGTATACATATAATTTGATCATATTGTTTCAGGAAAGGGAAGAACCTTATTTCAAGTGTTTGAAAAGTGTCAAATATATATGTACTAAAATAATATAGCAACTATATGTTTGTTGTAAACGTTTTTATCAGGTTGTGATAATAAGTGTGTAAAAGAGGAAGTATGGTTATTTCTATTAGAATGTAAAAGTATAGAAAGTGGGGTGCTTTCTTACTTGTATTATGATTTTGTAAGAGAGTCTAGTGTTGACTGTAACAAGAATTTTGTCATAGTGAAATCTCTCACAGGATGTTAGGGGACTGAAGTACTATTGCTTGGAAAGAGGAACCAAGATATATGATTGTGCAATTTATTTTAATGCATTTATTTGTCTGCATATCACTTCTATCTCTTAACGATAAAAATAAGTCATCATTCCATTATCATAAACCAATAAAAGTAAATCAGTAAAACTCCAAGGCAAAAAGTTTATTACTTTTCTCTAAAATTTATAAACACCTTATTCACCTCCCTCTTAGGTGCACCATGTTGGGTGTGAACGTGGAATTAGAAAAACGGTCTAGAGGAGGGTGAATAGACCCAAATTAAAATTCAACCGCCATTTTCCAAAATCAGAGTATTTTTAAAAATGAGCCGTGAGCAGAAGGTTTGATACGAAAATAAAAATTATACATTTTGAATATTGATCAAGTCAACACTAATCGTTTCAAAAATATCAAAGATTAATATGATTGAAACACTCAGTATGAATTGCTTCAATTATGTAATGTAAGAGAAGTGTTCGCACAATGATTCAATTGATAGAGTTTTAAATTCAATTCGCTTCAGATTATTAATCACAAGACTAGCTTAACTAGTTATCCAATTCCAACAAAGCATAATGCTTATGTAATAAATTATTATCAAGAACAAACAATATAATATGAAGGAATTAAAAAACCTAAGCATGCAATCACTATGAAAAATAAACTCAAGAGTAAGAGAGAGAGAGAAGAGAGAGAGAGAGAGAGAGAGAGAGAGAGAGAGAGAGAGAGAGAGAGAGAGAGAGAGAGAAAGAGAGAGAGAGAGAGAGAGAGAGAGAGAGAGAGAGAGATGACACCGAGATTTATAGTGCTTTGGCGTTCGTTCTTCCTTTGCCTATGTGCACTCTTCAATGATTTCCCATTAGAATCTACATAGTTCCTTCTTATTTGACAAGTATTTTCAAGAGTTCATACAATCATCAACCCACATTACAGTTGAGAAAATAAATCCCCTAATTTGGATGTTGACTTGTATACAATACACTTTCCAAACTCTTCCACATAATCTTTACTCAAATACGTTTCTTGAATGTTCTAATAACCTCAATTATACTCCTGCCAATTACTCAATTATCTAAAAAGAACGTTGTCTTATCTATAGTCTTCCATACAGTCACTACTAAGGCAATTCTATAGAGAAAACATACTTCTTTTTAATGGAATTTGTCACCAGCATTGACAATCCCTCAATCTTACTAACAATTTCGTAGCAAGACTTTGAACACTAAATCACGCTGAAAATTATGATTAGAACGATAAATGATATATTGAGAAATGATGACAAAAAACTTTTATATGTGCTTGAGATTAAGCACACAAAATGGTTGAAAAAATCAATTAGATTTGAATCAAGATAAATATATGATTTGAATCAAATGAGCAAGTGTAGTGGATTAAAAGGAATAACATATTTTTGAAAAACGGTTAGTTGATTCGAATCAGGTAAGGGGGGATTTGTATCAAATTCCATGTGATTCGAATCATGTGTAAATGTTGTTTCGAATCAAATTCCACAGATCTGACAATGCAGTTTTTGAAAAAAAATACTGATTTGATTCATTTACAAAGTTTTATTCGAATCAAATCAAACATAATCTCTCACCTGGTAAATGATTCGGATCAAGTGCAAAACTTGATTCAAATCAAGTGCAAAACTTGATTCGAATCAAATGACTAGGTTCCATTTCTGTCCAATTTGATCAAGATCAAAAATTTAGTGTAAAACTAAATGATTCAAATCAATCTTATAAAATCTAAAAAATAAATAAATTCAAAAGCACTTTGAGATTTTACTTTGAATCAAACTTAACTAAAACACAAAATGTTTTCATTCCACTAATATATGCCATTGATCAAAGAGCATCATGATCAATATCTAATCTAACTAAAGTTTTATGCATGCTAAAAACCAATATTTTCAAACTTGATTTCGAGAAGTGCAATCATGGAGGAGACTCAATGAATCGAAATAAAATGAAATATGAAAGAGATAAGACAAGCAACAAAATAATCGAATATAGATGCTCCCCTGATGGAAGTAGGGACATGAAACTACACACCATATACTTATAGAAGCGATTATTCTCTTTGATCCCTTATTCCAATATGTTATAATGGGATAGGTCATCTTCCATGTCCACTAGACAATTGAGAATGAGTGTGGGTCGAGTAATCCAAATCAAATGGATTGTTACTAAGATCCAAATGGACTTATGTCCCATTTTGGGCGGTCTGTGGCTTTACATGATAACTTGCCCTTCGCCCGTGTGTTAATCTTCCTCACTTTGACATAAGTTATCTATTTTTAGAACCCAGTAAAACCATACCAGTACACACTCCCTTAAGCACGAGGGCTTGAAAAGGAAGAAGTGATTAAGTATAGTGTTTATAACCTTAAGGCTCATTTGTACGAATCTATCTCATGTTGGTTTTTATGTGAGCTTATAGTGAGTCCCTCAAACATATCTTGGGGAGAGACTTCGATTTGAGTCCCTCAAGAGAGACTTTAAGTTGAGTCCCTCATGCGAGCCTTTGAAATTGAGTCCCTCAGGAGATAATGAAGTTGAGTCCCTCGGGTGAGACTTTAAAGTTGAGTCCCTCATGCGAGACTTTGAAGTTTAGTCCCTCATGTGAGACTTTATAGTTATTTGAGTATGGACTACTCTTAGGCCTTTGCCTTGGTATTATCTGTTTCGTTTCCTTATAGGAGAGTTTTTGTAACATCTCCCCTCAAGACCCCTTAACGATATTATTTACGCCTTTGGCAATATGTTTATTAATGAAAATGTTCAAAACACGTGGAAATTAGCCTTATTCTGGATTTCTTTGTAATTTTATTTTATTATTTTAGGTGTATTCCTCTATATTGCACTTGGGGAAATTTATATGTGCTTTGATAAGGATCCCAATAGTAAATTTCCTGATAAGGCAGCAATGATATTTTATTAAATATCTAACAATCATATTGCCTCTTGGGGCGACCTTAGTCGACACTCTACAAAGTTTAGGCATATACGAATCTAGGTCGAGACTCGTAAAGTTGAGTTCCTTAAAGGGTGATCCCCTCAAGCATTTCTTGAGGCGAGTTCACTTTTGACTTAGTATCCTACATCTTATTTGTATTCTCGCCCTTTGTAGGCCAATTTTTAAGCATGGCCTTAGGGGTTTTTCTGTAATGAATATGTCCACGCCTTTTGGCGACCTGTTTAAGGAATACTTAGTGTTGTGGCTTTTTTGTTATTCGAGATTTATGTAGTGTCAGCTTCTAGGGTAGAAATGATTCCTCGTTTGGATTTAAATGAGTAACATATAAGGCATAAATATCTTTTAGGGAAGTTAAACAATGTATTACCCCGTAGGATGACAAGGATCTTCTAATGGAAGTGCAATAATGTTATCACCTCTAAAGATGGAAAGGATCCTTCAACGAAGGTCAAACAATTGTATTACCCCGTAGGGCAAAAATGATGTTCCAATTGCATTCCAACAGTGTATTACCCCGTATGGCAAAAATGATGTTCCAATTGAATTCCAACAATCTATTACCTCGTAGGGCGACAATGACCTCTTTATGACGTTCCATCATCTTCAATAGGATATGGGTCTTCCGACCTTTGACGTACATCCTGCAAAATCTACACAACTTAAAAAGTGAGGGACTCCTCATTAAAAACCTTATCCACACAGGGGAATAGAGCAATACCCCATTATTCAAAGCAAGTCTAAAGAGATCTTAAAGAAATTAGAAACGACAGAGAGATTAGCTCGCTTTATCCAATAATAAAAATAATTAATTGAAACATAGTCATGGATCTGCCAAACCTTGGGACCTTGCTGAATATCTTGTTTGATAAATTCATGCTTTCAATGTTAGTTATATCAGTTTTCATTTTGATACTCATGATGCAGTTTGACATATTTCGCCCCATTGTGGGTGACTTGTTGTCTTTATGCTTGAAAAATTTGTTGCTTTTGATCATTATGATTCACAAAATATGTTTAATAAACTTCATGTCTGATCAACCTTGTGCGTATGAATAACGTGTTAAGTCCACTTTTTGGCCATCTCCATTTCTCTAGCTTTGATGCTGGTAGCGACAATGGAAAGCTAACAAAGTTAGATTTAAGTGGAAAGACACATCCTATTTTAGGGTGATGCGAGTAGTGGAGAAACACCATTTATCGAAGAAGAGGGATTGGATTTCCATACAAAGCACGTTGATCCGATATCTGATGGATGGTTTTTTCTCGCGAGCAATCTTCACATGTTTTTGCTAGGGAGCGTTCTTGACAATTTTATCGAGTGTAAGAGTGACAATATGAATCAAACACCCGAATTTTGTTGGCTTGATCTGGTCCTTTATGTTCTAGAGATGTTATTTTGGTTGGTTAAATTGATATGTGAACCACTAATTTTGTTTGGTCGATATCAAACCTGATATGTGAACCTAGAAGCTCACTTTGACTTGAAATCATTGTGATGCCAATTTACCCATCAACCACCTTATTTCCCTATGCTAATTCAACATCTATTAAACTATTTTTTATCAAGTTCAAGCATTGCTTGAACCTTGATATTGCCACTTGCATCCACTTTCTTCCAACCACCTTTGTCAGATTTAATAGTCTAATAAGCCCACAAGTATTAATAGTCTAATAAGGTCCCTATTTAAGAGTTTGATACCCTTCATCCACATTCAAGCATAACACCAATGCTTGTATAACTATCCCATTGAGATGGTATAATCTCCCTCCTTACCTTATCATGAGTCAAATGATAATTAGAGACCTTTGTAATCATTCTCTCATTACTATTAGTATCCATAGTAGGAACCTTTTGTTGGTGTAAACCCTAGAGGCCAATACTTTTTATACTTGTATCGAATTATTTATTAATAATAAAAGGCTTCTTCTTTATTATTTTTCTCTAATAAAGTCCCTAGAATAGATAGTCCGTTTAATGTATCAAGTGTGACTTAATCATGAGATCACATTAAACATAAGGACACTATTCTTAAAGTATCCATAGTCGAGCTTTATTGTGAAGTGGGATAATATTAAAGCATTAAGACTATTATGTATATAGACTGATGATCACATCTCATGGATCATGGATAAGGAGTTATCAAGTCTTAAACATAGGTATGAATATTAAGAGTAATATTTATACTGGATTGACCCGCTATGAGAATACTATATAGTATGTTATGCAAAGTGTCATAAGTTATTCTCATGGTGATAATGGTGAATACCACCCTTCGACCTGAAACCACTATGGACCCTAGATGTAGAGTCGAGTGTGTTATTGCTGATCAAACATTGTCCGTAACTGGATGACTATAAAGGCAGTTGATGGGTACTCCACGAAGCATGCTAAGGGACATGAGTGACCTAGATGGAATTTGCCCATCCTGCGTAACAGGATAAATGTCTATGGGCCCAATATTGAACTGGACAAGGATGACACGGTCTATGCCTTGTGTTCAATATAGACATATGGGCAAAAGGGTAATTATTCACATAAGTATTATCACAAAAGAATTTGTCAGATAACATGTCATTTTCGTGTCTTGGGTAGCAGTGATGTGTTGCTAGATACCGCTCACTGTTTATTATGTTAAATACGTGATTTAATATAATTGCCAATGCCGCGAAAACCTACAGGGTCACACACAAAAGGACGGATTGATGAGAGATAGAGTAACTAAGGAATACCGTAATGTACGGTGCACTTAAGTGAATTGTAGAACATCGTAAGGTACAATGTACTTAAGTAGAATACAAAATATGGTAAGGTACCACACGCTTAAGTGATCTTGACATATTATAAGATATGGGCCACATACACTTGAGTGGGCTTTTTAGCTTGCAACCCACACAAGTGGTTCTATAAATAGAACCCTTGTGTAGGAGCATTTGTGTAGTTGCAATTTCGTTCCTCCCTCTCTCTCTCTCACTCAGTGCCTTCATTCGTAGCAGCTAGCACTGAGATTGAAGGAATCCGTTCGTGTGGATTGAGTAGAGGCGTTGTCATCGTTCAACGTTCGTGATCGCTCCGTATATCTGCATCAAAGGTTACAATCGCCACAAGAGGTAACGATTCTATCACTGATCATGCCCATTTATAAGGATCACTAAAGGAGAAATTTTAAATTCCGCTGCGTTATGGACCGCTCTTCTCCTTCAGTGGTATCAGAGCCACTTACGAAACCATGCATCTGATAGCTGTTTATTTTATGTATTTTCTGTATTTTCTATATTTTCTATATTAATACGATTAAAAGACAAAATGAATCAAAGAATAAACGAGTAATTAAATTTGGCATCATGTGTGTACAATTTGGATGATTGATGTTGACTATGCTTCGGAATCCAACATTAGTATGGTGAAGCAGCGATACATCGATCGTCCATAGGTTATGCAATTGACATCGATCAAGATATATATATGATATAAGTAATCCTGATGCAAAATACGGTATATATGATATATTGTTTCTGTTTCGTTCATTCAAACACTTAATGGTTATTTTCCTTTGAGCGATCAATGGTTGTTTGCTTCTTGATCCGACATTAGTATGGTGAAGCAATGACGTGTTGATCAATCTTACTGAATCAACAATCGAGGTGTGTTTGACGGTCTGAAATTGGTGCATTAGGGTTAATGACGGCACAAGGGTTGTGTTGTCAAAGAGTTATGCGATTAGGGTTGTGACTGTGCAAGAGTTGTGCTTTAAAGTATCAATTGTTGATGCGAAAAACAACGTCGATTTCAAATGAATTGTTCATTAAAAATTTCGGCCAGGGGCGCTGCCCCCTTGACCCCCATCCGCTGATCGGTCAGCGGAACCACCGGGCAGCGGACCCCGGCTAACTCTGCGTAGTGTGATCGGTCGCCGAAATTTAATTTGGTTTTAATTAATTAAAATTAATAATAATAATGTCTTTATTATTATTGTCTTGTGGTGATCGATTATGGCCTTAGTTTTCCTTTATTTTGTTTTGGGTTTCTAAAATACGACCTGCGTGTCGTGCCTCTCTTTTAATCTCTTAATGTAACTTATTTTCTCATCTCACTCCCTCGTATGTAAAATGAGTTTCTTTTATGTAATGTAATGTTATTAAGAAAGAGAAGAATTCAATATCAAAGGAGGACAACCTTGAAGATCTTGCTTGGAGAAGCTTAGATCGTTATTAGGTTAGCTTAGGTTCTCTCATTGGCTTGGGAGAATAATTGCGCTAGGGGCCATAACTGTTTCATTATGTATGTTAATGCATGTGAATGTATGTTGATGCATGTGAGAGACGATTTATATGATAAATAAGCCGGTGAGATCAGAATGATTGCAAATTCCCTCAAATTAAATATTAAGTTTATGCTTTCCAAGTTTTAGCACTCATCAAGACTAGTATCGGATAATGTAGGTTTCGCCTACGCGAAGTGCATGTTCTATATTAGTAAGGTGCGATGGGATAATTGTAATATCCAATTGCTAAGACAACGGGTCAAACTTAACTAAACAAATTATAATAAGATTATATATGTTTAGAAGCAAGAGTTGGAGAGGATCCATGTGATGGATTGGAATAAGGAGTTATTCACCCAACTAAAATATTCGAGAGTTGTATTAGATACAATTGGAAGGAGTTCCTACCTAAATAACCTAGTTTTGTGTAATTCGCCTACGCGGACTTAAAACAAAGTGAAATGTCGATCTCGACCCACTAGAAAATCTTCCAACGGGATTTTCCAAATCAAATGGTGAGGGTCATTTGTTTTGAGTAAAATAGTGGGAGCATATTTAATTAAAGGCCTAATTAAATATATTATTGATACTTATATTTTCATTATTTTCATGTAGATTACCATGACAACAAACACCTCTAACAATATTTTGCGATCAATCCTTGACAAGGAAAAATTGTCTGGGACAAATTTTCTGGATTGGCACCGAAATCTGAGGATTATCCTCAAACATGATAGAAAACTGTATGTCTTGGAGAAACCTGTTCCTGAAGAGGAACCTCCTAGTTCTGTACCTAAGGCAGAAAGAGATGCTTATAAGAAGCATGTCGATGATGCCAATGAAACTACTTGTCTCATGCTAGCTACCATGAACTCAGAGTTATAAAAGCAATATGAGAACATGGCAGCGTTCGATATGATCGAACACCTGAAGATGCTCTATCAAGAGCAAGCAAGGCATGAAAGGTTTGGAGTTTCAAAATCCCTTTTTCAAGGCAAGTTAGCTGAGGGAGCCCCTGTAGGTCCTCATGTGCTCAAGATGATTGGGTATGTGGAAAACCTTGAGAGGTTGGGTTTTCCCCTCGGAAAGGAACTTACGAATGATTTGATCTTGCAATCGTTTCCAGATAGATTCAGTCAATTTGTCCTAAATTTCAATATGATTGATATGGACAAATCTCTTCCTGAACTGCTAGCCATGTTAAGAACTGCTGAGCAGAATCTGAAGTCAAAAGGGAAGTCCATTCTGATGATCAGAAATGGAAAGAGATAGAACAAAAGACCCACCAAGCAGGGTGATAAAGGGAAAGGCAAGGAAGTTGCCAAACCCAAACCCATTGTTGCTGCTTTGAAGCCTAGTGGAGGCATAGCAAAGGAAGGCACCTGCTTCCATTGCGGTAAGACCGGACACTGGAAGAGAAACTGCCCAAAGTACCTGAAAGATAAGAAGAATGGAGTAGAGACTTCAACTTCAGGTATTTTTGTTATTGAAATTAATTTATCTACTTCTGCATCATGGGTATTAGATACTGGATGCGGTCCTCACATTTGTACCAATGTGCAGGGGCTAAAAAGGAGTAGAGATTTGGAAAAATGTGAAGTTGACCTACGAGTTGGCAATGGAGCAAAGGTTGCTGCTTTAGCCGTAGGAACTTATGTATTGACTTTACCTAGTGGTTTAATAATTCAGTTAGAGAACTGTTATTATGTACCTGCAATTAGCAGGAATATTATTTCCGTTTCTTGTTTGGACAAGTTTGGTTTTTCATTTATAATAAAGAACAATTGTTGCTCAATTTATTTGAATGATATATTCTATGCTACTGCACAAATGAACAATGGACTATATGTCCTTGATCTTGAAATGCCTATTTATAACATTAATACTAAAAGGATGAAACCTAATGAGTTAAATCCAACTTACCTTTGGCATTGTCGATTAGGCCACATAAATGAGAAACACATTTCCAAACTCCATAAAGATGGACTCTTGGACTCTTTTGATTATGAATCATATGAGACATGCAGATCTTGTTTAATTGGAAAGATGACAAAGTCTCCATTCACATGAAAAGGTGAAAGAGCTAATGATCTTTTGGCCCTCATACATACTGATGTATGTGGACCACTGAACATACCAACCAGAGGAGATTTTCAGTACTTCATCACATTTACTAATGATTTCAGTAGATATGGTTATGTGTATTTAATGAAACACAAATCAGAGTCCTTTGAAAAGTTCAAGGAATTCAAGAATGAAGTACAAAACCGACTAGGTAAGAATATTAAAACTCTTCGATCAGATCGAAGTGGTGAGTATTTAAGCCTAGAGTTTGATGACCGTCTGAAAGAGTGTGGGATCCTATCCCAACTTACTCCTCCTGGAACACCCCAATGGAATGGTGTATCTGAGAGAAGAAATCGAACCCTGTTAGACATGGTCTGATCCATGATGAGTCACGCCGATCTTCCAAACTCCTTTTGGGGACATGCACTATTGACAACAGCTTACACACTTAACCGTGTTCCATCCAAAAAGGTTGAGAAGACACCATATGAGATATGGAGTGGTAAGAAACCACATATGTCTTACATGAAGATTTGGGGTTGTGAAGTTTGTGTGAAACAATAAATTTCAACTAAGCTTGAGCCCAAATCTAACAAATGCTTATTTGTGGGGTATCCTAAAGAAACAAGAGGGTACTACTTCTACAATCCTTCTGAGGGCAAAGTGTTTGTCGCTCGAACTGGAGTTTTCCTAGAAAAGGATTTTATTTCCAAAGGAATCAGTGGGAGGAAAATAGAGCTTGAAGAAATTCAAGAATCACAAAGCATTGATACACCTATGGAGGAATTAGAGAAGGAAACACAAGTAGTTGTGGAAGAGCAACCTGCTCAAGTAGAATAAGACCAGCGTAGGTCAAGCAAGATACGTCACCTACCTGAGAGATATGGATATCTCATAACTGATCAAGGTGATGTATTAATAATGGATCAAGATGAGTTTGTAACCTACCAAGAGGCCATAACTGGTCCCGAGTCTGAGAAGTGGCTAGAAGCCATAAAATCTGAAATGGATTCCATGTACACAAACCAAGTTTGGACCTTGGTAGAGCCTCCTGTAGGAGTTAACCCTATAGGATGCAAGTGGGTCTTCAAAAAGAAGACTGACATGGATGGTAAGGTACATACCTATAAGGCAAGACTGGTTGCAAAAGGATATAAACAAATTCATGGGGTTGACTATGATGAAACCTTTTCACCAGTTGCAATGCTTAAATCTGTTCGGATTTTACTTGCTATCGCTGCATATCATGATTATGAAATATGGCAGATGGATGTCAAAACTGCTTTCCTTAATGGGAATCCTCTTGAGGATGTGTACATGACATAGCCTGAAGGATTTAACATACCAGAAGAAGCCCAAAAGATATGTAAGTTACAAAGATCAATCTATGGATTGAAGCAAGCTTTCAGAAGCTGGAATCTTCATTTTGATGAAACAGTAAAATAATATGGATTCATCAAGAACAAAGATGAGCCTTTTGTCTACAAGAAGGTTAATGAGAGCATGATCGTTTTCCTGGTATTATATGTAGATGACATATTACTCATTGGAAACGATGTCCCTACCCTGCAACAAGTAAATTCTTGGTTGGGGAAATGCTTTTCTATGAAGGACCTAGGTGAAGCAGCCTATATATTAGGAATCAGAATCTATAGAGATAGATCACAAAAACTGCTTGGCCTAAGTCAGAGTACGTACATAGACAAAGTGCTGAGACGCTTTAATATGCATGATTCCAAGAAAGGATTCATACCTATGCAACATGGCCCGTGTCTATCAAAAACACAATCCCCTTCAACTAAGGAAGAAAGGGATCGCATGAATAAGATTCCATATGCATCTGCAATAGGATCTATCATGTATGCCATGTTATGTACTCGACTAGATGTCTCGTATGCTTTAAGTGCAACGAGTAGGTACCAATATGATCCTGGTGATGCTCATTGGGTAGCTGTCAAGAATATCCTTAAGTATTTGAGAAAGACTAAGGACTCATTCTTGATATATGGAGGTCAGGAAGAGCTGGCTGTAATTGGATACACCGATGCTAGCTTCCAGACAGATAAGGATGACTTTAGATCGCAATCTGGTTATGTGTTTTGCTTAAATGGTGGCGCTGTGAGTTGGAAAAGTTCAAAGTAAGATACAGTTGTTGATTCTACAACCGAGGTCGAGTATATTGCTACCTCAAGTGTAGCAAAGGAAGATGTTTGGATCAAAAAGTCCATTAGTGAACTTGGCATAGTTCCTAGCATTGTGGATCCCATTGGTCTCTATTGTGATAACAATGGTGCTATCGCACAAGCTAAGGAACCTAGATCTCACCAACGATCCAAACACATACTTAGGCGTTATCACCTCATTCAAGAGATAATAGATAGAGGAGATGTGAAAATATGCAGAGTACCTACACTTGACAATATTGCTGACCCACTGACAAAGCCTCTTGCGTAGCAGAAGCATGATAGCCATACTAAATCTATGGGCATTAGGGGTATGCCTGATTAGCTTTAGTGCTAGTGGGAGATTGTTGGTGTAAGCCCTAGAGGCCAATAATTTTGGTACTTGTATCGAATTATTTATTAATAATAAAAGGCTTTTTCTTTATTATGCTTGTCTAATAAAGTCCCTAGAATAGATAGTCCATTTAATGTATCAAGTGTGACTTAATCATGATATCACATTAAACATAAGGACACTATTCTTAAAGTATCCATAGTCGAGATTTATTGTGAAGTGGGATAACATTAAAGCATTAAGACTATTATGTATATAGACTGATGATCACATCTCATGGATCATGGATAAGGAGTTATCAAGTCTTAAACATAGGTATGAATATTAAGAGTAATATTTATACTGGATTGACCCGCTATGAGAATACTATATAGTATGTTATGCAAAGTGTCATAAGTTATTCTCATGGTGATAATGGTGAATACCACCCTTCGACCTGAAACCACTATGGACCCTAGATGTAGAGTCGAGTGCCTTATTGTTGATCAAACATTGTCCGTAACTGGATGACCATAAAGACAGTTGATGGGTACTCCACCAAGAATGCTAAGGGACATGAGTGATCTAGATGGAATTTGCCCATCCTGCGTAACAGGATAAATGTCTATGGGCCCAATATTGAACTGGAAAAGGATGACACGATCTATGCCTTGTGTTCAATATAGACATAAGGGCAAAAGGGTAATTATACACATAAGTATTACCACAAAAGGATTTGTCAGATCACATGTCATTTCCGTGTCTTGGGTAGCAGTGATGTGTTGCTAGATACCGCTCACTGTTTATTATGTTAAATACGTGATTTAATATAATTGCCAATGCCGCGAAAACCTACAAGGTCACACACAAAAGGACGGATTGATGAGAGATAGAGTAACTAAGGAATACCGCAATGTACGGTGGACTTAAGTGAATTGTAGAACATCGTAAGGTTAGGTGTACTTAAGTAGAATACGAAATATGGTAAGGTACCACGCGCTTAAGTGATTTTGGCATATTATAAGATATGGGCCACATACACTTGAGTGGGCTTTTTAGCTTGCAGCCCACACAAGTGGTTCTATAAATAGAACCCTTGTGTAGAAGCATTTGTGCAGTTACAATTTCGTTTCTCTCTCTCTCTCTCTCTCTCTCTCTCTCTCTCTCTCTCTCTCTCTCTCTCTCTCTCTCTCTCTCTCACTCAAAGTCTTCATTAGTAGCAACTAGCACTGAGATTGAAGGAATCTGTTCGTGTGGACTGAGTAGAGGCGTTGTCATCATTCAACGTTCGTGATCGCTCGGTAGATCTGCATCAAAGGTTACAATCGCCATAAGAGGTAAGGATTCTATCACTGATCATGCCCATTCGTAAGGATCACTAAAGGAGAAATTTTAAATTCCGCTGCGTTATGGATCACTCTTCTCCTTCACCTCTATCTCAAATTGAGTATTCTCATCCATAGTTTCAAAAAGCTTCATCCTTAGATCTTTACTCTTCTTCCCCTAAATAGACTCACTGAAAGTAATACATATGTGATTATTTATGAAATTTGAACTGGGATAATTTCATTTTTCCCCATAGAAGAAACCAAAGGAGGGTAAGGAAAGTCAATTAGAGTCACACACATGGCTAGCACATTACGCCTCCCAAAGCTGAGGTTGTAGTCACCCAGTGATCATAACGTGCACCCGTTAATTTTATCATCCCCCTTTGGACGCATCACTTGCTCTCTGTTGGGCTTGGTAAAAACCATTTGTTAACCACTCATGAAATGCGAGGATTCAACCGTCTTTAGGCACTAACTGTATGAAAGATCAACCAAAGAGGAAAGTCATGTTCTCCTTAAGAGTAAGGGGAATAACAGTTTCACGCTCGTAAAAGGGGTTGAGTAACCATCCCATGGGTCCAAGAATCCAGGCCCAATAAATTTTTATAAATACCCCAACCACAGGATTAAGGGGAGAACATTCAATTCACTTAGAAATCACATAGATATATCATTTCTCACCATCCGTATGTTAGATTTCTCTAACACTAACAACAATCATAAATTCCTCAAACAGTCCTACACAATTTAGGGTTGTTACTCATTAAACTTTTAGCAAGTAGAATTGACACCCATAGTGGGGCTCAGTAAAACTAACATGGGTCAAACTCATTATGTTTACCAGTCACATTCACCACCTTCTCCATGAGGGTGACAAAATGAATCTCAAATATCGTCGTCAATGCTATTGTAGGAGGTTTTGCTGATGGTGGAAAATCTATTTCTTCTCGTCAGGTAGATCTCATGTTGATCTTGATGGCAAGCATTATACCTGCCAATCTTGAAATACGCTTAGAGAAGGAGGAAGAGTCCAAAATCACCTTCTCCAACAAAGACGATATTGGCATCCTTCCTCGTTATAATGATATCATGGTCATCACAATAGAATATGAGAATTGGGATATAAAGTGGGTGATGATTGACCCTAGAAGCTTAACGTATATCTTATTTTGGAGCGCTTTTAAGGGGTTAAAGCTCAATCCATATGACATATGAACTTTCCATCTCTCCTTAGTTGGTATTTTACATGAACATGTGCGGGTGAAAGGCCACATAACACTCGAGCTGAAATATCTTGTAGTAGACGCCTTGTCCCTATACAACGCCACCCTGGGGCGGCCCACTTTCAATTTATTAGGGATGCTCTTGTCCATTTTTCGTTAGAGCATGGAGTACCCGATACCCGACGGGCGGGTTGAGGTGGTATATGGGACCATCTAACCATTCTGAATTTTAGTTTCATCAGGAACTTATATGGTCTAAAGTGAAAAGGACTAAAATACACTTCATTCCCCATCTTATTTCTAATTAGCCCTTTGTCCATAAAATATTGGTTTATTAACTTTGTCATATTTCTTAAACTCTAATCAATCTTGAAATATCATAAAATCTTTGTAAAATAAATAAAATACCCATAATAATAAAATGATCATTTTGCCTTTCACTTGAATTAGTAAAATTTTACATATAATAAATAAAATACCCATAATAATAAAATGATCATTTTGCCTTTCACTTGAATTAGTAAAATTTTACATATGCTAGTTTGACTCAAAATTAGTTTAAGTGAAGTAGGGAATTATTATATTCTAGTCAATTAATAAGATAACTTGAATCATACGTTACTTATGATTCAATTACCCTTATATGGTAAAAGTTTATTTTACCTTTATCCATTTAATTTCAATAACTTGTTAAATGATTAAAATTTCAATTGGTCAATTAGGCCAGAGTGTTGCAATCTCCTCCCTAAAAATTGCTTCTTCCTCAAAATCCTCACTTCATTCACTTTTTCTTTAAGATTGTCTTGTGAATTAATGTTAACATCGTCCAAGCACTTCCTCAACCCTGAATTCCCAGTTCAGTGTTAGAAGTTCGCAATTACCATATTATAGTTATCAATAGTTACAATGTTATTCCATCTATCTCCATATGACATTCAAGTGTTCCTCAATGATATCCTTACGAAGTTTTATGTTTCTCTTGCCCTCCATGGCTTAACTTAGTGACCGTCTTTTAGAATTTACACACTTTAATCCCTTAGAATTTTCAAAATATACATCTACTTATGCATAGTTCATTCTTCCATCTTACGCATTTTCACCATATTGAGGGTATTACCCCATCAACATGCATCATTGTAAACTTGTTGGATCAAAATTCTTTAAATTTTAAATTTTACTCTTTTAGACATTCTTAGGGTTCTTCATTTTAAGTTATTTATGATGAGTTTCATCCTATATCAATTCAACCACATATATTTTACGTCGATTAGTTTCTTCCATACAAGGTTTATAGATTTTTAAAACGTCAAACATCTTCCTAACCTATAACTTGATTTTTAATTGGCCAAGTTGGGAAGCTATGTCTCTTGCAGGGCCTGCCCAAGGGTAAGGTGGGCGAGGCCCTTGCCTTGGGCCTCCAAAAAAATCTATAAAGAAATTTCAGGTCTCTAAAAAAACCAAACATCAGTATTTATTAAATATAATTGTATAACTATCAATTGTACATTTAGTTCCGTCGGTAAAATTGACATGGAATAACATGCAAATCCTGCGTTATTTTTAGTTTAATATATTTTGTGTTTTTGATACTTTTTAAATTTTTATCTTGCATTAAATATAAAATATGAATATTTTATATAAATTTTAAATATATTTAAATTATAAATTTTATTACTAAAAAAATTAGTTTTAATTTTGTAATTTTTTTATGTTACTCTTCCTTATATAAAAGAATTTTAAAAAAATTAACAAATAAAATATTTTAATTTAATCAAAATAGTATGAGAGAGGTTATAACGTGATTCACATAGAAATCAAACTTCTTATTCTATTTCTGAAATCATTCATTTGAAAGATAACTCAATCCTAATAAAAAAACATAAATATCTTAATCATTAATTTTATAGCAAATACTAAAAATATCTTAGAACATCTCTTAGAAATAAAATATTTTAATTATGGTTGACAGATAAAAAGATTTCATTTTAATATTTGCCTTATGCCTCATATTATATTATGTTGAGTAATGATAAAAAATAGTATGGTATGTGATTTGACTAATTAAAACCTTAATCAATGGAAGAGAGCAACAATTTTCTAATATTTTAATCCATTTGAATAAGAAAAATAATTAGCATTCTATTTCCTTAAGAACGACTCTTGTTAAGATGATTAAAACCATGGGAATTTTTTTTAAGGTCAACATACATATTTTAGAGGACATACTAACAAAATTATGAGAAAAAAAAATCTGACATTCTCATCTCTCTAGTTGGATTTTTTTTAAATAACCATTATTTTTGAATTAAATACCAAAATAACCACCTTTTAAATTAATTATCAAACTAACCAATTTTCAAAAAAAAAATTGTACAACAGGAGCAGTAATCGAGACAAATGACGTGTGTATTGTCCTTTTGCACTAAGGCGCCAATGGTGGTGGAGACAACATTGAACACATGCCACTACAAGTGGCGCACGCATGCATCCAATTGGTGCATGTGCCACATGCAGTGGCGATACCTTTATCTGTAACTTCTATATAAATAGCATCCCCTCCCCATCATTTCTCACACATATCCTTACTATCCCCTTCCATTTTTATTCAATATCATTACATTTTTCTTCAAAATGTCTACATATATGTTTCCTCATATTCACAATGTTGTACCCTAAAATTTGCCTTCCCCTTTTCATCTCTTCACTCAATCCTTAACTTAAGAATCACTTACATGCCCTCATGTTTCATTCATATGCATTAATCATTCATTCGTACCTAGTGGCTGATCATTATGGATTCAAAGTTCTTGGCTGGAAAAGCTAGGGTTTTTGGTGTAGATGAAACCCTAGAGGTTTAGCTTGGATATTCATCTGGTTATAAGGGATGTAAAACCCTAATGACTTGAACTTTGAAGCTTGAATTCAACAAAGTTCCATCATGGTACTCTTCAAAAGGGTTCAAACCCTAATTTGCGGATGATTGGGTGGTGACGCTTCATGATTGTTCTTGGGTCTCATCTTGGATTCTAAACAACAGTTGGGGGTCTATATATGTTGAAGGCTTGGTTGAGAAGCATACTAGTCCATACAAAGGCTTGGATTGAAAGATGTGTTATGGAAACCCTAATCTCAAATGCTTGAAGGCCTATGCTAGTGAGGATTGACTGGGAATCATCTTGGTTTGACTAAAACCCTAGTCCATTAGGAGAAGGCTCTTGCCCAATATCTTGTCCATCATACCCACACATATTCCTAGCTCATGCAAAGATCATGTATCCTGTTCATATAGTGTGGATTACTAGACCTTGGTTTATGGGCTCATGCTTGCACCATTACATTGGTTCTTTGGGCTTTGGCTTACTTTTGATCCATCAAGGCTTTAAACCATTCCTAGGTCATCATTATGGATTCATTTGTGCTTAATTAATATTCATGCCAACCTACACAACCTCATAGAAGAAAACCCTAGTTTGAGACCTACAGTTGACTTTGGTTAACTATTGACTTTTTGGTCAACCAGTTGACCAAAGTCAACCACTTTCCATGAGCCATTCTCAAGTCATTCACCTTCAATCCATGATCATTTCAAAAGCCTTGGTTCATTCCAAAACTTGACCATCTTTGACTATATTCCATTCAATTCATCATTTAATATCCAATTTTCATTCCTATTTTCAAGCTAAAAACATTCAATTTCACACAATTTCATCATGAACCTTAAACTACCAATTTCCATACCATAATTATTCATTCCATTCAAAGCTAATTCTAATTTCCATTCCATGTAAATATCACTTACTTCCATGTTTAACATGATAAAAAGGTCAAAATACATTGCATTACATTCTAAGCCATTCTAAACCATTCACATGTGTTAACTTGGCATGGTCATGACCAACAAAAATACCTACATTAACCAAATTTTCAAAACCAATGTTCATTCATGAAATTCCAAATTCAACATTTCCAACAAGATGCTATAAAACTCCCATTTTAGAAATCAAAATACTTGCCATTTCATAATGAGTCCATCTACATTCATACAACTTACAACCATGAAAAAAGATCAATTACATTGGAACACCCTAAGTGCACTCTAAGCTAAAAAATTCCTAGGCTAACATCAAAACAGTCCAGCACATGAGCTCAGAAGGAAGAGGGTCAAACCATGACACCAATGTCATATGATTGGAACTGAACCAAGGCAGAATGATGCCCTTTCTGCATTATCAGTAACAGGGTCCCTGCAGTAGTTCATACCATCACCTAGTAGCATCATGGAAAGCCAGCAGGTGAAGGTAGCTCAAAGATGAACATGTCTAAGCATCAAGATCCACCCAATTCGAGTCCAATGGTGCAACATTTGTGACCATAGCATCCTGCAGCAAGCAGTCACACCAAAAATTCATTGAAGCTTCACATTGAAGCTTCAAGAAGAATGAGCTTGACCACTATATCTCTCTCAGTTCAACCATTACCACAGAAATTCATAAGAAGAATAACCGATAGGAAGAAGAAGTAAAAAGCATATACAAGGCCATACCTATTGATCAATTGACTTCCCGTTGTTCAATTCGTCTTCTCCGATTCAACTTTTCACCAGAGCGATCCTCAACTTAGGAGGTAGGTTCTTCCTCGCCCTCTCATTACTTTCATGTTATCATTCTGAAGCCTAGCCTAAGGTGACTCAAAGCCCTAACAGTGAAGGTTCTGATTCTTGAGCCTCACTATGTAATTTTCATTTAAGCCTCTAGGGTTCTTGAGTTCTGGATTTCGATTCGTGATGATGGAGTCAGGTTTTCTTGAAATTGAGATTGGAGTCGGTTTGAGGAGGTGAAGATGATTTGGATGGGATGGATGGTTTGTGTTTTGGTGGCCACCGCCTCCGGAAGTGCTTTCTGGTGCGGTAGCCCGCGACGGCCATTGGTCGGAGGTGGGGGTCATTGAGGGTGCGAAGCAGAGGGCATTCAAATTCAATTGACAGGGTGCGTTGATTCTTTTGGTTTAGGATATGAGTAGTTTATGGGCATGCGTTTTGGGTCCAATCAATCTTTCTTTCAGCATCATCCTAATTAGTCCATACACCCCCAAGATGCTACACCTTGGACTTTTTTTTTATTGGCAGGAGGTTCTTAGGCCTAAGGCCCATTCGCCAACCATAATTGCAATTCCAGAATTACACCCCCTTATTCTTTAGTTAATTCTAATTTTAGCTTAATTGAGATTAGTGTTTGTTGATCATATCTAATTAGGTCATTTAAATTCTTAGGATTTTATTAAATTGTTAGAACTTTAATAGGATTTTTGGAAATAGACTTTAGGATTTAATTAGATTTTAGTATATAATTTTAATTAGAATTAGTTAGGTTTATTAGATTTTAATTGATCGTAGAATTTAGTTTAGTTTCTAACAATTACGTTAAAATGATTTTTAGAACTTAATCAAATTTTAGGCTCTAGTTAGAGTTTAATTAGCATTTAATTTTTGTTCCTAATTGGATATTCCGTGTAAAATGACCATTTTGCCTTAGGGGTTTATTTTGTTATTGTTAGCCATAGAAATGTATGTTCCCTTAGGATTAACTTTGACCTAGAATATTATATAGTTTTAATCAAGTTTTTTGAAATATCTGATTAACATGACATACTCCCTTATGAATAGGTTGTGAATAATTCCAACCCTTTAGATAAAGTTAATCAATCTTCAAGTCAATTCAAGCCATCTGATTCACGTTGATCAAAAGAAATTTTGATCAACTAAATCCTTTGATCATGTATAATCTCACAGTCCATTCAAGTGATCAAAAGTCCCTTGATCACTTGATAGGACTAATTCTAATGTTGTGTATCTCCAAGCTTCAAGTACAGACTTTTATACAAGACATCCTAGTCAAATCAAGCAGCGGACTATACAAGATATATCAAAGGTCAACACTTGGTAACTTCGACTCAAATTGTATGCCATGAGCCTTAAGTAATGAGAAATTATGAGACGGAGTTTCTCCTACCCTTGTTTAGAGTGACTTTGCATACGGGGCGTAAGCCCTGGCTATTCAAAGCATTCTCCCTCTTTCATAGACTTTAATACAATGTGAATCGAACAAAGTGCCAAGTCTTCTTAACTAACGCACTGTCAACTCAAGGAGAAACGATGAGGATTCTTCTCCAACACCTTGTTAGTTATGATGAAAAAACACACACCATGAGCCTTAAGTAATGAGGAATGATGAGACGGGGTTTCTCTTACCCTTGTCTAGAGTGACTTTGTGTATGGGGCGTAGGCCCTAGCTATTCAAAGCATTCGCTCTCATTCATAAACTTTAGTGTAATTCACATCAAACAACTGTCAAGCACTCTTCATATTCTATTATCAATCATTTATTTTGCCTCAATCATCTTGTTGTCAGCCTTAGTGGGCTGAACTACGAAAGCTCTAACTTTCTCATTGCACTGTGAGAATACGTAGGCACGAGGATTCAGATTTTCCGCGAGCTACCCTATTTATTAACACTTCATCCTTCATTCATCAATCAATACCATCTGTTTGAGATCAAATATCATTTTTCCTTGGATTCCATTCACATCCTTTTAGGAAGACCTAATCAAAGTCCACCTTGTGAATCAATAGTTGTTTGGATTATTGCCAGACACTTAATTCCTTTGTTCTTGGTTATTCCAATACATTGATATCGTGCCTCATACCCCTCACTTGTTAGTTTACCTTTACTCGTTGGTTCAGAGTTTATTCCTGTATGGATCCTAGATACCGTTCTTCTTTGATTTCAAATTGATTGTTCCCCTACGGTGATATACTGTTCCTTGTGCCAATCAATACTTTCCTTTGGGTTCCATACTCACCCTTTTAGGACAGTTGTCCACCTTTGTATCAAGAGTTGGTTGGATTATTCCCATACATTGTTCCCTTTGTTTTCGACCATTACAGTATAGTGATATCATGCCCTAGGCCTCTCACTTGTTGGTTTGTCTATTTACTCTTCGGTCCAAAGTTTATTTGCATTTATGGATTCCTATTCTACCATTGTCTTTTGGTACAATTTATTGTTCATCACTTCTATCATACCCTCTTAGTTGTGTTTGTCTTGTCATTCCTTGTTGCTTAGACAAACACTTCTTTGTTCTTTCTCTTTGTTTTTGTGGCTCCACGAACTACGAATGCTCTGACTTTCTCATTGCACATTGAGAATACATAGGCACGAGGATGTGAATCCTTGGAGAGCATAATCCTAATTATTCCTCCTACCTTAGGGCATCCTCCACAGATCATTAATCATATCATCCATTCATCTCCATGATGAATTCATATTCTACCTTCATTCACTCCATGTGATACAACCTACTTTTGAGCCAAATACATTATATCTTTGAGCTCCATATTGTGTTTGCTTGTGAACCAAGAGTTGTTTGGCTTATTTCCAAACACTTAATTCTCTTTGTTTTCGGTTATTATAATATAATGATGCCATGCCTTAGGCCCCTCACTTGTTGGTTCATACCAGTTTACTCTTGGGTTCAGATTTCTCCCCTTTTTAGAGTTCAAATCATACAATCTTTTGGTTCAAATCATACCTTAATCACAATTTCTTTTCATCTCCCACCACCAGTTCTATGAACTACGGAGCTCTGAATTCCTTATTGCACTATAAGGATACGTAGGCATGAGGGCCCTAATCCTCTCCGATCAATTTATCTATTCTCTTCTTTTTCCCTTATTCTTTCGTGAGTAAATCTTTAGATATCACACCCGTTCGAGCAAGAACAATCAAAACGGCTCCCATGGAGTACCATGGATGTTAAGGGTGCTAATCCCATCCCCTTGCATAACCGACTTCCTTACCAATATTCTCTTTCCCCGGGTTTTACCAATATTTTCCCTTTCCTTCGGGAATAAATAAAGTTTGATGGTGACTCTATTGTATGTTCGAGTATGCGATGCGTTCGAGTATATTTCTGTTAGCTTCACACAAGAGAAATGCCTATTTAATTTATTCGGCAGTAAAGCCTCTGATGAAGATCTGACTCTGAATTACAGAGACGGCGAACATCTTAACAGGAGTTTGATCCGTTGGTTAGATGGAGACATTGCAGAGGATGAAAATATCATAAGAATTCAAAGGCTTGTTACCGCATTCAACCAAAATGGAGAAGTTCGTTTTGGGGACAATGTTAAAACTAACAAAGATGTTCACATGATGATGTATAGTTCTTAGGAAATTATCCTTATGGTTGTAATTGCATACTTATGTTGTTTAGTCATGGTATTTGTTTATTTTGTTGTTTAAATTATTGTTTAGTTGTTGTTTTTAAATTATAGTAACCAGATGTTATAATATTTATGAAATGAAAGTTGTTTTTAATATAAAGTAAAATGATTACATTTAAAATTAAGTTGTTATTCTCCGTCCAACATTGGGACAGTTTATATAGGCACTCTCAATTGATGGATGTTTGTCTAAAATCAAACATAAGTTAGGATGAGGAGCAACGTGTAATCGGAGATTTTTTAGGAAAAAACTCCATCCACCAGCAGTCTCCCCTTCAACTAGAGCGAAGGAGATTGGAAAAATGTTGTTGCCACCTTGTGCCACTGCCATGAGTAGCATTCCTTTATGTTTCTTGTACAACCATGTTCCATCAATTTGTATAACAGGTTTACAAAAGCAAAACTTTTGATGCATGGTTCATACGCCCAAAAGAGTAGGTGGAATATGTCATTTCCACTAACACAAGTCTCATCTGGTGTATATGCCGACAAGGTTTCCAAAATGATAACATTCCCTGGAGCATAATGCTTAAGTGTCACCAAGTAGTTTGGAAGTTCTTTGTACAAATCCTCTCAATCTCCGAACATTGTTTCAACCACCTTAGTCCTAGTTATCCACGCCTTCATGTACAAGGGAGTATACTTGTATCGTGTAACAATATACGAGATTATTGTACTCACCTTCAACGATGTATTTTTCCTAATGACAGACGAAATTTCATCGCATATTAACTAAGAGTTGAGTTTGTGATGGTCCTGCATCGGGTTGGTGATTATGCAAGTGTGAGATGGACCCATAGAACCTATCTCCCAAGAATCACTCCTCCTCTGGTAAGATGCTGACAATCGGAACAGGCAGAGCTCATTACGACATAAGATCTTGTACCTTGTCACATTAGTTTGATCGACCTTATAATCAACTAATAAATCCATGTGATACTTTTCAATGACTCTGACACAATCTTCTTTTGTGTGAAATATGTCTCCCTCTTTTAATGATCCTTGAGTTTGCATATAAGGATTGTGAAATATATATGACAGTGGTTCATCTGCAACCAAGTTCAAGTGTGTCATGTGTTGAGTTGGACAATAAATATGACTAGTTGGTAATGGCTCTCGCTCGTGGTCGACAGTGACATCATTCACCATTTGATCAACCAATATCTCGTCTTCTTCTTCCTCATCAACAACATCAAATTCAGCTTGTTCATCGTCGTCAGTTTCCAAAAACACTTGTGACGGATCGACAAACTGAGACAAATGATTTTGTTATTGTAAAATATATAAATCAATATCGTGAAACCCAGGATGTTCATGATTGAGAAATATATTATGAACATATTCATCATCTCAGATCTTTAGCTGATAAAACTTAACTTGGTTATCTGTAAAAAAAACATCGGATTTTTGTAGATGATTTGTGCTACCTGACTACACTGCAACTTCTTTTCCATTCTCTGTTTCAAATGTAAAACATTTTCTCATCTATTTATTGTAAATCGAGTAACTTTTGTATTACGAAAAATTTAAACCGGATAACTCACATTTGAATATCTCACCATTGATGTGAGCATTGATCGTGTATTATGGTGATGGAGCCATTTTGTAAAATGCAATGTATTTTATTGTACTGGTTCTGACAATAAAGTGTGAGTTGTGTCTTAGTTGTATCATCATGCACTTAAATAGGGATGAGGTTGGATTTCCAAAAAGAAACATATGTGACATAGGGTATAGAGCATGCTATATTGTTTTCACTCATGTGCCATTTGCATTGGCTTGTACCTTTGCATGCATGGGTCTATTGTTCAGACTACCAAGAATCTTGCACGCATGACCCTATAACAGAGCCTACAAGGAATATATTCCTTGTCACGATTCCCTGCATGATTCTCTATCCTAGGAGTCGTCATACCTAATGGTGCATGCTTTAAAAATACAACATATATGTCATACTCAATGGTGGATACTTTGGATATCACATGCAAAAAAGAATCATGTGAATGCGTCATTCGCATCTATAAATATTGATGTGTTTCTTAGAATTTCCATCAAACACACTCAATCTATCTACCTTGTATGCAACATACACTCAACCTACCCACTTTGTCAGTAACACATACTCAAAATCATTCAACAAAAATGTCTATACTAACCATGGGTGATGAACATAGAGGAACTATCAATAATATTACGGAGTTTTTAAGTTATTATTTCTTAATACTGTAGCTTATTTATTTTCCTTAATACTATAGCTTATTTAATTTCCTTAATAATCTTTTGTTGGGAACCAAAGAGATTTTGATGACGTGTACATGAATATCTACCACACAACCCATTGATAGAATCATACTTACGAGTAGGCGGTTTTATAATGTACTCAACATAGTATTATAATTTGTTGATTACAAATTTATTATTGATTTGGTAGAAAGATGGAGACCCGAGACCCACACATTTCACCTTCCATTCGGTGAATGTACCGTCACACTAGAGGACGTCTACATGTTGTTGGGTCTACCTATCGATGGTAAGGTTGTTAATGGTAGAGTTAACTAAGATAACTCTATATGTGAAGAATTATTGGATGCCCCTTTGTGTGAAGACACAACTACAGGATAAACTTCAGGTCAACCTAGGGGTCAAGGTATAAACTTAAAATATCTTAAACAATATTATTCAAGTATAACATTAAACGAAGAATCGACTGAGTATGAAAAGATAATTAAAGCTCAGTGTTATATTATGATTTTATATTTGGTAATTTTGTATTTCATGGAAGTACTGGTAAAATAATAAATATTATGTATTTGTCGTTGTTACGAAACATAAATAAAGTAGGCACATATAGTTGGGGTTCAACTGTTTGTCCCATATATATAGTTCGTTGTGTAAAAATACAAAAAAGAATACTTGTATGTTTTATTCTTGTGCCTTTTTCCTACAAGCATGAGGTTGGTCGAGAATTCCGCCACTCGTCCCGATCAACGAGAAGTCATTCACATTCCCTTTCGCAACAAAGTGAGTTTATCTTAAATCTTCAAATTTGTTAGGCTTTATACTACAACTAACTGTAACGAATATATTTTCAATCTTTTCGTTTTAGGTGGTTAGTTTTGGGGATGAACTACAACAGGTGTCCCAAACATGCTATAATAGTTTATCGCAATCTTTTAGACTACCTTGGACCAAAGGATGTATTACAATAAAACAACTCTAAACTTAGCTTTAAAAAATTACCAAATTACAAATCTTCTAATCATGTATTTTTTTTATACAGTTTATTTGGAGGCCGTATCTGAGTCTTGACCATCAGGTTAACCCTGATGATGTTACAGTTTGGACAACAAAAACACTTATCATCAGGTTCACTATTGTGGAGATGCATCAGAGTGATCATGTGAAACTGCAGCTTGACATGCAACAACAAATTTTAGACCCTTCGATGTATTTGGGAGACTGATATCAACCACGAGTCGATGCCCAATGGGGTTATTCCGATTAGAGACACTTCGCTAAAGAGATGTGTCGTCATTGGAAGAATCGGCGTCGACACATCTTAAACAAACCAATCTTACAAGGTGCTAGACCAACTCAACATTATATGAATTGGTTTAGGTCGGTTACAACAACATAGTTTGTGTCTGAGTTGAGGTATTTGACTGATCCATGCCAACGAGTTTCATCATCATACGCCCAACAAAAAAACCCCGTCCAACAACCAACCATACACGATTACCAAACCCAAGAATAATGCCAACCCACCCAAACCCAACGAGAAACCTCACAACGTCACCATACCATATACGTCCAACAGCCAAATACCCAACCTCGCAACCAATACATGTCACACACCCAAACACAACACCCAGAGCATGACACATACCACCAACAACCACATGCCCTAACCACATCTTACTATAGCCTCGATGATTCATACGACTCCACACCATCCCACCATAGCCTTCCACCAATGAACACCTAAACATCTCATCGCCAAAGTACTCAACCACATTATGACTTTCTTACACCACAAGAACCATTGCTTCATTTCCAAAACGATTCAATGTCTCAATTTAACCAACCATACCATTCACTCATAACCCAATCACAACGACCTAACTATGAAAACATGGGCATCGAACTTAATTACGGAAGCGCCGTTGGCGGCAACCCCCCTCATCTATTGGGGAAAAATTATGTCAAACTTGTCAAATACCCTAGGACCCTCGCACCAACCACCTTTTCCTCAGACCAACACTCAAAGACCCCAAACACCTCAGAGAAATCGTGGGAGACCTCGAAGGTAGGCTAATGCACCAGGATGTGGAACAATGGACGTTTCAATCGGGCGGGTCATTGAATTTCTTGTCAATTGTTGTGTATTTGAATTTTATAAGATAATATTATGAATTATTTTTAATTTTCTTTTTTATTTCAACTTTTTTAATACTAATTGAAAAAATTAAAAAAATTAAAAAAAATAAAGGTGTCGCCACAGCTGTGGCGCATGCACCTAATGGATGCATGCATGCGCCACTTGCAGTGGCATGTTCTCAATGTTGTCGCCACAACCATTGGTGTCTTAGTGCATAAGGACAATGCATGCGCCATTTGTCCTAGCTAATCCTCTTGAAAAATGGTTAGTTTGGTAAATAATTTAAAAAAGTGATTTTTTGATATTTAATTTGAAAATAGTGGTTATTTTATAAAAAAAATCTCATAATTGTATTAGAAACTTTATTTCGAAAACAGAAAAATCTATCATTCCCACTAAGGCAGACATTGTTGAAGAAATATCTAAACATTGATAATAGTTGATTTCTTTATCAAATAATTTATATGATAATAAATTTCAATACAACGGTAGATTTTATTATATGGATATGTGTTAAAGCAGAATCGGCCCAATCATATCAAATGCCTCGTTCTAATTATAAAAATGGGTCCAAATTTTTAAAAAATTACAATTATAATAATTAAAAAAATATATTAAAAATACAATTATGTATTAATTAAAAATAAATTTAATTATAATTATTTTGAGTTTTGATCAATCTTGATTCTTGTATGTATTGAGTTTTTATCATCACATTTCTTTCAATTATTGAGTTTTTTTAATAACATTATATTTAGTTTTATTAATATTTATAAATAAAAAAATTGAAAATTTCAAAAGTTGAGGTCTTGTGCTGCAGCACATGCTAGGGGTGTTAAAGACCAAATCAACCCAATAGAAAACCGCAAATCAAACCAAACCAAACCAAAACCGCATTTGGTTCGGATGCGTTTGGATCATTTTTTAACAAAACCGCATGGTTTGGTTTGGTTTGCGGTTTGTGTTTTTCAAACCAAACTAAACCAAACCAAACCGCATTATGTTACAACCTAAACTTCAATTATCTCACATTCAACCCAAAACTCAAACTTAGTATGCCCTAACCTTACAATTAAAAATGATTTTCTCTTACTCACACTTAGGGTTTCAATTTCAACCTTCTTAAATCTCTCTTAGTAGTATCGCATATTCTTCTCATCTTCTTTACCATGTAGGTTTCGCCTTTTCTACTCTAATATTTGCTCTCTTATGTTCTTTATTTTTTAATTTTTATGTTACTATTTTCTCTTCCAATTATGTTTTCATCGCACATTTCTTCTCAATCCCTTATCTCTTATATTCTTTTTTTCATCTTCTTCAATCTCTCATCTCATATGTTTTTTTATGTTTTATTATAATATCTTTGATATTATTTTATTATACTATTTTATATATATTTTTTATTTTATTTTTTCTAATCTAATTTTTTGTATATTAAATGCGAAGTTTTTGTCTAAATATGACAAGGTTTGATGTTATTTAGTAATGTATGAATGACTAAACACAAAGTTATATTGTTCTCTATATGTGTATGTATGGCTCAATAAAAATATTGTAAAAAACTGAACCAACCGAACCAATCCAAACCGAATTGGTTTGGTTTGGTTTGGTTTGGTTTTATTTCTAAAGGGCAACCGAACCAAACTGAACCACATGTTTTTTTCTCTTGCGGTTCGGATGATTTTTATCGTCAAAACCGCCCAAACCGCACCGCGAACACCCCTAGCACATGCTGCACTTGCACAGGGTCGGCCCTGTGTTAAAAAGTTATCGAATATATCATGTTATTAAATTTGACACCTTAGTATCATTTGACACACACACACACACACACACACACACACACACACATATATATATATATATATATATATATATATATATATATATATATATATATATATATATATATATATATATATATATATATATATATATATATACTAAATTTGCTAGCATTATCCAAAGACAAATTATTTTTATATCAATTCCGATCAGTTTAAAATTAACTCATAATCAATTTGTATTTATAAACTAACTAAAATCTAATTTATGCTCATAAACTAGTTTAAAACAAATTTATATTTATAAATAGATTTCAAAATCAATTTATTTTAACAATATATATTTAAATATACTTGTTTGATTTGTTAAAACATTTTTGTGTGGTTCGTAGTCTAACGTATTTAGATAAACTATTAAAAAAAAGTCTCATTTTTTAATAAAATAAAGTCTAAGCACTATATCCGTATTGTTCCGTTGGACATACTTCCTTTCGTCCTTAATAGCAATGGTAAATAAGAGTTTTATTGGTGAACAAAAAGAAAAAGATGAAGATGATGAAGATGGAAGATACTTCCTTCTATCCTTAATAGCAATGGTAAATAAGAGTTTTATTGGTGAACAAAAAGAAAAAGATGAAGATGATGAAGATGGAAGAAAGAGAAAAGTTTTTAACAAACTCTAATAGAAAATTAAAATTTTGTTATAAAAACTCTATTACAAATTGATTCTCAGCATTGCTTATATACACATGTTAAATACTAAATGAAATTCAAATGAAAATCAAATTAACTCTAAATGCAACTGAAATGAATTATAACTAACATCATCCCTTAATTCATATTCAGCTAATCAAAATCAACAACACCAATTCCATCCCTCAGCTGAATAAAGTGTTCAGTCTTGATTATTTTGGTTAGAACATATGTCAGTTGCCTCTGAGTGCTACAGTGTACAACTTCAAGCATCCCATTATGAACCTGGTTTCTTATAAAATGAAATTTGTGTCAATGTGCTTGCTTTTTCCATGCATCGCTGGATTCTTAGAAAGGCTTATAGTTTATTTGTTGTCAATCATCAACTTCACGGGCTGACTCACCTTGATCTTCATATTCTCCAGCAAGTTCAGAATCCACACAACTTGACAAGCAGTTAAAGCACCTGCAATGCATTCAGCTTCACAAGTTAAAAATGCAATCATAAGTTGCTTCTTAGAGCACCAAGAAATATGACCTCGCAGATACGTGAAAGATATCCAGAAGTACATCTTCTGTCAACTATGCCTCCACACCAATCAGAGTCTGAATAACACATCAGCTTTGAATTAGTTTTAGTACCAGAAGGGAACAAAACTCCATACTTCAGATTCCCCTTAACATACCTCAGTGTCCTGACAACAGCTTGGTAATTTGACCACTTTGGTTTGTTCATAAACATACTCACCATTCCAAGTGCATAGCAAATATCAGGTCTGGTATTACAGAGATATCTCAGTGAGCCTATCAACTATTTAAAAATTATAGCATTTACATCATCATCAATATCAGAATCCAACTTGTGATTGGTTTCAGCAAGTGTGATTGCAGACTTGCAATTCATCAGCTCAAATCTCTTCAGAAGTTCAACTTCATACTTCAGCTGGTGCAAAATTATACCCTTATCAGAATACAAAATTTTCATAACTAGAAGATATGTCATATTTCCTAGATCAGTCATCTCAAACTCATTCATCAGTACCTTCTTGAACTTACTCGTCTCAGTTGAACAACTCTCTGTTAGCAATATATCATCAACATAGAGACACACCAGAATTATATTGTTATCAGTTGTATGTTGAACATAAACATTATGCAACTTCTACACCATCCTTTCTTGATTCTTTTTTCACAAATCCAGGAAGTTGTGATACATAAACTTCCTCTTATAAAGGATCATTCAAAAATGCAGATTTCACATCTAAATTCATCAGAGGCCAATTCATGTTAGCAACTATAACAATCATCAGTCTGATTGTTTCATGTCTAGATACATGAGCAAATGATAACACGAAATTATATCACATTTTAAGACTTAATTCAATTAGATTATATTATCATTTACTTTAGTTTATCTCATTTTATCAGATATTATGCAATATTTCCTTACTATTTATGTCAGGTATCCATTTTGAAGCAAAAGTGAAAAAGGGAAGAAAAGGAGGTGTAAAAGGGAACAAAAAGGAGAGAAAAGGGACCAAATGCCAAAGCCCAGCCCAAAGCGCTCAAGTCACCAACGCTGTGCCTGTGACGGACGTCACAGGGTGCGTGACGAGCGTCACGCAAAACAGCCTTGTGACGGACGTCACACATAGTGTGACGAGCGTCACACAATCCCACTACCTTTTTGGCGCAAGTAACGCCCTCAGAAAGACTTGAAGAAGAACGTTGAGAAGTGGTCTCCTATATCCACGCCGTGCATTTAGCCACGTTGAAGAATGGGAGAAACGGAATGCAGCTACCAACACTATTATAAATAGCCATCTCACAAACCTAAAAAACACACAGTTTTTGCACGCTCAGTTTTGCGGAAGCTCTGCCAAATTTTCCTTTCACGCCTTTGCTTATTTTTCTTCCTTTCCAGCATTGTTCGTTTTAATTTTATTTCTTTTGCAAGCTTTACTTTCTTTTTTCCCTTGCAATTTATCTTCCCCGTTTTTAGCTTTTAGATATTTTTCGCGTAATAGTTTCTACACCGGAAACTACTGTGCAACTTTATACCGGATTTAACCTTACGTTATATTCCAGTTTTATTTCCTTGATTTATTTTACTGCTTAATTGAAGAATCGAAGAACAAATCCTACCGGCTTGTGGTGGAGTGTTCAAGACCATTGTAATACGCATTCAGGTTCTTTAATTGTTATTTAATTTTTAATGTTTTATTCTATTGTTTATCTATATTATCTGCCTGGAATGAGTCTGTTTATGCATGATATAGATTCTTGTTTATTTAGCATGTCTGGCTAATTTGCCTAGGTATCGGTATGTAAAGTAAGCAGAATAAGGGGTCGAGACTGAGTCGGTCTATCTAAACTTAAAATCAAAATCAATCTTTTTATGGTCTCAACTTACAGGTTTAATAACAAGATTTTTTACCAAAGTAAAAGACATAAAGAAGTTAAAATCAATAGAGCGAGAGTTTGAGATTTTAACTGGACAGTGTAAGTTAGGCATTAATTCTAGATCAGGGCGAGAGCAAGTTTTAGAGTTAATTAAATTCTGACCTTTTCCAAAAAGTATTTTTAAAGATTAATGTGAGGACGAGAGTTAAGCATTTGGATTTAATTATATAACCTAAGTCAACAGAGCGAGAGTTTGAGATAAGGGTGTTTAAAACGGTCAGTATTTTCTTAAAAAGAGTTTCTGCAACTTTATTGTTTCCAAAATATGGTTTTTGACTTAATTATAAGTGACAGCAACATTAATATAAAATCATGGTTTATTCAACAGAGCGAGAGTTTGAGATAGAACCTTTAACCAATAAAGTTAACCGAAACGATTCATTTTAAAACCAAGAAACCGACAAAGACTTGATTCCCTAGTTTTGACGAATTACATACCGATATCCGTTTTATTAATATTTAATCTAGACATTAGTTTAGCTCTTAGTTTTTCCCCAAACAATCAAACATCTTCACCTTAGATTTACGTAGTAACTTTAGATAACGGTATATCGATTCATAAGTCCCTGTGGGATCGATATCTTTTAAAACTACGCGATAGAACTGTGCACTTGCAGTTTGTATCCCATTCTCGACTCACCCAGTCGAGCGATCAAGTTTTTGGCGCCGTTGCCGGGGACTTTTATTCAATCGATATCGTAACTCTTCCGTTACGCTGTAGAGACTAAGGTTTCTTTTTCTTCTATTTTCTTTCTTTCGTTGATTTGTATGCCACGCACTCGCTCTCAAGGCGAACCGCTCTATTTACGAATCAACGACATCGAACTATATCTCCGAGTCTTACGACGAATTCGGGAATATCGTGCTGAAAACAATCTCCCTCCTATAGACCTTCCTGATCTCAAAGATTTTCCTTCTTTAACCGAGATGGCAGAACCAGCTCGTGCTCTTAGAGATTACGCTGCTCCATCGCAAGATGAACCGCATTCAAGTATTGCTCCGCCAGCAATCGAAGCAAACAACTTTGAACTTAAACCTTCGTTGCTGCAGGCTGTGCAACAGAACCAATTCTCTGGAAATCTTACCGAAGATCCAAACCTTCATTTATCCGTATTTGTCCAATACGCTGATACTGTTAAAGCTAATGGTGTCACTTCAGAGGCAATTCGACTTCGTCTTTTTCCTTTCTCATTAAGAGATAGCGCTAGAAGATGGCTTCAATCTCTTCCTTCCAACTCAGTCACCACATGGAACGAGTTGAAGAAAGTTTTTCTTGCCCGATATTTTCCGCCAAGCAAAACAGCTATGTTAAGAGCCCAGATAAACGGATTTAAACAGAAAGACAACGAGTCTCTTTTCGAAGCATGGGAAAGATACAAAGACATGATGAGACTTTGCCCACACCATGGTTTGGAAGACTGGTTAGTAATTCACACATTTTATAATGGTCTCTTATACAATACAAGGTTAACAATAGACGCCGCTGCAGGTGGTGCACTAATGAACAAACCTTATGCTGATGCTTACCAGCTTATCGAGAGCATGGCCCAAAACCACTATCAATGGGGAACCGAACGAACGAATGTGGAAAAACCTCAAACGAAAACTGGCATGTACGAGATAAGTAACCTTGATCACGTTAATGCAAAAGTGGATGCTTTGGTCCAGAAGATTGAAAGTTTAAACGTATCGCCTCCAGCAGCCGTGGTTGCTATAACTCAGAATTGCGAGGTCTGTGGAATCCAAGGCCACACTCCTGCGGAATGTCAACTCTTGACTGGAATCCAAACAGAGCAAGTAAACTATGCTCAAGGAAGCCCCTATTCGAATACCTATAACCCAAATTGGAAGAACCATCCAAACTTTTCATATAAGAGTAATAATGCTTTATACGCACCTGGACAGTCTCCAAATCAAGCCCCATCTATACCTCCAGGATATCAGAAACCGAATCCTAACAATAACACCCCTAGAAAATCCAACTTGGAAATCATGATGGAAAACTTTATAGCTTCCCAACAACAAACCAATAAAGATTTCTTAAACCAGAACATACACACTGGCGAACAACTTAAACAACTAGCAAGCAAAGTAGATGCCCTGGCTACCCATAACAAAATGCTGGAAACGCAAATATCTCAAGTAGCTCAACAACAAGCACCTACCGCTGCACCAACTGGTACATTCCCTGGACAGCCCCAACCCAATCCGAGAAGCCAAGCTCATGCAATTATATTGAGAAGTGGAACGGAAGTGGAAGGACCGTCTGACCCAAGGATAGAAAACCAAAACCCTGAGAAATCCACTGAGGAAAGTGAACCTAAGGAAAAGGAAGAGAGTAATAAGGAAACCCTAGAAACGAAGGAACCTTATGTACCTCCACCACCTTACAAACCACCTATACCTTACCCTCAAAGGCTTGTTAAAACCAAAGAAGTAGGCCAATTTAGAAAATTTGTTGATCTCCTTAAACAATTAAACGTTACAATTCCGTTTACCGAAGCTATTACGCAGATGCCCTCATATGCTAAATTCTTAAAAGAAATTCTTTCTAATAAGAGGAAACTTGAGGATAGCGAAACCGTTACACTCCCTGCCGAATGTAGCGCTATAATCCAAAACATGCCCCCTAAACTCAAGGATCCGGGTAGCTTCTCTATACCCTGTCACATAGGAAAATTTGTCATCGACAAAGCCTTATGCGATTTAGGAGCCGGAATTAGCGTTATGCCCTTATCCATATGTAAGAAACTGGAGATGGGAGAATTAAGACCGACCAAAATGTCTGTGCAATTAGCAGATCGTTCCATCAAATATCCTGTAGGAATCCTTGAAAACGTTCCCGTACGCATAGGTCAGTTTTACATTCCCACTGACTTCACAATTATGGACATTAGAGAAGATGATACGACACCTATTATACTAGGAAGACCATTCTTAGCAACTGCCGGTGCAATCATAGACGTAAAACGAGGACGACTCACCTTCGAAGTAGGTGAAGAAAAAATTGAATTCATTCTTTCCCAATTCTTGAAAGCACCTGCAATAGAAGATACATGTTACTTCATGGATATCATCGATGAATGCATAAAAGAAGCAGAGTCAGGAGAAGACAAACCATCAGACTATCTTTTAGAGGACAAATCTAAACAATGCCTAGCAATAACACCAGATCCTACGCAGTGTCTTAACAAACCAACCCCTGATTTGAAAACACTTCCCAAAAATCTGAGATATGAATTCCTAGACTTAGAACTTGAACGACCTGTGATAGTTAATGCAGATCTAGGAAGACTCGAAACAGAAAAACTCCTACATATCTTAAGAAAATATCCAACTGCACTAGGATACCACATCACCGATCTTAAAGGAATAAGCCCTTCTATTTGTATGCACCGCATCATGTTAGAAGAAGACTGTAAAACCTCTAGGGAACACCAGAGAAGACTAAATCCGATCCTAAGTGAGGTAGTAAAGAAAGAAATAACCAAGTTATTAGAAGCAGGAATTATATATCCTATATCTGATAGCAAATGGGTTAGTCCTGTACACGTTGTACCCAAGAAAGGAGGCATAACCGTTATTGAAAACGAAAAAGGAGAAACTATAACTAAACGAATCGAATCGGGATGGAGAATGTGCATTGACTATAGGAAACTAAACAAAGCAACCCGAAAAGATCATTTCCCTTTACCATTCATTGACCAAATGTTAGAACGATTAGCTAAACATTCACATTTCTGTTATTTAGACGGTTATTCAGGCTTCTTTCAAATACCAATTCACCCTGATGACCAAGAAAAGACAACATTCACATGCCCTTTTGGTACCTTCGCGTATAGACGAATGTCGTTTGGTCTGTGTAATGCCCCTGCAACTTTTCAAAGATGCATGATGGCAATATTCGCCGACTTTCTCGAAAACATCATGGAAGTATTTATGGATGACTTTTCTGTATACGGACAAAGTTTCGAAGAATGCCTTGAAAACCTGGAAAGAGTTCTTGAGCGATGTGTAAAAGTAAACTTAGTACTTAACTGGGAAAAGTGCCACTTTATGGTACAAGAAGGAATTGTTTTAGGACACATCATCTCGAACAGAGGAATTGAAGTAGACAAAGCCAAAATAGAGGTAATCGAAAATCTTCAACCCCCAAGAACCGTGAGAGAAGTACGAAGCTTTTTAGGACACGCCGGTTTTTACCGACGATTCATCAAAGACTTCTCTAAGATAACTAAACCCTTAACCGGACTGTTGATGAAAGATGCTGAATTCATATTCGACGATAACTGTTTAAAAGCATTTCAAACTCTTAAACAAGCATTGATCTCCGCACCCATTATGCAGACACCAGACTGGAATGAACCATTCGAAATAATGTGCGATGCCAGTGATTATGCTGTAGGTGCTGTTTTAGGACAAAGAAAGGATAAAAAGCTTCACGTTATATATTACGCTAGCAGAACCCTGGATGAAGCGCAGATGAATTACGCCACTACCGAGAAAGAACTCCTAGCAGTGGTATTTGCGCTAGATAAATTTCGTTCTTACTTGGTAGGGGCCAAAATAATAGTTTACACTGATCACGCTGCTATCAGGTACCTTTTAACAAAAAAGGATGCTAAACCTAGACTCCTAAGATGGATCCTGTTACTACAAGAATTCGACTTAGAAATCAAGGACAAGAAAGGAACTGAAAACGTAGTAGCAGACCACCTCTCTAGACTTGAGAACCTTGAACCAGAAAGAACATCCATTAATGATGATTTCTCGTATGATAAACTCATAGCTACTTTGGAAGAGAACAACTCCGACATGCAAGTAGAAACCACCTTAACTATATCTGTCATACCATGGTACGCTGATCTAGTCAATTATTTAGCTGCCGGAATAGTTCCACCTACTTTATCTTACCAGCAGAAGAAACGATTCTTCCACGACATAAAACACTATTACTGGGATGATCCCTTACTTTTCAAAAGAGGCCCCGATGGTATTTTCCGTCGATGTATACCCGAAGAAGAGGTAGAAAATATAATCCAACACTGTCACTCTGCGCCTTATGGTGGTCACACAAGTACATCCAAGACCTGCTCTAAAATCCTACAAGCTGGCTTTTATTGGCCAACTATATGGAAGGACGTACATGCGGCTATTAAGGAATGTGACAGATGTCAACGCACGGGAAACATATCTAGACGTGACGAGATGCCACAAAAAGGTATTTTGGAAGTAGAGATCTTCGACGTGTGGGGAATAGACTTCATGGGACCCTTTCCATCCTCTTTCGGTAACAAATACATACTCGTGGCAGTTGACTACGTATCAAAATGGATCGAAGCTATAGCTTCTCCAACAAATGACACCCGAGTAGTAACTAGACTCTTTAAAAATATAATATTTCCGAGATTTGGCATCCCAAGAATAGTAGTCAGTGATGGTGGATCACACTTTATATCCAAGGTACTCGAAAAACTACTGCTTAAATATGGAGTGAGACATAGGATAGCAACACCTTACCACCCTCAAACCAGTGGACAAGTGGAAGTATCTAACAGAGAAATCAAGCAAATACTAGAAAAAACGGTCGCCACTTCAAGGAAAGATTGGTCATTGAAATTACCAGAAGCTTTATGGGCATACCGAACTGCTTATAAAACTCCCATAGGGACGACCCCATTTAAGCTCATTTATGGAAAATCCTGTCACCTCCCGGTAGAATTAGAACATAAAGCCTATTGGGCTATTAGAAATCTGAATCTAAACTATAAAGCCGCCGGTGAAAAGAGAATCCTTGACATAAACGAATTAGAGGAACTCAGAAGAGACGCCTATGAAAATGCCAAAATCTATAAAGAAAGAACAAAACAATGGCATGACAAGCGTATATCAAGGAAAGTCTTCAAGCAAGGCGACGCAGTACTTTTATTTAACTCTAGACTAAAGTTATTCCCGGGAAAACTACGATCCAGATGGTCAGGACCTTTTCATATCACTAAAATCTTTCCCAGTGGAGCGGTAGAAATAAAAGGACAATCTACAGAACCGTTCACCGTAAACGGGCAACGTCTGAAACATTATCACTATGCGGAAACCAACGAGGATTCGCAAATTCTACACTTAGACGAAACGCCCCCAGGACTCATAGACTATATTTAAAAGTTTCTTTGTCGAGCTTGCGACATTTAAACAAAGCGCTTAGTGGGAGACAACCCACAAATTAATCTGTTATTTTATTATTCTATTATTATTATCATTTCCCTATTTTTCTCTTAATTATTTCTCTTAATTTCTATTTAGTATTCATTATTGATTTATTCAAAAAGAAAAAAATATATATATATATAATAATAATAATTCTTTTCTTCTTTCGGCATTTGGCCAAATCCTGACTTAAACTCATGTTTCTTTTCTCTAGTTAACACTAACCAGATGGGACATTTTGATCGTATGGGTATCAAGTTCAGAGGAATGGCTCAGAAACGAAAGTTTGAAGAACTAGCCGCTAGAGAGATGCTACCTAGTTTATATGCTGATGATTGGGCTATGACTGCCCTTGGACTGAGACAGAGTGTCCTGTTTTTGCTGAATCAGATAGGATGGGAGACCTCCCCTATCCTGAGACATTTCACCACCTACCGGAGACTCACACTAGAATTCCTTAGTTCATTAATCTATCTACCTAGCCATGGAAAAGGAATTAGCAGAGGTTTTATCCAGTTCAGAATGTTCAATATGGAGTACCAATTTAATATTAGAGACTTCACCAACCTTTTGGGTTTTCCTACCTCCTTTGATACATTCACTGTAAGCCAGGAAGAACTTTTTGAATTTAGAGAGCTTGAACACTTTTGGGGTAAGCTGACTGGAAATGATGAGCCCGAAGAACATGAGTTTCTCTCTGGAAACATACATAACCCGGCTTTTCGCTATTTCCATAAGATCCTGACCCACACTTTATTTGGGAAGAAGCCAAATAGTACTTCAGTTTCACGTGATGAACTCTTCATCATATTTTGTGCTTCCCAGAACCGTCCAGTAAACGGTGCTACTTTTATGTTAGCTAATTTGGACCACCTTATCCAGGATGAGCGAGCACCCATTAGAATAGGCGGTTTAATCACTACGATAGGTAATGCTATTGGACTACGTCAGCCTATGCTTGACCTTAACCCTTTTTGTGGCATTACTACTATGAGTATACCCTTCCTCTTCAACACTATGTTTATAGCAAACATAGGGTCTGATGAGTTTGAGCTTATTATTGATAACCAGGTTCTCTGCCTATTCACCATGCCCGATCCTAGAACTAGTGTTCATAATCAAAGGAACTGGCTCTATAACCTGAATGAAACCCCAACTCCGGCTGGATCCACTGAATCCATCCAGGACTATGAGATTTGTGACGACTATGAGCACTATGTTGACCATATCTCTCTTGCTGAATCTGACCCTCAGACACCTTCCGGCTACTATGATATTGATCCTCCTCCTCAGCCTGTCCTGACCGAAGAATCAGTCATGCCTGATCTCCGACATCATATGCCAGGAACAGATATTAAAACAGTCATTGAAGCCTTGATGTCAGAGCAAGGCGCCCTCAGGGAAGATTTCCACAACTTGAGGCATGCAGTCCTAGAATACATGAGCAGCACGGCAAGTCAGTTACGTATGTTACGGCATCATGTTAACTCTTTTGCTCCTCCGGCCAGAGATCCGAAGATAGATGGAATTTAGTTAATTCTTTCTAAGTTATTTAGTTTTAGGCTAGATTTTTTCATTACTGTTATTTGAATTCATGTTCGCATTTATTTTCCTTTCATTTCATTGTTTTCCCTTCCTGTATTACATTATGTTAATTTTATTAAAGCTTTTATTTATTTAATTTATGCAATGGCTATGTTCTCTACTGTTCTACTGTTACTCAGAATGAATTATTATTATGAGAAATAGAATAGCATTAGCTAAATTAAATAGAACAATCTAAAAACCAAATAAAACAAATAATCAAAATAAATTCATCTCCAGATTTATTATGTGAAGCGCTGCTGAATGCCCTGCCAAAAAGAAATGTGTGACGAGCGTCACACACTCCATGACGAACGGCACGCTTAGTACCTGTTACGAACGTCACATCCCTGTGACGAGCGTAACACCCTTCAGACAAGTGAACGTTAGGGAGCCGTTGGAGACGAACGTTACACCCCTTACCTTTTTACATTCCCCATTCATTTTTCATTTACCACACTTAATTACTTTTCAACCACTTTTTCTTTCTACCTTCCAATCCCTCTCCTATAAATACCTACCAAAACTTCCTTCATTCACCACAAAACAATTCTCTCATATCAAATACACTTCTTTTCCTTTCCAAATCATCCCTTCAAAAATTCATCACAATGGCGGGAAATCAAAATTTCGGAAATATCATCTTCCGATCCGGAGATGACAACTATCAGCAAGAGCAATTCGAGCGCTTCCAACAGCGAGGCGTCGCTTCCACCAGGTACCCCGATTTAACTTGTTTACAACAATTGGGCTTACTCCAAGGTATCGAGTGGATGCTCCGTAAAGCCGATTTAACCTTCCTTTGCACCCATAACCAACCCACCTACCCTTCCCTAACCTTAGAATTCCTAAGTTCTTACGACTACACCACTCCCGCCGGTGAAGGTGAATTTCTAACCGGTACGGCAACCTTCCGTATGTTTAACACCGAGTACTCTCTAACCCAACGCCAATTGAGTGCCATGCTACAATTTCCCACAGAAGGTCTGCTTCATGCCAGAATCCCTCCAACCTTAAACTGGAACACAGTTCTAGTTTTCGATCTTTTTAAGAAAATTTCCGGTATAAATACCTACAACTGGGAAGAACTCCTTCTCTCCCACATCCATAACCCCACCATCCGTTATTTTCTCCGTATCCTGCAAAACACACTTTTTGGAAGACCAAACAACAGTAAGGTCAACTCAAAGGAGTTATTTTTCCTCCAGTGCGTTTTCGAACCGGATACTAAGGTAAACGCCGCCTCTTTCCTCTTTCATCATATCCGCACCTTATGTGCTAGAGGCCGGCAACCCTTTATCATTGGTGGATTAATAACATCCATAGCACTTGGCCTGAACCTAGGGGATAAACTCCAAACTTTAGAATCCATACCTCCTCTGTCTATGGATATCAGCTATTGCCGCTCCAGCCGCCTGATTAAAAACAGAGTAGGCGGAGGCTATTATCTTATGGTGAACAACCAAGCAGTCCCGAGTGTTGTGCTACCCAATTCCACCCTAACTGATGTCACAAACCCCGACCGCCACCTCTACGATCTTAGCGCTCCGGAAACCACCGAGCCTTCACAAACAAACCAGCAAACAGATGAGTTTGAAGAAATGGAACAAGGTGATCATCCGCCAACACAACAATCAGTGCCGCTAAACCCTTCCAGTAATGCAGCCGGCCCATCCTCCCAACGTCGTCGACGACGAAGGCCTGCGACCAACGATGACATTATGGATGCTATCGATGGAATGCAGGCACAGAATACAGAGATGATGCAGATGATGCGCCAAATGCAACAGCAACAGGATGCTCGGAATGCCATAACCGACCAGCGGTTTACTGAATTGTTCACCAGGTTCGACAACTTAGACATACGTCAAAGATCACCAGGTCCAAGAACCAGAGGCGGAAGGCAGCCTTAGTTGTTATTTTCTTTTTCCTTTCCATCTTGTATTTCATTTCCTTAAACCATTGAGGACAATGTTTAGTTTAAGTATGGGGGGGAAACAATATTCTTTCCATTCTCATTTTTCTTTTCAAGTATGTTATTTTCCCTTTCATTGTTATTTCCCTTTCTTATTATGAAAAAAAAAAAAAAAATTTATAATATATATTTATTTTAAGTTAAGTTCCCAAGTGTGAAAAATTTTCTATTATCTATTCCCCTCAATTTCCTGAGCCATAACAAAAATTTTAACACACCCAATAAGTATAAAGGTTGCTTACTTTATAAAACTTGAGTGAGATCAAAACAAAATCATTACCGTAACAACGCTCTGAGAACCTCAATATGTTAGATCAGGATAAGTACCTATTATACCAATTCCTTGAACTTTTAGTTCTATGGCAACCCCAAGTAGTTTATACAGAAGTCAGCACCATCTTAATAGCAAACTACGTGGAGAGCCGATGAATATAAGTGAATGATCCCCGAAGTAACCTAAAATATATAAATATATCAAGAAATGCACTAATTAAATTAGGTGATCCTTACCAGATCATTTAATCTAAAGGTTGCAGATCATGCAAAAACACAATATGAAAGATCCATTATGAGTTGGTTCAGTAGGTATCTGGTACTGAACTTGGTAGGGCGGACTACGGTTCGATCCCCCGCAATTTGCAATGGACTGAATAATGAAGTTATCCGACTTATGTACCAGAACTTCTAGCAAAAAGCGGATCATAATCACTAACCGGTTACTCCACTACGTGCGCGAAAAGATAAAGGGCTTAATGTGATTTCGCTAGAATGAAAACGGGTAAAATAAGACTAAAGGAACCAGGATAGCTACCATAGGGTACTTGAACTGATTTGCATAAGGTAAGGTTATCTAAGTTGTAACGGTAGTTGTTGATGTCAAGATTAAACTCAAGTCCTCCTAAACAAAAACAACATTTGCAACCTAGTACGAATTGATGTGTGCTTTGAAATTTCATCTGGCTAAAACTTTTAACAAGTTCTATACTGAATTTTGCTTGAGGACAAGCAAAGATTTAAGTATGGGGGAGTTTGATAACACGAAATTATATCACATTTTAAGACTTAATTCAATTAGATTATATTATCATTTACTTTAGTTTATCTCATTTTATCAGATATTATGCAATATTTCCTTACTATTTATGTCAGGTATCCATTTTGAAGCAAAAGTGAAAAAGGGAAGAAAAGGAGGTGTAAAAGGGAACAAAAAGGAGAGAAAAGGGACCAAATGCCAAAGCCCAGCCCAAAGCGCTCAAGTCACCAACGCTGTGCCTGTGACGGACGTCACAGGGTGCGTGACGAGCGTCACGCAAAACAGCCTTGTGACGGACGTCACACATAGTGTGACGAGCGTCACACAATCCCACTACCTTTTTGGCGCAAGTAACGCCCTCAGAAAGACTTGAAGAAGAACGTTGAGAAGTGGTCTCCTATATCCACGCCGTGCATTTAGCCACGTTGAAGAATGGGAGAAACGGAATGCAGCTACCAACACTATTATAAATAGCCATCTCACAAACCTAAAAAACACACAGTTTTTGCACGCTCAGTTTTGCGGAAGCTCTGCCAAATTTTCCTTTCACGCCTTTGCTTATTTTTCTTCCTTTCCAGCATTGTTCGTTTTAATTTTATTTCTTTTGCAAGCTTTACTTTCTTTTTTCCCTTGCAATTTATCTTCCCCGTTTTTAGCTTTTAGATATTTTTCGCGTAATAGTTTCTACACCGGAAACTACTGTGCAACTTTATACCGGATTTAACCTTACGTTATATTCCAGTTTTATTTCCTTGATTTATTTTACTGCTTAATTGAAGAATCGAAGAACAAATCCTACCGGCTTGTGGTGGAGTGTTCAAGACCATTGTAATACGCATTCAGGTTCTTTAATTGTTATTTAATTTTTAATGTTTTATTCTATTGTTTATCTATATTATCTGCCTGGAATGAGTCTGTTTATGCATGATATAGATTCTTGTTTATTTAGCATGTCTGGCTAATTTGCCTAGGTATCGGTATGTAAAGTAAGCAGAATAAGGGGTCGAGACTGAGTCGGTCTATCTAAACTTAAAATCAAAATCAATCTTTTTATGGTCTCAACTTACAGGTTTAATAACAAGATTTTTTACCAAAGTAAAAGACATAAAGAAGTTAAAATCAATAGAGCGAGAGTTTGAGATTTTAACTGGACAGTGTAAGTTAGGCATTAATTCTAGATCAGGGCGAGAGCAAGTTTTAGAGTTAATTAAATTCTGACCTTTTCCAAAAAGTATTTTTAAAGATTAATGTGAGGACGAGAGTTAAGCATTTGGATTTAATTATATAACCTAAGTCAACAGAGCGAGAGTTTGAGATAAGGGTGTTTAAAACGGTCAGTATTTTCTTAAAAAGAGTTTCTGCAACTTTATTGTTTCCAAAATATGGTTTTTGACTTAATTATAAGTGACAGCAACATTAATATAAAATCATGGTTTATTCAACAGAGCGAGAGTTTGAGATAGAACCTTTAACCAATAAAGTTAACCGAAACGATTCATTTTAAAACCAAGAAACCGACAAAGACTTGATTCCCTAGTTTTGACGAATTACATACCGATATCCGTTTTATTAATATTTAATCTAGACATTAGTTTAGCTCTTAGTTTTTCCCCAAACAATCAAACATCTTCACCTTAGATTTACGTAGTAACTTTAGATAACGGTATATCGATTCATAAGTCCCTGTGGGATCGATATCTTTTAAAACTACGCGATAGAACTGTGCACTTGCAGTTTGTATCCCATTCTCGACTCACCCAGTCGAGCGATCAGCAAACACCTCAAAGTAATCAAGTCCAGATTTTTCTAGAAATCCTCTAGCTACTAACCTTGTTTTGTGTTTGCAAATTGATCCATCTTGCTTTAGTTTCACCTTGCAAACCCATCTGACACTGATGAATTTCTTGTTCTTTAGAAGCTCGGTTAACTTTCAAGTATTGTTTCTTTCTATAGCCTCAATTTCTTATTTCATGGCCTACATTCATACTTTTTTCTTGAGAGTTTCTTTTGTACTTACTGGTTCAGAGTCTACTAACATGGCACACTGAATGACTTCCCCTTCAGAGTCTATCTCAAAATCTTACAACATGTCAAAACCTGCAAATCTTCTTGGTATTTGTATGATTCTTTGTGGTCTCTGAACTTGTTTAGAATCTTCAGATCCTGGAACAATATCAGATGTTGGACTACCTTCAGAGGTCGGACCATCTTCAAAGGCATGATTACCACCAAATTATGGATCATCGTCAAAATATGGATCAGAATCAAATTCACCTTCAAAGTCGGATTCGCCTTCAGACTCTTCTTAAGCCTCAAAGTCACTTTCAGACTCTGACTCGTCTTCATACTCAGAATCTTCTTTAGAGGCAAATTTTTCTTCTAAGTCTGAAATGTCTTTAGAAGTTAACCTGAGAATTAACATTGCACCAGAGTTGCAATTCATCAGCTCAAATCTCTTCAGAAGCTCAAGTTCATACTTCAGTTGGTGCAAAATTATACCCTTATCAGAGTACAAAATTTCCATCCCTAGAAAATATGTCATATTTCCTAGATCAGTCATCTCAAACTCATTCATTGGTACCTGTAGCGGTAAATTCATGATCATCAAGCTATGGATAAGCAAGACATCAAATAACAAGAGTCGTCATCGCGCTTTTATTGTTTCCAAGGGAAAGGGGAAAAGTACGAACAAAACCCAAAAATAAGAAGTTTTCAAATCAAAACTAATAAAATGCCAGAGATTACAGGTAAGGGGGTTGGTTACACAGAGGGAAGGTGTTAGCACCCAAAGTGTCCTAGGTACTCCTAGGGAGCCCTTTCTTATGTGCATATGTATTTTTGTACAAAATGATGTTTGCAAACAAATAGAATGGGGGGATGAGAAAAGAATTCATTAATTATATTTTTGTGTTTGACAAGACCTTCGGACTTGTGCCTACGTACAAACATAAAAATGAGGGATCAAAACCTCGTAGTTCGTGATACAAATTTTAAAGTGGATACTTTGCTTTTAACAAAAATAAGGTTTGAAAGGCACAAAGGCCTAAAAATGGTTTGAATGAGTTAGTTCTTTTTGGCTTTTGAAATCTTTAAGTCAAGTATAGTTAAGTTTATTTACATGTTTATTTAAGAAAAGAAGTTTAAAATGCAATGGCATAAGGCCAAAGTTTCTAATTTGTAAAATGGTCTAAGTTTAGAAGAAAAACAAGTACAAACAAAGAAGTTTTTAAAAGGAGAGAGAGATTTTGAAATTAAAGAAGTGGGGAGGAGATTAAGAGACTAATCCTAAGCATAAATTTGAAAGTTAAGAGTTGAAAAGATCTGACCAATGGGCTGCAATCCAATAGACAAGAATGTCATATAGAAACCCAAATTCCCTTGGACATTAGAACCAAGCAACAAACAATGCACACAATATTAACTTGAAGAGCTAGGCATCAAATAAAGATAGCCACATCCAAACTTAGCAACTCCATGATCTTCTTCAAATTTGCCCATGTAGCAGATGAATTCCACAATGCCATAAGTCATAGGTTCAAAATAACAGTTTCACAATGATCATGTTGCAGATGAACTCAAATGGACCTTCAATGATGTATCAGATTACAAGCACTTGGTTACATGAAAATTGGCATTGGCCAAGTCCTTTGCATAGGGAGTGTTGCCTAAATTCTAAGTCCAATTGTCTCATATCAAACCAACAGTCCACACAAGATGTTTTTTATGGTTTTTATTTTTATTTTGTACATTAATGGTCAAAGACCACACAAACAAACACAATATACACAAGCAAAATATATCACAAAATATGGTCCAAATGGACAAAATGAAAATGACATTAACATAAACAATTAGAATAGTATGAATAATGACAAATGAATAAGGCTTAAAAATAAAGTGCATTAAAGTAAATGACTTGAAATTAAATGTTAGTTGTTAATGAGTTAGAAGTTAGTATTGCTTTTGCTTTTTATTTTAAGTCATTCTTTGGAGAACACTCAACCCACTTATCACAAGCATGGATCCTTGAACCAAGACATCTTCCAAAGGAAGGAAAAAAGGTCAAGTTTCCACACAATACCATGAAAGAGGGGAGACTTACAATATCACTAACTAGAATGTTATGCCTTTTTGTGTCAAAAATTTAGCGTTATGTTAAGCAATCGTAATTGGACTTATGTAAAAGTCACAACTATTTGAGGTCGGGCAATAGAATTTTGGTGTTAATGCATGTTAGAGACATAGTATAATGGATTATGCTCATGAAACATACCACACACAAAAAGAATATGCAAAAGTGGTGGCCTAATCTCATCCATACTTATGTTGATTTTGCAATCAACTAGCCTTAGGATATGGAGATATCATAGGTCCATGATATGAATGCATAAAGAAGGGGAATGAGATGAAGAGGGAGGGGAATGGATCAAAACTCAAATTGGACAAAGGAGGACTTTTACCAAATTAAGATCATTCATTTTGGGAGATGGAATGTACATTCCATCAATCCCTAAATCCAATGATCTTAACTTAACAAAGTCAAATCAACTTTGACCAAGACCCAACAACATAAGTCAAACTTATACAAACAATCAAAATGGCTCAACACAATTATTTGACATTTATTCAATTTAAAAATACTAAAAATAATACATTAAATTAAATATGGTTTGTTAAATTCCTAAAACCTCATCAAAACACCAAAGAAATGGCCATGAGATTTATTATAGGTCAAACAAGGTCAAAGGATCTTGGAGAAAAAATTTCAGAATTTTTGAAAACTTAAAAGTATTTTTAAACAATTAAAAATAATCACAAAATCAATTAAATCATGAAAAATATTAATAATGATCCCAAAAATAATTTTAATTCAAAATATGAAAGAGGATTTTATTTTTTAAAAATTGGTGAAACTCTCATATTTTTTGGATCAATATTAAAATTAATATGAATTAATGAAAATCAAAGGAATAAAATAAAAATCAGAAATTACAAAAAAACGTGGACCACTTGATCTCCCTCATTAATTGAGGTGGCAGATCAAGTGGTCCTCATCGCGCTTTCCACCATAGTCACTAGTCAACGTGTAACGCAAGTGGTATTTACAAGCAACGCACGAGATTAAAACATTTTGAATTTATCATGTGGCTTAGAACCTGTTCAACACATCACCGGTGCTAAGCCTCTGGTCACCTTCTCGGGCGAACCTCGCCGGACTGGTTCAGTCATCACCATCACATAAATAAAAAAGGAGGACATGATCTGAAAGAAAAAATGGCGTAGAGCACGAATCTGACCTCAATTTCAACTAACTCCAAATATATAGAAAGATATGAGGAGTTGAATTTTGAGGTGTGTCAATTGAGTTGCTTCTCGATTTGACCTCAAAGTAACTCAATCTTCTTGCCTATATTGGTAGGACTTCAGACAACCAAAGATCCAAGAGAATTGATGAGAATTGAGTGAGAATCGAAGAGAAGAAAATTTCTAGAAAATACCTTCAATACTATGCAGAACTTGCTCTTCCTTGCTTCAAAATTCTTGTTTGATCTTGCTCCAATGACTTGCAGAAGTGGATTAGGAATGGGAAGAAGCTTTGGACCCTGGAGTTTTTGAATCTCCAAACAGTGAGATTCAAACTCAATTTTCAAGTGAAAATTATCAGGTTTTCCTTTGAATTGTGAGGGTTTGAAGAGAGGGGGCAAAGCTGGCGCGCAAGGATCCCTTCAAATGAGCTCAGAGGGTCCATATTTATAGCATTTGGAAGTGTTATTTGCACACTTAAGTTTTCTTCCAAATTTGGCAATGTCATGCACAAGCTTGCATGGGCGTGTACAGGCCCATGAAGCAATCCAATTAGGTCCAAATGCATCTGAAATGAGGTTGGAATGAAGCTTGAATGGCAAGGCAATGTTAGGTGATCAATTGAACTTTGATTTCCACCAATGATGTAGGCCTGTTAAAACCATGTGTATCCCTAGCAAACTTGGTCCAAAATGAATGAATTAGGACTCTTTGGAAAGCTTAGATCAAGAGGAACAACTCTTATGTTGAACACTTTTCCATTTGGAACTTGAATAAAGGTGAATTTTGAGGTGGAAGTTTGGAAATTTCAACATGTTGAAAACTTTTCTAAGTGTCAAGCCATATACCTCAATGTTCCACCTTACTAAACTTTTTATGTGAGCTCCAAATGAGAAATGTGTCTTCATAAAAGTTGTATCTCTTTCAAATACCTTCAAAATGGTCACCAATTTGACATCATTTGGATTTAGAATGAGAGAGTTATGCATTTTTGAAGTTGAGGAAAATCATTTGTTCAATGGTATTGATCCAAAATGACCTATAATGTATCCTCATATCACATGCTCATAAAAGTTGATTTAGATCTCACTCCAAACATCAAAGTTGAAGTATACATATTAAATTTGATTTTTCAACTTAGAAATATTTCATCTCATAGAAATTGAGCAAGTTATGGCCTTGGGAAGTTGACTTTCAAATTAGGATTTAGACAAAATAACCTATAATATTTCAACATATAAAATGACTTTCCAAGAAAAATTAGCTCTAGACTTAAACATGAAAGTTGTTTGGAATGTCATTTAGAGTAACGTTTCTCTTGGAATCACTTTCTTATGGTGAAAATTATAGGAGATATGATCTAGGGAGGCCCAGTTTTGATTAGATGAATTCATTTGGCCAACCACCATCAACCAACTTGCTAACTTGGAATTCTCTTGACTTTTTAGGATAATGGTAGATCATATATGCATAAGATGATGAATTTTGGAGTTTCCCTTGATAAATTTGATCAATTGGTGAAGAAGCTTGTTGAAGAAGTTACTCAGGATTCCTAGACAAACTAGGGTTTCCAAGGCAAATCAACTCCAAACTCTTGAAGAAAACTTGATCAAAATAACATGTAGAGATAATTGGGACTCATATATGATGCTTATATACTTTGTGGATCAATCCTTGGTTATGCTCTTAAACATGAGGGTCTTAAACCCTAGATATGAACTTGATAGATCAATGGTGATCATGCCTTATCTGCAAAAGAGTTAGGCAAATGCAAAGACATATTTTTGGTATTTTGGTTATTGAAATGATAATATACAAGTATGATACAATCACATGGTGCTTGGTGATCTCTCCCAAAACAAAACCAATGAAAGAGGGGTAAGGAGGATGCCAAGGTATGATCTCAATGCTAATGCATATGATGAGATTGCATGAGGGATCTTAGGGTCAAAATTGGGGTCTTACAGTACCTTCTTGAACTTGGTCATCTCAGTTGAACAGCTCTCTGTTAGCAATATGTCATCAACATAGAGACACACCAGAATCATATTATTATCAGTTGTATGTTGAACATAAACATTATGCAACTTGTACACCATCCTTTATTGATTCTTTTTTCACAAATTCAGGAGGTTGTGATACATAAACTTCCTCTTGTAAAGGATCATTCAAAAATGCAGATTTCACATCTAAATTTATCAGAGGCCAATTCATGTTAGCAACTATAACAATCACCAGTCTGATTGTTTCATGTCTAGCTACATGAGCAAACACCTCAAAGTAATCAAGTCCAGATATTTCTAGAAATCCTCTAGCTACTAACCTTGTTTTGTGTTTGAAAATTGATCCATCTTGCTTTAGTTTCACCTTGTAAACCCATTTGACACTGATGAATTTCTTGTTCTTTAGAAGCTCGGTTAACTCCCAAGTATTATTTCTTTCTATAGCCTCAATTTCTTATTTCATGGCCTTCATCCATAGTTTTTTCTTGAGAGCTTCTTCTGTACTTACTGGTTCAGAGTCTACTAACATGGCCATTGAATGACTTCCCCTTCAGAGTCTATCTCAGTATCTTACAACATGTCAAACTCTGCAAATCTTCTTGGTATTTGTCTGATTCTTTGTGATCTCTGAACTTGTTTAGAATCTTCTTTAAATCCTGGAACAATATCAGATGTTGGACTACCTTCAGAGGTTGGACCATATTCAGAGGCATGATTACCACCAAATTATGGATCTTCATCAAAATATGGATCAGAATCAGATTCACCTTCAGAGTCGGATTCGCCTTCAGACTCTTCTTAAGCCTCAAAGTCACTTTCAGACTCTGACTCATCTTCAGACTCATAATCTCCTTTAAAGGAAAATTTTTATTCTAAGTCTGAAATGTCTTTAGAAGTTAACCCAAGTGTTAACACTGCACCAGAGTTGGATTGATACTTATTCCAATCTGACACTTCTGATTCTTTCACAATGTCTTTAGAAGTTAACCCAAGTGTTAACACTGTTGATTTCAACTTTGTTAGTGACAGGACAATATAGCTTATAAGCATTTATATTGTGGTACCCTACAAGCAACGTGACTATGATTTTAGCATCCAACTTCCTTCTCTTAGAATCAAGGACATGTTTATAACAAACAAAACCAAACATCTTTAGATGGCTCACATTTTTCTTATCTACAATCCACTTCTCAAAAGGAATAATTTCCTTCAGCTTTTTAGTTGGACATCTGTTGAGCACATATGTTGCAGTGGCAACAGCTTCTCCCCACAAGGTGTGAGGTAGCTTCTTCTCCTTCAGCATGATCCTAGTCACATCAAGCAAAGTTTTATTTCTTCTTTCAACAAGACCATTTTGTTGAGGAGTGTATGGAGTAGTAACCTCATGTTCAATTCCATTCTCCTCACAAAACCTTCTTAACTCTATAGAGTTGTACTCACCTCCACCATTAGTGCTGAGAATTTTCAACTTCAGACCACTCTGTTTTTCAACTTTCACCTTGAACTTCTAAAACTCACGAAACACATCATGCTTAAACTTGATAAGTGTTAACCATGTCATTCTTGTGAACTCGTCCATAAATGACACAAAGTACTTGTTTCCTCCAAGTGAATATGCTTCAACTGGTCCACATACATCAGAATGCACTACTCCTAAAGCATGTTTTGCTCTTGGAGCTACTTCTGATGCAAATAGAAATCTGGGTTGCTTACCTTTCATACATATTTCACATGACTTCTTAGGCTTCACAATCTTAAGAATACCATGTACCAGCTTCTAAGAAATTAGATCCGCGAAGCTTCTGAAGTTCAGATGCCCTAATCTCTTGTGCCACAACTCACTATTACCTGCAGTACCTTCTGCACTAAGGTATTTAGTTTCAGTTGTTTCCACATTTACATTGAATATTTTGTTGCGTCCCTGTTCAGACTGCATAATCAGCTTTTGATCATAATCATACAACTTCAAGAGATTTTCTTTCATAGTAACTGAGAAACCTTTCTCAATTAGATGACTTACACTTATCAAATTGCTCTTCATGGCAGGAACATACCAAACATCCTTGATTAGAACAGTTTTGTCAATCTTCACTCTAACCTTGACATTTCTCATTCCCTCGGCATTTAGATACTTATCATCAGCACATCTAATTTTTGTCCTCTTTCTAGAGTCAAAATTAATCAGTAATTTCTTATTTTCAGTTAGGTGATTTGAGCAGCCATTGTCCATATACCACCAGTCTACTAAATATCCACCATCAGATTCATAAGTTATCAATAACACGGGTTCATCATCTGATTCTCCTCTAGATATGTTTGCTTCTTCTAATTTCTTTTCCTTTTTTGACCAACAGTCAGCAGCAAAGTGACCAAACTTCTTACAACAATAACATTGAACCTTCTTCTTGTCAAACTTCTCTTTTCCCTTCTGATGTTTCTTCTGATCAGAGTTGGAGACGTCTAACTTCTGATAACCACCACCATGTCTCTTCTTGGTCTCTGACCAAGACTACTTTTGATTTTTCTCACCAGAAGATGCTTTCAGAGCCTGGTATACCTCTCTTTCAGAGGTTCTCTCATTCAGACGTAACTCTTATGCCTCTAGACTGCTTTGTAGATCTTCAATTCTCATGGTGTTCAGATACTTAGAATGTTCAATTGCTACAACAATTTGATCAAGCTGATGAGTACGTGATCTCAGTACCTTTTCAATGATTACTTGTTCATAAAGAGTCTCTCCACAAGATTTCATCTTATTTGTGATCGGAAACACTCTAGAGATGTAATCAGATACCTTCTCATTTTTCTTCATGTTAATATTTTCACTTCTTCACTGATGCATCTCCTCCATAGCAACGTACCACTATGTTTCACACATCCTTCGTCGTCGTTGAATCAGCGCTCTTCTCAAACACATTTAGCCGCACACTGATGGATGTAGAACATATGTTTCTGATCCTTTTTCCTCAACTCTTTATGCGTATTCCTTTGTGCTTCAATTACATCTGATGCAACCGCCATTGACGAGATCAAGAACGTCTTGAGCGCCAAACAACACACGCATCTGAATCATCCATTGATTCCAAATCTTTCCATCAAATACTGAAAGCTTTGTATTCAAGCTACTGTTTCCACCTTTCATCTTCAATCTTGAGCAAGAATTCATTCAGATTTCACCAAACACTCGTGTTTTCCAATCCCTTAAAATCAAGAAATGCGATTCAGTTACGATTTCGATCGTAAATTCAACACAAATTCAAGAAATAAAATCAATCACACTACCCTCACATTCACTTGTGTTTCCCGTGGATTCGAACCGGAGCTTTAGATACCAGTTATTGGTGCACAAGAGGAAGAAGATGAAGATGATGAAGATGAAAGAGACAGAGAAAAGATTCTAACAAACTTTAAAAGAAAATTGAAATTTTGTTATAAAAAAATCTATTACAAATTGATTCTCAACATTGCTTATATAGACATGTTCAATACTAAATGAAATTCAAATGAAAACCAAATTATTTTATACTTTGAATTAAAATACGAAAAACAAAGTTTGATTATCTTAAAGAACTTATGAAAATAAGTTGAAAAAAACGAATGAACAATGTCATAAGTTGTTTTCATAAGTTCTTTCAAACAAATAGTATTATCAAACTTATACTAATAGGTAAATTTGAATGGGTCAAAAAAAACAAATATTTAATCACATTGATCTTTTAATTTGTTAGTCTATTTAACATTAGTTGAATTTCTTATTTACAAATGTTCAAATGAAGTAGGCTTTTCAGTAGGCTAGTAGGTCAATCAAGCCTTCGAAAATGTCAGACTCGGATGTAAAAGTAATAGGCTACAAATCATACTTAGCCCTTGAATATTTTAGTAGGTCGGACTCAAGTTTAGCAAAATCTATCTTTACCCAGCCTATTTTCACTCTTACACTCACCTAAATTTTTAATTCTAAATATATACTCAAGGATTGTGATTCTAAATTTTGCTAGCATTATCCAAAGACAAAAATAATTTTTAAATCAATTTCAGTTCAGTTTAAAATTAACTCATAATTAATTTGTATTTATAAACCAACTAAAATCTAATTTATGCTCATAAACTAGTTTAAAACAAACTTATATTTATAAATAGATTTCAAAATAAATTTACTTTAACAATATATATTTAAATAGACTGGTTTAATTTGTTAAAACATTTTTTTTTGTTCCTAGTCTAACATATTTAGATAAACTATTAGAAATGCCTTCTTTTTTAATAAAATAGATCTAGTTTTGGCTTCATCTAAGTCTAAGCACTAGATTCTTATTGTTCCGTCATTCATACTTCCTTCCGTTCTTAATGCAATGTAAACAAATTTCAAATATTCTGGAACACTTTAAAAATAAATATTTTGAAACACATTTTTATTTTATATAATATTTTTATATTTTATTTCATATTATGTGAATGTTAAATTGATTATTAATTTTTTAAAACATATATGTTGATTTATATATTTTTAAAATTTGTATTGACACCGAAACATTTAAAAATAATTGCCAATTAGTCTATAATATTTACATAAATTGCAAATCAGTCTCTTTAATTTCAAATTTTACAAATTAATTTTTATTTGCTGTTATCCAAAATTTATAAAAATAAAATAAAAACTTTATCAAAAATAATTTTAATACTATATCAAAATTGAAAATAAAATAAAATAAATAAAATTTAAATGGATCACTAAAAAGGCTCAAGTCCTCTCCTTTTCTTTTTATCTTCATTCCTCTCATATCTCTATTAATCTCAATCTCTTTTTATTATAAAATTATTTTTACTTAATAGATTGAGATTACCAGAGAGACAAAGAGAGGAATGAAGTGAGAAAAGGAGGAGAGGATCCAAAATTTTACTAAAATTATTTATAATTTTAAATTTTCTAAAAAATAATTACAACTAGGGGATATTCGTGGTGCAGTTTAGAGAGGATAAAAATCATCTAAACCCTAAACCTTAAACCCTAAACCCTAAACCCTAAACCCTAAACCATCTAAACTGCAAGAGAAAAAATATAGGATTTGATTCAGTTGACTTTTAGAATCAAGTCAATGGGTTTGAATTGTTTCGGTTGATTCGATTTTTTATATAAAAAAAAATATTAAATCGTAAATTAATACACATAAAAGAATATAATTTTATATTTAATCATTCATACATTATCATTAATAACAAAACTCGTCATATTTGGACAACAACTTAATAAATAAAAATTATATTAGACAAAATAGAATAAAAAATATAAAACAATATCAAAAAATATTATAATGAAACAGAAAATGAGAGAATAGATTAAGAAAGAATAGAAAATACAAGAGATTAAACAAGAAGATGCATAATAAAAACGAAATTGAAAGAGAGAATATTAACATAAAAGTTAGAAGATGAAAAAAAAACATAAAAGAGGAGAAATTAGAGAAGAATCGACGAGATGTATCTGGCGAAGAATATGAAAAGAATGTGCAATATTGCTATGAAAATTGAAAAGGATGATCCTGAAACTCTAAAACTCTAAGTGTGAAGAAGAAAAAATCATTCGTAATTATAACATCTAAATTAAGGGTGGACACTGATCGGATTCGGACAAGTTTGGACCCAAAAATTCCAACCGGTCCAAACCGTAGAATATTAGGTTTGTTGATTAGCATGTCGATTTAAGGTCTCACACAATCTAAAGAAAAATTGTTTTAAAATGCAAAATCAAAATTTGTATAAATAATGTCCAATCTAATTTTTTTGATAAAAAATCAAATTTAATTTTTTTTGTTGAAATCAACAAATAAAAGTAAAATTTGAAACAGAAAAACAAATAAAATGCGAAGAATAAAAAGTAAATTTAGAGCAAAGGAAACCATAACTGTTATTGTGAAAGCCAAATTTAACAAATATTGGTTGAGGGCATGCTGTGGTGAATGAGAGGTGAGAGGGACACTGGTGAGGAAAGTAAAGGATCTAGAAAAAAGAAATTATTTTGGTTAATCCATTCAAATTCAATTTGAATGAGCTGTTAAGTTTCACAACATCATCAAATAAACAACACTATTTTATATTCAATCTTGGGTGGATTCGGCCAATGACTGTTTTTTTCTCACCCAGACTTGCCTAGTTCAACCTAATTTAACTTGTAAAGTTGGGCCGCACTACCCGTTAACCCATATCGACCTGCCGTTTATCAAAAACTCGTTCGATTGGACCGTTTAAGGCTTGAGGGTCTTGTTCACCCCTATTCCAAACACAACAAAACATAAAAGATTCCAGACTTAACTGCACTTAGCTCATGTTTCTTACTTGATTTAAAAGAGTAAAATCCACAGGTAACATACAGATATATCTTAGGCCACACAAAAAAATGTACTATCTATACAAGTCAAGTATATAACTGAAAAAACAAGAAAAAATTTGTAGCTTACTTGTATTCTGCTTCACGCGGTTTAGTTGGCTTTTATTTTTAGTGCAGCAGAAACTAAAGCAATAGACAAAAGGGATAAGCCAATCTGCAACGCCCTGCAGAGCTTTGGTACAAATTAGGCAAGTGCAAGGAAATTGCATGAATGATGACAAGACACCATTTAGCAACCAACAATTATGTTGATTTCACACCAATGTTTTAAACATGAACAACGATTTCACTTGGATTTACAAACACACAAAAGGAAAAAAAATATATGTACAAGATTAAGTAGATAACTACATGATGTTTCTCTTTTAACATGTAAACATCATCTTCCCTCTTTCTTACTGTGGACCCTCTCTTAAACACAATTGTACCGACTTCGTGGGAAATTATTCACTTATTTCCATAACCATCTTCTGTACAGGCCACCATGCATGACACATCAGTGTCAAGCTGGCTTAGCAAGCCCGCGACTCTGAAACTGGAAGCCGCCTTGTCATTGGGACGCTACTACCGGATACTTTTAAGGATGCAAATAGGCAAGATAGTCGTGCTATCATGGGCTTAGCCTTTGGCACTTTAGGAACGATTGCCAGCTCCATACTTGTATCAGATGTGCTATGATAGCCTTCAAGATCATCTTTGGTTATGAGAACTGTGTCTCCAGAAGGAGAGTGTGGTAAAGGAGAATGTCTTTGATTGTTATAACTTTGAACAGCCTGCATACAATACATTCATAGATTATACAAAAACTGAATGCTAGGAAAGAAATCATTACTACAAAAGCACAACAATTGTTATATTGAGTCACTGGCCTTCTAGAAAGTAGAAGAGCAAAAATAAATAAATAATCTAAAACTGGGCATACCTTCCACTGTGATGGTGCTAGTAGCACTCTAGGTCTTCGAGACCGCACATACTCCAGGGCAGCAGCCGGAGTCATGTGCTTGTATTCAACCTGAAAAACAGTAGTAGAACACATGGTCGTCAATCACCCCCTCAAAGCTTCAATTGATGCCACAACTTTTAATACTAAGAAAAGATCAAAAGCTTACCAAATAACAAAGCACAATTGTTGTACTCCTCCCACGCCCAGCTTTACAGTGAACATAAGTTGTTTTACCACATGTAGCATTATCTGTAATAAAATAGAAAAGTAAGATAAACCACACACGCAAAACTATTTTCCAGGACATAAAACATGACTAAGAACCACATTGATAGATGGATTTATCCCCCTTCCCAAATTAAATAAAATTGAAAAAACCCACTATGAATGAACTGCACAGCCCGGTTGATATCCACAAATGAGGGAGCAAAGAGATAATCTCTCGTGGGAATTACCAAATGATCGATCCCGTGAGCCTGAAACAAATTAAGCAAATAAACAAACCAATCAGAAATGGTCATAAACAAAAACATACTATCGTGGTAATGTGAAAATTCATTATTCATGTATTAATATACACAAACCAACTAGATATACTCGCAAGCATACATCAGAGATTCCAAAAATGGCTAATTTTTCTTCATAACAGGCAATTAGCTCAAAAAGTGCAAAGACAATACATAATTGAAGAAAAAGGGTATAACACTTACACGATACAATGACGATGGTACCAAAGTTTCATATGGTTCATTCAATGTAATTACACCGCCAACACCGAGGTTCTTCAAATGAGGAACATCTTTAGGAAACGGTACTGCACCCAGCAACAAAAACTAGAAGTAACAACAAACAAGTGTTTAATTTAACAACAAAGCACACCAATAGCACCTATCTATCAAAGAACATTCAGTACCACGATCACCCTAACTAATATTTCATTTTCAAAACATCAACAATTCATTCTCAGCAAATAAAGCAATTTCCACTTCCAAATCACACAAAATCAAAACAATAAAAACTAAAAACCCGTCATGAAATACAGAGAACAAAACCTCATCAATTTAATCCCACCATCTAAAAAACCTCATCAATTTTCAAAACATCAACAATTCATTCTCAGCAAATAAAGCAATTTTCACGTCCAAATCACATTAAATCAAAATCAAAACAATAAAAACTAAAAAAAAAACATCATGAAATGCAGAGAGAGCAAAACCTCATCAAATTAATCCCACCATCTGAAAACCTCATCAATTTTCAAAACATCAACAATTTCATTCTCAGCAAATAAAGCAATTTCCACTTCCAAATTACACTGAACCAAAATCAAAACAACAAAAAATAAAAACGCATCATGAAATCCAGAGAAAGCAAAACCTCATCAATTTGATCCCACCATCTGAACTCAGCTTCCATTTTATTACGAAGCACGTTATACAAAAGTGTAGGATAAAACAGAATCCGTGCACCTGCTCCTACCAACGCTCTCTTCGCATCAACCCTAACAATTTGTCTCTCCAAGCTCTCGTCTTCTACCCTACTACACTCAGCATCATCCAATTCCTCGATCTTCATCGATAACAAAACCTAAAAACCTAAAAAACACAATCGCGATTCAGATTCACATAAATAAAAACCCTAAAAATTGAATACATGAAAGGAATCTTAGTTACCTTATTGGTGGAATTGGAATCAAGTGACGCAAAATCGAAAATTAGCGATAAATGGAAAATTGATGTGAGAGGAGAAAAAGGAATTGGGAACGACGGTAATCGAAGTGCTCACAAGAAGAAGAAGAGTGGAGTTTAGTCTAGAGAGTGGAAAATAGAAAGGACCCGTTCGGGAATGCCCTTGGAATAAGGTATTACCAAACATACCCTTTCTTTCTAGTGTAAAGCGACATGTCGAGGTGTCCATTTTTGGTAATTAAGTATTAATAAAACTCATCTAACTTTGGACTAACTTCTCTTTTTGGGTGATAATTGACTTTGTCTAAATCCGAATCAAATTAGTATTGTATAAAATTTGAGTTGAGTTTTTTTTCTAAAGTTTGGATGAAAATTGAATCAAATCAAAAATTGATGTTAACTAATTTAGACAGGTAATTTCAAAAATTATATTTTCAAAAATTATTAATTTATATAATTTATTTCATCGTTTAGGATAGATTAGAGTTTTTTCCATAGTATTATGAATTGTGGGAGAATTTTAAGCGAAAGTTATTGGTGTTGGAAACTATCAAATAAATAAATAACTTTTTAGATACACGGAAGCATATAAAAAAAAAAGATTCAAAAAAAAAAACTCAGAAATCAATTTCTAATCATTACAAAAAAAAATTATAAAATCTCTTATTAAATTATAATTTTTACAACAAATTATTTTTGAATAGAAAAATAAAAAACTCTCTCAACAAATTATTTTTGAAAGAAAAAATAGAAAACTCTCTCTAAACACACAACTACTCAAATACTCAATACATTCTAAAGACTAAATTTTGTTATTGTGCAGAAACCCAAAACTAACTATCTCTATTTATATTAATACTTAAATTATATTTTCTTCTGTGGGATTTTGATGAATATACTATTTGACCAAAAAATTGAACAATCATAGTATTATGAATTGTTGAGTTGTGGGGGAGTCTTAAAGGACAAAGAAGGAAGATGGATTATGGATTTTGCCAAATTATTGGACAATTGTAGTATTATGAATGATGAGTTGTGGGGAGTTTTAGAAGGCATCAAGATGGTTCATAATCGAGGCAGCATGAAAGTTAACATTCAAACGGACTTCAAGAATGTTCAAGAGGCAATTAAAAAAGAGAATTACAACATGTCTAGTGCGGCAAATCCACGGTGAGATGAGCTTTTTCAAAGAATTTTGTATAGATCACGTGTTTAGGAAAGTCAATGCATGTGCATATGGCACGACTAAAATAGTTATAAAAACTTAGGAAACAAGGTGTTTGAATGTTGTCTTATGAAAATAAATAACTTGTATGTATAAGATATGAAGGGTACCTCATTTAGAAGAACATTGTACATTTAGGTGTTTGGGGCTTTTGCCCTCTTCATTAACAAAAAAATAATAATTTAAGATATTCAACTTCAAAAAAAATGAATTTTCATTTGTGACACTCACAACCTACATGGACAAACGAAAAAAATATGAATTTTATATTATTATGGAAAATTAGTTGATGTAAATTTAATATATTTTTTAAAAATATTTTTGCACATTGTTTCGAATGTTTAAGATCAATCCAACCTAAGCTAACTTGTTGTTTTTCAGTTTTTCGGTTTGGGCTTTATCAAAAAATTGTGTAAATCCAATCTAGACCAATCAATATACTTTTGATTAGTTTGAACATCAGATTTCCTCAACACCAAATCAAATTGACCCACGAACACCCATACTTTCTTTATTGTTAATTATAAAAAAAATTATATTAAAATATTTAACTAGTCTTGTGTGCACAAGTACAAATATTTGTTAGACAATAGACCTAGATCTATAAGGGGTGGATAGATCCCAAGTTAAAAATGTATTCGAAAAATTGATTTAGAAAAATTTATGACGCGGAAGCAAGTTTCAAATATTTTCCGGATCCAAAATCATATAACCGAACTTTCTATTAAAAAGTCTGGATATGCGTATGAGTACCAATGGTATAATAATAATTCACAAATTGATTTATCAACACTTCAAGCACTAAATTGAATACTCTACTATAGTAACGATCTATCTCCAATGACAACAATACACAAAAGGCTAGTTGACACAATTTGTCAAACACTTTGCATGCAATCAACGAAGTTTGGATATTAGTATAATGTTTGTAGTTCTTAAAAGCCAATCACTACCAAATGGTATGTGATTACTACAACAACATAATTTAACAAGAAATTCAAAAGTTATTAACCAAACAATGTTGATCTAGAGATAAAAGTAGACAATAATTTATGAGCCAAAAAATAAATGAGATAGAGATAGAGAGAGTAGGCAATGATTTGTTTAGGCAACTCCCCAATCGACCTCGCTATGGGTACATATACCCTCAATTCAAATTGAGATATTAATATAATAAATCTTATTTCTCAAATGTATGAATACAAGAGATGAGAAATAAAATCCCACAAACCCTAAGTTTGTTCTTGACTCTGGCACCTCCAAAAACCTTGATAAAAGATTGATCAAGTCACCAACAATGCTGCTTCAATTCACCTGTTGTTACTACTTTCTTGCATGACCTTCTTGTCTCAAGGCTTTCACCCGGCTGAATTAATCTCAAGCGCACACTTGTTGAACCCAGGATCATGTTCAAGGTCATACGTCGACTTGTAACAACTATGTGCTTCCTATATGTCGACCTGAGGAGTCAGCACATGAAACATAACCTACAAGCTTTAATACTAGAGCATATGCGTTAACCTATAGAATGCATGTGTCGACCTATAGCTGTGAAAATGTTTTTATAGGTTGACATGTAGGCAGAATGCGTCGACCAGTAGACAACATGTGTCAACCTATAGACAGCATGTGTCAACCTATAATGTAATTTTTCACAAAAAATTATTTTTCATGCATTTTTCACAAGAAATTATTTTTCATGCATTTTTTATGCATGAGACCTTTTTCAAGTTATTTCCAAATTATTTTATGCTTCCTAATTCTAAGATGCACATAAAGAATCAGAGGATACCGTCCAATATACATTAACGCTAAAGTATCCTAGTTTTGACATCATACAAAATACATCTAAACGAAGTTGCACTCACATACTCCCCTTTTTTACGATGGCAAAACTTGAGACGATGCGTTCATATTTTCAATGAAAGACTTCCCCCTGAATATATGCATCCCGATTTCATCTTGCTTCTCCCTTTTTGACAATGTCAAAAAGAAACAAAGCAAATCATGAGAAGTATCTTGAATCACACATAAGCCAAAATAATACACAGAGGCGGTTTGCAAAGATTAGAACAACAATATGATAGAACTCACATAGAATGACATACATTGTAGGTGTTTAATTGGCTGCATTATATGGTAAAACACTAGCTGGATTCTAATGTCTTGACTGATGTCATGACATGGTGTATATGTGTGACTGCATTGTAGGTTAGAATATCTAACTGTACTCTGGTGTCTTGACTGATGTCATGACACACTTGAGTAGTTACTGCAGGATTAGCTAATACAGGATTTATTGAATGTCAAACTGGAGACTGTGACATTCATCCCTGTCAGCAGCTACTGAGGAATAGAACAGTTGGTGTTCTGTTAGAGCTCAGTATTCATTTGCAGTCTGGTTATCAAAGAAGAACCAGATCTGGCATAAGGCCTACTGTATGAATGTCAAACTGGATGTTATGACATTCATCATGGACAGTATATATACTGAACGTTAGACAGAGTGGTGTTCTGCTATACTTCAGCATGTTACTTAGTTTGTTCTTCAAGAGAATAACAGAACTAACTTAAGGCCAAATGTGTAAATGTTAAATTGGACACTTTGACATTTATTAATGTAAGTTGTTACTGTAGTATGGTCATTTTGATCATGTACAGGTCAGCAAAATTGTACAGTCTGTTTTCTGGAAAAACAGACTCAGCATATGGACCTTGATGTCAAGCTGAATGTCGTGACATTCATTCCTGACAGTATATGCTATATTGTAGGTTGTTCAGTTTTCTGTTTCAGCTTTTCTTGGGCTATTCTTCAGGAAGTCAACAACTTAGAGAAAAACCAGGAAATCAACAACCAAGTTACATTTAATGAACCTAACAAATAGCCTATTTGTTAGTAACCTAGATATTGAATTTATGGGAACTCGCGTGACCTTAAATTCAGGAGAATACAAGTGCAAAAGCCCAGGTACTGCAATATAAAAGGAAGTCGTTCCTTCATTCAGTTTTGGGGATTTTGAGGCGTGAAGATTAAGTGTGTCCATCATACTTCACTGCTGTATTTTTGTGAGTCTTGTATTAGACGTATCTTGTAAGCCAAGCCATTATCAAGTAGATGATTGTTGTGGCATAGGGTGTTCATTGAGTTGTAAGTGTTGTGTCGCTCAAAGCTTTTAAGCGTGAGTGCTGTGTATCTTGATTAAAGCTGTGAAGCACAATCAAGAGTTGTTTGAAGTGTGACTTCAACTTGTCTTTAATATTGATTAAAGGTAGTAATCACTGAGGTGATTGAGGGGGAGTGAGTAGGAACTCTGATCTTAGTGTAAGATTGAAATTGCATTGGGTAGGGATTAAGTGATAAGTTGTAAACGGGTGAGTTTAGCTTTGAATTGATACTACTAATAGTGGATTTCCTCCCTGGCTTGGTAGCCCCCAGATGTAGGTCATGTTGGACTGAACTGGGTAAACAATCTCTTGTGTTATTTACTGCACTTACGTTTAAGTTCTGCAAAATTCCTGTCTGTGCAGAATTGGATGTCATAACAACCCGTGTGACATCTAAAGTTTGATAACTAGAATTTCAATTGGCATCAGAGCAGGCACCCTGCCTGTGATTTTCTGGGTGAGATCTAGGGAAGTTACTTTCTAGTACCATGGACAAGGATATAGGACACTCAAATAGACCACCCATGTTGGATGGCTCTAATTATGATGATTGGAAGCCTCATATGATAGCCTTCTTAAGGTCTCTAGATAGCAAAGTCTGGAGAGCTGTCAACAAAGGATGGGAACATCCAATGAGGACAGGTGAAGATGGAGTCAGTGTGCAGATTCCTGAAGAGGAGTGGGACAAGGAGCAAGAGACATTAGCTCTGGGAAATTCCAAGGCCTTGAATGCATTGTTCAATGGAATCAGTAAGAACATCTTCAGGCTGGTGCACCACTGTGAACTAGCTAAGGAAGTTTGGGATACCCTCAAGGTAACTCATGAAGGTACTTCCAAAGTGAAGATGTCCAAACTTCAGATGCTGACCACCAAGTTTGAAAATCTGAGGATGAAAGAGGATGAGACTATTCATGACTTTCACATGAATATTCTTGAAATTGCAAACATCTCTGGTGGACTAGGTGAGAAAATGGCTGAAGAGAAACTTGTAAGAAAGATTCTCAGGTCCTTGCCTAAGAGATTTGCTATGAAGGTCACAGCCATAGAGGAGGTGCAGGACATCTGCAATATGAAGGTGGATGAGCTCATTGGTTCTCTCCAAACCTTTGAAATGGGCTTGTGTGAGAATGCTGAAAAGAAGAACAAAAGCATAGCTTTTGTATCTAATGCTGAAGAAGAGTCAGAAGCAGGATATACTGAAGGTGATGAAAGTATATCAGAAGCTTTAGCCATGCTTGGGAGACAGTTCAACAAGTTCGTGAAGAAGATTGATCAAAGAGGGAGACCTAATGTCAAGAACATCCCGTCTGACATCAGGAAAAGATCAACTTCTGAAGAAAAGTTCAACCAAGGCAAGGGAATCCAGTGTCATGGTTGTGAAGGGTATGGACACGTCAGAGCTGAATGTCCTACTTATCTCAAGATGCAAAAGAAGGGGCTAACTATCACATGGTCTGAAGGAGATTCTGAAAGTGAATCTGAAGGAGAATCTGCCAAGCATGTCACTGCACTAACCAGTGTTTGTGCCTCTGATGATGACTCAAGTGCAGATGAACTGACCTTTGATGAACTTGCTGCAGCCTATAAGAAGCTGTGTACCACCAGTGCAGAAGTTCGTGCACAAGGAGAAAAGCAGAAGAAAATCATCCAGGAACTGGAAGATGAGAGACAGAAGCATCTGACAGCCATAGAGGGTCTAAATGGTGAGATAGCCTTGCTGACCTCCAAGCTGAACTAGATGACTAAATCCATCAGAATGATGAACAAGGGAACTGACACCTTGGAAGAAATTCTAAAGGTGGGACAGAAGTCTGGAACCAAATCTGGCCTAGGTTTTGGGAAAAGATCCTCAGCTGAACACAAACGCCCAAAGGCTAAAGTTCAGAAGTTCAAGCGGAAGTCAAAGCCAATGTCTCAACATCGGGGAACTAGGATGAATGATCATCAGAAGAGGAAATACCAGGAGTGGAAGTGTCACCACTGTGGTAGGCTTGGACATATCAAAGCCTTCTGCTACTGGATTCATGTTTTTCCTAACCAAGCCTCGCATGTCAGACCTAAGCATAAGACATACAAGCGCTATGTCCCCAGCCAGAGGCAACAATGGTATGCTAGGTTAGCACACACAGCTCTAAGGGCTTCTACCAGAGAAGACTGGTACTTTGACAGTGGATGCTCAAGACATATGATTGGTATGGAAAATCTACTGGTGGATATTCAACCTCACACTACCAGCTATGTGACCTTTGGTGATGGTGCCAAAGGAAAAATAAAAGGTGTGGGCAAGCTGGAATGCTCTGGAGTTCCAAAACTGAATAATGTACTGTTAGTAAGAGGATTAACTGCAAATCTCATCAGCATAAGCCAGCTGTGTGATCAAGGATTCTATGTTCAGTTTACTAAGGAGCTGTGCATTGTGACAAATAGTGACAATCAGGAAGTTATGAGAGGAACCAGGTCCAAAGATAACTGTTATCTGTGGGAACCTAAAGTCTCTAACTTTTCCACAATATGCTCCTCAGCCAAGGAAGAACAGGAGGTGAAGCTGTGGCATAGACGACTTGGACATCTCCACTTACGGGGGATGAAGAAGATGATATCCAAGGAAGCAGTCAGAGGAATCCCAAAGCTTCTCATTGATGAAGGTAGAGTCTGTGGAGAATGCCAGGTGGGCAAGCAAACCAAGATGTCACATCCAAAGCTGGGACATCCTACAACTTCCAGAGTTCTGGAACTGTTGCATATGGACTTAATGGGACCTATGCAGGTTGAAAGTCTTGGTGGGAAGAGATATGCCTACGTGGTGGTTGATGACCATTCCAGATACACGTGGATAAGCTTCATCAGAGAGAAGTCAGATACATTTGATGTCTTCAAAGACCTGTGCATCAGACTTCAAAGGGAAAAGGACAGTTGTGTGGTCCGGATTAGGAGTGATCATGGTACGGAGTTCAAGAATTCCAAGTTTGATGAGTTTTACTCGTCTGAAGGAATAAGTCATGAATTCTCCTCTCCTATAACTCCCCAGCAGAATGGGATAGTTGAAAGAAAAAATAGAACTATTCAAGAATCTGCCAGAGCAATGATTCATGCAAAGAAGCTCCCCATGCACTTTTGGGCTGAAGCAATGAATACCGCGTGCTATGTTCACAACAGAGTCACCTTGAGAAAAGGAACCTCCTCCACTCTGTATGAAATATGGAAAGGCGGAAAACCCACTGTGAAGTACTTTCATATCTTTGGAAGTAAATGCTACATTCTCACAGATCGTGAACAGAGAAGGAAGCTAGATCCCAAAAGTGATGAGGGTATATTTCTGGGATACTCCACTAACTGTAGAGCCTATAGAGTGTTCAACTACAGGACCAATGTCCTGATGGAATCCATAAATGTTATTGTGGACGATAAAGAGGAAGGAACCGATGTCATGGAGGATGTTGAAACATTCCTTGACAGTTCAACTGACATTCCAGTCAAGTCTGAAGAAGTAGAGGAACCTCCTCCTGAATGTGAAGCAGATGCAACCACCAAAGTTCCATCTATCAGAATTCAGAAAGACCACCCTAAGGATCTTATCATAGGGGATCCTAATAATGGTGTGACTACCAGGTCACGGGGAATAAGCTCAAATTCCTGCTTTGTATCCAAGGTTGAACCAAAGAATGTGAAAGAAGCCCTGACTGACGAATACTGGATCATTGCCATGCAAGAGGAACTTGAGCAGTTCAAAAGGAATGAAGTATGAGAGCTAGTTCCATGACCTGAAGGGACCAACATCATTGGTACCAAGTGGATCTACAAAAACAAATCTAATGAGAAAGGAGTAATTACTAGGAATAAAGCAAGACTAGTAGCTCAAGGATACACTCAAGTTGAAGGGGTAGATTTTGATGAGACATTTGCTCATGTGGCTAGGCTTGAGTCCATCAGATTGCTGTTAGGGGTAGCATGCATCCTGAAGTTTAAACTATTCCAAATGGATGTGAAGAGTGCATTCTTGAATGGCTACTTGAATGAAGAAGTCTTTGTGGAACAACCTAAAGGGTTCTATGATCCTAACCAACCTAAGCATGTATACAAGTTGAGGAAAGCCTTGTATGGGTTGAAACAAGCACCTAGAGCATGGTATGAAAGGTTGACCGAATTTCTGACCTCAAATGGATACAGAAAAGGTGGAATAGATAAGACCTTATTTGTGAAGGATGAAGACGGCAAAATCATGATTGCTCAAATCTATGTGGATGATATAGTCTTTGGTGGAACGTCAGAACAAATGGTTCAACAATTTGTTCACCAGATGCAATCCGAGTTTGAAATGAGTCTAGTTGGAGAACTGACCTATTTCCTTGGAATGCAAGTAAACCAAATGGAGGACTCTATGTTTCTCTTCCAAAGCAAGTATGCCAAGAACATAGTTAAGAAGTTTGGTATGGATAATGCTAGGCACAAGAGGACTCCTGCGCCTACTCATCTGAAGTTAACCAAAGATGAAGGAGGGCCTGGTGTTGATCAATGCTTGTATAGAAGCATGATAGGAAGCCTACTTTACCTAACTGCAAGTAGACCTGACATTTCTTATGCAGTTGGAGTATGCGCTAGATACCAAGCAGAGCCTAAGGTGAGCCACTTGAATCAAGTCAAAAGGATTCTCAAGTACATCAATGGGACTTGTGACTATGGGATGCTGTATTCACATGGGTCTGAGCCTGTCCTATCTGGGTACTGTGATGCTGACTGGGCTGGGAGTGCTGATGACAGAAAAATCACATCAGGTGGATGTTTCTTCTTAGGAGACAATCTCATATCTTGGTTCAGCAAGAAGCAGAATTGTGTTTCTCTGTCCACTGCAGAGGCTGAATACATAGCTGCTGGAAGCAGTTGTTCCCAACTGGTTTGGATGAAACAGATGCTCATTGAGTACAATGTCACTCAAAATGTCATGACATTGTTCTGTGATAATCTCAGTGCCATAAATATCTCCAAGGATCCCATCCAACACAGCAGGACCAAACATATTGACATTAGGCACCACTTCATCAGAGATCTGGTGGAAGACAAGGTGATCACTTTGGAACATGTAGCCACGGACCTTCAACTGGCTGACATATTTACAAAGGCTCTGGATGCTACTCAGTTTGAAAACTTAAGGAGCAAACTGGGAATATGTCTCTCTGAGACCTTATAGCAACCACTGATGTTTGGGATGTATTGTTTAATATATCTGCCTATTAAATAATTGGTACTATGCTCTGATTGGTCAACAGATCATAGCTATGCTACTTGCAACGAGTGTGACTACAAGAGGGTAAGGAGACACCCTACCGTGAGAAGGCCAATGTATCTGCAGGAGTTCAAGGATGCTGTTCATGCAGGAGTGGTTCTGGATGTCAGAAACAAAATCATGGCATCTGATATGGTGGTACCTACTGTAAAGCAGAAGTGGGTGATTACTTGATCAAAGCTGTGAAGCAAGATCAAGTGGAAGCTAACTTGGTTGAAACTGTGAAGTAAAACCAAGTCTGTAACTCTGTCATTGTTCTCTGGTTATGTTGTTGGCTTTGGCAACATTTTTGACAAAAAGGGGGAGTAATAACCACCCCTGACAAACAGAGTGGGTCTCTACAACAGACTCTCATGACAGATTCCCTCCCCTGCAGCTGATGTGAGTTGAAGTTCTGTATGTAACTTCTGCTCCTCTGTATGTGTGCTGCTTTGTGAAGTTTTTATTTAACTTCCATGTGTGTGAGTGTGTTGCCACTCTGAGTGTATTAGCCAGGTTTATTTCCTGCTAGATGTGTGATTCCGCTGCTATGAACTCTGTTATGGGGATCAAAGTGTTTTAGCCAAAAATTTGCCAAAGGGGGAGTTTGTAGGTGTTTAATTGGCTGCATTATATGGTAAAACACTAGCTGGATTCTAATGTCTTGACTGATGTCATGACATGGTGTGTATGTGTGACTGCATTGTAGGTTAGAATATCTAACTGTACTCTGGTGTCTTGACTGATGTCATGACACACTTGAGTAGTTACTGCAGGATTAGCTAATACAGGATTTATTGAATGTCAAACTGGAGACTGTGACATTCATCCCTGTCAGCAGCTACTGAGGAATAGAACAGTTGGTGTTCTGTTAGAGCTCAATATTCATTTGCAGTCTGGTTATCAAGGAAGAACCAGATCTGGCATAAGGCCTACTGTATGAATGTCAAACTGGATGTTATGACATTCATCATGGACAGTATATATACTGAACGTTAGACAGAGTGGTGTTCTGCTATACTTCAGCATGTTACTTAGTCTGTTCTTCAAGAGAATAACAGAACTAACTTAAGGCCAAATGTGTAAATGTTAAATTGGACACTTTGACATTTATTAATGTAAGTTGTTACTGTAGTATGGTCATTTTGATCATGTACAGGTCAGCAAAATTGTACAGTCTGTTTTCTAGAAAAACAAACTCAGCATATGGACCTTGATGTCAAGCTGAATGTCGTGACATTCATTCCTGACAGCATATGCTATATTGTAGGTTGTTCAGTTTTCTGTTTCAGCTTTTCTTGGGCTATTCTTTAGGAAGTCAACAGCTTAGAGAAAAACCAGGAAATCAACAACCAAGTTACATTTAATGAACCTAACAAATAGCCTATTTATTAGTAACCTAGATATTGAATTTATGGGAACTCGCGTGACCTTAAATTCAGGAGAATACAAGTGCAAAAGCCCAGGTACTGCAATATAAAAGGAAGTCGTTCCTTCATTCAGTTTTGGGGATTTTGAGGCGTGAAGATTAAGTGTGTCCATCATACTTCACTGCTGTATTTTTGTGAGTCTTGTATTAGACGTATCTTGTAAGCCAATCCATTATCAAGTAGATGATTGCTGTGGCATAGGGTGTTCATTGAGTTGTAAGTGTTGTGTCGCTCAAAGCTTTTAAGCGTGAGTGCTGTGTATCTTGATTAAAGTTGTGAAGCACAATCAAGAGTTGTTTGAAGTGTGACTTCAACTTGTCTTTAATATTGATTAAAGGTAGTAATCACTGAGGTGATTGAGGGGGAGTGAGTAGGAACTCTGATCTTAGTGTAAGATTGAAATTGCATTGGGTAGGGATTAAGTGATAAGTTGTAAACGGGTGAGTTTAGCTTTGAATTGATACTACTAATAGTGGATTTCCTCCCTGGCTTGGTAGCCCCCAGATGTAGGTCATGTTGGACTGAACTGGGTAAACAATCTCTTGTGTTATTTACTGCATTTACGTTTAAGTTCTGCAAAATTCCTGTCTGTGCAGAATTGGATGTCATAACAACCTGTGTGACATCTAAAGTCTGATAACTAGAATTTCATACATATTGAAGGAAAATGCCTAAATATAAATACTCACATGTAAGGAAACAATACAACATGTTTGTGTTAGGTGGAAGTTTCAACGTTAGGTTGGAGTCAATGAGCGAAGAAGACAGAATATCTTTGAGGACACTTTGGACTTCGACATAAAATACATTATTTGAGAAAGCAAGTCGAAGTGATCCTTGTGTAAGAGGGAATTGATGTGAGACTTAGAAATACTTCTAAGTTTAGAATGGTAATTCAACTGAGGCAATATTAAGGTTACATTCGACACATATGTTTGAATTTGAATGAAAGAGGGATAATTGTATTTTGTTCTTATCCAATTTTAAGAAAAGACGCATGGAACGTTATAATGGATCAGAGACGTGTCAAGCGTGACGTGTCATTACTCAAGAGAAAAGTCGTTTGTAGCGGTTATTTTGACTTAGTATACACAGGGGTCTTAGTGTTAGGATTTCAGGGTATTCAATTGTTGTACAAATACTCAAAATTACTCAAAGTATCTAGCGTATTGAGAAAAAAGTGTCATTGAGAATGTATGTTTGATAACACCATTTTCTACATATCAATTAAAGTTTAATTATACTTTTTCTAGAATTTATCTTCCATTGCAAGTCATTTTTCAAGCGCCTTTATTATATTTTCCTTTACATTCTGCAATTTATCTCTTTAAAACCTTTTAAACGAACAATCTTCATACATGAATATTGTCGAAGTGTTCATCATTTTCCAAATACAATTTTAAATAATATCATATGTCATAGGATCAATCTGGTCGATCCTGTGAGTAACTAAAGTATCCTTGATTTGGAAGACCAGCGGTTGTTTACCAATTTTCACGGTAAATGATGTGTTGTTAAACTTGATGTTCGCAAGTGTACGAACGCGTCAGAGTAATATAAAAGATTATCGAACCACAGAGACCAAGTGTCAATCTATCGTTATCTATTGTTATGGTGTTTATCAAAGGCAATTAAAATAGGTGTTTTTGTAGTGTGCAATTGAAAAGTAAAGTTTTAAAATAAATTTAATTAATAAAGACAGGGTCGAATGTAATTCACATAATTAAATGATAATCCAAGTACTTGCTAATAGAACTACTTATGGGCAATGTTTCCTACTTTGAAAAGAACTAATTTAACAGGAACTGTCGCTTTCGCGTATTCAGAACCGAGTTGTACTCCCTAATCAAACCCTCTTATTGTCACTTATAAAAAGGCGCGCAATGCGTTAGAGTAGTAAACCTATTTTTAAGAAATATAGTATCTTGACTAAGTTGAAAAGTATTATAACCTGGATTTCTTAACCAAAAGAGGTTCTCACGAACCAGACTCTAAACCTATAAACGCGTCCGAAAATAGTTTCAAAATCTCTTTTCTTCTTGATGTTAAAAACTCCTAATGAACTAGACAAAGCGCTTTTGCTGTTTTTGAAATTGTTAAAAACAATTAAGTTTAAAAAGACATTGGACGGCTTTCGATCTTACCCAACGGAATTGAAGTGCGGGAAAACTTAATTTGAAAGTTAAAATAGCCCTTTAAGTGTTTCTACGAACAATTGTACGGATTACTGGTTTAATTACGATCCTTTCATTCCAGCCTTATAAATTTAGCTAGACATGGTAAAGTAAAAGTGCATTAAAATAAATAAAAGTAGTGCGAGTGCGGAAAGTAAATAATTTAAAGCGAGTGCGGAAAATAAATGAAAGTAGTGCGAGTGCGGAAAGTAAATAATTTAAAGCGAGTGCGAGGAAATAAATAAAATAAAAGCGAGTGCGGGAAATAAATAAAGTAAAAGCGAGTGTGGGAAATAAATAAAATAAAAGCGAGTGCGGGAAATAAATAAAGTAAAGGCGAGTAATAAAAACCTGCTCCAATCGGAGGGCTGAGTAAATTGCAATGCGGAAAAGAAAATGGCGGCAGGATTAACTTCCTTCCAAAGTGCTCCAAACTCGAGTACAGACTCTATCACAGACTCAATTACACAATTGTGGTAACACTCCAATGCGAAGCGATTACCACTTTATAAAACTGAATATATGCCTAAGTGAAAACTAGTTGCTTCTGATTTCGCCTTGCTCCAACGTTCGGATCTTTGTCTGCTCTAAGTTTGGGTGATTGTAAAACTGAATTCGCGTTTCTATTTATAAGCAAATAAAAAAGGTGGAATTTACTTGGATGCCCTTCAACTTGAAAATAGAGGAAACCGTTTTCCTCTTGTGGCGCCCGCCACAAGGCCATGGCGCCCGCCACAAGCACAAAGTGGGGCGTCTTAGTGGAAGTGGTGGGAAAACGTGGGAGTTGATGGAAGTTTGAATTGGACACGTCATGGCTTGGACTGTGGCGCCCGCCATTGGGTAGGCCATAAGAGCAAAATGCTGATTTTTAGGGTTTTTGGCTCTTTTTCGCTCCTTTTCTCGATCGGGGCTTCTATTAAGGTAAAAACCTGAAAACAAAGGAAAACACAGTAATAACACAACAAATCGATAATAAAATAACTAGAATGCATGCGAAATCGGAGTCGAAAATACGTAAATTTTAGTGTGATCAAACTCTCCCACACTTAAACCTTTGCTTGTCCTCAAGCAAAACATTATAAAGCTCATAAAAGAAAAACCGGTGTAAACGAGTGCTTCAGGTGAAAATTCTAAGTTCAAGTCGGGATGCAGTGATAGGTACTAACTGAGTGAACTAAGGGTATCATGATAACACTAATCCGCAAATACGGACATAAACTTCATTCCTATATTAACCAACCCATATTATCCCACAATACATAGGCCTGCCTCTTCATCTCTTTTGTGTCCTTTTCGTTCAGGCGCAATCACATTAAGCCCGTTATCCGTACATACTTCATAATAGAGTGGCCTGTTAGTGATTATGATCAGAGCGTGGGATTTCTGGCACATAAATATGTGTAAATCCTTTTCTGGACCCAACTGTAGTTGTGGGGGATCGGATCATAATCCGCCCTACCGAGTTCAGTGCCAGATACCTCTGAACCAACTAACAGTGAGTACTGCTTTTCTTTTTCTTTTTCTTTTTCTTTTTGTAGCAATTTTTTACAATTCTTTGGTTTAAATGACTTTGTGAGGGTCACCTATACCGGAGTTGCCTTTTTGCTTTCTTTTATTTTTTTGTTTTTCTGGATCATTCACTTATTTGCATCGGTCCCCTACGTAGAGGATGCGTAGGGCGAAGCTGACTGCTGAGATAAACTACTAAGGGCTTATACAGAAATGATGATTAAGGCCATGGTATATGGGTTTCGGGAATGATTCCTATATTTACGAAGCTTATGGTGCTAAAACAGATACTGATGTTTCGCAAAGTTCTCCCAAGTCACCGCATCCTTACTCAAAACATGTCCTTAAAACCTGAAAACTTCCGAAATAACACTATTTTCTTTTTGCAAAAAAATTTTGGTGGGGCTAAAGGTATGGGGAGGTAGGATTGTACTAAGGATCTACTATATTTGGTGACTCGTCAGACTCATGCATTATACTAAAAAGCAAAATAAACAACTGAAAGGGAAATTAAACAACTAAAAGGAAATAAACAGTCTAAAAACAGCAAATAAACTGAAAATAAAAGGAAAACGATAAATGCTCCTCCCACACTTAAATCGAACATTGTCCCCAATGTTTCGAAATAAGATAAGGGAAGAGTTACCCGGCAACCTATTGCTGACCACTAGTGCCCTCGCCATCCTGAGGTGGACGACGGGAGCGGGTACGACGACGGTCTCTCTGATCCATCCTCGCCTGCAGGGCATCCCGAGCGGTCCTCACCTCTCGAAGGTTACCAATAATGGAACCTTGTGTGGCTTCAATTAGTGCCATGTGTCTCTGGTTGTATTGTTGTTGACGGGCTTGTGTATCGGTGATCACTTGCAGAGACTGCAGAACAATGTCATAGGACCTGTCTGTCCTCCGATGCGATTCTTGCATGAAGTTCATAGTACCCGTTATTTGTTGCTGAAGGGTAGAGAGTAGGTCGTCACGCCTTTGCTCTCTAGCCAGGTGGTCACGCCACATCTCCTCTGTAATATAGAAGCCAGGAGTGGTACCTGCAGAAGAAGAAGATGGTGCGATGTGTGGTGGTGAAGGATGATGGGGGACACATGTGGTACGGGAGATCTCTCTCTCCGATCATATTCATCATCAGTGTCTGGTCCCGCCTCATCAGGAATGTTAGGAGGAAGAGGACCCAAAACAGGTGGAGCATCTAAATCGTAGGTCCAATTCCTCTCATCACGTATATCTGTACGTCTAGTGCAAGGTAGAATAACAGATGGGATGGCTACACCGTGAATCATAAGTGTATAACCTCCTTCTCTCCTTGAACGACACAATTTCATGTCTCTCAGAAATTTTAAATTAATTGTGCGAGGAGGTAAGGGGTTTAGGGTAGCCATCTCATTGTTTAGGTTAAGTGCCCGAGCAATAGACGTAATCAAGCCACCAAAAGAAATCGGTCCCGCTTTATTCAGAGTTAACATCATATGGGCGAGCATAAACGGAATCGAATTAATTTTCCTATTTGTGAGGCTTCCTTGCAAAAATAGAAGCTCTCTAGCGTTAACCTTATTTGGATTCTCCCGGCCAAAAACAGTGCATGCCAACAGATATCTAAAGACTCTGATGGCCGGTTGGGCCAGATTTTGGTCCTTTGGTTTGGGCTTCGCTTGTCTTTTGGCTTTGAGGGGGTCTGGATAGCATTTGTCTTGTGATTCTCCTAGTTTCTTTGACTTGCATAATTTTATAAAAGTAAAAACGAAAATAAAAAGTGAAACTGAGTGGATTCACGGAGCACGGCTATCTCCTGTCTGAGCTCGGCGATCTCCTGATATAGACAATCAGTAGGGTGGGTGAGATCAGACACTCCAATCTGTAAAGTTAGGTCCGCCACTTCCTGTCTAAGCGCTGCAATCTCTCTACGGAACTCAGCAATCTGGGTGCGTATGTCGGGTGTCTGCAATGAATGATTATTAGAGAGAACAGTGATTCTAGGAGATGATGGTGTAGGCGTGTATTCAGCAACTGGGGGCGATCTCGGCTCCTCAACGGTCTCTCCCTGGCCCTCTAGAGCATAACTCCAATTCGCTAGATCATGCACACTGGTCATCATAGGGTCTGGCAATGTGAAATAATGGATGGCCTCACTGTCGACTAGCAATCAGAACTAACATGGGTGGAAAGAGGCTCTCCTCATCAATCCTCTGGTCAAACAGAAATCGATGTCCATGGTAGTGTATCCACGGTAGGTCCGAAGATGCAACAGCTTGCGAGACAGACCCAAAGCGACAGCAATCTGTGTGACGATTCCACCAACATGGATGACTCCTTCGGTGGATCTAGAGATACCGCTGAGATTATTCAATAAAAAGTTCCCACATGCTACTGGGCGAGACTGGGATGCGCAAAATAATAGGAAGATCTCCTCTTCACTCAGTAGAGTCTCTGCATCCTGTCTTCCCAAGAAGGAATGTGCTAATATCATCTGAAAATATCTGAAGGCTGGGTTATGTATGACATAAGATAACTGTGTAGATGGATCCTGTCTTCCGCCGCCTGATATATCACTCCAAAACTTCTCCACTTCCTTACCCAGGAAATATCCCAAAGGTGTCTCCGGGATAGCATCAGGAGTAGTCTGGAAACCTAATAAGTCGCCGAACTCTTTCTGGTTGAAGGAGTACTCAACTCCAAAGAGCCTGAAAGCAGCATACCCATCTGGTCCAGAATATGGGTCGTAGTCAAATGAACTCAGGAACTCCAAAGTCAGGTTCCTATATGTGTTGCTCAAGTCATCAGCAAATTCGTCCCAGTGGAGTTGGTGGCTAAGGAATCGGATACTAGGCTCGATACCCAGTGCCTCCATACAATGCTGACCAGGGTAACGTGTGGGTGCCATAGGGCGCTGGTATAAAGCAATGTAGCGCTCCCTCTGAGCATTGTCTCTATAGGCGACATGTATGTCATCAAAACCCTGCATCCTGTAAAAGTTAGGAAAGTGATCCTGAAAATACAAACCATTCAAACTTTAGTCTCAATGCAAAATAAGAGAAAATAAAATAAAAATAAAAATAAATGTAAATAAATGCGAAAAAAAAGTAAAATGAAAAGAAAAACCATGGGTTGCCTCCCACGCAGCGCTTGTTTAACGTCATTAGCTTGACGGTTAGAATTTATACACCTGTAGTAATGGTAATTGGTGGATCAATCAGGGTGTGGCTTGAGTAGTATGTTGGAATGTCTCCTCCTTCGTAGAGCTTCAGTCTTTGTCCATTTACAAGGAATGGACTACAGGTATCGTTCTTGATTTCTACGGCTCCGGATCTCAAAATCTTGGATACTTCGAAGGGACCAGTCCATCTTGAACGTAGATTTCCAGGGAAGAGTCGTAACCTAGTGTTGAAAAGGAGAGCAGAATCGCCTACATTGAAGTTTTTCTTTACTATTCTTTTGTCATGATAGGCTTTTGTCCTCTCTTTATATATTTTTGCATTCTCGTAGGCAGATTGCCTAAGTTCTTCTAATTTATGAATGTCTAGGGTACGCTTTTCTCCAGCGGCTAGGTAGTCTAAATTCAAAGTTTTAATGGCCCAATAGGCCTTATGCTCTAACTCGAATGGTAAGTGACAAGATTTTCCATAAACTAGTTGGTAAGGAGTAGTTCCTATAGGGATTTTGAAAGCGGTTCTATAGGCCCATAATGCTTCTTGAAGCTTCTGAGACCAGTCTCTCCTAGAAATAGAAACAGTTTTCTCTAGGATCTGTTTTATCTCCCTATTAGATACTTCTACTTGGCCACTAGTTTGTGGATGGTATAGTGCTGCTACTCTATGCCTAACTCCATATTTTCTTAAAAGTTTGTCAAATATTCTCGATATAAAGTGTGATCCTCCATCGCTTATGACTAAACGTGGTGTTCCAAATCTAGGGAATATATAGTTTTTAAATAGTTTGATTACTACCCTAGTGTCGTTTGTGGGTGCAGCTATAGCTTCAATCCACTTAGACACATAGTCTACAGCTACTAAGATATACCTATTTCCTAAGGATGGTGGAAAAGGTCCCATGAAATCTATACCCCATACGTCGAAGAGTTCTACTTCTTGAATGTTTCTTAGAGGCATTTCATCACGTCTTGAAATGTTTCCAGTGCGTTGGCATCTGTCACACTTGACAATGAAAGCATAGACATCGTGCCACATGGTAGGCCAGAATAGGCCAGCTTGAAGAATCTTGGCGTATGTCTTAGAGGTGCTCGCATGTCCACCATAAGGTGCAAAATGACAATGCTCGATAATATTATTTACTTCTTCTTCTAGGACGCAACGACGAAAGATGCCATCTTTACCCCTTTTGAAAAGGAGCGGTTCGTCCCAATAGAAGTTTCTCACATCGTGGAAGAATTTCTTCTTGCGGTAGTAGTCAAGATCAGGGGGTACTATATCAGCAGCTAGGTAATTAACGAAATCTGCATACCAGGGTACGTTATTTATTGCTAAGGAATTTTGGGAATGCTCATAAGGATCTAGGTTATTTGCTTCAATGGTTTCTACTTTAGCTATCAGTCTATCATAGGCTAAATCATCGTTTATGGGTACTAGTTCAGGTTTTAGATGTTCTAGCCTAGAAAGGTGATCAGCCACTACATTTTCAGTGCCTTTTTTATCTCTTATATCTAAATCAAACTCTTGTAGTAATAGAATCCATCGGAGTAACCTGGGCTTGGCATCTTTTTTACTTAATAGGTAACGAATGGCAGCATGATCGGTGTAAACAATAATTTTTGCTCCTACTAGATAAGATCTAAATTTGTCTATAGCGAAAACTACAACGAGTAATTCTTTTTCGGTTGTTGCGTAATTAAGTTGAGCAGCATCTAGGGTTCTACTGGCATAATAAATGGCATGTAACTTTTTATCTTTTCTTTGTCCTAAAACGGCTCCAACTGCATAATCACTAGCATTGCACATTATCTCAAAAGGTTCCGACCAATCGGGCGGTTTCATAATGGGTGTTGAGATTAATGCTTGCTTTAAAAGATTAAATGCGTCATTACATTTTTCATCAAAAATGAATTCAGCATCTTTCATTAAAAGTCCGGTTAACGGTTTAGTTATCTTGGAGAAGTCCTTAATAAAACGCCGGTAGAATCCAGCGTGTCCAAGAAAGCTTCAGACTTCTCTGATTGTTTTTGGTGGTTTTAGGTTTTCTATAACTTCTATTTTAGCTTTATCTACCTCTATACCTTTTTCAGAAACTATATGTCCTAAAACTATTCCTTCGGTCACCATGAAATGACATTTTTCCCAATTTAGCACGAGGTTCACCTCCACGCATCTCTCCAGGATTTTCTCAAGGTTAGCAAGACAATTGTGGAAATCGAATCCGCAAACCGAGAAATCATCCATAAACACTTCCATGATACCATCTAGGTAATCTGCAAAGATTGACATCATGCAGCGTTGGAAAGTAGCTGGGGCGTTACAGAGGCCGAAAGGCATTCGTCTGTAGGCAAAAGTTCCATAGGGGCATGTAAAGGTAGTTTTTTCTTGATCTTCGGGGTGAATAGGTATTTGGAAGAATTTAGAGTATCCATCTAGATAGCAGAAGTAAAAGTGTCTGGCTAGACGCTCCAACATCTGGTCTATAATGGTAAAGGGAAATGATCCTTCCTAGTTGCTTTATTTAATTTTCTATAATCTATACACATCCGCCATCCTCCTTCTAAACGTTTTGCTACATGTTCATCTTTATCATTTTGCATGACTGTGATGCCTCCCTTTTTAGGTACTACATGCACAGGGCTCACCCACTTACTATCCGAGATCTGGTAGATTATACATGTCTCAAGCAACTTAAGAACTTCCTTCTTAACAACATCACTCATTATAGGGTTTATTCTTCTCTGATGCTCCCTAGAGGGTTTTGAATCTTCTTCGAGCGAGATCCGATGCATGCATATGGATGGGCTTATACCCTTCAGGTCAGAGATATTATATCCTAAGGCTGAGGGATATCTTCGTAAAACGTCTAAAAGTTGGTTCGTCTCCCCTTGGCTCAAGGTAGCACTAACTATAACTGGACGGTTCATCTTTTCATCGAGGAACTCATATCTCAGGTTCTTAGGCAGCTCCTTAAGTTCTAAGGTTGGTTTCTTAGAGCATGGTATAGGATCTGGAGTAAGGGATAAACATTCGTAAAGGTTATCATCGATGTAAGGTTCTTTAAAGTCATCATCTTCCTTTATGGGGGTTGATGGTAACTTGATTGTTTTTATAATTTCTTTTTGTTCTAATTCTCTAACACATTCATCAATGATATCTAAGGCATAACACGAGTCTCCCATCACAGGTGCCATAAGAAATTTCGAAAGTATAAATTCTATTTTCTCGTCACCTACCTCAAATGTCAACTTTCCTTTCTTGACATCTATTATGGCTCCTGCAGTTGATAAGAATGGTCTACCTAGAAGAATTGGTATATGATTATCTTCTTTGATGTCCATGATGACAAAATCAGTAGGGATAAATAGTTTACCTATCCTAACAGGAACATCTTCCAAAATGCCTATCGGATATTTGACAGATCTATCGGCTAACTGAAATGACATCTTAGTGGGTTGTAATTCTCCTAAGTTTAACCTCTCACAAACTGCTAAAGGCATTAAACTCACACTAGCTCCTAAGTCTAGAAAAGCTTTTTCGATGACATGATTACCCAAAAGGCAAGGAATGGAGAAATTTCCAGGATCTTTATCTTTCTTTGCTAATTTGTCCTCAGAAATAGCATTACATTCCAAAGGCCTCGGATCGTCAAGTCTACGTTTGTTGGTAAGGATGTCTTTCAGAAACTTTGCATAAGAAGGTATTTGGGTGATGGCTTCTGCGAAAGGGATTTCTACATGAAGTTTTTCTATAACTTTAATAAATTTTTGATACTGTTTCTTGATTTGGGTTTGTTTGAGTCTTTGCGGATATGGTATAGGTAGCTTATATGGCGGGGGTGGTACGTAAATTTTATCTTTAGGTTCTTCTCCTTTCTCTCGACCTTCCTGGTTTTCAGATTCCTCTGGTTCCTTTACTTTGTCCGGGGGTTCGGTACATTCCTTAGAAGTTTCGGGTTCACTTAATCTTGGGTTTGGTGGCTCATCATAAGCGTTCCCACTTCGTAGGGTAATGGCATTGGCTTGTCCTCTCGGATTTTGTTGAGGTTGTCCAGGGAATTGTCCTCCAGGTGTAGTCTGAGGGGCTTGGTTTAAAGCTGTTGGTGTAAGCCCTAGAGGCCAATACTTTTGGTACTTGTATCGAATAATAAAAAGGCATTTTCTTTATTATGGTTGATTAATAAAGTCCCTGGAATAGATAGTCCGTTTAATGTATTAAGTGTGACTTAATCATGAGAACACATTAAACATAAGGACATTATTCTTAAAGTATCCGTAGTCGAGCTTTAGTGTGAAGTGGGATAACATTAAAGCATTAATACTATTATGTTTGTTGACTGATAATCACATCTCATGGATCATGGATAAAGAGTTATCAAGTCTTAAACATAGGTATGAATATTAGGAGTAATATTTATACCGGATTGACCCGCTATGAGAATACTATATAGAAAGTTATGCAAAGTGTCATAAGTTATTCTCATGGTGATAATAGTGTATACCACTCTTCGACCTGACACCACTATGGATCCTAGATGTAGAGTCGAGTGCTTTATTGCTGATCCAACGTTGTCCGTAACTGGATAACCATAAAGACAGTTGATAGGTACTCCACGAAGCATGCTGAGGGACATGAGTGTCCTAGATGGAATTTGCCAATCCTGCGTAACAGGATAAATATCTATGGGCCCAATATTGAACTGGACAAGGGTGACACGGTGTATACCTTGTGTTCAATATAGACATAAGGGAAAATGGGTAATTATACACATAATTATTATCACAGGAGGTTTTGTCAGATCACATGACATTTTCGTGACTTGGGTAGCAGTGATGTGTTGCTAGATACCGCTCACTGTTTATTATGTTAAATGTGTGATTTAATATAATTGCCAACGCCGCGAAAACCTATAGGGTCACACACAAAGGATGGATTGATGAGAGATAGAGTAACTAAGGAACACCGTAAGGTACGGTGCACTTAAGTGGGAGACGAAATATGGTAAGGTACCAAATACTTAAGTGATTTTGGGCATATTATAAGATATGGGCCAAAATACACTTAAGTGGGCTTTTTAGCTTGAAGCCCACACAAGTGGTTCTATAAATAGAACCCCTTGGGTAGAAGCATTGTCACTCCAATCCACTCAGACAGAAATTCAAGTAGAGACTTGGAATTTTGTTTCCCTCTTTCTCTCACTCAAAGCCTTCATTCATAACAGCTAGCACTGCGATTGAAGGAATCCGTTCGTGTGGACTGAGTAGAGACGTTGTCATCGTTCAACGTTCGTGATCGCCCCGTGGATCTGTATCAAAGGTTTTGATCATTATCAGAGATCTGCACCAAAGGTTTGAATCGCCACAAGAGGTAACGATTCTATCACTGATCATGCCCATTCATAAGGATCACTAAATGGAGAAATTTTTAAATTCCGCTGTGCCTTGGATGGCAATTCTCCTACAAAAGCTACCTGAGAGATCTAGGTTTCAAGCATCTTGGTATGAGTAACTATTTGGTCAACCTTGGTTCCTAACTGAGTAATCAATTCGTTAACATGAATGTTTTGGTTCATGAACTCCTTGTTTTGTTGGGTTTGAGCGGTGATAAAATTTTCCATAATTTTCTCAAGGCTCGGCTTTGGTGGTACAGGTTGCATAGGTTGATTTGATATAGGGGCTTGATAACTAGGTCTCGAAGGTACGTTATTTTGAATTGGGTTATTGTTTCTATAGGAGAAGTTAGGGTGATTCCTCCATCCAGGGTTATAGGTATTCGAATATGGGTTCCCTTGGGTGTAGTTCACTTGCTCGGAGTGGGTTTCGTTTAATAGACTGCATTATGCGGATTAGTGTCCTTGGGTTCCACATATCTCACAATCTGACGAAACTGCGGCTATAGTATTCGGGTTTATGCACATATGCTCGACCTTAAGGGCTAATGCGTCCATTTTAGCTTGCATCATGTCTATAGAGCTTAGTTCATGCACTCCTCCTTGGGCTTCCTTCTTCTCAATTGTCGCTCGTTCGACTCCCCATGATTGATGGTTTTGAGCCATGTCTTCGATGAGGGCACTAGCTTCAGGGTAAGGTTTGTTCATCAGAGCACCGCCTGCGGCAGCGTCGATGGTCATCTTTGTGTTGTAATGAAGTCCATTATAGAAGGTTTGAATGATTAACCAATTTTCTAAGCCATAATGTGGGCATGCTCGTAACAACTCTTTATATCTCTCCCAAGCTTCGAATAATGATTCTCCTTGGTTTTGGGTAAATCTAGTTATATGGTTTCGAAGAACGGCGGTCTTACTCGGGGGAAAATATCTAGCAAGAAAAACTCTTCTAAGGTTATCCCAAGTCGTAATGGAATTGGGTGGAAGGGAATCTAACCATGATAGAGCTTTATCTCTGAGGGAGAAAGGAAATAATCTTAAATGTATTGCCTCAGGAGAAGCTCCATTGGTTTTAAAAGTATCTGCTAATTGAAGAAATATTTTTAAATGTTGGTTTGGGTTTTCGGTAGCGAGACCCGCGAATTGTCTCTGTTGCACTAGTTGCAACAGGGACGGTTTAAGTTCAAAATTATTGGCTGGGATGATTGGGTTTACTATACTAGAACTAGGTTCTTCGTTAGATGGTTGAGCGAAGTCCTTAAGAGGTCTTTGGTTTTGATCTTCGGCCATAGCTCTCTTAATTCTATGAAAGAATAAATGTGCGCGAGCGTAACGTTCAGGTTCCGCCAGAGGGTTTACTAAACTTAAACTTCCGGTGCTGCGAGTTCTTCGCATCGACCGACGGGAAATAACCTAAGTCTAAACGATATAACAACAGGAAAATGAAATTTGACGAAATTGGTCCCCGGCAACGGCGCCAAAAACTTGATGCGTTGTTAAACTTGATGTTCGCAAGTGTACCAACGCGTCAGAGTAATATAAAAGATTATCGAACCACAGAGAAAGTGTCAATCTATCGTTATCTATTATTATGGTGTTTATCAAAGGCAATTAAAATAGGTGTTTTTGTAGTGTGCAATTGAAAAGTAAAGTTTTAAAATAAATTTAATTAATAAAGACAGGGTCGAATGTAATTCGCATAATTAAATGATAATCCAAGTACTTGCTAATAGAACTACTTATGGGCAATGTTTCCTACTTTGAAAAGAACTAATTTAACAGGAATTGTCGCTTTCGCGTATTCAGAACCGAGTTGTACTCCCTAATCAAACCCTCTTATTGTCACTTATAAAAAGGCGCGCATTGCGTTAGAGTAGTAAACCTATTTTTAAGAAATATAGTATCTTGACTAAGTTGAAAAGTATTATAACCTGGATTTCTTAACCAAAAGAGGTTCTCACGAACCAGACTCTAAACCTATAAACGCGTCCGAAAATAGTTTCAAAATCTCTTTTCTTCTTGATATTAAAAACTCCTAATGAACTAGACAAAGCGCTTTCGCTGTTTTTGAAATAGTTAAAAACAATTAAGTTTAAAAAGACGTTGGACGGCTTTCGATCTTACCCAACGGAATTGAAGTGCGGGAAAACTTAATTTGAAAGTTAAAATAGCCCTTTAAGTGTTTCTACGAACAATTGTACGGATTACTGGTTTAATTACGATCCTTACATTCTAGCCTTATAAATTTAGCTAGACATGGTAAAGTAAAAGTGCATTAAAATAAATAAAAGTAGTGCGAGTGCGGAAAGTAAATAATTTAAAGCGAGTGCGGAAAATAAATGAAAGTAGTGCGAGTGCGGAAAGTAAATAATTTAAAGCGAGTGCGAGGAAATAAATAAAATAAAAGCGAGTGCGGGAAATAAATAAAGTAAAAGCGAGTGCGGGAAATAAATAAAATAAAAGCGAGTGCGGGAAATAAATAAAGTAAAGGCGAGTAATAAAAACCTGCTCCAATCGGAGGGCTGAGTAAATTGCAATGCGGAAAAGAAAATGGCGGCAGGATTAACTTCCTTCCAAAGTGCTCCAAACTCGAGTACAGACTCTATCACAGACTCAATTACACAATTGTGGTAACACTCCAATGCGAAGCGATTACCACTTTATAAAACTGAATATATGCCTAAGTGAAACAAAGTTGCTTCTGATTTCGCCTTGCTCCAACGTTCGGATTTTTGTCTGCTCTAAGTTTGGGTGATTGTAAAACTGAATTCGCGTTTCTATTTATAAGCAAATAAAAAAGGTGGAATTTACTTGGATGCTCTTCAACTTGAAAATAGAGGAAACCGTTTTCCTCTTGTGGCGCCCGCCATAAGGCCATGGCGCCCGCCACAAGCACAAAGTGGGGCGCCTTAGTGGAAGTGGTGGGAAAACGTGGGAGTTGATGGAAGTTTGAATTGGACACGTCATGGCTTGGACTGTGGCGCCCGCCATTGGGTAGGCCATAAGAGCAAAATGCTGATTTTTAGGGTTTTTGGCTCTTTTTCGCTCCTTTTCTCGATCGGGGCTTCTATTAAGGTAAAAACCTGAAAACAAAGGAAAACACAGTAATAACACAACAAAACGATAATAAAATAACTAGAATGCATGCGAAATCGGAGTCGAAAATATGTAAATTTTAGTGTGATCAATAAACAAAAAAGGTGTGTGGAACGTTATAATGGGTTGAAGACATGCCAAGCATGACGTGTCATTACCCGGGAGAAAAGTCATTGGTAGCGGTTATTTCGACTTAGTATATATAGGGGTCTTAGTGTTAGGATTTCAGGGTGTTGAATTGTTGTAGAAATACTCAAAATTACTCAAAGTATATAGCGTATTGAGAAAAGAGTGTCATTTAGAATGTACGTTTGATAACGCCATTTTCTACATATCAATTAAAGTTTAATTATACTTTTTCCAAAATTTATCTTCCTTTGCAAGTCATTTTTCAAACGCCTTTATTATACTATCTTTTACATTATGCAATTTATCTCTTTAAAACCTTTTAAATGAACAATCTTCATACATGAATATTATCGAAGTGTTCATCATTTTCCAAATACAATTTTAAACAATAGCATAACCTAGGATCAATCTGGTTGATCATGTGAGTATCCAAAGTATCCTTGATTTGGAAGACCAATGGTTGTTTACCAATTTTCACGTAAACAAAAAAGACGTGTGGAACGTTATAATGGATTGAAGACATGCCAAGCGCGATGTGTCACTACCCGGGAGAAAAGTCGTTTGTAGCGGTTATTTCGACTTAGTATATATAGGGGTCTTAGTGTTAGGATTTCAGGGTGTTCAATTGTTGTACAAATACTCAAAGTTACTCAAAGTATATAGTGTATTAAGAAAAGAGTGTCATTGAGAATGTACGTTTGATAACACCATTTTCTACATATCAATTAAAGTTTAATTATACTTTTTCCAGAATTTATCTTCCATTGCAAGTCATTTTTCAAGCGCCTTTATTATACTTTCCTTTACATTCTGCAACTTATCTCTTTAAAACCTTTTAAAGGAACAATCTTCATACATGAATACTGTTGAAGTGTTCATCATTTTCCAAATACAATTTTAAACAATAGCACATGTCCTATGATCAATCTGGTTGATCCTGTGAGTAACCAAAGTATCCTTGATTTGGAATACCAACAGTTGTTTACCAGTTTTCATGGTAAACAGAGTGTCACAATGAATGCCAAGTAACATAGCACAAACATGAAATATGAAGGATACAATGTAATCAAAAAGTCTTGAGTTGCTACAAAAGATGCACACGATTACGTGACATATGCCTTTTGTACTCCCCAAATACTGCACACGCATGTGCTCTAGCAAGGCGATAAATATTTATCATCACACAAACCAAAAACAAAGATGTTATCATAACAATGACACACAACAAGAATTTTCTAACATTATAACATATTCAATCAAGTTTCATGCAAGAATAAATAACACGTCAATGCACCAAGAGCATATTTCAAGCATATAGAGAGAAAAACACAAAGTCACTATAAGTATATAATTGACATACATCAATAGACATTTTTGGAAGTGAACATTTATGAACTAACTCAAACATCAAGAATATCAACCATTTGGAACACAAGCAACATGTAAAGATAAAAGCTTAGTTACAAAAATGGAAAATGGAAAAAGAAACAATATTACATTTCTTATGAAATGATTAAGGATGCACTATATATTTCTTGACATATACATCCTTTCCATGTTCAATTTGTGGCCATATAAGTGTCAATAAACTTTGCATCTTCCATACTAAATCTCTTTAGCAAGTCGTTGCAATATTTATTTTAACACGCAAATGACCCTTCATTGAGTTGTTTGATTTGAATACAGAGGAATTAATTCAACTCCCCCATAAGGCTCATCTTAAACTCACCCTGAATAAGCTTAGAAACTCCTCTACAAGTTGCATGTCAGTGGATCCAAAAATAATATCATCAACATAAACTTGAAATCTTCCAAGCAAGCATAGGCTAAAGATGGTATAACATACACGTGAAGATATTTAGATAAGGTCACTATAATCATTTTAAATGAAACACACATTGGTTATCACTAGAAATTTTTAGAAGTGAGCACTTATAACATATATCATACACAAAGTAAATCATATACCTTCAAAAAATAAACAGGCAAAAGAAAGAACTTACTTACAAAGTGAAAGTTGAAAATATATTACATCATCGTACGAATGACGGAGGATGAACATGCATTCCACAAGAAACTCTCGAACGAAAGTTGGAATAAATGCAAAATGTGTCATATAACCTTTAGACAACAATGACCTTACCACTTTTCTCTTTGACGAAGTACTTGAAAGTATGATTAATAATGTATCCAAGAAGATTATTGATTTGATGATCATCCTAATACTTGGACTTTCAATCTTGTTTAATTATGATAATCATCTTGCTCCTCCTCGCGTTTTCTCATCTCAGGTTGAACAATCCCTAATTTGATGAACTTAAGTATGTCTTGTCGAAGATAACCTACATCATTAAGAACAATACATTTTCTGACACTTTTCGGATAGAAAACATTGGTAATAATCAATATAATTTTACCAATTAAAGAACACTAGAAGTTGATTTATTTTTGGTCACACAACCCCTCTTCCTTGCCGCAAAGTCAATGACATAGGGAGATGTAACACGTCACATGTCTTGAGTATCCACAAACAAGATCTCATACTCTCTTCATAGATCCAAGACATTTATCCTGTAAAATCAACAACAAGTGTTAGGTACCCAATCTTCATTGGGTCCTTGGGGGTGAGTGAAAACAAGGTTGCATTTGGGCAACCATTGAAAGACTCCTTTAGGAACTAAAAGTTTCCTAAATTTGAATTTTTCAATAGTATGACCTTTATTGCAATAAAAGAGGCAAGACAAGTTAAGATGAGATGTGCCTTTGCTATTAGAATCCTTTTTAACAAATTTATGTTTCTTATATGAATGGCTCAAATACCTTTCATACTTAGACGGATCAATAGCATAAGAAATCTTTGGTTGTACGACTTTGTCTAATTTGACTTGAAGAGCATTTATCTCTTTTTGCCAATTATGACAAGATTCACAACCAAACATAGAAGGTTTTTCATCCTCATTCTTGTCACTTTGAATATATATCATAGATCTTTTAATAGCTTCTGTAAGACCCCAATTTTGACCCTAAGATCCCTCATGCTATCTCATCATTTGGATTGGCTTTTGGATCACACCTTGGCATCTTCTTCACCCCCCATTCATTGGGTTTGCATGAGATTGAAGCTAGCAAAAATATACCCGAACGTATCGCACGCTCGAACATACAACAGAGTCGCCATCGAACTTTATTTATTCCAGAAGGAAAAGGAAAATATTGATAAAACCCGGGGGAAAAAGATATGTTGGGTAAGGAAGTCGGTTATGCAAGGGGAAAAGGTGTTATATCTAAGATTACTCGTAGAAGAATGGGAAAAGGAAAGAAATAGATAAAGTGATTGGTGAGGATTGGGGCCCTCGTGCCTACGTATCCTCATAGTGCATTGAGGAATTCATAGCTCCGTAGTTCAAAGAACTAACGGTGGGAGATGAAAAAAAGTGTGATCAAAGTATGGTCTGAACCAAAGAATATTGTTTTGAACTCCAACAAGGGTGAAAAGATGAACCCAAGAGTAAGGTGGCTATTACCAGTACGCAGGCTAGTAGGACCGCCTCTATAGGGTAAAGCCGAAAAGACGAAGAAATAAGTGTTTGGGTACAGTCCCAAACATCTCTTAGTTCACAAGGTGACGCAAGAAGGAGCACAAATAGGTAGTGTATTTGGCTCGAATAACTGGTATATCACATGGAGTGAATGAAAGTAGAATATGAGTGTGTCGTGGAGATAAACGGAATGAAGTGACCAAAGTCACATAATTGGATATTTGGTAATAATTGACTGAAAATGTATTGTTTGAAATCGAAAGGTAAAAGTGTATCGAAATCCATAAGAGAAATGAGATTTGTACCATAGAGGGAAATAACTTTAACCGATACGTGGACTAGTAGGATCGCCATTATAAAGTGATTAGCCAAAAAGAAGGAATTAAGTGTTTGGGCACAGTCCCAAACAACTCTAGGTAGAAATGTAGACTATTACGTTAGGCGTCCCAAAAGGGTGTATATGGAATTCCAAAGAAAGTGTATTTCGATGTCAAAGAAATAATATGTCATTGGGTGAACGATTTATGATCGAATATAGATAATGAATTGTGGAAGAGATGGATGATGCCCTTAGGCGGAAGGAGGAATAATTAGAAGTATGCTCGCCAAGGATTCGCATCCTCGTGCCTACGTATTCTCATTGTGTAATGAGAAAGTCAGAGCAATCGTAGTTCGGAACCACGAGAAATGAAAGAGATACATACAATGATGAAGAATATAATTTGTACCAATAAAATGGTATCAAAAGGTATTTGTCCAAGCAACGGGGACTCAAGAGACAAACCCAATTTCAGAGATTAATTGCCATGAAACAAGGAGAGAGATATTTGTCTAAGCAACGGGGACTCACAAGACAAACACCACTTCAAGGAATAATTGCAGTATTGTATAGTACAAGGAATAGTGTATCACTGGACGAGGAACAAATAGTTCGAGATCAATGAAGGATAGTATCTTGGATCCAAGAAGGAGATAGACTCTGAATCGAGAGCAAGATAGGCATTTACCAGTATGTGGGCTAGTAAGACCGCCACTATAGGGTAAAGCCAAAAGGAAAGACTGAATTAAGTGTTCGGGCATAGTCCCAAACAACTCTCGATTGATGAGGTGGATGGTCGCTAGATCGTCCTAAAAGGATAGACAAGGAGTCCAAGGAGAAGTATGATTGATCTCAAAATGATGGTATTGATTGAATGAATGAAGAATGATTGATTGAATAAATAGGGTAGCAATAGATAACGTAGCTTGTGAAGAATCTGGATTCTCCTACCTACGTATCCTTATGGTGTAATAAGGAAATCAGAGCTTTTGTAGTTCAGCCTACTACGGCTAAAAATAAGAGTAATTGGAGGCAAAAGAATGATCGAACGATTGGATAGAAATGATTAGAATGGAGAGATGAATTGATAAGAGACTTAACCGTCGATTGATAGGAATCATACTAAAGTCTATGAATAAGGGCTAACGCTTTGAATATTTAGGGCCTATGCCCCATACGCAAAGTCGCTCTAGACAAGGATAAGAGAAACTCTGTTTCATCATTCCCTATTACTTAAGGCTCGAATCACATGATACTTCTCTTAACTGATAAGTTATTGGTGAAGAATCTTCATTGTTGATCTTTGTGTTGACGTTTATTTTGCATGAAGAAGACTTGGTAGTTTAGTCGATTCGTATTGTACTAAAGTCTACGAATAAGGGCGAACACTTTGAATATTTGGGGCCTATGCCCCATACGTAAAGTTTCTCTAGACAAGGATAAGAGAGACTCCGTCTCATCATTCCCTATTACTTAAGGCTCGTTTCGTACAATTTGAATTGTATTTATCAAGTGTCGAGCTTTGATTTATCTTGTGTAATTCGCTGCTTGGTGTGACTGAGGATGCCTTGATTGAAGATCTTGACTTGAGGCTTCGAGCTCCACAACTTAGAATAAAAGTCTTATTAAGTGACCAAGGGTCTTTTGGTCACTCAATTTAGACTATGGGATTATACAAGTTCAAAGGAATTAATTGATCAAAATTACTTTTGATCAATCTAATCGGAGAGTTAAGATTGATTAGAAAACTAGGTTATTCCTATTCTAAAGGTTAGAAATGATCAAGCTGGTCTAAAGGTACATGTTATCACTGATTAGAAAATCTATGTTAAAATCCTAGGGGAGCATGTTATAGTTAGTCAAATTTTTGGGTTTGAAATTCTATGTTCAAATTCCTAAAGGAACATTTGATTGTATGGCCAAAAATCAAAATAAATCCTAAAAGGGCAAAATGGTCAAATTGCAAGAAAAAATGATATTAACTTCTAACTAAGCAAAAATCAATTAAAACGCTAAATCAAAATCCTAAACTAAATCGATTAGATCTAATTCTAAAGGATGGAACTTAATCCACCTAATTAAAACTAAAGGTTAATATTTCTAAAACTTTAGTCTAATTCTAATTATTCCTAATATTTTAATCTAATATTTCTAATATTTCTATTGATCTAAAATCTATCCTAATGTCAATTACCCTAAAGATACGATTAAATCCTAATGTCAATTACTCTAAAAATTCAACTAAGTCCTAAAGGTTTGGATTAGCCTAAGTAGAATTGATTAACAAAAGGTAATCCAAATTAAGCTAAAAAAATGAATTGAATACAAATAAGCTAACATGTTAGGGTGCAGAACCTGATAGATTATGATGTGCAGCAAATGTATTTAGGCCCGGGAACCAGAGGCCCAGAACTTTGGTACACATTAATTTATTTGGAATTCATTTCTTTGCAGGTTCAGCAAAACCGATTGATACTGCACCATGATATTTATGCCTACAAGAGCACACTCCTCCCGCCCTTCAAGTCGGCATCTGCTTGCAATCAAAAGGTTTGGTGGATTCGTGTTGTGACAATGCTTGGTAGTTGATATAGGATTATATCTATACTGCAGGGATTAATATTACGCTGTGATTTTTTATGAAAGGATGCTCATACTTTGTGTTTTCTTCAACATGCGAATGGCCATTGAGTCATGTAACCAAATGTGGTGGTCCGCAAAAGCTGGTGATGTGGGGATTCGAACATGCTTGTTCTTGGATTTGGTGTATGCATGTTCATGGCAATCTCATAGCCCAAAATTCTTTTTCTTTTCAATTTATTCATTGTATGAATGATGCGTTGTATCATGCTTATGTAACGAAACAACTCAATTGTGATTCGAATTCCCTTTTATGACCCAAACTTCAAATCAATCTCTTGTGTGTTATGCTATTTCAATTAACATGTATGCATGTCTTATTATGGGCTTAAATGCAAAGTTTTATACATCAAAATATAAATTCCAACTAAGATTGATCTTAATTGAAATACTTAGATCAATGTAAATAACAAAACAAAAGACATTTGAAGAACCACAGTTATAATGATGACATCATATCCTAAAGAAAATGCAAGTGACATTGAAATGGAAAATGAAATGGAGGAACACGTGGATTATAAACCAAGCTTAAGACAATAAAAGGTTGACTTGTTGACTTTGCAATGCAAATTATCATGCTATTGGATGAATGTTGTAATTTGAATACGATGTATTGAATGAGTTATGGGCCTAAATGCAAACACTGAACCTAGACTAATGTACTGAGAATGCATCAAATGCAATGAATCAACATGGACAACATTAGACTTTGAACCACATGGATCAACAAGCACACATACATGATACAATCCATAAATGATCAGATGGTCTAACCTCCTGTATTAGGGTTCTGGTTAGGTCCAAATCAAGATGTAAAACAACAATCAAGGGCCTTAGACCAAAGAGCGAAGCTTCAACACAAGTGATCCACTAATAACATAAACTAAAACTAATGTTTCCAATGCCTTAATGCAGGTCACAGGGTTCATGAACCTACCAGATCAAGAACTAGGGTTTGATGTGGGAAGAATACCAAGATGCAACCTTCAAGACTTTAAGCAACTAGCAAACATCGCTTCGATAATCATAAATCTAAAAGTCAACCAATCATGACACTCAAGCATAAACTATCCCTGATTAAGGTTTCAAACTAAGCACAGAGCTCCACAAGCAACATCTCAAACCATGAGCCTACACTTAAGGTTTAAAAGTCAAGTAAATTTCATAGAAGGTCCATCACAAGATTTCATATGACCAAAATCAAGAATCAAGGTTAAGATGCCCATGTGAATACCATGGTGCAGACTTCATGGGTCAAGGTCCCAAAGAATCAAGAAACTAGGGTTTTAATTCATATGATGAGGAAAACCACAATCTTCAAGCAAACCCCTAATTTTTATTAATCATAAACCTTGAATCTATGATGCTTGTTAGCAAGTGTTAACCATGAATGAAGGATGCACATGAATGAGACACGAATGAGTCTCAAGTCATAAGTCAGATGAAAAGTGAAAAAGGGAGGGCAAATTTTGGGGTACAACAGAGATCGCCAAGCAATTTTGATTGTATCATACTTTATTTTATTTTGTTCACTATCCAAAATACCAAAAATATGTCTATGTATAGCTTTGTCTTTTTTGTAGATGTGTGTGTCCATCGATGCCCCCACCAAATTCATATCTAGAGTTTGAGACCCTCAGTGCAAGAGATCGATCAAGGAAAGATTCACAATGTTTCCCAGCATCATATATGGATCACCATGTTCTTTATTTATAATTTTGATCAATAATTCATCAAGATTTTGAAGCTTGTTTGCCTTGGAAGCCATAATTCATTTGGATATCTTGTGTGACTTCCTCAACAAGTTTCTTCAACAATTGGTCAAAGATATCAAGGGACACTCCATGATATATCATCTTATGCATATATGATCCTCAATGAGCCTCAATGAGCAAAATAAATTCAAGTTTGCAAGTTGGTTCAAAGAGGCTGACCAGAGAAAGTCAACTAGTCAAATATAGTGTTCCATAGACCCCATCTCCTACAATTTTTGTCATATGAAAATAATTCCAAGAGAAAAGTTAATCTTTATGAAATTCCAAACAACTTCATGCTAACATCAAGAGCTAAGTTTTCTTGGAAAGTCATTTTTAATGGTGAAAGATTATAGGTCATTTTGTTTGTGCCCTAGATAGAAGGTCAACTTTTAAGAACCATAACTTGCTCATTTTTTATGATATTAAGGCCATCCAAGTTTCATGATAAAATTCAAGATGTCTTATCCAACTTTTATTCTTTGAGAAATGTCAAATTCAACTTGAAAGGGTAGGTTCCAAGAGGAAACATTATAGGTCATTTTGTGCCATCATCTTTGAACAAGCATTTTTCCTCGACTTCTAAAATCCATAACTCCCTCATGAAAGATTCAAATGGTGTCAAATTTGTTACCAAATCGAAGAGTATTTAAATAGATAAAACTTTGATGAAGGAACCATTTTCATTTGAATCACATAGCCAAAGTTATTCAAGGTGTGAAAAGTGACCATTTGACTTTATACTTGGAAATTTTTCAACTATGTTTGATTTCTCCAACTTCTACCTCAAAATTAATCATGATCCAAGCTCCAAATTGAAAAGTGTTCAACAGAAAAATTGTTCCCCTTCATGTTACCTTTCCAAAGAATCCAAGATTATGGCATTTGGAGCATTTTTGAAGGACTTGTGCATGAGTGTAATGTATGACCCCATTTGGATGATTTTTATGACCAATTTTCAAATACATTTGCATGGTCTCATGTTAAGCTTTCAACATCACATGTGCACAACTTTGGACCAATTCCAATCATTTGATGGGCCTATCACACACCCATGCCAACATGCACACTAGAATTACTATTTTTGGCATTTGAATGGAAGCGTGTGGAAATCAATTGGTAAGTCTATAAATGCAACTCATTCTGCTCAGAATCAAGGACACCTTGCCCAAGCCTTGCTCCTGCAACATTCCCACCTTCCATTGATAGGATAAACTTAAATATTTCATTTGAAATCGAGTTAAAATTTCACTTCTGTTTTGAGATTGAAACTCCAAGAGTCCAAACCATTTGAGCATCCATTTCATCTCCTGCAAGCTAGTGGAAGAAAACCCAAGCAAACTGAGGTCCAAATCAAGATTCATCACTGCAAATAGAAGGTGAATTTTGTGAAACTTCCCTTCTTCGATTCTCCCTCAATTCTCCATCATTTCACTCGGTTTTTGGTTGGCTGAAGTCATACGAATGTAGGCAACAAGATTGAGTTGCTTAAAGTCAAATCGAAGCAACTCAGATCATACTCCTCAATTTTCAAATCCATGTATCTTTCAATATACTTGGAATTGGAGAAAATTGAGGTTAGATTTGGACTTCTGAGGATTTTTCTTTCAAAATAGTGTATTCACTTTTTATTTTTTTGAACTTTGGCGGTGGACCAGTCCGGTGAGGTCCACCGGAGAAGATGACCGGAGCCCTCGCTCCGGCGGTGTGTTGGCAACGTCCCAACCATCTGATCATATCCCAACATTTTAATTAGGTCCACTGGTTTTGATTACTCTTTTTGTCACGCGTTGACTGAAGCGCATCATGGACCCTAACCGCTTGGCCATTAGATCTACCACCTCAATTAATGAGGGAGATCTGATGACCCTAAAAAAGAATGGATAATATTGATTAGATGAAATTCCTCCTATGACCAATCTGTGTTTTTATTTCCCATTCCCTCATCATCTTCATCCCTATTCTTCCCCAATCTGACATTGACCAATGAATTCTCTTCATGTCTAATGCTAGTTGATTCATCAATGAACTTGTGTCAGATGAATCAACATGAGCCTGACTGAGATAGGTTTCTCCCACTTTATTTCTACGTGTGGTATGTTTGAGGAACTTGGTTCTTTGTATCATATCTCTAACATGCATTAACACCAATATTTTTATTGTCCGACCTCAGATAGTTGTGACTTCTACATAAGTCTAATTACGATTGCTTAACATAGAGCTAAATTTGTCCCAAAAGGAATAACATTCTTGTAAGTGAGATTGTAAGTCTCTCATTCTTCATGGCATTGTGTGAAAACCTGACCTTTTTTCCATTCATGAGAGCTAGTGGCATACTTATTGATTTATCCAAGTTGGAGCCCTTCTCATGGATGATTTCTTGGTTCATGTATTCATACTTGTGAATGAATGGTTGAGTATTCTCCAAAGAATTGAAGGTAGAGAAAAACAAGAAAAGGGGTTTGAATTGTTTTGGAAATAAAAAAAAAACTTTATTAAGAATTCAAACACACACAGAATAAAAGGGAATTGACACAAAATTTTATACTAGTTTGCTTGAAATTCAAAGCTACTCCAGTCCACCTAGCCAAGGTGATTTCGCCTTCAAAAAGGACTTAATCCACTAATCTTGAAAGATTACACAAACAACCGCCTAAGAGAATAATTATAGCAGGAAATTCATGATCATCAAGCTATTGACAAGCTAGAGATCAAATAACAAGAGTCGCAACCACGCTTTTATTGTTTCCAAGGGAAAAAGGGAAAAAGTACGAACAAAACCCAAAAGTAAGAAGTTTTCAAATCAAAACTAATAAAAAGTCAGAGATCACAGGTAAGGGGGTTGGTTACACAGAGGGAAGGTGTTAGCACCCAAAGTGTCCTAGGTACTCCTAGGGAGCCCTTTTTGTGTGCATATGTATTTTGGTATAAAGTGATGTTTACAAACAAATAGAATGGGGGGATGAGAAAAGAACTCATTAATTATATTTTTGTGTCTGACAAGACCTTCGGTCTTGTGCCTACGTGCCAACATAAAAATGAGGGATCAAAACCTCGTAGTTCGTGATACAAATTTCAAAATGGATGCATTGCTTTTAACAAAATTAAGTTTGAAAGGCACAAAGGCCTAAAAATGGTTTGAATGAGTTAGTTCTTTTTGGATTTGAAAGTTTAAGTCAAGTATAGTTAAGTTTATTTACAAGTTTGATTTAAGAAAATAAGTTTGAAAATGCAATGGCATAAGGCCAAAGTTTCTATATTTTTTGAAAAAATGGTCAAAGTTTAGAACAAAAGTATTTCACACAAAGAAGATTTTGAAAAATGGAGGGAGAGATTTTTGAAATTAAAGAAATGGGGAGAAGAAGAAGGGACTATCCTATGTACAAAATTAAAAGTTGAGAGTTGAAAAGATCTGACCAAGTGGGTAGCAATCCAATAGACAAAAATATCAATAGAAACCCAGGATTCCCTTGGACTTTTAGAATCAAGCAACACAGAAATGCATAATTATTATCTTGGAGAGCAAGGCATCAAATAAAGATGGCCACATCCAAGCTTATCCATTCCATGTTCTTCTTCAAGGTAACCCATGTAACAGATGAATTCCACAAGTCACGGGTTCAAAATAACAACTTCACAATGATCATGTTGCAGATGAACTTAGAGAGGTCTTCAAGGATGTATCATATGAAGTTCAAATTGCAAGCACTTGATTTCTCAGCAAGTTGGCATTGGCCAAGTCCTTTAGCATAAGAAGGTTTCCTAGATTCTAAGTCCATTTGTCCAAGATCAATCCAACAATCCACACAAAAGTTTTTTAGGGTTTTTTGTTGTTATTATGTACATTGATGGTCAAAGACCACATAAACAAGCAAAGTATACACAAACGAAATATATCACACAATATGGTCCAAATGGACAAAAATGAAAATTGCATTAACATAAACAATTAGAATAATATGAACAATGGCAAATGAAATAGAGTGCTAAAATTAAATTGCATTAAAGTAAAAGCTTGAAATTAAAAGTTAGTAATTAACTGGTTAGAAGTTAGTGTTGTTTTGCTTTTGCTTTTCATTTCAAGACATTCTTTGGAGAACACTCAACCCACTTATCACAAGCATGAATCCTTGAACCAAAACATCTTCCAATGGAAGGAAAGAAGGCCAAGTTTCCACATAATACCATGAAAGAGGGGAGACTTACAATCTCACTAACTAGAATGCTTATGCCTTTTATGTCACAAATTTAGCGCTATGTTAAGTAATCGTAATTGAACTTATGTAGAAGTCACAACTATTTGAGACTGAGCAATAGAATTTTGGTGTTAATGCATGTTAGAGACATAGTATAATGGACTATGCTCATGAAACATATCACACACAAAAAGAATATGCAAAAGGTGTGGCCTAATCTATTTCATACTCATGTCAATTTTTCAATCAACTAGCATTAGGACTTTGAGATGTCATAGGCCAAATGGAATGAATGAATGAAGAAAGGGAATAATATGAAGTGAGAGGGGAATGAATGAAAACACAAATTGGTCAAAGGAGGACTTTTACCAAATTAATATCATCCATTCATTTTGGGAGATGGAATGTACATTCCACCAATCCCCTAAATCCAATGATATTAATTTGACAAAGTCAAATTAACCTTGGCCAAGGCCCAACAACAAGAGTTAAACATAAACAAGTCATCACAATTGGTCAACAAATTTATTTGGCATTTATTCAAATTAAAAATACTAAAATAGTGCATTTAAATTAAATATGGTTTGTCCAATTCCTAAAATCTCATCAAAACACCAAAGAAATTACCATGAGATTTATCATAGGTCAAACAAGGTCAAAGGACCTTGGAGAAAAAATTTCATAATTTTTGGACATTTAAAAATATTTTTAAACAATTAAAAACAAATGCAAAATCAATTAATTCATGAAAATTATTAATAATGATCCAAAAAATAATTTTAATTCAGAATATGAAAGAGAAAAATATTTGAATTTTTTTGGTGAAAGTCCCATATTTTTTGGATCAATATTGAATTTAATATGAATTATTGAAAATAATGCAATTAAAATATCAGAAAAAACGTGGACCACTTGATCTCCCTCATTAATTGAGGTGGCAGATCAAGTAGCCAGGAATGCGCGTTCTACCATGGTCATTAGTTAGCGCGCGACAACATTGGTAATCAAAATGCACGCTCCAGATTAAAACAAATTAACAAGATCATGTGGCTGGGAGACATGCCAGCGCATGGTCGGAGTTGTAGCTCCGGTCTTCTTCTCCGGTGGACCTCACCGGACTGGTCCACCATCAACCATCACCAAAATTTAAAACAAGGACATGATTTTAAAGTAAAAATGGCACTGAGCTCGAATCTGGCCTCAATTCACTCTAACTCCAAGTATATTGAGAGATACATGGAGTTGAAATTTGAGGTACATGAACTGAGTTGCTTCGATTTGGCCTCAAAGCAACTCAATCTTCTTGCCTACATTGGTAGGACTTCAGACAACCAAAGAATCAATAGAATTGAGCAAGAATTTGAGAGAATCGAAGAGTTCATTTTTTTTGGAAAATACCTTCAATGGAGGTCTGGATTCAACTGATCTTGATCTTGCTTGTGCTTGCTCTCACTCCACTTGCTTGCAGAAGAAGGATTGGATGCTTACAAGGCTGTGGATTCCTGGAGATTTGAATTTCAAAACAGTGGAAATTCAACCTCAAATTCAAAAGAATTTCTCAGGTTTATCCTTTGCAAATTGAGGGTTTGAGATGGGGGATCAAAGCTGGCGCGAATGTGTGTGAAATTCTGAGCAATTGGAGCTCTATTTATAGTTGAAATCATTGATATTTGCACACTTGAAATCACTTTCCAAATTTGGCAAAATGGAGATACATGGGTGCATGGGCGTGTACAGGCCCATGAGATCATTGCAATAAGTCCACAAATGAATGTTGGATAGTCTGAATTAAGCTTGGATTGCAAGGCAAGTGTGCATTTGGATTTGAAGTTTGATCCTTGCCAAGTGATGACACCATGTTCATGCCATGCGCAGCCTATGCATTCCTTGTCCAAAATGAATGAATTTGAGCTCTTTGGAAATGTGAGATGAATAGGAACAACTTTTATATTCAACACTTTTTCATTTGGATCTTAGAACTTGGAGAAATTTGAGGTGGAAGTTTGGAAAATTTTGACATATCAATTTTTTTCTAAGTGTCAAGCCATATGTCTCAATATACCACCTTGCTTAACTTTTTACACGAGCTTCAAATGAGAAAAATGTCTTCATCAAAGTTGTATCTCTCTCAAAGACCATAAAAATGGTCACCAATTTAATGTCATTTGGATTTGAAATGATAGAGTTATTCATTTTTGAAGTTTGGAAAAATCACTTGACCAATGGTATAGGTCAAAAGTGACCTATAATGTAACCTCATATCACATGCTCAAAAAAGTTGAATTAACTCCCACTCCAAACATCAAAGTTGAATTAGACACATTTAATTTGATTGTGAAACTTGTAAATCTTTCATATCATAAAAATTTAGCAAGTTATGACCTTGGGAAGTTGACTTTCAAATTAGGGTTTAAACAAAATGACCTATAATGTTTCAACATAGAAAATGATTTTCCAAGCAAAACTAGCTCTAGGTCTTAACATTAAAGTTGTTTGGAATGGAATTTAAAGTAAGTTTTATCTTGGAATCATTTTCATATGGTGAAAATTGTAGGAGATAGGGTCTAGGGAGACCCAGTTTTGATAAGATGAATCCATCTGGCCAACCACCATCAACCAACTTGCTAACTTCCAATTCTCTTGACTTTCTTGGCTCATGTTAGATCATATATGGATAATATGATGAATTTTTAAGTGTCCCTTGAGAAATTTGATCAATTGGTGAGATAGCTTATTGGAGAAGTTACTCAAGATACCTAGTCAAACTAGGGTTTCCAAGGCAAATCACCCTCAAACTCTTGAAGAAAACTTGATCAATATATCATGTAGAGATCATTGGGACTCATATATGATGCTCATAAACATTCTTGTATTAATTCATGGTTGTGCTCTTTGTTCATGAGGGTCTCAAACCCTAGATGTGAACTTGATAGATCAATGAAGATCATGCCCTTCCTACAAAAGAGTTAGACAAATGCAAAGACATATTTTTGGTATTTTGGTTAGTGAAATGATAAAATACAAGTATGATATAATCAAAAAGTGCTTGATGGTCTCTCCCAAAACAAACCTAATGAAAAGGGGTAAGGAGGATGCTAAGGTATGATCCTAATGCTAATGCTTATGATGGAATTGCATGAGGGATATTAGGGTCAAAATTGGGGTCTTACAACTGCCCCTATTTAAGGACATTCTAACTGAGGAGGCGAAGGTTAAAATCTTCATATCGACTCAGTAGAATGGGTTTAAATAACAACACATAAACAAATTTTGGTCCCTAAGAGACCTCATGATGCAAATGATATGAATGCAAAAATCAATGCTCTGTGGGGAAATGTTGCCACAAAGGGAAAAGAAATCAGAGAGACCAAAAATCCACAGGAGCACAATGCATTCCGTAAGGAAAACTCGTTGGGGAGACTGAGACTCTGGGGGATAAAAGGATTTATGCGTAGGCCAAGCTACGACTTAAAACTACTAGGGGACTAGAGGGATTCCACACAAACATGGAAAAGACTCAGTCAGGGAAACAACAACATCTGCAGGGGATACGAGTAAGTCAGGATAAAACTGAAATACTCGACTCATGCAGGGAAAAGCGATTTCGCTAAGGAAAAACGCACTCAACTCAACTGGGGAGAAATAAACTTCAACACAGGAGGAGCAGAAATCTATTATCTACTACCTATTACTGGGTAAAGAGATAATAAAGATCTGACAGAGAGAACATCCGTCATTGGTTAGGATTAACATATAAAGGATGGCTCACTGAGGATCCCAGGGGAGGAAATTCATTACCGATTATTGGGTAAGAATAGCCTTGCTGGGAAAAACTGCAGAAAATAGGAGTTACAACTACCAGTTACTGGGCAGAAGACCAAGGGTGAGAGTATCTATCATCGGTTAGGATGAATATATCAAGGATAAACTTAACAGGGAAGAAAATTCGTCGTCGGTTAAGATGAACATATCAAGGATAAACTTGCCTGGAAATGTCAAGGAGGATACCCGTCATCGGTTAGGATGAACATATCAAGGATATACCAACTGAACAAAAAATGGGAGGAATTACATCTATCGAAAGCTGGATAGAAAATCATCGGAGAGAAAATCCGTCACCGGTTAGGATGAACATATCAAGGATAGACTCCGCGAGGGGACAAAGTAGGATTTACAACTACCAGTTACTGGGTAGAAGACCAATCAAAGAGAAAATCCATCACCGGTTAAGATGAACATATCAAGGATAGACTCTAAAAAAGGAATAAAATGGGATTTATAACTACCGGTTATTGGGTAGAAAACCAACCAAAGAGAAGACCCGTCATCGGTTAGGATGAACATATCAAGGATCGACTCTGATGAGGAGCAAAATAGGGATTGCAACTACCTTTTTACTGGGTAGAATACCAAAAATGAGAATATCTGTCACTAGTTAAAATGAACATATCAAGGATAAACTCAGGCAGGGGGAAGAAAGATATATGTCACCTATTAGGATGAACATATCAAGGATATACTTCCTGGGGAATAGATCCACTAGGGACTCTACTGAGGAGAAAAATAAGGGTACCTTTGCCGGGTATTGGGCAAGAAGTAGCAAACTACAAACTAAGAAGAATATTACCAGTTATTGGGTAATAAACTCTTAGGGGACCAACGCATCTATCTAGGTAAGAGCTAGACAGAAACAATCAATCAAGACTCAACCCAATGAGGACATAACTCAAGGGGAGTAATTCCATCCAGAAAATCTACTGGAGAGGAAACTGAAATAACAACCATCCACGAGGAAATAAACTCAGTGGGGAAACAGAGAAAGGTTAAAGTCTTTCTGCTTAAGGGAATGACACTCTACAATTGAAGGAGGACAGACACCAGATTTGATGCGAGATATGCAAATTATGAAATTATATGAATGTATATATATGATGATTATGCTGACAAAACTATCACAAAGGATACAAAGGTGTCGCAAAGAAATTGAACCACCAGTACAATCCTCGATCAATCCACAAAACATGGAGACAACTGCTGGAGAATAGAGAGATCAACATCCCAAAGGTTCAAACTTAACTGGGGAAGGAGGAGATCTGCTGAGGATAGAACATCCAATTTGTGGGGAATTTTAGGTCAACACCATAAAGAGAGGAGACAACCCTACAGAGAAAAACATAATAAAAGCTGCTCAAAAACCAGGAGGAAACTCTAACTGGGAGCAAGTTGAATGGTGAAATTCTGGTATCAGATATAAGATGTCGAAGGTAATGTCACGACACTAATATCTATTAATACACAATGGATAATTAAACAGAATTGTAAAGCAAATCACACAAGCAATTGTTAACCCAGTTCGGTGCAACTCACCTACGTCTGGGGGCTACCAAGGCAGGAAGGAAATTCACTATAATAGAATTAGTTCAAAGACTATCCGTACACTTCAACAAGTTACAGTCTTTCTCACCTAATCTCTACCCGTGCAACTTCTACCTAAACACTCTTAGATATGAGAACCCACTCACTTCCCTTACAATCACACACCCATGATTTTACACAACAATCCTTGTGAAAAGAAAATACTTTTCAATTACAAACTCTTGATTTTACTTCACAGTTTCAATCAAGAAGACACACTCTTGATCTTGCTTCAAAGCTTTGATCAAGAAGACAAATCAGTCCAATTCAATCATCAATGGATGACTTGAATGACCTACAGACACAAACCCTAGCTCTCTCTCTAAATTTCGCTCAGTCCTGGTTGTATGTTCAAACAGGTTTTCTAAGCCCCTTTTTATAGAAGCAATCTGCTGGGCTTGGACATCTTGAAAACCCTAAATCTATTTTCCAATCAAATCTTTTTATAACAGCTGTATAGATCTCCTTGGAAAATAATCAAATCTGGTTGTAATCCCTGATTGAATGCGCCAACTAGCCATATCTTCAATCAACCAATGATTGCCATTAATTGTGCAATCACAAAACACCAGACATTCATACTGAATTTTCTGTGTACAGGATGTCATGACATCGGGTCTGACATCCTGGAAAAATCCTGCATAATCCAATTTCCTTTTTATAGCAGGTACAACCATATCAGATACCATGACATTGTGTATGTCATCTGAAACAATCCTGCATGAACATGTCTTCCATTTAAGCTCCAGCAGGTACAACCAATATCAGAAGCCTTGTCATTGTATGTGGCATTCTGAAACAATCTTGCTTGCACATGTTCTTTAACTCCAGCAGGTACATAGAATATCTCATGTTAAGACATCACACATGACATCTTGTGAACACTCTTTGTTTTACCAAAATTGCTGCCAACACTTAGAATCAACAAACTCCCCCTTTGGCAAATTTTGGCTAAAACATATATCTGTCCTTTTTGTTCACAAGGCAAACTATCAGCAGTTAAACAACTTAACAGTAGTTTAATCAGTAGCAGAAGCAAAACAATTACTAGCTATGGCTACTAGTAATACACACATGCACAAGGGTACTTCTCCTCCCCCTAAATCTGTGCAACAACAACAGAATTACTAGTTATGGATGCAACTAGTAAGACACACAAATGCACAATGCACAAGGGTACTTCTTCTCCCCCTAAATCTGTGCATTCACCAAATAACAGCTACTGTAACTCCAGCACCTGTACCAGCCAGAATGTCATACTGACATCTGCTTCAACATCAACACCTGTGCACCTCTTTCAATAATAGTTGTACTTCTGTTCAGCCACATCCAACTTCCATATCAAGAACTTCTCCCCCTTTTTAGTCAAAATTGACCAAAGGTGACCAATCAGACAAAATAAATGTCTATTAGCCTAGAAGGTTAAAACTGATGTTATAACATTAAGCATGTTAAAACAAAATATTCAGGAAGTACACAACATCATTATACACAGCAAAAAGCTGAGATAATGAACAAATTCAAGGAACTCTTTAAGAGCCCTAAATATTACATAACTGGCATCAACAGGACTGCCACACAATTTAAAAGAAAACTAATAACTCCATATTGCAGCAGTAGCAAAACATCTCCCAGAACATCAGACCCACAAGCTTCACTGTCTTTATTCTTTAACAAACAAGAGGAGGACCCATCAATCAGAGGAAGAAGTATCATCTTCGCCTTCTTCTTCATCTTCAGAGCCATCAGAGCTTTCAGAGTTGGTACAAGACTGTGCTTTTGCCTCTGAGTCCTTACCAGCTTTTTCTATCTCCTCCTTTTCCAGGCTATAAATAAGAGCTTCCAAAGCTTCTTTTCTTGCTTTGGCCACATTTATACCATTCTCCAATTCCCTGCAGGTTTCTCTTAGTTGGTCAATTAGGTTCCCTTGAGATGCAGGTTCCCTTCTTGCAGATGTCATGACAACATCATTGACATGACTACCCTCAAAAAGCTTATAGTGAATTGATAGAGGGGTCTTCCTCCTGCTTGGAATATCACTAGCACTTAGGATTCCTGGTTGTTGACTCAGGATGATACCACAGATGATGGAAGGGAATGCAATGGGCAACTTTACAGCATTGGTGGAGGCATGTCTGATGGTTTGATCAAACATAAACTTTCCAAAATCATAATTCATCTTAGTTCCAATGGCATGAATGATCCTCCCAAGAGCAATGGAGATGGTAGATATGTGATTAGTAGGTACCCAATTTGCTGAACCAATCTTGTGTAAGATGGCATACTTGACAGTTAGTTTACTAGCTGATAGGTGTTTCCTACTAGGCCATTCCTTAACCTGGCCAGCTCTGATCATCCTACAGATCTCATTATCTGTGGTCTCTAGATCTACCCCTCCATTTGTTCCTCTCCCTAGGAATCTGTTGACGATGGTTGGTGAAAGTTTTACACACTTACCCCTAACAACCACTTTGCAGACCTCATAACTTTCCTCAGGAATATTTACAATGAATTCTTTGACTATCCCCTCATAGCATTGAGGCAGAGCAGTCACAGTTTTCATAAGACCAGCTGCCTTGATTAACTCCATTACTTCCTTCACTTCAACAGTTTCTTTCCCCAATTCTCTTTCAACTGCAACCTGAGTGACAAACCTCCATTTGTCTAGGTGCTCAGCAACAATTCTATTAGAAGACTTCTTTACAGCCTTTCTTTTGTCAAAGGAGATGTCTGGGACATTGTCTTCGACATTCTCATCAGATTCAGAACTCTCACTTTCTTTCTTCTTCCTGACCTCTACTTTACTCCAAGCTTTGGAGGGACCTATACCAGCAACCCTTTTCTCTTTCCTATCTGTTCTTATCTCAGCAATACTCTTCCTTTTTCTCAGTCTTTTTGCTACACTTGTTTTCACAAGATTGACCAACGTGTCATCTTCTTCCTCAGATCTTTCTTCCTCAATGTCCTGAGTAGTATTAGGGGACATGCTAGGTAAGTTTTTTCTAAGAGAACATAGTCCCTCAACAGCTACTTCCTTCTCTGTTTTAGATGAGTCATCATCTTTTTCAGCTTGGGCTTCCTCCTCAGGAGAGGGGTCCCTTCTGGACAGAGGGGTAAAAATGTCCTTGACTCCATGCTCTTCATTCAGTATCTCAGTAACTAGGTTTCTTATGATGCGATCAGTAGAGTGCATGTCCTTTTTATCAGGAGATTTTTCTAGAGTGCTACCTTGCTTAGCTTTGGCCATGGAAGGGGAGCCTGAAACGTCACCTGGTATCATGCGTAGAGGGGTTACGTCCATCAGATCTTCATCTAAAATTTCCATGGAGGAAGTTCTTATATGAAAGGGTTTTGAGCTGGATGTTGATGGATGTTGAGACATGTTGTTGAACTTCTGAGAAGAGTTTCTTTGCCCTAGCAGAGGTTCTCTGAGTAGAATGATGAAGATAGAAAAAATTATATTCAGGCAGGGCGTGCTAATGAAATAGGTGTTATTTCCAATACTAGGAGATGATTCATTATTAATGTGGCTTTTTCTTTTCATTGGGCAGACAATATTTTTCTTGCCTTTTCCACTCCACATTAATTGCCATATTTTCTCAAGAAGCCAAGCCCCTAATTTTCCCTTTTCATCTTTCAGTTGGACATCATACAAATCCTTTACAGTCTTGTTGGTTAGTTGCATTTCATGCTGTAGAACTATGAGTTTGTTTTCCACATATTTTCTACATGAGTGATGAAAGCAAATAATGTACTTGGTCCAGCTGTGCTGAATATGATCTTTGGACATAGGTGTACCATACAGGTTGTCATAATACAATGTCATAGCATCGATTGTGACATTGTAGACAATTATCAGTAATTTCATCCACCCTGGTTGGGCATTGTTGCTTTCAACTGATATCTTATCTATCTCAATAGTCCCTTGTGTCTCTGTTCCAGCAAAGCTCTTACTATCTTCAGACTTCATACCACCAGTCATATGTTCAGATGTTTGGGCCATCATGACCTTCTCTTCTTTGAGGTTAGATCTTAGGTTTTGGTGTAACATCCTTGTCTGACATTTTTCTTTTCCCTTGTAGGTTCTTCTTGCAACTGTGCTCATCTTAGAGGGGTCATCTATTTGAGAGCTCCACATGTAGCAGTTGTTTTTGGTCCTGATTCCTTTCATAATCACTTCACTGTTTTTGTTAACAATCAGACATTCAGTTTTGGTGAAGATGATATTCAGACCTTGATCCCCTAGCTGACTGATGCTTATCAGATTTGAAGTCAAGCCCTTGACCAATAGAATATTGTCAAGTTTAGGAGCTCCAGTACACTCAAGCTTGCATATTCCCTTTATTTCACCTTTTACTCCATCACCAAAGGTTACATGGCTTAGGTCATGAGGGTGAAGATCAGTTATCAGATCTGAGTTTCCAGTCATGTGTCTAGAACATCCACTATCAAAATACCATTCTTCTTTGTGAGCTATTTGACTTGTACCATTAGTCTTAGGAACCCATTGCTTCTTAATGATAGGTCTGTGTTGTTTGGGTTTAGGTTGATAGTGAATCTGTTGATGAACAGGGGTAGGGTAACCATACAGCTTATAGCAGAAGGGCCTTGAGTGTCCAAACTTTCCACAGTAATGACATCTCCATCTTTGGTGTTTGCCTTTCTGCTGTTTTCTCTTCTGATGATGTGACATATGGTGTGACATCTTAGGACTGCTCTTACTATTGCTGCATTTATGTTTAGCTTGAGGTTTACAACTCATGTAACTATTTTCAGCCTTAGATTTATGGTACCCTATTCCAGATTTTGCTCCTGAGATTAGTCTAGTTTGGAGAATCATATCTAGGGAGTCAGAACCATTATTTAGCATCCTTACATATTTGGTTGTCTCTTCTAGTTTTGAGTTTAAGAACATGACTTCAGTTTTTAGCTTGACAATGGTTTCCTCCTGTTCTGCCTTTTCATTCTCCAGTTGTACTATCTTCTGGCTCTCAACTTGTTGACTTTCATCTCGCTTATCCTTCAGACCCATAGCTTCTGTTTTCAATTTGGAGATGGTTTCCAAGTGTTCTACCTTCTCATTTTCAAGTTGAGTTATTTCCTTCTTCTGGTTTAAAAACTGCTTGATCAGCTCTGCACTTTTATGACACAACTCTCTGTAGGTAGAGGCAAATTCCTCAAAGGTAACTTCACCATCACTTGAGTCTTCATCAGATCCGCATCTTCCTGTTAAAGCAATCCCAAGATTTATAGCCTCCTCTGTATCACTTTCATCTGACCAGGTGGCAGCAAGACTCATCTTCTGCTTCTTGAGATAGGTTCCACATTCTGTTCTAATGTGTCCATACCCATCACATTCATAGCACTTTACTTCTTTGGGCTTCTCCTCTGACCTTACTCTTCTTCCATTGCTGATGTCAGATGAGATGTTCTTGACATTTGTCTTGGATCTTACATCCATTTTTTTTAACAATCTGTTAAACTGTTTTCCCAGCATTGCAATTTCATTGGCCCATTCTTTATCCATACCTTGACTATTTTCCTCTTTTGTGTTGGATATGAAGGCAATGTTCTTGGTTTTCTTTTCAGTTCCATCATTCAATCCCATCTCAAAAGTTTGGAGGGATCCAACTAGTTCATCTACCCTCATGTTGGAAATGTCCTGAGATTCTTCTATTGCAGTTACCTTCATAGCAAATCTCTTGGGGAGTGACCTGAGAATTTTTCTTACTAGTTTTTCATCTGTCATCTTTTCTCCCAGGGCTCCTGAGGCATTAGCAATTTCAAGGATACTCATGTGAAATTCATGGATATTCTCTTCTTCTTTCATCCTTAAGTTTTCAAACTTGGAGGTGAGTAGCTGTAGTCTAGACATCTTTACCCTGGATGTGCCTTCATGAGTGGTCTTGAGAATGTCCCAAGCATCTTTAGCTATTTCACAATTGTTTACCAATCTGAAGATGTTCTTGTCCACTCCATTGAAGATGGCATTCAAAGCTTTAGAATTCCCAAGGGCTAGGTCATCCTCCTCCTTGGACCATTGTTCTTCAGGCTTTTTCTCAGTAGTGGCTTCTCCTTCTTTAGTAACAACAGGATGCACCCAGCCTGTCAAGACAGCTTTCCAAGCCTTGTTATCAAGGGATTTTAAAAAGGCTACCATTCTTGGTTTCCAATAGTCATAGTTAGAACCATCCAAAATTGGTGGCCTATGAACAGATCCTCCATCCCTCTCCATTGTACCAGAAAGTATTCTCCCTAGATCTCACCCAGAGCCAGAGCAAGATGCCTGCTCTGATACCAATTGAAATTCTGGTATCAGATATAAGATGTCGAAGGTAATGTCACGACACTAATATATGTTAATACACAATGGATAATTAAACAGAATTGTAAAGCAAATCACACAAGCAATTGTTAACCCAGTTCGGTGCAACTCACCTACGTCTGGGGGCTACCAAGCCAGGAAGGAAATTCACTATAATAGAATTAGTTCAAAGACTATCCGTATACTTCAACAAGTTACAGTCTTTCTCACCTAATCTCTACCCGTGCAACTTCTACCTAAGCACTCTTAGATATGAGAATCCACTCACTTCCCTTACAATCACACACCCATGATTTTACACAACAATCCTTGTGAAAAGAAAATACTTTTCAATTACAAACTCTTGATTTTACTTCACAGTTTCAATCAAGAAGACACACTCTTGATCTTGCTTCAAAGCTTTGATCAAGAAGACAAATCAGTCCAATTCAATCATCAATGGATGACTTGAATGACCTACAGACACAAACCCTAGCTCTCTCTCTAAATTTCGCTCAGTCTTGGTTGTGTGTTCAAACAGGTTTTCTAAGCCCCTTTTTATAGAACAATCTGCTGGGCTTGGACATCTTGAAAACCCTAAATCTATTTTCCAATCAAAACTTTTTATAACAACTGTATAGATCTCCTTGGAAAATAATCAAATCTGGTTGTAATCCCTGATTGAATGCGCCAGCTAGCCATATCTTCAATCAACCAATGATTGCCATTAATTGTGCAATCACAAAACACCAGACATTCATACTGAATGTTCTGTGTACAGGATGTCATGACATCGGGTGTGACATCCTGGAAAAATCCTGCATAATCCAATTTCCTTTTTATAGCAGGTACAGCCATATCAGATACCATGGCATTGCGTATGTCATCTGAAAGAGTCCTGCATGAACATGTCTTCCATTTAAGCTCCAGCAGGTACAACCAATATCAGAAGCCTTGTCATTGTATGTGGCATTCTGAAACAATCCTGCTTGCACATGTTCTTTAACTCCAGCAGGTACATATGATATCTCATGTTAAGACATCACACATGACATCTTGTGAACACTCTTTGTTTTACCAAAATTGCTGTCAACACTTAGAATCAACAAATGGCGATTGGCGGGGACACCAAAGCGATCCGCTGGGGAAGATCAACCATCTCTGAAGATCAACCCCGCTGAGGAAAATACGAACTTCACTGGTATATACAAACTCCGCCGGGGAAGGCAGAAACTCTGTCGGGGAAAACAACACGCCGTAGGGTATCCGAATCAACCAAATCAGTTGGGGACAAAGAAATAAATTCCACTGAGGATCAAACACTCCACCGAGGAACTGAATCAACACAAACGTCTAGGGATACCCGAAGGGTTAACTGCTTGGGGAACCTCTAATGTTTCACATTTAAGAACTTGTTATTCACTGAAATGCTGTTGATATTCATTTTACTTACTTCGGAAAAATTCTCGCTTTTAAAGAAAACTTGATTTTTGATTTAAAAATTTAATTTCAAAATGATCATAATAAAATTTAAAACTATTGGCTAAAGTAAATAAGAGTAGAAACAATTGGATAAAAGCTCAACTTTATTTAATATAATGGTAGTCTGTAAATGACAAGACTCCATAGATTTTACAAAGTTGAAAATGGTAATTTACATGGAAAAGGGTTATATTGAATACAAATGATCCTTAATACTTATACCAACTCTTGATATCCACTGTACTCTTGACCGTTGGGGATGAACTGATGTCAACCCTTGTGCTCAAACAAGTCTTCAAAACACTGAAGATTAGCAAAATGCAGTTACTTACCATAATCCCTAATTTTTGCATAAGTTGCCCCAAGGTGGGGTACTCAACTTATCGGGAAATTCTGTCTGTTTTATGTCTCTAATTTTTGCCTGGATCGCCCTTTCGGGTTTTCAATCCACCGAGACGCTCATTTTTGCCTAAGCCGCCCTTTCGAGTTTTCAACTTAGCGAGTTGTTCTTTTCTTTTTTTAGGCGAAGTATTTCTTGACTGTATCTGCGTTCACAAGACGAGTGAACTCTTCACCATCCATAGTTGTAAGAATCAATGCACCGCCTGAAAAGGCTCTCTTAACAACATATGGGCCTTCATAATTAGGAGTCCATTTTCCTCTAGAATCTGGCTTGAACGTCAAAATATTTTTGAGCACAAGGTCACCTTCTCTGAACACTCGAGGTCTGACCTTCTTATCAAAAGCCTTCTTCATTCTTTGCTGATATAACTGATCATGACACATGGTAGTTAATCTCTTCTTTTCAATCAAATTCAGCTGGTCAAACCTGGTCTGACACCATTCATCCTCAGTCAACTTGGCTTCCATGAGCACACGCAATGAAGGAATCTCAACCTCTACGGGGAGTACTGCTTCCATACCATACACAAGAGAGAAAGGGGTTGCCCTTGTTGAAGTGCAGACCGATGTACAATACCCATGCAAAGCAAATGAGAGCATTTCATGCCAATCCTTATATGTGACAACCATCTTCTGGATAATCTTTTTGATGTTCTTATTCGTAACTTCAACAACCCCATTCATCTTGGGTCTGTAGGGAGCAGAAATATGGTGTGCAATCTTGAAGTCTTTGCAAAGAGCTTCCACCATATTTTTATTCAAGTTCGATCCATTATCAGTAATGATCTTACTTGGCACACCATAACGGCATATAATCTAATTCTTGATAAACCTTACAATAACTTGCTTAGTTACATTTGCGTAAGATGCCACTTCAACCCATTTTGTGAAGTAGTCAATTGCCACCAAAATGAAATGATGTCCATTTGAAGCATTGGGCTCAATCATCCCAATCATATCAATTCCCCACATGGAGAAGGGCCATGGGGAAGAGATAACATTCAAAAGTGTCGGAGGAACATGAATCGTATCAGCATAAATTTGACACTTGTGGCATTTCTTCACAAATTTGCAACAGTCTGATTCCATTGTCAGTCAATAGTAACCTGCTCGTAACATCTTCTTCGCCATTGCATGTCCATTGGAATGAGTACCAAAGGAACCTCCGTGCACTTCAGTCATCAACAAGTCTGCTTCGTGTCTATCCACGCATCTGAGCAAAACCATGTCGAAGTTTCTCTTACAGTATATCACCATTCAAGTAGAAATTACCGGCTAATCTTCTCAAAGTCTTCTTGTCTTTCAAAGATGCCCCAGACGGGTAAATCTGACTTTGGAGGAAACATTTGATGTTGTAATACAACGGCTTCTCGTCTTCGATTTCTTCAACAACAAACACATGAGCTGGCCTATCAAGACACATCACAGATAAATTGGGAACTTCATTCCAATACTTCACTACAATCATTGATGCCAACGTTGCAAGAGCATCTGCCATCCGGTTTTCATCTAGAGGGATATGATGAAACTCAACCTTTGTAAAGAAAGTTGAAATCCTCCTCGCATAATCTCTATATGGTACTAAACCGGGTTGATTTGTCTCCCATTCTCCTTTGATTTGATTCACAACCAAAGCTGAATCACCGAAGACATCCAAATACTTGATTCTGAGATTCATGGCCTCTTCAAGCCCCATAATGCAAGCTTCATATTCTGCCATGTTGTTTGTACATTTGAAAGTCAATCTAGGTGTAAATGGTAGATGCGTGCCTTGAGAAGTAATAATCACTGCCCTAATGCCATTTCCATATTGATTAAAAACTCCATCAAATACCATGCCCCAACGGGAACCAGGTTCTGGCCCTTCTTCAAGCAATGGTTCATCACAATCTTTCATTTTTAAGTACAAAATCTCTTCATCCGGAAAGTCATACTACACTGACTGGTAATCTTCAATTGGTTGGTGAGCCAAATGGTCAGCAAAGATACTACCTTTGATCGCTTTCTGAGATCGGTATTCGATATCATACTCTGATAACAACATCTGCCAGCGGACAATTCTCCCAGTTAAGGAAGGCTTCTCAAATATATACTTGATTGGATCCATTTTGGATATCAACCAAGTGGTATGATTAAACATATACTGATGCAGACGCTTAACAGCCCAAGCCAATGCGCAACAAGTTTTCTCAAGCATAGAATACCGAGTCTCACAGTCGGTGAACTTCTTACTGAGGTAGTAAATTGCAAATTCTTTTTTCCAGTCTCATCTTGCTGACCAAGAACACAACCCATACTATCTTCGAGTACAGTCAAATACATGATCAACGGTCTTCCTTCAACAGGGGGAGACAAAATCGGAGGTTCAAGCAAATATTCTTTGATACTGTCAAAAGCTTTCTGGCAATCTTCGGTCCAATCACAAGACTGATCTTTTCGAAGAAGCTTGAATATAGGCGCACATATGGCAGTCATGTGGGAAATGAATCTGGAAATATAATTCAAGCGGCCGAGAAAACCTCTGACTTTCTTCTCAGTTTTGGGCACAGGCATCTCTTGTATTGCTTTAACCTTGGCATGATCAACTTCAATACCCTTCTCGTTGACAATAAAGCCCAACAACTTACTAGAGCGAACACCAAAAGTACACTTATTGGGATTCAAGTGGAGTTTATACTTCCTCAAATGCTGGAATAGCTTCAACAAATATTCAACATGTTCCTCTTAATCAATTGATTTACCAATCATGTCATCGACATATACTTCAATCTCTTTATGCATCATATCATGAAAAAGAGTAGTCACTGCTCTCTAGTAAGTTGCACCAGCATTCTTTAGACCGAAAGGCATCACTCTATAATAGAATGTTCCCCAGGGTGTAATGAATATGGTCTTCTCCATATCTTCGGGTGCCATTTTTATCTGATTATATCCAGAAAATCCATCCATAAACAAAAAGACTTTGAATTTAGCAGTATTGTCTACCAACATATCAATGTGTGGCAGAGGAAATCATCCTTCGGACTGGCTTTATTCAAATCTCTATAGTCAACACACATGCGGACTTTTCCATCCTTCTTCGGCACAAGCACAATATTGGCCACCCATTATGGATACTCGGCTGCTACAAGGAAACCGACATCAATCTGCTTTTGCACTTCTGCTTTGATCTTCACAGCCATATCAGGATGCGTTCTTCTCAACTCTTGCTTGACTGGCGGACATTCTGGCTTCAACGGCAATCTATGCTCCACAATCTCAGAATCCAACCCAGGCATGTCTTGATAGGACCAAGCAAACACATATGAATACTCTAGAAGAATATCAATCAACCCCTTCTTAACATCTGGACACAATCGAGATCCAATCTTGACTTCCTTCACATCATCTTCGGAACCCAAGTTGACTAACTCAATCTGCTCTTCAAATGGCTGAATAATCTTTTCATCTTGCTCAAGAAGATGAGACAATTCATCACTCACTTCTATATCACTTTCCTCCTCGGCCTCAAACACAAGGAATTCAAAATTTGGAGAAGGATCATTGTATTCAATGGGGTTAGGAACCAACCTGCATAATGATTTGATATTTTGATTTTAGAGAAGTGAATTTGTGACCAAATATTATGCAGATGGACAATTATATTGTTTATTTATGTTTTTTGTGATTACCATTTTCAGAATAAAGCAAAAAGTAAAACAAACATCAAAGATGTGGATGAATAGAATTAATTTTATTAATGATCAATTTAAAATGCCCAAACAATGCTCACTTCTCCCTTAGGCATAGGAGAAGGATTTTAAAATATAAAAGAAATTACTTAGACCGATGTAAAATAACAGGAATATCAACGGTAGTCCAATTGTTGCATGTCTTTCCATGCGTTACAAAGTTGGTGCAGTCTTCCTCTTCGCTATCCTCTAGCACAACAGCTAAGTGTTATTCATTGCCATGAATGAACCCTCCGCTAAGGAAGCTGAGTTGCATATCTTAAGATCTAACAGTTGATGAGCCTTTCTAGAACCCCAAACCGGTTCTGCCTTTATTGTCGGAGACCTCTACCATGCGCCCCCACTGATCAACAACACCTTCTTCAACAATTTTCTGAGCATCTTTTAACGAGGACATAGGTGCCCCAACTCTCTTCTCAGCAACAATAGACAAGGCTTGAAGCGGAGTTCCAACCTCATCCTCAGGTTCAACATACGAGAAAGATGACAGATGGCTAACCAACAACACCTTCTCTCCTCCAACAATCACAAGCTTGCCATTCTTGACAAATTTCAATTTCTGATGCAGAGTGGAGGTAACAGCTCCAGCCTCATGAATCCATGGCCTTCCCAATAAACAGCTGTAGGCCGGGTGGATATCCATTACTTGAAAAGTAATATGAAAATCACTCGGACCTATCTTGACTGGAAGGTCCACTTCACCAATTACTGTCTTGCGTGAACCATCAAAAGTTTTGACAATTACACCGCTATACCTCATAGGCGCTCCTTGGTAAGATAACTTTGACAAAGTTGACTTCGGAAGCACATTCAGTGACGAACCGGTGTTAACAAGCACATTTGACAAAGCATCTTCCTTATAGTTCATTGAAATATGCAAAGCCAGGTTATGATTTCTTCCCTCCTCAGGGAGTTCTTCATCGCAGAAGCTCAAATTATTGCATGAAGTGATGTTAGCCACAATGTGATCAAACTGATCCACAGTAACATCATGCTCTACGTATGCTTGTTCAAGAACTCTCTATAGTGCTTCTCTATGCGCTTCTGAGTTCATCAACAGAGACAACACTGAGATTTTTGAGGGAGTTTGGAGCAGCTGCTCAACCACATTAAATTTGCTCCTCTTTATTAATCAAAGTACCTCATCATCATCATCATCATTGGCTTTCAAGTTGTTGGATTCACCAAACTTATCTTTTGAACAACCAACTGGATCTACATTAGGCACCTCCGCCTTCTTACCAACAATTGTTTCCTCTTTGTTTTCTGGGAACACCGACCCAAACACTCGACCGCTACGGGTCACCTCCGTCACATCAACAATGCTCACTACTGAACTAGTCGTAGGTAACGGGACCTCTTGACCATTCTTTATCACTGTAGCATTGTACTGGTATGGTACAACATTATCAGATGAATACGGGATTGGGCCCGTTAACCGTATTACCAACGACGATACTGATCTTTAACTGACATTATTATTATTACTGTTATCATATTGAATTATCAACCGCTCTTGTTGCTTGAAAACGGGCACTATGACATTGACGTCGTAATCTACATGACGGGATTGAACAATCTGGATCATGCCTTCATCCATCAGACGTTGGATGTCCCTTTTCACTACATCACACCCTCTTGGGTTCACACTACAAATAACACAACCATCATGGTCATGTTCACAATCACTCACCATACAGATATCCTTGTGCATCTGCACCAAAGATCTTCAGATAAACCGGACGTCAAAAACCTTGAATTCTCCAGGACAACCGTCCACCATATTCACTAAAGAGTTCCCATGAGCGGGCAAAGGGTTTGCTTTCACATTTGGCGCGCGGTCCTCAAAGGACACCATACCACTCTTCATAAGCTTCTGAACCTCATACTTCAATGGATAGCAGTTTTCAATATCGTGTCCGGGTGCTCCTTGGTGAAAAACACAACGAAGCTCAGGTTTATACCACCAGGGAAGTGGTTCTGGGATCTGCGGTGGGTTCCTCGGTTGAATTAAGTTCTTGAGAACTAATGAGGGATACAACTCTGTATACGACATAGGAATCGGGTCAAAAGAGTACTTCTTCCTCTCAAAGTTCTGCTGATGATGATTGTTGTTGGTATTGTTGTTGTTGTAGGTGTTTGTTCTTTGTTGCGGTTGTTGTTGTTGACGTTGATGTTGCTGTTGTTGTTGAATTGGTGTTGCTTGTTGAATAGAAAATACCGGAATTACTAATGACACTTGATGATGATGATGTTGATGGGGTGGTGGATTTCTTCTGATCTGAGGCCTCCTCTGCCTCCCACTGATTACTGCGTTGGTCTCACTGACCTTCTTCTTGCTGAAACTACTACCATATCTCTTGCTTATTAACGCCTCATCTCTTGACAACCGTCCTTCACGGACTCCTTCCTCAAGTCTCATCCCCATATTTACCATTTCGGTAAAATCACTGGTGGCACTAGCGATCATGCGTTCATAATAAAATGAACTCAGAGTTTTCAAGAAGATCTTTGTCATCTCTTTCTCCTCCAAAGGAGGAGTGATCTGGGCAGCCAACTCCCTCCATCTTTGCGCGTATTCTTTGAGTGTCTCTTTGTCTTTCTGAGACATAGACCTCAATTGGTCTCTATTCGGCACCATGTCCATATTATACTTGTATTGCTTCACAAAAGCCTCTCCCAAGTCATTGAAAGTGCGAATGCTTGCACTATCCAACCCCATGTACCAACGGAGCGCAACACCGGTCAAACTATCTTGGAAGTAGTGAATAAGCAATTGATCATTGTCGGTCTGAGTAGACATCTTGCGAGCATACATTATAAGATGACTGAGCAGACAAGAGTTCCCTTTATACTTTTCAAAGTCATGCACTTTGAACTTCACCGGGATTTTGACATTGGGCACCAAAAACAACTCGGCAACACTCTTCCCAAACAAATCTTTACCTCTCAGCGTCTTTAATTCCTTGCGCAAATCAAGAAACTGATCTTTCATCTCGTTCATCTTCTCATACACATCCGGACCCTCAGACGACTCAAAATGATAGATGGTATCCTCTATGCGAGGCAAAGTGTGCATAACGGGAGGTGGCACGGACATGACCGGGCTAGAAGCCGACATGGAAGAAAAGGTAGGCGCAAAGCCTTCTGGCACAAAGTTGGGAGGCATTCCCCACGGGAATCTGGCAGGCATATTCGACATGAAGTGAGCGGTAGCAGCAGGCACGGTAGAGGTAACTGAAATTCTGGTATCAGATATGAGATGTCGAAGGTAATGTCACGACACTTAATATCTGAATAATGCAAACAGGATAAAGATAAAGAATAGTAATGCAAGAGACACAAGAAATTGTTAACCCAGTTCGGTGCAACTCACCTACGTCTGGGGGCTACCAAGCCAGAAAGGAAATCCACTAAATAGAATTAGTTCAAAGACTCTCAGTACACTCCACAAGTTACAGTCTTTTTCACCTAATCTCTACCCGTATGATTTCTACCTAAGAATTCTTAGATATGAGATCCCACTCACTCCCCCTCAATCACACTAGTGATAATAAACAAGAATTGCTTATGAACAGAAGACACTCTTCAAAGACACACACTTGATCTTACTTAGCAGCTTCAATCAAGTAGACACACACTCATGCTTAAAAGCTTAGAGTGACAAATTACAACTCAAAAATCAGACCAATTCAATCATCTATGGATGAATTGAATGGCTTACAAGTCACACGACCACACAAGACATAAACCCTTATTCTCTCTCTATATTTCGCTATGTATTTCTTGTGTATCAAATCAGGTTTTCCATGTCCTATTTATAGAAGCATTCAGCTGGGCTTGGACATTATAAAAACCCTAAAACTATTTTCCATTCAAATCTTCTTATGACAGTTGGTTAGATCTCTTTGGAAAATAAGTCAAATCACGTTGTAATCATTGATTGATTGTGTTTGCAATTAACTCATCAATCAAACATAGATTACCATTAAAAGCGCAATCACATAACACATAACATTCACACTGAATGTTCTGTGTACATATGTCATGACATCGGGTCTGACATCCTAGAACAATCCTGCATAATTCCATTTTAAATATCCAGCAGGTACATAATATCAGATGTCATGACATCGTGTATGACATCCTGAAACAATCCTGCATAATTATAATTTTAACCATCAACAGGTACAAGATATCTTATGTTAATACATCACATGCAACATCTTGTGAACACTCTTTGTTTTACCAAAATTGCTGCCAACACTTAGAACCAACAAACTCCCCCTTTGGCAAATTTTGGCTAAAACATATATCTGTCCATTTTGTTCACAAGAAAAAAACATCAGCAGTTAAACAGCATAACAGCGTTTAAGCAGCAGCAGAAGCAAACATAATTACTAGCTATAATAGCAACTAGTAAAACACACAGATGCACATGGGTACTTCTTCTCCCCCCAAGATTGTACAACACAAACATCTCCTTCAGAAATAACAGCACCTGTAATAACAACACCTGTAACAATCAGAGTATCCTTCTGACATCTCCTTCAACATCTGTAACATTCAGAATCACATTCTGACATCTCCTTTAACATCACAGAACAGAACATCATTTTGTCCCACATCAAACATCTCCTTCAACTTCAGCTGTTCACCTATTTAGCCTAGCTAGCTCCAACAGCACTGCAGATCTCCATAATCCACACATTTAACTGCAGCTCTCCACATAGTCACTTCTCCCCCTTTTTAGTCAAAAATAGACCAAAGGTGACCAATTAGACAAAATAAATGTCAATCAGCCTAGCAGAGAATGTCACAAGAGATGTTATAACATATAAAATTTTAAAACATAAATGTTAGGAGATACAAACCATAATTATACACAACTGCAACAACTGAGATAATTAGAAATCCATGGAACTCATTAAGAGCCCAAATATTACATCAAGGCATCAGTAAGGACTGCCACAAATTACAAACATTCCAACAGAAAAAAACAAAAAAACATCCATCATCCAAAACAGCCAAACCAACAAACAGTCTTCATTACAGCATATAGCACACACAGTCTTCATAACAGGGGGACCATTACAACTCAGTCTGAGGAAGTAGCATCTTCTTCACCTTCAGATTCAGAACTTCCACTAGATTGATCTTGAGAATTGGACCTCTCACTCGAGGTATGGGCATCTGACTCCTTGGTTTCACCAACCTTATCCATCTCTTCCTTCTCTAAGTTACTAATGAGAACCTCTAAAGCCTATTTCCTTGCCTTGGCAACCCTAATCCCAGTTTTTAGCTCCTTACAAGTTTCCTTGCTATTTTTGTCAGGAATATCCTCTGGGATATTAACCACAAACTCCTTTGATTGCTATAAATTCTCATGAATACAAATCCACAATTTCCCTCTTAAACATTCAAACTGATTAGCATCCAAAGCTTTTGTGAATATGTCAGCTAATTGCATTTCAGTAGTAACATGCTCCAGTGCTATGATTTTCTCTTCCACAAGTTCTCTAATGAAGTGATGACGAATATCAATGTGCTTTGTCCTGCTGTGCTGAATAGGATTTTTGGAAATATTTATAACACTCAGGTTGTCACAGTACAATGTCATGACATCTTGCGTGACATTATATTCAGTCAACATTTGTTTCATCCAAACCAGTTGAGAACAACTACTCCCAGCTGCTATGTATTCAGCTTCAGCAGTGGATATGGACACACAATTTTGTTTCTTGCTAAACCATGATATCAGATTGTTCCCCAAGAAGAAGCATCCTCCTGATGTGCTTTTCCTATCATCAACACTTCCAGCCCAGTCAGCATCACAGTAACCAGTCAACATAGATCCAGATCCATGAGTATATAACATCCCATAGTCACTGGTGCCATTGACATATTTCAGTATTCTCTTCACTTGGTTTATGTGACTGACTTTTGGTTCAGCTTGATATCTAGTACAAACACCTACAGTAAATGCAATGTCAGGTCTGCTTGCTGTGAGATATAGCAGACTACCTATCATGCTTTTGTATAGACTTTGATCTACACTGACACCATTTTCATCTTTGGATATTTTCACATGTGTAGGAGCAGGTGTCCTTTTATGACTTGCATTCCCCATGCCAAACTTCTTGACAATGTTCTTAGCATACTTGCTTTGAGATAGAAAGATAGAATCTTCCATCTGCTTGACTTGTAGCCCAAGAAAGTAGGCCAACTCTCCAACAAGGCTCATCTCAAACTCATACTGCATTTGTCTAACAAAATGTTCAACCATCTGATCCGACATCCCACCAAACACAATGTCATCTACATATATTTGTGCCACCATGAGCTTCCCTCCTTCATTCTTCATAAATAGGGTTTTGTCAATACCTCATTTCCTGTATCCATTGTTAGTGAGGAACACTGTGAGTCTCTCATACCAAGCCCTAGGAGCTTGCTTCAACCCATAAAGGGCTTTCTTCAATCTGTACACATGCTTTGGAAGATTTGGATCTGTGAATCCTTTAGGCTGTTCAACATATACTTCCTCATTTAAGTAGCCATTTAAGAAGGCACTTTTTACATCCATTTGGAACAGTTTGAATTTCAGAATACATGCCACTCCAAGCAATAATCTAATGGACTCAAGGCGGGCTATAGGAGAGAAAGTTTCATCAAAGTTCACTCCTTCAACTTGAGTATATCCTTGTGCTACTAATCTCGCTTTGGTTTTAGTAACAACCCATTGTTCATCAGATTTATTCTTATACACCCACTTTGTACCTATGACATTTACTCCTTCAGGTCTAGGAACCAGTTCCCATACTTCATTCCTCTTGAATTGACCTAACTCCTCCTGTATGGCATTGATCCAGAACTCATCAGTCAAGGCTTCCTTGACATTTCTAGGTTCAATCTTTGACAAAAAGCAGCCATGTGAGATCACTTTCCTTGATCTAGTAGTGACCCCTTTATTTGGATCTCCTATAATGAGATCTTTGGGATGATCCTTCTGAACTCTGATAGAGGGTCCCTTGTTGATTTTGTCATCTTCAGGTTCAGCTTGAGGAGGTTCACTTTCCTTATTTTTGTCTGAGAAGTCAGCTGGGGAATCATTCAGAGATGTCTCGACATCGTCTGTGACATCAGTCTGTTGGTCATCAACCACAACATTAATAGATTCCATAATTACATTAGTTCTGGAATTAAAGACTATGTAAGCTCTGCTGTTTGTTGAGTAGCCCAAAAATATTCCCTCATCACTTTTGGGATCCATCTTCCTTCTTTGTTCACGATCAGTCAAGATATAACATTTACTACCAAATACATGGAAGTATTTGACTGTAGGTCTTCTTCCTTTCCAGACTTCATATAGGGTTGTAGGAGTCCCTTTCTTCAATGTCACTCTGTTGTGAACATAGCAGGCTGTGTTCATGGCTTTAGCCCAAAAATGGTAGGGCAGTTTCTTAGCATGAATCATAGCTCTGATTGATTCTTGAAGAGTTCTATTTTTTCTTTCCACCACACCATTTTTCTGGGGAGTAATGGGAGAAGAGAACTCATGTTGAATTCCTTTTGAAGAACAAAATTCAGCAAATTTGATGTTCTCAAATTCCTTCCCATGATCACTTCTAATTTTGATAACTGGACTTTCCTTTTCTCTTTTAAGTTTTAGACAAAGATTCTTGAAGACTTCAAAGATATCAGATTTTTCTCTTATAAAATTGATCCAGGTGTATCTGGAGAAGTCATCCACCACTACATATGCATACTTCTTCCTACCAAGGCTTTCCGCTTGCATGGGTCCCATCAAATCCATATGGAGGAGTTCCAAAACTTTAGTAGTGGTGTCATGTCTGAGCTCCTGGTGTGACATCCTTGTCTGTTTTCCAATCTGACATTCTCCACAGATTTTTCCTTCATCAATCTTCAAGTTGGGAATTCCTCTAACAGCTTCAACAGATATAATCCTCTTGATACCTTTAAGATGCAGATGGCCCAATCTTTGATGCCATATCTTCACTTCTTCCTCTTTGGACAAGGTACACATTGAAGAGTAACCAATTTCTTGAGAACTCCACATGTAGCAGTTGTCTTTAGACCTAACTTCTTTCATGATCACTTCATTTTCATTGTTAGTAATCAGACATTCAGTTCTAGTGAAGTTTACATTTAGACCTTGGTCACACAGTTGACTGATGCTTATTAGATTAACAGTTAATCCCTGAACAAGTAGGACATTGTCAAGGTTAGGAACTCCAGGGAAATCAAGCTTACCAATCCCCTTGGTTTCACCCTTTGCTCCATCACCAAAGGTTACATAACTTGTGGCATGAGGATGAAGGCCAGTTAGCAGGTTTTTGTTTCCAGTCATGTGTCTGGAGCAACCACTATCAAAATACCAATCTTCTTTGGCTGAAACTCTAAAGGAAGTGTGAGCTATCAAACTTGTAACATTAGTCCTAGGAACCCATTACTTGATAGGTCTGTAATGTTTGGGTTTAGGTAGATAATGAGCAGGCTGAGGGTAACCATACAGCTTATAGCAGAAGGGTTTTATGTGGCCAAACTTCCCACAATAATGACATCTCCATTTTTGGTGTTTCCTTTTCTACTGTCTTCCTTTATGATGTTGTGACATGTGATGTGACATTGCAGGTTTGTTATCAATATGGCTGCACTTAGGTTTGGATTTAGGTTTGCCATTAGTGTAACTGCAATCAGCCTTAGATTAATTGAACCCAATGTCAGATTTGTATCCTGTTATTTGACCAGTCTGGAGAATCTTGTCTAAGATGTTAGATCCATTGTTAAGCATTCTTACATACTTGGTCATCTCATCTAGTTTGTAATTCAAGAGTACAACTTCAGTCTTCAACTTGGAGATGGTTTCCACATGTTCTCCCTTTTCATTCTCCAGCTGAGCTATCACTTTCTTCTGGCTTTCAACTTGTCTGCACACTTCTGCACTTCTGTGACACAACTCTCTGTAGGTAGTGGCCAGCTCTTCAAAGGTTACTTCATCATCACTTGACTCTTCATCAGAACCCCATCTTCCTGTCAATGCAGTCACAAGATTTACAGCTTCTTCTGTTTCACTTTCATCAGACCAAGAGGCAGCAAGACTCCTCTTTTGTTTCTTGAGGTAGGTCCCACATTTAGTTCTAATGTGACCATACCCATCACATTCATAACACTGAACTCCTTTTCCTTCTTTGGGCTTTTCATCTAACCTTGTTCTTCTTCCAATATTGCTGGATTTACTGATGTCAGATGAGATGTTCTTGACATTGGCCTTAAATCTTACATCCATCTTTTTCATAAGTCTGTTGAACTGTCTTCCCAGCATTGCTACCTCATTTGCCAGATCTTCATCAATATCTTGACCACCTTCCTCATCTTCCCCTTTAGTGTTTGACATGAAGGCTATGCTCTTGGCTTTCTTTTCAGATCCATCATATATTCCCATCTCAAATGTTTGGAGGGATCCAATTAGCTCATCAACTCTCATATTTGAGATGTCTTGAGATTCTTCTATAGCTATTACCTTCATAGCAAATCTCTTAGGGAGTGACCTGAGTATTTTCCTTACTAACTTTTCATCTGACATCTTCTCTCCCAGAGCTCCAGAGGCATTGGCAATTTCAAGGATATTTATGTGAAATTCATGAATATTGTCATCTTCTTTCATCCTTAAATTCTCAAACTTGGTAGTGAGCAGCTGCAATCTAGACATCTTCACTCTAGAGGTGCCTTCATGAGTGGTCTTGAGAATGTCCCAAGCATCTTTAGCCACCTCACAGTTGTTTACCAATCTGAAGATATTCTTGTCTACTCCATTGAATATTGCATTCAATGCTCTAGAATTTCCAAGGGCTAGATCATCCTCCTCCTTGGACCATTGTTCTTCAGGTTTCCTATCAGTTGTGGCTTCTCATTCCTTAGTAACTACTGGATGTTCCCAGCCTGTTAACACATCCTTCCAAGCCTTATTATCAAGAGATTTTAGGAAAGCTACCATTCGAGGTTTCCAATAGTCATAGTTAGATCCATCCAAAATTGGTGGCCTGTGAACAGATCCTCCATCTCTCTCCATGGTACCAGAAAGTATCATCCCTAGATCTCACCCAGAACCAGAGCAGGATGCCTGCTCTGATACCAATTGAAATTCTGGTATCAGATATGAGATGTCGAAGGTAATGTCACGACACTTAATATCTGAATAATGCAAACAGGATAAAGATAAAGAATAGTAATGCAAGAGACACAAGCAATTGTTAACCCAGTTCGGTGCAACTCACCTACGTCTGAGGGCTACCAAGCCAGGAAGGAAATCCACTAAATAGAATCAGTTCAAAGACTCTCAGTACACTCCATAAGTTACAGTCTTTTTCACCTAATCTCTACCCATATGATTTCTACCTAAGAACTCTTAGATATGAGATCCCACTCACTCCCCCTCAATCACACCAGTGATAATAAACAAGAATTGCTTATGAACAGAAGACACTCTTCAAAGACACACACTTGATCTTACTTAGCAGCTTCAATCAAGTAGACACACACTCATGCTTAAAAGCTTAGAGTGACAAATTACAACTCAAAAATCAGACCAATTCAATCATCTATGGATGAATTGAATGGCTTACAAGTCACACGACCACACAAGACATAAACCCTTATTCTCTCTCTATATTTCGCTATGTATTTCTTGTGTATCAAATCAGGTTTTCCATGTCCTATTTATAGAAGCATTCAGCTGGGCTTGGACATCATAAAAACCCTAAAACTATTTTCCATTCAAATCTTCTTATGACAGTTGGTTAGATCTCTTTGGATAATAAGTCAAATCACGTTGTAATCATTGATTGATTGTGTTTGCAATTAACTCATCAATCAAACATAGATTTCCATTAAAAGCGCAATCACATAACACATAACATTCACACTGAATGTTCTGTGTACAGATGTGATGACATCGGGTCTGACATCCTGGAACAATCCTGCATAATTCCATTTTAAATATCCAACATGTACATAATATCAGATGTCATGACATCGTGTATGACATCCTGAAACAATCCTACATAATTATAATTTTAACCATCAGCAGGTAAAAGATATCTTATGTTAAGACATCACATGCAACATCTTGTGAACAGTCTTTGTTTTACCAAAATTGCTGCCAACACTTAGAACCAACAGTAACCACTTCTGAAGTAACAGTCCTCGCGGGAGGAGTTTCAGGCGTTGGAGAAGCTTGACTCTGAGCAGCAAGAACTGACTCCATCATGGCAGTCAGGCGGGCGATCTCGTCCTTCAACTCTCTGTTCTCTTGCTCTAAATGTTCCATGATTTTCTGATGAATGGCCTGAGTGTTGTACCGGTGAGTCAGCTTGGCTAAAGCACAGAAGAAACACCAATCAGACATTTGGCGAAAACCTGCTTATGCAAATGATGCATGAAATGCAATGCTTGTTTATTTTTATTTTCAAGGAACTTACTATATCATTTGCAAATATATATTTAAATGGAAATTTCAACAATTTGATATGACCAAAAAAATATCTTTTTATTTATATAAATTGGAAGGATTACACTGAGTACAATTTCAGAAACCAAAATAAAAGATACAAGAGAAAAGGAGACTAGTCATCCTAAGGATCCCTAACAACAATGTCAGAAGATCTGGCTGCAGGCGCGTACTTCCTTCAAATGCGACGGATCTCGGTCTCAAAAGAAGCCTTCATCTGAGTCTTCTCGAGGACAAGTTGGTCAACAATCTTCTTCCAAACAACGGAAGGCTGAGGCATGCTAGAAGATGAAACCTCTGGCTCTCTCTGTCTCTTCATCACTCGGTCTTCAAGTAGCTCGATAAGTGCATCTTTGTCCTTAGACTCCAACTGCAACTCTTCATGCTTCTTGCTCAAAGCATGGAAACGCTCTTCCCACATATCCTTCTCTTGCTTCATCTTGATGAGCGCATCTTCCAACTCCTCTACATCTTGGTTAGGGAGAGTTAATGGCTCAACCACAACCATAGACATAGGTCTTTTGCAAGGATAAGGCATATTCAACTCCATAGCTCTCTTCTTCACCCAAAGAGTGTAAGCTTCCAAAGATACACAATTGCACGGATCAATCTCGAATCTTCCTTTCCTATGCACATTATGCCAAGCATGCACAATCTTCTGCTTCAAATGTTGGGGATCTTTACCCTCTTGATAGAAAAGACCTTCTAACAACATGTTATTAGGTTTGTCTCTCAAGGGGAACCCAAGTTGACGATGAGCCAAAGTAGGGTTATAGTTAATTCCTCCTTGTGTACCAATGAGAGGCACATTAAAGAATTCACCATAACTATCAATAATCTCCAAACTGCTTAAGGACGAATCATACCAAACTATATCATCGTTAGTGAGAGACATAAGTCTTTGAGACCACCTTAGACATTGCTTGTTCTCCACAAAAGCAGGCGTCTAAGGCAAGTGTGAAATAAACCACTTGTACAGAAGAGGAATGCAACAGACAATCGTTCCACCACCCTTAGAATTCCTTAGATGCAAAGAGAAATACATATCACCCAACAAAGTAGGCGCAAGATTCCCAATCAAGAAAAGTCTAATGGCGTTAACATCAACAAAACCGTCAATGTTAGGGAACAAAGTCAATCCATAGATGAGCAACACAAAGGTAGCTTCAAAAACGTCCATACTACCAGCTTGAGCAAAAGTAGTAGCTTCCTTGATGAGGAAAACAGATGGCAACCCAAATAATCCTCCCTTCTTCACCTAATGAGCCTCTATCTCAGACTTCTTCAAGTGAAGAGCTTCAGCAATAATATTCGACCGGGGAATCTCCTCCTATCCACTAAAAGGCACTCTACTAGAAACTAGTATCCCTAAAAGATGAGAATACTCCTCCAAGGTAGGCACAAGCTGAAAATCTGGGAAAGTGAAACAATGGTAGAGAGGACCATATAACTGCACTAGCAAACTCAAAAGTCCTTCAACCACAACCGCAAACAAGATAGACAGAAGCTTCCCATGACGTTGTTTGAAGTCCAAGGGATCTAATATAAAAGATGTTAGCTTCCTTAACTCTTTCAAGTCGGGACATCTGAAACTGTACTTCTTGGTGCTCCTTCGTCCACAATCCATGGTCTGAAAATATTTGCAAATAATACCTCAGTTCCTTGAAATTTTCGTGTGGTGAATGTTATGATGCGCATGAATGCATGAATGCAACAATCACAAATAAGGGATCACACATAAGGAAAACAAAGGTCAATGGATGAATCAAGTCACTGTCAAAATCAATCATCCATTTTGGTGGATTATGGTTTACACCTTATCAACACCTAAGTTCCATTGATATTGACAAGACTTGATTGGATCAACCAAGAATCAAGGGTTTGTTGCAAGTCGCGAGCATGGAGTCTGGGTAATAACCATCCCAAATGAGTGAACTAAGGATAAAACCTGTAGATACAAATATATACAAACATCACATATATACAAATATATTCACACAAAAAGTAGGCTAAACCCACTGGAGACTACTCCCCAGCAGAGTCACCACTTAATTTTTGTAGCGGGAAATTCATGATCATCAAGCTATTGACAAGCTAGAGATCAAATAACAAGAGTCGCCACCGAGCTTTTATTGTTTCCAAGGGAAAAGAGAAAAATTACGAACAAAACCCAAAAGTAAGAAGTTTTCAAATCAAAACTAATAAAAAGTCAAAGATCACAGGTAAGGGGGTTGGTTACACAGAGGGAAGGTGTTAGCACCCAAAGTGTCCTAGGTACTCATAGGGGCCCCTTTTTGTGTGCATATGTATTTTGGTATAAAGTGATGTTTACAAACAAATAGAATGGGGGGATGAGAAAAGAACTCATTAATTATATTTTTGTGTTTGACAAGACCTTCGGTCTTGTGCCTACATACCAACATAAAAATGAGGGATCAAAACCTCGTAGTTCGTGATACAAATTTCAAAATGGATGCATTGCTTTTAACAAAATAAAGTTTGAAAGGCACAAAGGCCTAAAAATGGTTTGAATGAGTTAGTTATTTTTGGCTTTTTGAAAGTTTAAGTCAAGTATAGTTAAGTTTATTTATAAGTTTGATTTAAGAAAAGAAGTTTGAAAATGCAATGGCATAAGGCCAAAGTTTCTATCTTTTTTGCAAAAATGGTCAAAGTTTAGAACAAAAGTATTTCACACAAAGAAGATTTTGAAAAATGGAGGGAGAGATTTTTGAAATTAAAGAAATGGGGAGAAGAAGAAGGGACTATCCTATGTACAAAATTAAAAGTTGAGAGTTGAAAAGATTTGACCAAGTGGGTAGCAATCCAATAGACAAAAATGTCAATAGAAACCCAGAATTCCCTTGGACTTTTAGAATGAAGAAACATACAAATGCACAATTATTATCTTGGAGAGTAAGGCATCAAATAAAGATGGCCACATCCAAGCTTATCCATTTCATGATCTTCTTCAAGGTAGCCCATGTAACAAATGAATTCCATAAGTCACAGGTTCAAAATAACAGCTTCATAATGATCATGTTGCAGATGAACTTAGAGAGGTCTTCAAGGATGTATCATATGAAGTTCAAATTGCAAGCACTTGATTTCTCAGCAAGTTGGCATTGGCCAAGTCCTTTAGCATAAGAAGGTTGCCTAGATTCTAAGTCCATTTTTCCAAGATCAAGTCAACAGTCCACACAAAACTTTTTTAGGGTTTTTTGTTGTTATTATGTACACTGATGGTCAAAAACCACAACAAGCAAAGTATACACAAACAAAATATATCACACAATATGGTCCAAATAGACAAAAATGAAAATTGCATTAACATAAACAATTAGAATGATATGACCAATGGCAAATGAAATAGAGTGCTAAAATTAAATTGCATTAAAGTAAAAGCTTGAAATTAAAAGTTAGTAGTTAATTGGTTAGAAGTTAGTGTTGTTTTGCTTTTGCTTTTCATTTCAAGACATTCTTTGGAGAACACTCAACCCACTTATCACAAGCATGAATCCTTGAACCAAAACATCTTCCAATGGAAGGAAAGAAGGCTAAGTTTCCACACAATAATATGAAAGAGGGGAGACTTACAATCTCACTAACTAGAATGCTTATGCCTTTTATGTCACAAATTTAGCGCTATGTTAAGCAATCGTAATTGGACTTATGTAGAAGTCACAACTATTTGAGGTCGGTCAATAGAATTTTGGTGTTAATGCATGTTAGAGACATAGTATAATGGACTATGTTCGTGAAACATACCACACACAAAAAGAATGTGCAAAAGGTGTGGCCTAATCTCATCCATACTCATGTCAATTTTTCAATCAACTAGCATTAGGACTTTGAGATGTCATAGGCCAAATGGAATGAATGAATAAAGAAAGGGAATAAGATGAAGTGGGAGAGGAATGAATGAAAACACAAATCGGTCAAAGGAGGACTTTTACCAAATTAATATCATCCATTCATTTTGGGAGATGGAATGTACATTCCATCAATCCCCTAAATCTAATGATATTAATTTGACAAAGTCAAATCAACCTTGACCAAGGTCCAACAACAAGAGTTAAACATAAACAAGTCATCACAATTGGTCAACAAATTTATTTGGCATTTATTCAAATTAAAAATACTAAAATAGTGCATTTAAATTAAATATGGTTTGTCCAATTCCTAAAATCTCATCAAAACACCAAAGAAATTATCATGAGATTTATCATAGGTCAAACAAGGTCAAAGGACCTTGGAGAAAAAATTTCATGATTTTTGGACATTTAAAAATATTTTTAAACAATTAAAAACAAATGCAAAATCAATTAAATCATAAAAAATATTAATAATGATCCAAAAAATAATTTTAATTCAGAATATGAAAGAGAAAAATATTTGATTTTTTTTTGTGAAAGTCCCATATTTTTTGGATCAATATTGAATTTAATATGAATTATTGAAAATAATACAATTAAAATGAAAATTAAAATATCAGAAAAAACGTGGACCACTTGATCTCCCTCATTAATTGAGGTGGCATATCAAGTGGCCAGGAATGCGCATTCTACCATGGTCATTAGTCAATGTGTGGCAACATTGGTAATCAAAATGCACGCTCAAGATTAAAACAAATTAACAAGATCATGTGGCTGGGAGACATGCCAGCGCATGGTCGGAGCTATAGCTCCGGTCTTCTTCTCTGGTGGACCTCACCGGACTGGTCCACCATCAACCATCACCAAAATTAAAAATAAGGACATGATTTTAAAGCAAAAATGGCACTGAGCTCGAATCTGGCCTCAAGTCACTCTAACTCCAAGTATATTGAGAGATACATGGAGTTGAAATTTGAGGTACATGAACCGAGTTGCTTCGATTTGGCCTCAAAGAAACTCAATCTTCTTGCCTACATTGGTAGGACTTTAGACAACCAAAGAATCAATAGAATTGAGCAAGAATTTGCGAGAATCGAAAAGTTCAAAATTTCTGGAAAATACCTTCAATGGAGGTCTGGATTCAATTGATCTTGATCTTGCTTGTGCTTGATCTCACTCCACTTGCTTGTAGAAGAAGGATTGGATGCTTACAAGGCTGTGGATTCTTGGAGATTTGAATTTCAAAATAGTGGAAATTCAACCTCAAATTCAAAAGAATTTCTCAGGTTTATCCTTTGCAAAGTGAGGGTTTGAGATGAGGGATCAAAGCTGGCGCGAATGTGTGTGAAATTCTGAGCAATTAGAGCTATATTTATAGTTGAAATCATTGATATTTTCACACTTGAAATCACTTTCCAAATTTGGCAAAATGGAGATACATGGGTGCATGGGCGTGTACAGGCCCATGAGATCATTGCAATAAGTCCACAAATGAATGTTGGATAGTCTGAATTAACCTTGGATTGCAAGGCAAGTGTGCATTTGGATTTGAAGTTTGATCTTTGCCAAGTGATGACACCATGTTCATGCCATACGCAGCCTATGCATTCCTTGTCCAAAATGAATGAATTTGAGCTCTTTGGAAATGTGAGATGAATAGGAACAACTTTTATGTTCAACACTTTTTCATTTGGATCTTAGAACTTGGAGAAATTTGAGGTGGAAGTTTGGAAATTTTTGAGATATCAAAATTTTTCTAAGTGTCAAGCCATATGTCTCAATATTCCACCTTGCTTAACTTTTTACATGAGCTTCAAATGAGAAAAGTGTCTTCATCAAAGTTGTAGCTCTCTCAAAGACCACAAAAATGGTCACCAATTTCATGTCATTTGGATTTGAAATGATAGAGGTATGCATTTTTGAAGTTTGGAAAAATCACTTGATCAATGGTATAGGTCAAAAGTGACCTATAATGTAACCTCATATCACATGCTCAAAAAAGTTGAATTAGCTCCCACTCCAAACATAAAAGTTTAATTAGACACATTGAATTGGATTTTGAAACTTGTAAATCTTTCATATCATAAAAATTGAGCAAGTTATGGCCTTGGGAAGTTGACTTTCAAATTAGGGTTTATACAAAATGACCTATAATGTTTCAACATAGAAAATGATTTTCCAAGCAAAACTAGCTCTAGGTCTCAACATGAAAGTTGTTTGTAATGGCATTTAGAGGAAGTTTTATCTTGAAATAATTTTCATATGGTGAAAATTGTAGGAGATAGGGTCTAGGGAGACCCAGTTTTGATCAGATGAATCCATCTGGCCAACCACCATCAACCAACTTGCTAACTTCCATTTCTCTTGACTTTCTTGGCTCATGGTAGATAATATATGCATATGATGATGAATTTTTAAGTGTCCCTTTATAAATTTAATCAATTGGTGAGATAGCTTGTTGGAGAAGTTACTCAAGATACCCAGTCAAACTAGGGTTTCCAAGGCAAATCACCCTCATACTCTTGAAGAAAACTTGATCAATATATCATGTAGAGATCATTGGGACTCATATATGATGCTCATAACCATGCTTGTATCAATTCATGGTTGTGCTCTTTGTTCATGAGGGTCTCAAACCCTAGATGTGAACTTGATAGATAAATGGAGATCATGCCATTCCTACAATGTGCTTCTAACAAAAAGCAAATATTATAGAATTATAAGAATAATAACTTTTCACGTAAGAGCAGCAACTCGTGAAAGATAAGAAAGAATGATTGAGAGTTTTCGTATGCTTGTGTGTCTCAAGTGTGTCTTCTTGTGAAGTATTTAGTCCTTTATATAGGCATTGAGAAGGACCGTTAGAGTGATGACAGGATCTTGGTCATTGAAGAATGTTTATTGTCATTACTCTCCTTGTTTCTTTCTAAAACAGTTTTTGTGCGCCTCATTATTTCCTTCTAGAAATAATTTCTTTCCAAAACCAGATTTCTTTTCGGTTACGTGTTCTGAACTAGTGAATATGTATAAGAGTCTTCGTAGATCAGAGTTTAACGTCAGTGTTTGATAATATCTGACCATATCAGAGTTTCTCTATACTCTTGACTTCTTCAGATTCAGAGTATGGATTCAGTCTTCTTTACCAAAGTTTATGACTTCTTTCCGTTGCGCTGGTAACTGCGTTGATCAGAGTCAGAACCTTCTGGAAGCGTTTTCTATGAGTAGCATCTGATAGTTGAATTCTGTATCTGATGTGTTGATCTATCTGATTGTTTGATCAGAGTCCTGCATGCTTAATAAAATTTCGTTAGAGTACCATTTTTGTTTCATCATTTTTTATCATCAAAATCCTAGAGATACATTGTATAACCAACTTTGTTCTTACAATCTCCCCCTTTTTGATGATGACAAAACAATACAGAGAAGAGGTGGGACAATACATAAATATTTCAGGTCAGATAGAAAGGGAAACTCCCCCTGAGTTTGATCCTTGGATTAATCAGAAGTTCTTACCAGACCTTCCTTGGTTTAGTGCTTTAACTATTTTCCTGCATATCTTAAGTCATTAATTATAATAATTTTTAATAATGTTTGCAGTGCTTTGAGAAGATTTAGTTATGTTTCCATCAGAGCTATTTTAGTTCTCCCCCTTTTTGTCAGAATAAAAAAGACATAGCAACAAGATGATATTAATACAGATAGCAGTTACAGATAAGCAACACAAAGGGAAGATAGCAGAAAGCAAAAAGAAAACATCAAAACAGAGAAAGAAACAAGCAAATAGCCTAGGTGCCTAAGGGTTTGAAGGCGGAGGCATCCGTTGAAGCAGTTGGGACAACATGTTCTGGATGTTGATGTTGACATAATCCTGTTGATCCAGCCTGGCCCGAAATACCTATTGTTCTTTCTGCAGTTCCTCTAGAGTCTTCAAGACTAGAGGGACGAACCCAGAGTTGGAGTGCCCCCCCCTAAGTCAGTGCATCAACGTTGGCTTTGGCAGCTGCTTCTTCAGTAATACGAGTTGCTTCTTCAACGTCGACTTTAGCTTTTGCCTCAGCTCAGCAGCATCTGCAGCAGCAGCAACATCAGCGGCAGCCTTGGCTTCATCTTCTCTGATTCACTGTAGTTCTTCTTTGCGTGCTTTCTCTTCGGCTTCCTTCCTTGCCCGTTCCTCAGCTTCCCTGGCTAAGCGCTCTTGAAGTCTAATACCAGCGTCTCTGATAAAGTCATTGCGGACTTGTTCAGAGAGGCCTTTCAATTTGAAGGCTTCAGAGGTCATCCAACTTATTACTCTGTTCCAGTGGATCCTTACAATAGAGGGATCATCACTGGTGCCAGAATTGATGGTCAGAGACTTGACCTTCTCGACTGAAGACTCTGCAAAAACCTGAATTGCTTCTTCAAGGGTAAGAAGGGTAGTTTCTGTTTCAGTGGCAGAGGGTGGGGAGGGTGGAGAGGGTGAGTTTGGGGCACTGAGGTTGAGTGTGTGAGTGATGGAGACAGTGGAAGTGATGGGTGGTGGAATGTCAGAGGGTGATTGTGTTGTTTGTTCAGGTTCTGGGTGTGGTTTAAATGATGGTTGGGTTGGTTGTGGTTTAGAGTGGATTGGTTGTTGTTCAGGTGTGGTGTTTGTTCAGGTGTGGTGGGATTTGGATGTTCAGGAGGTGGGGAAGTGACCTCTGGTTCAGGTTCAAAGTGTGATGGCTGTTGGGAGACCATAGCACGGACTTGTAGTTGAGCCAGAGTGAGGGATTGGGGGTCAGATGGTTCGGTGTCGGAGGAGAGTTCGTAGTATGGTGGGGATTATGGAGATGGTGATGATGATGGTGAAGTGGTTTCATTTAGCATTTCTGCTTCTGAAACGGGTAGTGTGGTGGTAGCTAGGTTAAATTTAAGTGAGGGTGGGTTAGAGGTTCTGGTGGTTGAGGGAGGAGTATCAGAGGTGGTGTACATAGGGGTGGTTTGGGGAAGAGAAGAAGCAAGAGGTTTTATTTTAACAGAGCGAGAGAGAGGTATAAACTTACTTGGAGAGCCAGCCAAAGGGACTGGAGGTCTTGACTCAGAGGGTTCTCCCAGCCTTGCTTTCTTCGTCTTCTTGGACTTCTCAGAGGGCTCTCGCATCCTCTTCATGAAGTTAGATGGATGCTCAGGAAGCCAGTCCACTGTGAATTCAGAGATATCCACCCCTTGATTGTCAAGGTTCTATAGATAGTAGGCTACTACCTCTGGAGGGTCAATCTTGGAGAACAGGTAGAATCCATTGGGAATATCGCTCTGATCTCTGAGTGCTTCCCAGGAGGTATCAAGGGTTGGTTTGGCTCTGACTTGATCAATGATTCCCATGCTCTTCAGATTCCGAGCATTCAACGGTCTTCTAGTGTCAATGGTGACATCCTCCATGAGTCTGAGCTGAATCAGGTGATCCACTAAGCCACTCTCAATCAATACATCTGATATGAGTCTCCCCAGAGGGATGTAATTCCTTGTCTTCATGTTGTTTCTGGTGTCTTTGACTGAGTCTCTGAGGTACTTGAAGAGGAGTGCAGGTAGACACAGTTTCAGACCCTTGTGAATGCAGTATAAGATACACTTCTGATCTGTGTTGATGTAGTCAGAAGAGTTTGAAGCAGAACGATGATGAATGGTGCCTAAGATGATCTTCAACCAGACCCGGAGGTTCTGATGTAGCTCCTTGTTCTTAGAATCCTTTCCTTCAGCACTCTATTAGAAGATGGTAGGGTTGATTTCTTGGGACAACTATTTTGCCCTAGGGTTTATGTTGTAGATGCGTCTGCCTTCTGTCTTCTCCATGTTCAGAAGGGAGGCAATAAATTTCTCAATGATGACTATCTTGACTCTTAGAATGTAGGAGACAATGTAGTGATCATCCGAGTCTACGAAACGCCAGAACTCCTTCACTATATTTGTGTACACAGGACCATAGAGGTGTTGAAAGTAGGTTTCCCACCCTTGCATTCTTAATTCTTCAGTAAGGTCTACGCCATTTCTCTTCATGTTTTCGAAATCAACTAACGATTCACAGAGAACTTAAAGCTTCTCAAATGGAGCTGCTAGATGGATATGGGGCTCACGATCAAGGATATGGGGTTCCCTGTAGATTGGGGTTGAGACGACGCCGGTGGTTGTTGTAGTTTGTTGACTTGAAATAGGTGTTTGCTCTGTTGAGTTCATTTGTTGGGAGAAGTTGTAAACAGATTATTGCTGAGAATCCATGAAGAACAGTTGAAGATGATGTTGAAGGATTGAAGAGCTTGATGAAAACTACAGAAATCTTTGAAGGAGTTGAAGAACTGAGAGAAGGAAGGTTTTACGAGGTCGTGAGTGTAAAGTGTGCTAGTGGAATATGTGAAATGAATTTATACACAATAGGACGCATGCAAAACGACAACAAGATAAGAGTTTAACTGTTAAGAAATTTAATGCAGCATGTTAACCAAGTAAGCACGTTTGGAGGAGAATGATTACAGCCCATGATGGAGGTCTAATCCCCAAACCAACACACTACTCGAGGAGATATCAAGAGTATGTCTCTTGATTTCTACTAGACAGTGTAATACCCCAAAATTTACCCTTCATTTTTCATGGAAAGCATGGGATTTTGTTTCACATTGCATTAGCATCATACTAGGTCGTACTCATTGCATATTGCATTAGTGACTTGGGAAATCAGGGTTTGATTGACCACTCCTTAACCAGAAGGAGCCCACACAAAGCAAGTTTGACAGTTGGATTTCATTCTCCAATTATATAAGTCTCAAGGGTCTCAAGGAGTTCCATATGTCTTATTATGTTCCTCAATTCATCAGTGGAAGATTCAGAACTCTCAGAGTGTACATATGGAGTTAATCAGAAATCAGGGTTTCAGGGCCATCTGCAACAGGCAAGGTTTGGTTGGAAGTAGAAGGGTTCATTCATGTCATGATTATAGAGGCATCTTGGCCTAAGAAGATCCACAATTATCACAGAAAGATCCATTGGCAATCAGTGCAATCAGATCCTAGTCATTTTTGCCCTAAAACTAGTGTTTGGTATAAAATCGGTTTATTTCTGATTCCTTGAGTGAAACTCATTTCCATGGCCCTCCACATGTCCACAAGGATCTACATGCAGAAAATCAGCTCTTTATTTGAGCCAGAGGTGCTTCAATTGATCAATGGAATCGGGAATCAGACAGTTTGGGAAAAGTCAACTGTGAGACCAGAAAAGTCAACTCGTGACCTTTTGAAAGTGGAATCTCAAAATTCATGCCTAAGGAAGCCTACATGTGAAATTTTATCAAGGTTGGATCATGGATTCATCATTTAATCAGGAGTTGGAAAAGTTACCAAATTTGGAAATGGTTGACTTTCCATTTAAGGCAAGTTTTATGGTTTTTTGCACCCACTTTAAGCCTATGTTACATCAAGATGCAAGCTCTATTTGAAAATTCCTCCAACATGAAAGTTGTTCCTCTTGTTCCAAGCTTTCTAGAGATATAAAGTTTGTTTCATTTGGATTAAAATTGAGAAAGTTATGCTTGGTCAAAGTAGGACTTTATTTTAGGACACTTAGAAAATTTTCTAAGTCCAAAATTTGCAAAATTTGTCAAGACTTATGGGCCAGATTTCTTGCACTTCAAGGCATCTTTGGGAAACACTTTCTTCATGACAGTTGTACCTTGTTATGTCCTCTTTCACACATTTTTGGAACCACCCCATTTGGATCATTGGTTTGGAAGATACACTCATCTAAAGTTGGTATCATAGGCTGAATTTTTTGACAGCATTTAGGCCAAACTGGCCCAACCATTTTGCAGCCATGAAACCTGAACTTTATGGCCATTTTTCACCTCTTTCCACTCACCATTTCAAGATGTGTTCAACATGAAAAATGTAAGTTCCATGCCCTCTTTCTACTGTTTGCATTGCCTTGCCATTTGGACATGTATTCATCAAGATACAAGGTCTTAAAGTCACCTTGTTGGGCCATTTTTGTGCTGCACAAGAAAATCAAGTCTAACCAAAAACGACCAACACACCAATTTTTACCTCATTTGGCCATTTGCTTTTGGTTCACTCACTTAAGCTTTGCCACATTTAGCCATTTCTTTCCACACCTCACTTTTACACATTTTTGGTTCATTATGCACATAATCTAAAACAAATCTTTCAAGCCCATTTACACACTTCAAACCCTACATATTTAAGAGCTTCTAAACCCTAGCTTGAAGGTTAGAGGCTGCAGAAGTTTAGGGCAAGGCAAGCAAAAGCAAACTTGGTTTTCATTTCAAGATCCATTTTCTCATTTTTTCAAGCACAAGTATCAAAAGAGCATCTCTTTTTTCTCCCATCCTCTCCATCTTCAAGGGGCGGTGGACCTTTCATTCACTAGGTAAGCATCTTATCACTCTCTTCCATGTTTATGCTATGCTTGCTCATCATATCTTCCATGTTCATTTCATGCTATCCATTCATACTTTATGTATTTTTCATTTATTGCCATGCTTTTTTTTTCGTGCTTATTTTACTTGTTAATATTATGCTATGTTTGTATTATGGACCCTTCATTGAAGCATATTCATTAAACTTTGATTTTGCAACATTAAATTTTTTGCCATATCCTTGCATGAAGCCCCCTTGTTGTTCGCTTTTCTACATGTTAGAGTAATTATTTTTAACGAAACAAAGCACCATTGTGTTCTACATGTTCCAAACTCAAACTTTGATTTTTACATCACCTCATTTGGAGCCCTGTAGCATTAGTTATGTTGGTTTGAAAATGGAGGAAATGGGCTGCGTTTTTCATGTGTGCTGAATTTGGGTGCATGAAGCCCTCTTGTTGTTCACTTTTCTACATGCTAGGGCCACTATTTTTCATAAAACAAGACACCATTGTGTTCTACATATTTTAAACTTGAACTTTGATTTTTACATCATCCCATTTGGAGCATTAGAGAGGGAGATATGCTAGTTGGAAGGTTGGTAGAAAATGACTGCATTTTTCGAGTACTGTTGCTGCATGCATGGCTGTAAGGATTTTTTTTTCCATTTGGCATAAAAAATAACACAGATGCGGTTTGAACCCGCGCACATCCAGCCGTCCACCCATTGTTTTATCCGCTAGGAGAAAAGTAGAAGCTGACATATTGATGCATAGTCCACATATTATTTTTAAAATGAACAATATATTTGGCTGTCACGCTGGCAATGGCTACTGGACTGGGCCTGGCTGGCGCGCTACCTGCACCCCACATCAAGGCTCATTCATTTCATTTACTCATATTTTATTTTTTATTTTCTTTTCCATTTCATTTTATTATTCTGTTTTGATTTAATTAATAAAAAATGTTTTATTCATTTATAAAAATATCAAAAAATATATTTTACTTTCTTTAATGTTTTATTTAATTTATTTTAATTTTAATTTTCGTTTTTATTTAATGCTAGTATTTTATTTTAATTATTTGTTTCAAATAGGCCATTTTAACACACTTTTTTTCATTTATTTTATTTCCATAACTTAAAATTATTTTTAGATTCTGATTTTTGGGATGAGGGTTGACCAATGTCTCATGGTCAATCTGACCTTTTATTGGAATTTTATTTCCCATTTTTAATTTATTTTGGATTTATTTTTGGCCTAGTTTGCTCGGTTGACTCTACATTTGACTTCTGTTCTATTTCAATTAATTTATACACTAGTTTTCATTATTTTTAAAATCTTTTTGGGGGATGATGATGTCTTGACCCCACCTAACTTAATTTAATTTTTCATAATTTTTGTGATTAATTTACTATTTATTTGACATTTTTTAAGTTGACTTGACTTTTCGGTTGACTTTTCTATGATTGATGTTTGACATAGGGATTACTTAGGGAAATTGAAGAGATCTTTTGATCCTCCCTTGTTCATCTCATGTGCCACATATTAGAGGCATTTCATATTGATTTTATTTGATCCTTGCATCATTTCCCGATTAAATTATTCATTGGTTCTTTGTATGCATAGTTTCACTTGTCTGATTTCATCTGATATTTTTTACACTTGTTTCTTTCATCCATGCTTCTATTGATTGATTGTTTAACATGTTTATACTTGTCATACATTGTTTAATGTCTTATTATTTCATTATTTGATTATTTGACTTGATCATATACTTGTTTATATATCTTATCTATCTGATTAATAACTGTTGCCTACTTGTATGATGTATGAGGCATATATTATTATTGTTTGTTTGCCATGAACAATCCCCATTCATAACAAATGTATCCCTCTCCCATGAAATGTATAATATTTATTCTTTCATTCTTTATTCATCTGTTAATACAAGAATTAAAATGAACATTCGATAATCATTTCAAAACAAGATCAAAACCTCGATCCAACGTCGAGTAATCATTTTTCAAAACCTAACAGAACCAGCACGTATTCATCCACCCTTTTGTAAGTCGATTGCTTTATGCATCTCCATCAACCTTGTAAGTCGATTGCTTTATGCATCGCCATCAACCTTGTAAGTCGATTGCTTCATGCATCGCCATCTCCCCTTATCCCTAGCACCTCTCCTTGCTCCACTCGTCAATTCTTGTTCCGATTAGGTAGCACCCATTAGATAGAACCCTTTGTATGATTGTAAGACCCCAATTTTGGGCCCTAAGATCCCTCATGGCCCATATCATATCATATCATGGCCTCAAGGATCATTGCATGCCCTAGCTTCCCTCCTAGTGGGTGGGTTGCCTTGTGAGTGTGGTTTTTGATCACCAAGCATGCTTTGCATTTGTATATCTTTGCTTTTCATATGTTTACTAATCAAAAAGTACAAAAATATTGTCAGTTTAACCTTGTTGCTTGCAGTTGAAGCAATCATCAGCAATTAGGTCAAAATCAGCCACAGTCAAATCATTCATTGAGCAATGGATGGTGGCCATTCTTGCAGAATTTGGGCACCATGATCAATAATCAAGAGTTCACATGACTTGAGACATCATTGGGAATCAAGGTCTCAAAGAATCAGGGTTTGGAATTCATCAGAAGTGGTTCAATCATGCAAAACCCTAGAAAAGTCAACAGAAAGTCAAACTTGGTCAACTGTGGATTTTGTAACACCCTTCTACCCAAACTACATATTTATATATATTATCAGAGTACAACATGTAGAAGAGTTTACATTTCATACAACATATCATTTCTCGCATCACAACAAAAACATGTTATTTATTTGATTTAAAACTTCGCAGCGGACAACAACATAAATATCATAATAATGTGCCAACATGATCTCAACAAAACATCTCAACAATCATTCATCATAAACAACGTAAATAATAATAATTTAGCTATCGAATCCCATAACCCCGGTGTCACATGACCAGAGCATTTGACTCGACTCTGTAGAATAACTCTACACTTATTCTTCAAACCTCAACAATAGCTACTCCTCTTTATCTGCACATTGCTCATCATAGATGAACATAAACACATGCAGAAGGGGTGAGAATTACATTATTAAATAATAATATAACGATAGAATATATTATAAATATATTGCACACATGTCAACACAGCTCATCAAAATCATCATTATAATCGACAAACTCATGAACGTCAACAAAACAACACATCAAATGCAATGCACACACCCATGTATGACTCAACACGACTCGGTATACCCATTTTGTGACCACTACAGGATCACCACTCCCAGATTCGTCACCATAGAATCTGAGTTCCCCGTAAGGAACCAAGCCTCTCAACAAGCCCGGAGTCAACAACATCATTGGAACTCAGTCCGTTCATCACTAGGCATCGGCCTTTTATGAATGCATGCACCTCAAACATGCATCAAAATCAACATAGCAACAACAACATCATATAGTCATGTTATCATCATCATTAATAGCATGACATACAACTCAACAAAACAACAACAATATTTCATCGATTTCACATCATCACATAACACATTTATAATTAAACATGTAAATTCAACATCTCATCATCATCAACACTTCATACGCAATCATATAATCGCTATTAATTGTTTATAATACAATTACAGCGACTTACTAAGAGTCTCGCAACTCAACGTACTCAGAACTCACCCACATCAGCTTCTGTATTTCCCAGTTCGCGCCGCCAACATAGGTTCGCGCCGCGAACTTCTCAATTACTTCAGGACGCGCCGCGAACGAAGGATCGCGTCGCGAATAACGCGTTACAGAACCCCTCTGGATTCTGCTCAGTTCGCGCCGCGAACTGAGCTTCGCGCCGCGAACGTGCGCGAACAGAACTCCTCTGCTACGAAAACCAGCGCAGCTTTGCTCCTCCACTCGCTACGATTCACACTCTCCGGCAAACAACCAAATCTCGACATTCAGCAGTCATATATACACAACATACTTTGATTATAAGGCGTATAACTCTACAAAACTCACAGATCGGACAGATTCCATCCAAAAACCCCAATTTTCCCAATCTCCCTAAAATCCCCAAATTTATCAACAATCTAACATATATCATGGAATTGCTCGCATATTATCGTTTAATAAGGTTCAGACCCCTTACCTCTTTGGATTGAAGGAAGTTCTGAGCAATCTTTGGCCTTTTCCTCTTCCTTCTCTTTCTCTTCAGCGTTTCCCTTTTTTTTTTTCCACTTTCACGATCCTTCTGCTCTTTCACGTAACACTTTTCTGTTCCCCACAAACAGACTCTTTCTCTTACTTCCCACTTATATATTTTCCAAAATAATAATAATAATAATCCAATAATATTTCCAATTAATTAATTAAATTAATAAATATTATATTAATTCAAATTAAATAATTAGCCTTATTTTATCGGGGTGTTACAACTCTCCCCCACTAAAAGAGTTTTCGTCCTCGAAAACATACCTCAAGCAAATAGAGCCGGATACGACTCCTTCATCTGATCTTCACGCTCCCAAGTCAAGCTCTCACCAGCTGGACCTCCCCAAACAACTTTCACTAGAGCAATCTTCTTACCTCTCAGGGTCTTCTCTTCTCGGTCATCTATCCGAATTGGCAACACCTCAACGGTCAAATTATCCCTCACCTGGATATCATCCAACTGAACAACATGCGAAGGATCCGCAATATATTTTCTCAACTGAGATACATGAAACACATCATGCAGATTAGAAAGCGACGGCGGTAAAGCTATCCGATACGCCACTTCCCCAACCCTCTTCAAAATCTGATACGGACCCACAAACCTCGGAGTAAGCTTTTTAGACTTTAAAGCTCTACCCACACCTGTCGTCGGAGTAACTCTCAAGAACACATGATCTCCCTCTTGGAACTCAAGTGCCTTTCTCCTCTTATCATGATAACTCTTCTGACGACTCTGAGAAATCTTCATTTTCTCCTGAATCATCTTAATCCTGTCAGTCGTCTGCTGCACAATCTCAGGTCCGAGTACAACACTCTCACCTGATTCATACCAACACAATGGAGTTCTACACCTCCGACCATACAATGCTTCATATGGAGCCATACCGATACTAGCATGAAAACTATTATTATAAGTAAATTCCACCAACGGCAAATAACTATCCCAAGAACCACTCTGCTCCAACACACAAGCTCTCAACAAATCCTCCAAGGATTGGATAGTTCTTTCGGTCTGACCATCAGTCTGAGGATGATAAGCTGAACTCAACCTCAACTTAGTTCCCAACGCTTTCTGCAAACTTTCCCAAAATCTAGAAGTAAATCTGGGATCTCTATCAGACACAATACTGGATGGAATACCATGCAGCCTCACTATCTCCTCAATATACAACTCTGCCAACTTCTCTAAAGAGTGATTAATCTTCATCGGCAAGAAATGCGCCGACTTAGTCAATCGATCCACAATCACCCAAATAGAATCATTACCTTTCACTGTCCTCGGCAATCCCGTCACAAAATCCATGGAAATGCTATCCCACTTCCATTCAGGAATCTTCAAAGGTTGCATCACACCTGCCGGTTTCTGATGTTCAATCTTTGACTTCTGACAAGTCAAACAGGCATACACAAACTTAGCAACATCTCTTTTCATACCAGCCCACCAAAACAATTTCTTCAAGTCTCGATACATTTTAGTTGCACCTGGATGGATGCTCAACCCACTCCTATGGCCCTCTTCAAGAATACTCTTTTTCAATTCAGACACCTCAGGAACACAAACTCTACCTTTAAATCGCAGGATGCCATTCCCATCAATCTCAAAATTACCACCATTACCCTGGTTAACCATAGTAATATGATCAACTAGAGCGACATCGACTTGCTGACCATTCCGAATATCTTCCATAATTCCACTAGTCAACTTCAGCATACCCAACTTTACACTATTGGCGGAAACTTCACAACCCAAACTCATATCACGGAACTGTTCAATTAACTCAAGCTCCCGAACCATCATCATAGACATATGTAGAGACTTCCTACTTAGCGCATCTGCAACTACATTAGCCTTACCGGGATGATAATTCAATCCAAAGTCAAAATCCTTCAGTAATTCTAACCATCTTCTCTGCCTCATATTTAACTCTTTCTGATCAAACAGATACTTCAGACTCTTGTGATCACTGAACACTTCGAATCTGGAACCATACAGATAATGCCTCCACATTTTCAACACAAATACAACAGCTGCAAGTTCTAGATCATGCGTAGGATAATTCCTCTCATGAACTTTCAACTGTCTAGAAGCATAAGCTACAACTTTACCATTCTGCATCAAAACACCACCAAGACCCATCAACGAAGCATCACAATAAACAACGAAGGACTCACCAGGATTAGGCAAGATCAACACTGGAGCACTGGTCAACCGCCTCTTCAACTCAACAAAACTCGCTTCACAAGCTGCATCCCACACATACACTTGACCCTTCTTAGTCAACTGCGTCAACGGCAATGCCAACTTAGAGAAGCCCTCAATAAATCTGCGATAATAACCAGCTAACCCCAGAAAACTGCATATCTCAGTAGCAGACTTCGGAGTCTCCCACTGTAATACAGCATCCACTTTAGCAGGATCAACAGAAATTCCACCACTCGAAATCACATGGCCAAGGAAACTCACTTCCTTCAACCAGAACTCACATTTAGATAACTTTGCATATAATTTCTTTTCTCTTAACACCTGCAAGACAATTCTCAGATGTCTTGCATGCTCTTCTTCCGTCTTAGAATATATCAATATATCGTCTATGAACACCACAACAAAATTATCAAGGTACGGATGAAATATACGATTCATATATTCCATAAACACACCTGGAGCATTAGACACACCGAACGGCATCACAGTGTATTCATAATGACCATACCTCGTACGGAAAGCAGTCTTCACAATGTCATCTGACTTCACTCGGATCTGATGATAACCCGACCGCAAATCAATCTTACTGAAAACATGAGCTCCAACCAACTGGTCCATCAAATCATCAATCCTCGGCAATGGATACCGATTCTTGATAGTCACCTTATTCAACTGCCGATAATCGACACACAACCTCATCGTACCTTCTTTCTTCTTCACTAACAATACTGGTGCACCCCAAGGAGAAACACTTGGACGCACAAACTTCTTCTCAAGCAATTCTTCAAGTTGCTTCTTCAATTCAACTAATTCAGTTGCAGACATTCTATAAGGAGACATCGACACTGGACTCGTACCTGGTACTAAGTCAATGGCAAATTCGACTTCACGTTCTGGAGGTAAATCACTTACTTCCTCCGGGAACACATCCTGAAATTCACAGACAACAGGCAATTCTACACTCACCTCCTTCTTATCTGCTTGTAGAGACGCAAATAGAGCGAATATCTGAGCTTCATCTCTCACAAAATCCCCTACCTGTCTAGCAGATAGAAATCTTGCTTCATCATTCTCACCAACTTCAGAAAACCGCACCGTCTTACTATAGCAGTTGATAAACACGCCATAGAATTCTAGCCAATTCATTCCCAGAATAATATCAATTTGGTGCAAGGGCAAGCACACCAAATCAACCACGAACTCTCTCTCAAAGATCGTCAAATGACAACCTCGACAGACAACAGAAGTTCTCACCAAACCATTAGCAGGAGTATCTATCACCATGCTTCCGTCTAGGGACGACATAATCACACCAATCCTAGTCGCACACTCATACGAAATAAACGAATGGGTAGCGCCAGTGTCAACAATAGCAAGCAATTCAACATTATTAATCAAGCAAGTACCTTTAATCAGATTATCTTCTTTAGGAGCTTCAGTCCCACTCAGAGCAAACACCCTACCAGTAGTATGAGCTGCAGTAGCCGCCTTCTTCGGTTTCGGGCACTGCGAACTGATATGACCTTTCTCGCCACAATTAAAACATGTCGGACCAGCATCCTTACATTCAGTAACTCTATGACCAGCCTGACCGCATCGGAAACATCTCAGCACTTTCTTGGTACAGCTATCAGCACGGTGGCATGGCTCACCACACTTGAAACATTTACCAGCTATGGGAGATCCTCCCCCACTTGGCTTCTTCGCATCTACCACTTTCTGCTTACCCTTACCATTCGGAGATGCATAAGGACTACCACGATCCTTATTCTTCTTCTCACTAAGACTCTTGTAGTGAGCAGTCCTAGCCTTGCTATCTTCGTCAAATATCCTGCACTTATTAACCAGTGTAGGAAACCTACGAATCTCCTGGTAACCAATGCCTTGTTTGATCTCGGGACGTAACCCGTTCTCAAACTTGACACACTTGGATTCCTCCGCATCAGCATTATTATAATGAGGACAATACTGCACCAGCTCCTCAAACTTCGAAGCGTAATCAGCAACAGACATGTTACCCTGCTTCAGTTCTAGAAATTCCATCTCCTTCTTACATCGCACATCAGCAGGAAAATATTTCTCCAGAAAGGCCGTCTTGAACCTTTCCCAAGTCATCTCAGCACCTGGTACGGCAATTCTCTGGCGAGTGTTATCCCACCAGTTTTCAGCCTCTTCAGATAACATATGCGTACCAAACTGCACCTTCTGTGCTTCAGTACACGTCATCACCCGGAAAATCTTCTCAATTTCCTTCAGCCAAATCTGAGCACCATCTGGATCATAGCGCCCTTTGAATGTAGGAGGGTTATTCTTCAGAAACCTTCCCAAATTCCTAAACTCGTCGACCGGCGGATTCTGCTGCGCCTGCATAGCCTGCGCCATAGCAGCCAAAGCCTCAGCAATCGCACGGTCATTTTCTCCAGCCATACTCTGCACAACACCACTACAACCGTTAAATATCGACAGTGTCATTTACACTAATCGACCAACAGGGAAAACATCACATTATGACTCGACTGGACTGACCATGCTCTGATACCACTAATGTAACACCCTTCTACCCAAACTACATATTTATATATATTATCAGAGTACAACATGTAGAAGAGTTTACATTTCATACAACATATCATTTCTCGCATCACAACAAAAACATGTTATTTATTTGATTTAAAACTTCGCAGCGGACAACAACATAAATATCATAATAATGTGCCAACATGATCTCAACAAAACATCTCAACAATCATTCATCATAAACAACGTAAATAATAATAATTTAGCTATCGAATCCCATAACCCCGGTGTCACATGACCAGAGCATTTGACTCGACTCTGTAGAATAACTCTACACTTATTCTTCAAACCTCAACAATAGCTACTCCTCTTTATCTGCACATTGCTCATCATAGATGAACATAAACACATGCAGAAGGGGTGAGAATTACATTATTAAATAATAATATAACGACAGAATATATTATAAATATATTGCACACATGTCAACACAGCTCATCAAAATCATCATTATAATCGACAAACTCATGAACGTCAACAAAACAACACATCAAATGCAATGCACACACCCATGTATGACTCAACACGACTCGGTATACCCATTTTGTGACCACTACAGGATCACCACTCCCAGATTCGTCACCATAGAATCTGAGTTCCCCGTAAGGAACCAAGCCTCTCAACAAGCCCGGAGTCAACAACATCATTGGAACTCAGTCCGTTCATCACTAGGCATCGGCCTTTTATGAATGCATGCACCTCAAACATGCATCAAAATCAACATAGCAACAACAACATCATATAGTCATGTTATCATCATCATTAATAGCATGACATACAACTTAACAAAACAACAACAATATTTCATCGATTTCACATCATCACATAACACATTTATAATTAAACATGTAAATTCAACATCTCATCATCATCAACACTTCATACGCAATCATATAATCGCTATTAATTGTTTATAATACAATTACAGCGACTTACTAAGAGTCTCGCAACTCAACGTACTCAGAACTCACCCACATCAGCTTCTGTATTTCCCAGTTCGCGCCGCCAACATAGGTTCGCGCCGCGAACTTCTCAATTACTTCAGGACGCGCCGCGAACGAAGGATCGCGTCGCGAATAACGCGTTACAGAACCCCTCTGGATTCTGCTCAGTTCGCGCCGCGAACTGAGCTTCGCGCCGCGAACGTGCGCGAACAGAACTCCTCTGCTACGAAAACCAGCGCAGCTTTGCTCCTCCACTCGCTACGATTCACACTCTCCGGCAAACAACCAAATCTCGACATTCAGCAGTCATATATACACAACATACTTTGATTATAAGGCGTATAACTCTACAAAACTCACAGATCGGACAGATTCCATCCAAAAACCCCAATTTTCCCAATCTCCCAAAAATCCCCAAATTTATCAACAATCTAACATATATCATGGAATTGCTCGCATATTATCGTTTAATAAGGTTCAGACCCCTTACCTCTTTGGATTGAAGGAAGTTCTGAGCAATCTTTGGCCTTTTCCTCTTCCTTCTCTTTCTCTTCAGCGTTTCCCTTTTTTTTTTTTTCCACTTTCACGATCCTTCTGCTCTTTCACGTAACACTTTTCTGTTCCCCACAAACAGACTCTTTCTCTTACTTCCCACTTATATATTTTCCAAAATAATAATAATAATAATCCAATAATATTTCCAATTAATTAATTAAATTAATAAATATTATATTAATTCAAATTAAATAATTAGCCTTATTTTATCGGGGTGTTACAGATTTAATCAGTGATTTGATGGATGGAATTGATTTGAAGGAGTTCATTCATGTCCATACAAGCCTCATGTATCATGCCAAACCTCATCATGGAAGAATTTGAAGTCAAACAGAAAGTTTCCAAAAATAGAAAGTTGACCTGTAATTCAAATTTGCCAAAAATGGAAACTTCTTGATCCTCAACTTACATCATGATACAAGCTTCAAATGAATTTTTGCCTAACATGAAAGTTGAAGATCTTGTTCTCCCATTTCCAAAAAGTCCAAGAACTCTCAATTCCCATGTATGGTTGTCAAGATATGATCAATTCATTTTCCAAAATTTGTGAACTTCAAAGGGCCATATCTCATGAACCATTTGGCCAATTTTGGTGGGTTTTTTTCCTACAAACCACATTTCATCTCCTCTTTCCAAAAATATAAATTTCATTCACCAAAACTTCACCATTCAAAATGGCCTTTTTGGACTTGCATTATTTAATTTCAAGTGAAGGTGAAATTTGACTTTTCAAAATAATCATTTCTAACACTTTTGGCCAATTGGAAACATTCAGAAATGTTGTTTTGGTCATGTTTGCAAGCCCATTTCGCAGCTGTTGCTCATACACCATACACATAAGCCAAAATGGGATAATTAGCAAAATTGCTCATTTAACCAAATGTTGATTAGCACATGCTTAGCCAACCTTAAACAGAAGTATAAGAGCACATTTTCTGCTCATTCCAAACCTAGCTGCAGCCTCAATCACACAGAAAAACTCTCATTCTCTCTCAATTTGCATTTTCACGATTTGAATTTTCTGAGCAAAAACTCAAAAGAGCCCGAGCATCCATTGGTTTCTTCATCATCTGGCCATCATTTGGGAGCTTTTTCAAACACCATTCATCAACTGCACAACCATCTTCGTGTTCTGTTTTCCAAAGCATTCTTCCATGGCAGTTTGGAGCTAGAGTTGAATCGAGCAAGTTTGAGCTTAAATAACTTCATCATCCATCATTTGGAGCTTGGACCTTCGACTGTTTGAGCATACATCAGCAAAATAGCAACTGTTTCACTCTTTCCTTCAAATATAAGTAAGTTTTCGATCTCTTTTATTTCCAAAATCATGAGGTGCTTAGGATAGATCTTTTGATGCTGATTCCATTGAGCTTTGTGTCACTTGAAATGGTTAACTGTGCTAGGAGAAATCTGAGTTTAAAGTTTGTTGGTTGTTTTTGTTTTGCACGATTCCTTGATGTTTAGCTCGAGTTCATGAATTTTAATGGTAGCATGTTGATATGCATTGTTTGCTGATCATGATTGTATGTTCAATTTGCATTTCTGGAAATTTTGTGGAATCGCGTTTTGTGAAGATGATGAAGATCACTGTAGCATTAAAACCCTAATATTTTCCCAGAAAGCTGGACTGTTCACGTGCGCATGATGCTTGTTTACTGTGCAATTCCATACTGACCAATCAAAATATTTGGTTTCTCGCCCTTAAGCGCTGCGTTTGGTTAAATGATATGCATAATTACCACCGTGCCACTCGGTCAACATAGTTTGACCTACCATTCATGTTCTTTTGCTCATGTTAGTCCAAATTGTTACTCAACTTCTAAAAATCATATTTCACTCGTTTCAACTCCAAAATTCATGAAATTTTTTCCATCATATTCACATGAATGTCTACTATTTTATCATGATTTTTGCTGAATTTTTGGTTGGCTGGATTTTAAATGGTATTAGGTTTCTTAACATGTATACACATTTTGTACCTTTTGCCATTTCTTTTGTGAAATTGTGATGATGTATCCAATGCCCCTGAAATTTTTTGTGGTTAATCTACACTCATTCATGTTTGTTTTGATGTAGAGTTCTTGAATTTATCATGTTTGGTTGTTAAGATATGAATTTTTGAAGTAGGGTGTGACAATTTGTGTCACACCATTGTTATGCAATTTCATGATTTTTGTTGACATGCTTCCTGACCTCCAATTAATGTGAAATTTTGCATGATCCTTCTCTTATATGTCTAGTTGACTTGTGAATTTTCCTAGAATTAATTGTGCCATTTCTTAATTGTTTGAGATTTTTCTTCCCTGCCTAGTCAATTGTTGACTTTGTGTGATACATCTTGCCATTTCATTTGGGAAATTCTCATACCTTATTGGATGATCATGAAATTTTACATGTGCATACTAGACATCTCAAGCTTTGCATTGGTGTTGGTCCCATTCATTTCTCATCTGTTTTCATTTGGTTATGATTTTTTGAAGTTGATACATGTATATTTGACTTCTTTGGGCATGATTGAAATTGTTTTGACTTCCTGATTTTAATTGACCATCCTCCCATGATCCAATTGAGCTGAAATTTTATATGTATTCCATGCTATGGATTGTGATTGACCCTGAATTATTTGATGATTTTTGGAATTGAGTATGATTGCTTTTGATGCAAGTCTTTCTGTTGACTTCTATGTGCACCAATTTGCCATGCTTTGCCTTCCTTTGCTTATGAAATCATGATGATGAATGATATGAATGTGGGACCAATTGTGCTTGCTTCTTAAATGTTTGAACTTGGTTTTGGTTGACTTTCATTTGCTGTTTTGACTTTCTCATTTGTTTTTGACCCTAGGCTTGTCCTAGTGGTCCTTTGGGCTTATGATTGAGTTCATGTTTCAGGTTAAGCAACAATGCCTCAAAGATCATACAAATTTGATTGAGCTTGATTATATATCATATGCTAACCTTTGTTTTGTAGGTGGTATGACTCATATTATTTGAGTCTTGTGCTTTGCACACTTGTTTCTCTGTGTTGACTGTTGAGTCCATTCCTTTTGTTTTAACTGTTGAAATGTGTACTGATTAGTTTGACTATTTCAGGTACCCTTAGTTGCTTAAGTTCTTTGAACTTGCTTTTCTATTTAGCAATTTGCTTTGAGGTATAATCCCTTGTTCTTCATGTAGTCTGGAGACCCGGCCTGTTATTTGGCCGGGCAAACTGTCTGAAGTCCTCCTTAAGAGGCAATGCTTGTGTGTGTTTATATTTGTCCCAAGCAGGAAAAGTCCTTCAAATAAGGCAATTGGTAGATCAAAGGGATAAGCAACCTATCCCCTACTATTCAGTGAGTCTTCTCCTTGCTCCCATTACATGGTTGTAGCATTGAGATCAAAACCCAAGATCTATCGAGTCAATAATGTGGAGAGAGTTCCTACTTTCTGAACTCCCACACTTTCTGATATTCAAATGCTCTCCCTGATCAGGGATAAGAGCAATGAGGCACACCCCTCATCTCCTTTCATCTGCTTCACCTTAGCCTCTCAATGGCAAGGTTAAGAGCACTTTTGACCCTATTCCAGTTGGCTTCAATGCCTAACCCTCTTGTATGAGCCTCCTTGTTTGGTTATAGAGTGTGCTGTTTGATTATCTCACATACACATGTTTGCTTGTTTGCTGTATGCATTTATCATCATCACTAATTGCTCATCAATGCATAATCACCTCATTTATCTTTGTGACATTATCATTGTTGTTTGCCCATTGAGGACAATTGTAAGACCATTCATTGGCCATTGCTCCTATGATATGGAAGTGAGTATAAGACCATCACCTTGGCCACTCATCTTATCTTTGCTTGATGCATTTGATTGTATGTGAGGATGCAATTGTAAGTCCCTGCAAGTTGGCATTTGCTTTCCTATGATCACATGTTGCTTTGTTTGTTCGTATGTGAGGATACAATTATAAGTCCCTGTAAGTTGGCATTTGTATTCCTAGGACCATACTGTGGAGGTTAGAGTAAGCCTAGATAAATTGGCATCTGACATTCATGTTCTGCTTCTGTTTGTTTATGTGAGGTTGCAATTGTAAGTCCCTGTAAGTTGGCATTTGCTTTCCTGTGATCATAAGTTGGTTTGTTTGTTTATATGTGAGGATGCAATTGTAAGTCCCTGTAAGTTGGCATTTGCTTTCCTATGATCATGTGTTGCTTCTGTTCTTGTATGTGAGGATCCATTGTAAGTCCCTGTAATGTGGCATTGGTTTTCCTATGAGCATATGTGGAGTTAACCTAAGTCCAGATAGATTGGCAGTTGACTTCCATATTTCATCTTTGTTTTCTTTTGAGGAGATTAGTGTAAGACCATTGAGTGGCCTCTGATATCCCGTTCTGTTTTAGGAGATTGGTATAAGCCCAGTGATTGGCATCCGATATCCGCTTTTGTTGACTTTCTTGTTTGTTTGTTATTATCCATTGCTTATTCCAAAGGACACACTTGAATCATCCTCTATATGCTTTCAAGAAGTGAACCTTCTAAGAAGTTTTACAATCCATCTCCATCCATTCATCCTCATTATGTCCTAAACCTTTTCACACTTTGATTCCAAACTTGACATAGTTATTGTGCAAACTTCTTCATGTTTTCTAACTAAAAACCTGGACCCCAAGTCCTTGACTTTTTTCAAACTCCATTTCATAATACTTCTTTTGAATCAATCTTAATCATACTTTGACTTCACTTTCATAATCACAATCAATTAACTTCACTCATTCACTTGTTTTGGCTTTGTCCATTGTTAATCTTTTCATGCATTAGCCATAGGTTTCAATTATCATTGTGGTTGATGTAAATCTTGCCTATCCTTAGTGAGTCGACAGTAAGACTTTCGTACTGAAAACAGGGCTAACCCCTCTAGTACGTCGAAGCTATCCTCGCGTGGTGGATGTTGTTTTTGGTCGAGTGTTCTCCCATTGATAATGAAAAGCCTCAGTGCTATTGTTTAAAATTGAATCCACCAACTTTTGGAAATCTTTTAGCCGAACTACGGCGTTTTGATCCTTACCTTTGATGGAAGGTACGTAGGCAGCGGGTTCATCCGTTCAAACCCAATAAAAAATGTATATTCTTTTCTCATCATCCCAATCATGTTTGCACAATGTTTATGTCATAACCAATAACAATTTTATACAACAAGTGTGAAAAGGGCTCCCTAGGAGTACCTAGGACGTAGTGGGTGCCTAACACCTTCCCATTGCGTAATTTACCCCTTACCCAGACTCTCTGATCTTTTTATTAGTTTTCTACATGTAAAACTTCTTAGGCTTTTGTTCGCTTTTTAGCCAGTCCTTTGGATAAATAAAAGTGCGGTGGCGACTCGAAAAATCATTGTATCTCTTGCTTATGATTTAATCAATAAATCATATAGCGACGAATACACCGCTACAGAAAAGTGGCGACTCTGCTGGGGATATAGCCTTGGTGGTATTGCCTACTTTTCACCCTTGTTGTGCTATATTGTTTATTTGTTATTTGACATATTTTTGTACAATTTGGGATAACTGTATTGATTGTAATGTGTGAATTGCTTGATATACAATTGTTGTTTGCTTTGGTGATCTGTGAGATGAGTTCTATACCCGAACTCGAGTGCACTCTAGGATAGGAGAATGGCATAGTCTTGTTGACTGGTGTGGAGTATTCCTTAGCCAGTTGACTTGCAAGCCCATTCACTTGGTGGAGGTCATGTTGGACTAATAATGTCACACAAGTTATTTGTGGTTAGGCATTATTCTTTCAATCATGTGCCGCAGAAGCCAAGGACCGTAGTTTACCAAACCCATCTTGGCCTATTTTTAGGACCGTAGTGCGGAGGTCGTTCAGATGTCAGTTCTGATGCGATTGTTACGCGACACTACACTCATAAGAGTTTCTCTTGAGAATATTCTTGGAATACGAGTATTCGTTCCTCCGATAATATTCGAAAGATGGAACGATGATTATGGGAACCTCTGATAGAACATGTCTGGCAGGTTTAAACCCTAGTACACTCCCTTTGGGTGGTTCTTAACCGAGACTCCATGCTCGTGGCTCTCAACAAACCCGTGATTCGTGGTTGAGTCGTTCAAACATTGTTAATATCAATGGATCCCGGATCAGGGGTAAAACCTAAAATCCACCAAAGCGGCTGGTTGATATTAAGGATGTTCAAGCCGGTTCATGTACCGTTAATATCAATGGAACTTGGGTGTCGATAAAGTGAAAACCTAAATCCACCAAAATGGATGATTGATATTAGGGATACATAGAGCTTTCCCACGACCTTTGTCTGGTGTGCTTTGCTTGATCCTTGAGTGTGATTGTTGCATTCATGCATTCACGCATTCATCCGCATCCATATCATCAGAAAAAAGAAAATTTTCAAGGAACTCAAAGGAGTTTATTTGCAAAAAAATTTCAAAACATGAAAAAACCGGGAAAATTTTTTCACCTGATATATCTGATGAGATATTCTCATGTATGATCAAAATGCTTAAATATTTCAAAGTTTGCAAGTAAAACCCCCGGGTTCCTTTGAAAAAAAAAAAAAAGAAAAAAAAAAGAAAAAAAAAAGCATATGCATAAACACTTCATGCATCATTTGCATAAGCAGGTGTTTTGTTCCGGTCTCCCGTCCTGTGGTCTGACCCTGCGATCTTCATTTATTTTGAAGACGCACTTTGCCGGTATTATACCAGAGCCGACTCTGCCAGATTGATGGATCATCCTGAGCTAGAGAATTGTGAACTCAAAGGATTTTTGCCAGACTTAGCGCTGTTGATGGATTTATTCCTGGTTAACTAATCCCGGGCTGGCATTGGCTACTGTTCTGGGGCACTTAAGGAGCAAGGTTTGTTCACAAGTGGAGGATTCATCCATGACGATCAACCTGAAGAAGAAACTGCTACTTTCTTGGAAGAGGATGCAGAAGATCTGAACAATTTCATCATACCTGGTGGTGTCTGCCACAATTGGGTCGCTGTGGATGTTCCTACGGTCATTCATAAGTCAGCGTGATTTGTTCACTTTGTTTAAAACCCTTCTCCCATGCCAAAAGGAGAAGTGATGACATTGTTGGCAGCATTTAATACAATGATGTTTTCATTCAATTAATGCATTGTTTAACATTTGTTTTTCCTTTGTTTTCACTTTTTGCTTTTTGCATGAAATCAGTGATCACAAAAAACCCTGAAAAACAAAAATAGCTTTTTCATCTGCATAAATGATTTGCTTGTTTAAAATTCAAAAGCTTTTCATTATCCAGAATCATTATGCAGGGATTTCTAAACCCATTGAACATAATGATCCAACGCCATCTCCCAATCTTGAAGTCCTTGTATTTGAGGCAGAAGAAGATGACGTTGAAGAGATTCCTGATGAGATCACCCGTCTCCTTGAGCACGAAGAGAAGATCATTCAGCCGCATCTCGAAGACTTGGAAACAGTCAACTTGGGGTCTGAGGATTGTGTTCGTCTGGTGAAGATTGGGGCACTTCTTGAAGAGTCTGTTAAGGAAGATTTGATCAGCTTGCTACGAGAATATTCAGATATCTTTGCTTGGTCCTATGAAGACATGCCGGGTTTAGATACAGATATTGTGCAACATTTCCTGCCTTTGAAGCCTGAGTGCGTGCCTGTGAAGCAGAAGCTCAGAAGAACTCATCCAGATATGGCAGTGAAGATCAAAGAGGAAGTTCAGAAGCAAATTGATGCGGGGTTTCTGGTGACTTCTACATATCCTCAATGGGTGGCCAATATTGTGCCTGTTCCTAAGAAGGATGGAAAAGTCCGTATGTGCGTTGACTACAGAGATTTGAACAAAGCTAGTCCAAAAGACGATTTTCCTCTACCACACATTGACATGTTGGTAGACAATACAGCTAAATTCAAAGTCTTTTCCTTTATGGACGGATTTTTCGGATATAATCAAATCAAGATGGCACCAAAGGATATGGAGAAGACAACATTCATCACACCTTGGGGAACATTCTGTTATCGAGTGATGCCCTTCGGTTTGAAGAACGCCGGAGCCACGTATCAACGAGCTATGACTACCTTGTTCCATGATATGATGCACAAGGAGATAGAAGTCTATGTTGATGATATGATTGCTAAGTCCCGAACGGAAGTTGAGCATATTGAGCATTTGTTGAAGCTTTTTCAACGTTTGAGGAAGTTCAAACTTCGCCTGAATCCGAACAAATGTACTTTTGGAGTCCGTTCCGGCAAGTTGTTGGGTTTTGTGGTAAGTGAAAGAGGTATTGAGGTTGATCCTGCAAAGGTCAAAGCAATACAAGAGATGCCCGCACCCAAAACTGAGAAGCAAGTCCGAGGTTTTCTTGGCCGCTTGAATTATATTTCCAGATTTATATCCCACATGACTGCCACATGTGCGCCGATATTCAAGCTCCTGCGGAAAGATCAGTCTCATGATTGGACCGAGGATTGCCAGAAAGCTTTCGACAGTATCAAAGATTATCTGTCTGAACCTCCGATCCTGTCTCCGCCTGTGGGAGGAAGACCTCTGATTATGTACTTAACAGTTCTTGAAGACTCGATGGGTTGTGTACTCGGTCAACAAGATGAATCAGGGAAGAAGGAGTTTGCTATATACTACCTCAGTAAGAAGTTTACTGATTGCGAGTCTCGGTACTCTATGCTTGAGAAGACGTGATGTGCTTTGGCTTGGGCTGCTAAGCGTTTGCGCCAGTACATGATTAATCATACAACTTGGTTGATATCCAGAATGGATCCAATTAAGTATATCTTCGAGAAGCCTGCTTTAACTGGGAGGATTGCCCGTTGGCAGATGTTGTTATCTGAGTATGATATTGAGTATCGAGCTCAGAAAGCTATCAAAGGTAGTATCTTGGCTGACCATCTAGCGCACCAGCCAATTGAAGATCATCAGTCTGTTCAGTATGACTTCCCTGACGAGGAAATTCTGTATTTGAAGATGAAAGATTGCGATGAGCCTACACTTGATGAAGGTCCGGAACCTGGTTCCAGATGGACGATGGTGTTTGATGGCACTGTTAATCAATATGGAAATGGAATTGGGGCAGTGATTATTACTCCCCAAGGTCCACACATTCCGTTTACAGCAAGGCTAACTTTCAAATGCACGAACAACATGGCGGAATATGAAGCCTGTATTATGGGACTTAAAGAATGCATTGACTTGAGGATCAAGTATCTTGATGTCTATGGTGATTCGGCCCTGGTTGTCAATCAGATCAAGGGTGAATGGGAGACGAATCAACCAGGTCTCATCCCATACAAAGATTATGCAAGGAGAATTTCAACTTTCTTCACAGAAGTTGAATTTTATCATATTCCTCGAGAGGGTAATCGGATGGCAGATGCTCTTGCAACGCTTGCTTCCATGATTGTTGTCAGATGGTGGAATGATGTCCCCAATATTACTGTGATGCGCTTGGACAGACCCGCTCACATATTTGCAATCGAAGACGTGAAAGATGACAAGCCTTGGTATTTTGATATCAAGAATTTCCTCCAGAACCAGGTCTACCCGCCTGGGGCATCTGTGAAAGATAGGAAAACTCTGAGAAGGTTGTCAGGCAGTTTCTACCTCAGTGGTGAAGTGCTGTACAAGAGAAATTTTGATATGGTTTTGCTCAGATGCGTGGATAGACACGAAGCAAACCTGTTGATGACTGAGATCCATGAGGGTTCATTTGGTACTCATTCCAATGGACATGCCATGGCTAAGAAAATGTTGAGAGCAGGCTACTATTGGCTGACAATGGAGTCTGACTGTTGCAAGTATGTGAAGAAATGTCACAAGTGTCAAATTTATGCGGATAAGATTCATATTCCTCCGACACTCCTGAACGTGATTTCATCACCATGGCCTTTCTCTATGTGGGGAATCGACATGATCGGCATGATTGAGCCGAAAGCGTCCAACGGACATCGGTTTATTCTCGTAGCAATTGATTACTTCACCAAATGGGTTGAAGCCGCTTCGTACGCGAATGTAACCAGACAGGTGGTTGTGAAGTTTATCAAGAACCAGCTGATTTGCCGTTATGGTGTGCCAGAGAGGATCATTACTGATAATGGATCCAATCTGAATAACAAGATGATGGATGAGTTGTGCGCTGAATTCAAGATTGCACACCATAATTCCTCTCCCTACAGACCTAAGATGAATGGGGCTGTTGAAGCTGCTAACAAAAATATCAAGAGGATTATCCAGAAGATGACTGTCACGTACAAAGATTGGCATGAGATGCTGCCATTTGCTTTGCATGGATATCGTACGTCTGTACGCACTTCAACAGGGGCAACCCCTTTTTCTCTTGTTTATGGCATGGAAGCCGTTCTCCCAGTAGAGGTGGAGATCCCATCAATGAGAGTCTTGATGGAAGCCAAGTTGACTGATGCTGAATGGATTCAGAGTCGTTATGACCAGTTGAATTTGATTGAAGAGAAGCGGTTAACTGCCATGTGCCATGGTCAGCTATATCAGCAAAGAATGAAGAAAGCATTTGATAAGAAGGTCAAGCCTCGTGTGTTCCGAGAAGGTGACCTCGTGCTCAAGAAAGTGTTGTCTTTCGCGCCCGATTCCAGGGGCAAGTGGACTCCAAACTACGAGGGTCCATATGTTGTTAAGAGAGCCTTTTCAGGCGGTGCTTTGATGCTTACAACAATGGATGGGGAGGATTTCACTCGTCCTGTGAATTCAGATGCAGTCAAGAGATACTTTGCCTAAAAAAAAAAAGTATATGCAAATGAAAAAACAGAATAGCTCGCTAAGTTGAAAACCCGAAAGGGCGGCTTAGGCAAAAATGAGCGTCTCGGTGGAGAACCCGCAAGGGTAATTCAGGCAAAAATTAGAGACTTGAAAAAAAGAGAATATTTGCATCCCGCTAGATTGAGTACCTCACCCTGGGGCAATCTAGGCAAAAATTAGGGATTTGGCAAGTAACTGCATCCTGACAAGACTTTCTGTTCATCAGTCGTCATTTCGTCAGAAAATTCTCGATTCGTCGTCAACTGAAGCTTCGGATACATCGAGATTCAAGTTGGTAGAGAAAGGATCATTATGTTCAATGTAGCCCTCTTCCAATATATATCACTGATTTCAAATTTGTACAGATCTATGGAGTCTTGCCATTTGCAGACTACCATTCCATCAAATCAATTTGAGCTTTTTATCCAATTATTTGCACTCTTATTTGTTTCAATTCAACAAATGTTTTGCATGCTTTAAATTGATAAAATGTCATTGTTTTAAACAAATAAATTCTTCAAAAATTGTTGTTTTAAACAAAGTGAACATTCAGAAGATTGAAAGGATACTCAAGAATATCTCAGTGCTCTCCCGAGGGTGGCATGATTTCCAACAGGTAAGACATTTGTTCATAGTCCTGGTTTGGTGGTATCTTCTTTCTTCAGATCTTTGTTGGGGTTGTTCCTCAAACAAAGTTGTTGTTGGGGTTGTTCCCCAGTATAGCCGCAAGCAGAGTGTTGTTGAAGACTTCGTTCTTCTCCAGCAGCAGTTTTCCCCTAGCATGGGTGTTTCTTGTAGAAGTTTCGGCGGTTGATTGGTTTATCATCTTGGTGCCCCGTCGCTTTCTCCAGTGGGTCGCCTGCCCCAGACTTTATTTGTCTCCTCAGCAGTCATGAGTAGAGCTGTTATTGATATCCTCATCGGATTCGCGAGCAGAGTTGTTGTCACTCTTCCCAGTGCAGTAGCCAGCGGAATCGTCTGTTTCCTCAGCACGATCGTTTTCCTTTGAAGACTCGGTAAGTCAGCGGTTTGATACCCGGTACTTTACCCTTTTCCCCGGCGAAGTCGTCCGCGGATTTGTTGCTATCTCTCCGTCAGAGTTTTTCTCCTCAGCAGAGCAGGATTTATTTTCCTACTCGATGTTTGTTTGGGTTGACGCCCCAGTATTACGTCCATCTTTTCCTCAGCTTAGTCTGTAGAGTGTTTGTTGTGGCAGTTTTTGCCTGCTGAATACTCCTTCAATCCCCAGTACGGTCAGATGATGGCTCTAGCATCCCGAGAACGGATTGATTTCCTGACTGTTTGTGATCCCCAGTAGAGTGGCTTATATTGCAGAATCTACTTGTTGTGATCAGTTTGCTATGTATATTCTTCCCGAGTAGAGTGGTTTGTCGCAGAATATACTTGTCTGATCTGTCCTCCCTCAGTGGTTTTGTTCCCCAAGAGAGTAGCTGACAGTTTTCCCCAATAGAGTTGCTTATGCAGTTAGATTCTATTTGGATGATACCATTCTCCCTCAGTGGGTTATTCCCCAGTGGAATTATGTGGAGTTGCTTCTACAGCAGTTTGTGCTTGTGCAATGCACCTTTTGTTTCTCAATTGACACTGAGATCCCCTGCAGATATCTTGGGTTTTCTCTTGTTCTCCAACAGATTCGTCTTTGTGGCTACCTTTTGCCTGTTGTGACTTTCTGTGCCCTGATTGGGTTATCTACTGATCCATCACTCAGAGATTTGGTTTCCCGATATCTTTGACCCTCTGCTTCTTCAGCAGTGCCTGCAGATCTTGGCTTTTCAGCATGTAGATCTCCGCAGATTGGCTCTCCAACTGGTTTTTCCCCTGGAAGTATAATACCGGGTGTTTGATTCCTGAACCTGTTTGTGTCAGAACTGTCTGTTTTGTCAGCATTCATCAAACATAAATCACGCATGATTCATGCATATTCATAAACATTCAGATATTCATGTTGCATTTCTCGCCATATATCTTTTGTTTGTCGTGTCTCCTGCTATGGTGATATAGATCTCTTTACAGGTCTCCCCAAGCAGATGTCGGGTGTTATAAAATCTCTCCATATAGAGTCAGCCCATAAGCAGAAAATGTTTGTCTTTCTTTCTGCAGTTCCCCACTGAGATATATCCTCGTGGATGACGGTTTCTTCCGTTTCCTCCCAACACATATATTGGGATGGATGCTCCTATTTGAGTTATATCCTCATTAGGACGTGTATTGATTCAGTCTGCCTTTTCGGATTATTCCCGAATTGGCTATTTGTCAAATGTCTTGTGCTTCCCAGTGGGTTGTTCCCCAGTGGAGTAGTTTTGGGCCTCTACCTACGAACCGGTAGCTATAAGTCCTATTCTTCCTGGTTGTCTTGACAGAATTTGTGGTTATACACCTTTTATTCTCCAGCCAGAGTTTTGGTTTTCTACCCTCATACTGGTAGTCGTAAATCCTATTTTCCTGCTCTCCAGCAGTTTGTGGTTTGTTAAACCCTATTTTGGTTTCCCGTGCGGATTTGTGACTTGTTCTATCCCCACGTGGAGTTTTTGGTCTTCTACCCCGTATTCGGTAGATGTAAACCCTAATTTTGTGGTTATCTTCATCTAGTCTTTGATGTTGATTTTCCTTTGCTTGGATAAGTTGCTCAGATCAGCACTTATATCCCTAGCAAGTCTTTTGTGGATAATTGCCGTATGCTAGCAATTTTATCCCCAGTGGGTCCTTTCACTGTTTGCTAGTGATTTGTTCCCCGGATCATTGATTGTATATCAATGCATCCCCAGCTAGTCCCTGTGGATAATTGCCGGGTGCTTGCAAATTATCCTCAGCAGATCGCCTTTCATTTACCCTTTTGTTGGTAATGTCTGTTGCTTCTTTTGATTGGTCATCATTATATACCTATTTTGGTATCCCGATGCCTTTCTTTTCGGTCGATTTATCCTTTATTAACCCAGTAACCGGTTGTGGATAATCTTCCATGCGAGTATATTATTCACGGTCTGCCGGTAATGAATAATATGTCTCATGCGCTCTTTAGTTGGAATCCTTTGTTGATTTTCCCCAGCTGAGCAAGATTCGTATTCTTTGTAGAATCGAATATCCATCCGTTAACCAGTTTGTGTTTTGGATGATGAGTGTTTTGGAAGTGAAATCCAATTCACGTTTCGGTAGATCACCTATTATATACCCAGTAACCGGTATCCCTGGTGTTTCTTACCATGCGAGTGTATTATTCACGGTCTGCCGGTAATGAATAATATATCTCATGCGCTCTTTAGTTGGAATCCTTTGTTGATTTTCCCCAGCTGAGCAAGATTCGTATTCTTTGTAGAATCGAATATCCATCCTCTAACCAGTTTGTGTTTTGGATGATGAGTGTTTTGGAAGTGAAATCCAATTCACGTTTCGGTAGATCACCTATTATATACCCAGTAACCGGTATCCCTGGTGTTTCTTACCATGCGAGTATATTATTCACGGTCTGCCGGTAATGAATAATATGTCTCATGCGCTCTTTGGTCGGAATCCTTTGTTGATCTTCCCCAGTCGAGTAAGGTTTGTATTCCTTATGGAATCGAACATCCATCCTATAAACAAGTCTGCTGTTCTAGCTCTCTTCAGGATGATGAGTGTTTTGGAAGTGAAAACCAATTCACGTTTCGGTCGGTCACCTATTATATACCCAGTAACCGGTATCCCTGGTGTTCCTTCCTTTCTGCTCCCTATTATGACTTTGGAGTCAGATTTTTCCTGAGTTATGTACCTTTTCCAGGTCTTTCTCAGATGTTTGGTTGATTGATATCTCTCACCCTTATACCGGTCTTAGATATTCATTCTTCCTGAGTTTGTTACCCTTATGCCGGTAACACCTCATTTTCTTGTGCTCCCCTAGTGGAACTTCTTTTTGCTGCTCCCCAGGAGTCAGCTTGTGTCTCTCCAATGGATTTATTTTCCTTTGGAATTCTTTTCCCCAGTGTGAGTCCTTCACTCCCCAGTGAGGTTTCCAGTCTGTTTTCTGTTTTTTCTAATCAGAGTCGTGTCTTGTTCACGTTGTGTCAGTTATGTCTATCCCCAACTAGAGTCTTGTTAGAGTCTCTGTTCCTGGTGAGTGTACTACTCCGATGGATCGTCTTTTCTTCTGTGTGAATCATATTCCCCACAGAATTTGTGTCTTTTGCATACATACATTTGCATCATGAGGTCTCTTAGGGACCAAAATTTGTCTCATTACTGTTATTTAAGCCCATTCTACCGCGTCGAGATGAAGATTTCTAAACTTCACTTCTCCGGCTAGAATGACCTTAAACAGGGGCATCTGTAAGACCCCAATTTTGGGCCCTAAGATCCCTCATGGCCCATATCATATCATATCATGGCCTCAAGGATCATTGCATGCCCTAGCTTCCCTCCTAGTGGGTGGGTTGCCTTGTGAGTGTGGTTTTTGATCACCAAGCATGCTTTGCATTTGTATATCTTTGCTTTTCATATGTTTACTAATCAAAAAGTACAAAAATATTGTCAGTTTAACCTTGTTGCTTGCAGTTGAAGCAATCATCAGCAATTAGGTCAAAATCAGCCACAGTCAAATCATTCATCGAGCAATGGATGGTGGCCATTCTTGCAGAATTTGGGCACCATGATCAATAATCAAGAGTTCACATGACTTGAGACATCATTGGGAATCAAGGTCTCAAAGAATCAGGGTTTAGAATTCATCAGAAGTGGTTCAATCATGCAAAACCCTAGAAAAGTCAACAGAAAGTCAAACTTGGTCAACTGTGGATTTAATCAGTGATTTGATGGATGGAATTGATTTGAAGGAGTTCATTCATGTCCATACAAGCCTCATGTATCATGCCAAACCTCATCATGGAAGAATTTGAAGTCAAACAGAAAGTTTCCAAAAATAGAAAGTTGACCTGTAATTCAAATTTGCCAAAAATGGAAACTTCTTGATCCTCAACTTACATCATGATACAAGCTTCAAATGAATTTTTTCCCAACATGAAAGTTGAAGATCTTGTTCTCCCATTTCCAAAAAGTCCAAGAACTCTCAATTCCCATGTATGGTTGTCAAGATATGATCAATTCATTTTCCAAAATTTGTGAACTTCAAAGGGCCATATCTCATGAACCATTTGGCCAATTTTGGTGGGGTTTTTTCCTACAAACCACATTTCATCTCCTCTTTCCAAAAATATAAATTTCATTCACCAAAACTTCACCATTCAAAATGGCCTTTTTGGACTTGCATTATTTAATTTCAAGTGAAGGTGAAATTTGACTTTTCAAAATAATCATTTCTAACACTTTTGGCCAATTGGAAACATTCAGAAATGTTGTTTTGGTCATGTTTGCAAGCCCATTTCGCAGCTGTTGCTCATACACCATACACATAAGCCAAAATGGGACAATTAGCAAAATTGCTCATTTAACCAAATGTTGATTAGCACATGCTTAGCCAACCTTAAACAGAAGTATAAGAGCACATTTTCTGCTCATTCCAAACCTAGCTGCAGCCTCAATCACACAGAAAAACTCTCATTCTCTCTCAATTTGCATTTTCACGATTTGAATTTTCTGAGCAAAAACTCAAAAGAGCCCGAGCATCCATTGGTTTCTTCATCATCTGGCCATCATTTGGGAGCTTTTTCAAACACCATTCATCAACTGCACAGCCATCTTCGTGTTCTGTTTTCCAAAGCATTCTTCCATGGCAGTTTGGAGCTAGAGTTGAATCGAGCAAGTTTGAGCTTAAATAACTTCATCATCCATCATTTGGAGCTTGGACCTTCGACTGTTTGAGCATACATCAGCAAAATAGCAACTGTTTCACTCTTTCCTTCAAATATAAGTAAGTTTTCGATCTCTTTTATTTCCAAAATCATGAGGTGCTTAGGATAGATCTTTTGATGCTGATTCCATTGAGCTTTGTGTCACTTGAAATGGTTAACTGTGCTAGGAGAAATCTGAGTTTAAAGTTTGTTGGTTGTTTTTGTTTTGCACGATTCCTTGATGTTTAGCTCGAGTTCATGAATTTTAATGGTAGCATGTTGATATGCATTGTTTGCTGATCATGATTGTATGTTCAATTTGCATTTCTGGAAATTTTGTGGAATCGCGTTTTGTGAAGATGATGAAGATCACTGTAGCATTAAAACCCTAATATTTTCCCAGAAAGCTGGACTGTTCACGTGCGCATGATGCTTGTTTACTGTGCAATTCCATACTGACCAATCAAAATATTTGGTTTCTCGCCCTTAAGCGCTGCGTTTGGTTAAATGATATGCATAATTACCACCGTGCCACTCGGTCAACATAGTTTGACCTACCATTCATGTTCTTTTGCTCATGTTAGTCCAAATTGTTACTCAACTTCTAAAAATCATATTTCACTCGTTTCAACTCCAAAATTCATGAAATTTTTTCCATCATATTCACATGAATGTCTACTATTTTATCATGATTTTTGCTGAATTTTTGGTTGGCTGGATTTTAAATGGTATTAGGTTTCTTAACATGTATACACATTTTGTACCTTTTGCCATTTCTTTTGTGAAATTGTGATGATGTATCCAATGCCCCTGAAATTTTTTGTGGTTAATCTACACTCATTCATGTTTGTTTTGATGTAGAGTTCTTGAATTTATCATGTTTGGTTGTTAAGATATGAATTTTTGAAGTAGGGTGTGACAATTTGTGTCACACCATTGTTATGCAATTTCATGATTTTTGTTGACATGCTTCCTGACCTCCAATTAATGTGAAATTTTGCATGATCCTTCTCTTATATGTCTAGTTGACTTGTGAATTTTCCTAGAATTAATTGTGCCATTTCTTAATTGTTTGAGATTTTTCTTCCCTGCCTAGTCAATTGTTGACTTTGTGTGATACATCTTGCCATTTCATTTGGGAAATTCTCATACCTTATTGGATGATCATGAAATTTTACATGTGCATACTAGACATCTCAAGCTTTGCATTGGTGTTGGTCCCATTCATTTCTCATCTGTTTTCATTTGGTTATGATTTTTTGAAGTTGATACATGTATATTTGACTTCTTTGGGCATGATTGAAATTGTTTTGACTTCCTGATTTTAATTGACCATCCTCCCATGATCCAATTGAGCTGAAATTTTATATGTATTCCATGCTATGGATTGTGATTGACCCTGAATTATTTGATGATTTTTGGAATTGAGTATGATTGCTTTTGATGCAAGTCTTTCTGTTGACTTCTATGTGCACCAATTTGCCATGCTTTGCCTTCCTTTGCTTATGAAATCATGATGATGAATGATATGAATGTGGGACCAATTGTGCTTGCTTCTTAAATGTTTGAACTTGGTTTTGGTTGACTTTCATTTGCTGTTTTGACTTTCTCATTTGTTTTTGACCCTAGGCTTGTCCTAGTGGTCCTTTGGGCTTATGATTGAGTTCATGTTTCAGGTTAAGCAACAATGCCTCAAAGATCATACAAATTTGATTGAGCTTGATTATATATCATATGCTAACCTTTGTTTTGTAGGTGGTATGACTCATATTATTTGAGTCTTGTGCTTTGCACACTTGTTTCTCTGTGTTGACTGTTGAGTCCATTCCTTTTGTTTTAACTGTTGAAATGTGTACTGATTAGTTTGACTATTTCAGGTACCCTTAGTTGCTTAAGTTCTTTGAACTTGCTTTTCTATTTAGCAATTTGCTTTGAGGTATAATCCCTTGTTCTTCATGTAGTCTGGAGACCCGGCCTGTTATTTGGCCGGGCAAACTGTCTGAAGTCCTCCTTAAGAGGCAATGCTTGTGTGTGTTTATATTTGTCCCAAGCAGGAAAAGTCCTTCAAATAAGGCAATTGGTAGATCAAAGGGATAAGCAACCTATCCCCTACTATTCAGTGAGTCTTCTCCTTGCTCCCATTACATGGTTGTAGCATTGAGATCAAAACCCAAGATCTATCGAGTCAATAATGTGGAGAGAGTTCCTACTTTCTGAACTCCCACACTTTCTGATATTCAAATGCTCTCCCTGATCAGGGATAAGAGCAATGAGGCACACCCCTCATCTCCTTTCATCTGCTTCACCTTAGCCTCTCAATGGCAAGGTTAAGAGCACTTTTGACCCTATTCCAGTTGGCTTCAATGCCTAACCCTCTTGTATGAGCCTCCTTGTTTGGTTATAGAGTGTGCTGTTTGATTATCTCACATACACATGTTTGCTTGTTTGCTGTATGCATTTATCATCATCACTAATTGCTCATCAATGCATAATCACCTCATTTATCTTTGTGACATTATCATTGTTGTTTGCCCATTGAGGACAATTGTAAGACCATTCATTGGCCATTGCTCCTATGATATGGAAGTGAGTATAAGACCATCACCTTGGCCACTCATCTTATCTTTGCTTGATGCATTTGATTGTATGTGAGGATGCAATTGTAAGTCCCTGCAAGTTGGCATTTGCTTTCCTATGATCACATGTTGCTTTGTTTGTTCGTATGTGAGGATACAATTATAAGTCCCTGTAAGTTGGCATTTGTATTCCTAGGACCATACTGTGGAGGTTAGAGTAAGCCTAGATAAATTGGCATCTGACATTCATGTTCTGCTTCTGTTTGTTTATGTGAGGTTGCAATTGTAAGTCCCTGTAAGTTGGCATTTGCTTTCCTGTGATCATAAGTTGGTTTGTTTGTTTATATGTGAGGATGCAATTGTAAGTCCCTGTAAGTTGGCATTTGCTTTCCTATGATCATGTGTTGCTTCTGTTCTTGTATGTGAGGATCCATTGTAAGTCCCTGTAATGTGGCATTGGTTTTCCTATGAGCATATGTGGAGTTAACCTAAGTCCAGATAGATTGGCAGTTGACTTCCATATTTCATCTTTGTTTTCTTTTGAGGAGATTAGTGTAAGACCATTGAGTGGCCTCTGATATCCCGTTCTGTTTTAGGAGATTGGTATAAGCCCAGTGATTGGCATCCGATATCCGCTTTTGTTGACTTTCTTGTTTGTTTGTTATTATCCATTGCTTATTCCAAAGGACACACTTGAATCATCCTCTATATGCTTTCAAGAAGTGAACCTTCTAAGAAGTTTTACAATCCATCTCCATCCATTCATCCTCATTATGTCCTAAACCTTTTCACACTTTGATTCCAAACTTGACATAGTTATTGTGCAAACTTCTTCATGTTTTCTAACTAAAAACCTGGACCCCAAGTCCTTGACTTTTTTCAAACTCCATTTCATAATACTTCTTTTGAATCAATCTTAATCATACTTTGACTTCACTTTCATAATCACAATCAATTAACTTCACTCATTCACTTGTTTTGGCTTTGTTCATTGTTAATCTTTTCATGCATTAGCCATAGGTTTCAATTATCATTGTGGTTGATGTAAATCTTGCCTATCCTTAGTGAGTCGACAGTAAGACTTCCGTACTGAAAACAGGGCTAACCCCTCTAGTACGTCGAAGCTATCCTCGCGTGGTGGATGTTGTTTTTGGTCGAGTGTTCTCCCATTGATAATGAAAAGCCTCAGTGCTATTGTTTAAAATTGAATCCACCAACTTTTGGAAATCTTTTAGCCGAACTACGGCGTTTTGATCCTTACCTTTGATGGAAGGTACGTAGGCAGCGGGTTCATCCGTTCAAACCCAATAAAAATTGTATATTCTTTTCTCATCATCCCAATCATGTTTGCACAATGTTTATGTCATAACAAATAATAATTTTATACAACAAGTGTGAAAAGGGCTCCCTAGGAGTACCTAGGACGTAGTGGGTGCCTAACACCTTCCCATTGCGTAATTTACCCCTTACCCAGACTCTCTGATCTTTTTATTAGTTTTCTACGTGTAAAACTTCTTAGGCTTTTGTTCGCTTTTTAGCCAGTCCTTTGGATAAATAAAAGTGCGGTGGCGACTCGAAAAATCATTGTATCTCTTGCTTATGATTTAATCAATAAATCATATAGCGACGAATACACCGCTACAATGATAACATAGGTAGGATTCCCATATCCTTTTGTATGATAACATAGGTAGGATTCCCATATCCTTTTGTATGATAACATAGGTAGGATTCCCATATCCTTTTGTATGATAACATAGGTAGGATTCCCATATCCTGTTGTGTGATAACATAGGTAGGATTCCCATATCCTTTTGTATGATAACATAGGTAGGATTCCCTTATTCTTTTGTATGATAACATAGGTAGGATTCCCATATCCTTTTGTATGATAACATAGGTAGGATTCCCTTATTCTTTTGTATGATAACATAGGTAGAATTCCCATATTCTTTGCATGCTAACATTAGGTAGATATTCCCATTTGTAAATCCTAACACTTAAGTACATATTGCATGACAACTCTAGGGCAGAGCTTCCCCATTTTTAGACCTTCTGTGCGTCTCCGATCCTGTGGCATGTCAATCCGTCCTATTGCAAAGAGGTAATTGCCTAAGACTCGATTCAGCGAGCTGCGACACCTGCTGCTAGGACGTGAACACATTGCCCACTCTCCTTTGACACAAATGGTGTCCTCCTTTGTAAGTCCATGTTAAAATGGCAATCCCTATGTAGCCGAACTACGACAACTCTGATTCTCATGTTCAGATGAGATACGTAGGCACAAGATGCGATGTCTTGCCGAGTTTGACTAACAACTAACAACTAATCCTTGTTTGCTTTCGCCCTCGTTGTGATCCTTTCTCTCGCCCTCGTTGCGATCGAGACTTTCCTTTTCTCTTGCCCTAGTTGCAATCGAGACCCTTATTCTCGTAGTTAGCTGAACTACGTTCTGCTCTAATTCTCATGTTCAGATGAGATACGTAGGCATAAGACGCGATGTCTTAGCGAGCACACTTCTCTTTAACCCATAGGTAGCCGAGCTACGAAGACTCTGATTTTCATATCCAGATGAGATACGTATGCAATGGATGCAACATCCATGGGAGTCATTTTCTTTTGACCCTTTCTCTTTTAGTAAATAGTACCTTAGATAAATACACACCCTTTAGACAAGAACAACAAGAGTGGATCCCGTAGAGTACTACGGATGCGTAGGGGTGCTAATACCTTCCCTTCGCATAATCGACTCCCGAACCCAAGATTTGGTTGCGAGACCTTGTCTTTTCCTTTCCTTTCTCCAGGCTTACTTCAAGCGTTTCCTTTCCCTCCTTTGGGATAAATAACGCACGGTGGCGACTCTTCTGTCATTTCTTTCTCGCCGGTTGTTTTTTCGCATACTGTATTTTTTAGGCTGCGACAGACAGCTGTCTAGAAGTTCCAAGGTCAGACGCAAGATGTACCACGTGTTACTTTATCTGATCTTCAGGAATACCAAAGGGTTGGATCTTGAGGATTTCTGACTCAGATGACTTCTAACTGGTACTATCATCAGAGTCAGATACAGATTCCAGGTGTTTACTTCAGAGTCTTATTTTGCTATTTCAGAGGCACATTTTATTCTGAATAATTTTGAGTGTTTAAAATTTTCAAGATAAAATAGAATCTATCTTCAGCCAGGGGTTTGGTAAAAATGTCAGCCCATTGATGGTCTGTATCAATAAATTTTAATGTGATTACCCCTTTCTAAACATAGTCTCTAATGAAATGATGTTTTATTTCTATGTGCTTAGCTCTGGAGTGCAAAATAGGATTCTTACTTAAACAGATGGCAACATTATTGTCATAGAAAATAGGAATGCTACTCTCAAAAATCAGAAGGTCTTCAAGTTGATTCTTCATCCAGAGCATCTGAGTAGTGCATAGTGATGCTGATATATATTCTGCTTTTGTAGTGGACAGAGTTATGGTTGATTTCCTTTTGCTGGCCCAGGATATCAAATTCTTTCCTAAGAACTGACAGTTCCTAGATGTACTTTTACGTTCCATTCTGTCCCCTGTGTAATATGCATCACAATAACCAAAAAGTCTATACTCTGATGTTTTCTCATACATCAGGCCCAGGTTAGGGGTTCCTTTCAGATACATGAGTATGAAGGAGAATTTGCGGTCCAAAATGCAGCGGAAATAAAATTTTCTCCTTTAGAGATCCTTACGAATGGTCATGATCAGTGATAGAATATTTACCTCTTGTGACGATTGAAACCTTTGGTGCAGATCTCTTGTGACGATCAAAAAGCTTTGATGCAGATCCACTGAGCGATCACGAACGTTGAACGATGACAACGTCTCTACTCAGTCCACACGAACGGGTTCCTTCAATCTCAGTGCTAGCTGGTACGAATGAAGGCTTTGAGTGAGAGAGAGAGAGTGAGAAAACGAAAATAATGCAACCGCGACTAATGCTTCTGCACAAGGGTTCTATTTATAGAACCACTTATGTGGGCTTCAAGCTAAAAAGCCCACTTAAGTGTATTTTGGCCCATATCTTATAATATGCCCAAAATCACTTAAGCCCATGGTACCTTACCATATTTCGTATTCTACTCAAGTACATCGTACCTTATGATGTTCTATAATTCACTTAAGGGCACCGTACCTTACGGTATTCCTTAGTTACTCTATCTCTCATCAATCCGTCCTTTGTGTGTGACCCTGTAGGTTTTCGTGACGTTGGCAATTATATTAAATCACGCATTTAACATAATAAGCAGTGAGCGGTATCTAGCAACACATCACTGCTACCCAAGACACGAAAATGTCATGTGATCTGACAAAAAACCTACTGTGATAATACTTATGTGTATAATTACCCTTTTGCCCTTATGTCTATATTGAACACAAGGCATAGACCGTGTCATCCTTGTCCAGTTCAATATTGGGCCCATAGACATTTATCCTGTTATGCAGGATGGGCAAATTCCATCTAGGTCACTCATGTCCCTCAGCATGCTTCGTGGAGTACCCATCAACCGTCTTTATGGTAATCCAGTTACGGACAACGTTGGATCAGCAATAAAGCACTCGACTCTACATCTAGGATCCATAGTGGTTTCAGGTCGAAGAGTGGTATACACCATTATCACCATGAGAATAACTTATGACACTTTGCATAACTTTCTATATAGTATTCTCATAGCGGGTCAATCCGGTATAAATATTACTCTTAATATTCATACCTATGTTTAAGACTTGATAACTCTTTAGCCATGATCCATGAGATGTGATCATCAGTCTACAAACATAATAGTCTTAATGCTTTAATGTTATCCCACTTCACACTAAAGCTCGACTACGGATACTTTAAGAATAGTGTCCTTATGTTTAATGTGTTCTCATGATTAAGTCACACTTAATACATTAAACGGACTATCTATTCCAGGGACTTTATTAATCAACCATAATAAAGAAAAGCCTTTTATTATTCGATACAAGTACCAAAAGTATTGCCCTCTAGGGCTTACACCAACAATCTCCCACTAGCACTAGAGCCAATCAGGCGTACCCTTAATACCCATAGATCTAGTATGGCTATCATGCTTCTGCTGCGCACGAGGCTTTGTCAGTGGGTCAGCAATATTGTCAAGTGTAGGTACTCTGCATATTTTCACATCTCCTCTATCTATTATCTCTCGAATGAGATGATAACTGTCGCAACCTGAAAAATACAGTGTGCGAAAAAACAACCGGCGAAAGAGAATGACAGAAGAGTCGCCACCGTGCGTTATTCATCCCAAAGGAGGGAAAGGAAACGCTCGAAGTAAACCTGAAAAAGGAAAGGACAAGACAGGGTCTCGCAACCAAATCTTGGGTTCGGGAGTCGGTTATGCGAAGGGAAGGTATTAGCACCCCTACGCATCCATAGTACTCTACGGGATCCACTTTTATAGTTTTTGTCTAAAGGGTGTGGGTTTACCTAACATGTTTATTTACTAAAAAGGTTAAGAGAAATGACTCGCGCGGATGTCGCATCCACTGCATACGTATCTCATCTGAATATGAGAATCAGAGTCTTCGTAGCTCGGCTGACCTATGGGTTGGGGGGATGTGTGCTCGCTAAGACATCGCGTCTTATGCCTACGTATCTCATCTGGAATGAGAATCAGAGCAAGCCGTAGTTCGGCTAACTACGGGGTTATGGATTGGGTTTTGGACGAACAACGTTACTACGCAATCTACCGGATGCTCGACCTTTGGAGACTTACTCGCCTGTAGTAGAAGGAGTAAACGTGTTGCTTTGGGTTTTAGGGTTTGGGATGCTCGAGGCCAAAAAGGCAGTCCTTGACGAAGGAACCGCGCTACCTGCAGGGATATGAATACAAAACACAAAACATGTATCTCAAAGTAAAATGCCACCAAGGGGCTCAAACATTGCCTCCTATCGAGGTCTTCCAGCTAAGAAAGCGATAAAGTATGAGAAAGGGAAAAAATTACCACAAGGATAAAGATCCGAAGCTATAGCAGTTAAAGGGGCAAGAAACCCTGAAATGTCTCCAGCTGGACCGTCAAAGGAAATCAGTCAACACGAATAATCAGAATAAAACTCCAGGGGGTATCCCACAAATAAAGTGGGAAACCACGCGAGTGTCTCTGCGAAAGCCATGTGAGCCCTCACAAAACTCGACAAAGGGTTAGAGCAGTAGGATGAAATCAAGAGAAAACAATGTCATGGAAACACAAGACAGGTTAGAATAAACAAAATAGGGTAACCCAGAGTTGCCCCTAAATCAAAATGTAACCACATGAATAATTCCATCAAAATTCACAAAAGGCTCACAAAAAAGGTATCAAATTCACCCATAATACCTCATACATTTAGAGCATTCAAATTAAAGGCATAAAGATGATGGATATAGGGCAAACCTGATTGGAGAGCTTGATTGAAATTGAGTTGCACCCGTGAGGTTTACAAGTTGAGTTCCCTTCAGGGTTTGGAGGCTGCTCTGAACTCTGTTGGCTTTTCTCTCACTATCTTTTTCCTCAGGGTTTTGTTCCAAGGAAACCTCAGAGTGTTTTGCTTCTCTTCCTTCTTTCTCCAGTGAATCTCCCAGTGTAACTCCAAGTGTAACTCCTCTACTGAAACTTCAGTATTTATAGACTGATTTTCGTGGGTAATGGGCTCAAATGAGGGAGACCCAAGTCGAAAATAATTTGTTATATTTTATTTATTTATTTTATTTATTTAATTAATTAATTAATTAAATTCTTATTTTTTTTTTCGTTTTTTTTCGTTTTTTTTTTTTTTTTTTTGGGAAAAATGAAGGGTAAATTTTGGGGTATTACAGCTGCCCCTATTCAATCAACTAGAGACCCGGAAAGAAGATGGCAGCTGCTTTCGTACTTTCGAGGTATCAAGGGATTGAATACCATAAAAGCCCAAAAATTTGCACTGAAGTGAAGTGAAGTAACAATGTCTGTCAGAATCAGCAAAGAGGTGGTCTTGAAAGAAGAATTCGTCTGGTACGGTGAGAGTCAGTTTGAATATCGAAAAAGAATGTTAAACTGGATACCAAAATAAATGGTAACACAGAAATAACCATGGCTTGAATGCCGCTCATCAGTCTGAATACTGGAAAGGATTTCGATCTGAACATCGGAAAATGGGCCTGAATGCCACAAGTTGCATCGACCTGAACGTCGGAACCTTCTTCGATCTGAACATCGGAAAATTGGCCTGAATGCCACTTCGATCTGAATATCGGAAAATTGGCCTAAATGCCACTTCGATCTGAATACCGGAAAACTGGCTTGAATGCCACAAGTTGCATCGACCTGAACGTCGGAAACTTCTTCGATCTGAACATCGGAACATTGGCCTGAATGCCACTTCGGTCTGGATACCGGGAAAACTGGCTTGAATGCCACTTCGGTCTGGATACCGGAAAACTTCATGCCTGTCAGCATTGGCAGAAATAGGGAATGATAATAGAGGCGGCGCATGGGCCAATGACACTTGCTGGGGATAACAAAGGTAAGTCATGAACAATCTTCAGTCTGAGTACTGGAAACAACTTCTAGCTTATCACTTGGGATACCGAGAATGTTTTATGCTTACATGCGTATGTTTGAATTTTTCAATGGCGTAATGCTCAATGAAAATGGAAATGCTACGCGATTTGGAAGGATGCAATGCAATATGATTCTACATGCAGGGATGCGAAATGCTGGGTAGAATGCCAAGCTGAGGCAAGGGATCTGCTGGGGAAATGATCACCATCTTCTGGACCCTGGCAAGGCTGTTGGAGATGCACAGCGCAAAGAACTCTGTGGGGAGATGACTAGCCATGCGGTGTTCTGGCCATACCGAGACTCTGATCGGGGAAAGAATGGCATTGGAAGCCTGCTGCTGAGGAAAGCTACAATGGTTCTGGCAACCACGATTTGCGAGAGATGACTCAGCAGGGGGAGCAAACACTGATACGGTACCGAGGTTCTGCTTCAAGGAAAGAAACCATGGATCTGGCATTGGGATTATCGATCTGGCATCGAAGTCTAAGGAGCAGCCACTTCTGCTGGGAAGATACAGTCTGGCACTGTCAACTCCGCTGGGGATATATAGTCTGACACTGTCAACTCTACTGGGGAGTGTATGTCTTGAAACAACCGCTTGGGGAAGTACGGTGGTGAGAAACTGCTGGGGATTGAAGAATCCAACACTCTGATCATCTCTGCAGGGTCAAGACACTGAATTCGTCTGTTGGCGACTTCACTGGGGAAGATACTCACGACCATCTGCAGGAGATTTTAAGGAAATGCCCCGGGGGTATCTGTTCTGAATAGACGATCCAAAGCACTTAAAATTTACAGCAATTTTAAATGTTTATTAAGCCTGTACCTGTAAAGCCCTTATGTGTCATGATGCAATGTTTATCAAAAATTCGAACGTCATTTTTGCAAACAAAACAGTAAAATGAAAATGAAAACAGAGATATACTGAATAACATGATTTTATTGATTGAATGGCCTCTGAATAGGCATTTACATTAGGAAGCAATCCCTGGAAAGAGGTAATCGCACAATAGATAAAAACAGAAATTAATCTAATGGCAATGTGAAATGGATTTCTATTGGGTTCCAATTCTGCTATGACTTGCTCGTCTTCAAGATCCTCCAGATAATCAGCCTTCTGAAAGAGTGATTGGACTGTTTCCTATCCTTCAAAAATTTCCAGTCATTGGCACGAGATGAGATTTAGAACTACTCAGAACGCAGTCATTCGCTTAATCCCTAACTTTTGCCTGGATCGCCCTTTTCGGGTTTTCAATCCACCGGGATACCCATTTTTGCCTAAGTTGCCTTTTCAGGTTTTCAACTTACCGGGTGTACGATCTTTTCATTTTTAATCCCTAATTTTTGCCCGAACCTTTTCATTTTCTTGGTTCGTCGGGATGCTCATTTTTGCCTGGACTACTCTTTTTACTGTCCAGCGGGTCTATTTTATGCGAAGTATTTTTTAACTGCGTCTGAGTTCATAGGGGAAGTGAAGTTTTCACCATCCATAGTTGCAAGCATTAAAGCCCCACCATCAAAAACCTTGGTGACGATATACGGTCCATCATAGTTAGGAGTCCACTTGCCCCTGTGATCTGTCTGAGGAGGAAGGATCCTTTTCAACACTAAATCTCCGACTTGGAAACAACGAGGACGCACTTTCTGATCAAAGGCTCTCTTCAGCCGACTTTGATACAACTGCCCATGACAAATGGCTGCCATTCGCTTCTCTTCGATGAGACTCAACTCATTGAACCTTGTCCGAATCCATTCAGCTTCGTCTAGCTTGATATCCAACAAGACTCTTAGAGAAGGGATCTCCACTTCAACAGGTAGGACTGCTTCCATACCATACACAAGGGAGTAGGGGGTTGCCCCAGTCGATGTACGTACTGAAGTACGATACCCATGCAAGGCGAAAGGTAGCATCTCATGTCAATCTCTGTACGTGACGACCATCTTCTGCACAATCTTCTTTATGTTCTTATTTGCCGCCTCAACAGCGCCGTTCATCTTAGGGCGGTAAGGGGAAGAGTTGTGATGCTGAATGTTGAAGTTCTGACACAACTCCTTCATCATTTTGTTGTTGAGATTAGAACCATTATCAGTAATGATTCTTTCAGGAATCCCATAGCGACAAATGATTTCTTTCTTGATGAAACGGGCAACCACATGTCTGGTGACATTCGCGAACGACGCTGCCTCGACCCACTTGGTGAAATAGTCGATGGCAACAAGGATGAAGCGATGCCCATTGGAAGCAGTCGGCTCAATCTTTCCAATCATGTCAATGCCCCACATGGCAAACGGCCACGGCGAAGACATCACATTCAGAGGATTCGGCGGTACATGCACCTTATCAGCATAAATCTGGCATTTATGACACTTCCGAGCATACTTGAAACAATCTGATTCCATGGTCATCCAATAATAACCCGCTCTCAACAATTTCTTAGCCATTGCATGTCCGCCGGCATGAGTACCGAAGGAACCTTCATGAACTTCCTGCATTAACATGTCCGCCTCGTGTCTGTCCACGCATCTGAGCAAAACCATGTCGAAGTTCCTCTTATACAACACATCGTCTTTGTTCAAGAAGAAACTGCCTGCCAATCTTCTCAAAGTCTTTCTGTCATTGTTGGATGCCCCTGCAGGGCACTCTTGATTCTTCAGAAAGCACTTGATATCGTGATACCAGGGCTTGTCATCGACTACCAGTTCAGCAGCAAACACATACGCGGCCCTGTCAAGGCGCATCACATCGATCCTGGGAGCATGGTTCCAACGAATTACCTTGATCATGGAGGATAGAGTAGCAAGTGCGTCTGCCATCTGGTTCTCATCACGAGGTATATGATACAATTTTACCGTTGTGAAGAAAGTCAAAAGTCTTCTCGTGTAATCTCTGTAGGGGACCAGAGTGGGCTGGAGAGTATTCCAATCACCATTCACTTGATTGATCACCAGAGCTGAATCTCCGAAGATGTCCAGAGTCTTGATTCTCAGATCAATGGCTTGCTCAATACCCAAGATACAGGCCTCGTACTCAGCTTCATTATTTGTGCACTCAAAAGTCAAACGAGCGGTGAAAGGTATGTGGGCACCTTTCGGAGTAGTAATGACAGCGCCAATTCCACTACCTCTAGCATTGACAGCCCCATCAAACAACAAAGTCCACTTTTCGTTTGGATCAGGTCCCTCCTCAACAACTGGCTCTTCACAGTCTTTCATCTTGAGGAACATGATGTCTTCATCAGGGAATTCAAACTTCATTGGCTCATAATCATCAATCGGTTGCTCGGCAAGGTAGTCTGACAGAATACTCCCTTTGATGGCCTTCTGTGACGTGTACTGAATATCATACTCTGTTAAAATCATTTGCCAACGAGCGACCCTTCCGGTGAGAGCTGGCTTCTCGAATATGTATTTCACTGGATCCATCTTAGAAATCAACAAGGTAGTATGGTTCAACATATACTGTCTCAGTCGGCGAGCAGCCCAGGCCAAAGCACAACAAGTTTTCTCAGGCTGCGAATATTTGATTTCACAGTCGGTAAACTTTTTGCTAAGGTAGTATATGGCATGCTCTTTTCGACCAGACTCGTCATGTTGTCCCAATACACACCCCATCGAGTTCTCAGTCACTGATAGGTACATTATCAGAGGTCTCCCAGGAACTGGAGGTATAAGGATCGGAGGTTTCTGTAGATACTCTTTTATCTTCTCGAAAGCCCTTTGACAATCTCCATTCCACCTGATAGCCTGATCTTTCCTCAGCAATTTGAAAATTGGCTCACACGTGGTTGTTAGGTGAGAGATGAACCTTGCAATGTAGTTCAACCTCCCTAAGAAACTACGGACTTGCTTCTCTGTTCTTGGCTCAGGCATTTCCTGTATTGCTTTCACTTTGTCAGGATCCACCTCAATCCCTTTTCCGCTAACAATAAAACCCAGAAATTTTCCCGATCTCACCCCGAAAGTGCACTTGTTCGGATTAAGTCTTAGTTTGAATTTCCTCAAACGCTCAAACAGTTTCTGCAAATTCAACAAATGTTCTTCTTCTGTCTGAGATTTGGCAATCATATCGTCCACATAAACCTCGATTTCATGATGAATCATATCATGGAACAGAGTCACCATTGCTCGCTGATATGTTGCTCCGGCATTTTTCAGACCAAACGGCATCACCTTGTAGCAGAAGGTGCCCCATGGGGTTATGAAAGTTGTCTTTTCCATGTCTTCTGGTGCCATCTTGATTTGGTTATAGCCAGAAAAGCCATCCATGAAGGAGAATACCGAGAACTGAGTTGTATTATCCACCAAAACGTCGATGTGAGGTAATGGGAAATCATCTTTAGGGCTAGCTCTGTTCAGATCCCGGTAGTCGACACACATCCGTACCTTTCCGTCCTTCTTAGGTACTGGGACGATGTTTGCAACCCATGGCGGATAATTGGTGACTGCTAGAAACCCTGCATCCAACTGCTTTTGCACTTCTTCCTTTATCTTGACAGCCATCTCTGGTCTTGTTCTTCTGAGCTTCTGCTTGACCGGAGGACAACCTTCTTTGAGAGGCAAGCGGTGCACCACGATGTCTGTGTCCAGCCCAGGCATGTCCTGATAAGACCAGGCGAAGATGTCAACGTATTCTTGCAGTAATTCAATAAGCCCTTTCTTCACATTGTCTTCTAAAGTAGCCCCTATCTTAATTTCTCTCTTGGTGTCCTCGGTGCCGAGATTAATCACTTCAACAGACTCTTGATGCGGTTGAATAACCCTTTCCTCTTGTTTTAATAACCTGGTAAGCTCTTCAGGGAGTTCACAGTCTTCATCACCCTCTTCTTCAGCTTGAAAGATTGGATTTTCAAAGTCGAAACGAGCCATAGCAGAACCGTTATCAATAGGATCCGGTGTTGTGCATCTGCATGAGTGATGGTATGTGCTTATGAGTGTGAACAAGAAGTGAAAACTAAACAAAACATTGCCATTTTTTTATTTTGAAAAACTGCAAAAATAGAAAGACAGGGAACGAAATATTTGAATGCAAAAATACGTCCTTTATTTATGATAAAAATGCAAGTGTCACATAGGTGGGCCCTACAATGAGTCATTACGCCCTGGGCGGAACGTAAGACTTGGATATGCATGAATAAACAAAGAAAATTACTCTTCAAGAAGAGTGACTTGGATAATCTCTTCAGAAGACCAATTGTTGATGACTTCACCCGGGATCTTCGGACGCACCCAATTGTCAATGTCACAATCACTATCCCCCTCTTCTTCGTTGACTGCAGAGACTTGACCATACTGAATGATGCCAGCACTGGAGAAAGTGATCGGCCCCTGATGAGTCTGAAGTGTTGAAGTTGTAGAAGTTAGAGCTGGCTGATACCCAATCCCGAACTTATCTTCTTTCACTGGTAATTCCAACAGACGCCCCCAACCGGGAGCAATACCTGAATCCACCACGGCTCGTGCCTGCTTAAAGGATGAGATAGAGGCACCCGCTTTAACCTCTTCCACAGACTCTTGGACAGACAAATCTTCAACCTGGAGGATACCTTTGTCGAGCAAGGCATGGATACCCTGCTGTAGCTTCAAACAACCTCCGCCCTGAGTAGCACAATCCAAACAACCCTTCCCACAACCGGGGAAGACATCGGCCTTCAGCAAGCATCCTTTGATATCCAACAATGGAGTCTTCAACTTCAACACATCCTTAATGGGCTTGGCTTTTCCCTCTATCATATTAACGTTCACACCACCATGCTGGGGCATGGGATTGTTGACGACATTCGGAGCCGGTGCAAGGTCGATGGCCTTTGAATCTATGAGGTCCTGAACTACGTGCTTAAAAGCTTTGCAGTTCTCAATGTCATGGCCAGGTGCCCCAGAGTGGAAGCTACACCTAGCGTTGGCGTCATAACCCACCGAAAGTCTACCAACAGGAGGAGCCAGAGTGCGTAATTGCACAAGTTGTAGTTGTTGAAGACTAGAAAGCAACTGAGCGTACGACATTGGAAGGGTGTTGAAACGCCGGTCCATCATCCTTTGCCTCTGTTGATAAGCGGGTCTATTACCCGGTTGTTGCTGCTGTTGATACTGAGCTGGTTGACGTTGTGATTGTTGTTGTTGTAGTGGTGCTGCAGCTGGAATGGTCACAGCCGCAACATACGGTTGCTTGATGATAATTCTAAAAATTATTCCTCCGGTTATCCCTGTTATGATAAGAAGATATGGCACTTGCATCCCCTTCTCTCCTCTTCTGTCCCTGAATGAACGACTTCTTCACCCCTGATGAGGATCCAACTCCATTTGGCTCTTATAGGTCTTTAGGTAATTCTCCACCCTTTCTCCGGTAGAGACCACGTCAGCAAAGTTGGAAGCATTGCACCCCACCAGACGCTCCAGATAAGGTCCAGGCAGCGTATTCATGAACATGTTGGCCATTTCCTTTTCCAACATAGGAGGCTGAACACGGGAAACTGTATCCCTCCAGCGTTGAGCGTATTCCCTGAAGCACTCATTGCTTTTAAGAGACAGATTCTAAAGTTGAGTTCTGTCCGGAGCCATGTCTGCATTATACTGGTACTGCTTCACGAAAGCCTCCGCCAAATCCCTCCAGCAACGGATGTGGGCTCTGTCCAGCCTCATATACCATTCCAAGGATGCCCCAGCTAGGCTATCCTGGAAGAAGTACATAAGTAGCTTCTCGTCATCAGAGTACGCAACCATTTTACGGAAATAGGCTTGCACGTGAGTTTTGGGGCAAGAGCTGCCATTGTATTTGTCAAATATCGGGACCTTGAATTTCGGTGGCACCCTCACACCTGGGACCAGCCCCAAGTCAGCAACATCTACTCCCAGAGGATTCTGTCCTTCCACTGCCTTCAACCTTTCTTCCAATCTTCTAAACATGGGGTCCATGCCAAAGTCTTCCTGAAGCAAGGGGAACTGATCATCCTGACCATCCTGAATGGGTTGTAGACCGGAGGTGACATGTAGGATTGGGATAGGCCCCGGTCCATTGGGTCCATTAGCCTCTCCAGCTGGAGGATCAGCCAACGTCTCCGGTTGAGTAATAGGGGGATCCCTCTGTACCAACAATCTAAGCTCCTGCTGTCCTTGAGCCACCCCTTGAACCAAATCCATGAATTGATTCATGCGAATCTTCATCTCGGCGAGCTCTTCCTGTAGGCTTTCCATTACTCTCTGTTGATTCCTACGGGTACCGTATCGGTGAATGCCTGAGTCAGCTATCCTGCTGATGGAACACCAAACAAACTGAGAACACTGTGGCGGTACCTGTTATGCAAGACATGCGGATGACTATGCAAATGCAATGACATGTTTATCCATTCCAAAAGGTATTCTACCCCCTTGATTCCAGTCTCACATTTGATAAACAGTGTAAGAAAAGACTAAGCCGTTGATGAGAACCAAGAAAATTCCAACTAGAATCAAGTGGAAGATATAAACCCCACAGAAATGGATAAACATGTGTGAATGATTATGAATGCAAAATGATGTGATGCAAAATGATGTGAATGCAGTGCAGTGGCATGGGAATCAGGATTGCTGTATCTGCTTGAACATCTGTCAGGTTGCACTGTCTGGAGAGAAATTAAGAGCACACCAAACAAAGGTCATGGGATGGATCATGTTATCCTTAATATCAACCACCCATTTTGGCGGATTATGGTTTACACCTTATCAACACCCGAGTTTCATTGATATTAAGGATACCTGATCGGATCAACCATGAATCAAGGGTTTGTCGCAAGTCACGAGCATGGAGTTTAGGTTAAGAACCACCCAAAAGGAGTGTACTAAGGTTTAAACCTGCCAAACATGTTCTACAAAAAGGTTCCCATAGTCATAACCCATCTTTCGGATATTATTAGAGGAACGACTACTCGTATTCCAACAATATTCTCAAGAGAGACTCTTATGAGTGTAGTATCGCGTAACAATCGTATCAAATCTTACATTTGAACGACTTTCGCACTACGTCCTACGAATAGGCCAAGATGGGTTAGGTAAACTAAGGTCCTTGGCTTCTTAGGTCTATATTGGAACAAGTAATGTCTAACCACAACTTACTTATGTGACATTATTGATCTCAACATGACCTCCACCAAGTGAATGGGCTTGCAAGTCAACTCGCTAAGGAATACTCCACACAAGTTGACAGGACTATGCCATTCTCCTATCTTAAGTGCACTCGAGTTCGGGTATAGAACTCATCTCACAAAGATCACCAAGCAGCCAGCCAACAGAAACAAATACAACAATGATATGTACACAATGTAATAAGGTAAAGCAGGTAAATAAATAACTGTACAAAAGCATGAACACCCAATAAACAAACAAACTACAAAAGCTAGGAGGGACTCGCTTAGGGAAGATGGACCAGCAAGAGGTCAACTTCTTAGGGTCCCCAGCAGAGTCGCCAGCTGTCGCAACCTGAAAAATACAGTGTGCGAAAAAACAACCGGCGAAAGAGAATGACAGAAGAGTCGCCACCGTGCGTTATTCATCCCAAAGGAGGGAAAGGAAACGCTCGAAGTAAACCTGAAAAAGGAAAGGACAAGACAGGGTCTCGCAACCAAATCTTGGGTTCGGGAGTCGGTTATGCGAAGGGAAGGTATTAGCACCCCTACGCATCCATAGTACTCTACGGGATCCACTTTTGTAGTTTTTGTCTAAAGGGTGTGGGTTTACCTAACGTGTTTATTTACTAAAAAGGTTAAGAGAAATGACTCGCGCGGATGTCGCATCCACTGCATACGTATCTCATCTGAATATGAGAATCAGAGTCTTCGTAGCTCGGCTGACCTATGGGTTGGGGGGATGTGTGCTCGCTAAGACATCGCGTCTTATGCCTACGTATCTCATCTGGAATGAGAATCAGAGCAAGCCGTAGTTCGGCTAACTACGGGGTTATGGATTGGGTTTTGGACGAACAACGTTACTACGCAATCTACCGGATGCTCGACCTTTGGAGACTTACTCGCCTGTAGTAGAAGGAGTAAACGTGTTGCTTTGGGTTTTAGGGTTTGGGATGCTCGAGGCCAAAAAGGCAGTCCTTGACGAAGGAACCGCGCTACCTGCAGGGATATGAATACAAAACACAAAACATGTATCTCAAAGTAAAATGCCACCAAGGGGCTCAAACATTGCCTCCTATCGAGGTCTTCCAGCTAAGAAAGGGATAAAGTATGAGAAAGGGAAAAAATTACCACACGGATAAAGATCCGAAGCTATAGCAGTTAAAGGGGCAAGAAACCCTGAAATGTCTCCAGCTGGACCGTCAAAGGAAATCAGTCAACACGAATAATCAGAATAAAACTCCAGGGGGTATCCCACAAATAAAGTGGGAAACCACGCGAGTGTCTCTGCGAAAGCCATGTGAGCCCTCACAAAACTCGACAAAGGGTTAGAGCAGTAGGATGAAATCAAGAGAAAATAATGCCATGGAAACACAAGACAGGTTAGAATAAACAAAATAGGGTAACCCAGAGTTGCCCCTAAATCAAAATGTAACCACATGAATAATTCCATCAAAATTCACAAAAGGCTCACAAAAAAGGTATCAAATTCACCCATAATACCTCATATATTTAGAGCATTCAAATTAAAGGCATAAAGATGATGGATATAGGGCAAACCTGATTGGAGAGCTTGATTGAAATTGAGTTGCACCCGTGAGGTTTACAAGTTGAGTTCCCTTCAGGGTTTGGAGGCTGCTCTGAACTCTGTTGGCTTTTCTCTCACTATCTTTTTCCTCAGGGTTTTGTTCCAAGGAAACCTCAGAGTGTTTTGCTTCTCTTCCTTCTTTCTCCAGTGAATCTCCCAGTGTAACTCCAAGTGTAACTCCAAGTGTAACTCCTCTACTGAAACTTCAGTATTTATAGACTGATTTTCGTGGGTAATGGGCTCAAATGAGGGAGACCCAAGTCCAAAATAATTTGTTATATTTTATTTATTTATTTTATTTAATTAATTAATTAATTAATTAATTAAATTTTTTTTTTTTCGTTTTTTTTTTTCGTTTTTTTTTTTCGTTTTTTTTTTCGGGAAAAATGAAGGGTAAATTTTGGGGTATTACAATAACGCCTAAGTATGTGTTTGGATCGTTGGTGAGATCTAGGCTCCTTAGCTTGTGCGATAGCACCATTGTTATCATAATAGAGACTAATGGGATCCACAATGCTAGGAACCACGCCAAGTTCACTAATGAACTTTTTGATCCAAACAGCTTCCTTTGCTGCACATGAGGCAACAATATACTCGGCCTCGGTTGTAGAATCAACAACTGTATCTTGCTTTGAACTTTTCTAGCTCACAGCGCCACCATTTAAGCAAAACACATAACCAGATTGCATTCTGATTCCTAATATATAGGCTGCTTCACCTAAGTCCTTCATAGAAAAGCATTTCCCCAACCAAGACTTTACTTGTTGTAGGGTAGGGATATCGTTTCCAATGAGTAATATGTCATTTACATATAATACCAGGAAAACGATCATGCTCCCACTAACCTTCTTGTAGACACAAGGCTCATCTCCGTTCTTGATCCATGAGTAATATATCACCTTGATCAGTTCTGAGATATCCATATATTTCAGGTAGGTGACGTATCCTGCCTGACCTACGATGGTCTTGTTCTACTTGAGCAGGTTGCTCTTACACAACTTCTTGTGTTTCCTGCTCTAATTCCTCCATAGGTGTATCTATGCTTTATGATTCTTGAATTTCTTCAAGCTCTACTTTCCTCCCACTGGTTCTTTTGGAAATAAAATCCTTTTCTAAGAAAACTCCAGTTAGAGCGACAAACATTTTGCCCTCAGAAGGATTGTAGAAGTAATACCCTCATTTTTCTTTAGGATACTCCACAAATAAGCATTTGTCAGATTTGGGCTCAAGCTTAGTTGAAACTTGTCATTTCACATAAACTTCGCAACCCCAAATCTTCATGTAAGACATATGTGGTTTCTTACCACTCCATATCTCATATGGTGTCTTATCAACCTTTTTGGATGGAACACGGTTAAGTGTGTAAGCTGCTGTCAATAGCGCATGTCCTTAAAAGGAGTTTGGAAGATTGGCGTGACTCATCATGGATTGGACCATGTCTAACAGGGTTCGATTTCTTCTCTCAGATACACCATTCCATTGGGGTGTTCCAGGAGGAGTAAGTTGGGATAGGATCCCACACTCTTTTAGATGGTCATCAAACTCTAGGCTTAAATACTCACCACCTCGATTTGATCGAAGAGTTTTAATATTCTTACCTAGTTGGTTTTAACTCGTTAGGTTTTACCCTTTTAGTATTAATGTTATTAATAGGCATTTCGAGATCAAGGACATATAGTCCATTGCTCATTTGTGCAGTAGCATAGAATATATCATTCAAATAAATTGAGCAACAATTGTTCTTTATTATAAATGAAAAACCAAACTTGTCCAAACAAGAAATGGAAATAATATTCCTGCTAATTGCAGGTACATAATAACAGTTCTCTAACTGAATTATTAAACCACTAGGTAAAGTTAATACATAAGTTCCTACGGCTAAAGCAGCAACCTTTGCTCCATTGCCAACTCGTAGGTCAACTTCACCTTTTGCCAAATCTCTACTCCTTTTCAGCCCCTGCACATTTGTATAAATGTGAGAACCGCATCCAGTATCTAACACCCATGATGCAGAAGTAGAAAAATTTATTTTAATAACAAAAATACCTGAAGTTGAAGTCTCTACTCCATTCTTCGTATCTTCCAGGTACTTTGGGCAGTTTCTCTTCCAGTGACCGGTCTTACCGCAATGGAAGCAGGTGCCTGTCTTCGCTATGCCTCCACTAGGCTTCAAAGCAGCAACAATGGGTCTGGGTTTGGCAACTTCCTTGCCTTTCCCTTTATCACCCTGCTTGGCGGGCCTTGTTCTGTCTCTTTCCATTTCCGATCATCAGAATGGACTTCCCTTTTGTCTTAAGATTATGCTCAGTTGTTCTTAACATGGCGAGCAGTTCAGGAAGAGATTTGTCCATATCAATCATATTGAAATTTAGGACAAATTGACTGAAACTATCTGGCAACGATTGCAAGATCAAATCAGTCGCAAGTTCCTTTTCGAGGGGAAAACCCAATCTCTCAAGGTTTTCCACATACCTAATCATCTTGAGTACATGGGGACCTACAGGGGCTCCCTCAGCTAACTTGCCTTGAAAAAGGGCTTTTGAAACTTCAAACCTCTCATGCCTAGCTTGCTCTTGATAGAGCATCTTCATGTGATCGATCATATCGAACGCTGACATGTTCTCATGTTGCTTTTGCAATTCTGAGTTCATGGTAGCTAGCATGAGACAAGCAGTTTCATTGGCATCATCGACATGCTTCTTATAAGCATCTCTTTCTGCCTTAGGTGCAGAACTAGGAGGTTCCTCTTCAGGAACAGGTGTCTCCAAAACATACAGCTTTTTATCATGTTTGAGGACAATCCTCAGGTTTCGGTGCCAATCCAGAAAATTTGTCCCAGACAATTTTTCCTTATCAAGGATTGATCGCAAGATGTTGTTAGAGGTGTTTGCTGTCATGGTAATCTACACAAGGATTAATGAAAATATAAGTATCATTGACATATTTAATTAGGCATTTAATTAAATATGATCCCACTATTTTACTCAAAACAAATGACCCTCATCATTTGATTCGGAAAATCCCGTTGGAAGATTTTCTAGTGGGTCGAGATCCATATTTCACTTCGTTCTAAGTCCGCGTAGGCGGATTACACAAAACTAGGTTATTTAGGTAGGAACTCCTTCCAATTGTATCTCATACAACTCTCGAAAATTTCAGTTGGGTGAATAACTCCTTATTCCAATCCATCATATGGATCATTCCCAACTCTTGCTTCTAAACATATATAATATTATTATAATTAAGTTTGACCCATCGTTTTAGCAGTTGGATATTACAATTATCCCATCGCATCTTACTAATATAGAACATGCACCTCGCGTAGGCGAAACCTACATTATCCGATACTAGTCTTGATGAGTGCTAAAACTTGGAAAGCAAACATATATAATATTATCATAATTTGTTTAGTTAAGTTTGACCCATTGTTTTAGCAGTTGGATATTACAATTATCCCATCGCATCTTACTAATATAGAACATGCACCTCGCGTAGGCGAAACCTACATTATCCGATACTAGTCTTGATGAGTGCTAAAACTTGGAAAGCATAAACTTAATATTTAATTTGAGGGAATTGTAATCGTTATGATCTCACCGAGTTATTTATCATATAAATCGTCTCTCACATGCATCAACATATATTCACATGCATCAACATACATACACATGCATCAACATACATAATGAAACAGTTATGGCCCCTAGCGCAATTGTTCTCCCAAGCCAATGAGAGAACCTAAGTTAACCTAATGACGATCTAAGCTTCTCCAAGCAAGACCTTCAAGGTTGTCCTCCTTTGATATTGAATTCTTCTCTAAGCTTCTCCAAGCAAGATCTTCAAGGTTGTCCTCCTTTGATATTGAATTCTTCTCTTTCTTCATAACATTGTCTTCTTTTCTTTCTTCATAACATTACATTACAGAAGAAACTCGTTTTACATACGAGGGTTTGAGATGAGAAAAGAAGTCACATTAAGAGATCAAAAAGGAGAGGCACGACACGCAGGTCGTATTTAAAAACCAAAACAAAATGAAGGAAGACTAAGGCCATAACTGATCACCACAAGGCAATAATAATAAACATATTATTATTATTATTATTAATTTTAATTCCTTTAATTAATTAAAACCAAATAAAATTTCGACGACCGATCACACTACGCAGAGTTAGCCGGGGGTTCCGCTGCCCGGTCAGCAGCGCCCCTTGCGGGGTTGGAGGGGCAGCGCCCCTGTCCAAAATTTTAATGAACAATTCATTTGAAATGGATATTATTTTGCATCAACACAACTCTTGCGTAGTCACAAAACTGAAAACCCCAAGAATTCTGACCCCGTGAGTGTGACGACCGTCACAGGCATGTTACGACCGTCACGCAGCCAGAAACAGAAATGCCTAGAATTTTGGATCTGTGAGTGTGACGACCGTCACAAGGCATGTGACGACCGTCACGTCCAGCTTATTACGATCGTCACAAGCTCGTGACGAACGTCACGCGGCCAAAATAACAAAACTTTGAAACAGTCAACAGACGTGTTCCAAAAGCCCTAAATTCACAACTCTTTGACGGCACAACCCTTGCACCGTCACTAACCCTAATGCACCAATTTCAGACCGTCAAACACACCTCGATTGTTGATTCAGTATGATTGATCAATAGGTCATTGCTTCACCATACTAATGTCGGATTCCGAAGCAAATGACCATTGATCGCTCAAAGGAAAACAACCATTTAGTGTTTGAATGAACGAAACAGAAAACAGTATATCACATATACCGTACTTTGCATTAGGATTACTTATATCATATATAAGTTGATCGGTCTCAATTGAGTAACCTATGGACGATCGATGTATCGCTGCTTCACCATACTAATATCGGTTCCGAAGCATAGTCAACATCAATCATCCAACTCGTACACTCATGATGCCAAATTTAATTACCTGTTTAATTAATTGTGTCATTCTGTCTTTTAATCATATTAATATAGAAAATAAACAGCTATCCGATTCATGGTTTCGTAAGTGGCTCTGATACCACTGAAGGAGAATTTGCGGTCCAAAACGCAGCGGAAATAAATTTTTCTCCTTTAGAGATCCTTACGAATGGTCATGATCAGTGATAGAATATTTACCTCTTGTGACGATTGAAACCTTTGGTGCAGATCTCTTGTGAAGATCAAAAACCTTTGATGCAGATCCACGGAGCGATCACGAACGTTGAACGATAACAACATCTCTACTCAGTCCACACGAACGGGTTCCTTCAATCTCAGTGCTAGCTGGTACGAATGAAGGCTTTGAGTGAGAGAGAGAGAGAGAGAGAGTGAGAAAACGAAAATAATGCAACCGCGGCTAATGCTTCTGCACAAGGGTTCTATTCATAGAACCACTTGTGTGGGCTTCAAGCTAAAAAGCCCACATAAGTGTATTTTGGCCCATATCTTATAATATGCCCAAAATCACTTAAGCCCATGGTACCTTACCATATTTCGTATTCTACTCAAGTACATCGTACCTTACGATGTTCTATAATTCACTTAAGGGCACCGTACCTTACGGTATTCCTTAGTTACTCTATCTCTCATCAATTCGTCCTTTGTGTGTGACCCTGTAGGTTTTCGTGACGTTGGCAATTATATTAAATCACGCATTTAACATAATAAACAGTGAGTGGTATCTAGCAACACATCACTGCTACCCAAGACACGAAAATGTCATGTGATCTGACAAAAAACCTTCTGTGATAATACTTATGTGTATAATTACCCTTTTGCCCTTATGTCTATATTGAACACAAGGCATAGACCGTGTCATCCTTGTCCAGTTCAATATTGGGCCCATAGACATTTATCCTGTTATGCAGGATGGGCAAATTCCATCTAGGTCACTCATGTCCCTCAGCATGCTTCGTGGAGTACCCATCAACCGTCTTTATGGTAATCCAGTTACGGACAACGTTGGATCAGCAATAAAGCACTCGACTCTACATCTAGGATCCATAGTGGTTTCAGGTCGAAGAGTGGTATACACCATTATCACCATGAGAATAACTTATGACACTTTGCATAACTTTCTATATAGTATTCTCATAGCGGGTCAATCCGGTATAAATATTACTCATAATATTCATACCTATGTTTAAGACTTGATAACTCTTTATCCATGATCCATGAGATGTGATCATCAGTCTACAAACATAATAGTCTTAATGCTTTAATGTTATCCCACTTCACACTAAAGCTCGACTACGGATACTTTAAGAATAGTCCTTATGTTTAATGTGTTCTCATGATTAAGTCACACTTAATACATTAAACGGACTATCTATTCTAGGGACTTTATTAATCAACCATAATAAAGAAAAACCTTTTATTATTCGATACAAGTACCAAAAGTTTTGGCCTCTAGGGCTTACACCAACAGAGTATTCTTTTAACAACTGTTAAATGAGATTCTCTATGATCTGATTGGAATCTGGAATAGAGACATACACTAAATAGAATATTAGGATGTATAGGAGTCAGATAGAGAAGAGAGCCTATCATACCACAATAGAGCTTCTGACAAACGTTCTGGCTAATTTCTTCTTTTTCCAGAATGCAGGTTGGATGCATATGTGTCTTAGCAGGTTTGCATTCAACCATTTCGAATTTATTCAGAATGTCTTTTATGTATTTACCTTGATAAACATAGGTAGCTTCTGAAGCTTGATTGATTTGAATCCCTAGAAAGAACTTTAGTTCTTGCATTAAGCTCATTTCAAATTCTGCCTGCATTAGCTCAGAGAATTCTTGACATACAGAAGGGTTACCTGAACCAAAAATAATGTCATCAACATATATCTGGCATATCATGAGATCATTTCTAATGTTTTTACAAAAGAGTGTAGAGTCAACCTTTCCTCTAAGAAAGTAATGTTCCAGAAGGAAGTTACTTAATCTATCATACCAAGCTCTAGGAGCCTGTTTTAAACCGTACAGTGATTTCTTGAGTTTAAAAACGTGTTCTGGACATTTAGAGTTTTCAAAACCTGGAGGTTGATTAACATAAACTTCTTCTGATATATAACCATTAAGAAATGCACTATCTGAGACTGAGTTATCCTTGACTGTGTCTTTCATATGATGTAAACCTTGAGTTCCCTTGCTTCATATGTCACTGTCTCTGTGCTTGATTGTTATACTGTTATTATTGTTGATATATGATGATTGTTTCTGAGAAATTGCCAAGGAATATTTCCGTTTGATACATTGGAAGACATAGAAGACTGCTAGCTATTGGAGTGTTTGCTTCAATATTATGACTATCTTTATTTGATGCCTTGGTCTTCATATGGTTTGATTGCACTACGCCAAAAACTGGAATAGACAGCGCCCCTTAGAGGGCGCTTTATTACAAAAGCGCACTCTAAAGTAAAGAGAAAAAATAAGGAGCATACTATTGGAATAGACAGCGCACTTTAGAGGGCGCTTTTGTAACAAAGCGCACTCTAAAGTGAAGCGAAAAAATAATGAGGAAATGGAGGGACACCAATAGAGGACGCTTTATTGAAAGCGCCCTCTAAGGGTAATCTTAGAGGGCGCTTCTAAAAAAGCGCTCTCTATGTCCATGTACATTTCCAGTTTATAAGGCGCTTTTTGGAAAGCCTTAGAGAGCGCTTTTAGAAGCGCCCTCTTAGGCCCCCTTTAGAGGGCGCTTTTGTAACTAAGCGCCCTCTAAAGTGAAGCCAAAAAAAAATGGAGGGACAACAATAGAGGGCGCTTTTGTGAAAGCGCCCTCTAAGGTTACCCTTAGAGGGCGCTTTTGAAAAAGCGCTCTCTAAGTCCATGTACATTTCCAGTTTAGAAGGCGCTTTTGGAAAGCCTTAGAGAGCGCTTTCAGAAGCGCCCTCTTAGGCCCCCTTTAGAGGGCGCTTTTTTTAAAAAAGCGCCCTCTAAGGTCCCCTTTAGTAAACATTAAAATTATAACATATACTGCATGTCTCTTTATTTTCCCTCTCTATAAGCTATTTCGTTTACGTAACTGGGTTTTCTCTCAACTGCGATTACTCTCTACTGCGATTACTCTCGTCCTCCGTTCGTTCTCCCTCCCTCACCGTCATCGTCGCCGTTCGTTCTCCCTCCCTCACCGTTCACGTTCACTGCGTTAACCTCTTCCACCGTCACTGTTCACTTTCTTCTCCATCGTTACCGTCACCTTTAAGGTATTTCTCTTCTCCATCGTTACCGTTCACTTTCTTCATGTGTTTGATTAGGGCATTTTCTAAACTTAGTTTTTCATTTTGTGCATTATGTTGATTAATGTTGTTTAGGGCAAACTGAGTTTTTTATTTCTGATTGAAAACTGATATATTTGAAGTGTGTTTGAGCTTGTGCTTGGAAGTTTGATGATTATGGATGCAAGTTTGTTCATGTTCCAAACACCATAAGTTTGCATTGGTCTTTTGCATGCAGTAGGTGTGTGTGAGTAAATGTGTATGCAGTAAGTTTGTGCATGCAGTAAATGTGTTCACGTATTGAATCATTGTCTTACTTGGGTCTTATTGAATCATTTCTATATTACAGATAAAATGGCTAACCAAGACGATACCCATGCCGCGAATGAATCACGTAATAATGTTGAAAAAGAAATCAAACGAGGATTGACTGTTATGAAGTCAATCATTCGTGCAAGAGACAAGGGTGTAAAATTTGAAGTACATTGGAGTGCTGAAGACCAACTAATTGAGCCTAACGGTTCAATGTTGGCAAGTTACATTGGTTTCCTTGTTCGCCAACATATTCCGATTACATGTGATAATTGGAGAAGTCCGGACTTGAAGGTTGGCAAGGAAAAAATATGGTCGGAGATACAGGTACTTACCATATATTGTTATATGTTTTTTTTTTTGACTATTTGTTAACCATATATTGTTATAATATTACTTTATAATAACACACTCCATTTGTATGTTTTTTAGAGATCCTTTCACATCGATGAAAGCCGACAAAAATATTGTATTCAATTGGCCGGAAAAAGACTCCAAGGATTTCGATCCTTTTTGTGCAACAAATTTCTCAAGGATGAGGAAGGAAAATTTGTTGGAGGAGAACGGCGAATGAAGTATGCCGAGATTATTTCAGCCGATGAATGGGATAACTTTGTCGCCAAACGAAGAAACGAAAAATTCCATGTAATGTCTATTAATTATGGTATTATACAATTGTTAAGTTACTTGGTTCTAATATGCCTTAAACTTTTTTATCCAGGAAATAAGCGACATAAATAGGAAAAGGGCATCAAAACCCGCGTATCCGTACAAAAAAGGGCGTACGGGTTATGCACGGTTACAACAAAGAATTGTGAGTATATTCAAATGCTATGAGCTTATACATTGTCACAATATGTTATAATTGATGATCTTATAATCTAATTCAATGTGTAGCTAGCCGAGGAGAAAAGTGACGCAACATCTCTTCCGGACCACGTATTATGGAAGGCTGCTCGGGTTGGGAAGGATGGGGCTGTTGTTGAAGCGGTCCAAAATGTTTATGACGAATGTGTAAGTATATGTAACATTATTTCTTTAATTATATCGAAAATTTTGTTAGACATATAATTCATTTTTAATCTCCTCTAATAATATTTCAGGAGACTTTATCCCAAACCCCTTCAACCGAGGTCCAGGATTGCAGGAGCGTACTTAGTCGAGTACTAAATGTTCCTGAGTATTCCGGTCGTGTGAGGGGTAAGGGTTTTGGTGTGACTCCGTCGTCATTTTATAAAAAAACAAAAACAAAAAATCCTACCAACAAAGAGGTGATGGAGACCTTGGCGGAGTTAAGGGCACAAGTACTCCAACTGCAAAACGAGAATGCAAGGTATAGAGAGGAAATGTGCGCTTCCGAGGCAAAAGATACTAGTGACCGAGCTAGTATCAATCATCAACCGAAATTTCCCGAGGTAATTATATATGTTATTATGAAATTAAAATATCACTTTTTTACTTGACACATATACAAGTTAACAATAACATTTATTATTGGTTTAGGGCATTTCACCTTGTCAGCTGTATCTATCGTCACCAACTTATCGCATGGTTGGCAAGGGAAAAGTGCACAATACTTCGGGTGAATTACTTCACCATAATCCCCTCCCGGTGGGATTTATGAAAGTTTCGGTTGACCTCGTATTAGATACGGACGCCCGTCTACCATTACCCGACGTTGTTTCAGAGACAACGTTGATGCGAGATGCAGTCGGATCCTTTGTTGGTTGGCCGTCAGATCTAATTTTCCCTGATGCCGAGGTATATATGTTCTAAATGATTATGAATATTTAGAATTCACATTTCAATTCAGCTACAATTATGATATTTAATCAATCCTTATTACATGGTAATGTTAGACTCCTACAAGACCCACCCCTAAAGCTGGTAAAGGGATTTCAAGACGCATCGAGTCGGTTGCATCTCAAAAAGAGGTACAAATATATATACCCATTGAATTATATACACAACGATTCTTTTGCATCACAAAAAGTAATGATTTATTTTATATGAATTTTTAGGTTCCCGGTCGAAAGTTGAAAAGCGATGGTAAGGATATTCCAACGAAGGATATTCCAACGAAGGATATTCCAACGAAGGATATTCCAACGACGGCCGGGACAAAATCTCAAATTATGATGCGTCTTGAGAAAATGGTGGAAGAGTCCGATATTATGGACGGGTCCATTCGTAGTATAGATTTTGATGAAGGTGTTTTCGGAAAAGCTCATTTCGAAATAATTGGAAAGGAGGACATGCAACAACTTTTTGAGCACGACGAATTGGGCATCGCTATCATTCATACATACATATGGTACTCCGATCAATCTATAATTTACTTAGTTGAACAATTTATTTACACATTTCAATGAGTAGTCTAATATTTATTATGTTTCTATTTAAGGTATATGTATGACAAATTGATGCGGGGAACTGAATTGTGTAACCGTTTCAATTTTATTGTTGCTTCCCGTGTCAACGCAACGTTAATATCGAAAAATCCAACATCCGTAAAGAATGATCTAGTCGATAGATTCATGGCGGCCGGCGATAATACTACACGCAGTTTGTATTTTTTACCGTTTAATTCTGGCAACGGGTTAGATTTTCTTTCTAATAATTTCATTCTAATCTATGTATATCTTTTACGTAGAAAATTTTCATTCATCTAAATTTTTGTTTTATTTTACAGTGGCCACTGGGTGTTGGTTGCTATGGATCTTTCGAGACTAATAGTGTATTATCTCGATTCGTTATCGAGTGATTGGAGTAAATATCCGGGTTTGAAGAAGACGGTTGACACGTAAGTGAAATTCCCCTAAATATTCGTGTGTATTTCTATATTTAATTATGTCTGTCAGATTGATCTCAATATACGTTTTTATTTTGTTAGGGCAATACTAAAATTTAGATCGAAAAAGAATTACCGCATTAGGAAGGACATTACCTGGGTCAGAGTTCAGGTATATATTAAGTATCTTATTTTTGCTTATAATAGTGTTTGTTTTTTTGCTTATAATAGTGTTTGTAAGAAACTAACTATATATATATTGTTTGTTTTTTCTGTGTAGTGTCCTCAGCAAAATAATTCGGTCGATTGCGGATTTTTTGTATTGAGATTTATGAGAGATATCATTGCATTGAATCGTATAGACATCCCAAAAATGGTATGGAATAATAACTTAGGGTTTATTTTAATATTATCGGATAACTAATCTAATTTGTTACTAAATCATGAATATGTTTTATTCTCTTAATTGTAGTACTTTGAGGAATACAAATCTTACTCAAGAGCTCATTTGGATGAAATGAAGGATGAATTGTGTCAATTCATTGTTGATCAAAGAATCATATAGCTAGCTAGGTTGTATATTGTTGTACATATATGTATGGAATGTTGTTGTTGTATGCTGTTGTTGTATATATGTTGTATATTGTTGTTGTACTTTTACTAAATCATGAATATGTTGTTGTATATTGTTGATCAAAGAATCATATATTAATGTTGTATATATGGAGGATTAATGTTGTATATAAATGGATTCATGTTGTATATATCAATGGATTAATGGTGTATAACATTGGATTAAAGGATGAAATCAATATGAATTTTACACTTTTGCAGCATGCGAACAGGTTACCAATTAAATATCCACTGTTTTTCAAACAAATTTTTTTAAAATAACTAACACTTTAGAGGGCGCTTTCTGTAGGAAGCGCCCTCTAAACACTTTACATTGAGAACTTTAGAGGGCGCTTTGTCCAGAAAGCGCCCTCTAAACACTTTACATTGACAACTTTAGAGGGCGCTTTCTGCAGAAAGCGCCCTCTAAAGTGTTAGTTATTTTAAAAAAATAAGCGCCCTCTAAACACTTTACATTGACAACTTTAGATGGCGCTTTTTCCAGAAAGCGCCCTCTAAACACTTTACATTGACAACTTTAGAGGGCGCTTTCTCCAGAAAGCGCCCTCTAAGGTGTCCCTTTATGGACCACTCCAGAGGGCGCTTTTTTCATAAAGCGCACTATAATGTGGGCCTTTAGACAGCGCTTTCTCCAGGAAAACAAAGCGCTGTCTTTACCTATGCCAGCGCCAGATTAGAGGGCGCTTAAAAACGCTGTTATAGGCCAAAATAAGCGCCCTCTTTTCCCTTATTTGGCGTAGTGTTGGATATTGCTTATGCTTGTTTCTTGCTCAAAAGTCCAAAGGAAAGTGGGTTTCTATCTGACATTCTTATCTTGTGGATTGCATCTCATTAGTTAGATCTTTTTAAGTCTTAACTTTTAATTTTTGTCTAGGATCGTCCCTTCATATTCTCCCACTTCTTTAATTTCAAAATGTCTCCCTCTTTTCAAAACCTTATTTGTTTGTGTTTTTCAACTTAGACATGTTTTAATAATTAGAAACTTTGGCCTTATTCCATTGAATGTTTTAGACTTTTTCTTAAATCAAATTTGTGAATGAACTTAACCATATTGACTTTAATTTCAAAAAGACAAAAAGAACTAACAACCTCATTCAAATCTTTGGCCATCTTTGTGCCTTTTTCTGCTAAACTGTTGTTAAAATCAATTCACCAACTTCTTTGAAATTTTTACCACGAATTACAGGGTTTTGATCCCTCATTTTTATGTTGGTACGTAGGTATAAGACCGAAGTTCTTGTCAAACACAAAAATATAATAAATGAATTCTTTTCTCATCCCCCCATTCTATTGTTATCAAACATCTTTTTGACCAAAACACTTGTACACAAAAAAGGCTCCCTAGGAGTACCTAGGACACTTTGGGTGCTAATACCTTCCCTCTGTGTAACCAACCCCCTTACCTGTAATCTCTGGCATTTTATTAGTTTTGATTTAAAAACTTCTTATCTTTGGGTTTTATTCATACTTTTCCCTTTTCCTTTGGAAATAATAAAAGCACGGTGGTGACTCTGTTTTTATTGACGTCAAGTATATCCAAAGCTTGATGGTCATGAGTTTACCGCTACAACTTCCAACTTCCTTTCGGATTATAAAACTTTAGCTTCTAAGTGTAAAAATAATTTTTCATGTGAAGATAATTTGTTAAAATAATTTAAGGTCTCTCTATGAAGATTTTCAAAGGCATTTTATAATTGAGAATAAGATAAATCACTAGTAAGCTCAAGTTTAGAAGGACTTACTTGTTTCTTCTTCCTTCCATTTGCCATAAGACAAATTCGGGTCGATTTTACACTTGAAGTGGAGATTTCATTGATTGAGGAATCACTTGCACTCTCACAAGCTATATAGCCTCTTATAGATTTACTAGACTTCTTGTGATGCCCTATTTCTTTGTCTTTCTTAATCATGGGACATTCCAGTCTATAGTGACCAATTTCATTATAACAAGAGCTTCTAAATTTACCTTTCCTATTCTCACCATCTTTTGAAGACTTGGACTCCTTTATAAATTTGGCTAAGTTTCCTTTGGAGTGCTTGAATTTGTTCTTTTGAATATACCTTTGGTATCTCTTGACAAATAGCCCAACATCATCATCATCAGAATTCTTGTCATCCCTTTCTTCACACTCACTAGGTTTGTTCCTTGAGGAATTGAAACTAGAAGTCTTTATAGAAATAGACTTATTCACCTCTTCCTTGTCTTTACATTTATCTTTCTTCATCAACTTTTCATACTTTTTTTCATGTTTTTCCAAGCAAGTGAGTTCTTGCTCATGTTCTTCCAATTTACCAAACAAAGTAGTAAGATCAAGTGATTTAAGATCATCCGCTTCTTCGGTAGTGGTGACCTTGGGTTGCCAATGTCATTCCATGTTAAGACATCTTAAAACCTTGTTAGTAGAAATAGCATTGGAGATAGGATTACCTAGAGCATTCAATCTATTGATAAGATGTGTGAATTTGCATGTCGGCAATGGTTTCACCATGCTTCATACGAAAGAGTTCCAACTCTTAGTTTAATGTGTTGATCATAGCTTGTTTGACCTCATTAGTTCTCTCATGGGCAACTTCACAATGAGAGACACGATAATACTCATCAACATCTAATGCAGATATGAGAATATTTCGTGCTTTCCAATCATGAGACCACAACTTATCATTATCATTCCATTGATTTTCCGGTTTTGGTACGATGTCACATTCACCATTGGTCATTCTAAATTCATTAGGACCATTGGCAATGACGTCCCATACACCCTTATCAACAGAGTTGATGTGGATACGCATACAAGCTTTCCAATAGCCATAGTTTTCGCCGATAAACATAGGTGCTCTATTATACGCCCCTTTAGGTTCGATAGCCATTATCTAATAAGCAATTATTAAGACCAGAAACAACTGGAGCTCATGATACCACTTGTTAGACGATAGACCTAGATCTATAGGGGGGTTAATAGATCCCAAGTAAAAAATTTATTCAAAAATCTGATTTAGAAATATTTATGACGCGGAAGCAAGTTTCAAATATTTCTCGGATCCAAAATCATATAACCGAACCTTATATTAAAAAGCTCGAATATGCGTATGAGTACCAATGGTATGATAATAATTCACAAGTTGATTTATCAACACTTCAAGAACTAAATTGAATACTCTACTATAGTAACGATCTATCTCCAATGACAGCAACACGCGAAAGACTAGTTGACACAATTTGTCAAACACTTTGCATGCAATCAACAAAGTTTGGATATTAATATAGTGTTTGTAGTTCTTAAAAGTCAATCCTTACCAAATGGTATGTGATTACTACAACAATACAATTTAATAAGAAATTCAAAAGTTATTATCCAAATAATGTTGATCAAGAGATCAAAGTAGACAACAATTTGTGAACCGAGAAATAAATGAGATAGATAGATAGATAGATAGAGAGAGTATGCAAGGATTTGTTTAAGCAGTTCCCCAATCAACCTCGCTATGTGTACGTTTTCCCTCAATTTAAATTATAATTGAGATATTAATATGATAAATCTTACTTTGCAAATATATGAATATAAGAGATGAGAAATCAAATATCACAAACCCTAAATTTTACTTAACTCTAGCACCTCCAAAAAACTTGATCAAAGATTGATCAAGTGACCAATAATGCCGCTTCAATTCACCTGTTGTCGCTACTTCCTTGCATGATCTTCTTGTCTAAAGGCTTTCACCCGACTGAATTAATCACAAACGTACACTTGTTGAACCCCAGACTTGTCAACACAATCCACCGTTTCACGCTACCCCCTTGTCGACACACCTAGTCTCAAAGCTTTCTCTCGACCGGATCTGAATTTCACAATCTTGTCAAAAACCTTCAAACCCTAAAGATCTTGAAGTAAAACCTTACCTCGGTTTTCTTATTTGAATCCCTCAAATATTGCAACCAATATTCTCTGTACAACAAACCTAATTGGACGTTATCAATCCTAATCTAGATGGCACCCAATCAAAAAATGATTATGTGTAGTTTGATTGTGTGTATGCATAGATTGAATCGAAGATGACGAGATGCTTTGAAATCCTGGATTCATGTAGGATTTACTCACTCTATAAACCTTACTAGAGAATTATGCATATATGAAGTATTTATATGTATGGGTGATTTAGGGCAAAAGGAAATGCAAATAACTTGGAGAAAATATGAATTTTCAAAAAACTTATCGTATAGTCCGACTTGTAAGATCTATGCGTCGACATGTAAATAGCATGTATCGACCTGTAGCAGCTATGTGCTTCCTATGTGTCGAACTGATGAGTCAGCACAAGAAACAAAAGCTACATGCTTTAATACTACAACATACACATCAACCTATAGAATGCATGTGTCGACCTATAACAGTGAAAATGTTTCTATAGGTCGACCTGTAGGTAACATGTGTTGATCTGTAGACAACACGTGTCAACCTATAGACAACATGTGTCAACCTATAATGCAATTTTTCATTAAAAAAATATTTTTCATGCATTTTTCACAAGAAATTATTTTTCATGCATTTTTGATGCATGAGACCTTTTCCGAGTTGTTTCCAAATTCTTTTATACTTCCTAATTCTAAGATGCACATAGTGAATTAGAGGATAATGTCCAATATACATTAACGCTAAAGTATCATAGTTTTGACATCATACAAAATACATATAAACGAAGTTGCACTCATAATATCTACGTAAATATAAATAGCATAAAATAGAAGAAAAAAAATAGATTAATTATAATAAATAATTTATAAATTGAGTATCATTTACATGGAAGTACAAAGAATAATTACTCGAGTTAGGCAAGATTACAATAGACTACAATTTTTTTTAAGAGACTAATCTTTTAAGCCGGTGAGAATTACAATGGATGATAAAACTTTCTATGGATTATTAAAAAAACATATATTAACACTTCTCTTACATATAACACTCTTTACTGTGAAAAATATATGTGCATTTGCACGAGAAAGCTAATATGGCGTTTCTATGAAATATTTGTATTTTATATATAAAAATTGATAAAAAAATATAGTTTCACGTATGTTGTGGATTTTATGTGTTTATATTTATAGGAATGATTTTTTCATCTTATTTGAATTTGTGAATATTGATATCAAGTTGTAACTGATTAAAAATCTTAAAAATATGATAAAGTATGGTTGTTTTACTTAGACGTTTGTTTTATTTTTTTAAAGGATAATTTTGTTGTTTATATGTAATTAAGATTCTTAAAATTACTAATTAATTTTCCAGATTCATCTTCATATTCAATTCCTCTTTGTTCTCTCCTCTAATGTTCTGTGTTCTCTCTTCTAATGGTGCTAATTGATCCAGTCCTTGAGTAGTAATTCATTTTTATCCTCTTTATTTGAGTGTGTTATGCATGTTTTGATTTTCTTATCTCGTCCTTCTTTAGCTTAAATGTTTTTCCTTATTTTCACTGGATTATTTCCATGTATCTCTTTGTATAGTTTTTCCTTTAATTTTTCATTTTTGTGTTTTCTTTCCTTTCATCCTAACTAAAAATAAGAGATGGTTAGTTCTAATGACCAACCAACTTATTAAAATAACTCAACATTATCAGGAACTTAACAAACTTTTTTATGTTAAATTTTTTGCCTTACCTTACCTATATTGAGAAGATCCCAAGTCCCATATTGGTTGGAGATAGAGACTTGAAAGAGTATATAAAGTGTGATATCCATCACCTTACAAACTGATTTTGTAAAGATAAGTTAGGCCAAAACTTTAATATGGTATCAAAGTCTATCAATCGGACATCGGGACTCCACCATTTAAATCCATGTACCAAACTCAAAAAGAGTGTTGAGTGTGAAGGGTGTATTGAGAAGATGTTAAGTCCCATATTGGTTGGATATAGAGGCCAAACTCTAATATATTGGGAAGATCTCAAGTCTCACATTGGTTATATATAGAGCTTGAAAATAGTATATATAGAATGACACCCGTCACCTTACAAATTGGTTTTATAATTATGAGTTAGGTCAAACTCTAATATGGTATCAGAGTTTATCAATCAGACCACGGGCTTCCTGTAAAACCCTAAATTCGATTAATTAATTTAATCAAATTAATTAGAATTTATTTGATAAATTGGTGTTTTTAAATTATTATCGAGGGATTGTGGGGGGTAAGTGTCCTTGGAATAGAGGTATGAAAAGAATAAGAGGTTGATTTAGTTGTTAGAGGTTACTATCATTTTAATTAATTATTAGAATAATAATATTTTATTCGAATTAATTAAATAACTAGTAAAATAATAGAATTAGGCCATTTTGAAATTTGGAGAAATAGAGGGGAGCAAGGACTTAGATAATTAGGGCAATTGTGCAAATTAAGAAAGTTAAGGGTAACAAAAATTAGAAGGAAATGTGTAGATAACCCTAATGATATATTGGGAGTAAGAGAAAATTAGCCTAGTTGGTCAGTACGTGAAATTTGAGGGAAAAAAAAGGCAAAAGGATAGAAAGAGCTTTTGAAGAGAGAAAAGCAAAAGCTAGGATTTTGAAGAGGGAAGCCATAGAAGTTGTTTGATTCATCACCAATTGCTGAAAATCTAAGGTAAGGGGAGAGAAATGGCTACCAATTAAGTGTATTGTATGATTAGGTAGAGATGAGGAGTCCTTAAACTCATTAGGATTCTTAGTTTTTCTTCTTATGAATGGTTTTTGATGAGTTTCTGAAAATTGTTGATAGATCTTGTGTTTATATGTGTTACTATGATGAATCCATGTATGAACTATCATGAATATATGCGTACGAAGTTTTACCATTGATGAATGTGTGAAAGTTTAAATGTTATTCATGAATTGGTGAAAGTGTTGTTAAATTTGATGATGGAATTTCCATGAGGAAGGTTTTAGAGATGTGAATTGATGATGAGTTGATGAATTGGTAATTAAATTGATATGTCAATTGGTAGAATTAAGGTTAATGAGAATGGGGTTTTAATCTGAGAAAATAGATGGTTGAAATAAGTTGTTTTTGTGTTAAGAAGTGTTTGGATGGTTTATTATCACTAAATGATTTTCAAAATACGTTAAAACCTGATTTTTGGCAAAGACACGCACTATGGGTCAAACTATAACCTTATGCATCGACCTCAAACCAACGAAATTTGAATTTTTAAACAAATGTACAGTATGTGTCGATGCATATGTGTTATGAATCAACCTGTAGCTGGCAAAATTTCCCATGCGTCGGCCTATAACTCTGTGAGTTGACCTCTGGCTACCAGAATGTCTGTTTTAACTTTTGCTAAATTGTTCGACGATTTAGGTTATAACTTTCATTCCGTAATTCCAAATGAGACGTCGTTTAAAGCATTAGAAAAATAACGTATAGAGTTACCTCATGGTAGTGCTTGGTGAAATGTTTGAGCTGTAGTAAATTACCTACTATAGGGATGTTTGTGATGACTTGTATGATCAATTAATGAATCATTATATTTATACGATGATGTGTTGTTGTTTTGGTGAAGTAACATGAATGAATGCCTATGTAGTCATGTTTGATGAGTTGATGTTGTTTATTTTTGTTTATTTATGTTGTATCATGAATTGATTATTGCGTATGATGAATGATGTGATGCATAAATGGTGAGATGTGTATGGGGATCCTTTTTGGTGAATCTTTTTGTGATAATGCATGTTGTTGAGAGTCATGCATCATGGTGTATGGGCTTCGATCCAATTTTGGTGTGCTCTGGTCTGGTGGTATGGATCGGGAGCCAGTTCTGGTTTCATGTGGGAATCAATGAAGCGTTAATTATGGTAATGGTAACGAACTTTGGTGTGCTTTGGTCCTATGTTGGGGATCGGGAGTGAGTAGACGCCTCTATGTATCTAGAAAAATCATCAACAATAACTAAAGCATATAAATTACCTCCGAAGCTTCTTGTTCTTGATGGACCAAATAAGTCCATGTGTAATAGTTGTAGTGGCCTAGAAGTAGACACCACATTTTTGGATGTGAAAGTTGACTTGGTTTACTTCCCCTTTTGACATGCATCGCAAAGCCTATCTTTGATGAATTTTATCTTTGGCAATCCAATGACAAGGTCATGTTTTACTAACTTATTCAAGTGCTCCATGTGAATGTGAGCAAATCTCTTATGCCATAACCATGAGTCATTGTTATTTGCCACAAGACACTTAACCTTCAAAGAAACATTGTCAAGGGAAATCATGAAAATATTATTAATTCGCTTACCTATAAGCATTACCTCTTGTGTGATTTCGTCTTCAATTAAGCATTCATCTTTTGTGAACCTTATTTTGAATCCTTTGTCACAAAGTTGGCTTATGCTTAAGAGATTGTGCTTTAGTCCTTCGACATATAGCACATCTTCGATGGATATGAAATTTGGTACACCTACTTTGCCTATGCCAAGAATTCTTCCTTTGTTGTTATCTCCATAAGTAACTTAACCATTGGCCTTAAGCTTTAGATCTGAAAATTTGTGCACATCACCGGTCATATGCTTGGAGCACCCACTATCCAAATACTAAAGATTTGTTGTGGCCTTCAAGCATACCTAAAAAACAAAGTTAAGTTTTGTTAGGTACCCAAATTGCTTTGGGTCCTTTATAATTAGTTCCTTTCTCAACCCAAACATAATGCCCTTTTGCTACATTAAAATTTCTAATGTAGCAAGCATTAGGTGTATGGCCAATAATACCACAATAAAAACAGGTTGGTTCAAAATTGCTTTTATATCTAGGAACGAAAGACTTTTTCTTGATAAACCTTTTCTTTTTAGGATGTTGATGCACTACTTTTGGTGTGTTGTCTCTTTCTTTTGGAGGTTGATCCTTAGGCCTTACAAAGATAGTTTTACTTGTACTTGGTTTAGAAAATTTGGAGTAGCCAAGTCCACTTTTGTCATTTGAGTACCTTTGTTGGCTAAGAACCCCTTCCAAACCAATTTGTCCTTTTTCATATCTTTCAAGGACTCTTTTAAGTTGGACAATTTGGAACGAGAGAGACTCACACTCTAGACATACAAGATTCTTCTTTTCACTAATCATCTCTTGTTTCTTATTTTCAAGAACTTCAATCTTTTCTTCCAAGGAAGAAATTTGTTTCTTTTGAGACGATATAGTTTTATAAAGAATTTTGCATTCATTTAGCAATTCATTAATTGCATCTTGTGCATCATCATCAAAAAGAGAAAAATTGTTACTAACCTCTTCTTCATCATCGGAATGATGTGAGGCCATTAGCGCCAAGTTTGCATATTCCTCGCTATCCGATCCAGATGAAGAGCTAATTTCATTGTCCTCCCATGCAAGATATGCCTTTTTATTCTTGAAGTCCTTCTTGCTCTTGAATCCTCCTTTCTTTGAAAGTTTAGGACATTCCGGCTTTATGTGGCCTTGTTTTCCACATTCTTAGCATGTTACATCTTGCGTAGATATGGTGGCCTCCTTCTTCCTGAAATGTCTATTCTTTTTAGCGTTAAAGGATTTATCTTTTTTGTTAAAGAACTTACCGAGCCTTTTAACAAGGTGCATGAAATTCTCATCTTCCTCCAATGCGTCATCATCTTTATCTTCTTTTCCGTCTACCTTCAAGGAAATCCCTTTAGATTTGTTTTCTTGGCTTTCATGTTTCTCAAGCCTACCGAGTTCTAACTCATGTTCTTGAAGTTTGCCAAAGAGAGATGCGAACATCATTGTTGAGAGACTTTTCTTTTCGGAGATAGCCGTCACCTTCGGTTGCCATTCTCGAGTTAATGATCTTAGTACTTTAAGATTGAGATCGTCATTTGTAAATGTTTTTCCGAGAGCAATCAAGTGGTTTGTCAGGTGAACAAATCTCTTTTGTAGCGCCACGATGGATTCTCCGGGCAACATTCTAAACATCTCATATTCTTGACTTAATGTATTCAACCTTGATCTCTTTACTTCGGCGGTGCCTTCATGTGTCTCCACTAAGGTGTCCCATATTTCTTTTGCCGACTTGCATTGAGATATGCGGAAGAACTCATCCATGCTTAAAGCACTTTGAAGAATGTTTACTGCTTTCTTTTCATTTAAGATTTTTTTCTTATCATCTTCATCGTACGAACTCTTTATCTTTGGAATACCAACGCCATTGATCACACTCGTAGGATTATGTGGTCCATTTTCAACGGCTTCCCATATGCCTTCTCCTTGGGCTTCTAGATGTGTCTTCATACGGATCTTCCAAAAATCAAAATATTCTCCAGAGAATAGTGGTGGTTTGTTACTACTTCCACCGTCTTTAAAAACCGTATTCGTGCTTGCGGAAGCCAGCGGATCTTTTAGGAACAGGTTACCTATAACCTGCTCTGATGCCAATTGTAAGAATGAAGTGCGCCTAAGAGGGGGGTGAATTAGGTTCTTTAAAATTTTATCCGATTTTATGATATGAAGTTGATAATATTTCTGGTTTGGAAATTTATGAAAGATGTAAAGGCGGAAAGATAAATGACACAAGGATATATCCCGGTTCCCCTAACAATCCGAGAGTACTCCAGTCCTCTTACGCAGTAAGAGATTTTCACTATGTTTGGTAACTTGTACAAGAAATAACCAAAAACCAAGAACAATCCTCTTGGACCAAGAACAATCCTCTTGGATTTTCACTAAGTCACCCTATGAGAACAATCCTCTCAATGTGACTAATATTGCTTCCTAACAATCCTAGAAAGCAAAGATACAACAAGTATAATTTTTTGTATAAGAGTTTGAATAGATGAAATATATCAATCACTTGATTGATCTTCTCTTTCAAGTAAAACAAATCACAAGGATAATATTAGTGCTCAATGTGTATGAATATATGAGAGTATTTTTCTGAAATATGTATGTAACAATGTTGGAAAATATCTCAATGAAAGTTGATGTATATATGAACACTTTGGTTAAAAGTTGGTATATTTGAAGTTTGTAATTTGTATGAAAGAGGTGAGTGATAAAATCTGAAAAGTATAGTATATATAGGAGACTCTATACCCTTTAGAAAGGCTGCATATAAGTGGAACAATGCAATGGTCAAGGGCAAGAGATATGAATTCGTATGGCACTGAATAACAATAAAGAAGTGTCACTGGTTCAGGTGTAACCGGTTACCTGAAGGATGTAACCGGTTACATGGTTACGTTATGGCCCAGAAATTCAAAAACTCGATCATGTAACTGGTTACTTAAATGATGTAACCGGTTACATCATATTGAAAATGATCAAATATAAAGGTTTTTTTTTGCTACTTCCAGGGATGTAACCGGTTACATGATATTGGTAACCGGTTACATGAACTTAAAAGAACAAAAATAGTGTTTTGTAAAAGGGTAAGTGTTTATGGTATGTATTTGATGTTTTGGTAATGCATTTGACTAAATGTTTTGAGCACTAACAAATATCAATGAAAAGAGTTTTAGCTTGTACCCATATAAGTTGAAGATCAATTACTTTGAGTCTTTAATCTTCATGAAATTTGTAAGCAAGCTTTGATCCTTAGGCAATTTGTCTTGGCTCATCCTTTTTGATATTCTTGAAATATGTTGTCATTAAAACAAAGTCTTTAAGCAATTTTGGAGAAGCTTGAAAATATTACAAAGAATCCGGTCATGCATTCTCGTACCAAACACATAGACATTCGACATCATTTTATTCGCGATCATGTGCTTAAAGGAGATGTTGAAGTCACTTTTATAGATACACATAATCAGTTAGCAGATATCTTCACAAAACCGCTTGCAAAAGAACCCTTCTTCAAGATTCGGAGAGAACTTGGGATTTTGGACGAACATGACGTATGACACGCATATTCATCACTTAAGGTGCATGCTATATATTCCTCTACCTTAATAAATCTTCACAATTTCATTTGTGAAGGTTCTATATGTGTTACATGTGCAAAAATATGTTTTTATTGCTTTTAATTCTCATTTTTTTGCATCCTGTAACCGGTTACATAAGGTAAGTAACCGGTTACATTACTGTGCGTATATGTATTTTTGCCTCTGTTTGATCATTTCTGCACCATGTAACCGGTTACATGAAGTAGGTAACCGGTTACATCACTGTAACTTACATTTTATTTGATTCTGTTTTTCTTTTTTTCACACCATGTAACCGGTTACATGAAGTAAGTAACCGGTTACATCACTGTGTTTTTGCCATAAATGATGTTTTATATATACCTTCTATTTTTATCTTCTACTACTTTAATTATGGTTGAATTCTCTTAAATGCTTGGTCAACATTCATCCTCCTCACTTAGTCAAGATTCAACCTATCTTTTACTACCCACTCACATTTCACTCTTTATTACCCACTTATATTCTACCACTATATATTACCTTTTATCCACTCATAAACCATAAGTCATTCTCAAAAGCAATGTTCCTCTCAATCGCGAACCTTGTGTTAAGATGACTGATCGGAAAAATAGCAAGTGTACTATTTTCACCGATGTAGTAATAGGGAGTTTATTTCCCAGTATCGATCTCGAGGATTGCGTAGGAATTACTTATTTCAATTCGATTCTATTCAAACAAAAAGATAATGGTTGGTTTGTTTTGGAATTGCGAATAGTGACACGAAGATAGTAAAAATAACTGATTAAGATAAAAGATGCTAGGGTAAGTGGTTGAGTTAGCCCGTTATGAATTTATCCCGATTTCCTTAATGCCTATGATACATTCAATCACCTAACCTCAGTATGTTCTTACTTAAGTCCTTAAGTGAGAAACTATTAAACTACCAATTCTTACTCAAATGTCCATTCAATTAATCATTGGTTTTAATCATACAATATATCAAGGTTTACGGTAATTTATGAAAGTTACTAGTCCTAGATGATGCATCCATAAACCCAATTGTGTGAAAACCCTACCAATCACAGTCCTGTTATTGGAAGTCATAGATTAATTTGTATTTGTCCGATACAAAAGCATAATAACATCACACAATTAAATTGAAAGACATAACATAGTAATCAAGGAATCATTGGTTCACATTCATAACATACGATAACATCAGGACCACCCCCTAGCATCAGGGGGTTTAGCCTCTCATAGTACTTAAAGAATTCATAAAGTAAAGATTAGACATTACAAAGAATTAGGAGAATTTGATCTTCAATGGTGGCTACCGTTGAATCTCGCCGTCTTCGAATCCGTTGTATTCGCTATCTTCTCCACTGTAATGCTTTCGTTCGTCTATCAAAAAGTCCCTTTTCCTTTCTCTTCCAAGCCTTCTTATAGTTTCATATGCCTCCTCTCTAAGCAAAAGGTCCATACTGCCCTTAATGATCAGAATCGGTTCACAAGGAAAAATTAGGTTTTCCAAGCTGCGTGCAATCAACACGGCCGTGTGTGTACACACGGGCGCCCGTGTTTTTTCTCCTGCATTAATTAATTTCAGCATTTGTTACAGTAGCAACAACACGGACCGTGTCCCTACACACGGGTGCCCGTGTTAATGCACTGTTTTAATCAACACGGCCGTGTGTGTACACACGGGTGCCCGTGTTGATCCGCTGTTTTCTGCTTCATCTTTTTCTCTGCTTGACCAACAACACGGCCGTGTGGTGGCACACGGGTGGCCGTGTTGACCTGCTGTTCTGTCATATTTTCGTCCTTCAGAGTGTCCCGAACTTCACCATTCTTGCTTTTGAACCTGGAACAATGACACTACCCAAACGAAGCATAAACAAGGTCTTTTTGACTTAAACTCGTAATCGAATGTAATGTAATACCAAACCAACAAAACTTGATACTTGACTCAAATGCAACTAAAAACAAACATAAATCTTACCAGAGTGATGAAAATACGTCGGATTAACGGCGGGAATTCAATGGAAATGGTGACCGATCACAACCCCAAACTTGTCTCATTGCTTGTCCTCAAGTGATGTATTGAGTCCAAACAAAGGTCACCTCCGAATTCGTTTTCCACAATGCAACCTAGTCTTTCACCATTTGTGTTCTTCCTTTCCAATCGAGTTTCAGGTCTCTCCAATTCAGGCAGTTTACCATATTTCCACATCAGAAACATCTTCACCTGCAAGCTTTTCACTCACTCACAATATCTCTCGGGGTTAGGTGTGTACACTCACAGCACAGTATACAGTATCAGACTCTTAACTTTGAACACATTCTAATGTCATTACCACAGCAGATTTCACACACTTTTTGAGGTCTTTTTAGGTTGTAACGGGGCTTGGGTACGGTGGGATAAACAAAAAAATGGGTAACAAAGGGTTTTGAACTCGGTAATCATATTGTGTACTTTTTCTTCTTTTCCTGTGCATCACATATATTTTTGGGGTAAAAACTCTTTTGACTCTTTTTCTACTCAACTTTCCGAGCATTTCATATCTCTCTAAGGTCTCGGCAAGTGCATTTTTTCTTTTCTTATTTTCTTTTTTTTTTTTTCTCTTTCCGAGCCTTTCATATCTCTAAGGTCTCGGCAAGTGCATTTTTTTTTCTTTTCTTATTTTTTTTTTCTTATAAAGGACATACATACTGTTTTTCTTTTTGTATGATCTCATCTTATGCACTTGCCTTCCCTTTCAAAATTTTCACCCCAAACTTATTTTCATTGCACATCTTGCAATTCACACAATCATACCGAGTTATGACACAAAAGGGAATGGATAATTAAAAGTTAACATGGATTTATGAGGAATAATGCTTGACGTTAGCATGGGGTTTACAATGAACAAATGGCTAAGGCTCAACGGGGTTTTACGAAGGGAAACATACATATAGGGATGGCTAGAAAGGCCCTGGCTAAACAAACAACTTGCCTCAGTGTGTGTTGTCATGCTGTGACGTGTCAACAGAACATACGCAAAATCAGAGTGATAAAGTTATACCTGGCTGAACTCTCATATTGATGTTTCGTGTTTGGCTTTTTGTGATCTCACCATGTTGGTTAGCTTGCAAGCTCTGAAGTCTCTTCGTGTTATGTGGTTCTTTCCTGACTTGGTCTTTCCATACCGCTCTCTTGGTCTAGTGTCACCACATTGTGTCCGACTTTACCTTCTCATGGTTGCATCAACTTCCGGGGTGCCATATCAGAATAAGTATGAGGGGTGTCATTCATCCACTACCATTGATCCCGGATTCGTCCAACCATTTCTCATCACTCTGTACACACAAGTAAACAACGAAAACAAACAAAAACAAAAGCGATGGAAATAAAACATGAAAGGAAAACCCCCCCACACCTGAACTAAACATTGACCTCAATGTTTAAATCCAGATACTAAGGGGACTCACAGCGACTACTGTTGGTTTAATGCACTTGTGTAAGTTCCTTCCACTTGGAGGTGTTTGTGACTTTGCCCTTTTAATTCTCCTCCTCCCCTACACAAAATTTTAGCACACACCAAAAAATAAAAACGAAATAAATTAGAAATCAAACGCGTGGGTTGCCTCCCACGAAGCGCTTCGTTTAACGTCGCATGGCTCGACGGTTCATTTCCCTTATCATGGGGGGTATTTCAGGTTCAAAACCTTGTTGCACCTCTTGTCTACAACACGGAAATTGTCTCTTTTATCAGTGTGGACTCCTTTGTACCACGATTCCTTTTTAACTATCCTTTCAGTGTTAGGAATCTTTCCATTTCGGGTGGCTACTGGCAGTGGTGAGCCTTTGATAGTCTTCAATGTCTTGATTAAGCCTACTTGATACTGAGATTTTGTATTTTCTTCCATCTCCTGATTTTCAATAGCATTCAATGTTATTTCCTTGTTGTGAACTTTCAAGGTTAGCGTGCACTCATCCATGTCGAGCTTGCATCGACTCGTCTTCATGAAAGGTCGACCCAGAATAATGGTTGCCTCATTGTCTTCAGGTATGTCTAGGATTACAAAATCAACTGGGAAAGTCAAGTCCGCTATTGTTACCAGCACATCTGCAGCTATACCATATGCATCTTTCCTTGAGTGATCCGCAAACTTCAGATTGGTCTTTATATCACTAATATTTTTAATACCCAACCTGTGATAGACCGATAATGGCATCAGATTCACACTGGCTCCCGAATCTATTAATACCTTTTTGAAGGTTCTTTCTTTGATTGTGCACGGTACTGTGACGGTTCCTGGATCCTTCTGTTTGTTAGGAATGTTCTGCTCCAGGGAGTTTGCATTATATTGTTCCTTACCAGATACCTGTTCTTCAGTGGTTGGTTTCTTTTCAGCCATTACCTCTTCCACGAATTTCTTGTACATGGGCATCCTTTCAAGTGCTTCAAACAAAGTCATATGACCCTCAATCCTTTTAAACATTTTTATGAATTTCTCGAAGTCTGACTCACTAGGTTCCTTCTTTGTCACTCTCTGAGGGTAGGGCAACTTAATCACCGGTTTAGTTCCTTTTGTAGTTTCTTCTTTAGTCGGCTCGCTCGGTGATATAATTTTTTTCTTCTTAGCAACCTCTTTCTCTATCGTCGTGACAGTATTAACATTCTCCTGCCCTCTTGGATTTTGAACTGTTTCACTAGGTAGGGAACCTGGTGTTCTAGAACTTGACAGTTGTTGTGCTATCTGCCCCAGCTGAACTTCGAGATTCCTTAGGGAGGCGGTGGTGTTTTTCTGATTGTTTCTAGTCTCTTCTTCAAATTGCATATTTTGAGCTGCCATCTTTTCAATTGCAATCTCCCAATCTGCCTTCTGAGGTACCTGTTGTTGCTGCTGCTGATATTGATTTTGATATTGACCTTGTGCCTGCTGTTGCACGTTCCCTCTTTGATCTTTCCATGCAAAGTTGGGATGATTTTTCCACCCCGGATTGTATGTGTTGGAGTAGGGATTGTTCTGCTTTAAAAATTTTATTTCTTCAATCTGTTGCGGTGTTGCAAAACAATGAACAGTATTGTGTGGTCCACTACAAATTTCACAAATCATGGTCGGAACCGGCTGAACTTGAGCAACAGTCTGGGTACCTAAATTCATAGCTTTCAATCTCCTTTCAACCTCAGCAGCAATCTGGTCTTCCATTTTCACTACCTGATTTGCTAATTTCAAGTCAATTTTTCCCTCCGGCTGATTTACAGTACGGTCATACAATTCCAAATGCTCATTTGCTGCAATAGCTTCGATGATTTTTTTGATACCGGTTGCTGTAGAAAAATTAGACGAGCCACCAGCAGCTGTATCAATGAGTTGCTTAGTTCTCATCTTCAGCCCATTCACAAAATTCTGCATTTGTTCAGTTTCATCCAGATTATGTGTAGGACATGCAACTAAACATCTTTTGAATCTTTTGTAGGCATCTCCAAGTGTCTCTCCTTCTTTCTGTTTAAAATTCACAATGTCATACCTCTTACGGATATACACAGAAGCAGGAAAATACTCATTCAAGAATGCTGTTTCCATTTGTTGCCATGTAGTAATGCTTCCTGCAGGTAGGGAATAAAACCATTCCTCAGCGTCCTCAGATAACGTGAATGGAAACATGACCAATCTCTTTGCTTCCTCAGAATGCCCATCAATTTTCAATGATGTAGTCATAGTCAGAAACCTCTGCAGATGCTTGTTTGCATCCTCATTGATCTTTCCTGCAAAAGGTTTGCTTTCTAACTGGCGGATAGTAGACGGGTGCAACTGGAAGTGAGCAACATTAACAGGTTGATTCACAATGGTCAACCGTACTGCTGGATTATTCTGTCTGCCATAGTCACCGAGAAGTCTCTCTGGTGGTGGTGGGTTTGCAGCCATGATTTCAGGAACTGTTTCCGTTTCTGAATCTGAATTCTCTGAATGCACTGAAACAACTTCCTCGTCTGCTTTCTCTGCTAATTCCAGTTTTTCTCGCTTTGCTTGTCTTAGTCTAGCACGAAGAGTTCTTTCTGGATCTGCGTCAAAAGAAAAATTCGCTGAGGACTTACCTCGCATAAACAAGTTAGACAAAGATTAAAATTGAATAACAACAGTGTCACAGATAAAATTTTGGTTGGCGAGCAACAAAATTTCGATAGAATAGAAATTAAAATATATAGTTTGGCAATCCCCGGCAACGGCGCCAAAAACTTGATCGGAAAAATAGCAAGTGTACTATTTTCACCGATGTAGTAATAGGGAGTTTATTTCCCAGTATCGATCTCGAGGATTGCGTAGGAATTACTTATTTCAATTCGATTCTATTCAAACAAAAAGATAATGGTTGGTTTGTTTTGGAATTGCGAATAGTGACACGAAGATAGTAAAAATAACTGATTAAGATAAAAGATGCTAGGGTAAGTGGTTGAGTTAGCCCGTTATGAATTTATCCCGATTTCCTTAATGCCTATGATACATTCAATCACCTAACCTCAGTATGTTCTTACTTAAGTCCTTAAGTGAGAAACTATTAAACTACCAATTCTTACTCAAATGTCCATTCAATTAATCATTGGTTTTAATCATACAATATATCAAGGTTTACGGTAATTTATGAAAGTTACTAGTCCTAGATGATGCATCCATAAACCCAATTGTGTGAAAACCCTACCAATCACAGTCCTGTTATTGGAAGTCATAGATTAATTTGTATTTGTCCGATACAAAAGCATAATAACATCACACAATTAAATTGAAAGACATAACATAGTAATCAAGGAATCATTGGTTCACATTCATAACATACGATAACATCAGGACCACCCCCTAGCATCAGGGGGTTTAGCCTCTCATAGTACTTAAAGAATTCATAAAGTAAAGATTAGACATTACAAAGAATTAGGAGAATTTGATCTTCAATGGTGGCTACCGTTGAATCTCGCCGTCTTCGAATCCGTTGTATTCGCTATCTTCTCCACTGTAATGCTTTCGTTCGTCTATCAAAAAGTCCCTTTTCCTTTCTCTTCCAAGCCTTCTTATAGTTTCATATGCCTCCTCTCTAAGCAAAAGGTCCATACTGCCCTTAATGATCAGAATCGGTTCACAAGGAAAAATTAGGTTTTCCAAGCTGCGTGCAATCAACACGGCCGTGTGTGTACACACGGGCGCCCGTGTTTTTTCTCCTGCATTAATTAATTTCAGCATTTGTTACAGTAGCAACAACACGGACCGTGTCCCTACACACGGGTGCCCGTGTTAATGCACTGTTTTAATCAACACGGCTGTGTGTGTACACACGGGTGCCCGTGTTGATCCGCTGTTTTCTGCTTCATCTTTTTCTCTGCTTGACCAACAACACGGCCGTGTGGTGGCACACGGGTGGCCGTGTTGACCTGCTGTTCTGTCATATTTTCGTCCTTCAGAGTGTCCCGAACTTCACCATTCTTGCTTTTGAACCTGGAACAATGACACTACCCAAACGAAGCATAAACAAGGTCTTTTTGACTTAAACTCGTAATCGAATGTAATGTAATACCAAACCAACAAAACTTGATACTTGACTCAAATGCAACTAAAAACAAACATAAATCTTACCAGAGTGATGAAAATACGTCGGATTAACGGCGGGAATTCAATGGAAATGGTGACCGATCAATGACGGAAAGAGCTTGTGAAATAAGTGTTAAAGCCGCAAACAAGAAAATGGGCATTTTCAAAGACAAGGATGGACTTTATAAGCATATTGAACAACCTATTCCTCCTCCAAATGTGGCTCCTACCCCAATTCTAACTCCGGTTCCGGAAGGTGGCTTCTCCAATGAGTTTCTTTACAATCATATGCGGGGTATGGAAGAACGCATTAATCTTAACATCAACACCCGCTTTGACAACCTCCGTACCGAATTCCTCACCGCTCTTGCTAACCAAAATCAAGACGAAAGTGAAGAAGAAATGGATGAGGACCAAGCTTAGGAATTATTATGATTTCTTATGCTATATTATGTTCTATTATGTTGTCATGCTTTAATTGTCATGTTATCATGTTTTGTAGTCTATGTTGTTTCTTTAAAGACAATATCTATCGTGTGTTGTTATTTGCCTTGTTGAACTCCTTTGTTTTATGATAAGTTATGTGTTATGTTAAAATATCTCCCATATGCCTCTATATTATTTGGTAAAAATTGTTATATCTTCTTTTCCCCATCCTTTTTGATAATTCAAAAGGGGGAGAAGAGCTTGGTTGGTATGTATATTGCTTGTATGTTGCTTTTTGTCCAACTTTTATGCAGTCCATATATAAGTAAAGAAAGGCTATCAAGATAGGGGGATATATCAAGATAGGGGGAGCATATACTCTTAGACAAAAATAACAAAGTTCAAAGGCTCATTGGTTGTCATCATCAAAAAGGGGGAGAATGTATTTTCAAGCTTCTCCAAAATTGCTTAAAGACTTTGTTTTGATGAAGACAACATATTTCAAGAATATCAAAAAGGATGAGCCAAGACAAATTGCATAAGGATCAAAGCTTGCTTACAAATTTCATGAAGATTAAAGACTCAAAGTAATTGATCTTCAACTTATATGGGTACAAGCTAAAACTCTTTGCATTGATATTTGTTAGTGCTCAAAACATTTAGTCAAATGCATTACCAAAACATCAAATACATACCATAAACACTTACCCTTTTACAAAACACTATTTTTGGTCTTTTAAGTTCATGTAACCGGTTACCAATATCATGTAACCGGTTACATCCCTGGCAGTAGCAAAAAAACCTTTATATTTGATCATTTTCAGTATGATGTAACCGGTTACATCATTTAAGTAACCGGTTACATGATCGAGTTTTTGAATTTCTGGGCCATAATGTAACCATGTAACCGGTTACATCCTTCAGGTAACCGGTTACACCTGAACCAGTGGCACTTCTTTATTGTTATTTAGTGCCATACGAATTCATATCTCTTGCCATTGACCATTGCATTGTTCCACTTATATGCAACCTTTCTAAAGGGTATAGAGTCTCCTATATATACTATACTTTTTAGATTTTATCACTCACCTCTTTCATACAAATTACAAACTTCAAATATACCAACTTTTAACCAAAGTGTTCATATATACATCAACTTTCATTGAGATATTTTTCCAACATTGTTACATACATATTTCAGAAAAATATTCTCATATATTCATACACATTGAGCACTAATATTATCCTTGTGATTTATTTTACTTGAAAGAGAAGATCAATCAAGTGATTGATATATTTCATCTATTCAAACTCTTATACAAAAAATTATACTTGTTGTTTCTTTGCTTTCTAGGATTGTTAGGAAGCAATATTAGTCACATTGAGATGATTGTTCTCATAGGGTGACTTAGTGAAAATCCAAGAGGATTGTTCTTGGTTTTTGGTTATTTCTTGTACAAGTTACCAAACATAGTGAAAATCTCTTACTGTGTAAGGGGACTGGAGTACTCTCGGATTGTGAGGGGAACCAGGATATATCCTTGTGTCATTTATCTTTCCGCCTTTACATCTTTCATAAATTTCCAAACCAAAAATATTATCAACTTCATATCATAAAACTGGATAAAATTTTAAAAAACCTAATTCACCCCCCTCTTAGGCGCACTTCGTTCTTACAGCTGATGAAATGTTACATATGATGATGGTAACTGTTTGGTGTGCTTTGGTCCTATGGTGGGGATTGAGGGCAAGATGAACCCGAGTTTTCATGAATGGTACCACATACATAATGAGTCTGTTGTGGAGTACATTTGCATACATGATTGCATATGTAGTTGATTGTTCATGATGTTGTTGATTGGATGTGAATATGTAAATGTTGTCATGATTTGGATGTGAGAACTTGTTGTAGATGGTTGTGTAATGAATGTGTGTTGTTGTGTATTCTATACCTTAGCATTCTTTACAATATTTATATTGGTTTATTATTTCTCACTCCCTTTGTTTTGATGTTGTCCACCATGGACATCTTCCAGATACTCAGGAGTAGAGTTTGCTACTGTAAGTAGAAGTTATCTCCTAGAGTTACTTCGTTTAGTTTCATTATTGTTTTAAAAGTCTTGCTTTGATCCTATAACATCGGGGTTCCGAACGTTTGTTTGCTTATTATGTTTATTGAAGTTTAATTATTTATTCCGTTTATGTTAAAGTTGTTCAAGAGTTGAACATGACAACTCATTATTTTTGAAAACCATTTACCGTGATTTGAAGATTAAGACTAAAAGTCTAAGTTGCAGTGTTTTATTATTTGAGATGAATCGATTTCGCTGCAATGATACGCTAAGTGGAGGTGAGCGTGCAATGACAAATGTTATATGACATAAATATTTTCTATTGTGTGTTTGTTAAATATCTATATTATTAAAGGATTGTTGTTGGTGATGAAGCTAGCAGAAATATACCAGAATGCATCACACGTTCGAACATACAACAGAGTCGCCATCGAACTTTATTTATTCCCAAAGGAAAGTGAAAACATCGATAAAACCCGGGGGAAAGAGAAAACTGGGTAAGGAAGTCGGTTATGCAAAGGGAAGGTATTAAAACCCCTAACATCCGTTGTACTCAACGGGAACCGTTTTTATTGTTCTTGCTCGAATGAGTGTTATATCTAAAGATTACTCGCGAAAGGATAAAAGAAAAGAAAAGAATAGATAAAGTGACCAGAGAGGATTAAGGCCCTCATTTCTATGTATCCTTATAGCGAAATAAGGAATTCAGAGCTCCATAGTTCATAGAATTATTGGTGGGAGGTGAAAAGAAGATTGGTAAAGGTATGGTTTGAACCAAAGGATAATATGGTTTGACTCCAAAAAGGGATGAAATCTGAACCCAAGAGTTAAACTGGAATTAACCAATATGTGGGTAGACTGAAGCATTCGCCATTATATGGTATGGCCGAAATCAAAGAGAAATAATTATTTAGTTCCATAGAAAACATATCTTGGTTCATAAGTAAACACAAGATGGAGCTCAAAGAAATAATGTATTTTGCCCAAAGAGAAAGTATATCACATTGAGTGAATGAAGGTAGAAGATGAAGAAAGATCTGGATGATGCCCTAAGGAATAAGAAGGAATAATGATAAATATGCTCACGAAGGATTCGAACTCTCGTGCCTACGTATTCGCATCATGCAATGAGAAAGTCAGTGCTCCGTAGTTTGTGGAACCACGAAAACAAAGAAAGGATAGATTGATTGGGTTGCCAAGAGGCAAAGAAAATTGCTTTAAAAGCAAGAGTGTGGCATTAACCAATGATGATAATCAACCATAGGTTATTTGTGAAAGCATGGTCTGAATCATGGATGCTACCAGAGTTTTCGACTCTACAAGGTAGGAAAAGATATTTGCCACAGTTTGCAGCCCCACAAGGTAGAATGAGAGATAGCCAGAGTGTACAACTCTAAAGGGGAAATATAGATGAATGCCACAAGGCAGGAGCGTAAATATGTGCCATAATATGTAACTATACAAGGCAAAAACAGATTGCCAGAGTTTGCAACTCCAATGGGCAAGGTGCATAGGTGTGCCATAGTCTGTAACTATACAAGACAAACAAAAGTGATCGCCTGGGTCTATAACTTAATAAGGGAAAATGAGTAAGATGCCAAAGTCTGAACTTCAATACAATATCAATGGTTGCTAGAGTTTGCACTCCACGAGCAGAAGCATAAGTGTGCCATAGTTTGAACTATACGAGGCCTAAGAAATGATCTGAATGCCAAAGTTTGAACTCAATATGGAAAAGAGAAATGGTGCCAAATTCTGAATTGTGTAGGTAGAGGTAAAGGTTACCAGAGTCTATAACTCCATGGGGGCAAAGAGAAATGAATGGCAAAGTCTTTACTTTATGGGCAACAAAAGAATATGTCAAAGCCTGTAACTATGTAGGCGAAAATTAAGGTTTCCATAGTCTGTAAATCCATGGGGGAAAAGGGAGCTTTCCACAGTCTATAACTCTGTAGGGAAAGGATGCCAAGGTTTGTATCTTATATGCAAAGAACAAAGTCAGAGCATGTACTCCATGGTCTGAATGCCAAGGTCTGCACCTTATACGCAAAGAATAAAGGATGGCAAAGTCTGAATTTTATAGGCACAATCAAGGGTTGCTAGAGTCTATACTCTATGGGAAAAAGTGCCAAGGTTTGTACCTTATAGGCAAGGAATAAAGTATGCCAGAGTCTGAACTCAACGGGGAAAAAAAGTTGCCAAAAGTTTGAACTTTATGGGCAAGAAATAAGAATGCCAAAGTCTGAATTATGTAGATCCCACAAGATGTATGGACATCAAAGAGGAGAGTCTGGTACTGAACCCAAGAGGAGAGTAATGGTGCTTCACTATTGAAGTTTTGAATGATTTATGCTTTCTTGAAGAAGAATTGTCAATTGTATGATTTAAATTGCATTAAATCTATGAACAAAGGCGAATATCTTGAGCAAATGGGTCATTCGTCCCACACCGAAAGATATTCTAGACAAGGATAAGAACGTTCCGTTCTCATATCTCTTTGTTACTTAAGGCTCATGAAATACAACTTGAATCAAAATTGGCAAGTTGCTCATAGGAGATCTTGAGTGTTGATTCTGATGATGCATTGTTGCTTATTGTGGGAGGAGACTTGATAATCATTTGATTCAAACTGTGCTAAAGTCTATGAATAGAGGTGAATACAATGAGAAACCGGGTCATTCATCATGCACCCAAAGATATTCAGAATAAGGATAAGAATTATATACTTTCACCCTTTCTCTATTGCTTAAGGCTCATGGAACACAACTTGAATCATGATTGACAAGTGTTGACCTTTGTTGTGCTTGAACAGTGCTCTAACCTCCATGCCCAAAGTCTTCAGAGTCTTGAATGTAAAACTTGACTTGACTATAACTTAAAGAGTCAAGTGTAAGTGTAAAGGTCCTAATTCAATCAAGTGATCAAGGCACTTATGATCACTCAATTGAATATGAGTCCTAAGGGGATCTGGAAATTTTCCAGAACAAAGTCAAAACAAAGTCCAATATCAAGTGTAATTAATTGATCAAGGGTGAACTTTATCAACTAATCAAGGGGTAAGATCATGTTAAAAACATATTAAGCACATGGAATTATGGAAAAGAAATAAGGCATAAAAAATTGAAATTTAATCATGTTGATTCTAATGTCTAAGTAAACATGAAATTAGCAATTAAACTTAATTAAAAGCCAAGCCTAATTAATTAAATTTTACCAAAACTAAATCCAATTAAAATGAAATTTATCGATTAAAAATTGAAGGTAGAAAAAAACAAGAAAGGGGGGTTTGAATTGTTTTCACAGACAATAAAAACTTTTGGAGGTTCTATACACACAACTTAAAGACAAACAATACAAAAGTTATCCTGGTTCGCTTGAAATTCAAAGCTACTCCAGTCCACCCTACCAATGTGATTTCACCTTCAAAAAGGACTTAATCCACTAATCTTGAAAGATTACAACAATGTCTAAGAGTACAAAGATCTCTTAGCCTTCTCAAGTCTACAGACTTCACAAGTCACTTGAGGAAATATTACAACAAATATTATAGAAGTACAAGAAGGTGTTTAATGCTTCTAGGTAAGCAAAATGAACACAGTAAGAACAATTGAATCTCACACTAATGAGCAAAAACATGTGTGAAAAAGTGAAGCAAGAATTAGTGAGTATTTGAATTTTGATGAGCAGAATTCTTGTTGAATAAGTTCATATGTTTGTATGATGATGGTTGGACCTTTTTATAGTGCTTGAATATGATACCGTTGGATGAGGCATTGATGATGATATCTTGCCAATGATGAGACTTAATTGTAATTAAGTTTGTTGTCCTTTCCATAGCAGTTCGGGAGAGTATTTAATTTTCTCCATATATAGAATTATACCATTTTGGAATACTTTATTGTTAAGTCTTGATCAGTTATGATAGGTGAGAGTCAGAGTGCACGAAGTTCAGATACTTCACTCAGATCTTGTATTCTTCAGATAGTTTCCTGATGTTATCATTAGAAGCTCTTGAATTAATCTTTGACTTTATGTTCCTCAGATGTAGTGACCCTTAGAGACTACAGATGAGAGATCTTTTAGATTCAGAAGGTCAGAGCTTTGAGTCATCAGAGTGATGCTTTTAGCTTTTAGTTCAACTGTTTTGGACTTGCTTAACGCTAAGACTTTTGTTTCTTCATATGCATTAATCGTTAGAGCCCTGCACACTTAGAGAATTTTATCAGGGTACCAAAATGTTTCATCATTTGTTATCATCAAGACTTCAGGATAAGTTGCAGAACCAAAATCTTGTTCTAACAAAAATGTCTATTTAAATGTGTATTTTTAATATTAGAAAAAAGAGATATTAAAAGAGAAAATTAGAAACAAAGCAACACGTGTCTATTTAAATTCTACATTTTCATTTTCTTCATTTTACATTCTCAACCGGTCATATTCAAATCATCATAAAATGCTCAATTTTTAACGAAAATGGAAAAATAAATATGCGTTGTAAAAGTCTCATGGAATACAAAAAGATGCTATCAAGAAAAAAAACTCAAACAGAAACAAAATTCATGCTAAACAGAGTCATAAAGTTTACAAAAAATGGTGTTCTTCATTTTTTGCATTTTGCATTTCCAACTAGTCATCTTTAGAGCATCATAAAATGCTCATTACTTAATAAAAATGGACAAATAAATATACGTTAGAAAGATCTCATGGAATACAACAAGATGATATCAATAAAAAACTCAAATAGAAACAAAATACATGATAAATAGAGCCATAAAGTTTATGCAAAAAAATGTGTTTTTCATTTTCTGCATTTTACATTTTCAACTAGCCATCTTTATAGCATCATAAAATGCTAATTTCTTAACGAAAATGGACAGATAAATATGAGTTGGAAAGGTCTCACGACATACAATGAGATTATATCAAGAAAAAACTCAAATAGAAACAAAATACATGCTAAATAGAGCTATAAAGTTTACAAAAAAAAACAGTGTTCTTCATTTTCTGCATTTTGCATTTTCAACTAGCCATCTTTAGAGCATCATAAAATGATTATTTCTTAATGATAATGGATAAATAAATATGTGTTGGAAATGTCTCATGGTATAGAAAAATGAAATTAATAAAAAATGCAAACGAAAACAAAATTGATGCTAAACAGAGCCATAAAGTTTAAAAAAATAGCTATATTTTATGCATTTTTTGCGATTTCGACATAATTATGATTTGTGTTGTGATTTGATTATAACTCATTTTTGGTAAATTTTTTACTTAAATTAAAACTAAAACAAACACATAACATCAAAGAATAATAGTGGATGAAAGATTGTTGGTAAAATTGAAGAAAAATGTGGAATTCGCTATTGCTTGCAAGGTGCTCGATAAAATGTTTCAACCAAGTTTCTTTTCTTTTTGCATTCAAATAAGTGATTAATCAAACATCCAATAATTTATGGCAAGATTGTGGAAAAGATGAAGGATTACCGATGAAATGGAGATTTGTCCGGTTAGTGTTGAGAACGAGAATTTGAGAAAAAATAGTGGTAAAAAAGATGGTTTAAGTAGTTATGTTAGTTACACCCCCACCCCCACCCTCCCCACACACACACAAATGTGAAAATGACATGTTTATATAGAAAAGAAGATTAAATACACGAATTACAACATCTTTTTGGGAATTCAAGGTAGAAGAGGATTAAAAACAAGAATATCCAAAAATTTATCCGTTGAGAATGAATGTAATGTAACGGGAATGTATTGGGGATATGTGTCGCGGCGGGAAAATTCCGTGTGTAAGCTATTGATTAACTTAACTCGATTGAAACCGAGTCGTCACCGGATTTTTATTTATTCCAAAAGGAAAAGGGAGAAATATCGAGAAAACCCTAAAGAAAACTAGGTACGAAAGTCAGTTACGCAAGGAAAATGTATTAGCACCCCTCACGTCCGTAGTACTCTACAGTATCCACACAAGTCTGTTTGTTCTAAAGGTGTCTAAGTCTAAAGCTTAAAAGCTAAGGAGGAATGCAATGCATGATAGAAGGTTGATTTATTTACAAAGAAAAAAAGAAAAGGTTTTTATTAATGTGCCCGACGTGGTTGTGAACCTTTGTGCCTACGTACCCCCTTAGTGAGGGATCTGGGCATTCGTAGTTCACCTTAAAAAGTTGGTTTGTTTGTGTTTTTTAGGCGAATAATGTTACATTCACACTCTAGCTTTTTGACGACTTACCGCCCGACCTTTAGGAGCTTACACGTCGCATTGCACGAAATGGAAATAACACATCCTTTGTTAAGAAGAAGGTTTGCAAAAGAAAAAAAGGGCCAAGAGGCCAAAAAGAGTTTTATTTGGTTTGTATTTTTGTTGTAGATAGTGATGAGTTAGTCCCAATGTGGGGACACTCTTCCTTCTCCACTTTTATGAAAAATATTTGAGAACTGGCCCACAATAAAAGGTTATGAATAAGAGAAATAATGGTAAACAGAATGTACCGCCTCATTACCCTCCTATTACTTAAGTCTCGTAACATGTGAACCAACTCGTTATGGCTTAGTGTTTTGAATTTGATTAAGAAAAAAAGGTATAATGCAAAATAAAGAAGAAAAGGCTAAAGGGAGACTACACAAAACCCTAACGTTGTCATGCAATAGTGGCCCTAAAGTTGAGGATAAGGGAGACTAAGCAAAACCCTAATGTTAGCATGCATGGATAAAATCCTAAGGTATAATGACTTATCTGCACAAGATGAAGTCAAATCCTAAGGGAGCATGGCAAACAAAAAATAAATAAGTAAGCAAGGATAATCAACATGCATACTAAGATCAAGCAACAAAACAAACTCAGAGAGGATGCATAAGATCGCCACAAGATGTAATGCACACAGAGCAATACTCAAGAAATCTATGCAAAACAAAACAAACTAATGTATGATAAAATATCCATGTGACAAGGAAATGACAAGCCTAAAGTCATCAACATATCACAAAGGATGCTAAATGATCAAAGACTAAGGCTAAAGCACAAAACAAACACAATTCACATAAGTGAGAGATATCATCGCACAAAGGAATCATATATCAAAGGTCAAACAAGGAAGGTATGATCACTAAAGGATCAAAACAAACAAGAGAAGGCGGTAGCTAAGACATACCAATAAGTATCAATCATTGAACATCATTCAAAAAATGAAATAGTCCTAAAGATACAAAACTAGCTAGCGAAAATATCAAACAAAGCTAAAAGGAAACAAACTTGTAATGCAAGCAAGAAGGGAGGACAAAGATTAAAGTAATGAAATATTCAAGTACACATGAAAACATACTTCAAATATAGATCCTCAACCCTAAAGGTCTCACCATCAAAGAGGAAAGAAAACAAAGTGGGAGGAGGAGAAATGTTGCTTCCCAAAAGTCATCAAAGTGGACTTGTAATTGAATGCAAGACATAGAATCATAGAAGCTATACCTTAAAGGTAAAATGACTTTAGAAGTCAGTAGCAAACACACAAGATTCAATTCAATATGGATCAAAGGTATTTGGCAAAGGAACACATTAAAACAATCTCCTAACCTTGATCACATATGAATGAAAATAAAGCAACAAAGACAATCATAGCAAACACAAGTTAGGGATCTTAAAGGAATCAAACAAATTGATCAAGTCTCTAAATATGTCATGAGAATAAGATAAATAAATGAGAATCATCTCCTTAATGGTTCGCATCAATGCATTCCATGCATCTCACAAAAACCACAAATAAGTGTAAGAAAGAAACATAATCAAAGAGAAAGATCAAGGTGATCAAATAAAGTCAAATGCTTCTCAAGTGTTTTATAAGACTATCCTTGAGCTTATCATTCTTCTAAGCATCAATGGAGTCAAGGTCAAAGCAAAAGTTGGCTCAAAAGATCAAAAGGGTAGGAAACTAGGGTTTACAAACCACACAAACTTAAATGCTTAAGGTAAAAGCCAAATGATCAACTTAAAATTTCCAAAAATTGAAAATAAGTTGACATACCAATTAATCATCCGAATGATCATAACATACCCAAAACTAAGCCTTAAATTATGTCTACAAGCTTCAAAATAAAGTTGGGTTAAATTATACTAGGCAAAAGGGATGCTCATGATAAAAAAACCAAAGAAAATATAAAAATAGGATATAAAATCCAAACAAAATATTTATAGGAGCTCAAACCTCTTACAAGTCATAGGCATATCCTTGCTCAAGCCAAAAGGTCAAGGCAGCACCAAAACAAAAAGAAAAGTTGAAACTAGCTCACAAATTAGTCTAAAACAATCTTCGAACAAAATAAATTTGAACAAGGCACAAAAACTGAAGCAAAAAAATCTACAAAAATTACAAACATCAACTTAACATCTTAAGAGCTAGAAAATATTTTTGTGAATTTTTATGACCAATGGAAGTGAAGGAATTACATTTAAACTTCACTTAGAACAAAGCAATATGAAAACTCAAAGTACCAAACCCATTGGTGAATTTTTATGACCAATGGAAGTGAAGGACAAAATGTTTTTAAATCTTGTCCGATTTTTAAAACAAAGCAAAACTAAAAATAAATTTGGTCCAAGACCATTAAAGATTCCAGAAAACTCAAAGTAATATGAAAATATACTTTTGGGATTTTTAGGGTTCATAAATTGGCCATAAATAATTAAATTCATAAGCTATATAAAAGAAATAACAAAATAAACACATTTTAGAAATTAAAATACCAAAAATAGCAAACTAAATGTAAAAATAAAATAAAAATCATAAATAAAAAACATACACAAATACCTTTCAGCACATATTTTTTTTATAATTAAAAATATTTTTAATAAAATAAACAAGTAAAAGAAAATAGAAGAAAATAAATGACTAAAAATAAAGTTGGTCAAACATGTCCACATGGTATTCCATGCCAAGCCAATAAAAACAAATCCAATCATTGGGTGTTAGAGGATAAAAACAAGGTGAGCCAACCACAACGCGCCACATGGCCATGCAAAAGCAAAAAAAAATTCAAAACCTCCTCATAAAATCGTGAAACACAATTTTTAAGCTGTATACTTCCAATCCATTTTTTTCCTTCATTTCTTAACGAAATAAAAAGTTGTAAACACCAAAGTTGTAGACCTCAGAGAGATCTACAACTTTGGTTTTGAAAGTTTTTCAAAAGAATGAAAGATGAGAGAGAAATCTGGGAGAGAAGTTGGCTAAAAATCACTTTTTCACTTGAAATCATGTTTCACGAATTCCAACTAGACAACTTCACTTCCATTTTTCTCCTTCATTTCTTAACGAAATAAAAAGTTGTAAACACCAAAGTATTAGGTCTCAGAGAGATCTACAACTTTGGTTTAGAAATGTTTTCAAAAGGATGAATGATGAGAGAGAAATCTGGGCGAGAAGTTGGCTAAAAATCACTTTTCATCAAATAACTTCCAATCCAAAAATCAGAAAATCAAGCAAGAATCAATGGAAAGTTTCAACATGAAAAATGTTCTAAACAACATCAAGAACACATAAAATAATTTCCAGATCCTGAAATGCCACAGTTAGGGTTTTGCAAGCTTACCAAGTGGAGAAAGAGTCCACTGTCCTCTTGTGCTTCCAAAATCAAAAGAAACCCATAAACTCTTGTAAATTCTTCTTCCTTCAACTCGAATAAAGAGTTTTGATATTGAGAAATTCTGGAGAAAAAGCTTGATTCAAGAGGGAGAAAGATAAGACCAATTTGGTGGTTTTTTGTGAAAGGGGAAGAGAGAGCTTGTATGTCTTGAAATGGATGACTTGCCTTGCTTATATAGTCCCCCAAAGTGAGGTTAGAAGAGTCATTGCAAGTAAAGAGACGTTGGAGGGCATAAATGGAAGATAAGACCAAAAATCAACTTGTTAAGCAAGATTGTGTTGTATTCACATTTGGCTAGGGGGTTTGTGCGTTTTGGACACCTCATAAGTGCAGTAGTACATGGGAAAAAGATGGTACAAGTTAGTGGAGTGTAGAGAGAGAAACATCAAAGTTGGCAATTTTGGCAAAAATGAGGTTTTAAGTGCAAAATTGGCCAAAATGATTGCATGGGTGCAAATAGAAGGCAAGATACTATCATTCACGACACAAATAGGTTATGGGCTTGATTTGAGTAAAAAAATGGCTACATTTTGAGAAAATGGAGTATATGCAAAACTAGTTTTTAGTAAATTCACAAAAACCACCCCTTCGTCTCATGGCCATAACTTTCTCAATTGGAGAGTTAACTCAAGTTCTTGTACTTTTTGGAAAGGTATTGAGATGCCCCAAATTTTCGTGTTTGTGGAAATTTGGTTTGAAACATTAAAATTCCACAAAAGTGGCCTCGAAAATGGCTGAACGGTGAAAATGACCCATAATTCTCAAAAGTGACCTATAATGTCTTGCTTCATAACTCTCAAAATAAGCATTTTTGGAACATGGGAGAACATTGACAAACTTATAGGTCTTCTTCCCATATTTCCAGGCATATAAAGTTTTCAAATTTTCAATACAAAATGAGGAAGTTATGAATTTTACAAAATCAACACTATGAAGTAACTTACACTTAGAAAAATTTCCACTTCACCAAGTTACTTCATGAACAAGTTAGCTTCCAAAACCACATTTCCCTTGAATTGTTTCACCAAAAGCCATATGATGTTGAAACATGATTTTTGACTTCAACTTTGACCAAAAGTCCACTTGGTCAACAATTGACTTTTCTTGACTTTTGCTCAAATAATCAAATAATCAAGAATAAACCACTGGACATCAAATAATACCCACCAAAGGTCCATGATCCAAATGAGGATGCCCTAATACACATATAATCCATTGAGAACCAAGTCGCTCAAGAAATTTGTCAAAAACAACCTTTGACCAACAATTGACTTTTTCACTGATCAGGTCAAAATTCAACAATCATCTAATGCAATGCTTTGAGAAGTCTTGTGATGAATCCAATGGTCATACTTGATACCTTGGGCCATCAATTGATCAAAGAAACCAATTCTTGATGAAAATTCAACTCAATTCTTGAAAGGGGCCAAAACCCTAATTCCTGATCAAAAGGCTTAAGGGCCAAGTAACTGAAGCCACACCCTGATTCCTCAAAGATTCTTGGGGAATTTCAAAAAGCCAATGATATTGCATCAATAAGATACTCATGAGTATGAGGTACCACACAACTTTCCTTGAAAACTTCCATCTTCAACTGATGATCACAAGCTCTAGCAATCCTTGATCCCACACACAAGTACCAATGTAAATGCAATATATGAGAAGCAATAAGCATATGATGGTTGAAAACCAGGTGAGCAAATTTTGGGGTGCAACAGCTGCCCCTATTCAATCAACTTAAACATGAGAGAGAAAAAATATAGTTTTGAACTATCAAGGTAGAAGGGGATTGAATACCAAAAGAACCATAAAATTTGCAATCTGTGTGAAATAAACACTGTTCCAAACCCAAAAGAAGCAGAAACAGGTAAGAAAATGACCAACGCCAGGTCAGACCCAAGAAGAGGTGGTCAACGCCAAACCAAATCAAAGAGAGTGTCCAAACAAAAGGAGAGATGATCAACGCACGATCAAATCAAACAACTGACCAACGCAAGGCCAAACCAAAATAAGAAATTATCAATGCAAGATCAAACTAACAACTGACCAACGCGAGACCAAACCAAAGAGAAGAAATGATCAACGCAAGATCAAATCAACAACTAAAACTGACCAATGCAAGACCAAACCAAAACAAGAAATGATCAATGCAAGTTCAAAACAACAACTGACCAACGCAAGGCCAAACCAAAGAGAAGAAATAATCAACGCAAGATCAAATTAACAATTAAAACTGACCAACGCAAGGCCAAACCAAAATGAGAAATGATCAACGCAAGATTAAAACAACAACTGACCAACACAAGGCCAAACCAAAGAGAAGAAATGATCAACGCAAGATCAAATCAACAACTAAAACTGACCAACGCAAGGCCAAACCAAAACGAGAAATGATCAACGCAAGATCAAAACAAAATAACTGACCAACGTAAGGCCAAACCAAAGAGAAGAAATGATGGACGCAAGATCAAATCAACAACTAAAACTGACCAACGCAAGGCCAAAGCAAAACGAGAAATGATCAATGCAAGATCAAAACAAAACAACTGACCAACGCAAGGCCAAACCAAAGAGTAGAAATGATTAACGCAAGATCAAATCAACAACTAAAACTGACCAATACAAGGCCAAACCAAAACGAGAAATGATCAACGCAAGAACAAAACAGCTGACCAACGCAAGGCCAAACCAAAGAGAAGAAATGATCAGCGTAAGATCAAATCAACAACTAAAACTAACCAATGCAAGGCCAAAACAAAATGAGAAATGATCAACGCAAGATCAAATCAAAGACTGAAATTGACCAACGCGAGGCCAAACCAAAGAGAAGAAATGATCAATGCAAGATCAAATCAACAACTAAAATTGACCAACGCAAGGCCAAAACAAAGCGAGAAATGATTAACGCAAGATAAAATCAAAGACTGAAACAGACCAACGTGAGGCCAAAGAGAAATAGCCACAAAACAACTCAACAAGTGAATGCCAAAAATTGACCTCACAAAAGGATCACACAACAGTTGAAAGATTTCTGTGAATAGCAATAGGTAACAACCAAAATAAGCTTATGTCTTAATGCATGTTTGAATTTTTCTTTTTATTGTTTTTTCTTTTGGTAGATGCAATGCAATATGATGCATGAAAAGGGGCGCCCTGTAGGGGCGTGACAAAAACAAATCAAAAAACTCGGAGAGAAATCCTGAACTGATCTTCACAGGAGAATACAAACCAAAATAACTTGCCTACCACACAACGGTTGCAAATCCTGGTAAGGAATTGCAAAAATAAATTGCAAACTCTACTGGAGAAATCAAATTTCAATGCAAACTCTGATGGGGAGAAGAACAAACTTGTCACTGCTTCCGCTAGAAATGACAAACGAAACTCTGCGCTGTTAGGAATAAGAGAAGTTAGGCGTAAAACTCTTGTGGGGAATGAAGTAATCTTTGCGCAAAAAACTTCAAAAACACTCTTCTGTCGGAGATATGAGAATCTTGAACAAGAAGTCTCAACAAAGCAACTCTACTGGGGAATAGGAAAATTCTCAACCAAAAACTCGGTTGGGGAATAAGAAAGTTCACACAACTAGAAATGGAAACTCATATGGGGATCAAACTCTGCTTCGAGAATAAACATCCTTCGGAGTAAGAACAACTATAATAACAATTGCCTGGGAATAAAATACTTCACCGAGAAATCTCCTTAAAACCTGTCAGACGGGAACTATCTGTTTGAAAAAATTGTTAGGGAAGTTAAATCTCAATGCAAACTTTGATGTATAGACACGAAATTGGGCTTTGCCGGGGACAGCGTAAGCAAACATTAATTTGTCATAACAACTTGATCCGTGAGGAAGAGAACCAAACTCTGACTTCTATGCGCTACTCAACTCCGTGGGGAATAAAGACCTCTGATCAGAAACTAACAAAGTAGTATGCACTGGGGATATCAAATCCTGTGCTGATTCTAAACACCAGTCCTTTGAGAAAACCTCAAGAACCAAACTTCACTTAGGGGAAGAGAACTCTTGCAGACTCCACTGGGAGTAAAGTGCTCTATCTGAGTCAATCTTCACTTGGGAGATATGAACCCAACAATTTGTGCCCCTGTTGGCGCAACAAATTCACATATGCTCAAACGAATCTAGAAACACAAACCAACGTGCCCCAGGTATGCATTGGCAACTTTAACCATCTCCAGGTCATTCACATTTATTAAGTAAGTTAAATTTATTTTTAAATCATGCGTTTGAAACAAAGCCTTCATATTTCCAAATGCAAAATTTGTTAGAAAAATTGGACGTTCTTTGCGATCAAAACAGTAAAAGTAAAAAAAGCAGAGACAAATTTCTGAATAACGACTCATTTTATTAATTAATGGGCTTATAAATAGGCTATGTACATCAGAAAACAATTCCTAAAAAGAGGTAATTGCTTACAAACATAAAAAAGAAAAGGTACAGTGGTGGCAATGTGCAACTGGATTTCCACTGGATTATGACTCTGCTATAACTTTCTTGACCTCGAAGTTCCTCAATATCTTGCTTTCTGATGAAGACGACTGAATTGAACCCTACCCCTCAGAAGTTACCAACTTGCTTGACAAAAAGATGCTTTTGATCCCACAACAGATCACAGTCATTCGCTCTAAATCCCTAATTTTTGCCTAGACCGCCCTTTCAGGTTTTCGATCCACCGGGATACCCATTTTTGCCTAAGTCGCCCTTTCGGGATTTCAACTTAGCGGGTGTACAAACTTTTCTTTTTCATTCTTTTATTTTTTTATCCCTAAATTTTGCCCGAACGTTTTTCTCTTTTTTTTGGTTCGAAGAGATGCCCTTTTTTGCCTAGGTCGTCGACCTAGCAGGTCTTTTTATGCGAAGTATCTTTTAACTGCGTCTGCATTGACGGGGTGTGGAAAGTCTTCCCCATCCATAGTTGTGAGCATCATGGCTCACCTGAGAATACTTTTCTCGAAAACATATGGTCCATCATAATTTAGGGCCCACTTGCCCCTATGATCAGATTGATTCAGAGGTAAAATCCTTCTCAGAACAAGGTCACCAACCAAGAATTCTCTGGGTCGTACTCTCTTGTCAAAAGCATTCTTCATCCGCTTTTGGTATGCCTGACCATGACAAATGGATGCCAATCTCTTTTCATCAATGAGGTTCAATTGATCAAGTCTATTCTGAACCCACTCAGCTTAGTCAAGCTTAATATCTGTCATGATCCTTAGGGAAGGAATCTTGCAATTCTAGTTATCAGACTTTGGATGTCACACTGGTTGTTATGACATCCAATTCTGCACAGACAGGGATTATGCAGAACTTAATTGTAAGTGCAGTAAATAACACAAGTAATTGTTCACCCAGTTCAGTCCAACATGACCTACATCTGGGGGCTACCAAGCCAGGGAGGAAATCCACTATTAGTAGTATCAATTCAAAGCTAAACTCACCCGTTTACAACTTATCACTTAATCCCTACCCAATGCAATTTCAATCTTAATCTAAGATCAGAGTTCCTACTCACTCCCCCTCAATCACCTCAGTGATATTAAAAACACTTTGAAGTCACACTTCAAAAACAACTCTTGGTTATGCTTCACAGCTTAAACCAAGATACACAGCACTCACGCTTAAAAGCTTTGAGTGACACAACACTTACAACTCAATGAACACCCTATGCCAAAGCAATCATCTATTTGATAATGACTTGGCTTACAAGATACGTCTAATTCTAGACTCACAAAAATACAGCAGTGAAGTAAGATGGACACACTAAATCTTCACGCCTCAAAATCCCTGAAACTGAATGGAGGAATGCCTTCCTTTTTATATTGCAGCACCTGGGCTTTTGCACCTGTATTTTCCTGAATTTTAGGTCACATACGTTCCCTCAAATTCAATATTTAGGTTGCTAACAAATAGGCTATTTGTTAGGTTCATTGAATGTAGCTTGGTTGTTGATTTCCTGGATTTTCTCTAAGCTGTTGACTTCCTAAAGAATAGCCTGAGAAAGCTGTAACAGAAAACTGAACAACCTACAATTTAGCATATGCTGTCAGGCATGAATGTCACGACATTCAGCTTGACATCAAGGTCCATATGCTGAGTCTGTTTTCCCAGAAAACAGACTGTACAAATCTGCTGACCTGTACATGATCAATATGACCATACTACAGTACCAGCTTACATTAGTAAATGTCAAAGTGTCCAACTTAACATTTACACAGTTGGCCTTAGGTTAGTTCTGTAATTCTCTTGAAGAACAAACTAACTAATATGCTGAAGTATAGCAGAACACCACTCTGCCCAATCTTCAGTAGCTGCTGTCAATGATGAATGTCACAACATCCAGTTTGACATTCAATCAGTAGGCCTTATGCCAGGTCTGGTTCTTCCTTGATAACCAGACTGCAAGTGAATACTAAGTTCTAACAGAGCTTCTGTTCCTTAGTATCTGTTGACAGGTATGAATGTCACAGCATTCAATAATCCTGTGTTAGCTAGTCCTGCAGTAACTACAATGTAGTTACATATACATGTCATGACATCAGTCAAGACATTTGTGTTTTACCATACAATGCAGCCAATTAAACACCTACAAACTCCCCCTTTGGCAAATTTTTGGCTAAAACACTTTGATCCCCATAACAGAGTTCATAGCAGCGGAATAATACTAGCTAATACACTCAGAGTGGCAGCACACTCACACACATGGAAGTTAAATAAAAACTTCACATAGCAGCACACACATATTAGAAGTTGCACCTAAACTTCGATATCTGCTGCAGGGGGGGAATCTTCAGATCTGTCATGAGAGTCTGTTTGTAGAGACCCACTCTGTTTGTCAGGGGTATTGGTGGTTATTACTCCCCCTTTTTGTCACAAATGTTGCCAAAGTCAACAACATAGGCAGAGCACAATGACAGAGTTCCAGACTTGGTTTTACTTCACAGTTTCAACCAAGTTCACATCCACTTGATCTTGCTTCACAGCTTCGATCAAGTGATCACCCACTTTTGCTTTACAGTAGGTACCACCATATCAGATGCCATGATGTTGTTTCTGACATCCAGAACCACTCCTGCATGAACAGCATCCTTGAACTCCTGCAGGTACAGAGGCCTTCTCTCTGTAGGGTGTCCCCTTACCCTCTTGTATTCACCCTTGTTGCACGCAGCATAGCTATGATATGTTGACCAATCATAGTCTTGTACAAATCGTTTAATAGGCAGAGATATTAAACAATTTATCCCAAACATCAGTGGTTGCTATAATGTCTCAGAGAGACATATTCCCAGTTTGCTCCTTAAGTTTTCAAACTGAGTAGCATCCAGAGCCTTTGTAAATATGTCAGCCAGTTGAAGATCCGTGGCTACATGTTCCAAAGTGATCACCTTGTCTTCCACCAGATCTCTGATGAAGTGGTGCCTAATGTCAATATGTTTGGTCCTGCTGTGTTGGATGGGATTCTTGGAGATGTTGATGGCACTGAGATTATCACAGAACAATGTCATGACATTTTGAGTGACATTGTACTCAGTGAGCATTTGTTTCATCCAAACCAGTTGGGAGCAACTGCTTCCAGCCGCTATGTATTCAGCCTCTGCAGTGGACAGAGAGACACAGTTCTGCTTCTTGCTGAACCACGATATGAGGTTTTCTCCTAAGAAGAAACATCCACCTGATGTGCTTTTTCTGTCATCAGCACTTCCAGCCCAATCAGCATCACAGTACCCAGATAGGACAGGCTCAGACCCATGTGAGTACAGCATCCCATAGTCACATGTCCCATTGATGTACTTGAGGATCCTTTTGACTTGATTCAAGTGACTCACCTTGGGCTCTGCTTGATATCTGGCACACACTCCAACTGCATAGGAAATGTCAGGTCTACTTGCAGTTAGATACAGCAGACTACCTATCATGCTTCTGTACAGGCATTGATCAACACTGGGTCCTCCATCATCTTTGGTTAACTTCAGATGAGTAGGAGCTGGAGTCCTCTTGTGCCTGGCATGATCCATACCAAACTTCTTAACTATGTTCTTGGCATACTTGCTTTGGGAGAGAAACATGGAGTCCTCCATTTGGTTTACTTGCATTCCAAGGAAATAGGTCAGTTCTCCCACTAGACTCATTTCAAACTCAGATTGCATCTGGTGAACAAATTTTTTAACCATTTGTTCTGACATTCCACCAAAGACTATATCATCCACATAGATTTGAGCTATCATGATTTTGCCTTCCTCATCCTTCACAAACAAGGTTTTATCTATGCCACCCTTTCTGTATCCATTTGTGGTCAGAAATTCGGTTAACCTTTCATACCAAGCTCTGGGTGCTTGCTTCAACCCATACAAGGCTTTCTTCAGCTTGTATACATGCTTAGGTTGGTTAGGATCACAAAACCCTTTGGGTTGTTCCACATAGACTTCTTCATTCAGGTAGCCATTCAAGAATGCACTCTTCACATCCATTTGAAATAGCTTAAACTTCAGGATGCATGCTACCCCCAACAGCAATCTGATGGACTCAAGTCTAGCCACAGGAGCAAATGTCTCATCAAAGTCTACTCCTTCAACTTGAGTGTATCCTTGAGCTACTAGTCTTGCTTTATTTCTAGTAATTACTCCTTTCTCATCAGATTTGTTTTTGTAGATCCACTTGGTACCAATGATGTTGGACCCTTCAGGTCTTGGAACCAGCTCCCATACTTCATGCCTTGTGAACTGCTCGAGTTCCTCTTGCATGGCAATGATCCAGTATTCATCAGTCAGGGCTTCTTTCACATTCTTTGGTTCAACCTTGGAAACAAAGCAGGAATTTGAGTTTATTCCCCTTGACCTGGTAGTTACACCACTGGTGGGATCCCCTATGATAAGATCCTTAGGGTGGTCTTTCTGAATTCTGATAGATGGCACTTTGGTAGGTGCTTCTACTTCACATTCAGGAGGAGGTTCCTGTACTTCTTCAGGCTTGACTGGACTGTCAGTTGGACTATCAAGGAATGTTTCAACATCCTCCATGACATCGGTTCCTTCCTCTTTATCATCCACAATGACATTTATGGATTCCATCAGGACATTGGTCCTGTAGTTGAACACTCTATAGGCTCTGCTGTTCGTGGAGTATCCCAGAAATACGCCTTCATCACTTTTGGGATCTAGCTTCCTTCTCTGTTCACGATCTGTGAGAATGTAGCATTTACTTCCAAAAATATGAAAGTACTTCACAGTGGGTTTTCTACCCTTCCATATTTCATACAGAGTGGAGGAGGTTCCTTTTCTCAAGGTGACTCTGTTGTGAACACTTCTAATCCGGACCACACAACTGTCCTTTTCTCTTTGAAGTCTTATGCACAGATCCTTGAAGACATCAAATGTATCTGACTTCTCTCTGATGAAGTTTATCCACGTGTATCTGGAATGGTCATCAACCACCACGTAGGCATACTTCTTCCCACCAAGACTTTCCACCTGCATAGGTCCCATTAGGTCCATGTGCAGCAGTTCCAGAACTCTGGAGGTTGTGGAATGTCCCAGCTTTGGGTGTGACATCTTGGTTTGCTTGCCCACTTGGCATTCTCCACAGACTCTTCCTTCATCAATCAGAAGCTTTGGCATTCCTCTGACTGCTTCCTTGGATATGATCTTCTTCATTCCACGTAAGTGGAGATGGCCAAGTCTTCTATGCCACAGCTTCACCTCCTGTTCTTCCTTGGCTGAGGAGCAAGTTGTGGAAAAGTTAGAGAGGTCAGGTTCCCACAGATAGCAGTTGTCTTTGGACCTGGTTCCTCTCATAACTTCCTGATTGTCACCATTTGTCACAATGCACTGCTCCTTCGTAAACTGAACATGAAAACCTTGATCACACAGCTGACTTATGCTTATGAGGTTCACAGTTAGTCCTTTTACTAACAATACATCACTCAATTTTGGAGCTTCTGGACAGTCCAGCTTCCCAACACCCATGACTTCTCTTTTAGTTCCATCACCTAATGTCACAGACTTGGTGTGAGAGGGATGTAGATTCACCACTAGGTAGTTCATCCCAGTCATATGCCTTGAGCAGCCACTATCAAGGTACCAATCTTGTTTGATATGTCCTCTTGAAGAAGTGTGAGCAAGGTTAGCAACACACTGTTGATTCTCAGGAGAGACGTGCATCTTAGATGCCAGCTGCTTAGGATTGACCTGAGGTGTCTGCTTAGCCGCCCATGTTGGTTTCTTAATGGGAGCATTATGAGTAGACACCTTTTTCTTGGGCCTACCTTGAGGGGTCTGGTTTGGGTAACCATGCAGCCTGTAGCAGAATGGTTTTATGTGACCGAATCTACCACAGTAATGACATTTCCATCTCTTGAATTTCTTCTTCTGATGGTTGTTCATTCTGGTTCCTCGATGTTGTGACTTTGAATGAGACATCCCTTTGGACTTCTGAACTTTAGCCTTTGGGCGTTTGCGTTCAGTTGAGGATCTTTTCCCAAAGCCTAGACCAGATGTGTTTCCAGACTTCTGTCCTGTCTTCAGGATTTCTTCCAAGATGTCAGATCCCTTATTCAACATTTTGATGGATTTGGTCATTTGGTCTAGCTTAGAGATTAGCAACGAAATCTCACTCTTCAGACCCTCTATGACTTTCAGCTGCTCTAGTTTCTCAGCTTCTAGTTCTTTGATGAGTTTCTTATGCTTTTCTCCTTGGATGCAAACTTCTGCACTTTTAACACATAATTCTTTATATGAAACAGCAAGCTCATCCAATGTGAGTTCATCTCCACTTGAGTTATCCTCTGAGGCACAAACACTAGTCAGAGCATTGACTTGTTTGGCCGATTCTCCTTCAGATTCACTCTCAGAGCCTTCTTCTGACCAGGTGACAGATAACCCTTTCCTTTGCCTCATGAGAAGGGTAGGGCAGTCAGCCTTACTATGACCACATCCTTCACATCCATGGCACTGGATTCCCTTGCCTTGGTTGGCCTTTTCTTTATGAGTTGATCGTTTCTTTATGTCAGATGGGATGTTCTTAACATTAGATTTACCCTGTTGATCAACTTTCTTTATGAGCTTGTTGAACTGTCTCCCAAGCATGGCTAAGGCTTCTGATATACTTTCATCACCTCCAGTATATCCTTCTCCTATAAGGACTATGCTTTTCTTCTTCTCAGCATACTCACCTAAGCCCATTTCAAAGGTTTGGAGAGAACCAATGAGCTCATCTACCTTCATATTGCTGATGTCCTGAGCCTCCTCTATGGCAGTGACCTTCATAGCAAACCTCTTAGGCAAGGACCTGAGAATCTTTCTTACGAGTTTCTCTTCAGTCATTTTCTCACCTAGTCCACCAGAGGTGTTTGCAATTTCAAGAATATTCATGTGAAAGTCATGAATAGTCTCATCCTCTTTCATCCTCAGATTTTCAAACTTGGTTGTCAACATCTGAAGTTTTGACATCTTCACCTTGGAAGTACCTTCATGAGTTACCTTGAGGGTATCCCAAACTTCCTTAGCTAGTTCACAATGGTGCACCAGCCTGAAGATGTTCTTAGTGATTCCATTGAACAGTGCATTCAAGGCTTTGGAATTTCCAAGAGCTAATGCCTCTTGTTCCTTGTCCCAATCTTCTTCAGGAATCTGCACACTGACTCCATCTTCACCTGTCCTCATTGGATGTTCCCATCCTTTGTTGACAGCTCTCCAGACTTTGCTGTCTAGAGACCTTAAGAAGGCTATCATACGAGGCTTCCAGTCATCATAATTAGAGCCATCCAACATGGGTGGTCTATTTGAGTGTCCTAAATCCTTGTCCATGGTACTAGAAAGTAACTTCCCTAGATCTCACCCAGAACTTCACAGGCAGGGTGCCTGCTCTGATGCCAATTGCAATTCTAGTTATCAGACTTTGGATGTCACACTGGTTGTTATGACATCCAATTCTGCACAGACAGGGATTATGCAGAACTTAATTGTAAGTGCAGTAAATAACACAAGTAATTGTTCACCCAGTTCAGTCCAACATGACCTACATCTGGGGGCTACCAAGCCAGGGAGGAAATCCACTATTAGTAGTATCAATTCAAAGCTAAACTCACCCGTTTACAACTTATCACTTAATCCCTACCCAATGCAATTTCAATCTTAATCTAAGATCAGAGTTCCTACTCACTCCCCCTCAATCACCTCAGTGATATTAAAAACACTTTGAAGTCACACTTCAAAAACAACTCTTGGTTATGCTTCACAGCTTAAACCAAGATACACAGCACTCACGCTTAAAAGCTTTGAGTGACACAACACTTACAACTCAATGAACACCCTATGCCAAAGCAATCATCTATTTGATAATGACTTGGCTTACAAGATACGTCTAATTCTAGACTCACAAAAATACAGCAGTGAAGTAAGATGGACACACTAAATCTTCACGCCTCAAAATCCCTGAAACTGAATGGAGGAATGCCTTCCTTTTTATATTGCAGCACCTGGGCTTTTGCACCTGTATTTTCCTGAATTTTAGGTCACATACGTTCCCTCAAATTCAATATTTAGGTTGCTAACAAATAGGCTATTTGTTAGGTTCATTGAATGTAGCTTGGTTGTTGATTTCCTGGATTTTCTCTAAGCTGTTGACTTCCTAAAGAATAGCCTGAGAAAGCTGTAACAGAAAACTGAACAACCTACAATTTAGCATATGCTGTCAGGCATGAATGTCACGACATTCAGCTTGACATCAAGGTCCATATGCTGAGTCTGTTTTCCCAGAAAACAGACTGTACAAATCTGCTGACCTGTACATGATCAATATGACCATACTACAGTACCAGCTTACATTAGTAAATGTCAAAGTGTCCAACTTAACATTTACACAGTTGGCCTTAGGTTAGTTCTGTAATTCTCTTGAAGAACAAACTAACTAATATGCTGAAGTATAGCAGAACACCACTCTGCCCAATCTTCAGTAGCTGCTGTCAATGATGAATGTCACAACATCCAGTTTGACATTCAATCAGTAGGCCTTATGCCAGGTCTGGTTCTTCCTTGATAACCAGACTGCAAGTGAATACTAAGTTCTAACAGAGCTTCTGTTCCTTAGTATCTGTTGACAGGTATGAATGTCACAGCATTCAATAATCCTGTGTTAGCTAGTCCTGCAGTAACTACAATGTAGTTACATATACATGTCATGACATCAGTCAAGACATTTGTGTTTTACCATACAATGCAGCCAATTAAACACCTACAAATCTCAACTTCAACAGGTACAACTGTCTCCATACCACAGACTAAGGAGAAAGGGGTTTCCCCAGTCGAAGTGCGCACTGAAGTACGATAGCCATGTAATGCAAAGGGAAACATCTCATGCCAGTCTATGTAAGTCACCACCATTTTCTGCACAATCTTCTTAATATTCTTATTGGTCGCTTCGACATCACCATTCATCTTCGGTCGATACGGAGAAGAATTATGATGTTTGATTTTGAAACTTTTGCACAATTCCTTCATCATTTTGTTATAGAGGTTAGACCCATTGTCAGTAATAATCTTTTCGGGAATCCCGTACCGACATATGATATTATGCTTAATGAAACGTGCGACCACTTGTCTGGTGACATTTACAAAAGATGCAGCTTCGACCCACTTAATGAAGTAATCGATAGCAACCAAGATAAAACAATGACCATTGAAAGCATTTGGCTCGATCCTTCCAATCATATCAATGTCCCACATTGCAAAGGGCCACATTACGGTCAAAATTTTCAAAGGAGAGGGAAGTACATGCAACTTGTCAGCATAGATTTGACACTTGTAACAAATTCTTGCATGATTAAAACAATCAACCTCCATAGTGGACAAGTAATATCCTGATCTCAAAATCTTTTTGGCCATGGTGTGTCCACTAGAATGTGTTCCAAAGGAACCCTCATGCATCTCTTCTATAATTCTGGCTGCTTCGTGTCTATTCACACATCTGAGCAACACAGAATCATGATTTCTCTTGTAAAGAACATCGCAATTCAGGAAAAACTTGGCAGCAAGTTTCCTCAAGGTCTTCTTATTAGTGATTGAAACATCTTCTGGATATTCTTGACTTTCGAGATATCTTTTGATGTCATAAAACCAAGGATTTTCATCTTGCGCTTCCTCCTCAGTGGCATAACAGAATGCTGGCTCGTCTAGCCTCATAATTCTGATAGAAGGAGCCTCATTTGCCCACTTAACTTTGAACATTGACGATAAAGTGGCCAGAGCATCTGCCAAATGTTTTTCTTCTCTTGGGATGTGCTCAAAAGTGATTTAATCAAAATAAGGAATCAATTTCAAGACGTGCTCCTTGTAAGGGATCAAATTCTCATTTCAAGTTTCCCAATTGCCATTAACTTGATTAATGACCAAAGTTGAGTCCCCATACATCTCGAGGATCTTGATTCTCATGTCAATCACAGCTTCAATACCATAAATGCAAGCTTCATACTCATCCATATTGTTGGTACATTCAAAACATATTCTGGTTGTGAAAGGAACATGGAAGCCTGTTGGAGAAGTAATGACACATCCCACACCATTCCCAAGAGCATTAGAGGCACCATCGAACACAAGCGTCCATCGCGATCCTGGCTCGAATCCCTCATCTGGCCTAGGAATCACATGATCTTGGATAAACAAAATGTCCTCATCAGGGAAATTAAACTTCATCAGTTGATAATCATCTTCCATGGGCTGGTGGGCCAGATAGTCAGCAACAACACTACCTTTAATTGCCTTTTGCATAGTGTACTGAATGTCATACTCAGTTAAAATCATTTGCCACCTAGGAATCCTTCCAGTAAGAGCAGGTTTTTCAAAGATATACTTTATTGGGTCCATTTTTGAGATCAATAAGGTTGTATGGGTCAACATGTACTGCCTCAGTCGGCGAGCAGCCCACGCTAAAGCACAACAAGTTTTCTCAAGAAGTGAATATTTGATTTCACAACTGGCAAACTTTTTGCTTAGGTAATATATAACATGCTCTTTTCGGCCAGACTCGTCATGTTGGCCCAATACGCACCCCATCGACTCATCGAGGACGGTAAGATACATGATAAATGGTTTTCCCTCAACAGGGGGCATAAGAACTGAAGGCTCTTGCAAATACTCTTTTATTTTGTCGAAGGCCTCTTGACAATCATCATTCCAAACAACTTCTTGATTCTTTCGCAACAGTTTAAAAATGGGTTCACAAGTAGCTGTGAGGTGAGAAATGAACCGTGCAATATAATTCAGTCTCCCCAAGAACCCTCGAACTTCTTTCTTAGTTCTTAGTTCAGGCATCTCTTGAATTGCTTTAACCTTCGCAGGGTCAACCTCAATTCCCTTTTCACTAACAATGAAGCCTAGTAGCTTTCTAGATCTTACCCCGAAAGTACACTTGTTGGGATTCAACCTCAGTTTAAACTTGCGCAATCTTTCAAACAATTTATGCAGATGGATCAGATGTTCTTCCTCAGTCTGGGATTTGGCAATCATATCGTCAACATAAACCTCAATCTCTTTATGCATCATGTCATGAAAGAGAGTGACCATCGCACGTTGATATGTTGCCCCTGCGTTTTTCAATCCAAATGGCATCACCTTATAACAGAAAGTCCCCCACGGGGTGATGAAGGTAGTCTTGGCCATATCTTCAGGTGCCATCTTTATCTGATTGTACCCAGAAAACCCATCCATAAATGAGAAAACTTTTGCATGAGCTGTATTGTCAACAAGAACATCAATATGGGGTAGTGGAAAATCGTCCTTAGGGCTTTCCCTATTCAAATCCATATAATCCACTCACATCCGCACTTTCTCGTCTTTCTTCGGCACTGGTACGATGTTGGCGACCCATGGTGGATACATGATAACTGACAAAAACCCAGCTTCGAACTATTTCTTTACTTCTTCTCTGATATTCTTTGACATGTCAGGATGTGTCCGTCTGATTTTTTGTTTAACAGGAGGACACTCTTCTTTGAGCGGCAAGTGGTGCACAACAACGTCTGTATCGAGCCCAGGCATGTCCTCATAGGACCAAGCTAAAATGTTAACATACTCTTGCAACATCTCAATCAACCTTGCGTTCACACCTTCCTTCAAGGAAGACGCTATCTTGACCTCCTTCGGTTCGGTTTCAGTACCCAGATACACAGTTTCCAGAGATTCCTCATGTGGTTGGAGGACCCTTTCTTCTTGTCTCAGTAGTCTGGCTAATTCCTCAGAGAGTTCATAATTTTCCTCGCCTTCATCTTCGGCTTGGTAAATCTGATGATCAAAATCACAGAAAGCCATATAATCATCTTCCAGTGGATCCAGTATAAAAGTAGGGTTGGATCTGCAATAGTGACAGGTTTTATTTTCGAGAAAAGAAATCACAAAACAAAGAGAAAAACAAACACATTGCCAAAATATTTTTTTGTTATTTTTATCTTTGTAAACATAAAAATAAAGGGAAAGACAGGGATCACAATATTTGAATGCAAAAAGCATCCTTTTATTCATGATGAAATTTGCAAATGCAAACATGGTAGCCCGACAAACATTTCACTATGTCTTGGGCAGAACATAGGAATTATGATATGATAAAAAAAACAAATGAAATTTACTCCTCCATGCGGGTGATCGTGACAAGTTCTTCAGAAGTCCAATTAGATAGCTCTTGACCGGGGACTGTTGGGTGAATCCAAGTCTCTAGATCATAATCACTATCCACTTCGTCTTCAACAGCACAAGCATCCTCTTCTTTCTCTTCCCAGCACTAATAAACTTGATAGGGCCAGTGGCCTGCTCAGTCTCGGGGGTACCATTATTCTTCTGGTTCCTCAATTCTTGATCAAACTTGAATCCCAACCCATACTTGTCCTTTTGAGTTAGCAGTTCCAACACTCTACCCCAACCTTCAGGGTGTCCAGATTCCACAACAGCTTGGGCTTGTTTGCATGATGATATAGAGATTTCTGGCTTCTTCTCCTCAACATGAGGAATCTAAATAGCATGTATGGTATCAAACGCTTGAAACGGGGTCTCGTGGATCTCCCTCTCCACTTCAATATATCAGAAAGAGTTAAGATGGCTTATCACATAATCCTCCTCATCAGAGACAGTGACGATCTTGCTACCAATAGGATATTTTAACTTCTGATGCAGCGTGGAAGTAACAGTGCCTGCCTCACGTATCCATGGGCGTTCTAACAAACATCAATAGTCCGGCTGTATATCCATAACAAAGAAGTTAGCAGTAAACACTTGAGGCCTTATCTTTATTGGTAAGTCAACTTCACCAAAGACAACCCTCCTAGACCCATCAAAGGCTCTCACCATCAAGTCACTTGGTCGAATCTCCACCCCTTGATAATTCAATTTTATCAGCGCCACTTTTGGGATTACATTCAAAGACGAATTCGTGTCAACCAGCACACGAGACAAAGTCACACATGTACATTCCAAACAAATATGAAGAGCTTTGTTGTGCTTTCTTCCCTCGGGAGGCAAATCAAAATCAGTGAAACCTAAACCATTGCTTGCAGTAATGCTCGCAACTACATGTTCAAACTGATTTACTGATATCTCTTGTGGCACAAAAGAAGTGTTCAACAGCTTTATCAAGGCATTTCTATGAGCTTCCGAATCTTGTAGTAAGGACAGAATAGAGATTTTTTACGGTGTCTTGCTTAACTGATCAATCACTCTATAATCACTTTTTCGGATGTATCTCATAATCTCTTCAACTTCTTCATTAGATGGCATCCCCGAATTCAAACCGAAAGGTTGAGTATTCTGCATAGGAGGTTCGGGAACAAAAAGTTCTGGCTCGGCATCAGTTCCTTCAACTACAACTCTTTTCCCTTTGTCCTTAGCCAAAGCCTTAGCATTTACCTCGGAAGTCCTTTGAACAAGAGAGAGCACACGACCACTCCTAGTAATTCGACCAGTTCCACCAACATCATTAACATCAGAATTAGGAGTCTTAACATCAACCTTCTGCCCTTGGTAATATACTTTCGTCCCATAATTCCATGGAACACCTTTATCACTGCTATAAGGAACAAGGCCCGGTAAAGTAATACGAACAATGGGTTTCTTTGGAGGCACATGAATAGTAATAACATCAACTTCCTCTACAACTTTCTTTTTCAGACGGTCAAACTGTACAGATCCCTCGTTAATTAGATTCTGAATTTCAGACTTCAAACAATCACAACCATTACACTGATATAAACAATCTTTACAATCAGCAGCACAACCAGGAAATACCCCCATCTTTAAAAGATATTCTTTGACAAAAGGTAGCTGGGTAGTTACAAGACTAGCATCCATGATCAGATTTAACTCTTCATCTACTTCAATAGCACTCACCGCAGCACCTCCATGAGGTGGCATGGGATTTTGCACTACATTTGGTCCATTAGGAGGCTCAAACTCATTAGTCTCATTATCAATAAGGTCTTTCACTTTGTGTTTGAACGCCCAACAGTTCTCAATGTCGTGCCCAACACCTCCAGAGTGAAACACACATCTGGCATTTGAATCATGACTAGCAGAGAGAGGGTCTGGCACTGTCCAATTTCTCAATTCAATCAAGTTGATCTGGCGAAGATGATTAAACAACTGAGAATAGGTCATAGGAAGAGGAGTGAATTGCCTAGGAGGACCCCTAGTCCTTTGTTGAGCATTTCTCTGGTGAGGAGCAGTCTGTTGTTATTGTCTAGGTTGCTGAGTTTGCTGACGAGGCACAACAGTAGGAATTGTGACATCAACTACTTGTTCGGAAAAGGCTCTCCCTTTACCTTTACCCACATAAGCAGAACTAGAATCTTCTTTCTTCTTCGAAAATCCCGTGAAAGGCTTCTTACCCTTATCAGATGAACTTCCAGAACTAGGAACTTGAATCTTACCAAGCTTGATACCCACTTCAACACGCTCACCAACCGTGACCAAATCTGGGAAACCAGCAGTGGTACAACCAACCAAACGATCATAGTAAACTCCTTGAAGAGTTCCCACAAATAGATCAACAAGCTCACGCTCCACCAGTGCAGGTTGAACTCGAGCAGCCAACTCGTGCCATCTCTATGCGTATTCCTTAAAGGATTCACTGTCCCCCTGTGTCAAATTCTGCAACTTAGTGCGATTGGGAGCCATATCAGAGTTGTAGTGGTAATGTGTTACAAAGGTATTCACAAACTCTCTCCAGTTTCCCATATTAGCCCTCTCCAAAGACATGTACCAATCAAGAGATCCTCCTGACAGACTGTCTTGGAAGAAATGCATCAACATCTTCTCATCATTGGAATATGCAAACATCTTTCTGAAATAAGCACGCACATGAGTCTTTGGGCAAGAATTCCCTTTGTACTTGATGAACTCGGGTACCTTGAATTTGTTTGGAATTCTAAGCCCGAGAACAAGACCCATGTCATTGAAATCCATCCCCATGACATCTTGGTTCTCCATAGCACGTAACCTTTCTTCCAGCATACGAAATTTCTCATCAGCAACATTCTCTTCAGCATTGGAATAGTAATCCTCATATTGGTCACCTTCTTGCACAGGAATTTGCATGGTCCTCCTAGGATGAGCCAGCACTTGCTCAGTTGGATTTCTGATACGAACATTCCCAACATGCGGAGGTGTCGGAGGAGGAGGGGGTGGAGGATTCCCATCATGTCGAGGTGTGGGTGGATGAGAAGGAGGAGGATGGGGGGGATGAGGATTCCCATTATTCTCATTATCGTCTTCACCAAATGGATTCCCTTCAAAGGGCCTAAGGATAATCACCCTCAATTCTTCTTGCCTGATTCCCATATTCTTCATTAGTTCCATGAACTGACTTATTTGCGCAGTAACTCGCTCTTGCATTGCTCCCATCTCTGCTTATATCTGTTCCATCTTTCGTTGCTCGTTGGCACGAGTTAAGTAGCGGTGAGAACTGGAATTTGCAATCTCTCTACAGAAGAAAACCAAACAGAGATAAGAAAACCGGCCACAAAGAACCTGTTATGCATGCAATGTGTATGCTATGTATATGCTATGTTTTATCACTTCCAAGAACTCAAAGTTTTGTCTCTCATTAAGATGATAATAACAAAATACCATAGGCGATAAAAGGAAACACTGCTTGAAATAACTGCTCATCTCATTAAAATTATAAGAATAAAAACATAATTGAGTTCAAACATAGATCAAAGACGGCAATGCTAAAAGATAGGTGCCCGATCCAACAAGTCTAGAGGTGGTCACAAAGTACAAAACATCAAAATACAACCAAAAGTAAACTAATCAGACATCTCTACATAATCTAGAGGTCCAGTCTTCAAATGCTTCTGGCTCCAAGCTTTGGACTCCTCGAATAACTTCTTTGTTTCTTTACGTCCTGGTTGTTCAATCAAACTTTTGATGAGAAGGTCTTTGTGATGCATCATAACCTCCATGTACTGGAACTCTCTGCATAACTGGTCGCACCTATCACAGTCTTCACTAGGATCTCCTTTTCTTCTTCCAGCTTCTTCTTCAAGCTTCTTCTTCTCTTCAAGAGCTTTGTCAAGGTACTTCTGGCGTTCCTTGAGATTGAACTCAAGTCTCTTCTTTTCACCTTTGACTCTACCAACTTCCTTTTGTTCATCTTGCAACTTCTTTTCCAGGATCTTCAACTCTTTCTTGTGCTCAACTTTTGACTTTGCTTTGGACGCTTCCAATTTGAGATTCCTCTGTTACACTTTGAATAATTCTCTATTTAGGTCTTCTATTTCTTCGTTTCTGTGTTCAGCTTCTCTTGAATTTTCTGGCCTTTGCCTCTTTGTAGGAACACTTCTTTTCGCCTCCTTAAGCTTGTACATCAGTTGCCTCCTCTCTTGATCAACCTGGTAGAGTTGCATCCCCATCTCATCTTTCTTAGCTTGAGTTTTGTAATTCTCTACTTACAACTGTCGATAATGCTCAATGGGTATCATGACAAGCTCATTAGAATCTAATTGAGAAAGTTGTTTGTAGAATGGTTCCTCTCTCTCAAAAGGTAACTTGAGCACCTCAACCCTCTTCTTGATCCATGCCACATATGGATGCAAGGCCACATTCTCTTTTGGTCCAAAGAACACCTTACCCTTCTTATGGATTTTCCTCCAAGATGTCTTCACTCTTTCCAACAATTCAGGATTCTCCTTTTTAGCAAAGCAAACTGAAGCTTCTATCTCTCGAGCTTTGGGCTCATCTCTCAAAGCAAATCCCAACTAACGGATAGCCAATACAGGATTATAGTTGATACACCCTTTCGTCCCCATGAGAGGAACATTGGAGAACTCCCCACAGCTAGTGATCATCTCAGTAATATGCATAACATTAGCCCATGTTATGTCAAAAGAAGTCAAATCCATCACCCTTTTGGACCATTTCAAAGTACCTCGTGTTTCTACGAACGCTCATTTTACAGGAAGATGAATCAAGAACCATTTGTAAAGCAAAGTTAGACAAAAAATCACTGCTCCTTTCTTTCCATGTTGGGAGTGAATAGAATAATAAGCATCAGCGAGAATAGTGGGAACATGGTTCCTTCCTATAAAGATGCAAATAGAAGCTAGACCAATCAAGTTCTCCACATCGGGAAATAATACAGCTCCATACACCATAATAACTAGCAGTCTATTAAAAATCACCTAACTTCCATTATCATCATAATAATCAACTATGTCTGCCAAGAACTTCAAAGGGAGACCACATGCACCACTCTTCTTCACACTCCAATGATCGTTAACTTCTCCTATGCCCAAATAAAGGGTATTTGCAATCAGCTGAAAATATGGCTCTTCAAGAACACTCACAAACGAAACCTCCTCTTTGATAGGAATTCCGAGAAGATAAGACTACTCCTCCAATGTTGGAGCTAACTGGTAATCTTGGAAGGTGAAGCACCGTAGCTCAGGGTCATAGAATTGCAGCAATGTGTTAACAACTTGGTCATCAATCCCAGAATGCAGAAAAAGTAGGATGTTCCCATACTCACTTGCGAATGCCTCAACATTTCTGTTAACCACTCTCTTACTTAATCCTTGCAACCTAGATAAGTCAAATGGAGAGAAGGTGTAGGTGGTCTTGTTTCTGAGAAGTCTCGTGCCTGTACCTTTGTTGTTTGACATCTTAAGAAGTAACAACTTTGACTTTCCTGGAAATGATATGCGTATGCACGGTTAGCTTATTTTTTATACAAAAATAAAATGAATGATATGTATGCGTATGTCACACAAGCAAGTGGGATCAAGGTTGATGAACACTGAAGTTTTGTTGTCTGTCTCTTGAAGTAACCAGATATCATATGACCAAAAGTTCGGCGTCAACCAAGTAATAAAATTTTGTAACATGTACCTGTTCCAAATTCCCACCCCACTCACGGGTAAAAACTGGTCAGGGTAAGGTAGAAAGGTCCACAAATTCATCGGTATGTATGAAAGTACTATCATAGTAGTAGCATAGTATGCATAACGATAACATCCCACATTGAAAACCTCATATGTGCATGGCTCACATGACCGCACTAAATAGATCTGTACCAGAATAGCCGTCATGTCTCCACTATATTCCTAAGTTTCCTAAGTGACATCTCTGGCCTGGGTACTGGGCCTTTTACCTTATAGTATCAACCCATCCACCAAGAAAATAGCAGCAAAACAACAGTGTATATAACCAAGTATCCCAGATGCAGATGCATGCAAACATATATATAACAATGATAACAAATAAAGCAATAAACAGAAAGACACCCGAAGAAATAAAACAAATAAGTTCTAGGATTGACTCGCTTAGCGCAATTTCCTCAGTCCCCAGCAGAGTCGTCAGCTGTCGCGGCGGGAAAATTCCGAGTGTAAGCTATTGATTAACTTAACTCGATTGAAATAGAGTCGCCACCGAAATTTTATTTATTTCAAAAGGAAAAGGGAGAAATATCGAGAAAACCCTAAAGAAAACTAGGTACGGAAGTCAGTTACGCAAGGGGAAGGTATTAGCATCCCTTACGTCCGTAGTACTCCACGGTATCCACACAAGTCTGTTTGTTCTAAGGGTGTCTAAGTCTAAAGCTTAAAAGCTAAGGAGGAATGCAATGCATGATAGAAGGTTGATTTATTTACAAATAAAAAAATAAAAGGTTTTTATTAATGTGCCCGACTTGGTTGTGAACCTTTGTGTTTTTTAGGCGGGTAATGTTACATTCACACTCTAGCTTTTTGACGACTTACCGCCCGACCTTTAGGGGCTTACACGTCGCATTGCGCGGAATGGAAATAACACATCCTTTGTTAAGAAGAAGGTTTGCAAAAGAAAAAAAGGGCCAAGAGGCCAAAAAGAGTTTTATTTGGTTTGTATTTTTGTTGTAGATAGTGATGAGTTAATCTCAATGTAGGGACATTCTTCCTTCTCCACTTTTATGAAAAATATTATAGAATTGGTCCACAATAAAACGCTATGAATAAGAGAAATAATGGTAAACAGAATGTACCGCCTCATTACCCTCCTATTACTTAAGTCTCGTAACATGTGAACCAACTCGTTATGGCTTAGTGTTTTGAATTTGATTAAGAAAAAGAAGGTATGATGCAAAATAAAGAAGAAAAGGCTAAGGGGAGACTACACAAAGCCCTAACATTGTCATGCAATAGTGGCCCTAAAGTTAAGGATAAGGGAGACTAAGCAAAACCCTAATGTTAGCATGCATGGATAAAATCCTAAGGTCTAATGACTTATCTTGCACAAGATGAAGTCAAATCCTAAGGGATCATGGAAAATAAAAAATAAATAAGTAAGCAAGGATAATCAACATGCATACTAAGATCAAGCAACAAAACAAAGTCATGGAGAGGATGAATAAGATCGCCACAAGATGTAATGCACACGGAGCAATACTCAAGAAATCTATGCAAAACAAAACAAACTAATGTATGATCAAATATCCATGTGACAAGGCAATGACAAGCCCAAAGTCATCAACATATCACAAAGGATGCCAAATGATCAAAGCACTAAGGCTAAAGCACAAAACAAACACAATTCACACAAGTGAGAGATATCATCGCACAAAGGAATCATATATCAAAGGTAAAACAAGGAAGGTATGATCACTAAAGGATCAAAACAAACAATATAAGGAGGTAGCTAAGACATACCAATAAGTATCAATCATTGAACATCATTCAAGAAATGAAATAGTCCTCAAGATACAAAACTAGCTAGCGAAAACATCAAACAAAGCTCAAAGGAAGCAAACTTGTAATGTAAGCAAGAAGGAAGGACAAAGATTAAAGTAATGAAATATTCACATACTCATGAAAACATACTTCAAATATATATCCTCAACCCTAAAGGTCTCACCATCAAAGAGGAAAGAAAACAAATTAGGAGGAGGAGAAATGTTGCTTCCCAAAAGTCATCAAAGTGGACTTGTAATTGAATGCAAGCCATAGAATCATAGAAGTTATACCTTAAAGGTAAAATTACTTTAGAAGTCAGTACCAAACATACAAGATTCCATTCAATATGGATCAAAGGTATTTGGCAAAGGAACGCATCAAAACAATCTCCTAACCTTAATCACATATGAATGAAAATAAAGCAACAAAGACAATCATAGCAAACACAAGTTAGGGATCTTAAATTAATCAACCAAATTTATCTTAAGTCCCTAAATATTTCATGAGAATAAGATAAATAAATGAGAATCATCTCCTTAATGGTTCGCATCAATGCATTCCATGTATCTCACAAAAATCACAAATAAGTGTAAGAAAGAAACACAACCAAAGAGAAAGATCAAGGTGATCAAATGAAGTCAAAGGCCTCTCAAGTCTTTTATAAGACTATCCTTGAGCTTATCATTCTTCTAAGCATCAATGGAGTCAAGGTCAAAGCAAAAGTTGGCTCAAAAGATCAAAAGGGTAGGAAACTAGGGTTTACAAACCACACAAACTTATATGCTTACGGTAAAAGCCAAATGATCAACTTAAAATTTCCAACTATTGAAAATAACTTGACATACCAATTAAGAATCCAAATGATCATAACATACCCAAAACTAAGCCTTAAATTATGTCCACAAGCTTCAAAGTAAAGTTGGGTTAAATTACACTAGGCAAAAGGGATGCTCATGATAAAAAAAACCAAAGAAAATAGAAAAATAGGATATAAAATCCAAACAAAATATTTACAGGATCTCAAACCTCTAACAAGTCATAGGCATATCCTTGCTCAAGCCAAAAGGTCAAGGCAGCACCAAAATAAAAAGAAAAGTTGAAACTAGCTCACAAAGTAGTCTAAAACAACCTTTGAACAAAATAAATTTGAACAAGGCACAAAAACAGAAGCAAAAAAATCTACAAAAATAACAAGTATCAACTTAACATCTTACAATAGCTAGAAAATATTTTTGTGAATTTTTATGACCAATGGAAGTGAAGGAATTACATTGAAACTTCATGTAGAAGCCATAAAACGTCAAGAATCCATTTAAATCTTGTCCGATTTTTAAAACAAAGCAACATTAAAAATAAATTTGGTCCAAGACAATCAAAAATTCCAGAAAGCTAAAAGTAATATGAAAATATATTTTTGAGATTTTTAGGATTCATAAATTGGCCATAAATAATTAAGTTCATAAGCTATATAAAAGAAATAACAAAATAAACACATTTTAGAAATTAAAATACCAAAAATAGAAAAATAAATGCAAAAATAAAATAAAAATAAAAAATAAAAAATATAAATAAATACCTTTCAGCACATATTTATTTTAGAATTAAAAATATTTTTAATAAAATAAACAAGTAAAAGAAAATAGAAGAAAATAAATGACTAAAAATAAAGTTGGTCAAACATGTCCACATGGTATTCCATGTCAAGCCACTCAAAACAAATCCAAAAATTGGATGCTAGAGGATAAAAACAAGGTGAGCCAACCACAACGCGCCACATGGTCATGCAAAATCAAACAAAATCAAAACCTCCTCATAAAATCGTGAAACACGATTTTCAAGCTGTATACTTCCAATCCATTTTTCTCCTTCATTTCTTAACGAAATAAAAAGTTGTAAACACCAAAGTTGTAGATCTCAGAGAGATCTAAAACTTTGGTTATGAAAGTTTTTCAAAAGAATGAAAGATGAGAGAGAAATATGGGAGAGAAGTTGGCTAAAAATCACTTTTTCACTTGAAATCATGTTTCACGAATTCTAACCAGACAACTTCACTTCCATTTTTCTCCTTCGTTTCTTAACGAAATAAAAAGTTGTAAACACGAAAGTTGTAGATCTCAGAGAGATCTACAACTTTGGTTTAGAAATTTTTCAAAAGGATGAACGATGAGAGAGAAATCTGGGCGAGAAGTTGGCTAAAAAACACTTTTCATCAAATAACTTCCAATCCAAAAATCAGAAAATCAAGCAAGAATCAATAGAAAGTTTCAACATGAAAGATATTCTAAACAACATCAAGAACACATAAAATAATTTCAAAATCTTTAAATTCCATGGTTATGGTTTTGCAAGCTTACCAAGTGGAGAAAGAGTCCACTGCCCTCTTGTGCTTCCAAAATCAAAAGAAACCCAAAAACTCTTGTAAACTCTTCTTCCTTCAACTCAAATAAAGAGTTTTGATATTGAGAATTCTGGAGAAAAAGCTTGATTCAAGAGGGAGAAAGATAAGACAAATTTGGTGGTTTTTTGTGAAAGGGGAAGAGAGAGCTTGTGTGTCTTGAAATGGACAACTTGTCTTGCTTATATACGCCCCCAAAGAGAGAGGTTAAAAGAGTCATTGCAAGCAAAGAGATGTTGGAGGGCATAAATGGAAGATAAGACCAAAAATCAACTTGTTAAGCAAGACTGCATTTTATTCACATTTGGCTAGGGGGTTTGTGTGTTTTGGATACTTCATAAGTGCAGTAGTACATGGGAAAAATATGGTACAAGTTAGTGGAGTGTAGAGAGAGAAACATCAAAGTTGGCAATTTTGGCAAAAATGAGGTTTTAAATGCAGAATGGCCAAAATGATTGTATGGGTGTAAATAGAAGGCAAGGTACTCTCATTCATGATCCAAATATATTACGGGCTTGATTTGAGTCAAAAAGAATGGCTACATTTTGAGAAAATGGAGTATATGCAAAACTAGGTTTTAGTAAATTCACAAAAACCACCCCTTCGTCTCATGGCCATAACGTTTTCAATTTTGAGAGTTAACTCAAGTTATTGTACTTTTTGGTAAGGTATTGAGATTACCTATAACTTTCATGTTTGTGGAAATTTGGTTTGAAACATTTAAATTCCCCAAAAGTGGCCTCAAAAATGGTTGAACGGTGAAAATGACCCATAATTCTCAAAAGTGACCTATAACGTCTTGCTCCATAATTCTCAAAATAATAATTTTTTGAATATGGGACTATAATGAAAAACTTGTAGGTCTTATTCCCATATTTCCAGGCATATAAAGTTTTCAAATTTTCGATAAAAAATGAGGAAGTTATGAATTTTACAAAATCAACACTATGAAGTAACTTAGACTTAGAAAAATTTCCACTTCATCAAGTTACTTCATGAACAAGTTAGCTTCCAAAACCACATTTCCCTTGAATTTTTTTCACCAAAAGCCATATGATGTTGAAACATGATTTTTGACTTCAACTTTGACCAAAAGTCCACTTGGTCAACAATTGACTTTTGCTCAAATAATCAAATAATCAAGAATAAACCACTAGACATCAAATAATACCCACCAAAGGTCCATGATCCAAATGAGGATGCCCTAATACACATATAATCCATTAAGAACTAAGTTGCTCAAGAAATTTGTCAAAAACAACCTTTGACCAACAATTGACTTTTTCACTGATCAGGTCAAAATTCAACAATCATCCAATGCAATGCTTTGAGAAGTCTTGTGATGAATACAATGGTCATACTTGATACCTTGGGCCATCAATTGATCAAAGAAACCAACTCTTGATGAAAATTCAACTCAATTCTTGAAAGGGGCCAAAACCCTAATTCCTAATCAAAAGGCGTAAGGGCCAAGTAACTGAAGTCACACCCTGATTCCTCAAAGATTCTCGGGGAATTTCAAAAATCCAATGATATTGCATCAATAAGTTACTCATTAGTATGAGGTCCCACACAACTTTCCTTGAAAACTTCCATCTTCAACTGATGATCACAAGCTCTAGCAATCCTTGATCCCACACACAAGTACCAATGTAAATGCAACGTATGAGAAGCAATAAGCATATGATGGTTGAAAATCAAGTGTGTAAATTTTGGGGTGCAACAATATGGACTGGAAGAAAAATGTTTTTTTTTTTTGTAGTTTTATCTCTTGGGGATTTACTGAAATATCCTATTGAGGAAATAGATCAGTTGCAAAGGGAAACCTGATATGTATGCCATATGTGATGTATGACTTATGATACATATCTATATTTTTGGCATAGTATTCCATATTGATGGATATGTCACTCAATTTTAGAGATGTAATGCTAATGCAATGAGAATTACTATATGTATGATGAGTTTCGTGATTTGCCAAGCAAAGTTTGGGCTTTGTGATTTGCTAATAAGATTTGGACTTTAGATGCACCAATAAAAAATGGATTTTGGAAGTGTCAATATTGGACTTTGGCTTTTCTCGTTTGCAAGGCCTCATGTTATGCTAACTGAATGATATGCATGAGTGAGGCGATGTGATTAATGGATGATGATGATCTGTGTACTGGTTACACGAGATGCTCATGTTGCGGGCGGTGGGAATTTCGGGCTAGGATAAGGATCATAAAGACATTATTCTCCTACACCTACTTCAGGATCAACGGTTGTCACGCCTCTAGACTTGATCAGAAACATAGAGAGAGCTTGTACCTTCGTAGCCTGCCTCTGCTTCAATCTATTGGGTATTTACATGAATGGCCTAGTTATGAGCTATGAAGCAATTTTGTCACATGAAGATCTCAAATTGGCTTGCTCTAGCGTCTTGGAACTGTACCCTCTTTGATTAACCATTATGGGAGTGATTGACTTCTCGTTCTCTTAGGGTGGTGTGCCCCAATACGAGCCTTGTTGTAACTTTGCCCATGTCCGACTAATTCATAGAGATTTGTAGAATCTCGATGTGGTTTCTCCAGATTGACTGACTCTTGAAGAGATCTAAGCTATAGGATATCAAAGGCAATTTTCAACCTTCCCATTGTGTAAGCTTTCTTGACGTCAAGTGCTTATTCGCAAGTAAAAATGCTCATTTTGAAAATGATAATTGTAATGTCATGCTTATGCAAGTTTTGAAACTCACGTATGTTTACTAAGATTATGACATATAGTGAATGAATCACTAGTAAGAATGCCATATCAGTACCAATATAAATGACAAGCAGATCTTTAGGAGTCATCTTTGATGCAATATTACCATAGTATGCTTTCGAAATAAACCATGCTTCTATTTGGTCTTTTGAGGGTTGTAACGTGGCATGGTTCACGTTTCAGAAAGAAAGGGTATAAGGCTCAAAACCTATTATAATCCACCTATTCTCCGTGATATTCTCCAGTTCTATATTCAGTTAGCTCGAAACAAACATCCATCTTTCAGAAAAGGATTTTGAATAGTATCAATGATGGTTAAGGAACCCATGAGATTTTGGAGCGACATTCACTCACCTCTTGCTTTTGTTTGCAGCCACATATTTTCTCTTGCTGAGGATTTTGGTTATTGATCCTTTGTTCTTTTGTCTTTTGCTTTCCCTTATTTTTGCCTGGGATGACCCTTTGGGATTGCAATCCACCAGGATGCCCTAAATTTTGCCTAAGTCACTTGTTTTCAAGCTTTTGACTTAACATGCTTTTTATTTGGTTTTGATATTTTTTCATCTTTTCTTTTGTATTGGAGCAAATCCTCTGAAATTTTGCTTGTTTGAATTGTTGCAAGGTTTGTGACTAACTCACTCCTTTTGTAGGTAAAGGATAACCATTTTGAATTTGTGAATCCATACTCTTGAGAGGGATATGATTGATCACTTGATGGGGGTATTCTCCTTCTCGAAATTTGAACGCAAGGTCAAACTAACTGAAGACTACCCCGCCCCTAGTTAAAATTGAGGGTCTTGTATGTGAAGAAAGAAACTCCTACTTCAAGGCCCAAAGGGGTTGACTAGGGATTATCTTCCTTATATCTCTTATGTTTAGGGGATTGAAATAATGCCTTACATCATTAACTCAACTTTATTCAAAAGCATACAGATAACGATCTTGGGCATTTTATTTGCATCATGCTCTTTTGATTTTGCTTGAAAAACAGTTTGATACTAATAAATAAAATATGAGTGAACGCAAATGGATTTAATCAAAACATGCATGTTTATTTCATTATTATTATCATCTGAAAACCAAACAAGTTTTACAAATGAACAACAATTAACAAAGAAGAAAATATTACAAATGAGACATGATTGAACAATATGATATTATTGACATGACTAGCCCTGATACTCATCCATGGAGGTAACAAAATCTAAGCAATCTCCATCAATAACTACATCCATTATTTGTACATTAAGAACTGGCAACAGGTTAGTCTTGACATTGGGCCCTACCTCAGAGAAGGACAAGATCTTCTGATCAATCAACTCTTGTACCATGGCTTTGAAGACCAAACATTCCTCTGTAGAATGTCCTATGTATCTGGTGTGGAACACATAAGACACATTAGGGTTATGCTTGTGATGGTATGGAGAAGTCGTAGGAGGAATCTCCTTTGGCACAACTGCCCCTTGCTGGACAAGATACGGTAGCAACTGAGCATATGATACAGGGATTCGGTCACACCGAGGACGCTTATCATCATAACATATGCCCTGACCTTGACTCTAGTTTCTGCTATCTTGTGGAGGTCGGTGATTCTGGGAAACTGGAGCCTGTGGAGGCTACTGATACTAAGGTTGGTATGCGGGTTATTGATATTGAGCAGCGACAATGTACGTATAAGGGTAGTATGGCACAAGAGCCATAGGAGCTTGAACTTGAGGGTAGACAATTGCTATCACAACACTTTCCTCAACCTCTTTCTTCTTAGAAAAATCATGAGACTTCTTAATCACTGTTTGATTATCAACACTAGCAATCTTCCCCGTTTTCAGCCTATTCTCAATTCCTTATCCAATGGTTACTATGTCGACAAAGTTGGATGACGAACTACCGACCATCTTTTCATAGTACATACCTTGGAGCATGCTCATGAAAATATCAACCAATTCAGCATCTGTCAGCGCATGTCTAACTCGAGAAGCCATTTCACGCCACCTCTAAGCGTATTCTTTTAATGTTTCGCTGCTCTTGCAGGCTTGATTTTGTAGTCGTAATCTGGTGAGAGCCATATATAGGTTGTACTTATATTGCTTCAGAAAGGCTTCAGACAAGTCCTTCTAAGATATGATTTTACTATGCTCCAAACTCATGTACCAATCCAAGGATGCCCCAGATAAACTGTCCCGAAAGCAATGGATAAGGAACTTATCATTATCAATGTAGGATTCTATCTTCCTACAATACATAATAACATGACTTCTTGGATCACTTAAACCCTTGTATTTTGGTAAGTCTGGCGCTTTGAACTTAGGAGGAAGCACCACATTAGGAACTAGACATAGATCCTTAGCATTCATATTGTAAGCGGAGAAACCTTCAATGGCTCTTATCCTCTTATCTAGTAATTGATAGTTTTCCTGTTTGTTATAATCTGAATAAAAACAATCTGATTAGCAGTCTGGGGATTAGCTTGATGAGTGGGGAGTTGAACACCCTAAGAAGTTGCCTGAGCTTGAAGATACTCTAATATAGTGTTCATGTCACCTTGGAAGGTGTCCATTTTTCCTTGGAACTGAGCCAAGGTTTCCCTATAGGTAGCGTCTCTTGTTCCATATCTTCCATAATTCTGGACTTGTTAGCTCTCAAGAAGTGTTGGTGTCGAAGAGTCGTCATCTTTCAAGCTGAGAAAAGGACAAGGTGAGCTCTTTTTGGTTGATAGGCATGAGATGCACATGAATGAATGCATATGTTGGAGATGGATTGCAAATAACTATGCAACATCCATAGATTCAAAGCATTGATGGTGTAATAACTCAGGTTCAAAATTTCGGTATATACACAGCAATGCAAAAAATGATATGCAATAATGTATGTTAACAACATAAAATAATCTGGATAATCCGTGTATACTGCCTGATGCAAGATCAAATGTCCGACGTATCCATGAGAATAAGGTAAGTAGAATCTATAGTTTCCTATAGAAAAAACCCACATCCCCCTCACAGGTAGGTTCTAGTCTTCAAAAGGTAGTTCCTAGAAGGTTCCTAGAGCCATCGATTCAAAATGAAAATACCTTACCGTAGTGAATTATCACTGGACAAAAGTACTTCCAAGTGAATCTAGTCTGAGTATGGCTCTCGTGACAACCCAACGCGCGAAACCCAGGTGTACACGACTATCCACGAGTCTATCTTGTGTATGTACTCAACTCGGGTATAAAGCTTCTCTCATGTAGCATAACCCAAACCCAACAAAGAGTATAAAAAATAATATCCAACATAAAGAATATTTAAAGCAATAAAGAGTGTGATAAATAAAGCGAGTAAAACATAAAGATAAACACATCAAGCAGGCAAGAATAATCAAAGATAGGCTCGACTCCTTTTAGCGACTAGGAAGTACTCCAAGTAGCAGAGTTTCCCCAACAGAGTCGCCAATTGAAGCTAACGGAAATATACCTGAATGCATCGCACGTTCGAACATATAACAAAGTCGCCATCGAACTTTATTTATTCCCTAAGGAAAGGGAAAACATCAATAAAACCCGGGGAAAAGAGAAAACTGGGTAAGGAAGTCGGTTATGCAAGAGGAAGGGATTAACACCCCCTAACATTTGTTGTAATCAATAGGAACCATTTTGATTGTTTTGCTCTAATGGGTGTTATATCTAAAGATTACTCGCGTAAGTATAAAGGAAAAGAAAATAAAAGATAAAATGCTCAGAGAGGATTAGAGCCTTCATGCTTACGTATCCTTATAGTGCAATAAGGAATTCCGAGCTCTGTAGTTCATAGAACTATTGGTGGGAGGTGAAAAGAAGAGTGATAAAGGTATGATCTGAACTAAAGAATAATATGGGTTGACTCCAAAAATGGGTGAAATCTGAACCCAAGAGTAAAACTGATATTAACCAATATGTGGGTAGCCTGAAGCATTCTCCACTATATGGTACGGCTGAAAACAAAGAGAATTAAGTGTTTGGTTCCATAGCAAACATCTCTTGGTTCATAAGCAAACACAAGATGAAGCTCAAAGAAATAATGTATTTTGCTCAAAGAGAAAGTATATCACATGGAGTGAATGAAGGTAGAAGATGAAGAAAGATCTGGATGATGGCCGAAGGCAGAAGAAGGAATAATGATAAATACGCTTGCGGAGGATTCGAACCCTCGTGCTTACGTATTATCATCGTGTAATGAGAAAGTAAGAGCTCCGTAGTTCGTGGAACCACGAAAACAAAGAAAGGATATATTGATTGGGTTTCCAAGAGGTAAAGCAAATTGCTTAAAAAGCAAGTGTGTCGCATTAACCAATGATGGTAATCAACCACAGGGTATTTGTGAAAGCATGGTCTGAACCATGGATGCTACCAGAGTTTGCGACTCTACAAGGTAGGAAAACATATTTGCCAAGGTTTGCAACCCCACAAGGAAGAATGAGAGATAACCAAAGTCTACAACTCTACAGGGTAAGATATATGAATTCTACAAGGCAGAAGCGTAAAGATGTGTCATAGTCTGTAACTATACAAGGTAGAAACAAATTGCTAGAGTTTGCAACTCCAATAGGCAAGGTGCATAGGTGTGCCATAGTTTATAACTACACAAGACAGACAAAAGTGATTTCCAGAGTCTATAACTCAATAAGGGAAAAGGAATAAGATGACAAAGTCTAAACTCCAATACAATATCAATGGTTTCCAGAGTCTGCACTCCATGGGCAAAAGCATAAGTTTTCCATTCTCTGAACTATACAAGGCAAGAGAAATGATCTAAATGCCAGAGTCTGAACTCAATAGGGCAAAAAGAAATAATGCCAAAGTCTGAACTATGTAGGAAGAAATCAAGCTTGCTAGAGTCTGTAACTCCATGGGGAAAAGAGAAGTGAATGCCAAAGTCTGTACTTAATGGGCAATAAAAGAATATGCCAAAGTCTGTAACCGTGTAGGTAGAAATCAAGGTTTCTAGAGTTTATAACTCCATGGGGGGAAAAGGGAGCTTTCCATAGTCCATAACTCTATAGGGAAAGGATGCCAAGGTCTGTACCTTATAGGCTAAGAACAAATCCAAAGTATGTACTCCATGGGATGAATGCCAAGGTCTGTACCTTATAGACAAAGAAGAAAGGATGCCAAAGTCTGAACTTTATAGGCATAGTCAAGGGTTTCCAAAGCCTATACTCTATGGGCAGAAGTGCCAAGGCCTATACCTTATAGGCAAGAAATAAAGTATGCTAGAGTCTGAACTCAATGGGAAAAAAGGAGTTTCCAAAGTTTGAACTTTATGGGCAAGAAATAAGAATGCCAAAGTCTAAACTGTGTAGGCAGTGCATTAGGAAATTGATTAAGAAATGGGTGTGACCCTAAGGTAATGATCCCACGAGATGTATGGACATCAAAGAGGAGAGTATGGTACTAAATCCAAGAGGATAGTAATGATTGATGCTTGCTTGAAGAAGACTTGTCAATTGTATGACTCAAATTGCATTAAAGTCTACGAACAAAGGCGAATATCTTGAGCAACTGGGTCATTTGTACCGTACCCAAAGATATTCTAAACAAGGATAAAAATGCTCCACTCTCATCATTCTTTGTTACTTAAAGCTCATGGCATACAACTTGAATCAGAATTGACAAGTTGTTGATAGGAGATCCTAAGTATTGATTCTGATGATACAATATTGCTTGTTGTGGGAGGAAACTTGACAATCATTTGATTTGAATGGTGCTAAAGTCTATTAATAGAGGTGAATACAATGAGCAACTGGGTCATTCATCCCATACCCAAAGATATTCAGAATAAGGAAATGAATTCACCACTCTTACCCTTTCTCCATTGCTTAAGGCTTATGACACACAACTTGAATCAGGATTGACAAGTGTTGACATTTGTTGTGCTTAAACAGTGCTCCAGCCTTCATGTTCAGAGTCTTCAAAGTCTTGAATGTGAAACTTGACTTGACTATGACTTGAAGAATCAGGTGCAAGTGTAAGGGTCCCAATTTAATCAAGTGATCAAGGCAATTATGATCACTCAATTGAATATGAGTCCTAAGGGGATCAGGAATTTCCAAGACAAAGTCAAAATAAAGTCCAATATCAAGTGTAATTAATTGATCAAGGGAGAACTTGATCAACTAATCAAGGGGTAAAGATCATGTTAAAAACATATTAAGCACATGAAATCATGGAAAAAGAAATAAGGCATTACAAATTGAAATTTAATCATGTCAATTCTAATGTCTAAGTAAACATGAAATAAAATTAAAAAGAAATTAGCATTTAAACTTAATTAAAAGTTAATCCTAATTAATTAAATTTTACCAAAACCAAATCAATTAAAATGAAATTTATCGATTAAAAAAGTCTATTTAAATGTGTATTTTTAATATTAGAAAAAAGAGAGATTAAAAGAGAAAATTAGAAACAAAGCAACATATATCTATTTAAATTCTGCATTTTCATTTTTTTTATTTTACATTCCCAACCGGCGATGTTCAAAGCATCATAAAGTGTTCATTTCTTAACGAAAATGAAAAAATAAATATGCATTGAAATGTCTCATGGCATACAACAAGATGTTATCAACAAAAAACTCAAACAGAAAGAAAATCCATGCTAAACACAGCCATAAAGTTTACACAAAAAAGATGTGTTCTTCTTTTTTTGCATTTTGCATTTCCAACTAGCCATCTTTAGAGCATCATAAAATGCTCTTTTTTTTTAGCGAAAATGGACAAATAAATGTCTTGGAAATGTATCATGGCATACAACAAGATGCTATTAATAAAAAACTCAAACAGAAACAAAATACATACTAAACAGAGCCATAAAGTTTATGCAAAAAAACTATATTCTTCATTTTCTGCATTTTACATTTCTAACTAGCCATCTTTAGAGCATCATAAAATGCTCATTTCTTAGCGAAAATGGACAAATAAATATGCGTTGGAAATGTATCATGGCATACAACAAAATGCTGTTAAGAAAAAACTCAAACAGAAACAAAATCCATGCTAAAAATAGCTATAAAGTTTATGCAAAAAAAATGTGTTCTTCATTTTTTGTATTTTGCATTTTCAATTAGTCATCTTTAGAGCATTATAAAATGCTCATTTCTTAACGAAAATGGACAAATAAATTTTACCAAAACTAAATCTAATTAAAATGAAATTTATCGATTAAAAAGTCTATTTAAATGTGTATTTTTAATATTAGAAAAAAGAGAGATTAAAATAGAAAATTAGAAACAAAGCAACATGTGTCTATTTAAATTCTGCATTTTCATTTTCTTCATTTTACATTCTCAATCGGTCATGTTCAAAGCATCATAAAATGCTCATTTTTTAACGAAAATAGAAAAATAAATATGCGTTGGAAATATCTCATGGCATAAAACAAGATGCTATCAACAAAAAAATCAAATAGAAAGAAAATCCATGCTAAATAGAGTCATAAATTTACATACAAAAAACTGTGTTCTTCATTTTTTGCATTTTGCATTTCCACCTAGTCATCTTTAGAGCATCATAAAATGCTCATTTCTTAGTGAAAATGGACAAACAAATATGTGTTGGAAAGGTACCATGACATACAATAAGATTCTATCAATAAAAAACTCAAACAGAAACAAAATACATACTAAACAGAGGCATAAAGTTTACGCAAAAAAACTATGTTCTTCATTTTCTGCATTTTACATTTCTAACTAGTCATCTTTAGAGTATCATAAAATACTCATTTCTTAACGAAAATGGATAAATAAATATTCGTTGGAAAGGTCTCATGGCATACAACAAGATGCTATCAAGAAAAACCTCAAACAAAAATTAAATTCATGCTAAAAATATCCATAAAGTTTATGCCAAAAAAATGTGTTCTTCATTTTCTGTATTTTGCATTTCCAATTATCCATCTTTAGAGCATCATAAAATGCTCATTTCTTAATGAAAATTGACAAATAAATATACGTTGCAAAAGTATCATGGCATAAAAAAATATGCTATCAAGAAAAAACTCAAACGTAAACAAAATTCATGCTAAACAGATCTATAAAGTTTATAAAAAAAATGGGGTTCTTCATTTTCTACATTTTGCATTTCCAACTAGCCATCTTTAGAGCATCATAAAATATTTAATTTTTAATGAAAATGGACAAATAAAAATAATTTGAAAATGTATCATGGAATACAACAAAATGACATTAAGAAAAAAATGCAAACAGAAACAAAATCGATGTTAAATAGAGCCATAAAGTTTACAAAAAAACTACTATATTTTATGCATTTTTTGCGGTTTTGACATAACTACGATTTATGTTGTGGTTTGATTATAACTCAGTTTTGCTACAATTTTGGATTTAAATTAAAACTAAAACAAACATATCACATCAAATAATAATAGTGGATGAAACATTGTCGGTAAAAGTGAAGAAAAATGCGGAATTTTCTACTTAATGCAAGTTGCTCGATAAAATGTTTCAACCAAGTTTATTTTCTTTTTGACTTAAAATAAGTGATTATCTTATTAAGTTATTCATAATAGTGGCTTAAATTAATCAACAATAAAACATTCAATAATTCATGGCAAGACTGTGGAAAAGATGAAGGATTATCGACGGAGTGGAGATTTGCTCCGGTTAGTGTTGAAAATCGGAATATCAAAGAGAAACCCGGAATACTTCAAGAATAAGCTCATTTAATTAGTTATATTAGTTAATCCCCCCCCCCCCCCCCCCCCCCCAACACAAAAAAAAAAGAAAGTGAAAATGATATGTTTATATAGATATGGTAGGTGAATTATCACCTTTGGATTGTGATACAAGCAATGAGTTTATCAATGGTTAGAAATTAATTTAATCCTAAGTTGCGAATCACCAATTTCAACCATAGGATTAATAGTTAAGAGTGACTAGGATTGAACGAAAAAAATGGAAGTTGAGATTTGTGTTTGTTTGGAAGTTTGTGTTAGTTTGGAAGTTATGGTAGTTAAGGATAATTAGGTGAATTGATGACTTATGGAGAAATAGGTAGTTAAGGGTAGTTAGAGACCAATGGTGTTGGAGTTTAGCAAAAGTACCAAGTTATGATGTAAGGAAAAGAGTCACTAGTAATTAACATAAATTTTAATGTCTTTGCCTAGATTTTTCTACCACCTTTAGCTTAAATTTTGAGTGGCTTAACCCATGACTTTTAGTACTTTTGAGAAGTGATATTTTCCAATAGATGAAAGGAATCTTCCTTTCATTCCAACTTAGCCTTTTTTTTAATCCAAGCAAACCTCCGAAATAACCATGAATCTCAAATAAAGAGATGACCCCCACCACAAGTAATACAGGAAATAAACCCGAATAATTACCAAATAATATTCACCTCGAAAATCCATTTAAACCGATTAAATCAATTATCATCGAACCTTTGGCATAAATATGTTACCATATGCAAATGTCGATGAATGCATGATTAAATAGAAACAAAGTATGCAAATGAACAAAACTATAAGCTAGACGAATTGAATAAAAAAAGTGGGGAAATTTTTGGGGTATGACAAGTGACACGTTAGATTATCGAGTAATGCTTAATATATAAGTTTTACGGTTTAGGGTGTTACAATGCCCACCATTTAAAATGCATGCACCAAACCTTAAAAGAGTGTTAGGCGTGAGGGGGTATTTTGGGTAGATCTCAAGTCCCACATTGGTTAGACATAGAGCTTGAAAAAAGTTTATATAAAGTGACACCTCTCATCTTACAAACCTATTTTGTAAAGATGAGTTAAGACAAACTCTAGTAATCCAAACTAAGAAGCCTTAACTAGCAATGTCAATAACCTATGACATATTTAAATTTGCAAGATCCAAACATGGAAAATAACAATCAAAATCAATCAAATGTTCAAATGGAGGAAGAATACTTTAAAAACAACCATGAGACACATACATTTCCATAACCCTACATTATGTCATACACGACCATACATTATGTCACGCATGATCATGCCAATCTAAAGAGCTCCAAAACATATACTTTTATTTCATGTTGATCAGGATTGGATTTGGGACCGTTGAATAGGGTCTCAAAAAATCGGGGGTTTCAATTTTGGGAGGTATGGTTAATGCATTTATGTTGTTAGGAAGACAGATATCTGACACAATGTGTGGAACAATGTGTATGACAAGTTAAATGCATAATATACAGAAAAAAGGAAGAATAAAAATAACACAAAAATTATTAACCCAGTTCGGTGCAATATCACTTACGTTTATGGGGCATTCAACCCAATAGAGAAAATTTACTCTCAATAGTAAAAGTATAAATAGTCTTAGATGAACAAACCTTGTTAAATGCATTTCTTCCTAATACTTCCCGTGAATTTTTATTCATGACTCCCTATAGAACAACTCTAATTTCAATAGTCATAAGGACAAATAAACTTACTCTGAACTCTCCTAGTTCAAGGCCACTTTCCTAATACTACCCGTGAATATTCGTCCAGGCTCCCTCTGAATAACAGACCCCTCTCACTTTCACTCAAACACTCTTCGGTGTTTAGACAATTACAATAATAAGATGGATGGTATAACAACCTTAAAACTCAATACTCTATTCAACTAATTTATATTTGAAGCACATGAATAAAGTGTTCAAAATACAAACAAAAACAACGACTCAACTAAAACGAATTTCTCCCATTGAGTAGATATTTTCTCTTGAGGTCTAACTTTTCACATAGGAGACTAACTTCTTATATAGCCACAAAAATATGGCTCCAAAAGCCCATAAGGATTTAGGTCAAAAATTCGGTTGGACTTCTAAAATGCACATGAGATCAATCTTCAATAATGACAATTTCTAATCTTGATTGATATCCTTGAGTTAATTTAAATTTCTTGATTAATCTTGTTGTATTTGATTTTAATCACATTCTCCAAAAAAACTCACATATCAATCAAATCTTTATTAGAAAGATTGAGATCCTTAATTGATACAAACAAAATACAAATTAAATATTTTTCCAAATCCAAACTCAATCTAGCTCACTTATATATGTGATATAACAGAAAAGAAAACAAAACATAAAAGGACAGGATATATTTAAAATTATCTTGTGCACGAAGTAACAGTCCGAGACAGATGTCTCATATATCGTGGAAAATTGGCCTGACATATGCCCACATAACAAAATTATAAATCTTAAATCAAATAAGATCTTTACTTGATGTAAATCACAATTCCAACTTATTAAGTAAAGGATTCAGAATAAATCTCTTGTAGTAACTGAATCACACTTTAAATCATCTTTAATAGAGATTGGATATTTTCTCATTAAGTTCAAGTTCAAATCTTGTAATTAAAACATATCTAATTAAATCTCTTCATGGAATGAATCTTCAATCAATATCTTTGCATATCTAATTTCAACACAATCTTGAATAAACTAAATCTGAAACAAACATTCCTTCAAGGCATATTCAAATAAATCCTTTGTTCAAAGAAAATCAAATCAAATCAAATATTCATCTATTATTCAATGCAAATTACTCTAATCCAATCCAATCTTCTTATTTGAATAAAATACTTTCCAAATTGATTTGGATTAACAAGTTTCTTCCAAAAGCAATCTTCTGCATCTTCTGGAGGCATTAAAGTCACACAACATGTGCTAGACATCTTGCTCGACAAGTTTCCTGCAGAAATTAGCCAATTAATTAGAATAACAAAACTCAAACTGAGCAATATGAACAATGTTTAGCCCAGGATCTCATACGACATGTCAAGACATCTTGCTCTACAATATGCCTAAAAAAATAAGACAACCAAAGGAACAACAACCTCCCCATTGGCTATTTTTAGGCAAATCACAAATAGACTATATTAACACTTCTTCAAGGAAACGCACCATAGATAGTGTGGAGAGAAGTGTGGTGTGCTTTTTTCTCCCCTTATTTGCCTCAAAAGAGACAAAGTACAAAGTAGTACCAACAAGACAATGGAAAAAGATGTATAAAGAGGAGGTAAAATGACATAATTATCAGAGTGCAGCGAAACCAAAAAATATTAACTAAAAATAGTCTATAAGCATGAGCTTGCAGATGACAACGACCCACAACTTCTTATGAACACTAGATAGAAGCAACATCCTTTCTTGAATATTGAAAAAGGATCTTGATTGAAAAAAAAATGTAATTTATTGATAAATAAGTCATTGAAACAAAAGGGGGTCCTACGAAGCTTGTCCATTTGCCTTGGGCAGAGCAAAAGACTTATTATTATTTTTGGAAAGCTGTAAACTACTTTAAAATAGAAATCATCTCAAGAATCTCGATGGCCTTCTAGTTGTTGAGAGTTATATTCGATGAGTAGTGACACACCGAGTTGGGTATCCCTTCATCCTCTTCTTCAATTGCAGCCACATGATCTTCATTTTTGAACCCAACACTATGAAACATTTCTTGGAGGGTACAAAGCTTCTTATGATGAACCTTTTGAACCACTTCATTAGTCGGTTTGTAACCCAACCCATACCGATCCTTCTTCTCAGTTATTTATAACACTTTGCCCCAACCCGTTGTATCTCCCCTCTTGATTAAATCTAAAATCCTTCTGCATGATGAGACTGGCTTTTCCTTCTTTGGAACATCTTGTTTTTGACTAACCGCCATAATTTCCAAGGCTTAAAAGGGTATTTGGAACGGTGTCAGAGCTTCCTTCCTTTGATACGGGATCTCAAAAGGTATATGCCCTTGTGATTATATAGCTGAAATGTCCTATACCTTCTTTGAGTATCCGATTTAGACCAAACCTTGATCCATCATATGTTGAATACACCTTTTCATCTTTCCACATTTATCTGGATTGAGCCGACAAACCTCACATTTAGCATACAATTCTTCGAAAAACTCGTAGCCAATGAATATTTTCCGTATCTTGCTTATAGGGTTTTTACTTGGTCCACCCTATTGATCAGGATGTTGTCCTCTAAACCTTAAATGGCATCATAAATGGACCGACATGCCCAGGTAAGGGATTATCTTTCACATTCGGATTTTTAGAAGTGAAGGAAATAATTTCGCTTTTAAGCAGCTCTTGCACTTTGAATTTAAGGGCCAAACATTTTTCAGTAGTGTGCCCCGGTGAAGCAGCATGGAAGTCACATTTAGCATTAGCATCATAGCCTCAAGGAAGAGTTGTTGGTGTAGGACAGGATGCCCCATTAGGGATAGGCGGAGGAACATCTCCTTCATTTGATTTTGATTAAGAAACCTCAACTTCAACATGTTGAATATCAGTGACAAACACCAGCAGGGGTTATTGTCCACAAGGGTAGTGATATGAGTGTAAGTATTCCTTTTATTGTCATTATCTTCATTCATGGCCATCATGCTAGCAACGGTGTGAGTCAGTTGATCGATTCTATCCTTCGTCTCTTCCACATTCCTTTTGATAACGTCTATATCTCCTCAGAGAGCAGCCTGATTTTGTTCCAGTTATTCCATGGATCTTTTACAGTAAGCTCGAGTTTGGAGAGTTAGGTTGTCACGTTCAATGATTCTGAGATGATATGGGAGAAGATGATTCTCGTTTCTTTTATGCATGTAGATGTATGTATGAATGAGATGTACATGCATGCTAAGTATATTATTTTAATTTTTATTTTATTTTAGGGGAATTTTAAAAGTTGTTGTTATACGCTAGAAATATGAACGCGTTTAAAGTATAAAACCCATACAAATAACACAAACGGAAATAACCTTATTCAAAAATCCAAGATAATAGGTCCATACAGGGAATAACCCATAACGATAACAGTACACAAAACCAATCTTCAACTGAAATAACTTTTAAAATAAAAAAGCATAAACTAAAGAGGTGCCTCCATAGCCTTCTTTAAGTGGGCCCTAAATTCCTTCAATAGAATGTCACATAGCTTGATGAACTCAAAGACTTTTTGAGGGGTGTTGTCGAAGTTTGCAACACAGTTGGCTCTTCTGTGCATTATAGGGATGTTCCTAACCCTGTTATTAGCAAATTCTGCCAAACTAGAGTGATCCATCCTCCATGCTTTCAGCCTTGTCGCCTTGCTCTTGAACTATAACTTGGGCAGCATTGGCAAGATCCCTCAAGTATTAAACTTCTCCCTCTAAATGTAGGACTTGAGCTCTTAAGTGTTCATGTTATCGATCTTGGAGGTGTAGACGCTCCCTAAGAGTTAGTAGCTCTTGGTAGGTCCTCTTCCAGTCATTGGGTAGCATTTGCTCAGCTTGAGATTTAAGTTGCTATTGTCTATCAAAAGAGGCTCGGGACTCTACAAATTGTTGATTCTAAGTGTTGGCAGCAATTTTGGTAAAACAAAGAGTGTTCACAAGATGTCATGTGCGATGTCTTAACATGAGATATCCTATGTACCTGCTGGAGTTCAAGAACATGTGCATGCAGGATTGTTTCAGAATGCCACATACAATGACAAGGCTTCTGATATTGGATGTACTTGCTGAAGTTTAAATGAAAGACATGTTCATGCAGGATTGTTTCAGATGACCTACACAATGTCATGGCATCTGATATGGCTGTACCTGTTGGAAGTTATAAAAGGAATTATTGGATTATGCAGGATTTTTCCAGGATGTCAGACCCGATGTCATGACATCCTGTACACAGAACATTCAGTATGAATGTCTGGTGTTTTGTGATTGCACAATTAATGGAAATCTTTGGATGATTGAAGATATGGCTAGCTGGCGCATTCAATCATGGATTACAACCAGATTTACTTATTTTCCAAGGAGATCTAAACAGCTGTTATAAAAAGATTTGATTGGAAAACAGATTTAGGGTTTTCAAGATGTCCAAGCCCAGCTGGATGCTTCTATAAAAAGGGACTTAGAAAACCTGTTTGAACACACAACCAAGACTTAGCAAAATATAGAGAGAGAGCTAGGGTTTGTGTCTGTTTAGTCGTAAGACTTGTAGGTCATTCAAGTCATCCATTGATGATTGAATTGGACTGATTTGTGGTTGTAAATTTGTCACTCTAAAGCTGTTAAGCAAGAGTGTGTGTCTTCTTGATCAAAGCTTTGAAGCAAGATCAAGAGTGTGTCTTCTTGATTGAAACTGTGAAGTAAAATCAAGAGTGTGTAATTGAAAAGTATTTTCTTTTCATAAGGGATTGTTGTTTAAAATCACTGGTGTGTGATTGTAGGGAAGTGAGTGGGTTCTCATATCTAAGAGTGCTTAGGTAGAAATTGCACGGGTAGAGATTAGGTGATAAAGACTGTAACTTGTTGAAGTGTACGGAGAGTCTTTGAACTAATTCTATTTTAGTGAATTTCCTTCCTGGCTTGGTAGCCCCCAGACGTAGGTGAGTTGCACCGAACTGGGTTAACAATTGCTTGTGTTATTTGCTTTACCATTCTGTTGTTGTTTATCCATTGTGTATTACCAGATATTAGTTTCATGACATTACCTTCGACATCTTATATCTGATACCAGAATTTCACAAATGACTCTTCAGGCAAGACCATTCGAGCTTCTTGCACATCCTCCGTCTCTTGGTGTTCCCATCTAGATAACTCCCATATGATTTATACCATATTTGATTTCTCTTTTGGGATTTCTTTAATTGTTTATTGAGATTCTCAAGTTCGATCCCAACGCTAAACAATCCTCTCAAAGTTTTCTGCCTTTTGCTTCTTTTGGTCTTGGCTTCCTCCATGCTTTCAAGGAGGTGCTTGTCCTTTTGCTCAAGGTTATAGCTCACATGGTTCTTTTCATAAGCCATATCATAAAGATTGTTCTCCAAACCTTATTTATCCTGCTCAATCTTGGCAACAGTTACTCTGAGGCAGTCGACCTCTTAAATGGAAACCGAAATAGGATCAGGTATGTCTAGAAGGTAGGTTGGATGTATCATAAAAGGTAACTGAACCAGTTGGACATTATCCTTAACCCATGGGATATAAGATTCTTTGGTTAAAGTATCCTCCCTCTTCATCTTATTCTCCCTTACATGTACCTTTTTCCATGCTCGGGTGATCCTTCTAAAAAATTCCTTGTGTATGGTATCCCCACTGTGCAAGATGAATTCTTCTAGCTTGTCATCCTTAGGAATTTCCCGTATTGGGTGCCCTAATTGTCTCATAGATAATATGGGATTATAGTTGATACACCTCTTAGAACCAATGAGGGGTACATTAGGAAAATTCCCACAGTTGGTAATTATGTCCTTAACGTTTGGAAACCAAAGGATGGATTTCTTAGTAAGAGACATAAGACTTTGAGCCCGAGCGTGATTACCCTTGGTCACTAACCTATAGAGGTCCTTGTAGAGATGTGAGACAAACGTAGGTACAACAAAAGAATGCAACAATGTAATGTTATTTTCTTCTTGTCATGGAAAATAGTCAAAGTGTAGTACACGTCAGCTAATAGAGCAAGCACAAGATCTACCTCTTGATTTTTCACATCCCAGAAGACACTAATAGAAGTAGTATCGACAAAATCAACCATATTCGGGAAGAGGACTATCCCAAAAATTATTAAAGCTAAAACATCAACAAAATACCCCCACCTTTTTAAATCAGCCAACCTTTGGGCTATCCCTTCCAAGTAACCTCTTTTAAGCCCTTTAATATTGTTATCTTCCTTATAGTGTAGCAGTAGGTCTTCGGGAGATATCCCCAAAGTCATAGCTAATTTTTTAGGTTTCAACTTTTTCCCCATACCTATATAGGGTCCCCTTCTATCCTCTGGAAGATCCAAGTACAGTCCAAATTCTTCTAGCATGAGAGCTAGTTGAAAATCTTTGAAGAGGAAGCAACGTAGGGGTGAATCATAAAATGGTGTCAAGGCAGTTATGGCATCCACCTTCACAGGGACTCCTAAGAGATCAAGAATCCTTCCATACTTGAGCATGAATTTCCTTTGAACATAATTAGGCATTAAGTCTTGGAAGACCTTCAAGCTTTGTACATCAAGCATTTGTGCCTTAATGCATAGGGTCTTTCTCTTATTTGAATCCATCTTCCCAATGTACCTGCAATTTTTTTTTGAAATTCTCCACAAAATGAATATATGCAAAAAGGCTTGTTTTAATGCATATGACATGATGAAATGGATGTTATTTAAGTTTTTAGATAAAGGTGATATGCATGCATGACCTAGTTAAGGTGGGCTCTTTATGATAGGTAAGCTCTAGGTTAAGACTATTCATTCCCCTCACTTGTATGACATCAAGTTTTTGTACGATGATAGCCCTAGAGTCATGGATTATACATTTGTTTTACCATGAGAAAGAGCATGCCTTCCTACAGTAATCTTTTAGGATAAGTCTCATCTAGGTGGGACCTTAGTAACGACCCTTCCAGGTTGATAACATAAGATCACCATGAGTTAAAGGGTTTTAGAAGATGTCCCTAGAGTCATGAACCATATTCAAGGTTTCATCATGAAGAAATGCTAGTCAACTCATGATAAAACCTTTGAATTGATTTACTCTATGCGGAATCGTCATTAAAAACCCCATGTGATAAGAATCCACATTGTCTAAAACAGGATGACCCTCTACTTAACTTATTGTTTTTTATCAAGCCTTGGTTTTAGCTTCTCACATACTACCAATCCCAACCAATGATATGACAGTTTAATAATATAAGAAAAAAATAAGGAGCATAAAACATAAAATAAAATAAATAAATGAGAAGTAGTAAAATAAATAAATAAAAGCAATCAAATCAAGGAAACACACAAAACCCTAAAACAAGAGGTTAGAATGGACTCTCTTTAGGGAAGTAAAGAACTCCCTAGCAGAGTTGCCAATTGTCGTGGCTGGAAAAATCACAGAGTCATCATCATTCCTTATCCGTTTCTAAGGAACAAATAAATAATGATAAAACCTAATGGTTAAGGGTGAGAGACTAGGTTCGGGAGTCAGTTTAATGAGAGGAAGGTAATAGGCACCCCTTACCTCCATTGCACTAGATGAGATCCTTCTCTAATTCTTAGGTTAGTGTGTGTCTAAAGATGTTTTCTTTATTATTTATTAATTGTTTAATTATTTATTTATTTACAAAAAATGTTTTATTATTTAAGAGAAAAAGATTGAAATTACAAAAGAACCTAAAAGTTTTTTTTTATAATTATACTCGCTAGAGTGCTATGACTTATGCCTACATACCCTCATGTTGGATGAAAGATCATAACACCTTAGTTCTTGTAAAAAATGTTGGTTTCTTTGTTTTTTTTATTCCTTGAAAAGTTCCCACGCATCGGGGGCGGAGAAGTGTTTGATTTTAAAAAATGTCTCAATGCACAAGGACATAAGACTTATGATTTGAGGTGTGTTAGATTGATTTTATCCCTTGATTATTTGAAAACATATAATGATTAATTTATTTAAGAAAATAAATTAATAGTGATATTATATGTATTTATTTTAAAAACAATGTTAAAATATTAATTATATAAACTCAAATATTATATCCCTTATCCTTGATTTTTATCCATAAAACCTTTAAAAAAATTCTAGAATTTTATCCCATAGTTATCCCCAAAATTATCCCAAGATTAACCCTACTTTCTTAATTAATTATATTGCGTAATTTATTTTATTTTATTTTATTCATTGTTATTAAGGGGAAATATTAATTGTTTTAACTGATTATCAATTCAATTATGCTTGATTATAAAATTAACTATAATCCTAATTTAAATACCTAATTATATATTATCTAAATAATTATCTAATTATTTTTTGTATTGATTCCATTATTATATTAAACCCTAAACTAATTTGATTAATTTTAAGTTATAACCCTAATTAATAATTATTGTACAAATATTAATTAACTCTAATTATCCTAATTTAATTTTAGTTAATTATATATTTATTTAATTTATACTTTATTTAAATGGGGAAATATTAATTGTTAAGCTAATTATTAATTTAAATAAGCTAGTTTAAATCATCCTTAACCAATTCCTAAAAACAATTGAATACTTACTTCTATAAATATTTTTTGTATTTTCACGATGTTGATTATTAATAACTTTTCATTTTAAAAAATAAAATTAATTAACTAATTTAAATAATAATAATATTTAAGATATAAAAGGGGGCAAGGTTTAAAAGCCCAAGGCTCAAATATGTAAAAAATTAAAGTCTAAATTTTGATACTTAAATAAATAAATAAATATATACATAAATAAAATAAATATATTAAAAAAAGAAAAATAGTCAGGGAGCCGCCCTCCCTCCTCCACATTGAACTCTTAATAAATAAAATAAAATTAATTACTGTTGACTCTTTCAAAAAAAACATGAGATAATTTGTTATATATTTTTTATATTTTGATTCTTTTTTATTTTTAAATATTTGTTTTATCCTATTAGAAACAATAACACAAATAAATTCAAGTGAGCAAGAAATCAAATCCAAGTGAGCTAGTAACCAAATTTAAGTGAGTTAACGCCCCCTCATGTTAGATGAAAGATCAGAGCATCATAGGCCTTGTAAAAAATATTGATTTGTTTGTTATTTTTATCCCTTGAAAAATGCTCACACATCGGGGGCCGAGAAGTGTTTAATTTTGAAAAATGTCTCAATGCACAAGGGTATAAGACTTATAATTTGAGGTGTGATAGATTGATTTTATCCCTTGATTATTTGCAAAGATATAATGATTAATTTATTTTAAAAAATAAATTAATAATGATATTATATATTTATTTATTTTAATAAAAATATTTAAAAGTTAATTATATAAATTCAAATATTATATCGTTTATCCATGATTTGTATCTCTAAAATCTTAAAAAAATTCTTAGAATTTTATCTCATAGTTGTCCCCAAAATTATCCCACATGTTAGCCCTAATTTCTTAATTAATTATATTTCATAATTTATTTTATTTTGTTCATTGTTACCATTTTTATTAAGGGGAGACATTAATTGTTATAACTGATTATCAATTCAATTATGCTTGATTATAAAATTAACTATAATATTAATTTAAATCCACAATTATATATTATCTAAATAATTATTTAATTATTTTTTGTATTAATCTCATTATTATATTAAACCCTAATTTAATTTAATTAATTTTAAGTTATAACCCTAATTAATAATTATTGTACAAATATTAATTAACTTTAATTATCTTAATTTAGTTCTAATTAATTATATATTTTTATTTTATTTTTACATTGATTCAATATGTTACAAAACAACCCCAAACATCTGAATAGTAATAAAAATGAATTAAGTGAAAATTCTTTTTAGAGAAAATTAAAATAAAAACATTAAGATAACATGCAAACATGTTCCACAAAAACAAAACGATTTTCTAAGTAATTATCGGGCATCAAATCAAAAGCAAAATATCAAACAATGACAGAGGTAATAAGAGGGAACCGACCTACGGGAGCGAGATTTTCCCCAATGAATGAAATTAACTACCTTTCGAGCTTTTCAACTCCTTCACGCCGCCAATTCCAATCATTACCCATTTTGATTCGATCTTTTCCTTTTGTACTATATAAAATGGATGTCGATTAGGGTTTTAGGGTTTTGTGTTGTTGTTTTTTAGTGTGAAGAGTTACAACTTTTTAGGCTATGATTTGTAAATTATAGATGTGTTTACTGTGGAAATTGGTAAACAACCGCTGGTCCTCCCTAGGCCTTAAAACTAAGGGTTACTTGCAGGATCGACCAGTTGATCCTAAGACATGTGCTAGTGTGACAAGGAGACTTATTCAATTCGACAGATAATTAACTTTGTGAAAAACGGCTTCTGACAAAGTATTGAACAAGCACAGGTTTTTTCCACACGAAATGATGATGATGTTATAGCCTATGGGTGACTCGTGACCGACAACACTACAACATTCAAAAGACGTACACGACGAACACGCTTTTGGTGAATTCTATTATCGTAATAGAATTAGTGTCGACAGCGTAGACGACAACGAAAAATGATAACTCAAAAGTAAATGAAATTAAAATAAAGTGTTCAACGGGAACAATTGAAAAATAAGGAAGTTGCATTGAAATAAATGTGGTGATTCACGTACATAGCACTCTTAAAAATTCTTGCTTCCTCGCGCTGGGAATGAGAAGTTTTTTACAAGTGATTTTGGTACAAAGTGAACACCCCGAGCCCTTTGTGGGATCTCCTATTTATAATAAACTAAAGAAACTACCTACAGGCAAAAACTTCTAAAAATAATAGACGTCGTGCCAAACGATCTACAAACTGCTCCATACACGATCTACAAACTGCTCCACATTCTGGCGCTTATTCTCCTTGTAACTGCTAGTCATTTTCAATTTCAAACTTCTCCCACTCAGGTATTCAGGTCGACCCCGTCTCCTATGTGTTTGACACAACCAAGAATTTCTTAAGTCCCAATCTTCAGTTCAGTCGACAGAATGGATTTCGACCAAACATGATTCTTCTGTCGGTTTCATCTCCTGGTGACTTATGGTTTTCTCAACTCTTGCTTATCTTAGGAACAACTTTATTTCAAACCATCCCTTGGTGGGGTATAAACCTTAAATTCATAAGGCGCTTTCACTGATTACGCCTTCAACATGCCTTATAAATTTCTTGTGATAACAAAATGCCCCCCAGAGATGCCATTTTCGAATGTCGACTTTTTGTGAGATAATGGCATCTTTGAGATGTCGACTTGTTCTTTACCGCTTCCACTTCTACTTAGTGGTACACCTGTTTGTCCCACGCTGATGACATCATCTAATCATGATAAACGTCTCCCTTTTTCCTCGAGACACACAAAATCATATCTCCATCACTTCACGTCTTTATGAAGGAAACATGTTTACCACCATAACTGCCTCTTCGCCTCCACGTGTCTGCAGACGTGGGGACATGAGTACATGTGTCAAAAAGGAAAATCAAGCGTTCATTCTTCCTTTTCTTAGGGTTTAACTCTTATAAAACCCTTGTTTCTTCTTCTTCTTTCCTTTTTTCGCCCTTTGCTTTAGTAAACGAAAACAACCTGCACTCTATTTTAGTAAACGAAAACAACCTTTCTTCTCCAAACCTTCAACTTCTTCCATGGCTAGCTCAAGCAAAAGCAAAACATTTCCCTCCGCTGTGAAGCTCACACAACCACTCACCATTGATGGCAAGGACTATGTTCCTGAACCTCCATTTGCTGAAGAGAAAGCCAAAATCTAGCATTCCCAGGTATTAATCCCTTTCTCCCTGGATGACACACCTTTAGCATTCTTAGGTCCACTTCCAAAAAAATCATCGTCCTGAGATAACCAAGACAGATTCCTTTTTCCCCACCAGTCATCTCTCTGAACCTTTGGTTTCTTCCCAAAAACCTTTCTCCTTCCGTTACGTCGACAGGAATTTTAGGACTGCTCCTCCCAAGAACTGTCCTAAGTTTTGCGCCTGGATGGATCGCTTAGAAATAGAGAAAATCGACCACTGGAAACAGATAGGTATCTATACCCTTCTGCAGATTGCCCGTTGGGCCCCCCTCAATCTTGTGGCATGTTACTGGTTGCCCTCCAATTTTGGAATAGTTCGACCAATTCTTTTCATACAAAGTGTGGCATGATTACGCCGACACTCTTGGATATTGCTGCCATTACAGGCTTAAAACTGACCAGCGAAGTCTTCGACTGTGAAGCCGTAGCACCAATATCTCTAAGGTTTAACGTTGGTGACTCTCGCAAGCCGACATATAATAATTTCATTGATCATCATGCCACATCTTCAGGCCCTGTGACCACTGAAGAACATTTGGCCTTTCTGACTCTTTGGTTATCTCGCTTTGTGTTCTTTTCTAGATCAATGCAGATAGCCAAACATTTTGCTCTTCTGGCAACCCATCTACACCAAGAGCGTGACATCGCTATGGGCCAATTAATATTGGCCTCTCTTTATGAATCTCTATCTGAAGTTGTCTGCCAAATCAAACTCTTTGACCCTGAGAACTCAAAGAAGAAGAATGTTTTGGTCCACGGCCTTTTTTGGTTCCTACAACTGTGGCTTAACGCCACTTTTTCTAAAGGCATAACATCCTATGGGATGAGAAGGGTTGCGTGTCCCCCAGAAGAACGAAACCTTTTTTGTAAGCGACTGATCCCTTTGATGCCCATCGACAAAACCTTTCCTGATGTCAAGGTGTTTCGCCTCTTGTTTACCATCATGCTGACTCGCGCCGACTTTCACCCTTCTATGGCTCCTTTTAGCAGTCGGACTGAAGGTCCTGAATGGCTCACCAGGGCTTTTCCTTCGACTGAAGATGAGCATAAAAATGAAACCTTCATTATCTAGAGACGTTTTCTGGTCCCCCAATTTCTGTCGGTTGTAACCTCCGGCACCAACCCTAGCCTAGTTGCTTACCAACCCAACTTGGTAGCCAGACAGTTTGGCCTTTGTCAGTTTATCCCCAAGTCCTTGTATTCTTCTCTCGACATACTCACAAACATCCTTTGTGATCAACCTTGGAGTATGATCCAAGAAGATATTGAGGCCCTTTGGGAAAAACGACCAAAGCTCCATTCCATCCCCTTTCAACCAACCTTCTTCTGCACCAAAGAGTTTGATGATTGGTGGCAGTCGTATCTTGCTACTTACATTGGTGCTCCTGAGGCCAAATTATCTGAACTGACTCAGGCTCTTGTTCATTTGCAGGCAAAATCGACCAAGTGTAAGGCTCTCCATGCCAAAAAAATTCAAGCTTTTCAGAACTATTTCTTAGTTGTGTATCGAGCTGATAATCTTCGTCGGACCATCTCTGAGGCCGCGTCCGAATTAAAGGAGAAGGTAACCAACAGGCTCCCAAAACTTAAAATCCCTGGTTACGCGAAAGACAAGTATCTTTACGCCCTTCATTTTGGAAACATCAAATTCCCTCCTTTGCCATCTAGCCCGTTGGCTTTGGTCTTTGGCAATTCAATTCCAGATTGGTATTATTGTCCTTTTTCAGACGTACAAAATGCTTATAAGAAAAAGGCCAACAGAGTGGTACCGACGAAGCATTATCTGCCCTACTACTCAGGGACACTTCATATTGATCCTCAATATGTTAGAGTGCTCAATTCCACACAAATTGGTAACACTTTTCTGGAAAGCTAACACCTCCTTTTATTTTGATTTTATCGCTTACTTGATTTTCTATGTTTCTTTACAGCAATCCCCCTAGACCCTGTGGATCACGTTTCTGCCAATGAACCTATCCTTTCGACACAAGAGACTCAGGTTTAACTTTGGTTGATTTGCCGTTTTTCTTTTACTTAGGTATTTATTCTTAACTGTCACTTCCCTTCTTGCAGGCTACTCCTAAGAAGTCCTCTGATGATGATTACCCAAGTTTTGAAAAAACCCAGTTCTTCGGTATGCACCTATATGAAGCAATCTCACTCAACCCTATGATTTCTCTAGGGAAAATAATGCATGGTCTCTAACTTCTTACTTATGTGCAGGGTCAACCACGTTCGACAGACCTACCTGTCTCTTCTCACTCCAAGAAATCCAAAAAACATAAACGTTCTGCTGCCACAGAACCTGAGATATTTCTTGTCGGCTTGTCTGATCTTCTGACTAGAATATCTGCTTATAACCTCTCTTCATGTCTTCAGCCAACTCCACAGCCGACTCAGCCATATTCTCAACACTCCCACAAATCCAAAGGCCACCAGGGCCATAAAAGGAAGAAGCATGATTCTCCCTCTAGGAGTGGTAAAGCCAAGAAGAAGAAACACCACAAAGTTCTCACTTCAGAGGCTCCTTCTCTAGACGCCGACACTATTGTGGTCGACACATCTATCCTTAATAAAGTCCCTGATCCAGCTGTGGGGACTTCAAAGTCAACCAGCACCCCTGTTGCTGCTGTCTTGGAGGAAGAAAATCCAGATGTCGTTCTCCCTACACCGACACAGGTAATCACTTGTTTTACTATCTTTTTCCTTGAATTACTGGATTTTTCTTACAAATATCTTTTTCTCTTACAACAGGCTGATGCTTCTGGTGAGCCGTCTCACCATGTCGCCGACTATACTCCCTCGTCGTCGGCTTCTTCTCCATCTCATCAAACACCCTTTGTCGACATTGTTGGTGAGTTCATTGGCTTCCCTATCCAGATTAGTGATAGTGACTCTGATTCAGTCACTAGCCCTGCAACGCACACGAATTCCAGTTCGACTAGTTATGACTCTAGTCTTTCTTCAGCTTCTTTGCCTTTGTAGGATTCAAGGGGACCAGGGGGTGTTGGCATCACAAAAAACCATCCTTCTCAAACTACTCCTCTGTCAACTACTTCTCCTTCATCTTCCCAAGGGCTGGCAATAAAGCCTTCTGCTCTAGAAGTAATTGTTAGGCTTCGCAGCCTAGTAAGATCCCGTTATGCTTCTTCAGATTCTGAGCAGCTTCACCATTCTGGTAAGATGCGTTCTGAAGCGACAAAGATCAAAGCTCTAATGGACAAGGTTCATTTCCACGCCTTGAATCCATATCTCCCTCATGTGCTCATGAGTGAACCTGATGTCGGCCCAGAAATCTTGCATGTGCTTGCCCAACTCAAAGAATTTCAGCTTTCAGAGTATGCTAAGTGTGCAATGGCCGCTTTAGAAAAACTTCTGGTTCCCATGTTGCGTCATCTCGACAATGTTAGGGAAAATGAACACCAGATTGTAACTATTGAGGCCTTTGTGAATGAGAAATGGGAGCTGGTGATGAAGGCCGACGAAGAGGTCACCAAAATGTTATGGACGATTAAGGAGAAGAAAAAGGAATTGGCCTCCAAACAAACAAGAGCTGCTGAGATACGCCAGCAAATTGATGACCTTCGAAGTCAAATTGTTGCTTTGGACAGTGAGTTGGAGTCAATTACTGAGGAGGAATCGTGTATTGTCGATAAGGTTATAAAGCCTGCCCAAGACACTATGGAGCAGAACACCAACGATGCCTTGGTTGTAGTTGAAGAACTTTCCAACATTGAAAAGAAGCTTGAACAGCTTAAAGTCCAGTCCGACAACTTGGAACCTACGTCTCTCCACTACAACCTTGAGCTTCAATCATTTCAATCTAGATTCGGTCAACTTTGACCGGTTTTATTTTTATGTAATATTTGAACAATGGCTTTTTTGCCAATTTTTATGCCATTATTTTATTTTTCAGCACTGTGTACATTTACTTTTCTGTGCCTTTATAGCTGGTTTCAAACATAGTTTTCTCCAACCTAGTTTATTCGACAACCATTTAGTTTGTCAAAATCTTGACCTCTTGAAGGAAAGGCCTATACTTTTTTAAGTATTTTCCATTTACCCTCAAGATTTGCCTATCTGGTGCCAACTCTTCGACCTCGTAGGCGTTATTAGAGAAAACCTGCAAGACCTTAAATAGTCCTTCCCAATTTGGGGACCATTTACCCAAAACTCTATCATTTCTATCCATAGGCAAGATCACTCTCCAAACTAACTCGCCGACAGCGAACATTTTGCCTTTCACCTTCTTATTGTAGGCTCTGGCGACTTTTTCTTTCTGCCTTTATAGTGAATCCAAGGATAACATTCTCTCCTCGTCTAAATCGACCAGTTTGTCTGCCATCATGCTCCAATAATCTTCAGAAGGTATTTCGTATTGCCTCTGGATTCTGACTACATGAACCTGAATCTCTACTGGTAACACTGCATCGTGCCCATATACCAGTCGAAATGGAGTTGTTCCGGTTGCTTCTTTTGGCGAGGTTCGACATGCCCACAAAGCTTGATCTAACGTCTTATGCCAATTTCTTGGCTTCTTACCTATATATTTCTTTATTAGGCTAATGATCACTTTATTGGCCGCTTCGACTTGGCCATTTGCCTGTGCGTAATATGGGGTAGAAGTCAATAATTTGATTCCCATCTCTTTTGTAAAATCTTGCACTTTTCGACCAGTAAAGACTGACCCTTGGATCGGTTGTAATTGTTTTTGGGATGCCAAATCTGCAGATGATGTGACTTTGGACAAAGTCTATTACAACCTCTTGATCCACATTTGTCAATGCTACGGCTTCGACCCATTTTGTGAAATAGTCGATACCGACCAAAACATACCTTTGTTGTTTCGACGAAGTTGGTTTTATTTCTCCAATCACATCCAATGCCCACCCTCGAAAAGGCCAGGGCTTCACAATTGTATGCAACTCGCTTGCAGGCACATGCTGTATGCCCCCATGCAATTGGCATTCCTGACAGCTTTTAGCAAATTCAATGCAATCTTTCAACATTGAAGGCCAATAAACTCCTGAGCGCATCAAAATCCATTTCATCTTCAGTCCCGCTTGATGCGCCCCACACGTTCCACTATGTACACTAGACACAACCACAAACGCCTCACTTTCTCCTAGGCATTTTAGCAAAACTCCTTCAGTTGTCTTTTTGAACAATTCATCATTCACCAGGACATAGCTGAGGGCCCTATATTTCACCTTTCGATCTGTCGACCCTATAGGATTACACAAATAATCGACTAACGGTTTACGCTAATCACTTTCTCCCTCGTCGTCGACGGTCAGAATTTCAAAATGATATCTATCTACAGCTCCCAACTTTATAATCGACAAATCTGATGGTGATAACAATGTCGCTCGTACCTTCTCTCTTACTTGTACCTCTTCTTCATCCTGGTCTTTCGACGCTTTGTAACCTGAAGCTTCCTGCGCCAAATCGTTTGCTCTCTGGTTCTCTTTCCGTGGTATATGCTGGAGGCTTACTTGCTCAAACCTCTTGAGTAATTTGTTGGTAATCACAAAATACATGATTAAATTTTCGTTGACACACCTGTATTCTTTTGATACCTGCTTAATTACTAACTCAGAGTCTCCCATAATTTTGACATTCCTTGCCCCCAATTCTAGCAGAAGTTCAAGTCCTGTGATCAACGATTCATATTCTGCTTCATTGTTTGTGCATACTCCTTCAATTTTGTATTTGAACTCTGCTGGAATTCCGTCTGGAGAAATTATGACTCCCCCCATCCCAGATCCGTTCTTATGTCTTGAATCGTCGAAGTATAATCTCCATGGCACTATGTCTACATAATTTTGATCCATTTCGACCATTGAATGGTCGACAAGGAAATCTGCCACCACTTGCCCTTTCATTGCTTTAAAAGGCACGTACGTCAGAGAATACTCAGTTAACGCTAAAGCCCATTTACCAATTCGACTATGCAAAATTGGTTTAGACAACATGTGCTTAATAATATCAAAGTGAGAATATACATACACATCAATAGGCTTAATATATTGCTTTAATTTCATACAAGAAAAATACAGGCACAAACATAGTTTTTCTATATCACTATACCTAGTTTCAGGATCATATAGCATTCGACTAAGGTAATATACAAGTCTTTCGACACATTTTTCATCCTCTTGGACTAACATACTTCCTATAGTCGATTCTGAAGCTACAATATACAACCTCATTGGCCTATTCCTAACAGGAGGGGCCAGTACTGGAGGCTTAGTCAAATATTCTTTAATTTTGTCGAAAGCCTCTTGGTGCTCTTCTTGCCACTTAAAATCCTCATTCTTCAGTCGAAGGAGTGGTGAAAAGGCTTTAGTTTTACCACTTAAATTTGATATATATCTTCTAAGAAAATTTATCTTGCCCAACAAAGATTGCAGTTCCTTTTTGGTCGACGGAGGCTTGACGTCCATAATGGCTTTTGTTTTGCTTTGGTTTACTTCAATACCTTTTTTATGCACCACAAAGCCAAGGAAATCACTCGCCTGCACACAAAAAGCACACTTTAATGGATTCATTTTCAATCCATATTTCCTCATCCTTAAAAAGGCCTTTCGGAGATGTTCGACATGAGTAAGTTGACCATTTGATTTTATCACAATATCATTAATGTATACTTGCATGAAATCTTCAATAAAATCATGGAACATTGAGTTCATTACCCTCTGATATGTCGCTCCGGCATTTTTCAGGCCGAATGGCATGACAACCCACTCATATGTACCCAAGGCTCCTGGGCATCGAAACGCCGTCTTCGGCACATCTTCTTCTGCAATAAAAATTTGGTTATATCCAGAATAACCATCTAACATACTTAAATATTCAAAACCAGCGGCAGAATCGACCAGCAATTCTGCTATGGACATGGCATACTCATCTTTGGGGGTAGCAGCATTTAGATCTCTAAAGTCAATACATACTCTTAAAGACCCATTTTTCTTAATTACTGGCACAATATTGGCCAACCATTCAACATACCTTGCAGTTTGTATAAACTTGCTTTTGAGGAGCCTTTCTACCACAACTTTTATCTTTGCCTTGACCTCTGGTGTGAAACGCCTAGGCGTCTGCTTTACTGGCTTTCTTCCAGCTTTTATTGGCAGTTTTAGCTCAACCAAATCCCTACTTAAACGAGGCATTTCTTTATAATCCCAAGCAAAACAATCCTTAAATTCTTTAAGTAGAGATATTACCTCAGATTTTAATCTTTGTCGATGTTGGCACTGATGTACGTTGGCCTTGTGTCGCCATTTTTGCCAAGGTCGACTTCTTCTAAGGGGTCTTTTGGTCGCATCTTTTCTGGCGCCTTTGGATCTTTTTCAAACCCTAAAGGTTCATCTTCATAAATGCAGTCCAAACGCTGCATGTTGACGTTTCCTTTAGCCAGAACCGGCTTATCTGGAGGCCCTGGCTCAATAGCCAAATTACCTTCTTTCTTTAACACATAGGCTTCGACAGCCATGTTTTCTTCAGCTTCTAGAGCCGATTTTATTTTGTTCTCGACAACGTATGCCGAAATCCTTTTTAGAGCTTCTAGCTCAGTCATCATCAGTGACATCCCCCAGCCTGTTGACCGGATATCTGGATAGGATGGATCATTTAAACGTTCCACATCCCAAATGAAGCCATGAGTCTCGTGCAGAGTTAGAGAAACAAAAGCTTCACTCAGATTAGCATACACATCCTTAACTGGAAAACAAGGAGAAATGTTGGCCAGCTTTCTCTCGAATTCCTTCTTGCCGATATTGTTCACGTCAGCCATGAAGTACCCTTGGTCAGCTTCGATATTTTCGACCATTCCGTCTTCTCTCCAAATCACCAATCTTTGATGTGCTGAAGATGGTACAGCTCCGACACCATGGAGCCACTCTCTGCCGAATAGAAAATTATAACTTGGCTTGGCATCTATTACCATAAATAGTGTCGGTCTAGTTATTGAACCAACAGTGATATTCACCATGATCACACCCATGGTGCTTTTCGTTTTGCTCCCGTAGTCAGACAAGACCACGTTGTTGGATCTAACATCAGTATCATACTTGTCAGTCTTCCTCAGAATATGGTGTGGCATGATGTTAACCGTGGCGCCACAATCTACCAACACTTTATTGATAGTCACACCTTCCACTTTGGCCCTAATCAACAACGGTTTCAAATGATTTTTCATAGTCATCGTGGGCCTTTCAAAAACTGCTTCTTGGCTCTCAGCAGAACCATCATTCAACACAAAGTAGCATCTTGGCTGGTGTAAAGCCATTTCTTCAGCGTCGGCATAATCTACCGACTCATCCACCTCAGTCACACAATTATATTCTCGTGGTAAAATTGACACCACGTTGACTAAGATGTCTAAACTTGCTTCAGATTCTGAATTGAAGTCATTAGTAACCTCATCAGAACATTTTTCAGTTGGTCGACGGACATACTCCCTGATCCATTCTTTTGTTGTCGTGTCGACCTTCACAACAACTTTCTTTCCAGCATTCGCCCCACTGGCCATGCCTTTTCCAGCTATTCCTCTGGCAGCCTTTCTTTCGGCCTGCTTACGCCTCTGAAAGCGTCTCCATTGAGTTTTCGACATGGGGTTCTTCCCCAAATAATTTTCAGAGACATGAGTCCTTTTCTCAGACTTGAACTCACGCATGTAGTTAATTGCTAGACCTCCTCTAGCAGCAGCAACCCCTTATGGGGTTTCTTTTATTCCCTAAGGCTTGACCCAGGTGCCTCTAGGAACACTTGCCGATGGTACGAAGCTCCTAGGCCTCGCCTGAGAACTTTCCACAACCTTCTTTGGGACTCTTTCATTTTGGCGCTCTCTGTTCAGCCCACTTCTTTTGCTTTTACCCAATTGTAGCTTCTGGAAATTTTCAGCAGCTACTTTGTCGGTGACAGCACCACACATAGGGCATAAGCTGACTTGTGAACCCTTATTCTTACAGCGGCACAGGAAATCTACCAAATCTTCATCAGCCCTTGGGTAGACTTCAACTATGTCGACATTTGGGCTTTCACCAGTTTACTCCAGCATGTTGGCCTCATCGTATTCGGTGATCTCGACCATGTTGATCTCGACTGGCTCCACGAATAGAGCTTCCTCCTGGTGGAAAGGATCAGCGTCGATCTTCATTCTGCGGCCAGCAAATTTCAGCTTGCCTTCTTGAATCGCTTTCTGAACCAGATCCTTGAAAAGATGACAATTAGAGGTATTATGACCAAGATAATTATGATACTTACAAAATCCTCTTTTCTGTATTTGTTTTAATGGTGGTATTTTAGTACCAGGTGGCACCACCATTTGACCATCTTTAACTAACAAATCAAAAATTTCCTCACACTTTGTCACATCAAATGTATAAGTTTTTGAAGGGAATTTTGGATTGTTTTCGATAGGATTTCTCCCTTGCACAGGAAGTAATGATCAACACTCATAAGCAGATCCTGGATTTAACTCAGCCATGTCAATTTCTAATTCGGTCGATGAGGCATAATCAGCCTCATATATTGGATCCGTCGCGTCATAGTTGACCAACGCTACTTTTTCTTTCTTAGCCTTATTGTGTCTAACTTTTTCTAACCTTAGCCGTTCGAGATGTCGAACTCTATCATCCAATTGTGACATACTCTTCACAAAAGTTGGGTGTATTTTCTTCCTAATGGAATAATCTAACCCCCCAGCAGTCATTTGAACAAGTTCATGTTCTGGTACTTGCGTAAAGCACCTGGCCTTTAATGATCTGAATTTATTCAAATAATCATCAATACTCTCCGCAAATCTTCTCTTAATACTAGACAATTCTGTCAAACTAATTTTGGAATGTCCTTCGTAAAACTGTTCATGGAACTTCTTTTCTAACTTGGTCCACGAATCAATCGAACTTGGGGCCAAAGAAGTGAACCATGTGAAGGCAGCCTTAGTCAGAGAGGAAGGAAAGTTTTTTACTCTCAAACACTCATTGTGAGCTAAATCTCCTGACTCTGTTAGATATCTGGCAATATGCTCTATTGTCGACTCACCAGATTCTCCCCCAAACTTAGTGTACTTAGGCACTTTCATTCCCCTAGGTGCCTCTATTTGGAGAATGAATTCAGCCAATGGGGAAGCATATAGTGGCCTTTGCAATGTGGCACTCATACCATTCCTAGCCATAATCCTTTCGACAATAGTTGTCAAATTATTTTCTACTGCTAAGTATTCTTGTCGATGTTGGTCGACAATTTGATCAGCATCTTGGTGTCGGTTAACCAACACCATCTGGTTACGTCCTGCTACTCCTGATTCAACGCCTTGATTTTGTTGGGGTCTAAGGATTTGTCCCTCGTGGACTGTCTCATCTTCTGCTGCCCCTATCTCTATCTGAACAAGAACGGTTTGTCTGACCACTTGTGCCATCTGTCGAGCCAATGGCCCCAGGAAGTTACACAAGCGTGTCAATTGATTCGCCACCTGCCTATTTATTTCAGCAGATTCCTGTATCACAGGATTAAAAACTGTACCCATTTGATTAGTTAACATATTAACTAACTCATGGTTAATATCATCCATTTGCTGCCTCAACACCGCTATTGAAGTGTTCGACAGCGTCATGGTTCTATTCTAAGTATTATTCCTATTCTGAGCATTGCCCCCTTGCGCTGATCCTTGCAAGGAGGGATTCTTATTTTGAGCGTTGTCTGAAAACAATGTTGCACTTGATGTCGACTGATATCCTGGCATTAAGGAATACGGCATTCCATAAAGAGGATCTATGGTGCCAAAGCGAGGCACATAAGGTCTGAACGTCGTTATCGTTGATCCTGAACCTCCTGGTGGAGGTAAAGGAATTGATGTTCCAACCGCACCCGTAGTCGACATCGTTGAGGTTGCACTTGTCATCGGAGGCAAAGTTGCAACCTGTGAGATTACTGTTTCCGTAGTGGATAAAGTCCCTTGTGGAACTTCATCTATATTGGAGTTTGACATTTTCAAAGTTTCTTGTGGCCTACTATATAGTTTGCCACTTATAAGTTTCATGCAATTGCGTAACTACACTAGCACTGGTCCCACTGGGCGTGCCATTTTGTTTACTGTGGAAATTGGTAAACAACTGTTGGTCCTCCCTAGGCCTTAAAACTAAGGGTTACTTGCAGGATCGACCAGTTGATCCTAAGACATGTGCTAGTGTGACAGGGTGACTTATTCAATTCAACAGATAATTAACTTTGTGAGAAACGGCTTCTGACAAAGTATTGAACAAGCACATGTTTTTTTCACACGAAATGATGATGATGCTATAGCATATGGGTGACTCGTGACCGACAGCACTACAACATTCAAAAGACGTACACGACGAACACGCTTTTGGTGAATTCTATTATCGTAATAGAATTAGTGTCGATAGTGTAGACGACAACGAAAAATGATAACTCAAAAGTAAATGAAATTAAAATAAAGTGTTCAACGGGAACAATTGAAAAATAAGGAAGTTGAATTGAAATAAATGTGGTGATTCACGTACATAGCACTCTTAAAAACTCTTGCTTCCTCGCGCTGGGAATGAGAAGTTTTTTACAAGTGATTTTGGTACAAAGTGAACACCCCGAGCCCTTTGTAGGATCTCTTATTTATAATAAACTAAAGAAACTGCCTACAGGCAAAAACTTCTAAAAATGACAGACGTCGTGTCACACGATCTACAAACTGCTCCATACACGATCTACAAACTGCTCCATATTCTGGCGCTTATTCTCCTTATAACTGCTAGTCATTTTCAATTTCAAACTTCTCCCACTCAGGTATTCAGGTCGACCCCGTCTCCTATGTGTTTGACACAACCAAGAATTTCTTAAGTCTCAATCTTCAGTTCAGTCGACAGAATGGGTTTCGACCAAACATGATTCTTCTGTCGGTTTCATCTCCTGGTGACTTATGGTTTTCTCAACTCTTGCTTATCTTAGGCACAACTTTCTTTCAAACCACCCCTTAGTGGGGTATAAATCTTAAATTCATAAGGCACTTTCACTGATTACGCCTTCAATATGCCTTATAAATTTCTTGTGGTAACAAGATGTCAAAAATATGAGAAAATGAGTCATACTTATAGGGTAGAGTTAAGTCAAATATTGAATGTATGATCGAATTGTTTAGGAACATTTTTATTTGATTTATTAAGATTTGATCTTATTTATTTCTTAGGGACCAAGCCAATGAATCAGGATAGATTCATGACTTTGTAAATTTGAATAAAAATTTATTTTAAATAATGAAAATAATTTAATAAGAAAAAGATTTTAATTTTTTTAATTTTATGATTTTTTGACTGTTTTATGCATAAAATCATAGAAAAGATAGAAATAAAGAACAAAAACACTAGAAGTGATAAATGTGGGATTTGAACTCATGATTTTTCCCCATTGTAACTCCTTAAACATGTTATTTTATCAATTAGACAATTTTATTTATTCAAAATAAAATCGCACTAGAAAGCAAAAATTTGGGGTACGACACGCCAAATAAACCTAGATCACAAGTTTCTCCACAGTCCAACCTCTATTTGATTTCTGACAGACATGCATCTATTGAGAGTGCATACAATAATCCTGAAAACGGATGGCAAAATTCTCCTTCTAGCCATGTCTACTGCATTATACATATTACACAAAATTTCATGCGGGAAATCAAAGACAAGAACCTTCGGAAAAAAGTAGTGAATGCATGATATGCTTTAACTCAACCATCATTCTGACACTACCGCAAGGAAATTAGATTGTCAAATGCGGATGCATTAACGTGTGTGGATAACATTCCATTGGAGGAGTGGACAAAGGCATTTGACGAAAGACGTTGATGAGGCCACACGACAACAAATCTTGTTGAATCCATGAACGACATCTTAAAACACATTAGAAACCTACAAATAACCGCGTTGGTGAGAGCAACCTATTTTAGGTTGAGATCACTTTTCACAACCAAAGGCGAAAATGGAGTTCGGTGTTACGATCGAGGAAATTATTCAGTGAAAGTTGCATGAAAGTGATGAAGGAGTAACCTTTCAAAGGTAGCACACACGTTGTTACAATCTTTAACTATCATATACACACTTTCAGTGTAAAGGAAACAATTGACCACAATGAGGGGAGGTCGATTGGAGACTATCGGGTCAAACTAAATAGAGGTTGGTGCGACAATGACAAGTTTTAAGCCTTTTGTATGTCTTTCTCCTATGTCATTGCAACATATTCATATGCTCGTCGGGATGCTTCCAAGCATCTATCAGATGTTTACAAAGTCATAAATGTATTCAATGTATACAACAATAGCTTACTGGTGGTAGCAATGGAAGATTATTGGCCTATATATCAAAATGATATAATTTAGCACAGATAAAATATGCGACGGAAGAAAAATGGTCGCCCGAACAACATGCATATTGGAATAAATGGATACGACTGATAAAATTGCAAGATTATGTGGTATATGCCGTCAACCTGAACACAATCGGACAAATTGTTCCAATGTTGGAGCTTGTTCTACATGATCATTTATTTATTTTATTTAAATTTTTGTAACCTTGGTGTTTATAATATATATATACTAACTATTGGTTACAACAAAAATACGCATAAAATAACAACACAATCAACAAATAAAAAAGACTTAACACCATAATATGTCTAAGAGATTACAACAACCAAAACAATATCATTTGTTGCAGACATCATATCACTAACACCATTGTCATCTTTAACTCGCACCCACATATGTTGGATATCATAATTGTCATCTGCAATTGAGATGTACGAAACAAGCCTCTCGATACTTCTAATTCTTTCCCCATCATTAATCTCTCTGTCTAACCAACTTTTCAAACTCTTCTTAAGATATTCGAAACTTTTGATGTTCCAAAATAACATTTTAATCGAAGGTTTCGTTGCCAAAGAACATACATGCTCATATCTTTTGTCGGCGATGGTAGAACTAGTGGAAAAAATAAAAGAAGAATTTGAAATGAGATGTGAAGTGAAGTAAATGGCAACACCCGTTCCTATTTATACTAAAAAACACAATACACATTAGCGTCAAATGAATTGGCTCCACGTTTAAAAAGGTATATACCGGTGTCAGTTTGACTAACAACATCATATGCCGTCACCAATCCAATTGACGCTATCGTTAGAAAAGTAAGTGAAATCACCGATTCATCAAGTCGTTTTTGTAAGTTGAATAGATTGAGATTTTTTTAATTTAAATTATTTTTAAAAAAATATATAAAATATATAATATTTAAATAAAAAATTCTGAAAAATTATATATATATATATATATATATATATATATATATATATATATATATATATATCATCCACTAGACCTAACCATTGTCTTGTCTATGGTGATATATATTGTTACTCACCATGTCTGTTATCAATGATTTATTTCTGCCGACTTGAAAAGCATGAAAGGCTATTCTATCTATATAGTCTCCTGCTGTGCACCATTGTCTATGAACATAAAATAGTAAGTATTAATCTATAGCATCGACAGCTCTCACCATTGTCTATAACATCCATCAATCCTTTCTGCCGACTGCAAAAGCAAAAAGGCTATCATTTTTACCTTTTTATAATACAAAGTTTTCGATCCATTTGCTAGTCACTACAAAGTCTAAATTTTGTTGTTTTCAATGTTTTCGATCCCTTTTCTATTTCTATACATACTCCCGTCAATTGTTTTGCAAATTTCATTTCATTTTATTTCGTTTTGATTGTTTAAATTATATTATATTTATGTAAGAATAATTATTTTTGTTTTATTGATAAATAAATTAAATAAATACATAGTTATAAGTAAATTCAAAAAATATTAGAAAATATTATTTTTGTTTTAGGATATATTTTGAAATTATTTTTTAAAAGATTAAGTTAAAAATATTATCAAAAGTAAAATAAAAAGTTATTTATTTTAACTTTTAATAGATTATCTAATTACTAATATTTTATGATAGTAAAGGATAATTTTTATTATATATAAGTCTTTTAAGTAAAGGGTTGTCAATTCATTTAGCGTTTGAGTTGATTTTTTTTATTATAGATATGTCAATTATGTTGAAATGCTGATTTTTTTTATTATAGATTTGTCAATTATGTTGAAATGTTTTTACGATAATGTTAGATAAATATAAGTCTTTTATAGATATGACAATGAGGTGGGGCAGAGGTGAGTGCAGGGTGGATATTAGTATTATTTGTTTTAATAATTAAAGTTGAGGTTTTTCTCTGCATCACATTTAGGTGAATCGTTTTTTTTGCATTAGATTTAGGTCTGGGTCGGGTCTAGTCGAATTCAGATTTTTTTTTGCCATGTCTAATCTTTTATCAAGCATTTTGTACACCTTTTCTCATCTTCATCTTTTTTTTTCTAGCACGTTAGTTATTGATTATGTTTTTTTAGAGATGATTCACTTTGAGTTGGATTGGAAATTCCAGCCGTTTGAAGCATACCTAAATTATTGGTTAAGACAACACCTAAAAGGGGGGGAGTAGGAAGAATAGACAAATGTACCTCATACATATCAATTTTGAATGATAATGACGATATCAAATATTAATATCAGCTTGTTAAAAATGATATTAATGTCTCATTTATGTTATGGAACATTATTTTACTTGCTAAAAATACAAACGCGTGACAACCCCTAGTGGATAAGGGATGTCAAAGACTTTTAAAATGGTTTCGTATTGAGAGTTAGCTTACGTGAGGTGAGAAGCTATGGTATTTGGGTATTTTCTCTTTGTTATCTCTTGTGTATCACAATCCTAGTGTATTTATAATCCCTTGGACCCTAAATTAAGTCTTCCTAGAACGTAGTAGCCACTCAAGGAATGAGTGATTGATTCCTTGAAATACAGAAAGTGTAGTTACCTTCCACGATCCTCAATAAAATGTTCGTTAACCGAATACATATTTTACGCATGATCAAGTATGGGCTTTGGTATTCCAAGGGAAGCAATTGTAATTTGGTTGGTTATACTGATTTTGATTTTGCTGGTTGCGAATCAGATAAGAAAAGTACTAGTGGAACTTGCCACATGTTTTCAAACTCCTTAGTAAGTTGGCATAGCAAGAAACATATTTCAGTTGCTTTGTCAATTGTTGAAGCGAAATACGTAGCAACCGGTAATTGTTATGCTCAAATTTTGTGGGTCAAACACAACTACTTGATTTTGATATTAAACTATAATGTATTCTTATTATGTGCGATAACACCAGTAATATTTATCTAATAAAAAATCTAGTGTTACACTCTTGCACTAAACATATTGAGATATGTCACCACTTCCTACATGATCATGTTGAAAAAGGAGACGTCATATCTTTACAAAACGTCTTGTGACTGAACCGTTTTTTAACATTTAAAGGGAATTTGGCATACTTGATATCTCAAATCTTGTCTAAATATGATTTGTTACATGCACTTTATATACTTTAGCTCTAACTTTCCTTGGAAGTTCAATCACATATGAGTGCATCATTTATCAATTTATAAGCAAGGTAATATTGTTCCATTTTCCCTCTTTGAAAGTAAGTCTTTTACTTTTGCGTATTGTCTATGTTCCAAATGCTTGATATACTTGATGTATGAACTAATTCATGAACGCTTCCAAAATTTTCAATTGATGTATGTCAATTTATATGCTTATAATGACTTCATGCTATTCTTCTTCCATACTTGAAATACATTATTGGTGTATAAGCTTATTATCTATAATTAGTTCTTGTATGATATTTGTGAGATTACTGTTTATCTATTCCAACATGAAGTATGTTTGAATATGTTATAATGTAAATGAAATTCTTGTCGTGTGTCATGGTTATGATAACATTTATGTTTTTGGTTTGAGTGGTGATAAATCTAATATCCTCCTTGCTAGAGCACATGCATATGCAGCATTCAAGAGCACCAAAAGTATATGTCACGTAAACATGTCGCTTTTAAAGTAACTCAAGAGTTTTTTTATTACATTGTATCCTTCATCTTTCATGTTTATTTTATATATTATTTGACATTAGTTGTGGCAACCATGTTATATTGTTGCTTTAAATACTTTTATTTATGTTTAGGCATTTTCAGTAGTTACATCATTCTATATGAGTGTTGTTTTATTAATGATCTTATCTTTGCAAACGACTTTCTATGATATATTGCGATATGTGCGATATAAGATACTTCTCATGGATTGCTTTGTCTCTTTTCGATGTTGTCAAATGGGAAGAAGCATCGGCAAGATGAAGTTGGGATGCATACATTCAGGAAGACTTTTTAAGTAATTTAAAATCATAATTAACATTAGAAACTTTTTAAGTAATTCTACTAATAACATCTATATTGGCAACTTAAGGATTAAAGTTGTCACTTAGACCTTTAACATATATACTAATGAGCTCTTGATGAATTCATCAGCCAAGCTCATAGAGTAATTGTGATGACAGTTAAAGTAGACTAGACCATCGTTAAGATTTGATTCAACTATAACAATAGTCCAATTATGAAAGTATTTAATTATTTTGTCTCATAAGACTAGCAATATAGGGGTGTTTAACCCTAGTTTTCAATGGTTTTATAGCTATATGAATTAATCCTAGATGGATCTAACGATAACCCTATCTATAATGTGTTTCTAATAACTTTTTATTCAACAAATTAATAGTTTCATGCTTCTTGCTACAGGAGTAGCAAATTCAATAGTATGAATACTCTTTTGACTTTTAAAATCAAAAGTACTAACCTTATAGATTTCCTTTAATTTAATTACTGACATAAACCAGTTTACTAATTATTTTTCATCTCCTGAATTTCTAATTCTCGGTTTTCAAAAGTACTTGATCTAATTCAAATATATCGTTAGTGAACTGCATCCTAACTCGCTTAAAGCCTTGATGATTTTAGACATGGTTACTAAATAATATCTTTTCAATTAACTTTTCTTATCGAACCAATTTTTCTGAATTTTCTTATTCATTCTCTATCTCTCTCCTCCCTTTTATTGTTGGTTTTATTAACGACAATTACAGTGTGTGATGACAAGCTATCAGTGCACGTCATTTATCAAGAAAACCTGTCGATTTCTAACAAGAACTGTGTAAGTTAGAAGCCTTTAAGTGAGAAAGTTGGAAAAGGTACTTTTGGGGGAAGAAATGGACTTAGTGAGAAAATTGGTGAAAAAAGGAACAAAAAGACGCTGAAGCCCCTAGATTTTACGTGACTATAACATGCCTACGCTACCTCTAACACACATGCGCTGAAAAGCTATGCTCCCACGTTGAATTAAAGATGGCGCAACACGCTCGCATTGATAAGTAGTGCGGTCGCGTTGTATTTATTTGCGTGACACGTTTTTCAAAATCTTTATAAGGAAAAGAGTGTGAGAAAAAAAATAGGGGTTCAACTACCAAGACGAGAAAGTGAATTTTAGAGTGATTTTGAAAGCTTTGTAGGCCATTGAAGCCATTAGAGACCTTCTTCTTCAGTGATTTTTCATGCTCTTCGAATCTAAACTATTGGTATTGATTAATTTCAGCATGAGAAGCTAGATTCCTATAGGTTATGTCAATTTTGATGATGAACCTATTTTTGCTTGATTGTGACATATGATCGGATGTTATTAATGTTATTATTCTGACTTATTGATAATATTCAGTTAACGAATGTACTTATTGCTTTTTTTATTGCTACAACATTCTAATCGATATTGATAAGTAGTGACTACTGATCTTGAGGCTATTTATCTGAACTACTTTAATTGTTGAATTTGCTAATTGGCTATGGATAGTACGATTTGGAGTTGTGCCTTAGGTATTAACACACTCTCTTGCTTAATCTGACGAGATGGTCCGAGGGATCAGAGAGTTGACACTTAGATTAGTGAGCTACACATCAAGGGATTGGGTGTAGTGGTAGAGTTAGTCTGTCGTGTAACTCTGTAGTCAACACATGTTTGTTAATTCGTATTTCATCAATCAAGTAGAAATAAGGTATTATGATAATGTGCCTTGACCGCTTTTCTCACCACCGTTATAAATATCTTTTCTTGTGTTTTTTACTAAAATAATCTTAAATAACCCCCAATTACTATTTTTATTTACATCGCACACATCTCTTATTTTAAGTTCAAAATCCATGTGGAGACAAAATTATTTTATTACTCGATAACAATACTAGTACATTTTCTAGTAAATTGACCATCAATTTTTTGTCGCCGTTGTCGGGGATTATTGATATTTTCAACAAGACATAGTGTGCAATGTTCGTAATTTTGTATTTAGTTATTTTTAATTTTTGAATATTTGTAAATAGTTTTCCTTCTTTACATTTTAGTTTAGTTTCCAAATTTATGTTCTTATTTAGTTTTATCAGCTAGTGCAGTGCTACTAAGGTATTTGTCTTTTAACTGTGTGTGCTGTGTAATGAAGGCATGTACAATGGAGAGGATATTCAACATTTGTTGTTAGCGAAGATGTAAATTTTGGCATCAAATCTGAGTTCGATAAATGTTAATCCTGTAGTAGTGGTACGATGTGACTTTAATGGTGAAGGTCACCAAAATGGTCATTGTACACTAGATAGTTACGTTGGAGAGGCACAATATGCGAGAAGCTATCATGAGCCAAACCATTCCTTCAATACATATTCAAGGTGGGATAAACATTTGAGTTGTAACTGGGATAATAATCACATTCAAAGTTTCAGCCCATAAGCGCCTCAAGATCCACCACTAAGGATATCATCCTAATTAGAAGAAGACTTGACAAGTTTTATGCAAGCCACTAAAGTAGGTTTTGATATAGTAAAGAAGAATCATGAAGAGATTATAAAGAACCAACTAATAATAAACAAGGACAATAAGGCCTCTCTTAAGAATTTAGATTTGCAAATCGACCAATTGTCACGACAAACAGCATGTCAGGCTAGTTCAAGTGGGGGATTTATCAGTAATATGGTGGATAACCTAAAGAACGAGAATTGTAGCTCCGTTGAGTAGAGAAGTGGAGTGATGAGTTCTACCCAAAAGACTAGTGGGGGGAGAAAAGAAGAATCATGCACAACACTAGATGAAATGACTGAATCAGGAATAGAAAAATCAAAGGTGAAAAATAGCCTTGGGAAAAGAGAAATAATACCAAGAAAGGATGGTATGGTAGTGGATGAAGTTTCAAAGGCAAGAATTTTCTTAGACGTAGACATGCAACCTGAACATCTTCAACAACATGTCCCCAAAATCTATTTTGGAAACAAAGTAGATGGAAGTGAATAAATTGATAAAGTATTTGGACTCCATCTATGCTTTACTCACTATTAATGAGTCGAAGAAGATTTGGGAACCACATAATTGATTCCTCAAGTTCATGAGAATCCTACAAAACAAGAGGAAGAAAAAGGATGATATGTTCTTCGTATCATATGTCCGCCCAAATAGAGAAGAAAACGATCAAGCTAAGGACCTTAAATAAGCTTTATGTGGGAGGCAACCCACGATTTGGTAACATATTTTATTTTCAGCCGAGTTAATTTAGTTTCAGTCAATTTTAATTTTTTTTGTTGCATATTTTGAGTTTTTAGTGTTATGGTATTTTTAATGTTTGTGCTAAATGTGTAGAAAATCTAAAGGGAAGTGGAAGCAACAATCTACTTCGTGTCTTCTGCTGCCCGAGTGATAGTATATGATTCAACTGTCTTAGTTGCATTTACTTTTATTTTGTTATGTATCCCTTATGTACCAATCTGATAAAGAGATGGAACTACTAAAAATAGCCTTGACCCAAATTTTGTACTTTTTCGTCCTCCCTGATTAATGAGTTTCTTTGTGCCTTTTTCTTTTTCAGTTGAGTTACGACCTTACCAGTGAATAGAAAAGCAGTCACATAAAAAATAGAGAATAAAGTGATCGAGATCAAAGTGACCTTGTTCAGTAATGATTGATGAAGAAAGAGGATTCCATTGTTGCTACTTTTTCTTTAGATATCTAAACTTGTGAAGTTTGATCCATAATATTTCCATTGATTACTTATTTCTTTTTATGAGTGTATTCATGCAATTGTAATAACTAGAATTTACACTTTATCTGTTTAAATTAACTTGATTTGATAAACACACATAAAGGCAGTTGTTTGTGAAAACTTTACGGCCTTATAAACTATTATTGCATTATGAATGATATCCATTGTTAACCAATTTGAGCCTTAGTTTTTCCTTTGGTGATTTAGCCTATTATAAGCCTTGACTTGAAAGATAGAAATCTTTTCACCCTCCTTGGAGTTAGGAAGATAGATTTTAATTTTGGTATAAGCTAATCACTAAGTTTGGGGTTACTCTTAGAAGTCAGGAACATTTAAGTTTGGAGTTTGGGATACTAGAGAATTTGGTCTAAGAAAAGAAAAAGAAAGAAAAATAAGATGTCAAAACATGGCACTTTCAAAACAAAAAAAATAATGAAAAAGAAAAGAAAAAGACCATAAATTTGAAAAATCTCTAGTACCCAATATGAAAGAAAAAGTGTTATGAAAAAGATAAGATAAAGGAAGGAAAAAGAGGTACCTAATTCCAAGGTTTAAGTCAATTATCCAAAAATTATCCTATCCTGACATAAGCCACGTTACAACCAAAAAAATCCTCAAATGTGTGTGTTTAAATATAATTAATTTTGCAGATAACTTACAAATTCATAGATTTTTGCTCTTTTATGTTGAATGAGTGAACCGCTTTACAATCGAGTGCATCATGGTGAGTAGAGAGACATGTTAAGTAGTGGTGTTGGAATAACTAATCAGATTTGATTAAAGAAAGGTAGGAAACAAAGGCCTCGATCAGCAAAAGCAGGTGACATTCATGTGGTAAGATGTGTAATTTATTTCTGACAAAGTTTCAGTGTGCAGATAGTTTACTTGAGGATAAACAACAATTCAAGTTTGGGATTATGATGACAGACTATCAATGCACGCCATTTAGCAAGAAAACCCGTCAAATTTTGATAATAATTGAGCACGTTAGAAGCATTTAAGTGAAAAAGTTGGAAAACCGACTTTTGGGTGAAGAAAGGGACTTAGTGAGAAAATTGGTGAAAAATGATAAAAACACGCTTAAGCCCCTAAATTTTACGCGACCATAACATGTCGACGATGCCTCTAACGTGCTCGCACTAAAAAGAAATGTGTCTGCATTGATGTAATGATGGCGCAAGACACCCGCATTAATAAGTAGTGCGCTCGTGTTGTATATGTTTTTCTGACACATTTTTCAGCAACTTTATAAGGAAAAGAGAGAGAAAAAGAGGGGTTCGACTACCAAGACCAGAAAGTGACGTTTAAGGTGATTTTGAGAGCTTTTGGAGGTCATTAAAGCAATTGGAGAGCTTCTTCTTTAGTGATTTTCATCCTCTTTGAATCTAAACTACTAATATTGATTAATTTTAGCATGAGTAGCTAGATTTATTTATGTTAGGTCAAACTTGATGATGAACCTATTTTTTCTTAATTGAGACGTATGATTGGATGATGTGGATGTTAATGTTATTGTTCTGACTTATTATTATTATTCAGTTATTGATTATCCTCATTGTTTTTTTTTTATTGTTACGACATTCAAATCAATATTGATAAGTAGTGACTACTATTTATCTAAATTACTTTAATTGTTGAATTCTCTAATTGGCTAGAGAGAGTATAATTAGTAATCGTGCCTTAGTGATTAATGCGCTACACGTCAAGAGATTGAATGTAAAGGTAAATTTAGTTTGTCATGTAACTCTATAGTCAACGCATGTCTGTTAATGCGTGTTTCACCAATCAAGTTGAAATAAGAGATTCTAATAATACGAGTTGACCACTTTTTTCATCATCGTTATAAAAATATTTTCTTGTGTTTTCGACCAAAACAATCTTAGAAACCCCTCAATTGTTATTTTTATGTACATCACACAACATCTCTTGTTTTAAGTTCGCAATCCCTAGAGAGACAAATTTATTTTATTACTCGATAACAACATTAGTATACTAACTAATAAATTATTCATCAATATACTAAACCAATGGTTTTACTGCTTCACTTATCGAGACTTATTAACTGGGACCAAAATCCTAAACTGGTCTAACCATCGGTTGAGAAATTCATACCCGTTTCTGTCCAGTTCAAGGTTCAGTTTAGTCGGTTCACGGGTCCACGGTTTGACGAATCGGTTTAAATAGTTTTAATATGAATTAAAATATAAAAAAAAAAGCTTTTAAAATTATTAATTAAAAAAAAAAAAACTAAACATCCAAAATACTAGGGTTGGGCAAAATTTTTGATTCTGGAATACAATACATCAAACTTCCTGAATACATACATAAAAAATTTGAAAAAGACTTGAACATAAAATCACAATATTCTTGATTCTTCCAAGCTCATTGTTCAAGCATCCATCTTTTCAAATAAGACCACCACCAAGCTTCAACCAAATACAATATATAAAAGAGATAAAGTTAAAACATTAACAATCTCAATTCAACATTTAGAAAATATAGATCTAAAAAAAACATTAACACAAAGGAGAGAGGAGAGAAGAAACACATAGAAAATCTCGGTTAGGGTTTCAATATTGAAAGAAGAAAAACAAAAAATTTGTAATGGTGATGGTGGGGAGAGAGAAATAGAAAAAGAATATGGACAAAGGATTGAAACAATCTTACATAGTGGTGATGTGGTGATGCGGCAGCTAGAGCTCAGGATGAAGAAAGTGAAGAAAAAATACTAGATAATAACTTCTGAGATTGAGATAAAAGCATTATAATTATACATTGTATTTTTATTTTGGACCCAATCAATGATTTTTTTTAAATAACCACAATTTTCAAAATAAATTCCAAAATAACCATTTTTTCAATTCCCCCCCCCCCCCCCAAAAAAAAATAACCACCTTTTAAAACAGATACGCCAGATGAACTGACACATCCATTTTCCATCATGAGGAGGCGTCAATGCTTATGGTTCCTGCATTTTATCTCATGAGGAGGCGCCAATGCCTATGGCGTCTACATGTCTTGACTTGTCAGGCGCCTAGCCTCTTGGCGCATGCATTTTCTACCTCCTCTGTATAAATACCTCTGTTTGTATGCAATATTTTTCACACAAATCTTCCCTTACAACCATATTTTCTTTCATTCAACTCCATTCTCCTTCAAATTTTTGAGTTTTAACCATGTTTGAATACATTCACAAGCGAAATGCCGATTTAATATTTTTCGTCGTTGCGTCTCCGATAATGATTCGACTTTGGAATATAGATTCGTTTGAACGTCTTAATCGGACGTTGAATAGTTGGTTAGATGGAGAAATTGGAGATGGTGAAAGGAATAGAAGAATTTAATGGCTTGTGTCCACGTTCAACCAAAATGGAGAAGTGCGTGAATGAGTGGATATTAAGACTGACCGAGACGTTCATAGGATGATGCATTACATGTTCAAAATTATTTTGATGGTTGTAATCGCATAGTTACTGTATTGTAGTTGTTTTAATTTTTTGTGTTGTTGTTTATGTAATGGTATTTTCCTCACAAACTTATAATATGAAATAAATTTAGTTTTTCATATATTGCAACAGAGGTACATGTGAATTTATCTGGTTGTGCTCGTTCTAACACTAGGACAGTTAGTATGATTGTGACCTAGCTGACGACATGAACTACATAATCTAACCATTATATTCGTCGTATCCATTTCGGTTCGAATGCGGGTGTTGTTTGGGCGACCCTTTTTCTTCCTTCGCATAACTTCGTTGTGTTAGACGATGTCCCCTTGATATTTTGGCCAGTAATCCTCTTTTGTTACTATGGAAAAACTAATTTTATAAACATTTGATAGGCTGGTGACTTTGTAAACGTCAGATAGCAAGTAGGATGGATCCCTTCGAACCTTTAAACATGGCGCAATGACATGGGAGAAGGGCGTACGAAAGGCTTGGAACTTTCCACAGTTGCACCAACCTCTATCTAGTTCGACTCTGTATTGTCCCATCGACGTGCCCTCATTGTGATCCATGGACTCGACAACACTATACCAACCTTTAGTGCGGTCAAACACTGTGACCACATGTGTGTTTGCTTTGGCATCTTCATGTCTAATGATTTTCATTGAAACATCACTAAACAACTGCCCAGATTGCAACACTCAACTCCATTTGGAACGTCTGGTCTCAAACATCGCCCCTAGCCTAAAATATAGTGTCTGTACCAAAGAGGTTATAGGTAGGTTACAGATGCCTTTGAAGACAAAGTTCATTGATTCCACAAGATTTGTTGTCATGTGGCCCCAATGTTGACCGTTATCGTATTCCCTAGTTCACTTCTCCAATGGAATACCATCGATCCACTGTACTGCATCTGTGTTTGACAATCTTATTTCTTCGTGGTAGTGTTTAAAAGAAGGTTCTGATAATGTGTAACCTACGTTGACAACCTTCTTCCGTAACGGCTTATCTTTGATTTCCCGCATGAAATTTTGATCAATATGTCTAATATAGAAGACATGCGTCGAAGGAGGATCTTGCTAGTCATTATCAATGTTATTATATGCACTGATGATTGAAGGGTGTATGTCGGAGATCAAACATAAGTTAGGTTGAGGTGCAATGTGCAATAAGAGATTTCTTAGGAAAAAACTCCATCCCTCAGCAGTCTCCCCTTTAACAAGGGCAAAGGCGATTTGAAAAATGTTGTTGTTGCCATCTTGTGCCATTGCCATCAGTAACGTTCCTTTGTATTTCTCGTACAACCATGTAGCATCAATTTGTATAATAGGTTTACAAAAAGAAAAACCTATGATGCATGGTTGATATGCCCAGAATAGACAGTCGAATATTCCATTTCCAATAACACACATCCCATCTTGTGTATACGCGGGCAACGTTTCCAACTTGAAAATAGTCTCTAGAGCATACTGTTTTAGATCTAATAGGTATTTTAGAAGTTGTTTGTAAGACTCCTCCTAATTGCCAAACACTTTTTCAACAACCTTTGTCCTAGTTATCCATGTCTTCCTATATGATAGAGTGTACTGGTACTCTGCCCTAATATGCAAGATTATTGTACTCACCTTTAACGATGAATTATCGCCAATGCCAGACAATATTTCATCGCATATTAGATGAGAGCTTAGTTTTCGATGATCTTGCATTGGGTTTGTCAGCATGCATGTGTGAATTGGCCCATGGATCCAATCTCCCAAGAATCGCTCATTTTCTAGTACGAAGCTGACAACCTGAAAAGGCAGTGTTCATTTGAACAATAAATTTTGTACCTCAATACATTAGTTCTATCAACTATGAAATCAGCTGATAGTTTCGTGTGAAATTTTTTAATGGATTTTACACAATCCTCTTTTATGTGAAATGTATCTCCTTGTTTCAAAGATCCTTGCATTTGCATATAAGGATTGTACCATATATCTGATGAAGGTTCATCAGAATCCAAATTCAACCTTGTCATGTGTTGAGGTGGACAGTATACATGACTAGCTGGTAATGGCTCATCTTCTTCATCAACATTCACCATTGAATCAACCAAGATCTCATCTTCTTCTTCTTCGTCATCTGCCACATTCACCTTAGCTTGTTCGTCATCAGTTTCACAAAACACCTGTGACTGATCAATGAACTAAGACACTTATTGTTGTTGTGGTAATATATACAACTCTATATTATCGTACCCAGATTGTTCGTGATTGAGAAACATACGTTGAACATCGTCATCATCTTGAATCTTCTTCTGATAAAACTTCACCTGGTTTTCTGCAAACCAAGCCAGATTTTTATAGATGATTTGGCCAATAGGACTGCACTGCAATTTCTTTTCTATTCTTTGTTTCGTATGTGAAAAATTTGATCATCGATTTATTGTAAATCAAGTTACCTCTGTGTTGAAAAAACAAAAACCGAATAATTGATGCTCAAATATTTCACCTTCGATATGGGCACTGATCATGTAATGTTATGAGGAAGACATTTTTTTAAATCTAACTTTCCTTTCTATACTGAAATTGAATACATTGATATGTTATTCAAATGCACTTAAATAACATAAACGTTGAATGCATTGATCACGCAATTCATCTGCACAGACTTGACCATGCAGAGACAAGAGCACACAAGGAATGCATGCAGAGACAAGAACACACAATGCATGCGCCTGCTAGACTAGAATCTCTGCACATAAGGAATCTCACAAGAGAATCTCTGCCATAATAGTCCAAATAAGTGTCCATTCCCTAGGCGCCAAGACCATGGGCGCCCCTTCACGAAAAAGAAACCTAGGCGCCAAGACCAAGGGTGCCTATTCATTGCATGTGAATATTCACATGTAGGCGCCAAGACCATGGGCGCCTCTTCATTGCATGTGAATATTCACATGCATGTGCCTAAGGCTATGTCTACTCTACACTTTTCCATGCATGCATCCACTCACATGCTCCGTAGGTTGTAAACCTAGTCCCTCATCTATAAATAGGGCTTCAAATCACAGCATCTAATCATCTGCAAGAATAATCATCTGCACTATTTCTTTACCACACTCTTTCTCTGCTACACTCAAGCTCTGCAACACTCAACCTCTGCAGCATTATGTCTCTATTGACTATGGGTGATGAACACAAAGGAACACTCGAGAATATCTCGACATTTGTATATTATCACTCTCTTTTTACTTATTTCATATTTATTTCGTATATCTTTCTTATCTATGTTTGTATTATATACTTCTTCTTATTGTATCTCTTACTTATGTGTTATTAGGACCCAAAGCATTTTCGATGCCGTGTACATGAATATGTACCCCACGATCCTTTGATAGAACCATATATTAGAGAATATGGATTTGGAAATCTCCTTAACATAGTCTCGTACTCAGTGGACTACAAATTCCTTCTTGCTTTGTTGGAGAGATGGAGACCTAAGACCCACACATTTCACCTTCCTTTCGGTGAGTGTATCGTCACACTTGAGGACGTATACATGTTGTTGGTCTCCGTATAGATGGTAAGGCCATGAATGGTAGAGTAAACTAGGACAACTCTATCTGCAACAAATTATTGGGTGCCCCTTTGTGTGACGACCAAACTGAGGGAGAGTCATCCGGTCAAGCTAGGGGACAAGGTATAAATTTAAAATATCTTAAACAATATTATGCGAGTATAATATTTCCCGAAGAATCAACTGAGTACGAAAAAATAATTAAATCTCGGTGTTATATTATGATTTTATTTGGTAATTTTTTATTTTCAAAAAGTACAAGTAATTAAGTAAATATTATGTATTTACCGTTGTTATGCAACATTAATAAGGTAAACACATATAGTTGGGGTTCAGCTGTGTTGGCCCATCTATATAGTGCAATGTATAAAAATGCAAAAAATAATACTTGTACGTTTTTTTCATGTGCGTATTTGCTACAAGCATAGAGTTGGTCAAGAATGCCGTCACTCACCCTGATAAACGAGAACCCATTCATGTTCCCGTTTGCAACAAAGTAAGTTTAACACTTTACCATTTAATTAATTATACTTTATATTACAATTAACTGTAAATAATATTTTTCAATTTTTTTTTATCTAGGTGGTCAGTAAAGGGGATGAACTATAATATGTGTCTGAAACACGTTATAGTAGTCTATCCCAATCTATTGGACCACATTGGACCAGACGATGTATTACTCCTACACAACTCTATTTTATTTTAAAAATACTTATCAAATTATTTATCATCTAATCGTGTCGTATTATTGTATAGTTTATCTGGATGCCATATCTGGGTCTTAATCATCAGGTGAACCATGTCGATGTTGTAGTTTGGACAGCAAAGACATCAATTATCCGGCTCACTGCTGTGGAAATGCACCAGAGTGACCAGGTAAAACTGTTGTTCGGCATGCAACAACAGATTCCAGAACCTCTGACATGTTTGGGAGATTGACATCAAAAAAGAGTTGATGCCCAATGGGATTATTCCGACTGAAGAGACTTTGCAAAAGAGATGTGTGGTTAATGGAGGAATCGATGACAACACATCTTAAACAAACTAGTCATCCATGGTGCAAGACCAACTCAACAATATATGGCATGGTTTAGGTCGGTGACAATCCAATAATTTGTGTCTGAGCCGCGATATTTGATAGATCCACGCCAACTAGATTCGTCATCGTACGCCCAACAACAAGTCCCCATCCAACACCAATGTCAAACCACCCAAACCCAACAACTAACCTCACACCATCAACCTACCACATACACCCAACAACCAAGCACCTAACTTCGCAGCCCATTCATGCCATCCACCCAACAACCAAATACCCAACGTCGCAATCCATTCATGCCACCCACCCAACCACAAAACCAAGAATCAAACCCTATCCACCAACAACCATACGCATCAACCACAACCGTCTATGACCCATATGATTCGTATGGGTCACTTCATCGTTGCCCCCCACCAATGACCACTCAAACATCTCATCACCAAAACACACAACCATTATTTAACTATAGTACGCCCCATGAACCATTACTTCGTTTCCAAAACGATTCAATGTCTCAATTTGGGCAACTATACCGTCCACAATCCACCCAACCTCATCGACCTAACTACGATGACATCGACACCGAACTCCACTACGGAAGTCGTTGGCCAGAGCCCCCCAGATATTGGGAACAAATGATGACACGTCTATCAAATACCGTTGGAACTTCCGTTGGACCTTCACACCAGCCATCATTCAATCAGGTCAGCACGCAAAGATCCCAAACACCTTAGAAAAATCGTGGGAGACCTCGAAGACAAACTAACGCACCTGGATGTGGAACATGGGGACGTTTCGATCGGGGCGGTCATTAAATTTTTGTCAATCCCATGTAACATTTATTATATCATGAATAAAAAAAATTTATATTATTTTTTATTATTTAATAATAATAATTTTTTAAAAAAATATACAAGGGTGTATGCGCCTGATGAATTAGCGCATACACCACATGCAATAAGCAGGCGCCATAGGCATTGGCACCTCCTCATTAGACAGCAAATGCATGCGCCATTAAAGATGGCGCCTCCTCTTTAAGAAAATTGGATGTGTCAGATCATCTGACGCATCTGTTTTTAAAGGTGGTTATTTTGAATATTTTTTTAAAAAAATAATTATTTTAAAATTTATTTTAAAAATTATGGTTATTTTAAAAAAAAAATCTCAATCAATTGTTCAATTGATTTTAATCAAGTCCAATACTACTAAACTAATAATTTTTAAAAAAAAGAAACATAATTATTGGACTGGTTGGATCCGGTTTTTGGTGGGCTAAAACCAAACATCCGCAACTGCCCATTTAAATCCAGATGAAACCAGCAATGGATAATCCGCTAACCCGAAAAACCGATCAAACCGAACCGTGCACACCTGGGCTCAATATTCACGTATGGCTATCCCGGCAGTCCTACCTATATAATGAATATTTACCGTCCCTCTTGATTGAAATGTTAAAAGCTTAGCAGTAACATTAAATGAAACTTTGATGGTTATTTCTGAAGCACAACAGCTTTTCACACCTACTACTTTTTTCTAACAAAAAGAAGCATTTACTTACTTGTATCATAAATCATCAAAATTAACCAAAATTTTTACTAACACCGACTAAAACTTTGAATTAGTTGTTATCTAATCCAACAGAAAAGTCCACATGTTGTTTGCTGAAAAGGTTTGCACAAAACCAAAACGTATAATCAAAGGCATAAAATTACACAAACCAAAGAGATAGTGACATGTGAGAAACCATCCAAGTAGACCCCATCTTTCCATCACTTTATGTGTTTGTGTTTGCACTCTGTCTTCCATAAAGTAACAAACCTTTACTTATACACACAACCTTACAACCATTTTCTATCTTCATCTCAACATGATCAAAAACATCATTCAAACTTTCCTCCACCTCCTTCTCCTCCTCCTCCTCCTCCTCCCAAATCCATCAAAAGCTTCCATTGGTATAGGCATTGGTGTTGGCATTGGCATAGGCAAAGGCAATGGTAATGGCAATGGATCATCTAAGCAAAATCTGAACAATGCTTACAAAGCTCTTCAAGCTTGGAAATCTTCAATCACCAATGACCCTTTAAACATTCTAGACACATGGGTTGGTCCTAATGTTTGTTCTTACAAAGGAATCTTCTGTGAATCTTCTACTACTAGTTATGTTGTTGCAGGCATAGATCTCAACCATGCAAACCTTCAAGGAACACTTGTCAAAGAACTCTCATTACTATCCGATATAACACTTCTTCATCTCAACACTAACAACTTTTCCGGCACAGTTCCTGAAACATTCAAAGACTTTACCTTCCTTCAAGAACTAGACCTCAGCAACAACCAACTTTCAGGTTCTTTTCCGACAGTTACCTTAAACATGCCAAGCTTAATTTACCTAGACCTTAGATTCAACAGCTTCAAAGGGTCACTTCCTGAAGAACTCTTCAACAAGAAACTCGATGCAATATTCCTCAACAACAATCAATTCAGCGGCGAAATACCTCAAAGCTTCGGTAACTCACCTGCATCAGTGATCAATTTAGCTAACAACAAATTAACCGGAAACATACCTGCAAGTTTTGGTTTCATGAGTCCTAAACTGAAAGAGATTATCTTTCTTAACAATCAATTATCCGGTTGTATTCCACAAGGTGTTGGTGTGTTCACAGAAATGCAGGTTCTTGATCTGAGTTTCAATTCTCTTGTGGGCCATTTACCAGATTCAATATCTTGTTTGCAAGATATAGAAGTTCTTAATCTAGGACATAACAAGCTTTCTGGTGATATATCCGATGTGATATGTTCTTTGAAAAGGTTGTTGAATTTAACTGTTGCTTATAATTTTTTTTCTGGGTTTAGTCAAGAATGTTCTAGGCTTTTCAATATTGGTTTTGATTTCTCGGATAATTGTATACCTGGTAGGAATTTGCAGAGACCTGAACCTGAGTGTTCTTTGATTCCTGGTGGTGATTTAAATTGTCTTAGAATTCCTAGTCCAAAACCTCTTGTTTGTGCTACTTTGGCTTCAAGTATTGATTCATCATCACCTTGATGATGATAATAACTACTAGTGACTTTTGATTATTAATGTTACTACCAATTTAATTCATATATTCTTGTTAACTACTAGTATATAGTTGAGATTTGCAAGAGTTGTATATTTATTTAAGAGTATGAAGATTATTTGTGCCACATGGCATGTTCATTTGATATGTAAAAGTATCACAGGTTATTTAGATTGCGTCTTCAGCTTCATTTCCCCATATGATAAGTCCCTATTTGGTTGCTTGTGAGTTCTGATCACTGCTAAAACTTGATAACAGTGTAATTGGAAGACATTGGTTTGTAACATCTGTGAACAATGTATTGAAAGTTATGTTCATGTGAACATGTTGATAACTATCACAAGACTTATCTAAAATATAGAATAAAACTTATTTTTGTTGAGTGCATGATTTAAATTTGGGTATAAGAGGATAGGAAGCCTTCACCTTAACCCTTACTTCTAGTTGCTTGGCCTTTAGGCTAACCCTGGTTGTGTCTAAATTGCATAAATAACACTATTTCTCAACCAATTTCTGAGTCATTTTGAAAATTTTCTTACATGTTCACAACATGCGTTCTGGTAAAATCTGGAATTTCAATTTTAAGTCTTCATCAAATATCATATTTGAGTAATAGAACTTAACTGAATGATATTTGTTAATTGAGTTAAATGAGTGTGGATTATTGGTCTATAGTTTAATTTCTGACAACACTTCTTTATATTTTTTAATATAGATAAGTTGATAAAATAAGTCAACAACTTAAAAAATAAAAAACTTAAGAGCTGGTCCATTTTTAAAAAAAATTATAAGCATACCTAAATGAGAGAAAAATAGTTTGACGTTGTAAATGAGATAATATTTAAAATGACATATTTGTGTTTTATATAAGATGGACGGTTAAAATTGTATCTATGATATGTGTAGATCGAATGGATTTGAGCTCCAATGTGGTGGAGTGAATTTTTGGTACAGGGGAACAACGGGTGATCTGCAAGGTTAACACTTTAACACCCAAGTAAGTAAATAAGAGAGAAAATAATTTGAGTGTGGAGAATACCTAAAATGACGCACATTGTACCTTATATAAGATAGATGATTAATGTTTCCATGAGATACGACGCATTACGTGGGTGACCTTTCGTTGGATCAAACAATGAGAGGTGCGTTGGAGGCTTGAATCCCATGCCCTCAACTTGGGTGATGTCTCACTTGTTTCGTGTACCTTTCCATGTGATACTTGTTATTGGACCTTTCGTCACAGGCCTTACGATCAACATAGAAAAGTTTAACCCCTCGCCCTTGTTCATATTTGTAAAATGTGGGTTTGTTATGCATATCTTTAGACCTCATTTTAGCATAAAGAAGTGGAAAAGCTTCAATGGTTCATCAGTAATATTAGGAACAATGCATTGAATGTCTTTCTTGTGATTAACAACGTTTAACAATGGAACCTCGGCGCATGGCCCTATGCCTGACAGTAATGATGTCTTTTTGTACTAGAGGACTTGAGTATTCCTAACAATATAAAGTAAGATGTTGACACTTGGGGGTGCGATTCTCGCTTTCCAGTATTTATTATCGTGGATCGTACGGTTTTCTTTATTGTAAGATATATTTGGATCTCTGTGTACCACCTCAATTTTAATTTTAATATTATTAGTATTATTTTAATATTTTAATATTATTTTTTTATAATTTATTTGAGTTTTAGTGTGCTTTTATTTAATTAATTAAGTATTATTTAATTATTTGATGATTAAATTTTTATTAAGAATTAGTCTAGTATTTAAATAATGGAAATAATATAAATTTTGAGAATAATTAGTTTAGGGAGAAAATAGGATTTAATTAAAATTAAGGAAGAAAGTATGCAATTAGTTAGAGGTGGGTGTGTGGTGAGATTTATTACGAGTATTAGGGTTATTTTATTTTAAATAGATAAATTAGAAGAAAAAATTGTCAGTAAGTGAAAAGTTGGGAAAAAGTTATAAAGAAACTTATGAGAGCGTTTGAAGAACTGTGGAATCTCAAAAGGTGAAGTTTCACCGCTCTGCAATTTTTAGGTAAAAGGGGAGGGGAGAATTTTTCATATAAGGGTGGTTAAACACAAGGATAGTGAGGGTTCCTTACCCTATTGTCTTCTCCCTTTTACTGTATCTGTGATTGATGTTTGTGGCCAAAAATGATTTGGGAAAAAACCTTTGAGGCAATTGATTGAATGTTTCCTTTTATTCTTGAGTAATATGATATGTATTCTCATTTGATTTCTACTCTGATTTGATAACCTTGTTGATCCTTTGTTAATATTTGTGTCATGTTTGTGTATGGCGGTTGCTTGTGAGTCGTAGATCTATTCAATAAAGCGAATATCATAAAAATCGAAAACTCAAAAAAATCGGAAAAACTCGAAAAAAAAATCGAAAATTAGAAAAATCGAGAATTATGGGGGAGGGGTGCTACGCGACAGAGTCGTGGCGATGGGGTGCACCAGAAACGGCGACGGCGACGAGAGAAGTTACGTCGCACGACGGAGCTGCGGTCAGCGAGGGAGACGCCTCCCGTCAGTGGTGTTTCACGCGGCGAAGCCGCAACGACATGAGCGTGGGTGGTGGAGGCAACCGTGGTTCGGGGCGGCACGACGGGAGGCGTCGGTGGCTCATACGAGGTTGTTTTTGTTCAGATACGGTTTTCATTATAACTTGAGTTTTATGACTCAGTTTGAGGCGCGGTTTGAAGCGTTGGAGAGCTGATGCATAATACTACCTCATGGTATTGTCTTAAGAGGTTAAATATGCATGTGAAGATGTGAATTAAATGTGTTACTCATGGTGTTTATTAATGAATAGTAACGAAGGGATAAATCCTGAATGGTTTAATAGTTGTTAATAATAAAAGAGTTTTAACCGTGCGATTGATCGAGTTAAAGGAAAATAATAATATGTCGTATTAAGTTGTCTTATGGGATATGTTGACCCTGTTGAATGTGAAAGTTGTAGAATATTATTCTTACCCTATTTGTGAGTATATTTGTTGAGTAATAATATGTTTACTCTGTTGATGAGTAATGTTAAACATGTATAATATATTTTTTTACCTTGTCGGTGAGATTATATGAGTAATAATATGCTTACTTTGTTGATGAGTATTGTTGAGCATATATGTTGATATTTTTCCATGTTGGTGAGTAATGTTGAATAAAAATATAATTTTATGCATGTGTTAAGCTGTAATTATATGTATATTGCTGAGATGAGTATTTTAGATGAGAAACTACAGTGGTGGCCTGGTATTTGCGTAGTTGTTGGTTCAGATGAGGAGCTGTTGTTGAGTAGTATATTGATGTTTTTAGTTACATTTCATGTATCATGTTCATTGGTAGTCTTAGATTTATTAGTGGAATCGTTGGTTCAGATGAGGAACCAGAGACTAGCCTCAGATTCATTAGTGGAATTGTTGGTTCAGATGATGAACTAGAGGCGTGCTTCAGATTCATTGGTGGAATCGTTGATTCAGATGAAGAACCAGAGGCATGGATCAATCAGTAACATAACTCTAAAATCCAAATACTTTGTAGCACATACATGTTGAAGCAGTAGTGATGAGTCACATTGCATTACATAAAGTTGAATTTGTGATTGTTTTATGTATGTGAACCATTTTATGAGGTTGTTGAATATTAATGTTGGACTATCCTAACTGTTTATATACACCATTAATATTATGGACATATTTCTCACCCCTTTTTGTTTGTTTGTGTGGCTCATTGTACCGATGGTACAGATACCCAAGTAGAGGAGCATTAGTTGCTGCTATATGGAAGGATTCGTGTGATGCCTACTTTATTTTATCATTTTGAGTGTATTTATCATTTTTGTATTATGCTCTGATATGTGTAACATCGGGGCATGTTTTCAGTTGTTTGATGTTTTCTGAGAATTTGGTGGATTTAAGTTCTTATGTTGGAACTAAGTTATTTTATGAAAGTATGGGATATTTGTGTTGAGTTGATATGTTTTAATTTCTGCTACTTAATTTTAAGTTGGGGAAGAGGTTTTATTAGAGATGTGTGATATCATATGCTGATTTTGAAATAAATAATTTGCATGATTTTTTAAATATATTGTTTGGGGTTAGGGTGTTACACCCTGAACTTACCATCTACATTTTTCTTGCTTGTGGATCTTAAGAACTTTTCTTTTGTGTTTACAACTTCGCTTACCTTCATTAACCTATTTTGGATGCTTATTGCTTCAACTCATTTGTGCTACATCTTCTAGAAGAGTGTTCAACGAGCGTGATTTTGAGTTCACCTCATTTAAGGTAATTCCTCAAAACCTTTCTATTCTTCTACATCTATTTAATTCTCTTAAGATTTCTCAATGACAGACTTTTGAAGGAGAAACTCAACACTAATGGTGGGAAAATGGGTGGTGATACTTGTTATGGAAAAATATTAAGGGTTTCTTGCCTTCATGAACTTCTTTTCTATAAATGGTTTTGATAGGGATGCAAAACTTATTTCTATATCATCCTCGTGCTTCTACTTGCATTCATTTGTCTTTATATGTTAACAAATATTTTTAATGGATAACTCTCATTTAGGAACACAAGACATTATAAAATAAAACTCATCTATGTAAGTCAGTCAAGAGATGTTGGATATCCACTTTTTCCATCAAGGGTGGTCTGGACCATGCATTCACTGAGATGGGTCCTTCCCAAGACTAAGGTGCTTTCTCCCAAAGGGAATAAGAGGATATGCAACAAGTATGATGAATGTGTTATCCGTCTTCATGAATGTATGTTTTCATTTATAGGTTTACGTCTTCCTTTCAATGACTTCGAGGTAAGTTTTATGAATCACATGGAGATAACTCCTTCATAACTGCACCCAATGAGCTAGGCATACGTCAAAGTATTCCAGCATTGATGTGAGTTTAAAAAGAGTATTTTGACCTTAATGCTCTATTTTCATTTATGTAAAGCCCAACACAACTCTACCGATAAAGCGTGGGGTTAAGGCTTGATATTCTTTGGCAGAACAATAAGATTTTTTTAGGTTTACTCTAAGAGTTTGAAGAACTTTAAGGACATGTATTACCTAGTCACGCCCATTAGTAAGTTGGCTCACACTAGCATATGCAACATAGAGTTTGAGTTGCCTTTATGATGTTCAGGCCAATTCTCCAAGTTCTAGTGTCAAAGTCATTTCTTGGCGGACTCAGGGTCTTATGTTTACAAATCAGAATACTTGTCCCAAGAATAAACCTATTGAATAGGAAATTAGTGAATTTCTTTGACGAATTAGGTTTTTTTCACGATGTTGCTCCTTTTGGGGAGGCACCAAAGAAACAAAAGAAATGTTACGTAGAAACATTCTTGTTGGTGGAAGTCACTACCAAAGAGGAGAGGCGTGTCATATTTGTCGAGTAACATATAAATTTGTTATCTTCCTTGAAGGTGAGAAAACTATACACAAGAAGGGGGTTGACTTATGTATGTGGAAGTTTACTTCTTTTTCTTAAACATGTTTAGAACCTGAGATGTCAAGCTCAAATTCTGATCCAAGTAAGAGTCTGAAGAAAATCAGAGTCTAACTTCAGAGCTTGTTGCACATCAGAATATATATGCATAAGAGATTTTCCAGTCCCCTTGCAACACATGATATTTTCACTATAATCACTCAGATTACAATTTTCTCAATCTACCTAAAAAGAGACTTTTGCTCAAGCCCTAAAGCAAGAGACTTCATTTCCTAAACAACCCGTTTAGGACTTCTTGCTCAATACCACAGAAAGAGACTTCTACTTTTCCCTCAAGCATGAGACTTCAATGCATAAATAACTCGTTTAGGACTTCATGCTCTTCCCACAAGCATGCGACTTCAATTGCTCAATCTATCCTTAAAGAGACTTCTTTTCTCAAGCATCTAACAAGAGACTTCTTTGCTCAATCTAACGGAAATTGACTTACTCTGAGCACATCGGCTAGAGTCTTTAGATTCTCTTAACAAAATATTCTATTATTAACCTTGTGTTTATGTGTGTGCTTCTTGGTTAAGAAGATACACAAAGGTTATACCTTCTGAGCAGAATATAAGTTGATTGCTCATAAGTGTGGAAGATTGAAGTTTTTAGTCTTATTCTCTTCAAGCACATATTTCCTTCTTTGTTGTGCCTTTCTGTTTTTATGATCTTCTTGATCAGTTTCCCTTTACTCTCACACACTTAATCCTTGTGGCTATATTTTCCATTTAGTGTGTGTTTCTTTTATATGTGTTTTCTATATAAACATAATCTCTCTCTCTCTCTCTCTCTCTCTCTCTCTCTATCTATCTATCTATCTATCTATCTATCTATCTATCTATCTCTATCTCTTTATCTCTCTCTCTCTCTCTCTCTCTCTCTATATATATATATATATATATATATATATATATATATATATATATATATATATATATGTATGTATATATATATATATATATATATATATATATATATATATATATATATATATATATATATATATATATATATATATATATATATATATATATATATATATATATATATCCCCCTCTCTCTCTCACACACACACACACACATAACTCATACTGTGAACTGGTATAACATCTTTGTGAACACAATGACGTGTTCTTCAACCCCATACATTCTTGGTCAGAACATATATTTTGAATGTTTTCAATCTTCTTCTTAAATAGATGCTGAGAATATATTCGTTGAAGATTGAAAGCTATCAATGGTATAAGTAGCCATTGAAGGTATTTAGCTAGAGCATATGAAGTGTAATTTAAACTCAGCTAGCATAAAGGATTTGAGAGGAACATAGTATAGTTCAGAGTAGTTGAAGAGATCAGATACTGACAATGTTACTTTATCTTGATTTGGCATAAAGTAGTGTACCATTGTCACGTGATCTTCTTTAGATAACTTCTGACCAGAGACTTCTTGTAGATGTTTGTTGAAGCTTGATTTGATTCATTGTTATCTTTATACTCAACTTCCTGAATCAGAGGATTTTTATAGAATTAGTTAGAGCATGATCAGAAGTTAAAGTATGTCTTTAGAACCTGGGTAGAATGAGACTTCAGAGTCTTGGGTTCACTTGTTCTTAACTTGTCTTATATTAGAGTTTTGATTATAACTAATCTGGATGAACACTTTCAGAGGTGTTGACTTGATATAGATAATAATCCTTTGAAGCAGGATCTTCATAACTGCTAATGAGGCTTGCTCAGAAGTTGCAGAGTCGTTCCTTATGATAGAGTTCTTGCTTTAAACTACTTCTATCTTTAGAACCATGTTGATATTTGAATATCAAGTAAGCTTTAGTTTCATCATCTGAAAGACTTGAGTTAACTCTTTAGAGTCTGAAGGCTTTGATTATGATCCTTTAGATTCAGAACAACCTTGCTTCTCTTTAATGATTCTTCTAGGTGATTAACTTGATTTATATCAAGCTTAATGTCTTTTGGTCCTGCACACTAGAATAACCATTAATAAACTCTATTGTTCTTTAAATACTTTGTTATCATCAAAATCCTTTAAGGGCTTGAACAAATCTTGTTCCAACAATCTTCCCCTTTTTGAAAATAACAAACAAATGTATTTAAGAACAATGGTTGATATTTTAGTTAACACAATCTAACATCATAGGATGAGGTTCGTAAGCTCCCCCTAAGTTAGACAATCCATTAAGGTGAGGTTTGTAAGCCCCTATAAGTCTGATAGTCTATTAAGACGACGCTTTTAAGCTCTTGTTAACTCGTTATCTATGTTAATTTAGTCTTATAATTTTAATCAACAAATTCTAACATCAGGGTCTGAGGTTTGTAAGCTTCCCCTGAGTTTGACAGGTCTTAGGTTGAGGTTTGTAAGCTCTTCCTTTAGTCTGACGGTTCATTAAGGTAAGGTTTATAAGTTTTTCCTTAAATTCTTGTCTTTGTTTAATTAAAATTAGTCATTTAAGCTCAATAAGATAAATTACTCAAACATATAAATAACATAAAGCTTATAAATCAGAAGTTGTTTTGGCAGAAACTGCTTTATTCAAGTTCTGATGCTTCAGTCTCTTCTTAAATACTCTATGCATTTTCTCTCCCTTTGCCATTATCAAAAGGATTTTTTTAAAAAAAAGAGAAGAACAATAAAACTGAAAAAATAAAATGAAATTTGAAATAGTTTAAATGCACATATTTCTGAAAGAGTTAGAAATATTTAAATATTTGAAACAATTTAATAGTTTTGACACCAACTGAAAAATTTGACAACAATTGAAGATTTTGAAACTATTAAAACTTTTTCAAAAACAGAAGACAATTTAACACAATTAAAGCTTTTTTAAGAACTTGGAAGATTTTTTGTACTTATGGTAAATCACTACCGTTTTAGTTTCCAAGGAGTAATTATAATCCAGTATGACATTCTTAATTAGTGATTGACTTTGAGAATTTCAAAGATCGGAGTCTTAAATATACAAAGTGTTTGATCTTCTAAAATGTTGTTATAAAATCACATGTTCAGGCCAAAACACAAATCCTCATTCACTCAACATACATCTATTTGAATATGAACACAACTTCTGAATAAACTATTACTCCTATTGTTTCAAATGCTCATCTAGTCTCTAATGCAACTTCTTATAAGAAGGTCAGGCCCTCTGAAGGAATTCTTTCAACCTCTCTTCCTCACATAATGAAGCCACAAAAGAAGATTAGTAGGAAGAAAAAGAAGTCCAAGAGAAGAAGAAGATTAAGAGAAGTGTTTGATTTTGATTCAAATGAAGAAGAGGAATTTTATTTAGATTGGGGAAATATTTTCTATCCTTGGAGACCTAAGGATGATTAGGATTAATGTTATAAACATCTTTTGTAATCATTACTTTAGTTCACTGAAGTTATTTTCCCTTTTTAATTTGCATTCCATCCTTTTAATCGTTAGTTAATTCCTTTATTGTAAACTGATTTAAGAAGTCCAGAATTCAGAAAGAAAACAAAACGCAATACTCTTAACTTGATATTTCTTTCCCATTCGATTCATTTGATACATCCAATTAACCACAAAAATTACTTTGGTTATAGAATCATAGGCTAAGAAAAAATACATCAAATTTACCTAAGAATCTGAACATACAAGTCTTAAGCAAAAAAATACAAAGGAATACTTGAGACAAGAATGATCCAGTCTTGAAACAAAAGTACTCTATCGATACAATAGCTTGCATGAAGCATTGAATCTCAAGAGATGTTGTTATTATAGGATCTGGAAAGACTTTGACTCGAGGGAAAGAAAGGAAAAATAAAAAATAAGGTAGGTTGAAGACTGCCAAAACTTGAGTGGAGGAAGAAGGAGTTGGGATTTCCTTACAAAATAGCATAATCTTTATCAACAACTCTTCATCACGAGGATAAATGAAACCTCATCCAATTTTACAACCATTTCTTGTAGAGAGACGAGTTCACCCAGAACTTGTTCATAAGGAATAAATAACCACTTTATCTCAAGGAGAGACAGTGTTATCTTCAGGAGGTTGAAGATTACTTGATGAAATTTCACTCTTAAACTTGAGTGAAGTAGAAGTAGAAGATTATAGTCAGAGACTCCGAATTCTAATGGTCCAATCAATTGGGTCCTTATGTCAGTCGATTAGAGATGCTAAAAATAACCAATTATAATTTCACATTTGGAAATATTTGATAGACAGTTTCTTCCCTTCATTAAAACAGTGTCACAATCGAGTATGGAAATTATTTGCCCTTATCCAATCGATTGGGAATATGCTCCAGTCGATTGGGTAGTTCAAAAAATGTGTCCTGATCATTCTGAAAGTTCCTGAAATTCTAGTTAACAGACTTTCGATGTCACACAGGATGTTATGACATCCAATTCTGCACAGACAAGTATTATGCAGAACTTAAAAAGTAAGTGCAGTAAATAACACAAGGAATTGTTTACCCAGTTCGGTGTCACACACACCTACGTCTGGGGGCTACCAAGCCAGGGAGGAAATCCACTATTAGTAGTATTAATTCAGACCTTAAACCAACTGTTTAACCCTATCACTTAATACCTACCCAATGCAATTTCAATCTTACACTAAGATCAGAGTTCCTACTCACTCCCCCTCAATCACCTCAGTGATTACAACCTTTAATTAAGATTAAAGATAATTGTGAAGTCACACTTCAAAACAACTCTTGATTGTGCTTAACAGCTTTAATCAAGACACACAGCACTCACGCTTAAAAGCTTAGAGTGACACAACACTTACAACTCAATGAACACCCTAATCCAATGCAATCATCTAACTGACAATAGCTTGGCTTACAAGATACACCTAATACAAGACACACAAAAATACAGCAGTGAAGTATGATGGACAAATAAAATCTTCACGCCTAAAATCCCCGAGTTCTGAATGAAGGATAGCCATCCTTTTATATTGCAGCACTTGGGCCTTGTACTTGTATTTCCTGAAATTAAGGTCAAGCAAGTTAACCTAATTTCCACATATTAGGGTACTAACAAATAGGCTATTTGTTAGGTTCATTAATTGTAGCTTAGTTGTTAGTTTCCTGGATTTTAGCTCAGCTGTTGACTTCCTGAAGAATAGCCTGAGAAAACTGATGAAACAGAAAAACTAACCAACCTACAATTTAGCATATGCTGTCAGGAATGAATGTCACAACATTCAGTTTGACGTCCACATCATAGACCATATGCTAAGTCTGTTTTTCTTGAAAACAGACTGTACAAAATGATGTACTGTACAGGACCACTCAGTCCATACTTCAGTATCAGCTTACATTAATAAATGTCACAATATCCAATTTGACATTTACACAAAGAGCCTTATGCCATGGTCTGTTGTTCTCCTGAAGAACAGACTGAGATACATACTGAAATGTAGCAGAAAACCAATCTGCCTATTGTTCAGTATATGCTGTCAATGATGAATGTCATAACATCCAGTTTGACATTCAGACAGTAGGCCTTATGCCAGGTCTGTTATTTCCTTGATAAACAGACTGAAAATAAATACTGAGTTATAACAGAACACCAACTGTTCTATTCCTCAGTATCTGCTGTCAGGGATGAATGTCATAACATCTAGTTTAACATTCAGTAAGTCCTGTATTAGCTAAACCTGTAGCATACTACTCAAGTATGTCATGACATCAGTCAAGACATCAGAGTACAGCTAGATATTCTAACACACAATGCAGTCAAACAAACATCTCCACAACATGTCATGACATCAGTCAAGACATTAGAATCCAGCTAGTTTTTTACCATAAAATGCAGCCAATCAAACATCTACAAACTCCCCCTTTGGAATTTTTTTGGCTAAAACAACTTGGCATCACAACAGATTACACAGCAGCGGAAAACACACATCTAGCAGAAAAAAAACTAGCTAATACACTCAAAGCAGCAGCACACTCACACACATAGAAGTTAAATAAAAACTTCACATATCAGCACACATACAGAAGTTAAATAAAAACTTCTAATAGCAGCACACATAAACACACTCACACTCATAGAAGTGGAACATCAGCTGCAGCATGACCTCTGGATTAGAGGATCTTCAATATCTGTTTAATCACATAATCTGTTGTCCTGGGGCATCACAGGTGTTACTCCCCCTTTTTGTCAACAATGTTGCCAAAGCAACACTTTAAATTACAGACCAACATAAACAAAATTACACAAAAATGACATAACACAATCTTGATTTTACTTCATAGTTTCAATCAAGAAAACCCCCTCTTGATCTTGCTTTACAGCTTTGATCAAGACACCACCCACTTGATCTTGCTTCACAGCTTTGATCTAGTCACACACTCTTGCTTTACAGCAGGTACACCCATATCAGATGCCATGACGTTGAGTCTGACATCTTGACATACTCCTGCATGAACACTTTCTTGAAGTCCAGCAGGCACATAGGCTGTCTCATGTTAGGATATCCCCTTAACATCTTGTTACCACACTTGCAGCAAGTAACATAGCAGTGATCTGTTGTCCAGTCATAGCACCCTTTCAATTGTTTAATAGGTTGAGATATTAAACAATACATCCCAAACATCATTGGTTGCTATAAATCCTCAGACAGGCATATTCCCAATTTGCCCCTTAAATTTTCAAACTGAGTAGCATCCAGAGCCTTTGTGAATATGTCAGCGAGTTGTAGTTCAGTGGCTACATGTTCCAAGGTAATCAGTTTGTCTTCCACCAGATCTCCGATGAAGTGATGTCTAATGTCAATATGTTTGGTCCTGCTGTGTTGGATGGGATTCTTGGAAATATTGATGGCACTGAGATTGTCACAGAACAATGTCATGACATTTTGAGAGACATTGTGCTCAGTAAGCATCTGTTTCATCCACACCAGTTGGGAACAACTGCTTCCAGCTGCTATGTACTCAGCCTCTGCAGTGGACAGTGATACACAGTTCTGTTTCTTGCTGAACCATGATATGAGATTGTTTCCCAAGAAGAAACATCTTTCGGATGTGCTTTTTCTGTCATCAGCACTCCCAGCCCAATCAATATCATAATACCCAGATAAGACAGGATCAGAGCCATGAGAGTATAGCATACCATAGTCACAAGTCCCATTGACATATTTGAGAATCCTCTTGACTTGATTTAAGTGGCTCACTTTGGGTTCTGCTTGGTATCTAGCACACACTCCAACTGCATAGGAAATATCAGGTCTACTTGCAGTTAGATATAGTAGACTACCTATGATGCTTCTATACAAGCACTGATCAACACTGGGACCTCCATCATCTTTGGTTAACTTTAAATGAGTAGGTGTCAGAGTTCTCTTGTGCCTAGCATTATCCATACCAAACTTCTTAACTATGTTTTTGGCATATTTGCTTTGGGAGAGAAACATACAATCCTCCATTTGGTTAACTTGCATTCCAAGAAAATAAGTCAATTCCCCAACCAGACTCATTTCAAACTCAGATTGCATCTGGTGAACAAAGTGTTTCACCATTTGCTCTAACATTCCACCAAAGACAATGTCATCCACATAAATTTGGGCAATCATGATTTTGCCATCTTTATCCTTCACAAACAAGGTCTTATCTATCCCACCTTTTCTGTACCCATGAGAGGTCAGAAATTCAGTCAACCTTTCATACCAAGCTCTAGGTGCTTGCTTCAACCCATACAAGGCTTTCCTCAACTTGTACACATGTTTAGGTTGGTTAGGATCACAGAACCCTTTAGGTTGTTCCACATAGACTTCTTCATTTAAGTAGCCATTTAAAAATGCACTCTTCACATCCATTTGGAACAACTTGAACTTCAGAATGCAGGCCACACCTAACAGCAATCTGATTGACTCAAGTCTAGCAACAGGTGCAAGCGTCTCATCAAAATCAACCCCTTCAACTTGAGTATATCCTTGAGCCACTAATCTTGCTTTATTCCTAGTGATTACTCCTTTCTCATCAGACTTGTTCTTGTAAATCCACTTGGTACCAATGATGTTAGTCCCTTCAGGTCGTGGAACTAGCTCCTATACTTCATTCCTTTTAAACTGCTCCAGTTCATCTTGCATGGCATTGATCCAATATTCATCAGTCAGGGCTTCTTTCATATTTTTTGGTTCAACCTTGGATACAAAACAGGAATTTGAGCTAATTTCCCTTGACCTGGTAGTCACACCACTATTGGGATCCCCTATGATAAGATCCTAGGGTGGTCTTTCTGAATTCTGATAGATGGCACTTTGGTGGATGCATCTACCTCACATTCAGGAGGAGTCTCCTGTACTTCTTCAGACTTGACTGGTATGTCTGTTGAAGTATCAAGGAATGTTCCAACATCCTTTATGACATCGATTCCTTCCTCTTTATCATCCACGATAACATTTATGGATTCCATCAGGACATTGGTCCTGTAGTTGAACACTCTGTAGGCTATGCTGTTAGTTGAGTATCCTAGGAATATACCCTCATCACTTTTGGGATCCATTTTCCTTCTCTGTTCACGGTCTGTAAGAATGTAACATTTACTTCCAAAGATATGAAAGTACTTTACAGTGGGCTTTCTACCTTTCCATATTTCATACAGAGTGGAAGAGGTTCTTTTTCTCAAGGTAACTCTATTGTGAACATAGCAAGTTGTATTCATCGCTTCAGCCCAAAAGTGCATAGGAAGCTTCTTTGCATGAATCATTGCCCTGTCAAATTCTTGAATAGTTCTGTTTTTCCTTTCAACTATCCCATTATGCTGAGGAGTTATAGGAGAGGAAAACTCATGACTTATCCCTTCATACGAGCAAAACTCATCAAGCTTGGAATTCTTAAACTCCGTCCCATGGTCACTCCTAATTCGGACAACACAACTGTCCTTTTCCCTTTGAAGTCTGATGCACAGTTCTTTGAAGACATCGAATGTATCTGACTTTTCTCTGATGAAGCTTATCCAAGTGTATTTGGAATGGTCATCAACAACCACATAGGCATACCTCTTTCCACCCAGACTCTCAACCTGCATAGGTCCCATTAAGTCCATGTGCAAAAGTTCCAGAGTTTTGGATGTTGTAGGATGTCCCAGCTTAGGGTGTGACATCTTGGTTTGCTTGCCGACCTGGCATTCTCCACAGACTCTTCCTTCATCAATAAGCAGCTTTGGGATTCCTCTAACTGCTTCCTTGAATATGATCTTTTTCATTCCCCTTAAGTGGAGATGACTAAGACGTCTATGCCACAACTTCACCTCTTGTTCTTCCTTGGCTGAGGAGCAAATTGTGGAAAAGTTTGAGACTTTAGGTTCCCACAGTAAGCAGTTATCTTTGGATCTGGATCCTCTCATAACTTCCTGATTATCTCCATTTGTCACAACACGTAGTTCCTTAGTAAACTGAACATAGAACCCTTGATCACACAACTGGCTTATGCTGATGAGATTAGCAGTTAGTCCTTTTAATAACAGCACATTATTCAGTTCTGGAACTCCAGAGCTGTCCAGCTTACCCACACCTTTGATTTTTCCTTTAGCACCATCACCAAAGGTCACATAACTAGTAGTGTGAGGTTGTATATCTACCAATAAATTCTCCATACCAGTCATATGTCTTGAGCAGCCACTGTCAAAGTACCAGTCTTCTCGGGTAGAAGCCCTTAGAGCTGTGTGAGCTAGCCTAGCATACCATTGTCGTTTCTTGATGGGGGCATTATGCTTATATGCCTTATGCTTAGGTCTGACATGATGGGTTTGGTTAGGATAACCATGCAGCCTGTAGCAGAAGGCTTTTATATGACCCAACCTACCACAGTAGTGACATCTCCATCTCTAAAATTTCTTCTTCTGATGGTTACTCATCCTGGTTCCCTGATGTTGAGACATTGGGTGTGACCTCCGCTTGAATTTCTGAACTTCAGCCTTTGAGCGTTTGAGTTCAGCAGAGGATTTTTTCACAAAGCCTAAACCAGACATGGTTCCAGACTTCTGTCCCACCTTTAGGATCTCTTCCAAGGTGTCCGTTCCTTTATTTAGCATTCTGATGGATTTTGTCATTTGATCTAGCTTGGAGCTCAGCAAGGTTATCTCACCGTTTAGACCATCTATGACTGTCAGATGCCTCTGTTTCTCATCCAACAGCTCCTTGATGAGTTTCTTCTGCTTTTCTCCTTGTACACGCACTTCTGCACTTGTGACACATAGCTCCTTATAAGATGCAGCAAGTTCATCAAAGGTCAGTTCATCTGCACTTGAGTCATCATCAGTGGCACAAACACTAGTTAATGCAGTGACATGTTTAGCAGATTCTCCTTCAGATTCACTCTCAGAATCTCCTTCAGACCATGTAACAGATAGCCCCTTCTTTTGCATCTTGAGGTAAGTAGGACATTCAGCTCTAATGTGTCCATAACCTTCACATCCATGACATTGGATTCCCTTGCCTTGGTTGAACTTTTCTTCAGAAGTTGATCTTTTCCTGATGTCAGACGAGATGTTCTTGACATTTGGTCTACCTTTTTGATCAATCTTCTTCACGAACTTGTTGAACTGTCTCCCAAGCATGGCTATGGCTTCTGATATGCTTTCATCACTTCCAGTACATCCTGCTTCTGAATCCTCTTTAGTATTTGATACAAAAGCTACGCTTTTGTTCTTCTTTTCAACATTCTCACACAAGCCCATTTCAAAGGTTTGGAGAGAACCAATGAGCTCATCCACCTTCATATTGCAGATCTCCTGAGCCTCTTCTATAGCAGTGACCTTCATGGCAAACCGCTTAGGTAATGACCTGAGAATCTTTCTTACAAGTTTCTCTTTAGCCATTTTCTCACCTAAGCCACCAGAGGTGTTGGCAATTTCAAGAATATTCATGTGGAAATCATGAATAGTCTCATCCTCTTTCATCCTCAGGTTTTCAAACTTGGTGGTCAGCATCTGAAGTTTAGACATCTTCACCTTGGAGGTACCTTCATGAGTTATCTTGAGGGTATCCCAAAATTCTTTAGCCAGCTCACAGTGGTGCACCAGTCTGAAGATGTTCTTACTTATTCCATTGAACAATGCATTCAAGGCCTTAGAATTTCCAAGGGCTAATTCCTCTTGCTCCTTGTCCCATTCTTCTTCAGGAATTTGCACACTGACTCCATCTTTATCAGTCTTCGTTGGATGTTCCCATCCTTTGCTGACAGCTCTCCAGACTTTGCTACCTAGAGACCTTAAGAAGGCTATCATATGAGGCTTCCAGTCATCATAGTTAGAACCATCCAGCATGGGTGGTCTATTTGAGTATCCTACATCCTTGTCCATGGTACTAGAAAGTAACTTCCCTAGATCTCACCCAGAAATTAACAGGCAGGGTGCCTGCTCTGATGCCAATTGAAATTCTAGTTAACAGACTTTCAATGTCACACGGGATGTTATGACATCCAATTCTGCGCAGACAAGTATTATGCAGAACTTAAAAAGTAAGTGCAGTAAATAACACAAGGAATTGTTTACCCAGTTCGGTGTCACACACACCTACGTCTGGGGGCTACCAAGCCAGGGAGGAAATCCACTATTAGTAGTATTAATTCATACCTTAAACCAACTGTTTAACTCTATCACTTAAAACCTACCCAATGCAATTTCAATCTTACACTAAGATCAGAGTTCCTACTCACTCCCCCTCAATCACCTCGGTGATTACAACCTTTAATTAAGATTAAAGATAATTGTGAAGTCACACTTCAAAATAACTCTTGATTGTGCTTAACAGCTTTAATCAAGACACACAACACTCACGCTTAAAAGCTTAGAGTGACACAACACTTACAACTCAATGAACACCCTAATCCAATGCAATCATCTAACTGACAATAGCTTGGCTTACAAGATACACCTAATACAAGACACACAAAAATACAGCAGTGAAGTATGATGGACAAATAAAATCTTCACGCCTAAAATCCCCGAGTTCTGAATGAAGGATAGCCATCCTTTTATATTGCAGCACTTGGGCCTTGTACTTGTATTTCCTGAAATTAAGGTCAAGCAAGTTAACCTAATTTCCACATATTAGGGTACTAACAAATAGGCTATTTGTTAGGTTCATTAATTGTAGCTTAGTTGTTAGTTTCCTGGATTTTAGCTCAGCTGTTGACTTCCTGAAGAATAGCCTGAGAAAACTGCTGAAACAGAAAAACTAACCAACCTACAATTTAGCATATGCTGTCAGGAATGAATGTCACAACATTCAGTTTGACGTCCACATCATAGACCATATGCTAAGTCTGTTTTTCTTGAAAACAGACTGTACAAAATGATGTACTGTACAGGACCACTCAGTCCATACTTCAGTATCAGCTTACATTAATAAATGTCACAATATCCAATTTGACATTTACACAAAGAGCCTTATGCCATGGTCTGTTATTCTCCTGAAGAACAGACTGAGATACATACTGAAATGTAGCAGAAAACCAATCTGCCTATTGTTCAGTATATGCTGTCAATGATGAATGTCATAACATCCAGTTTGACATTCAGACAGTAGGCCTTATGCCAGTTCTGTTATTTCCTTGATAAACAGACTAAAAATAAATACTGAGTTATAACAGAACACCAACTGTTCTATTCCTCAGTATCTGCTGTCAGGGATGAATGTCATAACATCTAGTTTGACATTCAGTAAGTCTTGTATTAGCTAAACCTGCAGCATACTACTCAAGTATGTCATGACATCAATCAAAACATCAGAGTACAACTAGATATTCTAACACACAATGCATTCAAACAAATATCTCCACAGCATGTCATGACATCAGTCAAGACATTAGAATCCAGCTAGTGTTTTACCATAAAATGCAGCCAATCAAACATCTACAGTTCCCAATTCATCTAGCTAGGTTCCCAAAAAAACTAGGTTATTTTCTCTAAGAAAAATAGGCTTTAAATATTTTTTAGTGAGTGTGTTATTTATCCATATTACTTTATGAAAATGCCCTTGTGTTTTTATAAAACACTTATCACTCATACACAATCAGACGAGCTTTCACACTTCATCTCTTTCATAATATAAAGCTTCAAGACTTTTCCGAATATACAAATAATATAAGCACTTTCTTGAGTCTTCTTGGAGATCAGGCTTGAGATATCTTCAAGTTAGAGGCATCATCGATGTAGGTGTTTAATTGGCTGCATTATATGGTAAAACACTAGCTGGTTACTAATGTCATGACTGAAGTCATGACATGTATGTGTGACTACATTGTAGTTACTGCAGGACTAGCTAACACAGGTTTTATTGAATGTCAAACTGGATGCTGTGACATTCATACCTGTCAACAGATACTAAGGAATAGAACAACAGGTGTTCTGTTAGAACTTAGTATTTATTTCTAGTCTGGTTATCAAGGAAAGACCAGACCTGGCATAAGGCCTACTGACTGAATGTCAAATTGGATGTTATGACATTCATCATTAACAGCAGCTACTGAACATTAGACAGAGTGGTGTTCTGCTATGCTTCAGCATGTAACTTAGTTTGTTCTTCGAGAGAATAACAGAACTAACGTAAGGCCAAATGTGTAAATGTTAAGTTGGACACTTTAACATTTATTAATGTAAGCTGTTACTGTAGTATGGTCATTTTGATCATGTACAGGTCAGCAAAATTGTACAGTCTGTTTTCTGAAAAAAAACAGACTCAGCATATGGACCTTGATGTCAAGTTGAATGTCGTGACATTCATTCCTGACAGCATATGCTATATTGTAGGTTGTTCAGTTTTCTGTTTCAGCTTTTCTTGGGCTATTCTTCAGGAAGTCAACAGCTTAGAGAAAATCCAGGAAACCAACAACCAAGCTACAATTAAGGAACCTAACAAATAGCCTATTTGTTAGCACACTAATATGTGGAAATTAGTTAGAATCCTATGTGGCATTATTTGTGGAGGTCTTGAGATATTTTAGGAACTAAATATGGAGATATTTTAGGAACTAAATATGGAGATATTTTAGGAACTAAATATGGAGATATTTTAGGAACTAAAGGATTGAAGACCTTGTTTGTAGCAGAAAGTTTCTGCTGATGTTGTAACAGCAAAGGAAAGTTTGCTGCGATTTCTGAAGGCCCAAATCCACTTGGGTGATTAGGTTATAAATAGCTGATTGTAATCTGGTCTTTGTAAGCCTCCTAGAATGAAAATTTAGGGGTGTGTGTAAGGTAAACCTCCCAACCTGTGGGATGGTTACCATGTGTTTCTCAGTGGTAAAAGCTGAGAGTTTTTGTAACTCAAGCCTGTAGGCAAGAGTGATTATGTGCTTGAACGAAGCTGTGAAGCAAGTTCAAGTTGGTTAGCATTACATTGTGATTGTAGTGATAGGAATGGAAACTGGAGGTTTCTATCTAGGAGTTCCTAGGTATAGATTGCATTGGGTAGGGATTAAGTGATAAGTTGTAAACGGGTGAGTTTAGCTTTGAATTGATACTACTAATAGTGGATCTTCTTCCTGGCTTGGTATGCCCCCAGACGTAGGTGATGTTGCACCGAACTGGGTTAACAATTACTTGTGTTTTTACCTTTTGCATGTTATAATTTTGTCAGTTATAAAATAAGGTAAACCTGTAATGCTGTAACAGATGATGTTCAAATCAATGTTGAGACATCATGCTGATAACTGTGCAGGCTCAACAGAAGTAAGTGCTATGTTTGATCTCTGTTGTGCCTGTGTACCAGATGGACAGAACTGGGTGTTCTTCCATTCTATGGTGATATAGTAGCAGATGTCGTGACATCTGTGAATGTGTGCATATCAGTACTAGGTTGTAATTTGTATAACTGTATTGTTGTATTAGTTACAATGTTAGATTAGATGTCATTACTTGGAGTAGAACATCTAAACTCTGACTACACCAGAATTTCAATTGGTATCAGAGCAGGCATCCTGGTCTGCTTCTGGATGAGATCCATGGGTGATACTTTCTGGTATCTTGCAAGGAGTTATGTTAGTACTGATGCTGGAACCTGTGAAAGGTTCTGTAACTTCCCTGAATGGTCCCTTGAAGTAGGTGGATGGACTGTTCATGACAGGAATGGTGTGTACCTGTCTCTGGAGGGTGGCAATTGGACTGTGTGTGGGACAGCTGTGCCAGTATTGAATCACATTCAAACTTGGTATGGTCTTGGAGGATGATCTGGTGAAGTGTGTGTTCATAGGTTGAGTTGTATTATGATTTCCGCTGCATAATACCTGGCAAAACTCAAACTCTGATGTTGTTTCCCCTCATGTGGATGAAAGGCTGCTGTATTCAAGATCTCATCATAATCTACTGAAGATGTCAAAGATACTTGAGTCTCCTCAAGTCCACTCATCATGACGTTCTCACTTCAGGATAGTAAGAGTCACTTAATCACTGATTCTTTTACTCTCTTGAGTAGTGTATATGAAGACCTTGAAGACCTTCAAGGAAGGTTTGTTCCAAGGAGGTGGAACTAATGTTCTATGCGATGTTAGAACATGTTGTTCAACAAGTATGCAGCTACTGGTTGAAGAGCAGATGTTTTTAGGTATCAAACAAAGGGATACTCCTGTTTGGAACCTACTCCTGACCTGGAAGAGGAGACATCTGTGTGTGCTAAGTTGACAAGGGTAGGGTCAACTATGTGTGTGCTCAAGAAGGTCACCTTTAGAAGTCTGATCTCTAGAAGTTGAGCTGGTTGAGATGTGACATTGTGCAATCTCCTGCTGTTTGGCATATTCCTGTTGATTGATCAGGGTTGGATAGCTGTTCCCTGAAGTACTATGTTGTGTTGGAAGACAAGTCCCCTGGATGTTAGTAGTCAATAATGGGATAGCCTGATTGCTATACCATTTAAGGGGATTGGAACCATGAATCCTTTTATTCAAACACCACGTTTCAGAAGTGGCAGTTCTTTCGAGGAGTGAGAATATGAAGATTCAGAGGTTAGTTGAGGTAGTATGCTCTAGCAATGCATATTTACCATTGACTGGTGTTGTTTTGTATCACTAGTACTTATGGTCAGCTGGAGTCTGATTGGTGTGATTGGAGTATGTATAGGTATAACTCATAGAGTTAGTTGCCACTGGTAGGGATGGTGTATGTCATGTTGAGACATGTCTGTACAATGCATGGATATTGGTGTGAAGTTTCCATGATTGTTAATTTGAGGGGGAGTTTTGGTTAACCTCCTCAAGTCTGGTCAGCCTAGGGTCTGGTTGGCTGTTGACCTGTGTCACATGGGTTCTGGTGGTTGTGTGACACATTTGCAAGGAAGAATTCATCTCTCTCATTCCTAAGGGTGAATTTAATCTGGGCAGACTTTCAAAATTGTCTAGGTGCTTGCAAGCAGAAGATGTTGACACAAGAAGAGTACTTTTAAAGTATTCTTATGGTGGAAGTATCTGAAAGGATAATTGGGAAAGGATTTAAGATCAATGTCTACTTGTGCCAAGTACAAGTGTTTAATTGATTATCCTTGGAGTTCAAGATAACTGATGTTCTTAAAGATGTTGGAACATCACTTCTTCAAGACCCTGTGCAGAATCACAGGAAGGATAGTACATTGGCTTATGATCTATCTCTTTGGTGGCAGCAAAAGCATATGATCTCTGAAAAGGTTTCCTGGCAAGAAACTTGATTCAGCCTTGGTATGTACAAGAAGAAGAAGACATCATAGTCTTGATGGTGGTTACTTGGATCAGTTTATTTCTGATCTAGGTAAGGAAGTGCATTAGCTTATGCACACTGTGGAGTCAAGAACAAGTGGCAGCAATCTTGACATCATGGAAACAGCCTTGCCTTAGGATGTGAAATCCTTGGTAGAGCTGAAGGGTTAGTGTCTAACTGGTCCTTCTGAAGACTCATACATCAGAGTGTTTGATGTCTTTGGAGAAGAAGCAGGGATTCATCAAGGTGTGAGCTTGGATGACTTAACTGCAAACCTGCAGGATGGAGGTTGTTTACTCAAACTTGGTTCCACAATCAAGTCTATGAGAACATTGAACTCTTGTTCTGTGAAGGGAGGAAGCTCTTTCAAGTGGCAGAAGAAGGAGCTGAATTCAACAGCTGGATGTCAAAACACAATGTTGTGACATTTGGTTCAACATCAGATTCTTAGTTGATGAAGTGGCACATCAACTTGAGATAGAAGGGTCTGCAGGGTTGTAGATTGGACACTTCAAAAGGCTTGAAGTTCAAATCTCACCTGGAAGGTCAGAATATCTTTGGGAGAAGTCTGATACACGTGGAGATGTCAAAAAGCAGCATTTGACCTTTTCATATGAGAATTCATGAAGGAGGTAATCAACCAGTGGCAATTGGTCTACCTCAGAAGTGAGTTCGAAGAATCAAGATAATCAACATATGGCAGCTGATTATTCTTGAGGAAAGTCTGAGACAAATTACTTTTGAGCAGAAAAGTAGTAAGTTGAAGACAAAAGGAGGTGTTTTCTATTCATCCCTTGGAGCTTGTGGTAGGAGTTCTGAGCCATCTATGGAAGATTATCTCTTGTAATAGGACGAAAATGTATATGTCCCAATGTATGTCTGGGTTCTTCTTGATCAAGCCGGTGACTCAGTGATATCTGAAGACTATCAGATGGTGTGCCTTGTCCTATTATGAAGGATGTCCCAGCTGATGTTAGAACATCTTGTGAAGTGGTCTTCTGTTCTGGTTAGAAGAGAGATTGACACAGAGTGTGAATGTGTTCAGCTAAGAGGGTTGAACAGAGGGTGTGCTCTTGAAGACATGAAGATGCGTCTTATGTTTTCCATTCATCAAGTGGTTTGGATTCTCTTTGAATTAGGAAGTATGTGAAGGTCCAACCTTGGGATGTTGGATATGATCATGTGTGATCTCCCAGTTTTAAGAGGATAGTGGGTTGTTCATGACAGGGGGAGAAGAAGTACCCTTGTGCATTGTACATTTGTGTGTCTTACTAGTTGCATCCATAACTAGTAATTCTGATTGCTGCAAAGATTTAGGGGGAGGAGAAGTACCCTTTGTAGCACCTCAAATTTGCACCTATCATTGTACATACCATTTCATATTAGGTCATAACATATCATGATACATTGCATAGCATTTGCATTGTCCCCAGTTGCCTCAAGAGCAAGCAAGTAGGAATTAGGTCAAACTGATCAGGAGGTCAGTCAACCAACCAAGCAAAGTTGTTTCTCAAGGAGCAAAGGTCCTAGGGTTTGTCCTACAAGTTCACATGTCTTGGAGGTCTATTTGAAGTGTTCAAGTCAAGGGTTGAAGGCTCAGAAACCAACAGTTCATGCAAAGCCAGGCAGAAAACCCTAAACAGTCAACAATCAGTCAAAGCAGTGGATGGTGGCCATTCTTGTGGAATTTGGGCACCATGGTCAATAATAAAGAGTTCATATGTCTTGGGACATCATTTGAAGTCAAGATCTCAAGGAATTAGGGTTTGGAATTCATCAGAAGTGCACAGTCAAGTCCAAAACCCTAGAAAGTCAAAGTTGGTCAACTGTGGTTGATTCTTTGGATTTGATGGATGGAATTGGTTTGAAGGAGCTTATTCATGTCTTAGTAGGTCTCATATGTCATGGGAATCAACATCATGGAAGAAAATCAAGTCAATCAGAAAATTTTCCAGAAATAGAAACTGGACCTGTAATTTCAACTGCCAAAAATAGAAACTTCTTGATCCTCAACTTACATCATGATACAAGCTTCAAATGAATTTTTGCCCAACATGAAAGTTGAAGATCTTGTTCTCCCATTTTCAAAAAGTCCAAGAACTCCCAAATCCCATGTGTGGTTGTCAAGATATGATCAAATCATTTTCATCAATTTTTGAACTTCAACAAGCCATATCTCTCAAACCATAAGGCCAAATTTGGTGGGGTTTTTTCCTACACACCACATTTTTCATCCTCTTTCCAAAAATATAAATTTCATGACCTAAAACCTTGCCAATCAAAATGGCATTTTTTGGCCTATTCCATTAAAAATCAAAGTTTGACCAAACTTTGACTTTTTGATTCTTTGATATTTTCTTCATTTGGCCAATTGGGAAATGTTCCATACATCATTTGTGATTTGTTTAAAGCCCAAAATCAAGTTGCATTCCCTCATACCACCTCCATTTTTGCTTTGGTTGTCAAGTTTACAAGTGATGCATTTTGGTTCATTAAGTAAAAACAAGTTAACAATGCATGGTGCAGACCAAAAACAGTTGAGTTACAGGCCATTTTGCAGCTGGCCAAAGGCCCAAAATCGTGCCAACCACACCTCCATTCTCCACTTATGCAAAATTGGCAATTTTGGCAATTGGTCTTCATTGGACAAAACAATGTTAACAATTTGTGTACAGACCCAAAACAGCATCAGTAATGATCATTGGCAGCTGGTTTCCAAGCCCAAACTCGAGCAAGACTTTGCACCTCCATGTTCATTTGTACCAAATTAGCAACTTGCATTTTGTTTTCATTTGACAAAACCAGCTTAGCATTTTGATTAACCAATTAAAAACAGACTACATAAGGACATCTTTCTGTCATTTGAACCCTAGGGTAGCAGCTGAAACGAACCAGAAAACCATTCACTCTCACATCTTGCATTTTTGGCTCGAGCATCCTTTTCTGCAAAAACTCCCAAAACACCATGAGTTTTCTTGCTTGTATCGTGACTTGGGCACCATTGTGAGCTCTCTACAGCCATCAAACATCAACTGTAAAACCCCTTTCATACTCTGCTTTCTCCATGGACCAGCAATGGCATTTGCGGATTTGAGCACTTGCAAGCATTTCTGAGCCAAGAATCCTCATTCATTCTTCATTTGAAAGCATAAAGGATACCTGCTGCAGGGATTAAAGACCAGGAAACTGCTGCATCTGCTTCTGCTCTTCACATTGGTAAACTTTCGAATCTTCCATTCTTCAAATCCATGCTATGCTGTGTGTAGTTCATGATATGCTGAAACCAATGCAACTTAAACCATTGAAAATGATCAACTATGCTTTGTGAAAATTGAACTTCATTGTGTATGCTCAAGTGAGTTTCTGCTCGATTTGCCTTACCCATGATAGATTAGAGAAATGGAGTTCATATTTGTGTTGAGGGTTGTTTGATGATGCTATTGCTATGCCCGTTTCTTGATTCTGAACATTTCGAAATTTTGATCATATGAGGATGATGAAGTTGTATGCCCTGTTGTGTACAAACCATAACTTGTTTCCAGTTCTTGTTCCATAATCGTGTATGCTATTGTTACTTGTGATGGTATGAATACCCTATCATTGCCGTGCTGCTCATGTGATGTTTGTTGGAAATCCATTTTTTTGATGTTGATGAACACATGATGTTGCTACATAAACCCTGTGTGAAAAACCCTAGCTGCCCAGAAAATCTCGATTGCTATTGGCTGTTTGTTGCCCATTTTACTGTTTCATTGAGGGCCAACCAATCAGGTTATTTCGTTTGGCCCTCCAAAACACTGCCGTTTTGATAAATGATGGGCAGAATTGCAAAAATGCCATCGGTCAACTTAGGTTGACTTGCCATGCCTTGTATTTTGTTCATGTTGCTTCAAATATTCATCCATCTTCCACAATTCATATTTCAATCAAATTTCATCCAAAAATCCTGAAAATTTTTCCATCATGTTCATGATTGAGTCTAGTTTTTAATTATGATTTTTAATCATTTTTTCATTGACTGGATTTTTATTGACAATTGTTTTCCCAACATGTGTGCATAAATGATACATCTTACCATTTCAATTGTGAAATAATGATGTTGCATCCTTTGCCTTTGAAATTTTTTGTGGAGAAACTAGACACATTGGCCTTCATTTTGATATAAAGTTTGTGGATTTCCCATTTGTGGTTTGCTGGATATGATTTTTTGAAGTTGAAGTGTACATTTGGTGTCACAACATGAACATGCATTTTCCCTAATTTTGTTGACATGCTTCCTTGCATCCAATTGACCCCATTTTTTGCATGAATGATCCTTTGTATGTCTAATTGATGTATGAATTTTCTTGGAATTAATCTTGCTGTTTTCCATTTGATTGAGAATTTTCTTCCATACCTAGTCATTTGTTGACTTTTTGTGCTATGCCTTGCCAAATCTTTTGTGAAATTCTCAAATCATATTGTATATCCATGAAATTTCATATGTGAAAACTAGACTCTTTGAGCTTTGCATTGGTGTTAATCTCATTCATTTCTCATCTGTTTTCAATTTGATATGATTTTTTGAAGTTGACCCATGCTTGTTGACTTTCCTTGTGCTTACTTGGATTTGGTTTGACTTCATGATTTTATTTGACTGCCTTCCTCTCATCCAAATGCCATGAAATTTTACATGTTTACCATGTTAGATGTTAGGATTGAGTGTGATTTATTTGATGATTTTTGAGTTTGTTTGAGTTGACTTTTGATGCAAGTCATTCTGTTGACTTTTGTATGCTTTCCTTTGCCTTGTTTTGGTTTCAAATGTTCATGAAATGATAATGATGCATGATTTGAATGTGGGCCCAAGTGTGTTAGCTTCCCAAATGTTTGACTTTGACTTTGAGTTGACTTTTCCTTGCTGCCTTGACTTTTTCTTTCATGTTTGACCCTAGGCTAGTCCTAGTGGTCCTTTGGACTTATGTTGAGTTTATCTGTTTCAGGTTGAGCATAGTGCTTCCAAGATCATACCAATTTGATTGATGTTTGTTTGTCTATATTGTGCTAACCTTTTGTTTTGTAGGTGACTCATGTAACTTGAGTCTTGCTTTGCACAGTTGACCTCCTGTGGTTGACTGTTTATCTATTTCTTTTGATTTTGACTGTTGACTTGTTTACTAATGAGTTTGACTTTTTTCAGGTACTTTAGTTGCCTAAGTTCTTTGAACTTGCTTGCTTTGCTTTTTAGCATTTGCTTTGAGGTATAATTACTTCTTCTTCATGTAGTCTGGAGACCCGGTCTGTTATTTGACCGGGCAAACTGTCTGAAGTCCTCCTTAAGAGGCAATGCCTGTGTTTGTTTAAATTTGTCCTAAGCAGGAAAAGTCCTTCAAGTAAGGCAATTGGTGGAAGGTAGGGATAAGCAATCTATCCCCCACTATTCAGTGTGTCCTCTCTTTGCTCCCAGTACCTGGTTGAAGCATTGAGATAAATACCCAAGATCTAATCGAGTCAATAATGTGGAGAGAGTTCCTACTTTCTGAACTCCCACACTTTCTTTGATGCTCTCTCTGATTTGAGATAGAAGCAATGAGGCACACCCCTCATCTCCTATTCATCTGCTTCACCTTAGCCTCTCAATGGCAAGGTTAAGAGCGACCTTTACCTATTACAGTGGACTTTCATAGTCAAACCCTCTTGTGTGAGCCCCCTTGTTTGGCTATAGAGTGTGCTGTTTGATCCTCATTGATTGTTTGATTGCTTCATATGCACTTGCTTGCCTATGTGTTATGCATTTATCATCATCAATTGCCATTAATGCATGAGCATCTCTTTTGTCTGTTTGACATCATCATTGTTGTTTACCCATTGAGGACAATTGTGAGTCCCACGAGTTGGCATTTGTTCCTATGATATGGAAGTGAGTATAAGTCCATCACATTGGCCACTCATCTTATTTTGTTGTATTGTTTGTATGTGAGGATACAATTGTAAGTCCCACAAGTTGGCATTTGTCTTCCTAGGATCATACTGTGTGTTAGAGTAAGTCCCACAAGTTGGCATCTGACACCCCTGTTTTTGCTTTCCCTATGATCATGTGTGGGGTTAACCTAAGTCCCACAAGCTGGCAGTTGACTTCCATATTTCTTCATTGTTTTCTTTTTGAGGAGATTAGTGTAAGACCATTGAGTGGCCTCTGATATCCATTTCTGTTTATGGAGATTGGTGTAAATCCAGCTATTGGTATCCGATATCCGCTTCTGTTTGTGAGACTGGAGCAAGACCATTGAGTGGCATCCGGTATCATTTGTTTGTTTATTTCATCATTACTTACTTTCCATTCCAAAGGACACCCTTGAATCATCCTCTATATGATCCCAAGAAGTGAACCTCCTGAGAAGCTTTACTTTCCATCCTCACTCATTCATCCTCATTGTGTCCTAGAACCTTTTCACACTTCGATCTTAAACTTGACATAGACATTGTGCAAACTTCTTCATGTTTTCAAACTAAAAACCTGGACTCAAGTCCTTGACTTTTTTCAAACTCCATTTCATAATACTTCTTTTGAATTAATCTTAATCATACTTTGACTTCACTTTCATAATCACAATCAATTAACTTCACTCATTCATTTGCTTTGGCCATGTCCATTAATCTTTTCATGCATTAGCCGTAGGTTTCAATTATCATTGTGGTTGATGTAAACCTCACCTTATCTTTAGTGAGTTGACAGTAAGACTTCCGTACCGAAAATAGGGTTAACCCCTCTCGTACGTCGAAGCTATCCTCGCATGGTGGATGTTGGTTTTGGTCGAGTGTTCTCCCATTGATAATGAAAAGCCTCAGTGCTATTGTTTAAAATTGAATCCAACTCACTTTTGGAAATCTTTTAGCCGAACTACGGCGTTTTGATCCTTACCTTTGATGGAAGGTACGTAGGCAGCGGGTTCATCCGCTCAAACCCAATAAAACTTGTACATTCTTTCCTCATCATCTCACTCCTGTTTGCACAATGCATATGTCTTAACAAATAACAATTTTTTACAACGAGTGTGAAAAGGGCTCCCTAGGAGTACCTAGGACGTAGTGGGTGCCTAACACCTTCCCATTGCGTAACTTACCCCTTACCCGGAATCTCTGATCTTTTATTAGTTTTCTACGTGTAAAACTTCTTAGGCTTTTGTTCGCTTTTTAGCCAATCCTTTGGATAAATAAAAGTGCAGTGGCGACTCGAAACTTCATTGTATGCTTTGCTTATGATTTAATTGATGAATCATATGGCGACGAATACACCGCTACAGAAAAGTGGCGACTCTGCTGGGGACACTTAGTTTCCTTGGCGGTAGTGCCTACTTTTCACCTTTGTTGTGATATATTGTTATTTGTTATTTGATTTATTCTTGCACCATTTGGGATCACTGTATTGATTGTAATGTGTGAATTGCTTGACATACATTGCTGTTTGCTTTGGTGGTCTGTGAGATGAGTTCTATACCCGAACTCGAGTGCACTCTAGGATAGGAGAATGGCATAGTCTTGTCGACTGGTGTGGAGTAGTCCTTAGCCAGTTGACTTGCGAGTCCATTCACTTGGTGGAGTTCATGTTGAACTAATAATGTCACACAAGTCATTTGTGGTTAGGCATTATTCTTTCAACCATGTGCCGCAGAAGCCAAGGACCTTAGTTTACCAAGCCCATCTTGGCCTATTTTTAGGACCGTAGTGCGGAGGTCGTTCAGATGTCAATTCTGATGCGATTGTCACGCGATACTACACTCATAAGAGTTTCTCTTGAGAATATTCTTGGGATACGAGTATTCGTTCCTCCGATAATATTCGAAAGATGGAACGATGATTATGGGAACCTCTGATAGAACATGTCTGGCAGGTAAACCCTAGTACACTCCTTTTGGGTGGTTCTTAACCAAGACTCCATGCTCGTGACTCTCAACAAACCCGTGATTCGTGGTTGAGTCGTTCAAACATCGTTAATATCAATGGATCCCGGATCAGGTGCAAAACCTAAAATCCACCAAAGCGGCTGGTTGATATTAGGGATGTTTGAACCGGTTCATGTACCGTTAATATCAATGGAACTTGGGTGTCGATAAGGTGAAAACCTAAATCCACCAAAATGGATGATTGATATTAGGGATACATAGAGCTTTCCCACGACCTTTGTTTGGTGTGACTTGCTTGATTCTTGAGTGTGTTTGTTGCATTCATACATTCATGCACTCATCCGCATACATGTCATCATCAGAAAAAGAAAATGTTCAAGGAACTTAAAGGGTTTATTTGCAAATTTTTCAGACAATGGAAAAACCAAAAAGACGTACAAAGAAATACAGCTTCAAGCAGCCTGATGTAAAAGAGTTAAGGAATCTGACATCATATGTATTAGATCCTTTGGGTTTCAAAGCTCGCTATGGGAAGCTTCTGCCTCTGCTCACCACTCAGGTTGACGAAGGGTTGATGAGTACTCTTGCTCAGTTCTACGATCCGTTGCATCGTTGCTTCTTATTCCCAGACTTCCAGCTACTGCCGACTTTGGAAGAATACTCTCACCTCATTGGGATTCCGATTCTGGATCAAGTGCCGTTCAGTGGCCTAGAGAGTATTCCATCTGCTCGAGAGATTGCTAGTCTGTTGCACATAGATGAAGATCTGATTGGAGCTAACCTGACTACCAAAGGCGGAATTCAAGGTTTTCCTTCCGAGTTCCTCATTTCCCAAGCTACTTTTTATGGGAAGGCCATGAGTGAGGACGCCTTTGAGGCTCTGTTTGTGCTACTCATCTATGGGTTGGTGCTGTTCCCCAACTTCGACAAGTTCGTTGACATGAACGCCATTAGGATCTTTGCAGTCCTTAATCCAGTTCCGACCTTGTTGGGTGATACATATGTCTCCATGCACCTGAGGAACATGAAGAATGGAGGAGTCATTGTCTGCTGTTTACCCCTGCTGTACAAGTGGTTTATTTCGCACTTGCCGCAGACAGTCGCTTTCAAGGAGAATAAGGGATGTCTACGGTGGTCTCAGAGACTCATGTCTCTCACCAATGATGATATCACCTGGTATGATCGCGTGTACGATACCGTTCAGATCATCGACTCTTGTGGGGAATTCCCTAATGTGCCTCTTCTTGGTACATGTGGTGGGATTACCTACAATCCTATTCTTGCACGACGTCAGCTTGGGTTCCCCCTGAAGGATAAACCTAATAACATTCTGTTAGAAGGCGCGTTCTTTCAGGAGGGTAAAGATCCCCAAGGCCTGAAAGCCAGATTTGTCCGTGCTTGGCGCAGTATTCACAAGAAAAGTAGGAACGAATTGGGTCCAAAGAACTGCATTGCTTTGGAGCCCTATACTTCTTGGGTCAGACAGAGAGTTGCAACCTACCTGATGCCGTATGATCATCCAAGACCTACACCGTTGGATATGGCTGGGCCTTCAACCCTCCCTACCCAACGTGTAGAGGAGTTGAGAGAGGAGGACCTTTCGCGTGCCTGGATCCGTGAGAGGGAGGAATTGCTGCAGCAGCTCAAGGAAAAGGATGCTATGATTGAGTTTCTCGAGCACCGAGTGATCGACGATCCGAACGACACTTGGACTTCTCTGCTTCCTCAGTCATCCAAATTCTGGAAGAGGAAGTATGATCGACTTGCCAAAGAGAAAGCTGACATGGAGGCTGCCTATGAGAGGGAGATCAAGAAGTTGTGCACTTCCCGTCTTCCAACATCCCGAGCTTCTAGGGATCCATAGGATGTTATTTACCTTTTCTCTTTGTAATGAATCAGAAACGCTGTATTTCTTTGTCTCAAAATATATTGAATGAAATATTTCCGTGAGCAAACAAAAATGTCTAAATATTCAAAATATTGCAAATAACACCCTAAGGGTTCCTTGAAAACAAAGCATTTGCACAAGCATTGCATGCATCATACTCATCTCACTTGCATAACAGGTGTTCTCAGGCCATCTTCTCACTTTGATTCCTGTGTCCAGACAGGATAGCTGACCAAAGGCCGCACCGCTACTCAACAAGGCTCAACCATCAACGCAACATGGATCAGGTTCAAGCCGAGTTGGCAGAGATGAGGGCAAGCATGGCCCAGTTCATTCATATGATGCAAGGGGTCGCGCAAGGCCAAGAAGAGCTCCGAGCAATGGTCCAGAGGCAAGAAGCTACATTGCCACCGCCCAACCAGCTTCTGCAAGAAGGAAACCCAGTTCCTGAAGTCCCTGCCGCTGCTATTCCCGTCAACAACTACGCTGTGGGTGAAGAGTTGAGGGGTATCCGAGTCGACGGTCAACCGATTGCTCCGGATGTTGTTAGTCCCAGAGTCATCCATGCTCCGGTCCGTAACAGAATTCCAATTGTTGACAGACAAGAGGATTTATTCACTATGCTCAGCGAAGACGACAATATCTTGGGAAGAAATGATGCGAGAGATCGCAAAGTTGAGGCCCTTGCTGAGAAGATCAGAGCAATGGAATGTCAAAACTCCCTCGGTTTTGACGTTACAAACATGGGATTGGTTGAAGGACTCAGAATCCCGCACAAATTCAAGGCGCCGTCATTCGACAAATACAATGGTACCTCCTGCCCTCGCACCCACGTGCAGGCATATTACCGAAAGATATCCGCATACACTGACGATGAGAAGATGTGGATGTATTTCTTCCAGGATAGTCTATCTGGGGCATCCTTGGATTGGTACATGGAATTGAAGCGGGATTCAATTCGGTGCTGGAGAGACCTGGGTGAGGCCTTCCTCAGGCAGTACAAGCACAATATGGACATGGCTCCAACCAGAACTCAGTTACAAAGTTTATGTCAGAAGAACAATGAAAGTTTTAAAGAGTACGCCCAGAGATGGCGCGAACTAGCTGCGAGAGTTCAACCCCCTATGCTGGAAAGGGAGTTGACTGACATGTTCATTAGCACTCTACAAGGTGTCTATATGGACCGGATGGGAAGTTGCCCATTCGGAAGCTTTTCTGACGTCGTTATCTGCGGCGAAAGAACTGAGAGCTTAATCAAAGCTGGGAGGATCCATGATGCTGGTTCCTCATCTTCTTCAAAGAAACCCTTCTCTGGGGCACCTCGCCGTAGAGAAGGAGAAACCAATGCTGTACAGCACAGAGGGAGTGCTTACAGAGCCAACAACAGGGACCAGTATCGTCCAATCGCCGCAGTGACCATTCCTGCGCCTCAACCGCGTCCACAACAACAAAGAGTTCAACAACAACCACAACAACCGCAACGACCTCAACCACAGCAACAACAACAGCAACGTCCTTTTCAGCAGAGACAGAGATTGAATCCTGATAGGAGATTTGACCCTCTGCCTATGTCGTACGCAGAACTACTACCCGAACTACTCCGGTTAGGGTTTGTAGAGTTGCGTACGATGGCAACTCCTACCGTACTGCCACCCGGTTACGATGCAAATGTGAGATGTGACTTTCACTCTGGGGCACCAGGCCACCATACTGAAAGATGCCGGGCGTTTCAGCACAAGGTTCAGGATCTGATTGATTCCAAGACAATCAACTTCTCTCCGGTCCCGAATGTCGTGAACAATCCTATGCCACAGCATGGAGGGCATAGGGTTAATAACATTGAAGATGGGGAGGCTGAAGGCCTGATTGTAAATGTCGAAGATGTTCAGACATCTCTGTTGGTCGTCAAGGACCGATTGCTAAAGGGGGGTGTTGACCCAGGCTGTTCAGAAGATTGTTTGGGCTGTTCAGAAGCCATGGATGGTTGTGACAAGTTGAAGACTGGTATTCAGAGGTTAATAGATGAGGGCTGTTTGCAGTTTAGCCGTGCTACCAGAGATAATGGGGCAGTGTCTACTGTCACCATTTTTTATAAGCCGGCTGAAGGAAGAGGACGTGGGGCTGTCAGTACACCCACCACCAGCAATACTCCGGTTACCATTTCTGCCCCGGTAACCATCAGAGCACCTACTACTATTGTGGCGTCCGGCAGAGGACAAGTTGGAAATAGTAGAGCTGTTCCGTGGAGTTATGACAATGCCTATCGCCGAGATAGGAGGGCTGGTAACCAGACAAGGCCAATTGTTCAAACGCCAGTTACGATCAGTGCTCCTGTGAGGATTCCTGCTGTTACAAGTCCTGTGGTGGACAATGTCGGAGGACAGGGAGGCTTCACAAGGAGCGGACGACTGTTTGCTCCTCAGCCTTTGAGAGACATTGCTGCTGAGTCATCCGCAAGAGCTAAGGGCAAACAGGCAGTGGTTGACGAAGAACCGGCTCAGAAGGAGGCTGAGGGTTCTTTCCAGAAGGATGTCGAGGAGTTTATGAAGATTATTAAGAAGAGTGATTACAAGATTGTTGATCAACTCAACCAGACTCCGTCGAAAATCTCGATACTCTCCTTGCTGATGTGTTCTGAGGCACATCGGGACGCTTTGCTCAAGATGCTGAATATGGCATACGTCCCGCAAGAGATATCGGTCAACCAACTGGAGGGTGTGCTAGCAAACGTGAGTACCAGGCATGGTGTAGGTTTCACTGACCTAGACCTAACGCCTGAGGGTCGCAATCATAACAAAGCCTTGCACATCACCATGGAGTGCAAAGGTGCAGTGTTATCTCATGTGCTAGTGGACACCGGGTCGTCCCTGAATGTCCTGCCGAAGTAGATATTGAAGAAAATCGATGTTGAGGGAGTCGTGCTCACTCCCAGTGACCTGATCGTGCGTGCATTCGACGGATCCAAACGTTCTGTGTTTGGTGAAGTCACCTTGCCAGTGAAGATAGGTCCTGAGATCTTCGACATCGTGTTTTATGTGATGGACATTCAACCTGCTTACAGCTGCTTGTTGGGGCGTCCTTGGATACACGCCGCTGGAGCAGTCTCGTCAACTCTCCATCAGAAGCTCAAATATGTCTGGAACGGTCAGATCGTGACCGTCTGTGGTGAAGAGGAGATTTTGGTGAGTCATCTCTCCTCATTCAAGTATGTCGAGGTGGATGGCGAAATCCACGAAACCCTGTGCCAGGCGTTTGAGACTGTGGCGTTGGAAGGTGTAGCTTGTGCAGAGCAGAGGAAGCCGGGCGCTTCAATATCATCGTACAAGCAAGCCAAGGAGGTTGTTGACTCCGGTAGAGCAGAAGGCTGGGGCAAGATGGTTGACTTGCCAGTAAAAGAGGACAAATTCGGCATTGGGTACGAGCCTCTCGCAGCAGAGCAGCATGTACAAGCAGGTCCGAGCACCTTCACCAGCGCTGGGCTGATGAACCATGGAGATGTCTTTGCTACTGATGGTGAAGATAGTGGTTGTGATTTGGATGTCTGGGTCCGCCCTTGTGCACCAGGCGAGGTCATCAACAATTGGACAGCTGAGGAAGTGGTCCAAGTTACTCTACTGACAGAGTAATTTTCTTTTGTTTTTTTCATTTTGCATGAAAACCCTATGTTCCGCCCAGGGCGTAGTGGTTCATTGTAGGGCCACATCATGTTCGCAATGTTTATAAATAAAGGACGTTTTTTCAATCAAATTTTGAGATCGCTGTCTTTCTATTTTTTGTTTTTCCACTTTTTCAAAACAATAAAAATGGCAATGTTTTTGTTTTTTGTGACTTTATTGAAATCTTTTTCTAAAAACAAAACATTAAACATGCAGAAGTGATCTTTTGGCATCCACTGCGAACGACTCTGTTATGGCTCAGTATGATTTCAACAATCCCATCTACCAAGCTGAAGAGGAGAGTGAGGAAGACTGTGAACTCCCTGCAGAATTGGTCAGACTACTGAAGCAAGAGGAAAGGGTCATCCAACCTCACCAGGAAGAGTTGGAAGTTGTTAATCTGGGTACTGAGGACGCCAGAAGAGAGATCAAGATTGGGGCTGCTTTAGAAGACTCTGTCAAGAGGAGGCTAATCGAGATGCTGAAAGAATATGTGGAAATATTCGCCTGGTCATACCAAGATATGCCTGGTCTGGATACAGACATCGTGGTGCATCGATTACCTCTCCGAGAAGAGTGTCCGTCGGTCAAGCAGAAGCTTCGCAGAACTAGTCCTGACATGGCTGTCAAGATCAAAGAAGAGGTTCAGAAGCAGTGGGACGCAGGTTTCCTAGCTGTCACTAGCTACCCGCCGTGGGTTGCCAACATTGTTCCCGTGCCAAAGAAGGATGGCAAAGTCAGAATGTGTGTCGATTACCGAGATCTGAATAAGGCGAGTCCGAAAGACGATTTCCCATTACCTCACATTGATGTATTGGTGGATAATACGGCTCAATCCTCGGTATTCTCTTTCATGGACGGTTTCTCAGGCTACAACCAGATCAAGATGGCGCCAGAGGACATGGAAAAGACGACATTCATTACACCTTGGGGCACGTTCTGCTATAAGGTTATGCCATTTGGGCTGAAGAATGCCGGTGCTACCTATCAGAGGGCAATGACGACTCTCTTTCATGACATGATGCACAACGAAATCGAAGTGTACGTGGATGATATGATTGCGAAGTCGCAGACAGAAGAGGAGCACCTGGTAAATTTGCAGAAGTTGTTTGACAGACTGGTCAAGTTCAAACTGAGGCTGAATCCGAACAAGTGCACGTTTGGGGTGAGATCCGGGAAGCTCTTAGGCTTCATTGTCAGTGAAAAAGGGATTGAGGTAGATCCAGCAAAAGTCAAAGCTATTCAAGAGATGCCTGAACCGAAGACGGAAAAGCAAGTCCGTGGGTTTTTAGGGAGGTTGAACTACATTGCAAGGTTCATATCTCATCTAACTGCTACATGTGAACCAATTTTCAAACTACTCAGAAAGAATCAGGCGATCAAATGGAATGATGACTGTCAGGAAGCTTTTGAAAAAATCAAAGAATACTTGCAAAACCCTTCAATCCTGATTCCTCCAGTTCCTGGGAGACCACTGATCATGTACCTATCAGTCACCGAGACTTCGATGGGGTGTGTATTGGGTCAGCATGACGAGTCTGGTCGAAAAGAGCATGCCATATACTACCTGAGCAAAAAGTTTACCGACTGTGAAACAAGATATTCACTGCTCGAGAAAACTTGCTGTGCTTTGGCCTGGGCTGCTCGCCGACTAAGGCAGTATATGTTGAACCATACTACTCTGTTGATTTCTAGGATGGATCCAGTCAAATACATCTTTGAGAAGCCAGCTCTCACTGGACGTGTTGCCCGTTGGCAAATGATCTTAACCGAGTACGACATTCAGTACACGTCGCAGAAGGCCATCAAGGGTAGTATTCTGTCAGACTACCTTGCCGAACAACCGATCAACGACTATCAGCCTATGATGTTTGAATTCCCTGATGAAGACATCATGTATCTGAAGACGAAAGACTGTGAAGAGCCGCTTGTCGAGGAAGGACCGGATCCTGATGACAAGTGGACACTGATGTTCGATGGGGCCGTGAATATGAACGGTAACGGTGTTGGTGCAGTGTTGATCAATCCCAAAGGTGCTCATATACCTTTTTCTGCCAGACTGACATTCGACGTCACCAACAACGAAGCTGAGTATGAGGCTTGTATCATGGGAATAGAAGAAGCCATTGATCTGAGGATCAAAACACTTGACATATTTGGAGATTCAGCTCTAGTGATCAATCAGGTCAATGGAGATTGGAATACAAACCAGCCACATCTGATTCCATATAGAGATTACACCAGAAGAATACTGACGTTCTTCAAGAAGGTAAAGTTGTATCATGTCCCCCGGGACGAGAATCAGATGGCTGATGCCTTGGCTACTCTATCCTCTATGATAAAGGTTCATTGGTGGAATCAGGTGCCACATGTTGCTGTGAATCGACTCGAGAGGCCTGCATATGTGTTTGCAGCCGAGTCCGTTAATGCTATTGATGATAAGCCGTGGTATTATGACATCAAGAACTTCCTCAAGACTCAAGAGTATCCTGAGGGTGCGTCGAAGAATGATAAGAAGACCCTGAGAAGGCTGGCTGGGAGCTTTTATCTGAATCAGGATGATGTGCTATACAAGCGGAACTTTGACATGGTCTTGCTCAGATGCGTGGATAGACACGAAGCAGACATGTTAATGCAAGAAGTGCACGAGGGTTCGTTCGGTACCCACGCTGGTGGTCATGCAATGTCGAAGAAGTTGCTGAGAGCCGGATATTACTGGATGACTATGGAATCCGATTGCTTCAAATATGCTCGGAAATGCCATAAGTGTCAAATCTATGCTGATAAGGTGCATGTACCACCAAGCCCATTGAATGTCATGAACTCGCCTTGGCCGTTTGCCATGTGGGGCATCGACATGATTGGAAGGATTGAGCCTACTGCTTCTAATGGACATCGCTTCATCTTGGTCGCGATTGATTACTTCACCAAGTGGGTGGAAGCAGCTTCCTATGCCAACGTCACCAAACAAGTGGTTACCCGGTTCATCAAGAAGGAAATCATCTGTCGTTATGGAGTTCCCGAGAGAATCATCACTGACAATGGTTCGAATCTCAATAACAAGATGATGAAAGACTTGTGCAGAGATTTCAAGATTGAACATCACAACTCTTCTCCTTACAGACCAAAGATGAATGGTGCTGTAGAGGCAGCAAACAAGAACATCAAGAAGATTGTGCAGAAGATGGTCGTTACGTACAAAGATTGGCACGAGATGTTGCCTTTCGCTTTGCATGGATACCGTACCTCAGTACGTACGTCGACCGGGGCAACCCCCTACTCCCTTGTGTATGGTATGGAAGCAGTCCTACCAGTTGAAGTGGAGATCCCTTCTCTGAGGGTATTATTAGATGTCAAGCTGGACGAAGCCGAGTGGATTCGTACAAGGTTTAATGAGTTAAGCCTTATCGAAGAGAGACGATTAGCAGCTGTGTGCCACGGGCAGTTGTATCAGAGAAGGATGAAGCGAGCCTTTGATCAGAAAGTGCGTCCTCGGACATTTCAAACTGGCGACCTAGTTTTGAAGAGGATCCTTCCTCCCGGTGCAGATAACAGGGGCAAGTGGACTCCTAATTACGAAGGTCCATATGTTGTGAAGAAGGTCTTCTCCGGTGGAGCCTTGATGCTTACAACTATGGACGGTGAAGATTTTCCTTCCCCTGTCAACTCAGACGTAGTCAAAAAATACTTCGCATAAAATTGACCCGCTGGACAAAAAGAATAAAAGAGTCCAGGCAAAAATGGGCATCCCGGCGAACCAAAAACAGAAAGAAAAGGTTCGGGCAAAAGTTAGGGATAAAAATGAAAAATTGTATACCCGGTAAGTCGAAAACCCGCAAGGGCGGCTTAGGCAAAAATGGGTATCCCGGTGGATTGAAAACCCGAAAGGGCGATCCAGCCAAAAGAGGGATTAAAGCGAAGACTACAGTCTGAGTTATCTGTACTTCGTCATGCTTCGTCAGCTACCATCTCGACAGATGTGATCGGTCCAGTCATTCTTCTCAGAAAGCAAGTAATTGGGAGGAAACTGATAATCTATGGGTTATAACAGAGTTGGGAAACAGTGGATGCCGTGTTCACATTGCCATTAGGATAGTTTATTTTCCTTTTGTGCGCAATTACCTCTTTCTAGGAATTGCTTCTCAATGTACTTGCCTTTTCAGGCACATTTTCAATCAATAAAAGTCGTTGTTCAGATAAATTGCTCTCTTGTCTTTTTACTTTTACTGTTTTGTTTGCAAAAACGTCCGATTTTTGATAAACATTGCATATAAAAACATGAAGGCTAAACAATGACGTGCAGAAAGATTAAAACATTTGAAAATCATTTTGAATGTTGAGGACACTTGAGCGTATCTTGTCCATGTACTCCCTGGGGCATCTGTCGTTCCGATTTGCAGGTCGTCACCTGTGAATCTTTTCCCCAGTAAGGTCGTCGCCTGTGAGCATTCCCCAGCAGTGCCTTTCCCAGACAGAATCATTATCCTAGCTATGGATTGTTCAAGCCTTCCCCAGCAAAGCAGTTATCTCTCCAGCAGAGTTTATCCTACCAGAGGATTGGATGAGTTATCGTGGCAGATCGATATCCGCATCCCCAGCTGAGTTGATTTCTACTCGTGAATATTGTGGGTCGTCCCCGGCGGAGTAGCAGTTATTCCCCAAAGCAGTCTGTTTTATCTGAGGGTTGCATGAAGCCTCATCCCCAAAGAGTCGCATGATTTAGCTTCCCCAGCGGAGCTTTTCATTTCCCCGAGCGGAATTTTTCTTAGATTAATCGGGCATTCCCCAGCAGGATTCCCCTCTGTTCTCCCCTAGCAGAATTGTTTCATTTCTCCCCAACAGAGTTGCTTCATTACTCCCCCAGCGAGTTGCCTTGTCCTCCCCTAGTGGATTTGTATTGATGGCTCCCCAGCAGTTGTTTTTTCCCCCAGTAGAAGTATCTTGAAGATTCCTCAGCACAGTCGTCCTGTGTATCTCTCCCCGCAGAGTTCTCATCATATTGCATTACATATAGTAATCATTGCATCCTCAAAATTGCGTAGCATTTCCATTCCATATGGAGCATTACGCCATGGAAAAATTCAAACATATGCATTCATGTGTTCGAAACCGCATCAGACTGTATCCCCCGGCAGAGGCAGGATCATTTTCTTCAACATCAGCACAGCAAATCAGCTACAGTTACAGACAGCATTCAGAATTGATTATCCCCACAGAGGTTTATTTCCTCACCCGATGGTGACAGGTAGTTTGTTTCTCCCCAGTGAGACCCCCAGCAAGTGATCGGCTTTGTTTCGACATAGCTCAGATGTCCGATCTTTTGATACCAGTAAGTGTCATGTCAACACTCGTGTGTGTTCTTTTATTTTTTGGTGTCGGTAAACATCATCTTTCGATGTCGGTAAACATCGAGTCGTTCCACCCAGTCATCGGTAAATGTCTGGTCATTCTTTTTGATGTCGGTAAACATCATCCTTCGGTGTCGGTAAACATCGAGTCGTTCCATCCCAGTCATCGGTAAATGTCTGGTCATTTTTGGTGTCGGTAAACGCCATTGCTTTGGTGTCGGTAAACATCGAGTCTTTCCTTCAGTCATCGGTAAATGTCTGATAATCCCCAACAGAAATCCCCAGTAGAGTCATCGGTAAATGTCTTGTCTGGTTTTCAGTTGCAAATATCTGTTTGTCTTTCCCCAATAAATTTCTCATCCCGGTCATCGGTAAATGTCTGGTCATTTCTTTTGATGTCGGTAAACATCATCTTTCGATGTCGGTAAACATCGTGTCTCATCCCAGTCATCGGTAAATGTCTGGTCATTCTTTTGATGTCGGTAAACATCATCTTTCGATGTCGGTAAACATCGTGTCTCACCCCAGTCATCGGTAAATGTCTGGTCATTTCTTTGTTCTCTTGTCAATAAAATCAGAATCCCCAGAGGTCGTCGGTAAACGTCTTGTCTGGTATCACCACAAAGATTTTGTTCCTCCCTAAGCGGAGATGCCATCGGTAAATGGCCCAGTTTTTTTTCGATATCGGTAAATATCGAATTCTCAGTTGCAGCAACCATCGGTAAATGGTCTTGTTAAGTTGACATCGGTAAATGTCCAGTTTCTTTGAAGCCACCATCGGTAAATGGTTTTGCTTCCTTTCTACATCAAATTTGTTTCCCAGCCGCCATCGGTAAACGGTTGTGCTGAAGTTGATATCGGTAAATATCAAGGTCCCAGTTTTAACCATCGGTAAATGGTTTGCTTTTCAGAAGTTTGTTGTCCCCAGCCGCCATCGGTAAATGGTTGTGCTGAAGTCAATATCTGTAAATATTGAAGTGCCAGTTTCTTCAACCATCGGTAAATGGTTTCGCTTTTCTGAAGCTGTCTTGCAGTTTGTCATCGGTAAATGACGTGGTTCTCCTATATTTCATCCAGTCGGTGCAAATTTCTACGGTTCTTTTGTATTCAATCCCTGTTTACCCTGAAAGTCTGACAGCAATTGCTATCATCCGTTCGGGTTCCCAGCTGATTGAATAGGGGCAGCTGTAGCACCTCAAATTTGCACCTATCATTGTACATACCATTTCATATTAGGTCATAACATATCATGATACATTGCATAGCATTTGCATTGTCCCCAGTTGCCTCAAGAGCAAGCAAGCAGGAATTAGGTCAAACTGATCAGGAGGTCAGTCAACCAACCAAGCAAAGTTGTTTCTCAAGGAGCAAAGGTCCTAGGGTTTGTCCTACAAGTTCACATGTCTTGGAGGTCTATTTGAAGTGTTCAAGTCAAGGGTTGAAGGCTCAGAAACCAACAGTTCATGCAAAGCCAGGCAGAAAACCCTAAACAGTCAACAATCAGTCAAAGCAGTGGATGGTGGCCATTCTTGTGGAATTTGGGCACCATGGTCAATAATAAAGAGTTCATATGTCTTGGGACATCATTTGAAGTCAAGATCTCAAGGAATTAGGGTTTGGAATTCATCAGAAGTGCACAGTCAAGTCCAAAACCCTAGAAAGTCAAAGTTGGTCAACTGTGGTTGATTCTTTGGATTTGATGGATGGAATTGGTTTGAAGGAGCTTATTCATGTCTTAGTAGGTCTCATATGTCATGGGAATCAACATCATGGAAGAAAATCAAGTCAATCAGAAAATTTTCCAGAAATAGAAACTGGACCTGTAATTTCAACTGCCAAAAATAGAAACTTCTTGATCCTCAACTTACATCATGATACAAGCTTCAAATGAATTTTTGCCCAACATGAAAGTTGAAGATCTTGTTCTCCCATTTTCAAAAAGTCCAAGAACTCCCAAATCCCATGTGTGGTTGTCAAGATATGATCAAATCATTTTCATCAATTTTTGAACTTCAACAAGCCATATCTCTCAAACCATAAGGCCAAATTTGGTGGGGTTTTTTCCTACACACCACATTTTTCATCCTCTTTCCAAAAATATAAATTTCATGACCTAAAACCTTGCCAATCAAAATGGCATTTTTTGGCCTATTCCATTAAAAATCAAAGTTTGACCAAACTTTGACTTTTTGATTCTTTGATATTTTCTTCATTTGGCCAATTGGGAAATGTTCCATACATCATTTGTGATTTGTTTAAAGCCCAAAATCAAGTTGCATTCCCTCATACCACCTCCATTTTTGCTTTGGTTGTCAAGTTTACAAGTGATGCATTTTGGTTCATTAAGTAAAAACAAGTTAACAATGCATGGTGCAGACCAAAAACAGTTGAGTTACAGGCCATTTTGCAGCTGGCCAAAGGCCCAAAATCGTGCCAACCACACCTCCATTCTCCACTTATGCAAAATTGGCAATTTTGGCAATTGGTCTTCATTGGACAAAACAATGTTAACAATTTGTGTACAGACCCAAAACAGCATCAGTAATGATCATTGGCAGCTGGTTTCCAAGCCCAAACTCGAGCAAGACTTTGCACCTCCATGTTCATTTGTACCAAATTAGCAACTTGCATTTTGTTTTCATTTGACAAAACCAGCTTAGCATTTTGATTAACCAATTAAAAACAGACTACATAAGGACATCTTTCTGTCATTTGAACCCTAGGGTAGCAGCTGAAACGAACCAGAAAACCATTCACTCTCACATCTTGCATTTTTGGCTCGAGCATCCTTTTCTGCAAAAACTCCCAAAACACCATGAGTTTTCTTGCTTGTATCGTGACTTGGGCACCATTGTGAGCTCTCTACAGCCATCAAACATCAACTGTAAAACCCCTTTCATACTCTGCTTTCTCCATGGACCAGCAATGGCATTTGCGGATTTGAGCACTTGCAAGCATTTCTGAGCCAAGAATCCTCATTCATTCTTCATTTGAAAGCATAAAGGATACCTGCTGCAGGGATTAAAGACCAGGAAACTGCTGCATCTGCTTCTGCTCTTCACATTGGTAAACTTTCGAATCTTCCATTCTTCAAATCCATGCTATGCTGTGTGTAGTTCATGATATGCTGAAACCAATGCAACTTAAACCATTGAAAATGATCAACTATGCTTTGTGAAAATTGAACTTCATTGTGTATGCTCAAGTGAGTTTCTGCTCGATTTGCCTTACCCATGATAGATTAGAGAAATGGAGTTCATATTTGTGTTGAGGGTTGTTTGATGATGCTATTGCTATGCCCGTTTCTTGATTCTGAACATTTCGAAATTTTGATCATATGAGGATGATGAAGTTGTATGCCCTGTTGTGTACAAACCATAACTTGTTTCCAGTTCTTGTTCCATAATCGTGTATGCTATTGTTACTTGTGATGGTATGAATACCCTATCATTGCCGTGCTGCTCATGTGATGTTTGTTGGAAATCCATTTTTTTGATGTTGATGAACACATGATGTTGCTACATAAACCCTGTGTGAAAAACCCTAGCTGCCCAGAAAATCTCGATTGCTATTGGCTGTTTGTTGCCCATTTTACTGTTTCATTGAGGGCCAACCAATCAGGTTATTTCGTTTGGCCCTCCAAAACACTGCCGTTTTGATAAATGATGGGCAGAATTGCAAAAATGCCATCGGTCAACTTAGGTTGACTTGCCATGCCTTGTATTTTGTTCATGTTGCTTCAAATATTCATCCATCTTCCACAATTCATATTTCAATCAAATTTCATCCAAAAATCCTGAAAATTTTTCCATCATGTTCATGATTGAGTCTAGTTTTTAATTATGATTTTTAATCATTTTTTCATTGACTGGATTTTTATTGACAATTGTTTTCCCAACATGTGTGCATAAATGATACATCTTACCATTTCAATTGTGAAATAATGATGTTGCATCCTTTGCCTTTGAAATTTTTTGTGGAGAAACTAGACACATTGGCCTTCATTTTGATATAAAGTTTGTGGATTTCCCATTTGTGGTTTGCTGGATATGATTTTTTGAAGTTGAAGTGTACATTTGGTGTCACAACATGAACATGCATTTTCCCTAATTTTGTTGACATGCTTCCTTGCATCCAATTGACCCCATTTTTTGCATGAATGATCCTTTGTATGTCTAATTGATGTATGAATTTTCTTGGAATTAATCTTGCTGTTTTCCATTTGATTGAGAATTTTCTTCCATACCTAGTCATTTGTTGACTTTTTGTGCTATGCCTTGCCAAATCTTTTGTGAAATTCTCAAATCATATTGTATATCCATGAAATTTCATATGTGAAAACTAGACTCTTTGAGCTTTGCATTGGTGTTAATCTCATTCATTTCTCATCTGTTTTCAATTTGATATGATTTTTTGAAGTTGACCCATGCTTGTTGACTTTCCTTGTGCTTACTTGGATTTGGTTTGACTTCATGATTTTATTTGACTGCCTTCCTCTCATCCAAATGCCATGAAATTTTACATGTTTACCATGTTAGATGTTAGGATTGAGTGTGATTTATTTGATGATTTTTGAGTTTGTTTGAGTTGACTTTTGATGCAAGTCATTCTGTTGACTTTTGTATGCTTTCCTTTGCCTTGTTTTGGTTTCAAATGTTCATGAAATGATAATGATGCATGATTTGAATGTGGGCCCAAGTGTGTTAGCTTCCCAAATGTTTGACTTTGACTTTGAGTTGACTTTTCCTTGCTGCCTTGACTTTTTTCTTTCATGTTTGACCCTAGGCTAGTCCTAGTGGTCCTTTGGACTTATGTTGAGTTTATCTGTTTCAGGTTGAGCATAGTGCTTCCAAGATCATACCAATTTGATTGATGTTTGTTTGTCTATATTGTGCTAACCTTTTGTTTTGTAGGTGACTCATGTAACTTGAGTCTTGCTTTGCACAGTTGACCTCCTGTGGTTGACTGTTTATCTATTTCTTTTGATTTTGACTGTTGACTTGTTTACTAATGAGTTTGACTTTTTTCAGGTACTTTAGTTGCCTAAGTTCTTTGAACTTGCTTGCTTTGCTTTTTAGCATTTGCTTTGAGGTATAATTACTTCTTCTTCATGTAGTCTGGAGACCCGGTCTGTTATTTGACCGGGCAAACTGTCTGAAGTCCTCCTTAAGAGGCAATGCCTGTGTTTGTTTAAATTTGTCCTAAGCAGGAAAAGTCCTTCAAGTAAGGCAATTGGTGGAAGGTAGGGATAAGCAATCTATCCCCCACTATTCAGTGTGTCCTCTCTTTGCTCCCAGTACCTGGTTGAAGCATTGAGATAAATACCCAAGATCTAATCGAGTCAATAATGTGGAGAGAGTTCCTACTTTCTGAACTCCCACACTTTCTTTGATGCTCTCTCTGATTTGAGATAGAAGCAATGAGGCACACCCCTCATCTCCTATTCATCTGCTTCACCTTAGCCTCTCAATGGCAAGGTTAAGAGCGACCTTTACCTATTACAGTGGACTTTCATAGTCAAACCCTCTTGTGTGAGCCCCCTTGTTTGGCTATAGAGTGTGCTGTTTGATCCTCATTGATTGTTTGATTGCTTCATATGCACTTGCTTGCCTATGTGTTATGCATTTATCATCATCAATTGCCATTAATGCATGAGCATCTCTTTTGTCTGTTTGACATCATCATTGTTGTTTACCCATTGAGGACAATTGTGAGTCCCACGAGTTGGCATTTGTTCCTATGATATGGAAGTGAGTATAAGTCCATCACATTGGCCACTCATCTTATTTTGTTGTATTGTTTGTATGTGAGGATACAATTGTAAGTCCCACAAGTTGGCATTTGTCTTCCTAGGATCATACTGTGTGTTAGAGTAAGTCCCACAAGTTGGCATCTGACACCCCTGTTTTTGCTTTCCCTATGATCATGTGTGGGGTTAACCTAAGTCCCACAAGCTGGCAGTTGACTTCCATATTTCTTCATTGTTTTCTTTTTGAGGAGATTAGTGTAAGACCATTGAGTGGCCTCTGATATCCATTTCTGTTTATGGAGATTGGTGTAAATCCAGCTATTGGTATCCGATATCCGCTTCTGTTTGTGAGACTGGAGCAAGACCATTGAGTGGCATCCGGTATCATTTGTTTGTTTATTTCATCATTACTTACTTTCCATTCCAAAGGACACCCTTGAATCATCCTCTATATGATCCCAAGAAGTGAACCTCCTGAGAAGCTTTACTTTCCATCCTCACTCATTCATCCTCATTGTGTCCTAGAACCTTTTCACACTTCGATCTTAAACTTGACATAGACATTGTGCAAACTTCTTCATGTTTTCAAACTAAAAACCTGGACTCAAGTCCTTGACTTTTTTCAAACTCCATTTCATAATACTTCTTTTGAATTAATCTTAATCATACTTTGACTTCACTTTCATAATCACAATCAATTAACTTCACTCATTCATTTGCTTTGGCCATGTCCATTAATCTTTTCATGCATTAGCCGTAGGTTTCAATTATCATTGTGGTTGATGTAAACCTCACCTTATCTTTAGTGAGTTGACAGTAAGACTTCCGTACCGAAAATAGGGTTAACCCCTCTCGTACGTCGAAGCTATCCTCGCATGGTGGATGTTGGTTTTGGTCGAGTGTTCTCCCATTGATAATGAAAAGCCTCAGTGCTATTGTTTAAAATTGAATCCAACTCACTTTTGGAAATCTTTTAGCCGAACTACGGCGTTTTGATCCTTACCTTTGATGGAAGGTACGTAGGCAGCGGGTTCATCCGCTCAAACCCAATAAAACTTGTACATTCTTTCCTCATCATCTCACTCCTGTTTGCACAATGCATATGTCTTAACAAATAACAATTTTTTACAACGAGTGTGAAAAGGGCTCCCTAGGAGTACCTAGGACGTAGTGGGTGCCTAACACCTTCCCATTGCGTAACTTACCCCTTACCCGGAATCTCTGATCTTTTATTAGTTTTCTACGTGTAAAACTTCTTAGGCTTTTGTTCGCTTTTTAGCCAATCCTTTGGATAAATAAAAGTGCGGTGGCGACTCGAAACTTCATTGTATGCTTTGCTTATGATTTAATTGATGAATCATATGGCGACGAATACACCGCTACACCCTTGTGCATGTGTGTATTACTAGTAGCCATAACTAGTAATTGTTTTTGCTCCTGCTGCTGATTAAACTACTATTATGTTGGTTAAACTACTGATAGTTTGCCTTGTTAACAAAAAGGACAGAGTATTCACAAGATGCCATATGTGATGTCTTAACATAAGATATCTTATGTGCCTGCTGGAGTTCAAGAAAGTGTTCATGCATGAGTGGATCAAGATGTCAGACTCAAAGTCTTGGAATCTGATATGGCTGTACCTACTGTAAAGCAAAAGTGGGTGATTACTTGATCAAAGCTGTGAAGCAAGATCAAGTGGATGCTAACTTGGTTGAAACTGTGAAGTAAAACCAAGTCTGTAACTCTGTCATTATTCTCTGGCTTTGTTGTTGTCTTTGGCAACATTTTTGACAAAAAGGGGGAGTAATAACCACCACCCCTGACAAACAGAGTGGGTCTCTACAACAGACTCTCGTGACAGATTCCCTCCCCTGCAGCTGCTGTGTGTTGAAGTTTAGATTTAACTTCTGTATGTGTGAGCTGCTGTGTGAAGTTTTTATTTAACTTCCATGTATGTGGGTGTGCTGCCACTCTGAGTGTATTAGCTAGGTTTATTTCCTGCTAGATGTGTGATTCCGCTGCTATGAACTCTGTTATGGGGATCAAAGTGTTTTAGCCAAAAATTTGCCAAAGGGGGAGTTTGTAGGTGTTTAATTGGCTGCATTATATGGTAAAACACTAGCTGGTTACTAATGTCTTGACTGATGTCATGACATGTATGTGTGATTATATTGTAGTTACTGCAGGACTTGCTAACACAGGTTTTATTGAATGTCAAACTGGATGCTGTGACATTCATACCTGTCAACAGATACTAAGGAATAGAACAACAGGTGTTCTGTTAGAACTTAGAATTTATTTCCAGTCTGGTTATCAAGGAAAGACCAGACCTGGCATAAGGCCTACTGACTGAATGTCAAATTGGATGTTATGACATTCATCATTAACAGCAGCTACTGAACATTAGACAGAGTGGTGTTCTTCTATGCTTCAGCATGTAACTTAGTTTGTTCTTCGAGAGAATAACATAACTAACGTAAGGCCAAATGTGTAAATGTTAAGTTGGACACTTTAACATTTATTAATGTAAGTTGTTACTGTAGTATGGTCATTTTGATCATGTACAGGTCAGCAAAATTGTACAGTCTGTTTTCTGGAAAAAAACAGACTCAGCATATGGACCTTGATGTCAAGTTGAATGTCGTGACATTCATTCCTGACAGCATATGCTATATTGTAGGTTGTTCAGTTTTCTGTTTCAGCTTTTCTTGGGCTATTCTTCAGGAAGTCAACAGCTTAGAGAAAATCCAGGAAACCAACAACCAAGCTACAATTAAGGAACCTAACAAATAGCCTATTTGTTAGCACACTAATATGTGGAAATTAGTTAGAATCCTATGTGGCATTATTTGTGGAGGTCTTGAGATATTTTAGGAACTAAATATGGAGATATTTTAGGAACTAAATATGGAGATATTTTAGGAACTAAATGATTGAAGACCTTGTTTGTAGCAGAAAGTTTCTGCTGATGTTGTAACAGCAAAGGAAAGTTTGCTGCGATTTCTGAAGGCCCAAATCCACTTGGGTGATTAGGTTATAAATAGCTGATTGTAATCTGGTCTTTGTAAGCCTCCTAGAATGAAAATTTAGGGGTGTGTGTAAGGTAAACCTCCCAACCTATGGGATGGTTACCATGTGTTTCTCAGTGGTAAAAGCTGAGAGTTTTTGTAACTCAAGCCTGTAGGCAAGAGTGATTATGTGCTTGAACGAAGCTGTGAAGCAAGTTCAAGTTGGTTAGCATTACATTGTGATTGTAGTGATAGGAATGGAAACTGGAGGTTTCTATCTAGGAGTTCCTAGGTATAGATTGCATTGGGTAGGGATTAAGTGATAAGTTGTAAACGGGTGAGTTTAGCTTTGAATTGATACTACTAATAGTGGATCTTCTTCCTGGCTTGGTATGCCCCCAGACGTAGGTGATGTTGCACCGAACTGGGTTAACAATTACTTGTGTTTTTACCTTTTGCATGTTATAATTTTGTCAGTTATAAAATAAGGTAAACCTGTAATGCTGTAACAGATGATGTTCAAATCAATGTTGAGACATCATGCTGATAACTGTGCAGGCTCAACAGAAGTAAGTGCTATGTTTGATCTCTGCTGTGCCTGTGTACCAGATGGACAGAACTGGGTGTTCTTCCATTCTATGGTGATATAGTAGCAGATGTCGTGACATCTGTGAATGTGTGCATATCAGTACTAGGTTGTAATTTGTATAACTGTATTACTGTATTAGTTACAATGTTAGATTAGATGTCATTACTTGGAGTAGAACATCTAAACTCTGACTACACCAGAATTTCAATCGATGGTTATTAAACCCTAGCTTTTTAGCTTTATTCACAGGAAGAGCTTGAGCAAACTACCTTGTACATCTTTGATCGGTTGATAGACTTGCTTGAATTTATGCTTTAAGATCAGATTGCATCTTAATATGTTGTTATCAAGGATTTCATCTTCACAAGTTGTCATCGTCAAAACTAAACCATGATAGTCATGACTTGCTTTAGATTTTGATCCCTTAGCATATAGTTCCACATTCTCCCCCTTTTTAATGATGACAATGCATCTCTAAGGAAGGTGATAAAAGAAACAACGGGTAGATGAAAATTGAGTGTTTAAACTCCCCCTCACATGATTATAGAGTATACTTTACTCCCCACGAGAGTATATTTCTTCCTCTTTGTCATAATAAAAAGACGGGTAAATGAAGTAAGTCGGAAATTTAAATATGCAAACATATAGTCACAAAAGCATTTAGGAAGGGAAAATTGTAGGTGTTTAATTGGCTGCATTGTATGGTAAAACACTAGCTGGATTCTAATGTCTTGACTGATGTCATGACATGCTGTGAAGGCGTTTGTGTAACTGCATTGTAGGTTAGAAGATCTAACTGTACTCTGATGTCTTGACTAATGTCATGACATACTTGAGTAGCTTACTGCAGGATTAGCTAATACAGGATTTATTGAATGTCAAATTGGATGTGGTGACATTCATCCCTGTCAGCAGGTACTGAGGAATAGAACAGTTGGTGTTCTGTTAGATCTCAGTATTCATTTCCAGTCTGGTTATCAAGGAAATACCAGACCTGGCATAAGGCCTAATATCTGAATGTCAAACTGGATGTTATGACATTCATCATTGACAACATATACTGAACAATAGACAGAGTGGTGTTCTGCTACACTTCAGTATGTTTCTCAGTCTGTTCTTCAAAAGGATAACAGAATTGACTTAAGGCTAAATGTGTAAATGTCAAATTGGATGCTTTGACATGTATTAATGTAAGCTGTTACTGTAGAATGGACAGTTTGGTCCTGTACAGTTCAGCAAACTTGTACAGTCTGTTTTCAAGAAAAACAGACTTAGCATATGGTCCTTGATGTCAAGCTGAATGTTGTGACATTCATTCTTGACAGCATATGCTAGATTGTAGGTTGTTTAGTTTTTCTGTTTCAGATTTTTCTCAAGCTATTCTTCAAGGATTCAACAGCTGAGAGAAAATCCAGGAAATCAACAACCAAGCTACATTTAATGAACCTAACAAATAGCCTATTTGTTAGTAACCTAGATATGGAATTTAAGGGAACTCGCGTGACCTTAAATTTAGGAGAATACAAGTGCAAAGCCCAAGTACTGCAATATAAAAGGAAGTCGCTCCTTCATTCAGAACTGGGGATTTTGAGGCGTGAAGATTTAGTGTGTCCATCATACTTCACTGCTGTATTTTTGTGAGTCTTGTATTAGACATATCTTGTAAACCAAGCTGTTATCTCGTAGATGATTGCTTTGGTGTAGGGTGTTCATTGAGTTGTAAGTGTTGTGTCACTCTAAGCTTTTAAGCGTGAGTGTTGTGTATCTTGATTAAAGCTGTTAAGCACAATCAAGAATTGTTTGAAGTGTAACTTCAAAATTGTCTTTAATATTGATTAAAGTTAGTAATCGCTGAGGTGATTGAGGGGGAGTGAGTAGGAACTCTGATCTTAGTGTAAGATTGAAATTGCATTGGGTAGGGATTAAGTGAAGAGTTGTAAAAGGGTGAGTTTAGCTTTGAATTAATACTACTGATAGTGGATTTCCTCCCTGGCTTGGTAGCCCCCAGACGTAGGTCATGTTGGACTGAACTGGGTTAACAATTACTTGTGTTATTTAATGCACTTACTTTTAAGTTCTGTATAATTCTTGTCTGTGCAGAATTGGATGTCATAACAACCCGTGTGACATCGAAAGTCTGATAACTAGAATTTCAAAAATAACACACTTCATTGATTCAAATTTTACTAGAACTCAAAGTACAAAAAGAAGGGAAATTTCAGGAATTGAAACATTTCAAACACTAAAAAAGCAAACACACTTAAGGACTAAAACACACAAGTAAGACTATTCTTCATCAACAAAACCATCATTAGTGAACAGTCCTGGAGGTAGTTGCCCCAGGTCTTAGGAGAAATGGTGAGCTAGGAAGTTGATTTTGTCATTTATCTTTTTTGATCTCTTGATTATGATGTTGAGTAGGTATTCAATTGAGGGGTATCATGGTCAAAATCTTCGAGGTTTAAAGGTGCTTCTTGAACTTATATCTTTCTCTTCTTTCCTTTGGAGGGTTTTTCAATCACCTTTGAATCATTGATCTCATACCTCATTTTGTTGGAGTTGCTTCTCCTATTTTTATTACATCTTCTTCAATTTCTTCATTCCCAAAGTTGAATTCGGTGTGTTCTAGGATTTTTGTGATCAAGTTATCATATGGTAGGCACATTAATTTTCTCTTGCTTCCCAACATGTATTGGGTTGCTTTAATTTCCCAATTTATTTTAATATTGATTGCAATCACCCATATAGTTTTAACATCAAACTTGGTCATGGGACTAAAATTTCTTTTCCTTGGAAAAAGTATATGATTGGTCATATAATGGATCAAACGAATGTCAGGGCGAACAGAGCCTGTAGTGAAAGAATTGAGTATCAGGGATGATGAATTTTTCAAAAGAGAGGCGGCAAAAATCTTGAAGTTTAAGTTGTCGCCTTATTCTTTTGGCTTGAAAATAGAACCTTCATGGGAAAGTTCCAAGATGCTTGCAAATTCTTTCAATGATAAAGATGTCTTATGTCTTCTCACATCGGATTAAACTATTCCATCAATAAAGTAGAGATTTGAGAAGAACATCTTGACCAATGAGGGATACACCTTTCTTGAGGGGATTCACTGGTAGGTGGCCAATTTAAATTATTCAAAGATTTTGAAGAATTCACATTCTTTAAAAACTCATGAGTCCAAAGCGTGAATTCTCAAGACGGTTATGTTTGAAAAGTCTTTGAAGAATCTTCCTTCTTGTTGTTGAGAGGTAAACTCATCAGTGAGAGCATTAGAGGGAAATATCATCCTCCTATGAGCATTGATGGTGATGATGATGGAGAATTTGAAGGAATACTCTCACACACAACCAGAGAGAAATAAGATATCTGATGTAAAGGAATGAGAAACACTAGAAATCTAATATATTTGGTTAAGAAAAATAATTTAACTTGATCAACAAAAAATTAAACGCACTATTTTAAAGAATTATTCACATTTTTTTTATCATTCAACCTTTAAGATAGTGTATTACCTTAGTTACCAGTTGACCTTGATAAAAAACTCCTATTTAGAGAGAATGCCAACATAATGTGGCATGTCTTTCTCTATTGATCGTTGGATATGATAGTTGGTTAAGTCACGAGATAGATATGCTCACCACAGACTTATCTTCTCAACCTACGTATGAGGTGACCAAATCATCATAGATATGGGTGCTCAAATTAATTGGTTATTTGAATTATCCATATCCATATCCAAATTCGGTTATTAAAAACCGGTTAATTATTAGTATGGTTTTAACCAAATCCATATTTTGGATATTTTATTCATATGATTTTAACCAAATCCATTTTCTAGATATCCATATCAAAAATAAAAAAAAATTTAGTCTATTTAAAAAAAAATTAAAAACTTTTTTATTAAAATTCAAATAACAATTTTTTTTGAAAACTAAAAAAATGCAATTTTTTTTTGAAAAAAAATTATTCTAAAAATAAAATAGAATTTTGTTTTTGAAAAAAATATTTTTTTTTTAACTTTGAAAAAAAATCTGCAAAGAGAAGTTTTTTATATTTTTTTCAAAAAAAATTCTAATATATGTTTTATTTTTCAATTTTTTTTACTTATAAAATAATATTTTTCCAAAATAAATGCATTTTGTTTTTGAAAAAAAAAATAGAAAAATAAAAAAACTTTTGAAAAAATATTATTTTTTAAAATATTTAAATCAAAACTAATTATAAATCAGATATGTATATAATCAGTTAAAAACTGGTTTATAACCATTTTAAAAAATAGAAACCAAATATAATTGTCGTACCTCGAAAAAAATGATCATTGCGAAATGCATTGCATGCTCGTAGAAAAATGTTCGAATAGAGTCGCCATCTAACTTTATTTATTCCAATGAAAGAATGGGAAAATATTGATAAAACCTTTTGAAAAGAATATGATTGTTGCAACCATATTTGGATTCGAAAGTTGATTATGCAATAGGAAGTTCTTAGCACTCTCACGTCCGTTTAACTCATTGATAACCTTTTAATTAATTTGCGATTTAGAATGTCAGCATATGTTGCTTATTTTCTTCGAGTTATTAAAAGTGTAAGGAGAAAAAGAAAGGTGTCGCATAAAGTTTTTTAAATATTGTGCCTAACTAGATTGCGGGTCTCGCTCCTACTTATCTCCGGATGCAATAGAGAACTCAAGACATACGTAATTCTGGGTAAAAAATGTTTGTTTGTTGATCGATTTTAGCAAAAACTACTCTGTATTAATCGACGTAAAACATTTTTATCCAAAACAGGTTACGAGCGAGCGTTTACATCACATTGAATGGATTTCTAAGTATCAACATTCATGGAAAAACGTCATTTATCTCAACTCAATGATTGTGGATGAAACATTGTTTTGCATCATCTTAAGATAAAATGTCATTCATTTTTGAAAAGGTTTTTAGGTTGTGCCAAGAGGCAAAAAGGTTTGAATGTGTTTAATGTTTTTTAGGGTTTGAAATACGAGTATTTATGACTTGCAAGCTCTTACAACTTAACTCTAATACTCGAGACTACGACTGGACCTTTCACCCAAGTAATCTTTTTCTTTCAATTTAATTATGAAAATGGTTTGAATATTTACAAGTGTTTTGAAGGGAAGAGGAACGCTTATGACTTGTAAGCTCTTACAAGTTGGGTCTAACATTCAGGACTACATCTGGACCTTTCACCCAGGTAGTGTTTTTCTTCAGATTTTATTAAGAAAATGATTTGAAGTTAAATTAATAGTGATTTATGGAAAAAATGGTGAGACCTTAAAAAAAATTGATAGTTCAAGGTTTGGGTTTCAATGAAAGATTTATTAATTATATGCATTTTGTCTTGGTTAAGGGATCAAGGTTTAGGCAAGATAAAAATCAATGTCTAATATAACATGCAAATCAATCACACAAGCAAGCAATAATCAAACAACTTAACATCCAAATAAGACCAAAATTGGAATCAAGACGAACACTCTTTTAAATTTGAACCCTAACAATTTCTTCTCTTTTTTTTTTGAAATATATTTATAAAAGAAAATAAATAAGTGAATAATAATAATAATAAGTTATAAAAAATATTTTTTTGATTTTTAAGATGTTACTATAATTAAAGAGATTATTAAAATAAAGCTTGTTACTAAATAAAAAGATAGTAAAAAAAACAACAAAACAAAACTTATAAAAATAAAATGAAAAGAAAGAAATGATGGGCCAAGGGGGTGGATCTTTGGATGGGGAGTTAAGGGCATTTAAAGTCTAACAAGGTGACAACCTAGCTGAAGCGTATGGACCATGAGAGGCGGGTCGGGTGGGATCCACCGAGACCCAGTTTGGTTGACACTTAAGTGAAACAAATGGATAAAATCCTAATACAAACTTGCACAATCGTCCTAACTTGCTTCATCATAACAAAATATTTTTCATCTCTCTGTAAAAAAACAAAAGCTCCCATGGTCCAAGGAACCTACGAATCAGAAAAAAAAACTTTCTTAACTATCTACTTCACTCTCTATGAATTTTTCAAACCTTTGCTTTACAACTACCTAAACCATAAATCAAATAAGCATAACAAACAAAGGTCGAACAAACAACGATCTATGGCCAAAATCTCAATCAGGTGGAAATTTTAATACATGAATCGCAGTGAACATAACCAGATGGAAATAAATAAACATTTAACCTTATCACTACAATCTTAATATCCAACTTATCAGATGTGAAAACAAAGAACACAAGTGGAAAAAGATTTGGGACAATCAGTTAAGCAGTATGAAAAAAAAAAGTGAGGAGAAATACCCAACAGAACAAGTATGGTGTGAATCCCATGTATTATCTTGATGCTCTTCTTGTTGTTCTTTCTGATTTCTACTTGGTTTGCTATGTTGTCCAAATTCTCCAAGTGTTGTTTGAGTGATAGTGTTCTTAGTTGAATCTTTTGTGTATTCTGCAAAGTAGGCTAGGTTTTTTTTCATCTGTAATGTGAATACTGTGGCTGCTTAGGCATATTGTTTGTGATGATTTTTTGATATAGATGCTTTTTTTTGCTTCTGATATGAGTATGAAAATGAGGGTTGCCTAGCGTTTTCTTTGTGTATGATTTTTGATGGCTCTCTATTTTTTTGGTCCATGTTCTTTGCTTACTGATGAATTTATATATGGAGAATTAGGGTTTTAATATGATGTGTCTTGATGGGAAGATAAGTATACAGAGGAATCAAAGTGGTTTGGTATGTGTTTTGTCATTTTAGTGAATATTACTCTACTATACTTTCTACATTGTTGAATATTGTCTTGTTGTGAAATTGAAACCTTGTTGTACTTTTTACCATTTCACTGCAGCAGCAGTTTTCACTTCCCTCTCTTTTTGAAAATTTGAAAATTTCTGATTTTTGTTCATGTTTTGATTGATTTGTGCTCTCTTTGTTGACTAAACACTTCTCTTTACTACACTAGGATTTCTTGTGGATGATTGATTTCATGGCATGGACTACTTGAAGGTGAAGATTTGAAGATGGAAAGGCTTGAATAAATAACAAAAGAATGCTTGAAATGAAGTAACAGAAGAATGTAAATGGAGAGTTTTTTCTTCTTTTAGAATTAGGTCTTAAGATTTTTGAACCTCAATCTTATGTAACAAGAAAATCAACATGTAACAAATTAATGTGTTATAAGTTTCTAATGTGATGCAAATGATTAATTTTTTTAAAATTGAATTTCAAGTGAAAATTCATGGCAATGGGTGTTAGATTAAAAATCTTGAATTCTAACAAAACTCTTTGTGAGATATCCATTAAAATTGAAAGCAAAATGGGTGTGTGTCAAAGAGACACTAAGTACTGATGTAATGCACGCATGAATGGATGTGGTAAATGCATGGATCATGACAAAGAATCATGCAAGGTTTAAATTGGCTAGATAATCATCCTTTTTTCAAGAACTTAAGATCAAAAGGTTCTTATGTTATAAGCATACCCCAATCAAAATGAACCAGATGAACCAATAAGTTTCTATTTCAGTGACCTCTAATGATGCATGACACGAATGTATGAATTGGTCAACATATACAATCAGATAGACCTCCAATCCTTGACCAATGACTTGACTTATTGCATGAAGATACAACTTTATTCCCATACCAAATGGTCACAAGAAGTTAATTCAAATAAAGAGATGTTGATGAATGAATGCATATGAATCAGGTAGGGCAAAATTTAAGGTATGACAATAACAATTGGTTTTAATAACCAGATATAACATATGAATTATATATGGTTATGGATTGACTATGAAAACTAACCTTCCATGAGCATTTCTAATCATAGATTAGAAATGTTGAGACCACCCTCAATGAAATTCTTGCTTTGATCACCATCATTGATATACACCATAAGCGAACATCCTTGGATCATAAGCTTCACATTATAACCATTGTATACTTTAGAGTGTACACATTTCTTTTCACAACTTCATTTAATACGTGCTACAATTTTATGAAAGCTACAAAGCATCCTTTCAAAATATACTAGGTTTTCACCTTTGGCACCCAAATATTCTTGGGTCCCGGTGTGTTATTAGTTCTAGAAGGTATAGGGTTACTACATTTAGACCTTATGAATTTCAAAAAATAAAACGGCTCTAAGTGGCCAAATATATTACAATGAGAGCATTTATAAACAGGTCGATTCATTTTCTTCCTGTTTATTTCTTTAATATGTTTTCTATTATATTTAAAACATAATATAATTTTATTTAATGAAGGCTTTTGACTTTATAGAATAAAGTCAAGGTTTTCTCTGTACTTTGTAAATTTACTTAGGGTTTCATGCAAGTCTGTTACTTCCTTTTTTTATCGAGGCATAAGTCTCACATGTTCCAGTTGAGATTCTAATATTAGTTATTTCAAAATTAAGTGTTTCATTACTCTTTTAAAAAAACTCAAGAGAATACTTAAGTTATAAATTTCACTTTTTAATATTATTTTTCCTCGATTAACTCAGCACTTAATTGAAACAACTGCTTGTAAAATAAATTTGTTACCTCATGGGCATCTTCCTCATGGGATACTTTCAAGAAGACTTCATCTTCTTCATTGGAAGAAGATTCTTTGAGGATTCTTCTTGAGGTTGATTATTCAGTGTTTGAAGAGGTTTTATTCTCTCTTATCCTCTCAATGATTCCACTAGATGAGACTTATTCTTCTTCATTTCCTCTTACAAATGAAGTTCCTTCATTTGATGTTGAAATATCCGAAGATCGTTAAACTATTGAGACAGTTCTTTTGAAGGAGACCATATGAGTTGTCTTGTAGGAGTTAGATCAAGTTGTTGAGGATTACTCAAGCTTTTAATTTAAGCCTTCATCTTTAAGTAGTTGAGCTAATTCGTTCAAATTCTCTATAATTTCTTCCTTCTTTAATTTTTCCTAGAAGTCATAAACACTCTCATTTTTTGATTTAAGAATTGGATCATTTTTGTGATTTCAATTCTCAACTCTCAGATATTTATTAGTGACAAATATTCTAATGATATTTCTAACATTTATAAATCTAGAAAAACACTTAAGAATAAAACATTCATTTTCTTTGTCTCGGTGTGTTCATTCGCCCTTGTTCGATACTTAGAGAAACTTCATATATTATTTCAAGAGTGTCTCACATTCTTTTGGAGGATTTTCAATTATGAACATAAAAGAGTTGATTATCATCTAAAGACATAACTAAAAAAAATTTAGTTTTGAAATCAATTTCAAATTTTCTCTTTTCCTTTATGGTCCAAAAAAATCAAGTTTATCTACTACTTTTCCATTTATATGGTGAATAGATATAAATGGACCACTGACTATTGTTTCTCACAATTCAAAATCAAAACTTAGAAAAATATTTTAAATATAGTTTTCTATAATTCAAACATATCACCATTAAACGGTGAAGGTGTGTTTAGGAAGAATCTCTTGTTAGAATTCGTGTTGGAAGGCATCCTCCTCCTGAGATGATTAGTCTTTAAACAAGAACTAGACTTTGATGCCACCTGCAAAAATTATGACTCCAGACACAAAATGGGAGTGAATTGTAGGGGTTTGAAAACGACAATTAATAACTAAATTGTTATCCAAATCAGAGTTTAAAACCATTTTGATGAAAATGTTTAAATATCTAAGTGAAAAAACAAAGGTAAAGAAATTATGCAAAAAGTAAAGAGATAAGGGAAAGAGATGACACATTAATTTATAGAGGTTCGGTCTAAATAAAGTGACCTAATATTCTCCCCAAGACATGATTTTGAGAGTATCGAGTAATGCTTATAAGCTTTTAGTAGGTTAATCTCACGAACCCCCTTATACAAGAAAATAAAGTTTCAGTTTAACATCCAACCAAACAACAAACAATGGACTGAAGTAGTTAATCTTCCTTCAAAACACGAACAAAATCTTTGAGTTGTTAGTCCCAAAGATAAATTGATATTTTGTACGGACTTATCTTGAACCAATATGGAGTTTTAACTTGGCTATCCTTCGAACCCAATCAAGGTTTTACACGGGTTGACCATGAACCGAATCGAGATTTTACACCTGGCTGATCTCAAACCAAGTATAACTTTTACACCGAGCTAAGCTAAAGTACTGAAGAGAAGTTTTTTCACTGGTTATCTTCAAAAGCCTAAAAAGAGAGCTTTTCCTTAAGTGGCTCAACTCACAAACCAAACGACTGACTTAGTACTAAATACCCAAAGAAAGCTTTTAATGGGTTTAGCTTTAAACAAACAAGCACTTCCAAAGAAGAAATATTAACTTAAGAGAGAAAAAATAGCTCTTGGTGAATTTACTAATATACCCTTTCAGAAATAAAATTCCTCACTTAAACGCCAGGACTTTCTCAAAGCGCTATGGCTAAATCAAAGTGAGAGAAAGTAAAATAATATATTTAGAGAGATAAGTTAGGAGAGTGATATAGCTCATGATTATGGATATGAAAAAGTGAAATGAGAGACCTCTATTTATAGTCTAGAGTCTAACACAAAAAAGGAAATTATCCATGGGCCAAATTAATGGTCAAATTGATTGGGTCCTTATGCTAATAGATTAGATTCTTCAAATAATCAATTATAATTGCCCATTTTGGAAATATTTGATAGAGACTCATTTTCTTTCATTAAGACATTGTCACAATTTATTATTAACATTTTTTCCCTTATCCAATCGATTGGAAATATACTCCACTCGATTGGGTAGTTTAAAAAATATGGCATGATCATTATGAATGTTCCAAATTCGTTTGGCTAGGTTTCAAAACATTTTTAGTTTTTTTTATAGAAATAGAGGTTTTATAAAATATTTTAGTGAGTGTGTTATTCATCCATATTAATTTCTAAAATTCCTTTGTGTTTTTACAAAACACTGATTACTCATACACGATTAAACGATCTTTCACACTTTCTCTATTTCATACTCTGAAGCTTCAAGACTTTATCGAATATACCAATCATATAAGAACTTGCTTGAGTCTTCTTGTCTATTATGGTTGAGATATATTATAGTTAGATTCCATTATCAATGGTCATTAAACACTAACTCTTCAGCTTTATTTGGAGAAAGAACTTGAACAAACTACCTTATGTATCTTTGACCGCCGCTTAACTTACTTGCTTGACTTTATGCTTTAAGGTAATATTGTATCTTCATAAGTTGTTATCAAGGATTTCATATTCATAAGTTGTCATCATTAAAATCAAACCATGATAGTCATGACTTGCTTTAGATTTTGATCCCTTCTTATTTAGGCCTGCAAGCACATAGTTCCACATCTTTTTCATTCTCCCAACCATATATGAGATTCTGTGCTCCTCGACCTCTCTATCTTTATTCAATTATGGGTTATTCTTCATATTTAATATATGAATGCTCCCTATCCAATATGTTGTTCAATATATTGACTCGTTGTGACCCTAACTTCTCGCAGAACATACAATCCGACCTTAACCCCTTATTGAGTATCCAACATTTCAAACTGTTATCTGACCCATACTTTTACACCTATCTTTGTGAGGTGATCAATGTAATCACTTAGGGTTTCCTTCTTGTTTTTATATATTTCATTGAGGACAAAAATGGTTATGGATTTATGTTTTTACGCTATAAATTGAGCAGTGAAAGAGTCACGTAACTCTTTCCAGGAACTTATGATTATGTTCGAGAGAGCTTGAAGCATGTTATTGTGGCTCCCATGAAAGTTAACATGAATAACTTGAATTTCACGAATCCTCGAGCTTGATAATATTCCATTAGTGAAACACTAAGGATGAGTATATGCTTTGGTTCTCCTATATGCTTGCTGCATAAAATGGTATCGGGCATAGAATTGTTCATCGAAGAAGTCAAATGCATGTTTTCTTTAATCCAGACTACTCTTTCAGTGAGAAAGTGTGAATTTTACTGTTGTACTAGGTTATATATATTATTCAACAGATTGTCCGTTCCTTGTGCGCCTAAACTAGCTTAGAGTTGTTAGAGACTCTGTAACATTTCCTACTCAGGAACTATACATTGTGACAAATATTGTTTTTAAGCTTGACCTTGGGAAAGTTGCATAAGAGGTTAAAAGGTTATAAGAGCTTGAAAGGCTCTATGTCTGGTTATAGGAGATGCTATAATTTGGGGCGTTGAAACCGTATGAGGAGTAACTAGGACCGAAACATTTTCAGTTAGTGAGAGAAGCGGAACCTCCCTTGTTGGATGTGGAATGTCGATCAAGCTAGTTGGCCCGATGTTGGCGTTTTAGCGACAGTCAAGAATGTCTCTTTCAATGATACCATGATACTGAGGATTGAATCTATGACCTTTGTGAGGAAGAGACCAGTGCTCTGAAAGGCATAAGATAGGTGATCTGAGATCGTGGTGAAGAGATGGTGACTCTTTGTAGAAATTTGTGAGAATCAGAAGTCGATTCCCACATATGACACCACTGTTCCATACTGGAACCAGATATATGTGTATATCGAACAAACTTGAGCTTCAATATGGTGGTGTGAACTTATTGTACGACGGAGCGGGGGTGAAGTTGCAAGGCTAACACTCCATCGCTCAAGTCGGTGAGAGAGAGCAGTTTGAGTGTGTGAATGAGAGAATACCTGAAATGTCGCGTGTTATGCTTTATATAAGACAAATAGCTAAATAGTTTCCATGAGATCCTACACCTTACGCCGGTAACCGTTCGACCAAACCCAACGGTGGGAGGTGTGTTCGAGGACAGAATCTCATGCCTTCAACTTGGGTGAAGTCTCACTTGATCTTCCTGTCTTTCTACGCGATGCTTGCTATCACTACGCCAAATAAGGGAAAAGAGGGCGCTTTTTTTTGCCTATAACAACGCTTTAAAGCGCCCTCTAATCTGGTGCTGGCATAGGTAAAGACAGCGCTTTTTTTCCTGGTGAAAGCGCTCTCTAAAGTGGCTCTTTAAGCCCTTTAAGGGCCACTTTAGAGGGCGCTTTTTAAAGAAAGCGCCCTCTAAAGTGGAAACTTTTAAGGGTTTAGAGGGCGCTTTTACTGGAAAGCGCCCTCTAAAGTGGAAACTTTTAAGGGGTTAGAGGGCGCTTTTACTGGAAAGCGCCCTCTAAAGTGGAAATTTAAAGGGTTTAGAGGGCGCTTATTTTGGAAAGCGCCCTCTAAAGTGGGTGGTTATTAAAATTTTTTTATTTAAAAAGCGCTATATTTTTTTATTTATTTTAGACAACCTGTATATTGAAGCAGTACACCTAAAACTGTATAATTTGAAGCCCTTTTTCACACATTGCATTCAACAAGCCTTATATACAACAATCCATACATATACAACAATCCACTGATATATAATCGTTTAACTTCTAAAGATTCTAAATATACAACCAATTCATAACTTAAAAAGAAATAAAACTAAGTAGCAAAAGCATCTCTGAGATGTATGTTTTTTTTGCTAGCCGCAGTCTTCTTAGCAACAACCTCTTTTTGTTCAATATCAATAGCATGAATCTAAAATATCATAAAATTAGTTAGGTGAAGTATAAGATCAAGAATTAACATTTTCTATGCATAAATATCATATAATTGTGTTTATACCTTTTTTTTTTATGCAACTGACTCGATTTGCTGTAATAAAAGCCATTTTACCTGTAATAAAGAAAACAATTAAAATCATTTGACCTGTACCTTTTTCACTAAGTTCTCTTTCTTTTCTTGGTTGGAATATGTTCTACATGTCTCTTAACAACACGGACGGTTGGATTGATCCAAATACCCTCATTATGATCATTTCTAATATATGAATCATTTGATATAATATTCTCATCTTGATCATTTCTGGTAAACGATTCAATCTCAACATCAATATCACCTTGATCTCCAGTGTTTTCATCAATTACTTTGTTGGAAAAAAGAACTATAGACCATTTCGTACTTTTCGGATCATTGACATAGAACACTTGTCTAGCTTGAGAGGCTAGAATAAAAGACTCATCTTTGTATCCCACCCTATTAAGATCCACTTGCAAAAATCCTGACTTATCCATTCGAATGCCGTTATTATTTTCAACCCACTTGCAACGAAATATAGGAATCTGAAACATCTCATAATCAAACACCCAAATGCACTCGATAACACCAAAATACGACAGATTTGCAAATTTGGGGTTTAAGTCCTTCACACTTGATATGTGCATTGCTTCAGCTACCACGGTGACACCACTATTCTGCATAGTACTTTTATCATCTTGTTCTTTGGTATAAAATGTGTATCCATTAATCGCGTATGCGCTATAAGAAAAAACATGGAAACTTGGACCATATGCTAAGCATCTCAACCTTTCTGTTATTGAAGCGGGATCTGAATAATACTTTGAATAAATATGATCCTTAAACCAAGGTATAAAACATCGATTGTGCTCTCGTACTATCCAATTTTCATTTCTATTGGGATTTAAACCTCGGAGAACATCCTTGTGAATTTCAACATACGGCTCAACCTCATTCTCATTGTGCAGAACATACAAATGCACTTGATCCCGTTCGACCCTTGATACTGCCACGATTTTATTTCCAATTAGATTTTTTCCTTCTTTCTTTTCGACAAGCTGAGACTTGGGGAGTCCGATTGACTGAACATTAGACAAATATAGTTTGAGGCATAGGTCGTACTATCCCCCGGTTCAACATTCTCGTTACTTTTCTCACCATGCAAATTCCAACATGTATAACTTCGATCAATTCCATGCCTCATTAGATGCGATGTCAACTGAACTGCGTCAACCCGTTTCCCATAACAACAACCCAAGCAAGGACATATCATTCTACTGGGGTCTTCGGCGTGCGCAACAGCAAACTTAACGAATTCTGATACCCCATTCTCGTACTCTCTCGACAATCGATTGGAAGACATCCATGTATTATCCATTACTAATTAGAATAAACAAAAAAACAATTTCAGAAGAGAAACCAAAAATGGGATGAGACAAAACAATTTCGCTTTATTGAGTTAGTCTCTGTGCAGGGCATTCATGTCTTCAACAACAACCCAAAACCAAAACAATTTTGGTTTATTGAGTTAGTTTCTCAACATTTTCAGATATCTCTGACTTCAATAGCATGAGAATGTATGAACCATGCATTAAGCATTAGTGGTATGCACTAATTTGTAGCATAGTTATATATCATCATATAGTTTTTACAAAAGATAAACATTGACTAGAAAATATATATGTAGAATTGTATAATGGTCTAACTGAAAGCTAACAGAAGAATAGTCGACTCTAATTTACTCTATCAAATAACATCCATACCTAAACTTCTTAAGTTACTAGCTACACTATGTATGCTAGAATAAATACACTCGTAAGCTGCATAGTGTACCTTTGATTGGTAGAAGGTGTTTTAGATATTGCTGCCTCCTTTTTCTACATCGAGAAACAAATGGAATAGTTGGTGAAATTTAACCCATAATGCCTAGTCTCCATTGCTAGCATTGCAACACAATAATTATTGTTGAGAATACTAAATAAATGTATGAACCAAGAAAAATGAAACCAAAAATGAACAATAGCGAACGTCAGAAGAGAAACCAAGTAATATGAAGATTAGAAAAATACCTATGGTGTCAAAATCGAACAGCTAACAACGAATTAATAGAAGGAGGAAACGTCGTAGATCTAACAAAGGTGGAAGGAGAACGCCTTAGAAGTAGCGAAAATCGTAGCAGTGAGAACCCTAACGTGAAAAAGAACGAAAATAACAGAGAGTGAAATAACAAAACGCGCAGTATGTTATAATTTTAATGTTTACTAAAGGGGACGTTAGAGGGCGCTTGTGGAAAAAAAGCGCCCTCTAAAGGGGGCCTAAGAGGGCGCTTATGAAAGCGCTCTCTAAGGCTTTCCAAAAGCGCTTTATAAACTGGAAATGCACATGGACTTATAGAGCGCTTTTTTAAAAGCGCCCTCTAAGGGTAACCTTAGAGGGCGCTTTCTAAAAAGCGCCCTGTATTGTTGTCCCTCTATCTCCTCCTTATTTTTTCGCTTCACCTTAGAGGGTGCTTTATTACAAAAGCGCCCTCTAAAGTGCGCTGTCTATTCCAGTTGTTCGCTCCTTATTTTTTCGCTTCACTTTAGAGTGCGCTTTTGTAATAAAGCGCCCTCTAAGGTGCGTTGTCTATTCCAGTTTTTGGCGTCGTGTATTGAGCCTTTTGTCGTGGGCGTGCGACGACCAAAACATATATCATGGCAATAATATTTATGATATTATGTTCTGAGAATTAAAATAGTTGTCTTAATATCTTGAAATAGAAAGGAAAGAACATTCAATTATCAGCCGGATTTGCATTTATAAGATTATAAAAATTAACACACATTTGCATTTAATATTTTTGTATAGTTGAAATCTTCTATTCAAACTTACATTCAATTAAGATATGATGTTTTTGCAACTGTGACTAAAAACTTAAACAAGCCATTTAGCTTCAAGCATACAATATGTACTTAAACAAAATCTGGAGTTGAATATCCTGCAAGAATTGAAAATCAATCAAATTCACTCAATGGAAGCTAAGAAAAAGAACAATATTGTTGATCAGCACAAAGTTCCTTTCTAAGCTTATGTGAAAAAAGCTGGCAAGCAACCATGCTAAGATCAATAGCAGCAGCAAGAGCAAGAAAGAGAACAGCATCAGGCATGCAAGTCACGTGTTGCGCGCCAACTTGTACAACAGGTTTACTCACTTTCCTTTCACCACTCACAGTTGAACCCATCACAAACCCTTCACCAGGTAACCACTTTGATCCTAATATCGCCGAATCAATGCAGAATTTACCACCATTTTTCACACTCATTGTGCCCTCAGCAATTGGAATTGCATTAACATGTCCATTATCAGAGAAAAACTCTACCTTGTACCCCAAGCCATCTATAGGACCTCTCTCTCGCCATGCCTCGAGACAACCCCATGGTTTCCAACTACAGCTACTCACGGTAAAGCCTCCTATTGTGCGAAGAATAACCCACGCGCCTGCATTTGATCGTGACACGCGGTCTGAGCCAGGGAACGGAACAAACAATGTCATCATTGAGGTTGCAGCAACGGGCGAGCCTGATAGATCGTGAATTACTATCATCCACCCTTTCTCTCATTCCTTTGTCCATTTTGTTCTCTATCACTTCTCAAGGATCTTCTCCATTTACTTGAATTATTGTTCATAAAATCTGATGAAAGTGACCTGAATTTTCAATTTGGTTAACAAACAAAAGCCAAATAAAACATCAAAAAAAAAAATACAACCTGTTTTTATTTAATTTTATTTCTCTACATTTATTTGTAAATATTTATTTTCAAGATATGTATATGTGTATATATATATATATATATATATATATATATATATATATATATATATATATATATATATATATATCTTGGTTGCCAAATAAAGTGTGGTATCATCACACTTTGGCTCTGATACGACATTAATTGTGGTAAAAACTAATTGTGGTATCATCACCTGGTTGCCAAATCTACGGTAAGTTTTTTATTACACAAATTGTTATGACAATTTGTGGCTAAATTTATGTTGTGATAGGTTGATTACGCTTAGATAAAACTAAGTAGGTAACTTTTCCTCATTACTTTTTATTAACAGATAACCAAACAACCTTTTAAAAGTGTTTTTAAAACAAAAAATGTTTTTAGTGTTTTCTGTTAAGTACATCTTTTTCCTGGGGAAGGGAGTTGTTGATGATTCTAAAAAGGAAATTTTTTGCTGAAAACATTTTGACATCTTTGATTTGGGAGAAATCCTTCTATCCCTTTGGGTTGATAGTTAAACAATTCGTTGTTTGCCTAGATGACTTTTAATAGGTTGCTGTTTCGGTTAATATTATGTGATGAGTCCAAGTTATCTATTTAGATTTAGCTTTGCGTATCAACCAATCACAACATTCTTAGCATGTTTCTTTTATGGATTCTGATGATGATAATCATCAAAACAATTTGATCAAAAATGAAGAACTTGTAGAATATCCAAGAAATCTGGATAAACTCAACAGATGGGTTAACCCTCCGTTCCTCCTAATCAAATTTATAGATTTCGTAAGATAGATGTTTTTGCTCGTTTTGCTGTTAAAACTCTAGAGCAAACAATTCAAATTTCTAAAGAAAAACAGACAATCAAACTGTTAACTAAAAAAGATTTGAAGCCTTTTAAAAATTATAATTTTATCCATATTGGATTGGTTCAAATTGCTTTAAAACCGTTAACATTATTAGGTTTAAATTCTAGCATAATGGCTTATGTTAGAGATGGTAGATGTAAGGATTTCAAACAATCTTTAGCCGCTATGGTAGAGACAAGTCTGTGTCATGGACCAGTTTACTTTGATGTCTCACCAAATATAACTCTATCTTTATCTGATAAGAATTTATTAGATGGTATTCAGTTAACTGTTCATACTGATGGTTATAATTTCAAAGCTGGAAGTGAAATTATAGCAATATGCTATAGAATCTACTATAAGGTTCTTACTACGCTTAATCCCAAAGCAAAACAATTAGCGTTCCCTGGAACTACTACTTTGGTTCAAACCAATTTGTTAACTTCCAATGTTGCAACTAATAGGTTGATAAAATGGGATGAAATAAACTTCCCAGAGACATGGTCTCTTCCCCGGGAAATAGATCCTGAACCTATCCTTAATAGGGATATAGATCAAATAATTCAAACTACTGAAGGAGATCTAGAAATAAACTTCACTCCTAAAAGAATAATTAGGATACCCAGATCTTTATCTGCTAGACACTCAGTTAGTGAATTTTTCACAACTTCTAGCCAATTACCTAGACCTTCTACTTCTCAAACAAGAGAAGAGATAGAGGTCGTTGAGAATATAAGACTTAGCGAAAATAGAATTCCCCAAGGAATTTATCGAAAACCTAATACTCCAAGAGTAGAATCACCTACTCCGTCAGACATGGATTTCCAGTTATAATGTTAGATTACTCCCCTGGTAGCAAGATGAGACAACTCATCAATGATGAGTTTCAACATGAGAGATATACTCAATTAATAGAATGGTTTTTTTTTTAAAATTTAAAACCCGAATTAGCTCAATTTAAATATGAGTACTACACTCAAATGAACCTTGTGCAGGATTTCATTCCTTTTGTGAAATGGTTTGTTAACTATTTCATAAGTAAAAAACAAGAAGAAATCCTTGTTTTACAAAGACCTTGGGAAAATGTTAGAGGAGAGAAAATGGAAGCTCCTTTTCCCCCTAAGCAAACGATAAGTTTGAGTCAAAATACTGAAGCTACCCCTTACCTTAACCTTCAGTTACAAAGAGTTGGACAAAATCAAGTTACTCTTAAGGAATTAAATTTCGTCATCAGGTCTCAGAATTATACCAATGCTTATCTTGTTTGCTTAGGAAAACAATTTATCTCTATGGAAAAAGATCTATTATCCATAAAAAATCTTTTAGAGAAACAAATAGCACGTCAAGATATCATTATTGACCTCATAAATAAACCTAAGGACCATATGTCCACATCCATTATTCCGGATGTTCCTATAGTACAACCTCCTGTTTCCATAAAGGGATTTAAAATGGAAACCAATGGTCAAGAATTTGTTCGTATTTTAGAACAAAAGTTAAAAGGTCTTAATATCACAGTTATGTCCCATGAAGATTATTCTGAGGATAATAACGAAAACCATATTGACCAATTATCTAATATGTTTGCTAATTTAGACATTAGTAACCTTGACATTAATAATACTAATAATATAAACCTTGTTTATTCTCCTAGGCCTATAGAAAAGTATTATTACAAACGCCTCTCACCGCAAGATTTTCTCTTTGAGGAACCTGAACCATTCCAGAATTATTATTCATGAAAAGCCATTTATGAATGGAATGTTGATGGTCTTAATGACAAACAGATTATAGATACAATCCATAGGATGATCATGTATTCTACTGTTTGCAAACAACATAGAAATTCAGATAGTTCTATAGCATCCTTTATAACCACAGGATTTGTTAGCCAACTTAGAGACTGGTGGGATCATTATCTCACCGAATCTCAGAAATTAGAAATTCTTAATCATAAGAAAATCATTAAGATCGAGCCAGGAACCAGTAGAAGCACTACTTTGGCTACGACTACCACGGGAGAAGAAGATGCAGTGTATACTCTGTGTCTCTCCATCTTACAACATTTTGTAGGAATCAATGTCCCTATTGGAGAAAAAATCCAGACACTTCTCCAAAACCTTAGGTGTCCTTCTCTTACCCATTTTAGATGGTATAAAAATACTTTTCTTTCAAGACTTTATCAATTAAACAATCCGAATTCTTTGCATTGGAAAGTAAAATTTATTGATGGATTACCCCATTTCTTTTCTGAAAAGGTTAGACAATCTTTAAGACAGAAAAATGATGGGATAAATATAAATTATTCCGACCTTACTTATGGTCATATAATTAGCACTTGTGTTAATGGAGGATTAACTTTATGTAATGACATAAAGCTTAGAAATCAACTTAAAAAGCAAAAGCTTTCGGAGAAACACCAACTTGGTGAGTTTTGCGAACAATTTGCTTTTGATCTTGGAAAATCTCCAGATAATAATAATAAGAAAAAAGGAAAAAAAATTCCGCAATAAACCTTATACGGATAAGTCAAAAAATTCTTATAAGAATAAGAAAAATGGTCACTACAATAAAGGTAGACCTAAAGAAAAATCTTTTGACCCTAAAGGTAAAAGAAAAGTCAAAAAGCTTGACATAACGTGTCATAAATGTGGCAAACATGGTCATTATGCCAACCAATGTTGGACTAAAAAAGCTCTTAATGAGATAAAAGATGAACAATTGCGTTCTCAATTAGAAAAAGTTTTACTTCTCTATTCTGATTCTGAAAATTATTCTTCAGAAGAGGATATTAATATGATTTATGAATCCTCTACTGAATGCTCATCTGAATATTCTGACAGTAATGATTGTCAATGTAATCAATTAGATTACTGGAAATCAATTGTTGATATGAATGGGTTAAATGTTTTAACCTCAGAACAAGACGAAGCTATAAAAGCTATAGAATCTATTTCTAATAAAGAACTAAAAAGAAAAATGCTTGAGGTCTTAATACAAGAAAACTCTAAAAAAGATTTTCCTGTTGTTACAGAAGCACCTTACCAATTAATCCAGAGATGATTAATACAAATATACCACAATTAATCCATATTTCTCTACGACAGAGATGACCAAAGACTTCGCTACTTTGGCTACGACTACCACGGGAGAAGAAGATGCAGTGTATACGCTGTAACTCAACATATTTCTAACCATATTTCGATCCTCCTTCTATCCCTTTGGCTCTGATACCACAATTAATATACGGCAAAAGCAGGATCGAAGTATGTATAAGAAAGTAAAAAAAAATGGTAGAGAAATATAGAGAAGTATAGAGAATTTTATTTCCAACTTATCTTCAAAAACTTGATTGCAAAAGAAACTTAAATCCCCTTATATAGGGAAACAAAGGCTTACTATTTAAGCCGGTAACATCTACCTACAATAATAGGTGAACTACTAAACATTCATAAAAAACAAAAAACTTTTACAAAAGAAAATTAAGTGCATACATTTATGCATAAAGACAAGAGATTCTTATTCCCTTAAGATAAGAAGATAATATTCTTTCTTATCTTTTGCTTTTGGCAACTTTTGTTTTTGACAAGATTCTTATTCCATTAACCTTGTCTTTTGCTTTTGACAAGATTCTTATTCCATTAACCTTGTCTTTTGCTTTTGTTTATTTATTCTTTTACATTATTGCTTTGAAATGGCAAACAAGATAGGATTCTTTCTTATCTTCTGCCTTTGATTATTGATTCTTATTTTTTGCTTTCTCTTTTGCTTTTTGGGCCATGGATTGAATCATTGCGTCCCAGAAATTCTCTGCAGTTGGGTCCTCTGCTTGGGCTTCTCCTGCCAAACAGTCAAAGTTGTGGGAATCAATTGATCCCACGGAAGAGCTGGTCTTCATAGATGAATCCTCATCTTTTGATGCTTTTGCTGGAAAAGTGGAGAAGAATTGGTTTTTCATATGGTCCAAAGTTCTAACCATGATTTCATCTTCTGATTCATTTGGATATTTTCTCTGGAAGAAGTTCTTCAGATTTCCCATAGACATTTGTTGGGAGCTTTGCTCTTTGACCTTATTACTTTAGTCTTCGGCTATAGTTGTTTGAATTAAATTTCCTATTTTCTGGACTTCTTCGAAACTCATTTTGTTCCACCATTTATAGAAGAAATTTCTTTCTAAAATAGGTATGTTGAATTTATCTTGAGATATGGTGATTGACCATCTCCATATCCATGGAATCTGAAATTTGGTAAAGAACCAAAATGGACATTGTCTGGTGATTAAATTATCAGATAAAATATTTGCAATAAGTGGGCTATTGTCACACCAAGGATTGTATAAATCAAGTAATTCTTTGGGTAGTATTTCCAAAGACGGACCAAATTTAGTCCACCATTCATAAAACCAATTTGGTATAGGTATATTAATCATCTCTGGATTAATAGAGAAAAACCAAGAATACTTATTCTTGGGATTTTGATAATAAAAAGCTTGAGTAAAAGCTTGGACATAGTCCCAGTAATTAAAGTAAATATACTTTCCTTCTGCAATTCTTATTGCCTTTTCACCATTTGGATTAAGACCCCATTCTCTTGGTAACAAGATTTTATTAATGTGACATTTACTGAAGTTTATAAAACTTTCAGGATTGTTATTCTGGTAATGGTGAGTAAATGTTACCGATTCGGTAACGGTTAGAAGAATTTCTAGGTGAGACCTAGATTTTCCATGTAGGCTTGGATATCCTCTTGATTCGAGGTATCTAGTTTTGATAGACCATCCATCATTTGGATTGATTTTGATATCTTCTTCATCAATATACATGATTTTTTCAGTTACTGGATTTTGAAAATAATCCAATTGCTCTTGAGGTGGGCTATTAAGCGCAACTTCTTTGTAAGATGTACTTTTATTAGAGGAGGAGGAAGGAATATATTCCCTTTTAGATAAAGATGCAGGTAATTGTTGCATTTTCTACCTTTGTAAACTATAGTCCAATCCCCTATTAGAGGAATGTTTGATTCTGGCTAGGGTAACATATTATTACTCCCCCTTTCACCACCACGGCCATAACCGCGGCCTCTTCCCCTATACAGGGTCATCATTTTTTCCCTGCAAGAATTCACGAGTTAAATAATCAGCAAGTGAATTATTTTCACCTTTAATGTGTTGAATGTCAAATTCAAACATAGATAATTGAGATTGCCAGCTAGCAAAAATTTGCTTAGCAACAAGATTTTTAACATCTTTTTCAATAATTGATTTAGTTAAGCTACAATCAATTTTTAATAAAATTTCTTACTAAGAAGATCATCTTGAAATTTTGAAATGCATTTTATAATAGAGAGCATCTCTTTTTTGATAGTAGAATATTTTGATTGGGCAGGATTCCATTTTCCAGAGGTAAATTTGACTAAAACTTCTTTTGATGTATCAGGTATAATTTGTTTAAGGATTCCTCCATAGCCTAAGTCGGAAGCATATGTTTCAACAATTTTGAAATATTTAGGGTTAGCAAGGGATAAACAAGGCTAACATTTAACTTTATTTTTAATTCTTTGAATTGTCTGAGAATGTTTATCTGTCCAAGGGTCAGGATTCTTTTTAAGCCTATCATGTAATATGGCAGTATCTTTTGCAAGATTTTCATAATAATCTACTATATAATTGAGACTACCAAGAAACCTTTGTAATTGTTTTTTATTTGTAATAATATTGGGGAATTTAGAAGCGAATTCAATACTTCTTTGTATAGGAATTATAGTTCCTTGGTCAATTTCATGTCCTTAAAATCTAACTTTTGTTTGAAAAAGTTTCATCTTAGGAGCAGATATAACTAATCCATTATATTTAACTAATCCTTTGAATATTTTTAAATGTTTAACATGTTGATCTATAGTTTTAGAAAAAACTAAGACATCATCAATATAAACAATTATAAATTCAGTATAAGGATTAAAAATATCATTCATAATATTTTGAAATTCAGAAAGGGGCGTTTTTAAGGCCAAAAGGAAGGACATTTCATTCATAATGTCCAAAAGGAACAGTAAAGGTTATTTTATACTTATCAGATTCATTAATCTGAATTTGCCAATAACCAGATTTCATATCAAATTTAGAGAAGATTAAAGCATTGTTTAATCTATTTAAAGATCTTTTTTATTAGGAATAGGATATCTAATCCATTTTAGTCAGATTTACCTTTGGAAAATGGAATCCTGCCCAATCAAAATATTTTACTATCAAAAAAGAGATGCTCTCTATTATAAAATGCATTTCAAAATTTCAAGATAATCTTCTTAATAAGAAATTTTTATTAAAAATTGATTGTAGCTCAGCTAAATCAATTATTGAAAAAGATATTAAAAATCTTGTTGTTAAGCAAATTTTTGCTAGCTGGCAATCTCAATTATCTATGTTTGAATTTGACATTCAACACATTAAAGGTGAAAATAATTCACTTGCTGATTATTTAACTCGTGAATTCTTGCAGGGAAAAAATGATGATCCCGTATAGGGGAAGAGACCGCGGTTATGGTCGTGGTGGTGGAAGGGGGAGTAACAATATGTTACCCCAGCCAGAATCAAACATTCCTCTAATAGGGGATTGGACTACAGTTTACAAAGGTAGAAAAATACAACAATTACCTGCATCTTTATCTAAAAGGGAATATATTCCTTCCTCCCCCTCTAATAAAAGTACATCTTACAAAGAAGTTGCGGTTAATGACCCGCCTCAAGAGCAATTGGATTATTTTGAAAATCCAGTAACTGAAAAAATCATGTATATTAATGAAGAAGATATCAAAGTCAATCCAAATGATGGATGGTCTATCAAAACTAGATACCTCGAATCAAGAGGATATCCAGGCCTACATGGAAAATCTAGGCCTCACCTAGAAATTCTTCTAACCATTACCGAATCGGTAACATTTACTCACCATTACCGAATCGGTAACATTTACTCACCATTACCAGAATAATCCTGAAAGTTTTATAAACTTCAGTAAATGCCACATTAATAAAATCAAGTTACCAAGAGAATGAGGTCTTAATCCAAATGGTGAAAAGACAATAAGAATTGCAGAAGGAAAGTATATTTACTTTAATTACCGGGACTATGTCCAAGCTTTTACTCAAGCTTTTTATTATCAAAATCCCAAGAATAAGCATTCTTGGTTTTTCTCTATTAATCCAGAGATGATTAATAGACCTATACCAAATTGGTTTTATGAATGGTGAACTAAATTTGGCCCGTCTTTGGAAATACTACCCAAAGAATTACTTGATTTATACAATCTCTGGTGTGACAATAGCCCACTTATTGCAAATATTGTATCTGATAATTTAATCACCGGACAATTTCCATTTTGGTTCTTTACCAAATTTCAGATTCCATGGATATGGAGATGGTCAATCACCATATCTCAAGATAAATTCAACATACCCATTTTAGAAAGAAATTTCTTCTATAAATGGTGGAACAAAATGAGTTCCGAAGAAGTCCAGAAAATAGGAAATTTAATTCAAACAGCTATAGTTAAAGACCAAAGTAATAAAGTCAAAGAGCAAAGCTCCCAACAAATGTCTATGGGAAATCTGAAGAACTTCTTCCAGAGAAAATATACAAATGAATCAGAAGATGAAATCATGGTTAGAACTTTGGACCATATGAAAAACCTATTCTTCTCCACTTTTCCAGCAAAAGCATCAAAAGATGAGGATTCATCTATGAAGACCAGCTCTTCCATGGGATCAATTGATTCCCATAACTTTGACTGTTTGGCAGAAGAAGCCCAAACAGAGGACCCAACTGCAGAGGATTTCTGGGACGCAATGATTCAATCCATGACCCAGAAAGTAAAAGAGAAAGCAAAAAATAAGAATCAATAATCAAAGGCAGAAGATAAGAAAGAATCCTATCTTGTTTGTCATTTCAAAGCAATAATGAAAAAGAATCACTAAACAAAAGCAAAAGGCAAGGTTAATGGAATAAAAATCTTGTCAAAAGCAAAAGGCAAAGTTAATGGAATAAGAATCTTGTAAAAAGCAAAAGTTGCCAAAAACAAAAGATAAGAAAGAATCTCTTCTTCTTATCTTAAGGGAATAAGAATCTTTTGTTAGCATACACTTAATTTTCTTTTGTAATTTTTTTTTGTTTTTTATGAATGTTTAGTAGTTCACCTTCTACTGTAGGTAAATGTTATCGGCTTAAATAATAAGTTTTTGCTTCCATATATATATATATATATATATATATATATATATATATATATATATATATATATATATATATATAACAACCATAAAGTGTAACATCAATAATTTTATTATCCATTTGAAAACTGGATTTTCCAGCCTAGAAGTATAGAAAACGACATTTTAGTGGTGTGGTCATTGCCAGTTTTCACGGTTCATTATTTCTTTCAACAGAAAAAGCAACAAAAAAAAGTGATTATGTTGCTAACAAGAAAATGAAATATTTGTCCCACCAATCAATAATTTTGCAAGAAAAGTGATTAATTAAAATTAAAAAATGACTTACTGGGATTTGTAATTGCGATCCGCGCTGAACTTACAGCTAAAAACCGGTTGTCTAATATTCTCCTGAATCTGGAAAATAACCGGACTACACTCCGGTTCGCCACCAAAGTGAAATACGAACCTCGGATCCGGTTCAGACCGGACCATAACGAGAAGCAAATGCGACGGTTTATCACTTCTTTCATGGTTCAGTTTGAGCCAGCCACTATAGAAGGTGTTAGGAGAAGAGAGTGATCTCCGGACGCCACAGTTCCGGCTCATTGGACCGGTATAAACGGAGATGGAGAGTGTGAGAGGCTTGGCGGAGTCAAGATGGAACGCGGGGGCGGAGGTGGTTGTGTGAAGGGAGGATAGTAGAAGGAGGGTGGTGTGAGAGGAGAAAGACGGAATGCGGATTTTGCAGAAGCATGGAGTGGTGGAAGGGTGGATGCCGGAAAGTGGAGGGGGTTTTGTAGGAGAGGGAATTAGTTTGAGGGAGAGGGATTCTACTATAAGGAGGACAAATGGACAAGGATCCATAGTGAAAGAATTTAGAAGGATTAAGGATTGGAAAAACAACTTGAATGATAATGTTAATTTAAGAAACACTTTTCTTCTTAGTAGTGGAATTTTATTACTTTTTAATCATTTAAAGAGTGTTAGATAGAATGTGTCACTCTTAATTGGGATGTTTTAAGGAAAATATTAGGTGCACATCAACATGGTTGTAAAAAAGTGGTTTGATAATTAAAATAAAAGTTGATTTGGATAAATATGGTGAGTTGATGTGATATGAATAGGATGTACATGTATCATTATCAATAATGAGTGTATGATAATTTCATTTTTACGGAGTTTAACATTCTTAAAATATTATTTTGAATCATTATTAGAATTATAGGTATTTTAAAAAAAAAACTTTATATTTTAAAGGTTAATATAATTTTAGCCCATATAAAGTTAATTATTTTCACTTTGGTCACTCCAAAAAGTTTTATTAAAGAATCATTTTCTAAAGATTTGTCATCCATATTATTGGTCTTTGATTAGCTAACAAAAGTTTTTGCTATCCTAGAGGGAAGATCGAAGATGTGTTGGTAAGAGTTGATAATTTTGTGTGTCCTGGTGAATTTATCATCATGTACTTCAGTGCTAATTATGAAACTCTCATCTTTGTTAGGAAGATCATTTTTACTACTAGAAGAACCTTGATAGATGTAGAAAGAGGTGAGCTAACCATGAGATTAAATGGGCAACAAGTTGTGTTCAATGTGTTGAATAATATCCTGAAGAAAAAGTGGTTGAATGTTCAATGATCTCTAGTTGGAAAAAATAGTTCACAAGAATTTGCTCAAAAGTATCAACACCCTATACCAAGAATTGGGTAAGTTGATTAAAGAAGTTGAAGAGAATGAAGGAATCATAAGTGGACCACTAAGCAAGTCCAATGAGAAGGAAAAACCTATGGAGATTTTGGAGATTATATCAGAATTAAAGAGAAATAATACTACATCAGTGGAGGTTTCTCCTGAATTGGAGCTTAAGTAACTTCCTTCCCATTTACAATATGCCTATTTGGAGGCAGGACAAAATTTGTCAGTCATCATTGCCATTGACCTATATGATGAACATAGTTGTCAACTCCTAACACTTTTGAAAATATATAAGAAAACTATTGCTTGACAAATATCTGATATCAAAGGCATCAATCATATTGTATGCATGCATAGAATATTGTTAGAAGAAAAGTAATGTGAGCCAAAGAAGGTTGAATGCCATCATGAAAGAAGTGGTGAAGAAAGAGATGATAAATTGGCAAAATGTTGGAATTATCTATCTTATTTCTGATAGTGTGTGGGTGAGTCTTATCTAATGTGTTTCGAAGAAAGGTGCATGACAGTCATTGCCAATGAAAAAAATAAGTTAATTCCTATAAGAGTTATCATTGGCTAGAGGATGTGCATGAATTATAGGAAGTTGAACAAGGCCACATGCAAGGATAATTTTCCTCTACCTTTCATTGATCAAATATTTGATAGGCTACCAGGTTAGATTGATAATCAACAAGGCATAAACCTTTGTTTCCCACCATAGTCTTGGTTGGAAAGATAGTGGGTCGAATAAACGTTGACCAGATATCAAGGGCCTCGGCTTGGTGATCAGAAGAAAGAGGAGGAAACTCTCTCTCAAACCAGTTGTGACCATAATTTCTACTTACAAATAGGGACATTGATGGATCAAATACGTCACGTTCTGTGAACAAGATGGCATACTTTTTGATAGCATCTGCGGTCGATAGACCAACATTGTCTGGTGTCAACAAATCAAATCATGTGTCTTCGAATCGCCTTCCTTCAACTTGTTGTGCCAAGTCATAGAGGATTTTTAATTTCAAAAAGGACTCAAATGTAGCATTAAGCCATAGTTGTTGAAGCCTCACATCGCCATTAGTGATTCTTGGACGTAGTTGTGTTTACCATAAACAATAGGAGCACTGATGTCAGAAGTAAAAGGAATTGAAAGTCTTAGCAAATATGAAAAGGCCATTTTGTTCTCGGGGAAAAATTGCTCAAAGGGAAAACAAAAGAGTTTTTTAAAGTCTGAAAAGTCAGGGCTTGGAAGAAAAGGGAGAAGAAAGTGAAAAAGAAAATGTTGAGGTATTTATAATGAGAAAACTCTTGGATTTCCCTTCAAAAGAACTGGGACAAGTGGTGTAACACCCCGTTTTTTATTAGATATTTTATTATATTTTAATTGTTTGAATTATGGATTTTGATGATTTATTTTATGGCTGGGTGTTGGCAGAGTATGTATCCTTGAGTTAGGGGTATAAAGAGATGATATAAGTAAGTAGAATAATTTAGAATTGTTTTGATAATTAAAAATAATATCTTATTTATTTTTATTATATTAATTAGTGAAGATAGAATAATTGGGGCAAATATGAGAAATTGAGAAAGTTAGTGGGAGGAAGGAATATGAGATGATTAAGTTTGGGCCAAGTTGGTGATTTGAAAAAGTTTACCATAAAAATAAAAACTTAAGAGAACCTAGGTTTAGGGAGATCAGTGATTTGCCTCCAGAGCACAAAGTGGATTTTTTATAGACTTAGTACCTGGTACTAGTCCGGTGTCGATGACTCCTTATAGGATGTATGATTCGGAGTTGGGGAATTAAAGAAGCAATTAGAATATTTGCTTGAGAAGGAATTTGTTCAACCAAGTGTTTCTCTGTGGGATGTGTCGGTGTTATTAGTGAAGATGAGGGACGATAGTATGAGACTATCAATGATCTGAGAATTGTATCATAGGCATTGAAAGAGAACCAATTGTACGCAAAGTTTTTCCAAGTGCGAGTTATGGTTAAAGAAAGTGAGTTTCCTTGGTCATGTGATCCTAGTGGTGGAATAGTTGTGGATCTATCGAAGATAGATGTCGCGTTACAATGGGAGACTCTGAAGTTTGCCACTAAGATTATAAGTTTTTCTTGGATTGACTGGTGGCTACAGGAAGTTCATTAAATGTTTTTCAAATTTAGCAGTGTCATTAACTTAGTTGACTCGAAAGGGTTAAGCCTAGGTTGGGATGTGCATTGTGAAAAGAGTTTCCAAGAACTCAATAAGAAGTTGATGTCTGCTCCAGTTTTGATTTTGTCGAATCCAAGTGAGTCCTTTGTTGTATATTGTGATGCTTCGAAGGTAGGTCTGAGAGGTGTGTTAATGTAGAATGGTCAGGTTGTGGCTTATGCTTAGAGACAATTGAGACTTCATGAAAGGAATTACCCTACGCATGATCTTGAGTTGACAACAGTGGTATTCATGTTGAAGATTTGGATGCACTACCTATTTGGCTCCAAATTCGAAGTGTTCAATGATCACAAGTGTTTGAAATATTTATTTGATGAGAAGAGTCGAATATGAGGCAGGGGAGATGGCTTGAACTTTTGAAGGGTTATGATTTTAATTTGAGTTACCATTCGGGTAAGCTAATGTTGTAGCTGATGTGATGAGTAAGAAGTCTTTACATAGGTTGGTGCTTATGGCTCGAGAGTCAGAACTGATTGAATAATTCAAAGATATGAGTTAGTGGGTGGAGAAACTCCTAACAATATAAAGTTGAGTATGTCGAAGCTGACGAGTGGTATCCTTGAAGAGATCAGAGAAGGTCAGAGATCTGATTTGAGTTTGATAGATCGTCTCACATTAGTCGACCAAGGTAATGGATGTGATTTCCGAGTTGATGAAAATGGTGTGATGATGTTCAGAGATAGAATTTTTGTTTCTGATGTACCTAAACTTAAGAGGAGTATTCTTGAGGAGGGTCACATAAGTGGATTGAGTATTCATCCTGGTGCTACGAATATGTAATAAGATTTGAAGAAGATGTTTTGGTGGCCATGAATGAAGAAAGACATTGCCAAATTTGTGTATGCTTGTTTGACCTGTCAGAAGTTAAAGATCGAACATCAGAAGTCGTTGGGTATGATGCAACCATTGAATATTCCATAGTGGAAATGGGATAGTATTTCCATGGATTTTGTAACTGATTTACCGAAGACTTCAAAGGGATGTGATTCAATTTGGGTGATTATGGATAGATTGACCAAATCGACTCATTTTGTACCGGTGAGGATCAATTATCCTTTGTAGAAGCTGGATGAATTGTATATTGATGAGATTGTGAAGCTGAATGGTAATCCTTCAAGTATTGTGTCAGATAGAGATCAGATATTTACATTGAGGTTCTGGGAGAGTCTGCAGGCTACTTTGGGTACTAAGCTAAAGTTGAGTTCTTCTTATCATCCGCAAACGGACGGTCAAATAGAGAGGACTATCCAGTCTTTGGAGGACTTGTTGAGGGCTTGTGTGCTAGAACAAGGAGGTACTTGGGATGGTTACTTGTCGTTGATTGAGTTTACCTACAACAACAGTTTCTATTCTAGTATTAGAACGGACCATATGAGGCATTGTACGGTAGGAGGTGTAGAACTTATTTTTGTTGGTATGAGTCGGGCGAACATGTTGTGCTCGGACCTGAGATTGTTCACTTGATGACTGAAAAGATCAAGATGATCCAAGAAATGATGAAAATGTCACAGAGTCATTAGAAAAGTTATCATGACAAGAGGAGGAAAGCACTTGAGTTTCATAAGGGAGATCACGTGTTTTTGAGAGTTACGCCAGTAACTAGTGTTGGTTGAGTTTTAAAGTCTCGAAAGCTCATGTCGTGTTTTGTTGGTTTGTACCAGATTTTATAGAGGATAAAAGAGGTGTCCTATCAGATTGTTTTTCCGCCGTCGCTAGCTAATCTTTATGATGTGTTTCATGTGTCTTAGTTAAGGAGATACATTTCGGATCCATCTCATGTGATCCAGGTGGATGATATGCAGGTGAGAGATGACCTGACTGTTAAGGTATCACCTGTGTGGATAAAGGATCGAGAAGTGAAGCAGATGCATGGTAAACAAATTTCCTTAGTTAATGTAGTTTGAGGTGGACCAGCTGGTGGGAGCATGACTTGAGAACGTGAGAAGCAGATGAAAGAGTCGTATCTGACTTTGCTTTCCTCAGGTAATTTTCGAGGGCGAAAATTCTTAAGTGAGAGAGAGTTGTAACATCCCGTTTTTTATTAGATATTTTATTATATTTTAATTGTTTGAATTATGGATTTTGATGATTTATTTTATGGTTGGGTGTTGGCGGAGTATGTATCCTTGAGTTAGGGGTATAAAGAGATGATAGAAGTAAGTAGAAAAATTTAGAATTGTTTTGATAATTAAAAATAATATTTTAATTATTTTTATTATATTAATTAGTGAAGATAGAATAATTGGGGAAAATATGAGAAATTGATAAAGTTAGTGGGAGGAAGGAATATGAGATAATTAAGTTTGGGCCAAGTTGGTGATTTGGAAAAGTTTACCATAAAAATAAAAAGTTAAGAAAACCTAGGTTTAGGGAGATTTTCACAGTACGTGACATTTGAGAAAAAATAGCAAATAGGAAATAGGAAAGGTGATCAAGGAAAGAGAGTAAAGGTTTCAATTCAGATTTTTTGCAAGGAATTCAGGTAAGGGTGGGAACTTGTTCCAATAGTAATGAGTATCGTAGAAGGGTAGAATGGAGGAACCTTTAACCTCCTTAGGGTTGGATATTTTGATTCATAATTTTGAATTTGGATGCTATGATGGTTTTTATATGGTAATTATATGATGAATTTCATGTCTCTTATGTGCGTGCATTTTTCTATTTTTGATGATTGAACTTATATTCACCATTGTTACAATTTTGAAGGTTTTAGGCATAATCTTAAAACAATGATTAGATGATTTAATTGTGTTAAAACTATAAATTAACTGTAGATATTTAGAGTATTGTATGGGTTGTAATTTTCTGAGTCTTTGGCTTTTTACGGAATCAAAATTGGAGGTCCGAAAGGCCTCCAACGATGAAAAACACAGAAAATTTTGCATTCTATCCTTCACGATCGCGCTCAGCGCATGAGCCTTTTTGTGTTTTTTGGTCGAAATTGTTTTGGCCATAACTTTTGATTCGTAAGTCCAAATCGAGTGTCATTTGAAGTGTTGGATATCTGAAATAGAGAGATATAACTTTATTTCAGGGATAAAATAATTTTGGTGATTATTTCATGGATGTTTTTGGGGTTGAAGAAGATTAAAATTGTGTTGGAAATTTTAGAAAACAATAACTTTTTAGTAACGCCTTCATGCACGATTTTGATAATAACTTTCAACTCGTGAATCATTTTGGATTGGGGTTTAAAGCATTAGAAAGCTGAATCTAAGAGATATAATATGATGGTGATAAGTGAGTTGATTAAATATTATTACTATGTCTACTGTATTGGTGAAGTTTTGTTCATACGTTTGGTTAATGAATTGTTGTCATATCCCGACGATTTTGGTCATAACTTTTATTCCGTAAGTCTGATTTTGATTCCGTTTGAAGCGTTAGAAAGATGATTCTCATACTTATAACATGGTAGTGATTGTTGAGATGTTTTAATAATATTAAAATTCCTAGTATGTTATAAATGTATTGGTTTATACGTTTGGTTGATGAATCGTTGCATTATTGTAATATCGTGGTGTGATAATTATGTTGTTATGTCGATGATGTTAAGATGTTAACAAGTTGCTTCTATTTGTTGATATTATTCACGTGGAACATGAATTAGTTGTTGCATGATGAATGGTATGATGCATAAATGATGAGATGTGTGTGAGGATCCTTTAGGTGAACCTTATTGTGTTGATGCATGTTATTTGAGAGTCGTGTATCTTGGTGTACGAGCTTCGGTCCAGTTTTGATGAGCCTCAATTCTATGGTGTTGGATTGGGTGCGAGTACCTAATTCTTATTATGAGGGATTAGTGAAGCGTTACCTATGTTGATGGTAACACATTTTGGTGAGCCTCGATCCCATTGTGATGGATCAAGTGCGAGTAGCTAATTCCTATTATGGGGGATTAGTGAAGCATTACCTATGGTGATGGTAGCGATTTTGGTGTACTCCGGTTCCAAGAGGGAATCGATCCTATGATGGGGATCATGGAGTGAGATGAACCTGAGTGTTCATATTTGGTACCACATGCATTTCGAGTCGGTGTTGAGTACATTGCATAAGTGTTGCATTTGTATTGGTTGTTATTGATGTGTTATTGGATGAGATGTTGTTGCATATGATGTTAATGATAATTGAGATGTGGTTTTGTATGATGTTGATGATAATTGAGATGTTATCGTGTATGATATTAATTATAATTTAGATGTAAGAATGTGATATATTATTGTGCATGATTGTGTAGATGTTGTACTATATTCTTCATTCTATATCGTTATTATTGAAATGAATTCTCACCCCTTCTGTTTGAATGTTGCCTTTACATGGGCATCATGCAGATACTCAAGAGTAGTATTGCTGAAGTAAGTGGAAGGTAGCTCTTGGATTACTTCTTTATTTTGTCGCTTTTACTAGTGGTATCTTGCTCTGATCATGTAACATCGGGTTGGGTTAAACGCTTATTTTATTCCTTACGTCTGATTATGTTGAAGTCATAAGACTAATTTTGTTGTTGAGAATTCTTAAGATGTTGAGTTTATTAATTACAACTATCTTATTTTGTTATTAAAATTGAAGTTGAGACTAAATGTTATTACTTGCGTTATCTTCCATTATTTTGATGATAATTCCGCTGCGATGATACTTTAAAATGGAAGTGAGTATGCAGTGACAAGTTATGAATGTCTTGTTTTATGAATATATAATATCGATCAGATGAGAAGGATGTCGTGTAAATATCCCAGGTATGATTCAGATAAGTGGGATGTCGTGTGAACATCCTTATTACAAATGTGTGTATTGAAATTTACTGTTGAAACACGTGTTACGGAGCAGGTCATGTGTGTTATGAATGTGTGACACCCTACGTGGTTTTATTTTATATTTAATTTACGTGATAAATTATGTGCGGGGTTTAGGGTATTACAAGTGGCACATCCAAAGTGACAAATGACGCTTCAAACATTGGAAAAATAAAAATTAAATGAATTTTCTTAAAATCATTTAATTTAGTGGATCATTAATACCCTTGGAAATAGAAGGTTATGATGATCATTTGCACACACTTTTGTGACATGACCGTTTGGTAGAAAGTGGTCATGATGACTATGACGTGTACAGACTATTATAAACAATGTCAAACATGTGCAAAAAATGTCACCTTTCTTCCATCTGACACATATGATCGAAAGTAACATTTTAAAGGGGGGATATGTTAGCCTGGAAATTATAGATGGAGAAAGGTTAATGAAGAATGTTGATAGCCACGTTGAAAAACATGTTAAGTGTTAAGAAGTCTCGATCGAAAAGGCTTTGACTTATCAAACACGTCGACCAGAAGCGTTCGTTGGAACATGGCGAACATGGATTGGACGAATATCAAGAACAACTCAACAAGATTATGATCATTCTCTCTTCAAAACATGTCCAAAATCATAAAAATGGTTTCGACAGGATGCTTGGAAATGTGACAAGGTCATCAATTATCTAGGATTTAGTATATTTTGCTAATTATAAGGTTCGGTTAAGTGAATTTATGCTTTAACAAGAATTATAGAATTGAATCAGATATTCGTGAAGGCAGTTGAGGAGTTCAAAGTAAATTATCAACACAGTTATTAGCGTGATACTTGGTTCATCAACAGTTATATCCTTGAAGACATGTGGAAGCAAATTAGAGCAAAAAGACCTAAGTAGTGGGATATGTCTCAGGTCTTTAGGACTTAACCATCGTCAATATTTGTCTTTGTAATAGTATATAATACAGGTTTCTACATCGAAGTCGGGTCGCAAATCCTCACTAAGTCTCTATAGAACTAAATTACCCAAGTCACAGAGTGAAACTGTTTATGAGAAATATGAGTCTGCGTCCATCCTTTAAACTTTATGCAAATATTTTTGTAGTCAAAGCATTTACATTAAATGTCATTTAATTGATTTACTTTCTTTGTCTTTTATTATCTTTATCCAAAGTCTATCTTTTGCATTTAACTAGTCACTATAATTGTCATTTGCACAGATTATCTCTGAGATTTTTTGAGTTAATCTCTTAAGTAAACTAAATTCGTGATTATTTGCTAAAAATACCAGTAAACACCAATCCATTGGCACTCATATACAATCGATTGGATTAGTGAAAAAAGTCCTTAAATGTTAGAGACATCGTCTTAATGAACGAAAAATGTCTTTATGTATTTTATTTCCTTTTAAACTTTGATAATCTTCTGTTTTTAGGTCTTCCAATCGATTGGATCAAGGTGTCAGTCGATTGGCACGTTGAATTTGGACCAATAAAAATTCCTTTTTGATGTCTCTCCATTGTCCGTTGTTTGGTTGGAATTTAGCTTGAAACTTTATTTTCCTTGTATAGGGAGATTTCAGAGTTTAACATTCTAAAAGATATTATAAAAAAAATTCAAACCATAATTTTTCTAAAACCTACAATTCACCCCCTCTTGTGTGTGGAGTCTCATGTCCAACATAATTTTTTTCCTAATCAAGCAAACAGTCATGCAATTAACTAGCTAGGTCTTGGAAACATTTTTAGGTGATTTTATTAAGTAAAGAGAGGCCTTAAAAGTATTTTAGGTGTGTGTTTGTGTGTGTGTGTGTGTGTGTGTGTGTGTGATATTTATCTTAATATCTTAGTAGTTACTCTCCTACTTCCATAAGACTTTGGTTACTCAAACAGACACGACCAAACAAGATTTCACACTTCCTCTCTTTCACAACTCTAAGGCTTTCAAGTTCCTTTACCAGATATGCCAATCATATAAGCATTTATCTAGAACCTTGAATCTTCTACTTTATGAGGCTTAAGAAATCTTAAATTTAATATCCATCATCCAAGAGTTGAAACGATATTACCATCTACTTCAATAAGCATAAGCATTGTCATAATCAAAACACCAAGAAGGTAACTAACACCAAGATCATTAACTTTATACCGCAAGCATATAGATCCACATATTCTTCAAGTCAAAGGGAAATATGTTGTATTGATAATTAGCTCACTTCATCATGAAGGTTGTTTCGCAGCGTCACATCTCGAAAAACGCAATCCTTCTTGGGGCGTTCGCACGCTCGTAGAAATGATTCAAACAGACTCGCCACCGAAATTTATTGATTCCAAAGAAGGAAAGGGAAAATATTGATAAAATATTTTAAAGAGAAGATGGTCGTCACAAAAAAAATCAGGTTCGGGAGTCAATTACGCAAGGGGAAGGTATTAGCATCCTTCACGTCCATTGTACTTAATGGGAACCTTTTAGTTAAACTTGTGATTGAATGTTAACTTACGTTAATTGTTTTCTTCTACTTATTGATCAAGAAAAATAAAGGAAATATTTTTAGGTTTTTTTATTAATGTGAAAAGAAGGGGACTAAGCATAACTTTTTTATTATTGTGCTCGACAAGATTTCAGAATCATGTGCCTACGTATTCTCATGGTGCAATGAGAAAACCAGAGTTTCATAGTTTGTTATAGAAAAGAACTGTTTGTTGATTGCTTTAAAGGAGTGATGCTTAGATCACATTTGAGCAGTTAAACCTTTACTTGTTGCTTGCTCTTGTAGGCCGAAGTCTTTGTTTATTTTGCTTTGAAATAAATAAAGCATACTAGTTTATGAAAATTGCTTTCAAAGTTTCACAGAAGCGAAAAAAGTAGTTTGATTGATTGAATATTTTTTAATGATCGACTAATATTCAAACGGTAGCTAAGTGCGGCCATCACACTCGGGAAAAGGAGGAGAAAATTATTTTTGCCCCAATCCTTTTTCAATTGGATTATTCACGAAATGTGGGTGACGGATCAAGTCGGTTTGCTTTAACGGAAGACGAGTATTCAAACGATAGGCTAAGTGCGACCATCACACGAATGCTCGAGGAGGAGAGGAGAAAATTACTTCCTCCCTAATTCTTTTTTGTCCATAAAAGAGTTAACTTAATTCAGTTATTTAAGAGTGTTTTAAAGCGATAAACGAATGTTCAAACGGTAGGCTAAGTGAGTCTGAAAACTGACAACTTGACGTTGTTTTGTTCAATTTTAAAATTTTTTGAATTGATTTATGAAATGATTTTGATTTATGTCCAAAGATAAAATATTTGACTTCATTTATAATTTATACGACGACAAAGTGGGAATTTGATTAGAACTTATGTACAAGAAGTGCAAAATATTAATCAAAGGATACTAAATAATCTACTTACCTAAGTCTAATTAATTAACTAAATCTAATTCGATTAACTAACTAATTGAATTACATAAATTAATCCATGTAAATGCATTAAACTTTTTGAACCTATTTAAGCCTAACAAAATACATCTACCAAAAATACAAATAGAAAAAATATGTAAGATAGATTGAAAGAATTATGGAGTCTAAATATTAGGAATTGAGCCCAATGTACAACCAAAATCCTAATTTAATCCTATTATTAGTTAATTTAAATACTAAATCGAAATAAAATTGATTGAATTAATAAATAAATAAAAAACAAAGTCCCCCATTTAATAAAATAGGTGGATGATGAAAATAAAGGGGAAAAGTTGAATTTTCAACCTAAACTCTGGGCCAGTGGCCCCTCGACACATGGCAAGGAAATTAGAAAAATGAAAACAATTTTTTTTAACCTCTTCCTCTCTCGTGGTTGTTACGGAAGAAAGAACAAATTAAAAACTTCAAGTTTCAACTCTCTCTCCTTATCATGCACAACACAAAATCCACAACAAAAAAATCAAACATACAAATCACATTTATTCATTTTCTAAGCTCCAAGCAAGTAAAAGAAAAGATAATGAGAATAAATTACACGACACATCTGATCGATCTAATGTAGTATTGTGTACGGTAATGATGTGGTGGCGGTTCCGGCTGTGTTGTTGTTGTCGTGGTTTCTTCCGGTGTGGGTTCTTGGTGTAGTCGCGTGGATGTGGTTATGAGGTTTATGAAGATGGTGATGAGTTTTTATGAAGGGTTTGTAGTAAGAAGATAAAAAGTGAGTAGTTTGGTTTAGAAGAACAAAGATAGGGCATTTTGTTGTAGTAAGTCACGTTTCAGCATGCTTTCACTCACCAATTTTTTATTCTTTCTATTTTTAAAGTAGGAGAAAATAGTCGTATAAATGATGTGAAGAAGAGGTTTTGTGCAGGAAAAAAATGGAGGAGTTATGTGAAGCTTTTATTTAATGTTGTTTGAATGATGAAATGGTGGAAAAGAAAAGTGGTGATGAAAGGTAGATGATGGTTTAGTGAAGTTATCTCTTTAAGTTTGAGTGCCTGGTCCTGTTAATCGAACAAGAAGGTAGTATATGTGGTGGTAGTGCATGGGGAGAGAGTCTTCCGTCGGGAAATGTGAGTGGAATAGACGGAAAAACAGGAGAAGAATTTTTTTTTTTAATATCCAGTTTTTTTAAAAAAATTTCAAAAATAAACATTTTTTAAAAAAAATTATAAAAATGGACAATTTTTGCCCTAATTTTGTACATGGGCGCCACCCTAGTTGGCGCCTACCCTTAAAGGGTAGGGCAAGTCGCCACTAGGAGTGGCGCCTACACTCTTTTTCCTTTTTTTTTTTTTTTTTTAATATGTTTTTTTTTTTTTTTTTAATTTATGAATTTAGATTTATTATAAATTATATAAATTTATATTAATACATATATATAAATAAAATTATTTACAAGATTAATATATATATATATATATATATATATATATATATATATATATATATTAATTAAATTTATAAGTAATTAATATTATTTATAAATTTTTGGGTAAATTAGGGTTAATCATGTTAAGGTTAATTTATCAAGTGCGACACTAATTAGGGTGAAGTAGATTGGTGTACAACTCAGATCTTTTCCTATAAATAAAGTGTTATTTTCTTGCATTTTCTTCACCACTATTTCCTATCACTTTCTCTATCAAGTTGAGTTCATGGCATCCCCAAGACCGTCGTCATGGCAGCGAACATCATCAAGGCGCCCGGATCCTGAACAAGTAATCTTAAAAAGGGATGGGCATGTTATTTTCTCGCCTTTGAAACCCCCAATGGAGATGAAATTTTGGAACATCCGTTCGTTGGACCAACTAAAAAGGTCCTTGATGTCTTGGTTAGAGGGAGATTACCAACCTGGTGAAGTCATCAGAAGGATTCAGAGGCTTAGAACAAGGTTCTCATTTGAAACTGGAGAAACGATACGTTGGTGGGTTGAAGTTAAAAGCGACATTGATTGCATCCAAATGATGCATGGATCAGACGACATAGTGTTAACTGTTGTAATTTCTTAGATTTTAATGGTTGTTTGTCATGTTGTTGTTGTATTTGTTATTGTTCTAGTACTTGTTCTTGTTTTAGTACTTGTTTTTGTTCCAGTATTTGTTTTTGTTTTAGTAATTGGTGTTGTAATGTTAGATGTTTGTGTTTGTTGTTCAAGTGTCATCTTCTATTTGGAATAAAAAGTAAACTTTAATGATAAATAGCATTGGTACACAGATTTATGAATATGAAAACTAAGTTGTGGAACTAGATCCACGATATGGACATTTGTTCTTATTATGCCCTAGTTGTCTACATATGCTACACTTCCTCTGCATTTTCTCTGCGACGTCCATTTCAGTTCTAATGCGCCTGCTATTTGGGCGCCCACTTTTATTCCGCCGCATTGATTCGTTGTGCCAAACAATTTCCCCGTCATACTCTGGCCAATACGCCTCCAATGCTACCACCGGAAAGGGATTGTCGTATACATTGAGCAATGTTGCAACTTTGTAGATGGGAGACACTAGCGATAATGCATCGAAGTGGCTGTGTGAATACGCTGCAATGACATGGGAACAAGGCATACGATAGGCCTGAAATTGACCACAGTCGCACCAACGGTATGGTATTAGGACCCTATACTCTTGTCTGGGCAGCCCTTGGTTGTGGTCAATTGTTTCCTTGACACTAAAAGTGTGGCCATGGCGGTCGAATTCCGTAACCCGATGGCTGCTGGCTTTGGCAGATTCCTGCCTCATAAACTTCATGCAGGCATCACTATATACTTGACTCGTCCGCAACACTTCATGTCAGCGCCTGCCTCTTGTTACGAACAACGTTGCCATCCGAAAATAGGTCGCACTCACCAATGCGGTTACCGGGAGGTTACGTATGCCCTTAAAGACGCCATTCATTGATTCCACAAGATTTGTTGTCATGTGGCCCCACCTCACCCCATCGTCGTATGATCTAGTCCACTTCGCTCTGTCGATATTATCGATCCACCTCCCTGCATCAGAATTTGCCAACACTATTTCCCGGCGGTAGTATTGGAATCCAGGTTGGTTTAATGCATACCCCGCGTTTATTAAATGTTGCTTCAAGAAGTTATCCTTGAACTCCCACATAAAATTTTGAGCAATATGCCTGATGCAGTAGACATGGGTAGACGGGGGGTCATGTCAACCATTTGCTGGATTATTGTATGCACTGTCTATTGAAGCGTGCCTGTCAGAAATCACACAGATGCCAGCTTGTGGAGTCACGTGCGTTCGGAGATTCTTAAGGAAGAAACTCCAAGCAGCAACCGTTTCTCCTTCTACCAATGCAAAGGCTATTGGGAAAATATTAGAATTTCCATCTTGTGCGACCGCCATCAGTAACGATCCTTTGTATTTCCCATACAGCCAAGTTCCATCGACTTGAACAAGTGGTTTGCAGAATGTAAAGCCGATGATGCAGGGACGGAATGCCCAGAAAAGTCTATGGAATATTCCATTACCTTCTAGACGAGTTCCGTCAGGGGATTGTGCCGGCAAGGTCTCCATTATAGAAACCGTCCCAGGTGAATACAATCGTAGTGCAGCCAGGTAGCATGGTAGTTGTTTGTATGACTCCTCCCAGTTACCGTATACCAGTTCAATTGCCTTGGTTTTCGCTAACCAAGCCTTTCTGTATAACGGTGTATATTTGAAAACATACACGCAATGGGAGATAATTGTTTTGACCTTCAGTGACGGGTCAGCCTCAACTAGAGGTAATATGGAATGGCAGATCATATCATGGCTAAGTTTGCGATGATCCTGTGCCATGTTGGTGTTGACGCAAATGTGAGCTTGAGAAATGGACCCTATCACCCACGCATTATGTTTCTTCTTGTACGATGCCATCAACCTATACCCACACTCCGGATTTTTGCATACAATAACGTATCTTTCCGGATTTGATTTGATAACATCGTAGTCAACACAGTTTTTCAAGTGCCAGTTCTTTATTGCTAACATACACTCTTCCTTGGTCCGAAATTGGTCACCCTTCTTTAAGTCCTCATCAGACCTCATATATGGGTTGTAGAACATATCTGATGAGGGCTCATCCTCGCCCAAGTTAAGTGTTGTGAAGTGCGCAGGCGGTGAGTAGCGTTGCGCTATAGGTATTTGAACTTGGTCTTCGTCTTCAGAATCACGGTTCACCAAGTCATCAACCACGTCTTCAGCATCATCAACCACATCGTCTTCAACGTGGTGCTCAACATCTTGTTCGTCATTAATCACAGGATCAATAACCTGTGACTGAATATTCTGAGTTGGTTGAAATTGTTCCAACACAATGTACAATACTATGTATTCGTAACCAGAATACTCATGGTTACGAAACATGTATTTTGTCTCCATGTCATTTTGAATCAATGACTTATAAAACTTGACAGAGTTGTTTTCTGGAAAAAAAGGTTGTTGATAAAAAATTTGGGACACGGGTTGTCTTAGTTTGGACTCAATCTTTTTCTTCAGATAAGAGAAGTCAGCTCCTCTATTTAGACAAAAACGAGTGCATTCGGTGTTTCTAAATAGGAAGCCAGACATATCACATTCATAAGTCTCACCATTGACGTGAGCTTTGATTTTGTATTGTGATGAAGATGCCATGTTTTGTGAAGGTTTTGTGAAGATATTGTGATGGTTTTGTGAAGATATTGTGAAGATATTGTGAAGGTTTTGTGATGATATTGTGAAGGTTTTGTGAAGATTGCTGTGAAGATATTGTGAATACCTTTGTGAAAATGTGTGTGAATATTTATACTGCAAGATTCCGACACATCTTTGCATGCATGTCTTCAACCAAGCCTTCCCCAAGAGCAACGCATGCAAAACTTGGACACGTGTAAAGCATGCAAGAAACCAAGCCTTCCCCAAGAGCAACGCATGCAAAACTTGGACACGTGTAACGCATGCAAGAATCTTGCAGGCAAGGTGGAGCTGCATGCATGTAATAATTTTGACACGTCTACTGCCTATCCATCAAATGTATTCTCCACATAGTCTGAACTTAGTCTCAGCTTTAGCTTTGCTTGCACCAAAAACTTAAACTTCTTGAACTTCCAATACTGAATATCACACTTCCAATACTAAACTACCTCTTTTTTCCATTATGTGTTTAAACAACCTGATTAATTATTTTAAATAATATTCCCACGCATGCCTGATTATTTTAAACAACCTCTTTTATTCAATCTTATTTAAGCTTAATTATTTATTTTAAACAACCTGATTATTTATTTTAAATAATATTCCCACGCATGCCTTCCACGTGTCACACCTTTGCATCATCAGATTCCACCAAGTCTTCTCCAAGACAAGACAAGTGCAACCTAGTCTGCACCAATGCATGCCAACACTACCACCTAGCCTGCACCTATTCTGCAAGATTCTCACGCATGCCTTTCACTTGTCACATTTTTGCATCATCAGATTCCACCAAGTCTTCCCCATGACAAGACAAGTGCAACCTAGTCTGCACCAATGCATGCCAACACTACCACCTAGCCTGCACCTATTCTGCAAGATTCCCACCACCTAGTCTGAACTTAGTCTCAGAGATTCCCACGCATGCCTGTTGTTCAAAAGTATTCACCACCACGTCTCAGAGATTCCTACGCATGCCTTACACGTGTCACACCTTTGAATGCAACACTCCCACCTAGTCTGTACCAATGCATGCCAACCTATCCACCTAGCCTCCACCTAGTCTGAACTTAGTCTCAGAGATTCCCACGCATGCCTGTTGCTCAAAAGTATTCACCACCACGTCTCAGAGATTCCCACACATGCCTTACACGTGTCACACCTTTGAATGCAACACTCCCACCTAGTCTGTACCAATGCATGCCAACACTACCACCTAGCCTCCACCTAGTCTGAACTTAGTCTCAAAGATTCCCACGCATGCCTGTTGCTCAAAAGTATTCACCACCATGTCTCAGAGATTCCCACGCATGCCTTACACGTGTCACACCTTTGAATGCAACACTCCCACCTAGTATGTACCAATGCATGCCAACACTACCACCTAGCCTCCACCTAGTCTGAACTTAGTCTCAGAGATTCCCACGCATGCCTGTTGCTCAAAAGTATTCACCACCACGTCTCAGAGATTCCCATGCATGCCTTACACGTGTCACACCTTTGAATGCAACACTCCCACCTAGTCTGTACCAATGCATGCCAACACTACCACCTAGCCTCCACCTAGTCTGAACTTAGTCTCAGAGATTCCCACGCATGCCTTACACTTGTCACATTTTTGCATCATCAGATTCCACCAAGTCTTCCCCAAGACAAGACAAGTCCCACCTAGTCTGCACCAATGCATGCCAACACTACCACCTAGCCTGCACCTATTCTGCAAGATTCCCACGCATGCCTTCCACTTGTCACACCTTTGCATATTCAGTCTACTTGAAAACGAGTATAAATAGAGGGTCATTCTTGCAAGTTTTCATCAACCACTAACACTTTTATTCAGAGAACTCCGGCGAAACTTCTCATCCACCAAGCTTCGTTCTACATTGCAGTCATGTCTCTTCTTACCATGGGCCAAGAACACAGAGGCACTAGGGCAAACATTGCCTCATTCGTAAGTTTTTCTTGAACATTGCCTCTTTCGTATGTTTGTAATTTGTTTTTTAAAAGTCCAATCTAATGATTGTTTATATTTTTTGTTTTTAAAGGATCCCAAGAAATTTCGTCAACGTTCACACCCTATGCCTTATCCAGACCCATGGTGCGTACCTTACATAGAGCGTGCGGGTTTCGGTCATGTTATGCATGTCGTAAATGCCACAATTGATGTCAAATTCATTTTGGCTCTGTGTGAACGTTGGAGACCTGAGACACACACTTTTCACCTACCAACTGGTGAATGTACCGTCACATTAGAGGACGTGTACATGCTTTTGGGTCTTAGAATAGATGGTAAGCCTGTGACTGGAAATGTTCAACAGCCTAACCAAATATGTGTTCAAATGTTGGGGGTAGATCTGGTCGAGGGTGAGGGATCTGCAAAAGCAAGGGGTCAGGGAATTAAATTATCTAGCCTACAATTGTACCACGACTCCATAACTTTGACTAAGGAATCCTCCGAACAAGAAAAAGTCATAAAAATCCGGGTTTACATTATGCTATTGTTTGGGAACTTGCTATTTCCCGAAGGGACGGGAAATAGCATAAACTTTATGTACTTGAGTTTGCTCGGGGACATTGATAGAATAAGCACATATAGTTGGGGTTCTACTGTATTAGCATTCCTATATAGCTCTTTGTGTAAAAATGCACAAAATGAGCACTGTACATTTTCTGGATGTGCTTTTTTGCTCCAAACATGGGGGTGGTGGAGATTGCCGAGGCTAGCCCCAGAAAATCCTAATGTCTACTCCTTCCCCTACGCAACTAGGTAAATTTATGATGTTATTTCATTTTGTATATTTATTCTATAAATATTTGTAAATAATATTATTTATCTTTTTTTGTTTAGGTTCATTACAACCGGACTGGATTACAGTCTTACCCCTAAAAATAAAATTATATTTTATCGTCAACTCTTGGATCGTCTTCGAGCACAAGATGTATTACCACTAAATCACTCAGCTTCTAACTGATTTATTAATATCATGCATTCTCGATAAATAACATATTTGCTTTTTTCTTTGCAGTTTATTTGGAGGCCATATTTGGGATTGGAACATCAACCCAACCCCGAAGATGCAGCTGTTTGGACAGCAAAAACGGCCATAATGCGGTTCACCACTGTGGAGATGCACCAAAGTGACCGTGTCAAGCTGCAATTCGGAATGCATCAAGAAATCCCAGGCCCCCCAATGTCTATGGAACCTTGGCATCTAAAAAAAGTCAGCCACCAGTGGTATGCCCAAAATTGGAAGGAATTTGCTAAGGAGTTTCGTAAAATGTGGAAAGACCGTGCCCACTATGTTCTACAATTTCCGGTGGCGCCCAACGAAATGAAGTCGACAAGGGAATATGTGGATTGGTATAGAGCAAATACAAATCCAGAAATGATTGTGTCTGACCCGTTCTATTTGGACGATCCCCGGATGCAACAGCCATATTTCCAACAACAACAACCACCACAATATTCCCAACAACAACAACCACCACCTTATTACCAACAACAACCACCACCACCATTTTACCAACAACAACCACCACCGCCTTATTACCAACAACAACCACTACCACCATATTACCAACAACAACCACCACAACACATGTCCACCCCCCAACCAAATCAACAATACATACCACAAACTCAACCCCAATACCATGAAGACTACCAACACCAAACTCAACATTCCCACCACCATCAACAGTCCCAACACCTACCACAATATCAATCCCCCCACTTCCACCAATCCCAACACTTCCATCACGACAATATCCCGAGCTCTTCCAGTCCTCCACCTAGCCCCGACACGGATATACAAGAGGACTACCAACAAGACTACTACACACCACAACAAACATTGTTCTTTGGCCAACCCGATTCAACCCTAAACTACCAAAGACCACAATTCGAGGGCGCACCCAGCAGTAGTCAGTTTGTCCCACCGAGACAAAGCTTTGAGGGCGCAGAGGGGACCCGTCTTTCCTACAGCACTGAAGGGACTTCGACCCAACCACAACGGCAAACGACAAGGGGACGCGTTAGGACTAGGGGTGGTAATAGGGAAGCACCACCACCACGTGAACCGTCTAGGCGAGTAATTAGACCTCCCCCGTGCGGATCGTACCAGGGACCGCATCATATGTGATAAATCCCAAATTAATAATGCATTTTAATCATATCTTTGTAATATTTGTCTTGTTTATTATTTAAATAAAAATATTTTCTGTTTATTATCTTTATATCTTTATCTTTATCTTTAAAGATATTGTCTATCATATCTTTACATATATATATATATATATATATATATATATATATATATATATATATATATATATATATATATATATATTAATATATATATATATATATATATATATATATATATTAATTTACATGTGTATAAATATTTATTTACACGTATATAAATTAATTTTTTTTCCAAAAATATACAAATAATATTAATTACTTATAAATTAAATTAATATATATATATAAGTTAATATAAATTAATATATATATAAGTTATATATATATATATATATATATATATATATATATATATATATATATATATATATATATATATATATATCTTGTAAATAATTTTATTTATATATATGTGTTAATATAAATTAATATAATTTATAAAAAATATAAATTTATAAATTAAAAAAAAAATTTAAAAAAATAAAAATAAAACATATTAAAAAAAAATTAAAAAAAAAAAGGGAATGGGTGTAGGCGCCACTCCTAGTGGCGACTTGTGTAACACCCCGATAATAATAAAATAATTATTTAAATTAAGTTAATAATTTATTTATTAATTTAATTAAATAATTGGAAATTTTATTATTATTATTTTTGGATTATTATTATTATTCAGAAAATATATATAAGTTGGAATTTAGAAAAAATCCCATTTTTGGTAAAAAGGTTAATTTCACGTGAAAAGGGAAAAGAGGCAGAAAGGGCAAAAAGCCAAAGAACGAAGGTTGAAGGAAGGGAGGCTTGGAGCTCAGAGACCGCCGGATTTACTCAGGTAAGGGGGGTTTATCATCGTTTGATGGGTCTTATGGGATAGTATGTAATGGGTAGTGATGAACCTCTGAATTTGACTCTGATTGAAATGATATGTGATGAATTTGTGAAATATTGATGAACGAAATTGGATGATAATTGATGAAATTGTAGGAATTAGATGTAGTAAGGTTAGCGATTTGAGAAGTTGGATGTATCTGAGTTGTAATTGATAAAACGAACGAACGTGTATGAAAAATTGGACTGTGAGAGGTTGGATCTGAAGGATCTCGTAGCAGAGAAAACCCATAGCAGATCTGGAAAACTGGATTCTGGTCATACGCGTATGGCACTAGGCAATACGCGTATGGGATGGCTTGAAAATGGGGGTTTTGGCGCTGGTACGCGCCATACGCGTGTGATACGTGTATCCCTGGAGTAGTACGCGTATGGTGTATGCTATACGCGTATGAGTGAAAGAGATGACGTTTTGGACGTGAAAGCGTCTCTGTTGGTACGCGTATGAGGATGTGGTACGCGTAGCATACGCGTATGGGCGTGGGCGATACGCGTATGGGTTGGGCGAGGAAATGCGCCATACGCGTATGGTCATAGGCGATACGCGTATGGGCAGACTTGTGGTTTTTCTGAACTGTTGTTGTGCAGTTTTGGTTGTTTAGGCTGAGTGCTGTAACTTAGCTGATGTATGACGTAGTGGGGATTATTTCCCGTTGTTTTGAGTAGTATAGGTATTAGTAGAGTGTGCTAATACTGTGTTTGATTATGCGGCATGATATGATATGCTTTTGTGATAAAATGTGTTGATGATGTGTGATGGTATGCATGATGCTGTGAATGTATCAGTTATGTATGCAATTGTGAATAGACTGCTTTATGGCTTAGAGTGTGAGCATATGTCTATTCTTGAGTTGTTGTTGTTGTTGCATTGCTAGGTGATTAGCATGCATATTGTGGCCCATTTGGGGTGGTAGCTAATTCCCATGGTGAGGAATTAGTGAGTAAATCATTTTGATTGTTGTTGATGTTTGCATGCTAGGTGATTAGCGTGCATAGCATGGCCCATTTGGGGTGGTAGCTAATTCCCATGGTGAGGAATTAGTGAGTGAGTCACTATGTCTCAATTGAGTGGGACTAGTGAGCTTGGTAGCCGTGCCTGGATTTGGACGGTGAGGTTGAACTATATGTTCACAAAATAGTCGGTACCGCATGCATGGAGTCTCATTGCATAATATATGTATGGCGTGTAATATGAATGGATGTATTCCAATATTACACGTGTATTTGTGTTGGTATTGTTGTGTTGTTATTGAGTATGATGTTGAATTAATATGCTGTTCCTGAATGTGTGTTTTGATTAGGGTGATGAAGTGTGTTGAATCACTTAACATAACATGATATTTTATAATACTCATTATATTGATTGAGGAACTCACCCTTACAACTATTTTTCAGGTAACGAGAAATGAGTTGAGTAGAAGCTAATGCTTGGAGTCTAGTATGGTCTCATTAGTGGGTCGTGCTCTGATAGATGTAACATCGGGATGGGTTGTTTAACTTGTTTCGAATGTTTAGTGTTGGTTGAGAACCATTTTACATGTAATGTTTTACATGATTGATGAAATTTACATCCGCTGTGTGTTATGCAACTGTTTTGATTTAATAAAAGAGCATGACCGTTATATTGTTGAATGGTGTGAATATTATGTGTGACACCCTTGAAGGGCATAATTACTCTGAATTGTTGATATTTTTATTATTTTAATTAAATGTTTGGGGTTTATTAGAAGGGTGTTACATTAGTGGTATCAGAGCATAGTCGGTCGAGTCGAGTCGTAATTATTCTGTTTCCCCTGTACGAGATAGGTGTTGTGTAACCCTATCAGTACTTATTGTTTTAGTTTGTTGGGTTTTCAGAATAGAGATGGCTGGAAGAGGTAGAGATGATGCTGCGATTGCTGAGGCTCTGGGTATGCTAGCTGGAGTACTTGGAGGAAATCCGAATGTTGTGGGAATGGGAGCTGCTCGTCAACTGAGTGAGTTCCAGAAGAACAATCCTCCAATGTTCAAGGGAGCATACGATCCAGATGGCGCTAAGAAGTGGTTGAAGGAGATAGAGAGAATCTTCCGAGTGACTGAGTGTGCCGAGAACCAGAAGGTCAGGTTCGGCACGCGTATGCTGTCAGAGGAAGCAGATGATTGGTGGGTTGCTACCCGCACTGAGTTGGAATCTGCTGGGAATGCTGAGATCACTTGGGCTGTGTTCAGAGAGAGATTTCTGAGAAAGTATTTTCCAGAGGATGTTAGAGGGAAGAAAGAGATAGAGTTCTTGGAATTGAAGCAGGGCAATCGGTCTGTTACTGAGTATGCTGCTAAGTTCACAGAGCTGTCGAAGTATTACACTCCCTATAGTGAGGCTGCTGGAGAATTTTCAAAGTGTGTGAAGTTTGAGAACGGGTTGCGTCCCGAGATCAAACAGGCTATTGGATATCAGCGGATCAGAGTGTTTTCTGACTTGGTTGACTGTTGCAGGATTTTTGAACAGGATTCCAAAGCCAGAGCAGAGAGCTATCAGCAAAGGGTTGATAGGAAAGGCAAGAGTCAGAATGATCGTGGAAAACCGTATGCAGCTGGCAAAGGTTTTCAGAGACAGAGTGGGATGAAGAGGCCTAGTGGGGGAGACTCTAGTGCTCCTGCTAAGTGTTATAGATGTGTTTCCGGAAGAGGTGAATGAATTGCCGCCAGAGCGTGAAGTTGAGTTCTCGATTGATTTGGTACCTGGTACTAGGCCGATATCGATGGCTCCTTACCGTATGTCTGCTGTTGAGCTAACTGAAATAAAGAGTCAGTTGGAAGATCTGTTGGATAAGAAATTTATTCGTCCGAGTGTGTCACCGTGGGGTGCACCAGTGTTGTTGGTTAAGAAGAAAGAAGGTACTATGAGGTTGTGTGTGGACTACAGGCAACTGAATAAAGTGACGATCAAGAATCGGTATCCTTTGCCGAGGATCGATGATTTGATGGATCAGTTGGTTGGTGCGAGTGTGTTCAGCAAGATAGATTTGAGATCTGGGTATCATCAGATACGTGTGAAAGCTGAGGATATTCAGAAGACTGCTTTCAGAACAAGGTATGGACATTATGAGTATTCTGTAATGCCTTTTGGTGTGACTAATGCGCCTGGTGTATTTATGGAGTATATGAATAGGATTTTCCATCCGTATCTAGATCAGTTTGTTGTGGTGTTTATTGATGACATTTTGGTGTATTCGAAATCTGAAGAAGAGCATGCTGAGCATTTGAGAGTGGTTTTAGAAGTTCTCCGAGAAAAGAAGTTATTTGCTAAACTCTCTAAATGTGAATTTTGGTTAGAAGAGGTTAGTTTTCTTGGTCATGTGATTTCAAGAGGTGGTGTTGCTGTTGATCCTTCTAAGATAGAAGCGGTTTCTAAGTGGGAAGCTCCGAAGTCTGTTGCTGAGATTCGAAGTTTTCTTGGTTTGGCTGGTTATTATAGGAAGTTCATTGAGGGATTTTCTAAGTTGGCGTTACCGTTGACGATGTTGACTAGAAAGGGGCAAGCGTTTGTTTGGGACTCAAAATGTGAAGAAGGTTTCCAAGAATTAAAGAGAAGGTTGACTACTGCTCCTATTCTGATATTACCGAGTTCGTCGGAACCATTTGAGGTTTACTGTGATGCTTCATTGTTGGGTTTGGGTGGTGTGTTGATGCAGAATAAGCAGGTTATAGCTTATGCTTCGAGACAGCTGAGGGTTCATGAGAGGAACTATCCGACACATGATTTAGAGTTGGCAGTTGTGGTATTTGTTCTGAAACTATGGAGGCATTATTTGTACGGATCGAGATTTGAGGTTTTCAGTGACCATAAAAGTTTAAAGTATTTGTTTGATCAGAAAGAGCTGAATATGAGACAGAGGAGATGGTTAGAATTTCTGAAGGATTATGATTTTGGTTTGAATTACCATCCGGGTAAAGCAAACGTAGTGGCTGATGCATTGAGTCGGAAATCATTGCATATGTCTATGTTAATGGTTAAAGAATTGGATTTAATTGAGCAGTTTAGAGATTTGAGTTTGGTGTGTGAGAGTACTCACAATAGTGTTAAATTGGGAATGTTGAAGTTAACGAGTAATATTTTGGATGAGATCAGAGAGGGTCAGAAATCCGATATGCTTTTGGTTGATAAGTTGACTCTAGTGAATCAAGGTCAAGGTGGTGAATTCAGAGTTGATGAGAATGGTGTTTTGAAATTTGGTAATCGGGTGTGTATTCCGGATGTTACCGAACTTAAGAAGAGTATCCTGGAGGAAGGACATCGTAGTGGCTTGAGTATTCATCCTGGAGCTACAAAGATGTATCATGATTTGAAAAAGTTATTTTGGTGGCCGGGGATGAAAAGAGAAATTGCGAGTTTTGTTTATTCCTGTTTGACTTGTCAGAAGTCGAAGATTGAGCATCAGAAGCCGTCTGGGTTAATGCAACCGTTGGCTATTCCAGAGTGGAAGTGGGATAGTATCAGTATGGATTTTGTTTCGGGTTTACCGAGGACGAGTAGGAATTTTGAAGCTATTTGGGTGATTGTGGATAGATTGACGAAGTCGGCTCATTTCATTCCGATCAGAATGGATTATCCGTTAGAAAGATTAGCCGAATTGTATATTGAGAAGATTGTAAGTTTGCATGGTATTCCGTTGAGTATCGTTTCGGACAGAGATCCTAGATTTACATCAAAGTTTTGGGAAGGTTTGCAGAAGGCTTTGGGAACTAAGCTGAGATTGAGTTCTGCATATCATCCGCAGACTGATGGTCAGACTGAGAGGACGATTCAGTCATTAGAGGATCTTTTGAGAGCTTGTGTTTTGGAAAAAGGAGGTGCTTGGGATTGTTATTTACCTTTGATTGAGTTTACCTACAACAATAGTTTTCATTCGAGCATTGGTATGGCACCGTTTGAAGCTTTGTATGGTAGGAGATGTCGGACACCTTTATGTTGGTATGAGTCCGGTGAGAGTGCTGTGGTTGGACCGGAGATTGTTCAACAAACTACGGAAAAGATTAAGATGATTCAGGAGAAGATGAGAATTGCTCAGAGTCGTCAGAAGAGTTATCATGATAAGAGGAGGAAGTCACTTGAGTTCCAAGAGGGGGATCATGTGTTTCTTCGTGTTACTCCGATAACTGGTGTTGGTCGAGCTTTGAAGTCAAAGAAGTTGACACCTCGATTTATTGGTCCTTATCAGATTTTGGAGAGGATAGGAGAGGTAGCCTATCGCATCGCTTTACCGCCGTCGCTTGCGAATTTGCATGAGGTTTTTCATGTGTCTCAGTTGAGGAGGTACATTCATGATCCGTCGCATGTAGTCCAAGTAGATGATGTACGGGTGAGAGATAACCTGACTGTTGAAACATCACCTATGAGGATCGAGGATCGAGAGTTGAAGCAGTTGCGGGGTAAAGAGATTGCTTTGGTGAAGGTAGCTTGGGGAGGACCAGCAGGTGGCAATGTGACTTGGGAACTTGAGAGTCAGATGAAGGAGTCTTATCCGGAGTTATTCGATTGAGGTATGTTTTCGAGGACGAAAACTCTTTTAGTGGGGGAGAGTTGTAACACCCCGATAATAATAAAATAATTATTTAAATTGAGTTAATAATTTATTTATTAATTTAATTAAATAATTGGAAATTTTATTATTATTATTTTTGGATTATTATTATTATTCAGAAAATATATATAAGTTGGAATTTAGAAAAAATCCCATTTTTGGTAAAAAGGTTAATTTCACGTGAAAAGGGAAAAGAGGCAGAAAGGGCAAAAAGCCAAAGAACGAAGGTTGAAGGAAGGGAGGCTTGGAGCTCAGAGACCGCCGGATTTACTCAGGTAAGGGGGGTTTATCATCGTTTGATGGGTCTTATGGGATAGTATGTAATGGGTAGTGATGAACCTCTGAATTTGACTCTGATTGAAATGATATGTGATGAATTTGTGAAATATTGATGAACGAAATTGGATGATAATTGATGAAATTGTAGGAATTAGATGTAGTAAGGTTAGCGATTTGAGAAGTTGGATGTATCTGAGTTGTAATTGATAAAACGAACGAACGTGTATGAAAAATTGGACTGTGAGAGGTTGGATCTGAAGGATCTCGTAGCAGAGAAAACCCATAGCAGATCTGGAAAACTGGATTCTGGTCATACGCGTATGGCACTAGGCAATACGCGTATGGGATGGCTTGAAAATGGGGGTTTTGGCGCTGGTACGCGCCATACGCGTGTGATACGCGTATCCCTGGAGTAGTACGCGTATGGTGTATGCTATACGCGTATGAGTGAAAGAGATGACGTTTTGGACGTGAAAGCGTCTCTGTTGGTACGCGTATGAGGATGTGGTACGCGTAGCATACGCGTATGGGCGTGGGCGATACGCGTATGGGTTGGGCGAGGAAATGCGCCATACGCGTATGGTCATAGGCGATACGCGTATGGGCAGACTTGTGGTTTTTCTGAACTGTTGTTGTGCAGTTTTGGTTGTTTAGGCTGAGTGCTGTAACTTAGCTGATGTATGACGTAGTGGGGATTATTTCCCGTTGTTTTGAGTAGTATAGGTATTAGTAGAGTGTGCTAATACTGTGTTTGATTATGCGGCATGATATGATATGCTTTTGTGATAAAATGTGTTGATGATGTGTGATGGTATGCATGATGCTGTGAATGTATCAGTTATGTATGCAATTGTGAATAGACTGCTTTATGGCTTAGAGTGTGAGCATATGTCTATTCTTGAGTTGTTGTTGTTGTTGCATTGCTAGGTGATTAGCATGCATATTGTGGCCCATTTGGGGTGGTAGCTAATTCCCATGGTGAGGAATTAGTGAGTAAATCATTTTGATTGTTGTTGATGTTTGCATGTTAGGTGATTAGCGTGCATAGCATGGCCCATTTGGGGTGGTAGCTAATTCCCATGGTGAGGAATTAGTGAGTGAGTCACTATGTCTCAATTGAGTGGGACTAGTGAGCTTGGTAGCCGTGCCTGGATTTGGACGGTGAGGTTGAACTATATGTTCACAAAATAGTCGGTACCGCATGCATGGAGTCTCATTGCATAATATATGTATGGCGTGTAATATGAATGGATGTATTCCAATATTACACGTGTATTTGTGTTGGTATTGTTGTGTTGTTATTGAGTATGATGTTGAATTAATATGCTGTTCCTGAATGTGTGTTTTGATTAGGGTGATGAAGTGTGTTGAATCACTTAACATAACATGATATTTTATAATACTCATTATATTGATTGAGGAACTCACCCTTACAACTATTTTTCAGGTAACGAGAAATGAGTTGAGTAGAAGCTAATGCTTGGAGTCTAGTATGGTCTCATTAGTGGGTCGTGCTCTGATAGATGTAACATCGGGATGGGTTGTTTAACTTGTTTCGAATGTTTAGTGTTGGTTGAGAACCATTTTACATGTAATGTTTTACATGATTGATGAAATTTACATCCGCTGTGTGTTATGCAACTGTTTTGATTTAATAAAAGAGCATGACCGTTATATTGTTGAATGGTGTGAATATTATGTGTGACACCCTTGAAGGGCATAATTACTCTGAATTGTTGATATTTTTATTATTTTAATTAAATGTTTGGGGTTTATTAGAAGGGTGTTACAACTTGCCCTACCCATTAAGGGTAGGCACCAACTAGGGTGGCGCCTAGGTTTAATTTAGGGCCAAAAATGGCCATTTGTGTAATTTTTTTGAAAAATGGTGTATTTTTGATTTTTTTTTTAAATTTCTGGATATTTAAAAAAAAAATTCACAGGAGAAAGAGGATTTGGTTTGAGGCGGCTACCTTTTGCAATGGGTTATTTTCCATATCTCATGCAAGGCCATGTATATATATGATATAAAACTTAGGCTTTAAATTTGATAAAAACTGACATTAAACAACCTTGTGTTAAATGGTTATAAAAATAAAAATGAATGTGAGAAAGATATGAAAAATAAAACCAACATTTATCACTATTAAAACTAAACAAAAGCAAGGAAAAAAAGGATTGGAATGAATAACAATTGGAAACGTGCTTGATCAAAAAATATAAATGAGTAAAGAAATGTGATCTACGCGCAACAAAGTTTAATAAAAACGTTCGGAAAAGTTCAAAAATGCAACTAAAAAACACCTTGATGAATAGGCTTTAACAGACAAAAATTCGACTGCAAACAACATCGAAAAAATAAAGCGAGTATATCAATAAATCTTACACGCAACGTAGATTCGTAAAACAGTTTGATACATGTCAAAACTCAAATATTTCGTCCGTTAATTTTTCACACAATGTCGAATTACTTTTACTGAGTTGCCTGTAGATCTGACAATTTGTTCTGATGACCTTGAATTGCTTTAAAACAATGCATGAGCCAATGAAAATGCATGAAATGCGGTAAAATCAATTTTTGAAATTAAAACAAACCAAAAGTTGACTGAATGTCGACTTTTACTAAAGAATGATTAACTGAACTATGATGTGAATGCTTCGATATATGAATTGCTCAGGGTAAAATTGGAGTATGACATATTGTTCTCTCTTTATGTTGTTCGTACATAGGTATCTGGTTATAACCGGAGTACATGTCTATTAAAGATAGAAGTTTATATCTTACTAGACTATCTACCAACTTATCTATATTTGGAAGTGGGTATGAATATTTAAGGTACGCTTGGTTGAGGTCAGTTTAGTCAACACATATTTTCCATTTTCCTGGGGTACTTTTTATCAGTACAATGTTAAAGAGCTATTATGTGTATCACACTTAAGAGATAAAGTTGGCATCTAGCAAACCCTAGACTCTCTTCATGGTTGCTCCAACCTTCTTAGGGGATTTCTTCCTTCTTCGATGGGCCACGTATCAGGAAGAAAGATCAAAATTCAACTTATGGCAAGCTATACCTAGGTTTATGACCGACATCTCGTCGAGGGAAATTGTGAATAGCTGACATTGGCTTTGAGACACTCATCGAGTCACTTATTCAATATGGGTGACATATAAACACCTATACAAACCTCAAGTTGAATTATTTAAAACTCTTCATCTTGGATTGGCCTTAAGGTCTTATTATTGACTCTCGTTGATGAATTAACTTGGTTATCATGTAGAATTTCATCTTCTCGTGTGTCAAGGTCTATCACGCCAACTTCTTCATGGAACTTCATTTTCCCCTATTATATGTGAGGGATTGTCGTGAGAGTGTTCTTCATTACCATTTCATGCATGAGGCAAGCTCCACGTAAATTAGTTGCAATAACGACTAGCTCACTTGAACTGTTGTGATATTCTATCTTCAAATGGACTAGGTAAGCCATTGCGTCTAATGCTGCTAGAAATGACCTTTTAAGGATTTTTTATAAATTCTTTCACGTGGGATGACGAGTAAGCATACTTTCACGGTTCTCTTATTTTTACCTTATCTGAAAGAGATCGGTAAATCTATGGTTCCACATGGATGAGAAGAGGAGTCCTTGAATGCTAGAAGATTCCATCCTTGGCATGCCTTCAAATGTTTCACGTGTAGCCTAAATCTAATGAAGAGTGTGAGGTACATCAAGTCACGTGAGGTTCCTTAAGCGATGAAGATCTCTCATATTTTATGGTTGGGTATTACGAGAGTAACGACTAGTGGATGTGTCACATTAGAAGTTCCATCTAACTTTTTGTCGAAACCGTAGAATATGTCAATCTTATTTTCGTCTTTTGACTTCTTTTGATTATTTGAATGAACTTGTAGTGGATAATCTTTCATGCTAGAAGATCTGATACCAATGGAATCAACGACGAAGGTAGAAGACAATCTGGATGTTGGAGAAGCCATGATGTTTTCTAAGGTTGGATCGGAAGTTATCTTCTTCGTTCAAGCGTAATCATTGTTGTTATTTGTGACTTTAGATCAAGAGATATCTGACTGTGAAAAATCATAGGAATTTGAAGTCGATTCCCACATACAATATCATTGTTTTGCTAGGGAGCAAAAAATGCTTGGTGAAATGATGGAGTAACATCTTGAAGCGATGAAGTTGATCTATGTATGATGCCGCAATTGTGGAATTGTAAGATTAGCATTCCAACATGAAAGTCAGTTAGAGAATGAGAAGTAAAGTAAATCATGAATTAGATAAATGATACCTCAAGTCACACGTGAGATGCCTTATATATGAATGGAAGTTATTGATATTTCTTGTTATTTTGACGTGAAATGTATGAGGTCGTCTGTTAATATCTAACATTAGGCAGTAGCCCTTGGCGTTGATCTAGTTTGGAGTTTTAGAGCAGAATTACGATATGCCTTTGGTGCTTTAGTGTAGTGACTTGAGTTGATGATTAAACTTCCTCTTTTTAGACCAGTGGCCGGTCCATAACAACTATCAAGTATGTATCAGAAAAATGAAACGCTAAAATAATATCATATTTTTTATTATATGTGCATCAAATATATGATATGATAGTATTTATTCTACAACATATTCTATTTTGGTTTAAATAGTCGATTAATCCGAGTAAGTTGACGCGTTTTTGTTTTTCGTTCATGTATCACTTTTTGAGATAAATTTATTAAATGTTGAATTTCATTCTATTTTTGTTTCTAAAGTTAAGATCCCAAAAAAAATCTTTAAATTTCATGCGGATTTTCCTGTTAATTTTAAGTCTAGAGACTAAAATTAAAAGGATTTTAACATTTAAGAATTATTTCAAAATCTATCTATCTATCTATCTATATATATATATATATATATATATATATATATATATATATATATATATATATATATATATATATATATATATATATATATATATATATATATATATATATATATATATATATATATATATATATATATATATATATATATATGATAAAAATAAAAAACACAAGCCAATGAATTATTTAAACTTTTATTTTTATCCAACTTCTAATCTTATTAAGTCATTGTTATATTATATTTTCATCTGATATAAAAAAATGTCAATTTAAAAAAAACTCTAATAAGGAATCAAATATAGGTTCGTTTGTTTCCTCTTTTTTAAAAATGTTTTTTTTATAGTGTAATATATTTTTTTTAAAGAAATTTTAAAATAACTTTAAATATTTATTTTTAAAATGTTAATTTATGTATTTGATCTTTTTACTATATTTTTTATTTAAAATATAAAAAAAAACACTTAAAATAATTTTTTATAAAATTTATTTTTGAGATAATATTTTTGTAAAAATTGTGATTTTGACTATGTTTTAATCTTCGGTAATATATATTTATGTTATAGGATGCTAATTTTGTTTTAATTTATAAAAAATGAGTTTTAGAAAAGTTATAATATTTTTATAAAACCCGTGTTTAAAAAAACAAAATAACTTATATTTTAAGCTAAAAAACATGTCCATAATAATATAATAATACCTTGAAAATTTGATAGTCAAATCTTATATATATATATATATATATCAAATGCAATAACAGTTAATAACATAAACTCTTTTTTGGATCCCAATTGAAGGCAACCTAACAAAGCTCTTTTTTACAAAAGGGGTGGACCCCTTGCTCTCTGCATATATATCATCAGTGCATGGAAGGCAAGCATGTTGGTGCCATGTGCCAACTCGTCATCATTTCTCTATTGACTCTCAATATTTAGAGTGTGTTTGGGTGTGACAAAGAGTACGAGAAGAGAAGAAAGAAAAAAAAGAGTAAAAATGAATGTGAAAAGAGAAAAAAATATAAACAATAAAATATATTTGATGTACTGTTTAGTATATAATAAAAAGGAAGAAAAAGATATTAATTATTTGTGAAAGTATAAATATGCCTCTAAATAGAAAAAGATATAATAAAAAGAAATCGTATTATTAATATTTTTAGTTATTTAACTAATTAAATGAATTTAATTTTGAAAGATTTAAGTAATTAAATCTATTATTTTGTTTAAAAAATTATGAATGATTATAAGGTTTATGACTATTATGTATAATTATTGAAATGAGATAATAATGGAACTCAAATAAAATTGAACAATATTTTTCCTTTAGCGAAGACTCAAAAATGTGGTGGGGGTCATCAAAAACATAATTTCTCTTCTCAACTTCTCTTGCAATCCAAGATGAACAAATTAGATTTTTCTCCTGTACTTCTCTCTTCAATGTCTCTCTCTTCTCATATTCTATTATAACAAACACACCCTTAAATTTATCTATGTTGATTTTTTCACTTTATTTTTTTCTTGGACAATGTTTTCAGTTTCAAAATATAAATTATTCAAATAATATGATTTTAAAAATATCTTTTAATATATTATTATTAATTAAATTTTTTTATCAAGTAATATAGTTGCTAGAATTCACTTTTGAAAAATGAATAAATAAAATATTATAAATTCAAATAATATATCTTATATGACATTCCCGCAGAATTATTATCTAAGTTTGAGATATATTTTTTTTTTCAAGTAATGAGTTTTTTCATGTTTAAGTGAATATTATTATATTTTATTGAAAAAAATTGAAAAAATATTTTTTAATGATAATAAAATATTTTTAACATTTTTTTTTATCAAATATAGTTATTTTAATTTTGAAATACCTCATTTCGTAGATTATTTTAATTGTTAGGCCTATCAAAATTTAAGCGACTTTTGCTTCAAGTGGTTAGCATATACATGAATAAAGGTCAACCTAAAAAAACATTTTAAATACTAATTTTATCAAAAATATATATTTAATTTATAAATTTATCTATTTTAAATTATAACCTAGTTTATTTACTATCAATCGGATCATTAGTTACTTCTACTAAACAAATTTTTAATATAAAAGAAATAGACACATGTTTAATTATAAGTCAGATTTTTTATGTTTAATTATAAGTCATTTTTTTATTTATATTTTCTATCCTACTTTTGTTTTAGAGTGTTGAAAGATATAATTAAGTATTTGTGTAGGGAAATATGAGTGTATTGGGTCGTAGAGGTGATTGATGGCAGATTATATGTTGTAGCTGTCATATCTTATATTTTACCTTAATTTTTCATCAACATCAGCATAGCATGGTCATTTCATTTGATCATGCATCCTATCCATCATAGAAATCAATCAAGGACAAAGTTTTTTTAGAACTTTAGTGACATGCATTTCATTCATTTGTGAATTGAGGAATCCAGCATATTCATTAGCCCTATAACATTTTCCATTTCAATTTTTTCATGATTCTAGATGGATGATAAATCAAGGGTATTTGGTTCCATATGTGTCTCTGAAAAGAATCATTATCTTTGTGATTGAGGATCATATGTCAAAAGTCCAAGAATAGACTTTTACATTTTGGTTTTTAATCATAGATCCCAAGATCTTTTTATTTGAATCATTGTTTTCACTGTATTTAGGTTTTAGAGGTATTAAGTCCAAGAATTGGTCATTTGCTTTTTAGTCTTTGTCATTAATCATCTACATCATTATTATCTGGATGTGGGAACAAAATAAATAGTCCAAGAGTGACTATTGATATCTTATTCTTTACACACATTTCATATGCACCATTGTCATGTATCAAATTATGTTGGAATAAAAGTCAAAGTAAAAGATTGATCACTTTAATTACCGTTGCAAAAGTAACATGCATTATATGAAAATCCATATGCACTATCCATTTCATCACTATTGTTGACCAAAGTCAAAAATTTAATTTCTTAATTTTCTCATGACTTAGCTCTATTTTATTTTGTTATGCTATTTTTCTTTTACTTTCATAAAAAGAGAAGAAAAAAAAACTAAAAAAATAGTGAATTAAAATAAGAAATTTTGTTCCACTTGCATTTTCACTTTTACCTCAATGGCCATTTCATTAAAAAAAAGTTTTGTCGTCATTTACATGGTAATTTTTTTTGTTATTACAGTTTTTTCTATATATGCCACTTTATTTTAATGATAATTTTTTTTCTTTTAATTAGCCATTTTATTATTTTTATAATAACATTTTATAATCATTTTAATATTAGTACTTGTTCTTTCATTTAAGATATTTTTTTAAAAAGTAAAACAATTTATACCAAAATTGATATTGGCATCATTAGAGTTATTTTCATATCAATAAACTATTTTGTTATCAGTAAGAAAGCAATACAATTACTGTCATTTTTATCAGTAAAATTTTCTCAGTAAAAAGGGATAGAACTAGTAACTTTATCAGTAAGAATATACTAGTTACCATACATCAACAACTTTGTCAATAAGAACAAAATAAATCATCAACAAGTGTGCTCATGTAGTAACAATTACATCACTGAAAAATTAACTTTAACCACCTGCATCAATTTGAAACTCACAACTGTAAAAGAGAAATTACAATGCAAGAAAGACAATGAAAATATCCGATGAACTTTTGTTCCTCGTGCTTGGCACGCCTCCTTCCATTCCACTATCAAAATCCCATGAAATCAGGATGATTTTGACCACTATAACAAACTTGATTCCTCCTGATGGCCGTCTATCATTGCATGAATTCAATCAAAGAAACAAATCAAAACAAGTTAAAGAGGAGCAAAAATAAAGAAAAAAGACCAAAGAATGAGAAAAAAATAACTAAGTGTGAAGAAATGAGGACTTAGTGAAAATTAGGTGAAAGGGGGGCTTAAGCGTGCAACTACTGGAATAATCACGCGCAACATCGCGATATGGATGTATCAGCTGAATCGCGCGCGCGATACAAATTATCACGCGCATGGTGACCCCTTTTTCTGGGATTTTCTAATGCATTTTGATCCATTCCGAAGGCTTTTTAAAAGGGGATTTTGACACTTTTTCAAGGGTTACGAAATTTTGCACAGGAAGTACAAGTTTTACAACACTATAAGTGATTTTTGAGAGCATTTGAAGCCATTGGAGGTCAATCCTTCAAGGAATCTCATATGCAATTTTTCTTAATTGTTTTTGGTATTGTATTTTGAATTATGAGTAGCTAAATCTCTATAGGTTAGGTTGTGTTTGATGAACTTATTTCGATATTATTGGGACATATGTTTGATTTGATATTGCATGAGTATTTTGACTTATAATTCTATTCAATTGCTTCTTGTTGTAATGCTTTTTATGTGACATAGTCTTTTAATCTGATTTTGGGCATATAGGGAATACTTACCATTAGTCTATGTGTTGGACCTAGGGCAATTGTTGTGCTTACGCTGGTTGAATAGGGATATGAGACCCCGAGTAGTGATTAATGAGCTATATTACAAGGGATTGGTTATAGTAGTTTTGTTAATCCGTCATAGGATTATAGTGTCAATATCATTCATGTAATGCATCTAACATCAACAATAGAGAAATAAGGGGTTTTATAACACAACTTGTCTACTTTCGTAATTATGTTTGAACACTTTGTTTTATTTTCGCATTTGAACCTGAAACCTCACCCCCATTTACTATTTCCTATGCATTGCACAACTTTGTCTTGTTAAATAACAGTTATTGTGGATTCGATCTTTTTATTACTGCGACATTATCAGTATACTTGTCGAGAAGTCATCAAGTTTTTGGCGTCGTTGCCGGGGACTGTTGATATTTCAACAAGGCAATGCTTGAGCAACATTTTGTTTTTAATTTTTTAATTTAATCTAATTTTCTTGTTAATCATGGTGCTACTGAGGTTTTAATGTTTGTGTATACGCAACTCAGGATCGTCGTTGACATTGTTTAATCTAGAAATTGAAAGAACCACACATGCTATCAGGAGAGTAGTTAGAGAAGCAACTCTAGCTCAAAGGATCTTAGTAGAAGATTAACCACTGACTTTTTCGGACACTGAAGACGAGATCACCATGGTAGTCGTACCACCACCCACTATGGGGGACTATTGCAAAAAGACCGACAAATGACAAGTTTCTATATGGTTTATACCAACAAACCCATCTAACTTTGATATTAAAAATTATGTGCTTTTAGGTCTAAGAGACAATCTGTTCAATGGGAACACAGTTAGAGATCCGGGGGAGCATATTGCTCGTTTCTACGAAACTGCTTCGATGTGCAGATCAGTTGACGTCACGGAAGACCAAGTCAAGCTAAGGTTGTTTGGATTCCCGCTAATTAGAAGGGCTAAATATTTGTTACTTTGCCTTCCAAATGGAACTATTTAGACGTTGAAATAGTTGGAGGATAAATTCTTAAAGAGATTCTTCACCACCACTCAGTTTTTTGAGCGAATAGCATAAATAACCAATTTTGAACAGTAGGAAACTGAATCGTTATATGACTCGTGGGAAAGGTTTAAACTTTTATTGGGCAGGTGCCCAAATCATAATATGAACAATATGGAGCAAATGCAAAATTTTATCAAAGGTCTCAAGAGTCAGACACACATGTTGTTAGATGCTTCTGCGGGAGGCACGATAAAATCAATGACCGAACCATAAGTTAAAGACCTGATTGAAAAGATGTGCTTGAATGCGTATCGTTTTAAGAGCGACATGTCAGTAAAAATTGAAACTTTTGGAATACCCAAAGATATGTTAGTTATCGATTCTCATAATGCACTTTTAGCCCAAATTGAATTATTAAATATAAAATGGTTTAAAAACATAAAATGATATGATATTTTATAATTGATCTATTTATTTTTAATAGGAATACATGTAACGGGTACGGGTATGGGTACTTGCATACCCATAAGGCAGGTACATATGCTAACTTTGGCGCTCAAGCGAGTATGAACTTGGGTACAAGGATTTTTTCAAATCATGGATATGAGGATGAGTACTATAGTACCCTACCCAAACTCTGTCCATTGTCATCCATAGTCGGTCCCCCTAGTACAATAGCATATCTGGTCCATCAATCATACCAGACCGGTGACCCCTCTGATTTCTGATTTGACCGGTTCTATTCAGTTTTTAAAACACTGATTACAACAAATGGATTTGCAGCTTCTGAAAGAGCTCTTGAAGCTAGAACAATAGATTTGATCTTAGTGAGTCCCACATCGTTTACTACATAATTAAAATGAGGGTTTATAATACTCATTCACACATGAATTTGTGCAACATATAAAGTGGAGAGTTCATACAACAAATTGGGCTTTAGGCCTAATAAATATCTTTTAAATTTTGTATTATTTTTTAAATAAATATATTTTAAAAATTAATTAACATTATTAATTAATAATTAATAATATAAAAAAATATTAATTAATATTTATCATATCATAATTGCCACGTCATTAAAATATTTTTTATCCTAATCATCACTATCACGTCTGCAAAATTGGAGTAGAACCAATAAAATCTCAAGAAAAGTAAAGTTGAAGGAACAAAAAACTGATTTTTAAAATGGAGGAACCAAAAATTAAAATTATCAAAGTAGGAAGACCAAAAGTGCATTTAAGTCAATTTATTTTTAGTGATAAATTTTATTTATTATATAAATAATTTTTTTTACTAGATCAATCATTATTACTAAGGGGATGGAATGAAAAGTTTTGACTATTTTATGTGTTCGGAGTCTATTAAGTATTATTGTGGAGGATTACTCATTCGATCCTTAAGGATGCTCCCCACTACAATGAAAAGTAAAAAATACCTATAAAATATGGAGTAGACACACCTTTTTTTTAGCACTTCGAAAATAGATATGACAACAAGGCAAGAGAAATGTGGGTTTAGGGATTACGAGGCACATCTTTGCCTTTCTAAACTAGCCCCTCCCCGCTCCGAACAAGGAAGAGGTTTCCTCGCCCTGCCACCACTCACATAAAATGTATATATTTTTTAAAAATATTTTTTTATAGCAATAAAATCCAATAATTACACTAAATATTTGATCATTTTAAAAATAACTATAATATTTACCATTTTTTATTTAATTTGTATTTTATAAATAAGAATAATAGTTATAATAAATTTTAATATTTTAAGATTAAGAAAAGTTAATGATAATAAAGTTATAACAAATAAGTATAACGAATTAATTTTAATAGGCGACCCGCCCTGGTATCTGTAATTAAAATTGAACTTTCTCATCACCCGCTCTGCCCACATGTAATTAGAATCAAGTTTTTTTTTTGCATCCGGATCCGTCCTCAATTAAATCGGCTTTTTCACATTAAATTTTGGGCAGGGGAGATCAGATCTTATCGGATTCTGATTTTTTTACCATGCCTATTCGTAAGTGAGACATCTTTATTTTGCTTAAAAAAATTGTCTAAAAATAATAGTTTATAATTGGAAATTAATATACCAAAATGCTGCTAATAATTTTGAGAAATGCTACCAATGAAAATGAATATGAGGAAGTGATTCAAAGAGAAAGATGCAATCAAAATTGAAATTAATCTTTCACGATATGCTAGTTATATTTTTTTAGGAAAAAATAATAACTTATAATTGTGGACAATGAAATGAAATTAATCTAAATTTAAAATTCTCAACTACCAATGTAAATTTTGTTTTTTGAAATTTTCAGAACTTTTTGTATTTTTTATCGAAAATTTTAAAAAAAGATATTTTTTTGAAAATTTTAATTTTTTCCAAAATGCAATAAAAATTCCATTTTTTTTAAAATAATAATATAAAGATAATAGAAATTACATTATAGGAATGTCAAGTTTAAGTGGGAGGTGAGAAGTTAAAATGTTCTGGCCTAAACAAAATTGGGGTAACTGCGGGTTTTAGTAGGCACGTGCGAGGGAGCTGCCCGAAACGGAGTAGAACCTTCTGGGTCTTTATGATACAATTTCAGAAGAAAGATCTAAATTCAGAACTCTCAACTACCAAATAGGGTTTCGTCTCAACCATCTTCATCGCAACGCAATGTCTTCTCCCGGCGAGTAAGTTTCTGAATCACGCTATCTTTTTCAAATTCGTAACCTAGAATCGCATTTTCTCCGTCTCATTGTTTCCAATTTCGTTTTCTACATCATTTCCATGTAATTTTGTTGTTGGAAAGTTTAATCGTTGATTCAATCACTCTGTTTAATGTGTGTAAAATTTCGTATTTTGTTAGGTATTATAAAGCTCTTCCACCTATAATCAAGGCTTATGGAACAGCTTGTTTCGTTGCTACCGCAGCTTATGAACTTGGATTATATAGTCCACTTTACATTGCACTGTTCTACAGTGAAGTGTTCTATCGTTTTCAGGTTAGAATTCCATAATATAAGATCATCGGTACTACGTGTTTATGAAGCACGGACACCGGAAACATGACACTGATGCGATGACACGGTAAGAATTTGAAAAAATGAATAAATTAAACGTGATCACAAGTGTCTGTGTTGACACTGTAAGAACTTGAAAAAATGAATAAATTTAATGTGATCGCAAGTGTCGGTGTCGGTTTCGGTTTCGGTTTCACACATAAATATCTTTTTTCAGAGGTGTCTGTGCCACAAAGTTCGGTGTTAGTGAATGAGAAAGAGGAAAGTACTGTTGATGCTTTTGCAAAATGCTGACTGTTGACTTCATTCTAAAGCTTTCCTTTTTTGTGTACACCTTTGATTGTGTTGAGAATTTTTATGTACAGACTGATTGAGGATCATTTTATGTATTCATTAGCGAAATTACATGAAACACTTTATGGTCTTACAAGCTTTTACCTCTGAATTGTTTATAACATAATTATTTCTGCAATCAAACACTTTATGTTGTTGTTTGTAATTGTATATCAATATCATGTGCTGCACAAACGACTTCATTGTATGTAACCAGTCCACTTCATGATGTATACCATTGCTTCGTGCATGTCATTTTACTTATCTGTGGTTAGTGGAACTATTATGTGCTTCTTTGTTGTCTGTCACTCTGCTGTTAAAAACTTCTCTCTAATCAATAGCATCCTTCAGCTCCTTGTGGATTTTGTTAATTTTCTTTTTGTTGATAGAAGCTTTATTAGTTATCTTATGATACATATGGAGAAAGAGGGAATTCACTAATAAACCATCAATTTGATCCCTCACTTGTCTCACTTTCTCCAATATGGTCTTGGACTACAAAAATATAATAAGTAGTCCATCAATTATTTTTAATCCATCAAGATAATCCTTGAACTATCATTCTCTCTCATTAAAGTAACCGAGGAATAGTTTGATTGATCAAAATAGTTCAAGGACCAGGTATTATATTTCTATAGTTCAGTGACTAAATTGAAGGGACAGATAGTTTAGGGACCAAATTGATGGTTTATTCTAGAAAGAGAAGAGACACCGGAGATGCAGCAGTGTTTCCATTAGATTGCAAGAGCAAAAAGGCTGATCTTTTGGCAGAACATAGGTTGTAGATATGGACACAGAAAATGTATTAGTTTAAATTTGTTCGGGGTGGGGGGTGTTTTGTTTTGGTCATTAAGTAGTCAGCTGAAGTTTAACTTGCTGTTAACAACCTTGTGTGGTGATTTTAGTGTGTTTCATTTCAAGTCAAACTATTTATTACATTTGTAACATCATCACATCATCTGTAGGTTTGGAGGCTGTTTACAAACTTCTTTTTCCTCGGGGGGTTCTCCATCAATTTTGGTATTCGTCTCTTAATGATGTAAGTCATTCAAAGATAACATGCAATTTCAACTTTTACTTAACCTGAACTAATTCCCATCCCATAATCGACAGATTAAGGTATGGCGTGCAACTTGAGAAGGGAGTATTCGACAGAAGGACGGCTGATTTCTTGTGGATGATGATATTTGGAGCCTTTTCACTTTTGGTATCTGAGATCATCTATCTATCTTTTCATCTGACGATTATTTATGTGATATTTTTTCACTGGGGGGTAGATGGGTGATGATCGTTGTGAGTGTGTGATGGGGCTTTATTAAGAGAGCAATAACTGATTCATTGTCAGAAATGGCTGATGGTAAGTGAAAAATTATTAGCATTTGGGAATATGACATGATGTGATTGAGGATTTGTGATCTATGAGAGGGGGAGACTAAGGAAGATAAAAGCCTGTTAAGTAGGATAGGTGGTGTCAATGGTGGCTTGAATCTTTCATATAAAACAACTTCACTGATTGAAAAAAGGCAATCAAGAAGTTCAGAAAAGTTAATTTGTGAAACAAACTGTTCCCATTCTTGGTTGATTTCTCATTTCTTCCAGTCTCATTTTTTACTCAGGGCCCTAATATTTTCTTCCTTTGCAATCTAGGTTCTGTCTGCAATCCCCTTTTTTTGGACCCCGTTTATGGCAGTATCGCTTGTTTTTATGCTTGTTTATGTATGGAGTAGAGAATTTCCAAACGCCCTAGTCAGCTTTTATGGACTTGTTTCACTTAAGGTATGTTTTAATATTATTAAAGTTATCCTAGTTTTTATGCTTAGATTACTTGAGCTAGACGAAGCATATGTTTGTCTAATATATGAACTAATTCTTAAATTATTTTTCAGGCCTTCTATCTTCCGTGGGTGACGCTTGCTTTGGATGTCATTTTTGGTTCACCGATAATGCCTGATCTGTTGGGTATCATTGCGGGACATCTATTCTACTTCTTGACAGTCTTGCATCCTCTAGCAGGTGGAAAAAACATTTTGAAAACTCCAATGTGGGTGTATCCTTTTTTTACTCATGATTATGAAGTTGAAATTTCTATCTACTCTATTTTTTTACTTAAAAAAGTTTAAAATGATAAAATTTCACTCTAAATTGGTGAATGATTTCTAACTTCCTAGAACACGAAATTTGATCAATAGCTGCAAGCTAGTTTTGTTGTGTTCTTTAACTGTTATTTTCCAGACATAAATTGGTTGCAAGATGGAGAATTGGACCCCCACCAATTACTCGTGTTAATGACGTCCAACAAGAGAGCAGTTCAGGAGTTTTCAGGGGAAGATCCTACCGACTTAATGGGTAGATGCAATAAAGAAAGGGGGTGAATTTTCCTGACAAGTTGTTTCATCTTCCCTTATATAGGTTGGTGACTTGACACCACTGACGTATGGAACTAAACATCCCTTGTGAATTTGAATGAGAACACACTGTATGAGCCTTGACAGTTCATTGAAAAGCATACTTTCTCTTGGGAATTTATCTTGGGAAAATTTTACTTGTAAGAAAGGCTAGGAAAAAAACTCGTGAAATTAGTAGTTGTCAAGTGCAAATCTTGATTACTTCTATATTCAGTATGAAAGTCAGTTCCGTAATTTGCATGGCTAACACCAAACTCTCTTTGTTCAAGAAAATTAAGTCAGATTAATCAATGCATATGCAAATTGCTACATACAATTAATTTTTTTTACTGCATTTTTCTCTTTTTTGTTGTTCAAACTATTCGTTGTAAAATGCTTAAATTCGTTTTTCATATAGTTGTTTCTTTACAATTAAATATAATTTTTAAGCTCTGTTTTTTTGGTTGAGTTTATTGTTCATGTTTGTCATATCACCTGTTGTAGATTACTTGTATTTTCCTATTGCTCAATATGGCTTACTCATATTCAGTGGCGCTTTTTCCTTTATTCTTAAAAGGTAGCAACACTCTCTCAAATAGTCATTCTCTTATTGAGTGAAAACTTACGAGTCAATCACTTATTTCACCTTGGGAGAGTGTTGAAAGAGTGTTTCTTATAATGTGCATTACTATGGACCCATTGGAACATTGGAAGGTGTGTGCATGTGACACGTTGTAAACATTTTTTTTATATTATTACTTGGATCTCTCTGTTCAGAATTGCCATTCTTTTTTTTAGAATTGTCTTTCCCTTATATTAAGGTTAATGACTTATCGATCAAGATCAATGAATTGAAATATCAAACGGCTCTTGTTGATTGTCACAAAAATTTCCATGAATACGTTATTCTTTGCATGAGTAAACTGAAATAAGAGATATCATGAAGCTTTGGAACTCTTAAGTCTTCTTGGCCGATTATTATATTAGGCAAAAGATGTTATGAGTTTGCATTTTTTTCTTTGGATGATTTTTGTGGTAAGTCTTTGGGTTGTTAAAACCTATATCTGAGTGTCCTCCATGTCTTTGCATGGTTTGTAGATTTTAATCACAACATGATCAAACAAACAAACTTCTAAACATGAATTTGATTACATCGTTTGACTCGGAAATATTTGAGACTAAGCAATATTTTTGAGATAGCAGGTGTAATATAAGTTTCTTTGACATTATACGATGCAACAATAAAAACAAATCTTGAACACTTTGCAAGAGTGTTAGTCGTTACCTTCTACGTAGATGCGGATTATGAAGAAATTCCCTCATTTACAATCCATGTATGGTTTTTGGTCATTCATTGAAACATAATAAGTAAAAAAAAATCTGAAAAATAAAAAGTTGTAATTGTTTCAGATCATTCTCTGGATACTGTTGAAATTATCGGTTGTGTTTTTAGAGACAAAGTTGATGATACTGAAGCTGATAAGCAAGATTTTTTTTCCACACATTTAGAAGGGATTTTATTAGAATTTTAAGTGATGTATTTTGATACAATTCTTAAATGCTGAAAGATTTACGAACTGAATGCTTAATCTTAACTTCTAATTTTATTGAAATGAATTCAGTTAGTTGTTACAATAGGTGTAGTATTATTTATAGAGAATCTAAGGGATAAATGGTTACTGATTGTAGCCATGAATTCAGTTTACTGATTCACACGTGATAGTCAATTAGTTACAACTGAAGTTATCTAATTGAATAAACACGATTCAGTTAGATATCATAAGCTATCTAGCTGAATTTGTTTAGAAGATCAATCATGTGTGTGTACAATAGACTTGTGTTAACATGAAACACATACGGTTGTGGGCAAGAGCAATGGTGCTCAAATTGTCACAATGAATGAGAGGTGTGGTGCACTTGATCTCTAACATAGAAGTGGATTGCAGCCAAAGTAGTTATGAGGTGGCTAAGACTAGGCTACAATACTAAACTTTTGTGCTCGATCTAGAAATAACTAGTTGTTTATTAGCTCATCAATTATCAAGTTAGGCCCTAAAAACACACAAGCCCCATCAGTAGACCTCATGTCAACTAAGATAGAAATCAAGTTGATTGGTGCCTTGAGGGAACATATGATTCTTTTAAGAATGTGTGGTTGGACCTAACTCAACCCTACAAAACCGACTTGTAGAATGAGGAATGCCCCCGCTTATAAACACATGTTCATGTCATAAATTGTAGATTTGCGTCTGGGGTGTGTGTAGCACCTCAAATTTGCACCTATCATTGTACATACATTTTCATGTTAGGTCATAACATATCATGATCCATTGCATAGCATTTGCATTGTCCCTCAGTTGCCTCAAGAGCAAGCAATCAAGAATTAGGTCAAACTAATCTCCTGATCAGTCAACCAAGCAAGCAAAGGAATTTCTCATTGAACCAAGGCCTTGGGGTTTGTCCAACAAGTTCACATGGCTTGGAGGTCTATTTGAAGTATTTTGGTCAAGGGTTGAAGACTTGGAGATCATCAGTTCATACACAGATAGTCAAAAGCCCTAAAAAAGTCAACTGTCAGTCAAAGCAGTGGATGGTGGTCATTCTTGTGGAATTTGGGCACCATGGTCAATAATCAAGAGTTCATACAACTTGGGACATCATTTGAAGTCAAGTTCTCAAGGAATTAGGGTTTGGAAGTCATCAGTCAATGCACAATCAGTCAGAAACCTTAAAAGTCAACTGTTGGTCAACTGTCCATTTAATCAGTGATTGGATGATTGGAATGGGTTTGTGAGAGTTCATTCATGTCCAAATAGTCATCATACATCATGCCAAACACCATCATAGAAGAATTTGAAGCCAGATCAAAATTTCCCAAAATGGAAACTGGGCCTGTAACTGAAACCTGCCATAAATGGAAAGTCTTGATCCTCAAACTTACATCTTGATACAAGCCTCAAATGAATTTTTTCCCAACATGAAAGTTGAAGATCTTGTTCTCCCATTTCCAAAAAGTCCTAGAACTCTTAATTCCCATGTGTGGTTGGCAAGTTATGATCGAGTCGATTTCAGAAAATCTTGAACTTCAAAGGGCCATATCTCTCAAACCGTTTGGCCAATTTTGGTGGGGTTTTTTCCTACAAGTCACATTTGATCCCCTCTTTCCAAAAATATAAATTTCATGAGCCAAAACTTCACCAATCAAAATGGCATTTTTTGACCTATTTCATTTAAATGCAAGTTTGACCAATGGTTGACTTTTTGATATAAACATTTTTTCAACATTTGGCCAATTGGGAAAGCTCAGAAATGTCATTTAAAATGTGTTTGCAAGCTCAATTATGCAGTACATGAAGCCATTCTTCAACTTGCTTGAAATTTGGATAAAAGTACAATTTCACCAAACCAAACACTACTAGCAGCCACAAAAACAGACCTTGCTTTGCCAATCAACAGCAACCCTGCCATTTTGCATTTTGAAACCTTCAGCCCAAAACAAAAAGCTACCAAGCCTTGCATTTTGTTTTCCAACATCCTCCATCATTTTTCCTTGTCATGAAACCACACTGTCAAGAACAAGCAAAAGGGGGAATGCAGCAGAAAATCATTGATGGACCTTGCCCTCACCTTGCTATTTTTCTGTCAAAACATAACAAACTGAGCTTGGCTTGACAACATTTTTTTTTCCTCACCATTTCCTAACACAAACCACACACCCTTGGCCATTCTTCAAAAAACCTGTCACAGCATCCTGCAGCAAGAAAAACACCCTTGGCAACACATGACCAACCAATTTTTCACCATGCTAAAAACCTTGCCAATCCAAAAAGCAACCATGACAGCAGACCCTTCATCTTCTTTCTGTCATGAGTAATGCCAATAGCAGGAGAAAAAACCATTTTGATGCATCATCTTGCTTTGCATTTTTCAAAGAATCCTGTCCATAACCAAAGCCTAGCTCACCTTGCTATTCTCTTTGCATTACCAAACTTTCTGTCAAGGACACCTTAAAAACCCTAGCAGCAGACCAACCAAAAGCCTCTCACCTTGCCTTGCATTTTTGTCCAAAAGCTGTCCAAACACAAGAGAACAAAACCAAGCCTTGTAACCCTGTCATGAAAATGAACCAACTAGCAGCATCAAACACAATCAAACACATTGCAAAAAAGCACTGATCCAAAACTGCATTTTTGCCTTGCTTTGCATTTTCCACTTTTCTGCCCAGGCTTCCAAGGTAACCTAACTCTGGCCCTGCTTTAAACAAGAACATCAAAAAACTGCATTTCCTGTCAAACCCTGCAGTAACAGACCTCATTCATTCAAACAGAAACCTCACTTGCATTTTACCAAAAAAAAACACTGTCAAAACCCTGCAGCAACCTAACCTGGCCTGGCTTGCGACAAGCATCAAATACATTTCCTGTCATGGACAAACACACTAACATCATCAAACCAACAAGAAGCATTGGTTCTCTCATTTACTCAAAAATCACACCTTGACACTTTTTCATTTTTCAGTCTACAAACTCCAAACACCTTGACCTTGTTTTGTTGGTTCATCATCAAGGCAACATCATGAGCACATTGCAATCACATTTTTCACACTTGGAAGCATTTGTTCTAGCACTGTTTTAGAAAAAGCCTCAGCCATGACAGTCCAAGATTGATGCCATTTCAAGCATCTGCAAGCCAAAGCACCTTCATCCCTCATCAAGACATAGCTGAAGCTTCAACCATTTTCATTTCAAAACCATCAAAAAGCATCAGCAACACAACTGCTCTTCCAAATTGGTGAGTTTTCAACTTCCACCTTTTTTAAAATTGACATATACTTTGGAAAGGTCTTTCAATGCTGAGTGTCATGATGCTTTCCTTTTTGAAAATAGTTGTGTATTCATGAAGATATGATGAGATGAAGTTTGATGCTTGAAAATATTTCCATTGATTTCTTGTTGTGTAGTTCAAATTAATGAAAACCAATGTTAGGATGTTGTTGTTTGATGTTTAATGAACACAATGGTATGCTCAATTGAGATTTTTAGGCACTTTTTGAAAATTCGATTTTGAGAGGGATGAAGGTTGGAACCCTAGTTCATCAAATGCCTTTGCCCAGATTTTTTTCTCACGTGCATGGCCCCTTTTTCCACCAACCAATGAAATTATTTCATTTTTAAGGCCAAAACGCAGAGTTTAGTTAAGTGGGGCGCCTATTTACAATAGTGCCACTGTTGACCATTGCTTTGACCATTATGCCATGCTTTTGTTCATGTTTTGTCCCAATTGTTCCTCCACTTCTATAATTCATATTTGATTCATTATTCATCCAAAAATTATGAAACTTTTTTCATCATGTTCACAAGCATGTCCTCTATTTTATCATGAATTCTATTAATTTTTTGCTTGGATGGATATTAAATGGCTCTAGGGTTTGTGAAATGTGACAAAATTGACATCTCTTGCCATTTCAATTGTGAAATAATGATGTTACATCCAATGAGTTTGAATTTTTTTTGTGGTGAAACTAGACTCACTCATCTTCATTTTGGTATAAAGTTTGTGGATTTCCCATTTGTGGTTTGTGTGATATGATTTTTTGAAGCTAGAGGTTACATTTGGTGTCACAACATGAATGTGCATTTTCCCAATTTTGTTTGACATGCTTCCTTACATCCAAATGACCCCAAATTTTGCATGAACCTACTCTTGTATGTCTAGATTACATGTGAATTTTCTTGGATTTATTTGAACTATTTTCCATTTGTTTGAGATTTTTCCTCCCTGCCTAGTCAAATGTTGACTTTGTGTGACACATGTTCCCATTTCATTTGTGAAATTCTCATACTTTATTAGATGGACATGAAATTTTACATGAGATAACTAGACATCCTCATCTTTACCATGGCTTTAGTCCCATTCATTTATCATACACCATTCTTGACTTATGATTTTTCTAAGTTGATGCATGTTTGGTTGACTCCATTGAGCATGTTCAAATTGGCTTTGACTTTCTGATTTTCATTGGCCGCCTTCCACTTGTCCAAATGGGATGAAATTTGACATGCTTACCATGCTATGTGTTAGGTTTTGATCATGATTTATTTGGTGATTTTTGGAAAATGTTTAGATTGCTTTTGATGCAAGTCTTGCTGTTGACTTCTATGAGCTCCTGTTTGCCATGTTTTGACCTAAATGGTTCATGAAATGATGATAGTGATTGATATGGATGTAAGCCCAATTGGTTTTGTTTCCTAATTGTTTGAAAATGATTTTGGATACTTACCCCTTGCTGTTTGGACTTTCTCATTCATTTTTGACCCTAGGCTTGCCCTAGTGGTCCTGTTACTCACCTTCTGAGCTTGTGTTTTCAGGTTAAGCCACAAATGCTTCAATAAGACCGATTCTTTTGATTGAGGTTGCTTAAATATCATGACTAACTTGTTTGTTTTGTAGGTGGCTTGGCTCACATGCCCTAAGCCTTGTGCCTTGCACATTCATGTGCCTCTAATTGACTGTTGGTGTCTGTTCCTGTTTGTTTTGTTTGAAGTTGCATACTAACATCTGCTTGACTGTTTCAGGTACTTTAGTTGCTTAGTTCCTTGTGAACTTTTTGCTTTGCTTTGCTTGTATAAGCAATTTGCATTGAGGTATGTCTCTTTGTCTTCATGTAGTCTGGAAGACCTGGCCTGTTACTTGGCCAGGCAACTGTCTGAAGTCCTCCTTAAGAGGCAATGTTTGTGGATGTTTACTTTTGTCCTTGCATAGAGTCAAAGACCTCCTAAGTGAAGAGGCAATTGGTGGAAGGTAGGGATATGCAATCTATCCCCCACTATTCAGTGTGTCTTTTGTTTTGCTCACACCACTGTGTTGATGCATTGCAGATACAAACCCAAGATCTTGTACAATTGTACAGTTGAGTCAGTTTTAAATGTGTAGAAGGGTTCCCACTTTCTGAACCCACACATTCTTGTCTTGAGCTCTCCCAGGGCAGGGATAAGAGCTGTGAGGTCTCATCCTCACTTCATCCTTTCATCTGCTTCACCTTAGCCCCTCAATGGCAAGGTTAAGAGCAACACTCACCCCATTCCAGAGGTTTGTTTGTTGAGGTTGATATGACCCCTTGACTAAAACCTAACCCTTGTTTGAGCCACCTGTTTGTGTATAGCGTGTGCTATCTGTGCTTGTAGGATTGTTTGACTTGCTTCCTGTGCAAGATAGGATTGTTTGACTTGCTTCCTGTGCAAGATAGGATTGTTTGACTTGCTTCCTGTGCAAGTTAGGATTAGTTTAGACTTGCTTCCTGTGCAAGTTAGGTTTTGCTTGGCTTGCTTCCTGTGCAAGTTAAGTGTGGGTGGCTTGCTTCCTGTGTGAGCCATGCTTAGGATAGGTTGGCCCTCGTGCCATTTAGCTAGAAACCTTAACTTAGGGTTGATTTTGCATGACAACATCTAGGCTCGAGTCGTAGTCTCCCTAGAGTTGTGTCTCCCTCTGTTATCTGGTTAGGCTAGTCCTTTATCCCTGCGTAGGGGAACTACATCGCCCTGATCTTCATACCAGATGAAGTATGTAGGCAGGAGATTGAGCTGATCTCTCCGGGCGCCCTTTTTCTTTTTTGTGTGTGTTGTCTGACCTTTGCTAGGCTCGAGTCCGTGACTCCTTAGCATTTGCTGTCTGTCTGTTTGTGTGTGTTTGACAGTTATAGGCTCGAGTCCCCGACTCCCTATCAACTTGTTGTGTTGTTGTGTGCTTGGAAGCTGATGTAAGTCCATCGAGTGGCATTTGAGTTCCAGTGTGCGTGTGTTTGGTTCGGATGCTGATGTAAGCCCAGTGATTGGCATTCAGGCTCCACGTTTGCCTTTGCCTGTGTTTTGTTTGTGTGCGTGTCAGCCGAGCTACGAATGCTCTGATTCTTCTCTCGTCCGAGAAGATACGTATGCATAGGATGCGATGTCCTAGCGAGCATGTGTCGTTTCCCCAGTCCGAACTACTTCGACTCTGATGTCTATGCCTGATAGACTAAGTAGGCCCAGGATGCGACATCCTGCCGAGTCAGTTTCAGTCAGTTCTTTTGTCTCTTTTCAGCCAGTGTGTGTGAGTGTGAGCAGTGTTTAGCAACCAATTTATCCTTCCTTTTGTGCGTGGATCCCGTAGAGTACTACGGATGCGTAGGGGTGCTAATACCTTCCCTTCGCATAACCGACTCCCGAACCCATTCTTTTTGGTCGCGAGACCATGTTCTTTCCAGGTTTACTCTGAGCGTTTCCTTTCCCTCTTTTGGGATAAATAACGCACGGTGGCGGCTCTGTTGTTCTTTCTTTTCCCGCCGGTTTTTCGCGCGATGCGACAGCTGGCGACTCCGCTGGGGAAATAGAGAAGTTGACCTATGCTGGTCCATCTTCCCTGAGCGAGTCTCTCCTAGCGCTCTCTAGGATTTGGGTTTTGGTTGCTTTGTGCTGTTATTTATTGCATTCATTGTATATATGTGCATTTACTGTTTGCATTTATTGTTTGCATTAATGTTTGCATTCATTCATATTCATCTGTTGGCTGTGCTGTGTTTCCTTGTTTGGGGTGGGAGTTACTCGAGGTAAAAGGCCCAATACCCAGGCTATGAGTGAAATCTAGGAAACCTAGGAATAGAGTGATTCATGGGAAGCGGGTGGTGTATGCCACTTAGCGGAACATTGATATCACGAGCAGTTCAGACCCTGGTGGGATATTATCGGTGCATACATCGGGTGTGCACAGGATGATATTCTGCGAAAGGTTATTTATGCTGCGTTTCTCTTCGACTTTACCCTGGCCTAGATAACACCCGTGAGTGGGGAGGGTTTGATCATTACAGGTACAGTTGCTGATTGGTTGGTGATTTGTTGGTGACTCCCGGTACTGATGGTGACTATGAATTCTGGACATATGTTTCTGGACGCCGGAGGTTTGACCCTGGTATTGATCAGAGGGTTCCGTTTATTTCGGATCCCTGGGCTGAATTTGAGGGTACTCGTTCAGATGATGATTTGGTTTCTAAGAATGGGTTCAGATGACAGTTCCTCAGATGACTTTGGGTTTCAGACGGATTGTGACTCCGAGTTCAAGCTGAAGCTTCGACCCTGTGCCTTGAGACGCACAGCCTGACCAGTCATGTTGCATCATTTGCATCATAGCATGTTTATTTTCAAAAAAAATAGTAATGCATAAAAAAGAGAAAGTTAATTCGCATACTCATATCCTTTTCAGGATCATTCATGATAAAATAGCATTCGCATCATATGCATATCATGCACATATCATCCTTGCATTGCAGACATGCTTGGGAGAGACTTCTCACTTTGGGTTTTGACTGAGAGAGGATTGTTGATCATCGTCCGCACCGCTACTCAACCAAACTCAATCATCAGAGGAGTGTGGATCAGGTTCAAGCAGAATTGGCCGAAATGAGGGCAAACATGGCCCGGTTCATGACACTGATGCAAAGGATACTGACAGTTGTCATCCCTGGAGGGATCTATCACAATTGGGTCACTGTGGGCTTTTCTACAGTTTTTTTTCATAAGTCAGAGTAACAATCACTTTGTTTAAAAACCCTTCTCCCATGCCAAAAGGAGAAGTGATGACATTGTTGGCAGCATTTTGTGCAATGATATTTTCATTCAAATAATTCATGTTAAAACATTTGTTTTTCCAATTGTTTTCCCTTTTCGCTTTTTGCATGAAATTGGTGATCACAAAAAACCTTTAAAAACAGGAATAAAAGCAGTCTTTTCATCTGCATAACGATTGTCTTGTTTGATTTTCAAAGAGCTTTTCATATCAAATCATTATGCAGGTTGTTTCTCAAACCCATTGAACATAGTGATCGGACGTCATCTCCCAATTTTGAATTCCCTGTATTCGAAGCGGAGGAAGATGATGTTGAAGGGATTCCTGACGAGATTTCCCGACTTCTTGAGCAAGAGAAGAAGATCACTCAGCTGCATCTCGAGAATCAGCAGAACAGCCAACTGGGGCATTATCAAAAACAAAAAAGGAAGAAAAAAAAGAAAAAAGAAAAGAGGAGGGTGCAAAATCAAAAAAAAAGAAATCAAAAGAAATCAAAAGAAAGAAAAAGAAAGGAAAGAAATAAAAGAAAATAGCACCCTCAAAGTCCCAAGTTGGCTGATGCTGAATTCGATAAAAAAGAAGAGATCAACTGGCATGTGTCATGGTCAGTCATATCAGCAGAGAGTGAAAAAGCATTCGACCAGAAGATCAAGCCTCGTGTGTTCCGAGGGACCCTGTGCTCAAGAAAGTCTTGTCTTTCGTGCCCGATTCCAGGGGCAAGTGGACTTTACAAGCTACAAACGTCCGAATGTTGTCAAGAGAGCCTTTTCAGGCGATGCTTTAACACTTACTACAATGGATGAAGAAGTTCACTCGTCCTGTGAATTCCAGATGCAGTCAAGAAATACTTCGCCTAAAACAAAACAAAAAAGCAAAAGCTCGCTAAGTCGAACACCCCAAAGGGCGACTTAGGCAAAAAAGAGCGTCTCGGTGGATTGAAAACCCGAAAGGGCGATCCAGGCAAAAGTTAGAGACATTGAAAAAAGAATTTGCATCCCGCTAGATTGGACACCTCACACTGGGGCAATCTAGGCAAAAATTAGGGATTTGGCAAGTAACTGCATCGACAAGACTGTGCTCTATATCTGTCATCCGTCAGGGATTCTCGATTCATCGTCGACTGAAGCTTTGGATACATCGAAAATTCAGAATGGTAGAGGAAAGGTCATTATGTTCAATGTAGCCCTCTCCAATATATATCACCGATTTCAAACTTGTACAGATCCATGGAGTCTCGCCCTTTGCAGACTACCATTCCATCACATCAATTTGAGCTTTTATCCAATTATTTGCATTCTTATTTGTTTCAACTCAACAAACGTTTTGCATGTTTTAATTGATAAAGTATCATTGTTTTCAAAATAAACAAATTTTTCACAAAATTGTTCTTAAACAAAGCGAACATTCACAATGATGGAAGAATACTTAGGAGATCCACAGTGCTCTCCCGGGGGTGGTATGATTACCAACAGGTAAGACAATTGTTCGTATCTCAAGCATGACTGTATCTTTGTCCTGCAGAACCTCGTATGGTCTCTCCTCAGTGAAGTTGCCCGATGCAGTGTTGTTTGAAGTTGTTCATCTTCACGTTCCCGGCAGTACAGATTCTCCCTCCAAGTCCCTATTAGCCCTATCGTGGGGCATCCCCAGTATAGTGATGTTTGAGCCTTATCATGGGGCATACCTGGGGCACGTTCTTTTATCTAACAATCCCGGCAGAGCCAAATCAGGGGCAAGGAATAGTTGAACGGTGAAAAGACAGTGAAGGATTACTACGACGGTCCTGGAAAATTAATCAAGAAGACTCTTCAAAGTCTGATGATTGAAAAGTTTGTATGAATACCAGGAGTTCGATCCCCGTGGAGTACGGACGTGATTTGGAATACAAGATGATGGAGCAGAAAAGTCCAGAAGAGTCTGAGAGTTCTTAAAAGTGGAAAGTCAACACTATGGGTGGATGATGGATACCAGTGTTCAACGAGTCGACCGACATCCCTGTCAAACAAGCTGTATCTCCCCAGAGGATTGAGAGTGTGATCTCCCTGGCAGATTCGAGATCGTTGTCTCCTCAGCAAGCCTGAAGGTTATCACGTCCCCAGCCCAAGTCAGTATTGAAGCTATCAGAGTTATTTCCCCTGCAAAGATGCCTGTAGACAGTACCTTCTTTCCCCAGCAGATCTAAGGATTGTTTCTCCCCAGCAGGCCTATGCTTGCAGATTTCCCCAGTTGAGAATCCCCGCTGAGCGCCTGACAGTTATTTCCCTCGGGAGCACCCCAGTGGAGTTTTTCTGTAGACTGTTGGTGTGTCCCCCAACAATTGGTTTTGTGATGCTATTATCTCCAGTATGGCCGTGAGTGCCTATCCCAAGCAGGTTTGTGGGAATTCATCTCCAGTATGATATGACGTGTTATCATCCTCAACAGAGTTGTTACTCTCACCACTATGGTTGTTCTCTCCACTAGGATAGTTCTCCTCAGCAGAATGGTGTGGTTTTTCCTCGGCAAGTTCCCCGAGTGGAGCGGGTCTCATGAAATGCATCACCAGCAGTGATTCTCCTACATATGGATTGGTTGGGTCGTCCCTAGTGGAGTAGTATTTATTTCTCCAACAGAGTTCATCCTACCAGTGGATTGGACGGGTTTCTGTAGTAGATTGATATCTGCATCCCCAGCTGAGTTGATTCTACCCATGGATCGCGTGGGTTATCCCTAGCAGAGTAACAGACATTCTCCAAAGCAGGGTTTATCCTATCTGAAGATTGGTTGAGTCTTCCTCCCAGTGAAGTCGCTTTACCATTCCCCAGCACAGTTCCTGGAATTCCCCGTTGTTGTCTCTGAAGGAGACGTGTGTTTATGCATTCATCATTTAGATAAGCATAGCATATTGCATCATTAGTGCATAGCATTTCCATGATCATGGGGCATTGTGTAAAACAAGGAAAAACTCATACATCAACATAGCAAGCATATCCATTAGCCCTAGGCCGTGGTGACCAGCCGAGGTTGGGTTGTTGGAAAGAGTTTAGCATCGCGCCACTGGATCGGCTTCAGAATCGGGTTCATCGGCATGGTTGAGAGGTTGGTGTTTTCCCAACAAGTGATTCCTCAGTCGAGTGGGTATCTCCAGCAGTGTTACTTCCCAATTATTAGCGTCTTGCCAGCTTGGGTCTTCTTTTTTCCTTAAGCAGATATGGGTGTGTCTGATCTCTCCATGTAGAGTCTACCCCTTAAGCAGAAAGTGTCAATCTTTTCCTGCCATTTCCCCACTGAGATACGTCCTCGTGGATGACGGTTGCTTCTGTTCCCTCCCTAATGGGATGGGTTTTCCCTATTGAGTTCTTTCCTCATTAGGATGAGTCTTGATTCAGTCTGCCTTTTGGATCAATCCTAAATTGGCTTCTTGTTGATTGTCTCTTGTGCTGCCCTGGGGCATGAATGAATAGTGGCTCACTAACCGGCACTCATTCATTTCATCCTCAGCGGAATTTGTGGCCTCTACCTACAAACCGGTAGCTGTAAGTCCTATCTTTGTGGTTTTCTACCTACTAGCTGGTAGTTGTAAAATCCCACTTTCATCCCCTTGGTGGAGTTAACCCTGTGTGTTCATCCTATGCACGACTGGTTACTTTTCCGTGGTTTTCTGCCTACTAACCGGTAGATGTAATCCCCTCTTTGCAGTTATCAGTATCCAGTTTGTGATATTGATATTCTTTCCCCTCTGGATACTTGCCTTGATCAAGCAGTATTGTCCCCATTGGGTCTTCCCCTTCTTTTTGGATATTTGCTCCGAGTAAACAGCTTTATCCCCTTTTGATTGGTCATCTTTTGCATACCTAGTCTGGTACCCAGATGCCTTTCTTCTCGGTCGATTATTCATTTAGCAACCTACAACCCGGTTATGGATAATCTTCCATGCGAGTGTATTATCTACGTTTTGACGGCTTTAGATAATATGACTTATAGTTTTCCGGTATTCAGACCGAAGGAGTTTCCGACGATCAGGTCGATGTACTCATGGCACAAGGCCAATTTTCCGGTATTCAGACCGAAGGAGTTTCCGACGATCAGGTCGATGTACTCATGGCACAAGGCCAATTTTCCGGTATTCAGACCGAAGGAGTTTCCGACGATCAGGTCGATGTACTCATGGCACAAGGCCAATTTTCCGGTATTCAGACCGAAGGAGTTTCCGACGATCAGGTCGATGTACTCATGGCACAAGGCCAATTTTCCGGTATTCAGACCGAAGAAGTATTCTCCTCTCCGTTGGTGTCGATAAACGTCGAGTTTTTCCCGATCATCCGTTGATGATTTGGTTGTGTCCTCCTTCCCAAGTGAAGTATTCTCCTCTCCGTTGGTGTCGATAAACGTCGAGTTTTTCCCGATCATCCGTTGATGATTTGGTTGTGTCCTCCTTCCCAAGTGAGGTATCCTCCTCTCCGTTGGTGTCGATAAACGTCGAGTTTTTCCCGATCATCCGTTGATGATTTGGTTGTGTCCTTCTTCCCTAGTGAAGTATTCCTCCTCTCCGTTGGTGTCGATAAACGTCGAGTTTTTCCCGATCATCCGTTGATGATTTGGTTGTGTCCTTCTTCCCTAGTGAAGTATTCCTCCTCTCCGTTGGTGTCGATAAACGTCGAGTTTTTCCCGATCATCCGTTGATGATTTGGTTGTGTCCTCCTTCTCGAGTGAAGTATCCTCCTCTCCGTTGGTGTCGATAAACGTCGAGTTTTTCCCGATCATCCGTTGATGATTTGGTTGTGTTCACTCTCCCAGTAGAGTTTCCTCCTCTCCGTTGGTGTCGATAAACGTCGAGTTTTTCCTAGTCATCCGATGATGTCTAGTTGTACCTCTCCCCAGTAGAGTTTCCTCCTCTCCGTTGGTGTCGATAAACATCGAGTTTTTCCCGATCATCCGTTGATGATTTGGTTGTGTCCTCCTTCCCGAGTGAAGTATCCTCCTCTCCGTTGGTGTCGATAAACGTCGAGTTTTTCCCGATCATCCGTTGATGATTTGGTTGTGTTCACTCTCCTAGTAGAGTTTCCTCCTCTCCGTTGGTGTCGATAAACGTCGAGTTTTTCCTATTCGTCCTATGACGTCTAGTTGTACCTGTCCCCATGTGGATTTACCTCTCCGTTGGTCTTGGTAAACGTTGAGTTTTTCCCATTTCGTCTGTTGACGTGTGGTTGTATCCCTCCCAATCATTCATTAATGTCTGGTTACCTCTCCGTTGGTCTTGGTAAACGTCGAGTTTTTCCTAGTTGTCCGTTGGCATCTAGTTGTGATTTCTATTCCCATTCGTCATCGTTGTGATGTCTGGATGTGGCCATACCCTCTGAAAACCAAAAAACAAAACAAAATACCCAGTAATAAATATCAAATCCCAGTGGACGTTTCCATTGGTGGATCCCGGCACTGTGCAAATTCTACGGTTCTTGGTATTCAATCCCTGTTTACCCTGAAGGTCTGACAGCCGTTGCTCTCATCCATTCGGGTTCCCAGCTGATTGAATAGGGGCAGCTGTAGCACCTCAAATTTGCACCTATCATTGTACATACATTTTCATGTTAGGTCATAACATATCATGATCCATTGCATAGCATTTTCATTGTCCCTCAGTTGCCTCAAGAGCAAGCAATCAAGAATTAGGTCAAACTAATCTCCTGATCAGTCAACCAAGCAAGCAAAGGAATTTCTCATTGAACCAAGGCCTTGGGGTTTGTCCAACAAGTTCACATGGCTTGGAGGTCTATTTGAAGTATTTTGGTCAAGGGTTGAAGACTTGGAGATCATCAGTTCATACACAGATAGTCAAAAGCCCTAAAAAAGTCAACTGTCAGTCAAAGCAGTGGATGGTGGTCATTCTTGTGGAATTTGGGCACCATGGTCAATAATCAAGAGTTCATACAACTTGGGACATCATTTGAAGTCAAGTTCTCAAGGAATTAGGGTTTGGAAGTCATCAGTCAATGCACAATCAGTCAGAAACCTTAAAAGTCAACTGTTGGTCAACTGTCCATTTAATCAGTGATTGGATGATTGGAATGGGTTTGTGAGAGTTCATTCATGTCCAAATAGTCATCATACATCATGCCAAACACCATCATGGAAGAATTTGAAGCCAGATCAAAATTTCCCAAAATGGAAACTGGGCCTGTAACTGAAACCTGCCATAAATGGAAAGTCTTGATCCTCAAACTTACATCTTGATACAAGCCTCAAATGAATTTTTTCCCAACATGAAAGTTGAAGATCTTGTTCTCCCATTTCCAAAAAGTCCTAGAACTCTTAATTCCCATGTGTGGTTGGCAAGTTATGATCGAGTCGATTTCAGAAAATCTTGAACTTCAAAGGGCCATATCTCTCAAACCGTTTGGCCAATTTTGGTGGGGTTTTTTCCTACAAGTCACATTTGATCCCCTCTTTCCAAAAATATAAATTTCATGAGCCAAAACTTCACCAATCAAAATGGCATTTTTTGACCTATTTCATTTAAATGCAAGTTTGACCAATGGTTGACTTTTTGATATAAACATTTTTTCAACATTTGGCCAATTGGGAAAGCTCAGAAATGTCATTTAAAATGTGTTTGCAAGCTCAATTATGCAGTACATGAAGCCATTCTTCAACTTGCTTGAAATTTGGATAAAAGTACAATTTCACCAAACCAAACACTACTAGCAGCCACAAAAACAGACCTTGCTTTGCCAATCAACAGCAACCCTGCCATTTTGCATTTTGAAACCTTCAGCCCAAAACAAAAAGCTACCAAGCCTTGCATTTTGTTTTCCAACATCCTCCATCATTTTTCCTTGTCATGAAACCACACTGTCAAGAACAAGCAAAAGGGGGAATGCAGCAGAAAATCATTGATGGACCTTGCCCTCACCTTGCTATTTTTCTGTCAAAACATAACAAACTGAGCTTGGCTTGACAACATTTTTTTTCCTCACCATTTCCTAACACAAACCACACACCCTTGGCCATTCTTCAAAAAACCTGTCACAGCATCCTGCAGCAAGAAAAACACCCTTGGCAACACATGACCAACCAATTTTTCACCATGCTAAAAACCTTGCCAATCCAAAAAGCAACCATGACAGCAGACCCTTCATCTTCTTTCTGTCATGAGTAATGCCAATAGCAGGAGAAAAAACCATTTTGATGCATCATCTTGCTTTGCATTTTTCAAAGAATCCTGTCCATAACCAAAGCCTAGCTCACCTTGCTATTCTCTTTGCATTACCAAACTTTCTGTCAAGGACACCTTAAAAACCCTAGCAGCAGACCAACCAAAAGCCTCTCACCTTGCCTTGCATTTTTGTCCAAAAGCTGTCCAAACACAAGAGAACAAAACCAAGCCTTGTAACCCTGTCATGAAAATGAACCAACTAGCAGCATCAAACACAATCAAACACATTGCAAAAAAGCACTGATCCAAAACTGCATTTTTGCCTTGCTTTGCATTTTCCACTTTTCTGCCCAGGCTTCCAAGGTAACCTAACTCTGGCCCTGCTTTAAACAAGAACATCAAAAAACTGCATTTCCTGTCAAACCCTGCAGTAACAGACCTCATTCATTCAAACAGAAACCTCACTTGCATTTTACCAAAAAAAAACACTGTCAAAACCCTGCAGCAACCTAACCTGGCCTGGCTTGCGACAAGCATCAAATACATTTCCTGTCATGGACAAACACACTAACATCATCAAACCAACAAGAAGCATTGGTTCTCTCATTTACTCAAAAATCACACCTTGACACTTTTTCATTTTTCAGTCTACAAACTCCAAACACCTTGACCTTGTTTTGTTGGTTCATCATCAAGGCAACATCATGAGCACATTGCAATCACATTTTTCACACTTGGAAGCATTTGTTCTAGCACTGTTTTAGAAAAAGCCTCAGCCATGACAGTCCAAGATTGATGCCATTTCAAGCATCTGCAAGCCAAAGCACCTTCATCCCTCATCAAGACATAGCTGAAGCTTCAACCATTTTCATTTCAAAACCATCAAAAAGCATCAGCAACACAACTGCTCTTCCAAATTGGTGAGTTTTCAACTTCCACCTTTTTTAAAATTGACATATACTTTGGAAAGGTCTTTCAATGCTGAGTGTCATGATGCTTTCCTTTTTGAAAATAGTTGTGTATTCATGAAGATATGATGAGATGAAGTTTGATGCTTGAAAATATTTCCATTGATTTCTTGTTGTGTAGTTCAAATTAATGAAAACCAATGTTAGGATGTTGTTGTTTGATGTTTAATGAACACAATGGTATGCTCAATTGAGATTTTTAGGCACTTTTTGAAAATTCGATTTTGAGAGGGATGAAGGTTGGAACCCTAGTTCATCAAATGCCTTTGCCCAGATTTTTTTCTCACGTGCATGGCCCCTTTTTCCACCAACCAATGAAATTATTTCATTTTTAAGGCCAAAACGCAGAGTTTAGTTAAGTGGGGCGCCTATTTACAATAGTGCCACTGTTGACCATTGCTTTGACCATTATGCCATGCTTTTGTTCATGTTTTGTCCCAATTGTTCCTCCACTTCTATAATTCATATTTGATTCATTATTCATCCAAAAATTATGAAACTTTTTTCATCATGTTCACAAGCATGTCCTCTATTTTATCATGAATTCTATTAATTTTTTGCTTGGATGGATATTAAATGGCTCTAGGGTTTGTGAAATGTGACAAAATTGACATCTCTTGCCATTTCAATTGTGAAATAATGATGTTGCATCCAATGAGTTTGAATTTTTTTTGTGGTGAAACTAGACTCACTCATCTTCATTTTGGTATAAAGTTTGTGGATTTCCCATTTGTGGTTTGTGTGATATGATTTTTTGAAGCTAGAGGTTACATTTGGTGTCACAACATGAATGTGCATTTTCCCAATTTTGTTTGACATGCTTCCTTACATCCAAATGACCCCAAATTTTGCATGAACCTACTCTTGTATGTCTAGATTACATGTGAATTTTCTTGGATTTATTTGAACTATTTTCCATTTGTTTGAGATTTTTCCTCCCTGCCTAGTCAAATGTTGACTTTGTGTGACACATGTTCCCATTTCATTTGTGAAATTCTCATACTTTATTAGATGGACATGAAATTTTACATGAGATAACTAGACATCCTCATCTTTACCATGGCTTTAGTCCCATTCATTTATCATACACCATTCTTGACTTATGATTTTTCTAAGTTGATGCATGTTTGGTTGACTCCATTGAGCATGTTCAAATTGGCTTTGACTTTCTGATTTTCATTGGCCGCCTTCCACTTGTCCAAATGGGATGAAATTTGACATGCTTACCATGCTATGTGTTAGGTTTTGATCATGATTTATTTGGTGATTTTTGGAAAATGTTTAGATTGCTTTTGATGCAAGTCTTGCTGTTGACTTCTATGAGCTCCTGTTTGCCATGTTTTGACCTAAATGGTTCATGAAATGATGATAGTGATTGATATGGATGTAAGCCCAATTGGTTTTGTTTCCTAATTGTTTGAAAATGATTTTGGATACTTACCCCTTGCTGTTTGGACTTTCTCATTCATTTTTGACCCTAGGCTTGCCCTAGTGGTCCTGTTACTCACCTTCTGAGCTTGTGTTTTCAGGTTAAGCCACAAATGCTTCAATAAGACCGATTCTTTTGATTGAGGTTGCTTAAATATCATGACTAACTTGTTTGTTTTGTAGGTGGCTTGGCTCACATGCCCTAAGCCTTGTGCCTTGCACATTCATGTGCCTCTAATTGACTGTTGGTGTCTGTTCCTGTTTGTTTTGTTTGAAGTTGCATACTAACATCTGCTTGACTGTTTCAGGTACTTTAGTTGCTTAGTTCCTTGTGAACTTTTTGCTTTGCTTTGCTTGTATAAGCAATTTGCATTGAGGTATGTCTCTTTGTCTTCATGTAGTCTGGAAGACCTGGCCTGTTACTTGGCCAGGCAACTGTCTGAAGTCCTCCTTAAGAGGCAATGTTTGTGGATGTTTACTTTTGTCCTTGCATAGAGTCAAAGACCTCCTAAGTGAAGAGGCAATTGGTGGAAGGTAGGGATATGCAATCTATCCCCCACTATTCAGTGTGTCTTTTGTTTTGCTCACACCACTGTGTTGATGCATTGCAGATACAAACCCAAGATCTTGTACAATTGTACAGTTGAGTCAGTTTTAAATGTGTAGAAGGGTTCCCACTTTCTGAACCCACACATTCTTGTCTTGAGCTCTCCCAGGGCAGGGATAAGAGCTGTGAGGTCTCATCCTCACTTCATCCTTTCATCTGCTTCACCTTAGCCCCTCAATGGCAAGGTTAAGAGCAACACTCACCCCATTCCAGAGGTTTGTTTGTTGAGGTTGATATGACCCCTTGACTAAAACCTAACCCTTGTTTGAGCCACCTGTTTGTGTATAGCGTGTGCTATCTGTGCTTGTAGGATTGTTTGACTTGCTTCCTGTGCAAGATAGGATTGTTTGACTTGCTTCCTGTGCAAGATAGGATTGTTTGACTTGCTTCCTGTGCAAGTTAGGATTAGTTTAGACTTGCTTCCTGTGCAAGTTAGGTTTTGCTTGGCTTGCTTCCTGTGCAAGTTAAGTGTGGGTGGCTTGCTTCCTGTGTGAGCCATGCTTAGGATAGGTTGGCCCTCGTGCCATTTAGCTAGAAACCTTAACTTAGGGTTGATTTTGCATGACAACATCTAGGCTCGAGTCGTAGTCTCCCTAGAGTTGTGTCTCCCTCTGTTATCTGGTTAGGCTAGTCCTTTATCCCTGCGTAGGGGAACTACATCGCCCTGATCTTCATACCAGATGAAGTATGTAGGCAGGAGATTGAGCTGATCTCTCCGGGCGCCCTTTTTCTTTTTTGTGTGTGTTGTCTGACCTTTGCTAGGCTCGAGTCCGTGACTCCTTAGCATTTGATGTCTGTCTGTTTGTGTGTGTTTGACAGTTATAGGCTCGAGTCCCCGACTCCCTATCAACTTGTTGTGTTGTTGTGTGCTTGGAAGCTGATGTAAGTCCATCGAGTGGCATTTGAGTTCCAGTGTGCGTGTGTTTGGTTCGGATGCTGATGTAAGCCCAGTGATTGGCATTCAGGCTCCACGTTTGCCTTTGCCTGTGTTTTGTTTGTGTGCGTGTCAGCCGAGCTACGAATGCTCTGATTCTTCTCTCGTCCGAGAAGATACGTATGCATAGGATGCGATGTCCTAGCGAGCATGTGTCGTTTCCCCAGTCCGAACTACTTCGACTCTGATGTCTATGCCTGATAGACTAAGTAGGCCCAGGATGCGACATCCTGCCGAGTCAGTTTCAGTCAGTTCTTTTGTCTCTTTTCAGCCAGTGTGTGTGAGTGTGAGCAGTGTTTAGCAACCAATTTATCCTTCCTTTTGTGCGTGGATCCCGTAGAGTACTACGGATGCGTAGGGGTGCTAATACCTTCCCTTCGCATAACCGACTCCCGAACCCATTCTTTTTGGTCGCGAGACCATGTTCTTTCCAGGTTTACTCTGAGCGTTTCCTTTCCCTCTTTTGGGATAAATAACGCACGGTGGCGGCTCTGTTGTTCTTTCTTTTCCCGCCGGTTTTTCGCGCGATGCGACAGTGTGGAACTAAATGGTGGGTGATCTAATGAATTTTAAACGAGACTCTTATATCATCTTAAGAATGTCTGATTGAGTCAAACTCAACCCTAAAAAACCGAATTGTAAGGTAAGGACTACCCATATTTATAAATACATGTTCAGACTATACATTCTCCAATGTGGGACTCTTAACAGATTCTATTGACCGCTTGCCGATATAAGTCAAATGGATGTCTCATAAATTTCCAGATCTGATTAGAGAAATGGATGTCAGGTCTTGTAATAGGGAAGTATCGTAGTTCTCCTACCTACAATAGACTTGTAATGAGTAGGATAATTAAAGATGTCACACACTTATTTTGAGAGCTTAAGACCATGGTGTCGATAAAGGTTTAGCTTCCTACAAACTAGTGTTGGCCAATAAATTCCTAATATATTTTCCTTGAGAGAGGAATAGACAACCATGTAGTTGATATTTTACTCGTATCACCTAACTCTTTTAAGAGAAAAGATGGAGTTAAGTTTGGTGGCTATGTTGGAAATAAGATCTTTTGTATTTAGGGAAATTGTTTAGGAATATTAGAGGCTTGAATATAAACTTAATAGGTAGGAGAATTCTTAATGGAAGAGAGAACTTTGTATTTTGCTTGTTACAAAATATATTCCTATTTATAGTATTCTAAGTAGAACTTTAGACACACCAATTCTAGAGAGTTCTCAACTCTAGAAATCCCAATAAAAAATATTACAACCATAAGAAATATCTAGACACTCCAAACACTACAAAAGTTTTCTAAAAATATTATCCAAAATTACCTAAGTCCAAAAAAATCAAAATATAAATAATAAGGTTAAGCCCAAATCAAGTTTAATATTTCAACATCCTCTCTTAAACTTTGTTTGTGACTCCAAAGCATACTCCTTAACTTCACGAAAGTTTTCAACTTGAGTGACTTGGTGAAAATGTCGGCAATTTGATCTTGAGACATTACATACTTCAATTTCACCTCATTCTTCTCGATGCATTCTCTTATGAAGTGGTAACGAGTGTCGATGTGCTTACTTCTTTCATGAAATATATGATTCTTTGCCAAAGCAAGTGCTGATTTATTGTCAACACATATTTCTATATGATCTTCTTATAGCATTTTTAACCCTTTCAACAAGTTTCTTTGCTAAATTACATGATAAATACATGATATGACAGTGACATTCTCATCTTCACAAGTTGGCAGGTGTGATAATATGTTGCTTCTTTGACATCCAAGTGAAAGCAGCATCTCCCATAAAGAACACAAAACTAGTAGTGCTCTTTCTATCGTTCATGTCTCGACTCCAATCGCTATCGTTATTTTCAACAATATCATAATTGTTAGAATAGTACAAGCCAAAATTTGTTGCACCTTTGACGTATCAAAGGATTCTCTTTGCCGCCTTGAAGTGAGATGTTGTAAGAGCTTCAATGTAGCAACTTACGACTCCTACAATATAGAGAATATTCAGCCTTGTACTTGTCAAGTAACATAGACTTCCAACCAAAATTTTGTAAAGATTCGAATCCACTATCTCTAAGTTTTCATGCTTGCTCAACATGCTACCACATTCCATCGGGGTGCCAATCGGATTGGTGTCATCCATCTTGAACTACTTAAGGACTTCTTTGGCATATCCTTATTAGGTGATGAAAATTCCTTTGTCTTATTGCTTTACTTTTATGTCGAGATAATATGCCGTGAGCCACATATCCGTCATCTCAAATTCATTTGACATGTCTTTCTTGAACTCTTCAAACATGCTTAGTTTGTTATTATGAAGATCAAGTTACCAACATATAAATACATAATCAAAATATATCCACTTTGCGCTTTGATATAGAGTGCATGCTCATATGGGCATTTGATGAAATTCTTGTCTTGAAAGTACTTGTCGAATCTAATATTCTAAGATCTCGGTGCTTGCTTGAGACCGTACAACACATTCTTCAACTTCAAGACTTTTTCTTCTTGCCCTTTTACCTCATAGCCACTGGTTGCTTGATATAAACTTTTTCTTCGAGAAAACCATTTAAGGAGACTTACTTCACATCCATTTGATAAATCTTTCATTCATTTTTGGTTGCCGAAGAAATGAACGGTCTAATAGTTTAAAGACGAGCAACAAGAGAAAATACCTCATCATAGTCAATTCCTTGTCTTTCACTATAGCCTTTCTTCACCACTATTGCTTTGTATCTCTCTACGTCTCCTTTTGTATTCTTCTTCACCTTGTACACTCATCTTACTCTTATTGCTTTGTGTCCTCGTGGAAGTATAGTAAGTTTCCACATATCATTCTTCGTGATTGATCTGATTTCTTCATCCATGGCGTCTCCCCACTTTATTTTTCCACCAATTCTTGATAACTTAGAGGCTCACAATCACCAAAAAGACAAAAAAGGTTAATGTTGTTTTGGTTTTCGGTTACCTCATAAAGTTCTTAAATGCTCCTTAGTTACGGTGTTCTCTCACTTGAGCTTGTTTCTTCTAACCTTGGTGTCAGTGAAGCAGGTGGTGTAATGTGTTCCTCTACCATTGGTTATTCCATTTCGTCTTCTTCTTCAAAGCAAGGAAGAAAGACGTACCTGTATTCTTGAACACTCTAATCCCAACAATCTTCTTCTTCGAACTCCACGCCACGACTTATGACGATCTTTCCACTATTTGGATTATAGAGCTTGTACCACTTGGAGCATGAGTCATAACCCACAGACACATACTTCTCACTTTTATCATCGAGCTTTGTTCCCCTTCCATGTGGAGCATGGGTATAAGCAATGATTTTAAGAGCTTTGAGGGGAGAGATCCTGGGCTTCCTTCCACTCCATGCTTCTTATGGTGTCTTCTCATGCACGCTTCTTGTTGGGGAATGATTTGTCAGGTAAATCGCATATGCCACTGCTTTGGCCCAAAACTCCTTCGACATCTTCTTGCTCTTGAACATGCTTCACACCATGTTAAGTATGGTCCAATTATTTATCTATGCTGCTGTAAGACCCCAATTTTGTCCCTAAGATCCCTCATGGCATCATATCATATCATATCATATCATTGCCTCAAGGATCATTGTGCACCTTGCATCCTTCCCTGTGGGTGGGTTGTCTGTTGAGTGGTTCTTGATCACCAAGCATGTTTGGCATATGTATATCATTGCTTTTCATTTGTTTACTAACCAAAAGTACAAAAATATGTCATCTAACCTTGTTACTTGCAGATGAAGCAATTACAGGTCAAGGCAGTCATTGAGCTATAGATGGTGGCCATTCTGAAGAATTTGGGCACCATGATCATTCACAAGAGTTCATATGAGCTATGGCATCATTTTGAATCAAGATCTCAAGTGATAGAAGCTTGAATTTCATCTGATCTCAGCTAGGTCAACTGAAACCCTAGAAAAGTCAGCACAAGTCAACTGTGCATTCAATCATGGATTTGAAGGTGGGAGATGGTTAGAAAGGCTTCATTCATGTCCATACAAGTCTCATTTGACATTTCAAATATCAACATTGAAGAATTTGAGGTCAGATGAAAACTTTCCAAAAATAGTAAGTGACCTATAATTTGGAATTGCCAAAAATGGAAAGGTCTTCTCCTCAAGTTTACATCATCAAGCAAGCTTCAAATGAAATTTTGTCCAACATGAAAGTTGAAGATCTTGCTCTCACCTTTCCAAAAAGTCCAAGAACTTGAAATTCTCATTTGTGGTTGAGAAGATATGATCAAAACATGGCCAAGCAATTTTGAACTTCAAGAAGGCATAACTTTCACACCAAAAGGCCAAATGGAATGGTTCTTTTTGCAACATTTCCATCTTGATGTGCTCTATCCAAAACATGCATCATAAACCATGCATTTCCATCACAAAATTTTGGCATTTTTCATTTGAATTCCATTTGAATTTTGGAGGGAAAGTTTTAATTTGAAAATTGTGCATTGCTTTCACTTCCAACCAATTTCATTTGCCTCCAAACAGATTTTGAAACTCATTCCAAGTGAAAATTGTGCACTGTTCCATTGCCATGCACATGTGAGGGTGTTTTGGCCAATTTGCAAAAACACTTCAATTTCACTAATCCTTTGCATTTGGCTAATGGTGATTAACAAGCATGATTAAGGCATCATATAAAAGCTAAATCATAACAGAAAATCATAACAACAATTCATTTTTTCAGATCTAAAATTTTTGCTCTCAATTTTCTCTCAAATTTTTCTTCCATTTTCTTCATTTGCCTTTGCATTTTCTGGTTTGATTCTTGTTCTTGAGTTGGTATTGAGCAGGTTCACACCTAGATCCAGTGGAATTCGTGCAACCTTGAAGCATAGGAAAGCTTTGAATCATCCATGGCAGCTCCAAGTTCTTGAAGAATCGCGCGCATCAGAGCCTTCAATTCTCATCCAGATAACTTCATAAGCATTGAAGAAGATTTTCCAAGCATCACAAGTCCTCAATTGCAGCTGAATCAAGTTCTGTTTCTACAAGAGGTTACAATTCGACCTTCATAATTTTGATTTTAGTTGATATAATGTGATAGATCTTTGATTGCTGGTTGTTATGAGCTTTGAATCGTGTTAATCCGTGCTGAAATGAGTGAGAACTGAATGATTAAAGTTTGGTTGTTGATTTTTGTTTTGCTCGATTCATGCGCATGTGATGTGTTTTTGTTGAAATAATTGTTGATTATTGATGCTTGATGTTAGATCTATAGAATGCTATGCTCAATTCGTGTTTCTGGAGAGTTTGAATTTTTTCTGGAAATTGTTGATGAAGATCATGAAGATCTTCATCATGTTCTTGAGCTGCTGGAAATTTCCTGCGGATTTTACCACAACCTTCATAGCCTTGTTGCGGATTTTCCTACGAGTTCTTCGTAGTTTCCTGCGGATTTTCGTTGCCCAGCATGCATGCATGCGCTTAGGGTTTAGGCAAAACGAATGTGTTTTGACCTTGGCGCGCTTTGGCTTTTGAAATAATACTCCCTTCGATTCTGGCTGATGCACGTTTTCAAATTGCCTTTCATTTTATTTCATCCATCCATATGCCATTCACACTATTGCTTCAACATGATTTTTTATTTTTTCATTCACTTAAAAAATTCATAAATAAATAATGGATGATCCAAATGATGTGAGATTTTTTTCATTATTTTCCTCATGATGTCTATTTTTTTTTGATGATTTTTCCAGAATTTGTGCTTGGTTGGATTTTAAATTTGCCTAGGGATTGTTCATACATATGCTTTGTTGCACCTTGCTTGCCATTTTGGTTGTGAAATAATGATGGTTGATCCAATGAATGTGAAAATTGACATGCTTAAACTAGACATCCTAATTGACATTTTGGTATAGAGTTTACATCTTTCTCATTTCTGGTTGTTGAGATATGATCTGATTAATGTAGGTGTGACAATGTGTGTCACACCTTGGCTTGCTTGACTTTCTGATTTTATTTACCATACCAAATAAATGCCAAATGATTTGGATTTTTGCATGATGCTTCTTCTGGATGTTAGGATTGATGATGAATGTTTATAGAATTTTTGGATCCATTTATGATTTGTTTGAGATTTTCATTGCTGATTGGTCATGTTTGGACTTTTGATGAGTGTTGAACTTTCATGATTTGTGAAATGCTTATGCTTTATCATATGAACTTGAAATTTTGCACATGTTTTCTAGACACATTGAAGTTTATCTTGGCTTTGGTTTGAATCATTTCTCACTTGTCATCTCTGTTTTAGGATTGCCTTAAGTTGATGCATCAATTTGTGCTTCCTTTGAGCTTGTTTGTGCTTACATTGCCTTATGGAATTTATTTACTATGCTTAAACTTGTCCAAATGCCATGATTTTTGGTGTGATGATCATTTGATGTGTGCTGTCTAGCCATGATTTTTCTTGAGATTTATTGAATCATTTTTGAGTTGATGTGGATTGGTTCATTCTGTTTGCTTCAATGAGCTTTCAACTTGCATACTTTGCCATGATTGATTTATGAAATGAGTTTGGTTGATACTATTGACATGGGACCTTTTGGATTATGTTCTTAATTGATTGAGCTTGATTCTTGTCAATTTTCATGTTCTGTTTTGGCTTATTTCTCCTTCTTTGACCCTAGGCCTTGTCCTAGTGGTTTGCTTCTCATGTTTGAGTTTGTTTTCAGGTTAAGAAGTACATGGACATAAGGAGATTAATGCACATTGCTTGAGTTGGTTATTTGATTGTTATTGACTAACCTTGACTTGTTTTGTAGGATGCTTTGAGCTCATTTGAGTTGAGCTTGTGCCTTGCACATTGTGGCATTACTTGTTTGATTGTGTATTGTCTGTTGACTGTTGGATTATCTGTTTGACTTTTTGAATTGAGTACTGATTGAGTTGGATTGTTTTCAGGTACATTAGTTGCTTAAGTTCATTTTGAACTTGCTTGGTTGCTTAACCAATTAGGTATAACTTCTCTTCTTCATGTAGTCTGGAAGACCTGGCCTGTTATTTGGTCAGGCACCTGTCTGAAGTCCTCCTTAAGAGGCAATGTTTGTGATTGTTTATCTTTGTCCCCAAGCAGGAAAAGTCCTTTGATAAGGCAATTGGTAGATAAAAGAGATGTGTAGTCCATCTCCTACTATTCAGTGTGTCATCCCTTTGCTCACATTTCATGTTGATGCATTGTGGATCTTAACCCAAGATCTATAGAGTCATTAACTTGTGGAGAGAGTTCCAACTTTCTGAACTCCCACACCTTCTGATATTCAAAGCTCTCCCTGACCAGGGATAAGAGCTATGAGGCACACCCCTCATATCCTTTCATCTGCTTCACCTTAACTCTCAATGTTAAGGTTAAGAGCACCATTTACCCCATTCCAGTTGACTTTAAAGTCTAACCTTTGCTGGAGCCTAATTGCTTGTATATAGTGTGTGCTAACTGAATCATTGATTGCTTATTGGTTCATCTGTACGTGTTTGCTTGTTTGCCTTTGTGCATTTATCCTCATTAATTGTTCATTATTGCATGATCATCATTTCATATCTTTGTGACACATCTTTGTTTGTCCATTGAGGAATCAACTGTAAGACCATTCATTGGCCATGGTTCCTATGATTTGGAAGGGATTGAGTGTAAGACCATTTCATTGGCCACTTATGCCCTCTTTGCTTAGTGCTTTTGTTTGTTTGTTGTATGTGAGGATGCAATTGTAAGTCCATGTTGTTGGCATTTGTATTCCTATGATCATCCTTTGGAGATTGGTATAAGCCCAGATAGATTGGCATCTGATATCCATGTTTTGTTTTGTTTTAGGAGATTGGAATAAGTCCATTTATTGGCATCTGATATCCTTGTTTGTTATGTGAGATTGGAGTAAGCCCATTTATTGGCATCCGGTATCATTGTTTTGTTTTAGGAGATTGGTGTAAATCCATTTATTGGTATCCGGTATCCACCTTTGTTTGTGAGATTGGTATAAGTCCATTGATTGGCATCCGGTATCACCTCGCTTTTATTTGCTTACTTGCATTTTTGCCTCATTCCAAAGGACACACTTGAATCATCTTCTATATGATTTCAAGAGGTGAACTTCTGAGAAGTTTTACACTCCATCATCCATACCCTCTTTGTCCTAAACCTTTTCACATGTTGCTTTCAAACTTGAAAATAAATATTGTGCAAACATCTTCATGTCTTTTGCAAATTAGAAACCTGGACCTTAAGTCTTTGATTTTCAAACTCCATTTTTGATAACACTTCTTTCTGAATTGAATCTTAATCATACATTGACCATATTTTGTGAATACTCATAATCAATTAACTTCACCCATTCAATTGTTTTGACGGCTTTGTCCATTCTTGTTAAGTTTTTTTTATATATTAGCCATAGGTTTCAATTACCATAGTGGTTGATGTAAATCTCACCACATCCTTAGTGAGTTGATTGTAAGTCTTCCATACTTATTATAGGGTTAACCCCTCACTAGTATGTTGAAGCTATCCTCGCATGGTGGATTGTTGGTTTTGGTTGAGTTTTCTCCCGTTGATATATGAAAAGCCTTAGTGCTCTTGTTTTAAAATGAACCCATTCATATTTTGGAAATCTTTTAGCCGAACTACGGCATTTTGATCCTTACCTTTCATGGAAGGTACGTAGGCAACGGGTTCATCCGTTCAAACACAAAAATAATAACTTGTACATTCTTTTCTCATCTTCCCAATCATGTTTGCACAATATGTCATAAACAAATAAACTTTTTTATACAACAAGTGTGAAAAGGGCTCCCTAGGAGTACCTAGGACGTTTTGGGTGCCTAACACCTTCCCATTGCGTAATTAACCCCTTACCCAGATTCTCTGATCTTTTCATTAGTTTTCTATGTGTAAAACTTCTTAGGCTTTTGTTCGCTTTTTAGCCAATCCTTTGGATAAATAAAAGTGCGGTGGCGACTCGATTCTTTGTATGCTTTGCTTTTGATTTAATCAATAAATCATAAAGTGACGAATACACCGCTACAGCTGCTTCATTTTTTGTGGAGATCTTGGCACTCTCAGTGGGAGAAAAATTCCATGGTCTTCAGAGTTTTCTCCACAAGGGATTTGAAATTCTTAAAGTTTTCGAACACTTCTTACTTCTCCTTCAAGAAATAAACCCAAGTCTTTTTGGAATAATCATCAATATAGAGGAGAAAGCATTTACTCTTACCAAAATATTTGGGCTTGATTGGTCCACATACATTAGTGTGTATGAGCTCTAGCGGCTTGTCGCTCTTATTGATTCCTTAGGAAAGCTTTTCTATAATTGCTTCCCAATTAGAAATCATTCACAGAGGCGGTCGGTGTGGTTGATGCTAGGAAAGCCTCTCACCATCTCATTCTTTGCCAAACGTTCTAGACTGTCAAAGTTGAGGTGCCTGAATCGTAGATGCCATAGCCACGAAGAGTCGATAAACAAGCCTTGAGACACTTTGCCACATCATTTTGAATGTTTAGGAGATACATTATATTCTTTGACATATGCACCTTAGCAATAAATTTATGTCAACAATATCTTAAGAAAAAACTATGATCTTTCAAGTGGATGTCATAGCCTTTCTATAATAATTGTTCCAAGATCAAAATATTATTCTTCACGTTGGGCATATAATAGATATTGGAGATGAATTGATGACTCCCATTCTTCAAGATTATGATAATTTTACCTTTTTCTTTGACCAGTATCTTTTAGTCATATCCAAATGAGACATTGCTAGTTGCCGTTTCATTGATCTCTACGAACATGCTTCGATCGCCGCACATGTGATTGCTTACGCCGATGTGGAGGCACCACTTGTTTCTTTTCTTTTCGACTTGGTTTCGGCACGCGAGTAGCAAAGTTTCTTCTTCTTCACCTTTTACTTCTTCAAAGTTAGCTTTCTCCACAACCTTGTTGCAGTTGAAGCACTTGATTGTGATTTATCGCACCTCGACCATGAATTTCCTCTTCCACAACCTCTTATTGATCGTGGATTTCAACTTATTTCTCCATTGTTGAAGTTGTTGGAGTAGTTATTATAACCTCTTATTCCTTCTCCTCCATGTACCCGACCACGTCCACGATCTTGGACACAACCTCGTCCTCTTTGGCTCTTGTAATTCACATAATTTACTTCCTTTAAACCGAATTTTAGTAGTTCCTCCATAGCCTCCTTTTGTTTAATTTTTCTCTTTTGTTTTTCTTCGTATGCTTGTAAGGAACCCATGAGTTGCTCAATAGTCATGGTCTGTAAATTCTTGTTTTTTTTAATGTTGGTAATAATGAAGTCAAAACATGGATTTAAAGTGCCAAGTATTTTCTCCATGGCTTTCACCCCATTAACATCTTCATCATTTATTTTAAGTTAATTGACTACGACCAGTACTCGAGAAAAATAATCATAAATTGACTCAGACTCCTCCATAAACAAACGTTCAAAGTCACCTCTAAGAGTTTGAAGATGAATCTTTTTAACCCACCCCACTCCTTTGTTGCAAGTTTGAAGCTTATCCCATGCTTATTTAGCCTTTGTTGATACAAGCTTTATCCTCCGATTGATAAATGAGGAATAAAGCTTTTTCGTCTCTCTTTCTTGACTCTTTCGACGTCTCCTTTACACCTTGGCTTAACGAAGCTTCGTCTTGCTCCTTGAAGTCTTTCTCAACGATATCCCACAGATCTTGAGCTCATGGTAGTGTCTTCATCTTGATACTCCAGTTGACATAGTTGTTATTGGTGAGCATCAACTTTTGGAAAGGGCAACCTCCATTCACCATCTTTTGAGGACCTTGTGGCTTTGGTACAACTTTGTTAGAAATAAGGCCTTTTGTGTTTAGGGAAAGTGTTTAGGAATATTAGAGACTTGAATAGAAACTTGATAGGTAGGAGAATTCTTTATGGAAGAGAGAATTTTGTATTTTGCTTGATACAAAAGTGTAGGATCACATCCCTAGTTATAGTCCTCTAAGGAGAACTCTAGACACACTAATTCTTGAGAGTTCTCAATTCTAGAAATCCCAAGAGTATTCTAGAAAATATTACAACCATAAGAAATATCTAGATACTCCAAAATAGGGGTTTAAACGGATCATAAAAAATAAATTAAACCGACAATTCAAACCAAACCAAACCGAAATAAAACAAATTATTTCTCGTTCGGTTCTAAAACAGAACCGAACCAATAAAAACCGATGTGGTTTGGTTTGATTCTCGATTTTAGTTTTTAGAAACCGGCAAACCAATGAACCGAGCCAATGAGTATAATTATACTCTAAATATTTTATTCCAAACGTTCTCCATATTTGTTTACACTTTCTTCCTTTAAGCAAAAGACACATCTATAATTAAACTTCAAAACATAAGTCACAAAAACTTGCTTTCAGTGAACTGCCGCTCTCGCTGTCCGCCACAAGTTGTGTCTTTATCTACCGTCATTCTAATATGTTATGGTCGTCTTCTTCGTGTTCAAGTTCACTTCGTTAATTTTCATTTTTTTTTACCTTTTTTGTTTCTTCTTCTTGAACAAAATTCCTTCCAGTCTTGTTACAAAGTAGTTTTGATGTGTGTTTGAGGTGTGAAACATGTTAATTGATGTGTGTTTTTGTTGTGTTCTATATTTTAAGCTTTCAAATGCCTTCCCAACCTTCTAATTCCAACTACCAACTTTTAAATTTGATAGTGAACTTATTTCATGATGTAATGGAAATTATGTCACTGTTTCATATCGATTAAGAGACAAAGTAAAAGAAAAGAGAGAAGAAAACAGAAAGACAATTCAAAGTGGTTAAAAACTGGATTCTTGATTCAATTATACATTATGGAATAATATTTACAATTGAATCTCAACCACACCACTTTCTCCCTCTGATTAAGATTATCAAGGATTGATAGAGAAGTGATGACTATACATTATTTATAAAAAAACTAAACCCTAACTTTCAACTAACATACTAAACAATTGACTCAACAAACTGACTCAATTCGACATGCTAACTTAAATAACAAGCTAACATATTTTGACAACTACAATTACTCTTCGACTTTGACATATCTCTTCGACTTCAACAGAGTTTGCTATAACACTAGCTCATATCCCATAAACTCCAAATAGAATGTTTGAATAAAAAACATTGTAAACCGATCAACAAAACCAAACAGAATCGAACCAAACCGTTTAGTTTGGTTCGATTTCATTTTTAAAAAATGTTAAAAACCGAACCAAATCAAACAAATGAAAATATCATTGGTTCAAACCTTTTTTTTAATCAAAAACCGATCCAAACCGAATCGGTTACCCCCCTATTTCAAACACTACAAATTTTTTCTAAAAATATTATCCAAAATTACCTAAGCCCATAATAACTAAATTTTAAAAAAAATTAAATACAAATAATAAGGTTAAATCCAAATAAATTTAATATTTCATCAAATTAAAAGTATAGATGCAAAGAGTAATTGTTGCTTGTGAGAAGCATAGATGTAAAGAGTAATTGTTCCTTGTGAGGATGATATCATCTTCATAAACCAACATATAGATGAATATAGTACCTCATGAGCAGTGGCGGAACTGAGGGGGGACGTGGGAAGGTCACGACCACCCCTCAACTTTTTAGTTTTTTAAATTCATATATATTAAATTACTAAAACATCCTTATTTTAAATTAAAATTATTTTTTATTTTTTATTTTTCATTCAAAGTTAGTTTAAAATACATATAAGGTAAAAAGCTCCTACCTTTCCTTTCTTTCTCATATGAGTTTGCTACCGGTACCGGAATCGAAACAGATTAAAGTGATCGGCATCTAACAGGTAAAAAACTTTATTCATTCTTCTTTTATAAAAAAGTAACAAATTAAAGTGATTGAAACTCGTGATCAAGGTAACTTTCTTGAGTTATTGAAATTTTTAGCATCCTACAATGATGAAGTTGCAAAAGTTGTGTTGGAAAATGCTCCACAAAATTGCAAGTATACTTCACATCAAATTCAAAAAGAGCTCTTGCAAATTCTTTCTAGTAGGGTGAAAAAGAGTATTCGTGAGGAAATTGGTGATTCCAAATTTTGTATCGTTGTTGATGAAGCTCGTGATGAGTCAAAAAAGGAACAAATGGCTCTTGTATTAAGATTTATTGATAAAGTTGGTTTAATACAAGAGAGATTTTTTGATGTGGCACATGTTAAAGACACCACATCTTTAACTCTTAAGGAAGCAATATGTGATATACCTTCTCGACATAACCTTGATGTTTCTAACATTCATGGCCAAGGGTATGATGGTGCTAGCAATATGAGAGGAGAATTGAATGGTTTACAAGCCCTTTTTATGAAGGATTGTCCTTAAGCATACTATGTTCATTGTTTTGCTCATCGATTGTAACTTGCATTAGTTACATCATCAAGAGAAGTCAAACCTGTTCATAATTTTTTTGAGAAACTGATCTTTGTTGTGAATGTTGTTTGTTCTTCTACAAAGCGTCATGATGAGTTACAAGCTCCCCAATTAGAAGAAATTGCTTATTTGTTAGAGTATGAGATTGTAACTGGTAAAAGTGCAAATCAAATTGGTACATTGAAGCGAGTTGAAGATACTCGTTGGGGATCACATTATGATTCAATTTCTAGCTTGATAAACATGTATGAAGCAACTTGTTTAGTTTTAAAAAAAATTGCAAAAGATAGAGGGAGTTATGTTACACGTGGGGATGCATATAGTTGTTACAATTACTTGAAGGCATTTGCTTTTATATTTGTTTTGCACTTGATGAAAGAAATAATGGGAATAACAAATATGCTTTGTCAAGCCTTACAAAAAAAAAATCAAGATGTAGTTAATGATATGAACTTGGTTCGTTTAACAAAACATCTTATTCAAGGTTTGAGAGAAAATGGTTGGGATATATTGTTTACTAAAGTGGTATCTTTTTGTGAAAAACATGGTATTGAGATTCCTTATCTTAATGATATTCATTCAACAACAAGATTTGGACGTTCCCGTCTTGAAGAGAATCAAGTCATAATTCAACATTACTTTAAAGTTGAATTTTTTTCCGCTACCATTGACAAACAGTTACAAGAGTTGAATAGCAGATTCAGTGAGCAAACAATGGATTTGTTAACTCTTTCTTGTTCTTTATCTCCTAAGGATGGATATAAAGCTTTTAGCATTGATACTATTTGTTCTTTAGTTGAAAAATATTATCCTATGGATTTTAGTGATCAAGAGAAGAATAATTTGCAATTTCAACTCCAACATTTTCTATTTGTTGCTCGTCAAGCATCAAACTTGAATAATTTATCAACTATTCAAGAACTATGTTCATGTTTGGTTGCATCTGGACGAACTGAAACTTACTTCTTGATTGATAGACTACTTTGTCTTATCATGACTCTTCCCGTTTATACGACCACAACTGAGAGGTCTTTTTCAGCAATGAAAATTATTAAGACTAATTTGAGAAACAAGATGGATGATGAGTTTCTTGGAGATAGCATGACAGTATATATTGAAAGGGAGATTAGTGCAAACATTAGTTCGGAGTTAATTATTGACGATTTCAAGTCACTCGAAACGCGTAAAGCATTACTTTAAGGTAGTTTTAAGTCATGTAATTTAAATTTTTAGTAATTAACTTTGTATTTATTTTAACTTTAATTTTTTTATTTAAAATACTATTTACATTTTATTTATATCTTTATTTTACGTTAGCGGTCATCCCAAATTTTTTTATCTGGCTCCGCCACTGCTCATGAATAGATGAAGAAAAAAAGATCACATTTACTAACAAGAAAGCCAAACTGAAGCAAGTGACCTTAATGCCAGACCTTAATATATGTTAGGCTAACCCTAAATATTTTGGGTTCCAAATTCAAATATGCACTTTAGTATTCCTAAAAAATTTACTGTGTATGATGAATTTTACTATTAAACTTTTTAAATAAAAAAGTCATTTTAAACTTTAATGTCTCTTCTCGTTGTGATAGTTTTGGGAAATCCATTCACTCACTAATCTTTTATTTTTCAAATTAATGATTTTTCATGTCATTTTTCAATTACATATATATATATATATATATATATATATATATATATATATATATATATATATATGTATGAAATTGGTGTAATAAAACATATTTTTTTCTTTATTGAGTAATAATTATGTTATTGATCTAGCATCTATTTTGGGGGAGATTAGAAAAGAATAAATAGTAAATAGAGAGAGTAGTCAAGTCCTAAAATGAAGGAGAATGTAAATGAGTGGCAAAAATTGAGTGGATGTAAAGCAATGGTAGACCGTGCATCATCCCTCACCCTTCATCTAATTCCAATCAAACTCTTATATAAAAACTATATCTCTAGCTCACAAACGCAACACAACAACATTACACAACATTACACAACAAGAATACAAAGTAACAAATTTTTAAGGTAAAGATGTCGTGGCAAACTTACGTTGATGATCATTTGATGTGTGAAATTGAGAGCACCGGACACCATCTCACCGCCGCTGCTATCATTGGCCATGATGGTTCTGTTTGGGCTCAGAGCTCTGCCTTCCCTCAGGTATATATATATATATCATTGTTTGTCATTGTTTCTTGCATTATAACAATGTACAAATGTTGTCTTTTATCCGTGTCGTTGTTGTGTCCGGTACTGAAACTGAAACTGATCAATTTTTTTGGTGATTCTTTTTCAGATTAAGCCTCAAGAGAACACTGATATCATGAAAGATTTTGATGAACCTGGACATCTTGCTCCTACAGGCATGCACCTTGCAGGAATCAAGTACATGGTGATCCAGGGAGAGCCGGGAGCTGTCATCCGCGGAAAGAAGGTAAATAATTATTCAATTTTGCACAAAAATTTCACATTCTCATAAAAATGTCTTGTGATTTTGTATGATTTGTGTGTTTGGATAGGGTTCTGGAGGGATCACCATAAAGAAAACTGGCCAAGCTCTTGTTTTTGGTCTTTATGAGGAACCTGTAACTCCTGGACAGTGCAACATGGTTGTTGAGAGGTTGGGAGATTACCTCATTGATCAGGGACTGTAGACACAGATCCTAAGATGATTTCAACATCAATTTATTAATTTCATATTATTCTTTGTTTTTTTTTTGTTTTGTTTTTTTCCTTTTCCATTTTTATATCTTCTGTTGTATTAACCACATTGCAACCCTTATTTGGGAGTTGTTGCAGATAATAACAATTTGAGACTTAAGCAAATTTTCTCTTATCATTATTTTGTTATTTCATTACTGCCTCTTAATATCTTAATGTATTAGGGAAATATAATACGTTTATACTATCAAGAAAAAAATATAATTTTTCATGCATGTATGAAGAATGCGATTCAATCAATTGATTCTTAATTTTTTGAACAGCAAAAGAAAACTAATACTTTTTTTTAATGATTTTTTTGTCCAACTATAAAGTTAACTCTATGTTGTAAGTTGCTTTTGCGTTTTAAACAACAGAAATGATATTTTCTACCGTATCCTTTTACACCTACATCATAGATAATATATTTTTAATTTTTTATCATTAAATTCTCTCTCCTACTACATTTATATATATATTTTTTATATTTTAATGAATATAAATGTATTTGAAATATTATAGTAATAAATATTTTTTTATAAAAATATAAAAACTATTATTATTATTTTTAAGATTAATATAATGATTAATCAATTTTATATTTTTATTAACCAATATTTTATATTTTATTAACCAATTTTATTTTATTATAAATAAATATTTTTAATATATGAATGTTTATTAACCACTTCCATCACTCCATTAATCAATTTTTTACATTTTTTTAATCAATTTTATTTTATACTAAAAATTATTTTAAATCGTTGCGTATTTATTAACCAACTTCATCACTTCATTAACCAATTTTTTATATCTTATTAACCAACTTTGTTTCCCTATTTAAAATTACTGTTCACTAATATGATTCACAAGATACTCTTCATAACACTATTCATAAAATATATTTAACCGTATAAATACGGTGAACAGTGTATACGGAGTAAGTATTGGTGTACAAAATGAATGTAAGAATAGCATTGTTGTTTAAACAATTATGCCAACAAATAACAGTTGTGGATTTTTTAACTAAATAGTACAATGGTAAGATTTTGAACTATTGAACTAAATATGCATAAGTACAACAAGATAAGTAAAAAGATAAAGCATAAAACTTGTGAAAATAAACTTAGGCAAAAAGATAAATGATAACAATTTTAAGTAAAAAACTTGTTTTTGATTGATTATGCATCTTTCATTTTCTTTAATTGAATTAGAACATTTTGTCATCAAAGAGAAATTAAGCATCCAAATTAATTCAACATAAAAAAAAATCCTCGTCCAATGATCATAGCTCATGAATAAAATATAAAAATAAGAAATAAAATATTTAGAAGGAAAGTCTAAACCAAAACCTCAAAAGAAAGGAAAAAAAACAAGAAACGATAACAAGAGAGACTCAACTTTTCTCTTAAGAACCCATCCTTAATAAACGAAAGGAGGATATCCCACCATATAAGATAATTCACTGTATGACCAAAGTCGGCAAGCTTATCCGCACAAGAATTACCTTCTCGAAAGATGTGGGAGCATGCCAAATTCACACCCAAAACACCATTGTTCCACCTATTTCAAAGATCCCAAGAAACTATATATGGTTTTGAAAAGAACCTAATAGCAACATGAGAATCACTCCCAATACAGAGATTATTCCAACCTTTGCTAACTGAAATCTCCATAGCCAGAATAATCTCCATTAATTCCACATGCAAGATCAAAGAATAAGCAAGGTTTTTGGCAAACCCGTCCAAACATTAGCAGTATGATCACAAAAAATTGCCCCACAAGCAGTAAAGTCTCTCACTAGCAAGCCATTTGTGTTTGCTTTAACTCAGAAAATCATAATCGACTTCCACAAAACTAAAGAAATCTTCGACTGAAGAAGTTCGGTCAAAACATGGTAAAGGTCAACATGTCTCTATCACTGATTGCACTTCTTGACAAAAGGGGTGCTATCCTTCATCAAAGTAGGCCAATAATACCTCACCCTTAACAGCCTGTGGGTGAGGGTTTTCCACTAATGTGACTGTTGCAGACTCCTTTGTGTACTTTTACAAGCACCATGGTGGTTTCATGCTCGCCTATGCATCCCGACATAGCAGAAACCATTTTCATCTTATAGAGTTTTCTAGAGAGTAAGGTGTATTTGACGACCTGTTTTCGGATTCTTCTTGCTTCCCCTTCATCCAACAAAATTTCGTCTAAGTGTAGGTAACACAGTATGGGCGACATCCAGCTAGACTCAGGAATAACTTCCAGGGAGTATACCTCACCCAAATCAATGGTGGAGGAGACGAGAGTCTCCTGGATAAATGTCCTATTAAAATCCATTATCTTTGACGTGGCAAGCTTGGACAAGAGCTCTGCTATGAAGTTTCGTTCATGGGGAACATGTTCTATTTCAAAAGAAGTGAAACAAGAGGATAAAGTCCATACCTTTTGTAAATATTTTATTAGTTGAGGTTCTTTCGCCTGGTACTTCCCGAAGATATGGTTGGCGATAAAATAGGAGTCCCTTTTTGCCTTCAGTTTGAAGGCTCTCATCTCTAAACCTAGGACAATGCCAGTGATAAGGGACTCATACTCTGCATGATTGTTGCTGTAGATGAACTCTATTTTCAATGCATGCTATATGAGTATGTCACCCAGTCTCTCAAGGACTATCCTCATCATGCTTCATTTCACGTTGGAGGCTCCGTCTATAGATAACGCCTATTCTAGGGGCGTCTCCAGGTCTACAAGTGAGCTAAATTCTTCCACAAAATATGCCAGATATTGTGACTTGATGCTTCCCCTTGGGACATATTGGGTGTTATATTCCGAGAGTTCCACCGCCAAACATACCATCCTCCCCGACAAATATAGCTTCTTCAGAACTTGGCGGATAAGATAGTTTGTATTCATAGATATCTTATGACCCTAAAACCTTAAACCCTAAACCCTTGCTCAAAAATACGCAAGCCTCTTTGTCTTGTCTATTTCTTGGACAAGGACTGAGTTCATCTCCTGGTCTATGACCGAGAGGTAGAAGAGTAGTGGCAACTCTTCCCTCGAGCGAGTGAGGACGAGGGGAGATGTGAAGAAGTCCTTTATCTTGGTGAAATCCTCCTTGTAGTTGTAGGTCCATTAGAATATCTCCTTCTTAATTAGGATGGTGAAAAAGAGGAAGGCCTTGTTGCTTGCGCAGGAGAGGAAACAAGATAGGGTAGCAAGGTGACATCTAAGCTGATGTACCTCCTTTACATAAACGGGACTTCTCATGGTGATTATTGCTTGACATTTATCCGGGTTGGCCTCAATACCTCCCCTTCTCAGTATGAAACCTATGAATTTCCCAGTCTGAATCCCGAAAGTGCACTTGGCAGACGCATATCATACTTATTGATTGACTTCAAGACATCCTTCAAATCTTATGCATGGATGCGCCCTTTGATAGTCTTAACTATCATGTCATTGACATAGACTTCCAAGTTTCTCCCTATCTGGTATGAGAAGACAACGTCCATGAGCTTCTTGTAGGTGGAGCCAACATTTTTTAGGCCAAAAGGCATATTAGTTTCCATGATTTGACATAAAGGCAGTTTTGGGAGAATCCAAGGGGTCCATCCGCATGCGGTTGTACCCTGAGTATGCATACAGGGGTCATACCCCGAAACTGACCTTACCCTTTACATTGCTCACCTAGATCAATAACCCTAATCATGTGCCTATCTTCATGGTCAGTCATTTCATTTGCATAAGCATTGTTCAATACAAGAGGACATATATCTTGGATGCAAACCATTGATGCTTGTACCTGGTGGAAGCTAGGGTTTCCTACCAACATGAGGTTGCTCAGTCAATCAAAACCCTAATTGATGGCACCTTTGGTCCTTATGTGTGTGCTTGCTGTTGATGATTCATATGTTGATTCTTGGTGAAGCAAAACCCTAATTGTGGTTACTCGTTTCTTGTGTATGCACCTAACCCTAGTTTCATCTGGCTCACTACCATTCTTTATGCATGATTCATTGGCATATGCAAGCTCTATTTAAGGCCTTTTGTCATTGATTCATATTGAGGTTTCATTTGTTGGATTGGATCCATTTTAAGTCCCACTTATCCCACCCATAATCATTTCATCTGGTCATTGTCATTCTTGATGGTTCACCCATTGGTCTTTGGTCATTCAAGTATGTTTCACTACACCTTCATTGTCTTGGTTGTTTTACCTATTGGTCTTTGGTTCATTCAATCATGGTTAAGGTCTTGGTTTCTTGTGTTTGGTTCAATGGATAATCAGTTTACAGTCTTCTTTAGTTCAATTCTATTCATATTCATTTCAATCCATTCAAATACCTCATTTCATTCATAGTATGTTCTTTGCACAAAGGTCTATATTGATAAGTGCTTTTTGCACTTTCTTTTACCGTTAATGTCATTTAATATTTTCACTGTTCTTCATCAATTTGTTTCCAAATTCCGCATTTTATGCTTGGGTTGTGTTTTTTTACTGCTTTCAGGATCAAATAAATATTCAAGAAGAATTTCGGCTAAAAACTATGAAGAATCGCGAAGAATTGGAAAGTATGGCCCAAGGAATAATGGGTTGCTACAGCCACCCATAGTGCATGCTACGAGCCGTAGCAGAGGAGCAGTTGCTACGGCCAGAAATAGTGGTCTACTACGGCCACCCATAGCACTTGCTACGGGCCGTAGCAGGCATAACCCCCCAGCTTTAGTTGGCAAGCCAGAACCAGTGGCCTGCTACAGTCATCCGTATGTTTACTGTGGAAATTGGTAAACAACCGCTGGTCCTCCCTAGGCCTTAAAACAAAGGGTTACTTGCAGAATTGACCAGTTGATCCTAGGACATGTGCTAGTGCAAGTGAGGCTTGTCCAACTCGACGAAATAACTTTGTGAGGAACGACTCCTAACAAAGTGTCGAACAAGCGTAGGATTTTCCACACGAACGGTTTAGATGATGCTACAGCCTATAGGTGACTCGTGACCGAAATCGCTATAACATTCAAAAGATGTATACGACGAACACGCTTTTGGTAAAATCTATTATCGTAATAGAATCAGTGTCGACAGCGTAAACGACAACGTAAAATGATAACTCAAAAGTAAATGAAATTAAGATAAAATGTTCAACGGGAACAATTGAAAAGTAAGGAAGTTGCATTGAAATAAATGTGGTGATTCACGTACATAACACTCTCAAAAACTCTTTCTTCCTCGCGCTGGGAATGAGAAGTTTTCTTACAAGTGATTTTTAGTACAAAGTGAACACCTCGAGCCCCTCGTGGGACGTTTTATTTATACTAAACTAAAGGAACTACTCATAAGCTAAAACTCCTAGAAATTAGCAGATGTTATGTCACACGATCTGCACAACCGTTGCACCCATGTCTTGCTAACTGCTCCAGATTCTGGCGCTCTTATTCTTCTTGTAACTACTGGTTGTTTTTAAATTTCAAATTTCTCCCGCCCATACGTTAGGGTGATGCTGTCTTCTACGCATTTGGCTATAATTCTTTAAGTCTCAAACTTCACCTCAGTCGACGGAATGGCCTATCGACCAGGCCAGCTTCTCCTGTCGGCTTCATCCATTGACTTGTGTTTTTCCCACTCTTGCTTGCCTCCAACACCTCTTCATCCTTTGATGGGGTATAACCCCCAAATTCACAGGACTCTGTCATTAACTATGCTTTTAGCATGCCTTAGAGATTTTTTGTGGTAACAAAATGCCCCCCCAGAGATGCCATTTTCGACTGTCGAAGTTGGTGAGATGATGGCATCTCTGAAATGTCGACTTACCCCTTACTGCTTCCACTTCTACTTAGTGGGACCTCTGTTTACCCCATGCTGATGACGTCATATAATCATGGCGGACGTTTCCTTTTTCCCTTGAGACGCACAAAATTGCATCCCCATCACTTCACGTCTTTATGACTGAAACGTGTTTGCTATCACGCCTACCTTCTCTCCTCCACGTGTCTGCAAACGTGGGAACGTGGGCATACGTGTTGAAAATGGAAGACCAAACGCTAACTCTTCTTCGCTCAGGGTTTAACCCCTATAAAACCCTCACTCTTTCTTCTTCTTCCCTTTTTTTCGCCCTTTTGCTTCAGCATACACTTGTCTCCTGCGCTCTGTGAAAACCCTTCTTCTCCAAAACGAAAATCTTCCATTTTCTCCATGGCAAGCTCCAACAAACCCTCTGCTGCTAAACTCACGCATCCTATCAACATTGATGGTAGGGAGTATGTTCCTGAGCCTCAGTTTGCAAAAGAGAAGGCAAAAATCTGGCGTTCTCAGGTATTAATTCCTCTTTCTTTGGCTGATGAACCCTTATCGTTCTTAGGTCCTCTCCCAGAAAACTGACACCCAGAGATTACCAGAACAAATTCTTCCCTTTTCCCCTCCACTCACATCTCTGAACCTGTGATTTCTACTCAACAAACTTTTTCCCTTCGCTACGTCGACAGGAACTTCAGGATTGCTCCTCCCAAAAATTGTCCTAAGTTTTGCGCTTGGATTGATCGATTGGAATCAGAAGAAATCGACCATTGGAAAAGGACAGACATCTACACCCTTCTATAGATTGCCCGTTGTGGCCCTCCCCAATCTTGTGGCATGTTATTAGCTGCCCTTCAATTTTGGGAGAGTTCGATCAACTCCTTCCATACAAGTGTGGCATGATCACACCGACACTTCTGGACATTGCTGCCATCACTGGCTTGAAACGGACTGGCGAAGTCTTCGATTACGAAGCTGTAGCGCCAATTTCCTTGAGGTTCGACGTTGGTGACTCTCGCAAGCCAACATACAACAATTTTATTGATCATCATGCCACCTCTGCAGGCCCTGTGACTGACGAGGAACATGTGGCTTTCTTGACCCTCTGGCTATCCCGCTTTGTCTTCTGTTCCAGATCTATGCAGGTAGCCAAGCACTTTGCTCTCCTGGCAACCCAACTGCACCAAGAGCGTGACATTGCCTTGGGCCAACTGATTTTAGCTTCTCTCTATGAGTCTCTGTCTGAGGTTGTCTGCCAAATTAGACTCTTCGACCCTGAGAACTCCAGAAAGAAAAATGTGTTGGTTCATGGCCCTTTCTGGTTTTTGCAACTGTGGCTCAATGCCACTTTATCTAAGGATATAGCCCCCTACGGGATGAGGAGGGTTGCGTGTCCCCCAGAGGAACGACACCTTATCTGGAAACGGTTGATCCCTCTGATGCCTATCGACAAAAACTTCCCCTACCTTCAAGTGTTTCGACTTTTGTTCAACATCATGCTGACCCGTGTCGATTTTCTACCTTCTATGACCCCTTTCAGCTGTTGAACTGAGGGTCCTGCGTGGCTCACCAGACCTTTCCCTCCGACTGACGGGGAACATAGAGATGAAACCTTCCTCATTTGGAGGCGTCTTCTGGTCCCTCGATTCCTGTCGGCTGAAACCTCTAGCAGCAATCCTGGCTTAGTGGCTTATCAGTCTAACCTTGTGGCCAGGCAATTTGGCCTTTGCCAATTCATTCCCAAGTCCATGTTCTCCTCTCAAGAATTGCTCGCCAATATCCTCTACGGTCAACCTTGGAGCGAGATCGAAGAGGAACTTGAAACCATTTGGAAAAACCGACCACATCTCCCTTCTCTTCCTTTTCGACCAGCCTACTACTGTACCAAAGAATTCCATGATTGGTGGCAGTCGTATTTTACCATTTATGTTGGCGCTCCTGAGGCCAAATATCTGAATTAACTGAAGCTTTTATTTGTTTGCAGGTGAAGTCGACCAAGTGTAAGGCTCTTCATGTCAAACAAATTTGTGCTTTCCAGAATTATTTCCAAGTTGTGTATCGACCAGATAATCTTCGTGGGACCATCTGGGAGGTTGCGGTCGAACTAAAGGCGAAAGTAACCGACAGGCTTCCCAAACTTAAAATCCCCGGTTACGCGAAAGACAAGTATCTTTACGCTCTTCACTTTGGAAACCTCAAGTTCCCTCCTCTGCCATCCAATCCTTTGGCTTTGGCCTTTGGTCATTTGGTTCCGGTGTGGTTTTATTGTCCCGTTTCATACGTACAAAACACCTATAAGAAAAAAGCCGACAAAAAGTGGTCCTGACGAAGCATTATCTGCCTGACTACTCAGGGCCACTTCATATTGAGCCTCAATATGTTAGTGTGTTCGAATCCACACAACCTGGTAACACTTCTCTGGAAATTTTAACACTTCCTTTCAGCTGTCTTTCGTTGCTCACTTGCGTTTCTTTTGTTTATTTGCAGTGATCCCTCTAAATCTTGTAGGTCCTGCACCTGCTAACCAACCTACTCTTTCGACACATGAGGCTCGGGTTCGACTCTGGTTGAGTTGCTATTTCCTTTGGCTTTTTGTTTTTATTCTTAGCCATCCTCTCCCTTCTTGCAGGCTGCTCCTGAGAAATCCTCTGATGATGATGAGCGCCCTATTGCTCAAGTCTTGAGGAAGCCCAGTTCTTCTGTATGCACCTATCTGCCACATTTCCATTTACTCTTGTGACTTCTTAAGCGAAATACTGCATGATCATATGAAGAGTGTACTGCTTCATATTCTCATGTTGAAGATAATTAAATAGCGGCAACTGTCACACCCTAATTTTGACCCTGAATCGCTGATTCAATACATTCATCATAGATATTGCATCTCTACATAGCATACCATGCATTTCATACCTCATAGTTCCTAGAATATCAGTCGAAATAATTTTTTCGGATCTACAGGCAAACCGGTTGAATTAATCGACGAATGTGCGTCAAATCAGTGGACGATTTTTTTTTTAAAATCAAGCTTCCAGACATCAGCTTTATTAATCTACGTTTCAAGTAGTTTAACCTGGTGCGCTCAATTTATTTTTCGGCTAATTTTTTGGTCACATTCCGTCTGAGCGTTTTAACCGGGCATTTTCCATTTCAAAATTTGGTAAAAACATGTATGTTTTCGAGAAATTTATTTCACGCTGATTATTTTATTTCATTTTTTTTTTAGCACTTTTACGCCCAATTTTTATTCATTTTGAATCTATTTATTTTTATTTCTTTGTCAAAATGATCGAATTAATTGATTAGAAATTTATATATTTTTGTTTCGATCAAATATTCGTTTATTTAGATTAGTTCTATTTTATTTTGGTTTAGTTGTTAAAATTCATTTTAATTTTATAAAACTTTGAAACAAGGGTATTTTTGGTGTTTTATGTAAATAAATTCTAACAGGAAGACGATGCATATATATATATATATATATATATATATATATATATATATATATATATATATAATATATATATATATATATATATATATATATATATATATATATATATAAGTTTCATTGACCTACACAAAAAGAAAAAAAGTGGCGCCTCACTTAAGGAGGAACTCTCTCTCAAATGTCATAGCCTAACAAAATCAATATTTTTCTCTCTTTTCTTCACAATACACATGTAGCAAAAATATAAGCCACTACCATTCATCACCGATACCAAGCGACGACGCACACAAGAACACAACACAACTACGCAGCTGCCATGCAATACTCGCCATCGCGCCAGCCACTCCATCACCGTTAGTTCCCTTTTATTCTCTTGTCTTGGTTTCCAATTTTGATGCTTGTTTGTTTAACTTTTATTTTTGTTAGTTTGATTTAAATAATGTTTGGATTTAATTTTTAGAGAGATGGGATAAATTTGTTTGAAGCTTCGGATATTTGAAAATAGAGAAAGAAAGAAAGGAGGATTATTGGAAAAGAAGAATCATGGTGCTTCATTTCTCTCTCTCTCTCATGATGGTGATATATATATATATATATATATATATATATATATATATATATATATATATATATATATATATATATATATATATATATATATATATATATATATATATATATATATATATATATATATATATATATATATATATATATATATATATATATATATATATATATATATATATATATATATATATATATATATATATATATATATATATATATATATATATATATATATATATATATATATATATATATATAATATATATATATATATATATATATATATAGTTACTTGTTAAATTTCAAAAAAATTCTACTTGAGTTGAGGGAAATGCAGTAACATCACTCTTTCTTTTTTTATTATTTATATATATTTTAAATCAATTTTATTGTTTGTTATCGTCTTAATTGTTTATATATATATATATATATATATATATATATATATATATATATATATATATATATATATATATATATTATATATATATATATATATATATATATATATATATATATATATATATATATATATATATAAAATTAGGTTTACTGTTTTGGATTTGATCCATTTGGAATTTATATTTTATTTTTTATATATATTCATGTTTATGCCATTCTTATGTTTTATTTTTATTTTTATAGTTTTTAATTTTATTTTGTTATTTATTTTGTTACATTTCTTGTAGTTAAGTTAATTATTTAAAATATTAGTTAATTATTTGATTAAATTTTTGTTTGATTAGTTAGAGTTTATTTGGTTAAGTTAATTAATTGTTAAGCAAATTATTTGTTTAATCGATTTCAATGTGCTTAGTCAATTAATTAGGTAGTCTCTCTGTCCATATTGTGACAGATGTAAATAATCACATTCAAATTCACTAACTTTTCGATTCAAATTTCACTGACTTTCCATGGTTTCAACATTCAATTTCATTTTCTAATCACCTTTAAATACAATTTCAAACTATTTTTCTATCAATCATCAAATCACTTCAAATCGTTTTCATAACTAAATCTAAAGAAAAAAGATTACACTGGATGGAATATCCAGTCGTAATCCCGAATATTAGGCCCAAGCTGTAAGAGCTTGTAAGCCATATATATTCGTCTTCTCTTCAAAACACTTGTAATTATTCAAACTTCTTTTCTCAATAAAATCCGAAGAAAAAGAATACCCTGGATGAAATATTCAGCCGTAATCCTGAATATTAGGCCCAAGTTGTAAGAGCTTGTAAGCCCTATGTATTCGTCTTCTCTTCAAAACGCTCTAATATTCAAATCATTTTCATAAGTAAGTTGGAAGAAAAAGATTACCTGGATGAAATATTCAGTCGTAGTCCCGAATGCTAGGCCCAAGTTGTAAGAGCTTGTAAGCCATTAGTGTTCGTCTTCCCTCCAAAACACTTATAAATATTCAAACCATTTTCTTAACAAAATTGGAAGAAAAAGATTACCTGGGTGAAATATGCAGACGTAGTCCCGAGTATTAGACCCAAGTTGTAAGAGCTTGTGAGTCATAAGTACTCATCTTCAAGCCCAAATATACATCCAACCAATCAAACTCTTTTTTGCCGCCGTGCGATTAATCAAAAAACCCTTTTCATAAACGAAAGAGATATTGTCTTGAGATGATGCAAAACAATGCTTCGGCCATAATTCTTGAGTTGAGATAAGTGACGTTTTTCTGAATGTTGATTTATAAATCCATTCGATGTGTGGTATACGTCTGCTCCTCATCTGTTTTGGGTAAAACAATATTTTCGTCGATTAATACAATATAGCTTTTGCTAAAATCGACCAACAAACAAATATTTTTCTATCCAGAACTACGTAAGCCTTGAGTTCTCTATTGAGATACGTAGGAGCAGGATTGCAAAATCTTGTCAGGCCCATTAATAAAAAACTTAGGTTTAGTCCTTTGTTAAAAATCTAAAAATATTCTCCTCTTATCCTTTCTTTCTTTCCCACCTAATAACTCGAGAAGCCTAACATTTCTAAGCTAACAATAACGCACATGTCGCAACCTGAAAAATGGAATGCGAAAAAAAACAACCGGCGAAGAAAGACAGGAGAGTCGCCACCGTGCGTTATTTATCCCAAAGGAGGGAAAGGAAACGCTCGAAGTAAACCTAGAAAAAGGAAAGGACAAGACAGGGTCTCGCAACCAAATCTTGGGTTCGGGAGTCGATTATGCAAAGGGAAGGTATTAGCACCCCTACGCATCCGTAGTACTCTATGGGATCCACTTTTGTAGTTCTTGTCTAAAGGGTGTGGGTTTATCTAATGTGTTATTTACTAAAAAAAAGGGTCAAAAGAAAATGAATCGCACGGATGTCGCATCCACTGCATACGTATCTCATTTGAATATGAGAATCAGAGTCTTCGTAGCTCGGCTACCTAGGGGTTAAGGGTAATTGTGCTCGCTAAGACATCACGTCTTATGCCTACGTATCTCATCTGGAATGAGAATTAGAGCAAACCGTAGTTCGGCTAACTACGGGGTTATGGATTGGGTTTTGGACGAACGACGTTACTACGCAATCTACTGGATGCTCGACCTTTGGAGACTCACTCGCCTGTAGTAGAAGGAGTTAACATGTTCTTAGGAGAAGAAAAATCAATGAGTTGGTAGGGTTAGGGATGCTCAGGCAAAAGGGAAATCCTAGACGAAGGAACCTGCATAAAGTAAACACACAAAACATTGTCTCCTATCGAGGTCTTCCAGCTAAGAAAGCGGTAAAAATACGAGAAAATGTAAAAGTACCACACGGATAAAGATCCGAAGTAACAGTAATTAACGGAACAAGGAAACCTTGAGATCCTCCCAAGCTAACACCATCAAAGAAAGTGAGTCAGTACAAGTAATCGGAATGAAACCTCCAGGCGGTATCCCACAAATAAAGTGGAACACCAGGCAAACCATCTCTGCAAGAGTCATATGAGCCCTCACAAAACAAAACTCAACAAACAGGTTAGAGAAACAAAATAGGGTAACCAAGAGTTGCCCCCAAATCAAAATGTAACCACATGAATCATGCCATTAAAATTCACAAAAAGCTCACAAAAAGCAACCAAGGGTAGGAGGCCTAAACCTCTTGTCAAACACATGCATCAAGAGGGTATCAAATTCATCCATAATACCTCATACATTTAGAGCATCCAAATTAAAGGCATAAAGATGATGGATATAGGGCAAACCTGATTGGAGAGATCGGTTGAAATCAAATGGCACGGCTGGATTTGCAAACCAATGTTAGGGTTTGCTTGAGCTGAAAGTGTGTGAGTCAGAATGAACCTTTCAGAGTTGCCTGGAGGTTGCTGCAAATTAATTCTCACTCTCTCTGTCTAGGTTTCTCTTCAGGTTTTGTCCAGGGTTTTGTTCCAAGGAAACCTCAGAGTGTTTTTGCTTCTCTTCCTTTTTCTGTCTGTTCTCCCTCTTTTATAACCTGATTTTCATGGCTTTGTGGGCTCAAATGAGAGAGGTCCAAGTCCAAGATTTTTCTATTATATTTTATTTATTTATTTAATTAATTAATTAATTATATATTTTTTTTCGAAACGCGTGGGCTTCCCCTAGTGAGCATGACAGTTCATGAACAAACTTTTGCTCCTTCAAGATTAACGTTTTGACTGATGAATAAACCCCTGTTGGAAGTAACTCAAGTCTTTCCCTTGTGTTGACTGATCATCTAAATAGAACCCACAAGGTGTCCTGGATGATGTTCAAGCTTCTTGGAGCTAATCCCGATTGACATGATGAAATGCAATGTATCTAATGTTAAATGACCTAAAAATGAATGCGTGAATAAGGAGGGCAAATTTTGGGGTGTTACAGCTGCCCATATTCAGTCATCAGCTAACCCGAGCAGGATGAAAGCGAATAACTTATCAGACAAAAAGGGTGAGCTGTGATTGAATACCAAAGACAGACCAAAAATTTGCACTCCGAGAACACCACAAAAATGCTGAAATACACCGCGTTGTTTATTTCTCTTCCGATCCTCTGGCTGAATCTGAATCAGTCTTCTGACTTAATCTGGAGTTTCGATCCTCTGGCTGAATCTATACTCAATTTAGTCCTCTGGTTGGATGTTAATTTTGATCCTCGAGTTGGATACGGTTTCAATCTTCTGGCTAGATCTTCTTCGATCTTCTGGCTAGATCTTCTTCGATCTTCTGGCTAGATCTCCTTTGTTTCGATTCTCTGGCTGAATATATTTTCTTTGATTCTCTGGCTGAATCTACTTCGATCTTCTGGCTAGATCTGAATTGTTTCGATTCTCTGGCTGAATCTATTTCTGGTCTTCGGGCTAGACCTGACTTCGATCTTCTGGCTAGATCTTCTTTGATCTTCTGGCTAGATCTTCTTTGTTTCGATTCTCTGGCTGAATCTATTTTCTTTGATTCTCTGGCTGAATCTACTTCGATCTTCTGGCTAGATTTGAATTGTTTCGATTCTCTGGCTGAATCTATTTCCAGTCTTCGGGTTAGACCTGACTTCGATCTTCTGGCTAGATCTGGATTGATTTGATGATAAATTCCCATCATCAGGATCTCGCATCTGAGGCATGCGTTGGTTGACTCTCTTTCGAAATCTACAGTCTTCATGTTAGATATGCAGCTTCGAGAATATCCCACTTTTGGGCTTCGTACATATTCTTCAAGCTAGAACATGTTATAACGACTCTTCGATTAGACTTTGTTTTTTAAATGTGATCCGCGGGCTGGATCCTCTTGTAGGTTGATTTTCTGTTGAGCTGTCAATCTATTCCTCCAGCTGCCTTGTTGGGGAAATAACGCTCGTAGTCGACTCTCTGGCTGAATCTTCGAAATGGGCCTCAGGCTGGATCTCTGGAAAACGATTCTCAGGCTGAATCTTCAAAAATGACCCTCAGGCTGGATCACTGGAACAACGACTCTCAGGCTGAATCTTCAAAAATGACCCTCAGGCTGGATCACTGGAAAACGATTCTCATGCTGAATCTTCAAAATGACCCTCAGGTTGGATCACTGGAAAACGATTCTCAGGCTGAATCTTCAAAATGACCCTCAGGTTGGATCACTCACACTTGATCCTCTGGCTGGATCTCATGACTCTGGTTGTAAAGAAATTCTTCAGTCTGCTTTGGAGGACCTGTTTATCAGCTTATGTGTATGCTTAATATGATATGCATGCAAATGCAAATGTTATGCATGGTGTAAAAAGAAAAAAAAGAAATCTGCTTGGGGAAGCAACTCTGGTAGGGAGCGAATCGATGTATCAATCCTTGAATGCTCTGTGGGGAACGATCCGTCTGCCGGGACCGGGGAGCCACCGAAAATAAATCGGCCTTTTTTGAAAAGTTGACCTTGCTAGGGAAGTATCAACTATGGAAACTTTGCTTGGCGAGGCTCTGTGAGGAGAGTCTGTGAGGAAAGCACTTCTTGGGGAAATGTCGTAGTAATCGACCTTTGCTGGGGATATGAACTTTCTAGTCGTCCTCAGGCTGGGGATTAAAACAAATCTGTTAGAAATAATCTGCTGAGGACGAGATGAACACTGGGAACACCACCCTCTTGTTTGTTGGGTATGCAACCACTCCGCTGTTGCTGGGGAGATACAGTCTGGCACTGACAATTCCGCTGGGGATATATAGTCTGGATATTGTCAACTCTACTGGGGATAGGCTCTGCTGAGGATAGGCTTTGTCAACCGCTTGGGGATGGGGATTCACGGCTTGGCATCCGGTTCCTGTGACCTGTAACCAAAAACTACACGTATGCCCGGGGGATTACTCGGTTTGAATTCACCGTCCGGGATTAAGCACATTCAAAGCAATTTTAAATGTTTTCCTGTGCAAATCATCTGCAAAAGCCATCATTATATTTAGATGCAATATGTTTCCTCAATAATTCAGACATCTTTTGCAAACAAACTGATAAATGAAAAATAAAGAGGCTTTTTAACTGAATTATTCGACTTTTATTGGTTGAAAAATTTGTGCCAGGAATAGGGGGGTACATCAGGAAGCTGATCCCTGAAAAGAGGTGATCGCTATAAATTGAACAAAAGAACACTATCCTAATGGCAATGTGGAAACGGGGTCCCACTGAGTTTCGACTCTGCTATGGCTCGTATATCCTCAAGACGCTCTGCTCATCTTGCTTTCTGAAGTGGATGATTAGTCGATCTTTACCCTTCGAAGATTGCCAGATTGAATGAAACGGTGATGGAACACAGGTGAACTCAGGTTGCAGTCATTCGCTTATTCCCTAACTTTTCCGTGGACCGCCCTTTTGGGTTTTCAATCCACCGGGATACCCTTTTTTGCCTGAGCCGCCCTTTCGGGTTTTCGACTCACCGGGTGTACATTTATTTTTATTTTTTATATCCCTAATTTTTGCCCGAACCTCTTTGTTCTTTTTTTTTGGTTCGTCGGGATGCCCTTTTTTGCCTGGACTCTTCTTTTTAATGTCCAGCGGGTCTATTTTATGCGAAGTATTTTTTTTTAACTGCGTCTGAGTTGACAGGGGATGGGAAGTCTTCGCCATCCATGGTTGTTAGCATCAAAGCTCCGTCAGAGAAAAACTCTTTTAACCACGTATGGACCCTCATAGTTCGGTGTCCATTTGCCCCTGTGATCTGTGTTGGGAGGAAGAATTCTTTTGAGTACCAATTCACCGACTTGATACTCCTGAGGGCGCACTTTCTGATCAAATGCTCTCTTCATCCGTCTTCGATATAGTTGGCCATGTCATATAGCTGCTAGTCTCTTTTCCTCAACTAGGCTTAGCTGATTGTATCGAGAACGGACCCATTCTGCTCCGTCCGGCTTTATTGTTGATGCAGGGAAAAGTTATTCTGGCACAAAATGGCATATGAACCCCCTCCGGTGTGATCAACAGTGCACCAACTCCGCGACCATTGACGTTGACCGCCCCATCAAACATCATAATCCATTTGGATTCAGGGTCAGGCCCCTCCTCCGGGAGTGGTTCCTCGCAATCTTTCGATTTGAGAAACATGATGTCCTCATCAGGAAAGTCGAACCTCATTGGTTGGTAATCATTAATCGGTTGCTCGGCAAGATAGTCTGACAAGACACTTCCTTTGATGACTTTTTGTGAAGTGTATTGGATGTCATACTCTGTCAGCATCATTTGCCACCTAGCAACCCTGCTGGTTTTTTCAAAAATATACTTGACTTGATCCATCTTTGATATCAATAGAGTCGTGTGAGTCAACATATACTGTCTTAGTCGGCGAGCAGCCCATGCCAAAGCGCGGCAAGTTTTCTCGAGCAATGAGTATCTTTGTTCATAGTCGGTAAACTTTTTGCTAAGGTAGTATATTGCATGCTCTTTTCGACCTGACTCGTCATGCTGACCGAGCACACAACCCATTGACCTTTCTAACATAGTCAAGTACATGATCAATGGTCTTTTCCTCTCGGCCTGTAGACTGGCCCCGATCTTGATCTCTTTCTTGTCGTCTTCGGTACCAATGTTGATGGTCTCAACCACCTGCTGATAAGGTGTGATAGCTCGGTCCTCCTGTTTCAACAACCTGGCTAACTCCTCAGGCAATTCACAATCTTCCTCAGCCCCTTCTTCGGCTTGATAGATAGGATTGTCGAAGTCATACTTGGCCATAGTAGTGTCGTTAGCAGTGAGATCCGGGTGATCAGTTTTACGAGGTGTTTTTTGGAAAGAAAAGCGAAAAAGAAACATTGCCGTTTTTGTAAAAGTAAAAATAATTGAAAGAAAGAGAACACAAAATTGTTTGCAAAAGCTGTCCTTTATTGATGATGAAAATAATTGCGAAATGTAACTAAATGGATGGCCCTACAGATGAGTCATTACACCTTGGTCAAAGTGTAAGACTTTATTATGCATGTGATAAAAGGAAAACAATAAAAATTACTCCTTCAGTAGAGTAAACCGGACGACTTTTTCAGACGACCAATTGTCGAGCTTTTCTCCTGGGACACACGGGCAAATCCAGCTATCTAAGTCACAGTCACTGTCAGCCTTGTCTTCATCTGCAGCATTGACGGTGTGGGGAGAAACCAAACCCCTGCTGGAGAAAGTACCGGTTTCATTCTTCTGAGACCCCGGAGTATACCTCAATCCAAACTTGTCTTCTTTTATGATTGGCTCCACAAATTTTCCCCAGCCTTGGGCATTACCAGCCTTAACCACTTCAACAGCTTGCTTGTATGAAGAGATAGAAGTCCCAACCTTCTCAGACTCAGGTGAAAAGACAGCTTCGGGCACGACCTCACTGATGTTTATAGTTTCGAAGCCCTGACACAGCATCTCATGCATCTCGCCATCCATCTCCACATACTTAAACGTAGACCAATGGCTAACAAAAATATCCTCTTCACCACAGACAGTGACGATCTGACCTTCTAGTCCATATTTGAGCTTCTGGTGGAGAGTAGAAGTAACAACACCGATAGCGTGAATCCAGGGCCGACCTAGCAAACAGCTATAGGCAGGCTGGATATCCATCACATAAAAGGTACTCTTGAATACCTGTGGTCCAATCTTAACTGGCAACTCAACTTCGCCACAAACAGCTCGCTTAGAGCCATCAAAAGCCCTCACAACCAAATTACTCGGCCTCAGGGTGGCGTCGTCGCAATCCAACTTCATCAAGGATTTCTTTGGAAGAACATTAAGAGAAGAGCCTGTATCAACCAAAACATGGGAAAGCACCGTCCCTTTGCATTCCATTGTGATATGCAAGGCTTTATTGTGATTCCTGCCCTCAGATGTTAGGTCATAATCGGTGAAACCTAGCGCATGGCTAGTGTGTACATTCGAAACTACCGACTCCAGCTGGTCAACAACTATCTCTGGGGGAACATAAGCCATATTCAGTACTTTCAACAAGGCTGCTCTGTGTGCCTTAGAGCACATCAATAGTGAGAGAATGGAGATCTTTGAGGGTGTCTGATTTAGCTGGTTGACTACCTTGTAGTCACTTTTCTTGATAATCCTCATAAACTCATCCACTTCCTTCTCGAATGCGGTCTTAGGAGGAGCTTCCTCGGTAGTAACCTCTTCGGTGGATACTTGTTTTCCTTTAGCCTTGGCAGTTGCCTCAGCTTCAGCATTCGTGCACAATGTTGATGGTGCAAATAGGCGTCCACTGCGAGTGAAGCCACCAATTCCTCCAACATTTTCTACAGCGGAGCTACCAATGTCAATGTCTTCTTCGTTAACTTTCTGCCCCTGGCAATAGATATCAGCCCCATAGTGCCACGGGATAGCACTGTCTTTCTCATACGGAACAGGTCCTGGTACCGTGATGGTGACCGGACCAATCAAAGTCGGTTGAGGGTTGTCAGAGCGGGTCTCTCGGGAACATATATTTCTTCAGGAGTGAAATAAAACGTTACTGTCGACACATCATTCTTCACTGGACGAGTCTGATCGAACTGAAGACAACCTTCATCTATCAGTTGATGAATACCCCTTCTTAAACTATCACATCCGTTCTTGGCGTCTTGACAATTTCTGCACTCTTCCCCACAGCCCGGGAAAATCCATCCTTTCAAGAGTCGATCTTTGACCACCGATAGCGAAGTCTTCACTTTAGTCACATCAGAAACCAAATTCAAAGTTTCCCCACTATCAACAGCATTAATCCTCTGCCCGCCGTGGGCTGGCATCGGGTTCTGGACAACATTAGGCACTGGAGAAAAATTGATAGCCTGGGCATCTCTCAAATCTTGTACCTTTAGCTGGAGAGCCTTGCAATTATCTGTAGTATGGCCAGGTGCATTGGAGTGAAAAGCACATTTGGCGTTGACATCATAACCTCTAGACAGATTGTTGGGATCGACCGATGGGGCCAAAGTTCTCAACGTAACCAGATTCATGTCAATCAGCTTGGGAAGTAATGCAGAATAAGGCATTGGGATTGGCTCAATGACCCGGTCCGCCTGCCTTGGACGTTGTTGATAGGGTCTCTGCTGACTCGGATTACCTCCTTGTTGTTGATTGTCGTACCTGGGTTGCTGTTGCGGATGATATTGCGGTTGAGGAACAGGTGTTGGAATAGTGACTGCGGCCACTTGATCTTGATAATAATTAGGGCGTCCTCTGCCCCTGCCTCTGCCGGCATATACAACGCTCGTCTCACCTTCTCTTCTTTGCTGACCGTTACCAGCAAACGGTTTCTTGGGAACTGATGAGTTGGAAGCACTGTTGTCTTGATTTCGGCCCATCTTCAACAGACTCCCGATCCTTTCTCCAGCAATCACTATCTCTGCAAAGCTGATTGACGGGAAAGCAGCCAATCTCTCAATATAATTGCCTTGAAGAGTGTTCATGAACATGTCCGCCATCTCCCTTTCAGACATAGGGGGTTGGACGGATGCAGCAATCTGTCTCCAACGCTGAGCATATTCTCTAAAGGTTTCCTTGGCAGTCTGAGACATTCCTTGCAACAAGGTCCGATTTGGAGCCATGTCCAAGTTGTATTGATATTGCTTGACAAAAGCCTCTGCCAAGTCTTTCCAGCTCTTGATGGTAGTACGAGACAAATGAGAATACCATTCACGAGAAGCTCCAGTTAAACTATCTTCAAAATAGTACATCCACAGTTTTTCATCTTCAGTGTGAGCTCCCAACCTTCCCAAATAAGATTGGAGATGAGTGCGTGGGAAAGAAGCCCTGTTGTATTTCCTAAAAGTAGGGGGTTTGAACTTGTGAGGAATCCTTACTCCCTGAACCAGACCAAGATTTGTGACATCAAAACCTAAGTAATTTTGAGACTCCAAAGATTTGAGCTTCTCAGCAAGCTCATCCATACGGCGAGTGGTCTCGAGGGCTTCGTCGTGCAAAGAAAATTGATCATATTGACAATCTTCAGTAACGGGGCGCCCGTTAATCCGAATCCCTTGATTCACATTGTACCTTCCGCCAATACCATTCCCAACATTTCCCGTGTTGCCAACATTACCCGGGTTTCCATCAACATTTGCGTTACCCGCGTTTCCAGTGTTCACAGGGTTATCAGCGTTCCCAGGGTTACCAGGGTTCCCCTCAGCACTTGGTATTTCCACCTCTGGATCGGGCCTCGGTTGCTCAACCAATTCCTTCAGCTTCGCCTGGCCTTCTGCCATACCAGTCATCAATGTCATGAACTGATCCATCCTTTCACGCATATCAGCCAGTTCTTTCTGTATCCGGTCCATTGCTAGTCGTGGACGGTTTTCCTTTGTCGGGTACCTGTGAACTCGCTTGGGACCCATAACTTCCTGGAACAGGGAACAAACATTAGACACTGCGGTGACACCTGCAAAACAAACAAGGGTTAGTATGTATGGTATGCGATGCACTGCTTATTCGATTTTAAGGCCCCCCCTTAAAAAGGGAATACCCTGCAAATGAATAAGCATGAGATGTTGGATGCAAATATGCGAATGATGTTATGCAATGCAATGGCATGTCAATCAGGATGGCTGGATCCGCTTGAACATCTGTCAGGTTGCACTTCCTGGAGAGAAATTAAGAGGATCAAGCAAAGCACACCAAACAAAGGTCATGGGATGGATCATGTTATCCTTAATATCAACCATCCATTTTTGGTGGATTATGGTTTACACCTTATCAACACCCAAGTTTCATTGATATTAAGGATACCTGAAAGGATCGACCATGAATCAAGGGTTTGTTGTAAGTCACGAGCATAGAGTTTAGGTTAAGAACCACCCAAAGGGAGTGTACTAAAGTTTAAACCTGCCAAACATGTTCTACAAAAGGTTCCCATAGTCATAATCCCATCTTTCGGATATTATCGGAGGAACGACTACTCGTATTCCAAAAATATTCTCAAGAGAGACTCTTATGAGTGTAGTATCGCGTAACAATCGTATCAAATCTTACACTTGAACGACTTTCGCACTACGTCCTACGAATAGGCCAAGATGGGTTTGGTAAACTAAGGTTCTTGGCTTCTAAGGTCTATATTGGAAAAAGTAATGTCTAACCACAACTTACTTGTGTGACATTATTGATCTCAACATGACCTCCACCAAGTGAATGGGCTTGCAAGTCAACTTGCTAAGGAATAACTCCACACAAGTCAACAAGACTATGCCATTCTCCTATCTTAATTGCACTCGAGTCCGGGTATAGAACTCATCTCACAAATAGAACCAGCAGATACGGCAGTCATATGTACACAATGCAATAAAGCAGGTAAATGCGGAAAGATAAATAACTGTACAAAAGAATAAACACCCAATAAACAAACAACCTAGAAAAGCTAGGAGGGACTCGCTTAGGGAAACCGGGTCCCATTCCCCAGCAGAGTCGCCAGCTGTCACAACCTAAAAATGGAATGTGAAAAAAAACAACCGGCGAAGAAAGACAGGAGAGTCGCCACCGTGCGTTATTTATCCCAAAGGAGGGAAAGGAAACGCTCGAAGTAAACCTGGAAAAAGGAAAGGACAAGACAGGGTCTCGCAACCAAATCTTGGGTTCGGGAGTCGATTATATGAAGGGAAGGTATTAGCACCCCTACGCATTCGTAGTACTCTACGGGATCCACTTTTGTAGTTCTTGTCTAAAGGGTGTGGGTTTATCTAATGTGTTATTTACTAAAAAAAAGGGGTCAAAAGAAAATGACTCGCACGAATGTCGCATCCACTGCATACGTATCTCATCTGAATATGAGAATTAGAGTCTTCGTAGCTCGGCTACCTAGGGGTTAAAGGGAAGTGTGCTCGGTAAGACATCGCGTCTTATGCCTACGTATCTCATCTGGAATGAGAATCAGAGCAAACCGTAGTTCGGCTAACTACAGGGTTATGGATTGGGTTTTGGACGAACGACGTTACTACGCAATCTACCGGATGCTTGACCTTTGGAGACTTACTCGTCTGTAGTAGAAGGAGTTAACGTGTTCTTAGGAGAAGAAAAATCAATGAGTTGGTAGGATTAGGGATGCTCAGGCAAAAGGGAGATCCTAGACGAAGGAACCTGCATAAAGTAAACACACAAAACATTGCCTCCTATCGAGGTCTTCCAACTAAGAAAGCGGTAAAAATACGGGAAAATGTAAAAGTACCACACGGATAAAGATCCGAAGTAACAGTAATTAAAGGAACGATAAACCCTGAGATCCTTCCAAGCTAACCTCATCAAAGAAAGTGGGTCAGTACAGGTAACCGGAATGAACCTCCAAGGGGTATCCGACAAATAAAGTGGAAAACCACGCAAGTTATCCCTGCAAAAGTCATGTGAGCCCTCACAAAAACTCAACAAACAGGTTAGAGACAAAAAAATAGGGTAATCAAGGGTTGCCCCCAAATCAAAATGTAACCACATGAATCATGCCATTAAAATTCACAAAAAAGACATGCATCAAAAGGGTATCAAATTCACCCATAATACCTCATACATTTAGAGCATTCAAATTAAAGGCATAAAGATGATGGATATAGGGCAAACCTGATTAGAGAGATCGATTGAAATCAAATGGCACGGCTGGATTTGCAAACCAATGTTAGGGTTTGCTTGAGCTGAAAGTGTGTGAGTCAGAATGAACCTTTCAGAGTTGCCTGGAGGTTGCTGCAGATTAATTCTCACTCTCTCTGTCTAGGTTTCTCTTCAGGTTTTGTCCAGGGTTTTGTTCCAAGGAAACCTCAAAGTGTTTTTGCTTCTCTTCCTTTTTCTATCTCTTATCCCTCTTTTATAACCTAATTTTCATGGCTTTGTGAGCTCAAATGAGAGAGGTCAAAGTCCAAGATTTTTCTATTATATTTTATTTATTTATTTATTTAATTAATTAATTAAAAAAAAAATCGAAACGCGTGGGCTTCGCCTAGCGAGCATGATAGTTCATGAACAAACTTTTGCTCCTTCAAGATTAACATTTTGACTGATGAATAGACCCCTGTTGGAAGTAACTCAAGTCTTTCCCTTGTGTTGACTGACCATCTAAATAGAACCCACAAAGTGTCCTAGATGATGTTCAAGCTTCTTGGAGCTAATCCCGATTGACATGATGAAATGCAATGTATCTAATGTTAAATGACCTAAAAATGAATGCGTGAATAAGGAGGGAAAATTTTGGGGTGTTACAGCACACAATTAACCTAATGGTTCCCGTTGAGTGCAACGGACGTAAGGGGTCTTAATACCTTCCCCTTGCGTAATCGACTCCCGAACCCTGATATTGGTTGCGACGACCATAATCATTGTCGTTCTTTCTTGGGTTTTATCGATATTTCCCCTTTCCTTTTTAGGAATAAATAAATTTTGGTGGCGACTCTGTTTAGTCCATCATGCGAGCGTGCGATTGCGCTTCGCTTAAGTCGTGTTCTCATTTTTCGAGGTGCGACAGATGGCGACTCTGCTGGGGAATGACTGTCCCTATCCCTAAGTGAGTCAAGCCTAGTTAGGACGTGTGTATGCCTTTGTTTGTTTAATTGTATGGCTTTTCTTATTTATTGCTTTTATTATCTTTATTGTTATATTGATATTTTTGTTGTATGTTGGTTCCACTGTGTTGGGTACTTGGATATTTGATTACAAACCATGTGGGAAAGACTCTACACCCGAGTCTAGAATGAAAAAACATAAGATAGGACGATGGTTGAGTAGTACAGACTCCCGAGGTGAATACTTCCCAAGAGTCGGTACGAGAACCTCACTTAGAGTAGATCCTTTTTCAAATATTGTCGCCCGAGGTGTATACCTCGTAAGCTTCAATGTTTCAAGGGGGTCCATGACTCTAACAACCTTTTAGAACATTGAACCTTTGGTCAACTAGAAATGATGGTTGCGTAGTATGTATTCCCGAGGTGAATACTTCGTAAGAATCGATACGAGAACCTCGCTCAGAATAGATTCTCTAGATGGAGTTGACGACCGGAAAGTATTTTCCGTAAGCGTTAAACATTCTTTTGAATTCATGAATCCGAGTAGCCTATCTAGAACCAAGTCGATGGTTGCGTAGTACGGACTCTCGAGGTGAATACTTCGTAAGAGTCGGTACGAGAACCTCACCCAGAATAGATTTCCTTTATGGAGTTGACGACCGGAAAGTATTTTCCGTAAGCGTCAAACATTCTTGTGAATCAATGACTTTGGGGATCCTTTGTAACAAATCCCTAAATCACACCCGGTGAGAGCCTATTCTTGGAAAGCAATCAGATTCATCAGTACCTTAGACTTTTAAACCCGTGTATTAGAAAAAAATATATGCATGGCTTGCATTGCATTCATTCACATTCCATTGCATCTGCATCTTATCATAATGCATGTCATTTTCCAGACAAAATACAAAAAAAAAAAAAAAAACTCATCCATCCTTTGTCCAAGATTCAGCAAAATGATTCCTGACAGGCATTTAGAACAAGGAACCATGTCTCAAGAGATGATGGACGAGCTAAGGAAAGGTCAAGAAGCATTGAAGGAGGAACTCAATCTTTTGAAGAACCAAGTGGGATGGGTCGTGGAAACCCTGCAAGCCTTATTAAGGAAAGAGGGTCATCCCATACCCATTGCTACAACAGAGGGAGCTACTACTCCACATCCATCTGGTGTTACCCTAAGTCAAGGGAAATTCTATATGACAACTCCTCACCTACTAGCATATGGACCTCCCTCAGGATGTCATCATCAACATCCTCTGACTATTCCTCCTCAAAATCACCCAAGTCATATTCAAAGCAAAAATCTGAATCAGAACAAGGGGAACAAAAATCACAACGACCCGATTCCGGTGCCATATAGCAAGCTCTACCCACAACTAATCCAGAATGCTTTGGTGACCCCTCTAGCTCTCACACCTGCGTCACCATACCTGCCATGGTACAATCCAAATGCAACATATGAATTCCATAAAGGGGCAGTGGGACGTGACCTAGATTCTTGCTTAGCGCTGAAAGCCTTGGTACGAGAGCTGATTAACAAAAAGAGCTTAGTCTTTGAAGAAGATCACCCGAAGGTCAAGTGCAAATACCATACTGGAACAATGGGGCACTCCATCGAGGAATGCAAGAGTTATAAGTTCAAGCTGCAAAGATTGATTGACATTAGGTCACCAACACTCAAGGAGGAAAGCTCAGGTGCATACATCTTGATTTTTGGGCCAAGTAGCGAGAAAGGTAAAGTACCTCAGAAACCCCTCAAGGTTTTGTACCACAAGGAAGAAGTCAGGGAGGTGGCTAATGAGATATCATTGTTTCCCGATAAGAGAATTGAGATATCACCTTGGATTTCTAATGTCACGACCCATGGCAACGGAAGCAAAGGAGAAGTGAGTAGTGGATCCAAGAGGGTTGCATCCAACGATCAGATTGAAGGAAAAGAATTTGAAGATCGTCGTGCCAATATCAAAAAGTTTGTTGATCCCAACCTTCAAGTGGCTGAAAATGAGCAGTTAGCAATGCCCGAAGTGTCGTGCCAACAAACGCTACCTTTTGGTCTTCATTACAAACAATCCTGGTTTGCTCCTCATCCAAATCAACAAGCCCAAGGCCCGAGATATCGAAATTAGCATAGGCCTCAAAATAACTTGGAAAGGAGAAACGATCCTCGTCATCTAATCCTCATGACATATAGCCAACTCCTACAACCTCTGATTCAAAACTCGTTGGTGGTTCCCAAGTCTCTTAAGCCGGTTCCACAACCTTACCCACCCGGGTATGACCCAAATGAGAAATGTAGATATCATGCCGGATCAGAAGGGCACTCAACTGAAGACTGCAACGCTTTCAAAGCCAAAGTACAACAGTTGATTGACAACAGGTACATAGCCTTTCAAGAAGGAAGCTTGGTGTTAAACGTTAACCCCTCGGCCGGATAAGTGCAAAGGTCTCAAGGGGTGTCCCCATAGGTTAATGGATCAAGTTTGAAGAAGTCATTCCCTAAAGCTGGCAATCATTTGGTTGTTTCAGCATTTCTTTTGTAGTTTCCTCGCATGTTGATTGTTAATTGCTTTTAAGCATTGTTGTTTTCTTTGAATTGGTAAGATTAATGAAATGGTTATGCATCTTTTGAATTGATCAATTCGTATTCACTCGTTTTTCATTCATGTTAAAAACAAAAATACTCCTCTCATTCACTTTTGTTTATCAAACCGTTGTGTTAACAAAGATTGGAAGGAGGATGATGAAAACGAAACACCTAAAATTGTTGTGGTATGCTTTTGAGTAAAACCTTGTCGATGATGTAAGTCATTGTTTCAAATCCCCAAACACTGAAGTGATAAGGAGTTAATCCCTAGAAAACCACTTTGAGCCTAGAAGTTGGTGTTTATTTCGGATCTAAAACCTTTAATCTTAACCTGGGACAGGGTAGTTGTGTTCAGATAGTTTGACCGTGCATTCGATCTTTCAAAAAAATTCGTCCATATGTACGCCCTCCAATTAGGTTCAACCACATGTTATCCTTCGCGCACATGTTAAGGTGTCGAAGAAGTTGAGAAAAGCTAAAGTTAGTGTTGGTTGATCCTCATCCACCAATAACCTGGCAGTCAACACGTAAAAAAAACAGAAAAAAGTCCGCTAAGTCAAATACCACAAAATGACTTAGGCAAAAGTCAGGGCATCCCGATGGACCGAAAGCTTCAAAGAAGCGGTCCAGGAAAAATGAGGGATAAATAAAATCAATCAAAAGAGGTCATTAAATCCTCAACAAAAACAAAATAAGATGACTGCCATTTCAAGAAAATCTCACCTTGAACCCTCATTTTCACTTTCACACCTTCGAAGTCGAATGCGTGTATTGAATTAACTGAACATAGGAACTGGAGATCATCAAGAAGAAGGGGTGGGTAAAAATAAATTTTGAGCCTTATATCCTTTTGTTTCAAAAACCGTGAACCAGACCACGTTACAATCCTTAAAAGACCTAATTGAGGCAGAGTTTATTCTGAAAGCATACTACAACAAGGTTGTGTTAACCTGAATCCAAATGATTTTTGTTAACCATTTGATGGCACATACTTACATGTTGTGATTGACTTGATCATCATTGTGTTCTTATCAATGACTCGTTCACTGTATTTCACCCGTTCATATCAATAAACTCTGATTTCAAATTTTTGCATAAGCACTGCATTAAAATTACCATTTTTGAATGCATAATCTTATTTACGAGTCAACGCTTAGCATTAAAGAAATTCCAACAATATACAATTGAGGAATTTGATAAGGTGAAAGAAGTCTAGTCATGGGAAAATCACTTTGAGTATCATTCAATCCGACCCAATCAACTCAAGGTTCACTTAGCAAAAAGTGATTTGCTTTAAGACTCAGACCGGGGCAAGCCACCTCAGAAGCTCATTGAGTCCAACTATCCAAAGACAGAAATCAGAAGTCTACCATTCCAGGTTTTGGTGAATTAAGGTCAGGTCACTGCGATATGTAAACATTGGGGCAAGCCATCTCGAGATCGTCTCATGTCGAGTTGTTTCAAACTCACTTTCAAGGTGAACATTTTCAAGGACCCAACAAACTAGGGCAAGATGAGCCACAGAGGGGCAGACCCCCTTCATATTTTGAAATTACTCAAACAAATTCTGCCATACGTCAACAACTGTTGATTTTGAGACGAGTGCCCAAAAGTTATGCTAGCACGATTCATTAATCCTCCGAAAGGATCCCTTTGGCTAAGTTGTGGCCGTCAAGATTGATAGAATTCTCCTTTGACAATATCTATCACAAATATTTGGTTGAGTTCTCAGTGTTGAGGAATCATGATCTCCATAAAAAGCCTCTACAACTCCCAGTCCACTCAAGTGTCAGCATTCTCATAATCATGATCATTCATATATCATGCATAAAAGAATTCAAATCATGCATAGCCGAAATGTACTTCGTGCTCATTTTGCATTGACCCAGGTCTTTTTGTTGATCCTATATTCTTTGACCTCTAATTCTAGTTTTTCTTTGGTGCCCTTAAACCATCATCCCGTTTCCGTAGTCATTTTCAAATCCAACTCAGTTGGCACCTACCAAAATATTTGTCCATGAGGTTCAATTCCTTCTTGGATTATCCAATGAATTTCCGGATTACTCCTTGGTTTATTGATGTATTTCTGTAACTTGCCTGATGTGTTTCCAGATGTTTCCTCACCTATCTGATGTACTCTCGAATATGTCTGTCTTGTATTCTGATGTATTTCCAAAATTTCCTTGATGTATTACCAGATGTGTCTGTATTCTGCTATATTTCTAGAATATCACTTGTAATTCTGATGCATTTCCAGAATTTGTTTCTTTTACTCTCCGATGAATTCTCGGACATGTCATTTTTGTTTTGACGCACTTCTAGAACCCCTATGTCATTCCCTGACATTATTTTAAGACTCGTTGGTGTCTCCTAAAGTTCAGTTGTTACTAGGCATTATTCCAAGCGCAGTGGTCACTAGAACTCATTTTAAACCCAATTTTCATTGGCATCACTGTCACTCCATTTGTAAATACAATCGTGATTGGTATCTGAAGTTTGGTCATTGCCAATATTATTTCAAGTCCAGTTGTTGTTGGCAAACTTCTTTGTAGCCAATAATTGTTTTACTAATGACTTCTATCAAGTCCAATTGTTGTTGCCAAAATCCGTTAAAAGCTGGTTGTAATCCATTGCTTACGGTCAAAGTCCAATTGTTATTGGCATCATTCCGTTAAAAACTGGTTGTAATCCATTGCTTACTGTCAAAGTCCAATTGTTGTTGGCATCATTTCATTAAAAGTTGGTTGTAATCCATTGCTTACAGTCAAAGTCCAATTGTTGTTTGCAAAATCTGTTAAAAGCTGGTTGTAATCCATTGTTTACGATCAAAGTCCAATTGTTGTTTGCAAAATCCGTTAAAAGCTGGTTGTAATCCATTGCTTACGGTCAAAGTCCAATCATTGTTGGCACGTACAGAGAGTTTGATTACCCTGTCTTACTTGATGGTTCCGTAAAAGTCATGTATGACTCATCATTCTGAGGAATTCCCAGAAGCTTGGAGGTTTTTCGTGTTAGAAAACTCCAATGATGTTGGTTTTGTTTGATTTCTTTGTGAAGAATCATTCCTTTTGCGTGGATGATCTACTTATAAGAAGACTCCCGTTTATCTTTGTTTTTCATAATTTCCTTGTGAGAAATCTCCATAATTGTCAGATGTATCCTAAAGTGTCAGGTCATGTATGAACCTATTGATGAAACTTGTTTTGTATGTTTTCCAATATTGTCAGGTCATGTATGAACCTGTTGTTGAAGTTTTCTTTGGGTTTTCTAGTGTTGTCAGGTCACGTATGAACTTGTTGTTAAAATCTCTATGAAACCTCCAAAATTGTCAGGTCATGCATGAACCTGTGGATATACTTTCTTTGAATTTTCCAGTGTCGTCAGGTCATGTATGAACCTATTGATAAAACTCCCCTATATTTTCCAAGTATCGTTAGGCCATGTATGAACCTATGGATGAAACTTACTTTGAATATCCTAATATTGAGGTCATGTATGAACCTATTGATTTAACTTTCCTTGATTTTCTAGTATTGTCAAGTCATGTCTGAACTTGTTGTTAAAACACTTTGAATTTTTCGATACTGTCAGGTCACGCATGAGCCTGTTGATGGAACTTTCTTTGTATATTTTTCAGTGTTGTCAGGTCATGTTTGAACTTGTTGGTGGAACCTTTTGATATCCCCCAACATAGCCAGGTCATGTTTGAACCTGTTATTGAGACTCTTTGAACATTTCAATGGTCAGGTCATGTATGAACTAACTGATGGAATTCTTTGATTTTTTTCCAGTGTTGTCAGGTCATGTATGAACTTGTTGACTAAACTTTCCTTGATATTCAAGTTGCCATCGGGTCATGTATGAACTTGTTGTTCAAACCTTTTTTGTATGTTCCATAATACTATCAGGTAATGTATGAGCCTGTTGATTGAGCACTCTTTGAATATTCAAGTGTTGTCAGGTCATGTTTGAACCTGTTGTTGAAAATTCTTTGAATATTCCGGCTTTGTCAGGTCATGCATGAACCTGTTGTTAAAATCTCTGTGCATATTCCCCAGTTGTCTTTCCTCTAGTAGGATTGTTATCTCTAGTGAATTTTTACCCTTATTTTTTATTTTATGTGGGTCACCTTTACTATATATCTACATCATTCCCCATAGATCTTTATTTCATTCTGCATCCATTATAAAGCATCCTGCTAGAGTTTATCTTGTGTCTGATCATATCTCAAGCAAATCAAAAATAAAAAGAGTCATTCATAAATTCGTAACATATCATATCATTTGCATTCCAGGATCAAAATCTGGATCTTCTTAGTATTTAACTATCTCCCACTATGATCATATGAAGAGTGTACTGCTTCATATTCTCATATTGAAGATAATTAAATAGGGGCAACTGTCACACCCCAATTTTAACCCTGAATCGCTGATTCAATACATTCATCATAGATATTGCATCTCTACATAGCATACCATGCATTTCATACCGCATAGTGCCTAGAATATTAGTCAAAATATTTTTTTCGGATCTACAGGTAAACCAGTTGAATTAATCGACGAATGTGCGTCAAATCAGTGGACGAAATTTTTTAAAATCAAGCTTCCAAACATCAGCTTTATTAATCTACGTTTCGAGTAGTTTAACCTGGTGCGCTCAATTTATTTTTTGGCTAATTTTTTGGTCACATTCCGTCTGAGCGTTTTAACCGGGCATTTTCCATTTCAAAATTTGGTAAAAACATGTATGTTTTCGAGAAATTTATTTCACGCTGATTATTTTATTTCATTATATTTATTTTTTTCGAGCATTTTTACGCCCAATTTTTATTCATTTTGAATCTATTTATTTTTATTTCCTTGTCAAAATGATTGAATTAATTGATTAGAAATTTATATATTTTTGTTTCGATCAAATATTCCTTTAGTTAGATTAGTTCTATTTTATTTTGGTTTAGTTGTTAAAATTCATTTTAATTTTATAAAACTTTGAAACAAGGGTATTTTTGGTGTTTTATGTAAATAAACCCTAACAGTAAGACGATGCATATATATATTAAGTTTCATTGACCTACACAAAAAGAAAAAAAGTGGCGCCTCACTTAAGGAGGAACTCTCTCTCAAATGTCATAGTCTAACAAAATCAATATTTTTCTCTCTTTTCTTCACAATACACATGTAGCAAAAATATAAGCCACTAACATTCATCATCGATACCAAGCGACGACGCGCACAAGAACACAACACAACTGCGCAGCTGCCATGCAACACTCGCCATCGCGCCAGCCGCTCCATCACCATTAGTTCCCTTTTATTCTCTTGTCTTGGTTTCCATTTTTGATGTTTTGCTTGTTTTACTTTTATTTTTGTTAGTTTGATTTAAGTAGTGTTTGGATTTAATTTTGAGAGAGATGGGATAAATTTGTTTGAAGCTTGGGATATTTGAAAATAGAGACAGAAAGAAAGGAGGATTATTGGAAAAGAAGAATCATGGTGCTTCATTTCTCTCTCTCATGATGGTGATATATATATATATATATATATATATATATATATATATATATATATATATATATATATATATATATATATATAAACAATTAAAACGATAACAAATAATAAAATTAATTTAAAACATATATATAAAAAAATAAAAAAGTGATGTTACTGCATTTCCCTCAACTCAAGTAGCATTTTTTTTGAAATTTAACAAGTATATATATATATATATATATATATATATATATATATATATATATATATATATATATATATATATATATATATATATATATATATATATATATATATATATATATATATATATATATATATAACTAATTAAGTTTACTGTTTTGGATTTGACCCATTTGGAATTTATATTTATTTTTTATATATATTCATGTTTATGCCATTCTTATGTTTTATTTTTATTTTTATAGTTTTTAATTTTATTTTGTTATATTTCTTGTAGTTAAGTTAATTATTTAAAATATTAGTTAATTATTTGATTAAATTTTTGTTTGATTAGTTAGAGTTTATTTGGTTAAGTTAATTAATTGTTAAGCAAATTATTTGTTTAATCGATTTCAATGTGCTTAGTCAGTTAATTAGGTAGTCTCTCTGTCCATATTGTCATAGATGTAAATAATCACATTCAAATTCACTAACTTTTCTATTCAAATTTCACTGACTTTCCATGGTTTCAACATTCAATTTCATTTTCTAATCACCTTCAAATACAATTTCAAACTATTTTTCTATCAATCATCAAATCACTTCAAATCGTTTTCATAACTAAATCTAAAGAAAAAAGATTACACTGGATGGAATATCCAGTCGTAATCCCGAATATTAGGCCCAAGCTGTAAGAGCTTGTAAACCATATATATTCGTCTTCTCTTCAAAACACTTGTAATTATTCAAACTTCTTTTCTCAATAAAATCCGAAGAAAAAGAATACCCTGGATGAAATATCCAACCGTAATCCCGAAAATTAGGCCCAAGTTGTAAGAGCTTGTAAGCCCTATGTATTCGTCTTTTCTTCAAAACACTCTAATATTCAAATCATTTTTATAAGTAAGTTGGAAGAAAAAGATTACCTGGATGAAATATTCAGTCGTAGTCCCGAATGCTAGGCCCAAGTTGTAAGAGCTTGTAAGCCATAAGTGTTCGTCTTCCCTCCAAAACACTTGTAAATATTCAAACCATTTTCTTAACAAAATTGGAGGAAAAAGATTACCTGGGTGAAATATCCAGACGTAGTCCCGAGTATTAGACCCAAGTTGTAAGAGCTTGTGAGTCATAAGTACTCGTCTTTCAAGCCCAAAAATACATCCAACCAATCAAACTCATTTTCGCCGTCGTGCGATTAATCAAAAAACCCTTTTCATAAACGAAAGAGATCTTGTCTTGAGATGATGCATAGAAATGCTTCGGCCATAATTGTTGAGTTGAGATAAGTGACGTTTTTCCGAATGTTGATTTGTAAATCCATTCGATGTGTGGTATACGTCCGCTCCTCATTTGTTTTGGGTAAAACAATGTTTTCGTCGATTAATACAATATAGCTTTTGCTAAAATCGACCAACAAACAAATATTTTTCTACCCAGAACTACATAAGCCTTGAGTTCTCTATTGAGATACGTAGGAGCAGGATTGCAAAATCTTGTCAGGCCCATTAATAAAAAACTTAGGTTTAGTCCTTTATTAAAAATCCAAAAATATTCTCCTCTCATCATTTCTTTCTTTCCCACCTAATAACTCGAGAAGCCTAACATTTCTAAGCTAACAATAACGCACACAATTAACCTAATGATTCCCGTTGAGTACAACTGACGTAAGGGGTGCTAATACCTTCCCCTTGCGTAATCGACTCCCGAACCCTGATATTGGTTGCGACGACCATAATCATTGTCGTTCTTTCTTGGGTTTTATCGATATTCCCCTTTCCTTTTTAGGAATAAATAAAGTTCGGTGGCGACTCTGTTTAGTCCATCATGCGAGCGTGCGATTGCGCTTTGCTTAAGTCGTGTTCTAATTTTTCGAGGTGCGACAAGAGGTCTATATTTTTTCAATTACTTTCCATTCACTCTTAGGATTCACCTATCTGGTGCCAACTCCTCGACCTCGTAGGCGTTGTTAGAAAAGGCATACAAAACCTTAAACGGTCCTTCCCAATTAGGGGACCATTTACTCAAGACACTATCATTTCTGTCCATAGGCAGGATCACTCTCCAAACCAGATCGTCGACAGCAAACACTTTACCTTTCACCTTTTTATCGTAGGCTCTGGCGACTTTTTCTTTCTACCTCTGTAGGGAATCCAAAGCTAACATTCTTTCTTCATCTACGTCGACCAGTTCGTCTGTCATCATACTCCAGTAATCTTCAGAAGGTATTTCATACTGCCTTTAGGTTCTGACCGCATGGACCTGAATCTCTACTGGCAACACTGCATCATGCCCATACACCATTCGAAATGGAGTTGTTCCAGTTGCTTCTTTGGGTGACGTTCGACATGCCCACAAAGCTTGGTCTAACGTCTTATGCCAATTTCTTGGCTTCTTTCCTATGTGTTTCTTTATTAGGCTGATGATCACCTTATTAGCAGCTTCGACTTCGCCATTCGCCTGTGCCTAATAGGGGATAGAAGTCAGTAATTTGATTCCCATTTCTTTTGCAAAATCTTGCACTTTTCGACCAGTGAAAACTGACCCCTGGTCGGTTGTAATTATTTTTGGGATGCCAAATCTGCAGATGATATAACTTTGGACAAAATCTATCACAACCCCTTGGTCTACATTTGTTAATGCTACGGCTTCGACCCATTTTGTGAAATAGTCGATACCGACTAAAACATACCTTTGTTGTTTCGACGAGGCTGGTTCTATTTCTCCTATAACATCCAGAGCCCATCCTCGAAATGGCCATGGCTTCACAATTGTATGCAACTTGCTTGCAGGCACGTGTTGTATACCCCCATGTAATTGGCATTCTTGATAACTTTTAGCAAATTCAATGCAATCTTTCAACATTGAAAGCCAATAAACTCCTAAGCGCATCAAGAGCCATTTCATCTTCAAACCTGCTTGATGCGCCCCACACGCCCCACTATGTACGCTTGACACAACCACGTATGCCTCACTTTCTCCTAGGCATTTTAGTAACACTCCGTCGACCGTCTTTTTGAATAATTCATCATTTACCAAGACGTAGCTAAGGGCCCTATATTTTATATTTCGATTTGTCGACCCTACGGGATTGCATAAGTAATCGACTAGCGGTTTACGCCAATCACTTTCCCCCCGTCGTCGACGGTCAGAATTTCAAAATGATTTTTATCTACAGCTCCTAACTTCACAATCGGCAAATATGACGGTGACAACAATGCCGCTCGTACTTTCTCTCTTACCTGGACCTCTTCATCTTGGTCATTCGACGCTTTGTACCCCGAAGCCTCCTGTGCCAAATCATTTTCTCTTTGGTTCTCTTTTCGTGTTATGTGTTGGAGGTTGACTTGTTCAAACCTCTTGAGTAATCTGATGATGGCCACAAAATACATGATTAAATTTTCTTTAAAACACCTGTACTCTTTGATGCTTGCTTAATCACTAACTCCGAGTCTCCCATAATTTCGACATTCCTTGCCCCCAATTCTAGCAGTAGTTCAAGTCCTGTGATCAGTGACTCGTATTCTGCTTCATTATTAGTGCATACCCCTTCAATTCTATATTTGAACTCTACTGGAATTCCATATGGAGAAATTATGACTCCTCCTATCCCAGATCCCTGCTTATGTCTTGAACCGTCGAAGTATAACCTCCATGGCACTAGGTCTATATAATTTTGCACCATTTCGACTATTGAGTGGTCGACAAGGAAATCCGCTACTACTTGCCCTTTCATTGCTTTCAAGGGTACGTACGTCAGGGAGTACTCTGTTAACGCTAGATCCCATTTCCCAATTCGACTATGCAAAATTGGTTTAGATAGCATGTGTTTAATAATATCAAAGTAGGAAGATACGTACACATCAACAGGCTTGATATATTGGTTTAGTTTCATACAAGAGAAATACAGGCATAGACATAGTTTTTCTATATCACTATACCTAGTTTCAGGGTCATTAAGCATTCGACTAAGGTAATACACAGGTCTCTCGACACATTTTTCATCCTCTTGGACTAACATACTTCCTATAGTCTATTCTGAGGCTGCAATATACAGTCTCATTGGCCTATGCCTAACATGAGGGGCCAGTACTGGAGGCCTAGTCAAATACTCTTTGATTTTGTCAAAAGCCTCTTGGTACTCATCCTGCCACTTGAAATCCTCGTTCTTCAGCCGAAGTAGTGGGGAGAAAGCTTTTGTTTTGCCACTTAAATTTGACATAAATCTTCTAAGAAAATTTATTTTTCCCAGAAAAGATTGTAGCTCCTTTTTGGTCGACGGAGGCTTGACGTCCATAATGGCTTTTGTTTTGCTTTGGTTTACTTCAATACCCTTTTTATGCACCACAAAGCCAAGGAAGTCGGCTGCTTGCACACAAAAAGCACACTTTAATGGATTCATTTTTAATCCACATTTCCTCATTCTTAGAAAGGCCTTTCGAAGATGTTCGACGTGAGCATGTCGACCATTTGATTTTATCACAATATCATCAATGTATACTTGTATGAAATCTTCAATAAAATCATGGAACATTGAGTTCATTATCCTCTGGTATGTTGCTCCGGCATTTTTCAAGCCAAATGGCATGACAACCCACTCATATGTCCCCAAGGCTCCTGGGCATCGAAACGCCGTCTTCGACACGTCTTCTTCTGTAATAAAAATTTGGTTATATCCAACATAACCATCTAACATACTTAAATATTCAAAACCAGCGGCCGAATCGACCAACATTTCCGCCACGGGCATGGCATACTCATCTTTTAGGGTGGCAACATTTAGATCTCTAAAATCAATACATACTCTTAAAGACCCATTTTTCTTGATGACTGGCACAATATTGGCCAACCATTCAACATACCTTGCTGTTTGAATAAACTTGCTTTTCAGGAGTCTTTCTACTTCTGCTTTTATCTTTGCCATGATCTCTGGGGCGAAACGCCTGGGCGTCTGCTTTACTGGCTTTCTTCCAGCTTTTGTTGGCAGCTTTAACTCAACCAAATTCCTACTTAAACCAGACATTTCGTTATAATCCCAAGAAAAACAGTCCCTAAATTCTTTAAGTATGGATATTACCTCAGACTTTAGTTCTTTGTTGATGTTGGCGCTTATGTATGTTGGCCTTTTCTCGCCAAGGTCGACTTCTTCCAAGGGGTCTTTTGGTCGGATTTTCTCTGGTGCCTTTGGGTCTTTTTCAAACCCTAAAGGTTCATTGTCATAAATACAGTTCAAACACTGCATGTCGATGTTCCTTTTAGCCAAAGTTGGCTTGTCTGGGGGTTCTGGCCCAATAGCCATATGACCCTCTTTATTTAACGCATAGGCTTCGACAACCATGTTTTCTTCAGCCTCTAGAGCCGACTTTATTTTGTTCTCGGCAACATATACCGAAATCTTTCTTAGAGCTTCTAGCTCAATCATCATCAGTGACGTCTCCCCAGCCTGTCGGCCGGATACCTGTATAGGGTGGATCATCCAGGCGTTCCACATCCCAAATGAAGCCATGAGTCTCGTGTAGAGTTAGAGAGACGAAAACTTCACTCAGATTAGCATATACATCCTTAGTTGGAAGATAGGAGAAATATTGGCCAGCTTCCTCTCGAATTCCTTCTTGCCGACATTATTTATGTCGGCCATGAAGTACCCTTGGTCTGCTTCAATATTTTCGACCATTCCATCTTCTCTCCAAATCACCAACCTTTGGTGCGCTGAAGATGGTACGGCTCCGACACCATGTAGCCACTCTCTGCCAAATAGCAAGTTGTAACTTGGCTTAGCGTCTATCACCATAAATAATGTCGGTCTGGTTATTAAACCCACCGTGATATTCACCATAATCACTCCCATGGTGCTTTTCGTCTTTCCTCCGTAGTCAGACAAAACCACGTTGTTAGATCTGATGTTGGTATCATACTTGCCAATCTTCCTTAGAATATGGTGCGGCATGATGTTGACCGTGGCACCACAGTTGACCAAGACTTTGTTGACAGTTACGCCTTCCACTTTTGCCCTTATCAGTAGTGGTTTCAAATGATTCTTCATGGTCATCGTTGGTCTTTCGAACACTGCCTCTTGGCTTTCAGCAGAGCCATCGTTCAGCACAAAATAGCATCTTGACTGGTGCAGAGCCATTTCTTCAGCGTCAGCATCGTCTACCGACTCCTCCACTTCAGTCACACATTTGTATTCTTGTGGTAGGATTGACACCATGTTGACCAAGATATCCAAACTTGCTTCAGACTCTGAATTGAAGTCATCAGTCACTTCATCAGAACATTTCTCAGTTGGTCGACGGACATACTCTCTGATCCGTTCCTTCGCTGCTGTGTCGACCTTCACAATAATTTTCTTCCCAGCATTCGCCTCATTGGCCATGCCTCTTGCAGCCTCTCTTTCGGCCTGTTTACGCCTCTGAAAGCGTCTCTATTGAGTTCTCGACATGGGGTTCTTCCCCAAATAATTTTAAGAGACATGAGTCCTTTTTTCAGACTTAAACTCACGCATGTAGTTAATTGCTAGACCTCCTCTAGCAGCAGCAACAACACCTTGTGGGGTGTCTTGTTTTTCCTGAGGCTTGATCCAAGTACCTCTAGGGGCACTTGTCGATGGTACAAAGCTCTTAGGCCTTACTTGGGTATTTCCCACAGCCTTTTTTGAGCCTCTTTCATTCTGATAACCCCTGGTCGGCCCATTTCTTTTTCTTTTACCCAATTGCAGTTTCTGGAAATTCTCCGCCGCTATTTTGTCGATGACAGCACCACACCTAGGGCACATGCACACTTGTGAACCCTTGTTCTTGCAGCGATACAGAAAATCCACCAAGTCTTCATCAGCCCTTGGGTAAACTTCAGCTATATCGACATCTGGGCTTTCACCCGTTTGCTCCAACATGTTGGCCTCATCGTATTCGGTGATCTCAACCATGTTGATCTCGACTGGCTCAACGAATAGGGCTTCCTCCTGGTGAAGAGGATCAGCGTCGATCTTCATTCTGCGGCCAACAAATTTCAGCCTGCCTTCTTGAATCTCTTTTTGAACCAAATTCCTGAAAAGGTAACAATTAGAGGTATTATGACCAAGATAATTATGATACTTACAAAACCCTCTTTTCTGTCTCTGTTCTAACGGTGGTATTTTAGTACCAGGAGGTACCACCATTTGACCATCTTTGACCAACAAGTCAAAAATTTCCTCAAATTTCGACACGTCAAAAGTATAAGTTTTCGAAGGGAATTTTGGGTTGTGTTCGATAGGATTTTTTCCTTGCGCAGGAAGCAATGATCAACACTCATAGGCGGATCCTGGCTTTAGTTCAGCCACGTCAATTTCTAATTCGGTCGATGAAGCATAATCAGTCTCACATATTGGGTCTGTTGCGTCGTATTCGACAAACGCTACCTTTTCTTTCTTAGACTTATTGTGCCTAACTTTTTCTAACCTTAGCCGTTCTAGATGTCGGACTCTATCAGCCAATTGTGACATACTTTTCACAAAAGTTGGATCTATTTTCTTCCTAATGGAATAATCTAAACCCCCCCCCCCCCCCCCCCCCCCCCCCGCGGCCATTTGAACCAGTTCATGTTCTAGCACTTGCGTAAAACACCTAGCCTTTAAGAACCTAAAATGATTCAGATAATCGTCGATGCTCTCAACAAACCTTCTCTTGATGCTAGACAATTCTGCCAAACTAATTTTGGAGTGTCCTTCGTAAAACTGTTCATGGAACTTCTTTTCTAATTTGGCCCACGAATCGATTGAACTAGGGGCCAACGAAGTAAACCATGTGAAGGCAGCCTTAGTCAGAGAGGAGGAAAAGTTTTTTACTCTCAAACATTCATTATGAGCCAGATCTCCTGACTCTGTTAAGTATCTGGCAACATGCTCTATTGCGGTTCACCAGACTCTCCCCCAAATTTAGTGTACTTAGGCACTTTCATCCCCCTGGGCGCCTCGACTTGGAGAATAAACTCAGCTAACGGGGAGGCGTACAATGGCCTTTGCAATGTTGCACCCATACCATTTCTGGCCATAATCCTTTTGACAATAGTCGTCAAATTATTTTCCACTGCTAATTCTTCTTGTTGATGTTGATCGACAATTTGATCAGCATCCTGGTGTCGGTTTACCATTACCATCTGGTTACGTCCCGCGACTCCTGATTCGACGCCTTGATTTTGAAGGGGTCTAATGATTTCTCCTTCGTGGACTGTCTCATCTTCCGCTGCCCCTATCTCCATTTGCACAGGAACAACTTGCCTAACCACTTGTGCCATCTGTCGAGCCGGTGCCCCTAGAAAATTGCACAAGCGTGTCAACTGATTCACCACCTGCCTATTTGTTTCAGCAGATTCTTATATTACTGAATTAAAGACTGTGCCCATCTGGTTGGTCAACATGTTAACCAATTCATGGTTACTATCGTCCATTTTTTGTCTCAACACCGCTACTGAAGTGTTCGATAGCGGCATGGTTCTGTTCTGAGTATTATTCCTAATGTTGCCCCCTTGGGCTAATCCCTGCAAGGGTGGATTTGTATCTGAAAACAGTGATGCACTTGATGTCAACTGATATCCTGGCATTAAGGAATACGACATTCCATAAAGAGGATCTGTGGTGCCAAAGCGAGGCACATAAGGTCTGAACGTCGTTATCGTTGATCCTGAACCCCCCGGTGAAGGCTGAGGGATTGATGTTCCAACCGCACCCGTGGTCGACATGGTTAAGGCTGCACTTGTCATCAGTGGTAAAGTGGCAACCTGTGAGATTACTGTTTCTGTAGTGGATAAAGTTCCTCGTGGTACTTCATCCGTGTTAGTTTCTGACATTTTTACAATGTTTTGTGGCTTACTATATAGTTTGCCACTTCTAAGTTTCATGCAATTTCGCAACTACTCTAGCACCGTCCCACTGGGCGTGCCATTTTGTTTACTGTGGAAATTGGCAAACAACCGCTGGTCCTCCCTAGGCCTTAAAACAAAGGGTTACTTGCAAGATCGACCAGTTGATCCTAGGACATGTGCTAGTGCAAGTGAGGCTTGTCCAACTCGACGAAATAACTTTGTGAGGAACGGCTCCTAACAAAGTGTCGAACAAGCGTAGGATTTTCCACACGAACGGTTTAGACGATGCTACAACCTATAGGTGACTCGTGACCGACAACACTATATCATTTAAAAGATGTACACGACGAACATGCTTTTGGTAAACTCTATTATCGTAATAGAATCAGCATCGACAGCGTAAACGACAACGTAAAATGATAACTCAAAAGTAAATGAAATTAAGATAAAATGTTCAACGGGAACAATTGAAAAGTAAGGAAGTTGCATTGAAATAAATGTGGTGATTCACGTACATAGCACTCTCAAAAACTCTTGCTTTCTCGCGCTAGGAATGGGAAGTTTTCTTACAAGTGGTTTTCAGTACAAAGTGAACACCTCGAGCCCCTCGTGGGACGTTATATTTATACTAAACTAAAGGAACTGCTCATAAGCTAAAACTCCTAGAAACTAGCAGATGTTATGTCACACGATCTGCACAATCGTTGCACCCATGTCTTGCTAACTGCTCCAGATTCTGGCTCTCTTATTCTTCTTGTAACTGCTGGTTATTTTTAAATTTCAAATTTGTCCCGCCCAGACGTTAGGGAGATGTTGTCTTCTATGCATTTGGCTATAACTCTTTAAGTCTCAAACTTCACCTCAGTCGACGGAATGACCTGTCGACCAAGCCAGCTTCTCCCGTCGGTTTCATCCCTTGACTTGTGTTTTTCCCACTCTTGCTTGTCTCCAACACCTCTTCATCCTTTGATGGGGTATAACCCCCAAATTCACAGGATTCTGTCATTAACTATGCTTTCAGCATGCCTTAGAGATTTTTCGTGGTAACACCGTAGCACCGGCTACGGGCCATAGCAGGCAGACATGTGATTTTCGAAAACTTTCCTTTTTTAGGCTAGATTTGAAAATTATTGGTGATTGGGCTATTTTCAGACCCGATCTTATTGTCCAGAAAAATCTGATTGACTAGGGGAATCTGCAAATGGGGTATTTCTCTATTTAAGCGAAATTGTTATCACATTTGAGACCAGTTCTTCTTGGATGGAAAAAATACAGAGAGAAAGATTGGAGAACATGGAAGCTTTGGTGAAAGGCGGATTTTCATGAACATAAGCGTCTGAAGATTCAATTTCATCTTAGTATCCATAATGTCTAAACCCCCAAATGCTAAGGGGTGTCTCTGATTTGGACTTGTAATGACTATGATTCTCTATTTGCAATGACAATGGGTTTTTCATAATTAAATTATTATGTTGATGTTTGTAATGCTTTCTTTTTCGGAAAAACTAAGATTGATGTATGATTAACAACTAGGTTGGACCGTGTTGGTAATGCTTTTATGAGAATATGCTATGGTAGATATATCCTAGGACTAGGGTTACCATACAGTGACCAAATAATTCTTAATATAATAATGCTTAATTTCATCGATAATTATCTATGGATATAGTAATTTGGGATGAATGATTAAAGGTTTTCTCGCTAAGAGTTTATGAGAAAACAACTTTAAGAATTTGTGTTGATTACGTAAAATATGTTGTTGCAATGATGATTCATAGTTGTTACTAGGAAGAATCATAGACTCTCCCTAGCATGATGCTCATATCTATCAAAACCATTTAAATCATGTATTTACTTTATTCGTAATTATTTTTATAAATTCGCATAATAAATCCCAACTTTAATTTTTGTTTGATTGAACGACAATTAAAACTCATGATTGACCCGCAGTCCTTGAGATCGACATTCGGAGAAACCTCCTCATTATTACTACATATGCTAAAATAATACACTTTTATTTAACCGATCATGTATCCATACAAAGATTACTTTTATTTGGCCAATTTGTTACCGTTGACTTTTGGTCAACATTTGACTTTTTGGTCAACTAGTTGAGTAAAGTCAATTGACCCTCCCTTGACCCCCTAAGGCTTGTTTCTATCATTCTACCATGTGTCATTATCAAATCCTTGTTTAATTGGCTTTTTCATAACTTTGGGGTCTTGGTCCATTTCTAGGTTGCACCACCTTTTGGACCAAGAAACCAGGTCCATGACCAGGTCAAAAACTGGTCAGACCAACATTTGGATCAACCTATTTTTTTTTGCCACTTTTTTCCTTTTTTTCATTTCAATTGGTCCAATTATCATTTTTAAGCCATTTCCATTTTGCAAGCCATGTTCATTCAGGGTCGGCCCTATGCAAGTGCAGGATGTGCTGCAACACAGGGTCCCAAATTTTGAAATTTTCAATTTTTTTTCATGAATATTAATAAAAATAAATAAAATGTTATTAAAAAACTCAATAATTGAAATAAATGTTATGATAAAAACTCAATACATACAAAAATCAAGATTGATCAAAACTCAAAATAATTACAATTAAATTTATATTTAATTAATACTGTCGCAACCTGCGAAAAAACAACCGGCGAAAAAAAGAAATAACAGAAGAGTCGCCACCGTGCGTTATTTATCCCAAAGGAGGGAAAGGAAACGCTCAAAGTAAACCTGGAGAAAGAAAAGGAAAAGACAAGGTCTCGCAACCAAATTTTGGGTTTGGGAGTCGATTATGCGAAGGGAAGGTATTAGCACCCCTACGCATCCGTAGTACTCTACGGGATCCACTCTTGTTGTTCTTGTCTAAAGGGTGTGTGTTTATCTAATGTACTATTTACTAAAAGAAAGGGTCAAAAGAAAATGACTCGCACGGATGTCGCATCCACTGCATACGTATCTTATCTGAGTATGAGAATCAGAGTCTTCGTAGCTCGGCTACCTATGGATTAAAGAGAAGTGTGTTCGCTAAGACATCGCATCTTATGCCTACGTATCTCATCTGGAATGAGAATCAGAGCAAGTCGTAGTTCGTCTAACTACGGGAACAAAGGTCTCGATTATAACTAGGGCAAGAGAAAGGGAAGGTCTCGATCGCAACGAGGGCGAGAGAAAAGAATCGCAACGAGGGTGAAAACAAACAAGGATTAGTCGTTAGTTGTCAGTCAAAAAGGAAACTCGACAAGACATCACATCTTGTGCCTACGTATCTCATCTGAACATGAGAATCACAGTTGCCGTAGTTCGGCTAAATAGGGACTAAGGATTGCCATCTGAACATAGACTTACAAGGGAGGTCTCGATTGCAACTAGGGCAAGAGAAAGGGAAGGTCTCGATCGCAACGAGGGTGAGAGAAAAGGATCGCAACGAGGGCGAAAGCAAACAAGGGTTAGTTGTTAGTCGTTAGTCAAACTCGGCAAGACATTGCGTCTTGTGCCTACGTATCTCATATGAACATGAGAATCAGAGTTGCCGTAGTTCGGCTACATAGGGGTTGCCATCTGAACATGGACTTACGAAGGAGGACACCAATTGTGTCAAAGGAGAGTGGGCAATGTATTCACATCCTAGCAGCAGGTGTCGCAGCTCGCTGAATCGAGTCTTAGGCAGTTACCTCTTTGCAATAGAACGGAGTGACATGCCACAGGATCAGAGATGCACGGAAGGTCTAAAAAATGGGGAAGCTCTGCCCTAGAGTTGTCATGCAATGTGGACCTAAGTGTTAGGATTTACAAATGGGAACATCTACCTAATGTTAGCATGCAAAGAATAAGGGAATTCTACCTATGTTATCATACAAAAGAATATGGGAATTCTACCTATGTTATCATACAAAATAGTAAGGGAGTTCTACCTATGTTATCATACAAAGGGTTCTACCTAATGGGTGCTACCTAAATGGAACAAGAATCGACGGATGGAGCAAGGAAAGGAACCAGGGATAAGGGATATGGCGATGCATGAAGCAATCGACTTACAGGTGGTAGATGGTGATGCCAGAAGCAATCGACTTACAAGATAAATGGTGATGCATGAAGCAATCGACTTACAAAAGGGTGGATGAATACGTGTTAGTTCTGTTAAGTTTTGAAAATGATTACTCGACGTTGGGTCGAGGTTTTGATCTTGTTTTGAAATGGTTATCAGATGTTTGTTTTAATTCTTGTATTAACAAATGAATAAAGAATGAAAGAATAAACATTATACACTTCATGGGAGAGGGGTACATTTGTTATGAATGGGGATTGTTCATGGCAAACAAACAATAGTAATATGTGCCTCATACAACATACAAGTAGGCCATAGTTAATCAAACATATAAGATATTTAAACAAGTATATGATCAAATCAAATAATCAAAGAATGAAATGAATGGGCATTAGACAATGCATGAGAAGTATAGACATGTTAATCAATCAAACAATAGAAGCATGGATGAAAGAAACAAGTATAAGAAACATCAAATGAATCAGACAGGTGAAACTATGCACACAAAGGATCACTGAATAATTTAATCGGAAAATGATGCAAGGATCAAATAAAATCAAGATGAGAGGCCTCTAATACATGGCATATGAGATGAACAAGGGAGGATCAAAAGATCTCTTCAATTGCCATAAGCAATTCCTAAGTCAAACATCAATCATAGAAAAGTCAACTGTAAAGTCAAGTCAACTTAAAAAATATCAAATAAATAGTAAATTAATCAAGAAAATTATGAAAAATTAAACTAAGTATGCTGGGGTCAGGATATCATCATCCCCCCAAAAGGTTTCAAAAATAATGAAAATTGGTTATTGAATTAATTGAAATAAAACAGAAGTCAAATGAAAAGTCAACCAAGCAAACTAGGTCAAAAATAAATCCAAAATAAATTGAAAATGGGAAATAAAAATCCAAGAAAAGGTCAGGTTAACCATGAGACATTGGTCAACCCTCATACCAAAAATCAGAATCTAAAAATAATTTTAAGTCATGAAAATAAAAAAAATATGTATTAAAATGAACCATTTGAAATAAATAATTAAAATAAAATATTAACATTAAATAAAATATGAAAATAAAAATTAAATAAATTAAATAAAACATTAAGAAATGTGAAAAATATTTTTTGATATTTTTATGAACAACTAAAATATTTTTATTAATTAAAATGAAAACAGAAATAAAATGTGGAATTAAAAAAAAAGAAATGAAAATAACAATGTAATAACAGTGGGCCTTGGAATTAAAACGAAAATGCAGGCAAATTTTCTCCAACTTCAACACAACATATCTCATGCTATGGTTCATGAAATGGCAAGATGTAAAAACCAAAGTTCTAGTTCTAAATGAGTAGAACACAATGGTACCTTGTTTTATTAAAAATAGTGGCTTGAACATAGAGAAAAGTGAACAACAAGGGGGCTTCATGCACCCGGATTCAACAAAAAATAATGTCACAAACTCCAACTTAAAAGCAATGTCTCATATTGAAGGGTTCATGGACAAGCATGGCACAATAACAACATAAAAAATAAGCATGGAAATAATGGCAAACAATCATGGCATAAATGAAAGCTAACATGAAACATGGATGGATAGCATGAAAGAAACAAGTGATGAACAAAGTAAGCATAAGATAAACATGGATATATGATCATGGAAGATGGAATAGAGGGCTTACCTAGTGGAAAACAATCCACTGCTTCTTGGTGGGATGAAAGGAAAGAGAAAGAAGATGTTTCAATGGTGTTGCAAACTTGAAGAATGGAAAATGGAAGTGAGAAAGAGCCTTGCCCTTGCTCGAAAATACAGCCACTACCCTTCAAATTAGGGTTTCTAAGCCTTAAATATGTAGGGTTTTAAGTGTTTGAATGGGCTTAAAGGTATGGTTTGGATCCATTAGCAAAAAGTGCCAAAAGTGAGGTGATATTAGGAAATCTAATTGTGGCAAAACTAAAGTTAGTGGACATAAAGCAAATGGCCAAATGAGGAAATGCAAGGGTTGGTCAATTTTGTAGTCTGAGTGGTTTTCTTGTGCAACATAAAAACAAACCAAATAGGTGACTTTAAGGCCTTGTATCTTGATGAATATGTAACCAAATGGCAAGGCAATGCAAACAGTAGAAAGAGGGCATGGAGCTTAACATCTTTCATGTTGAACACAAGTTGAAATGATGAGTGGAAAGAGGTGAAAAATGCCCATAAAGTGCAGGTTCCACAACTGCAAAATGGTTGGGCCAGTTTGGCCTAAATGCTGTCAAAAAATGCAGTCTATGATACCAACTTTAGATGAGTGTATCTTTCAAACCAATGATCCAAATGAAATGATTCCAAAAGGATGTGAAAGAGGACATAGCAAGGTTCAACTGTCATGAAGAAATTATTTTCAAAAGATGACTTGAAGTGCAAGAAATATGGCCCATAAGTCTTGACAAATCTTGTAGATTTTGGACTTAGAAAATTTTCTAAGTGTTCTAAAATAATGTCCCATTTTGACCAAGCATAACTTTCTCAATTTTAATCCAAATGAAACAAACTTTATATCTCTAGAAAGCTTGAAACAAGAGTAACAACTTTCGTGTTAGAGAAATGTTCAAATGGAGCTTGCATCTTGATGGAATATAGGCTTAAAGTGGGTGCAAAAATCATAAAAACTTGTCTTAAATGGAAAGTCAACTATTTCCAAATTTGGTAACTTTTCAAACTCCTGATTAAATGATGAATCCATGATCCAACCTTGATCAAATTTCACATGTAGGCTCCCTTAGGAATGAATTTTGAGATTCCACTTTCAAAATGTCAGGAGTTGACTTTTCTGGCCCCACAGTTGACTTTTCCCAAACTGTCTGATTCTCGATTCCATTGATCAATTGAAGCACCTCTGGCTCAAATAAAGAGCTGATTTTTTGTATGTAGACCCTTGTGGACATATAGAGGGCCATGGAAAAGAGTTTCACCCAAGGAATCAGAAATAGAATGATTTTATACCAAACCCTAGTTTTAGGGCAAAATTGATCAGGAACTGATTGCACTGATTGCCAATGGATCTTTGTGAGATAATTGTGGATCTTCTTAGGCCAAGATGCCTCTACAATCATGACATGAATGAGCCCCTTCACTTCCAACCAAAACTTTGCCTGTTGTAGATAGCCATGAAACCCTGATTTCTGATTAAATCCAGATGCACACTTTGAGAGCCCTTATTCTTCCACTGATGAATTGAGGACCATAATAAGACATATGGAACCCCTTGAGACCCTTGAGGCTTGTATATTTGGAGAATGAAGTCCAATTCTCAATCTTGCTTTGTGTGGGCTCCTTCTGGTAAGGAGTGGTCAATCAAGCCCTGATTTCCCAAGTCACGGATGCAATATGCAATGAGTATGACCTAGTATGAGGCTAATACAATGTGAAACACAATTCCATGCTTCCAAGAAAAATGAAGGGTAAATTTTGGGGTATTACAAATACATAATTGTATTTTTAATATATATTTTTTAATTATTATAATTGTATTTAAAAAAAATGGGCCCATTTTTGTAATTAGAATGGGGCCTCAAATATGATTTGGCTGACCCTGTGTTCATTAAGCCATTTAGTCATTCAACCATTTTTTTATTTTCAATTTCATACATCCAATTACATAACTCTCATTGCATACATTCAATTTCCATTTAAAGTTCCATTGATTAACATCATACGTTAGTTCATAATCATCAATTTTCCATAATAAACCAAATTCATTTCTAAACGTTCAACCATCAATTACAACATTTCATACACATAAATTCATTCTATTTCAAAATTACATATTATTCACAAATTCAAATTACAACCAAGTTTCACCATGAATAGCATACAAATTTCAACATACATTTCAACATAACCACAAATCATGATACAACAAAATTACAACACTTCAAGTTTACAACATGACATTCTAATTCCACATGATGACCAATAAGCTTCATAGCCCATTCCATGGTCCAATTCAAGCAGGCAAGCCATTGAGTCCAAGCAAACTGCAATTCATGACCTACACAATTCCAAAAAATAGCAATTGAACCAATATTAAACTCATAACCAACTTGATTTCCCAATTAACTAACCTTCAAACTTCCCAACTAACTTCCAACTTCTATAACTATTCAACTATTTTCAACAAACTATAACAAAAACTTCTAACAAATTGAAACAAAATAACAAAATCAAAAGCACTATATAAATAGAACACCACTTCACATCATAGGGGCTTCGAACTCATTTTCCAAATTTTTCATCATCTTCGAATTCTCTTTTTTTTCCATTTAACTCAGCTTTCAGATTCACAATTCACCACCAATCACCTTAAACACTCTATGTTTTCATATTTTCAACCTCTTAGAATCGATTATCACGAATTTTAGAAACTCAACCTCAGAATTCACAACAATCACTACACACACTGAACAGAAGAAGAAGAAGAAGAAGAAGAAGAAGAGCTGAACACAAAGAAAGAGTTCGAGAAGTGAATCGTACCTGACGTTGGCGTTTACCCCGGTAAGCTTATGATTTTCTTCATCCATTTTGCAAATTGAATTTACCATGGCGTAGCTCTTCATGAGGGGAATCAAAGCCCTAATGTGAGGTGGCTTGATTCCCCTCTGATGCTATTTAATTTTGATTCTTAGAATTAGGGTTCACTTTTCTTCTTCTTAGATTTGAGCCGTTCTTGAGGAATTAGGAAGATCCATTTGCATATTGGTGTTCAACGCGTGATTTCGAATTAGGTTTTGGTATTTGATTGCATTTTGGAGAGCCTCCGCCACCAGAGATAGCCCCCGGAACGATGAAGGGACTCAAGACTCTGATGAAGACTCTGAAGTCTGATGAAGGTAAGCTCAAAACCTGTGAACTCAAGACTCTAAAGTCTCACTATAACCAGGTTCTGAAGACATAATTCAACTTCTGATCACGCTTTAACTAATACTATAAAAATCATATGATTCAAGAAGTTAAGTATAAAGATAACAGCGACTCTAAACAAGCTTCAACAAACGTCTACAGGAAGATTTCAAGTCAAAAGTTATCTAATGAAAACCATGTGACAATGGCACAATGATTTATGTCAAATCAAGATAAAGTAACATTGTCAGGATCTAATCCTTCAACTGTTCTAAACTCTGTTATGCTCCTCTCAACGTTTTTATGCTAGTTGAGTTTTTAGCTCACTCTATTGTACAAAGGCTAAAGACCTTCAACCACTACTTGTACCATTAGTAGTTTCAATCTTCAACGGATCTATTCCCAGTATCTATTTAAGATGAAGATTGAAAGCATTCAAACTGTTGGTTGTCTCTGACCAAGAATGAATGGGATTGAAGAATCCATGATTGTGTTCACATAATTGTGATACAAATTCACAAAATGGATTGAGAGAGAGAATATGTGTTTATACAGAAAACACAGATAAAAGAAACACACCTTTTCTAAGGAAATCCTAGGCCTAGAGCCTATATAAATACCTCTCATCCAGGGAAGAAACACAATTCTTAACTGATACATATCACACATACATACATTTATACTTAAACACATTCTTCACATACAGAGCCTCTCACCTCACGTGAGCAGGTCCTTTAAACCATCACAAAACACCACCATATATGACTTCTCGTTGCCGTGGGAAAGCCTTAACCACCATATAACGTAATATACCTACTAAGATCTCTGAACATGTATGCTCTCTAAAAGGATGACATGCTCACATATACTTTTTTTAACTAGTAGAGTCTCCATAATAATGAAATGAAGACTTAAATTCATTTTAAAAAGTCTGTACAAATTAATTTGTAAAATATATGCGTTTTAAATTGATTTTATATGACAATTTAAAAAACAAATCCGAATAGGTTTAATTAATGCGGATTATTTTGAATCAATTTTAAATATATAAATTTATAGATTTAATAATAAAAAACTTAAGACTTGATAAAATAATAAAATGTGAAATTCTGGTATCAGATATAAGATGTCGAAGGTAATGTTACGGCACTGATATCTGCTAATACACAATGGATAAAATAAACAGAATGGTAAAGCGAATAACACAAGCAATTGTTAACCCAGTTCGGTGCAACTCACCTACGTCTGGGGGCTACCAAGCCATGAAGGAAATTCACTATAATAGAATTAGTTCAAAGACTATCCGTACACTTCATCAAGTTACAGTCTTTCTCACCTAATCTCTACCCGTGCAATTTCTACCTAAGCACTCTTAGATATGAGAACCCACTCACTTCCCTTACAATCACACACCCGTGATTTTAAGCAACAATCCCTTGTGAAAAGAAAATACTTTTCAATTACAAACTCTTGATTTTACTTCACAGTTTCAATCAAGATGACACACTCTTGATCTTGCTTCAAAGCTTTGATCAAGAAGACAAATCAGTCCAATTCAATCATCAATGGATGACTTGAATGACCTACAGACACAAACCCTAACTCTCTCTCTAAATTTCGCTCAGTCTTGGTTGTGTGTTCAAACAGGTTTTTTGAGTCCCTTTTTATAGAAACATTGGACAGCTTGAAAACCTTAAATATATTTTCCAATCAAATCTTTTCATATCAGTTGTAAAGATCTCCTTGGAAAATAAACAAATCTGGTTGAAATCCCTGATAGAATGCACTAGCTAGCCATATCTTCAATCAACCAATGATTGCCATTAATTGTGCAATCACAAAACACCAGACATTCATACTGAATGTTCTGTGTACAGGATGTCATGACACCGGGTCTGACATCTGGAAAAATCCTGCATAATCCATATTTCTTTTTATAGCAGATACAACCATATCAGATATCATGACATTGTGTATGTTATCTGAAACAATCCTGCATGAACATGTCTTCCATTTAAGCTCCAGCAGGTACAACTAATATCAGAAGTCTTAGCATTGTAAGTGGCATTCTGAAACAATCCTGCTTGCACATGTTCTTTAACTCCAGCAGGTATCTTATGTTAAGACATCACACATGACATCTTGTGAACACTCTTTGTTTTACCAAAATTGCTGTCAACACTTAGAATCAACAAACTCCCCCTTTGGCAAATTTTGGCTAAAACATATATCTGTCCTTTTTGTTCACAAGGCAAACTATCAGTAGTTTAAACCACATAACTGTAGTTTAATCAGCAGCAGAAGCAAAACAATTACTAGCTATGGCTACTAGTAATACACATATGCACAAGGGTACTTCTCGTCCCCCTAAATTTGTGCAACAATCAACAGAATTACTAGTTATGGATGCAACTAGTAAGACACACAAATGCACAGTGCACAAGGGTACTTCTTCCCCCCCTAAATCTGTGCATTCACCAAAAAAACAGCTACTGAACTCCAGTACCTGTACCAGCCAGAATGTCATACTGACATCTGCTACAACAACAACACTTGTGCACCTCTTTCAATAATAGCTGTCCTTCTGATCAGCCACATACAACTTCCATATCAAGCACTTCTCCCCCTTTTTAGTCAAAATTGACCAAAGGTGACCAATCAAACAAAATAAATGTCTATTAGCCTAGCAGAGAAAGTTAAAACAGATGTTATAACATTAAGCATGTTAAAACATAATATTCAGGAAGTACACAACCATCATTATACACAGCAAAAAAGCTGAGACAATGAACAAATCCAAGGAACTCATTAAGAGCCCTAAGTATTACATAACAGACATCAAGAGGACTGCCACAAAATACAAAAACAAACAAGACAACAACCTTCCAAATAGCAGCCCAGCTTCCACCACACCTTCCAGCACCCCTCCAAGTCTTCAATACAGCCAGGGACAATTAATCAGAAGAAGAAGTATCTCCTTCACCTTCATCTTCATCTTCAGAACCCTCAGAGCTTCTAGAGCTGCCACTGGATTGTGGTTTTTCATCTGAATCCTTTCCAGCCTTTTCTAACTCCTCCTTTTCAAGGCTATAGATAAGGGCTTCCAAAGCTTCTTTTCTTGCCTTGGCCACCTTCATACCTTCCTCTAATTCCTTGCAGGTATCTTTCAATTGATTAATTAGGTTCCCTTGAGATGCAGGTTCCCTTCTGGCAGATGTCATAACAACATCATTGACATAACTACCCTCAAAAAGCTTATAGTGAATTGATAGAGGGGTCTTTCTCCTGCTTGGAATATCACTTGTATTCAGGATTCCTGGTTGTTGACTCAGGATGATGCCACAAATGATAGATGGGAATGCAATGGGCAACTTTACAGCATTGGTGGAGGCATGTTTGATGGTTTGATCAAACACAAACCTTCCAAAATTGTAGTTTATCTTAGTTCCAATGGCATGAATGATCCTCCCAAGAGCAATGGAGATGGTAGATATGTGATTAGTAGGTACCCAATTTGCTGAACCAATCTTATGCAGAATGGCATATTTCACAGTGAGCTTACTAGCTGATAGGTGTTTCCTACTAGGCCATTCCTTAACTTGGCCAGCTGTAATAATTCTACAGACCTCATTGTCTAGTTCCTCTTCCTAGGAACTTGTTGATGGTAGTAGGTGAAAGTTTCACACACTTACTGTAACACCCCAAAATTTGCCCTCCTTATTCACGCATTCATTTTTAGGTCATTTAACATTAGATACATTGCATTTCATCATGTCAATCGGGATTAGCTCCAAGAAGCTTGAACATCATCCAGGACACTTTGTGGGTTCTATTTAGATGATCAGTCAACACAAGGGAAAGACTTGAGTTACTTCCAACAGGGGTCTATTCGCCAGTCAAAACGTTAGTCTTGAAGGAGCAAAGGTTTGTTCATGAGCTGTCATGCTCGCTAGGCGAAGCCCACGTGTTTTGAAAAAATAAACGGAAAAAACGGAAAACAAAAAAAAAACGGAAAAAAGAAACGGAAAACGAAAAAAAAACGGAAAACGGAAAACGAAAAAAAATAAAAAAAAATAAAAAAATAAAAAAAACACAAAACGAAAAAATAAAATAAAAATAAAAAATAAAATAAAAAATAAAAAATATATAAATAAATAAATAAATAAAATATAATAGAAAAATCTTGGACTTGGACCTCTCTCATTTGAGCCCACAAAGCCATGAAAATCGGGTTATAAAAGAGGGAGAACAAACAAAAAAAGGAAGAGAAACAAAAACACTCTGAGGTTTCCTTGGAACAAAACCCTGGACAAAACCTGAAGAGAAACCTAGACAGAGAGAGTGAGAATTAATCTGCAGCAACCTCCAGGCAACTCTGAAAGGTTCATTCTGACTCACACACTTTCAGCTCAAGCAAACCCTAACATTGGTTTGCAAATCCAGCCGTGCCATTTGATTTCAACCGATCTCTCCAATCAGGTTTGCCCTATATCCATCATCTTTATGCCTTTAATTTGAATGCTCTAAATGTATGAGGTATTATGGGTGAATTTGATTCCCTCTTGATGCATGTGTTTGACAAGAGGTTTAGGCCTCCTACCCTTGGTTGCTTTTTGTGAGCTTTTTGTGAATTTTAATGGCATGATTCATGTGGTTACATTTTGATTTGGGGGCAACTCTTGGTTACCCTATTTTGTTTCTCTAACCTGTTTTTTGAGTTTTGTTTTGTGAGGGCTCATATGACTCTTGCAGAGATGGTTTGCCTGGTGTTCCACTTTATTTGTGGGATACCGCCTGGAGGTTTCATTCCGATTACTTGTACTGACTCACTTTCTTTGATGGTGTTAGCTTGGGAGGATCTCAGGGTTTCCTTGTTCCGTTAATTACTGTTACTTCGGATCTTTATCCGTGTGGTACTTTTATATTTTCCCGTATTTTTACCGCTTTCTTAGCTGGAAGACCTCGATAGGAGACAATGTTTTGTGTGTTTACTTTATGCAGGTTCCTTCGTCTAGGATTTCCCTTTTGCCTGAGCATCCCTAACCCTACCAACTCATTGATTTTTCTTCTCCTAAGAACACGTTAACTCCTTCTACTACAGGCGAGTAAGTCTCCAAAGGTCGAGCATCCGGTAGATTGCGTAGTAACGTCGTTCGTCCAAAACCCAATCCATAACCCCGTAGTTAGCCGAACTACGGCTTGCTCTGATTCTCATTCCAGATGAGATACGTAGGCATAAGACGCGATGTCTTAGCGAGCACAATTACCCTTAACCCCTAGGTAGCCGAGCTACGAAGACTCTGATTCTCATATTCAAATGAGATACGTATGCAGTGGATGCGACATCCGTGCGATTCATTTTCTTTTGACCCTTTTTTTTAGTAAATAACACATTAGATAAACCCACACCCTTTAGACAAGAACTACAAAAGTGGATCCCATAGAGTACTACGGATGCGTAGGGGTGCTAATACCTTCCCTTTGCATAATCGACTCCCGAACCCAAGATTTGGTTGCGAGACCCTGTCTTGTCCTTTCCTTTTTCCAGGTTTACTTCGAGCATTTCCTTTCCCTCCTTTGGGATAAATAACGCACGGTGGCGACTCTTCTGTCTTTCTTCGCCGGTTGTTTTTTTTCGCATTCCATTTTTCAGGTTGCGACACTTACCCCTTACAAAAACTTTGCAGCCCTCCATGTTGTTTCTTTCATATATCTCCTCAGGGATGTTCACAATGAATTCTTTGACTAACCCCTCATAGCACTGAGGCAGAGTAGTCACAGTTTTCATAAGACCAACTATCTTAATTAACTCCATGACTTCCTTTACTTCACTTGCCTTTTTTCCCAATTCTCTTTCAGCTGCTACCCTTCTTTGAGTCACAAACTTCCATTTGGCAGCACCACCTTCCACGTGAAACGAGATATTGTCAAGATGAACAGCAGCCACTTTGTTTGGAGACTTCTTTACAGGCTTCCTTTTAACAGGGGGAATGTCTGAGACATCATATTCGACATCCTCATCAGATTCAGAACTCTCACTTTCCTTCATCTTCCTGACCTCTACTTTACTCCAAGTCTTGGAGGGACCTATACCAGCAACCCTTTTCTCTTTCCTACCTGTCCTTATCTCATCCATACTCTTCCTTTTTCTCAGTCTATTAGCTACACTTGTTTTCACAAGATTGACCAACGTGTCATCTTCTTCCTCAGACCCTTCTTCCTCAATGTCCTGAGCAGTATCAGGGGACATACTAGGTAAGTTTTTTCCAAGAGAACATAGTCCCTTAGCAGCTATTTCCTTTTCTGCTTTAGATGAGTCATCATCTTTCTCAGCTTGGGTTTCCACCTCAGGTGAGGGGTCCCTTCTGGACAGAGGAGTAAAAATGTCCTTAACTCCATGATCTTCATTCAGTATCCCAGTAACTAGGTTTCTTATGATGCGATCAGTAGAGTGCATGTCCTCTTTATCAGGCGATTCTTCAGGAGTGTTGCCTTGCTTAGCTCTAGCCGTGGAAGGGGAGCCTGGAACGTCGCCTGGTATCATACGTAGAGGGGTTGCGTCTGTCAACTCTTCTTCTAAAAATTCCATGGAGGAAGTTCTAGTATGAAAGGATTTTGAGCTAGATGTTGACGGATGTTGAGACATGTTGTTAAACTTTTGAGAAAACTTCCTTTGCCCTAGCAGAGGTTCTTTGAGAAGTTTAATGAGGATGGAAAGAATTGTGTTCAGGCAGAGTGTGCAAATGAAATAGATTCTATTTCCAATACTAGGAGATGATTCATTATTAATGTGGCTTTTTCTTTTCATTGGGCAGACAATATTTTTCTTGCCTTTTCCACTCCACATTAATTGCCATATTTTCTCAAGAAGCCAAGCCCCTAAATTTCCCTTTTCATCATACAAATCCTTTGCAGTCAAGTTGTCATAGTACAATGTCATAGCATCGAGTGTGACATTATAGATAATTCTCAGTAATTTCATCCACCCTGGTTGAGCATTGTTGTTTTCAACTGACATAGTTCCTTGTGTCTCAGTTCCAGCAAAGCTCTCACTACCTTCAGACTTCATACCACCAGTCATATGTTCAGGTGTTTGGGCCATCATGACCTTTTCTTCCTTGAGGTTAGATATTAGCACCCTTATCTGACACTTTTCCTTTCCCTTGATGATTCTTCTTGCAACTGTACTCATCTTAGAGGGGTTATCCATTTAAGAGCTCCACATGCAGCAGTTGTTGTTGGTCCTGATTCCTTTCATAATTACTTCACTGTCTTTGTTCACAATCAGACATTCAGTTTTAGTGAAGATGATATTCAGACCTTGATCCCCTAGCTGACTGATGCTTATTAGATTTGAAGTCAAGCCCTTGACCAGTTGAGTATTGTCAAGTTTAGGAGCTCCAGGACACTCAAGTTTGCCTATCCCCTTTATTTCACCTTTAGCTCCATCACCAAAGGTTACATAGCTCAAGTCATGAGGGTGAAGATCAGTTATCAAGTCTGAGTTCCCAGTCATGTGTCTAGAGCATCCACTATCAAAATACCACTCTTCTTTGTGAGCCATTAGACTTGTAACATTAGTCTTAGGAACCCATTGCTTCTTGTTGATAGGCCTGTGATGTTTGGGTCTGGGTTGATAGGGAGTCTGTTGATGAACATGGCTAGGATAACCATACAACTTATAACAAGAAGACCTAGAGTGTCCAACTTTCCCACAGTATTGACATCTCCATCTTTGGTGTTTGCTCTTCTGATGATACTGATGAAAGGGGGTAGGGTAACCATACAGCTGATAGCAGAAGGGCCTTGAGTATCCAAATTTCCCACAGTAATGACATCTCCATCTTTGGTGTTTGTCTTTCTGTTGTTCTTTCTTCTGATGGTGTGACATATGATGTGACATCTTGGAACTGCTCTTACTATTGTTGCATTTAGGTTTAGCTTGAGGTTTGCAGCCAGTGTAACTACTTTCAGCCTTAGTTTTATGGTACCCTAATCCAGATTTGACTCCTGTGATTTGTCCAGTTAGAAGAATCTTGTCTAAGGAATCAGATCCATTGTTCAGCATCCTTACATACTTGGTTGTCTCTTCTAGTTTTGAGTTTAAGAGCACAACTTCAGTCTTTAGCTTGAAGATGGTTTCCACATGTTCTGCTTTTTCTTTCTCCAGTTGGACTATCTTCTGGCTCTCAACTTGTTGATCTTCATCTAGCTTGACCCTTAGAGCCACAACTTCTGTTTTCAACTTGGAGATTGTTTCCAAGAATTCTACCTTCTCATTCTCAAGTTGAGTTATGTCTTTCTCCTGATTTAAAGACTGCTTGTTCAGCTCAACACTTTTCTGACACAGCTCTCTGTAGGTAGAGGCCAATTCCTCAAAGGTTACCTCACCATCACTTGACTCTTCATCAGATTCCCATCTTCCTGTCAAAGCAGTCACAAGATTTGCAGCCTCTTCAGTATCACTCTCATCAGACCATGTGGCAGCAAGACTCATCTTCTGTTTCTTAAGATAAGTTCCACATTCAGTCCTGATGTGTCCATACCCATCACATTCATAGCACTGAACCTCTTTTCCTTCTTTGGGCTTCTCATCTGCTCTTGCTTTTCTTCCAGCATTGTTGGATTTACTGATGTCAGACGAGATGTTCTTGACATTTGCCTTGGATCTGACATCCATTTTCTTTAACAGTCTGTTAAACTGTCTCCCCAGCATTGGAACTTCATTGGCCCACTCTTTATCCAAATCTTGACTGTTTTCCTTTTCTGTGTTGGATACAAAGGCAATGCTCTTGGTTTTCTTTTCAGTTCCCTCAATCAATCCCATCTCAAAGGTTTGGAGGGAGCCAATTAACTCATCTACCCTCATGTTGGAGATGTCTTGAGACTCTTCTATGGCAGTCACCTTCATTACAAATCTCTTAGGGAGTGACCTAAGTATTTCTCTCACCAACTTTTCATCCGTCATCTTCTCTCCCAGGGCTCCTGAAGCATTAGCTATCTCAAGGATACTCATGTGAAATTCATGAATGTTTTCATCTTCTTTCATCCTTAAGTTTTCAAACTTGGAGGTGAGCAGCTGAAGTCTAGACATCTTTACCCTAGAGGTGCCTTCATGAGTGACCTTGAGAATGTCCCAAGTATCTCTGGCCACTTCACAGTTATTTACCAGTCTGAAAATATTCTTGTCTACCCCATTGAATATTGCATTCAAGGCTTTAGAGTTTCCAAGAGCAAGATCATCCTCCTCCTTGGACCATTGTTCTTCAGGCTTCTTCTCAGTGGTGGCTTCTACTTCTTTAGTAATGACAGGATGCACCCAACCTGTTAGCACAGCTTTCCAAGCCTTGTTATCAAGGGATTTCAGAAACGCTACCATTCTAGGTTTCCAATAGTCATAGTTAGAACCATCCAAAATTGGTGGCCTATGAACAGATCCTCCATCTCTCTCCATTGTACCAGAAAGTATTGCCCCTAGATCTCACCCAGAACCAAAGCAGGATGCCTGCTCTGATACCAATTGAAATTCTGGTATCAGATATAAGATGTCGAAGGTAATGTTACGACACTGATATTTGCTAATACACAATGGATAAAATAAACAGAATGGTAAAGCGAATAACACAAGCAATTGTTAACCCAGTTCGGTGCAACTCACCTACGTCTGGGGGCTACCAAGCCAGGAAGGAAATTCACTATAATAGAATTAGTTCAAAGACTATCCGTACACTTCACCAAGTTACAGTCTTTCTCACCTAATCTCTACCCGTGCAATTTCTACCTAAGCACTCTTAGATATGAGAACCCACTCACTTCCCTTACAATCACACACCCGTGATTTTAAACAACAATCCCTTGTGAAAAGAAAATACTTTTCAATTACAAACTCTTGATTTTACTTCATAGTTTCAATCAAGATGACACACTCTTGATCTTGCTTCAAAGCTTTGATCAAGAAGACAAATCAATCCAATTCAATCATCAATGGATGACTTGAATGACCTACAGACACAAACCCTAGCTCTCTCTCTAAATTTCGCTCAGTCTTGGTTGTGTGTTCAAACAGGTTTTCTGAGTCCCTTTTTATAGAAACATTGGACAGCTTGAAAACCCTAAATATATTTTCCAATTAAATCTTTTCATATCAGCTGTAAAGATCTCCTTGGAAAATAAACAAATCTGGTTGAAATCCCTGATAGAATGCGCCAGCTAGCCATATCTTCAATCAACCAATGATTGCCATTAATTATGCAATCACAAAACACCAGACATTCATACTGAATGTTCTGTGTATAGGATGTCATGACATCGGGTCTGACATTTGGAAAAATCCTGCATAATCCATATTTCTTTTTATAGCAGGTACATCCATATCAGATATCATGACATTGTGTATGTTATCTGAAACAATCCTGCATGAACATGTCTTCCATTTAAGCTCCAGTAGGTACACCTAATATCAGAAGTTTTAGCATTGTAAGTGGCATTCTGAAACAATCCTGCTTGCACATGTTCTTTAACTCCAGCAGATACATAGGATATCTTATGTTAAGACATCACACATGACATCTTGTGAACACTCTTTGTTTTACCAAAATTGCTGCCAACACTTAGAATTAACAAAATGCATATAAAATAATATTTTAAAATAAAAATTATTAACTATGTTTAAAGCCAAGGATGGAGCTAGCTATTGGAATTTTATAGGCATATGCCCCCACTAGGATTCAAAATATATTTATAATCTTCTACATGAAAAGTGCTAGTACATAGTAATGATATAGTACATATTAAATTAAATAATTATAGCATTTCAAGTTCTTCTTCAAGTAGTTTATCACACAATAATTCTTTTTTATCTCATCTTTTTAATAGTATAATTTTGGAATTAAAAAGGAGTTAATGTTCTATGATCTATCATTTGATTTGTGAAGTAAAAAAAAGTGTTGTATATATATAATTAAAAAATTATTTTTTCCAAATACTTTTAAAATATCAAAAATTATAAAAATAAATAACTATATTGTTTATTTATAAATATATTATATTTTTAATATAATAAATTTATAAATTTTATTCCCACAATCTAAATTTTCTGATTCCGCCCGTGTTTGAAGCATATAATAATTAATAAAATTTAAATTTAATTAAGAAATTATATTTAAAAAGTTATAAAAGTATATGTAAGTGTTTTGGTTTGATTTTACAAATTTAATCTTATCCAATCTATTTTTTCTAGATCAATTTACAATTTTAATTTTGATTACTTTAAAAAAAATAGAGTGTGTTTTGACAATGTAAAGTTATTTTACATTGTCAATAAATCACCTACATGCATTTTGTCACATCACATGTATAAATTTAAAATATTGATATAACATGATAAATTGATATTTTTCTACCATATAAAATTATTTTTATATCATTGGTGTATAACCAATAAACTCTTAGTTTAATTCGAAGAATTTAATTGATATGTACCGATAATATAAAATAATTGTACAATGTTATTTATAAAAGGTATTTGTCAATCTAAAATTTCATATTATTAACTTAAAAATTAGACTATGATGTGGTAATTAATATTATAAAATATTTTCTCTAATTTGAAGCATCGTAATTTTAAAGACTAATAAAATTATTAGAATTAAAGGTGACAAAATGCGTCTGACTCGTTGGATATGCCCGCTTTACCCACACTTTAGTGACATGTCAAATATTTAGGCCATCAATCTTTAATGAGTCTGTCTTGTTCCGTTTTCTTCACAGATTTTTGCGTTCTTCACGGATTTTTACGGACACAAATATTTACACAAAGTTTTGCGTTTTTAGACTTAAAAGTACAGTGTCAATGAACTTTCTTCGCCTCATTCTTATTTTTTTTAAGAACAAACATAAATTTTAAATCCACGTCTTCAACTATGTCTGACCTATTATGTCTGGCCTATTCCAACCCATTTTTTAATGGATTTTTTCCGGATGCATTTAAATGGTGCGGACATGCGTATTAAATGAAAATGGATTAACACTAAAATAAAAACTGCAACGTACAATTTTTTTTCTCTTTCGTAACTTAATTTCCCTCTTAGAATCAGGCAAAGATAAAAAAGCAAGACGGTGCTTGAAATGGAAAACTAGCAGATAAAAAAAAGATATTTAATTATAAAAGCGACATTGAACCATGAAGAAAAAGAAAAAGAAAACTTTTTTCCTTTTTCTTTTCTATTTTAAAACGGTTATTTCCTAATATTAATTTTCTCGAGAGGGAATCACGATCATAAATAAATAAATAAATAAAGAATATCTCTTTTTCTCTTTTTTCATTTTCCATTATTTGCCAGCCAAAAACAGCGATAATAGGGTAACGAAAAAGGGCATCCTCGTAACTTCAACCCCTCACACCATCTTTTAGACTCATTTTTAAAGGATAGCTATCTCCGTCATTTCAACGCAACTTCACCCAAACTCTCAATAATCGCTTTTTTCGAAAATCTCTCAAATCTTCAACCATGTCGTGGCAAGCCTACGTCGATGATCACCTTATGTGCGATATCGAAGGGAATCATCTCTCTAGTGCAGCTATTCTAGGTCAAGACGGCAGCGTTTGGGCTCAGAGCTCTAATTTCCCTCAGGTTTTCAATCGATCTAACTTCTTTTACCTTTTTTTTAATCCAATCGGTTCGTAACGCGATTCTTCGATTAATCGATTATTTGTTTAATTCGATTGTGAAATAATTGGATCTGCATGCAATTGACTTGAACTGTTACGTTTTTGGTGCATATGAGTATGTTAGACGGTGTTGTGAAGTGTAATTGAAATTGTAAAAGTAGATCTGTTTTTTGTTGAGTTGATCTAATGTTATTTGTGATGTTTTGGTGTTTGTTTTTTGTTTAGTTTAAGCCTGAGGAGATTACTGCTATCAATGGTGATTTTAATGATCCTGGAACTCTTGCTCCTACTGGATTATACCTTGGGGGGACCAAGTATATGGTGATTCAAGGTGAACCTGGAGCTGTTATTCGTGGGAAGAAGGTAAATAGTGTTGTTTTAATCTTGATTTATGTAAATTATTGTGTTGTAGTGATATATATGATTTACATTTGAGTGAATCACAAATTTTGTCAATTGAATTATAGTGTGCAAGGTTTTAATAAACAGCGTTGCGGTTGTGATTTCGGTCGCTACAACGCTACAAGTGTAGCAACACTGATTGCTCTTGTCGTGGTGTGAATGAATTATCACAATTTATTCTTTAATATAAAAAAGTTGAATAAGTTGGTCCGATTTTGACAAGTGGTCCTGAAATTATGAAATTGTAAATTTCAATTTCAATTTCAATTCAAGATGGTTCAAATATTTCATTGATTTTCATTGACAAAAGATTAAATCATAAAACATAAGATATTCATTGAAATTGTACTTTGAGTAAAACATATTTCAATGTTCTTTAAATACTTCTGATCATAGCTACCCATAAGCTAAAATTCGAAATGCTACTTACTATAAGATAAAGTGTGACTAAAAATGACGATTTACTATTTCAGAAATGTTGTTGTCAATTTTTTATTTATTTAAGAAACTATTCTTAGAGCACTTTACAATTTCAGGAACATCACAACACAATGGTGTTTCATTCTTAACATTTTCTCAATCTTATTAAAGTTAAAATTTGAGTTGCAACCATATGTCATTTTTAGTTCTTAAACCTGATCAGAATTCAACAGCCTTTCTTAAAAATATTTAAACTTGGGTTGGCATATTGAATTCTTTGCAGATTCTTATCCTATTTAAAATTATATGATGCCTCTGAACAAATAAATGCTACTTATTAGGATTGTCTTGCATTAAACATTACATTCAATTTTGAGTATTTTTTTTAGGATTGTCCGGCATAAAACATTACTTTGAATTGAGTATTTATTAGGATTGTCCTCCATAAAACATTACCTTACTGTGCTTCTTGCTTAGACACTTTCCTAATACTTTTGGCCATTATAGTTGTAATATTTTGTTGTTTTTCCTCATTATCCAGGGTCCTGGTGGTGTTACTGTTAAGAAGACCACTCTGGCTTTGGTGATTGGTATTTATGATGAACCAATGACTCCTGGTCAGTGCAACATGATAGTTGAAAGGCTTGGTGATTATCTCATTGAACAGGGTCTCTAAACCCCTCGACATATCTTATTATAGTTCATATTTCATTGGCTTCTGTACAAGGTTTTTGCGTCCTCGAATGGGATATGCTTGATTGCAGTTTAATAATATTTTGGATATTGGGTCTGGTGTGGCGAAGAAGTGTTTGGTGCTTGAGAAATGATAACTATAATCAGTCTCTGTACTTTTTTTAGTGGGTACCCTATACATTAAAGTGGTTTTAAATCTTAATGCAGTATAATGGTTGTGGCATATTTTTGAATTCTTTGCAAATTCTTCTATCTGGCAGAAAGCCTTCATATTTATACCCCTATGTCCATCTTATGTTTTCTTTATTTCTCTATGTGCAAGTGAGTCTGATTCAAATGGAGTGTTTTTCTGATTCCACGTGGCTTGTCCTGTACCTGTTTAAACCTTAGTTGGTGTTTGGAGTGTGTCTTTATTTTGTTTGGTTGATTTGTTAATATTGTTTCCGTTTCTCTTCAAACAAATGACATGGTGTAAATACAGGTGTCGATACTTGCTCCTTCAATAAATATGATACTAGTTCAAACTTCAAACGGCTCTGCATTTTTTAAAAAAGTTTTTTATATAAATATTTTTTATCTGATTATCTTAAATTGTATTTGAGCTGGGATAAATGGATCTTGATTATTTTATAAGTTTTAATCTTTCCGTCAGACAAAAAATTCATAATTGTTTTTACTTATTTTAACTTAAGCTACCTTCGATAGGAGGGAGTTAGGTTGAATTATATATTTTTGGTTGACTCACTAAAAACAAAGGTTGATAGTATAGTTAATATAATTTTTAGTTTGCACAAGAATTTTGTTTAGATAAAATAAATAATAGTGTGTCATTATTATGTTAGTATTTCTTTTTATGTGTAATCAAGGTCAGTCAGTATTCATGAGGTTCTTCATTTAGAAGAAGTACTTGAACTTAAAAAAGGAAAAGAAGGTCGAAGTTCGTCATGCAGAAGAATAACTGTAATAGAAAACAGGAGAAAAAGGAAAAGCTAGCAAATTTTGATAAATGCAAATTGGAATTGAATGAAGTTCAAGTTGGTTACAAGTTGGAATTGAATGAAGTTCAAGTTAGTTATAGGATGCATGCGAACATTCTCACTAACCATAACTACCAAATTGTTAACATGTAATACACACATAATGTAACAAATCATGACACTACTTTCTTTGACATATGATGAAGCCAACTTTAGAACGAGCTACGTCAATTTTAAGGAAATATTTCTACAAGCCAAGGTCTTTAATTTGAACTAACTGTCCAAATTTTTCTTAATTCCATCAAACTCATGAAGGAAACTTCCTACTAGAACCACATCATCTACATACATCAAAATAATTGTGAAAAGAAATCTCACGAAAAGTGAAGAAAGAATGGGCATATGTTAATTGTTTATATCCTCAATCAAACAAGATTTATGCCAATTTATTATACTACTTTCTACTTGCTTGTTTGAGACCATAAAAGAATTTGAGCAACTTACAAATTTGGTTTGACTTATGACTTGTAACACCATGTAGAACATTCGTATAAACTTCTTCTTGTAAGTCCATAAGCATGAATGCATTATTTACATCTAATTGATTGAATGCCAAGATTTGATGGTCGCTAATGCAAAGAGAACTCTTACAATTTAAATATCAAGCAATTTTACTATGTGATTTTGAATGGTAGAGGCATAACATATATTTTTGAACTCATTAAGGTTAAGGTTAGTGTGAACACAAAATCTACGAAAATAAGCTGACTTGTTTTGTAAGATAGGACTAAGAATTTTATGTATGATGAAGATGGATTGCAGAAATTCATACGATCAATATTGCTACCCAAGACACGAAAATGTCATGTGATATGACAAATCCTTTTGCAATAATATTTATGTATAAAACTATCATTTTGCCCTTATGTCTATATTGAACACAAGACATAAACCGTGTCATCCTTTTCCAGTTCAATATTGGGCCCTTAGACATTTATCCTGTTACGCAGGATGGACAAATTCCATCCAGGTCACTCATGTCCCTTAGCATGCTCTGTGGAGTACCCATCAACTGTCTTTATGGTCATCCAGTTACGGACAATGTTTGATCAGCAATAAGGCACTCGACTCTACATCTAAGGTCCATAGTGGTTTCATATCGAAGGGTGGTATACACCACTATCACCATGAGAATAACTTATGACACTTTGTATAATATTCTATATGGTATTCTCATAACGGATCAATCCAATATAAATATTACTCCTAATATTCATATTTATGTTTAAGACTTGATAATTCATTATCCATGATCCATGAGATGTGATCATCACTCTATATACATAATAGTCTTAATGCTTTAATGTTATCCCACTTCACAACAAAGCTCGACTACAAATGCTTTAAGAATAATGTCCTTATGTTTAATGGGATCTCATGATTAAGTAACACTTGATATATTAAACGGACTATCTATTCTAGAGACTTTATTAAACAAACATAATAAAGTTTTGTATCGACTGAAGCAAGTCCCTAGAGCTTGGGATCTAAAAATTGATTCATTTTTCAAGAAGCGGGGATTTCAAAAATGTGAGATGTGTAACCCCCGAGACTGCTTTCAGGAATATCGACTGACCCAACAAACCAACACAGGTCTTTTTAACATGCTTTGTCCTCACTCACATGCTTCCCTAGAAACTTCCCAGAAGGTCACCCATCCAAATACTACTCCAAGTCAAGCACGCTTAACTATGGAGTAGTATTTGGATGGGTGACCTTCTGGGAAGTTTCTCGGGAAGCATGTGAGTGAGGACAAAGCATGCTGAAAAGACTCGTGTTGGTTTGTGGGGTCCGTCGATAATCCTGAAAGTAGTCTCGGGCATTACAAATGGTATCAGAGCCATACATCTCCTAGTACGATGTGGTTCAAGGACGAACCAAGCGGAAGCTGATGGACAGGTAAACACCTGAGGCCTAAGAGGGCAGAGAGTGGTTACATGTAACACCCAAGGGCGAGGGAGTGGTTGTCGGTGCATGAGGCATGACAATGAGACACTCCTAGCAGCTTCTAGGGAAAAAAGCGAATTCACATTGAAATAAGAGGGATTCTGAGGTTGTGCAGGTATGGGACTGCATGGTTGGAGGAAGACTTATAAGGATTAATTGGTACTACCTATACCAATAAGATGCATCTTCTTTTTGCTAGCCTAACAAATAAGAATTTCACAGTTAAGCGTGCTTGACTTAGAGTAGTATTTGGATGAGATGAGTGACCTTCTGGGAAGTTTCCCGGAAAGCATGTAAGTGAGGAAAAAACATGTTGAAAAGATCCGTGTTAGTTTGTGGGGTCAGTCGATAATCCTGAAATCGGTCTGGGGCATTACAAATGGTATCGAAGCATACCTCTCCCAGTATGATGTGGTTCGGGGACGAACCAAGCGGAAGCTAGTGGGCATGTAACACTCGAGGTCGAAGAGGGCAGAGAGTGGTTACATGTAACATCCAAGGGCGAGATAGTGGTTGTCAGCCCACGAGGAATGACAATGAGACACTCTTAGTAGCTTCTAGTGGAAAATAGAATTCACATCGAAATAAGAGGGAACCCGAGGTTGTGCAAGTTTGAGACTGTATGGTTGAAGGAAGGCTTATCAGGATTGATTGGTACTATCTATACCAACAAGATGCATCTTCTTTTCGGTAGCCTAATAGATAAGAACTCCATAGTTAAGTGTGCTTGACTTGGAGTAGTATTTAGATGGGTAACCTTCTAGAAAATTTCCTAGAAAGCGTGTGAATGAGGACAAAACATGTTGAAAAGACTCGTGTTGGCTTGTGGGGTCAGTCGATAATCTTGAAAGCAGTCTAGGGTGTTACAAATGGTATCAGAGCCAAACATCTCCTAGTACGATATGGTTCGGGTACGAATCAAGCAGAAGTTGGTGGACATGTAACACCCGAGGCCGAAGAGGCGGAAAGTGGTTACATGTTACACCCGAGGGCGAGGGAGTGATTGTTGGTGCACGGGGCATGACAATGAGACACTCCTAGAAGCTTCTAAGGAGAAACCGAATTCACATCGGGATGAGAGGGATCATGGTGTTGTTCAGGTATGGGACTGCATGGTTAAATGAATGCTTATAAGGATTAATTGGTACTACCTATACCAACAAGATGCATCTTCTTTTCGATATCCTAACAAATAAGAACTCCATAGTTAAGTTTGCTTGACTTGGAGTAGTATTTGGATGGGTGACCTTCTGGGAAGTTTCTCAGAAAGCGTGTGAGTGACGATAAAGCTTGCTGAAAAAGACTCGTGTTGGTTTGCCAGGTTAGTAGGTAATCCTTAAAGTAGTTTGGGGTGTTACAAATATAGAGTAATATTTGGATGGATGGCCTTCTGGGAAGTTTCTCGGGAAGCATGTGAGTGAGGACAAATCATGCTGAAAAGACTCGTGTTAGTTTGGGGGGTCCGTCAATAATCCTGAAAGCAGTCTCAGGCATTACAAATGGTATCATAGTCATACATCTCCCAGTACGATGTGGTTCGAGGACGAACCAAGCAGAAGCTGATGGGCATGTAACACCCGAGGCCTAAGAGGGCGGAGAGTGGTTACATGTAACACCCAAGGGCGAGGGAGTGGTTGTTTGTGCATGAGGCATGACAATGAGAAACTCCTAGCAGCTTCTAGGGGGAAAGAACGAATTCACATCGAAATGAGAGGGACTCTGAGGTTGTGCAGGTATGGGACTACATGGTTGAAGGAAGGCTTATAAGAATTAATTGGTACTACCTATACCAATAAGATGCATCTTCTTTTCAATAGCCTAACAAATCAGAACTCCACAGTTAAGCTTGCTTGACTTGGAGTAGTATTTGGATGGATGACCTTTTGGGAAGTTTCCCGGAAAGTATGTGAGGGAGGAAAAAGCATATTGAAAAGACCCGTGTTAGTTTGTGGGGTCAATCGATAATCCTAAAAGCAGTCTGGGGCGTTACAACACTTAACTATGGAGTAGTATTTGAAAGGGTGACTTTCTGGGATGTTTCTCGGGAAGCATGTGAGTGAGGACAAAGCATGCTGAAAAGACCCGTGTTGGTTTGTGGGGTCAGTCGATAATCCTAAAAGTTGTCTCGAGCGTTACAAATGGTATCAGAGTCATACCTCTCCTAGTACGATATGGTTCCGGGACGAACCAACAAATGATATCATAGCAGACCTTTCGCAGTAAGATGTGGTTCGGGGACGAACCAATCGGAAGCTGGTGGGCATGTAACACTTGAGACCGAAGAGGGTGAAAAGTGGTTACATGTAACACCCGAGGGCGAGGTAGTGGTTGTCAGTGCATGAGGAATGACAATGAGACACTCCTAGTAGCTTCTAGTGGAAAAATTAATTCACATCGAAATGAGAGGGATCCTGAGGTTGTACAGGTATGAGACTGCATGGTTGAAGGAAGGCTTATAAGGATTAATTGGTCTTATCTATACCAACAAGATGCATCTTCTTTTCGGTAGCCTAATAGATAAGAACGTCATAGTTAAGCGTGCTTAACTTAGAGTGGTGTTTGGATGGATGACATTCTGGGAAGTTTTCTAGAAAGCGTGTAATGAGGACAAAATATGCTGAAAAGACTTGTGTTGGTTTGTGGGGCCAGTCGATAATCTTGAAAGCAGTTTGGGGTGTTACAAATGGTATCAGAGTCAAACCTCTCCCAGTACGATGTGGTTCGGGGATTAACCAAGCGAAAGCTGGTGGGTATGTAACACTTGAGACCGGAGAGGTGGATACTGATTACATGTTACACCCGAGGGCGGGAGAGTGGTTATCGGTGCACGAGGTATGACAATGAGATACTCCTAGCAGCTTCTAGGGAGAAACCGAATTCACATCGGAATGAGAGGGATCCTGAGGTTGTGCAGGTATGGGACTGTATGGTTGAATGAATGCTTATAAGGATTAATTGATACTACATGTACCAATGAGATGCATCTTCTTTTTGGTATCCTAACAGATAAGAACTCCATAGTTAAACATGTTTGACTTGGAGTAGTATTTGGATGGGTGACCTTCTGGGAAGTTTTTTGAAAAACGTGTGACTAAGGACAAAGCATGTTGAAAAAGACTTGTGTTGGTTTATGGGGTCAACCGATAATCCTTATAGAGGTTAGGGTATTACAAATATGGAGTAGTATTTGGATGGGTGACCTTCTAGGAAGATTCTTGGGAAGCATGTGAGTGAGTACAAAGCATGCTGAAAAGACTCGTTTTGGTTTGTGGGGTCAGTCGATAATCTTGAAAGTAGTCTCGGGTGTTACAAATGGTATCAGAGTCATACCTCTCCCAGTACGATGCGGTTCGGGGACGAACCAAGCGGAAGCTGGTGGGCATGTAACACCCGAGGCCTAAGAGGGGGAAAAATGGTTACATGTAACACCCAAGGGCGAGGAAGTGGTTGTTGTTGCATGAGGCATGGCAATGAGACACTCCTAGCAGCTTCTAAAGAAAAAAATTGAATTCACATTGGAATGAGATGGATCATGAAGTTGTGCATGTATGGGACTGCATGGTTGAAGGAAGGCTTATAAGGATTAGTTGGTACTACCTATACCAATAAGATGCATCTTCTTTTCGATAGTCTAACAAATAAGAACTCCACAGTTAAGCGTTGGCGTAGTATTTGGATGGGTGACCTTCTGGAAAGTTTTCCGGAAAGCATGTGAGTGAGGAAAAAGCATATTGAAAAGACCCGTGTTGGTTTGTGGGGTTAAAGGAAGGCTTATCAGGATTAATTGGTACTACCTATACCAACAAGATGCATCTTCTTTTCGGTAGCCTAGTGAGGACAAAACATGCTGAAAAGACCCATGTTGGTTTGTGGGGTCAATCAATAATCTTGAAAGCAGTCTGGGGCGTTATAATAAGGAGTATGTTGTCTATGTTCAGCTATGTTCAACATACTTCTGAAGACAATATGATTTTGGTGTGTCTGTATGTTGATGTCACACCTGCTGATACAAATCAGAAATTGGATTCTGATTCTGATGGTGATGATGTAGATGCGAAAATGTTCAAGAAGTTGGTAGGGTCTCTGAGGTATTTGTGTAATACCAGACCTGATATTTGCTATGCAAATTGGAATGATGAGTAAGTTTATGAGTAAACCGAAGTGGTCTCATTATCAAGTTGCTGTCAGAATTCTGAGATATATAAAGGGAACTCTGAAGTATGGAGTTTTGTTCCCTTTTGATGTTTGAAACTGACTTAGAACTTCTGAGTTACTAAGATTCTGATTGGTGTGGAGACAAAGTTGACAGAAGAAGTAATTAAGGATACTTGTTTAATTTTCTGGGAAGTCCTATTTCTTGGTGTTCCAAGAAGCAATCAGTTGTTGCTATGTCAACCTGTGAAGCAAAATATATTGTAGGTGTTGTGACTGCATGTCAAGCCGTGTGACTTCTAAGCCTCTGAAGCTGATGATTGATAACAAGTTTACAATCAATCTTGCCAAGAATCCAGTGATGCATAGGAGAAGCAAGCATATTGAGACTAAGTATCACTTTCTGAGAAATCAGGTTCAAAATGGAACGCTAGAAGTTATGCATTGTAACATCCAGAAGCAGTTGGCAGATGTTCTGACGAAGGCGATCAAGACTGATCAATTTCTCTGTTTGAGGGATGGAATTGGTGTTGTTAGTTTTGGTTAAGCTGAATATGGATTAAGAGATGATGTTAGAATTATATCATTTTCATAAACTTGGAGACAAAGTTTGTTAGATGGTATTTTAGTATTTCTCTTAAGTCTCACTTGTATTTAAGCAAGTGAATGGTGTGAACAAATTATTCCTTTTTGTAGTGTGTGTGTGCGCGCGCGCGCGCAACCATTTTGTAACCATTTTAAGAATAGTGAAAGTTTGTTATTATTATCTCTTCTCTCTCTTGTTTCATTGTTTATCGTTATCATCTTGTGAACCAACAATGATCTCCACTGAAATCTGAATAAGTGTAGCCATATACTTTTGTATCTGTGTTGGACTTCTTTTGCCTTGACATCAGCACACCATGAACAATCGTACCTTTTATGTATCTCAACACTCTCTTGACCGCTATTAGATGACTTTCTTGAGGCTTCATCATGAATCTTCTCAACAATCCGACACTTTGACAAATGTCTGATCTGGTATTGCAAAATTACGTTAGGGATCCAATGATTTATTTGTATAGTGTTGCACTCTCAAACTCAACATATGTCTCATTCCTCAACTTTGCTCCAGTTTCAAAATATAAAAAAAAATACACTAAAATGTAAATAGAGAAATAGATACCAAACAATATAATTATTAATAAATAAAAAAAAAGAACAATCATATTCCTTTTATTAAGTTTTGGCCTATAAATACTAGTTCAGGTTTGAAGAGACCATTTGAAGAAAAGAAAAAAGCAATTTTATCGCTTAAAATTATAATGCCGCTGTAACAGCTGCAGAAGCTCTTTGTGCAATTTCATAACAATGAAATGAATCACAGATTAAAGATTTTACAACAAATGATTTTTACACGTATCTGATGCATGCCATTGTATGAAAAGCTTACAACAAAACCATTACCTCCCCCTTGCATGCGAAAACGCAGCATTCGTCTAAACATAGCAAAATCATGCTGCATTTTCTACAATCAAGCTTGCCTTCTCAGGATTGTTCGATATTCAATAGAACGAAGAGACAAATTACAAGAAGATACATAGAAATTGAAGAATATCTTCCTTTCTGTTGGGAGGATGAAGTTGACGACATCGCCCTTGCATTACTTCCCGATGTTTTATTATTTCTGCATAAACACAAAGGAAGAAAAACCAAAATGTCATATTTGGTTTTACTAACAACAAGTACTATTCTCTCTGGTCTGGTCATATATACGTGAGAAAGTTTATTTTTTAGATTCATTGAATAATCAATATATCTGATATATTATATTGATCAGATACATTGATCATTCAGTGAATTTAAAAAGTAAACTTTCGCTTATAAATATGACCAGAGCTACTTAATTATGAGTGTAACTGAAGTTCATCAAAAATAAAAAGTTTTATATTGAACTTACCCATCTCTCATGTAGATGCAGTTATCATAACCTGCGAAGCGAAAAGAAAATAGTCTTTCAGTGGCACGAACCGATATTTTTTACTATCTTCTGAGCAAAAAACAGCATGTAAGCAAAGAGAATCGAAAAGCAATGGAACATACTTGGATCCTTGTCAACTTTTACACCTGTACCACCAAAACTACAAGCAACATCAGAGGCTCCATTTTGCTGGTAATAGCTATTAAAAACAAAAGATGCATGTGAGACTAAATTATCCGGCTCGAAACAAGGCTGGCTAGGCTGGACCGCAGTACAGTCCACATCGCCAGGACCACATGCCCAATCCAAAGCATTCTGCAAATCGATTTCGGAGGCTTTGCTTGAAGCAATGCACCATGACGTTCGATTTGATCGTGTTACATTTGCAGCCGTAGTCATGTCAATCGCGCCTCGTCCGGTGAAGTCTAGATTATACACACTTGTCTGATCCGGATAAAACAATCCCCAGTTCCTCTCAGATTCTAAACCGGGCTTTCTATTTTCGTTAAACAATGAGAAAATATAAATATCTAGCTCCTTCCCAGGCTTCGCTGGAGTACCGGTATTATTTATAACATGCCTTATGAGATTAGTGTTATATGTTTGTGCATTATCTGGAGTTGCGGCCTTCTCCTTAGGCGAACCTTTTGAAGGCCAGCCTGTTTCGGTGACCATTACATTAATTGTTCGGAAATTTAGGGCCATGAGTGCATAGTAAATAGCATCAATCTGCGCGTCAAACATGTTTGTGTAAAGCAAACCAGTGTTTGGATCAATAACTTCAGAGGATGCCTGAAAAAGAGCATAATCTAAAGGCACTTTATTCGGGGAGTCACGGTAAGCATAATAAGGATATATATCAATCATAAAAGGCGATTGATTTTCCGCAAGAAATTCTAGCATCGGTTTCAGGAAATGAGCATGGCTACTATTGAAAGCCCCGGCTGAAGGAGGGAACGATCGCGACAGAACACCAAGAGAATGAGTACTAGAAACTTTTATCTTTTTGTGCAGCCCAAGTTTCTTGAGTGCTGTAAGTACATTGTTCATCGCAGGTACTACCAGTGAAGATGTATTATAGCTACTTTCTGTGATTTCAGCACCAACAGTTATGTACGTGATTTTCGTGGCCGGATAATAAGGAAGGACGCTGTTTTTCAACCAAGCGTCTGCGTTAGATTGGAATTGAGAGAACGAGAGCAAATCTGAATTCGGAACACCAATCATAAGTTCAACTCCAGTGTTGGCAAAGGCCCTTAGGACCTGTATATTAGAATCATAAATCCGAACATATTTGATTTTATGAAGCTGAACTAACTGTGCCACCTTGTCGGGTGTAGGGAGGTCATCGGCACTTCGCCCGTAGCATATCCCAATGAAACTCCCAGAACAACAATCTGACAAAATAGTCTCAAAAGAGTTAATAAAATTAAGAGTTACAAAGGCAACTAAATCTACTACTAGCTATATGATATCGGCACGTCAAAACAATCAATTATCGAAGAAAATTATTAGAATTCAGAGTTTAGCCTAATTCATCCTTATAAAACCGGCTGGTAAGTTGAGGGGTACCACTCTATTCAACCTCTATGGAATCTTCCCAATATAGCCTCTCACGCCCAACACTCAATTGGGTTAGGTGTGTGAATATAAACTGTGAGCGGCCATGGTCTGATATATATTGGTTGAGTCTAACTCATCCCTACAAAACCGGCCTGTAAGATGAGTGCTGCCCAAACTATATAAAACTTTATCCCTTCAAACCCAACACAATGTAGGCATTGGAAGTTGCAAAGAACAACAACCAATTTCCACAATTAGGCGACTAGGAGCAGCCTGCAATGAAGGCGGAATTTCCAACACCCCCTCACGCTTAGGTCTCAATGAGCCTGGTGCATAGACGATGCGGAAAGCCCAACAACAGATTTATGATATACTTTAATACCAGAATTTACAAAAAATCTATAAAAATCAATCCATATACTAACACTAATCAAACCATTAAGAAGCAAATGATCTTTATATATGAACTATTTAACAAAATTGAACCAGAATTCCACTCTAACTGAAAGCATCTTTCTAATTCATTCTTCAAATTGAAATCCAGAACCCCTCAAATACAAAGTTGTTCCAGCAACCAAGCACATGCATAAGCATAATTCTAGTTAAATTTCATTATTGAATAATCCATTTTAAAGATCAAGCCACCAAAAAAAGAGCACCGACATTCTCTCAAACAGAGTTAGATAGATAATTGAAGCAATAATAATAATAATAATAATAATAGAGATAAATGGGTCCGAAATCCCAAAAAATGACAATTGAACCTAAACAAAATAGAAAGAATAAATAAGATTAATGACAAACCTAGAAGAAGGAAGAAAAATGATGATGCAAAGATGAAGCTGAACCCAGTAGCCATTGTTGTGTTATGTTGTGTTCTCAACAGTAGTAAATATTAGAAAAAAGAATGAAGAGAAAATGAAGACGAAGTTGAGAAGTTGTTTGTTAAGGTTGTTGTTATTGTTCACAAGTGTGCAAAGGTTTTACCTAATGTTTTAATAAAGCTCAGAAAGAGAGTAACGGCTCTTGTCTCTTTTCACTGCTTTTTCTCTCTCTTCAGATTGGAGCATTAGAGTGGCAAACACAGTTTTTGTTTTTGTTCGGTTGTGTTAGTTAACTCTCACACACACAAGTTTCACACAAAGATACCGCTTTTGTTCGGTTGTTTTTGAAAAATATTGTATTTTTAAGATTTTTGAAAAATTTGTGAATCTTATAAAAATTTTAGAAAACTTCATGAGTTTTTATCATAGGTTTTATGAGTTTTCATTTTTCAAATATACTATTGGATTTTTTAAAAATCTATAAGATTTTATTGAATTTTTCAATCTGGTATTGTAGAGAATTTTTCAAAAAAATAGATAGTGTTAATTTCAGTTTTTTATTATCAAAAATGAACTATCGAATTTTTTAAAATATTTTTAAAAAATAAAAATATATGAATTTATAAAAAAATCAGAGTGTAAATTCATTTTTTTAGAAACTACTAAAAATGTATACCGTATTTTTTAAAATATATTACGGAATTTTTTAATTATACTGAATTTTTAAATTGTATTATTGTCAAAACATTTTTCTATTATAAAAATATGTGGGAATGACAGAACAAACTGTGGGGGTGGGTGTAGCAGGGAAACAGATTATATGGGGTCTTAGCTTAGGGCCTAAAGGAATACAGCCGGCCCAAATTCTTTAATGACTTTGTGATGCCTAAGTAGAAGAAGGAAAGCAAAAAATGAGACTAAGTTTAGAATATTCCTTTAACAGTGAGTTTCAGTTATGGTGAGTCAGCGTTTTTTGCATATGGGATTAAAAAATACGGAAGTTTAATGACTTTAATATAATAGTGATAGTGTAATATTGAGTTGTGTTGTGTGTTGTATTATTATTGTGCTCATGATAATTTGTTGCTCTCATTGATTATGAGTTCTCCTTCCACCATCGATGAACTTTCCTCTTTTTTGCCATCAATTCATGAAAGCGAACAAACTTTTCAGTCCATCATTACCACCAACATCATGACCAATTGGCCATCTCTGACTAATGTTAAAAAGTTGAGTTCATTCGACACTATCACAAATTTTCACAATTTTTTTGGAAACTCCACTAGTTAGAAAAAACAAACAAAGCATAAAAAAACATAATCACAATATAAGAACAAAACGTGAAAACTCTAAAATCGAAGAAAAAATAACGGTCGTTATCAATAGATAAATAGAAAATAACACTATCTGAAAATTATTACAACACATAATATACGTTCAACTAATCCAGACTCTCAGTACACCACACCCAACAAAGCAAATATTTAACTATATCTCACAATACTCTAATACAAAAGTATAAGAGAACAAAGAAAGTTAAATACAAGCTTAAAGTGATTTTGACTGGTGCATCTTGGAATGAAGAACTTGAATCTTATATATAGTCTTGGACTCCCTCTTCCTTCACAAAACTAAACGATGTGAGACTTCTTCAACATGTATATTTTCAACCAACTCGAACAATCTCCACCTTAATTGAAAATAATACATAAGTTTTAATTGTCTTCACCACCGAAATCATATTTCACCATAAAGAGTATCAACATGTATATTTTCAATCAACCCCAACAATCTTCACCTTGATTGAAAATAAATAGGGGTGGCAAAATGGATGGATTGGATGGATATGGATTGGATCGTTAATGGATGGATCAAAACAATCCATTATCCATTAACAATCCACTAAAAGTTTTTTAAAAATATCCAATCCAATACATCCATTAAGAATAAAAATCCATCCAATCCATCAATTATCATATTTTTAATGGATGAATATCCATCCATCCATTTTTTTTTCCTTGAAATTTATTTTTTTAAAATTTATTTTTACTTTTTTTTAATAAAATAATATCAATTTTTTTTTGAGAAAAAATATATTTTAAAAAAAATATATATATTTTTGTATTTTTAAAAAAAATAATTTAAAAATAAATTTTTTTATATTCGTAAAAAAAAAAAATTAAAAAATAATTTTTTTATATTCGTAAAAAAACAATATCAGTTTTCTAATTTAAAATTAAGATTTTTTTTTTAAATTTTTGGAAAAAAATCGATTTTTTGTATTTTAAAAAAAAAATGATTTTTTCGAAAAAAAATTGATTTATTTTCAAAAAAAAAAACTGATTTTTTTTCGAAAAAAAAAATTATTTTTTATTTTTTATAAAAAAATTTAATATTTAAATTTTTTTAAAAAAAAAAAATTAGATAAAAAAATCCATTGGATCATTAAAATGTGTTGGATGGATTGGATCAATCCATGCTTATAAATGGATGGATTGGATCAATCCATTAACTTAATTTTTTATGTAATGGATGGATTGGATGGATTTTTTGATGGATGGATTGGATGGATTTTCTCTTAATGGATCCAATTGCCACCCCTAAAAATAATACATAAATTTTCATAGTCTTCACCGACAGTCATACTCCACCATAAAGAGTATAGTCACTTGAAGTTACACCACTCCAAAAAATTTCACATTGACTTCACCGACAATCATAGTTTAAAAACTATCATACTCTTTCATGAAGAATATATTTCACTTGAAGATAAACCACTTCAAGAATTTCAAATTGGCATCATTGGCAATCATATACTTTATCATGAAGAATAAATTTCACTTGAAGTTAAACCAGTCTAAGAATTTCCACATTGTCTTCACCGAAAATCATAGTTTTTAAAAATTATCATACTCCGCCTAAAGAAGAGTATACTTCACTTGAAGTTAAACCACTTCAAGAATTTTCACATTGTCTTCACTGATAATCATAGTTTTAAAAAACTATCATACTCCACCTAAAGAAGAGCATACTTCACTCGTAGCTAAATCACTTCAAGAATTTTCACATGTCGAAAACCAGGTTGGAACTTTAAGGTACAACTTCCTTGTTGGCAGGAAGCTCTTCACCACCGGCATAATCTTGCACCTTGTGTAACCTTGATTGTATCAACACGTCTTTGACTTGAACCTTCCACAAGTGAAAAAAAATTCTCCGATCAATTTTCTCTAGGCCAAACTGCATAGCGGAATTTGTGATTGCAACTCAATAACTCTTTCACAACACTACCCTTCTTTCTGATATGGACAATCAAACAAAACTGTAACCATAAAACATACTAAGAACACTTATCTTTGGATCGAATTAAAATCTCTAATACCAGTTGTTGGAAGAAAAAACGAAGCATAGAGAAAAAAGAGGAACACAATCACAACACAAGAACATAATGTGGAAACTCCAAAACCGAAGCAAAAACCACGGTCGTTATTAATAGACATCCAGATAATAGCAATATGTGAAAATTGGTACAACACATAATATACCCTAAACTAACCCAGGATCCTAGTACACCACACCCTTCAAAACAAATATTTAACTATATCTCACAACACTCTAATACAAGAGTATAAGAGAACAAATAAAGTCAAATACAAGCTTAAAATGATTTTGACTGGTGCATCTTGGAATAAAGAACTTGAATCCTATATATAGCCTTGGACTCCCTCTTCCTTCATAAAACTAAGTGATGTGGGACTTCTTCAACATGTATATTTTCAACCAACCCGAACAGTTAGTCAGTTTGCATCCTAACTACACTTCTAAAAAAGGATTCATTTGAATGGACACAAGAAGCTCAGTCCTCTTTTGGGTCTTTAAAGACATCTATGTCTGAAGCTCTAGTGTTAGCCCTACCTAATTTTACAGAGACTTTTATAATAGAAACATTGTGTCAAGGTTGGGTATGAGAGTAATGCTCATCCAAAATAATCACCACATTTGCTACTCTGGTAAGCATTTCCTCCCTAGAATGTTAACAACCTTTATATATGTTCTAAATTGTGTGTAATTACTTCAACAGTCAAGAAATAACGAACATGCTTATTGAGTAACAATTTTACCAAATATAATGACCAAAGGAGCTTGATAGAACTCGTGACTTAATTGACTTAGCTACCATGACAAAAAATTTACTTAACAAAACTACTGGGTTAGTCTTGTGAAATAATGTAGAAACCTAGGGCTCGAAACAAAGTGGCATATGCATTATCTAGTGCCCAATGCTTGATACTCTCTGTTTCTCACTTTTAGTTCCTATAGAAATTCAAGAAACAATTGACTAAGATTATGAGCTCCAACAACTTATGGGAAAAATACTTTCCAATCCAGAGGCACATAAAGGTTTTCAAGTACTTAATGGAGTGAAAGGGGAGACTAAAATTCCTGGGTCAAGTGAGTGGATGTTTGCAAGCCTAAGAAGCTTGGGGGCCTTGGGGTTCATGACCTTCGGTTGGTTAACTTAATCCTTTTGGGTAAGTGGAGGTGGCGTCTTATTTTTGGGGCTTCTAGTATTTTATGTTATATTCTTAGGGCCATGTATGGGGCACCCCCTATGTATTCCATCTTGGGTGGGAGAGTCATTTTACTTCGACAGGTTTTGTCTTGGTGGAGAGGGATATACCTTCTTTGAGGTAAATCTATCGATACTAATGAGTGGTTTAGGGATGGTGTAAGACCCCAATTTTGACCCTAAGATCCCTCATGCTATCTCATTATATGCATTGGCTTTGGGATCACACCTTGGCATCTTAGTTACCCCTCATTCATTAGGTTTGCATTGGGAGAGATCACCAAGCCCTTTTGATTATATCATACTTTATTTTTAATTATTTACTAACCAAAATGCCAAAAATATGTCTATGTATAACTTTGTTTCTTTTGTAGGTAGTGTGTCCATCCACCAATGCATCATCAAGCTCACAATTAGGATTTGAGACCCTCAGTGCAAGGAGATCAATAAAGTAATGGTTCACATTGGTTATAGACATCATATATGGATCCCCATGATTTTCATTTATCATTTTGATGAATAAATCACCAAGAGTTTGAAGCTTGTTTGTCTTGGAAGCCCTAATTCATCTGGGTATCTTGTGTGGCTTCCTCGACAAGTTTCTTCAACATTTGATCAAATATATCAAGGGATACTCCATATTACATCATCTTATGCATATATTATCCTCATGAGTCCAAAATATCAAGAAAACTTCAAGTTTGCAAGTTGGTTCAAGGTGGTTGACCAAAGAAAGTCAACTGGTCAAAACTGAGGTTCCCTAGACCCTATCTTCTACAATGTTTGTCATATTAAAATGATTCCAAAATAAAATTTACTCCTTATGAAATTAAAAAAAACTTTCATGTTGAGGTCAAGAGCTAGGTTTGCTTGGAAAGTCATTTTTTTATGGTGAAAAATTATAGGTTATTTTGTTTGTGCCTTAGTTAGGAGGTCAACTTTCAAGGACCATAACTTGCTCAATTTTATGATATGAAAGCCATCCAAGTTTCATGATAAATTCCAAGATGTCCTATCCAACTTTTATTCTTTTATAAACTTCAAATTCAACTTTCAAAGGCATGTTCCAAGAGGAAACATTATAGGTCATTTTGGACCATTACCATTGAACAAGCAATTTTCCTCAACTTCTAAAATGTATAACTCCTTCATGTCAAATCCAAATGAGGTCAAATTTGTGATCATATTGAGTAGGATTGAAAGAGATATAACTTTGATGAATTAATGTTTTCCATTTTAAGCTCATAGAAAGAGTTATTTAAGGTGGAAGAAGTGAACATTTGACTTGGGACTTAGAAAATTTTCAATTATGTTTGATTTCCAAAACTTCTACCTCAAAATTCATCATAATACAAGCTTCAAATGGAAAAGTGTTCAACATGAAAGTTATTCTCCTTGATCTCACCTTTCCAAAAAGTCTAAAATAACTTCATTTGGATAAGGTTTGAATGACGTGCGCATGGTTATCCTTCATGGTTCCATTTGGATGAATCTCATGACCACTTCTCAATTTCAATTGCATGGCTTCATGTCACACTTTCAGCATCACTCATGATCATATTTGGACCTTTTGACATCATTTCATGTGCCTATCACATGCCCATGCAATAATGAATATGAGAATTTTTATTTTTGGCATTTGAATGGAAGTGTGTGGAAATCAATTGTCAAGCCTATAAATACATTGCCTCATGCTCAGAATTATGGACACATTGCCCAAGCTTTGCTCCTGTAACCTTCCCATCACCGTTAGAGGATAAACTTGAAAGTTGTCAATTGAAAATCGAGTTTCAATTTCACTTCTGTTTTGAAGTTGAAACTCCAAGACTCTAAGCCATTTGAGCTCTCAATTCACCTCCTACAATCAGGTGGAAGCAAGCCCAAGCAAATTGAGATCCAAATCAAGCTTCATCACTGTAAACAAGATTTGATTTTTGGTTGGCTGAAGTCCTACCAATATAGACAACAAGATTGAGCTGCTTTAAGGTTAAATCGAAGCAACTCAGATCATGAACCTCAAATTTCAAATCCATGTATCTTTCAATATACTTGGAATTGGAAGAAATGGAGGTCAGATTCGTGCTCCTGAGCATTTTTCCTTCAAAAACATGTACTCAATTTTCATTTTTCATTTGGTTGAGGGTGGACCAGTCCGGTGAGGTCCACCGGAGAAGATGACCAGAGCTAGGGCTCTGGTGGTGTGTTGGCATGACCTGAACCATCTGATCTCACATCCACGTTTTAATCCTGGCCCTTATTTTGCTTGACTCATGTTACTACGCGTTTGACTCAGATGTTTGGTACACTCTAGCGTGTGGCCATCAGATCTGCCACCTCAATTAATGAGGGAGATCCGATGACCCTTGTTTTTCTGAATTTCTTTTTATTTTCTGATTTTTCATTTAATCCTTTTATTTTGTTTAATTCATATTAATTTCATTTTTAATCCAAAAAATATGGGACTTTCATTAAAAATCTTTAAATATTTTTCTCTTCCATATTCTGAATTAAAATTGTTTTTTTTGATTAATTTTGGTATTTTTCATGAATTAAATGTTTTTGTGCATATTTTTAATTGTTTAAAATACTTCTGGCTTTTTAAAAATTGTGAAAGTTTTTGTCTAAGGTTCTTTGACCTTGTTTGACCTAGGATAAATCCCTTGACCATTTATTTGGTGTTTTGAAGGGATTTTAGGTTTTGACCAAATTAAAATGCATTTTAATTCATTTTTTAATTGATTAAATGTTTTAAAATTATGTTGAGCCATTTTTATGGTTTTGTAATGTGTGACTTTCTGTTTGGGCCTTGGTCAAGGTTGATTTAACTTTTGTTGGATCAAAACCATTGGATTTAGGGGATTGGTGTAATGTACATTTCATCTCCCAAAATGAATGGATGGTTTTTATTTGATGGAATTCCTCCCATGATCAATTTATGTTTCTATCTCCCTCTCCCTTTTCATCTTCATCCCTATTCTTTCCTATTCCCTCATTTGACCAATGAAATCTCTAATGTCTGAAGGCTAATTGATTCATCAATGACCTTGTGTCAGATGAATCAATACAAGTATGACTGAGATATGTCTCCCCCTTTGACTTTTCTTTTAGTGCATGGTATTGTAGCAGTGTATTCGTCACCATTGGATATATTAACTAAATCCAAGGTAAATCATACAAAGTCGAGACGCCAGCGCACTTCTATTTATCCAAAGGAATGGTTAGAAAGCGAACAAAAACCTATAAAGTTTTACAAACAAAACTAGTAAAAGAGGGTCAGAGATCTGGGTAAGGGGGTTGGTTATGCAATGGGAAGGTGTTAGGCACCCAATGCATCCTAGGTACTCCTAGGGAGCCCTTTTCACGCTTGTTGCAAAGGTTATTGTTATGAAATTATTTTGTGCAAACATGATTGAAGAGATGAGAAAAGAATATACAAGTTTATTTACATTTTGTGTTTGGATGGATGAACCCATTGCCTACGTACCTTCTCATGAAAGATAAGGATCAAAACCCCGTAGTTCGGGTAAAAGATTTCAAAACAAGTGAGTGGATTGATTGGTCCAAAATCCTTAAGGTCTTTTGTTATCAAAGGGAGAAAACTCGACCTGAAAAACCACAAGTCTACCATGTGAGGATAGCTTCGAAATGCTAGTGAAGGATTATGCCCTATAATAAGCATGGAAGACTTATTGTCCAACCACTAAGGACATAGGTGAGTATTATATCTACCACAAAGATAACTCAAACCTAATAGCTAAAGGTTATGAAAAATTTGATTAAGAAGTGGACATTGGAACCACAAAGAAACACATTTGAGTGGGTTAGATTAACCAATTAGAAGTATGTACAAAGATGGTCAAAGTTGACTTAAAGATTCAATTCAAGATGAGTATTGTGAAAAGAGAGTTTGAAAATCAAAAGCCTAAGGCTTAGGTTTCTAATGTTGAAAACAAGTCAAATGTTTGCACAAAAGTTTTTGGTTTGGGTTAGGGATGAAGAAATGATCAAGGTTAAGCATGCAAGAGGTGGGGGATAAAGGAATGCAAACACAAGTAGGGTTGCTCTCTTGAGATCATATGGATGATCCAAGTAAGTCCCATCCTTTGGAATAAAGCAACACAAGGTATAAACAATAAGCAAGTCTCATAAGAAAACCACAGAAAGAGGAAACAGAATGCCAATCAATGAACTTACATCCAACTCCAAACAACAAAACAGGAAACAGAATACCAATAGATGGACTTATATCTAACTCCTCAAAACAAACAGGAAACAGAATGCCAATAGATGGACTTATATCTAACTCCTCAAAACAAACAGGAAACAGAATGCCAATAGATGGACTTATATCTAACTCCTCAAAACAAACAAATGAGCAAAAGCAAACACATGCAAAGTAATCAAGCAAACAATGCATCACACACTATATACAAACAAGAGGCTCAATCAAATAGGTGGGCTTTAGTCAAGAGGGGTCATATCAACCTCGACAAACAAGCCAAACTGTATCAGGTAATCTATGAGCTCTTAACCACCAACATTGAGAGTTAGGGTGAAGCTGATCAAGTATGGAAATGAGGATGAGACCTCATGCTCTTAACCCTGGCCTGGGTGAGCTTATGACAAAGAAAGTGTGGGGATCCAGAATGTGGGATCCTATTCCACTTGACAGACTCTAAACAAGATCTTGGGTGCTTATTCAAAAGCATCACCACGTAGTGCGAGCATAATGAAAGACTCACTGAATAACAGGGGATTGATTGCTAATCCCTTCTGTAACACCCCGATTAAAATAAGAGAATTATTTAATTGAGTTAATAGTATTTTATTAATTTAATTAAATAAAGTTGAATTATTGGATTATTATTATTATTATTATTATTATAGATATTATTTATTTTAATAATAATTAAATAAATAATATAATTGGAATATGAAGAGTGGAAGGGTAAAAGTGGAATTGGGTAAAAGAGGCCAAAGGAGATAACTGAAGGTTTTCATTTTCACGTATTTTGCCTCAGAGTCAGAAAAGGGAGAAGCGCTGAAGAGAAAGAGAAGGAAGAGGAAAAGACCAAAGATTGCTCAGAGCTTCCTTCAATCCAAAGAGGTAAGGGGTCTGAACCTTATTAAACGATAATATGCGAGCAATTACATGATATAGGATTGGGTTGTTGATAAATTTGGGGAATTTAGGGAGATTGAGAAAGTTTGGGGTTTTGAGGGAAATTGTCCGATCTGTGAGTATGGTGGCGTTATATACATTGTAATCGAAGTATGTTGTGTATGTATGATTGTTAAATGTTGATATTGGGTTGTAGGCTTAGAAGCCGCGCGTCCACTGTTTCTGCGCTTAAAATCTTGTTTATGCACATAACAGCCAAATGACGTTCGCCATTATGCCTTTGGCGCTCGCCATTTGGGCCTTTTTTCAGAATAAGAGCGTTTAACGCTAAATGGCGTTCACCATTAGCCTAACGGCGTTCGCCATATCAGTTTGACAGACAGTTTTCAGAATAAGAGCGTTTAACGCTAAATGGCGTTCACCATTAGCCTAACGGCGTTCGCCATATCAGTTTGATAGACAGTTTTCAGAATAGGAGCGTTTAACGCTAATGGCGTTCACCATTAGCCTAACGGCGTTCGCCATATCAGTTTGACGGACAGCTTTCGCGTTTTAAACTCCCAGATGTGATATCGTTGTAATGTTGTTGTTGTTTTGTTGAGTTGTATGTCATGCTATTAATGAAGATGATAACATGACTATATGATGTTGTTGTTGCTATGTTGATTATGATGCATGTTTGATGTGCATGCATTCATGAAAGGCCGATGCCTAGTGACGAACGGACTGAGTTCCAATGATGTTGTTGACTCCGGGCTTGTTGAGAGGCTTGGTTCCTTATGGGGAACTCAGATTCTATGGTGGTGAATCTGGGAGTAGTGATCCTGTAGTGGTCACAAAATGGGTATACCGAGTCGTGTTGAGTCATGCATGGGTGTGTGCATTGCAATTGATGTGTTGTTTTGTTGATATTCATGAGTTTGTGGATTATAATGATGATTGTGATGATCCGTGTTGACATATGTGCAAATTATTCATATTATATTCTGTCGTTATATTATTGTTTAATAATGTAATTCTCACCCCTTCTGCATGTGTTTATGTTCATCTATGATGAGCAATGTGCAGATAATGAGGAGTAGCTTTTGTTGAGGTGAAGAATAAGTGTAGAGTTATTCTACAGAGTCAAGTCAATGCTCTGGTCATGTGACACCGGGGTTATGGGATTCAATAGAGATTATATTATTATTTAAGTTGTGTATGAAGACTAAATTATTGATATGTTTTGTTGAAACATTTTTATAAATCGTTAATTGTGTTGTTGTCCGCTGCGAGGTTTTATTAAAATAAATGAAATATTTTTATGTTGTAAAGTGATGAGTGTTAAGTTGAATGAAATGTAAACTCTTCTACATGTTATACTCTGATAAATTCTTTAAATATGTCGTTTGGGTAGAAGGGTGTTACATTAGTGGTATCAGAGCATGGTCAGTCCAGTCGAGTCATAATGTGATGTTTTCCCTGTTGGTCGATTAGTGTAAATGACACTGTCGATATTTAACGGTGGTGGTTGTGTTGTGCATAGTATGGCTGGAGAAAATGACCGTGCGATTGCTGAGGCTTTGGCTGCTATGGCGCAGGCTATGCAGGCGCAGCAGAATCCGCCGGTCGACGAGTTTAAGAATTTGGGAAGGTTTCTGAAGAATAACCCTCCTACATTCAAAGGGCGCTATGATCCAGATGGTGCTCAGATTTGGCTGAGGGAAATTGAGAAGATTTTCCGGGTGATGACGTGTACTGAAGCACAGAAGGTGCAGTTTGGTACGCATATGTTATCTGAAGAGGCTGAAAACTGGTGGGATAACACTCGCCAGAGAATTGAAGTACCAGGTGCTGAGATGACTTGGGGAAAGGTTCAAGACGGTCTTTCTGGAGAAATATTTTCCTGCTGATGTGCGATGTAAGAAGGAGATGGAATTTCTAGAACTGAAGCAGGGTAACATGTCTGTTGCTGATTACGCTTCGAAGTTTGAGGAGCTGGTGCAGTATTGTCCTCATTATAATGATGCTGATGCTGAGGAATCCAAGTGTGTCAAGTTTGAGAACGGGTTGCGTCCCGAGATCAAACAAGGCATTGGTTACCAGGAGATTCGTAGGTTTCCTACACTGGTTAATAAGTGCAGGATATTTGATGAAGATAGTAAGGCTAGGACTGCTCATTACAAGAGTCTTAGTGAGAAGAAGAATAAGGATCGTGGTAGTCCTTATGCATCTCCGAATGGTAAAGGTAAGCAGAAAGTAGTAGATGAGAAGAAGCCAAGTGGGGGAGGATCTCCCATAGCTGGTAAATGTTTCAAGTGTGGCGAGCCAGGCCACCGTGCTGATAGCTGTACCAAGAAAGTGCTGAGATGTTTCCGATGCGGTCAGGCTGGTCATAGAGTTACTGAATGTAAGGATGCTGGTCCGACATGTTTTAATTGTGGCGAGAAAGGCCATATCAGTTCGCAGTGCTCGAAACCGAAGAAGGCGGCTACTGCAGCTCATACTACTGGTAGGGTGTTTGCCCTGAGTGGGGCTGAAGCTCCTAAAGAAATTATATGCAAAGTTATCTAAATGTGAGTTCTGGTTGAAGGAAGTGAGTTTCCTTGGCCATGTGATTTCGAGTGGTGGGATCTCTGTTGATCCTGCTAAAGTTGATGCTGTGTTACAGTGGGAGACTCCGAAGTCTGCTACTGAGATACGCAGTTTTCTGGGGTTAGCTGGTTATTATCGCAGATTTATTGAAGGCTTCTCTAAGTTGGCATTGCCGTTGACGCAGTTGACTAAGAAGGGTCAAGTGTATGTGTGGGATGCAGCTTGCGAAGCGAGTTTTGTTGAGTTGAAGAGGCGGTTGACCAGTGCTCCAGTGTTGATCTTGCCTAATCCTGGTGAGTCCTTCGTTGTTTATTGTGATGCTTCTTTGATGGGTCTTGGTGGTGTTTTGATGCAGAATGGTAAAGTTGTAGCTTATGCTTCTAGACAGTTGAGAGTTCATGAGAGGAATTATCCTACGCATGATCTAGAGCTTGCAGCTGTTGTATTTGTGTTGAAAATGTGGAGGCATTATCTGTATGGTTCCAGATTCGAAGTGTTCAGTGATCACAAGAGTCTGAAGTATCTGTTTGATCAGAAAGAGTTAAATATGAGGCAGAGAAGGTGGTTAGAATTACTGAAGGATTTTGACTTCGAATTGAGTTATCACCCCGGTAAGGCTAATGTAGTTGCAGATGCGCTGAGTAGAAAGTCTCTACATATGTCTATGATGATGGTTCGGGAGCTTGAGTTAATTGAACAGTTCCGTGATATGAGTTTGGGTTGTGAAGTTTCCGCTGATAGTGTAAAATTGGGTATGCTGAAGTTGACTAGTGGAATTCTGGAAGATATTCGGAATGGTCAGCAAGTTGATGTCGCTCTAGTTGATCATATTACTATGGTTAACCAGGGTAATGGTGGTAATTTTGAGATTGATGAGAATGGCATCCTGCGATTTAAAGGTAGAGTTTGTGTTCCCGAGGTGTCTGAATTGAAAAAGAGTATTCTTGAAGAGGGCCATAGGAGTGGATTGAGTATCCATCCAGGTGCAACTAAAATGTATCAAGATTTGAAGAAGTTGTTTTGGTGGGCGGGTATGAAAAGAGATGTTGCTAAGTTTGTGTATGCCTGTTTGACTTGTCAGAAGTCAAAGATTGAACATCAGAAACCGACAGGTATGATGCAACCTTTGAAGATTCCTGAATGGAAGTGGGATAGCATTTCCATGGATTTTGTGACGGGACTGCCGAGGACGGTGAAAGGTAATGATTCTATTTGGGTGATTGTGGATCGATTGACTAAGTCGGCGCATTTCTTGCCGATGAAGATTAATCACTCTTTAGAGAAGTTGGCAGAGTTGTATATTGAGGAGATAGTGAGGCTGCATGGTATTCCATCCAGTATTGTGTCTGATAGAGATCCCAGATTTACTTCTAGATTTTGGGAAAGTTTGCAGAAAGCGTTGGGGACTAAGTTGAGGTTGAGTTCAGCTTATCATCCTCAGACTGACGGTCAGACTGAAAGAACTATCCAATCCTTGGAGGATTTGTTGAGAGCTTGTGTGTTGGAGCAGAGTGGTTCTTGGGATAGTTATTTGCCGTTGGTGGAGTTTACTTATAATAATAGTTTTCATGCTAGTATCGGTATGGCTCCATATGAAGCATTGTATGGTAGGAGGTGTAGAACTCCATTGTGTTGGTATGAGTCAGGTGAGAGTGTTGTACTCGGACCTGAGATTGTGCAGCAGACGACTGAAAAGGTTAAGATGATTCAGGAGAAGATGAAGATTTCTCAGAGTCGTCAGAAGAGTTATCATGATAAGAGGAGAAAAGCACTTGAGTTCCAAGAGGGAGATCATGTGTTCTTGAGAGTTACTCCGACGACAGGTGTGGGTAGAGCTTTAAAGTCTAAAAAGCTTACTCCGAGGTTTGTGGGTCCGTATCAGATTTTGAAGAGGGTTGGGGAAGTGGCGTATCGGATAGCTTTACCGCCGTCGCTTTCTAATCTGCATGACGTGTTTCATGTATCTCAGTTAAGAAAGTATATTGCGGATCCGTCGCATGTTGTTCAGTTGGATGATATCCAGGTGAGGGATAATTTGACCGTTGAGGTGTTGCCAATTCGGATAGATGACCGAGAAGAGAAGACCCTGAGAGGTAAGAAAATTGCTCTAGTGAAAGTTGTTTGGGGAGGTCCAGCTGGTGAGAGCTTGACTTGGGAGCGTGAAGATCAGATGAAGGAGTCGTATCCGGCTCTATTTGCTTGAGGTATGTTTTCGAGGACGAAAACTTCTAAAGTGGGGGAGAGTTGTAACACCCCGATTAAAATAAGAGAATTATTTAATTGAGTTAATAGTATTTTATTAATTTAATTAAATAAAGTTGAATTATTGGATTATTATTATTATTATTATTATTATAGATATTATTTATTTTAATAATAATTAAATAAATAATATAATTGGAATATGAAGAGTGGAAGGGTAAAAGTGGAATTGGGTAAAAGAGGCCAAAGGAGATAACTGAAGGTTTTCATTTTCACGTATTTTGCCTCAGAGTCAGAAAAGGGAGAAGCGCTGAAGAGAAAGAGAAGGAAGAGGAAAAGACCAAAGATTGCTCAGAGCTTCCTTCAATCCAAAGAGGTAAGGGGTCTGAACCTTATTAAACGATAATATGCGAGCAATTACATGATATAGGATTGGGTTGTTGATAAATTTGGGGAATTTAGGGAGATTGAGAAAGTTTGGGGTTTTGAGGGAAATTGTCCGATCTGTGAGTATGGTGGCGTTATATACATTGTAATCGAAGTATGTTGTGTATGTATGATTGTTAAATGTTGATATTGGGTTGTAGGCTTAGAAGCCGCGCGTCCACTGTTTCTGCGCTTAAAATCTTGTTTATGCACATAACAGCCAAATGACGTTCGCCATTATGCCTTTGGCGCTCGCCATTTGGGCCTTTTTTCAGAATAAGAGCGTTTAACGCTAAATGGCGTTCACCATTAGCCTAACGGCGTTCGCCATATCAGTTTGACAGACAGTTTTCAGAATAAGAGCGTTTAACGCTAAATGGCGTTCACCATTAGCCTAACGGCGTTCGCCATATCAGTTTGATAGACAGTTTTCAGAATAGGAGCGTTTAACGCTAATGGCGTTCACCATTAGCCTAACGGCGTTCGCCATATCAGTTTGACGGACAGCTTTCGCGTTTTAAACTCCCAGATGTGATATCGTTGTAATGTTGTTGTTGTTTTGTTGAGTTGTATGTCATGCTATTAATGAAGATGATAACATGACTATATGATGTTGTTGTTGCTATGTTGATTATGATGCATGTTTGATGTGCATGCATTCATGAAAGGCCGATGCCTAGTGACGAACGGACTGAGTTCCAATGATGTTGTTGACTCCGGGCTTGTTGAGAGGCTTGGTTCCTTATGGGGAACTCAGATTCTATGGTGGTGAATCTGGGAGTAGTGATCCTGTAGTGGTCACAAAATGGGTATACCGAGTCGTGTTGAGTCATGCATGGGTGTGTGCATTGCAATTGATGTGTTGTTTTGTTGATATTCATGAGTTTGTGGATTATAATGATGATTGTGATGATCCGTGTTGACATATGTGCAAATTATTCATATTATATTCTGTCGTTATATTATTGTTTAATAATGTAATTCTCACCCCTTCTGCATGTGTTTATGTTCATCTATGATGAGCAATGTGCAGATAATGAGGAGTAGCTTTTGTTGAGGTGAAGAATAAGTGTAGAGTTATTCTACAGAGTCAAGTCAATGCTCTGGTCATGTGACACCGGGGTTATGGGATTCAATAGAGATTATATTATTATTTAAGTTGTGTATGAAGACTAAATTATTGATATGTTTTGTTGAAACATTTTTATAAATCGTTAATTGTGTTGTTGTCCGCTGCGAGGTTTTATTAAAATAAATGAAATATTTTTATGTTGTAAAGTGATGAGTGTTAAGTTGAATGAAATGTAAACTCTTCTACATGTTATACTCTGATAAATTCTTTAAATATGTCGTTTGGGTAGAAGGGTGTTACACCTTCTATCTGTCAATTGCCTCTTCACTTAGGAGGACTTATCAAGTAACATGCCTCATTTAGAGGTCTTTGGCACAAATGTAAACAATCACAAACAGAGCCTCATAAGGAGGACTTCAGCCAAAATGCCTGCCAAAAAGGTGGCAGGACTTCCAGACTACATGGAGTAAAAGAGTAGCTACCTAAGTGGTGTATCAACCACAATCCAAAGCTCAAGCAATAGCTAAAAGCTAGCAACTAATGTACCTGTACAAAAGCTAAACAGTTAATATCTCAATCAGAAAACAAACAGACAAACAGTCCAACTGTTACACAATTCAATGAGCAATGGTCAAGCAATCAAATGAAGCAATGAGCTCAAGCCTATCACTTAGAATCCTATAAAACACCAATGTGTTAGAATTAAAATCATTTGTATCTCACAAAGTGAGACCAAACCAATCATCAATGCTAAATGTCCAAACCTGAAACACAAAGCACAATTAGTTTATCTACAAAACTCTAGTACAAAGACTAGGTTCAAAACCAAATCAAATGATGAAAACAGAACTCAATCTTTTGCAAAAAGCAACTTCAAACATGTCATAAGATATCCTTAAAGGACCAACATCAATTCACATGGCAAAGGCATCAAATGATCAATGTAAAGCAAAGGCAAGCAAGTGTGCACAATATGGACATCCAAATTACAAAATCCAAATCAAAACATTAAAGCATCCAATGATCATGAAATTTTTTATGTGAACTCATCATGTCATGAACAAACAATGTTCAAAAAATCAAATCCAGAGGAGCTCAAATGATAGGTGAACAAAAATGCACAAATGCAAGGCAAAAAATGTGACACAAATTGTCACATCATATCTTCATGTGTCCAAAACAGTGATAGCATATGATAAAAATTCCAAACCAAAGCTCAAAAATCATATCACATGTGAGGATCAAGCATGCAAAATTTTAGATCAATTGGATTAAAGATGAGCATTTCACAAAGCAATGAATGTAACATGTCAATTTGGCATAAGGTTCAATCAAAAATTCACAATTAAAAATCCAGCAATCAACAAATCATGAAATAAATGCTATAAACAACTAGACATCAAAACAAGAATGTGGAAACAAATTGGGATCAATTTGGACATTTCTACTATTTTTTATGATTTTTTAAATTTGAAGAAAATAATGAAATAATAAAAGAAAATGGAGGGAAAATAATAATTTGAATGAAATTCAGAAGATGCATGCAACCAGGTTTGAACACACGCACGCCCAGTCCAGAATGAGAATTCAATTGAAATTCAGAAAACTGCATGAGCCAAGGATCAAACTCACGCACGCAAGGCCAGGAGCGCTTGAAACCAAAATGCTGCGTTTCATCATGAAACCTTAGCAGCAAGAACCAGACGCCGGAACAGTAGTTCTGGTCGTCTTCTCCGGTTGATTTCCGGTGACCTTCAACAATATTTTTCCAGAAATGCATAAAAAGTACATCAATCGAAAGATCTTTCATCATACATTCCAAATCTATAATCAAAATCATATGATTCTTCCTAACACGCACGGATCGAGCAAGAACATTATCAACATCCAAACTTTAATTCAACCATACAAGCTCAATTTTCAACCATTTTCAAAACAGAACATATCAGCATGCTCAGTGTAACAGGCTCTACACAATCATGGCAAGAAATTGGCAAAATAAGAGGATCGAATTTCACCTACCTGAAATTGCAGTGATCCAAACTCGTGTCCTCAGATGCTATAGAGCTCCAGCTTTACTCCAATAATCCTCCTATGAAGCTGGATGTAAGAAGTAGTGGTTGAAAGCACTTGGATCTAGCTCAATTTCAGAAATCCATAGCCATGAGTTTGCACTTGTGTAGCTCGAATTCTTGCTCAGCTCTTCAAACCAGTGGTTGGATCTTGCTTAGAATTCTTCCAGGATCATGAATGTGCAAAGAAAATGAAGGTTTATGTGAAGAATTTTGGATTTCGAAGAGAGAGAATTTTTGGAGGTGTCGCATCGCGCGAAAAACCGGCGGGAAAAGAAGGAACAACAGAGCCGCCACCGTGCGTTATTTATCCCAAAATAGGGAAAGGAAACGCTCGAAGTAAACCTAGGAAAGAACATGGTCTCGCGACCAAAGAGAATGGGTTCGGGAGTCGGTTATGCGAAGGGAAGGTATTAGCACCCCTACGCATCCGTAGTACTCTACGGGATCCACGCACAAAAGGAAGGAAAATTGGTTGCTAAACACTGCTCAAATATTCACACACACTGGCTGAAAGAAACGAAAGAGACTGACTGAAACTGGACTCGGCAGGATGTCGCATCCTGGGCCTACTTAGTCTATCAGGCATAGACATCAGAGTCAAAGTAGTTCGGACTGGGGAACGACACATGCTCGCTAGGATATCGCATCCTATGCATACGTATCTTCTCAGACGAGAGAAGAATCAGAGCATTCGTAGCTCGGCCGACACGCACACAAACAAACACACACAGGCAAACGTGGAGCCCGACTGCCAATCACTGGACTTATGTCAGCATCCGAACCTAAACACACGCAAAGAGGCAAACGTGGAGCCCAAATGCCAATCACTGGACTTATATTGACATCCGAACCTAAACAACACAACAGATAGATAGGGAGTCGGGGACTCAGCCTATAACTGTCAAACACACACAAACAAAACAGACAGCAAATGCTAAGGAGTCAGGGACTCGAGCCTAGCAAAGGTCAGACAACTCACACAAAAGAAAGAAAAGGCGCCCGGAGAGATCAGCTCAATCTCCTGCCTACATACTTCATCTGGTGTGAAGATCAGGGCGATGTAGTTCCCCTACGGAGGGATAAAGGACTAGCCTAACCAGATAACAGAGGGAGACACAACTCTAGGGAGACTACGACTCGAGCCTAGATGTTGTCATGCAAAATCAACCCTAAGTTAAGGTTTCTAGCTAAATGGCACAAGGGCCAACCTATCCTAAGCATGGCTCACACAGGAAGCAAGCCACACACACTTAACTTGCACAGGAAGCAAGCCAAGCAAAACCTAACTTGCACAGGAAGCAAGTCTAAACTAATCCTAACTTGCACAGGAAGCAAGTCAAACAATCCTATCTTGCACAGGAAGCAAGTCAAACAATCCTATCTTGCACAGGAAGCAAGTCAAACAATCCTACAAGCACAGATAGCACACACTATATGCATACAAGAGGCTCAAGCAAAAGGTTAGGCACTAGGGCCAACTGGAATGGGGTGAACGTGCTCTTAACCTTGCCATTGAGAGACTAAGGTGAAGCAGATGAAAGGTGAGTGAAGATAAGACTTCACAGCTCTTATCCCTGGCCTGGGAGAGCTTAAGACAAGAATGTGTGGGTCCAGAAAGTGGGAACCCTTCTACACATTGGAAACTGACTCAACTGTACAATTGTACAAGATCTTGGGTTTGTATCTGTAATGCATCAACACAGTGGTGTGAGCAAAGCAAATGACACACTGAATAGTGGGGGATAGATTGCATATCCCTACCTTCCACCAATTGCCTCTTCACTTAGGAGGACTTTGACTCTGTACAGGGACAAAAGTAAACATCCACAAACATTGCCTCTTAAGGAGGACTTCAGACAGTTGCCTGGCCAAGTAACAGGCCAGGTCTTCCAGACTACATGAAGAAAAAGAGACATACCTCAATGCAAGTTGCTTATACAAGCAAAGCAAAGCAAAAAGTTCACAAGGAACTAAGCAACTAAAGCACCTGAAACAGTCAAACAGATGTTAGTATGCAACTTCAAACAAAACAAGCAGAAACAGACACCAACAGTCAATTAGAGGCACATGGATGTGCAAGGCACAAGGCTTAGGGTATGTGAGCCAAGCCACCTACAAAACAAAACATGTTAGACAATGATATTTAGGCAAGCTCAATCAAAAAGAAGTGGTCTCATTGGTCAATTGTTGCTTAACCTGAAAACACAAACTCAAAGGTGAGTAACAGGACCACTAGGGCAAGCCTAGGGTCAAACATGAATGAAAAAGTCAAAACAGCAAGGGGCGAGCATCCAAAATCATGTTCAAACAATTGAGAAACACAACCAATTGGGTTCACATCCATATCAATCACTATCATCATTTCATGAACCATTTAGGTCAAAGTATGGCAAACAGAAGCTCATAGAAGTCAACAGCAAGACTTAACTCAAAAGTCAACTCAAACATTTCCAAAAATCCCCAAATAAATCATGATCAATCACAATCCATAGCATGGTAAGCATGTCAAATTTCATCTCATTTGGACAAGTGGAAGGCAGTCAATGAAAATCAGAAAGTCAAGGCAATTTTGAACATGCTCAATGAAGTCAACCAAACATGCATCAACTTAGAAAATTCATAAATCAGAGATGGCATATGATAAATGAATGGGACTAAAACCATGGCAAATATGAGGATGTCTAGTTATCTCGTGTAAAATTTCATGTCCATCTAATAAAGTATGAGAATTTCACAAATGAAATGGGAACATGTGTCACACAAAGTCAACAATTGACTAGGCAGGGGATAAAATCTCAAACAATTAGGAAAATAGTTCAAATAAATCCAAGAAAATTCACAAGTCAACTAGACATACAAGAGTAGGCTCATGCAAAATTTCAATCCATTTAGAGGTCAAGAAGCATGGTAATGAAAATCATGAAGTTGGACATCAATGGTGTGACACAAATTGTCACACCCTAATTCAAAAAATCATATCTCACAAACTACAAATGATAAATTCACAAACTCTACACCAAAATCACCATGAGTGTGTCTAGTTTAAGAACAAAAAATTTGGGAGCCATTGGATACATTCTCATCATTTCACAATTGATTTGGCAAAGTGTACAAAATTTGGTCACATGTCACAAACCCTAGCACCATTTAAAATTCGACCATGAAAAAATTCTGGAAAATATATGACAAAAAACTAGAGATCAAGATGGACACAACACAAAAAATCCCATTAAATTTGGATTAAAAATGAACAAGTTATGATTTTTGTAAGTTTGAGTGATTAAATGAAATAAAAATTGAAAATTAAATGGATTAATGGAATAAATAAAGAAACAATGGGGGGGGGGTCAACGCCCCGGTCAACGCGCCCAGTAGCAGCGTTCCTTTTTAAATATATATTTTAGAAGGCATTTAATAATTGAATTGGCATCGCGCCCCAGTGGTAAAACACTTGGTATTTGAAGCAGGGGTCTGGGGTTCGAATCCCCCTCGCCCCAGGCCTTTTGACATTTAGGCAAGGCAATTTACACACACCAGTAAACACATTGCAGGAAAAAAAATACTTACAGTATGTCATCCAAGAAAAAAAGAAAAAATACTTACAGTAAACAAGATTTTTTTTTTTTTGTTAACCAAATTCAACAAACAACATATCAATGCGTTCCTCTTGCCTTGCTCATCAACATTATGTCATCCATTTTCATCAAATCAAGTTAAACAAAGAGAAATAATCAAAAACAAGTTTGGATGTGAAACTTCAACTCAACATAACTTGCAAAATACCAAACCATTTTTAGTGATCTAAAGCTCTTTGAACTCAGCATTAAGAGACCTTTTTAAAGCATGTATTTATTTCACAAAATAGGGAGATCGAATTTTTACCAAATTTGATGGACAGTTGTGGTACAGTTGTTGTTTGATGTTGTTGGCCTAAAACAGATGCTCCATAAGCCTTCCAATGATGAATGAATGAAAGAGTTTGGCTTGAAACGACTTGAAAAGGTCTAGAACTCGGACTGCCATTGTTGAGTTCATGTAGAAAACAGTCGGGAATGAAGCTTTACAGTTGAAGAAACCATGTTTGAATGAGCTCCATATGTTGTTTTGATGATGTTTCATGCAAGGCCAAGTTTTGTTCTTTGGAGTTCTTTGACTGTTTTGTAAAAATGCTAAGAGTGTGATTTTTGAGAGAATGAGAGAACAATGGTTTTTTTTTTTTGCTATCCAAAGTGTGGCTGCTATTAGTGGTTTTCAAATGATGAATGGATAGTCAAAATAACAATGCAAGGCTTTGTTCTCTTTGAGTTCTTGGACAGAAAATTGGAAAATGCAAGAATGAAGTGTTTTTTGAGAATGAGAGCACACTGGTTTTTTTGCTGTGTTAGAGGCTCTAATTCTGGTTCACAATGACAGAAAATCATGTAAAAATCTTCTGTTTTGATGTACAAGGTATGGCCCATGGATTTGTGGAGAGATATGGTTGCAAAGTGTACTTTTTCTCCAAAATCAAGCAAGCAAGCATGGCCTTTTTTTACTGGTTTTTTAGGCTGCAAATGAGGCTCTAAATGACAGAGAATGGCCTCTAAAAACTCTGTTTTGATGAGTACAAGGCATGGCTAAAATGCAAGTATGGATGGCATGGTGTAATTGTACTTTTATCCAAATTTCAAGCAAGTTGAAGAATGGCTTCATGTACTGCATAATTGAGCTTGCAAACACACTTAAAATGATATTTATGAGCTGTCCCAATTGGCCAAATGTTGAAAAAATGTTTAAATCAAAAAGTCAACTCTTGGTCAAACTTTCATTTAAATGAAAAAGGTCAAAATATGCCATTTTGATTGGTGAAGTTTTGGCTCATGAAATTTATATTTTTGGAAAGAGGGGATCAAATGTGACTTGTAGGAAAAAACCCCATCAAAATTGGCCAAACGGTTTGGGAGATATGGCCCTTTGAAGTTCAAGATTTTCTGAAATCGATTCGATCATAACTTGCCAACCACACATGGGAATTGAGAGTTCTAGGACTTTTTGGAAATGGGAGAACAAGATCTTCAACTTTCATGTTGGGCAAAAATTCATTTGAGGCTTGTATCACAATGTAAGTTTGAGGACCAAGACTTTCCATTTATGGCAGGTTTCAGTTACAGGCCCAGTTTCCATTTTGGGAAATTTTGATCTGGCTTCAAATTCTTCCATGATGGTGTTTGGCATGATGTATGATGACTATTTGGACATGAATGAACTCTCACAAACCAATTCAAATCATTAAATCACTGATTAAATGGACAGTTGACCAACAGTTGACTTTTAGGGTTTCTGACTGATTGTGCATTGACTGATGACTTCCAAACCCTAATTCCTTGAGAACTTGACTTCAAATGATGTCCCAAGTTGTATGAATTATTGATCATTGACCATGGTGCCCAAATTCCACAAGAATGACCACTATCTACTGCTTTGACTGACAGTTGACTTTTTTAGGGTTTTTGACTGTCTGGGCATGAACTGCTGACCTCTGAGCCCTTAACCCTTGACCAAAATACTTCAAATAGACCTCTAAGCCATGTGAACTTGTTGGACAAACCCCAAGGCCTTGATTCAATGAGAAATTCTTCTGCTTGCTTGGTTGACTGATCAGGAGATTAGTTTGACCTAATTTCTGATTGCTTGCTCTTGAGGCAACTGAGGGACAATGCAAATGTTATGCAATGGGTCATGATATGCTATGACCTAATATGAAAATGTATGCATAATGATAGGTGCAAATTTGAGGTGCTACAGCTGCCCCTATTCAATCAGCTGGGAACCCGAATGGATGAGAGCAACGGCTGTCAGACTTTCAGGGTAAACAGGGATTGAATACCAAGAACCGTAGAATTTGCACAACACAGGGATCCACCAATGGGAACGTCCACTGGGATTTGATTTATTGCTGGGTATATATTTGTTTTTTTTTTTGGTTTTGTTTTCAAAGGGTACAGCCACATCCAGACATCGCAACGACGATGAATGGGGGGAAGAAATCACAACTAGATGCCAACGGACAACTAGGAAAAACTCGACGTTTACCAAGACCAACGGAGAGGTAACCAGACATTATTGAATAACTGGGAGGGATACAACCATACGTCAACGGACGAAATGGGAAAAACTCAACGTTTACCAAGACCACCGGAGAGGTAACCAAACATTAATGAATGAATGGAAGGGATACAACCATACGTCAACGGACGAAATGGGAAAAACTCAACGTTTACCAAGACCAACGGAGAGGTAACCAACTGGGGACGACCAGGAAAAACTCGACGTTTATCGAAACCAACGGAGAGGTAACCAGACATTAATGAATGACTGGGGGGCTCGACCAGACATCAACGGATGAATGGGAGAAAACTCGACGTTTACAGACATCGAAAGATGATGTTTACAGACACCAAAGGGATCGACCAGACATTTACAGATGAATGGGAATACTCGACGTTTACAGACATCGAAAGATGATGTTTACAGACACCAAAAAGATCGACCAGACATTTACAGATGAATGGGAATAAGAGAAACACAACCAGACGTCAACGGACGAATGGGAAAAACTCGACGTTTATCGAAACCAACGGAGAGGTAACTCTGCATGGAGAGGGGTACAACTAGACGTCATAGGACGAATAGGAAAAACTCGACGTTTATCGAAACCAACGGAGAGGAGAATACTCTACTGGGGAGAGTGAACACAACCAAATCATCAACGGATGATCGGGAAAAACTCGACGTTTATCGACACCAACGGAGAGGAGGATACTCCTTCGGTCTGAATACCGGAAAATTGGCCTTGTGCCATGAGTACATCGACCTGATCGTCGGAAACTCCTTCGGTCTGAATACCGGAAAATTGGCCTTGTGCCATGAGTACATCGACCTGATCGTCGGAAACTCCTTCGGTCTGAATACCGGAAAAACGTGAGACATATTATCTATAGCCGTCAAAACGTAGATAATACACTCGCATGGAAGATTATCCATAACCGGGTTGTAGGTTGTTAAATGAACAATCGACCGAAAAGAAAGGCATATGGGTACCAGACTAGGTATGCAAAAGATGACCAATCAAAAGAGGATAAAGTTGCTAACTTGGAGCAAGTATCCAAAAAGAAAGTGAGGACCCAATGGGGAAAATACTGCTTGATCAAAGCAAGTATCCAAAGGGGACAAGACCATTAATACCACAAAGAGGGGATTACATCTACCGGTTTGTAGGCAGAAAACCACGGAAAAGTAACTAGTCATCAAAAGGGACGAGCACAAAGGGTTAATTCCAACAAGGGGAGGAAAATGGGATTTTACAACTACCAGCTAGTGGGTAGAAAACCACAAAGATAGGACTTACAGCTACCGGTTTGGTGGTAGAGGCCAACAACAAATTCCGCTGAGGGTGAAATGAATGAGTGCCGGTTAGTGAGCGACTATTCATTTATGCCCCAGGGCAGCACAAGAGATAGTCAACAAGAAGCCAATTTAGGATTGATCCAAAAGGCAGACTGAATCAAGACTCATCCTAATGAGGAAAGAACTCAATAGGGAAAACCCATCCCATTAGGGAGGGAACGGAAGCAACCGTCATCCACGAGGATGTATCTCAGTGGGGAAATGGTAGGAAAAGATTGACACTTTCTGCTTAAGGGGTAGACTCTACATGGAGAGATCAGACACACCCATATCTGCTTAGGGAAAAAAAATCCAAGCTGGCAAGATGCTAACAATTGGGGAGTAACACTGTTGGGGATACCCACCCGACTGAGGAATCACTTGTTGGGAAAACACCAACCTCTCAACCATGCTGATGAACCCAATCCTGAAGCCGATCCAATGGCGCGATGCTAAACTCTTTCCAACAACCCGAGCTCGGCTGGTCACCACGGCCTAGGGCTAATGGATATGCTTGCTATGCAGATGCATGAGTTTTTTCTTGTTTTACACAATGCCCCATGATCATGGAAATGCTATGCACTAATGATGCAATATGCTATGCTTATCTAAATGATGAATGCATAAACACACGTCTCCTTCAGAGACAACACCGGGGAACTCCAGGAACTGTGCTGGGGATCCTATAACCATGTCAACTTCCATCCTGCTGGGGAAAGACAAACCTTGCTGGGGAAAAACCATCAACACAACCTCTGTTGGGAAGAAAGCTTCAGACTTGGAAAACAGTCACAACTCCGCTGGGGATACAGATATCAGTCTATTACAGAAACCCATCCAATTCCCTGGTAGGATGAACTCTGCTGGAGAAATAAATGCTACTTCACTAGGGACGACCCAACCAATCCATATGTAGGAGAATCACTGCTGGAGATGTATTTCATAAGACCCGCTCCACTCGGGGAACTTGCTGAGGAAAAACCACGCCATTCTGCTGAGGAGAACAATCCTAGCGGAGAGAACAACCGTAGTGGTGAGAGTAACAACTCTGTTGAGGATGATAACACGTCATATCATACTGGAGATGAATTCCTACAAACCTGCTTGGGATAAGCACTCACGGCCATACTGGAGATGATAGCATCACAAAACCAAATGTTGGGGAACATAACTGCCAGGCGCTTAGCGGGGATTCTCAACTGGGGAAATCTGCAAGCACAGGCCTGCTGGGGAGAAGCAATCCCTAGATCTGTTGGGGAAAGGAGGTACTGTCTACAGGCATCTCTGCAGGGGAAAATAATTCTGATAGCTTCAATACTGGCTTGGGCTGGGGACGTGACAACCTTCAGGCTTGCTGAGGAGACAACGATCTCGAATCTGCCAGGGAGATCACACTCTTAATCCTCTGGGGAGATACAGCCTGTTTGACGGGGGTGTCGGTCGACTCGTCGAACACTGGTATCCATCATCCACCCATAGTGTTGACTTTCCACTTTTAAGAACTCTCAGACTCTTCTGGACTTTTCTGCTCCATCATCTTGTATTCCAAATCTCGTCCGTACTCCACGGGGATCGAACTCCTGGTATTCATACAAACTTTCCGATCATCAGACTTTGAAGAGTCTTCTTGATTAATTTTCCAGGACCGTGGTCGTAATCCTTCACCGTCTTTTCACCGTTCAACTGTCCCTTGCCCCTGGTTGGACTCTGAGGGGATCTCTTGTCAAACAGGTTCATATTATCACTGGCAAGTGAATGAAGATGTCTAACAGTACTTGCACAAAAGATCGTTAGATAAAAAAACGTGCCCCAGGTATGCCCCATGATAAGGCTCAAACAGCACTCTACTGGGGATGCCCCACAATAGAGCTAATAGGGATTTGGAGGGAGAAATGTTGCACTACTGGGGACATGAAGATGAACATCTTCAAACAACACTGCGTCGGGCAACTTCACTGAGGAGAGACCACACGAGGTTCTGTAGGACAAAGATACAGTCATGCTCGAGATACGAACAATTGTCTTACCTGTTGGTAATCATACCACCCCCGGGAGAGCACTGTGGGTCTCCTAAGTATCTTTCCATCATTATGAAGGTTCACTTTGCTTAAGAACAATTTTTTTTGAAAAATTTGTTTATTTTGAAAACAATGATACTTTATCAATTAAAACATGCAAAACGTTTGTTGAGTTGAAACAAATAAGAATGCAAATAATTGGATAAAAGCTCAAATTGATGTAATGGAATGGTAGTCTGCAAAGGGCGAGACTCCATAGATCTGTGCAAGTTTGAAATCGGTGATGTATATTGGAGAGGGCTACATTGAACATAATAACCTTTCCTCTACCATTCTGAATTTTCGATGTATTCAAAGCTTCAGTCGACGACGAATCGAGAATCCCTGACGGATGACAGATATAGAGCACAGTCTTGTCAAGATGCAGTTACTTGCCAAATCCCTAATTTTTGCCTAGATTGCCCCAGTGTGAGGTGATCAATCTAGCGAGATGCAAATTTTTTTTAATGTCTCTAACTTTTGCCTGGATCGCCCTTACAGGTTTTCAATCCACCGAGACGCTCCTTTTTGCCTAAGTCGCCCTTTGGGGTGTTCGACTTATCGAGCTTTTGCTTTTTTTTTTTTGTTTGTTTTAGGCGAAGTATTTCTTGACTGCATCGGGAATTCACAGGACGAGTGAACTTCTTCATCCATTGTAGTAAGTGTTAAAGCCTCGCCTGAAAAGGCTCTCTTGACAACACATGGACTTTCATAGCTTGGGGTTCACTTGCCCCTGGAATCGGGTACGAAAGACAAGACTTTCTTGAGCACGAGGTCACCTTCTCGGAACACACGAGGCTTGACCTTCTTGTTAAATGCTTTTTCACTCTCTGCTGATATGACTGACCAGGACACATGGCAGTTGATCTCTTCTTTTTGATCGAATTCAGCATCAGCCAACTTGGGACTTTGAGGGTGCTATTTTCTTTTATTTCTTTTTTCTTTCTTTTTCTTTCTTTTGATTTCTTTTGATTTTGATTGATTTCCTTTTTTTTTGATTTTGCACCCTCCTCTTTCTCTTTTTTCTCTTTCTTTTTTTTTTTTTTTTTTTTTTTTTTTTTTTTTTTTTTGATAATGCCCCAGTTGGCTGTTCTGCTGATTCTCGAGATGCAGCTGAGTGATCTTCTTCTCTTGCTCAAGAAGTCGGGAAATCTCGTCAGGAATCCCTTCAACATCATCTTCGTCCGCTTCGAATACAGGGAATTCAAAATTGGGAGATGACGTCCGATCACTATGTTCAATGGGTTTGAGAAACAACCTGCATAATGATTTGATATGAAAAGCTCTTTGAAAATCAAACAAGACAATCGTTATGCAGATGAAAAGACTGCTTTTATTCCTGTTTTTAAAGGTTTTTTGTGATCACCAATTTCATGCAAAAAGCGAAAAGGGAAAACAATTGGAAAAAACAAATGTTTTAACATGAATCATTTGAATGAAAATATCATTGCACAAAATGTTGCCGACAATGCCATCACTTCTCCTTTTGGCATGGGAGAAGGGTTTTTAAACAAAGTGTTTATTACAAAGACTTATGGACAACTGTAGGAAAGCCCAAAGTGACCCAATTGTGGCAGATACCTCCAGGAATGATGAAATTGTTCAAATCCCCTGCGTCCTCTTCCAAGATAGCAGCATCCTTTTCTTCAAGTTGATCGTCATGGATGAATCCTCCACTCTTGAACAGACCTTGCTCATTGCATGCCCCAGCATAGTAGCCAATACCAGCCCGGGATCGGTTAACCAGGAATAAATCCATCAACAGTACAAAGTCTGGCAAATATCTCTCTGAGTTCACAACTCTCTTGCTCAGGATGATCCATCAATCTGGCAGAGATGGCTCTGGTATAATACCGGCAAAGTGCGTCTTCAAAATAAATGAAGATCGCAGGGTCAGACCACAGGACGGGAGATCGGAACAGAACCTGCTGATGCAAATGATGCATGAAGTGTTTATGCATATGCTTGTCTTTATTTCAAAGGAACTCGAGGGTTTTATTTGCAAACTTTGAAATATTTAGCATTTTGATCATATACGAGAATATCTCATCAGATATATCAGGTGAAAAAATTTTCCCGGTTTTTTCATGTTTTGAAATTTTTGCAAATAAACTCCTTTGAGTTCCTTGAAAATTTTCTTTTTTTCTTTTTTTTTTCTGATTTTTTCATTGCGTTTCTTTTGAAAAATAAATATGCTATGATGCACATGATGCAGACACGGCTGGCTGGTTGTGCCATCTCTGATCACTAGGTCGAAGCTTCATTCAAGATCAGAACATAAATCCAACTTATGGTCAAACTGATCACACTGTCGTCTGAACTAGAGTCACCAACAGAACTAAGTCACCAACAGAACCGAGTCACCAACGGTACCTGTAATAATGATCAATCCCCCCCACTCACGGGTGTCATCTAGGCCAGGGTAAGGTCGAGAGAAACGCAGCATAAATAACCTTTCGCAGAATATCATCCTGTGCACACCCGATGTATGCACCGATAATATCCCACCAGGGTCTGAACTGCTCGTGATATCAATGTTCCGCTAAGTGGCGCCATACCACCCGCTTCCCATGAATCACTCTATTCCTAGGTTTCCTAGATTTCACTCATAGCCTGGGTATTGGGCCTTTTACCTCAAGTAACTCCCATCCCAACAGAGAGAAACAGACAACCAGCAGATGAATATGAATAAATGCAAACATCAATGCACATAATAAATGCAAACAGTAAATGCAAATATATACAAATGAATGCGATAAATAAACACAGCACAAAGCAACCAAACCCTAACCTAGAGAGCGCTAGGAGAGACTCGCTCAGGGAAGATGGACCAGCACAGGTCAACTTCTTTGTATCCCCAGCAGAGTCGCCAGCTGGCGCATCGCGCGAAAAACCGGCGGGAAAAGAAGGAACAACAGAGCCGCCACCGTGCGTTATTTATCCCAAAATAGGGAAAGGAAACGCTCGAAGTAAACCTAGGAAAGAACATGGTCTCGCGACCAAAGAGAATGGGTTCGGGAGTCGGTTATGCGAAGGGAAGGTATTAGCACCCCTACGCATCCGTAGTACTCTACGGGATCCACGCACAAAAGGAAGGAAAATTGGTTGCTAAACACTGCTCAAATATTCACACACACTGGCTGAAAGAAACGAAAGAGACTGACTGAAACTGGACTCGGCAGGATGTCGCATCCTGGGCCTACTTAGTCTATCAGGCATAGACATCAGAGTCAAAGTAGTTCGGACTGGGGAACGACACATGCTCGCTAGGATATCGCATCCTATGCATACGTATCTTCTCAGACGAGAGAAGAATCAGAGCATTCGTAGCTCGGCCGACACGCACACAAACAAACACACACAGGCAAACGTGGAGCCCGACTGCCAATCACTGGACTTATGTCAGCATCCGAACCTAAACACACGCAAAGAGGCAAACGTGGAGCCCAAATGCCAATCACTGGACTTATATTGACATCCGAACCTAAACAACACAACAGATAGATAGGGAGTCGGGGACTCAGCCTATAACTGTCAAACACACACAAACAAAACAGACAGCAAATGCTAAGGAGTCAGGGACTCGAGCCTAGCAAAGGTCAGACAACTCACACAAAAGAAAGAAAAGGCGCCCGGAGAGATCAGCTCAATCTCCTGCCTACATACTTCATCTGGTGTGAAGATCAGGGCGATGTAGTTCCCCTACGGAGGGATAAAGGACTAGCCTAACCAGATAACAGAGGGAGACACAACTCTAGGGAGACTACGACTCGAGCCTAGATGTTGTCATGCAAAATCAACCCTAAGTTAAGGTTTCTAGCTAAATGGCACAAGGGCCAACCTATCCTAAGCATGGCTCACACAGGAAGCAAGCCACACACACTTAACTTGCACAGGAAGCAAGCCAAGCAAAACCTAACTTGCACAGGAAGCAAGTCTAAACTAATCCTAACTTGCACAGGAAGCAAGTCAAACAATCCTATCTTGCACAGGAAGCAAGTCAAACAATCCTATCTTGCACAGGAAGCAAGTCAAACAATCCTACAAGCACAGATAGCACACACTATATGCATACAAGAGGCTCAAGCAAAAGGTTAGGCACTAGGGCCAACTGGAATGGGGTGAACGTGCTCTTAACCTTGCCATTGAGAGACTAAGGTGAAGCAGATGAAAGGTGAGTGAAGATAAGACTTCACAGCTCTTATCCCTGGCCTGGGAGAGCTTAAGACAAGAATGTGTGGGTCCAGAAAGTGGGAACCCTTCTACACATTGGAAACTGACTCAACTGTACAATTGTACAAGATCTTGGGTTTGTATCTGTAATGCATCAACACAGTGGTGTGAGCAAAGCAAATGACACACTGAATAGTGGGGGATAGATTGCATATCCCTACCTTCCACCAATTGCCTCTTCACTTAGGAGGACTTTGACTCTGTACAGGGACAAAAGTAAACATCCACAAACATTGCCTCTTAAGGAGGACTTCAGACAGTTGCCTGGCCAAGTAACAGGCCAGGTCTTCCAGACTACATGAAGAAAAAGAGACATACCTCAATGCAAGTTGCTTATACAAGCAAAGCAAAGCAAAAAGTTCACAAGGAACTAAGCAACTAAAGCACCTGAAACAGTCAAACAGATGTTAGTATGCAACTTCAAACAAAACAAGCAGAAACAGACACCAACAGTCAATTAGAGGCACATGGATGTGCAAGGCACAAGGCTTAGGGTATGTGAGCCAAGCCACCTACAAAACAAAACATGTTAGACAATGATATTTAGGCAAGCTCAATCAAAAAGAAGTGGTCTCATTGGTCAATTGTTGCTTAACCTGAAAACACAAACTCAAAGGTGAGTAACAGGACCACTAGGGCAAGCCTAGGGTCAAACATGAATGAAAAAGTCAAAACAGCAAGGGGCGAGCATCCAAAATCATGTTCAAACAATTGAGAAACACAACCAATTGGGTTCACATCCATATCAATCACTATCATCATTTCATGAACCATTTAGGTCAAAGTATGGCAAACAGAAGCTCATAGAAGTCAACAGCAAGACTTAACTCAAAAGTCAACTCAAACATTTCCAAAAATCCCCAAATAAATCATGATCAATCACAATCCATAGCATGGTAAGCATGTCAAATTTCATCTCATTTGGACAAGTGGAAGGCAGTCAATGAAAATCAGAAAGTCAAGGCAATTTTGAACATGCTCAATGAAGTCAACCAAACATGCATCAACTTAGAAAATTCATAAATCAGAGATGGCATATGATAAATGAATGGGACTAAAACCATGGCAAATATGAGGATGTCTAGTTATCTCGTGTAAAATTTCATGTCCATCTAATAAAGTATGAGAATTTCACAAATGAAATGGGAACATGTGTCACACAAAGTCAACAATTGACTAGGCAGGGGATAAAATCTCAAACAATTAGGAAAATAGTTCAAATAAATCCAAGAAAATTCACAAGTCAACTAGACATACAAGAGTAGGCTCATGCAAAATTTCAATCCATTTAGAGGTCAAGAAGCATGGTAATGAAAATCATGAAGTTGGACATCAATGGTGTGACACAAATTGTCACACCCTAATTCAAAAAATCATATCTCACAAACTACAAATGATAAATTCACAAACTCTACACCAAAATCACCATGAGTGTGTCTAGTTTAAGAACAAAAAATTTGGGAGCCATTGGATACATTCTCATCATTTCACAATTGATTTGGCAAAGTGTACAAAATTTGGTCACATGTCACAAACCCTAGCACCATTTAAAATTCGACCATGAAAAAATTCTGGAAAATATATGACAAAAAACTAGAGATCAAGATGGACACAACACAAAAAATCCCATTAAATTTGGATTAAAAATGAACAAGTTATGATTTTTGTAAGTTTGAGTGATTAAATGAAATAAAAATTGAAAATTAAATGGATTAATGGAATAAATAAAGAAACAATGGGGGGGGGGGGGGGGGGTCAACGCCCCGGTCAACGCGCCCAGTAGCAGCGTTCCTTTTTAAATATATATTTTAGAAGGCATTTAATAATTGAATTGGCATCGCGCCCCAGTGGTAAAACACTTGGTATTTGAAGCAGGGGTCTGGGGTTCGAATCCCCCTCGCCCCAGGCCTTTGACATTTAGGCAAGGCAATTTACACACACCAGTAAACACATTGCAGGAAAAAAAATACTTACAGTATGTCATCCAAGAAAAAAAGAAAAAATACTTACAGTAAACAAGATTTTTTTTTTTTGTTAACCAAATTCAACAAACAACATATCAATGCGTTCCTCTTGCCTTGCTCATCAACATTATGTCATCCATTTTCATCAAATCAAGTTAAACAAAGAGAAATAATCAAAAACAAGTTTGGATGTGAAACTTCAACTCAACATAACTTGCAAAATACCAAACCATTTTTAGTGATCTAAAGCTCTTTGAACTCAGCATTAAGAGACCTTTTTAAAGCATGTATTTATTTCACAAAATAGGGAGATCGAATTTTTACCAAATTTGATGGACAGTTGTGGTACAGTTGTTGTTTGATGTTGTTGGCCTAAAACAGATGCTCCATAAGCCTTCCAATGATGAATGAATGAAAGAGTTTGGCTTGAAACGACTTGAAAAGGTCTAGAACTCGGACTGCCATTGTTGAGTTCATGTAGAAAACAGTCGGGAATGAAGCTTTACAGTTGAAGAAACCATGTTTGAATGAGCTCCATATGTTGTTTTGATGATGTTTCATGCAAGGCCAAGTTTTGTTCTTTGGAGTTCTTTGACTGTTTTGTAAAAATGCTAAGAGTGTGATTTTTGAGAGAATGAGAGAACAATGGTTTTTTTTTTTTGCTATCCAAAGTGTGGCTGCTATTAGTGGTTTTCAAATGATGAATGGATAGTCAAAATAACAATGCAAGGCTTTGTTCTCTTTGAGTTCTTGGACAGAAAATTGGAAAATGCAAGAATGAAGTGTTTTTTGAGAATGAGAGCACACTGGTTTTTTTGCTGTGTTAGAGGCTCTAATTCTGGTTCACAATGACAGAAAATCATGTAAAAATCTTCTGTTTTGATGTACAAGGTATGGCCCATGGATTTGTGGAGAGATATGGTTGCAAAGTGTACTTTTTCTCCAAAATCAAGCAAGCATGGCCTTTTTTTACTGGTTTTTTAGGCTGCAAATGAGGCTCTAAATGACAGAGAATGGCCTCTAAAAACTCTGTTTTGATGAGTACAAGGCATGGCTAAAATGCAAGTATGGATGGCATGGTGTAATTGTACTTTTATCCAAATTTCAAGCAAGTTGAAGAATGGCTTCATGTACTGCATAATTGAGCTTGCAAACACACTTAAAATGATATTTATGAGCTGTCCCAATTGGCCAAATGTTGAAAAAATGTTTAAATCAAAAAGTCAACTCTTGGTCAAACTTTCATTTAAATGAAAAAGGTCAAAATATGCCATTTTGATTGGTGAAGTTTTGGCTCATGAAATTTATATTTTTGGAAAGAGGGGATCAAATGTGACTTGTAGGAAAAAACCCCATCAAAATTGGCCAAACGGTTTGGGAGATATGGCCCTTTGAAGTTCAAGATTTTCTGAAATCGATTCGATCATAACTTGCCAACCACACATGGGAATTGAGAGTTCTAGGACTTTTTGGAAATGGGAGAACAAGATCTTCAACTTTCATGTTGGGCAAAAATTCATTTGAGGCTTGTATCACAATGTAAGTTTGAGGATCAAGACTTTCCATTTATGGCAGGTTTCAGTTACAGGCCCAGTTTCCATTTTGGGAAATTTTGATCTGGCTTCAAATTCTTCCATGATGGTGTTTGGCATGATGTATGATGACTATTTGGACATGAATGAACTCTCACAAACCAATTCAAATCATTAAATCACTGATTAAATGGACAGTTGACCAACAGTTGACTTTTAGGGTTTCTGACTGATTGTGCATTGACTGATGACTTCCAAACCCTAATTCCTTGAGAACTTGACTTCAAATGATGTCCCAAGTTGTATGAATTATTGATCATTGACCATGGTGCCCAAATTCCACAAGAATGACCACTATCTACTACTTTGACTGACAGTTGACTTTTTTAGGGTTTTTGACTGTCTGGGCATGAACTGCTGACCTCTGAGCCCTTAACCCTTGACCAAAATACTTCAAATAGACCTCTAAGCCATGTGAACTTGTTGGACAAACCCCAAGGCCTTGATTCAATGAGAAATTCTTCTGCTTGCTTGGTTGACTGATCAGGAGATTAGTTTGACCTAATTTCTGATTGCTTGCTCTTGAGGCAACTGAGGGACAATGCAAATGTTATGCAATGGGTCATGATATGCTATGACCTAATATGAAAATGTATGCATAATGATAGGTGCAAATTTGAGGTGCTACAGGAGGGAATGTGAATTTTTCAGATCTCAAATGTTTCTCCCTTGAAAAACAGTTATGATTTGGCTTATATACTCTGTGTTAATCATGCTGAAATCAGGATTAGGCTTTGGTTAATTGAGATTAGAGAGATGTGAGGTGTTTTGCAAAATTGCAAGTGTGAGGTAGCATGGCCATGTAGCACGTGAACAGTACCATGCAAGCTGGGATTTCACTCAAAATCATTCAATAATCATCATGGAATTGGTATTTGGCTTGCATGATCAACTAAATTTGAATTATCAGAATTCCCTCCAAAATGCACATATGTGAACAAGTGATCATATGAGCTTCTTCCATTCAAGGCAATGGTTTATTTGGAATCTCTTGGTCATGATAAGCATTTTGCAAAAAGAGTGGACCAATTTGGAGTTTTGAATAAAAAATTATGCCATGTTGAACTTCCATGCATACTTGGTAATCATTTGGCCATAACTTCTCAACCAATTATCATATGGACATGATATATGACTTTTTGCAAAGAGGAGAGAGAGATATTCAACTTTCATGTTCACCAAAAATCCATTTGAAGCTTCTTTGATGTTGAAAAGTCAAGTTGAATGTGGACCAAAAACTTGCCATTTTTGGAAACTTGAAATTACATGTCACTTTCCATTTTTGGAAACTTTTGCAATGACTTCAAAATATTCAAGATAGATGCTTGACATGATGAATATGCCTTGTTTGAACATGAATGGGATATCTCAAATCATTTCACCCACCTCAAAGCCCTCAGTTGACTATACAGTTGATTATCTGGTCCTCAAACGACCTTGACATGCCTTGATGAACTTGAGCCTTTACCACTTGGGGAATTTGCTTCAAAATGAACCTCTAGCTCATATAAGCTCCATATGATATCATGTGGTCCTCATCTCAAGAAAATACCTTCATCTCTTGCACAAAGGAAATCCTTGAATTGCTTGACCTGGTGATCTCAACCACTCACAGGAGATCTCTCCCCAAAGGGAAAGGAAGCCAAGATGCATCAAATGATCCTTGAGGCTATGCAATGCAATGCTTATGATGCCATGAGGGATCTTAGGGACAAAATTGGGGTCTTACAGATTTCCCTATTTAAGATCATTCTAGCCGGAGAAATGAAGGTTAAGATCTTCGTCTCGACGAGGTAGAATGGGCTTAAATAACAACAAAGAGACAAATTTTGGTCCCTGAGAGACCTCATGATGCAAATGTATGTATGCAAAACAAACTATCTCTGTAGGGATATGGGTCCACAAAGAAGAAAAGAAATCAGGGGAAATGGACAATCCATAGGAGTAATATACTCCATGGGGACACAGAGACTCTAACAGGGACTCTTATGGGGAAAGGAAAAATGCGTGAGCAGGACACGACTTCAAGCTGGAGACTTTACTGGGGAGTAAAGGACTGAAACCGCGTGAGCAGGTAACGACTCAAAACTGGGGAAAAGAGTTTTCCAAAGGGAAACCAATGGAAAGACTCAAGCTGACTCAAAGATGCATGTGCTGGGGAATACGCCAACACAGTAAAACTATCCACAATGGATACCTCGGATGAAAATCCGGACTCGGGCTGGGGAAAGAGCTGACAAAGCAACTCTGCCAGGAAAAATGCATGTATTGGGGAATATGCCAATACAACAAAAGGCGAATCACAACAGAAATTCCGCTGGGGAAATCTAAAAAGATTATCCAGGGGAAGCAAAAGGATGAGGTGTTACCGGTTAGTAGGCAACAAGCTCAGGAAGAATGAATATCTAAGATTGGTGTAAGGGTGAGAGATATCAATCGACCAAATCATCTGAGGAAGACCTGAAAAAGGTATGTTTCAACTCAGGAAAATCTGACTCCACAGGGGACCGAGGTCGTAATAGGGAGCAGAAAGGAAGGAACACCAGGGATACCGGGTAGTAGGTATATAATAGGTGACCGACCAAGGTGTGGATTGGTGTGTGTGCCAAAACACTCATCATCCTGAAGAAAGCTGGAAAAGCAGTCTTGTTTATAGGATGGACATTCGATTCCGCAAGGAATACGAATCTTACTCGACTGGAGAAGAACAACAAAAGACTTCGACCAAAGAGTGCATGAGATATATTATCTATTGTCGTCAAAACGTAGATAATATACTCGCATGGAAGATTATCTACAACCGAGTAGTAGGTTAACAAAGGATAAATCGACCGAAACGTGAATTGGTTTGTGTGCCAACACACTCATCATCCTGAAGAAAGCTGGAAAAGCAGTCTTGTTTATAGGATGGACATTCGATTCCACAAGGAATACGAATCTTACTCAATTGGGGAAGAATAACAAAAGACTTCGACCAAAGAGTGCATGAGATATATTATCTATTGCCGTCAAAACGTAGATAATATACTCGCATGGAAGATTATCCACAACCGGGTTGTAGGTTAACAAAGGATAAATCGTTCAAAAAGAAAGGCATCGGGATACCAAACTAGGTATGTAATGATGACCAATCAAGGGAGAAACAATCGTTACCGAAAACAATAGGGTAGACGAGAGATGACTCACTGGGGATAAACTGCACAAACAAGGCAACTATCCAAACAAAATGGGGTAGAATGAATATTCGATTCCGCAAAGGGACAACGAATCTTACTCAACTGGGGAAACACAAAAGGTTTCGACCGAAGAGTGCATGAGATGTATTATCTATTGCCGTCAAAACGTAGATAATATACTCGCATGGAAGATTATCCGCAACCGGGTAGTAGGTTAACAAAGGATAAATCAACCGAAACGTGAATTGGTTTGTGTGCCAACATACTCATCATCCTGAAGAAAGCTGGAAAAGCAGACTTGTTTATAGGATGGACATTCGATTCCACAAGGAATACGAATCTTACTCAATTGGGGAAGAACAACAAAAGACTTCGACCAAAGAGTGCATGAGATATATTATCTATTGCCGTCAAAACGTAGATAATATACTCACATGGAAGATTATCCACAACCGGGTTGTAGGTTAACAAAGGATAAATCGTCCGAAAAGAAAGGCATCGGGATACCAAACTAGGTATGTAATGATGGCTAATCAAAGGGGAAGCAACAAAACATTACCGACAAACGGTAAATGAAAGAGGACCCGCTGGGGATAAATCTGCTTACTCAGAGCAAACATCCACAAAAAGGAAGGAATATCAATACCGAATACTGGATGATAACCAACAAAGAGGGGATTACATCTACCGAAGACTGGGTAGAAAACCACGGAAGAGTAACCGTCATCGGTTGGGATGAACAACAAGGTTAACTCTGCAAGGGGAGAAAATAGGGTTTACGACTACCGGATGCTGGGTAGAAGACCAAAGACTCAGCTGGGGATAAGGATAGGGTTTACAACTACCGAATACTGGGTAGAAAACCGCAAATTCCGCTGGGGACAAGATGAATGATTGCTGGTTAGTGAGCAAATATTCATTTATACCACGGGGAAGCACAAACTTCGATGGGGAGAAAACGTATAGGATTTACGACTACCGAATACTGGGTAGAAGACCACAAAATCCGCCATCAACCAGAATGAACCACAAAGGTTACCTCTGCTAGGGGATGAAAGTAGGATTTACAACTACCGGATGCTGGGTAGAAGACCATAAAGATCCACTGAGGATAAGGTGAATAATCATTGGCGACCTTATTGGGGAACACCCAAAACAGTCTCAAAGGGCCAGTTTAGGATCTAACCAAAAAGGCAAACTGAATCAAGACTCATCCTACTGAGGACATAACTCAATAGGGGAATCCATCCCAATATATGTATTGGGAGGAAACGGAAACAACCGTCGTCCACGAGGATATAACTTAATGGGGAAATGGCAGGAAAGATAAACACTTTCTGCTTAAGAGGCTGACTCTATATTGAAGGATCAGACACGCCCATCTGCTTAGGGAGATGTATATCACCAACTAGCAGGAGACAACAAACAATAGATATATGGCAAAAAGATGCAACATGAATATCTGAATGTTATAAGTATGCATGGTTTATGTATGATGAATGCTGACAAACAGACATATCTAACACAAACAGGCCCAGGAATCAAACGTCCGGTACTACATCTCAAGAGAGAAAGCCAGAAACTCCGATGGAGAGTATCCAAACTGCTGGAGATCCGAGATGCTAGGAAGCAAAGACTCTGCAGGAGAATCAGAGATATCACATGAATCTCTGAGTGATGGATCATCAATCAACCCGGTTAGGGAAAGGAGTCGTCGCACAGACAGAAACTGCCACAAAAGCAATTCTACTGGAGAAACCAATCAGCAACTCTACTGGAGAATCAATCAGCAACTCTACTGGAGAATCAATTCGTAACTTTACTGGGGAATTCCACTGGAGATCACACTCTGTTGAGGAGAAAAGATCGGGGCGTAGTGAAATCATAAAATCATCGCAAGGATGAATCATCATTCTCAGATGGGGAGAAGTGCTTAATTGTGCAAGTAGAATCTGTCACAAAAGCAACTCTGGTTGGGGAAATTGTCGATACAGGTAAGATCCACCATACCAACAACTCTACGTGGGGATGAATTATCACAGATAAAATCCTCCACCAAAACTCTGTTGTGGATCAGAGAAACAACAATATCTCTGAAGGGGATAATATCATAAAAGATAAGATCCAACACATCAACAACTCCATTGGGGATCTATCTGAGGAGATGAAGGAAATTTGGGGAGCAACCACCAAATACCGAACCTTCCAACGAGAACACATCTGCTGAAGAGGGAAGTACCACTGCTCTTCTACTAGGGGAGGAATCAATGAATATTCCAACCGGGGATAGGAATTAACATGAGACCATTTCTACCACATGAGCAGCTCTACTGGAGAGCCTATCTGATGGATAAAGGGATTCTGAGGGCCCATCACCAGAACAAATCTTCCAGAGATAACACAACCGAGGAGAGAAAATTACTGCTCTGCTGAAGTGAAAAGGGATGAATCCTCCCCACACTTGGTAGGGGAAGAAGCCAAGAAAGGCACCTTGCTCGGGAGAAAAACCACAGAAGGTTCCGGAGGAAAAGGATACAATCCAATGTCAGGGATATGAACAAATGTCTTACCCTGTTGGGAATCATGCCACCCTTAGGAGAGCACTGAGAATCTCCTAAGTATCTTTTTATCATCGTGAATGTTCACTTTGTTTAAAAACAATTTGTGAAAAAATTCGTTTGTTTAAAACAATGACATTTTATCAATTAAAACGTGCAAAACGTTTGTTGAATTGAAACAAATAAGAGTGCAAATAATTGGATAAAAAGCTCAAATTTATTTGATGGAATGGTAGCCTGCAAATGGCAAGACTCCATAGGTTTTTACAAGTTTGAAATTGGTGATATATATTGGAAAAGGGCTACATTGAACATAATGACCATTTCTCCACCAATTCCGGATTTGATGTATTCGAAGCTTCAGTTGACGATGAATGAACAGGAATCTCTGATAGATGACAGATGTAGAACGCAGTCTTGTCAGGATGCAGTTACTTGCTAAATCCCTAATTTTTGCCTAGATTGCCCCAGGATGAGGTACTCAATCTAGCGGGATGCAGATTCTTTTTTATGTCTCTAACTTTTGCCCGGATCACCCTTTCGGGTTTAATCAACCGAGACGCTCATTTTTGCCTAAGCCGCCCTTTCGGGTTTTCAACTTAGCGAGTTATTCTGTTTTTCTTTCTAGGCGAAGTATTTCTTGACTGCATCTGAATTCACAGGACGAGTGAAATCCTCCCCATCCATAGTTGTAAGCATCAAAGCACCGCCTGAAAAGGCTCTCTTGACAACATATGGACCTTTATAGTTTGGAGTCCACTTGCCCCTGGAATCGGGCGCGAAAGACAAGACTTTCTTGAGCACAAGGTCACCTTCTCGGAACACGCGAGGCTTGACCTTCTTATCAAAAGCTTTCTTCATTCTCTGCTGATATAACTGACCATGGCACATGGCAGTCAATCTCTTCTCTTCGATCAAATTCAGCTGGTCATAACGACTCTGAACCCATTCAACATCAGTCAACTTGGCCTCCATCAAGACTCTCATTGATGGGATCTCCACCTCTATTGGGAGTACAGCCTCCAGGCCATAGACAAGAGATAAAGGGGTTGCCCTTGTTGAAGTGCGGACAGATGTAGCTCGTTGATACGTGGCTCCGGCGTTCTTCAAACCGAAGGGCATCACTCGATAACAGAATGTTCCCCAAGGTGTGATGAATGTTGTCTTCTCCATATCCTCGGGTGCCATTTTGATCTGATTATAACCGGAAAATTCGTCCATAAAGGAGAAGATATTGAATTTAGCTGTATTGTCTACCAACATATCAATGTGTGGTAGAGGGAAATCATCTTTTGGACTAGCTTTATTCAAATCACGGTAATCCACACACATCCGGACTTTTCCGTCTTTCTTAGGCACAAGCACAATATTGGCCACCCATTGAGGATACGTAGAAGTCACCAGAAACTCCGCATCAATTTGCTTCTGAACTTCCTCTTTGATCTTCACTGCCATATCAGGATGAGTTCTTCTGAGCTTCTGCTTCACAGGCACGCACTCAGGCTTCAAGGGCAGGAAATGTTGCACAATGTCTGTATCCAGACCTGGCATGTCTTCATACGACCAAGCAAAGATATCGGAATATTCTCGTAGCAATTCAATCAACCCCTTCTTAACAGACTCTTCCAGGAGTGCCCCAATCTTCACTATTCGCACACAATCTTCAGTCCCCAAGTTGACTGTTTCCAGATTCTCAAGATGCGGTTGAATGATCTTCTCTTCATGCTCAAGAAGACGGGTAATCTCATCGGGAATCTCTTCAACATCATCTTCCTCTGCCTCGAATACAGGGAATTCAAAATTGGGAGATGGCGTTGGATCATTATGTTCAATGGGTTTAGATATCAACCTGCATAATGATTTTGGATATGAAAAGCTTTTTAGAAATCAAACAAGGCAATCATTATGCAGATGAAAAGATTGATTTTATTCTTGTTTTTTGTGATCACCAATTTCATGCAAAAAGCAAAAAGTGAAAATAATTGGAAAAATAAACATTTAACATGAATTTATTGAATGAAAATATCATTGTATTAAATGTTGCCAACAATGTCATCACTTCTCCTTTTGGCATGGGAGAAGGGTTTTTAAACAAAGTGATTATTACTTTGACTTATGGATAACTGTAGGAACATCCACAACGACCCAATTGTTGCAGATCCCTCAAGGGATGACAAAATTGTCAGAATCCTCTGCATCCTCTTCCAAGACAGCATCAGCTTCTTCATCCTGACCGGTGTGGATGAAACCTCCACTCTTGAACAACCCTTTCTCTTTGAAAACCCCAGAAGAAAAGCCAATGCCAACCTGGGATTTGTTGTCTTCCAGCTCGATCATTTTCCTAGACCAGTAACTGCACCACATTCAATGGCCAGTTTCACATCTCTATAGGAAGCAAATGAAGGAGTTCTCTTCTCAACAGGCTCAGCAATAGATAAAGCTTGGAAAGGAGTTCCAACTTCATCTTCAGCATCTATATATGAGAAGGAAGACAAGTGGCTAACTAGGTGAGCCTTTTCTCCCCCTACCACTACCAGTTTCTTGTTCTTAACAAATTTCAGCTTCTGGTGTAGGGTGGATGTCACGGCGCCCGCCTCGTGAATCCATGGTCTGCCTAAGAGACAGCTATAGGATGAGTGGATATCCATAACCTGGAAGGTAATATGGAAATCACTTGGTCCAATCTTGATTGGGAGATCAACTTCCCCAATCACAGTCTTACGCGGCCCATCAAAAGCTTTCACAACAACTCCATTCTACCTCATGGGAGGCCCTTGAAATGACAGTCTAGAGAGAGTGGATTTTGGAAATACATTCAGGGATGACCCAGTGTCCACCAGCACATTGGACATGGCGTCGTCTTTGCAATTCATGGAAATGTGTAATGCCAGGTTGTGGTATCTTCCCTTCTTAGGGAGATCAGAGTCACAAAAACTCAAAGTGTTACAAGCAGTAATGTTTGCAACAATGCTGTCGAACTGTTCTATTGTGACATCGTGATCAACATAAGCCACATCCAAGACTTTCTGCAGAGCCTCTCTATGCGGTTCTGAATTCAGAAGCAAAGATAGCACGGAAATCTTGGATGGTGTTTGTAGAAGCTGGTCTACAACATTGTACTCACTCTTCTTGATGAGCTTCAGCATCTCATCACAGTCTTCTTTCAAATTGCCACTATGGCCATCAGAAGCATGAGTCTTTTGTACAGAGGAGGGTTTAACAACAGGTGCTGGGTTCGGAGAATTCACCGCATTCCCAACCGGACGCTCAACAGAATCAGCAACTGCCTGAGACTTCGGGGGTGCAGAAAACACACGATCGCTACGGGTCAACCCGCTCACATCAACAATACTCACAACAGAGGAGGACGGCAGAGTCACCTCTTTCCCATCTTCCACAGTAACAACATTGTATCGGAATGGGATTGCCTTGTCAAAAGAATAAGGCACAGGACCGGCAGGCTTGATAATCAGCGAAGGAGAAACCTTCTGCTTGCTACCATCGTATTTAATGATAACAGGCTCGGGTATCCGAAACACCGGAGAAATCACATTCACTTCTGGTTCATCTTCATCAACATTTCTGTTCTGAAGGATCTCAATGACTCCTTCATCCAGCAGTTCCTGAAGATCTTTACGCACTTGGCGACAACCCAGACGGTTACCAGAGCAGATTCGGCATTTATCATGATCGTGCTCCAGATGACTGTACTCACACAGCAGACGATGCAACTCGACCAATGATTGTCGAATATGGCTGACATATTTGACTTTGTACTTGCCAGGGCAACCCTGGACCATGTTGACAGATTTCCCATGCTCGGGCAATGGGTTCTTCTTAACATTAGGACCTGCGTCCTCAAAGCTCAAAATGCCGCATCTCATAAGGTCTTGAACCTTAGTCTTCAACTGAAAGCAGTTCTCCACATCATGACCGGGAGCACCCGAGTGATAGACACAATGCAAATCAGGCTTATACCACCACTGAGGGTTAACAAGTATAGCCGACGGGTCTCTCGGAGTAATCAACTTCCTCTCTATCAAAGAGGGATACAGTTCTGCATATGACATTGGAATCGGATCAAAAGTGATCTTCTTCCTCTCATAACTCGTGCTGGCTTGATTACTATTGCGAGGCTGGTAGGCCTGTTGTTGAGGACGATGCTGTTGTTGATATTGCGGATGTGGTTGTTGATTATTGCTGTGCTGATGATACTGTTGGTTGTCTCTGAAGACAGGTGCTATGTGAGCCACCTGATGCTGGTTACCGGCTGGACGCCCGGTCTTCCTCCTCACAGAGGGTCTTCTGGGTTTCATATGGGAGGTCACAACATGTGCCTCTCCATCTTTCTTCTTCGCAAACGCCCCATATCGTTTGGTAGAAGAGCCTTCATCTTTGGTTAGACGTCCTTCTCTAACCCCTTCCTCTAGACGCATCCCCATGTTCACCATCTCGGTGAAGTCAGAAGGAGCGCTAACAATCATCCACTCGTAATAGAATGAGCTCAAGGTCTTAAGAAAGATCTTGGTCATTTCTTTCTCTTCCAGCGGAGGCACAATCTGAGCTGCCAACTCTCGCCGCCTCTGGGCGTACTCTTTGAACGTTTCCTTGTCCTTCTAGGACATGGCCCTTAGCTGATCCCGATCGGGAGCCGTATCCATATTATATTTATATTGCTTGACGAAGGCTTCTCCAAGATCATTGAAGGAACGGATGTTCGCACTGTCCAGACTCATATACCAACGCAGTGCAGCACCGGACAAACTGTCCTGGAAATAATGGATGAGTAGCTGATCATTATCTGTCTGAGTTGACATCTTCCTGGCATACATGACCAGGTGGCTGAGAGGGCAAGTGTTCCCTTTGTATTTTTCAAAGTCTGGGAACTTGAATTTCACAGGAATTTTCACACCGGGAACCAAACAAAGCTCGGCAGCAGATTTGCCAAAGAGATCCTTTCCTCGAAGATTCTTCAATTCCTTGCGCAGCTCAAGAAATTGATCATTCATAGCGTCCATCTTCTCATGAACATCTGGGCCCTCAGACGGCTCAGAATGATAGATGGTGTCGTCTACCCTAGGCACTGTATGCATGACAGGAGGAGGAACAGCAAGGACTGGGCTAGATGCCGGCATAGAAGCAAACGTTGGAGCAGGAATCTCGGGCATGAAGTTGAGAGGCATCCCCAACGGAAACCCGGACGGCATGGCTGTTGGAGCGAAATGTGCATTGGCAACAGGCACAGCAGAGGAGACAATCTCATAGATGACTGTCCTCTGGGGAGGATTTGAGGGTGTTGGAAACGACTGGCTCTGGGCAGCCAAGAACGATTCCATCAAAGCACTCAGTCTGGCGACTTCCTCTTTGAGCTCACGGTTCTCTTGCTCAAGACGATCCATCAATCTGGAAGAGTTGGCTCTGGTGTAGTACCGGTGAGTCAACTTGTCTTCAAAATAAATGAAGAGCACAGAGTTAGACCACGAGACCAGAAGCTGAGAACCACACCTACTTATGCAAATGATGCATGCAATGCTCGTGCATATGATTTGTTTTTATTTCAAAGGAACCTTTAGGGTTTTATTTGCAAATTTTGAAAATATCAAGCATTTGATCGCATATGGAAATATCTCGTCAAATATATCTGAAAAAAGAAGTACAACATTGTCAATCATTACAAGAGAAAAGGAAAATAATCATCCTATGGATCCCTAGAAGCTCGGGACGTAGGAAGATAAGTTGCACGAAGCCTCTTCACCTCTCTCTCGTAGGCTGCTTCCATATCCGCCTTCTCTTTGGCGAGTCGATCATACCTCCTTTTCCAGAACTTGGAAGACTGAGGAAGTAGAGAAGTCCATGCATCATCAGGATCATCAATGACCTGATGCTCGAGGAACTCGATCAGAGCATCCTTCTCCTTAATTTGTTGAAGCAACTCTTCTCTTTCACGGATCCAGGCACGTGAAAGGTCTTCGTCTCTCAACTCCTCTACTTCTTGGTTAGGGAGGGTTGAAGGCCCAGCCACAACCAAAGGTGTAGGTCTCGGATAGTCGTAAGGCATGAGATACTCAGATGCTCTCTTCCTTACCCAAGCAGTGTAAGGCTCCAAAGCAATGCAATTCTTAGGTCCCAACTCATTCCTGCCTTTCTTATGGATCTTATGCCAAGCGCGAACCATTCTGCCCTTCAAGCCTTGGGGATCTTTACCCTCCTGAAAGAACACACCTTCTAACAGAATGTTATTAGGTTTATCTTTTAGGGGGAACCCAAGCTAACGACGTGCTAACACAAGGTTGTATCTAATCCCACCACATGTACCAAGAAGAGGCACATTGGAGAATTCACCACAAGAGTCGATAATCTGCACACCATTATATACACGGTTATACCAAGAGATATCATCATTAGTGAGAGACATAAGTCTCGTAGACCACCGTATACATCCCTTGTTCTCCTTGAAGGCGAGCGTTTGAGGTAAGTGAGAAATAAACCACTTATACAACAGAGGCAAACAACACACAATAGCGCCACCACCCTTTGCATTCCTCAGATGCAAAGAGAAATAGATATCACCCAACAGAGTCAAAACAGGATTAAGAGCAGAGAAGATCCTAATAGCGTTCACATCCACAAATTTGTCGATGTTGGGGAACAATACCAATCCATAGATGAGAAGTAAAAATATGGCTTAAAAGACATCCTCACTCATGGCCTTCCCATAAATAGTAGCTTGAGCGATGAGGAACTCAGAAGGGAGACCTTGAATTCCACCTTTGGTAGTCATATGAGCACGAATCAGAGATTCATCTATGTGCAACAGGTCAGCTATCTCTTGAGAAGTAGGAATACTCTCCAAGCCACTAAACGACACCTGATCCAGAATCGGTATACCCACCAGATAAGCATACTCCTCAAGGGTAGGCAACAGCTGAAAGTCCGGAAAAGAGAAGCAACGGTACCGAGGATCATAAAACTGCACCAACATACTCATCAACCCTTCATCAACCTGAGTAGTCAGAAGAGGAAGAAGTTTCCCAAAGCGAGCTTTGAAACCCAAGGGATCTAGTACATAGGATATCAGATTCCTTAATTCTTTCAGATCGGGCTGTCTGAAGCTATACTTCTTGGTATTCCTTCTTTGTCTTTCCATTTGTCTGAAAATTTTGCAAATAAACCCCTTAAGTTCCTTGAAAATTTTCTTTTTATCTGATGATATGGATGCAGATGAATGCATGAATGCATGAATGCAACAATCACACTCAAGGATCAAGCAAAGCACACCAGACAAAGGTCATGGGATGGCTCATATTATCCTTAATATCAATCATCCATTTTGGTGGATTATGGTTTACACCTTATCAACACCCAAGTTCCATTGATATTAAGGATGTATGAACGGATCAACCATGAATCACGGGTTTGTTGCGAGTCATGAGCATGTAGTCTCGGTTAAGAACCACCCAAAGGGAGTGTACTAGGGTTTAAACCTGCCGAACATGTTCTACCAGAGGTTCCCATAGTCATCATCCCATCCTTCGGATATTATCGGAGAAACGACTACTCATATTCCAAAAATATCCTCAAGAAAGACTCTTATGAGTGTAGTATCGCGTAACAATCGTATCAAATCTTACATTTGAACGATCTCCGCACTACGTCCTAAAAATAGGCCAAGATGGGCTTGGTAAACTAAGGTCCTTGGCTTCTAAGGCACATATTGGAAAGAGTAATATCTAACCACAAATTACTTGTGTGACATTATTGATCCCAACATGACCTCCACCAAGTGAATGGACTCACAAGTCAACTTGCTAAGGAATAACTCCACACAAGTCGACGAGACTATGCCATTCTCCTATCCTAAGGTGCACTCGTGTTCGGGTATAGAACTCATCTCACAAAGATCACCAAGCAAACAAGCAATTGATATATCAAGCAATTCAAACATTACAAGCAATACAGTAATCCCAAATTGCACAAAAATATGTCATAACAATATAATACAACAAATGTGAAAAGTTGGCAAAACCCACCAGGAGAAAGATCTCCCCAGCAGAGTCGCCACTTTTCTGTAGCGGTGTATTCGTCACCATTGGATATATTAACTAAATCCAAGGTAAATCATACAAAGTCGAGTCGCCACCGCACTTCTATTTATCCAAAGGAATGGTTAGAAAGCGAACAAAACCTTATAAAGTTTTACAAACAAAACTAGTAAAAGAGGGTCAGAGATCTGGGTAAGGGGGTTGGTTATGCAATGGGAAGGTGTTAGGCACCCAATGCATCCTAGGTACTCCTAGGGAGCCCTTTTCACGCTTGTTGCAAAGGTTGTTGTTATGAAATTATTTTGTGCAAACATGATTGAAGAGATGAGAAAAGAATATACAAGTTTATTTACATTTTGTGTTTGGATGGATGAACCCATTGCCTACGTACCTTCTCATGAAAGATAAGGATCAAAACCCCGTAGTTCGGGTAAAAGATTTCAAAACAAGTGAGTGGATTGATTGGTCCAAAAGCCTTAAGGTCTTTTGTTATCAAAGGGAGAAAACTCGACCTGAAAAACCACAAGTCCACCATGTGAGGATAGCTTCGACATGCTAGTGAAGGATTATGCCCTATAATAAGCATGGAAGACTTATTGTCCAACCACTAAGGACATAGGTGAGTATTATATCTACCACAAAGATAACTCAAACCTAATAGCTAAAGGTTATGAAAAATTTGATTAAGAAGTGGACATTGGAACCACAAAGAAACACATTTGAGTGGGTTAGATTAACCAATTAGAAGTATGTACAAAGATGGTCAAAGTTGACTTAAAGATTCAATTCAAGATGAGTATTGTGAAAAGAGAGTTTGAAAATCAAAAGCCTAAGGCTTAGGTTTCTAATGTTGAAAACAAGTCAAATGTTTGCACAAAAGTTTTTGGTTTGGGTTAGGGATGAAGAAATGATCAAGGTTAAGCATGGAAGAGGTGGGGGATAAAGGAATGCAAACACAAGTAGGGTTGCTCTCTTGAGATCATATGGACGATCCAAGTAAGTCCCATCCTTTGGAATAAAGCAACACAAGGTATAAACAATAAGCAAGTCTCATAAGAGAACCACAGAAAGAGGAAACAGAATGCCAATCAATGGACTTACATCCAACTCCAAACAACAAAATAGGAAACAGAATGCCAATAGATGGACTTATATCTAACTCCTCAAAAGAAACAGGAAACAGAATGCCAATAGATGGACTTATATCTAACTCCTCAAAACAAACAGGAAACAGAATGCCAATAGATGGACTTATATCTAACTCCTCAAAACAAACAGGAAACAGAATGCCAATAGATGGACTTATATCTAACTCCTCAAAACAAACAAATGAGCAAAAGCAAACACATGCAAAGTAATCAAGCAAACAATGCATCACACACTATATACAAACAAGAGGCTCAATCAAATAGGTGGGCTTTAGTCAAGAGGGGTCATATCAACCTCGACAAACAAGCCAAACTGTATCAGGTAATCTGTGAGCTCTTAACCACCAACATTGAGAGTTAGGGTGAAGCTGATCAAGTATGGAAATGAGGATGAGACCTCATGCTCTTAACCCTGGCCTGGGTGAGCTTATGACAAAGAAAGTGTGGGGATCCAGAATGTGGGATCCTATTCCACTTGACAGACTCTAAACAAGATCTTGGGTGCTTATTCAAAAGCATCAGCACGTAGTGCGAGCATAATGAAAGACTCACTGAATAACAGGGGATTGATTGCTAATCCATTCTATCTGTCAATTGCCTCTTCACTTAGGAGGACTTATCAAGTAACATGCCTCATTTATAGGTCTTTGGCACAAATGTAAACAATCACAAACAGAGCCTCATAAGGAGGACTTCAGCCAAAATGCCTGCCAAAAAGGTGACAGGACTTCCAGACTACATGGAGTAAAAGAGTAGCTACCTAAGTGGTGTATCAACCACAATCCAAAGCTCAAGCAAGAGCTAAAAGCTAGCAACTAATGTACTTGTACAAAAGCTAAACAGTTAATATCTCAATCAGAAAACAAACAGACAAACAGTCCAACTGTTACGCAATTCAATGAGCAATGGTCAAGCAATCAAATGAAACAATGAGCTCAAGCCTATCACTTAGAATCCTACAAAACAACAATGTGTTAGAATTCAAATCATTTGTATCTCATTGTGGCAACCTGAAAAATACAGTGCCCGAAAAAACAACTGGCGAAAGAAAATGACAGAAGAGTCGCCACCGTGCGTCATTCATCCCAAAGGAGGGAAAGGAAACGCTCGAAGTAAACCTGAAAAAGGAAAGGACAAGACGGGGTCTCGCAACCAAATCTTGGGTTCGGGAGTCGGTTATGCGAAGGGAAGGTATTAGCACCCCTACGCATCCATAGTACTCTACGGGATCCACTTTTGTGGTTCTTGTCTAAAGGGTGTGAGTTTACCTAATGTGTTTATTTACTAAAAAAGGTTAAGAGAAATGACTCGCGCGGATGTCGCATCCACTGCATACGTATCTCATCTGAATATGAGAATCAGAGTCTTCGTAGCTCGGCTGACCTATGGGTTGGGGGGATGTGTGCTCGCTAAGACATCGCGTCTTATGCCTACGTATCTCATCTGGAATGAGAATCAGAGCAAGCCGTAGTTCGGCTAACTACGGGGTTATGGATTGGGTTTTGGACGAACAACGTTACTACGCGATCTACCGGATGCTCGACCTTTGGAGACTTACTCGCCTGTAGTAGAAGGAGATAACATGTTGCTTTGGGTTCTAGGGTTTGTTCGCGTTGTAGGAACGCGCATGCAAAAAGGAAGTCTTAGGCGAAGGAACAGTGCTACCTTAATTGGCATGCAAACGGGAGACTATCCGAAGCCTCGTGTCCTATGGGGAAGCGATCACACCACACAAAACATGTATCTTAAAGTAAAATGCCACCCAGGGGCTCAAACATTGCCTCCTATCGAGGTCTTCCAGCTAAGAAAGTGATAAAGTACGAGAAAGGGAGAAAATTACCACACGGATAAAGATCCGAAGTTACAGCAATTAAAGGATTAGCAACCCTGAGATCTCTCCAGCTAGACCATCAAAGAAAATTAGTCAATACGAGTAATCAGAATAAACCTCCGAAGGGTATCCCTGCAAGAGTGCTTGAGTCCTCACAAAAACTCGACAAAAAAAGGGGTTAGGCAAACAGGATGAAATCAAGAGAAAACAATGCCATGACAACACAAGACAGATGAGAACAAAACAGAACGAAAAGGGCGAATGCTGTCACATGCGCGACTGCATCGCCTAGCGAAGCTTCGCCGTGTACTCGCCCAGCGAAGCGGCTAGCGAGCGCTTGCGGGTTTTGGGTTTCTCACTGATAACAGTACGATTTTAGGGACTCCACACCCTATCGCATTCCTCTCAGAAACGAAATTATCAAACATTCAAGACTCTACTTACATATTCATACACAAATATGATCCCGTGGACAAAACCTGACGTAACCTCATACATTCATAATATTTAAATTCAAGGCATAGAGTAGTAGGAACAAAGGCATACCTGATGAGAGAGACCGATCGAATGGCACGGCTGGATTTGCAAAGCTCTGTTAGGGTTTGCGTGGGGCAGAGGCAAAAGAGCGTGTGAATCGGAGTGAACTTCTCAGAGCTGCCTGAAGATTGCTGCAGAGTAGTTCCTAGGTCTCCTTCTCTCAAAATCTTTCTCCAGTGAATCTCCCAGTGTAACTCCAAGTGTGTTTTCCTCTACTGAAACTTCAGTATTTATAGACTGATTTCGTGGGTAGTGGGCTCAAATGAGGGCAACTCAAGCCCAAAATCTTTCTGATATTTTCTGAAGTGCGCGCCCTTCGCCTAGCGAAGGACCTGCTCGCCTAGCGAGCATGGCAGTACTTTTTGCTAGGCGAAGCATCTGCTCGCCTAGCGAGCATGATAGCTTAGTAGCAGATTCTTGCTTCTTCCAGCCTGGCGATTTGCACGGTGAATAGGCCCCATCTGACCCTGTTGGTAGTACCTCAAGTCTTTTCCTTGTGTTGACTGATCGTCTAAGTAGAACCCATAAAGTGTCCTGGATGATGTCCGAGCTTCTTGGAGCTAATTCCGATTGACATGATGCAATGTGGTATGAAATGCTAAATGACCTAAAAAGTGAATGCATGAATGAGGAGGGCAAATTTTGGGGTGTTACAGCTGCCCCTATTCAATCAACTGGAGACCCGGAAAGAAGATGGCAGCGGCTTTCGTACTTTCGAGGTATCAAGGGATTGAATACAATAAAAGCCCAAAAATTTGCACTGAAGTGAAGTGAAGTAACAATGCCTGTCAGAATCGGCAAAGAGGTGGTCTTGAAAGAAGAATCCGTCTGGTACGGTGAAAGTCCGTCTGAATACCGACAAGGAATGTTAAACTAGATACCAAAATAAATGGTAACACAGAAATAACCATGGCCTGAATGCCGCTCATCAGTCTGAATACTGGAAAGGACTTCGATCTGAACGTCGGAAAACTGGCCTGAACGCCACTTCGATCTGAATATCGGAACACTGGCCTGAATGCCACTTCGGTCTGGATACCGGAAAACTGGCCTGAACGCCACTTCGATCTGAATACCAGAAAACTGGCCTGAACGCCACTTCGATCTGAATATTGGAACACTGGCCTGAACGCCACTTCGGTCTGGATACCGGAAAACTGGCCTGAACGCCACTTCGATCTGAATATCGGAACACTGGCCTGAATGCCACTTCGGTATGGATACCGGAAAACTGGCCTGAACGCCACTTCGATCTGAATATCGGAACACTGGCCTGAATGCCACTTCGATCTGGATACCGGAAAACTGGCCTGAATGCCACTTCGATCTGAATATCGGAACACTGGCCTGAATGCCACTTCGGTCTGGATACCGGAAAACTGGCCTGAATGCCACTTCGATCTGAATATCGGAACACTGGCCTGAATGCCACTTCGGTCTGGATACTGGAAAACTTCATGTCCGTCAACATCGGCAGAAATAGGGAAGGATAATAGAGGCGGTGCATGGGCCAATGACACTTGTTGGGGATAACCAAGGTGAGTCATGAACAATCTTCAGTCTGAGTACTGGAAACAACTTCTAGCTTATCACTTGGGATACCGAGAATGTTTTATGCTTAGATGCGTATGTTTGAATTTTTCAATGGCGTAATGCTCCATGAAAATGGAAATGCTACGCGATTTGGGAGAATGCAATGCAATATGATTCTACATGCAGGGATGCGAAATGCTGGGTAGAATGCCAAGCTGAGGCAGGGGGATCTGCTGGGGAAATGATCACCATCCTTTGGGCTCTAGCAAGGCTGCTGGAGATGCACAGCGCAAAGAAATATGTGGGGAAATGACCCGCCACACGGTGTTCTAGCAATGATGAAATGCCGAGATTCTGACTGGGGAGAGAACGACACTGAAAACCTGCTGTTGGGGAAAGCGATAGTGGTTATGGAAACCACGATCTGCGGGAGATGACTCAGCAGGGGAAGCAAACACTGATACGGTACCGAGGTTCTGCTTCACGGAAAGAAACCATGGATCTGGCGTTGGGATTATTGATCTGGCCTCGCACTCTAAAGAGTAGCCGATTCTGCTGGGAAGATACAGTCTGGCACTGTCAACTCCGCCGGGGAGTGTATGTCCTGAAACAAACGCTTGGGGAAGTACAATGGTGAGAACCTGCTGGGGATTGAAGAATCCAACACTCTGATCAGCTCTGCAGGGATAAGACACCGAATTCGTCTGTTGGCGACTTCACTGGGGAAGATATTCACGATCATCTGCAAGGGATTTTAAGGAAATGCCCCGAGGGTATCTGTTCTGAATAGACGATCCAAAGCACTTAAAATTTACAGCAATTTTAAATGTTTATTAAGCATGTGCCTGTAAAGCCCTTATGTGTCATGATGCAATGTTTATCAAAAATTCGGACGTCATTTTTGCAAACAAAACAGTAAAATGAAGACAGAGATATACTGAATAACATGATTTTATTGATTGAATGGCCTCTGAATAGGCATTTACATCAGGAAGCAATCCATGGAAAGAGGTAATCGCACAAAAGATAAAAACAGAAATTAATCTAATGGCAATGTGAAATGGATTTCTATTGGGTTCCAATTCTGCTATGACTTGCCCGTCTTCAAGATCCTCCAGATGATCAGCCTTCTGAAAAGGTGATTGGACTGTTTCCTACCTTTCGAAAATTTCCAGTCATCGACATGAGATGAGATTCAGAACTAACTCAGAATGCAGACATTCGCTTAATCCCTAACTTTTGCCTGGATCGCCCTTTTCGGGTTTTCAATCCACCGGGATACCCATTTTTGCCTAAGTTGCCTTTTTAGGTTTTCAACTTACTGGGTGTACGATCTTTTCATTTTTAATCCCTAATTTTTGCCCGAACCTTTTCATTTTCTTGGTTCGTCGGGATGCCCATTTTTGCCTAGACTATTCTTTTTACTGTCCAGCGGGTCTATTTTATGCGAAGTATTTTTTAACTGCGTCTGAGTTCACAGGGGAAGTGAAGCTTTCACCATCCATAGTTGCAAGCATTAAGGCCCCACCATCAAAAACCTTGGTGACAATATACGGTCCATCATAGTTAGGAGTCCACTTGCCCCTGTGATCTGTCTGAGGAGGAAGGATCCTTTTCAACACTAAATCTCCGACTTGGAAACAACGAGGACGCACTTTCTGATCAAAGGCTCTCTTCATCCGACTCTGATACAACTGCCCATGACAAATGGCTGCCATTCACTTCTCTTCGATAAGACTCAACTCATTGAACCTTGTCCGAATCCATTCGGCTTCGTCTAACTTGACATCCAACAAGACTCTTAGAGAAGGAATCTCCACTTCAACAGGTAGGACTGCTTCCATACCATACACCAGGGAGTAAGGGGTTGCCCCAATCGACGTACGTACTGAAGTACGGTACCCATGCAAGGCGAAAGGTAGCATCTCATGCTAATCTCTGTACGTGACGACCATCTTCTGCACAATCTTCTTTATGTTCTTATTTGCCGCCTCAACATCGCCGTTCATCTTAGGGCGGTAAGGGGAAGAATTGTGATGCTGAATGTTGAAGTTCTGACACAACTCCTTCATCATTTTGTTATTGAGATTAGAACCATTATCAGTAATGATTCTTTCGGGAATCCCATAGCGACAAATGATTTCTTTCTTGATGAAACGGGCAACCACATGTCTGGTGACATTCGCGAACGACGCTGCTTCGACCCACTTGGTGAAATAGTCGATGGCAACAAGGATGAAGCGATGCCCATTGGAAGCAGTCAGCTCAATCTTTCCAATCATGTCAATACCCCATATAGCAAACGGCCACGGCGAAGACATCACATTCAGAGGATTCGGCGGTACATGCACCTTATCAGCATAAATCTGGCATTTATGACACTTCCGAGCATATTTGAAGCAATCTGATTCCATGGTCATCCAATAATAACCCGCTCTCAACAATTTCTTAGCCATTACATGTCCGCCGGCATGAGTACCGAAGGAACCTTCATGAACTTCCTGCATTAACATGTCCGCTTCGTGTCTGTCCACGCATCTGAGCAAAACCATGTCGAAGTTCCTCTTATACAGCACATTGTCTTGGTTCAAGAAGAAACTGCCTGCCAATCTTCTCAAAGTCTTTCTGTCGTTGTTGGATGCCCCTGCAGGGTACTCTTGATTCTTCAGAAAACACTTGATATCGTGATACCAGGGCTTGTCATCGACTACCAGTTCAACATCAAACACATATGCAGCCTTGTCAAGGCGCATCACATCGATCCTCGGAGCATGGTTCCAACGAATTACTTTGATCATGGAGGATAGAGTAGCAAGTGCGTCTGCCATATGGTTCTCATCACGAGGTATATGATACAATTTTACTGTTGTGAAGAAAGTCAACAGTCTTCTCGTGTAGTCTCTGTAGGGGACCAGAGTGGGCTGGAGAGTATTCCAATCACCATTCACTTGATTGATCACCATAGCTGAATCTCCGAAGATGTCCAGAGTCTTGATTCTCAGATCAATGGCTTGCTCAATACCCAAAATACAGGCCTCATACTCAGCTTCATTATTTGTGCACTCAAAAGTCAAACGAGCGGTGAAAGGTATGTGGGCACCTTTCGGAGTTGTAATGACAGCACCAATTCCACTTCCTCTGGCGTTGACAGCCCCATCGAACAACAAAGTCCACTTTTCGTTTGGATCAGGTCCCTCCTCAATAACTGGCTCTTCACAGTATTTCATCTTGAGGAACATGATGTCTTCATCTGGAAAATCAAACTTCATCGGCTCATAATCATCAATCGGCTGCTGAGCAAGATAGTTCGACAGAATACTCCCTTTGATGGCTTTCTGGGATGTATACTGGATATCGTACTCTGTCAGTACCATTTGCCAACGAGCCACCCTTCCGGTGAGAGCTGGCTTCTCGAATATGTATTTGACTGGATCCATCTTAAAAATCAACAAGGTAGTATGGTTCAACATATACTGCCTCAGTCGGCGAGCAGCCCAGGCCAAAGCACAGCAAGTTTTCTCAAGCTGCGAATATTTGATTTCACAGTCGGTAAACTTTTTTCTAAGGTAGTATATGGCATGCTCTTTTCGACCAGACTCGTCATGCTGTCCCAATACACACCCCATCGAGTTCTCAGTTACTGACAGATACATTATCAGAGGTCTCCCAGGAACTGGAGGTATAAGGATTGGAGGTTTCTGTAGATACTCTTTTATCTTCTCGAAAGCCCTTTGACAATCTTCATTCCACCTGATAGCCTGATCTTTCCTCAGCAATTTGAAAATTGGCTCACACGTGGTTGTTAGGTGAGAGATGAACCTTGCAATGTAGTTCAACCTTCCTAAGAAACTACAGACTTGCTTCTCTGTTCTTGGCTCTGGCATTTCCTGTATCGCTTTTACTTTGTCGGGATCCACCTCAATCCCTTTTTCGCTAACAATAAAACCCAGCAATTTTCCCGATCTCACCCCGAAAGTGCACTTGTTCGGATTAAGTCTCAGTTTGAATTTCCTCAAACGCTCAAACAGTTTCTGCAAATTCACCAAATGTTCTTCTTCTGTCTGAGATTTGGCAATCATATCGTCCACATAAACCTCGATTTCATGATGAATCATATCATGGAACAGAGTCACCATAGCTCGTTGATATGTTGCTCCGATATTTTTCAGACCAAACGGCATCACCTTGTAGCAGAAGGTGCCCCATGGGGTTATGAAAGTTATCTTTTCCATGTCTTCTGGTGCCATCTTGATTTGGTTATAGCCAGAAAAACCATCCATGAAGGAGAATACCGAGAACTGAGCTGTATTATCCACCAAAACGTCAATGTGAGGTAATGGGAAATCATCTTTAGGGCTAGCTCTGTTCAGATCCCGGTAGTCGACACACATCCGTACCTTTCCATCCTTCTTAGATACTGGGACGATGTTTGCAACCCATGGCGGATAATTGGTGACTGCTAGAAACCCTGCATCCAACTGCTTTTGCACTTCTTCCATTATCTTGACAGCCATCTCTGGTCTTGTTCTTCTGAGCTTCTGCTTGACCGGAGGACAACCTTCTTTGAGAGGCAAGCAGTGTACCACGATGTCTGTGTCCAGCCCAGGCATGTCCTGATAAGACCAGACGAAGATGTCAACGTATTCTTGCAGCAATTCAATCAACCCCTTCTTCACATTGTCTTCTAAAGCAGCCCCTATCTTGATTTCTCTCTTGGCGTCCTCGGTGTCGAGATTAATCACTTCAACAGACTCTCGATGCGGTTGAATAACCCTTTCCTCTTGTTTTAATAACCTGGTAAGCTCTTCAGGGAGTTCACAGTCTTCATCACCCTCTTCTTCAGCTTGAAAGATTGGATTTTCAAAGTCGAAACGAGCCGTAGCAGAAACGTTATCAATAGGATCCGGTGATGTGCATCTGCATGAGTGATGGTATGTGCTTATGAGTGTGAACAAGAAGTGAAAACTAAACAAAACACTGCCATTTTTTATTTTGAAAAATTGCAAAAATAGAAAGACAGGGAACGAAATATTTGAATGCAAAAATACGTCCTTTATTTATGATAAAAATGCAAGTGTCACATAGATGAGCCCTACAATGAGTCATTACGCCCTGGGTGGAACGTAAGACTTGGATATGCATGAATAAACAAAGAAAATTACTCTTCAAGAAGAGTGACTTGGATAATCTCTTCAGAAGACCAATTGTTGATGACTTCACCCGGGATCCTCGGACGCACCCAGTTGTCAATGTCACAATCACTATCCCCATCTTCTTCGTTGACCGCAGAGACCTGGCCATACTGAATGATGCCAGCACTGGAGAAAGTGATCGGCCCCTGAAGTGTTGTAGAAGTCAAAACTGGCTGATACCCAATCCCGAACTTATCTTCTTTCATTGGTAATTCCAACAGACGCCCCCAACCGGGAGCAACACCTGAATCCACCACGGCCCGTGCCTGCTTAAAGGATGAGATAGAGGCACCCGCCTTAACCTCTTCCACCGGAGCTGCATCCTTGACTTGAACTGACTCAAAGGCCTGACACAGAGTCTCATGAATTTCACCTTCTACTTCTACATACTTGAATGTAGACAGGTTATTGACCAGGATGTCCTCCTCACCACAGACGGTGATAATTCGTCCGTTGACTGGAAACTTAATCTTCTGATGTAGAGTTGAAGAGACTGCCCCAGCATTATGGATCCAAGGACGACCCAACAGGCAACTGTAGGAAGGACTGATATCCATCACGTAGAAGACAGTGTTGAAGGTTTGTGATCCAATCAAAATTGGCAATTCCACCTCTCCAAACACCGATCTCTTAGAACCATCGAAGGCTCTCACAATAAGATCTGAAGGTTTCAAGACCAAACCCTCTACTTCTAACCTTGACAGGGCTCTCTTGGGTAGCACATTGAGAGAGGAGCCTGTATCCACCAGAACATGCGATAGCACGGTGTCTCTGCATTCCATCGAGATGTACAGAGCCTTGTTATGATTGCGTCCGGCTGGTGTCAAGTCAGAATCGGTAAAACCCAACCCGTTGCATGCATGTACATTGGCGACGATCCCTTCTAGTTGGTTTACCGAGATTTCTTGAGGTACATATGCAGCATTAAGAACCTTCAGAAGTGCCTCCCTGTGTGCCTCCAAACACAACAGGAGTGAGAGAATGGATATCTTGGACGGAGTCTGAATCAACTGATCGACTACCTTGTAGTCGCTTTTCTTTATGATTCTTAGAAGCTCGTCCACATCCTTTGCAAAAGTGGGCTCAGAACCATCCTGGGGTGCAGAGGTACCCTCATTCACGACTTGCTTGCCTTTGGTTTTCGCCACAGCATCAGCATTACCAGCTTGGGTAACCGGTGGTGAGAACAATCTACCACTCCTGGTGAATTGGCCGATTCCACCGACATTATCCACTGCGGGACCGTCAAGTTCAGGCTTCTGACCCTCTTCTACTTTCAGTGGTCGTTCCACCCTATGATCGTGCGTATACACGCTCCCCCCATAATGCCACGGAATGGCCCTTTCACTGGTGAGAGGTAAAGGACCAGGGGTTGTGATGGTCATAGTAGATCGTCGCACTGGTGGCACGGGTTGCGCTTCTGGCACACTGATCTGATTAGTTGGGTAGAAAATAGTGATAGTAGCAATATCGCAGTCGTACTCGGAAATCTCATTCATTGAAATGCAAGCATCCGAAACATCGGGATCAAGTTCAATTACATCAGGATCATCCATATTAGAAAAAATAAATACATCATCATGGATTACATAATCAGTAGGAACAACATCTGCGAATTCATCAGTAGCATCTTCAAACCCTTCTTCCTCAACCCCTTCCACAAACTCTTGGACAGACAAATCTTCAACCTGGAGGATACCCTTGTTGAGCAAGGCCTGGATACTATGCTGTAGCTTCAAACAACCTCCACTATGAATGGCACAATCCAAACAACCCTTCCCACAACCGGGGAAAACATCGGCCTTCAGCAAGCATCCTTTGATATCCAACAATGGAGTCTTCAACTTCAACACATCCTTAATGGACTTGGCTTTTCCCTCTATCATGTTAACGTTCGCACCACCATGATGGGGCATGGGATTGTTAACGACATTCGGAGCCGGTGCAAGGTCGATGGCCTTTGAATCTATGAGGTCCTGAGCTACGTGCTTAAAAGTTTTGCAGTTCTCAATATTGTGGCCAGGTGCCCCAGAGTGGAAGCTACACCTAGCGTTGGCGTCGTAACCCACCGGAAGTCTACCAACAGGAGGAGCCAGAGTGCGCAGTTGCACAAGTTGTAGTTGTTGAAGACTAGAAAGCAACTGAGCGTACGACATTGGAAGGGTGTCGAAACGCCGGTCCATCATCCTTTGCCTCTGTTGATAAGTGGGTCTGTTACCCGGTTGCTGCTGCTGTTGATACTGAGCTGGTTCACGTTGTGGTTGTTGTTGTTGTAGTGGTGCTGCAGCTTGAATGGTCACATCCGCAACATACGGTTGCTGATGATAATTCTGAAAGCTATTCCTCCGGTTATCCCTGTTCTGATAAAAAGATATGGCATTTGCATCCCCTTCTCTCCTCTTCTGTCCTTGAATGAACGGCTTCTTCACCCCTGATGAGGATCCACCTCCACTCTGGCTCTTATAGGTCTTCAGGTAATTCTCCACCCTTTCTCCAGTAGAGACCACATCAGCAAAGTTGGAAGCATTGCAACCTACCAGACGCTCCAAGTAAGGTCCGGGCATGTAGCGGTGTATTCGTCGCTATATGATTTATTGATTAAATCAAAAGCAAAGCATACAATGAATCGAGTCGCCACCGCACTTTTATTTATCCAAAGGACTGGCTAAAAAGCGAACAAAAGCCTAAGAAGTTTTACACATAGAAAACTAATGAAAAGATCAGAGAGTCTGGGTAAGGGGTAAATTACGCAATGGGAAGGTGTTAGGCACCCATCACGTCCTAGGTACTCCTAGGGAGCCCTTTTCACACTTGTTGTACTAAAATGTTATTTGTTTTGAAATATTTATTGTGCAAACATGAATGGGATGATGAGAAAAGAATATACAATTTTTATTATTTTTGTGTTTGAACGGATGAACCCGTTGCCTACGTACCTTCCATCAAAGGTAAGGATCAAAACGCCGTAGTTCGGCTAAAAGATTTCCAAAAGTTAGTGGATTCAATTTTAAACACAAGCCCTAAGGTCTTACGTTATCCACAGGAGAAAACTCAACCTTATGAAACAACGAGTCCACCATGTGAGAAAAGCTTCAACTTGCTAGTGAGGGGTTAACCCTATAATAAGCAAGGAAGACTTACAATTCAATCAACTAAGGACAAATAGGTGATATTAACATCAACCAACTAGGATAAATCAAACTTATGGCTAATGTATGAAAACTTAACAAGAATGGACAAAGCCACAAAACAATTGAATGGGTGAAGTTAATTGATTATGATTATTCACAAAAGGAGGGTCAAAGTATGATTAAGCTTGATTCAAAAGAAGTATTATGAAATGGAGTTTGAAAAGTCAAGGACTTAGGGTCCAGGTTTCTAATTTGAAAGCATGAAGATGTTTGCACAATATTTATCTCAAGTTTTGAAAGTAATGTGTGAAAAGGTTTAGGACAAAATGGATGAATGGATGAAGACGGAGTGTAAAACTTCCTAGAAGGTTCACCTCTTGATATCATATAGAAGATGACTCAAGTGTGTCCTTTGGAATAGGCAATGAGCAATAATAAACAAGCAAAGCAAAGGAAGAAAGTCAACAAAAGCGGATACCGGATGCCAATTACCGGACTTATACCAATCTCCTAAAACAAAACCGGATATCAGAGGCCACTCTATGGACTTATACCAATCTCCTCAACAAAGAAAATAAAAAGTGGATACCGGATGCCAATCTATCTGGACTTATACCAATCTCCAATAATAACAAAGCAAACACTTGGATGTCAGATGCCAATCTATCTGGGCTTACTCTAACCTCCAACATATGATCATGGGAAAACAAATGCCAAATTACATGGACTTACAATTGCATCCTCACATACAACAAACAAATGCATCAAGCAAAGAGAAGATGAGTGACCAATGAAATAGTCTTATACTCACTTCCATATCATAGGAACAATGGCCAATGAATGGTCTTACAATTGTCCTCAATGGGCAAACAACAAAGATATGTCACAAAGACAAATGAAATGATCATGCACTAATGAGCAATTAATGATGATAAATGCACAAAGCATGCAAGCAGATATGTACAAATGAACTAAGTAATCAATCAACCAAAGTCATTCAGCACACTCTATAACCAAACAATTAGGCTCATACAAAGGGTTAGGCATTGAAGCCAACTGGAATAGGGTTAATGGTGCTCTTAACCTTGACATTGAGAGCCAAGGTGAAGCAGATGAAAGGATATGAGGGGTGTGCCTCATGCTCTTATCCCTGGTCAGGGAGAGTTTCAAATGATAGAAGGTGTGGGAGTTCAGAAAGTAGGAACTCTCTCCACAGATTATTGACTCGATAGATCTTGGGCTTTTACTCACTATGCATCAACACATGTGGTGTGAGCAAGGTGAGTGACACACAGAATAGTAGGAGATAGGTTACATATCTCTTGGATTCTACCAATTGCCTTATTCAAAGGACTTTTCCTGTTTGGGACAAAAGTAAACAAGCACAAACATCGCCTCTTAAGGAGGACTTCAGACAGTTGCCTGGCTAAGTAACAAGCCAGGTCTTCCAGACTACATGAAGAAGAAAGTGCTATACCTCAATGCAAATTCTATCAAGCAAAGCAATGCAAGTTCTCAAAGAACTATTAGCAACTAATGGTACCTGAAACCAATCAAACATAATCAGTATACCAATCACAGAATCAAAACAAACAACTAAGAACCAACAGACAACACAATCAATCTCATGTGCAAAGCACAAGCTCAAAGCATATGAGCTAAGCATCTTACAAAACAAACAAGTTAGTTCATAACAATCAAACAAACCAAACTTAATCAACTTGCATTAATCTCCTTAAAGCATTTGCCTCTTAACCTGAAAAGCAAACTTAAACATGAGAAACAAGACCACTAGGACAAGCCTAGGGTCAAAAGGAGGTGAAAAATTCAAAACAGCAAGTGAAAATTGATCAAAACCAAAATTAATCAATTAAGAAGAAGGTCCAATTGGTCTCATATCAAAACTATGCACCAAGTCCATTTTATGAACAAAACATGTCAAACTAGGCAAAATTGCAACATATTGGAGCCAACAGAATGATCACAATCAAATCAATACCAAAGTAGCTCAATAAATTCCAAGGAAAATCATGCTTAAACAAGACACATTCAATGACCAGCACACCAAATTTCATGCTATTTGGACAAGAGGAGGTATGGAAATTAAATTCATCAAGTCATGGTATGCAAATACAAACTCAAACAATGCCACAAATCATGTGTCAACTTTAAGCAATCATAAAACAGTGGAAACAATTGATAAATGAATGAGACCAAAGCCAAAATGAAGTTAAATATATTAAGAAACAATCCACAAAATTTCAGCTTCATGTGATAAGGCATGAGAATTTCACAAGTCATGTAAAAGCATATATCACAAGAAGGTCAACAATTGGTCAAACAGGGGAGAAATTATCAAACAAATAGGAAATGCATTCAAAAATTCCAGGAAAATTCACAAGCAAACTAGACATCCACAAGTATCTTCATGTAAAAATTCAAACCATTTTGAGTTCAATAAGCATGGTAACAAAAATCAAGAAGTTGGACATGAATGGTGTGACACAAATTGTCACACCTCTATTCAAAAAATCATATCTCATCAACTAGCAACGATAAAATCACAAACTCTACACCAAAATAACCATGAAAATGTCTAGTTTAAGCACAAAAATTTTGAGAGGCATTGGATTAAGTATCATCATTTCACAAGCAAAATGGTAAAGCATAGGCAAATTGGACACACATGAACAAACCCTAGGCATTTTTAAAATCTACACGTGCAAAAAATCTGGAAAACTCACCATAATAAACTAGAGATCATGAGGAGCATTTCACAAAAAATCCCATATTATTTGGACAAGTATTGGCAGAGTTATGAATTTTCTAAGATTGGCATACCAATTGAAATAAAAATTGAAAAAAAGAAATGATTTAAATGAAATATAACACGGACCGTGGCATTTTTGTAATTACGAGGCTCACTAAGTGAAACGCCGCGTTTCACTTAGTGGCGTGGCAGCCAGTGATTGGCTTCATGGGCAAAAAACCGCGGAACGCATGCAGGACACGGGATTTGAAGATCAAACACGAGTTTCTGGGTTGGAAATTAGGGTTTTGAACGTGTTCTTCATCATTTTTTCCAGATTTTCCAGCAAGAACATTTTGTAACCAAAATCAACATACAATATACCATTGTGTTCATCTCCTAATGCTCATCAATAATCCAACATTCATTAACCCTAATTCAAACTATCATGGAAGAAATAAGCAACACAACATTCAACCATCAAACTTCAAATCAATGTATCTCCCTTAATACTCAACAATATTTCACGATTCAAAGCTCATTGAACTCAGCATGGCAAGGTCTATCCAAAGCATATCATGATTTCAACATTAGCAAGGTTCGAATTCCTACCTGATTTGAAGAACAGAGATGGATTCGTGATTTCCAGGACTTGTAAGCACGAAACAGATGTTCCTTCAAGCTCCAGAAGGTGTATGGATGGTGAATCGTGGCTCAAACTTGCTTGATTGTGTTCAAATCAAAAACTGCCATGTGAGGTGCTTCTTCCAACAGTCCACGGAAACAGCTATGCAGTTGTAGATTGATGCTTGCAAAAGCTTCAAAAATGATGGTAGGTGATGCACCAATGAGCAAGGGCACGAGCTCTTTGGAATTTTTCATAAAAAAAACAGATGAAGAAATGAGAGAGTTTTTTGAGAGAAAAAGTTCAGATCTCAGTTTTGTAAATTGTGGCTAGGGTTTTCAGTCTGAAATATGCAATATATACTCCTGATTAACAATGCCTAAACTTGGTTAATAAGATGGTAAATGAAATTAGCTCAATGGAGGTGTTTTGGCCAATTAGTAAAACCACTCATGTTGCATGTGCATGGCATGCTACAGTGCGAAAATGGGCCTAAACATATTCCAAATATGGTTTTTGATCATTTGCAATTGGTAGAAAGTGTAGGCAAAACTTAATTTGAAAGTCAATTTTTCACCCCTCCCATTTTTAATTCAAGTCACTTGAAAAAGGCCATTTTGATTGGATGTTTTTTGGTGAAATATGATGAAGGATTTGGATAGAGCATGTCAAATGTGACTTGTAGCAAAAGACCTCACTCAATTTGGCCAAATGGTTTGGAAGTTATCTCACTTTGAAGTTCAAAAATTCTTGAGAATGATTTGATCATAACTTGCCAACCACACATGAGAAATGAGTGTTCTTGGACTTTTTGGAAATGGGAGAACAAGATCTTCAACTTTCATGTTGGACAAAAATTCATTTGAAGCTTGTATGATGAAGTAATTTTGAGGAGAAGAACTTTCCATTTTTGGCAAATTCCAATTACAGGTCAACTTACTATTTTTGGAAACTTTTTGTCTGACCTCAAATTCTTCAATGATGATGTTTGACATGTTATATGAGGCTTATATGGACATGAATGAGACCTCTCAAACCAATTCTCACCATCAAATCACTGATTAAATGCACAGTTGACCACAGTTGACTTTGCTAGGGTTTTGGTTGACTGAACCATGTTCTGATGAATTCCAAGCCCCTACCACTTGAGATCTTGATTCAAAATGATGTCACAACTCATATGAACTCTTGATGAATGATCATGGTGCCCAAATTCTTCAAGAATGGCCACCATCTATTGCTCAATGGCTGTTTTGACCTAGCTTGCGTCATCTGCAAGTAACATGGTTAGATGACAATATTTTTGTACTTTTGGTTAGTAAACAAATGAAAAGCAATGATATACAAATGCAATACATGCTTGGTGATCAAGAACCACACTCACAAGACAACCCACCCACTAGGAGGGAAGCAAAGGTGCACAATGATCCTTGAGGCAATGATATGGTATGATATGATGCCATGAGGGATCTTAGGGACAAAATTGGGGTCTTACAGGGCAGAGTGTTCATGAACATGTTGGCCATTTCCTTTTCCAACATCGGAGGTTGAACACGAGAAGCTGTCTCCCTCCATCGTTGAGCGTACTCCCTGAAGCACTCATTGCTTTTAAGAGACAGATTCTGAAGTTGAGTTCTGTCCGGAGCCATGTCTGCATTATACTGATACTGCTTCACGAAAGCCTCTGCCAAATCCCTCCAACAACGGATGTGGGCTCTGTCCAGCCTCATATACCATTCCAAGGATGCCCCAGCCAGGCTGTCCTGGAAGAAGTACATAAGTAGCTTCTCGTCATCAGAGTATGCAACCATTTTACGGAAATAGGCTTGCACATGAGTTTTGGGGCAAGAGCTGCCATTGTATTTGTCAAATATCGGGACCTTGAATTTCGGTGGCACTCTCACACCTGGGACCAACCCTAAGTCAGCAACATCTACTCCTAGAGGATCCTGTCCTTCCACTGCTTTCAACCTCTCTTCCAATCTTCTAAACATGGGGTCCATGCCAAAGTCTTCCTGAAGCAAGGGGAACTGATCATCCTGACCATCCTGAATGGGTTGTTGATCTAGGTTGACATGCGGGATCGGGATAGGCCCCGGTCCATTGGGACCATTAGCCTCTTCAGCCCCAGCAGAGTCGCCAGCTGTGGCAACCTGAAAAATACAGTGCGCGAAAAAACAACCGGCGAAAGAAAATGACAGAAGAGTCGCCACCGTGCGTTATTCATCCTAAAGGAGGGAAAGGAAACGCTCGAAGTAAACCTGAAAAAGGAAAGGACAAGACGGGGTCTCGCAACCAAATCTTGGGTTCGGGAGTCGGTTATGCGAAGGGAAGGTATTAGCACCCCTACGCATCCATAGTACTCTACGGGATCCACTTTTGTGGTTCTTGTCTAAAGGGTGTGAGTTTACCTAATGTGTTTATTTACTAAAAAAGGTTAAGAGAAATGACTCGCGCGGATGTCGCATCCACTGCATACGTATCTCATCTGAATATGAGAATCAGAGTCTTTGTAGCTCGGCTGACCTATGGGTTGGGGGGATGTGTGCTCGCTAAGACATCGCGTCTTATGCCTACGTATCTCATCTGGAATGAGAATCAGAGCAAGTCGTAGTTCGGCTAACTACGGGGTTATGGATTGGGTTTTGGACGAACAACGTTACTACGCGATCTACCGGATGCTCGACCTTTGGAGACTTACTCGCCTGTAGTAGAAGGAGATAACATGTTGCTTTGGGTTCTAGGGTTTGTTCGCGTTCTAGGAACGCGCATGCAAAAAGGAAGTCTTAGGCGAAGGAATAGTGCTACCTTAATTGGCATGCAAACGGGAGACTATCCGAAGCCTCGTGTCCTATGGGGAAGCGATCACACCACACAAAACATGTATCTTAAAGTAAAATGCCACCCAGGGGCTCAAACATTGCCTCCTATCGAGGTCTTCCATCTAAGAAAGCGATAAAGTACGAGAAAGGGAGAAAATTACCACACGGATAAAGATCCGAAGTTACAGCAATTAAAGGATTAGCAACCCTGAGATCTCTCCAGCTAGACCATCAAAGAAAATTAGTCAATACGAGTAATCAGAATAAACCTCCGAAGGGTATCCCTGCAAGAGTGCTTGAGTCCTCACAAAAACTCGACAAAAAAAGGGGTTAGGCAAACAGGATGAAATCAAGAGAAAACAATGCCATGACAACACAAGACAGATGAGAACAAAACAGAACGAAAAGGGCGAATGCTGTCACATGCGCGACTGCATCGCCTAGCGAAGCTTCGCCGTGTACTCGCCCAGCGAAGCGGCTAGCGAGCGCTTGCGGGTTTTGGGTTTCTCACTGATAACAGTACGATTTTAGGGACTCCACACCCTATCGCATTCCTCTCAGAAACGAAATTATCAAACATTCAAGACTCTACTTACATATTCATACACAAATATGATCCCGTGGACAAAACCTGACGTAACCTCATACATTCATAATATTTAAATTCAAGGCATAGAGTAGTAGGAACAAAGGCATACCTGATGAGAGAGACCGATCGAATGGCACGGCTGGATTTGCAAAGCTCTGTTAGGGTTTGCGTGGGGCAGAGGCAAAAGAGCGTGTGAATCGGAGTGAACTTCTCAGAGCTGCCTGAAGATTGCTGCAGAGTAGTTCCTAGGTCTCCTTCTCTCAAAATCTTTCTCCAGTGAATCTCCCAGTGTAACTCTAAGTGTGTTTTCCTCTACTGAAACTTCAGTATTTATAGACTGGTTCCGTGGGTAGTGGGCTCAAATGAGGGCAACTCAAGCCCCAAATCTTTCTGATATTTTCTGAAGTGCGCGCCCTTCGCCTAGCGAAGGACCTGCTCGCCTAGCGAGCATGGCAGTACTTTTTGCTAGGCGAAGCATCTGCTCGCCTAGCGAGCATGATAGCTCAGCAGCAGATTCTCGCTTCTTCCAGCCTGGCGATTTGCACGGTGAATAGGCCCCATCTGGCCCTGTTGGTAGTACCTCAAGTCTTTTCCTTGTGTTGACTGATCGTCTAAGTAGAACCCACAAAGTGTCCTGGATGATGTCCGAGCTTCTTGGAGCTAATTCCGATTGACATGATGCAATGTGGCATGAAATGCTAAATGACATAAAAAGTGAATGCGTGAATGAGGAAGGCAAATTTTGGGGTGTTACACTCACAAAGTGAGACCAAACCAATCATCAATGCTAAATGTCCAAACCTGAAACACAAAGCACAATTAGTTTATGTACAAAACACTAGTACAAAGACTAGGTTCAAAACCAAATCAAATGATGAAAACAGAACTCAATCTTTTGCACAAAGCAAGTTCAAACATGTCATAAGATGTCCTCAAAAGGACCAACATCAATTCACATGGCAAAGGCATCAAATGATTAATGTAAAGCAAAGGCAAGCAAGTGTGCACAATATGGACATCCAAATTAGAAAATCCAAATCAAAACATAAAAGCATCCAATGATCATGAAATTTTTTATGTGAACTCATCATGTCATGAACAAACAATGTTCAAAAAATCAAATCCAGAGGAGCTCAAATGATAGGTGAACAAAAATGCACAAATGCAAGGCAAAAAATGTGACACAAATTGTCACATCATATCTTCATGTGTCCAAAACAGTGATAGCATATGATAAAAATTCCAAACCAAAGCTCAAAAATCATATCACATGTGAGGATCAAGCATGAAAATTTTTAGATCAATTGGATTAAAGATGAGCATTTCACAAAGCAATGAATGTAACATGTCAATTTGGCATAAGGTTCAATCAAAAATTCACAATTAAAAATCTAGCAATCAACAAATCATGAAATAAATGCTATAAACAACTAGACATCAAAACAAGAATGTGGAAACAAATTGGGATCAATTTGGACATTTCTACTATTTTTTATGATTTTTTAAATTTGAAGAAAATAATGAAATAATAAAAGAAAATGGAGGGAAAATAATAATTTGAATGAAATTCAGAAGATGCATGCAGCCAGGTTCGAACACACGCACGCCCAGTCCAGAATGAGAATTCAATTAAAATTCAGAAAACTGCATGAGCCAAGGATCGAACTCACGCACGCAAGGCCAGGAGCGCTTGAAACCAAAACGCTGTGTTTCATCATGAAACCCTAGCAGCAAGAACCAGACGCCGGAACAGTAGTTCCGGTCGTCTTCTCCGGTTGAATTCCGGTGACCTTCAACAATATTTTTCCAGAAATGCATAAAAAGTACATCAATCGAAAGATCTTTCATCATACATTCCAAATCTATAATCAAAATCATCTGATTCTTCCTAACACGCACGGACCGAGCAAGAACATTATCAACATCCAAACTTTAATTCAACCATACAAGCTCAATTTTCATCCATTTTCAAAACAGAACATATCAGCATGCTCAGTGTAACAGGCTCTACACAATCATGGCAAGAAATTGGCAAAATAAGAGGATCGAATTTCACCTACCTGAAATTGCAGTAATCCAAACTCGTGTCCTCAGATGCTATAGAGCTCCAGCTTTACTCCAATAATCCTCCTATGAAGCTGGATGTAAGAAGTAGTGGTTGAAAGCACTTGGATCTAGCTCAATTTCAGAAATCCATAGCCATGAGTTTGCACTTGTGTAGCTCGAATTCTTGCTCAATTCTTCAAACCAGTGGTTGGATCTTGCTTAGAATTCTTCCAGGATCATGAATGTGCAAAGAAAATGAAGGTTTGTGTGAAGAATTTTGGATTTCGAAGAGAGAGAATTTTTGGAGGGAATGTGAGTTTTTCAGATCTCAAATGCTTCTCCCTTGAAAAACAGTTATGATTTGGCTTATATACTCTGTGTTAATCATGCTGAAATCAGGATTAGGCTTTGGTTAATTGAGATTAGAGAGATGTGAGGTGTTTTAAAAAATTGCAAGTGTGAGGTAGCATGGCCATGTAGCACGTGAACAATACCATGCAAGCTGGGATTTCACTCAAAATCATTCAATAATCATCATGGAATTGGTATTTGGCTTGCATGATCAACCAAATTTGAATTATCAGAATTCCCTCCAAAATGCACATGTGTGAACAAGTGATCATATGAGCTTCTTCCATGCAAGGCAATGGTTGATTTGGAATCTCTTGGTCATGACAAGCATTTTGCAAAAAGAGTGGACCAATTTGGAATTTTGAATAAAAAATTATGCCATGTTGAACTTCCATGCATACTTGGTAATCATTTGGCCATAACTTCTCAACCAATTATCAGATGGACATGATATAGGACTTTTTGCAAAGAGGAGAGAGAGAGATCTTCAACTTTCATGTTCACCAAAAATCCATTTGAAGCTTCTTTGATGTTGAAAAGTCAAGTTGAATGTGGACCAAAAACTTGCCATTTTTGGAAACTTGAAATTACAGGTCATTTTCCATTTTTGGAAACTTCTGCAATGACTTCAAAATCTTCAAGATAGATGCTTGACATGATGAATAGGACTTGTTTGAACATGAATGGGATGTCTCAAATCATTTCCCCCACCTCAAAGCCCTCAGTTGACTATACAGTTGATTATCTGGTCCTCAAACGACCTTGACATGCCTTGATGAACTTGAGCCTTTACCACTTGGGGAATTTGCTTCAAAATGAACCTCTAGCTCATATAAGCTCCATATGATATCATGTGGTCCTCATCTCAAGAAAATACCTTCATCTCTTGCACAAAGGAAATCCTTGAATTGCTTGACCTGGTGATCTCAACCACTCACAGGAGATCTCTCCCCAAAGGGAAAGGAAGCCAAGATGCATCAAATGATCCTTGAGGCTATGCAATGCAATGCTTATGATGCCATGAGGGATCTTAGGGACAAAATTGGGGTCTTACAGGTATGTTTTAGGAGTTTGGTTCTTTATACCAAATCTCTAACATGCATTAACACCTAAATTTGTACTGCCATGCCTTAGATAGTTGTGACTTCTACATAAGTCCAATTACGATTGCTTAACATAGAGCTAAATTTGACCTTCAATGCATAGCATTCTAGTAAGTGGGATTATAAGTCCCCCCTTCTTCATGGCATTATTTGGAGCCTTGTCCTTTTTTTTCTTTCATGGGAGCTAGTGGCATACTTGTGAATTATCCAAGTTGGAGCCCTTCTCATGGAAGATGTCTTGGTTCAAGGATCCAGACTTATGAATGAAGGGTTGGATGTTCTCCGAAGAATGACTTAAACAATTGAAAATCACCATTAACACTTGACTAACCTTTACTAACATTTGACTATTTCTTTTTAATATTGCTTTACTTTCAAGTCATTTACTTTATGAAATTGAAATTTTAGTCATTTATCATTCATTTTCCATTTACATTTCATTTAACTTGTTTATGTTTATGTCATTCTCACTTTGCTCATTTGAGCCATATCTTGTGAGTCTCTCATTCTTCATGACATTGTGTGGAGACTTGACCTTTTTTCCTTTCATGGGAGCTAGTGGCATACTGTTAGATGCCCAAAAGTGCTTATTTGAGCTATCAAATATGGGCATCTTTTACTCTTTTTTGTTGCTAAAGTGTTCGAAATCGCCTTTGCTTTAGATGAATTGCAATACAATGTTAAACGATCTTGGTACCTTTGATTTGTGCGTTATTATGCAGGAATTAGGCATGAAATAATAGAAAATGAAGGCACATGAAAGTTGGCAAAGGGACCAAGAGAAGAAAGCATTCATCAACATGCTCGCTAGGCGAGTGGTGTAGCGAAGTGCTCGCTAGGCGAGCACCCAACGAGCATTGCCAGAATTTTACAGTAGCAAAAGTCAGCAAACTCGCTAGGCGAGCAGCCAGCGAAGGTGGTAGCAAACACGCCCAGACTTGGTCAAAAGCACAGCCAGCACTTGCTCGCTAGGCGAGCCACTAGCAAGCTCCCAGCGAGCAATTCCAGTAGCAAAACCACCTAAACTCGCTGGAGCGAAGGTGGAAGCGTAGGCTTCGCCTAGCGAAGGTTTTGTTCGCCTAACGAACATGCAAATTTGGCAAAGGATATTTCTCTGTGCGCAAGTGCCTCTGGTGCCTATTTTGGGGCTCGCTAGGCGAACCATTCTGCTCGCCTAGCGAGCATGACAGCTCAGCAGCAGTATAAGTAGCAAGGGCTACTTTTTGGAACCCATACTTTTCCATACTTTGTACCATACTTTACACTTAGCATTTTTAGATATTTTCCAGCATTGTTCTAGAGATATTTTGGTGACCTAGAAACCCATTTTTCATCTTTGATCTTCTCTTAGCAATATTTTACAAAAAGAAGGTGGATTCCCATCCAATCTCGATTCTTCGACTCGGATGTTGATCAATCTTCTTCCGAAACTTGTTGACCAAGCTACCATGAAAATAAGTAGCTAAGTCCTTCATTTTGTCAAGGTTAGATGTAGATGGTCATAAGCTTTGTGTGTATATGGGATGATCTTCATTTGTAAACTCTTTAATGATGAATATATGGTGAAAACTTTGTTTTATCGATAACTCTTTGTGTTGGTTTATGATCGAGAGATGTTTACCAACTCTTTACTTAGGTTTTCATCCAATCTTGTTTGTTAGCTAGAGATAGTAATGAATGATTTTGTTCACCATAAAGTTGAACCAAAAAGTTGTCATTTTGATAGATTGTGTTAGAGATAAACAATGAATCAAAATGGGAAAACCCACAATGTGTGTTAGAGATAAACATATTGGGAGGACTTTATGAAATAGTTTATCATCTAAATGAGTTTATGAGTTTTGTTGATCGAACATATACATGCAAAGTGATCGTCGAACCCTAACTTTGACAATCTTTCTCAAATAGAAAAACTAAAACTTTTACCGCACTTTCTTATACTTTTATGCAAGCTACCATGAATAAAACCAAAACCCCCTTGTTACTTTGAGTTAAGAATTAAAACAACTGTCGAACGACGGCTATATCTCACAATCCCTGTGGAGACGATAACAAAAACCCGACACTTAAAACTACATTCAACACATACTTGTTGAATTATGCAAGTTGGAGCCCTTCTCATGGAAGATGTCTTGGTTTAAGGATTCATACTTGTGAATGAATGGTTGAGTGTTCTCAAAAGAATGACTTAATCAATTAAAAATCACCTCTAACACCACTAACTTTTGACTAACATTTGACTAACTCTTGTTAATATTGCTTTATTTTCAAGTCATTTACTACTATGCAATTTAAGTTTTAGTTCTTTATCATTCATTGCCATTTACATTTCATATAACTTGATTTTGTTTATGGTCTTAGGACCTTAAAATACCTAATAACAACAAAAACCCTAAAAAAACATCTGGTGGACTGTTGAGCTGGACTGAACTTTTGGACTTAGGATTAGGCAACATTCTTTGTGCTAAAAGGACTTGGCCAATGCCAACATCTTGAGACTGGGCTACTTTGAACTGTACCTTCATCTGATACAAGACTTGAGAATTTCTTGGGTTCATCTGCTACTCTGTCTCAGTGTTTAATTGTTATTTTGATCTTGTATCTGATTTTTTATTCTAAGTTGATCAAGGAATATTTCATCTGATACATGGGAAGATAATGAAGATTGTTAGCTATTGAAGTGCTTGCTTGGATGTGGCCATCTTTACTTGATGCCTTGATCTTTACGATGTCTGGATATTGCTCATTTCTTATTGGTTATTACTTGATTAAAGTCCAAAGGAAAATGGGTTTCTATATGACATTCTTGTCTGTTGGATTGCATCTCATTGGTCATATCTTTTCAACTCTTAACTTTTAAATTTGTGCTTAGGATAGCCTTTTCATCTCCTCCCACTTCTTTAAATCCAAAATCTCCCCTCTTTTCAAAAACTTATTTGCTTGTGATTTCAAACTTAGACTTTGTTTCAATAATTAGAAACTTTGGCCTTATGCCATTGAATTTTTAAAACTCTTTCTTAAATCAAATTTGTAAATAAACTTAACCATATTGACTTAAATTTCAAAAGACAAAAAGAACTAATAACCCCAGTCAAATTTTTGGCTCTTTGTGCCTTTTCTTATTAAACTCTTATTAAAAGCAAATTCACCAACTTATTTGAAATTTTTACTACGAACTACGGGGTTTTGATCCCTCATTTTTATGTAGGTACGTAGGCACAAAACCGAAGGTCATGTCAAACACAAAAATATAGTCAATGAATTCTTTTCTCACCCCCACACTCTATTTTTTTCTCAAACATCTTTTATACCAAAACATATGCACACATAAAAAAGAGCTCACTGGGAGTACCTAGGACACTTTGGGTGCTAACACCTTCCCTCTATGTAACCAACCCCTTACCTGTAATCTCTGGAATTTTATTAGTTTTGATTTGAAAACTTCTTGTCTTTGGGTTTTATTCGTACTTTTCCCTTTTTCTTTGGAAACAATAAAAGCGCAGTGGCGACTCTGGTTTTATTGACAAATCAAACTCTTTAATATGGGAATGACGAATCAAACTGTGGGGGTAGCGGATAAATTTTCGAAAATGAGGAAGAGACCAAAATTGAAGAGCTGGCTCATGCTTGCGAAACAAATTATATGGGGTCTTAGCTTAGGGCAAAAAAGGAATACAGCCGGCCCAAATTCTTTAATGACTTTGTGATACCTAAGTAGAAGAAGGAAAGCAAAAAATGAGACTAAGTTTAGAATATTCCTTTAATAGTGAGTTTCGGTTATGGTGAGTTAGTTGTTTTTGCATATGGGATTAAAAAATACGGAAGTTTAATGACTTTAATATAATAGTGATAGTGTCATATTGAGCTGTGTTGTGTGTTGTATTACTATTATGCTCGTGATAATTTGTTGGTATCATTGATTATGAGTTCTCCTCCCACCATCGATGAACTTTCCTCTTTTTGCCATCAATTCATGAAAGCCAACAAACTTTTCAGTCCATCATTACCACCAACATCATGACCAATTAGCCACCTCCGACTAATGTTAAAAAGTTGTGCTCATTCGACTTTATCACAAATTTTTACGAAACTCTACTTGTTAGAAAAAACAAACAAAACATAAAAAAAACACAATCATAATATAAGAGCATAACGTGGAAACTCCAAAATCGAAGAAAAAAGAACGGTCCTTATCGATAGACAAACAGAAAATAACACTATGTGGAAATTATTACAACACATAATATACGCTCAACTAACCCAGACTCCTAATACATCACACCCTCCAAAAGAATATTTAACTATATCTCACAACACTATAATACAAGAGTATAAGAGAACAAATAAAGTCAAATACAAGCTTAAAGTGATTTTGACTGGTGCATCTTGGAATGAAGAACTTGAATCTTATATATAGTCTTAGACTCCTTTTTCCTTCACAAAACTAAGCGATGTGAGACTTCTTCAATATGTATATTTTCAACCAACTCGAACAATCTCCACCTTAATTGAAAATAATACATAAGTTTTAATTGTCTTCACTGAAATCATACTCCATCATAAAGAGTATCAACATGTATATTTTTAATCAACCCCAACAATCTCCATTTTGATTGAAAATAATACATAATCTTTCATTGTCTTCACTGACAATCATACTCCACCATAAAGAGTGTAGTCACTTGAAGCTACACCACTCCAAGAATTTTCACATTGTCTTCACTGACAATCATAGTTTTAAAAATTATCATACTCTCTCATGAAGAATATATTTCACTTGAAGATAAACCACTTTAAGAATTTCACATTTTCATCACCGACAATCATATACTTTATCATGAAGAATAAATTTCACTTGAAGCTAAACCACTCCAAGAATTTCCACATTGTCTTTACCGACAATCATGGTTTTAAAAAAACTATCATACTCCACATAAAGAAGAGTATACTTCACTTGAAGTTAAACTATTTCAAGAATTTTCACATTTTCTTCACCTACAATCATAGTTTTAATAAACTATCATACTCCACCTAAAGAAGAGCATATTTCACTTGAAGTTAAACCACTTCAAGAATTTTCACATGTCGAAAATTAGGTTGAAACTTTAAGGTGTAACTTCCTTGTTGGCAGGAAGCTCTTCAACCATCGAAATAATCTTGCATCTTGTGTAATCTTGATTGTATCAACACATCTTTGACATGAACTTTCCACAAGTAAAAAACTCTTCCATCAATTTTCTCTATGCCAAACTGCACAGCGGAATTTGTGATCGCAACTCAACAACTCTTTCACAACATTACCCTTATTCTCTAATGTGGACTATCAGACAAAACTGCAACCACAAAACATATTAAGAACACTTATCTATGGATCGAACCAAAAGCTCTGAGACCAGTTACTGGAAAAAATAAACAAAACATAGAGAAAAAAAGAGGAACACAAGAACATAACATGAAAACTCCAAAATCAAAGAAAAAACCACGGTCGTTGTCAATAGGTAACCATAGAATAACACTATGTGAAAATTGTTACATTACATAATATATCTTCAACTAACTCTGGCTCACAGCAAACCACACCATCCAAAACAAATATTTAACTACATATCACAACAGTCTAATACAAGAGTATAAGAGAACAAACAAAGTCAAATACAAGCTTAAAGTGCTTCTGACTTGTGCATCTTAGAATGAAGAACTTGAATCCTATATATAGCCTTGGACTCCCTCTTACTTCACAAAACTAAGTGATGTGAGACTTCTTCAACATGTATATTTTCAACCAACCCGAACAGTTAGTCAGGTTTCACCTCTCACTACACTTCTAAAAAAGGATTCATTTGAGTAGACAAGAGAAGCTCAATCCTCTTTTAGGTCTTTAAAGACATCTATGTCTGAATCTCTAGTGCTAGCCCTACCCAATTTTGTAGAGAATTTTATCATAGAAACATTGCGTCAAGGTTGGGTATGATAGTAGTGCTCATTCAAAATAATCACCTCATTTGCTACTTCGGTAAGCATTTCCTCCATAGAATGTTAATGACTTTTATCTTTGTTTAAGAATTGTTTGCAATTACTTCAACGGTAAAGAAATAACAAACATACTTATTGGGTATCACTTTTACCATACATAATGACCAAAGGAGCTTGATAGAACTCATGACTCAATTGATTTAGATTCCACAACAACAGTTTACTTAGCAAAACTATTGGGTTAATCTTGTGAAATAGTGTAAAATCCTAGGGCTCGAAACAAAGTGGCATATGCATTATCTAGTGCCCATTGCTTGACACTCTCCATTTCTCACTTTGAGTTCTTATAGAAATTGAAGAAACAATTGACTAAGATTATGAGCTCCAACAACTTATGGGCAAAATACTTTTCAATCCAGATGCACATAAAGGTTTTCAAGTGCTTAATGGAGTGAAAGGGGAGACTAAAATTTCATGGGTCAAGTGAGTGAATGTTTGTAAGCCTAAGAAGCTTGAGGGCCTTGGGGTTCGTGACCTTCAGTTGGTCAACTTAGCCCTTTTGGGTAAGTGGAGGTGGCGTCTTATTTTTTGGGCTTATGGTATTTGGTGTTATACTCTTAGGGCCATGTATTGGACATCCCCTATGTATTCCATCTCGGGTGGGAGAGTTGTTTGCCTTCGACTGGTTTGGTCTTGGTGGAGAGGGATATCCCTTCTTAGATTGTTTCTTATTTTTGTTCATGCCTCCAAATCTGTTGGGGAGATCGGTAGGTGGGAGCGAGAGGACTAGATTTGGGACCTTAGATATCAGAGACCTTTTCTCTATGACTATGAGGAGACTCTTATCTTTGACCTTCAGTCAATGATTAGAGGATTTATACCGTCGTCAAAGAGCCATGTGTGGAGGTGTCATCACTCGAGTGATGGTGTTTGTTTCGTATCTTTGCTTACTATAATCTTCTCTCCTATCAGTTTTCCTCAGACCAGTAGGTTCCCTCGTTGACTTAGTCCTTCCATCTATTTGGATTAGTTGGGCTCCCTCTAAAGTTATAGTTTTCTCATGGAAGCTTCTTCAGGATCGTATCTCTACCACAAATAACTTAATTAATAGCGAAATCCAATTGACCTTGGGGACTGTCTCCTACCCCTTTTGTTCTATGATTGTTGAGACGTCCTCTAATCCCTCAGTGACTTGTATGGTTGCTTCTTCTGTGTGGTATAAGATTTTTAGGTGATTGAGTTGGTATGTTGCTTTGCCTAAGGATGTTTTGACTATTTTCTAGATGTTTACTCCTCTGAGTAAAGGATATAGGACTTGAGAAGGGTTGTTTATGATTTGGCATGTCGTGTTCTGGTCAATTTAGAAATCTAGGAATGATATCATTTTCTCTAGTTCTTCGGTGACAATAAAAAATGTGGGAGATATGAGTATTGTTTTGGCTTGGAAATTGTTTCTTGGCATGTTTGTGGGGAACACTCGTTCCTTCTCAACCTGACTTGAGAACCCTACACTATTTCTGAGTTAATAGTGAGGTGGGTGGCTTCGGCCTCCCTTTGGATGTGTTCTTATGGTTTTTGTGGGATCTTTTTTTTTTGCAGGTGTCCTTAGTTGGAGAGATCTAGCTTTTCATGGATTCTGGTTCTTCTGCTTTTTCTCTGGTTGCCACCCCCTCGCTTGGTGGTTGGGTTTGTTGTAATAGTTTTGTTTTAGCTTTTTGTTGTTTTTTGTTTTTCAGGTAGTTTTTTTATATGGATTGACAATCCTTATGTTGTTCTTGTGTCGGTCTCTGTGTACTTTGTAAATGCAATCGACCAAAGAGATTGGTCAAAAATCAAAAAGCCTTTGAGGATCCTCCACTTTTGAGATCAAGATAATAAAAGTACAATTGACACCCTTAACCAACATCTAATTTGAATTAAACTCTTGCAAAACTCTCATAAAATATGCCTTAAGATCTTGCCAAAAATCTTTAGTAAATTCACATCATCGGGTCCAAGACTTTTAAAACACACACAATTCCAAACAACTTGTTTCACTTCATCTTTCTTATCACTGACCACTAGAGGAGTTGTTAAAAATATAACCTTTTCTTATCTTGACATGAAATGATTATAGGAGTTGTTAAAAATATAACCTTTTATACCTTAAGTCCCTTTTAACCGTAAAACAATTCACATCTACATAAATAGTTGTCTTATGTCTCAGCCTCCCGTTCTCAACACCATGAAAGAATTCACAATTACTACAAAAATAGTTATCTTATGTCTCAGCCTCCGTTCTCAACACCATGAAAGAATTCATAATTAGCATCATCGTCCTTAAGCCACCGAATTCTATAATTTTTTTAAGACGACTTAAAATTAAATAGTTATCCTATTTTAAAATATGCATCTAATTATCATAATGACCTAATAAAATCAATGATATATTAGATATAAAGTTCAGTTATATATACATTTATTATTTTAAAATAAAGATAATATGTTTTCAAACATTTTTGGAGAAGGTCACCATAAGCTTTGATAGCATCTTAATTTAGAGTATAAATATTTCCTAATAACCAAGTAAAGGAAGTTTTGTACTCCTCAAATATTTTAGTATTATTTGCACACCAAATAATCGACATGGTGATAGAGATACGGATCCCAACTTAAAAATATAATTATAAGTCAGGTTGAAAAGAAAGCTCTCTTTCATGAAAATTTGGACAAACAAGTTTGGCTTATTTACTAAATAGTGCATCAGAGTCTCACAATCCTACTCATCATTAGGACAATTCTTATCTATTTGAGTTCCTCTATTATTTAAACCGATCTTTGTGGGAACAGATTGAGTAGGGCGGTCCTTTGCATCATTAGGACAACCATTGAATTGGCATGGAATATAGAGAATCTCACTTAAAATCTATTAGAATATCTCTATAACTCCTATAATTATTAGGATATCTCTTTAATTGGTATACATCATAATTGTATATTATTAGCTTCCAAATATAGATATTGTCATACTTGTATATAATGAATATTCTTATCGATGAAAAGGCAGGGATTAAATTACTTACATGGTATTAGTTTTGTCACGATCCTAACCTAAACCCTTCTCACTGCCACTTATAATCCGTTTTACCATGACAGAAACAAACTCCCATTCCCAAATTTCCGATGACACTTCATCAGCCTCTCAAACCAACCTTCCTCAGGCGGCGAAACCCAACTTCCACTCCGCCTTCGCCATCAACAACGTCAAAACCATAATCCCAGTGACGTTGGAAAATGATTCTAATCTCTACCTCTCATGGTCTGCCCTCTTCAAGGTGCAAGCACGTGTTCACAACGTACTTGATCACATCATCCCGTCATCGGATGCACAAGTCATACATCAGCAGACCTTAAGTGAACTTTAGAATCGGCTTGATACGGTGGTACTGCAATGGATGTACGCAACCGTCTCTTAGGATATTCTTCAATCAATCCTCGTCGCCGATGACACTGTCGAAGAATGCTGGAAGCACATCGTCGCTATGTTTCATGATAACAAGCATTCACGTGTTGTACAATTAGAAAATCAATGCAGTAACACAAATCTGGAAGATTTTCCATCGACAAAAGCATAATGCAACCGCCTCAAAACTCTATATGATCAACTCGCTAACGTCGACTCTCCGGTCACTAACACACGACTGGTGCTTAAAATGATATTTGGTCTCACTAATGCATACGCTGGGTTTGTCACCTATATACAGCAACACAACCCTCTCCCCACTTTCACCACAACACGATAACGACTGGAACTCGAGGAATCAACCATGTTGCAGCGTGTCGCTCACGAATCATACGCCTCCTCTGTTTCGGCCGCTCTCATGGCCGAAGCTCCGGCCACCGAACCTGCACCCAAACCGTCATCCTATGCTTTAAACTCCCAACTATCTCCATCGACATATCGCGGTCATAGAGGAAAGGAACTGAATCGTGGCGGTCGAAGTTCCGGAAGAAGAAATCGCGGACAACAATAACAAAAACAACAGTGTCAGCCATGGAATTACACACCTTGGAAACAATGAGGTCCTTGGAATTACCCACCTTGCCCTTACCCAACCTCAAATTGGAATAGACCAAATAATGGTCCTAAGCCCCAACAAAGTGGAATTCTTGGGCCCAAACCTCAGCAGGCTGCTTTCAATGTTAATACTACCAGCCCTACTGACATTGAAAGTGCTTTCAACACCCTCAATTTTGCTCAGCCAGACCCCTCTTGGTATATGGACACCGGAGCCACCTATCACATGACATCCTCACAAGGTAATATCTCGTCTTACTTTAAATTGAGCAAAAATAATAAAACCATTGTCGGAAATGGTCATTTTGTTCCAATTTATGGTCTCGGTAGTACACATCTAGATAACCCCCACCCACCTCTTGTTCTAAACAATGTGCTTCACGCTCCAAATATAATTAAAAATTTAGTGTAGGTTTGTAAATTTACTACACATAACAATGTTTCAATTGAATTTGACCCGTTTGATTTTTCTGTGAAGGACTTTCAGACGGGGATGCCTATCATGAGATGTGAAAGCCAAGGTGACCTTTACCCCATTACCAACCACATGACCAAAACTAAAGCCAAGCATCCATCCACCTTTGCAGCTTTGTCACCATCTATTTGGATTAATCGTCTAAGACGTTCGGGCGAACATGTTTTGTCTTTTCTTCACAAAAATAAATTGGTCGAATGTAATAACTCCATTAAATCACATTCACATTTTTGTAACTCATGTCCTCTTGGTAAACACATCAAATTGCCTTTCACTAATTCCCTTAATAATAGCTTGTTGCCATTTGATATTCTACATAGTGATGTATGGACATCTCCCATTTTAAACTCAACAGGTCACAAATTTTATGTTTTATTCCTGGATAACTATTCAATTTTTTTGTGGACATTCCCTATTTCACAAAAATCTCAAGTTTATCCTATTTTCCAAAAGCTAAGAGCTTACATTAAAACACAATTTCAACGGGAAATCAAAACAATTCAATGTGATAATGGTGGCGAATACATGTCTAACAATTTTCGAAAAATGTGTGAACTTAATGGCATATCTTTTTGTTACTCTTGTCCTTACACCTTCTCTCAAAATGGTAAAGCTGAGCGAAAAATAAGGTCCATTAATAATATTATTCGAACATTTATTAATTCATGCATCTCTACCTCCTTCATTTTGGCATTATGCTCTAGAAATGGCCACCTATATTTCTAACATTTTGCCAAGTAAATCAAATAATTTTCAGTCACCTCTCTACATGTTATATAACAAAAACCCGTCATACTCTCATCTACGTGTTTTTGGTTGTCTATGATTTCCTCTATTCCCCTCAAATACCATCCACAAACTTCAATCTCGCTCCACACCATGTGTCTTTCTTGAGTATCCGTTCAATCATCGTGGTTATAAGTGTCTTGATATGACAACAAACAAAATAATCATTTGTCGTCATGTTTTGCTTGATGAGTCCACATTTCCCTATGCAAAGCTGCACACCCCTCAATCTACTACCTACACGTTTCTCGACAATGACTTATCCTCTTATCTCATCAACCATATCATGACCCAAGACCAAAATAATTCATTAGTCCCTCCTTCAAAATCAAACACCTCCCTAACATGGCCCACATCACACATTTACCAAATACACTCCCTTAAACAATACGGCTCACTACTCCCTCAACCCCTACTCTAAACTCATCACTCCCCTCCCCACAATCAAGTCATACCTTGCAAAATAATCTTCCCCTTATCTATCAACCTACCTCCCAAGCCAACACAAAACCCATCACTAGGAGTCAACATGGCATTTTTAAACCTAACCAAAAATACTACAGTTTACTCACTCATGTCACAAAATCCCCCCTCCCTATGAATCCAGTGTTTTCACTTAAGGACCCTAATTGGAAAATGGCCATGCATGATGAATATAATGCTTTAATTAAAAATGAGACGTGGGATTTAGTACCACGACCTCCTGATGTTAATGTTATTAGATCTATTTGGATTTTTAGACATAAAGAAAAATCTGACGGTTCCTTTGAGAGGCATAAAGCCCGACTTGTAGGTGATGGTGCAGGTCAACAGGTTAGCATTAATTATGGAGAAACTTTTAGCCCAGTTGTCAAACCGGCTACCATTCACACTGTTCTCAGTCTTGCTCTTTCTAAATCTTGGCACATTCATCAATTAGATGTCAAGAATACATTCCTCCATGGTGAACTCAATGAAACAGTTTACATGTATCAACCATTAGGATTCAGAGATTCCAAACATCCTGGTTATGTGTGTCGTCTCCGCAAATCACTATATGGGCTCAAACAAGCCCCTAGAACTTGGTACAAGAGGTTTGCCGACTATACTTCATCGATTGGGTTTTACCAAAGCAAGTGTGATCAGTCTCTATTCATTTACAAGGAAGACTCTTATCTAGCCTACCTTTTACTATATGTAGATGATATCATCCTCACCACCTCCTCTGATGCTTTGCGGCAATCCATCATCTCACTCCTCAACTCCGAGTTTGCTATGAAAGACTTAGGACATCTCAACTACTTCCTGGGTATTGGCATCACTCGTCATAAGCATGGTCTATTCCTCACGCATAAGAAATATGTCGAAGACATCCTCTCACGAGCCGACATGTTTTCATGCAAAACTTGTCCAACTCCAGTTGATACAAAACCCAAGATGAATGCCGCACATAGTCTCCCGTATGAGGATCCGTCTCTCTACTGTATTCTTGTAGGTGCCCTCCAGTATCTTACCTTCAAACGACCTGATATCTCATATACGGTTCAACAAATCTGTCTCTTTATGCATAATCCGATGGACACCCACATGCATGCTCTCCGCAGGATATTACACTACATTCAGGGTATAAAACACTATGGTTTACATCTCTATCCCTCATCCACTACTTCATTACTATCTTATACAGATGCCGATTGGGGAGGATGTCCTGACACTAGACGTTCCACTTCCGGCTACTGTGTGCATCTTGGAGACAATCTACTTTCTTGGTCGTCTAAACGACAACCCACACTCTCACGCTCTAGTGCTGAAGCAGAATACCGTGGAGTTGCCAGTGTGGTATCTGAATCCTGCTGGTTACGAAACCTTCTGCTTGAGTTACAATGAACTACTCATAAAGCCACCATGGTGTATTGTGACAATGTTAGTGCCATCTACCTCTCAGGTAACCCAGTTCAGCATCAACGAACGAAACACATTGAGATGAACATTCATTTCGTTCGTGAAAAGGTCTCTCGGGGTCAAGTCAGGGTTCTCCATATCCCCTTGAAACATCAAATCGCAAATATTTTTACCAAAGGACTTCCTCTCATACTTTTTTAAGACTTCAGAGACAACCTCAGCTCCCGTCCACCTCCCGCTTCAACTGCGGGGGGAGTATTAGAATATCTCTATAATTAGTATAATTATTAGGATATCTCTATCATTGGTATACACCATAGTTGTATATTATTAGCTTCCAAATATAGACACTGTCATACTTGTATATGATGAGTATTCTTATCAATGAAAAGGCAGGGATAAAATTACTTACAAAATCGAATTGGAAAATATATGAATGAAATGTTAAAACATCTTTAAGGTGTTAAAAATGGTTGTAGAACAAGTGATTGATAATTAAAGAGAAAAAGACTGATGTATAATTTAATTTTGAACACATATACTGGGTGTTGAACTCACAAGACCAAGGATGACAAGTAGGCACCCCAGTCACCAAACCAACACAACATTTCATGAAAATAATATTGGTTGTTGTTAATATATATTTGTTCCTGAATGGTCATGATGAAACAATTTTGAAACATTGTTTCTCGTCATCTGGTACAAATTTTTCTATAAATAGAGACATTTTTCTATAAGGACATGAAAATTACTTGTTTGAAGTGTCTAAAATTATATCTAAGTCATTATTTTATTTTTTTAGTGCACGAGAATAAATAGAATAAATGAGAGAACTTTATTCTATAAAATATCATTGATTGATATGCTTAATGTGAATGTGTGATTCATGTTAAGGTTTCCAAAGTATCATAAAAGGGATTCGCCGAATTACCCATTGACATCCAATTTGCCTAAATTAGTGAGGGTGAATCGAACATAAAGCTTAGTGTAAACACACGTTTTAGAATTTATTTTGCGCAACTTTCATCATACCATATTCATCTTCTTTTTATTCAAATTATGCAGCAGGCTCCAACACGAGATCTAACCTAATGAACAACAAGAAAGAATTGTTATTTGCCACATGGAGATTATTCATTAGGAACCACTTAAAATCACTCGAATATATGCCACGATTAATGAATAATTATGTTATATTCGTATATTTAGTACATAATTACATTTAATAATTATGTCATAAAAAAGGTAAATAGTTTAGATATGTCGTAATATGGAATTTCAAATTCCTAAATTTGGCTAAACAATTGAGTCAGATGGTCCTAATATGCCAATGAACCACCGAGGGATCCATAACAGTCAACAAAACAAAAGAGGAATCAATTTTCAGTCAAACACTATTCCAACCAAAGATGAGCAAAATCAATTGCCATAATAACTCCAAAAAGCTACGCAATGATCGAGGAAGAGCAGAGAATCTTCTCAGCAAAACTAAAAACAAAATCACCCAAATGATTTCTGAATAGACCACCACAAGGGCCCAATCAGAGGAGAATGAGCCGTCTGAGATGCACTTCAACCAACCACTAGCTTGGCGCATCCACAAAAACTCAATAATCTTAGGCGCCTTAGGTGGGTGCTGATTAACATTAAAGGCCTTGATAATAGAAAACTCATGAATGGAGGAATTCTCCATTTTAGAAGTAATATTTCCTATGAAAGCAACCCCAGTAAGGATTTTGTTGAGGGTTTTCTTCCAGTGCTTGAAGCCATTGTTGAATTTGACTTGATTATAGGCCAACCAAATATTGATGATAATGATCACAATGGAGGCCTGGATGATAACTCTGCATTGAGGACTCCAATTCATGTCACAAATATCCAAGATGCTAAGTATGTTAGACACGATAGAAAACTTAATCATATTAAAAAATTAGTGCCAAATATGTAAAGCAAAATGGCAATGAAAGAAAAGATGCTCTACTTATTCCTGATTGTTGTTGCAAAGGCTGCACATCGATGGATAGAAATAATCTCTCTTCATGAGATTATTATCGATAGGCAACCGAATGCCTTACCGTCTCAAGACAATAAACATCTTAAAGGGAGGAGTATCAGCATTTCAAATATGAGTTGATTTTTTGTACTATTATTTTTTCTCAATTTATTTAAACTATAAATTAATTTGCTGTGTATTTTATACTGTGTAGAATAATATATTTTTTTAATTTAAATACTACCAATATTTTTTAATTGAAGTTGTAAATACATTTTTTTTCTTAGAAGTGTTTAATTTCAAAAAATACATAAAATAAATAAAATCATCAGAAAAATAATAAATATACAAGGATATCTTTTTTTCTTTTATCAAAATGAATAAAAAATTTAAAGCATGAAAATAATAGATATTAAGGTCTTCTTTTGTGATTTTGATGCATTAACATTTTAAAGCATGGTAATTTATGAATATTTATTTTACATTTTAAAGTTGTACAATATTAATCACTAATAAAAATTGCATCTTTTTTCTTCTTTTCAAAATGAAAAAAAATTCAAAAACTTATTATTTAAATTTATAAATAGAAGATAATTTTCAAAAATAATTTTTTAAAATTAAATAATTAAATAAATTATATTTTTAATTTTAAAAAATAAAAATAGTCCCTAAAAATAAATAAATCATGCCCTAAATTGTTATAGGTGTAATTAAGTTTATTTGAAATTTGAAATGACTAAGTTCAAGTAACTAAGTCGTTAGTCATGTAACTAAGTTCATTCGATGTTTGGAAGAAAATTTGACCTCATACCTCTTCATTTATCCCTCTATTCCTATAAATTAAAAATTTGGACCAAAATACCCCTGTATAAATACCTATAATTAAAAAAAACCACTTTTTCCTCATTTCATTTCAAAGAGAGTGAGAGCACGCGAAAGATATTCGTTTCCATTACAAACCGAAGAACCTAGAGGAAAGATACTCAATTATTTTGTTTTTAACACCGGAAAACTCAAGAGTAAGTTATCCGGTTTGATAAACGAAAAAATTACACCCTGGAGAACTTGTGTTATAGTCTTCCGATTCACAAATTTTCAACACCAGAAAACTAGCCCTGAAGTTATCCGGTTTTGAAATTTTTTTGGAGAACTTAGTTCTCAGTTTTTAGATTCATGTTTTTCGACATCCAATTTTTGTTTTTGTTTTTAGTGGCTCGCATTAGAGACAGGGACCGGAGAATGTATCGACGATATGATGATGGACGACAACCTCAACAACTGGAGAATTGAGAGCAAGATCAGACAGATGCACCTGAGCCTCGTCCATTGCGTCCAGAGTTCCCTGGATGGTCGTTCAATGTGTCTCTTCTGTTGAGGTATCAGGACCACATTGCCCGTCATTTTTGGTTTGGTGAAGTAACTTAATCTCTGTCATTTTATGTTGAGCCAAATTTAATGTTAATTATTTATATTTTCTAAGATATATTATGAATTATTTTTAGGAGAGAGTTCCAAAGAAAGAATTGAAGATTGCTGCACACGGTAGCAAATTGATCGGATAGGTTCCATACAGTCTCTCACCAGTGATAGAGAGATGGTTGTTTAATTCTGGTCTATCCTTTCTACAAAGAACCAGTTTGTCGAGGCTAGATCAGAATTTAGTATCAGCATTTGTGGAGAGGTTTCATCCAGAAACATCGTCCTTTCATATGCCGTTTGTCGAGGATATATCAGAATTTAGTATCAGCATTTATGGAGAGGTGGCATCCAAAAACATCGTCCTTTCATATGTCGTTTGGCGAGATGACGATTACATTGGAGAATGTTTCTTGTCTTCTTCATTTACCGTGTAGGGGGAGTTTTGTAACCCTACACATGGTTTTAATGGTTCTGATGATATTACTCTAGCTATCAATCTGTTAGGTGTTTCGTTTGAGGAGGCAGTTGAAGAGACTCGTAGTTATATAGGTGCTTATTATAGGTAGGATTGGTTGAAGGTGATTTTTACGCATCAATGAGCTGAGAGTAGATTTGAATATGCAGCTAGAGCTTATATGTTGTTGTTGGTAGGCTGCACCATTTTTGTCGATAATACTTTTATTCTTGTAAAGGCAAGGTATTTATCACTATTTAGGAACTTGCCTAGATGTGGTAGATATTGTTGGGGGAAACTGCACTTGTCACACTCTATAAATATCTAGGGGATGCTTCCTTTTATACTTGCGAGCAGCTTGGGGAATATGCCTCTCTGCTGCAAGTACAAATGTTTTATTTTAATTTTATTTTGACTTATATTAACTTATTTATAATATTTTTAATTGATAATATTCATGTTGTGTAACAGTTTAGATTCATGAGTATTTTCCAACTGTTGGCAAGAGAGGGTTTTCTAAGATTGATGGTATTGGTAGTCCACTTCCTAGGGCAATGAAATGGATGTACAAGCAAGGCGCATAAAGGGTTGATGAGCTCAGTCATGTGTTGGATGGATTGATACACGTTGATATCATTTGGCTCCCTTTTGAGGATCATAGATAACACCGACCATTTGATGACATATGCTTGTACAGGGGTGGCTTGAAATGGTATGACATAGTTGTATTATACTTATCTAACATATCTTTGCGTCAGTTTAGATATAGGCAGTACATACCATCTCCACCACCCAATGTTGATACACTTGATACGGATGATAAGTGGATTGCATATGATGCGAGCATGATGGATATCATATGTCTGATAGTTTTTGCTACCACCCCATATGATGTGGTGGCCGATTACTTAGATTGGTACTACAAGGTGTCACATCCTTGTTTGGTACCACCACCTCGGGGGGGGGGGGGGGGGGGGGGGGGGGGGGGTGAGACAGGTCTCGGATCCTGTCTATAACAAAAGACCCTCAGATCCGAGGCTATCATTCATTTCACATGAGATGCATGGTTATTTACATTGTCTCTGTAGCGGGGTATTCGTTACCATTAGAGATATTGATTAAATACAAGGTAAATCATACAAGTCGAGTCGCCACCGCACTTCTATTTATCCAAAGGAATGGTTAGAAAGCGAACAAAAACCTAAAAGTTTTAACAAAAACTAGTAAAAGAAACAGAGATCTGGGTAAGGGGGTTGGTTATGTAATGGGAAGGTGTTAGACACCCAAAACATCCTAGGTACTCCTAGGGAGCCCTTTTCACATTTGTTGTAAAGGTTGTTGTTTTGTGAAATTTTGTTTGTGCAAACATGATTGAAGAGATGAGAAGAGAATGTAAAAGTTATTTACATTTTGTGTTTGCATGGATAAACTCATTGCCTACGTACCATCTTATAAAAAGATTACGATCAAAAACCTCGTAGTTCGGGGTAAAAATCTCAAAAGAAGTTGGTGAATTGATTGGTCCAAAAGCCTTAAGGTCTTTTGTTATCAAAGGGAGAAAACTCAACCAGACCACAAATCCACCATGTGAGGATAGCTTCAACATGCTAATGAGGGGTTAACCCTATAATAAGCATGGAAGACTCATTGTCCACCACTAAGGATATAGGTGAGTATTACATCTACCACCAAGATAACTCAAACCTAATAGCTAAAGGTTATGGAAAGTTTTTGATTTAGAAGGTGGCCATTGGAACCACAAAAAGACATTTGAATGGGTTATATTTACCAATTAGAAGTATATACAAAAATGATCAAAGTTGACTTAAAGGTTCAATTCAAAATAAGTATTATGAAAAGAAAGTTTGAAGATCAAAAGCATAAGGCTTAGGTTTCTAATGTTGGAAAAACAATAATTAAATGTTTGCACATAAAGTTTTGGCTTGGGTGAGAGTGGAGAGATGAAGAAGAAGGGCTAAGTCCTAAGGAAAATAAAAGGTGAGGGATAAGAAATCAAAACCACACTAGGAGTTCCTTTCTTGAGATCATATTGATGATCCAAGTAACTCCCCTCCTTTGGAACAAAGCAACCACAAAGTATAAGCAAACAAACAAGTCTCTTAAAGATCCTCAATGTATCTTGTGTCTTCCACTTAGATGAACATGGCAATGGTCCTCCAATTAAGCTCAAAAGGATACTCCTAGTACAAAAAGCACACACATCAAAAGTTCCATGAAGTAAAACAAGAATGGACAAGAGTGAGTTTAGAGATTTGGTCCTTCTAGTCCATCTTCATTATTAAGATCCTTTACTCCAATTTTGCATAAGGAAAGGCCCTAGAAACTAAGTCCAATTCTCCATTTTTTTTGCATAGGGGAAGTCATAGAAACTAAGTCCATTCCTTTGCTTTTTGGTCCACAATAGTCAAAACAAAAACACAAGCACAATAGTATATATACACAATTATGTGCTCAAGTGAGCAAAAGGCAAATGGAATTAACATAAACATGTGCTCAAGTGAGCAAAGAGAAAAACAAATGAATAATATGTGCAAGAATAGTAAATTGCATTAGAGTAAATTGCATAAAGTAAATTGCATAAAGTAAATTGCATAAAGTAAATGTTAATTGTCAATAGTTAGTGTTAGTAGTTAGTGTGCCATAAGGCAAAATTTAGCGCTATGTTAAGCAATCGTAATTGGACTTATGTAGAAGTCACAACTATCTGAGGCCGGTCAATAATAATATAGGCAACAAACACAAGTTAGGAGTCTTGATTAGTGAACCAAGTCCCAACAACTTGTCATGCCAAAAAGAAGAAGAGAAATGATCTTGTATTGGTTTAAGCCTTTTGCATGATTTAGAAGACAACCTATCCTTAATGCAAAGCCATTCACTTGATCAATTGATCAAGATGAATTAGATTTGAATCAAGGAAGGTTAAGTCCTCATAATCAATGCTAACTTATCAACCTTCAACTCATTGATCAAAAAGAAAAAAGTAGAAGAAGAAGAAGAAAGAGATGAATAATGGAGAATGGAAATGACAAAATAAAATGCATTAAATGGAATAAAATATACCAATCCTCATATGTTGACCAATAACATTGAAAGTCAAGGTCAAACAATCAAAAACAGAAGTGAGATGAAGATTGGAAGTCAAGAAAAGAATAAAATATTTTTTGGCATTTTTAATATTAAAAATAAACTTGAATTAAAATAAAATGGAAAGGTCAAACTTCAAAATCACTTTAAATCAACCTTGAAAGATCCAAGTGATTTATCCAAAGTTCAACAAGATCAAACAAAGTTTGACAAAAAAATTCAGCATTTTTAAAAGTCAGAAACTATTTTTAATCAATTAAAAAATGAATAAAAATAACCTAATTGAACTAAAATCTCAAATAAATCTCAAATCAATTCAAAAATTGATGAGAATATTTTTCATAGATCCATCATCATTCAAATAGGTTAGGAAAATATTTTTGTATTTTTTGAATATCAAAAACTATTTAAAATGAATTAAAAATAACCAGAAAAGAGAAAATTCACAAAACATATCAAATGACAAAATAAAAAATATTAAAAATCAGAAATAAAAACTAGAATTTATTTGGGAAATAATGCAATTGGTCCCATAATTTTTGGATTAAAAATGAAGAAGATATTGATTTTTGAAAATAATTGGAATTAAAGAAAATAAAACAGAAAAATAGAAATTAGAAAAAGCGTGGACCGTCTGATCTAAGCTCATTAATTGAGCTGGCAAATCAAGAGGCCAGAAAGCGCACGCCTACCATGGATCCAAGTCAATGCGTGCACATGAGAAAGAATTACAAGTCATAACAAGCAAGGGACGAGATTAAATCTGGGAAATGGATCCAATGGCCAGGGTTTGATCTGGAGACAATGAAGCCACCGGAGCCACCGTCTTCTCCGGTGAGTCCAGGATTCCGGCCAATTTGCAGAAATTAAAACATTAACCATAATGTGCGATCTATACATCAATAGAAAGTTGGGATGATGTACATCATCCTTATACCATCCATTTTCGTTCTAGATCTCTATGATTTGAGAAATCAGAAGTTGAAAATTCTGGTGTTCATCATGAACTCAATGAATTGCAAAAATTAAAAGCATAAACATGATGCCTCTATTGAGAGGACTTCAGCCAACACAAAATCACAGCCAAAAGGTCAATGGATTAGGAGAATCAAAGAAAATACCAGTTGGAGTTCAAGCTTGAGTTCTGGTGATTTGAGCTTGAAACCTTGCTTGCTTTATCAAAACAGAAGTTCAATGAAGTGTATTGTGAGGGTCTAGAAGCATTAGATCTATGAATACAACCAGATGTAGTTGAATTCGAGATCTGAAAATTTTAAGAGAAATGAAACTTGCTTCTTTAGTGATGGTTAGGGAATGAATTCTGCAGCATTTCAGGTTGAAATTGGGTGTGAAATGGAGGGAATGAATCATTTATTTATAGCTGAATTGGCAAGGAAAGGGTGGAATGATTCGTGTGCATAAATTTGGATACCACTTGCATGGGCTTGCATGATCATGCACAAGGCCCAAAAGCAATGCCAAATGCAAGCTGAGTTCAAATGCCAAGGGTTTGGACGTGTAATTTGCTCTAAATTGGCTTGTGCAACAAGGTTTCAACATGAATTCCACAATTGAACCTAATCATTCACCTCTTCGAAAATACTATTTAGAAAATCCAAGCATAGGCATATGGGTAGTGGTTGGAAATGTATTTGTATAAGGAACAAATTTTATGTTGGTCAAAAGTCCATTTGGAATGTGGAAATTTGTGAAATTTGAGTTTAAAGTGTGATGTGCAAAACATGTCAAGGCAAGCTTTCTAAAATTGGCGAACTTTCAAGCCCTTATGTTTTGATGATGCAAGCTTCAAATGAAAAAACTTTCAACATGAACGTTGTATATCTTTTCAAGACAATCAAAATGGACTTAAATTTTGAATCATTTGGATTTTTTATGAAGAAGTTATGGGCACTTGAAGTTGGACTTTTTTGACTTTTAATGCCTTTTACCCAAAAGGACCTATAATGTCTTGCATTATCACATGTATTTTATTTGCGATTTTGAAATTTTGATCAACATAACATTTAAATTAGACATCTTAATCTTTCCAATTCATTTGATCCCACCTCAAAATCATAAAAAATGAATGAGTTATGTTCTTGGGAAGTTGACCCAAAATTAGGGTTTCAGTCAAAATGACCTATAATGTATTGGAATGTCAGATGGTCTTCCAAGCTTCAAGTAAAATTTTGATGAACATGAAAGTTTTTACTATTGTCCTTAAGAACATTTTTTATTTTTGAACCATCTCCATTTGACCAACACCTCAAAAGTTAGGTCTCAGTGTATTTCAAAATAGTCAGATGATTTGACTGATCAACTTTTCAAGTCCACAACTCATATCTTGATGAATTGATGATTGAGGACACTCAAATAAGTTCAAATATGCATGAAATTAAGAGTTAAAGAACTTCCCTTGATTGTATTTGACCATGGGCTGAGGTTGCTTCCTGAGCAAGGCATTGTGGTGCACAGATGAATTAGGGCTTCTCTGGGGAACAAACCTCAAACCCTTTGACTTGTTTTGATCAAAAATGATGCATTGAGATACTAGGGAGGCATATTTGATGGATGAGAGCCTTGGGAACCATTGCCATGCTTGATTTCATCTCCTCTTGACCAATGTCTTTGTACCAATGATCTCCTAAAAGCTTTTGACCTTGTGATTGCTCAAGCTGCAAACAAAAGATGTTAGTGACATATTTTTGTGATTTTGGTTAGTAAATAAAATGAGAAAAGCAATGATATACAATTCAAGCATGCTTGGTGATCTCAAACCACTCACAAGGAGTCCCATCCAAAGGCAAGGGGAACCAAGATGCTTAAAGATCCTTGAGGCTATGCAAATGCAATGTTATGATGCCATGAGGGATCTTAGGGACGAAATTGGGATCTTACAGTCACGAGGCGGAAGAGGATGACTATGATTTTGTTAAGGTCTTTCGTGCACTACGTGTAGCTCAGGGTGGACCGGTACCTCAGGGAGGACCAATAACTAATGCTGGAATGAATGTTGATGAATGATGTATTATGAGACTTATGTATTATCCAGACTTATGTATTATTTTTTAGACTTAGATATTTTGATACTTGTTTACTATTTTATGACTTATGTAATATAATCCAAAATATAACATGAATCTAATATAACATAAAGTCAATCATCAATACAAATCAAAATATAACAATCACATTACAATTATAATCTAACATATTATGACACTACATGAGTAAGGTGTTGTCAATGTTGTAACCGCTCAACAAATCTTATCATCCAAGAAGTTGCATATGGTGTGCGATACTACTTCCAATCCAATGTTATCGGTGGCAATAGAAATCCGTCATTCATGTTTACCTCTCAAATAGAAATCCGTCATCCAAGAAGTTGGCATGTCTTAGCTTTAGCATCCATTCATAATTTTCATTTACATCAACTTTATGCAATAATTTCTTATTGCATGGTGAGTTACATGAGGATTTTTACATGGTTCTACCACCTGGTATTCCAACTTTAGAACCAAATCAAGTTTGCAAATGGATCAAATTTTTATATGATTTAAAGTAGACAAGTATGCATTGGTATGAAAAGCTAGCTTATCTTCTCATTCATCATGGCTACAAACAAGCTTCCTGAGATCATTCTTTATTTGTCAAAAGCAAAGACTCTCTGTGTATACTTCTTCTTGTATATGTTGATGATGTAATTTTGGAAGGTAACTACTTGACTGAGTTCCAACACATGAAGAATGTTCTTCACCAAGCCTTTAAGATCAAAGATCTTGGTGTCCTGAAATACTTATTAGGCTTGGAAGTGTCACATTCTAAATAATGGATCTCATTGTGTCAGAGAAATTATTTCACCGACCTCTCGGCAGATTCATGTTTCCTTGGCTCAAAGCCAACTAACACTCCATCTAATCCAGCAATCAAACTTTGTCATGATAATAGTCATCCATTTATAGACTTACCGACATATAGAAGACTCATTGGTAAGCTTATCTACCTAAATGCAACTAGACCAGACATTACATTTGTAACCCAAAAACTCAGTCAGTTTTTATCCAATCCTTCCAGTTTTCAGTATAATGTAGCTCGAAGAGTTCTAAGGCACCTCAAACTATGTCCTAGTCTAGGATTATGTTTCCCTAGAAATTCATAACTGCATTTAAAAGGATTCTCTGATGCTGATTAGGCCGGTCGCATTTCTACTATGAGATCAGTGTCAGGTTCATGTTGCTATATAAGATCATCACTCATATCATGGCGCACTAAAATGCAAAGAATTGTGTCCATATCATCTTCTGAAGCTGAGTGTCGGGCATTAGTAGATGCGACTTGTGAACTACAACAAATAATTTACTTGTTGTGTGATTTGAAGGTCATATGTTCCAAGGATCTCAAGAAGTTCATAAGAAGGCTATAGACAATCTTCGCGAGATGCGTGTTGGGGAACATGATGAAATTGGCCGGAAAGAATATATTATTTACTATATGAGTAAAAAGTTTACCGATTATGAAACCACATATTCACTCTTGGAGAACCTTGTTGCACTCTAGCATGGGCCGCTCGTCGTCTAAGGTAGTATATGATTTTCCATACTACATTGTTGATCTCGAAAACGGATCCAATAAAGTACATCTTCGAAAAACCTGCCTTAATTGGAAGACTTGCTCGTTGGTAGATGCTTTTGTCTGAGTACGGCATACAGTACGTAACCCAGAAGGCTATCAAGGGAAGCATGTTGGCATAGTACATGGCTCATCAACCAATTGAAGACTATCAACCATTGAAATTTGATTTCTATGATGAGGATATTATGGTGATAAAGGATTATGAGATCCTAGGTCTTGATGAAGGACCTGAACCAGGATCTCGATGGAAGCTCGCGTTCGATGGTTCCTCCAACTACAATGGTCATGGAGTGAGAGTTGTTTTGATGAATCCAAAAGGTGGCTATACCGCTTTCACGGCGAGGTTGGGCTTTGGTTTTATAAACAATGTCGCAAGGTATGAAGCTTGTATCCTTGGCATTGGAGCAGTAATTGACCTCTAAATCAAGATTCTCGAGGTGTATAGAGACTCAACCTTTGTGATTTATCAAGTCAAAGGTGAATGGGAGACCCGTGATGCCAAATTGATCCCGTATCGTGCTTATGTTGTGAATTTGATGGATTATTTTGATGACATTACTTTCCATCATATCCCAAGAGTAGAAAATCAAGTGGCTGACGCTCTGACAATATTAGCATCAATGTACCAAGTCAGGTTCCACAATGAAGCTCCACTTATCCAAATAGAGCAAAGAGATGAGCATGCATACTATCAATTGATTGAAGAAGAAACTGATAGTAAACACTGGTTTCATGACATCAAGCGCTATCTACAAAGTCAGGAGTATCCAGCAAATGCTACATTGTTGGATAAAAAAACTCTGAGGAGGTTATCATCCAAATTCTTTTTGAGAAATGACGTGCTTTACAAAAGAAACCAAGACATGGTTATGCTTAGATGCATGGATAGACACAAAGCAGACTTGTTAATCAAGGTGATTCATGAAGGATCCTTTGGAACCCATGCTAATAAGCATGCCATAGCCAAGAAGAACTTAAGAGCTGGTTATTACTGGTTGATCATGGATTCTGATTGTTTCAGCTATGCTAGGAAATGTCATAAATGTCAAATTTATGCTGACAAAGTACATGTGCCGCCAACACTACTAAATTTTTTGACATCGCCTTGGTCTTTCTCAATGTGGGACATCAATATGATTGGTTCCATATAGCCTAAAGATTCTAATGGTCATGGTTTCATCCTGGCCATCATTGATTACTTTAGAAAATGGGTAGAAGCTTCTTTCTACACCAACGTAACAAGACAAGTGGTCGCCCACTTTCTCAAGAAGGAGATCATATATCTCTATGGAGTTCCAAGCAAGATCATCATTGATAATGGGTTAAACCTGAGCAAAAAGACAATGACGGGATTATGTGAGAGCTTCAATATTGACCACCATAATTCGTCTCCATATCGTCGGAAGATGAATGGTGCTGTTTAAGCTGCCATAAAAAACATTAAGAATATCCTACAAAAGATGGTGAAAACCTACAAGGATTGGAATGAAATACTACCCTTTGCATTACATGGATACAGGACCTCAGTCCGCACTTCAACAGGAGAAACCCCATTCTCCTTGGTATATAGGATGGAAGCAGTTCTCCCAATCAAAGTAGAGATACCCTCAATGAGAATCCTGATGGAGACCAAGCTAGAAGAAGTTGAATGGATCCAAAACAGTTATGATCAACTCATCCTCATTGATGAAAAGCGTATGACCGCTCTATGCCATGGATAATTGTACCAACAACGGCTCAAGGGGATCTCGTGCTCAAGAAGATCTTGCCCGTACACAAGGATTCATATGGGAAGTGGAATCTAAATTATGAAGGCCCATACATTGTAAAGAAATCATTCTCTGGAGGTGCTTTGTTTCTCACAACTATGGATGGCGAAGAGCTCACTCACCTCGTGAACTCTGATGTAATCAAAAGATATTATGCCTAATAAGAACCCGCTAAGTCAAAAACCTGAAAAGGCAACTTAGGCAAAAATGGGTATTCCTGTGGACTAAAAACCCAAAAGGGTGGTCCAGGAAAAAGTCCAGGAGTATAAAAAATGATAGCTCGCTACGTTGAAAATCTGAAAAGGCGACTTAGGAAAAAAAGGAGTGTCCCGGTGGATTGAAAACCCAAAAGGACAGTCCAAGCAAAAATTAGGGACAAAAGGAAAATACTGAATCAGACAAGACTAATCAACGCAGAAGATCCCAAAAGTGAAAGATCAATCCAGCAACTCGCTTCAGAAGCAATGTTTTGTGGAGTCATGGGTATTATGGATAGTAGTGGTCATTGTGATTCAATGTAAACCTATTCTTGTTGCCATTTTCAAATTTATAACATTCCATGGAGCTACACCATTTGTGTGCTACCATTCTTGAATAAATACAAGTTTTCGTATCAATTGCTATCATTTGTTGTTTTTCTCTGATTTTCTTTGTTATGTAAAATGTCATTTATTCATTAATAATGGAAACTTTGAACTTAAAAAGAAGCTTCAGCATATTGAAAAACATAATTTTGCTTTGACATGAGTGAATATTAAAAGGAAATCTTTCATTTTTGCCCGCAAGTCTCAATGTTGTAATACTTCTCCTGGATAATCACAACAAGAATCTCCATGGAGCACAACTCATCAATCCTATGAGAGGATCCCCTTGGCTAGTTGTAACTGTCAAGCTTGATAGATCCTCCTTTAAATGTCTCTATCATCATCACTTGGTTGAGATATCGGTGTTGAGGATTCAGAACCTCTATAAATCCCTATTAACTCCCATATGCATAATGTCAGCATTTGCATATCATGATCATTCATATATCGTGCATAGAAGCAAATCAAATCATGCATAGCTCGAAGTGTACTTCGTGCTCATCTACATCATATCAGGTATCGTTGTTGATTGTTATCCCTTGACCCCCAAGTCCAATTGTTATTGGCACTCTCCAAAGTCCACTTGTCAATGGCATTTCTTGAAATCCAATTGTTATTGGTATATTCAAATTCCATTTGTCACTGGCATTGCTTGAAATCCAATTGTTATTGGTATATCCAAAATTCAGTTGCCATTGGTATTGCTTAAACCCAATTGTTATTGGTACTCCCTGAAGTCCAGTTGTCACTGACATATTGTTCAAAGGCTAGCTGTTACTAGTATCTGTTTTCAAATACAATTGTTGAGTTCCAGTTGTCACTGGTGTCGTTTCAAAGGCCAATTGTTATTGGAATCCCTTAAATTCCAGTTGTCATTGGCATTCTTTAAAGTCCAGTTATCACTGGAGTTATTTGCAAAATCCAATTGTTATTGGTATCCTTGAGTCCCAGTTGTAACTGGTACCCTGCTTTCGAAGTCCAATTGTCATTGGCATCCAAAGTCCAGTTGTGACTGGCACCATCTTCGAGCCTGGTTGTTACCATCTTTACTCTCTAAGTCCAATTTTTATTGGCACCTTTTTAAAAGTCCAATCTTTATTGGCACATTGCTTTGAAATCCAAATTTTATTGGTATCCCATGTTCAGTCCTCATTAGCATCACTTGCAAAGGCTAATTGTTATCAGTGTATGTCTTTTAAATCCAGATGTCATTGGTATCTCTTTTAAGTCTGGTTGTCACCATCATCTATTTTTAAAAGTATAGTTGTTACTGGCATCCCCTATAGAGTCCAATTGTCATTGGCCTTCATTCTCAAACATCTAATTTTCATTCGTGTTCTCAAAATCCAGTTGTCACTAGTACCTATTAAGTCTAGTTGTACCTAGCATGTGACTTCAAAATCCAATTGTAATTGGTACCTTAAGTCTGGTTATCACCAGCATCGTTTGTAAGACCAATTGTTATTGGCATCATTCTCAAAGTCCAATTGTGATTGACACTCTATTTCAAATCCAATTATAATTGGTACCTTAAGTTTGGTTGTCACCAGCATCGTTTGCAAGTCCAATTGTTATTGGCATCCTTCTTAAAGTCCAGTTGTCACTGGAATTTGTTTGAAAAATCCAATTTTAATTGGTACTTTAAGTCTAGTTGTCACCAGCATTATTTGAGAAGTCCAATTTTAATTTGGTATATGGATCGCGTGTTTTAGTTGAGGTTGCAAAACCTGCAACTAGTGGCCGGATTGTGCCTTCTCACTGGAGAAGATGGTGGTTTCCACCACCGTCCCCACGCGTTCAAACCATGGCCGTTGGATGATGATCTCCAGATCTAATCTTGGTTGTTGCTTTGTTTGACTTCATTTAATTCATGGTACCACGCATTTGACTAATGTGCATGGTGAGTGCGCGCTTCCTGGCCTTTTGATGGTCCACGTCAATTAATGAGGTTGGATCAGACGCCTGTGAATTTTTCTAATTTCTTAATTTCTATTTTAATTTCTTTTATTCTATTTATTTTCAAAAATTCATAACTTCTTTATTTGAAATCACAAAAATATAGGACCAATTGCAAAAAATTTCTCTTAAATTCTAGTTTCATAAAATGATTTTTAATTATTTTTGTGATTCCATTTAATATTTTTTGTGAATTATTTCATTTCTGATTGTTTTTAATTCATTTAAAATACCATTTGATATTCAAAAATGCCAAAAATATATTCTTAACATCTTTGGATAATGATAAGTCTATGAAAAATATTCTCATCAATTTCTTAATAGATTTGAGATTTATTTGAGATTTTAGTCCAATTATGTTATTTTTCTTCATTTTTTAATTGTTTAAAATTAGCTTCTGTTTTCAAAAAAAATTGAGAAAATTTGTCAAACCTTGTTTGACTATATTAGACTTATGATGATCCAATTGGAATTAACCAAGTTGATTTGAATTGGATTTAAAGTTTGACCCTTATTTGTTCATTTTATTTTATGTATTATTTTAATTCCAAAAAAAATACCAAAAATATGTTTGACCTTTCTTGACTTCTAATCTTCATTTCACTTTTGTTTACCATTGATTGATGTTGATTCCATTCATGCTTGATCAATGTGTTTTGGTTATGTCATTTGAATTTTCATTTTGTACATTCTATCTTCATCTCTTTTCTTCATCTTTTTCTTTTGACCAATGAGTTAATGATTTGTGGTTAGCCTTGACATATGAGAGGCTTAACCTTCTTTGATCCAAATCAAATTCATCTTGATCAAAGATCAAGTGAATTGCTTTGTATCCAAGATAGGTTACTTCTTGGTCAAGCAAAAAACCTAAAATCCATACAAGGTCATTTCTCTTTTCTTTTGGCATGGCAAGTTGTTGGAACTTGGCTTACTAGTCATGATCTCTAACTTGTGTTTATTTGCCTATAGTTTTATTGACCGGTCTCAGATAGGTGTGACTACTACATTAGTCCACTTACGATTGCTTAACATAGCGCTAAATTGCCTTATGGCACGCTAACACTAACTACTAATTACTAACTTTTAATTCAAGCATTTAATTCTTGCAATTTACTTTAATGAAATTTAATTTCTTGCTCATTTATTCATATTGTCTTTTCCCTTTGCTCACTTGAGCTCATGTTTATGTTTATGTCATTTGCCTTTTGCTCACTTGAGCATATTATTGTGTATATACTATTGCCTTGTGCTTGTTTTGTTTTTGTTTGTGTGAATCCAATGCAAAAAGGAGAAAGGACTTAGAATTAGGACCTCACCTATGCTTAATGGAGTTCAAGAGAAACTAGGCCTCATGCCTTTAGAATGCTAAATATGTTGAAGAGCAACTAGGCCTCATGCCTTTAGAATGCTTAATCTTGAAGATGACATTGAAAGGACCCCTAATCTAAACTCTCTTTGTCCATTCCTCTTATTGCATTGTGAACTTTTTGATTGTTTGTTCTTGTGTGGTGGGGATTCCAAACATGAGCTAGTTAGAAGGACCATTGTCATGAACATCCAAGTTAAGAGAAAGACAAGCCAATTGGAGATTCTAGGAGCTTGATTGAATATTTTTTGATTGCTTGAGTTAATTGCTTATTGCTTGCTAAGTCCAAAGGAAAGGAGCATCTTGGATCATCTTTATGATCTCAAGAAAGGAACTCCAAGGGTTTTATTCTCTTCTCTCATCTTTGCATGTTTAGGACTAGCCTTTCTCTTCTTCTCTCCACTCTAACCCAAGCCAAACTTATTTTGTGCAAACATTGACATTGTTTTCAAATTAGAAACTTAGGCCTTATGCCTTTGATTTTTTCAAACTCTTTCCATTAATACTTATTTTGAATTGAATCTTAAGTCAACTTTGACTTCATCTTGTGAATACTTTTAGTTGGTAAATACAACTCACTCATGTTTGTTTTGTGGTTCCAATGGCCACCTTTGCCAAAACTTTTCATAAACATTAGCTACTAGGTTTGAGTTATCATAGTGGTTGATGTAAACCTCACTTTATCCTTAGTGATTGGACTATAAGTCTTCCATACTTATTATAGGGTGGATCCCTCACTGGTATGTTGAAGCTCTCCTCACATGGTGGATCGTTGGTTTAGGTCGAGTTTTCTCCCTTTGATAACAAAAGACCTTAAGGCTTTTGTCAAATCAAGTCACCAACTTATTTTGAGATTTTTACCCCGAACTACGAGGTTTTGATCCTACCTTTGTGATGGTACGTATGCAATGGGTTTATCCATTCAAACAACAAAAATTGTAAATATTGTATATTCTTTTCTCATCTCCCCAATCATGTTTGCACAAATATTTTCAAAAATACCAACCTACCATACAACATTTACAAAAAGGGCTCCCTTAGAGTACTAAGGATGTTTTGGGTGCTTAAAACCTTCCCATTGCATAACCAACCCCCTTACCCAGATCTCTGACATTTTTTTGATTTGATAAAACTTCTCGGTTTTTGTTCGCTTTCTAACCTTTCCTTTGGATAAATACAAGTGCGGTGGCGACTCGAATTGTATGATTTACTTTTGATTTAGTTAATAAATCTAAAGGTAACGAATACCCCGATACAGAAAAGTGGCGACTCTTCCGGGGAAAGAGCTTCCTTGTGGGTTTAGCCTACTTTTTGTCTTTGATGTATTGTATGTTTATATTCTTTGTGACATATTTTTGCGCAAATTTAGGATGACTGTATTGTTTGTAATGTATGAATTGCTTGATATATATTGCTTGTGTGCTTGGTGGTTTCTTGTGAGATGAGTTTTATACCCGAACTCGAGTGCACTTATGATTGGAGAATGGAATAGTCTTGTTGACTTGTGTGGAGTTATTCCTTAGCAAGTTGACTTGTAAGCCCATTCACTTGGTGGAGGTAATGTTGGGATCAATAATGTCACACGAGTAGTCGTGGTTAGGCATTACTCTTTCCAATATAGACCTTAGAAGCCAAGGACTTTAGATTACCTAGCCCATCTTGGCCTATTTTGGGACGTAGTGCGAAGATCGTTCAAGTGTAAGATTTGATACGATTGTTACGCGATACTACACTCATAAGAGTCTCTCTTGAGAATATTTTTTGGAATACGAGTAGTCGTTTATCCGATAATATCCGAAAGATGGGATAATGACTATGGAAACTTTTTAGAACATGATTGTCAGGTTTAACTATAGTACACTCCCTTTGGGTGGTTCTTAACCGAGACTCCATGCTCGTGACTTGCAACAAACCCTTGATTCACGGTTGATCAGTTCTCGTATATCCTTAATATCAATGGAACTTGGGTGTTGATAAGGTGTAAACCATAATCCACCAAAATGGATGATTGATATTAAGGATAACTTGATCCATCCTGTGACCTTTGCATGGTGTGACTTGCTTGATCCTTGAGTGTGATTGTTGCATCCATGCATTCATGCATTCATTTGCATCCATATCATCAACAATGAGACAATTTTCAAGGAACTTAAAAGGTCTATTTGCAAATTTTCAGACATGGATAAGCAAAGAAGGAATACAAAGAAGTACAGTTTCAAACAACCTGACTTGAGAGAGTTAAGGAGTTTGACATCCTATGTATTAGATCCCTTGGATTTCAAAGCTCGCCATGGGAAGCTTCTGTCTATTATTGCTACTCAGGTGGATGAAGGTCTGATGAGTGTGTTGGTGCAGTTCTATGATCCCTTGTACCATTGCTTCACTTTTCTGAATTTCCAGCTTTTGCCTACACTTGAGGAGTATGCCCATCTTGTGGGTATACCTATTCTATATCAGTTGTCGTTCAGTGGTTGGAGAGAGATCCTTCTTCTCAAGAGATTGTTGATCTGTTGTATATAGATGAATCTGATATTGGTGCTCATATGACTACCAAAGGTGGAATTCAAGGTCTCCCATCTGATTTCCTCATGCTCAAGCTACTTTACTTGGGAAGGCCATGAGTGAGGACGCCTTTGAAGCCATATTTGTACTTCTCATCTATGGGCTAGTGTTATTCCCCAACATCGAAAATTTTATGGATGTGAACGCTATTAGGATTTTCTCTACTCTTAATCTCGTTCCTACTCTGTTGGGTGACACTTATTTCTCTTTTCATATGAGGAATGCAAAAGGTGGTGGTACCATTGTGTGTTGTTTGCCTCTGTTGTACAAGTGGTTTATTTCGCACTTGCCACAGATGCTCGCCTTCAAGGAGAACAAAGGATGTCTACAGTGGTCCACGAGACTCATGTCTCTCACTAATGATGATATCTTTTGGTATAATCGTGTATATGATGGTGTCCAGATTATTGATTCTTGTGGTGAATTCTCCAATGTGCCTCTTCTTGGTACATGTGGTGGAATTAACTACAACCCTGTTTTGGCTCGCCGTCAGCTTGGGTTCCCCTTAAAGGATAAACCTAATAACATTTTGTTAGAAGGTGTGTTCTTTCAAGAGGGTAAATATCCCCAAAATTTGAAGGGCAGGATGGTCCGCGCTTGGCGCAAGATTCCCAGGAAGGGAAGGAAAGAGCTTGGTCTGAAGAATTGTATTGCTTTGGAACCCTACACCTCGTGGGTGAGGAGGAGAGCTTCTGAGTACCGCATGCCCTATGAATATCCGAGACCTACACCTATGGTTATGGTTGGGCCTTCAACCCTCCCTAACCAAGGCGTAGAGGAGTTAGGAGATGAAGACCGTTCACGTGCTTGGGTCCGTGAGCGAGAGGAGCTACTTCAGCAACTCAGAGATAAGGATGCTTTGATAGATTTTCTGGAGCATCAGGTTATCGATGAGCCTGATGATGTGGTTACTTCTTTTATTCCTCAGTCGTCCAGGTTTTGGAAGAGGAAGTACAATCGACTCGCCAAGGAGAAGGCAGATATGGAGGTAGCCTATAAGAGAGAGGTGAAGAGGCTTTGTGCAACTTATCTTTCGGTCTCGAGAGCTTTGGACGATTGTTTCTAGGGTTCCATAGGATGTTAATTTTCCTTCTCTCTTGTATTGTATTTGGTTACCAAGACTGTACTTCTTTGGTGTAAAATCTTTTCCAAATATTATTGATATGAATATTCCATTATATGTCTAATAGTTTCCAAATATTTGAAAATAGATCTCTAAAAATTCCTCTGAATAAAAATAAATCATATGCACAAGCATTACATGCATCATATGCACAAGCAAGTTTTGTTCAGGGCTTTCTTGATCAGTGGTCTAACTCTGTGTTCTTCATTTATTTTGAAGAGAAGCTGACGCACCGATACTACACCAGAGCCAATTATTCAAAGCTAATGGATCACCTCGAGCAAGAGAACAGAGACTCAAGGAGGAAGTGGCTAGGTTGACTGCCCTGATGGAGTCATGCCTGGCCGCCCAAAGTCAGTCTTCTCCAACGCCTACAACTCCTCCCCAGAGGACGGTCATCTCAGAGGTAGCTTCCTCCATCGTGCCTGCTGCCACTGCTCATTTCGCTCCATCTGCTATGCCAGCCGGGTTTCCCTGGGGGATGCCTGCTCATTTTGTTCCAGAGGGTCTCGCCCCTACTTTTGCTTCTCTGCTGGCATCTAGACCGGTCCTTATTGTGCCACCTCCCGTTGTGCACACTTTATCGAGAGTTGATGACACCATTTATCATTCTGAGCCGTCTGAGGGCCCAGATGTCTATAAAAAAACGGATGCTATGAATGACCAATTCCTTGAGCTGCACAAGGAACTGAAGACTCTAAGAGGGAAAGACCTCTTCGGTAAATCCGTTGTTGAGTTGTGCCTCGTGCCAAACGTCAAGATTCCCATCAAGTTCAAAGTGCCTGACTTTGAAAAGTATAAAGGAAACACTTGCCCGCTCAACCATCTTGTGATGTACGCACACAAGATGTCAACGCAAACTGACAATGATCAACTCCTCATCCACTATTTCCAGGATAGCCTGTCCGGTGCCGCACTCAGATGGTATATGGGTCTGGATAGTGCGAAAATCCTCTCCTTCAACGACCTTGTCGAAGCTTTCGTCAAGCAGTACAAATACAATGTTGATATGGCTCCCGATAGGGACCAACTGAGGGATATGTCCCAGAAGGAGAAGGAAACATTTAAGGAGTACGCCCAGAGGTGGCGTGAATTGGCTGCACAGATTGTGCCCCCACTCGAAGAGAAAGAAATGACGAAGATCTTTTTAAAGACTTTAAGCTCTTTCTACTACGAGCGGATGATCGCCAGTGCTCCCTCTGACTTCACCGAAATGGTGAACATGGGGATGCGATGATAACATGAAATAATATCACATTTTTGGACTCGATTTAATTAAATTATATTATTATTTGTTTCTATTTATTTCATATTATTCGATATTACGTGGTATTTTCCCTTTTATTTGTCTCAGGTAACTTATTTGAAGCTTAAGTGAAAAAGGAAGAAAAAGAGGTGCAAAAAGAGGATGAAAGAGCATTCCACTAAAGCCCAGCCCACAACTATAAAGGAGATGCGCTGAGAGGCTGTGACGAGCGCCACGCATGGCGTGACGAGCGTCACGTCTTGCTACTCTGTGTTACGAGCGTAACACATGGTGTGATGGACGTCACACCCCACTCCTATATTTTTGGCTTTGACGCATCCACGAAGTATGCTTTGAAGCAGTCAGCCAAACGTGCCAAATTTTGCTCCAACAAACTTTTCTCCACGGATCCCTCATTCAAAACCAAGTCTCCCTTGATTTTCTCAACCACCAAAACCAAGTCTCCCTTGATTTTCTCAACCACTAAGACCAAATGAACACTATATAAAGGACCCAAATGGGAAAAATTGGGGACGACCTACTTTTACATTTTTTTACGCTCTGCAATTTAGTTTTCAGCTTTCTAGCTTTTAGCATTTTTTTCTTTTTTAGCAACCTTGTTTCTGTTGCCATTATTTTTACAGCATTATATTTTTTTCAGCATTCCATATTTTTCTTCAGCAATTTATTTCCTTTGTTAGTTTAATTTTTTAGGCATTCAATTAATTTTCTCACAATAGTTTCTACACCGGAAACTATTGTGTAACTTTAACTAGATCTAACCTTACGTTAGATCATAGTATTTTATTCCTTCGCCTTTATTTTACTGTCTGATCGAAGATTGTGAAGAACAAATCCAACCGGTCTGTGGTGGAGTGTTCAAGCATCGAAGTTAGAGAACAATCAAGATTTCTATTAATTTTACAGGTTCTTTAATTTATTGTTTTAATTTATATATGCTCTGCACTGCTGTTTATTTATATTGTTTGTCTGATATGGCTTTAATTAAGCGTAATAATTGTTTAGATCTGTTTAGCATGTCTGGCTAATTTATTTAGGTATCGGTATGTAAAGTAAGCGGAATGAAGGAATCGAAACTAAGTTGGTTTAATTTTATTTAAAAATAAAGTCACTCTTTTTATGGTCTCAATTTACAGGTTTAATAACAAAGTTTTTGTACGAGAGTAAAAGACATAAAGAAGTTAAATTCAATAGAACGAGAGTTTGAGTTTTTAACTGGACACAGTAAATTGAGCATTAATTCTAAATCAGGGCGAAAGCAATTTTTAGAGTTAATTAAATTCTAATCTTTTTCAAAAAGTATTTTTAAAGGTTAAATGTGAGGACGAGAGTTAAGCATTTAAGTTTAATTATATAATCTAAGTCAACAGAGCGAGAGTTTGAGACGAGGGTGTTTAAACGATTAGTGTTTTCTTAAAAAGAGTTTCTACGGATTCTATTGTTTTCAAAAAGTGGTTTTTGACTTAACTAATAAGTGACAGCTACGTTAATATAAAATCATAGTTTATTCAACAGAGCGAGAGTTTGAGATAAGACTTTTAATCAATAGTGTTAATTGAAAATATTTATTTTAAAACCAAGGAACCAACGAAGAATTGATTCCCTAATTACGACGAACTACATACCGATATCCGTTTAATTGATATTTAATTTAGATCTTATTTTAGTTTTAACTTTTCCCCCGAACAATCAAAGTTTCATCTGCCTTAGCTTTACGAAGTAACCTTAGAAAACGGTATATCGATTCATAAGTCCCTGTGGGATCGATATCTTTTAAAACTACGCGATAGAACTGTGCACTTGCAGTTTGTACCCCAAATTCGACTCATAAAGTCGCGATCAAGTTTTTGGCGCCGTTGCCGGGGACTTTTATTTAGTCGATATCGTAACTCTTCTGTTACGTTGTAGAGACTAAGGCAATTTTTTTTTCTATTACTATGTATCACCCAAACTTTCTCTACGATTATCACTCCCAGTATTTTGACGAATCGCAAGATTCCTATAAATCCAACCTGGAAATATTAATGGAGGATTTCATTGAGATGCAAACTCACTCAAGGATAGAATCTATGATGGAACGCTTTGTGGCTACACAAACTCTTCAGAATGAAGAATTTAGAAAACAAAGTCTATATACCAATGAAACCCTTACGCAACTGAACATTGTGGTCGAGTCCCTCGTCACTCACAACGAGGCATTGGAGACCCTGTAGCACCTCAAATTTGCACCTATCATTGTACATACATTTTCATATTAGGTCATAGCATATCATGGTCCACTGCATAGCATTGCATTGTCCCAGTTGCCTCAAGTGCAAGCAAGTCAAGAAATTAGGTCAAACTGATCAGGAGATCAGTCAACCAAGCAAGCAAGCACCATTCTCAAGGAGCCAAGGCCCTAGGGTTGGTCCAACATGTTCACATGACTTGGGGATCCATTTGAAGTGTTTAAGTCAAAGATTGGAGGCTCAGAGGTCATCATTCAATGCACAATCAGTCAGAAACCCTAAAAAGTCAAACTTGGTCAACTGTGGTTGATTTTATGGTTTTGATGGATGGATTTGGTTTGAGAGAGCTTATTCATGTCCCAATAGGCCTCATATATCATGGCAAACAATATCATTGAAGAATTTGAAGCCAATCAGAAAATTTCCAAAAATAGAAACTGGACCTGTAATTTTAACTGCCAAAAATGGAAACTTCTTGATCCCAAGCTTACATCATGATAAAAGCTTCAAATGAATTTTTGCCCAACATGAAAGTTGAAGATCTTGTTCTCCCATTTCCAAAAAGTCCAAGAACTCTCAATTCCCATGTATGGTTGTCAAGATATGATCAAATCATTTTCACAATTTCTTGAACTTCAAAGGGCCATATCTCATGAACCACTTGGCCAATTTTGGTGGGTTTTTTCCTACAAGCTCTATTTGTTCCCCTCTTTCCAAAAATGCATTCATCATTCATCAAAACCTCACCATGCAAAATGGCATTTTTGGACTTGTCTTAATTAATTTCAAGTATGTGCAAAAAGTGACTTTTTGAATTAGGCATTTTTACTCACTTTGGCCAATTGGGATTTGTTTAAGATGGTATTTGAGACTTGTTTGAGGCCCAAACTCGGCCAGAACTTACACCTCCATGTGCATATGTTGAAAGATTAGCAAATTTGCAAATGGCTTCATTTAAGTTAATCTTGTTTAGCATTACATTAGCCAAGTTAAAACAGCAAATATAAGGGATATTTTCTGTCCATTCAACCCTAGTTGCAGCCTGATATCACACAGAAATTCTCATTCTCTCTCAATTGCCATTTTCACATCTTTGCAATTTCTGCTCAAAACTTCGAAAGACCACGAGCCCTCTTGGTTGTTTCATGATCTAGCCATCATTTGGAGGCCATTCCAAGCATCAAACCCCAGCTGGAAGCTCACCTCGTGTTCTGTTTTTCTTCAAGCTTCAACCATGGCAAGTGTTGATTCAAGTTGGATTTGAGTTGTTCGAGCTAAGTGCTTCAAGCACCCATCATTTCCAACCATCAGCTTCATCTGTTTGAGCCTATATCTCCAGAATAACCACTGCTCCATTCTTTTCTTCAAATCCAAGTAAGTTTTTGATCTCCCCTATTTCCAAAATCATGAGATGTTTCTGGTAGGTCTTTTGATGCTGATTCCATTGAACTTTGTCTCACTTAAAATGGTTGTGTCATGCATGAGAAATCTTGATTTTAATTTATAATGCTCAAACATATTCTTAGTCGATTTGCTTTGATGTTGTTGATTTAATGAAATCTATGTTCGGAATATGCATGCTGGATGTTTGCTGGTGCCATTGATATGCTTAATTGTTGTTTCTGGGCGTTTTGAATTTTCGATTTGAATGTTGATGATGAAGTTCACTGTTGCTGTTCAAACCCTAGCTTCCATGCTTGCTATTCCCTGTTCACGTGTTATGCAGGCTTGCTACACTGTTCCATTCCATAACAACCAATCAGGACATTTCCTTTTGGTGTGCTGTGCGCTGCGTTTTGATAAGTGATGCGCATATTTACCAGAATGCCATCGGTCAACTTGTTGACTCACTAAACCATGTTCATTTTGTTCTTTTATTCCAAATTGATTACTCATCTTCTAAAAATCATATTTCACTCGTTTCAATTCCAAAATTCCTGAAATTTTTTGCATCATGTCCTGTTTGATGTCTACTATTTTATCATGATTTTTAATGATTTTTTGGTTGGCTGGATTTTTAATGGCATTAGGGTTCTTGACATGTATGCATATTTGATACCTTTTGCCAAAACCATTGTGAAATTGTGATGATGTATCCAATGCCCCTGAAATTTTTTGTGCTTAATCTACACTCATTCATGTTTGCTTTGATGTAGAGTTCTTGATTTTATCTTATCTGGTTATTAAGATATGAATTTTTGAAGTAGGGTGTGACAATGTGTGTCACACCAATGATATGCAATTTCTTGATTTTTGTTGACATGCTTCCTGACCTCCAATTAATGTAAAATTTTGCATGAATCTTCTCTCACATGTCTAGTTTATGTGTGAATTTTCTTGGATTTAATTGTGCCATTTCCTAATTGTTTGAGATTTTTCTCCCCTGTCTAGTCAAATGTTGACTTTATGTGACACATCTTGCCATTCCATTTGGGAAATCCTCATACCTTATTGGATGATCATGAAATTTTACATGTGCATACTAGACATCTTGAGCTTTGCATTGGTGTTGATCCCATCCATTTCTCATCTGTTGGCATTAAGTTATGATTTTTTGAAGTTGATACATGTATATTTGACTTCTTTGTGCATGCTTGAAATTGTTTTGACTTCCTGATTTTAATTGACCATCTTCCCATGATCCAATTGAGCTGAAATTTTATATGCATGTCATTATGTGGATTGTGATTGAGCATGAATTATTTTATGATTTTTGGAATTGATTATGTTTGGGTTTGAGCCAAGTATTTCTGTTGACTTCTATGTGCTCTCATTTGCCATGCTTTGCCTTCTTTTGTTTGTAAAATGATGATAATGCATGATATGAACTTGAGACCAATTGGGTTGGCTTCTTAAATGTTTGAATTTGATTGTGATTGGATATTGCTTGCTGTCTTGGCTTTTATCATTTATTTTTGACCCTAGGCTTGCCCTAGTGGTCTCTTGGCTTATGTTTGAGTTCATTTGTTTCAGGTTAAGCAACAATGCCTCAAAGAAACCATTGCCAATTTAATTGAGTTTGGTTATATATCATGAGTTAATCCTTGTTTTGTAGGTGGCTTGACTCATATTATTTGAGTCTTGTGCTTTGCACATTGGTCCCTCTGTGTTGACTGTTGATTCCTTTCCTTTTGTTTTAAACCGTTGAACTGTGTACTGATTTGTTTGACTATTTCAGGTACCCTTAGTCGCTTAAGTTCTTTGAACTTGCTTTGCTTTGCTATTTAGCAATTTGCTTGAGGTATAATTTCTTTTTCTTCATGTAGTCTGGAAGACCTGGCCTGTTACTTGGCCAGGCAACTGTCTGAAGTCCTCCTTAAGAGGCAATGCTTGTGTGTGTTTATGTTTGTCCCAAGCAGGAAAAGTCCTCCTTTGAGGCAATTGGTAGATCAAAGGGATAAGCAACCTATCCCCTACTATTCAGTGAGTCTTCTCCTTGCTCCCATTACATGGTTGTAGCATTGAGATCCAAACCCAAGATCTATCGAGTCAATAATCTGTGGAAAGAGTTCCTACTTTCTGAACTCCCACACCTTCTGATATGCTCTCCCTGATCAGGGATAAGAGCAATGAGGCACACCCCTCATCTCCTTTCATCTGCTTCACCTTAGCCTCTCAATGGCAAGGTTAAGAGCAACTCTTGGACCCTATTCCAGTTGGCCTCAGTGCCTAACCCTCTTGTGTGAGCCTCATTGTTTGGTTATAGAGTGTGCTGTTTGATTCTCATTGATTGGTTGATTGCTTCATATGCACATGTTTGCTTGTATGCTCTATGCATTTATCATCATTAATTGCTCATTAGTGCACAATCATCTCATTTGTCTTTGTGACATTATCATTGTTGTTTGCCCATTGAGGACAATTGTAAGACCATCCATTGGCCATTGCTCCTGGGATATGGAAGTGAGTATAAGACCATCACATTGGCCACTCATCTTATCTTTTCTTGTTGCATTGTTTGTATGTGAGGATACAATTGTAAGTCCCCGCAAGTTGGCATTTGTTTTCCTAGGATCATACTGTGTATGTTAGAGTAAGCCCAGACAGATTGGCATTTGACATCCATGTTTTGCTTTCTTTGTTTATGTGAGGATGCAATTATAAGTCCCCGCAAGTTGGCATTTGCTTTCCTATGATCATATGTTGGATATTGGTATAAGTCCAGACAGATTGGCATCCGGTATCCAAGTTTCTTTGCTTGAGGAGATTAGTATAAGTCCATTGAGTGGCCTCTGATATCCATTTCTGTTTTAGGAGATTGGTGTAAATCCATCTATTGGTATCCGGTATCCGCTTTTTGTTAGGAGATTAGTGTAAGACCATTGAGTGGCCTCTGATATCCATTTCTGTTTTAGGAGATTGGTGTAAATCCATCTATTGGTATCCGGTATCCGTTTTCTTTGCGAGATTGGAGTAAGACCATTGAGTGGCATCCGGTATCATTTGTTTGTTTGTTTTATTATTATTAATTGCCCATTCCAAAGGACACACTTGAATCATCTCCTATATGATTTCAAGAGGTGAACCTTCTAAGAAGTTTTACAATCCATCCCCATTATGTCCTAAACCTTTTCACACTTTGAACTCAAACTTGACATAGATATTGTGCAAACTTCTTCATGTTTTCAAATTAAAAACCTGGACCTCAAGTCCTTGACTTTTTTCAAACTCCATTTCATGATACTTCTTTTGAATCAATCTTAATCATACTTTGACTCTACTTTCACAATCACAATCAATTAACTTCACCCATTCAATTGTTTTGGCCTTGTCCATTGTTAATCTTTCATGCATTAGCCATAGGTTTCAATTATCATTGTGGTTGATGTAAACCTCACCTTATCTTTAGTGAGTCGACTATAAGACTTCCGTACTGAAAACAGGGTTAACCCCTCTAGTGCGTCGAAGCTATCCTCACATGGTGGATGTTGGTCTTGGTCGAGTTTTCTCCCATTGATAATGAAAAGCCTCAGTGCTATTGTTTAAAATTGAATCCACCAACTTTTGGAAATCTTTTAGCCGAACTACGGCGCTTTGATCCTTACCTTTGATGGAAGGTACGTAGGCAACGGGTTCATCCGTTCAAACCCAATAATAAAATTGTATATTCTTTTCTCACCATCCCAATCATGTTTGCACAATATTTATGTCATAACAAATAACAATTTAATACAACAAGTGTGAAAAGGGCTCCCTAGGAGTACCTAGGACGTAGTGGGTGCCTAACACCTTCCCATTGCGTAATTTACCCCTTACCCAGACTCTCTGATCTTTTTATTAGTTTTCTACGTGTAAAACTTCTTAGGCTTTTGTTCGCTTTTTAGCCAGTCCTTTGGATAAATAAAAGTGCGGTGGCGACTCGAAATTTCATTGTATGCTTTGCTTATGGTTTAATCAATAAATCATATAGCGACGAATACACCGCTACAGAAAAGTGGCGACTCTGCTGGGGAAAATACTCATATCCTTGGCGGTAGTGCCTACTTTTCACCTTTGTTGTGCTATATTGTTATTTGTTGTATGACTTATTTTTGTACAATTTGGGATCACTGTATTGATTGTAATGTTTGAATTGCTTGATATACAATTGCTGTTTGCTTTGGTGATCCGTGAGATGAGTTCTATACCCGAACTCGAGTGCACTCTAGGATAGGAGAATGGCATAGTCTTGTTGACTGGTGTGGAGTATTCCTTAGCCAGTTGACTCGCGAGTCCATTCACTTGGTGGAGGTCATGTTGGACTAATAATGTCACACAAGTTATTTGTGGTTAGGCATTATTCTTTCAATCATGTGCCGCAGAAGCCAAGGACCTTAGTTTATCAAACCCATCTTGGCCTATTTTTAGGACCGTAGTGCGGAGGTCGTTCAGATGTCAGTTCTGATACGATTGTTACGCGATACTACACTCATAAGAGTTTCTCTTGAGAATATTCTTGGAATACGAGTATTCGTTCCTCCGATAATATTCGAGAGATGGAACAATGATTATGGGAACCTCTGATAGAACATGCCTGGCAGGTTTAAACCCTAGTACACTCCCTTTGGGTGGTTCTTAACCGAGACTCCATGCTCGTGACTCTCAACAAACCCGTGATTCGTGGTTGAGTCGTTCAAACATTGTTAATATCAATGGATCCCGGATCAGGTGTAAAACCTAAATCCATCAAAGCGGCTGGTTGATATTAAGAATGTTAGAGCCGGTTCATGTACCGTTAATATCAATGGAACTTGGGTGTCGATAAGGTGAAAACCTAAATCCACCAAAATGGATGATTGATATTAAGGATACATAGAGCTTTCCCACGACCTTTGTGTGGTGTGCCTTGCTTGATCCTTGAGTGTGTTTGTTGCATTCATGCATTCACGCATTCATCCGCATTCATGTCATCAGAAAAAGAAAATTTTCAAGGAACTTAAAGGGTTATTTTGCAAAATTTTCAGACATGGAAAAACCAAAGAGGCATACAAAGAAGTACAGCTTTAAGCAGCCCGACGTAAAAGAGTTAAGGAATCTGACATCATATGTATTAGATCCCTTGGGTTTCAAAGCTCGCTATGGGAAACTCCTACCTCTGCTCACCACTCAGGTTGACGAAGGGTTGATGAGTACCTTGGCTCAGTTCTACGATCCCTTGCATCATTGCTTCTTATTCCCAGACTTCCAGCTATTGCCGACTTTGGAAGAGTACTCTCATCTCATTGGGATTCCGATTCTGGATCAAGTGCCGTTCAGTGGCCTAGAGAGTATTCCATCTGCTCGAGAGATTGCTAGCTTGTTGCACATAGATGAAGATTTGATTAGAGCTAATCTGACTACCAAAGGAGGAATTCAGGGTTTTCCTTCCGAGTTCCTCATTGCCCAAGCTACCTTTTATGGGAAGGCCATGAGTGAGGATGCCTTTGAGGCTTTATTTGTGCTGCTCATCTATGGATTGGTGCTATTCCCCAACTTCGACAAGTTCGTGGACATGAACGCCATTAGGATCTTCTCAGTTCTTAATCCAGTTCCGACTTTGTTGGGCGATGCTTATGTCTCTTTGCACCTAAGGAATATGAAGGGTGGAGGAGTCATTGTCTGCTGTTTACCCCTGCTGTACAAGTGGTTTATTTCGCACTTGCCGCAGACAGTTGCTTTCAAGGAGAACAAGGGATGTCTACGGTGGTCTCAGAGACTCATGTCTCTCACCAATGATGATATCACCTGGTATGATCGCGTGTATGATACCGTTCAGATTATCGATTATTGTGGTGAATTCCCTAATGTGCCTCTTCTTGGCACATGTGGTGGGATTACCTACAATCCCATTCTTGCACGACGTCAGCTTGGGTTCCCCCTAAAGGATAAACCTAATAACATTCTGTTAGAAGGTGTGTTCTTCCAGGAGGGTAAAGATCCCCAAGACCTGAAAGCCAGATTTGTCCGTGCTTGGCGCAGTATTCACAAGAAGAGTAGGAATGAATTGGGTCCAAAGAACTGCATTGCTTTGGAGCCATACACCTCTTGGGTCAGACAGAGAGCTGCCACCTACCTGATGCCGTATGATCATCCAAGACCTACACTGTTGGATGTGGCTGGGCCTTCAACCCTCCCTACCCAACGTGTAGAGGAGTTGAGAGAAGAAGACCTTTCGCGTGCTTGGATCCGTGAAAGAGAGGAATTGCTGCAGCAGCTCAAGGAGAAGGATGCTATGATTGAATTTCTCGAGCACCGAGTGATCGACGATCCGAACGACACTTGGACTTCTCTGCTTCCTCAGTCTTCCAAATTCTGGAAGAGGAGGTATGATCGACTTGCAAAAGAGAAAGCTGACATGGAGGCTGCCTATGAGAGAGAGATCAAGAAGTTGTGCACTTCTCGTCTTCCAGCATCCCGAGCTTCTAGGGATCCATAGGATGTCATTTACCTTTTCTCTTTGTAATGAATCAAAAATGCTGTATTTCTTTGTCTCAATATATTGAATGAAATATTTCCATGAGCAATTAAAATGTTTAAATATTCAAAATATTGCAAATAATACCCTAAGGGTTCCTTGAAAACAAAGCATTTGCACAAGCATTGCATGCATCATCTTTGCATAAACAGGTGTTCTCGTGCCGTCTTCTCATTTTGATTCCTGTGTCCAGGCAGGATAGCTGATCAAAGGCCGCACCGCTACTCAACAAGGCTCAACCATCAACGCAACATGGATCAAGTACAAGCCGAGTTAGCTGAGATGAGGGCTAACATGGCCCAGTTCATTCACATGATGCAAGGGGTTGCGCAAGGTCAAGAAGAACTCCGAGCACTGGTTCAGAGGCAAGAAGCTGTAATTCCACCGCCCAACCAGGCTCTACCAGAAGGAAACCCAGTTCCTGACACTCCTGCTGCTGCTATTCCCGTCAACAACTATGCTGTAGGTGAAGAGTTGAGGGGTATCCGAGTTGACGGTCAACCGATTGCTCCAGATGCTGCTAATGCCAGAGTCATTCATGCTCCGGCCCGTAACAGAATTCCGATTGTTGACAGACAAGAGGATTTGTTTACTATGCTCAGTGAAGACGAAGATATTTTGGGCAGAAATGATGCGAGAGATCGTAAAGTTGAGGCCCTTGCTGAGAAGATCCGGGCAATGGAATGTCAAAACTCCCTCGGTTTTGATGTTACAAACATGGGATTGGTTGAAGGACTGAGAATCCCGCACAAATTCAAGGCACCTTCATTCGACAAATACAACGGTACCTCCTGCCCTCGCACCCATGTGCAGGCATACTATAGAAAGATATCCGCATACACTGATGATGAGAAGATGTGGATGTATTTCTTCCAAGATAGCCTATCTGGGGCATCCTTGGACTGGTATATGGAATTGAAGCGGGATTCAATCAGGTGCTGGAGATATCTGGGTGAAGCGTTCCTCAGACAGTACAAGCATAACATGGACATGGCTCCGACCAGGACTCAGCTGCAGAGTCTTTGTCAGAAGAATAATGAAAGCTTTAAGGAGTACGCCCAGAGGTGGCGTGAACTAGCTGCGAGAGTTCAACCCCCTATGCTGGAAAGGGAGTTGACTGACATGTTCATCAGTACTCTGCAAGGTGTATATATGGACCGGATGGGAAGTTGCCCATTCGGAAGTTTTTCTGACGTCGTCATCTGTGGCGAGAGAACAGAAAGTTTAATCAAAGCTGGGAGGATTCATGACGCAGGTTCTTCGTCGTCCTCGAAGAAACCCTTCTCTGGGGCACCTCGCCGTAGAGAAGGAGAGACCAATGCTGTACAACACAGAAGGGGTGTGTACAGAGCCAATGCAAACAGAGATCAGTATCGTCCAGTGGCTGCAGTGACTATTCCTGCACCTCAACCTCGTCCACAACAACAACAGAGAGTTCAACAACAACCGCAACAACAACAACAACAATAACCACGTCCGTATCAGCCCAGACAAAGAATGGCTGAGCGACGTTTTGATCCATTGCCAATGTCGTACGCTGAATTATTACCCGAACTACTCCGGTTAGGGTTTGTTGAATTGCGTACCATGGCTACACCAACAGTATTGCCGCCTGGGTATGATGCGAACGTTCGCTGTGACTTTCATTCTGGGGCACCAGGGCACCATACTGAGAGATGCCGGGTTTTGCAGCACAAGGTACAAGACTTGATCGATGCTAAGGCGATCAACTTTGCTCCGGTACCCAATGTAGTGAACAACCCTATGCCTCAGCATGGGGGGCATAGGGTAAACAATGTTGAAGAAGGAGAGGTTGAAGATTTGATTGACGATGTCGAAGATGTTCAGACGTCTTTGTTGGTAGTCAAGGGCCGTTTGCTGAAGGGGGGTGTTGACCCGGGTTGTAAAGAAGATTGTGTGGGTTGTTCAGAAGCTGATGATGGTTGTGACCAGCTGAAAGCTGGTATTCAGAGTTTGATTGATGAAGGCTGTCTGCAGTTCAGCCGGGCTGTTAAAGACAATGGGTCAGTGTCTACTGTCACCATATATTTCAAGCCGTCTGAGGGACGAGGACGAGGGACTGTCAGTACCTCAGCAACAAACAATACTCCGGTTACCATTCCAGCTCCGGTAACCATCAATGCACCAACTACTATTGTGGCGTCCGACAGAAGACCGGTTGAAAATAGTAGGGCGGTTCCGTGGAGGTACAACAACGCTTATCGAAGCGATAGAAGGGCTGGTAATCAGGCAAGGCCAGTGGTACAAGCGCCAGTAACAATCAGTGCTCCAGTGAGAACTCCTGCGGTTACAAGTCCGGTGGTGGACAATGTTGGAGGGCCAGGAGGTTTCACTAGGAGTGGACGACTGTTTGCTCCTCAACCTTTGAGAGACGCTACTGCTGAGGCATCTGCAAGGGCTAAGGGTAAACAAGCTGTGGTTGACGAGGAACCGGTTCAGAAGGAGGCTGGGGGTTCTTTTGAAAAGGACGTTGAGGAGTTTATGAAGATCATCAAAAAGAGTGACTACAAGATTGTAGATCAGCTCAATCAGACTTCGTCCAAGATTTCGATACTCTCTCTGCTGTTGTGCTCTGAGGCACATCGGGACGCTTTGTTGAAGATGCTGAACATGGCGTACGTCCCGCAAGAGATATCCGTCAACCAGTTGGAGGGTGTACTAGCCAACGTGAGTACCAGGCACGGTGTAGGTTTCACTGACCTAGACCTAACGCCTGAGGGTCGTAATCATAACAAAGCCTTGCACATCACTATAGAGTGTAAGGGTGCTGTTTTATCTCACGTGCTGGTAGACACCGGGTCGTCCCTGAATGTCCTACCCAAGCAGATTCTAAAGAAGATTGATGTCGAGGGAGTTGTGCTCACTCCCAGTGACCTTATTGTGCGTGCTTTTGATGGATCCAAACGGTCTGTGTTTGGTGAAGTCACCTTGCCGGTAAAGATAGGTCCGGAAGTTTTCGACATCGTGTTCTATGTGATGGACATTCAGCCTGCTTATAGTTGTTTGTTGGGACGTCCGTGGATACACGCAGCTGGGGCAGTCTCGTCGACTCTCCACCAAAAACTCAAGTATGTCTGGAACGGTCAGATTGTGACCGTATGTGGCGAAGAAGAAATTCTGGTGAGTCATCTCTCCTCATTCAAGTATGTTGAGGTAGATGGCGAGATCCACGAAACCTTGTGCCAGGCATTTGAGACTGTGGCGCTCGAAGGGGTAGCTTGTGCTGAGCAGAGGAAGCCAGGTGCTTCAATTACATCGTACAAGCAAGCCAAGGAAGTTGTGGACTCCGGCAGAGCTGAAGGCTGGGGCAAGATGGTTGACTTGCCAGTGAAGGAAGACAAATTCGGCATTGGTTATGAGCCTCTTCAGGCAGAGCAGAATGTGGGTCCGAGCACCTTTACCAGCGCTGGGCTGATAAACCATGGGGATGTCTTTGCTACTGATGGTGAAGACTGTGAGTGTGATTTGGATGTCTGGGTCCGCCCTTGTGCACCAGGCGAATCTATCAACAACTGGACAGCTGAAGAAGTGGTCCAAGTTACTCTACTAACAGAGTAATTTTCCTTTGTTTTTTCATTTTGCATGAAAACCCTACGTTCTGCCCAAGGCGTAGTGGTTCATTGTAGGGCCACATCATGTTTAAAATGATTATCATAAATAAAGGACGTTTTGCAATCAAATTTTGAGATCTTTGTCTTTCTATTTTCTGTTTTTCACTTTTTCAAAAAAAAAATAATAATAAAAATGACAATGTTTTTTGTTTTTCGTGACTTTATTGGAATCTTTTTCTAAAAACAAAACATTAAACATGCAGAAGTGATATTTTGGCATCCACTGTGAGCGACTCTGTTATGGCTCCATATGATTTTGATAATCCCATCTACCAAGCTGAAGAGGAGAGTGAGGAAGACTGTGAACTCCCTGCAGAATTGGTCAGACTACTGAAGCAAGAAGAAAGGGTCATCCAACCTCATCAGGAGGAGTTGGAAATTGTTAATCTGGGTACTGAGGACGCCAGAAGAGAAATCAAGATTGGGGCTGCTTTAGAAGACTCTGTCAAAAGGAGGCTAATTGAGATGCTAAGAGAATATGTGGAAATATTCGCCTGGACATATCAAGACATGCCCGGGCTGGATACAGACATTGTGGTGCACCGGTTACCTCTTAGAGAAGAGTGTTCGTCGGTCAAGCAGAAGCTTCGCAGAACTAGTCCTGATATGGCAGTCAAGATCAAGGAAGAGGTTCAGAAGCAGTAGGATGCGGGTTTTCTGGCTGTTACCAGCTATCCACCGTGGGTTGCCAACATTGTTCCCGTGCCGAAGAAGGATGGCAAAGTCAGAATGTGTGTCGATTACCGAGATTTGAACAGGGCGAGTCCGAAAGATGATTTCCCATTACCTCACATTGATGTATTGGTTGATAACACGGCTCAATCCTCGGTATTCTCTTTCATGGATGGTTTCTCGGGCTATAATCAAATTAAGATGGCGCCAGAGGACATGGAAAAGACGACATTCATTACACCTTGGGGCACGTTCTGCTACAAAGTGATGCCATTTGGGCTGAAGAATGCCGGTGCTACCTATCAGAGGGCAATGACGACTCTCTTTCATGACATGATGCACAAGGAAATTGAAGTGTATGTGGATGATATGATTGCGAAGTCGCAGACAGAAGAGGAGCACTTGATAAATTTGCAGAAGTTGTTTGACAGACTGGTCAAATTCAAGCTGAGGCTGAATCCGAACAAGTGTACGTTTGAGGTGAGATCAGGGAAGCTGTTGGGCTTCATTGTCAGTGAGAAAGGGATTGAGGTTGATCCAGCAAAAGTCAAAGCTATTCAAGAGATGCCTGAACCGAAAACGGAAAAGCAAGTCCGTGGGTTTTTAGGGAGGTTGAACTACATTGCAAGGTTCATATCTCATCTAACTGCCACATGTGAACCAATTTTCAAACTGCTCAGAAAAAATCAGGCGATCAAATGGAATGATGATTGTCAGAAAGCTTTTGACAAAATCAAGGAGTATTTACAGAAACCTCCAATCCTGATTCCTCCAGTTCCAGGGAGACCATTGATAATGTACCTGTCAGTTACCGAGACTTCGATGGGGTGTGTATTGGGTCAGCATGACGAGTCTGGTCGAAAAGAGCATGCCATATACTACCTAAGCAAAAAGTTTACCGACTGTGAAACAAGATATTCACTGCTCGAGAAAACTTGTTGTGCTTTGGCCTGGGCTGCTCGCCGACTAAGGCAGTATATGTTGAACCATACTACTCTGTTGATTTCTAGGATGGATCCAGTAAAATACATCTTTGAGAAGCCAGCTCTCACCGGACGTGTTGCCCGTTGGCAGATGATCTTAACGGAATATGACATTCAGTACACGTCACAGAAGGCCATCAAAGGTAGTATTTTGTCCGACTATCTTGCCGAGCAACCGATCGACGACTATCAGCCTATGATGTTTGAATTCCCTGATGAAGACATCATGTATTTGAAGATGAAAGACTGTGAAGAGCCGCTTGTCGAGGAAGGACCAGATCCTGATGACAAGTGGACACTGATGTTTGATGGGGCTGTGAATATGAACGGTAACGGTGTTAGGGCAGTGTTGATCAATCCCAAAGGTGCTCATATACCTTTTTCTTCCAGATTGACATTCGACGTCACCAACAATGAAGCTGAGTATGAGGCTTGTATCATGGGGATAGAAGAAGCCATTGATCTGAGGATCAAAACACTTGACATTTTTGGAGATTCTGCTCTAGTGATCAATCAGGTCAATGGAGATTGGAATACAAACCAGCCACATTTGATTCCGTATAGAGATTACACCAGAAGAATACTGACGTTCTTCAAGAAGGTGAAGTTGTATCATGTCCCTCGGGACGAGAATCAGATGGCTGATGCATTGGCTACTCTATCTTCCATGATAAAAGTTCATTGGTGGAATCATGTGCCACACGTTGCGGTGAATCGACTCGAGAGGCCTGCATATGTGTTTGCAGCCGAGTCTGTTGTGGCGATTGATGAAAAACCGTGGTATTATGACATCAAGAATTTCCTTAAGACTCAAGAGTATCCTGAGGGTGCGTCGAAGAATGATAAGAAGACCCTGAGAAGGCTGGCTGGAAGCTTTTATCTGAATCAGGATGATGTGCTATACAAGAGGAACTTTGACATGGTTCTGCTCAGATGCGTGGATAGACACGAAGCAGACATGTTAATGCAAGAGGTGCACGAGGGTTCGTTTGGTACCCACGCTGGTGGTCATGCAATGTCGAAGAAATTGCTGAGAGCCGGATATTACTGGATGACTATGGAATCCGATTGCTTCAAATATGCTCGGAAATGCCACAAGTGTCAAATCTATGCTGATAAGGTGCATGTACCACCAAGCCCGTTGAATGTCATGAACTCGCCCTGGCCGTTTGCCATGTGGGGCATTGATATGATTGGGAAGATAGAGCCTACTGCTTCTAATGGACATCGCTTCATCTTGGTGGCGATCGATTACTTCACCAAATGGGTGGAAGCAGCTTCCTATGCCAACGTCACCAAACAAGTGGTTGCCCGGTTCATCAAGAAAGAAATCATCTGTCGTTATGGAGTTCCTGAGAGAATCATCACTGACAATGGTTCAAATCTCAATAACAAAATGATGAAAGACTTGTGCAGAGATTTCAAGATCGAACATCACAATTCTTCTCCTTACAGACCAAAGATGAATGGTGCTGTAGAGGCAGCTAACAAGAATATCAAGAAGATTGTGCAGAAAATGGTCGTTACGTACAAAGATTGGCATGAGATGTTGCCTTTCGCTTTGCATGGATACCGTACTTCAGTACGTACGTCGACCGGAGCAACCCCCTACTCCCTTGTGTATGGTATGGAAGCAGTCCTACCAGTTGAAGTGGAGATCCCTTCTCTGAGGGTATTATTGGATGTCAAGCTGGACGAAACCGAGTGGATTCGTACAAGGTTTAACGAGTTAAGCCTTATCGAAGAAAGACGGTTAGCAGCTGTTTGCCATGGGCAGTTATACCAGAGGAGGATGAAGCGAGCCTTTGATCAGAAAGTGCGTCCTCGGACATTTCAAACTGGCGATCTGGTTTTGAAGAGGATCCTTCCTCCCGGTACAGATAACAGGGGCAAGTGGACTCCTAATTACGAAGGTCCATATATTGTGAAGAAGGTCTTCTCCGGTGGAGCCTTGATACTTACAACTATGGATGGTGAAGATTTTCCTTCCCCTGTTAACTCGGATGTAGTCAAAAAATACTTCGCATAAATTGACCCGCTGGACAAAAAGAATAAAAGAGTCCAGGCAAAAATGGGCATCCCGGCGAACCAAAAACAGAAAGAAAAGGTTCGGGCAAAAGTTAGGGATAAAAATGAAAAAAAATTGTACACCCGGTAAGTCGAAAACCCGCAAGGGCGGCTTAGGCAAAAATGGGTATCCCGGTGGATTGAAAACCCGAAAGGGCGATCCAGCCAAAAGAGGGATTAAAGCGAAGACTACAGTTTGAGTTATCTGTACTTCATCATGCTTCGTCAGCTGCCATCTCGACAGATGTGATCGGTCCAGTCAGTCTTCTCAGAAAGCAAGGAATTAGGAGGAAACTGATGATCTATGAGTTATAACGGAGTTGGGAAACAGTGGATGCCGTGTTCACATTGCCATTAGGATAGTTTATTTTCCTTTTGTGCGCAATTACCTCTTCCTAGGAATTGCTTCCCAATGTATTTGCCTTTTCAGGCACACTTTCAATCAATAAAAGTCGTTATTCAGATAAATTGCTCTTTTGTTTTTACTTTTACTGTTTTGTTTGTAAAAAACGTCCGAATTTTTGATAAACATTGCATCTAAAAAGCATGAAGGCTAAACAATGACGTGCAGAAAAATTAAAACATTTGAAAATCATTTTGAATGTTGAGGACACTTGAGCATATCTTGTCCACGTACCCCCTGGGGCATCTGTTGTTTCGTTGCGCAGGTCGTTACCTGTGAGCATTCTCCAGCAGTGCTTTCCCCAGACAGAGCCATTCTCCTAGCTACGGATTGTTTAAGTCTTCCCCAGCGAAGCAATTATTTTCTCCAGCAGAGTTTATCCTACTAGTGGTTTAGACGAGTCTACCGTAACAGATTGATATCCGCATCCCCAGCTGAGTTGATTCTACTTGTGAATATTGTGGGTCGTCCCCGCGGAGTAACAGTTATTCCCCAAAGCATAGTCTATTTTATCTGAGGTTGGTATGAGCCTTATCCCCAAAGGTTTGCTTGGTTTATCTTCCCCAGCGGAGCAGTTATTTTCCCAAGCGAAATTCGATCCTACTTATGGATTGGTTGGCTCTCCCCAGTGAAGTCGCCTGATTATCCCTAGCAAGTCGTCTGTTTACTCCCAAGCAAGGTTTGTCTTTCCCTGGCAGGGTGGAAGTTGACGTGGTTATAAGATCTTCAACACTGTTCCTGGAGCTCCCCGGTGTTGTCTCTGGAGGAGACATGTGTTTATGCATTCATCATTTAGATAAGCATAGCATATTGCATCATTAGTGCATAGCATTCCCACGATCATGATCATGGGGCATTATGTAAAACAAAAAAACTCATACATCAACATTGCAAACATGTCCATTAGCCCTAGGCCGTGGTGGCCAGCCGAGATTGGATTGTTGGGGAGAGTTTAGCATCGCGCCATTGGATCGGCTTCAGAATTGGGTTCATCAGCATGGTTGAGAAGTTAGTGTTTTCCCGACAAGTGACTCCTTGGTTGAATGAGTATCCCCAGCAGTGTTACTCCCCGAAGTGGGCATCATTTTGCAAGCTTGGGTCCATTCCCTTAGCAGAAGTGGGCGTGTCTGATCTCTCCATGTAGAGTCTACCCCTTAAGCAGAAAGTGTATATCCTTTCCTGACATTTCCCCACTGAGATACATCCTCGTGGATGACGGTTGTTTCCGTTCCCTCCCTACACGGGATGGGTTTTCCCTATTGAGTTCTTTCCTCATTAGGATGAGTCCTGTTTCAGTCTGCCTTTTTTGGATCGATCCTAAATTGGCTTCCTGTTGGCTGTCTCCCGTGCTTCCCTGGGGCATAAATGAATAGTCGCTCACTAATCGACACTCATTCATCTTATCCTCAGCGGAATTTGTTGGCTTCTACCTACAAGCTGGTAGTTGTAAAATCCCACTTTCGTCCCCTTGGTGGAGTTAACCCTTTGTGCTCATCCTATTGATGACTGGTTACTTTTCCGTGGTTTTCTGCCTACTAACCGGTATATGTAATCCCCTATTTGCAGTTATCAGTATCCGGTTTGTGATATTGATATTCTTTCCCCTCTGGATACTTGCCTTGATCAAGCAGTATTGTCCCCATTGGGTCTTCCCCTTCTTTTTGGATACTTGCTCCGAGTAAGCAACCTTATCCTCTTTTGATTAGTCATCTTTTGCATACCTAGTCCTGGTACCCCGATGCCTTTCTTTTCGGTCGATCATTCATTTAACAACCTACAACCCGGTTATGGATAATCTTCCATGCGAGTGTATTATCTACGTTTTGACGGCTATAGATAATATGTCTTATGTTTTTCCGGTATTCAGACCGAAGAAGTTTCCGACGATCAGGTCGATGTACTTATGTTTTTTCCGGTATTCAGACCGAAGAAGTTTCCGACGATCAGGTCGATGTACTTATGTTTTTTCCGGTTTTCAGACCGAAGAAGTTTCCGACGATCAGGTCGATGTACTTATGTTTTTTCCGGTTTTCAGACCGAAGAAGTTTCCGACGATCAGGTCGATGTACTTATGTTTTTCCGGTTTTCAGACCGAAGAAGTTTCCGACGATCAGGTCGATGTACTTATGTTTTTCCGGTATTCAGACCGAAGAAGTTTCCGACGATCAGGTCGATGTACTTATGTTTTTCCGGTATTCAGACCGAAGAAGTTTCCGACGATCAGGTCGATGTACTTATGTTTTTTCCGGTTTTCAGACCGAAGAAGTTTCCGACGATCAGGTCGATGTACTTATGTTTTTCCGGTTTTCAGACCGAAGAAGTTTCCGACGATCAGGTCGATGTACTTATGTTTTTCCGGTATTCAGACCGAAGAAGTTTCCGACGATCAGGTCGATGTACTTATGTTTTTCCGGTATTCAGACCGAAGAAGTTTCCGACGATCAGGTCGATGTACTTATGTTTTTTCCGGTATTCAGACCGAAGAAGTTTCCGACGATCAGGTCGATGTACTTACGACACTCAGGCATTGGTTATCCCTGTGTTACCATTTATTTTGGTATCCAGGTCGACGTTTCTGTTTCGGTATTCAGGCCGATTTCTTTTTTCCGTTCCAGACGGATTGTTCTTTCAAGACTGTTTCTTTGCCGATCCTGACAGGCATTCTTGTATTATATCCAGTCGGTGCAAATTTCTACGGTTCTTTTGTATTCAATCCCTGTTTACCCTGAAAGTCTGACAGCCATTGCTATCATCCGTTCGGGTTCCCAGCTGATTGAATAGGGGCACCTGTAGCACCTCAAATTTGCACCTATCATTGTACATACATTTTCATATTAGGTCATAGCATATCATGGTCCATTGCATAGCATTGCATTGTCCCAGTTGCCTCAAGTGCAAGCAAGTCAAGAAATTAGGTCAAACTGATCAGGAGATCAGTCAACCAAGCAAGCAAGCACCATTCTCAAGGAGCCAAGGCCCTAGGGTTGGTCCAACATGTTCACATGACTTTGGGATCCATTTGAAGTGTTTAAGTCAAAGATTGGAGGCTCAGAGGTCATCATTCAATGCACAATCAGTCAGAAACCCTAAAAAGTCAAACTTGGTCAACTGTGGTTGATTTTATGGTTTTGATGGATGGATTTGGTTTGAGAGAGCTTATGCATGTCCCAATAGGCCTCATATATCATGGCAAACAATATCATTGAAGAATTTGAAGCCAATCAGAAAATTTCCAAAAATAGAAACTGGACCTGTAATTTTAACTGCCAAAAATGGAAACTTCTTGATCCCAAGCTTACATCATGATAAAAGCTTCAAATGAATTTTTGCCCAACATGAAAGTTGAAGATCTTGTTCTCCCATTTCCAAAAAGTCCAAGAAATCTCAATTCCCATGTATGGTTGTCAAGATATGATCAAATCATTTTCACAATTTCTTGAACTTCAAAGGGCCATATCTCATGAACCACTTGGCCAATTTTGGTGGGGTTTTTTCCTACAAGCTCTATTTGTTCCCCTCTTTCCAAAAATGCATTCATAATTCATCAAAACCTCACCATGCAAAATGGCATTTTTGGACTTGTCTTAATTAATTTCAAGTATGTGCAAAAAGTGACTTTTTGAATTAGGCATTTTTACTCACTTTGGCCAATTGGGATTTGTTTAAGATGGTATTTGAGACTTGTTTGAGGCCCAAACTCGGCCAGAACTTACACCTCCATGTGCATATGTTGAAAGATTAGCAAATTTGCAAATGGCTTCATTTAAGTTAATCTTGTTTAGCATTACATTAGCCAAGTTAAAACAGCAAATATAAGGGATATTTTCTATCCATTCAACCCTAGCTGCAGCCTGATATCACACAGAAATTCTCATTCTCTCTCAATTGCCATTTTCACATCTTTGCAATTTCTGCTCAAAACTTCAAAAGACCACGAGCCCTCTTGGTTGTTTCATGATCTAGCCATCATTTGGAGGCCATTCCAAGCATCAAACCCCAGCTGGAAGCTCACCTCGTGTTCTGTTTTTCTTCAAGCTTCAACCATGGCAAGTGTTGATTCAAGTTGGATTTGAGTTGTTCGAGCTAAGTGCTTCAAGCACCCATCATTTCCAACCATCAGCTTCATCTGTTTGAGCCTATATCTCCAGAATAACCACTGCTCCATTCTTTTCTTCAAATCCAAGTAAGTTTTCGATCTCCCCTATTTCCAAAATCATGAGATGTTTCTGGTAGGTCTTTTGATGCTGATTCCATTGAACTTTGTCTCACTTAAAATGGTTGTGTCATGCATGAGAAATCTGGATTTTAATTTATAATGCTCAAACATATTCTTAGTCGATTTGCTTTGATGTTGTTGATTTAATGAAATCTATGTTCGGAATATGCATGCTGGATGTTTGCTGGTGCCATTGATATGCTTAATTGTTGTTTCTGGGCGTTTTGAATTTTCGATTTGAATGTTGATGATGAAGTTCACTGTTGCTGCTCAAACCCTAGCTTCCATGCTTGCTATTCCCTGTTCACGTGTTATGCAGGCTTGCTACACTGTTCCATTCCATAACAACCAATCAGGACATTTCCTTTTGGTGTGTTGTGCGCTGCGTTTTGATAAGTGATGCGCATATTTACCAGAATGCCATCGGTCAACTTGTTGACTCACTAAACCATGTTCATTTTGTTCTTTTATTCCAAATTGATTACTCATCTTCTAAAAATCATATTTCACTCGTTTCAATTCCAAAATTCCTGAAATTTTTTGCATCATGTCCTGTTTGATGTCTACTATTTTATCATGATTTTTAATGATTTTTTGGTTGGCTGGATTTTTAGTGGCATTAGGGTTCTTGACATGTATGCATATTTGATACCTTTTGCCAAAACCATTGTGAAATTGTGATGATGTATCCAATGCCCCTTAAATTTTTTGTGCTTAATCTACACTCATTCATGTTTGTTTTGATGTAGAGTTCTTGATTTTATCTTATCTGGTTATTAAGATATGAATTTTTGAAGTAGGGTGTGACAATGTGTGTCACACCAATGATATGAAATTTCTTGATTTTTGTTGACATGCTTCCTGACCTCCAATTAATGTGAAATTTTGCATGAATCTTCTCTCATATGTCTAGTTTATGTGTGAATTTTCTTGGATTTAATTGTGCCATTTCCTAATTGTTTGAGATTTTTCTCCCCTGTCTAGTCAAATGTTGACTTTATGTGACACATCTTGCCATTCTATTTGGGAAATCCTCATACCTTATTGGATGATCATGAAATTTTACATGTGCATACTAGACATCTTGAGCTTTGCATTGGTGTTGATCCCATCCATTTCTCATCTGTTGGAATTAAGTTATGATTTTTTGAAGTTGATACATGTATATTTGACTTCTTTGTGCATGCTTGAAATTGTTTTGACTTCCTGATTTTAATTGACCATCTTCCCATGATCCAATTGAGCTGAAATTTTATATGCATGTCATTATGTGGATTGTGATTGAGCATGAATTATTTTATGATTTTTGGAATTGATTATGTTTGGGTTTGAGCCAAGTATTTCTGTTGACTTCTATGTGCTCTCATTTGCCATGCTTTGCCTTCTTTTGTTTGTAAAATGATGATAATGCATGATATGAACTTGAGACCAATTGGGTTGGCTTCTTAAATGTTTGAATTTGATTATGATTGGATATTGCTTGCTGTCTTGGCTTTTATCATTTATTTTTGACCCTAGGCTTGCCCTAGTGGTCTCTTGGCTTATGTTTGAGTTCATTTGTTTCAGGTTAAGCAACAATGCCTCAAAGAAACCATTGCCAATTTAATTGAGTTTGGTTATATATCATGAGTTAATCCTTGTTTTGTAGGTGGCTTGACTCATATTATTTGAGTCTTGTGCTTTGCACATTGGTCCCTCTGTGTTGACTGTTGATTCCTTTCCTTTTGTTTTAAACCGTTGAACTGTGTACTGATTTGTTTGACTATTTCAGGTACCCTTAGTCGCTTAAGTTCTTTGAACTTGCTTTGCTTTGCTATTTAGCAATTTGCTTGAGGTATAATTTCTTTTTCTTCATGTAGTCTGGAAGACCTGGCCTGTTACTTGGCCAGGCAACTGTCTGAAGTCCTCCTTAAGAGGCAATGCTTGTGTGTGTTTATGTTTGTCCCAAGCAGGAAAAGTCCTCCTTTGAGGCAATTGGTAGATCAAAGGGATAAGCAACCTATCCCCTACTATTCAGTGAGTCTTCTCCTTGCTCCCATTACATGGTTGTAGCATTGAGATCCAAACCCAAGATCTATCGAGTCAATAATCTGTGGAAAGAGTTCCTACTTTCTGAACTCCCACACCTTCTGATATGCTCTCCCTGATCAGGGATAAGAGCAATGAGGCACGCCCCTCATCTCCTTTCATCTGCTTCACCTTAGCCTCTCAATGGCAAGGTTAAGAGCAACTCTTGGACCCTATTCCAGTTGGCCTCAGTGCCTAACCCTCTTGTATGAGCCTCCTTGTTTGGTTATAGAGTGTGTTGTTTGATTCTCATTGATTGGTTGATTGCTTCATATGCACATGTTTGCTTGTATGCTCTATGCATTTATCATCATTAATTGATCATTAGTGCATAATCATCTCATTTGTCTTTGTGACATTATCATTGTTGTTTGCCCATTGAGGACAATTGTAAGACCATCCATTGGCCATTGCTCCTGGGATATGGAAGTGAGTATAAGACCATCACATTGGCCACTCATCTTATCTTTGCTTGTTGCATTGTTTGTATGTGAGGATACAATTGTAAGTCCCCGCAAGTTGGCATTTGTTTTCCTAGGATCATACTGTGTATGTTAGAGTAAGCCCAGACAGATTGGCATTTAACATCCATGTTTTGCTTTCTTTGTTTATGTGAGGATGCAATTATAAGTCCCCGCAAGTTGGCATTTGCTTTCCTATGATTATATGTTAGATATTGGTATAAGTCCAGACAGATTGGCATCCGGTATCCAAGTTTCTTTGCTTGAGGAGATTAGTATAAGTCCATTGAGTGGCCTCTGATATCCATTTCTGTTTTAGGAGATTGGTGTAAATCCATCTATTGGTATCCGGTATCCGCTTTTTGTTAGGAGATTAGTGTAAGACCATTGAGTGGCCTCTGATATCCATTTCTGTTTTAGGAGATTGGTGTAAATCCATCTATTGGTATCTGGTATCCGTTTTCTTTGCGAGATTGGAGTAAGACCATTGAGTGGCATCCGGTATCATTTGTTTGTTTGTTTTATTATTATTAATTGCCCATTCCAAAGGACACACTTGAATCATCTCCTATATGATTTCAAGAGGTGAACCTTCTAAGAAGTTTTACAATCCATCCCCATTATGTCCTAAACCTTTTCACACTTTGAACTCAAACTTGACATAGATATTGTGCAAACTTCTTCATGTTTTCAAATTAAAAACCTGGACCTCAAGTCCTTGACTTTTTTCAAACTCCATTTCATGATACTTCTTTTGAATCAATCTTAATCATACTTTGACTCTACTTTCACAATCACAATCAATTAGCTTCACCCATTCAATTGTTTTGGCCTTGTCCATTGTTAATCTTTCATGCATTAGCCATAGGTTTCAATTATCATTGTGGTTGATGTAAACCTCACCTTATCTTTAGTGAGTCGACTATAAGACTTCCGTACTGAAAACAGGGTTAACCCCTCTAGTGCGTCGAAGCTATCCTCACATGGTGGATGTTGGTCTTGGTCGAGTTTTCTCCCATTGATAATGAAAAGCCTAAGTGCTATTGTTTAAAATTGAATCCACCAACTTTTGGAAATCTTTTAGCCGAACTACGGCGTTTTGATCCTTACCTTTGATGGAAGGTACGTAGGCAACGGGTTCATCCGTTCAAACCCAATAATAAAATTGTATATTCTTTTCTCACCATCCCAATCATGTTTGCACAATGTTTATGTCATAACAAATAACAATTTAATACAACAAGTGTGAAAAGGGCTCCCTAGGAGTACCTAGGACGTAGTGGGTGCCTAACACCTTCCCATTGCGTAATTTACCCTTTACCCAGACTCTCTGATCTTTTTATTAGTTTTCTACGTGTAAAACTTCTTAGGCTTTTGTTCGCTTTTTAGCCAGTCCTTTGGATAAATAAAAGTGCGGTGGCGACTCGAAATTTCATTGTATGCTTTGCTTATGGTTTAATCAACAAATCATATAGCGACGAATACACCGCTACAGACCCAAATCTCCGTACTTGCGCAGACACCTCTAAGACCTTTCCCTGAGAAACATACGGATATGGTAACAACCACCAGTGAAAGATTTACCGAAAATCATAAGGATAGTGATAATGAGGAGAGTTCAGGTGAGAAAAAAGTAGAGATTGAGAAAGTTCCACAAACACCACCCGAAAGGGAGGTTGTCAAAAAGGTAGAGAAGGAAGAGCTATGTGTTGTCCCTCCTCCCTATAAATCACCAATTCCTTTCTCGCGAAGGTCTGTGGAAGTTAAGGTAGACCCCAAATCCGAAAGAAATGAGGAGCTATCAGAAAATATCCACACCAATGCACCTTTATCTGCCACCCTGAACAAGAAGAGAGAATTTGAAGCCCATGAAATTAGGGAACTAATTAGTATAAAAAGGGGCAAACCAGACTTTGAGGTGGTATTTTCAAAAATTGAACCTAAACCTGAAAAGCTAGCTCCCAGAATAGAGCCAGAACCACCACCACAAGTTCAGGAGGATAAACTACCTCGCAGAAGAAAAAGAAGAAAAAGTGACGGATATGAGAGATGGATTGATAAGTGGCCATGGAAATCAAGGATAATTAAAAGTTTGACCGAGGATTCATCCTCGAAAGAACCACCATGAGTACTTACACTCCTGAGTCGCCGCGCTATCGACGTAAAACATAGCGAATGTTTCCAGTTCTATTAATGTCAATTTTTCTCTCTATCCATTTTTTTTCTGCCCTTTCATAAAGTCAATCCGTATTTTTCTTTAATAACCATTACTGACTTAATGCCAGTATCTACTTGAATTCATCGAGCTACTGACTTTTATCATGCAACCAGTAGATACCATTTTCAGAGGCAGTGTTCAGAGAAGGCGGTATGGTTATCTAGCCCAGAAGGATATGGCACTGACCATATATTATGGACCGACCATGGATAAATTAGGCATCTGAGATATCATTCCTGTTTATGTTTAACCAGCTTGGGTAGGAGAACGCAGCCATTAAGAGACGGTTTGTCACGTACCGTGAGCTAACCTTAGAATTCTTGATTTCCCTTGTATACATCCCTGAACATGGTTACGGACTTAACAAAGGGTTAATATCCTTTAGGTTATTTAGCATGGACTTCACATACACCCGTCGAGACCTTGCTGACCTCTTAGGATTCCCTAGCGGCCCTTTCGTCTTTAATACCCGCCAGGAGGACCTTATTGATGACATTGATCTCGATGACTTCTGGGGTTGCATATCCGGAGAACCTAACCCAAACCCGAATGAGATGCACTCACAAAAGATCCATAACCCTGCTATCCGATATTTTCATAAAATACTAGCCCACACCTTATTTGGTAAGGAAGAGAATAACACCTTAGTGGCCCGACTATTTACCTTGCCTAACCATGAGAGAACGAGTGTTCACAACCACAATAGCTGACTTTATGACTTAGATGAACACCCTATTGATCCACCTCCATCCTCCCGACGTCGTCGCAGAAGGAGGCCAGCAACTAATGAGGATATCATGGACGCCATTGATACCATGCAGGCGCAGAATGTCAAAGTGATGCAACTGATGCGCCAAATGCAACAACAACAGGAAGCAAGGAATGCAATAACCGACCAGCGGTTCACTGAGTTGCTTAACAGGTTTGACGACTTAGGGGTACGTCAACGATCACCAGGTCCCAGAACACGAGGCGGAAGGCAACATTGACTTTTTCTTTTCTTTTTCTATTCATTTTCTTTTGTTTTTCTTTTGAACCATTAGGGACAATGTTTCATCTAAGTATGGGGGAGGGAAAACTTTGTTGCAGTTATTATTATTCCTCCTTCAATGTTTCTTTTTCAAGAATGTTATTTTCCCTTCATTGTTATTTCCCTTTCATAATTTTAAATATATATATATATATATATATATATATATATATATATATATAAATATATATATATATATATATATATATATATATATATATATATATATATATATATATATATATATATATGTATATAAAATAAGAATAATTTATTTTAAGTCAAGTCCCGAGTGTGAAAATTTCGTATTATCTATTCCCCTCAATTTTCTTGAGCCATAACAAAAATTTAACACACCCAATAAGTATAAAGGTCGCTTATTTTATAAAACTTGAGTGAAATCAAGACAAAAATTATTACCATAACAACGCTCTAAGAACCTCAACATGTTAGATCAGGATAAGTACCTATTATACCAATCCCTTGAACTTTTAGTTTTATAGTAACCCCGAGTAGTTTATACGAGAAGTCAGCACCATCTTAATAGCAAACTACGTGGAGAGCCGATGAATATAAGTGAATGATCCCCAAAGTAACATAATATATATATATATATATATATATATATATATATATATATATATATATATATATATATATATATATATATATATATATATATATATATATATATATATATATATATATATCAGGAAATGCACTAATTAAGTTAGGTGATCCTTACCAGATCATTTAATCTAAAGGTTGCAGATCATACAAAAGCATAATATGAAAGATCCATTATGAGTTGGTTCAGCAGGTATCTGGTGCTGAACTTGGTAGGGAGGACTACGGTCCGATCCCCCGCAATTTGCAATGGACTGAATAACGAAGTTATCCGACTTATGTACCAGAACTTCTAGCTAAAAGGGGATCAGAATCACTAACCGGTTACTCCACTATGTGCCTGAAAAGATAAAGGGCTTAATGTGATTTCGCTAGAATGAAAACGGGTGAAATAAGAGTAAAGGAACTAGGATAGCTATAATGGCATTACTCGAACTGGTTTGCATAAGGTGGGGTTATCTTAGGTTGTGACGGTGGTTGTTGATGTCAAGATTAAACTCAAGTTACTTCTAAACAAGGTTTACATGCAACCTAGTACGAATTGATGTGTGTTTTGAAATTTCATCTGGCCAAATTTTTAAAACGATTTCTATACTGTATCTTGCTTGAGGACACGCAAAGGTCTAAGTATGAGGGAGTTTGATAACATGAAATAATATCACATTTTTGGACTCGATTTAATTAAATTATATTATTATTTGTTTCAATTTATTTCATATTATTCGATATTACGTGGTATTTTCCCTTCTATTTGTCTCAGGTAACTTATTTGAAGCTTAAGTGAAAAAGGAAGAAAAAGAGGTGCAAAAAGAGGATGAAAGAGCATTCCACTAAAGCCCAGCCCACAACTACAAAGGAGATGCGCTGAGAGGCTGTGACGAGCGTCACGCCTTGCTACTCTGTGTTACGAGCGTAACACATGGTGTGACGGACGTCACACCCCACTCCTATATTTTTGGCTTTGATGCATCCACGAAGTACACTTTGAAGCAGTCAGCCAAACGTGCCAAATTTTGCTCCAACAAACTTTTCTCCACGGATCCCTCATTCAAAACCAAGTCTCCCTTGATTTTCTCAACCACCAAAACCAAGTCTTCCTTGATTTTCTCAACCACTAAGACCAAATGAACACTATATAAAGGACCCAAATGGGAAAAATTGGGGACGGCCTACTTTTACATTTTTTTACGCTCTGCAATTTAGTTTTCAGCTTTCTAGCTTTTAGCATTTTTTTCTTTTTTAGCAACCTTGTTTCTGTTGCCATTATTTTTACAACATTATATTTTTTTCAGCATTCCATATTTTTCTTCAGCAATTTATTTCCTTTGTTAGTTTAATTTTTTAGGCATTCAATTAATTTTCTCACAATAGTTTCTACACCGGAAACTATTGTGTAACTTTAACTAGATCTAACCTTACGTTAGATCATAGTATTTTATTCCTTCGCCTTTATTTTACTGTCTGATCGAAGATTGTGAAGAACAAATCCAACCGGTCTGTGGTGGAGTGTTCAAGCATCGAAGTTAGAGAACAATCAAGATTTCTATTAATTTTACAGGTTCTTTAATTTATTGTTTTAATTTATATATGCTCTGCACTGCTGTTTATTTATATTGTTTGTCTGATATGGCTTTAATTAAGCGTAATAATTGTTTAGATCTGTTTAGCATGTCTGGCTAATATATTTAGGTATCGGTATGTAAAGTAAGCGGAATGAAGGAATCGAAACTAAGTTGGTTTAATTTTATTTAAAAATAAAGTCACTCTTTTTATGGTCTCAATTTACAGGTTTAATAACAAAGTTTTTGTACGAGAGTAAAAGACATAAAGAAGTTAAATTCAATAGAACGAGAGTTTGAGTTTTTAACTGGACATAGTAAATTGAGCATTAATTCTAAATCAGGGCGAAAGCAATTTTTAGAGTTAATTAAATTCTAATCTTTTTCAAAAAGTATTTTTAAAGGTTAAATGTGAGGACGAGAGTTAAGCATTTAAGTTTAATTATATAATCTAAGTCAACAGAGCGAGAGTTCGAGACGAGGGTGTTTAAACGATTAGTGTTTTCTAAAAAAGAGTTTCTACGGATTCTATTGTTTTCAAAAAGTGGTTTTTGACTTAACTAATAAGTGACAGCTACGTTAATATAAAATCATAGTTTATTCAACAGAGCGAGAGTTTGAGATAAGACTTTTAATCAATAGTGTTAATTGAAAAGATTTATTTTAAAACCAAGGAACCAACGAAGAATTGATTCCCTAATTACGACGAACTACATACTGATATCCGTTTAATTGATATTTAATTTAGATCTTATTTCAGTTTTAACTTTTCCCCCGAACAATCAAAGTTTCATCCGCCTTAGCTTTACGAAGTAACTTTAGAAAACGGTATATCGATTCATAAGTCCCTGTGGGATCGATATCTTTTAAAACTACGCGATAGAACTGTGCACTTGCAGTTTGTACCCCAAATTCGACTCATAAAGTCGCGATCATGCGACTAGAGGAAGGAGTCAGGGAAGGACGCCTGACCAGAGAAGAAGGTTCTTCTGCAAAGCGCTATGGGGCTTTAGCAAAGAAGAAAGAGGGAGAGGCACATGTCGTGTCTTCCCATCCTAAAAGAAGACCCCCTGTGAAGAGGAAGACTGTGCGCCCTGCCAGTAACCAGCACCAGGTGGCTCATATAGCACCTGCCTTCAGGGAAAATCAACATTATCAGCACCAGCAACAACAACATTAACAATATCAACAACAACAGCATCGTCCGCAACAGCAGGCCTACCAGCCTCGAAACAACAACAATACCAGCACTAGCTATGATAGGAAGAGGGTCACTTTTGATCCAATTCCCATGACTTATGCTGAGTTATATCCTTCATTGATAGACCGCAAGTTGATCACTCCACGTGACCCACCTGCTATACCGACCAATCCTCAGTGGTGGTACAAGCCCGAGCTTCATTGTGTTTATCATTCCGGTGCTCCTGGACATGATGTGGAGAACTGTTATCCTCTAACGACCAAGGTTCAAGACCTTGTTAGAAGTGGGATACTGTTTTTCGAGGATGTAGGTCCAAATGTTAAGAAGAACCCATTTCCCGAGCATGGGAAGGCTGCAGTTAATATGGTTCAGGGTTGCCCTGGCAAGTACAAAGTCCGATATGTCAGCCATATCAGACAATCGTTGGTCGAGATGCACAGACTGTTATATGGATACAGTCATTATGAGCATGACCATGACAGCTGTCGTGTGTGCACTATCAACGAGAGGGGACGTCGCCAAGTCAGGAAGGACATCCAAGAGATGCTGGATCAGGGTGCGATCGAGATACTTCAGAATCGTGATGAGGATAAAGTGAATGTTATAGCCCCTATTTTCAGAATTCCCGAGCCTATTGTTGTCAGATATGATGGCAGCAAGAAGAAGGCCTCTCCATCTCTTATTATCAAGCCAGCGGGCCCTGTCCTGTACTCCTCAAATAAAGTTGTTCCCTACAGATATAACACAGTTGCGTTAGAAGATGGGAAGGAGGTGCCTTTGCCCTCCACGTCTGTTGTGAGTATATCTGACGTCAGTGGTGTGACCCGCAGTGGTCGTGTTTTTTCGGCGCCTCCGAAACCCCATGAAGACGTGTTGAGAAGAAGAGAAGATGCTGTTGATAATTCTGCCACCCCTGTGGGGACTTCTTCTTCTTCTCCGAATCCGACACTTGTTGTTGATAGACCTGCCGTCGTTGCTAAAGCTCCTATCCCTTTGGCTAAATTGGCATATTGAGAGAGGACTATGATGAGATACTGAGGCTCATCAAGAGGAGCGAGTATAATGTTGTAGATCAACTACTTCAAACTCCATCAAAGATATTTGTATTGTCTTTGCTGACGAATTTCGAGCCACACCGTGAAATGTTGCAGAGGGTGTTGGACGTGGCATACGTGGATCACGATGTCACAATAGAACAGTTTGATAGCATTGTTGCAAACATTACTGCTTGTAACAATTTGAGCTTTTGCGATGTTGATCTTCCCGAGGAGGGAAAAGACCACAATTTGGCTCTACACATTTCCATGAATTGCAAGGATGATGCCTTGTCTAATGTGTTGGTAGATACAGGATCATCGCTAAATGTGTTGCCAAAATCCACTCTGGCCAAACTTTCTTATCAGGGGCCTCCCATGAGGCAAAGTGGAGTGGTTGTGAAGGCTTTTGATGGATCCAGGAAAACTGTGATTGGCGAGGTTGAGCTCCCAATCAAGATTGGACCTAGTGATTTCCATATCACTTTTCAGGTCATGGATATCCACCCATCATATAGCTGCTTGCTTGGCAGACCATGGATTCACGAGGCAGGCGCCGTGACATCCACCCTACACCAAAAGTTGAAGTTCGTCAAGAATAAGAAGTTGGTGGTGGTAGGGGGGAGAAGGCTCTCTTGGTAAGACATTTGTCTTCCTTTTCTTATATAGATGTTGAGGATGAGGTTGGGACGTCGTTCTAAGCCTTATCTATTGCTGAGCCTTTAAGGAAATGATCTTCTTCATTTGCGTCCTACAATGATGCAAAGTTGGCCATTGTGCATGGCGCAACTACTGGTTTAGGACAAATGATTAAGCTGGAAGACAATAAATCTCGGGCTGGCATAGGGTACTCTTCAGGAACTTTCAATGAGCGTGGCTTGTTCTAGAGTGGAGGTTTCATCCACACGATCGAAGACCAAGAGGCTACTGCTATAGTGGAAGATGATGCAGAGGAAGATTCTAGCAACTTTGTCATCCTTGGAGGAATCTGCAATAATTGGGTCGTTGTTGATGTTCCAACAGTTGTCCATAAGTCCACGTAATATGTTCACTTTTGTTTAAAAACCCTTCTCCCATGCCAAAAGGAGAAGTGATGACATTGTTGGCACATTAATACAATGATATTCATTCAATAATTACATGTTAAATGTTTGTTTTTCCAAATTATTTTTCACTTTTTGCTTTTTTGCATGAAATTGGTGATCACAAAAAACCCTAAAAAATAGAATAAAATCAATCTTTTCATCTGCATAATGATCTGCCTTGTTTGAATTCTAAAAACTCTTTTATATCCAAAATCATTATGCAGGTTGATCAAACCCATTGAACATAATGATCCAACACCATCTCCCAACTTTGAATTCCCTGTATTTGAGGCAGAAGAAGATGATGTTGAAGAGATTCCTGATGAGATTACCCATCTGCTTGAGCACGAAGAGAAGATCATTCAACCGCATCTTGAGAATCTAGAAACAGTCAACTTGGGGTCTGAAGATTGTGTTCGTGAGGTGAAGATTTAGGCACTCCTGGAAGAGTCTGTCAAGAAGGGGTTGATTGAGTTGCTACGAGAATATGTCGACGTCTTTGCCTGGTCGTATGAAGACATGCTTGGTCTAGACACTGATATTGTGCAACATTTCTTGCCATTGAAGCCTGAGTGTGTGCCTGTGAAGTAGAAGCTCAGAAGAACTCATCCTAATATGGCAGTAAAAATTAAAGAAGAAGTTCAGAAGCAAATTGATGCGGGGTTTCTGGTGACTTCTACATATCCTCAATGGGTGGCCAATATTGTGCCCGTGCCTAAGAAATATGGAAAAGTCCGAATGTGTGTGGACTATAGAGACTTGAATAAAGTTAGTCTGAAAGATGATTTTCCCCTACCACACATTGATATATTGGTAGATAATACAACTAAATTCAATGTCTTCTCATTTATGGACGGATTTTCCGGTTATAATCAGATCAAAATGGCACCCTAGGATATGGAGAAGACAACATTCATCACACCTTAGGGAACATTCTGTTATCGAGTGATGCCCTTCGGTTTGAAGAACGCCGGAGCCACGTATCAACGAGTTATGACTACCTTGTTTCATGATATGATGCACAAGGAGATCGAGGTATATGTTGATGATATGATTGCCAAGTCAAAAATGGAAGTTGAACATGTTAAGCACTTGTTGAAGCTTTTTCAGCATTTGAGGAAGTACAAACTCCATCTGAATCTGAACAAGTGTACATTTGGAGTCCATTCCGGCAAGTTATTGGGCTTTATTGTCAGTGAAAGAGGTATTGAAGTTGTTCCTGCTAAGGTCAAAGCAATACAAGAGATGCCTGCGCCCAAAACTAAGAAGCAAGTCCGAGGTTTTCTTGGCCGCTTAAATTACATTTCCAGATTTATATCCCACATGACTGCCACATGTGCGCCAATATTCAAGCTCCTCCAGAAAGATCAGCGTCGTGATTGGACCAAGGATTGCCAGAAGGCCTTTGACAGTATCAAAGAGTATCTGTCTGAGCCTCCGATTCTGTCTCCGCCTGTTGAAGGGAGACCCTTGATTATGTACTTGACAGTTCTTGAAGACTCTATGGGTTGTGTATTGGGTCAACAAGATGAATCAGGGAAGATAGAGTATGCCATTTACTATCTGAGTAAGAAGTTCACTTATTGTGAGTCTCGATACTCAATGCTTGAGAAAACATGATGTGCTTTGGCTTGGGCTGCTAAGCGCTTACGCCAGTATATGTTAAATCATACGACTTGGTTGACATCTAAAATGGATCCAATCAAGTATATATTTGAGAAGCCTGCTTTAACTGGGAGAATTGCCCGTTGGCAGATGCTGTTGTATGAGTATGATATTGAGTATCGAGCTCAGAAAGCTATTAAAGGTAGTATCTTGGCTGATCACTTGGCACATCAACCAATTGAGGATTATCAGTCTGTTCAGTAACGACTTCCCTGATAAGGAGATTCTGTATTTGAAGATGAAAGATTGCGATGAGCCTACGCTCGATGAAGGGCCAGAGACTGGTTCTCGATGGGGCATGGTGTTTGATGGCGCTGTAAATCAGTATGGAAATGGTATTGGGGCAGTGATTATTACTCCTCAAGGCACACATTTTCCTTTTATTGCAAGGCTAACTTTCAAATGCACGAATAATGTGGCGGAGTATGAGGCATGTATTATGGGTTTAGAAGAGTGTATTGATCTTAGGATCAAACATCTTGATATTTATGGTGATTTGGCCCTTGTTGTTAATCAGATTAAGGGTGAATGGGAGACAAATCAGCCTGACCTCATCCCATATAGAGATTATGCGAGGAGGATTTCAACGTTCTTTACTAAGGTTGACTTCCATCATATTCCTCGAGATGAGAATCGGATGGCAGATGCTCTTGCTACACTTGCTTCAATGATTGTGGTGAAATTCTGGAATGAAGTCCCCAATATTACTGTGATGCGCTTGGATATACCAGCTCATGTATTTGTAGTCGAAGAAGTGAAAGATGATAAGCCGTGGTATTATGATATCAAGTGCTTTCTCCAAAGTCAGATTTACCCGCCTGGGGCATCTGTTAAAGATAAGAAGACTTTGAGGAGATTATCTGGAAGTTTCTACCTCAATGGCAATGTGCTTTATAAAAGGAATTTTGACATGGTTCTGCTCAGATGCGTGGATAGACACGAAGCAGACCTGTTGATGACTGAAGTCCATGAGGGTTCATTTGGTACTCATTCCAATGGACATGCCATGGTAAAGAAGATGTTGAGAGCAGGCTACTATTGGCTGACAATGGAGTATGACTACTGCAAATATGTGAAGAAATGCCATAAGTGTCAGATTTATGCGGATAAGATTCATATTCCCCCGAAAGTTCTGAATGTTATTTCATCACCATGGCCTTTCTCTATGTGGGGAATTGACACGATTGGCATGATAGAGCTAAAGGCGTCGAACGGTCACTATTTTATTCTCGTAGCAATTGATTACTTCACCAAGTGGGTTGAAGCGACATCATATGCAAATGTGACCAGGCAGGTGGTTGTGAAGTTTATCAAGAATCAACTCATATACCGTTATGGTGTGCCAGACAAGATCATTACTAATAATGGATCTAACTTGAACAACAAGATAATGAAAGAGCTATGTACCGAGTTCAAGATTGCACATCATAATTCTTCTCCTTATAGACCCAAGATGAATGGGGCTATTGAAGCTGCTAACAAGAACATCAAAAAGATTATTCAGAAGATGATTGTTACGTACAAAGATTGGCATGAGATGCTGTCATTTGCTTTACATGGCTATCGTACATCTGTCTGCACTTCAACAGGGGCAACCCCTTTCTCTCTTGTATATGGCATGGAGGTTGTGCTCCCTGTGGAGGTTGAGATCCCATCAATGAGAGTCTTGATGGAGGCCAAGTTAACTGAGGTTGAATGGGTTCAAAGTTGTTATGACCAGCTGAATTTAATTGAAGAGAATAGATTAACTGCCATGTGCCATGGTCAGTTATATCAGCAGAGGATGAAAAAAGCCTTTGATAAGAAGGTCAAGTGTCGTGTTTTCCGAGAAGGTGACCTCGTGCTCAAGAAAGTTTTGTCTTTCGCGCCCGATTCCAGGGGCAATTGGACTCCAAACTATGAAGGTCCATATGTTGTTAAGAAAGCCTTTTCAAGCGGTGCTTTGATGCTTACAACTATGGATGGGGAGGATTTCACTCGTCCTGTGAATTCATATGCAGTCAAGAAATACTTCGCCTAAAATAAAAACAGAATAGCTCGCTAAGTTGAAAACCTGAAAGGGCGACTTAGGCAAAAATGAGCGTCTCGGTGGATTGAAAACCCGAAAGGGCGATCCAGGAAAAAGTTAGAGACATAAAAAAAATGAATAAATATCCTGCTAGATTGAGTACCTCACCCTGGGGAAATCTAGGCAAAAATTAGGGATTTGGCAAGTAACTGCATCTTGGCAAGACTTTGTTCTACAGTGGCCGTCTGTCAGAGATTCTCGCTCAGTCATCGTCAGCTGAAGCTTCAAATACATTGGATTCAGAGTTTGTGGAGAAATGGTCATTATGTTCAATGTAGCCCTTTTTCCAATATATATCACCAATTTCAAATTTTGTAAAGATCCATGGAGTCTTGCCATTTACAGACCACCATTCCATCAAATAAATTTAAGCCTTTATCCAATTCTTTGCACTCTTATTTGTTTCTGTTTAACAAATGTTTGCATGTTTTAATTGATAAATATCATTGTTTTAAACAAATAAAGTTTATATAAACTATTTTTAAACAAAGTGAACATTCACAATGACTAAAAGGATAAATGGAATGTCTTCAGTGCTCTCCCAAGGAGAGTATGATCTCCAAAAGGGTAAGACATTTGTTCGTATTCCTAGCATATTTGTTTTTCTCTTCATCATCTTTCAGGTTGTCTCCTCAGCGAGCAGAGGAAGGTGATACACCACCAAATTCCCTAGAGAGTTTGGAGTTTTGGTCCTGATTTGCTTAGAGATGTATACCTCTAACATCCTCAGATCCCCGGAGAGTCTGAGTCTAGCATCTGTGTTTTATCAATTATATGGTTATCATCCCTTAGGTGGACTGACCTAAAATCCCTTATAAATTGATAAAAGTTGATATGCTATCCTTTCGAGGAAGTTGGTCTTCCCCTTTGGAATGGAAATCTCCCGCAAATTGAGCAAGAATTCTCAGCATGAGTGGAAATTCTCATCAGGTTGGCTTGTAGTTTTTCCCCAACAAGTTTTGCTTACCATTCATCCTCAGTAGGGTTGCTCACGTTAGACTTCCCCCAGTTGGGTCGCCTACAGGTTATCCCCAGTTCAGTCATCAGTAGTCTTTCCCTAGTGGAGTTGTCTGATCAGAACCTGACATTTGCTTCCTCCTTATTGGATAGTTTCCTCCTAGCAGAGCTGGTATTGAAGATGTTTATTTCCTTCCCCAGTGGAGCAGTGTTTCTCTCATCCTAGAAGATATTGTTTCTCCAGCAGATATGAGGAAATTTGTTGATTATTGAAACTTCTGTTTAGTGGTTGTTCCCCACAGAGTTTCATGTCTTTCCTTGATAAGTTCCCCGGTAGAGTTTCTTCTACGATGGATCTTATCCGTGTTGAGCCCCTGATAGAGTTTCCTCTACATCGGATATTTTGTCTGTTCAGCAGCAAATCCCTGGCGATGGCTCTGTAGCTTCCCCAGCTAAAACTTTACCTAACCTTAGTTTGGCGTTGGAACTTTGAGGAAGATGTGTTGTTTCCTTCCCCAGCGGAATGATTGGTTCTTTCTCCGCAGCAGAGATTTTCCTTCAGTGGTTAGAAGTGAATGCTTGATTGATGTGTTTCTGTTTGGTGGTTGTTCCCCACAGAATTCCACACCACCCCCTGATAATATCCCCAGTAGAGTTCTTCTATGATTGATCTTATCCATATCTCTGCGTGTTGTTGATAAATCCCCAGCTTTGGTGGTTGTGTCCTTTGGCTGATCCCCAACAGCGGTCTCTGATCCCCAGCGACCCTACTTGTTCCCCTAGCAGTAGTCTTTGTCCCCGGCAGCGACTCTGCTCGATCCTCGGCGGTGATTGGTGTTTCCTGGTATTTGCGGCTCCCCACCAAATTGGAATTTCTCATGTGGGTCTGGCTTTCTCTTTTTGAGATGTTGTACCGGATGTTTATCCATTGATTCTTGGACCTGTTTGTGTCAGATATGTCTGTTTGTCATCATTTATCATACATAAACCATGCATATACATGCATAATCATAACATTCAGATATTCATGATTGCATTCTTTGCCATATATCTTTGCTTATTATCTCCTACTGCTGGTGAAATATTCTTCCTCAACCAGAGGTTCGTGTCTGATCTCTCCATATCGAGTCAACCCTATAGGCAGAAAGTGTTTATCTTTCCTTCTATATTCCCCACTGAGTTATGTCCTCGTGGATGACTATTATTTCAGTTTCCTCCCAAAACATATATTGGGATGGAATTACTCCCCTGAGTTATGACCTCATTGGGTTGAGTCTTGTTTCATTGCGTCTCTCTAGTTTGTTCCTAGATTGACTCCTTTCTTGTTATTTCCCCTGCAGTTCCCTGTGGTTCAGGTGACTAATTACTCATTAACCAGTAATTGTTCATTCTCTCCCAGTGGATCTTTTGTGGCCTTCTACCCAGTAATCGGTAGTTGTAAGTCCTATTTCTATGGTTTTCTACCCAGTAACCGGTAGTTGTAAACCCCATTTTGTCCCCTTGCAGAGGTAATCCCTGATTTTGTTCGTCCTAACCAACGACGGGTATTCTCTTATGTGGTTTTCTACCCAGTAACCGTAGATGTAATCCCCTCTTCGTTGGTTATCTTTATCCAATATTAGGTATTGATATTCCTCCCTTTTTGAGTATATCATCCAGTAACCGGTGATATATTTCTGGATTATTGCTGTTGTCGATGTATCCCTCGCGAGTCATCTTTCATTTACCTTTGTTGGTAATGATTGTTTCTCCTTTGGATTGGTCATCATTTCATACCCAGTACTGGTATCCCGATGCTCTTTCTTTTCGGTCGATTTATCCTTTATTAACCCAGTAACCGGTTGTGGATAACCTTCCATGCGAGTATGTTATCTACGTTCTGACGGTAATAGATAATATATCTCATGCGCTCTTCAGTCGAAGTCTTTTTCTTCCCCAGTCGAGTAAGATTCGTATTTCCTTATGGAATCGAATGTCCATCTTGTAAATCGAGTTTGCTTTTTCAGCCCTCATTTCGGATGATGAGTGTCTTGGAAATATTCCCCAATTCACGCCTGGTTGGTCACCTATTATATGCCCAGTAACCGGTATCTCTGGTGTTCCTTCCTTTTGCTCCCTATTATGACTTTTGTCCCCTGTGGAGTCAGATCTTTCCGGAGTTAAAATATACCTTTTAGGTCTTCCTTAGATGTTTTGGATGATTGATATCTCTCACCCTTATATCGGTCTTAGATATTCCTTCTCCCTGAGCATGTTGTTCCTTCACCCTTATACCGGTGTCTTGATCACATGTCTCTTTGAGTTTATTACCTAGTAGCCGGTAATACCTCATTTGTTTCTTCCTCAGCTAAGTCCTTTGTGGACATCCCCATCTGAGTCCGGATTTTTATCCGAAGTATCCTTTGTGGATAGTTTTGCTGTATTGGCATATTCCCCAATACATGCATCTTTGCGTCAGCTCAAGTCTTTCCATTGATTTATTTTCATGGAATCCCTTCGTGTCTCCCAGCAAGTTTCAAGTCGTGACCTGCTCACGCATTTACCCTTATTTTTTTCCCCAGAGTCTTTGTCTCCCTAGTGAGTGTATTACTCCTTTGGATTATCAGTTTCTCCTGATTTCTTTTTCCTTTGTGGACATATATCCCCACATAGTATTCATTGTTGCATACATACATTTGCATCATGAGGTCTCTTAGGGACCAAAATTCGTCTCTTTGTTATTATTTAAGCCCATTCTACCTCATCGAGATGAAGATTTTAACCTTCATATCTCCGTCTAGAATGACCTTAAATAGGGGCATCTGTAAGACCCTAATTTTGACCCTAAGATCCCTCATGGCATCATATCATTGCTCATTGCATTTGCCTCAAGGATCATAGCATCTTGGCTCCTTAACCCTAGGGTTGGGACTTGTGTGAGTTGGTTTGAGACCACCAAGCATGCTTGAATTATATATTATTTCTTTTCTTATTTTGTTTACTAAGAAAAAGCACAAAAATATGTCATTAACCTCTTTTGTTTTGAAGCTTAAACAGTCATGTGATTCAAGGCTCCTAGGAGGCCCCTATGCTCAAAGAAATGACTCAATGAAGATGAAAGCAATCATGACAATGGTTCTCAAAGCTCTCAATCATCATATATGCCTCCCAAGTATCTCAATTTGTCAATTTGATCAAGATAAACCAAAGGGCTTGAGGATTGTTTCCCAAGGAAACCCTAATTCAACTGTGCATTGATTGTGCCTTGCTCATGAAATTACCTCAACCTATGATCAAATTAAATCAAGGGAAGTTATTTAATTCATAATTTTATGCATATATGAGCTTATGTGAGTTTCTTAAATCATTTATTCATCAAGATTTGAAGTTTGGCTTTGAAAAGTTGATCAGTCAAATCATTTGACTACTTTGAAATCCACTGAGACCTAACTTTTTATGTGTTTGTCAAATGAATATGACCCCAAGATATGAAATGTTATTAAGAACCATATGAACAACTTTCATGTTCATAAAAAATCCATTTGAAACTTGTAAGGTCATTATTCATTTCAAAACATTATAGGTCATTTTGACTGAAACCCTAATTTTGGGTCAACTTCCCAAAGACCTAACTCCTTCATTTTTTGTGATTATGAGGTGAGACCAAGTGAATTGGAAATTTTAAGATGTCTACTTCAATTTTTATGTTGTACAAAATTTCATAATCCTAAAAGAAACACATGTGATAATACAAAACATTATAGGTCACTTTTGGACCAAATCCATTGAAATGTGAAAAAGTCGAACTTCAAGTGCCCATAACGTTCTCATAAAAAATCCAAATGATGCAAAATTTAAGTCCAAATTTATTTTCTTTAAAATATCTACAACGTTTATGTTGGAGGTTTTTCCATTTGAGGCTTGCATCATTAAAACAGAAGGGCTTGAAGTTGGTCCTTTTTGGCAAATATTTCAAATACATGTTTTGTACCTTGAACTTCATGGCTAGTTTTCAATATTTTCCACACTCCAAATGAATTTTTTTTCAACATATCTCTTGTTCCTTATGTCAATACCTTTCCAACCATTACTCACATGCTTATGTTTGGATTTTCCAAATGGGATTTTCGAAGAGGAGAACAATTATGATCAATTATGCATTTCATGTCAAATCTTCATGCACAATCCAATACCATGCAATCTGCACGTCCAATTCAATTTGGTTGATGTTCAACATTCATTTTCAAGTAGTTTGGGGCCTCACATGCGCCTGTACAGGCCCATGCATGGAGGACCCAACTTCATGCACACGAATTTGTTCACACTTTCCTTGCAGCTGTGGCTATAAATAGAATGCTTGCCTCACTCAAATCTCAACCTAAAGGTGCCTGAATCCCTGCTGAATTCATTTCCCAACCTCTCACCAAAGGAATTTGAGTTTTCACTTTCATTTTTCAAGTGTGATTTTCAACAACATCAGTTGATTATCATCACTAATTCCTAAGCCTAGCTCTCATACCAAGCATCAGGATCAAGCTGCAAGCAAAGGATTGGTTGAATTGTGCTCATAAAAGCTACTATACAAAGGTTTATACCTCAACTATTTTGCTTCGAATCTCCTTAAATTTTGTGCATTGCTTGTGTTGGTTTGCATTTCTGAAGTCCTCATGTGAGAGGCAAGCCAAGGGGGGCTTTAATTTTGTGAATTGGTGAACTTCGGATTGAACACCTAGTTTTTCAACCTCAGATTTCTTCTTCTATAACGATCTTGAGTAAAAACTAAGGTTATAGGGGTGATGTACATCACCCTAGCTTTATTTTGGTATATGGATCGCGTGTTTTAGTTGAGGTTGCAAAACCTGCAACTGGTAGCCGGACTGTGCCTTCTCACCGGAGAAGACGGTGGTTTCCACCAGCGTCCCCACGCGTTCAAACCATGGCCGTTGGATGATGATCTCCAGATCTAATCTTGGCTGTTGCTTTGTTTGACTTCATTTAATTCATGGTACCACGCGTTTGACTAATGTGCATGGTGAGCGCGCGCTTTCTGGCCTTTTGATGGTCCACGTCAATTAATGAGGTTGGATCAGACGGCTGTGAATTTTTCTAATTTCTTAATTTTTGTTTTAATTTCTTTTATTCTATTTATTTTCAAAAATTCATAACTTCTTTATTTGAAATCACAAAAATATGGGACCAATTGCAAAAAAATTCTCTTAAATTCTAGTTTCATAAAATGATTTTTAATTATTTTTGTGATTCAATTTAATATTTTTTGTGAATTATTTCATTTCTGATTGTTTTTAATTCATTTAAAATACCATTTGATATTCAAAAATGCCAAAAATATTTTCTTAACATCTTTGGATAATGATAAGTCTATGAAAAATATTCTCATTAATTTCTTAATTGATTTGAGATTTATTTGAGATTTATTTGAGATTTTAGTCCAATTATGTTATTTTTCTTCATTTTTTAATTATTTAAAATTAGCTTCTGTTTTCAAAAAATGTTGAGAAAATTTGTCAAACCTTGTTTGACCATGTTAGACTTATGATGATCCGATTGGATTTATCCAAGTTGATTTGAATTGGATTTGAAGTTTGACCCTTATTTGTTCATTTTATTTTATGTATTATTTTATTTCCAAAAAAATACCAAAAATATGTTTGACCTTTGTTGACTTCTAATCTTCATTTCACTTTTGTTTACCATTGATTGATGTTGATTCCATTCATGCTTGATCAATGTGTTTTTGTTATGTCATTTGAATTTTCATTTTGTACATTCTATCTTCATCTCCTTTCTTCATCTTTTTCTTTTGACCAATGAGTTAATGATTTGTGGTTAGCCTTGACATATGAAAGGCTTAACCTTCTTTGATCCAAATCAAATTCATCTTGATCAAAGATCAAGTGAATTGCTTTGTATCCAAGATAGGTTGCTTCTTGGTCAAGCAAAAAACCTAAAATCCATACAAGGTCATTCCGCTTTTCTTTTGGCATGGCAAGTTGTTGGAACTTGGCTTACTAGTCATGATCTCTAACTTGTGTTTATTTGCCTATAGTTTTATTGTCCGACCTCGAATAGGTGTGACTACTACATTAGTCCACTTACGATTGCTTAACATAGCGCTAAATTGCCTTATGACACACTAACACTAACTACTAATTACTAACTTTTAATTCAAGCATTTAATTCTTGCAATTTACTTTAATGAAATTTAACTTCTTGCTCATTTATTCATATTGCATTTTCCCTTTGCTCACTTGAGCTCATGTTTATGTTTATGTCATTTGCCTTTTGCTCACTTGAGCATATTATTGTGTATATACTATTGCCTTGTGATTGTTTTGTTTTTGTTTGTGTGAATCCAATCCAAAAAGGAGAAATGACTTAGAATTAGGACCTCACCTATGCTTAATAGAGTTCAAGAGCAACTAGGCCTCATGCCTTTAGAATGCTAAATATGTTGAAGAGCAACTAGGCCTTTAGAATGCTTAATCTTGAAGATGACATTGAAAGGACCCCTAATCTAAACTCTCTTTGTCCATTCCTCTTATTGCATTGTGAACTTTTTGATTGTTTGTTATTGTGTGGTAGGGATTCCAAACTTGAGCTAGTTAGAAGGACCATTGTCATGAACATCCAAGTTAAGAGAAAGACAAGCCAATTGGAGATCCTAGGAGCTTGATTGAATATTTGCTTGATTGCTTGAGTTAATTGCTTATTGCTTGCTAAGTCCAAAGGAAAGGAGCATCTTGGATCATCTTTATGATCTCAAGAAAGGAACTCCAAGGGTTTTACTCTCTTCTCTTATCTTTGCATGTTTAGGACTAGCCTTTCTCTTCTTCTCTCCACTCTAACCCAAGCCAAACTTATTTTGTGCAAACATTGACATTGTTTTCAAATTAGAAACCTAGGCCTTATGCCTTTGACTTTTTCAAACTCTTTCCATTAAGACTTATTTTGAATTGAATCTTAAGTCAACTTTGACTTCATCTTGTGAATACTTCTAATTGGTAAATACAACTCACTCAAGTTTGTTTTGTGGTTCTAATGGACACCTTTGCCAAAACTTTTCATAAACGTTAGCTACTAGGTTTGAGTTATCATAGTGGTTGATGTAAACCTCACCTTATCCCTAGTGATTGGACTATAAGTCTTCCATACTTATTATAGGGTGGATCCCTCACTAGTATGTTGAAGCTATCCTCACATGGTGGATCGTTGGTTTAGGTCGAGTTTTCTCCCTTTGATAACAAAAGACCTTAAGGCTTTTGTAAAATCAAGTCACCAATTTATTTTGAGATTTTTACCCCGAACTACGAGGTTTTGATCCTACCTTTGTGATGGTACGTAGGCAATGGGGTTATCCATTCAAACAACAAAAATTGTAAATATTGTATATTCTTTTCTCATCTCCCCAATCATGTTTGCACAAATATTTTCACAAATACCAACCTACCATACAACATTTGCAAAAAGGGCTCCCTTAGAGTACTAAGGATGTTTTGGGTGCTTAAAACCTTCCAATTGCATAATCAACCCCCTTACCCAGATCTCTGACATTTTTATTAGTTTTTTATTTGATAAAACTTCTCGGTTTTTGTTCGCTTTCTAAACTTTCCTTTGGATAAATAGAAGTGTGGTGGCGAATCGAATTGTATGATTTACTTTTGATTTAGTCAATAAATCTAAAGGTAACGAATACCCCGCTACAATGAGGTTTACCTAATATCGATTTTGATACCGTTTTCTTTTCCATACAAATTAAACCTCACTTTATGACTTCTTTCGGTTGGGTGCTTGATTTCACTCCATTCTATCTTGCAATGATACTGTAAGACCCCAATTTTGGCCCTACGATCCCTCATGGCCCATATCATATCATATCATGGCCTCAAGGATCATTGCATGCCCTAGCTTTCCTCCTAGTGGGTAGGTTGCCTTGTGAGGTTGGTTTCTTGATCACCAAGCATGTTTTGCATTTGTATATCTTTGCTTTTCATATGTTTACTAACCAAAAAGTACAAAAATATTGTCAGTCTAACCTTGTTGCTTGCAGATGAAGCAATTAGGTCAAAATCAGTCAACAGTCAGTCATTGCAGTGGATAGTGGCCATTCTTGCAGAATTTGGGCACCATGATCAATAATCAAGAGTTCATACATCTTGAGACATCATTTGGAATCAAGTTCTCAAAGAATTAGGGTTTGGAATTCATCAGAAGTGGTTCAATCATGCAAAACCCTAGAAAAGTCAACAGGAAGTCAAACTTGGTCAACTGTGGATTTAATCAGTGATTTGATGGATGGAATTGATTTGAAGGAGCTCACTCATGTCCATACAAGCCTCATACATCATGCCAAACCTCATCATGGAAGAATTTCAAGTCAAACAGAAAATTTCCAGAAATAGAAACTTGACCTGTAATTCAAACTGCCAAAAATGGAAACTTCTTGATCTTAAACCTACATCATGATACAAGCTTCAAATGAATTTTTGCCCAACATGAAAGTTGAAGATCTTGTTCTCCCATTTCCAAAAAGTCCAAGAACTCTCAAATCCCATGTATGGTTGGCAAGATATGATCAATTCAATTTCAAAAATTTGTGAACTTCAAAGGGCCATATCTCATGAACCATTTGGCCAATTTTGATGGGGTTTTTTCCTACAAACCACATTTCATCCCCTCTTTCCAAAAATGCATTCCTCATGTACCAAAACCTCACCATGCAAAATGGCATTTTTGGACTTGTTTCATTTAAATTCAAGTGTGGACCAAAAGTTGACTTTTGGAATTAAACATTTTCACTCACTTTGGCCATTTGGGATTTGTTTTAATTGATATTTGAAACTTGTTTGAGGCCCAATTCGTGCAGGACCTTACACCCTCCATGTGCCATGTTGGAAAATTAGCAAATTTGCAAATGGCTTCATTAAAGTAAAGCAAGCTTAGCACTTCATTAGCAGACTTAAAACAGCAAATATAAGGGTCATTTTCTGCCCATTCAACCCTAGCTGCAGCCTTTACACAACAGAAAACCTTCATTCTCTCAAAACTTGCATTTTCACATATTGCAATTTCTGCTCAAACTCCAAAACCACTCGAGCTGGCTTTCATTGTTTCATCACCTAACCATCTTTGTGAGCCCTTTGCAAGCATATAACACCAACTGCACAGCTGTTTTCGTGATCTGTTTCTTCAAGCTACCAACAATGGCAGAGCATGATTCGGGCATTTCCAAGCACCACTGAGCCAAAGTCTCTCCTCCATTCAACTTTGGGAAGCTTGCTGGACACCTGTTCGAGCTTGTATCATCAAAACAACAGCTGTTTCTCCATTTGCTTCAAATCCAAGTAAGATTTCGATTATCCCTTTTCTCTAATCCATGCCATGTTTCTGGTAGATCTTGATTTGCTGGTTGTAATGCAACTTGAATCGTGTAAAATAGTTGAGAAATGCATGAAATATCTGGAAATGAAACTTGGTGTTCAATGTTGATTTTGCTCGATGCCATTGGTTGATGGATTTGTGTTGTTTGAAGTTTGTTTGCTCTGTTGGTATGGACAATTTCGATTTCTGGGCGATTTGATTTTTTTCCATGTTTGAATGTTGAAGATGATTGCTGCAGTAGATGAACCCTAGGATCTGCCCAGAATTTTGCATGAATCGTGTTTGGTTCACTGGTCGTTTGATATTGCATGATTGTCAATTGCCATGCTATTTGTAAAAACTTTGTTTGAATTTCGCTCATAATGATTACAGGAAGAATATTGCTGCTGTATACAAACCCTAATGACCATTTCCCAGAACTCATATGCGATTGGCTGTTGTTGTTGGTTTTTTCTGCCTCTGTTACTGTTCCATTGGTTATTAACCAATTAAAACATTTCATGGCCATGGTCTGATGCGCACCGTTTCAATTAGTGAGGGTGGTATTTACCACCGTGCCACTGGTCAACTTGTTTGACTCACTAATTCATGTTCATTTTGTTTGTTTGTTCCAAATTGTTACTCATCTTCCAAAATTCATTTCTCACTCATTTTAACTCCAAAAATCATGAAATTTTCTGCATCATGTTCATGAGAATGTCCACTATTTTATCATGATTTTTAATTATTTTTTGGTTGGCTGGATTTTTAATGGCTCTAGGTTTCTTGTCATGTATGCATATTTCATACCTTTTGCCAATCCTTTTGTGAAATGATGAGGATGCATCCATTTGATTTGAAATGTTTTGTGGTTAATCTACACTCTTTCATGTTTGTTTTGATGTAGAGTTCTTGAATTTATCATATGTGGTTTGTGAGATATGAATTTTTGAAGTAGGGTGTGACAATTTGTGTCACACCAATGATATGCAATTTCATGATTTTTGTTGACATGCTTCCTGACCTTCAATTAATCTGAAATTTTGCATGAGCCTTCTCTTATATGTATAGTTGATGTGTGATTTTTCCTGGAATTAATTGAGCCATTTCCTAATTGTTTGAGTTTTTTCTTCCCTGCCTAGTCAATTGTTGACTTTGTGTGACACATCTTGCCATTTCATTTGGGAAATTCTCATACTTTATTGTATGATCATGAAATTTTACATGTGCATACTAGACATCTTGAGCTTTGCATTGGTGTTAATCCCATCCATTTCTCATCTGTTTTCATTTAATTATGATTTTTTGAAGTTGATACATGTATGTTTGACTTCTCTATGCATGCTTGGAATTGTTTTGACTTCCTGATTTTAATTGACCATCTTCCCATGATCCAATTGAGCTGAAATTTTATATGGATGTCATGTTATGGATTGTGATTGACCATGAATTATTTGGTAATTTTTGGAATTGATTATGTTTGGTTTTGAGCTAATTCTTGCTGTTGACTTCATTGAGCATATTCAAATTTGCTTTTGACTTCATGATTTTCATTGACTGCCTTCCACTTGTCCAATTGTGATGAAATTTTACATGTTTACCATGCTATGTGTTAGGATTGGCCATGATTTATTTGCTGATTTTTGAAAATGTTTGAGTTGACTTTTGATGCAAGTCTTTCTGTTGACTTTTATATGCACCAATTTGCCATGCTTTGCCTTCTTTTGTTTGTGAAATGATGTGTAATGCATGATATGAGCTTGAAACCAATTGTGCTTGCTTCTCAAATGTTTGAACTTGACTTTGGTTGACTTTCATTTGCTGTCTTGGCTTTTATCATTTATTTTTGACCCTAGGCTTGCCCTAGTGGTCTCTTGGCTTATGTTGAGTTCATTTGTTTCAGGTTAAGCAATTAGCTTCAAAGAAACCATTGCCAATTTGATTGAGCTTGATTATATATCATGTGCTAACCTTTGTTTTGTAGGTGGTATGACTCATATAGTTTGAGTCTTGTGCTTTGCACATTGGTCCCTCTGTGTTGACTGTTGACCCCTTTCCTTTTGTTTTAACTGTTGAACTGTGTACTGATTGGTTTGACTATTTCAGGTACCCTTAGTTGCTTAAGTTCTTTGAACTTGCTTTGCTTTGCTATTTAGCAATTTGCTTTGAGGTAATCCCTCTTTCTTCATGTAGTCTGGAGACCCGGCCTGTTATTTGGCCGGGCAAACTGTCTGAAGTCCTCCTTAAGAGGCAATGCTTGTGTGTGTTTACTTTTTGTCCCAAGCAGGAAAAGTCCTTCAAGTAAGGCAATTGGTAGATCAAAGGGATAAGCAACCTATCCCCTACTATTCAGTGAGTCTTCTCCTTGATCCCATTACATGGTTGTAGCATTGAGATCCAAACCCAAGATCTATCGAGTCAATAATGTGGAAAGAGCTCCATCTTTCTGAGCTCCCACACTTTCTGATATGCTCTCCCTGATCAGGAATAAGAGCAATGAGGCACACCCCTCATATCCTTTCATCTGCTTCACCTTAGCCTCTCAATGGCAAGGTTAAGAGCAACTTTTGACCATATTCCAGTTGGCCTTAGTGCCTAACCCTCTTGTATGAGCCTCCTTGTTTGGCTATAGAGTGTGCTGTTTGATTCTTATCCATTGATTGATTGATTGCCTCATATGCACATATTTGCTTGTATGCTTCATGCATTTATCATCATCATTAATTGCTCATTAATGCACAATCATCTCATTTGTCTTTGTGATATTGTCTTTGTGGTTTACCCATTGAGGACAATTGTAAGTCCATTTCATTGGCCATTGTTCCTATGATATGGAAGGATAGAGTGTAAGACCTCATTGGTCACTCATATCTTCTGTTGTTGCTTTGTTTGTATGTGAGGATACAATTGTAAGTCCCTGCAAGTTGGCATTTGTTTCCTAGGATCATACTGTGTATGTTAGAGTAAGCCCAGACAGATTGGCATCTGACATCCATGTTCTGCTTTCTTTGTTTATGTGAGGTTGCAATTATAAGTCCCTGTAAGTTGGCATTTGCTTTCCTATGATCATATGTTGCTTTTATTCTTGTATGTGAGGTTGCCATTGTAAGTCCCTGTAATGTGGCATTGGTTTTCCTATGATCATATGTGGAGTTAACCTAAGTCCAGATAGATTGGCAGTTGACTTCCATATTTCATCTTTGTTTTTCTTTTTTAGGAGATTAGTGTAAGTCCATTGAGTGGCCTCTGATATCCCGTTTTGTTTTAGGAGATTGGTATAAGCCCAGTGATTGGCATCCGGTATCCGCTCTTCTTTTGCTTTGTTTGCTTGTTATTATTCATTGCCATTCCAAAGGACACACTTGAATCATCTGCTATATGATTTCAAGAAGTGAACCTTCTAAGAAGTTTTACAATCCATCTTCATCCATTCATCCTCATTATGTCCTAAACCTTTTCACACATTACTCTTCAAACTTGACATAAGTGTTGTGCAAACTTCTTCATGTTTTTCAAATTAAAAACCTGGACTCAAGTCCTTGACTTTTTCAAAAACCCCCATTTCATAATATTTCTTTTGAATCAATCTTAATCATACTTTGACTTCACTTTCATAATCACAATCAATTAACTTCACCCACTCAATTGTTTTGGCTTTGTCCATTGTTAATCTTTTCATGCATTAGCCATAGGTTTCAATTATCATTGTGGTTGATGTAAATCTTGCCTATCCTTAGTGAGTCGACTATAAGACTTCCGTACTGAAAACAGGGTTAACCCCTCTAGTGCGTCGAAGCTATCCTCACATGGTGGATGTTGTTCTTGGTCGAGTTTTCTCCCATTGATAATGAAAAGCCTCAGTGCTTGTGTTTAAAATTGAATCCACCAACTTTTGGAAATCTTTTAGCCGAACTACGGCGTTTTGATCCTTACCTTTGATGGAAGGTACGTAGGCAGCGGGTTCATCCGTTCGAACACAAAACCCAATAATAAAATTGTATATTCTTTTCTCATCATCCCAATCATGTTTGCACAATACTTATGTCATAACAAATAACAATCTTTTACAACAAGTGTGAAAAGGGCTCCCTAGGAGTACCTAGGACGTAGTGGGTGCCTAACACCTTCCCATTGCGTAATTTACCCCTTACCCAGACTCTCTGATCTTTTTATTAGTTTTCTACGCGTAAAACTTCTTAGGCTTTTGTTCGCTTTTTAGCCAGTCCTTTGGATAAATAAAAGTGCGGTGGCGACTCGAAATTTCATTGTATGCTTTGCTTATGGTTTAATCAATAAATCATATAGCGACGAATACACCGCTACAGATACATCATACATTAGCATTTCTCTCGATTCATGATAACTAACAACAATTCAATGTTGTTGTTGTTTAAATCGAACTTGAGCTCAACTTCCATTAGTCTTGTACGTCCCTGCGTTATGTGAAATCCATCCACATCCTCACATCATGATTTTAATCCATACACGTTTCATTTTTACTTCTTTCGATTTAATTAAGATGAACGTGTGTTTTACATATGACTTATGTGTTGCTATCTCTTATCACATGACTTACTCTTGGGCCTTCTTACAATGTAACCATTTTTCGTGCACGTACACTCATTTACTTGCGTTTGTTAATTAGGTTTTGATTTAATTGTTTCATTATCTCATATCTCCATTCGACAAAATGTACCCCCATTCTCATGATGTGTAATAATTTTACCGCTTTATTTTGATTGTTTTGCTATTTAGCTTCTAACACAAGAATAAAATCAACCCTTTTCAAAAAGAACAAAAATAAAAACTCGATCCAACTTCGAGTCATTTATCAATCAAAACCATTTCAAACCCTTCCATTTAAATCCATTACCATTTTCAAACTTTCAAACCATTCTATCAAATCCCTTTTGCAATCGATCATCATATGCTTAATCCAATGTCAAGTCATTTCCCAATGAAAATAAAAAATAGTTAACCACTATTCAATACTTTTTTAATAAAAGAGATGAAAGGAACGGGGTGTAGTCCACAGGCTCCTGAGAGTTAAGTTCCTAGATGTAGTTCTCGTCAATCTAAACACTCATTATCTTCAAATCAATTCCACAACACTTAATAAATCTCGACTAGCTTCGTGTGCGCTTTCTCAAGCTAAACTTTAAAATATCTAAAAAAATCAAAACCCTTTTTGCAAATAAGATGAAAAAGGAGAAGGGTGTAGTCCACGAATTCCTAAGAGTTAGGAACCGAGTGTAGTTCTCGCCTCTCCGAACTCTCGCATCATTCAAAATCCATTCAAACCAATTAAATTCTTTTCTCGCCGCCGTGTGATTGATCCTTAAACCTTTTTCACAAACGAAAAGTGCTTTGTATTGAGAGACGAAAAAACAATGTTTCGTCCACTTGAACGTGTGAGTAAGCCTGCGACGTTGCCCATGAATGTTGATTTGTAAATCCATTTGTCCGTGATGCTAACGTTGCCTTTTCCACTTGTTTTGGGTAGCAAACAATGTTTTCGTCGATTGACACAAAATAGCTTTCTCTAAAATCAACCAACAAACAAACATTTTCTACCCAGAACCACGTAAGTATTGAGTTCTCTATTGCACCTGGAGATACGTATGAGTAGAATTTGTAAATCTTGTGAGGCCCATTAATAAAATTTAGGTTTAGTTCATTTCTTCGCACATTAATAAAAAATCCAAAAATATTTTCTCTTTTCTTTTGTCCTATTCTTCTTTCCCTTTTAATGAATTAAAATCCTAACATTTCTAAGCTAACACTAACACACATAATTAACCAAACGGTTCTCGTTGAGTACAACGGACGTGGGAGATGCTAATACCTTCCTCTTGCGTAATCAACTCCAAAACCCTGATTTGGTTCCGACGACCAATATCATTGTCGTTCTTTCTTGAGTTTTATCGATATTTTCCTTTACTTTTTAGGAATAAATGGAGTTCGGTGGCGACTTTGTTCAGTCCATCTTGTGAGCGTGCGATTGCGCTTCGCTAAATCATGTTCTCATTTTTCGAGATACGGAAAATATGTGATGTCTCTCTCACTTTTGTGGTTGTTCTAAGCCCGGTGTGATGATCCCCGGACCCCCCTCATGACACAACAATGGTATTAGAGTCCGGTTCGACTAGAGCTCCTTGTATCGAAATTCTTCCTGGAAAAGGTGTTCAGGCGGCGTGTTCCATTGAGCTGCCACAATGGCGGTGCAAGTAGATATGGATGAAAAACCTTTAATTTGACGGGGAGCATACCCTTAATAATGAATGGACTCACACTTGAGGGATAGATTGTTGGTATATCAAGTGTGAGTATGAGGCTCACATCGGATGAAAAAATGAATGTTTAATACTTTATAAGTGAGAGAACCCACACACCTATCACCTTAAGCCTGATGTGATGATTCCCGGACCCAACAATACTGATGTCAAGAACAAAGTAAATTATGAGAAAGAGTTTCTTGATCAACCAAGAAATCGTTTAATTCAAAAAAAAAGAGAAGAGAAAACAGAGTTGATTAAAACAATTATTGCATTCACTTTCTCACTGAATCTTAAATATTAACTAACCTCTTTCTAACAAATGGGAGAGTAACCTATTTATAGATTACTATATGTTATGTATGAAGATAACAATTATACATGACATAGTTATTACATAACATAATACATAACTACTATCAATCAAGACCCTTGCAACCAACTAGACTCGTTGCAAAGGGCCTCCAAAATGTGAAGACCTTAAATTCTTTTATAATCATAAACATTTTAATTATTATATATATATATATATATATATATATATATATATATATATATATATATATATATATATATATATATATATATATATATATATATATATATATATAATTTGTGCAAAACCAAAATTAATGTTTCTTAAGTAGCGATGCGGTAAAACTTACATTTTCACTACGAGGTTGGGGTTTCAAACCATGAAAACTATATTTTATTCAAATGCTTTATTTTAGAAAAAATACAGAATTATTCAATAGGGAGCATAAATTAAAATAATATGAACCACTGCGCCAACAACACATACATTTTAAGAACCATTGCTGATATAGTTAATTAAAACCTATCCCTCCATTCAATTTTTAAAAATAAATTTTTGAATTATTACTTAAACAATTATGATGAAAAATAATACATTGCTATATATTGTTTAATCATTACTTTTAATTTATAAAAATATATATCACTATATTTTATTTTTTAATAATATTTTAAAAAATTAGTAAATTTACTATTGTTTTTATTTAAGTTATTATGCTTAAATAGACAAGAAATTAATAATTTAAATGATTTTGTTTAACATATTTTTAAACAATCTATCTTAAATTAGTTTAGCTATTTATAATTTTTTTTAATTATATTAATTTTCTTCATGTTATTAAATCAATTCTAATTACAATATTAACACTCTTAACCTAATATATTAAATTTTTGAGAATGTCATAATTTTTAAAATATTTTTTAAATATAAAGTTTTGAATGTTTATATTTGTTTTTTATTTAATTTTTAATGTTTTTATAATTTTAATAAAATTTGAATTTATTTATTTATTTACATTTTTTATTAGGACTTATTTTTTGAGACCGCCTACCATTGACTAATGTATATTTAAAGAAACTTCTATTACATCATACATATTTAACTTTGTCAAATTAGTTCGATATAAATTTACTTATTTTTTCTTAAATGAATTAAAATTATCTTTTCCCTTTTTGTATTTCTTTATTATAACATTCAAATTTAGGATATATAATTAGGTTGTGGAATTTAAATAGTAGACACTTATCTGTCATGGCTTTACTCCTATGTAGTATAGGTATTAATTAACAAAATGGTGGGGTCCACAATTTCTGTTTCCAAAAATAAAAGAGTAGTTAGCCATAATATTAAGACGGTGACTCAGCATATTCATTCAGTCCTTATCCTCTATTATTATCTATCTTAACAATTTATTTTACACCATATATAACGTGCTACTAAAATTTAATTATATTAGAAAACTATAATAACATACTTTATTTATCTAAAGCCAACTCATATGTATCAAAACAACACTATTATCCAAATCTATACGAGAGATTCTCTAGAAATGAATGTGAAGGGAATCATGGATGGAAAAAGTAACACCAATTGGATTGTTAAGGATGATGATGAGGTTACTGATTCAACGTGTTCATCTTTTTCATCATCAGAGATGGATGATGATAAAGATCAAGAGGCATCATCCTCTTCAACTTCTAGTTTGTCGTCGTCATCATCATCAAATTTAAATGGTCCTTTATATGAATTATCAGAACTCATGAATCATCTTCCTATAAAGTAAGCAATTTCATGCATGCTTTCTTTTATATAATTTTTATTTTATTTTTCTTCCTACGTTTATTCAATTTTCTATGATATTTGTAGGAGAGGATTGTCTATGTTTTATCAAGGGAAGGCACAGTCTTTTGTTTCTTTAGCAATGGTGGAAAGCATAGAAGATCTTCCTAAGAAAGAGAAACAAAATTACAGAAATAAAGTGAAATCATGCAAGAATTTTGGTGTGTGCACTCCAAAGGCAACAATAGCAAAGAAATCTTCAAGGGGGCCTTGTTTAACCGTAATAAGTTCTAGAAGAAAGGGTTTCTTTGGAGGGTCTAGATCTTCCTTTTCTGTAAACAAAAACTTTTGAAATTTAATCTTAAAAGAGTTTTTTTCTTATGCAACAAAATCAGGAATTAAAGTTCTATCGATGAGTTTGAAACTTGTCATGGAAGCAAAATTAAAGAGGGGCAATGAGAGTGCAAGTAGAAGATTTTCAAAATGCAAGCCTCTTAGAGATATAATTTTTTTTTCATTGAGCTTTTTAGTGCCGAGTTAGGAAAAATTGAAATTACTAGATGGATTGGAATGATTTTATTGCATTATACATAAGTGACACTCCATGGCATAGCAGGTAAAATGAGGTGTTAAAATACTGATAGGGTGTGGTTTGGGTCGTCCAAGTGGGCCTGAGTTGTCCAGCTTGAACTAAGGTTCATATTCCATCCGTTTTATCATACATAGCCCATGAGGTGTTATGGAGATAAGGGTTTAGGTCATGCCGGTCAAAGGGAAAAATTGTCCCTCCATGATTTAAGGATGAATTGGTCTTCCCATACTCGCACGTATTAGTTGGGAAGTTAGGGAAAACTATTTCTCTCCTCCTTGTTTGCCCCTAGAAGTCATCAATAAATACTCCAATCTTAGAACTTGGAGATTCATTCATTAATTTCATCAAAACCTAGCACATAGATTATATTTCTATCAAACACATGAGAAGACTATCCCCTTATTGTATTTCACAAGTACATTTGACGTCCACCGTGGTGTCTTATTAACCAAGACCACACTCAATCCAACTTTCAACCGCTTCAACCACCTTTCTCAAAATGGTGACACAGTGAATCACCACTACAACTACCAGTGCTAACCATGACGACCAGGAAACATTATAGCAGAGATGTCAACTATTGTGTCTCGGTAAAACTAACCAAGACAACACTCAATCTAACTTTCAACCGTTTCAGCCACATTCTTCAGGATGGTGACACGATGAAGCTCCACTAAAGCTACTAGTTCCAACAACGGCGACCAACAAACCTTATAGTAGAGATGTGTGATTCTATAAGGAACTATATCACTCCAATCATACTTTAAATGTGAATGTCTTAACCCTCCGAGAGCGGAACCATGAATATTTCTAGATAGAAAACGAGGTCCTGGAGCCCCAACCTCTCTCAAATGATATTCGGGGTGCCCCAGTAGCAGAGAACTTCAAACTACTATTGTTCTTGCTAAAAACACTAAAAGGTTGACTTCATTATTTTTAATCAAGGAGAGCCTAAAATGAATGGTTGGGGTGTCTGTTATGTATATTTGTGTTGTTTTTGCTTATCCTCCTACCCTCCAAACATCCTCCTATTTATAGGTTTTCATCTCCATTTCTCCCTCCTTGCTTGACTCCCCATATTCTTCATAAATAATCATGTCAATAACACCCTCTGTCCTAATAATTGCCATGTAATGTTCGTCTCTTCAATAATTATTGTTGGTGTAAGCCCTAGAGACCAATACTTTTTGTACCTGTATCGAATTATTTATTAATTATAAAAGGCTTTTTCTTTATTATGTTTGTTTAATAAAGTCCCTAGAATAGATAGTCCGTTCAATGTATCAAGTGTAACTTAATCATGAGATCCCATTAAACATAACGGCATTATTCTTAAAGTATTCGTAGTCGAGCTTTGTTGTGAAGTGGGATAACATTAAAGCATTGAGACTATTATATATATAGGCTGATGATCACATATCATGAATCATGGATAAAGAGTTATCAAGTCTTAAACATAGGTATGAATATTAGGAGTAATATTTGTACTAGATTAACCCACTATGAGAATACCATATATATAATGTTATGCAAAGTGTCATAAGTTATTCTCATGGTGATAGTGGTGTATACCATCCTTCGACCTGAAACCACTATGGACCCTAGATGTAGAGTCGAGGGCTTTATTGCTGATCAAACGTTATCTGTAACTGGATGACCATAAAGACAGTTGATGGGTACTCCACGAAGCATGCTGAGGGACATGAGTGACCTATATGGAATTTGCCCATCCTGCGTAACAGGATAAATGTCTACAGGCCCAATATTGAACTAGACAAGGATGACACAGTCTATGCCTTGTGTTCAATATAGACATAGGGGCAAAAGGGTAATTATACACATAAGTATTATCACAAAAAGATTTGTCATATCACATGACATTTTCGTGTCTTGGGTAGCAGTGATGTGTTGCTAGATACCGCTCACTGTTTATTATATTAAATACGTGATTTAATATAATTGCTAATGTCGCAAAAACCTACAGGATCACACACAAAAGGATGGATTGATGAGAGATAGAGTAAATAAGGAACACCGTAAGGTACGACGCACTTAAGTGAATTGTAGAACATCGTAAGGTATGGTGTACTTAAGTAGAATACGAAGTATGGTAAGGTACCACGCGCTTAAGTGATTTTGGCATATCATAAGATATGGGCCACATACACTTAAGTGGGCTTTTTAGCTTGCATCCCATACAAATGGTTCTATAAATAGAACCATTGTGCATAAGTATTTGTGCAGTTGAAATTTCGTTTCTCTCTCTCTCTCTCTCTCTCACACACACACACACACACACACACACACACACAATCAATCAAAGCCTCATTCGTAGTAGCTAGCACTGAGATTGAAGGAATCTGTTCGTGTGGACTGAGTAGAGGTGTTGTCACCATTCAACGTTCGTGATCACTCCTTAGACCTGCATCAAAGGTTTCAATCGCCACAAGAGGTAATGATTCTATCACTGGTCATGCCCATTCGTAAGGATCACTAAAGGATAAATTTTTTAATTTCCGCTGCGTTTTGGATCGCTATTCTACTTCAATTATAACTCCCCTTCCATAATGTATCATCTCGTAACCGTTTTTTATAACCCTTCAAATGGCATCCTATCCTTGTCGTCTGATCTGACATGCACTAACAGGATCCTTCTCGGCTTAATAGGAGGTTGATCCCATCTTGTTTATTATGATATCCTAACCGGATTCTGATTAGTGGATGACAACTTGACTATCTGGTTTGCTAACCTTACCATACTCGGTTGTCATGCCAACTCGACCTCAAAGAATCCATTAACTCAAATAGGTTTCGTCGATCTCATAAGCCCCAAGCATGAGGTCTGAACGGTTGAAGTGTTCAAACAAGAAAAGCCCATAAATTCCCTTTCTACTTAGATTCAAAGCCTTCATCGACCTCTCTATGATGTGATACTCGGTTTTCACCAACTACATTTTAATAATGACAATTTTTTCTGTCTCCGCATCATGATGACTTATGGGAACTCCCACTTCATCATTTTCCTTTTGCTACAAATTCTTGACCGTTACAACTATATTTCTTTAAAAGATTTAGCTTTTTTTTCAAATATCTCTTCCAAATACCACTGGTCTTCCAACCTTCAAACTTCAGGTATCATTACTTATTTGTTTCTCTACCATGTGTTCTACCAAATATAAACCCTAATGCAATTTTATTTAAGAAAGACCTTTGACTTGATAAGATTAAGTCAAGATTTATTTCTCCTTAGTAATTTTACTTTGGGTTTCATGCAAATATGTTACTTTGTTTTTCATCGAAACACGAGTCTCACACATTCTAGCTAGGGTTTTATTGTTAGTTATTTTTTGCTTAAGAGTCTCATTGCTCTTTTCTAGAAAATTAAGATAATCCTTAAGGTCTAAGTTACGCTTTTTAATGTTGTCATTTTATTCAATTAAATTAGAACTTAATTTAAATAGTTTATTGTATGATAACTTTGTCACCTTATGGTCATCTTCTTCATGAGATACTTTCAAACAAACTTCATCTTCTTTGATGGGTGAATATTTTTCAAAGGTTCTACATGAGATTGACTCTTTGAGGTTCCTCCTTAATGTTGAATATCTATTATTCGTATCTTATCCTTTATTTTCTCGAAGATTCCACTATATGAAGCTTTTTCTTCACATCCTCTTCTAGATGAACTTCCTTCATTTGATGTTGGGTCCTTTGAGGATCGTTCAACCACCGAGATTTTTCTTTAGAAGAGGATTAATAGAGTTGACTTGTAGAAGTTTATTGATTGAGTTACTGAGGATTATTTTAGACTTTAGCTCATGCTTTCATATTTAAGTAGTTAAACTAAGTCATTCAAATTATCAACAATATCTTCCTTCTTCAATTTTTCCTGAAATTCATAAACACTCTCATATATCAATTTAAGGATTGGATTAGATTTCCAATTCTTAATTCTTATATATTTGTTAGCAACAAAAGTTCTAACATTATTTCCAACATTTCTAAATTTAGAGAAGCATCTATGAATAAACACTCATCTTCTTCACCTCATGTGTTCATTTGCTCTTGTTTGAAACTTAGAGAAACTCTATATATCATTTCAAGAGTGTCTCACTTTTCCTTGGAGAATTTACACATATTAACATAGAGAAGTTGATTATCATCTAAACACATAACTAAGGAATTATTTATTTTTAAATCAACTTCAAACTTCTCTTATCCTTTATGGTCCAAAAGAAATGGGGTTTATCTACTACTTCTCCATTTATGTGGTGAGTATGGATAAACAAACCATTACTTACAGTTTCCCATAACTCAAAATAAAAACATTGAATGAAGATTTTAAATTTAGCTTTCCATAGCTCAAAACTATCACCATTAACTGATGGGTGTGTGTGTAGGAAAGATCTCTTATTAAGAATAGTGTTGATAGTCATTCTTCTCCTAAGATGATTAATATTTCAACATGAGTTAGGATTTGATGTCACTTGTTGAACATGTGACTCCACAGGCATGCCAGCGGTGAGTTATGGGAATTTGAAAACATTGGTTAAAAAAAATTATTTTCTAAGCTAGAGTTTACAAATATTTTTAAAGAAAACGATTGGATATGCTGCGGAAAATTGAAATAAAGAAAATAAGTAGAAAGTAAAAAGATAATTGAAGAGATATAACACCACATATCTATAGAGGTTAGGTCTAAAAGAAGTGACATACTCCTCTCCCCAATAACTAATATTGAGAGATTTTAGAAGGTTAAGCCCGTGAAACGCCTTATATAAGAAAATATGAAGTTTCACGTCTACTTCCAACCAATCATCGAACTGTGGAATGAAGCGGTTAGCCTTCACGCCAAACACAAACAAAGCTTTGAGCAGGTAGTCTCTCATCCCAACATATATTTCTTACGAACTTATCTTGAACCAAGATGGAGTTTTGAATAAGCTATCCTCCAAACCGAACCGAGGTTTTATACTGGACTGACCACGAACCTAACCGAGATTTTATACCAGGATCACTCGAATAAACTGAGCTTTTATTACCAGGTTAAGCTCAAGGACCAATTTGAAGATTTTTCTTTGGTTATTCTTCAGGAACTCATAAGAAGAGTTTTTCCTTAAGTGGTGAAGATCACAAACCAAATGAAGACTTAATAGTAATCCCCCCAAAATAGATTTTAACAAGTTTAGTTCCAAACTGATAGGCCACAAGTGAAAGATTTTATCTGTTTTAGTATAAAAGGTTGTATCGATCCCATATAGACCAATCACTAATTACAGTTATATGTTACTGCGGTGTTTATCTAAGGCTACAAGATTTGTTGGTTTTAGCGAAAAGTAAATAATACAGTAAATCAATTTAAATTTATCAATTAACAAGTAAGGGACCAAAACATTGATTCCCGTCTACAATTATATTCACACAAAATGACAGTATGGCATTAGAAGGTAATGACGATCGACATGGTTGACTTTTGCCCATCATGACAATCAGAACTTTGTATAAATTTGTCATTAAGTGATTAATACCTGAAATACAACAAATAATACCAGTGTAACAGAGCAATTATGACACAAATGACACTAAAAACATGTGAAAATTGAGTAGAATAAGCAGTAAAATTGCGTGGTATCACAAACCCAAACAAGCACTTCCTAAAGAAGAAGAATTCACTCAAAAGAAAAAAAGAATTCTTGGTGAATTTACAATAATACCCCTTCCAGAAAAAATTCTTCACTTAAACACAAGAACTTTTTCTCAAAGTTCTATGGCTAAAATTATGTGAGAGAATTTGAAAATATTTTAGAGAGATGGGGGAGAGAGAGAGAAAGAGAGAGAGGTAAGATATCTCACGTTTCTGGATGAAAAGAAATGAAGGGGAAGACATCTATTAATAGGCCAAGAATGGTTAAAAAAAAGGAAATGATCCATGGTAAAAAATTGATTACCTATTCGATTAGGTCCTTAGTTTAATCGATTAGGTCCTCAGTTTAATCGATTATATACCATAAATAATCGATTGTTTGAGCCCATTTTGAAAGCTTTTGATAGAGAGATGTTACCATTCATTAATACACTATCACAATCAATTATAGACTCATTTTCCCTTATCTAATAGATTATATACTTGGTCTAATTGATCTGATAGTTCAAAAACTTTCCTTAATTAATTTAATAGTTTCTAATTCATCTGGCTAGGCTCAAAAATATTTTAGGTGATTTTATTTGAAAGATAGAGGCTTCAAAAATAGTTTTAGTGAGTGTATGATTTAGCCATACTACTTTTCAAAAATTCTCTTTTGCTTTTATAAAATATTGATCACTTATAAACGATAAAGCTAGCTTTCACACTTCCTCTCTTTCACATTTTGAATCTTAAAGTCTCTTTCCAAATACACCAATCAAATAAGCACCTTAATTGAATCTTTTTGTGGATGAGGATTGAGATATCTCCAAGAAGATGCCATAATCAGAGATATCATTGGTGATCATCAAATCTTAAATTCTTAGCTTTATTTGGAGGAAAAGCTTGAACAACTATCTTCTGCATCTTTGACCGCTTGAACTAGATTTAACACTTGTTTGTCTTTAAGTGTCGGTGTCATCAAAGTCAATTTAAATATTGTTACATATTCAGTAGTTACCATCATTAAAAGCATGATGTTATTTTAGCTAGAAATACTTTCTTATCTAGCTTTGATCACTTCTTAATTAAACTTGCAAGCTTGCAGATTTACAAGAGGTTGATCTCGTAGTAGAAAAGGGACCAACACCGTCCTCATGAGCGTTGTCTTCAAACAAGTAAATTTGTCCAAGTATAACATGCAAGTCAGACCCCAAGAAATCAAACTACAGGACCTAGTGTTAAGACGTGCCGATGTTGGGAAAAAATCCTAGAGACGGAAAACTAATAGCCAACTAGGAAGCACCATGCAGAATCAAGACAAACACAAGAAAAAAATCTTACACGCTAGAGACTCTGGTCGTACCAATAACATGGAATATGGAGAAACTCAAACAATATTGCAACTACTTGTTTTAACATTTGCCAAAAATGTAATCCCTCACATCCATGTAATATTTTGAAGGAATGATATTATGCTCTTTTTAAGAGTTGTTATTAATTTTCACGTAACAAAAAACAAGAGGCATAAATGAGCACGACACTCCAAACCATAGTTAGCACACCCCCTATTGATAGCTAGACACTCCAAGAGCCTAGATGGCGAAGAACATGATACGTCGAATCTGAACCAGGCATAGACCTAGGGGTAGGCAAGAGGATCAGACCCTTGGTCGGGCAAATTCCTCACCGATGTCAAAGTTTACACCAGTTCCAAGTGATGGAACAAAATCATGGGTGAGTATAACGATGAAAAATAAACTTGCAAATGATAAAGAGAATAAAACAACAAGGGAAAGAGTTAGAAAAAGGTACCTGGATAAGAAGATGAAGCAAAATAAACTAGCTGAAACAGAGAAACATTGATATTATGAGAACCCTAACAAATAAAGAAGGTTGTTGGAAACAAAAATCACCAAAATGTGAAAGATGAAAGAGAAAAAGGCTACATGAATAGTAAGGTTGGGTGCAAGAGAGAACAAAAGTTACCTGAAGTGCCAAGGTGACCCTTATATGAGGAAAGATGTCAGAAAATCAAAACCATGGAGTAAAGGAAAAGAGAATGTAAATAATAAATTGTCCAGATGATGCCTAAAAAATATAAGAATACTATATTGCACTTAAATTCCCTAGGACGAAATGCCACACCCTATCCTATGTACCCAGGACCATGCGTAAAATAACTTGTGAAACATATCAATGATTAGATATGCATTTAATGAAGTTATCTCCATATTTCTTTTCCGCTCATCAACAAGGGATCATAAAAAAAGCGCACCTAACCTAATTCTCAGAAGAATTCCCATGCACCAGAAAATAGCCAATTTCGTCCATCACATAAATACCACAATTTTATGCAGAAACATGTATGATTATTTAATCCATAATTCACTATATCTTCATTACTCAAATATTGACTTGAGTGTTGGAGTGTTGTTAACCTTACAGATCCACCCCACACAATCACGGTAGAATGACACAAATCACCTTGAAACCACATCAGGAATACACACATCATCACTTCAAAGAATTGTACCGACAGTTCTAGTTCCAAAGGAAAACACACACACATAAACACATTCTAAGAAATTTTATAAAAATAAGTTATATGTGAAATGACAAATAAACTTACATATAATTTAAAATTTTATATTAATTAAGGATATTATTGTATTTTAGGTGGGGTTGAGACTCCACAGGATAAGAAATCTGATTGTCGTCCCCGTCCAGAAGTGAAATTAGGGGGATTTTGTATTGAGAAACATGTGAGAGTTCTAAGTCTCATATTGATTGAAAAAGTGGAGGTTGAACACTTTATAAACAATGTCTCTGCTCTTTATATCAAAATTCTTCCTAACACATGATGTTGATTAGGCGGCGTGTCGCGTTGAAGTGCCTATGGCGAGATAAGGGTGTCTGTCAACGGCAGTACAAGCATGTGGATGAAAGAGCTTTCGCTTGAGCGAAAACATAACTAATAGACTCACACTTGAGAGGGGAAGACCGTTAAGAAACAAATATGAATTCTAAGTCTCACATTGCTTAGAAAATTGGGGATTGAGCATTATACAAGTATGAGGATCTATACATTTATTACCTTAAGATTTTTTATGAATATGTGATATATCTTTCACTAGTTTGAGTGAATCTTTAATTTTAAAAAATATATTTGACCCAATATAAATACTTTCCAATAATCCAGCATTTTTTTCCATTCATATCTCTACGAAAGAAATTTTCTTATCTTTAAGACTCACAATAGAACAATTCACATAGGAATCCCGGTGCAAATTTTAATTCTTAAATATATATATATATTAACTAAGAATTGTCAAAGTCTACTTAGTGTGGGCGTTTTTTTATAGGAAGCAAGACTTGAAAAATTCTTAATTTAAACTTACATTATATTATACTATAATAACTGAACCAACAATTCTGAAGGGAACAAAGGATGTATGATGTCGCGGGAAACAACAGAAAATGGAATTGTTCAATGAATCAATGATAGAATTCTTCAAAATTGAAATATTGAAACCATATTGAATTAATTAAAAAATGAGAAAAGGTGATAATCTAAATCTAATGCATATGGTGGGCACATATAATTCTGTGAGAGCAATATTTTAATTTTCTCGATTAAACAACACATTGATGTGGCCCAATGGCACTGCAATTACAAATTATGGTGGCAATTTGATTGCCACACATTTATCAAAATATTATGACCTAACAAAGTCCACCTTATCTTCACATGTCATATCCTTCTCGTACCAATCCACCTCATTCTAAATGAGAATAATGGATAACATATATATATATATATATATATATATATATATATATATATATATATATATATATATATATATATATATATATATATATATATATATATATATATTATTAAAAAAATCATTTTTATATGCAATAAAATACCCAAATTCATAAAAATATTACTTTTATTATACTCTCTCCATCACTATTAAAAGAAGAAAACAAATTACATAAAATTTATAAGTATTATAAAATTATATATAAAGATTGATAACTTTTTAAATTATTTAATAATAATGTTCGGTAGCAATGTAGGATATTTTTGTGAAGGAAATGATTGATATCTACAATAATGAAACTCTAGTTCTGATTTTTTGATATGGTGGTGAAGTTTGATTCTCCGACATTCGATAGCTGAACCAAAGAACTTGTATTGAAAAAGAGAACTTTCAATTTCCACAAGTGTTGGCGATTTCATTTTGAATCTTTCTGAGAGAGAATAGTTTATGACCTGATTGGATGGTTATCGAGATGCTCTCATGTATTAAGCGTACACTGTAGACTACCGATCTTCCTTTATATTTTTCAAGTAATTAGGGAAACGCAAAAGTTTTTTCTTTTGGAGATTTTTATTATTCTCAATGTTTTGCAGAATTATTTATCAACAATAATCAATATTTTGCAAACAAAGTACAGAAAAAGGAAAATTGAAGGAAAACGAAGAAAATTTTATTGGATGTAGAAAATTTGTACATAAGTTATGAGTACAAAGATGCAAAATCATAAAAGAGGAAATTACAATAAAATTAAAAAAATAAGGTAAATGACAATGGGAAGTTTATACGAATTTCCATTGGTTATAACACGCTATTATCCACTGTAAGATCTGAATCCCGATACCCTACTTTAGCCGACGATGACTGTATTGATCCATGACGTCTGAATTCCACAGGGATACCCATTTTTACCTAAATCACCTTTCAGGTTTTTGACTTAGCGGACTTATCATCATTTTTTTATTTGATCCTTAATTTTTTGTTGAACATTCTTTTTTTTGGTCCACCGGGATACCCATTTTTGCCTATGCATAATATTTTTTTACTGCATCGGAGTTCACTAGAAGTGGAAACTCCTCCCCATTCGCGGTGGTAAGGATCAGGGCTCCGCATGAGAAGACCTTCTTTACGACAAATGGTCCTTCATAAATAGGAGTCCATTTGCCTTTTTAATCCGAATGTATTGTCAAGAATTTCTTGAGGACTAGGTTACCTTCTTGAAATTTGTGAGGGAAAACCTTTTGGTAAAATGCATTATTGAGTCATCTCTAGTATAATTGACCATGGCAGTGTTTCTCGCCAACAATCTCTTGCTTTCCTATCCGAGGTTTACTTGCAGGACCGACTACAAAGTCCTAGACTTAGTGTGTTGAGTATATGACTATTTCGTTGGTAAAGTGTTTGGAATATTTAATGGTAGTGAATGTAACGTTTTGCACGTTAGAAATACAATAAAGTAAGGCAGTAAAGGACAAAAGTATTGTGAGCAAATTCTTTACTTTGAATAAGTTTTGAATGATAGCAAATTGTGTGATCATTGTCAAATTGTTAGTTGTGCATTATCTTACATGTTTCATTTGTATTTTTAAGCATATACTATTGTTTCGTGTCTATACATAAAGATCCACATTGATACATTTCCTTTAAGAACTCATAAAAACTGTTTTGTATCAGTATGCATCGACACATGTTCATATGCATCGATCCATAAATTTGTTGTAAATCACAAAACGTATTTGGCTTCAGTATGTATCGATCCATACGAATCTTGTATCGATACATGCTCAGTTAAAATGCTCTATGTATCGATCCATACGATCTTTGTATCGATACATGCTTAGTTAAAATGCTCTATGTATCGATACATACGAGCTTTGTATCGATACATGCTTACACTAATTCTCCATAATTAATCAAAGTTACAGTATGGATCGATGCATAAATTTTCGTATCAATACATAAGTCTGTTTTATCTACTAACAGCTTCTGTCTTTCACATATAAGAAGTATTTTGACAGCAAAAGAAAATAACGAATTCAGAAGAGAAAAACAGTTGAACACAAAATCACAGGAGTGTGTAGCAGCAATTGTTTTGAGCAGTTAGAAACCTGAAAGAGACTTCATCTTCTTCATCTTCTCAATCTCTTTTCTTCAAGAACATCAACACATAATCATTCTTGTTCTTTGGGTTAAAGGATCAACGAGATAACGTTCAGTGGTACGATCAAGGATCTAGCTGAGGTGTTCAGTGGAACGATCGAGGATCTAGCTGAGTTGAAGGTTGAAGGGGGTTTCGAGGAAAAACCAACTGGTTTGTTCTTCAAGAACTGGAGTTTTCTTGCGGGTTTGTTAGTCACGTTTGCAGAACAGATTCAGTCGTAGCGTAAGGTTTGAAAATTGGGTGATTTCGCAAACAGGTCGTGGAACCGGTGAATTGTTTGCAATTTCTTGCAGGAAATTCTTGATCGAGCTCAGATCAAGTGGAGGTTCTATATAAGAAGAAGTTCTTGGGACTTAGAATTCTGTCTTTGTATTGTAACCTTGTATCAACGAATTCAGCATTATTGATAATTATAGTTCTCAATTTCATTTGAAATTGAGAGGGAGACGTACCCACACGCGAGGACGACAGTGGGGAACTTCCTTACCAAATCTCTGCGTATCGTATTCTTTCCTTATCTCTCTTTACGTTTTCAACAGTTTTGTGATTTCAGTTGGTGTGTTGTGGCTGTACATTTCATGATACAATAGTGGCAAAAAAACTTCTTTATCTAAACTCCACCATTGTTCATCATTGATCACATACACACCAATTGTTTGACAAAACTGTCAGCTGAGTTTTATTCATTGGAATTAGAGTTTAGTGATAAGTGCAATTGATTTGATAAGATTCTGGTGTTAATAATCTCTATCGTTTTAATTCAAATCCAACAATAAACTCGCGTGTCCAGTTTTCTAGTAGCGGTTCAGAATAGATGGAAGTCGATTCGGGATTGTAATTTTTCGCTAAGTTTTAATAACTCTGATAAGAATATTTAAATCCGTTCATTTGAAAGAGGTGATCTATTCACCCCCCTCTCGATCACTAGCCACACCGTCTAACAAGTGGTATCAGAGCGCCGGTTCGCTGGTGCTCTGTGGCTGCCTGTAACGATATGGACTCTGAACCAAATGGGGCGTATAATAGAGCGCCGATTTTCAACGGTGAAAATTACGGCTACTGGAAAGACTGCATGCGAGTTCATATAAATTCTGTGGATAGGCTAGTATGGGCTGCCATTGAAAATGGTCCGTTTCAAATTACTATGACAAATGCGGCTGGCACCATAGTTCCTAAACCAGAAGCTGATTGGAATGAGAAAGATGAGAAAAAGTGGTCGTGTGATTGGAGAGCTCGAAATATGCTAATTTCAGCACTTGGTGTTGATGAGTATTATCGGGTATCCCATTAGACGACTGCTAAAGAAATGTGGGATGCTTTAGAAGTTTCCCATGAGGGTACTACTGAAGTAAAACAGTCCCGCATCAACACACTCAATCAAGAGTTTGAGCTCTTTCACATGGAACAAGGAGAATCTATCTCCGACATGCAAAAGAGGTTTACTCATCTCACTAATAGGTTGAATGCACTTGGAAAACCTGTTTCCAATGAAATAGCTACTAATAAAATTCTAAGATGTCTTAGCAGGGAATGGCAACCTAAAGTAACAGCTATTAAGGAAGCCAACGATCTAACGACAATTACGATTACAACTCTGTTTGGAAAGCTAGAAGAACATCAGCAAGCATTAGAAAGTCTTGAAAAGTTTGAGAACAAAAGTAAGAAGGAAAAGGAGAAGAAAAGAGACAAAGAGGGAGAGAAGAAGCCAATAGCTCTTGTGGCCTCTAGCTCTAAGTCCTCACGAAAAGAGCAAAGTGACAATGATTCTAGTAGTGACAAAGATTCGGATGATAAGGAAATGGGACTGTTTGTAAGGAGATATAATATATTCATTCGAAAGAATGGAGTCAAGCATTCCAACAAAAACCTCATGAAGTTTCGAAGACAATCTACAAATTCAAAACAGGAAGAGAATAAGAAGAGTAGAGGAAAAGGATCTTGCTTTAATTGTGGTAAATCTGGACATTATAAAACAGATTGTCCTATGAAGTATAAGGACCAAGGAAAAGCTCCACCAAAAGGGTACAACAAACAAAGAAGAGCTTATATTGCATGGGAAAGTGATAGTGATTCATCAAGCACACAAAGCTCAAGTGATAGTGATGAAACCGCAAATCTGTGCCTCATGGCTCACACCAAAAATCTGTCCTACCACAAGAAGAAAATCAATGACAAAAAGGTAAAACAAGCCTATTATAATAATTTCTCTTCTATGTCTTTTTCTGAACTGAAAATAGCTTTTGAAAAACTGCATAACGAAGCTGTAGATGCTTTTAAAAGATTATCTTCCGATAAACAAATTTTTTCATTTCTGGAAGGTAAAGTATACAAATCTGAAAAAGATTTAGAATGGCTAAAAGCTAGTATTGCAGAAAATTCAAAAAATATTGACATTGATGGATGTAGTAAAGTTAGGTACTGTGAAGCTTGTCATATTTGGCAACAAGAGGTAAACACTCTCAAGGTCAAATTGGAAAAAGCTTTACAACCTAAGGTTACTTATGCCGTTGACTCTAGGTTGTTTAAGAAGTCATTAAATCCATCATATGCAAAATACTCTTTTATTCTAAAGGATTTAATGAATAAGAATAAAAAAACATATCATCATGGTTTATGTCATTATTGTTGTCATGCTGGCCATACCATTGAGAAATGCAAGTTTAGGAGATTTCTTGTTCCTAAAGGTATTTATCAATGGAAGCCAAAAGGCAACCATGTTAGCACTTACCCACTTGGACCCAATGAAAATTGGGTACCAACTTCTCTCTTTTGATATTGTAGGATGAGTGCCTTGCTTCCGTAGATAGGAGATGGTTTCTTGACAGCGGTTGCTCAAGGCACATGACCGGTGACATATCGCTTTTTATAGACTTCAAAGCAAAGAAGAAGGGATATGTTACTTATGGAGACAATAACAAAGGAGCTATACTTGGCAAAGGTAGTGTAGGTAATCCCTCTACCACTACTATTTCTAATGTCCATTTAGTAGAGGGGCTTAAACACAATCTGTTAAGCATAAGTCAATTGTGTGACAAGGGTTATAAAGTTTCTTTCACAAAAACTTGCTGCATAATTGAACATGCTGAACAGAACGTTGTGTTTAAAGGTGTAAGAGTAAACAATATCTATATGTTTGACCTTTTTGATGTATCTTTAACAAGTACTAAATGTCTAGTTACCTTGAATGATGATTCTTGGATTTGGCATAGACGTTTAGCGCATGTTAATTTCGATTTGCTTAATAAGGTTGTATCTAAGGATCTAGTAGTCGGTCTTCCAAAAATAAAATTTTCAAAAGACCACCTATGTGACGCGTGCCAAATGGGAAAACAAACAAGGGTCTCTTTTAAATCTAAAAATGTAATTTCAACCTCACGACCCCTTGAGCTTCTCAATATGGATCTCTTTGGACCTTCTAGGACAAAGAGCTTAGGTGGAAATTATTATGGTTTTGTAATCGTTGATGACTACTCTAGATTTACTTGGACTATATTCCTTCATAGCAAAGATGAAACTTTTTTTGCTTTTAAGAATTTTGCAAATCTGTCCCAAAACAAAATGAATTCCAAAATAGTTACAATTCGTAGCGATCATGGTGGTGAATTTCAAAACTATCACTTTGATAAGTACTGTGACAAGTATGGTATTGAGCATAACTTTTCAGCTCCTCGAACTCCACAACAAAATGGCGTTGTGGAGCGCAAAAATTGTGTTTTAGAGGAGTTGGCAAGAACAATGCTAAATGAGGGTGGATTACCAAAATACTTTTGGGCTGATGCAGTTAGCACAGCTAGTTATGTTTTAAACAGGATCTTAATTCATCCTATTTTAAATAAAACTCCTTATGAGCTTTTAAAAGGAAGAAAGCCAAACTTGTCACATCTTCACGTATTCGGTTGTAAGTGTTTTGTTTTGAATAATGGTAAAGAAAATATTGGGAAGTTTGATGCAAAAGCGGATGAAGGTATCTTTCTTGGATACTCACAATCAAGTAAAGCATATAGAGTGTATAATAAGCGTTTACTTACTGTTGAAGAATCTGTCCATGTTTCTTTTGATGAGTCTTATCCGAAAAATGTCGGAAAAGGTATTTCTTTTGATGACATAGGTGTATCTACAGAAGACATACTCAAGGAAGCTGTTACGGAAACTGATCAGTCCAGAACAGTTGCCCATGAGAAGGAGGAAGATACTAGTCGTGAAGAAGATGAGGAAGAAAAGACAACTGAAGTGAATGACCTTCCACCAGCTTGGAAATCTTCAAAAGACCATCCTATTGACAACATCTTGGGAGATATTTCAAAGGGAGTAATGACTCGTTCTAAGATAAGTAATTTTTGTTCTCACTTCGCTTTTGTTTCCCAAGTAGAACCTAAAAATGCCAAAGAGGCCTTGATTGATGAATGTTGGCTAATGGCCATGCAAGAAGAGCTTAATCAATTTAAAAGAAATGACGTTTGGGAACTTGTCCCTCGTCCGCGAGATCATCATATCATAGGTACTAAATGGGTTTTTAGAAATAAGCTTGATGAAAACGGAGTGATAACTAGGAACAAGGCACGTTTAGTAGCACAAGGGTATAACCAAGAGGAGGGCATAGACAATGAGGAAACTTATGCTCCAGTTGCTCGCCTTGAAGTTATACGTCTCTTGCTTGCCTATGCGTGTTCTAATGATTTTAAGCTTTACCAAATGGACGTAAAGAGTGCGTTTCTAAATGGTGTCATAAATGAAGAGGTATATGTGTAATACCCCAAAATTTACCCTTCTTTTTTTTCAAAAAAAAAAAAAAAAAAATTAAAATAAATAATTAAAATATAACAAATTATTTTGGACTTGGGTCTCCCTCATTCCAAGCCCACAAGTCCACGAAAATCAGCTATAAATATAAGAGTTTCAGTAGGGTTTCAGACACTTGGAAATTCCCTGAGAAATAGACTTGGAGTTCACGTGGAGTTTCAAACCTAGGAACTACTCTGCAGCAACCTTCGGGCAGCCCTGAGAAGTTCATTCCGCCTCACGCAAACCCTAAACGTTGCTTCGCCAATCCGGCCTTGTCTTCCAATTTTAACAGGTCTCTCATCAGGTATGCCTCTGTTCCTATTACTCTATGCCTCGGATTGAATACTGAATATATGAGGTAACCTCAGGTTTGGCCCACAGGGTTATATTTGTGTATGAATATGTGATTTATGCCTTGACTGTTTAACAATTTCGTTTATGAGGTGAATGCCATAGGATCTGGAATCTTTAACATCGTGCAGGTACCAATGGGAAATCCAAATCCCGCAGGTGCTCGCTAGCCGCTTCGCTAGGCGAGCACGCAGCGAAGCTTCGCTAGGCGAAGCAGTCGCGAATGCGACAGTATCTGCTTTTATTCCGTTTTGTTCTAACCTGTTCTTTGTGTTGCCATGGCCTGGTTATCTTTTGATTTCATCCTGTTTGCCTAACCCCTTTTGTTGAGTTTTTGTGAGGGCTCACATATTCTCGCAGGGATACCCTCCGGAGGTTTATTCCGATTTCCCGTACTGATTGGTTTTCTTTGATGGCATCAGCTTGGGAGAATCTCAGGGTCGGTTATCCTTTAATTGCTGTAACTTCGGATCTTGATCCGTGTGGTATTTTATTTCTTCCCTTTTATTTCTACTGTTTCTTAGCTGGAAGACCTCGATAGGAGGCAATGTTTGAGCCCCTTGGTGGCATTTTTTCTATTTCAAGATATATGTTTTGTGTGATGTGATTGTTTCCCCATAGGATGCGAGGCTTCGCATAGTCTCCCGTTTGCATGCCAATTTAGGTAGCACTGTTCCTCCGCCTAGGACTTCCTTTTTTGCATGCGCGTTCCTACAACGCAAACAAAACCTAAAACCCAAAGCAACACGTTTACTCCTTCTACTACAGGCGAGTAAGTCTCCAAAGGTCGAGCATCCGGTAGATTGCGTAGTAACGTTGTTCACCCCGTAACATAATCCATAACCCCGTAGTTAGTCGAACTACGGCTTGCTCTGATTCTCATTCCAGATGAGATACGTAGGCATAAGACGCGATGTCTTAGCGAGCACAATTACCCCCAACCCATAGGTCAGCCGAGCTACGAAGACTCTGATTCTCATATTCAGATGAGATACGTATGCAGTGGATGCGACATCCGCGCGAGTCATTTCTCTTAACCTTTTTAGTAAATAGCACATTAGGCAAAACCATACCCTTTAAACAGAAACCGCATAAGTGGATCCCGTAGAGTACTACGGATGCGTAGGGGTGCTAATACCTTCCCTTCGCATAACCGACTCCCGAACCCAAGATTTGGTTGCGAGACCTTGTCTTTTTCTTGTCTATTTTCAGGTTTACTTCGAGCGTTTCCTTTCCCTCCTTTGGGATAAATAACGCACGGTGGCGACTCTCCTGTCTTTTTTCTTTCGCCGGTTGTTTTTTCGCGCACTGTATTTTTTCAGGTTGCGACAGCTGGCGACTCTGCTGGGGAGTTAAGAAGTTGACCTCTTGCTGGTCCATCTTCCCTAAGCGAGTCCCTCCTAGCTTTTGTGATTTTCTTGTTTAGTGGGTGTTCATGCTTTTGTATATTTTATTTACTTACTTGCTTGCATTCATTTGCTGTATCTGTTGGAGCTGTTGTTTGTTTGTTGGGATGGGGTGTTCTACGAGAGATAAGCCCATTACCCAGGCTTGAGTGTACACACAGGTTTTAGAGTGGATGTTCATGAGGCTTGCGTGGCATGTTGCTGCGTTAAGTCGTTCGTGAAGAACCACACCCAGACGAGGTTTCTCTTGGATATACTATGTCCTACGGATGTTCCGTAACGACATAATATTCCCCTAGAAATTGTCGACTTTGGTGACCATTTCCCGAGAACTCAGTCGAGGCCTCTCCTCCGAGACGTGATTATGTTAGCTCTGGTGGGCGCATTCTCGCCGATCAACCCGAGGACCCCGAGACTGGGAACTTGCTTTAGGATGTCCTGTTGAGGGGAGTCAGTGGAGGTCTTTTATTCCGTAATAATGCCAAACCTTCAGTGGTAAACGTATCATTCGCGACTGAAGGGCTGAAGTTGACGAACTTCTGTTCTTAGAACCTACCAGTAAGGGGCGGGCTAAATTCAGGAAACCTTAACCTCCGACCAACCCGGTTTTCTGGAGCAGTGCTTTGATCTCGTATTATATTCCTCAGTGGTTTTCTCTTCAGACAGTGCAACCTGACAAATGCTCAAGCAGATACAGTAATCCTGATTGACACGCCGCCGCATTACATTCACATCATCACATCATTCTGCATTCATATCATTTAACACATGTTTATCCATTTCTAGGGGGTTTACATCTTCTTCTTGATTCCGGTCGGGGTTTTTCCTGGTTCTCTTAAGATGGATATTGGCAGAAAGAGACTCGTCGCCTACAAGTTTCCGGTGGTCTGTTTGGAGCCCATCCAACAACTGATGAAGTTAATGGATCCTGGTTCTCTAGAAGGATTCCGAGAGGATTACGGTTTAATTCTAAGTTTCGTCGTGGTTCTTTCCAAAGATCAACATGATGCTCTCTTCACACTACTGCAGTTCTATGACCCTCCATTGAGGTGCTTCACATTCCCGGATTATGTTTTGGTCCCTACTTTGGAGGAGATTGCCAGTTTTCTCAGAATTCCCATTAAGTCACAGTTGCTATTCTACAGCTCGGAGTGTCTGCCCGATCTCAGCATGGTTGCTTCAACCACATATTTGAAGGAATCAGTTTTGAAGGCTAATATGTGTCAGAAGGGAGAAGTTAACGGTTTTCATCTGAGTTTCTTATTGGGAGAAGCAAAGAAGAAGCTTGAAGATGGTGACCAGAGGGGTTTCAATGCTGTGTTGGCTCTTTGTGTGTATGGGATTGTCTTGTTCCCTAATGTCGCCAAATTTATAGACGTAGATGCCATACGCCTCTTCGTGTTGGGAAATCCAGTGCCGACCTTGCTGGGAGATTTCTTTCATTCAGTGCACCACAGGAATAAGAATAGAAAAGGAGGATTGTTGAATTGTTGTGCGCCTTTGTTTTATAAGTGGTTCAGTTCTCACCTACCCAAGTCAGGAGCATTCATTGATGTCAAGGACTCGTTGAGTTGGTCAAAGAGATTGATGGGGTTGAGAGCTGAAGATATTTCTTGGTGGTCTGACCGGAGTTTGCTTCGGGCAGATATTATTCACAGTTGCGGGAACTTCCCGAATGTTCCGTTGGTAGGAAGAAAAGGAGGAATCAACTATAATCCTTCTCTTGCAGTTAGACAGTTTGGATATGCCTTAAGAACTCCGCCGGTGGAAAAGGATGTGGAAGAGTCTCTGTTTTTCCATTCTTCGCCTGATTTGACGGTATCCCGTAAGGCAGCTGAGGCCTGGCTCAAGGTGATCGAGAAAGGAAGAATTGTTCTTGGGAAAGGAGATTGTAGAGCTTACCCTCAGTATGGAGAATGGCTTCAAGGAAGAATCGAAGAGTTTGGTCTACCGTTTCCTATTGAAGAACCCTTGTATTCACCTACTCTCGAGCAGTCAGCAACGGTGAGCCGAGAGGAGTATGACAAGTTGAAGAACACCACGGAAGGACTTCAAATCGAGAACTCGGAGTTAAGGGAGAAATTGCAAGACTGTATGCATCGATTCCATGAGTCAGAATATCAGAAGGAGGAAGCCGTCAAATTGCAAGAGGAAGCCGAAAGGAAATTTGCTGTGGAGGTGAATTTCTTCAGGAAGACAGACGAAGCCTTGAGATCATCCAGTTCTGAGTTGAGGCGAGTCAAGCAGCAGTTAATGGATGCTCGTGGTAAATTAGCTGGGTGGCAAGAGCGATGGGATGCATTTTCAACTTCTCGGAAGACAAAGGAGGAAGAGACGGTGGCTGAACTGACTGGTCAGATAGAGAAATTGAAGACTTTGCTGAAGGGGAAGAACCATGAGCTGCTGTGTACCCGATCAACTAATGGTTATATCACAGATCAACTCAATGAGGCTCAAGGATATATCAAAGAACTCAAGACGCTGGCAAGTTTGAAGAAATCCAGACTTGAAGAGGTATTTGGAGAAGATGATGGGAATTACTACAGAGAACACATCAACGAACTGGATAGGATCATTCGCAAGAGGAATCTGCTTATCCGGCGTTTGACAGAATCTCCAGAGCATCCTGACACGGTGGCGCTACTGGATGAAGTGAGGAACGGTCCTTATGGGTTGCATACAGGAGGCTGATTTCTGATTTGCTTGTTCCTCTCTTTACTTACTGCTTTGGTGTTATGTAGTGATGATCCACAGGCTTGTTGTGGAGATCCTCCTTTGATGTATTTTTGGCTAAGGCCCTTTCCTTGAACTCATTTGTATGATGGTTTCCCTTTATTACATCTTGATCTCAGAAGTTTATCCATGACTCGGCCTTCTTGCACTACCCACCTGATGTGAGACTGGAATCAAGGGGGTAGAATACCTTTTGGAATTGATAAACATGTCATTACATTTACATATTCATTGTCATATCTTGCATAACAGGTACCGCTGCGGTGTTCTCATATTGTTTGGTGTTCCATTAGCAGGATAGCTGACTCAGGCATTCACCGATACGGTACCCGGAGGAATCAACAGAGAGCAATGGAAGGTGTACAAGTAGAGCTCGCTGAGATGAGGGCCCGCATGACCCAATTCATGGATGTGGTTCAAGGGGTGGCTCAGGGACAACAAGAGCTCAGGCAGATAATACAGGGGAATCCCCCTGCTCAACCAGAGACAGTGACTGATCCTCCAGCTGGAGAGGTTAACGGACCCAGTGGACCAGGGCCTATCCCGATCCCGCACGCCAACCCCGGTCAACAGCCCGTTCATGATGATCAGGACGATCAGTTTCCCCCACTTCAGGAAGACTTTGGCATGGGTCATGGCGTAGACCCCATGTTCAGGAGATTGGAAGAGAGGTTGAAGGCAGTGGAAGGACAGAATCCTTTGGGAGTAGACGTTGCTGACTTAGGGCTGGTCCCAGGTGTGAGAGTGCCACCGAAATTCAAAGTCCCGGTCTTTGACAAGTACAAGGGCAACTCTTGCCCCAAGACTCACGTGCAAGCCTATTTCCGTAAAATGGTTGCATACTCTGATGACGAGAAGCTACTTATGTACTTCTTCCAGGACAACCTAGCTGGGGCATCCTTGGAATGGTATATGAGGCTGGACAGAGCCCACATCCGTTGCTGGAGGGATTTGGCGGAGGCCTTCGTGAAGCAGTATCAGTATAATGCAGACATGGCTCCGGACAGAACTCAACTTCAGAATCTGTCTCTTAAAAGCAATGAGTGCTTCAGGGAATACGCTCAACGCTGGAGGGAGACAGCTTCCCGTGTTCAGCCCCCTATGTTGGAGAAAGAAATGGCCAACATGTTCATGAATACGTTGCCCGGACCTTATCTGGAGCGTCTGGTGGGGTGCAATGCTTCCAACTTTGCTGATGTGGTCTCTATCGGAGAGAGGGTGGAGAATTACCTGAAGACCTGCAAGATCCAAAGTGGAGGAGGATCTTCGTCAGGGGTAAAAAAGTCGTTCGTTGGAGGGCATAAGCAAAGAGAGGGGGGAGTGAATTCTTTGGCTTCCTATCAGAACAGAGGTGTTAGAAGGAATAATTTCCAGAATTATCATCAACAACCGTATGTTGCGGCTGTGACCATTCCAGCTACAGTGCCACAACAACAACAACCACCGCAGCGTCAATTAGCTCAGTATCAACAGCAGCAACAACCGGGTAACAGACCCGCTTATCAACAGAGGCAAAGGATGATGGACCGGCATTTCGACACCCTTCCAATGTCGTACGCTCAGATGCTTTCTAGTCTTCAACAACTACAACTTGTGCAACTGCGCACTCTGGCTCCTCCTGTTGGTAGACTTCCGGTGGGTTATGACGCCAACGCTAGGTGTAGCTTCCACTCTGGGGCACCTGGCCACAATATTGAGAACTGCAAAGCTTTTAAGCACGTAGTTCAGGACCTCATAGATTCAAAGGCCATCGACCTTGCACCGGCTCCGAATGTCGTTAACAATCCCATGCCCCAGCATGGTGGTGCGAACGTTAACATGATAGAGGGAAAAGCCAAGTCCATTGAGGATGTGTTGAAGTTGAAGACTCCATTGTTGGATATCAAAGGATGCTTGCTGAAGGCCGATGTTTTCCCCGGTTGTGGGAAAGTTTGTTTGGATTGTGCTGCACAGGAGAAGGGTTGTTTGAAACTACAGCAAGGTATCCAGGCCTTGCTCGACAAGGGTATCCTCCAGGTTGAAGATTTGTCTGTCCGAGAGTCTATGGAAGGGGTTGAGGAAGAAGGGTTTGAAGGTGCTACTGAAGAGTTCCTAGATGTTGTTCCTGCTGATTCTGCAGTCCATGATGATGTATTTACTCTTTCCAATATGGTTGACTCTTTTGTATTTGAACTTGATTCCGATGTTTCGGATGTTTATGCTCCAACAAATGAGGTTTCTGAGTACGACTATGACATTGCAACTATAACTATTTTCTATCCAACTAATCAGATCAGTGTGCCAGAAGCGCAACCCGCGCCACCAGTGCGACGACCTACTATGACCATCACAACCCCTGGTCCTTTACCCTTCACCAGTGAAAGGGCCATTCCGTGGCATTATGGGGGGAGCGTGTATACGTACGATCATAAGGTGGAACGGCCACTAAAAGTAGAAGAGGGTCAGAAGCCTGAAGTCGAAGGTCCCGCAGTGGACAATGTTGGTGGAATCGGGCGATTCACCAGGAGTGGTAGATTGTTCTCACCACCGGTTACCCAAGCTGATAATGTTGATGCTGCGGTGAAAGCCAAAGGCAAGCAAGTCGTGAATGGGGGTACCTCTGCACCCCAGGAAAGTTCTGAGCCCACTTTTGCGAAGGATGTGGACGAGCTTCTGAGAATCATAAAGAAAAGCGATTACAAGGTAGTCGATCAGTTGATTCAGACTCCGTCCAAGATATCCATTCTCTCACTCCTATTGTGTTCGGAGGCACACAGAGAGCACTTCTGAAGGTTCTTAATGCTGCTTATGTACCTCAAGAGATCTCGGTAAACCAACTAGAAGGGATCGTCGCCAATGTGCATACAAGCAACGGGTTAGGTTTTACTGATGCTGACTTAACACCAGCCGGACACAATCATAACAAGGCTCTGCACATCTCGATGGAATGCAGAGACACCGTGCTATCGCATGTTCTGGTGGATACAGGCTCCTCTCTCAATGTGCTACCCAAGAGAGCCCTGTCGAAGTTAGAAGTAGAGGGTTTGGTCTTGAAACCTTCAGATCTTATTGTGAGAGCATTCGATGGTTCTAAGAGATCGGTGTTTGGAGAGGTAGAATTGCCAATTCTGATTGGATCACAAACCTTCAACACTGTCTTCTACGTGATAGATATCAGTCCTTCCTACAGTTGCCTGCTGGGTCGTCCTTGGATCCATAATGCTGGGGCAGTCTCTTCAACTCTACATCAGAAGATTAAGTTTCCGGTCAACGGACGAATTGTCACCGTCTGTGGTGAGGAGGACATCCTGGTCAGTAACCTGTCTACATTCAAGTATGTAGAGGTAGAAGGTGAAATTCATGAGACTCTGTGTCAGGCTTTTGAGTCAGTTCAAGTCAAGGATGCAGCTCCGGTGGAAGAGGTTAAAGCGGGTGCCTCCATCTCATCCTTTAAGCAGGCACAGGCCGTGGTGGATTCAGGTGTTGCTCCCGGTTGGGGGCGTCTGTTGGAATTACCAGTGAAAGAAGATAAGTTCGGTATTGGGTATCAGCCAGTTTTGACTTCTTCAACTTCAACACTTCAGACTCGTCAGGGGCCGATCACTTTCTCCAGTGCTGGCGTCATTCAGTATGGTCAAGTCTCTGCAGTCAACAAAGAAGATGGGGATAGTGATTGTGACATCGACAACTGGGTGCGTCCGAAGATCCCGGGTGAAGTCATCAACCATTGGTCTTCTGAGGAGATTGTCCAAGTCACTCTTCTTGAAGAGTAATTTTCTTTGTTTATTCATGCATATCCAAGTCTTACGTTCCGCCCAGGGCGTAATGACTCATTGTAGGGCCCATCTATGTGACAATTGCATTTTTATCATAAATAAAGGACGTCTCTTTGTATTCAAATGTTTCGTTCCCTGTCTTTCTATTTTTGCAGTTTTTCAAAATAAAAAATGGCAATGTTTTGTTTAGTTTTCACTTCTTGTTCACACTCATAAGCACATACCATCACTCATGCAGATGCACATCACCGGATCCTATTGATAACGGTTCTGCTATGGCTCGCTTCGACTTTGAAAATCCAATCTTTCAAGCTGAAAAAGAGGGTGATGAAGATTGTGAACTCCCTGAAGAACTTACCAGGTTATTGAAACAAGAGGAAAGGGTTATTCAACCGCATCAAGAGTCTGTTGAAGTGATTAATCTCGGCACCGAAGACGCCAAGAAAGAAGTCAAAATAGGAGCAGGCTTGGAAAACAGTGTCAAAGAAAGATTGAGTCGGATGTTACGTGAATATGTAGAGGTTTTCGCTGGAAAAATCAAGAGAGGATATGGAATGATGAATGTCAAGAAGCTTTTGACAAAATCAAGAAGTATCTCCAAGAACCTATAAATCCGATGCCACCAGTTGAAGGAAGACCTCTAATCATGTATTTGACCGTGTTAGAAAATTCAATAGGGTGTGTGTTGGGGCAACATGACGAGTCTGGTCGAAAAGAGCATGCAATATACTACCTTAGCACAAGGTACCGACTGTGAAACAAGATACTCCCAGCTCGAGAAAGCTTGCTATGCTTTGGCTTAGGCTGCTCGCCGACTAAGACAGTATATGTTGAATCATACCACTTTATTGATTTCTAAGATGGATCCTATCAAATATACATCTGAGAAACCTGCTCTCTCCGGAAGAACAACAAGATGATTGTTGAACTCTGCACGCAGTTCAAAATAAAACACCATAACTCTTCTCCGTACCGGCCAAAGATGAACGGCGCTGTTGAGGCGGCAAATAAGAACATAAAGAAGATTGTACAAAAGATGGTCGTTACGTACAGAGATTGGCATGAGATGCTACCCTTCGCCTTGCATGGGTACCGCACTTCAGTACGTACATCGACAGGGGCAACCCCTTACTCCCTTGTGTATGGTATGGAAGCGGTCCTACCTGCTGAAGTGGAGATTCCTTCTCTAAGAGTCCTGTTGGATGTCAAGTTAGATGAAGCTGAATGGATTCGGACAAGGTTCAATGAGTTGAGTCTTATCGAAGAGAAGCGAATGGCAGCCATTTGTCATGGGCAGTTGTATCAGAGTCGGATGAAGAGAGCTTTTGATCAGAAGGTGCGTCCTCGTTGTTTCCAAGTCGGAGATTTAGTGTTGAAAAGGATCCTTCCGCCTCAGACAGATCACAGGGGCAAGTGGACTCCTAACTATGATGGACCGTATATTGTCACCAAGGTTTTTGATGGTGGGGCCTTAATGCTTGCAACTATGGAGGGTGAAGACTTCGCTTCCCCTGTGAACTCAGACGCAGTTAAAAAATACTTCGCATAAAATAGACCCGCTGGGCAGTAAAAAGAATAGTCCAGGCAAGAATGGGCATCCCGACGAACCAAGAAAATGGAAAGGTTCGGGCAAAAATTAGGGATCAAAAATAAAAAAAAGATTGTACACCCGGTAAGTTGAAAACCTGAAAAGGCAACTTAGGCAAAAATGGGTATCCCGGTGGATCGAAAACCCGAAAAGGGCGATCCAGGCAAAAGTTAGGGATTAAGCGAATGACTGCGTTCTGAGTAGCTCTGAATCTCATCTCGTGCCAATGACTGGAAATTTTTGAAGGATAGGAAACAGTCCAATCACTCTTTCAGAAAGCTGATCATCTGGAGGATCTTGAAGACGGGCAAGTCATAGCAGAATTGGAACCCAATAGAAATCCACTTCACATTGCCATTAGATTAATTTTTGTTTTATCTATTGTGCGATTACCTCTTTCCAGGGATTGCTTCTTAATGTAAATGCCTATTCAGAGGCCATTCAATCAATAAAATCATGTTATTCAGTATATCTCTGTTTTCATTTTCATTTTACTGTTTTGTTTGCGAAAATGACGTCCGAATTTTTGATAAACATTGCATCATGACACATAAGGGCTTTACAGGTACATGCTCAGTAAACATTTAAAATTGCTGTAAATTTTGAGTGCCTTGGATCGTCTATTCAGAACAGATACCCTCGGGGCATTTCTTTAAAATCCCCTTGCAGATGATCGTGAATATCTTCCCCAGAAGTCACCAACAGACTTCGGTGTCTTATCCCTGTAGAGCTAATTAGAGCGTTGGATTCTTCAATCCCCAGCAGGTTTTCACCACTGTACTTCCCCAAGCGTTTGTTTCAGGACATACACTCCCCAGTAGAGTTGACAGTGCCAGACTATATATCCCCAGCGGAGTTGACAGTGCCAGACTGTATCTTTCCAGCAGAAGTGGCTGCTCCTTAGAGTTCGATGCCAGATCGATAGTCCCAATGCCAGATCCATGGTTTCTTTCCTTGAAGCAGAACCTCGGTACCGTATCAGTGTTTGCTCCCCCTGCTGAGTCATCTCTCGCAAATCGTGGTTGCCAGAACCATTGTAGCTTTCCTCAGCAGCAGGCTTCCAATGCCATTCCTTCCCCGATCAGAGTCTCGGTATGGCCAGAACACCGCATGGCTAGTCGTCTCCCCACAGAATTCTTTGCGCTGTGCATCTCCAACAGCCTTGCCAGGGTCCAGAAGATGGTGATCATTTCCCCAGCAGATCCCCTTGCCTCGGCTTGGCATTCTACCCAGCATTTCGCATCCCTGCATGTAGAATCATATTGCATTGCATCCTTCCAAATCGCGTAGCATTTCCATTTTCATGGAGCATTACGCCATTGAAAAATTCAAACATATGCATGTAAACATAAAACATTCTCGGTATCCCAAGTGATAAGCTAGAAGTTGTTTCCAGTACTCAGACTGAAGATTGTTCATGACTTAACTTTGTGTCATTGGCCCAGGCGCCGCCTCTATTATCATTCCCTATTTCTGCCGATGCTGACAGGCATGAAGTTTTCCGGTATCCAGACCGAAGTGGTGTTCAGGCCAGTTTTCCGGTATCCAGACCGAAGTGGCGTTCAGGCCAGTTTTCCGGTATCCAGACCGAAGTGGCGTTCAGGCCAGTTTTCCGGTATCCAGACCGAAGTGGCGTTCAGGCCAATTTTCCGATATTCAGATCGAAGTGGCATTCAGGCCAGTTTTCCGGTATCCAGACCGAAGTGGCATTCAGGCCAATTTTCCGATATTCAGATCGAAGTGGCATTCAGGCCAGTTTTCCGGTATCCAGACCGAAGTGGCATTCAGGCCAGTTTTCCGGTATCCAGACCGAAGTGGCATTCAGGCCGATTTTCCGGTATCCAGACCGAAGTGGCATTCAGGCCAGTTTTCCGGTATCTAGATCGAAGTGGCATTCAGGCCAATTTTCCGATGTTCAGATCGAAGAAGTTTCCGACGTTCAGGTCGATGCGACTTGTGGCATTCAGGCCAAGTTTCCGATGTTCAGATCGAAGTTATTTCCAGTATTCAGACTGATGAGCGGCATTCAGGCCATGGTTATTTCTGTGCTACCATTTGTTTTGGGTATCCAGATTAGCATTCTTTTTCGGTATTCAGGCTGACTCTCACCGTACCGGACGGATTCTTCTTTCAAGACCACCTTTTTGCCGATTCTGACAGACATTGTTACTTCATTTCACTTCAGTGCAAATTTTTGGGCTTTTATTGTATTCAATCCCTTGACACCTCGAAAGCACGAAAGCAGCTGTCATCTTCCTTCCGGGTCTCCAGTTGATTGAATAGGGGCAGCTGTAATACCCCAAAATTTACCCTTCTTTTTTTTCAAAAAAAAAAAAAAAAAAATTTAAAAAAAAAATTAAAATATAACAAATTATTTTGGACTTGGGTCTCCCTCATTCCAAGCCCACAAGTCCACGAAAATCAGCTATAAATATAAGAGTTTCAGTAGGGTTTCAGACACTTGGAAATTCCCTGAGAAATAGACTTGGAGTTCACGTGGAGTTTCAAACCTAGGAACTACTCTGCAGCAACCTTCGGGCAGCCCTGAGAAGTTCATTCCGCCTCACGCAAACCCTAAACGTTGCTTCGCCAATCCGGCCTTGTCTTCCAATTTTAACAGGTCTCTCATCAGGTATGCCTCTGTTCCTATTACTCTATGCCTCGGATTGAATACTGAATATATGAGGTAACCTCAGGTTTGGCCCACAGGGTTATATTTGTGTATGAATATGTGATTTATGCCTTGACTGTTTAACAATTTCGTTTATGAGGTGAATGCCATAGGATCTGGAATCTTTAACATCGTGCAGGTACCAATGGGAAATCCAAATCCCGCAGGTGCTCGCTAGCCGCTTCGCTAGGCGAGCACGCAGCGAAGCTTCGCTAGGCGAAGCAGTCGCGAATGCGACAGTATCTGCTTTTATTCCGTTTTGTTCTAACCTGTTCTTTGTGTTGCCATGGCCTGGTTATCTTTTGATTTCATCCTGTTTGCCTAACCCCTTTTGTTGAGTTTTTGTGAGGGCTCACATATTCTCGCAGGGATACCCTCCGGAGGTTTATTCCGATTTCCCGTACTGATTGGTTTTCTTTGATGGCATCAGCTTGGGAGAATCTCAGGGTCGCTTATCCTTTAATTGCTGTAACTTCGGATCTTGATCCGTGTGGTATTTTATTTCTTCCCTTTTATTTCTACTGTTTCTTAGCTGGAAGACCTCGATAGGAGGCAATGTTTGAGCCCCTTGGTGGCATTTTTTCTATTTCAAGATATATGTTTTGTGTGATGTGATTGTTTCCCCATAGGATGCGAGGCTTCGCATAGTCTCCCGTTTGCATGCCAATTTAGGTAGCACTGTTCCTCCGCCTAGGACTTCCTTTTTTGCATGCGCGTTCCTACAACGCAAACAAAACCTAAAACCCAAAGCAACACGTTTACTCCTTCTACTACAGGCGAGTAAGTCTCCAAAGGTCGAGCATCCGGTAGATTGCGTAGTAACGTTGTTCACCCCGTAACATAATCCATAACCCCGTAGTTAGTCGAACTACGACTTGCTCTGATTCTCATTCCAGATGAGATACGTAGGCATAAGACGCGATGTCTTAGCGAGCACAATTACCCCCAACCCATAGGTCAGCCGAGCTACGAAGACTCTGATTCTCATATTCAGATGAGATACGTATGCAGTGGATGCGACATCCGCGCGAGTCATTTCTCTTAACCTTTTTAGTAAATAGCACATTAGGCAAAACCATACCCTTTAAACAGAAACCGCATAAGTGGATCCCGTAGAGTACTACGGATGCGTAGGGGTGCTAATACCTTCCCTTCGCATAACCGACTCCCGAACCCAAGATTTGGTTGCGAGACCTTGTCTTTTTCTTTCCTATTTTCAGGTTTACTTCGAGCGTTTCCTTTCCCTCCTTTGGGATAAATAACGCACGGTGGCGACTCTCCTGTCTTTTTTCTTTCGCCGGTTGTTTTTTCGCGCATTGTATTTTTTCAGGTTGCGACAATATGTCTCACAACCTCCTGGTTTTGAGAATGCTAAAAATCCAGATTATGTTTACAAATTAAAACGAGCTTTGTATGGTCTTAAACAAGCCCCTCGGGTTTGGTATGAAAGGCTTAGCAAATTTCTAATTGATCATGGATATTCAAGAGGTAAAGTGGATAATACACTCTTTATTAAACACAAGGGAAAGCACACTCTTTTAGTTCAAGTTTCTGTAGACGATATAATTTTTGGTTCAACTAACATACACTTGGTCGAAGAATTTTCTAAGGTTATGCAGGGTGAATTCGAGATGAGTCTTATGGGGGAGCTGAATTACTTCCTAGGTCTTCAGATAAAGCAACTTGATGAGGGTACAGCAGTATGTCAAACAAAATACTGCAAAGAACTACTCAAGCGCTTTGGAATGAACGACTTAAAATCAATTGACACCCCTATGCCTACCAACGGAAATCTAGATAAAGATGAGCATGGTAAGAGTGTAGATGTCAAAAAGTTTAGAGGTATGATTGGGTCTCTTCTGTATCTTTCACTACGCCAAATAAGGGAAAAGAGGGCGCTTATTTTGGCCTATAACAGCGCTTTTAAGCGCCCTCTAATCTGGCGCTGGCATAGGTAAAGACAACGCTTTGTTCTCCTGGAGAAAGCGCTGTCTAAAGTGGCCACATTATAGTGCGCTTTAAGAAAAAAGCGCCCTCTGGAGTGGTCCATAAAGGGACACCTTAGAGGGCGCTTTTTCCAGAAAGCGCCCTCTAAGGTGTCAGTGTAAAGTGTTTAGAGGGCGCTTTCTGGAAAAAGTGCCCTCTAAAGTTGTCAATGTAAAGTGTTTAGAGGGCGCTTTCAGGAAGAAGCGCCCTCTAAAGTTGTCATTGTAAAGTGTTTAGAGGGCGCTTTCAGGAAAAAGCGCCCTCTAAAGTTGTCAATGTAAAGTGTTTAGAGGGCGCTTTCAGGAAGAAGCGCCCTCTAAAGTTGTCATTGTAAAGTGTTTAGAGGGCGCTTTCAGGAAAAAGCGCCCTCTAAAGTTGTCAATGTAAAGTGTTTAGAGGGCGCTTTCTGGACAAAGCGCCCTCTAAAGTGTTAGTTATTTTAAAAAAATTTGTTTGAAAAACAGTGGATATATATTTAATTGGTAACCTGTTCGCATGCTGCAAAAGTGTAAAATTCATATTGATTTCATCCTTTAATCCAATGTTATACACCATTAATCCATTGATATATACAACATGAATCCATTTATATACAACATTAATCCTCCATATATACAACATTAATATATGATTCTTTGATCAACAATATACAACAACATATTCTCAAAGTACTACAATTAAGAGAATAAAACATAGCAACCAACACCCAGTGACCACTGTATCCAAAAGCTGTCTAGTAGTTCTAACCAATACTAAACAAAAACGCCCATCCACCCATGGTGGCAAACATGTTCTGTATATCCAAAAGCTGTCTAGTAGTTCTATCGCACATCCATACAAAATAAGGCTCAACCAAAACAACAGATGGCAGCATAAGTAGTCCCCTGCAAAAAGAACACGTCCAAATGCAAATAACACAGAACTGTCAAAAGGCGATTGAGCAACAAATAGTAAACAATGGCATAAAGTTAAATGACATAGCTAATATTACCTGAATTCCTGCATGGCTGTTAAGGTAAAAATCAAATTCCCTAGGGTGACAAATGCTGGTGTCTACCACGGTTCCTTTGACAATTTAGAACAACAAAATCAGCAAAAATTAAAGTGATAAATTCAAATGATAATATATACCAGCTGCGTTGAGAAATATATTGAAAAAACCTGGCATAATATTTCCACTTCTATCGGTCTCTTTGGGGTTGACAGGAAAGAGACGGGTGTGATGTCTCTTTTGGACCACTACAAAAGTAACTTTAGATAGATACCCATCCTCTATTGAGACACAAGCCTGATGAAAAAAAATTAAAAATTAAACGCATAGAATTTAGTGGTGTATTTTATGAACGACAAAGTAACAAGAAATCAACTTTGAGAAGTCCTAAATTCTGCCTACAATACAGGGCTGCAAAGTTGATGCAACAAAAAACATATAACAATATATGGTAAGTACCTGTATCTCCAACCATATTTTTTCTTTGCCAACCTTCAAGTTCGGACTTCTCCAATTATCACATGTAATCGGAATATGTTGTCGAACAAGGAAACCAATGTAACTTGCCAACATTGAACCCTTATCTTTTGAAGATAGAATTGATATATGTTTAGATGGACATGTTCCATTGTCGTAGAGGGATACTTTCAAATATCCAGCATCATCATCTACGCGAATGAGGCTTGACGACAATAGAGCATCTCCATCTAAACAAATATCCAGCATCATCATTTTACCTGTAAAAAAGAAAACAATTAAAATCAGATGACAAATGTAAAAACAATTAAAATCATAAAAGTTATTTTACCTGTAATAAAGAAAACAATTAAAATCATTTGACCTGTACCTTTTTCACTAAGTTCTCTTTCTTTTCTTGGTTGGAATATGTTCTACATGTCTCTTAACAACACGGACGGTTGGATTGATCCAAATACCCTCATTATGATCATTTCTAATATATGAATCATTTGATATAATATTCTCATCTTGATCATTTCTGGTAAACGATTCAATCTCAACATCAATATCACCTTGATCTCCAGTGTTTTCATCAATTACTTTGTTGGAAAAAAGAACTATAGACCATTTCGTACTTTTCGGATCATTGACATAGAACACTTGTCTAGCTTGAGAGGCTAGAATAAAAGACTCATCTTTGTATCCCACCCTATTAAGATCCACTTGCAAAAATCCTGACTTATCCATTCGAATGCCGTTATTATTTTCAACCCACTTGCAACCAAATATAGGAATCTGAAACTTCTCATAATCAAACACCCAAATGCGCTCGATAACACCAAAATACGACAGATTTGCAAATTTGGGGTTTAAGTCCTTCACACTTGATATGTGCATTGCTTCAGCTACCACGGTGACACCACTATTCTGCATAGTACTTTTATCATCTTGTTCTTTGGTATAAAATGTGTATCCATTAATCGCGTATGCGCTATAAGAAAAAACATGGAAACTTGGACCATATGCTAAGCATCTCAACCTTTCTGTTATTGAAGCGGGATCTGAATAATACTTTGAATAAATATGATCCTTAAACCAAGGTATAAAACATCGATTGTGCTCTCGTACTATCCAATTTTCATTTCTATTGGGATTTAAACCTCGAAGAACATCCTTGTGAATTTCAACATACGGCTCAACCTCATTCTCATTGTGCAGAACATACAAATGCACTTGATCCCGTTCGACCCTTGATACTGCCACGATTTTATTTCCAATTAGATTTTTTCCTTCTTTCTTTTCGACAAGCTGAGACTTGGGGAGTCCGATTGACTGAACATTAGACAAATATTCAGTACAAAACTCAATCGCTTCTTCAACAATGTATCTTTCAACCATACAACCTTTTGGTCGACTTCGGTTCTTCACGTACCCTTTTAATATTTTCATATAACGTTCAACAGGGTACATCCATCTCATATAAGCTGGTCCACACAATTGTGTCTCTTTTACAAGATGAACAACTAGATGTACCATTATGTCAAAAAATGATGGAGGAAAAAACATTTCAAGCTCACACAAAGTAATAACGATTTCTTTTTGCAACATTGGTAAGATCGCAGGATTGATCACCTTACTGCAAATTGACTTGAAGAAAGAACACAACTTAGTTATAGAGCTTCTTACTTTTTCTGGAAGAATAGAACGTATACCTATTGGGAGAAAATGTTCCATTATAACATGGCAATCATGGGTCTTTAAACTCTTTAACTTGAGGTCTTTCATAGACACAAGTCTTCTAATATCTGAAGAGTACCCTTCTGGAACTTTAACTTCACTTAGAAACTTACACAATGTTTTTTTCTCCTTTCTAGATAGAGTATAAGCAGCAGGCGGTATATATGTTCGTTTTCCTTTCTTCAAGGGTCCTAATTCAGTTCTTATTCCCATCGCTATCAAGTCCTTTCTTGCCTTAAGGCCATCCTTAGACTTTCCTTGTATATTGAGTAACGTGCCAATAACACTTTCAAATACATTTTTTTCAATATGCATAACATCAAGAAAATGTCTCACATACAAGGACTTCCAATACGGCAATTCAAAAAAAACTGACCTCTTCTTCCACCCACTTTTGACAAGTGTGTGGGCAAAAGGCTTGCCAAACTGAGTATCCAAATCTTTCACCTTTTCAAAAATTTGATCACCCGTCAATATAGGTGGAGCTCTGCCTTGTTCTGTCTCTCCATTGAACGCCTTTCTCCATCCACGGTAGTGATGATTTGAATTTAAGAATCTCCGATGACCGAGAAAGACATTCTTCTGACCAAACTCCAAGCGCTTCCAATCTGTTTTATCTTCACAAACAGGACACGCACATTGACCTTTTATGCTATACCCTGATAGATTTCCGTATGCTGGAAAATCATTAATTGTGCCAAACAACATCGCCCTCAAGTTGAAACTTTCTTTCCTATATCCATCATAAACCTCCACACCGGTCTCCCACAAAATCTTTAAATCTTCGATTAAGGGCTTCAAGTACACGTCTATGTCATTCCCTGGTTGTTTAGGTCCAGAAATCAACATAGACAACATCATGTACTTACGCTTCATACATAGCCATGGAGGTAGGTTATAAATCATAATAATCACAGGCCATGTACTGTGTGAGATACTCTGGATACCGTGTGGGTTCATTCCATCAGTAGATAATGCCAAGCGAAGGTTTCTTGATTCTTCTCCAAATTCAGGATAATCATTATCAATTTTCAACCACTGTGGTGAATCTGCCGGATGTCGATACTTTCCATCTATAATTCTTTCATCTGCATGCCAGGTCAAGTGTCTTGAATCGGTTTCACTACGAAACATGCGTCTAAATCTCGGAATAACAGGAAAATACCACAAGACCTTTGCTGGAGACAACTTGTTCTTATATCGCGAGACACCGCATTTAGGACACTCATTTAACGATGCATACTCATTTCGAAACAAAACGCAATCGTTTGGACATGCATGTATCTTATCATAGCTCATGCCAATAGAGCACAACATCTTTTTGGTCTCATATGTTCGATTGGGAAGAACATTATCCTCAGGAAGCATATCTTTCAAAAGGGCTAATAACTCTGTGAAACTTTTATCCGACCACCCATTGCCCGCCTTTAAGTTGTACAACTTTAATACCGCAGACAATCTTGTGAATTTAGTGCAACCATCATACAAAGGTTTCTCTGCATCACTTACCAACCTCTCAAACATTTCGGGACAATCCTTAAGATCTCCTTCAAGTGCTTCTGCAATCTCTTCAACTCGATCACAATCGTATGTATCTGCGCCACTATAGTTTGAGGCATAGGTCGTACTATCCCCCGGTTCAACATTCTCGTTACTTTTCTCACCATGCAAATTCCAACATGTATAACTTCGATCAATTCCATGCCTCATTAGATGCGATGTCAACTGAACTGCGTCAACCCGTTTCCCATAACAACAACCCAAGCAAGGACATATCATTCTACTGGGGTCTTCGGCGTGCGCAACGGCAAACTTAACGAATTCTGATACCCCATTCTCGTACTCTCTCGACAATCGATTGGAAGACATCCATGTATTATCCATTACTAATTAGAATAAATAAAAAACAATTTCAGAAGAGTTCAAACACATTTGGACCTAGGTTTCTAATGATACTGGTGTTGACACAAAATCAGATGTTCATAGGTCGTATAACCCATTGCATCCGCAATCATGGTCACTAAAAACCAACCGTCAATTTCCTAGTGCATCCGCTATCATGGTCGAAACAAACGTAGAAGGAGGAAACGCGCAGTAATAAGGTAAAACAGAAATTGGGCAAAGCTAAAACAAAGCAATAACATAAAACAGTAATTGGGAAAAGTGTGTACCTTTGATTGGTAGAAGGAGGAAACGCGCATGTAGATCTAACAGAGGTGGAAGGAAAACGCCTCAGAACCCTAACGTGAAAAAGAACGCTAATAACAGATAGTGAAATAACAAAACGCGCAGTATGTTATAATTTTAATGTTTACTAAAGGGGACATTAGAGGGCGCTTGTGGAAAAAAAGCGCCCTCTAAAGGGGGCCTAAGAGGGCGCTTATGAAAGCGCTCTCTAAGGCTTTCCAGAAGCGCTTTATAAACTGGAAATGTACATGGACTTAGAGAGCGCTTTTTCAAAAGCGCCCTCTAAGGGTAACCTTAGAGGGCGCTTTCACAAAAGCGCCCTCTATTGTTGTCCCTCCATTTTTTTTTGGCTTCACTTTAGAGGGCGCTTTGTTACCAAAGCGCCCTCTAAAGGGGGCCTAAGAGGGCGCTTTTAAAAGCGCTCTCTAAGGCTTTCCAAAAGCGCTTTATAAACTGGAAATGCACATGGACTTATAGAGCGCTTTTTTAAAAGCGCCCTCTAAGGGTAACCTTAGAGGGCGCTTTCTAAAAAGCGCCCTGTATTGTTGTCCCTCTATCTCCTCCTTATTTTTTCGCTTCACCTTAGAGGGCGCTTTATTACAAAAGCGCCCTCTAAAGTGCGCTGTCTATTCCAGTTGTTCGCTCCTTATTTTTTCTCTTCACTTTAGAGTGCGCTTTTGTAATAAAAGCGCCCTCTAAGGGGCGCTGTCTATTCCAGTTTTTGGCGTAGTGTTTCTGATTCTAGACCTGACATCATGTTTAGTGTTTGTATGTGTGCACGATATCAATCAAATCCTAAGGAATCACACCTAAAAGCTGTTAAGCGTATATTTAGATATCTTCATGGAACATCTAAATATGGGCTTTGGTATTCCAAAGGAAGTGATTGTAGCTTAGTAGGTTACTCCGATTCTGATTATGCTGGCTGCAAATCAGATAGGAAAAGCACGAGTGGTACGTGTCACTTGTTTTCAAACTCCTTGGTAAGTTGGCATAGCAAAAAGCAGGTATCTGTGCCTCTGTCAACTGCAGAGGCTGAGTACGTTGCAACCGGTAGTTATTGCGCTCAGATTTTATGGCTAAAGCAACAACTACAAGACTTTAACATTCAACTCAAACGTATTCCAATAAAATGTGACAACACTAGTGCCATAAACCTTACTAAAAATCCTGTCTTACACTCACGCACTAAACACATAGAGATTAGACATCACTTTCTTCGCGATCATGTTGAAAAAGAAGACGTTGTACTTGAGCATGTTGATTCCAAAAATCAGCTTGCTGACATTTTCACTAAACCTTTGGCAACGGAACTGTTCTTCAACATTCGTCGTGAATTGGGGATCTTAGATCTCTCTCCATTGTTGTCTTAAGCATGTTTTTTCTTATTTATATTATGCCTCACCTTGGTTGATGAGATTTGTTTTAGATTTCATTTATACCTCACAAAGTCACATCAACAGAGGTAATATCAATCCTTTCTATATCTCTTTTAAAACTATGTGATTGTGTATGCTAGAACAAAATTCCTTATTTTCGTTTATGTGAATTTCTTTGCATATATTGTTTGAACATTAATATTTGATTTGTGAATTACACTTGGGCATCATCATCATAACATACTTCATAATGCATAACCATCCTGCATAAAAATTAATTAAAATTTGGTTTGACATCAGTTTGTATCGATACAAAGATGCATGTATCGATTCATGTCTTCCTCATTTCATATTTGTCAAAACTGGTTCAGTATGTATCGATCCATCCGTCGTTTGTATTGATACATAGACCGTTTAAAAACAAAAATGCGTGACATGGATCGATTCATTCCCACATGCATCGACATATACTGATTGTTTTTGGATTAAATACACTTTATTTCACTCATGGATCGACTCATGGATGAAATAACCAACACTCTTGGCACACGAACTTGGTTAAGTGGCACCAAGTCTTCTACAATGAAATGTCTGGTTTTATGGACGACTACCGTGCCAATCCTGGTATTATGGATAGATTCAGAAGCGTTGAAGTTCAGGACCGGTTCAGGCACTACACCTTCATGGGCCAAAATCCAGATGCAATGCCTCCTCCTCCACCTCCGCAAAGCTTCAAAGATCCTGATAGAGATGACGAGGAGTCCTGTGGTGGCTATAATCCACATTAAACCATCATCATGTCATTTCACTGCATTTTATTGCATGTTGCTTGAGTTGTTTTTCTGTTCAGATTAGTTGCACCTTATATGTCTTGGCTTATGTAATCTTTTAAACACTTTCTACTAGTTAAATGCTTATTTCCTTCTGCTTACTTCTGGTGTTATTGCCCTTATTTGTCATTCTTTGTGAGTGATTCTTTACTTTGAAGCTACCTTCTTTGTGATTGTTAGCTTCGTTATCATTTTTTCTGTGCCCTGCTACAACATGTCGCCTTGATAAAACTGTCTTTTTCTTCTTTTTGATGTTGACAAAGGGGGATAAAATGCAGATGTATGCAGATGTTGACAGATATGCACAAACTCAGGGGGAGAATCACACATCTTGCTAAAAATTTGCCATCATCAAAAAGGGGGAGTTTGTGAGCAAATTCTTTACTTTGAATAAGTTTTGAATGATAGCAAATTGTGTGATCATTGTCAAATTGTTAGTCGTGCATTATCTTACATGTTTCATTTGTGTTTTTAAGCATATACTATTGTTTCGTGTCTATACATAAAGATCCACATTGATACATTTCCTTTAAGAACTCATAAAAACTGTTTTGTATCAGTATGCATCGACACATGTTCATATGCATCGATCCATAAATTTGTTGTAAATCACAAAACGTATTTGGCTTCAGTATGTATCAATCCATACGAATCTTGTATCGATACATGCTCAGTTAAAATGCTCTATGTATCGATCCATACGATCTTTGTATCAATACATGCTTAGTTAAAATGCTCTATGTATCGATACATACGAGCTTTGTATCGATACATGCTTACACTAATTCTCCATAATTAATCAAAGTTACAGTATGGATCGATGCATAACTTTTCGTATCAATACATAAGTCTGTTTTGTCTACTAACAGCTTATGTCTTTCACATATAAGAAGTATTTTGACAGCAAAAGAAAATAACGAATTCAGAAGAGAAAAACAGTTGAACACAAAATCACAGGAGTGTGTAGCAGCAATTGTTTTGAGCAGTTAGAAACCTGAAAGAGACTTCATCTTCTTCATCTTCTCAATCTCTTTTCTTCAAGAACATCAACACATAATCATTCTTGTTCTTTGGGTTAAAGGATCAACGAGATAACGTTCAGTGGTACGATCAAGGATCTAGCTGAGGTGTTCAGTGGAACGATCGAGGATCTAGCTGAGTTGAAGGTTGAAGGGGGTTTCGAGGAAAAACCAACTGGTTTATCCTTCAAGAACTGGAGTGTTCTTGCGGGTTTGTTAGTCATGTTTGCAGAACAGATTCAGCCGTAGCGTAAGGTTTGGAAATTGGGTGATTTCGCAAACAGGTCGTGGAACCGGTGAATTGTTTGCAATTTCTTGCAGGAAATTCTTGATCGAGCTCAGATCAAGTGGAGGTTCTATACAAGAAGAAGTTCTTGGGATTTAGAATTCTGTCTTTGTATTGTAACCTTGTATCAACGAATTCGGCATTATTGATAATTACAGTTCTCAATTTCATTTGAAATTGAGAGGGAGACGTACCCACACGCGAGGACGACAGTGGGGAACTTCCTTACCAAATCTCTGCGTATCGTATTCTTTCCTTATCTCTCTTTACGTTTTCAACAACTTTGTGATTTCAGTTGGTGTGTTGTGGCTGTATATTTCATGATACAATAGTGGCAAGAAAACTTCTTTATCTAAACTCCACCATTGTTCATCATTGATCACATACACACCAATTGTTTGACAAAACTGTCAGCTGAGTTTTATTCATTGGAATTAGAGTTTAGTGATAAGTGCAATTGATTTGAGAAGATTCTGGTGTTAATAATCTCTATCGTTTTAATTCAAATCCAGCAATAAACTCGCGGGTCCGGTTTTCTAGTAGCGGTTCAGAATAGACGGAAGTCAATTCGGGACTGTAATTTTCCGCTAAATTTTAATAACTCTGATAAGAATCTTTAAATCCGTTCATTTGAAAGAGGTGATCTATTCACCCCCCCTCTCGATCACTAGCCACACCGTCTAACAAGTATGATGTAAAATGAACAAAAATAAATAAAGACAATTTGGTAAGTTAAATGACTTGTAAATATAAACGGAAGCAAAAGTACATTTTGTAGGGAGATAACTCTTTTCTTGTAAACGCTTTGGTACTTCAAGTGTACTCCTACTGCAATGCTAAAAAATGCCACCCTTGAAATGATCATTACAATTTGCTTAAATACTAGTAGAAAATAATTATTGGGAGGTTACGACTCATTCACGAGATGACACGTGTCGGAGCACCTCTCCCACGTTTGCAGGTAACTTCCCACGTTCAAATACCCACAATTAATTTCCATCATGGTGTGTTGGCCTTTGACTTCGACAAGCTTCCCTCTACGTCGATCCCGTGCTCCGATTTTCTACCTCGTCAATCCAATCCTCCGACCGTCCTTGTGGTCGACCAAGCCTTGCACTCCTTGGGACGAAATTTTCCAGCTAACAAATTGCCCCCTTGAAAAGGATGGTTTCGACTTGAGCTCTTCGACCGAGAAACCTGAATTTTGACTTTCCAAATTTCGGCTATCCATCTAATCATTAATGATGGTTTTATGTGTGATGATGGCTTTTCTGCATTGCGGTTTCCCAGACACACTAGCATCATTAATAGGCATCCTATAGGTCGTGGGATTACAACCAACACCACTAACTCTCCCCATACCTCCTAGTTGGACATTTGTCAGTCGACTAATGCTTGACTATTCATTTGTTCGCCTATATATAGCCACCTCTTCATTCTCAAACTTTTCTGCTTCCGCAACCGCGTATCTGTATACTTCTCCTGCATATTGTAGCAGTAAATTCTTGATAATCAAGCTATGGGTAAGCTAGAGATCAAATAACAAGAGTCACCACCGCGCTTTTACTGTTTCCAAGGGAAAAGGGAAAAAGTACGAACAAAACCCAAAAAGTAAGAAGTTTTCAAATTAAAACTAATAAAAAGTCAGAGATTACAGGTAAGGGGGTTGGTTACACGGAGGGAAGGTGTTATCACCCAAAGTGTCCTAGGTACTCCTAAGGAGCCCTTTTTGTGTGCATATGTATTGGGTATAAAGTGATGTTTACAAACAAATAGAATGGGGGATGAGAAAAGAATTTATTAATTATATTTTTGTGTTTGACAAGACCTTCGGACTTGTGCCTATGTACCAACATAAAAATGAGGGATCAAAACCTCGTAGTTCGTGATACAAATTTCAAAGTGGATGCATTGCTTTTAACAAAAATTAAGTTTGAAAGGCACAAAGGCCTAAAAATGGTTTGAATGAGTTAGTTCTTTTTGGGTTTTTGAAAATTTAAGTCTAGTATAGTTAAGTTTATTTACAAGTTTGATTTAGAAACGTAGTTTGAAAATGCAATGGCATAAGGCCAATGTTTCTATCTTTTTGCAAAATGGTCAAAGTTTAGAACAAAGAAATAGTTCACACAAAGAAGATTTTGAAAAATGGAGGGAGAGATTTTGAAATTAAGGAAATGGGGAGAAGATGAAGAGACTACCCTATGTACAAAATTAAAAGTTTAGAGTTGAAAAGATCTGACCAAATGGGTAGCAATCCAATAGACAACAATGTCAATAGAAACCCAGAATTCCCTTGGACTTTTTAGAATCAAGCAACACAACAATGCATAATTATATTATCTTGAAGAACAAGACATTAAATAAAGATGGCCACATCCAAGCTTATCCATTCCATGATCTTCTTCAAAGTAGCCCATGTAACAGATGAATTCCATAAGTCACAGGTTCAAAATAACAGCTTCACAATAATCATGTTGCAGATGAACTTAGAGAGATCTTGAATGATGTATCAGATGAAGTTTTAAATTGCAAGCACTTGGTTTCTCAATAAGTTGGCATTGGCCAAGTCCTTTAGCATAGGAATGTTGCCTAAGTTCTAAGTCCATTTGTCCTAGATCAAGCCAACAGTCCACACAAAAGTTTTTTTAGGGTTTTTGTTGTTATTATGTACATTAATGGTCAAAGACTACACAAACAAGCAGAGTATACACAAACAAAATATATCACACAATATGGTCCAAGTGGACAAAGTGAAAATTGCATTAACTTAAACAATTAGAATGATATGAATAATGGAAAATGAGATAAAATGCTAAAAGTAAATTGCATTAAAGTAAATGGCTTGAATTTAAAAGTTAGTAGTTAATAGGTTAGAAGTTAGTATTGTTTTGCTTTTGTTTTTTAATTTAAAGTCATTCTTTGGAGAATACTCAACCCACTTATCACAAGCATGGATCCTTGAACTAAGACATCTTCCAAAGGAAGGAAAAAAGGCCAAGTTTCCACACAATACCATGAAAGGGGGGAGACTTACAAGCTCACTAACTAGAATGCTTATGCCTTTTTGTCAAAAATTTAGCGCTATGTTAAGCAATTGTAATTGGACTTATATAGAAGTCACAACTATTTGAGACCGGGCAATAGAATTTTGGTGTTAATGCATGTTAGAGACATAGTATAATGGACTATGCTCATGAAACATACCACACACAAAAAAGAATATGTAAAAGAGGTGGCCTAATCTCATCCATACTTATGTTGATTTTTCAATCAACTAGCCTTAGGATTTTGAGATGTCATAGGCCAAATGAAATGAATGAATGAAGAAAGGGAATGAGATGAAGTGGGAGGGGAATGGATGAAACCACAAATTGGTCAAAGGAGGACTTTTATCAAATTAATATCATTCATTCATTTTGGGAGATAGAATGTACATTCCATCAATCCCCTAAATCCAATGATATTAAGTTGACAAAGTCAAATCAACCTTGACCAAGGCCCAACAACAAGAGTCAAACATAAATAAGTCATCACAATTGGTCAACAAAATTATTTGGCATTTAATCAAATTAAAAATACTAAAATAGTGCATTTAAATTAAATATGGTTTGTCCAATTCCTAAAATCTCATCAAAACACCAAAGAAATGACCATGAGATTTATCATAGGTCAAACAAGGTCAAAGGACCTTGGAGAATTTTTTTTCATAATTTGTGGACACTTAAAAGTATTTTTAAACAATTAAAAACAAATGCAAAATCAATTAAATCAAGAAAAATATTAATAATGATCCAAAAAATAATTTTAATTCAGAATATGAAAGAAGAAATTTTTTGAAGTTTTTTGGTGAAACTCCCATATTTTTTGGATCAATATTAAATTTAATATGAATTAAGGAAAATAAAGAAATTAAAATGAAAATTAAAATATCAGAAAAAACGTGGACCACTTGATCTCCCTTATTAATTGAGGTGGCAGATCAAGTGGATCAAAACACGCGTTCCACCGTGCACTTGAGTCAGCGCGCCACACAGTTGGTATTCAAAAGGAACACTTAGGATTAAAACATTTCAGCTGGATCCTATGGTTGTGAGAGATGCTAACACATCGTCGGAGCTGTAGCTCCAGTCTTCTTCTCCGGTGGACCACACCGGACTGGTCCACCTTCAACCATCACCAAAATTAAAAACAAGGACATGATTTCAAAGTAAAAATTGCACTGAGTTTGAATCTAGCCTTAATTCACTCTAACTCCAAGTATATTGAGAGATACATGGAGTTAAAATTTGAGGTACATGAACTGAGTTGCTTTAATTTGGCCTCAAAGCAACTCAATCTTCTTGCCTACATTGGTAGGACTTCAGACAACCAAAGAATCAATGGAATTAAGCAAGAATTAGAGAGAATCGAAGAGATCAAAATTTCTGGAAAATACCTTCAATGGAGGTCTGAGTTCAACTGATCTTACTCTTGCTCGTGCTTGATCTCACTCCAAATGCTTGCAGAAGAAAGATTGAACGCTCAAAAGGTTGTGGATCCCTGGAGATTTGAATTTCAGAACAGTGGAAATTCAAACTTAAATTCAAGTGAATTTCTCAGGATTATCCTTTGCAATGTGAGGGTTAGAGTTAGGGGATCAAAGCTGGCGCGAATGTCTATGAAATACTGAGCATATGAGGCTCTATTTATAGCTGAAACCATTGCTTTTTGCACACTTGAAATCCACTTTCCAAATTTGGTATTGATGGTGCATGGGTGCATGGGTGCGCATAGGTCCATAAAAACATTTCCCTAAGTCCACAAATGAGTGTGAGATAGTCTGAGTTCAACTTGAATTGCGAGGCAAGTGTTCATGAAGATTTGAAATTTGATCCTTGCCAAGTGATGACACCATGTTCATGCCATGCGCAACCTATGCATTCCTTGTCCAAAATGAATAAATTTAAGCTTTTTAGAAAGGTGAGATCAAGAGGAATAACTTTCATGTTCAACACTTTTTCATTTGGAGCTTGGAAAATGAAGAAATTTAAGGTGGAAGTTTGGAAATTTTTGACATATCAAAATTTTTCTAAGTGTCAAGCCATATGTCTCAATATTCCACCTTGCTTAACTTTGTATATGAGCTTCAAATGAGAAAAGTGTATTCATAAAAGTTATAGCTATTTCAATGACATTCAAAATGGTCACCAATTTCATGTCATTTGTATTTGAAATGATAGAGTTATGCATTGTTGAAGTTTGGAAAAATCACTTGTTCAATGGTATAGGTCAAAAGTGACATATAATGTAACCTCATATCACATGCTCAAAAAAGTTGAATAAGCTCTCACTCCAAAAATAAAAGTTGAAGTAGACATCTTGAATTTGATTGTGCAAATTGGAAACCTTTCATCTCATAAAACTTGAGCAAGTTATGGCCTTGGGAAGTTGACTTTCAAATTAGGGTTTAGACAAAATGACTTATAATGTTTCAACATAGAAAATGATTTTCCAAGCAAAACTAGATCTAGGTCTCAACATGAAAGTTGTTTGGAATGTCATTTAGAGTAACGTAGCTCTTAGAATCATTTTCATATGGTGAAAAGTGTAGGAGATAGGGCCTAGGGAGACCCAGTTTTGATCACATGAATTCATCTGGCCAACCACCATCAACCAAATTGCTAATCTTCAATTCTCTTGACTTTATAGGCTCATGGGTAATAATATATGGGTAATATGATGAAGTTTGAAGTGCACCTTGAGAAATTTGATCAATTTGTGAGATAGCTTGTTGGAGAAGTTACTCAAGATACCTAGTCAAACTAGGGTTTCCAAGGCAAATCACCCTCAAACTCTTGAAGAAAACCTGATCAATATAACATGTAGAAATAATTGGGACTCATATATGATAATCATAACCATTCTTGAATCAATCCATGGTTGTGCTCTTTGTCATGAGGGTCTTAAGCCATAGATGTGGACATGATAGATCAATGGAGATCATGCCCTTCCTACAAAAGAGTTAATCAAATGCAAAGACATATTTTTGGTATTTTGGTTAGTTAAATGATAATATACAAGTATGATACAATCACATAGTTCTTGGTGATCTCTCCCAAAACAAACCCAATGAAATAGGGGTAAGGAGGATGCCAAGGTATGATCCCAATGCTAATGCTTATGATGAATTTGCATGAGGGATATTAGGGTCAAATTTGGGGTCTTACAGCTGCCCCTATTTAATGACATCTAAATGAGGAGGCGAAGGTTAAAATCTTCATGTCGACTCAGTAGAATGGGCTTAAATAACAACACATAGAAACAAAATTTGGTCCCTAAGAGACCTCGTGATGCATATGGTATGAATGCAAAAGTAAATTCTTTGTGGGGAAATATTGCCACAAAGGAAAAGAAATCAGAGAGACTGAAGGTCTGCAGGAGTAAAATGTATTTCGTAAGGAAAACTCACTGGGGAAACAGAGACTCTGAAGGGGTAAAAGGGGTTATGCGTAGGCCAGGCTACGACTTAAAAAACTGTTGGGGGACTAGAGGAAATCGATAAAAATGGAAAGACTCATCCGGGGGACACAAAACATCTGCAGGGGAAACGAGTAGATCAGGATAAAACTGACATACTTGAATCATGTAGGAAAAGTCAATTTCACTAAGGAAATGCGCACTCAACTCAACTTGGGAGAAATGAACTTCAACACAGGAGGAGCAAAAATGTATTATCTACTACCTGTTACTGGATAAGGAGATAATAAAGATCTGGCAGAGAGAACACCCGTAATCGGTTAGGATGAACATATCAAGGACGACTCACTGAGGATTCCGGGAGGGAGTGTTCGTTACTGGTTACTGGGTAAGAATAGCCTTGCTGGAAAAAATGCAGAAAAATAGGATTTACAACTACCAGTTACTGGGTAAAAGACCAAGGGTGAGAGTATCCGTCATCGGTTAGGATGAACATATCAAGGATAAACTCAACAGGGAAGAAAATCCGTCATCGGTTAGGATGAACATATCAAGGATAGACATGCCTGGGAAATGTCAAGGAGGATACCCGTCATCGGTTAGGATGAACATATCATGGGTAAACCAACTAAACAAAAAGTAGGAATTACATCTATCGAATGCTGGATAGAATACCGTCAAAGAGAAAATCCATCACCGGTTAAGATGAACATATCAAGGATAAACTCTGTGAGGAGATAAAATAGGAATTACATCTATCAGTTACTGGATAGAATACCCAGAGAGAGAATTCGTCACCGGTTAAAGTGAACATATCAAGGATAGACTCTGAAAGGGGAGAAAATAGGAATTACATCTATCAGTTACTGGATAGAATACCAAGAGAGAGAATCCGTCACCGGTTAAAGTGAACATATCAAGGATAAACTCTGCGGAGGGAAAAAATAGGATTTACAACTACCGGTTACTGAGTAGAAGACCGCAAAGAGAAGAAAACCCGTCATCGGTTAGGATGAACATATCAAGGATTAACTCTTTGGGGGAATAAAATAGGGATTACAAATACCTTTTTACTGGGTAGAAGACCAAGAAGAGAATATCCGTCATCGGTTAGGATGAACATATCAAGGATAGACTCAAGCAGGGGAGAGAAAGATATCCATCACCGGTTAGGATGAACATATCAAGGATATATTTCCTGAGGAATAGATCCAATAGGGACTCTACTGTTGGGAAAACTGGGATACTTTTGCCGGGTATTGGGCAAGAAGTAACAAACTGCAAACTAAGAAGAATATTACCAGTTACTGTGCAATAGACTCTTAGGGGACTCAAAGCATCTATCTAGGTAAGAGCTAGAAAGACACGCTCAATCAAGACTCAACCCATTGAGGATATAACCCAAGGGGAGTGATTCTATCCAGATAAACTACTGGGGAGGAAACTGAAGTAATAATCATCCACGAGGAAACAAGCTCAGTGGGGAAATGGAGAAAGGTTAAAGTCTTTCTGCTTAAGGGGCTGACACTCTACAATTGAAGGAGGACAGACACCAGAATTTGTATGGGGATCAAGTACCACCATAACAAAGAATAAACTCAAATGAATCAATCAAATATGATAATGCAAATCATGAAATTATATGAATGTGTATGTATATGTATATATGATGATTATGCTGACAACATGATCACAAAGGATACAAAGGTGTCGCAAAGAATTTGAATCATCGGTATAATCCTCGGTCAATCCACAAAATATGGAGACAACTACTAGAGAACAGAGAGATCGACACCCCAAGGGCTCAACCCTAGCTAAGGAAGGAGGAGATCTGCTGAGGAAAGAACACTCAAATTTGTAGGGAATTTTAGGTCGACACCATAAAAATGGGAGACAACCCTACAGAGAACAATCATAACAAAAGCTGCTCAGAAATCAGGAGAGAACCCTGACTGGGAGCAAGTCGACTGGCGATCGGCGGGGAAAACCAATGCGATCTATTGGGGAAAATCAACCATCTCCAAAGACCAATCCTGCTGAGGAAATACGAACTTCGCCAGGGAAGGCCGAAACTCTGTTGGGGACAAGGACACGCCGCAGGGTATCTGAATCAACTAACTCAGCTAGGGACAAAGAAAGAAACTCCACCGGGGATTAAACACTCCGCCGAGGAACTGAATCAACACCAATGTCTAGGGATACCCGAAGGGTTAACTGCTTGGGGAACCTCTAATGTTTTGCACTTAAGGACTTTCTATCCATCAAAGTGCTGTTGATATTCCTTTTAATTGCTTTGAAAAATTCTTGCTTCTATATATTCACGAAAAAATGATTTTGATTAAAAATTTAATTTTCAAAATGATCATAATAAAATTTAAAACTATTGGCTGAAGTAAATAAGAGTAGAAACAATTGGATAAAAGCTCAACTTCATTTGATAGGATGGTAGTCTGTAAATGACAAGACTCCATAGATTTTTACAAAGTTGAAAATGGTAATTTACAATGGAAAAGAGGTACATTGAATACAAATTATCCTTAATCCTTCTACCAACTCTTGATATCCATTGTGCTCTTGACCGCTACTGGGATGATGAATCGATGTCAACCCTTGTGCTCAAACAAATCTTCAAAACCTTGAAGATAAGCAGAATGCAGTTACTTGCCATAATCCCTAATTTTTGCATAAGTTTTCCCAAGGTGGGGTACTCAACTTGTCGGGATTTTTTTTTCTGTTTTTATGTCTCTAATTTTTTCCTGGATTACCCTTTCGGGTTTTCAATCCACCGAGACGCTCATTTTTGCCTAAGCCGCCCTTTCGGGTTTTCAACTTAGCGAGTTGTTCTTTTCTTTTTAGGCGAAGTATTTCTTGACTGCATCTGCGTTCACAGGGCGAGTGAACTCTTCACCATCCATAGTTGTAAGAATCGATGCACCGCCTGAAAAGGCTCTCTTAACAACATATGGGCCTTCATAATTAGGAGTCCATTTTCCTCTAGAATCTGGATTAAACGTCAAACTCTTCTTGAGCACAAGGTCACCTTCTCTAAACACATGAGGTCTGAACTTCTTATCAAAAGCTTTCTTCATCCTTTACCGATACAACTGACCATGACACATGGCAGTCAATCTCTTCTCTTCAATCAAATTCAGCTGATCAAACCTGGTCTGACACCATTCAACCTCAGTCAACTTGGCTTCCATGAGCACACGCAGTGAAGGAATCTCAACCTCTACGGGGAGCACTGCTTCCATACCATATACAAGAGAGAAAGGGGTTGCCCCTGTTGAAGTGCGGATGGATGTACGATACCCGTGCAAAGCAAATGAGAGCATCTCATGCCAATCCTTGTATGTGACAACCATTTTCTGAATAATCTTCTTGATGTTCTTGTTTGCAGCTTCAACAACTCCATTCATCTTAGGTATGTAGGGAGAAGAATTATGATGTGCAATCTTGAAGTCTTTACAAAGAGCTTCCACCATATTATTATTCAAGTTCGATTCATTGTCAGTAATGATCTTACTTGGCACACCATAACGACATATGATCTGATTCTTGATAAACCTTACAACAACTTGCTTGGTTACATTTGCAAACGATGCCACTTCAACCCATTTGGCGAAGTAGTCAATTGCCACCAAAACGAAACGATGTCCATTTGAAGCTTTGGGCTCAATCATCCCAATCATATCAATTCCCCACATGGAGAAAGGTCATGGGGGAAGAGATAACATTCAATAGTGTTGGAGGAACATGAATCTTATCAGCATAAATTTGACACTTGTGGCACTTCTTCATATATTTGCAATAGTCAGATTCCATTGTCAACCAATAGTAACCTGCTCGCAACATCTTCTTTGCCATTGCATGTCCATTGGAATGAGTACCAAAGGAACCTTCATGCACTTTGGTCATCAACAAGTCTGCTATGTGTCTATCCATGCATCTGAGCAAAACCATGACGAAGTTTCTCTTGTACAGTGTTAGTACCTTAAGATTGGCATTAATTTTGTAAAACAAATAATGTAATCACCTCTGTTGTTTTAATATGTTGGGTTGAAGAAGTTCAAAATCTGGACCAACATGTCATGTAAGATGTCACGACATCGGGACTGTGACATCTCACATGTGTATAAAACTGAATCAGTTAATTCTGGTTTGGTTTGTGATCAATTAGGAGATCTGGTGAGTATCCTAACTCCTATGTGAAGATCTTGAAGATTCAATCAGAAGATTTGGTGAATATATTTGGTGAAAATACAGTTTCCAAATATGGAGATCTTTTAGGAAATAAAAGATTGAAGACCTTGATTGTAGCAGAAGAATTCTGCCAGCTCTGTAACAACAAAGGAAAGATTTGCTGCGATTTCTGAAGGCCCAAATCAAGTTGGGTGGTTAGGTTATAAATAGCAGATTGTAACCTAGGTTTTGTAAGCCTCAAACAATGTAAAAATTAGGGGTATGTGTGAGGTAAACCTCCCAACCTGTGGGAAGGTTACCAGGTGTTTCTCAGTGCTTGAAAGCATGAGATTATTTGTAACTTAAAGCCTGTAGGCAAGAGTTATTATGTTCTTGAACGAAGCTGTGAAGCATGTTCAAGTTGTCTAAGCATTACATGGTAATTGTAGTGATAGGAATGGAAACTGGAGGTTTCTATCTAGGAGTGCCTAGGTATAGATTGCATTGGGTAGGGATTAAGTGAAGAGTTGTAAACGGGGGAGTTTAACTCTGAATTAATACTGCTAATAGTGGATCTTCTTCCTGGCTTGGTATGCCCCCAGAGTAGGTAATGTTGTACCGAACTGGGTTAACAATTACTGGTGTTTTTACCTTATGCACACTATATTTTGTCTGTTATAACTCAGTCTGTTTCTAGTCTGTTTATGAAGAGAATAATAGACTTGACACATAGCCTGCAGTCTGATTGCAAAACAGAATGTTATGACATTCATTATTGACTGCTGTTACTGATAGACTGTTTGGTCTGTTACAGTTCATCCTTCTGTAATGTTGGAACAGGTGATGTTCAAATCAATGTTGAGACATCATGCTAATAACTGGGCAGGATTAATAAACACAAGTGCCATGTTTAATCTATATTGTGTCTTTGTTCTAGATGGACAAAACTGGATGTTCTTCTGTCCATGGTGGTAGAGTAGTAGATGTCGTGACATTTGGGACTGTGTGCATATGAGTACTGGGTTTTAAGGTTTCTAACTGTCTTGCTGTATAAGTAATAATGTTGGATCAGATGTCATGACTTCGTGTAAAACAACTGAACTCTGACTATACCAGAATTTCAATTGGTATCAGAGCAGGCATCTTGTTCTGTTTCTGGATGAGATCCATGGGTGATACTTTCTGGTATCTTGCAAGGAGTTATGTCAGTACTGATGTTGGAACCTGTGGAAGGTTCTGTGATTTCCCTGAATGGTCCCTTGAAGTAGGTGGATGGACTATTCATGACAGGAACTGTGTGTGCATGTCTCTGAAGGTTGGCAATTGGCCTTTGTGTGGAACAACTGTGCTAGTATTGAAACATATTCAAACTTGGTATGTTCTTGGAGTCTGATCTGGTGAAGTGCGTGGTCATAGGTTGAGTTGTATTATGATTTCCGCTGCATAATACCTGGCTAAACTCAAACTCTGATGAAGGTTCCCCTCATGTGGATGAAAGGCTGCTGTATTCAAGATTTCATCATAATCTACTGAAGATGTCAAAGATACTTGAGTCTCCTCAAGTCCACTCATCATGACGTTCTCACTTCAGGATTGTAAGAATCACCTGATCACTAATTCTTTTACTCTCTTGGGTAGTGTATATGAAGACCTTGAAGACTTTCAAGGAGGGTTTGTTCCAAGGAGGTGGAACTAATGTTCTATGCAATGTTAGAACGTGTTGTTCAACAAGTATGCAGCTACTGGTTGAAGAGCAGATGGTTTTAGGTGTCAAACAAAGGGATACGTGTGTTTGGAACCTACTCCTGACCTGGAAGAGGAGACATCTGTGGGTGCTAAGTTGACAAGGGTAGGGTCAACTGTTTGTATGCTCAAGAAGGTCACTTTTAGACGTCTGATCTCTAGAAGTGGAGCTGGTTGAGATGTGACACGGTGCAATTTCCTGCTGTCTGTCTTATTCCTATAGATTAATCAGGATTGGATAGTTGTTCCATAAAGTACTATGTTGTGTTGGAAGACAAGTTCCCTGGATGTTAGAAGTCAATAATTGGGTAACCTGATTGCTATTTCATTTAAGAGGATTGGGACCATGAATCTTGTTATTCAAACACCACGCTCAGAAGTGGCAGTTCTTTCAAGGAGTGAGAATATGAAGATTTAGAGGTTGGTTGAGGTAGTATGCTCTGGCAATGCATATCTACTATTGACTGGTGTTGTTTTCTTTCACTAGTACTGATGGTCAACTGGAGTCTGATTGGTGTGATTGGAGTATGTATAGGTATAACTCATAGAGTTAGTTGCCACTGGTAGGGATGGTGTATGTCATATTGAGACATGTCTGTACAATGCATGGATATTGGTGTGGAGTTTCCATGATTGTTAATTTGAGGGGGAGTGTTGGTTAACCTCCTCACGTTCGGTCAACCTAGGGTCTGGTTGGCTGTTGACCTGTGTCACATGGGTTCTGGTGGTTGTGTGACACATTTGCAAGGAAGAATTCATCTCTCTCATTCCTAAGGGTGAATTTAATCTGGGAAGATTTTCAAAACTGTTGAGGTACTTGCAAGCAGAAGATGTTGACACTAGAAGAGTATTTTCAAAGTAGTCTTATGGTGGAAGTATCTGAAAGGAATATTGGGAAAGGATTTAAGATCAATGTCTACTTGTGCCAAGTACAAGTATTTAATTGATTATCCTTGGAGCTCAAGATAAATGATGTTTTAAAAGATGTTGGAAGATCCCATCTTCAAGATCCTGTGCAGAATCACAGGAAGGATAGTACATTGGTTTATGATCTATCACTTTGGTGGCAGCAAAAGCATATGATCTCTGAAAAGGTTTCCTAGCAAGAAACATGTTCAGCCTTGGTGTGTACAAGAAGAAGAAAACATCATAGTCCTGATGGTGGTTACTTGGATCAGTCTACTTCTGATCTAGGTAAGAAAGTGCATTAGCTAATGCACACTATGGAGTCAAGAACAAGTGGCAGCCGTCTTGACATCATGGAAACAACTTTGCTTTAGGAAGTGGAATCTTTGGTATAGCTGAAGGGATAGTTTCTAACTAGTCCTTCTGAAGACTCATGCATCAGAGTGTCTGATGTCTTTGGAGAAGAAGCAGGGATTCATCAAGGTGTGAGCTTGGATGACTTAACTGCAAACCTGCAGGATGGAGGATGTTTACTCAAACTTGGTTCCACAATCAAGTCTATGAGAACATTAAACTCTTGTTCTGTGAAGGGAGGAAGTTCTTTCAAGTGGTAGAAGAAGGAGCTGAATTCAACAGCTAGATGTCAAAACATAATGTTATGACATTTGGTTCAACATCAGAATCTTAGTTGGTGAAGTGGCGCATCAACTTGAGATAGAAGGGTCTACAGGGTTGTAGATTGGATACTTCAAAAACTTGAAGTTCAAGTCTCACTTGGAAGGTCAGAATATCTTTGGGAGAAGTCTGATAAACGTGGAGAGGTCAAAGAATGGCATTTGACTTTTTCATATGAGGATTCATGAAGGAGGTAGTCAACCAGTGGCATTTGGTCTATCTCAAAAGTGAGTTCGAAGAATCAAGATAATCTACATATGGCAACTGATTATTCTTGAGGATAGTCTGAGACAAGTTACTTTTGAGCAAAAAGTAGTAAGTTGAAGACAAAAGGAGGTGTTTTCTAGTCATCTCTTGGAGCTTGTGGCTGGAGCTTAAATGGAAGACATGTTTATGCAGGATTATTTCAGAATGCCACATACAATGACAAGGCTTCTGATATTGGTTGTACCTGCTGGAGCTTATATGGAAGACCATCTCTTGTAATGGGATGAGAATGTATGTGTCCCAATGTGTGTCTGGGGTCTTGTGGATCAAGCTAATGACTCATTGATATCTGAAGATTATCAGATGGTGTTATGTTGTGAAGGATGTCCTAACTCATGTTAGAACATTTTGTGAAGTGGTTTTCTGTTCTGAAGAGAGATTGACACAGAGTATGGATGTGTTCAGCTGTCACTTGTAAGGATGTTATGTTGTTATGTTGTTAGATGGTGTTATGTTGTGAAGGATGTCCTAAGCATGGTCTGGCCTATTTAAAGGATGTTTCAGCACTCCTCTTCTCACAAGAGCGACATTTCATTCTCTCTAAACCATGGGGTTTGTTAAGATCTGGGCATTCTGTTCCTGGATCTGGTTTTGTGAAGGTGTCACTTGTAAATGTTTAGCTAAAAAGGGGGAGAGAAACTTTGTCCCGAGGATGCACCAGAAGCAAGCAGCAATATCTGGTGGCAAGGAGAAGATGGGTTCAGACACAAAAGTCACTAAATGGGTATATATATCAGTTGTGTCTTGTGATATAAGTTAAGAAAACAGTTGTGTCTTGTGATCTGAGTTACATTATCTATGTACTCAGTATTACATATTCTTCAGGAAGCCCTCATGTTGAGGGGAAGGGTTGTGATGCAGCTGTGTCTTGTACAACTTCTTCCTCATGTACACCAACAGTGGTGGTGGCATTGGGGCTGTCAATGACAAAGAGGAAGTGCAGACCCATATTGGGTTATTTGTTTTAGCTAAAATTTGCCAAAGGGGGAGATTGTTAGTACCTTAAGATTGACATTAATTTTGTAAAACAAATAATGTAATTACCTTTGTTGTTTTAATATGTTGGGTTGAAGAAGTTCAACATCTGGACCAACATGTCATGTAAGATGTCAAAACATCGGGACTGTGACATCTCACATGTGTATAAAACTGAATCAGTTAATTCTGGTTTGGTTTGTGATCAATTAGGAGATCTGGTGAATATCCTAACTCCTATGTGAAGATCTTGAAGATTCAATCAGAAGATTTGGTGAATATATTTGGTGAAAATACAGTTTCCAAATATGGAGATCTTTTAGGAAATAAAAGATTGAAGACCTTGATTGTAGCAGAAGAATTCTGCCAACTCTGTAACAACAAAGGAAAGATTTGCTGCGATTTCTGAAGGCCCAAATCAAGTTGGGTGGTTAGGTTATAAATAGCAGATTGTAACCTAGGTTTTGTAAGCCTCAAACAATGTAAAAATTAGGGGTATGTGTGAGGTAAACCTCCCAACCTGTGGGAAGGTTACCAGGTGTTTCTCAGTGCTTGAAAGCATGAGATTATTTGTAACTTAAAGCCTGTAGGCAAGAGTTATTATGTTCTTGAACGTAGCTGTGATTCAAGTTGTCTAAGCATTACATGGTAATTGTAGTGATAGGAATGGAAACTGGAGGTTTCTATCTAGGAGTGCCTAGGTATAGATTGCATTGGGTAGGGATTAAGTGAAGAGTTGTAAACGGGGGAGTTTAACTCTGAATTAATACTGCTAATAGTGGATCTTCTTCCTGGCTTGGTATGCCCCCAGAGTAAGTAATGTTATACCGAACTGGGTTAACAATTACTGGTGTTTTTACCTTATGCACACTATATTTTATCTGTTATAACTCAGTCTGTTTCTAGTCTGTTTATGAAGAGAATAACAGACTTGACACATAGCCTGCAGTCTGATTGCAAAACAGAATGTCATGACATTCATTATTGACTGTTGTTACTGATAGACTGTTTGGTCTGTTACAGTTCATCCTTCTGTAATGTTGGAACAGGTGATGTTCAAATCAATGTTGAGACATCATGCTGATAACTGGGCAGGATTTATAAACACAAGTGCCATGTTTAATCTCTACTGTGTCTTTGTTCTAGATGGACAAAACTGGATGTGCTTCTGTCCATGGTGGTAGAGTAGCAGATCGTGACATTTGGGACTGTGTGCATATGAGTACTAGGTTTTAAGGTTTCTAACTGTCTTGCTGTATAAGTAACAATGTTGGATCAGATGTCATGACTTCGTGTAGAACATCTGAACTCTGACTATACCAGAATTTCATACAGTATATCACCATTCAAGTAGAAATTGCCGGCTAATCTTCTCAAAGTCTTCTTATCTTTCAAAGATGCCCCAGGCGGGTAAATCTGACTTTGGAGGAAGCACTTGATGTCATAATACCATGATTTCTCGTCTTTGATCTCTTCAACAGCAAACACATGAGCTGGCCTATCAAGACGCATCACAGATGAATTGGGAACTTCATTCCAATATTTCACTACAATCATCGATGCCAACGTTGCAAGAGCATCTGCCATCCCGTTTTCATCTCGAGGGATATGATGAAACTCAACCTTTGTAAAGAAAGTTGAAATCCTCCTCACATAATCTCTATATGGTATTAAACCGGGTTGATTTGTCTCCCATTCTCCTTTGATTTGATTCACAACCAAAGCCGAATCACCGAAGACATCCAAATACTTGATTCTGAGATTCATGGCCTCTTCAAGCCCCATAATGCAAGCTTCATATTCTGCCATGTTGTTTGTACACTTGAAAGTCAATCTAGCTGTAAATGGTAGATGCGTGCCTTGAGGAGTAATGATCACTGCCCCAATGCCATTTCCATATTGATTAACAGCTCCATCAAATACCTTGCCCCAACGGGAACCAGGTTCTGGCCCTTCTTCAAGCAATGGTTCATCATAATCTTTCATTTTCAAGTACAAAATCTCTTCATCAGGAAAATCATACTACACTGACTGATAATCTTCAATCGGTTGGTGAGCCAAATGGTCAGCCAAGATTCTACCCTTGATTGCTTTCTCAGATCAGTATTTTATATCATGCTCTGATAACAACATCTGCCAACGGGCAATTCTTCCAGTTAAAGCAGGCTTCTCAAAAATATATACTTGATTGGATCCATTTTGGATATCAACCAAGTGGTATGATTCAACATATACTGACGCAGACGCTTAGCAGCCCAAGCCAATGCGCAACAAGTTTTCTCAAGCATAGAATACCGAGTCTCACAGTCGGTGAAATTCTTACTGAGGTAGTAAATTGCAAATTCTTTCTTTCCAGTCTCATCTTGCTGCCCAAGAACACAACCCATACTATCTTCGAGCACAGTCAAATACATGATCAACGGTCTTCCTTCCACAGGTGCAGACAAAATCGGAGGTTCAAGCAGATATTCTTTGATATTGTCAAAAGCTTTCTGGCAGTCTTCGGTCCAATCACAAGACTGATCTTTCTGAAGAAGCTTGAATATAGGCGCACATGTGGCAGTCATGTGGGAAATGAATCTTGAAATATAATTCAAGCGGCCGAGAAAACCTCTGACTTGCTTCTCAGATTTGGGTGCAGACATCTCTTGTATTGCTTTGACCTTGGCAGGATCAACTTCAACACCCTTCTCGCTGACAATAAAGCCCAACAACTTACCATAACGAACACCAAAAGTACATTTATTGGGATTCAAGCGGAGTTTATACTTCCTCATACGCTGGAATAGCTTCAACAAATGCTCAACACGTTCCTCTTCATTAATTGATTTAGAAATCATGTCATCGACATAAACTTCAATCTCTTTATGCATCATATCATGAAAAAGAGTAGTCATTGCTCTTTGGTAAGTTGCACCAACATTCTTTAAACTAAAAGGCATTACTCTATAACAGAATGTTCCCCAAGGTGTAATGAATGTGGTCTTCTCCATATCTTCGGGTGCCATTTTAATTTTATTATATCCAGAAAATCCATCCATAAATGAAAAGACTTTGAATTTAGTAGTATTGTCTACCAACATATTAATGTGTGGAAGAGGGAAATCATCTTTCAGACTGACTTTATTCAAATCTCTATAGTCAACACACATGCGAACTTTTCCATTTTTTTTGGTACAGGCACAATATTGGCCACCCAGTGCGGGTACTTAGCGGTTACAAGGAAACCAACATCAATATGCTTCTGCACTTCCTCTTTGATCTTCACAGCCATATCAAGATGCGTTCTTCTCAACTTCTGCTTGACTGGAGGGCATTCTGGCTTCAACGACAATCTATGCTCCACAATCTCAAAATCCAAACCAGGCATGTCTTGATAGGACCAACCAAACACATCTGAAAAACTCTCGAAGAAGATCAATCAACCCCTTCTTAACATCTAGACACAGTCGAGACCCAATCTTGACTTCCTTCACGTCATCCTCGGTACCCAAGTTGACTAGCTCAATCTGCTCTTCGAACGGCTGAATGGTCTTTTCATCTTGCTCAAGAAGACAAGATAATTCATCACTCACTTCTACATCACTTTCCTCCTCGGCTTCAAACACAGGGAATTCAAAATTTGAAGAAGGCGAAGGATCATTGTATTCAATGGGGTTAAGAACCAACCTGCATAATTATTTGATATTTTAATTTTAGAGAAGTGAATTTGTGACCAAATATTATGCATATGGACAATTATATTGTTTATTTATGTTTTTTATGATTACCATTTTCAGAATAAAGCAAAAAGTAAAAACAAACATCATAAATGTGGATGAATAAAATTAATTTTATTGATGATCAAATTAAAATTCCCACACAATGTTCACTTCTCCCTTAGGCATAGGAGAAGGATTTTAAAAACATAAAAGCAATTACTTAGATCGATGCAAAATAATAGAAATATCAACAGTAGTCTAATTGTTGCAAGTCTTTCCATGCGTTACAAAGTTGGTGCAGTCTTCCTCTTCATCATCCTCTAGCACATCAGCTAAGTGTTGTTCATTGCCATGAATGAACCCTCCGCTACGGAAGCTGAGTTGCATATCTTCAGATCTAACAGTTGATGAGCCTTTCTGAAACCCCAAACCAGTTCTTCCCTTGTTGTCTGAGACCTCTACCATGTGCCCCCACTGATCAACAGTAACTTCCTCAACAATCTTCTGAGTATCTTTCAATGAGGACATAGCTGCCCCAACTGTCTTCTCAGCAGCAATAGATAAGGCTTGGAATGGAGTTCCAACCTCATCCTCAACTTCAACGTAAGCAAAAGATGACAGGTGGCTAACCAACTGCGCCTTCTCTCCTCCAACAATCACAAGCTTGCCATTCTTGACAAATTTGAGCTTCTAGTGCAAAGTAGAAGTAACAGCCCTCTCCTCATGAATCCATGGCCTCCCAAATAAGAAACTGTAGGCCGTGTGGATATCCATTACTTGAAAAGTAATATGAAAATCACTCGGACCTATCTTGACTGGAAGGTCTACTTCACCAATTACTGTCTTGCGCGAACCATCAAAAGCCTTGACAATTACCCCACTATACCTCATGGGTGCTCCTTGATAAGATAACTTTGACAAAGTTGACTTCCGAAGCACATTCAGTGACGAACCAGTATCAACAAGCACGTTTGATAAAGCATCTTCTTTTTAATTCATAGAGATATGCAAATCCAGATTATGGTTCCTTCCCTCCTCAGGGAGTTCTTCGTTGCAAGAACTGAGATTGTTGTAAGAAGTGATGTTAGCCACAATATGATCAAACTGATCCACAGTAGCATCATGTTCTACAAACGCTTGTTCAAGAACTCTCTGTAGTGCTTCTCTGTGCGCTTCGAAATTCATCAGCAGAGACAACACTAAAATTTTTGAGGGGGTTTGGAGCAGCTGATCTACCACATTAAACTCGCTCCTTTTGATTAGTTGGAGTACCTCGTCCTCATCATTGGTTTTCAAATTGCTGGATTCACCAGACTTATCTTTTGAACAACCAACCGGATCTTCAATAGGCACCTCCACTTTCTTACTCACAACTACTTCTTCTTTATCCTTTGGGAACACCGAACCAAACACTCGACCACTGCGGGTCACCTTGATAACATCAGCAATGCTCACCACTGAACTAGTCGTAGGTAACGGGACCTCTTGACCATCCTTAATCATTATAGCATTATACTGGTACGACACAACTTTATCAGATGAATACGGGACTGGGCCCGCTAACTGTATTACCAACGACGATACTGATCTTCGACTATTACTGTTACTGGAGTCATACTGGATTACCAACCGCTCTTGTTGCTTGAAAATGGGCACTATGACATTGACGTCGTCATCTACATGATGGGATTGAACAATTTGGATCATACCTTCATCCATCAGACGTTGGATGTCCCTTTTCACAACTTTACGATCCCTCGGGTTAACACTACAAACATCACAAGCATCATGATCGTGTTCGCATTCACTTACTAAACAAACATCCTTGTGCATCTGCACTAAGGACCTCCTGATGAAACGCACATCAAAAACCTTTAATTCTCCAGGACAACTGTCCACCATATTCAATGAATAGTTCCCATGAGCGGGCAAAGGGTTTGCTTTCAAATTTGGCGCGCGGTCCTCGAAGGACACCATACCACTCTTCATAAGCTTTTGAAGCTCATACTTCAATGGATAAGAATTTTCAATGTCGTGTCCGGGTGCTCCTTGATGAAAAGCACAACGAAGTTCGGGTTTGTACCACCAAGGAAGTGGTTCTGGTATTAAGTTTTTGAGAACTAACGAGGGATACAACTCTGCATACGACATAGGAATCGGGTCGAAAGAGACCTTATTCCTCTCAAAGTTCCGTTGATGATGATTGTTGTTGGTATTGTTGTTGTTGTAGGTGTTTGTTCTTTGTTGCGGTTGTTGTTGTTGACGTTGTTGTTGTTGTTGAATTGGTGTTGCTTGTTGATTAGAAAATACTGGAATTACCGAGGATACTTGATGGTGATGATGTTGACGGGGTGGTGGATTCCTTCTGATCTGAGGCCTCCTCTGCCTCCCACTGATTACTGCGTTCGTGTCACTATCCTTCTTTTTACCGAAATTAATGCCATACCTCTTGCTTGTTGACGCCTCATCTCTTGACAAACGTCTCTCACAGACTCCTTCCTCAAGCCTCATCCCCATGTTTACCATTTCGGTAAAGTCACTGGGAGCACTAGCAATCATTCGTTCATAGTAAAATGAACTCAGAGTTTTCAATAAGATCTTTGTCATTTCTTTTTCCTCCAAATGAGGAGTGATCTGGGAAGCCAACTCCCTCCATCGCTGCGCATACTCTTTAAATGTCTCTTTGTCCTTCTGAGACATAGACCTCAGCTGGTCTCTGTCAAGTGCCATGTCCACATTATATTTGTATTGCTTCACAAAAGCCTCTCCCAAGTCGTTGAAAGTGCGAATGCTTGCACTATCCAACCCCATGTACCAACGGAGCGCAGCGCCAGTCAGACTATCTTGGAAGTAGTGGATAAGCAATTGATCATTATCAGTCTGAGTAGACATCTTGCGGGCGTACATCACTAAATGACTGAGCGGATAAGAGTTCCCCTTATACTTTTCAAAGTCAGGCACTTTGAACTTCACCAGGATCTTGACGTTGGGCAATAAACACAACTCGACAACACTTTTTCCAAAAAAATATTTAACTCTTAGCATCTTCAATTCCTTGTGCAACTCAAGAAACCGATCCTTCATTTTTTCCATCTTCTCATAAACATCCGGACCCTCAGACAGCTCGGAATGATATATGGTATCCTCTACGTGAGGCAAAGTGTGCACAACAGGATATGGCACGGACATGACCAGGCTAGATGCCGGCATGGAAGCAAAGATAGGTGCAAAGCCTTCTGACACAAAGTTGGACGACATTCCCCACGGGAATCCAGCAGGTATATTCGGCTCGAAGTGGGCGGAAGCAGCAGGCACGATAGAGGTAACCACTTCTGAAATAACAGTCCTCACGGGAGGAGTTGCAGGTGTTGGAGAAGATTGACTTTGGGCAGCAAGAACTGGCTCCATCATGGTAGTCAGGCGGGCGATCTCGTCCTTCAGCTCTTTGTTCTCTTTCTCCAAATATTCCATGATTTTCAGATGATTGGCTCGGGTATTATACCGATGAGTCAACTTGGCTAAAGCACAGAAGAAACACCAATCAGACACCTGACAAAAACCCGCTTATGCAAATGATGGATGAAATGCAATGCTTGATTATTTTTATTTTTGTTTTCAAGGAACTTACTATATCATTTGCAAATATATATATTTAAATGGAAATTGCAATAATTTGATATGACCGAAAATCTCTTTTTATTTATATTAATTGGAAGGATTACACTCAGTACAATTTCAGAAATCAAAATAAAAATACAAGAGAAAAGGAGACTAGCCATCCTAAGGATCCCTAACAACAATGTCAGAAGATTTGGCTGTAGACGTGTACTTCCTTCGAATGCGATGGATCTCGGTCTCAAAATAAGCCTTCATCTGAGTCTTCTCGAGGACAAGCTGGTCAACAATATTCTTACAAGCAACGGAAGGTTGAGGCATGCTAGAAGATGAAACCTCTGGCTCTCTCTGTCTCTTTGTCACTCAGTCTTCTAGTAGCTCAATAAGTGCATCTTTGTCCTTAGACTCCAATTGCAACTCTTCATGCTTCTTGGTCAAAGCATGGAAACGCTCTTCCCACATATCCTTCTCTTGCTTCATCTTGGCGAGCGCGTCTTCTAACTCCTCTACATCTTGGTTAGGGAGAGTTAATGGCTCAACCACAACCATAGACATAGGTCTTTCACAAGGATAAGACATCTTCAACTCCAAAGCTCTCTTCTTCACCCAAAAAGTGTAAGCTTCCAAAGCTACACAATTGCGTGGACCAAGCTCAAATCTTCCTTTCCTATGCACATTATGCCAAGCATGCACAATCTTCTACTTCAAATGTTGGGTATCTTTACCCTCTTGATAGAAAAGACCTTATAACAATATGTTATTAGGCTTGTCTCTCAAGAGGAACCCAAGTTGACGACGAGCCAAAGCAGGGTTGTAGTTAATTCCTCCTTGTGTACCAATGAGAGGCACATTAGAGAATTCACCACAACCATCAATAATATCCAAACTTCTCAAAGACGGATCATACCAAACTATATCGTCATTAGTGAGAGACATAAGTCTCTGAGACCACCTTAGACATTGTTTGTTCTCCACAAAAGTAGGCGTCTGAGGAAAGTGCGAAATAAACCACTTGTACAGAAGAGGAATACAACAGACAATCGTTCCACCGCCTTTAGAATTCCTTTGATTCAAAGAGAAATACATACCACCCAATAGAGTAGGCACAAGATTCCCAATCAAGAAAAGTCTAATGGCGTTAACATCAACCAAATCGTCAATGTTATGGAACAAAGCTAATATAGATGAGCAACACAAAGATAGCTTCAAAAGCATCCATACTACCAACTTAAGCAAAAGTAGTAACTTCCTTAATGAGGAAATCAGATGACAATCCAAATAACCCTCATTTCTTCACCCAAAGAGCCTCTATCTCAGACTTCTTCAAGTTAAGAGCTTCAACAATAATATTAGATCGGGGAATCTCCTCCAATCCACTAAAAGGCACTCTACTAGAAACAGGTATTCCCAAAAGATGAGAATTATCCTCCAAGGTAGGCACAAGCTGAAAATCTGGGAAAGTGAAACAACGGTAGAGAGGATCATAGAACTACACTAATACACTCAAGAGTCCTTCAACCACATCAGCAGACAAGATGGATAGAAGCTTCCCATGACATTTTTTTTGTAATCCAAGGGATCTAATACAAAAGATGCTAGCTTCCTTAACTCTTTCAAGTCGGGACATATGAAACTGTACTTCTTAGTGTTCCTTCGTCCACAATCCATGGTCTGAAAATATTTGCAAATAATACCTCAAATCCTTGAAATTTTCGTGTGATGAATGTTATGATGCGCATGAATGTATGAATACAACAATCACAAATAAGGTATCACACACAAGGCAAATAAAGGTCAATGGATGAATCAAGTCATTGTCAAGATCAATCATCCATTTTGGTGGATTATGGTTTACACCTTATCAACACCCAAGTTCCATTGATATTGACAAGACTTGATTGATTCAACCAATAGTCAAAGGTTTGTTGCAAGCCACGAGCATGGAGTCTGGGTAAGAATCATCCCAAAGGAGTGAACTAAGGATAAAAACCTGTAGATCATGTTTTAAAAAGTTCCCAGAGTCTTAATTCCATCTATCGGATATTACAGGTTAAGATGACTGACTCATCAACCCATAATATTCTCAAGAGAAACTCGTCTGAGTGTAGTATCGTGTAACAACTGTTATCAAGTCTACACTTGAACAGTTTCCGCACTACGTCTTAAATAGGCCAAGAGGGGTTAAATGTTCTACGGTCCTCAGCTTCTCGGACCCAATTTAGAGATAGTAATGCCTAACCACAAATACTTGTGTGACATTTCTAAATCCAAAAGAGTCTCCACTGAGCAGATGGGTCTCAAGCCAACTTGTTAAGGACTACTACACACAAGTCGAACATGACTATACCATCCTCCTGTCTTAATTGCACTCAAGTTCGGGTTAGAACTTATCTCACCACTCAGAGATCACCAAGCACAACAAGCAGCTTATATCACACACACACACACACACACACACACACACACACATATATATATATATATATATATATATATATATATATATATATATATATATATATATATATATATATATATATATATATATATATATATATATATATATATATATATATATATATATATATATATATATATATATATATATATATATATATATATATATATATATATATATATATATATATATATATATATATATATATACAAACATCACATATATACAAATATATACACACAAAAAGTAGGCTAAACCCACTGGAGACTACTCCCCAGCAGAGTCGCCACTTAATTTCTGTAGCGGTAAATTCGTGATCATCAAGCTATGGATAAGCTAGAGATCAAATAACAAGAGTCTCCACTGCGCTTTTATTGTTTCCAAGGGAAAGGGGAAAAAGTACGAACAAAACCCAAAAAGTAAGAAGTTTTCAAATCAAAACTAATAAAAAGTCAAAGATTACAGGTAACGGGGTTGGTTACACAGAGGGAAGGTGTTAGCACCCAAAGTGTCCTAGGTACTCCTAGGGAGCCCTTTTTGTGTGCATATGTACTGGGTATAAAGTGATGCTTACAAACAAATAGAATGGGGGGATGAGAAAAGAATTCACTAATTATATTTTTGTGTTTGACAAGACCTTCGATCTTGTGCCTACGTACCAACATAAAAATGAGGGATCAAAACCTCGTAGTTCGTGATACAAATTTCAAAGTGGATGCATTGCTTTTAACAAAAATTAAGTTTGAAAGGCACAAAGGCCTAAAAATGGTTTGAATGAGTTAATTCTTTTTGGCTTTTTGAAAATTTAAGTCTAGTATAGTTAAGTTTATTTACAAGTTTGGTTTAGAAAAGAAGTTTGAAAATACAATGGCATAAGGCCAAAGTTTCTATCTTTTTGCAAAATGGTCAACGTTTATGTCGCAACCTGAAAAATACAGTGCGCGAAAAAACAACCGGCGAAAGAAAATGAAAGAAGAGTCGCCACCGTGCGTTATTCATCCCAAAGGAGGGAAAGGAAACGCTCGAAGTAAACCTGAAAAAGGAAAGGACAAAACGAGGTCTCGCAACCAAATCTTGGGTTCGGGAGTCGGTTATGCGAAGGGAAGGTATTAGCACCCCTACGCATCCGTAGTACTCTACGGGATCCACTTTTGTAGTTCTTGTCTAAAGGGTGTGAGTTTATCTAATGTGTTATTTACTAAAAAAAGGGGTTAAATGAAAATGACTCGCGCGGATGTCGCATCCACTGCATACGTATCTCATATGAATATGAGAATCAGAGTCTTTGTAGCTCGGCTACCTAGGGGTTAAAGGTAATTGTGCTCGCTAAGACATCGCGTCTTATGCCTACGTATCTCATCTGGCCTGAGAATCAGAGCAAGCCGTAGTTCGGCTAACTACGGGGTTATGGATTGGGTTTTGGACGAACGACGTTACTATACAATCTACCGGATGCTCGACCTTTGGAGACTTACTCGCCTGTAGTAGAAGGAGTAAACGTGTTGCTTTGGGTTTTAGGAGAAGAAAAATCAATGAAGGGTTAGGGTTTGGGATGCTCATGCAAAAAGGCAGTCCTTGACGAAGGAACCGCGCTACCTGCGGGGATACGAACACATACAAAACAAACATGCATAAAGTAAATGTGCCAACAGGGCAATCAGAACAAATGTCCCAAATGGTATCCCACAAGCAAAGTGGAATATCCAGCGAGCTATCCCTGCAAAAGTCATGTGAGCCTTCACAAAAACTCAACAAAAGGGTTAGTGAAACAAGATAAGGATTAGGAGAAAACATGCTATGACAAACGTAAGTCAGATTAGAGCAAAACAGAAAAAAGGTAATGGGAATAATGGCAAACCTGAAACCTCAAACCCTGTGGCATACACTTCAAAAATTAAACGATTAAGCATTCAAGGAATTATTTATATATTCATACATAATACATCACACATTTAGAACATTCAAATTGAAGGCGTAAAATAATGGGAATAGGGAAAACCTGATTGGAGAGCTTGAGGCAGAGGTGATTCTGTGCAGTTGAGTTCCCTTAAGGGTTTGGAGGTTGCTCTGAACTCTGTTAGGTAATCTCTCACTATCTTTTTCCCCAAGGTTCCTCTCTCACTATCTTTTTCCCAGACATGGTAATAGGAATAGAATGAATATTTTTCACTGAAACTCTAGTATTTATAGCCTAATATTGGTAGCTTAGTGGGCTTTTGAGAAAGGTCCAAGTCTGAGATTTTTTTCTTTTATTTATTTATTAATTTTTTTTTTGTTTTTTTTGTTTTTTTTTGTTTTTTTAAAGTTTCTTGGATCTAATTCTGATCGACATGATGAAATGCAATATGAAATGCTAAATGAAAGCATGAATGAGGAGGGCAAATTTTGGGGTGTTACCGCTGCCCCTATTCAATCATCAGCTAACCCGAGTAGGATGAAAGCGAACAGCTTATCAGACAAACGGGGTGAGTTGTAATTGAATACCAAAAACAGACCGAAAATTTGCGCTCCGAGAACACCACAAAAATGCGGAAATACACCGCGCTGTTTATTTTTCTTTCGATCCTCTGGCTGGATCTGAATCAGTCTTCTGACTTAATTTGGAGTTTCGATCCTCTGGCTGAACCTATACTCAATTTAGTCCTCTGGTTGGATATTAATTTTGATCCTCGGGCTGGATACGATTTTGATCTTCTGGCTAGATCTTCTTCGATCTTCTGGCTAAATCTCCTTCGTTTCGATTCTCTGGCTGAATCTATTTCCTTTGATTCTCTGGCTGAATCTACTTCGATCTTCTGGCTAGATCTGAATTGTTGCGATTTTCGATCTTCTGGCTAGATCTTCTTTGTTTCAATTCTCTGGCTGAATCTACTTCGATCTTCTGGCTAGATCTGGATTATTTTGATGATAAATTCCCATCATTAGGATCCCACATCTGAGGCATGCGCTGGTTGACCCTCTTTTGAAATCTACACCCAACCTTCATATTAGATATGCAGCTTCGAGAATATTCCACTTTTGGGCTTCGTACATATTCTTCGGGCTAGAACATGTTGTAACGACTCCTCAATTAGACTTGGGCTTGCTGGGGAAATAAAGCTTGTAGGCGACTTCACTGGGGAATCTTCAAATTGAGCCTTAGGCTGACTTACTGGAACACGATTCTCAGGCTGAATCTTCGAAATGACCCTCAGGCTGGATCACTGGAACACGATTCTCAGGCTGAATCTTCGAAATGACCCTTAGGCTGGATCACTGGAACACGATTCTCAGGCTGAATCTTCAAAATGAACCTCAGGCCGGATCACTGGAAAACGATTCTCAGGCTGAATCTTTGAAATGACCCTCAGGCTGGATCACTGGAAAACGATTCTCAGGCTGAATCTTCAAAACGACCCTCAGGCTAGATCACTCACGCTTGATCCTCTGGCTGGATCTCATGACCTTGGTTGTAAAGTAATTCTTCAGTCTGCTTGGAAGAACCTGTTTATCAGCTTATGTGTATGCTTGATATGATATGCATGCAAATGCAAATGTTATGCATGGTGTAAAAAGAAATCTGCTTGGGGAAGCAAACTCCGGTAGGGAACAGATCGCTGTATCAATCCTTGAATGCTCTGTGGGGAATGATCCGTCTGCCGGGACCAATGAGCCACCAAAAATAAATTGGCTGCTTGAAAAGTTGACCTTGCGGGGGGAGTATCAACTATGGAAACTTTGTTCGGCGAGGCTCTGTGAGGAGAGTCTGTGGGGAAAACACTTCCTGGGGAAATGTCGTAGGAAACGACCTTTGCTGGGGATATGAACTTGCTAATCGCCCTCAAGCTGGGGATTAACAAATCTGTTAAAAATAATCTGCTGGGGAATGAGATGAACACTGGGAACACCACCCTCTCATCTGTTGGTTATGCAACCACTCCGCTGTTGCTAGGAAGATACAGTCTGACACTGTCAACTCTGTTGGGGATATATAGTCTGGATACTGTCAACTCTGCTGGGGAACATGCTCTGCTGAGGAGAGACTTTGTCAACCGCTTGGGGATGAGGATTCATGACTTGGCATCCGGTTCCTGTGACCTGCAACAAAAAATACACGTATGCCTCGGGGGAATTACTCGGTTTGAATTCACCGTCCGGGATTAAGCACATTCAAAGCAATTTTAATTGTTTTCCTGTGCAAATCATCTGCAAAAGCCACCATTATGTTCATATGCAATATATTTTATAAAAAATTCGGACATTTTTGCAAACAAACTGATAAATGAAAAATAAAGAGGCTCTTTAACTGAATTATTCGACTCTTACTGGGGAGAAAATTTGTGCCAGGAATAGGCGAGGGCATCAGGAAGCTGATCCCTGAAAAGAGGTGATCGCTATAAAAAGAGAACTATCCTAATGGCAATGTGGATACGGGGTCCCACTGAGTTTCGACTCTGCTATGACTCGTATGTCCTCAAGACGCTCTGCTCATCTTGCTTTCTGAAGTGGATGATTAGTCGATCTTTAACCTTCGAAGATTGCCGGATTGAATGAAACGGTGATATAACACTGATGAACTCAGATCGCAGTCGTTCGCTTATTCCCTAACTTTTGCCTGGATCGCCCCCTTTTCGGGTTTTCAATCCACCGGGATACCCATTTTTGCCTGAGCCGCCCTTTTGGGTTTTCGACTCACCGGGTGTACTCTTTTTTTATATCCCTAATTTTTGCCCGAACCTCTTTATTCTTTTTTTTTTGGTTTGTCGGGATGCCCTTTTTTTGCCTGGACTATTCTTTTTATCGTCCAGCGGGTCTATTTTATGCGAAGTATTTTTTTTAACTGCGTCTGAGTTAATAGGGGACGGGAATCCTTCTCCATCCATGGTTGTTAGCATCAAAGCTCCGCCATAGAAAATCCTTTTAACCACGTACGGACCCTTATAGTTCGGTGTCCATTTGCCCCTGTGATCTGTGTTGGGAGGAAGAAATCTTTTGAGTACCAATTCACCGACTTGATACCCCCGAGGGCGCACTTTCTGACCAAATGCTTTCTTCATTCGTCTCTGACCGAGAAACGTCAATTCTGGGTACGTAGTTCCAGCATAGCACCTTAATCATCGAAGACAAGGTAAACAAAGCATCAGCAAATTGGTTTTCTTCAAAAGAAAGTCAACAATCTTCTCGTGTAGTCTCTGTAAGGAGCCAGATGATGCTGAGGTGTATACCATTTCCCGTTGGTTTGATTGATGACCAAAGCTGAATCCCCGTATACATCCAGGGTTTTAATCTATATATTGACGGCTTCCTCAAGTCTTAGGATACAAGCTTCATATTCGGCTTCATTGTTGGTGCAGGGAAAAGTTATTCTGGCACCAAATGGCATATGAACCCCCTTCCGGTGTGATCAACACTACACCAACTCCGCGACCATTGACGTGGACCGCCCCATCAAACATCATAACCCATTTGGATTCAGGGTCAGGCCCCTCCTCCGGGAGTGGTTCCTCTCAATCTTTCGATTTGAGAAACATGATGTCCTCATCAGGAAAGTCAAACCTCATAGGTTGGTAATCATCAATCGGTTGCTCTTCAAGATAGTCTAATAAGACATTTCCCTTGATGGCTTTTTGTGAAGTGTATTGGATGTCATACTCTGTCAGTATCATTTGTCACCTAGTAACCTTTCCGGTAAGTGCTGGCTTTTCAAAAATATACTTAACTAGATCCATTTTTGATATCAATAGAGTCGTGTGAGTCAACATATACTATCTTAGTCGGCGAGCAGTCCATGTCAAAGCGCGGCAAGTTTTCTCGAGCAATGAGTATCTTTGTTCACAGTCGGTAAACTTTTGCTAAGGTAGTATATTGCATGCTCTTTTCGACCTGACTCGTCATGCTGACCGAGCACACAACCCATTGACCTTTCTAACACAGTCAAGTACATGATCAACGGTCTTTCCTCTCGGCCTGTAGACTTGCCCCGATCTTGATCTCTTTCTTGCCGTCTGCGGTACCGATGTTGACGGTCTCAATCACCTCCTGATAAGGTGTAATAGCTCGGTCCTCCTGTTTCAACAATCTGGCTAACCCTTCAGGCAATTCACAATCTTCCTCAACCCCTTCTTCGGCTTAATAGATAGGATTGTGGAAGTCATACTTGGCCATAGCAGTGTCGTTAGTAGTGAGATCTGGGTGGTCCTCTCTGCATGATGGAGGATCATGCTTTACCTTAGAATGAGAGATTTTTTGGAAAGAAAGAAAAAACAAAAAAAAGAAACATTGCCATTTTTTTTTGTAAAAGTAAAAAAAACTGAAAGAAAGAGAACACAAAATTGTTTGCAAAAGCCGTCCTTTATTGATGATAAAAATAATTGCGAAATGTAACTAAATGGATGGCCCTACAAATGAGCCGTTACACCTTAGGCAAAGTGTAAGACTTTATTATGCATGTAATAAAGGAAAACAATAAAAATTACTCTTTCAGTAGAGTAACCCGGACGGTTTTTTCAGATGACCAATTGTCGAGCTTTTCTCCCGGGACACACGGGCGAATCCAGCTATCTAAGTCACAGTCGCTATCAGCCTTGTCTTCATCTGCAGCATTGACGATGTGGGGAGAAACCAAACCCCCACTGGAGAGAGTACCGGTTTCATTCTTCTGTGATCCCGGAGCATACCCCAATCCAAACTTGTCTTCTTTGATGACTGGCTCCACAAATTTTCCCCAGCCTTGGGCATTACCAGCTTTAACCACATTCGACAGCTTGCTTGTATGAAGAGATAGAAGTTCCGACCTTCTCGAACTCAGGTGAAAAGACAGCTTCGGGCGCGACCTCATTGATGTTTGTAGTTTCGAAGCCCTGACACAGCATCTCATGCATCTCGCCATCCATCTCCACATACTTAAACGTAGACTGGTGGCTAACAAAAATATCCTCTTCACCACATACAGTGACGATCTGACCTTCTAGTTCATATTTGAGCTTCTGGTGGAGGGTAGAAGTAACAGCACTGACAACATGAATCCAAGGCCGACCTAGCAGACAGCTGTAGGCAGGCTAGATATCCATCACATAAAAGGTGCTCTTGAACACCTGCGGTCCAATCTTAACTGGCAACTTAACTTCACCAAAGACAGCTCTCTTAGAGCCATCAAAAGCCCTCACAACTAAGTTACTTGGCCTCAGGATGGTGTCATCGCAATCCAACTTCATCAAGGCTTTCTTTGGAAGAACATTCAGAGAAGAGCCTGTATCAACCAAAACATGGGAAAGCATCACCCCTTTGCACTCCATTGTGATATGCAAGGCTTTGTTGTGATTCCTGCCCTCAGATGTCAGGTCATTATTGGTGAAACCTAGCCCCCGGCTAGCGTTTACATTGGAAACTACCGACTCCAGCTGGTTAACAGTTATCTCCGATGGAACATAGGCCATATTCAGTACTTTCAACAAGGCTGCTCTGTGCGCCTCAGAGCACAACAATAGTGAGAGAATGGAGATCTTTGAGGGTGTCTGATTTAGCCGGTCGACTACCTTGTAGTCACTTTTCTTGATAATCCTCATAAACTCATCCACTTCCTTCTCGAATGCGGTCTTAGGAGGATCTTCCTCAGTAGTAACCTCTTCGGCGGCCATCTGTTTCCCTTTAGCCTTGGTAGCTGCCTCGGCTTCAGTATTCGCGCGTAATGTTGATGGTGCAAATAGGCGTCCATTGCGAGTGAAGCCACCAACCCCTCCAACATTGTCTACAGCGGAGCTACCAATGTCAATGTCTTCTTCGTTAACTTTCTGCCCCTGGCAGTAGATATCAGCCCCATAGTGCCACGGGATAGCACTGTCTTTCTCATACAGAACGGGTCCTGCTATTGTGATGGTGATCGGACCAACCAAAGTCGGTTGAGGGCTGTCAGAGTAAATTGCAACTGGTGCTGAACTTTCGATGTTCACCGCTGCTGGTTCTGTACTTTCTGGGAAATATATTGTTGTCGGAGCGAGTCTCTCGGGAACATATATTTCTTCAGGAGTGAAATAAAACGTCACCATCGATACATCATTCTTCACTGGACGGGCCTGATCGAACTGAAGACAACCTTCATCTATCAGCTGCTGAATACCCCTTCTCAAACTGTCACATCCGTTTTCGGCAGCTTGACAATTTCTGCATTCCTCCCCACAGCCCGGGAAAATCTGTCCTTTCAGAAGTCGGTCTTTAACCACCGATAGCGAAGTCTTCACCTTAGTCACATCAGAAACCAAATTCAAAGTTTCCCCACTATCAACAATATTAATCCTCTGCCCGCCGTGAGCCGGCATCGGGTTCTGGATAACATTAGGCACCGGAGCAAAATTGATAGCCTGGGCATCTCTCAAATCTTGTACCTTTAACTGGAGAGCCTTGTAATTATCTGTAGTATGGCCAGGTGCATTGGAGTGAAAAGCACATCTGGCGTTGACATCATAACCTCTAGGCAAATTATTGGGATCGATTGGTGGGGCTAGTGTTCTCAACGTAACCAGATTCATGTCAATCAGCTTGGGAAGTAATACTGAATAAGGCATTGCGATTGGCTCGATGACCCGGTCTGTCTGCCTTGGACGTTGTTGATAGTGTCTCTGCTGACCCGAATTACCTCCTTGTTGTTGATTGTTGTACCTGGGTTGTTGTTGCGGATGATATTGCGGTTGAGGAATAGGTGTTGGAATAGTCACTGCGGCCACTTGATCTTGATAATAATTAGGGCGTCCTCTACCCCTGCCTCTTCCGGCATACACAACGCTTGCCTCGCCTTCTTTTCTTCGCTGACCGTTACCAGCAAACGGTCTCTTGGGACCTGATGAGTTGGAAGCACTATTGTCTTGAATTCGTCCCATCTTCAACAGACTCTCGATTCTTTCTCCAACAATTACTATCTCTGCAAAGCTGATTGACGGGCAAGCAACCAATCTCTCAATATAATTGCCTTGAAGAGTGTTTATGAACATGTCCGCCATCTCCCTTTCAGACATAGGGGGTTGGACGGACGCAGCAATCTGTCTCAAACGCTGAGCATACTCTCTAAAGGTTTCCTTGGCAGTCTGAGACATACCTTGCAACAAGGTCCGATTTAGAGCCATGTCCAAGTTGTATTGATATTGCTTGACAAAAGCCTCTGCCAAGTCTTTCCAGCTCTTGATGGTAGTACGAGACAAATGAGAATACCATTCACGAGAAGCTCCAGTTAGACTGTCTTCAAAATAGTACATCCACAGCTTTTCATCTTCCGTGTGAGCTCCCAACCTTCCTTGATAAGATTGGAGATGAGTGCGTGGGCAAGAAGCCCCGTTGTATTTCTCAAATGTAGGGGGTTTGAACTTGTGAGGAATCCTTACTCCCTGAACCAGACCAAGATTTGTGACATCAAAGCCTAAGGAATTTTGAGACTCCAAAGATTTGAGCTTCTCAGCAAGCTCATCCATACGGCGAGTGGTCTCGAGGGCCTCGTCGTGCAAAGAAAATTGATCATACTGATAATCTTCAATAACGGGGCGCCCGTTAATCCGAATTCCTTGATTCACATTGTACCTTCCGCCAATACCATTTCCAACATTCCCTGTGTTGCCAACATTACCCGGGTTTCCATCAGCATTTGCGTTACCCACGTTACCAGTGTTCACAGGGTTATCAGTGTTCCCAGGGTTACCAGGGTTTCCCTCAGCATTTGGTATCTCCACCTCCGGATCGGGTCTCGGTTGCTCAACCAATTCCCTCAGCTTTTCCTGGCCTTCTGCCATACCAGTCATCAATGTCATGAACTGATCCATCCTTTCACGCATATCAGCCAACTCTTTTTGTACTTGGTCCATCGCTAGCTATGGACGATTTTCCTTTGTCGGGTACCTGTGGACTCGCTTGGGACCAATAACTGCCTGATACAGGAACAAACATTAGACACTGCGGTGACACCTGCAAAACAGACAAGGGTTAATATGCATGGTATGCGATGCACTGCTTGTTCAGTTTTAAGGCACCCCCGCTATGAAAGGGAATACCCTGCAAATGAATAAGCATGAGATGTTGGATTCAAATATGCAGATGATGTTATGCAATGCAAAGGCATGTCAATCAGAATTGATGGATTCGCTTGAACATCTGTCAGGTTGCACTGCCTGGAGAGAAATTCATTGAGGAATATAATACAAGATCAAAGCTCTGCTCCAGAAAACCGGGTTGGTTGGAGGTTAAGGTTTCCTGAATTTAGCCTGCCCCTCACTGGTAGGTTCTAAGAACAGAAGTTTGTCAGCTTCAGCCCTTTAGTCGCGAATAATACGTTTACCACTAAAGGTTTGGTATTATTACGGGACAAAAGACCTCCATTGACTTCCCTCAACAGGACATCCTAATAGCAAGTTCCCAGTCTCGGGATCCTCGGATTGAGCAGCGAGAATGCACCCACCAGAGCTAACATAATCACGTCTCGGAGGAGAGGCCTCGACTGAGTTCTTGGGAAATGGTCACCAGAGTCGACGATTTCTAGAGGAACATCCTGCCGTTACGGAACACCCGTAAGACATAATATATCCAAAAGAAACCTCGTCTGGGTGTGGTTCTTCACGAACGACTTAACGTAGCAATACGCCACGCAAGCCTCATGATTATCCACTCTAAAACCTGTGTGTACACTCAATCTTGGGTAATGGGCTTATCTCTCATAGAACACCCCATCCCAACAAACAAACAAACAGATCCAACAGATACAACAGATGCATGCAAGCAGGTAACCAAAAAAAGGTACAAAAGCATGAACACCCAATAAACAAGAAATCACACAAGCTAGGAGGGACTCGCTTAGGGAAGATGGACCAGCAAGAGGTCAACTTCTTTCAGTCCCCAGCAGAGTCGCCAGCTGTCGCAACCTGAAAAATACAGTGCGCGAAAAAACAACCGACGAAAGAAAATGACAGAAGAGTCGCCACCGTGCGTTATTCATCCCAAAGGAGGGAAAGGAAACACTCGAAGTAAACCTGAAAAAGGAAAGGACAAGACGAGGTCTCGCAACCAAATCTTGGGTTCGGGAGTCGGTTATGCGAAGGGAAGGTATTAGCACCCCTACGCATCTGTAGTACTCTACGGGATCCACTTTTGTAGTTCTTGTCTAAAGGGTGTGAGTTTATCTAATGTGTTATTTACTAAAAAAGGGGGTTAAAGGAAAATGACTCGCGCGGATGTCGCATCCACTGCATACGTATCTCATCTGAATATGAGAATCAGAGTCTTTGTAGCTCGGCTACCTAGGGGTTAAAGGTAATTGTGCTCGCTAAGACATCGCGTCTTATGCCTACGTATCTCATCTGGCCTGAGAATCAGAGCAAGCCGTAGTTTGGCTAACTACGGGGTTATGGATTGGGTTTTGGACGAACGACGTTACTACGCAATCTACCGGATGCTCGACCTTTGGAGACTTACTCGCCTGTAGTAGAAGGAGTAAACGTGTTGCTTTGGGTTTTAGGAGAAGAAAAATCAATGAAGGGTTAGGGTTTGGGATGCTCATGCAAAAAGGCAGTCCTTGACGAAGGAGCCGCGCTACCTGCGGGGATACGAACACATACAAAACAAACATGCATAAAGTAAATGTGTCAACAGGGCAATCAGAATAAATCTCCCAAATGGTATCCCACAAGCAAAGTGGAATATCCAACGAGCTATCCCTGCAAAAGTCATGTGAGCCTTCACAAAAACTCAACAAAAGGGTTAGTGAAACAAGATAAGGATTAGGAGAAAACATGCTATGACAAACGTAAGTCAGATTAGAGCAAAATAGAAAAAAGGTAATGGGAATAATGGCAAACCTGAAACCTGAAACCCTGTGGCATACACTTCAAAAATTAAATGATTAAGCATTCAAGGCATTATTTATATATTCATACATAATACATCACACATTTAGAACATTCAAATTGAAGGCGTAAAATAATGGGAATAGGGCAAACCTGATTGGAGAGCTTGAGGCAGAGGTGATTCTGTGCAGTTGAGTTCCCTTCAGGGTTTGGAGGTTGCTCTAAACTCTGTTAGGTAATCTCTCACTATCTTTTTCCCCAAGGTTCTTCTCTCACTATCTTTTTCCCAGACAGGGTAATAGGAATAGAATGAATATTTTTCACTGAAACTCTAGTATTTATAGCCTAATATTGGTAGCTTAGTGGGCTTTTGAGAAAGGTCCAAGTCTGAGATTTTTTTCTTTTATTTATTTATTTAAAATTTTTTTTTCGTTTTTTTTTTAAAAGTTTCTTGGATCTAATTCTGATTGACATGATGAAATGCAATATGAAATGCTAAATGAATGCATGAATGAGGAGGGCAAATTTTGGGGTGTTACAGTTTAGAACAAAGAAATAGTTCACACAAAGAACATTTTGAAAAATGGAGGGAGAGATTTTAAAATTAAAGAAATGGGGAGAAGATGAAGAGACTACCCTATGTATAAAATTAAAAGTTTAGAGTTGAAAAGATCTGACCAAATGGGTAGCAATCCAATAGACAACAATGTCAAAAGAAACCCAGAATTCCCTTGGACTTTTTAGAATCAAGCAACACAACAATGCACAATTATATTATCTTGAAGACCAAGGCATCAAATAAAGATGGCCACATCTAAGATTATCCATTCCATGATCTTCTTCAAAGTAGCCCATGTAACATATGAACTCCATAAGTTATAGGTTCAAAATAACAGCTTCACAATGATCATGTTGCAGATGAACTTAGAGAGATCTTGAATGATGTATCAGATGAAGTTTCAAATTGCAAGCACTTGGTTTCTCAAATATTGGCATTGACCAAGTCCTTTAGCATAAGAGTGTTGCCTAAGTTCTAAGTCCATTTGTCCTAGATTAAGCAAACAATCCACACAAAAGTTTTTTTAGAGTTTTTGTTGTTATTATGTGCATTAATGGTCAAAGACTACACAAACAAGCAGAGTATACACAAACAAAATATATCACACAATATGGTCCAAGTGGACAAAGTAAAAATTGCATTAACCTAAACAATTAGAATGATATGAATAATGGCAAATGAAATAAAATGCTAAAAGTAAATTGCATTAAAGTAAATGGCTTGAATTTAAAAGTTAGTAGTTAATAGGTTAGAAGTTAGTATTATTTTGTTTTTGCTTTTTAATTTGAAGTCATTCTTTGGAGAATACTCAACCCACTTATCCCAAGCATGGATCCTTGAACCAAAACATCTTCCAAAGGAAGGAAAAAAGGCCAAATTTCCATACAATACTATGAAAGGGGGGAGACTTACAATCTCACTAACTAGAATGCTTATGCCTTTTTGTCACAAATTTAGCGCTATGTTAAGTAATCGTAATTGGACTTATGTAGATGTCACAACTATTTGAGGTCGGGCAATAGAATTTTGGTGTTAATGCATGTTAGAGACATAGTATAATGGACTATGCTCATGAAACATACCACACACAAAAAAGAATATGCTAAAGAGGTGGCCTAATCTCATCCATACTTATGTTGATTTTTCAGTCAACTAGCCTTAGGATTTTGAGATGTCATAGGCCAAATGAAATGAATGAATGAAGAAGGGGAATGAGATGAAGTGGGAGGGGAATGAATGAAATCACAAATTGGTCAAAGGAGGACTTTTACCAAATTAATATCATTCATTTATTTTGGGAGATGGAATGTACAGTCTTTCAATCCCCTAAATCCAATGATATTAAGTTGACAAAGTCAAATCAACCTTGACCAAGGCCCAACAACAAGAGTCAAACGTAAACAAGTCATCACAATTGGTTAACAAAATTATTTGGAATTTAATCAAATTAAAAATACTAAAATAGTGCATTTAAATTAAATATGGTTTGTCCAATTCCTAAAATTTCCTCCAACCACCAAAGAAATGGCCATGAGATTTATCATAGGTCAAACAAGGTCAAAGGACCTTGGAGAAAAAAATTCATAATTTTTGGACACTTAAAAGTATTTTTAAACAATTAAAAACAAATGCAAAATCAATTAAATCATGAAAGATATTAATAATGATCCAAAAAATATTTTTAATTCAGAATATGAAAGAAGAAAATTTTTGAATTTTTTTGGGGAAACTCCCATATTTTTTGGATCAATATTAAATTTAATATGAATTAATGAAAATAAAGCAATTAAAATGAAATTTAAAATATTAGAAAAAACGTGGATCACTTGATCTCCCTCATTAATTAAGGTGGAAGATCAAGTGGATCAAAACACGCGTTCCACTGTGCACTTGAGTCAGCGCGCCACACAGTTGGTATTCAAAAGGAACGCTCAGGATTAAAACATTTCAGTTGGATCCTATGGTTGTGAGAGATTCCAACACATCGCCGTAGCTGTAGCTCCGATCTTCTTCTCTGGTGGACCTCACCGGACTGGTCCACCTTCAACCATCACCAAAATTAAAAACAAGGACATGATTTGAAAGTAAAAATTTCACTGAGTTCGAATCTAGCCTCAATTCACTCTAACTCTAAGTATATTGAGAGATACATGGAGTTAAAATTTGAGGTACATGAACTGAGTTGCTTCAATTTGGCCTCAAAGCAACTCAATTTTCTTGCCTACATTGGTAGGACTTCAGACGACCAAAGAATCAATGGAGTTGAGTAAGAATTAAAGAGAATCAAAGAGATCAAAATTTCTGGAAAATACCTTCAATGGAGGTCTGAGTTCAACTGATCTTGCTCTTGCTCGTGCTTGATCTCACTCCAAATGCTTGCAGAAGAAGGATTGAATGCTCAAAAGGTTATGGATCCCTGGAGATTTGAATTTCAAAATAGTGGAAATTCAAACTCAAATTCAAGTGAATTTCTTAGGATTATCCTTTATAATGTGAGGGTTAGAGTTAGGGGATCAAAGTTGGCGCGAATGTCTGTGAAATGTTAAGCATATGAGGCTCTATTTATAGCTGAAACCATTGCTTTTTGCACACTTGAAATCCACTTTCCAAATTTGGTATTGATGATGCATGGGTGCATGGGCGCGCATAGGCCCATAAAAACATTGCCCTAAGTCCACAAATGAGTGTGAGATAGTCTGAGTTCAACTTGGATTGCAAGGAAAGTGTTCATGAAGATTTGAAATTTGATCCTTGCCAAGTGATGACACAATGTTCATGCCATGCGCAACCTATGCATTCCTTGTCCAAAATGAATGAATTCGAGCTCTTTAGAAAGGTGAGATCAAGAGGAATAACTTTCATGTTCAATACTTTTTCATTTGGAGCTTGTAACATGAAGAAATTTGAGGTGGAAGTTTGGAAATTTTTGACATATCAATTTTGTTTTTAAGTGTCAAGCCATATGTCTCAATATTCCACCTTGCTTAAATGTTTATATGAGCTTCAAATGAGAAAAGTGTCTTCGTCAAATTTGTATCTATTTCAAAGACCTTCAAAATGGTCACCAATTTCATGTCATTTGGATTTGCAATGATAGAGTTATGCATTTTTGAAGTTTGTAAAACTCACTTGTTCAATGGTATAGGTCAAAAGTGACCTATAATGTAACCTCATATCAGATGCTCAAAAAAGTTGAATCAACTCTCACTCCAAACATAAACGTTGGAGTAGACATCTTGAATTTTATTATGCAACTTGGAAACCTTTCATCTCATAACAATTGAGCAAGTTATGGCCTTGGGAATTTGACTTTCAAATTAGGGTTTAGACAAAATGACCTATAATGTTTCAACATAGAAAATGATTTTCCAATCAAAACTAGCTTTAGGTCTCAACATGAAAGTTGTTTATAATGTCATTTATAGTAACGATTCTCTTGGAATAATTTTAATATGGTGAAAAGTGTAGGAGATAGGGCCTGAGGAGACCCAGTTTTGATCACATGAATTCATCTGGCCAACCACCATCAACCAAATTGCTAATCTTCAATTCTCTTGACTTTATAGGCTCATGAGTGATCATATATGGGTAATATGATGAAATTTTAAGTGCACCTTGAGAAATTTGATCAATTTGTGAGATAGCTTGTTGGAGAAGTTACTCAAGATACCTAGTCAAACTAGGGTTTCCAAGGAAAATCACCCTCAAACTCCTGAAAAAAACTTGATCAATATAACATGTAGAAATCATTGGGACTCATATATGATGCTCATAACGATTCTTGAATCAATCCATGGTTGTGCTCTTTGTCATGAGGGTCTTAGATGTGGAATTGATAGATCAATGGAGATCATACCCTTCCTACCAAAGAGTTTATCAAATGCAAAGACATATTTTTAGTATTTTGGTTAGTGAAATGATAATATACAAGTATGATATAATCACATAGTGCTTGGTGATCTCTCCCAAAACAAACCCAATGAAAGAGGGGTAAGGAGGATGCCAAGGTATGATCCCAATGCTAATGCTTATGATGAACTTGCATGAGGGATCTTAGGGTCAAAATTTGGGTCTTACACGTATTTCTTATGCATTTTTCTTCAGCAACTTTCACAGAAACCTCAGTTTCACCATATTTCCTTCAACCTTCTTAACAATGGCTTCTTCCACCTGTACTAAAGACGCAAGCTCTTTCAACACTGGTGACAACCCCATTGCCTTTCAACTCAACGCAAAACAAAGCATAAAATGCATCCCTTAACCTACTTCTTCTAATGAAGCGGTGATGAAAATATGGCAACGCCGGATGCTTATTCCTTTTGTCATTGACAAGAAATTAGTTGCATTTTATGGGCCTCTTGCAGACCCAAAGTCCGCACTAAAAGCAGTCCAAGGATTTTTCCCTGGTTATGGTCCTATTGCTCCTCCATCCTTCGACAACGCTAGAGTTATCGATGTTAGGTTTATGGATTCCAAATCCAGAGTCTTCAGATCTATGCCTACTGATAACACTAAAACACACTGCGTATTTGGCTCGGATTACACACGTTTATTGTATTTTATTTATAAATTTATTGTATTATACTTGTGTTTTGTTTCCTTTTCAGATAATAATGCCCTAATAAGCCTCCAGCGAAGAAACGACGCGAAAAGAGAAAAAAACAGATATTTTAGGTGAAAAATACACACATGGCGCCCCACATGGTGTTGGCCAAGGAGGGTTCCATGAGGTGTCTTAGTTTGACCACGTCCTAACGGTCACAAGACCACGTCTGCCACTCCTTACACACTTAGCGGGCGCCAAGTAGGGGATGGCGGGTGTAGCGGTAAATTCATGACCATCAAGCTATGGATAAGCTTAACGTCAATAAAACTAGAGTTGCCACCGTGTTTTTATTGTTTCCAAAGGAAAAGGGAAAAGTACGAACAAAACCCAAAGATAAGAAATTTTCAAATCAAAACTAATAAAATGCCAGAGATTACAGGAAAGGGGGTTGGTTACATAGAGGGAAGGTGTTAGCACCCAAAGTGTCCTAGGTACTCCTAGGGAGCCCTTTTTATGTGTGTATGTGTTTTTTGTATAAAAGATGTTTGAGAAAGATAGAGTGTGGGGATGGTAAAATAATTCATTAATTATATTTTTGAGTTTGATAAGACCTTCGGACTTGTGCCTACGTACCACCATAAAAATGAGGGATCAAAACCTCGAGTTCGTGGTATCAATTTCAAAATGAATGGATTGCTTTTAATCAAAATTTAAGTTAAGAGAGGCATAAAGGGACCAAAAGTTTGAATGAGTGTTAATTCTTTTTGTCTTTTGAAATTTTAAGTCAACATGATTAAATTTATTTACAAGTTTGATTTAAGAAAAGAGTTTGAAAATTCAATGGCATAAGGCCAAAGTTTCTATTTTGAAATAAGGTTTAAGTTTGAAATCACAAGCAAAGAATTTTTTTTTTAAAAAAGGGGGAGAGATTTTGAAATTTAAGAAATGGGAATATATGAAGAGACTAATCCTAAGCATAAAATTAAAAGTTAAGAGTTGAAAAGATCTGATCAATGTGATGCAATCCAACAGACAAGAATGTCATATAGAAAACCCACTTTCCCTTTGGACTTTGAATCAAACAATTAGCAATATTAGACATCAAGAAGATCAAGACATCACATAGAGATAGCGACATCCAAGCAAGCAACTCCATAGCTAGCAATCTTCTTTGTCTTCTCATGCATCAGATGAAATACTCCTTGATTAACTCATAATAATGCATCAGACACAAGATCAAAATAACAGTTGCATCAAGACCATGTAGTAGATAAGTTCAAGTGGATCCCAATACTTGCATCAGATGAAATATTAAATCACAATAACTGGGTCTCAAAATGTTGGCATTGGCCAAGTCCTTTTGCATATGGAATGTTGCCTAATCCTAGGTCCAAAAGTTCAGATCAAACCCAATAGTCCACCAATTTTTTTTAGGGTTTTTGTTGTTTATTAGGTATTTTAAGGTCCTAAGACCACAAACACAAACAAAATACACAAACAAATATATACAATTATAATATATGGCTCAAATGAGCAACGTGAAAATGGCATAAACATAAACAAGTTAAATGATATGTAAATGACAATGAATGGTAAATGACTAGAAATTAAATTACATGAAGTAAGTGATTTGAAAGTAAGGCAATATTAATAAGATTTAGTCAAATGTTAGTCAAAGTTAATTATATGTTAGTGGTGTTTTGCTTTTCAATTGATTAAGTCATTCTTTGGAGAACACTCAACCATCTATTCATAAGCATGGATCTTTGAACCAAGACATCTTCCAAAGGAAAGAAAAAATTCCAAGTTTCCACACAATACCATGAAAGATGGGATACTTACAATCACACTTACTAGAATGTTATGCCTTTACGGTCAAATTTAGCTCTATGTTAAGCAATCATAATTGGACTTATGTACATTTCATCAATCATTCATTCATTTTGGGAGATGAAATGTAGATTTCATCAATCCCCAAAATCCAATGATTTTAATCCAACAAAAGTCAAATCAACCTTGACCAAGGCCCAAACAAATAGTCAAATATCATAATACCATAAAAATGGCTCAACACAATTTTTACACAATTAATCAATTAAAAATCAAATTAAAAATGCACAAAAATACAAATTAGTTTGGTCAAAACCTAAAATCTCTTCAAAACATCAAATAAATGGCCAAGAGATTTATCCTAGGTCAAAGGACCTTAGACAAAAAAATTCATTATTTTTGAAAAGTCAGAAGTATTTTTAAACAATTAAAAATATGCATAAAAACATTTAATTCATGAAAAATATCAAAATTAATCCAAAAAATAATTTTAATTCAAAAAATGAAAAAGAAAAATATTTAAAGACTTTTGGTGAAAGTCCCATATTTTTTGGATTAAAAATAAAATTAATATGAATTAAACAAAATAAATGGATTAAATGAAAAATTAGAAAATAAAAAGAAATTAAAAAAAAACAGCCATCAGATCTCTCTCATTAACTGAGGTGACATATCTAATGGCCAAACGCGCACTTCCATCATGTTTTGCAGTCAACGTGTGTACACGAGTGGTAATCAGGAAGAATGTCTCAGATTAAAACGTTGGACAAGATCAGATGGTTGGGAAGCATCCAACACACCACCGGAGCCCTAGCTCCGGTCATCTTCTCCGTTGAGGACCACCGGACTGGTCCAACCAAAACTTCATGAAAAATGAAAAATAAATACACTAATTTGAAGAAAAAATGCTCAGGAGCATGAATTTGACCTCCATTTCTTCCAATTCCAAGTATATTGAAAGATACATGGATTTGAAATTTGAGGTTCATGATCTGAGTTGCTTCGATTTGACCTCAAAGCAACTCAATCTTGTTGCCTACATTGGTAGGACTTCAGCAAACCAAAAATCACAAAGAATAATGGAGAATTAAGAGAGAATCGAAGAGATGAAGTTTCTGAATTTTCACCTTCGAGTTGCTTCAAATTTGCTTGATCTTGATCTGGATTTTCTTGATTCCTCTTCCTCTTGCTTGCAGTGATCAAATGAGATGAAAAGGACAATGATTTCTTGGAGTTTGAATTTCAAAACAGAAGGTGAAATTCTAACTCGATTCAATTGAAATCTTCAAGAATTCTATGGAATGAGGGGTTTGAGTTGTCTTGGCAAAGCTTGGGCAAGGTGTTAATGAAGTTCTGAGCTCATAGCACTTGTATTTATATCCAAATCAAATGCTCTTTGTACACTTCCATTAAAGATCCAAAAATAGCAATTGCATCATGCAAGCTTACATGGGCGTGTACAAAGCCCAAGGAATGATTGGAAAAGGTCCAAAATCATGCACATGTGATGCTAAAAGCAATGCATTAAGCCATGCAATGTTGAAATGAAATTGAACATGAGAAACTTCCAAATGGCACCATGCATTACACCTATGCGCAAGTCCTTCAATATTGATCCAAATGAGATAATATTTGACTTTTTGAAAAGGTGATATCAAGGGGAATAACTTTAATGTTGAACACTTTTCCATTTGAAGCTTGGATCATTATGAATTTTGAGGTGGAAGTTTGGAAAATCAAACATATATGAAACTTTTCTAAGTACCAAGTCAAATGTTTACTTCTTCCACCTGGAATAACTTTTTTTATGTACTTAAAATGGAAAAAAGTCCTTCATCAAAGTTGTAGATATTTAAAAACTATTCAATTTGGAAAAAATTTGACCTCATTTAGATGTTTCATGAATGAATTATGCATTTTAGAAGTTGAGCAAAATCATTTGTTCAATGGTAATGGCCCAAAATAACCTATAATGTTTCCTCTTGGCACATGCATTTGCAAGTTGAATTTGAATTTCCAAACATAAACGTTGAATAGGACATTTTTAATTTGATCATGGAATTTGAATGGATTTCATCTCATAAAAATTGAGCAAGTTATGGTCTTGGGAAGTTGACCTCCTAACTAGGGTTCAGACAAAATGACCTATAATCTTTCACCATAAAAATTTACTTTCCAAGCAGAACTAGCTCTAGACTTCAACATTAAAGTTGTTTGGAATGTCATAAGGAGTAAAGTTTCTCTTGGAATCATTTTAATATGACAAAAATTGTAGGAGATAGGGTCTAGGGAACCCTAGTTTTGACTAGTTGACTTTCTCTGGTCAACCACCATGAACCAACTTGTAAACTAGAAGTTATCTTGATCTTTTGGACTCATGGAGGATAATATATGCATAATATGATGTAATATGAAGTATACCCTGAAATATTTGATCAAATGTTGAAGAAACTTGTTGAGGAAGTCACACAAGATACCTAAATGAATTAGGGTTTCCAAGGAAAACAAGCTTCAAACTCTTGATGATTTCTTGATCAAAATGATATGTGAAGACCATGGTGTAAGACCCCAATTTTGGGCCCTAAGATCCCTCATGGCCCATATCATTCATATCATAACCTCAAGGATCATTGCATGCCCTAGTTTCCCTCCTAGTGGGTGGTTGCCTTGTGGGTTGTTTCTTGATCACCAAGCATACTTTGCATTTGTATATCTTTGCCTTTCATATATTTATCATTTCAAAATACAAAAATATTGTCAGTCTAACCTTGTTGCTTGCAGTTGAAGCAATCATCAGAAATTAGGTTAAAGTCAGTCAACAGTCAGTCAAAGCAATGGATGGTGGCCATTCTTACAGAATTTGGGCACCATGATCAATAATCAAGAGTTCATATATCTTGGGACATCATTTGAAGTAAAGTCCTCAAGGAATTAGGGTTTGGATTTCATCAGAAATGCTCCAATAATCCAAAACCCTAGAAAAGTCAAACTTGGTCAACTGTTGATTTAATCAAGGATTTGATGGATAGATTTGATCTGAAGGAGCTCATTCATGCTTATACAAGCCTCATCTATCATGTCCAACCTCATCATGGAAGAAAATCAAGTCAATCAGAAAATTTCCCAAAATAGAAAGTGGACCTGTAATTTTAACTGCCAAAAATGGAAACTTCTTGATCTTAAACTTACATCATGATACAAGCTCCAAATGAATTTTTGCCCAACATGAAAGTTGAAGATCTTGTTCTCCCATTTTCAAAAAGTCCAAGAACTCTCAAATCCCATGTGTGGTTGTCAAGATATGATCAATTCATTTTCACAAATTTTTGAACTTCAAAGAGCCATATCTCTCAAACCATAAGGCCAAATTTGGTGGGGTTTTTTCCTACAAACCACATTTTTCATCCTCTTTCCAAAAATATAAATTTCATTCATCAAAACCCTACCATTCAAAATGGCATTTTTGGACCTATTTCATTAAAAAGACAAGTTTGACCAAACTTTGACTTTTTGATTCTTTGACTTTTTCTTAATTTGGCCAATTGGGAAATGTGTTAAATCATATTTGTGACTTGCTCCAAGCCCTAAATCATGTTCATACCACCATTTTACCTCATTTTGGACCAAAGTTGCAAACTTGGTGTTTTTGCAAATAGTTTGAAAAGAGTAAAAACAAGGTACAGCAATTCCTGAAGCAACATAAAACAGCATTGGTAAAGGTCATTTACAGCTGGTTTCAAGCCCAAAACCGTGCAAGCTTGCACCCTCCATGTTCACTTGTACACATTTAGCAAAAATGCAAAAACTACATTTTAAGCTAAGCAAGATTAGCATTCTCTAAACCAACTCTAAACAGACCCTTATAAGCAACTTTTCTGTCACAAATGAACCCTAGACACACAGCAGCGCAGCAGAATTCTCTCACTCTCACATTTTGCATTTTTGGCCAAAGGTGATTTTCTGCTCAAAACACCAAAAACCCTTGAACAACCTGGATTGTTTCTTCATCACACCATCTTTGTGAGCTCCTTTGAACCACTAAACCTCATCTGCACAGCCCCTATCTGTTCTGTTTTCTTCGAGCTCCAACAATGGCAAGATGAGATTTGGAAGTTCTCAAGCATCATTGAGCTGACTAGCTTCAAGAATCCATCAATCCAAAGCACAAAGGCCATCTGTTTGCACTTGAATCACTCAATACACCACTGTTGCAACAATTGCTTCAAAACCAAGTAAATTTTCGAATACCTTCTTTCTCCATGCTATGCTATGTTTATGAAAGGTCTTAACATGCTGAAGTTTATGCACTTTGTCTCACATGATTTGGTTGGTTAATTTGTAAGAAATCTGAGATTTAAGTTGTGTGGTCATTTGCATTTTTTGTTCGAATCTCACTCTATGGTGTATCATACTGAAAACTATTCATGGATTTGTTATCACCATGCTTCAATGCTTCTGTTGATGTGCTCACCAGCCATTTCTGGAAATTCTCATGCATGAACATATGTTTGATGATGGATGTTTTTCTGCCCGATTCATGAATCTTGTTGGATTATGTTGAAAATTAGTGTTGGTTTCTCATTCACCTTGCCATGCTGAGCATTTTTATGTATGTGTTTTTAATTTCTGGAAATTGCCTTGAAAATTCGAATTGTTGAGGATGATGCCTGCTGCTGTTTAAACCAAACACTCTGTCCAGAAAACTCTCATGATTATGCTTATGTTGTTGTTGGCTGATGATGCATGATGTTGGTGTTCTTGAGTCGTGCTCATTTGATTGATAATGCTATGATGTTGTATGCTGGTCGAATTTCATGTTGATTTTGCATGATGATGATGAATGTTGCTGTTGTTTAAACCTACCCTGTCCAGAATTTCCATGATTAATGTTTGTTTTATTGTTGGTTGATGTTGCTTGATGTTTATTATGCCACTGCCATGCTGTGTGATTGATGCCATTCGAATTTTGATTAAACATGATGAACATTGGATGATGAATGTATGCCCTGCTGCTGTTTTGAATATGCCCAGAAAATGTACATGATTTGTGTTTGTCGTGTTTGGGTTGTGGCTACTTGATTGCTGCATGATTGTTATGTGACATGTTGCTGTTTACTTGGTGGTATTTTTGATCGATTACATGAAGAACAATGCCTTGGCCATGCTGTTAGAAACCCTAGGGTTTTGTTAAACCCAGAATTTGAGTTGATTGGCCAGTTTACTGTTTCATTGGGCAACAGCCAATGAAAACATTTCCTTTGCCTTGCCCAAAACGCAGCACTTTGATAAGTGAGCGCGAAATTACACATATGCCATTCAGTTGACCATGTTTGACCCCATACCATGCTATCTTGTTCATTTTTGCTTCAAATATCACTCAACTTTAAAAATTTATTTCTCTTTCAATTTTCATCCAAAAATCATGCAATTTTTTCCTCATGCTCATGAATGGGTCTAGTATTTGATTATAATTTTTGATAAATTTTTCATTGGCTGGTTTGTAAATGATAATTGGTTTTCTAACATGTATGCTCAAATGATACATTGTGCCATTCCTTTTGTGAAATTGTCATGACACATCCAATGAGCTTGAAATTTTTTGTGGTGAAACTAGACTCATTGACCTTTGTTTCCATATAGAGTTTATGCATTTCCCATTTGTGGTTTGTGAGTTACAAATTTTTGAAGTTATGTGTTGCATTTGATGCTATATGAATGATATGCATTTTTATGAATTTTGTTCACATGCTTCCCTACATCCAAATGACTCCAAATTTTGCATGAATCATCTATCATATGTCTAGTTTGTGTATGAATTTTCTGGAAATTAATTATTCTGTTTCCAATTTATTTGAGAATTTTCTTCCATGCTTTGTCATTTGTTGACTTTTTGTGCTACACATTGCCAAATCCTTTGTGAAATTCTCATATCATATTGTATGTCCATGAAATTTCATATGTGATAACTAGACATCTCAAGCTTTGCATTGGTGTTAATCTCATCCATTTCCCATCTGTTTTCAAATTGATATGATTTTTTGAAGTTGACCCATGCTTGTTGACTTTCATCATGCTTACTTGAATTTGGCTTGACTTCATGATTTTACTTGACTGCCTTCCTCTCATCCAAATGCCATGAAATTGTACATGTCTACCATGCTAGATGTTAGGATTGAGTGTGATTTATTTCATGATTTTTGAGATTGTTTGAGTTGACTTTTGAAAGAGGTCTTGCTGTTGACCTATTTGTGCTCTTTCTTGCCATGCTTTGCATTCTTTTGCATATGAAATGACAATGATGCATGATTTGATTATGAATCCAATTGAGATTGCTTATTAAATGTTTGAACATGAATTGGGTTGACTTTTCTTTGCTGTTTGACTTTTTTCTTTCACCCTTGACCCTAGGCTAGTCCTAGTGGTCTTTTGAGCTTACAATTCAGCTATTGTTTCAGGTTAAGCCCCAATGCCTCAAAGACCATTCAAATTTGTTTGAGTTGAATTATATATTGTGCTAACCTTTGTTTTGTAGGTGTGACTCACATACTTGAGTCTTTGTGCCTTGCACAATTGGTCCCTCTGTGGTTGACTATTGGTTCATTTTCTTTTGATTTTGATTGTTGACTTGTTTACTAATGAGTTTGACTTTTTCAGGTACACTTTAGTTGCTTTAGTTGCTTGCTTTGCTTTTTAGCATTTGCTTTGAGGTATAAACCTTTCTTCTTCATGTAGTCTGGAGACCCGGTCTGTTATTTGACCGGGCAAACTGTCTGAAGTCCTCCTTAAGAGGCAATGCCTGTGTGTGTTTAAATTTGTCCTAAGCAGGAAAAGTCCTTCAAGTAAGGCAATTGGTGGAAGGTAGGGATAAGTAATCTATCCCCCACTATTCAGTGTGTCCTCTCTTTGCTCCCATTACATGGTTGAAGCATTGAGATAAATACCCAAGATCTAATCGAGTCAATAATGTGGAGAGAGTTCCTACTTTCTGAACTCCCACACTTTCTTTGATGCTCTCTCTGATTTGAGATAGAAGCAATGAGGCACACCCCTCATCTCCTTTTCATCTGCTTCACCTTAGCCTCTCAATGGCAAGGTTAAGAGCGACCTTTACCTATCACAGTGGACTTTCATAGTCAAACCCTCTTGTGTGAGCCCCCCTTTGCTTGGCTATAGAGTGTGCTGTTTGATATTCATTGATTGACTGATTGCTTCATATGCACATGTTTGCTTGTATGCTATGCATTTATCATCATCATCAATTGCCATTAATGCATGATCATCTCATTTGCTTTTGTGATGCTATTATTGTTGTTTGCCCATTGAGGACAATTGTAAGTCCATTGCTTTGGCCGTTGTTCCTATGATATGGAAGGATAGAGTGTAAGACCTCATTGGTCACTCATATCTTCTGCCTTATCTGTTTGTATGTGAGGATACAGTTATAAGTCCCTGTAAGTTGGCATCTGTTGTCCTGTGATCATAATTTGATCTGTTTGTTTTGTATGTGAGGATACAGTTATAAGTCCCTGTAAGTTGGCATCTGTTGTCCTGTGATCATAATTTGATCTGTTTGTTTTGTATGTGAGGATACAGTTATAAGTCCCTGTAAGTTGGCATCTGTTGTCCTGTGATCATAATTTGATCTGTTTGTTTTGTATGTGAGGTTGCAGTTATAAGTCCCTGTAAGTTGGCATCTGTTTTCCTGTGATCATATTGTTGCTTTTGTTCTTGTATGTGAGGATCCATTATAAGCCCCTGTAATGTGGCATTGGATTTCCTAGGACCATACTGTGGAGTTAACCTAAGTCCAGACAGATTGGCAGTTAACTTCCATGTTTCATTTTTGTTTTCTTTTGAGGAGATTGGTGTAAGTCCATTGAGTGGCATCTGATATCCTGTTCTGTTTTAGGAGATTGGTATAAGCCCAGTGATTGGCATCCGATATCCGCCTTTTGGATTTCATCTTTTTTTGTTTGTTTATTATCCATTGCTATTCCAAGGGACACACTTGAATCATCTTCTATATGATCTCAAGAAGTGAACCTTCTAAGAAGTTTTACAATCCCATCCTTATACATTCATCATTCATTATGTCCTAGACTTATTCACACTTCACTTTTCAAATTTGACATAAGTGTTGTGCAAACATTTTCATGTTTTTCTAACTAAAGACCTGGACTCAAGTCCTTGACTTCTTTTCAAACTCCATTTCATAATACTTCTTCTGAATTAACCTTAATCATACTTTGACTTTCATTTTCATAATCACAATCAATTAACTTCACTCATTCACTTGTTTTGGCTTTGTCCATTAATCCTTTCATACATGAGCTATAGGTTTGATTTATCTTAGTGGTTGATGTTAATCTCACCTTCTGTCTTTAGTGATTGAACTGTAAGTCTTCCTTGCCTATTATAGGGTTAACCCCTCCCTGGCAAGTTGAAGCTGTTCTCACATGGTGGACGTTGTTGTTTGTATAAGGTTGAGTTTTCTCCCGTGGATAACGTAAGACCTAGGGTTTGTGTTTAAAATTGAACCCAACTCACTTTTGGAAATCTTTTAGCCGAACTACGGCGTTTTGATCCTTACCTTTGATGGAAGGTACGTAGGCAGCGGGTTCATCCGTTCAAACCCAATAAAAAATGTATATTCTTTTCTCATCATCCCAATCATGTTTGCACAATATTTTTGTCATAACAAATAACAATTTAGCATAACAAGTGTGAAAAGGGCTCCCTAGGAGTACCTAGGACGTAGTGGGTGCCTAACACCTTCCCATTGCGTAATTTACCCCTTACCCAGAATCTCTGATCTTTTTATTAGTTTTCTACGTGTAAAACTTCTTAGGCTTTTGTTCGCTTTTTAGCCAGTCCTTTGGATAAATAAAAGTGCGGTGGCGACTCGAAAATTTCAATGTATCTCTTAGCTTATGATTTAATCGATAGATCATATAGCGACGAATACACCGCTACAGAAAAGTGGCGACTCCACTGGGGAGCGTCATCATCCCTGGTTGTATTGCCTACTTTTCACCCTTGTTGTGCTATATTATTATTTGTCATTTGACATATTTTTGTACAATTTGGGATGACTGTATTGATTGTAATGTGTGAATTGCTTGATATACATTTGCTGTTTGCTTTGGTGATCTGTGAGATGAGTTCTATACCCGAACTCGAGTGCTCTCTAGGATAGGAGAATGGCATAGTCTTGTTGACTGGTGTGGAGTAGTCCTTAGCCAGTTGACTTGCGAGTCCATTCACTTGGTGGAGGTCATGTTGAACTAATAATGTCACACAAGTTATTTGTGGTTAGGCATTATTCTTTCAATCATGTTCCGCAGAAGCCAAGGACCTTAGTTTACCAAACCCATCTTGGCCTATTTTTAGGACCGTAGTGCGGAGGTCGTTCAGATGTCAGTTCTGATACGATTGTTACGCGATACTACACTCATAAGAGTTTCTCTTGAGAATATTCTTGGAATACGAGTATTCGTTCCTCCGATAATATTCGAAAGATGGAACGATGATTATGGGAACCTCTGATAGAACATGTCTGGCAGGTTTAAACCCTAGTACACTCCCTTTGGGTGGTTCTTAACCGAGACTCCATGCTCGTGACTCTCAACAAACCCATGATTCGTGGTTGAGTCGTTCAAACATTGTTAATATCAATGGATCCCGGATCAGGTGTAAAACCTAAATCCATCAAAGCGGCTGGTTGATATTAGGAATGTTTGAACCGGTTCACGTATCGTTAATATCAATGGAACTTGGGTGTTGATAAGGTGAAAACCTAAATCCACCAAAATGGATGATTGATATTAGGGATACAATGAGCTTTCCCACGACCTTTGTCTGGTGTGCTTTGTTTGATCCTTGAGTGTGTTTGTTGCATTCATACATTCATGCATTCATCCGCATTCATGTCATCAAAAAAGAAAATTTTCAAGGAACTTAAAGGGTTATTTGCAAAATTTTCAGACATGGAAAGACCAAAGAGGTATACAAAGAAATACAGCTTCAGACAGCCCGATGTAAAAGAGTTAAGGAATCTGACATCGTATGTACTAGATCCCTTGGGTTTCAAAGCTCGATATGGGAAGCTTCTGCCGCTGCTGACTACTCAGGTTGATGAGGGATTGATGAGCACTCTTGCTCAGTTCTATGATCCGCTCTATCATTGCTTCTTATTTCCGGACTTCCAGTTATTGCCAACTTTGGAAGAATACTCTCACCTTATTGGGATTCCTATTCTGGATCAAGTGTCGTTCAGTGGCCTAGAGAGTATTCCATCTGCTCGAGAGATTTCCAGCTTGTTGCATATAGATGAAGATCTGATTAGAGCTAATCTTACCACCAAAGGCGGAATTCAGGGTTTTCCTTCCGAGTTCCTCATTGCCCAAGCTACCTTTTATGGGAAGGCCATGAGTGAGGATGCCTTTGAGGCTCTATTTGTGCTACTCATCTATGGATTGGTGCTGTTTCCCAACTTCGACAAGTTCGTCGACATGAATGCCATTAGGATCTTTTCCGTCCTTAATCCAGTTCCGACCTTGTTGGGTGATGCGTATGTCTCCATGCATCTGAGGAATATGAAGAATGGAGGAGTTATTGTCTGCTGTTTACCCCTGCTGTACAAGTGGTTTATTTCGCACTTGCCTCAGACCGTTGCTTTCAAGGAGAACAAGGGATGTCTACGGTGGTCTCAGAGACTCATGTCTCTCACCAATGATGATATCACCTGGTATGATCGCGTGTATGATACCGTCCAGATCATCGATTCTTGTGGTGAATTCCCCAATGTGCCTCTTCTTGGTACATGTGGTGGGATCAGCTACAACCCTACGCTTGCACGTCGTCAGCTTGGGTTCCCCCTAAAGGATAAACCCCATAACATTCTGTTAGAAGGTGTATTCTTTCAGGAGGGTAAAGATCCCCAAGGCCTGAAAGCCAGATTCGTCCGCGCTTGGCGCAATATTCGCATAAAGAGTAGGAATGAATTGGGCCCGAAGAACTGCATTGCTTTGGAGCCATACACCTCTTGGGTCAGACAGAGGGCTGCTACCTACCTGATGCCATATGATCATCCAAGACCTACACCGTTGGATGTGGCTGGGCCTTCAACCCTCCCTACCCAACGTGTAGAGGAGTTGAGAGAAGAAGACCTTTCGCGTGCCTGGATCCGCGAGAGAGAGGAATTGCTGCAGCAGCTCAAGGAGAAAGATGCTATGATTGAATTTCTCGAGCACCGAGTGATCGATGATCCGAATGATGCTTGGACTTCTCTGCTTCCTCAGTCTTCCAAATTCTGGAAGAGGAAGTATGATCGACTGGCGAAAGAGAAGGCTGATATGGAGGCTGCCTATGAGAGAGAGATCAAGAAGTTGTGCACTTCTCGTCTTCCAGCATCCCGAGCTAATAGGGATCCATAGGATGTCATTTACCTTTTCTCTTTGTAATATTCAAAAATGCTGTATTTCTTTGTTTTGATATATTTGAATGAAATATTTTCCATGAACAATCAAATTGCTTAAATATTCAAAATACTGCAAATAACACCCTAAGGGTTCCTTGAAAACAAAGCATTTGCACAAGCATTTCATGCGTCATTCTTGCATAAGCAGGTACCATTTTTCTGGTCTTCCGGTTCTAACATCTGCTCTTCATTTATTTTGAAGACAAGCTGACTCACCGGTATTATACGAGGGTCAACTCTGCAAGGATCATGGAGCAATTGGAACAAGAGAACCAGAGTCTGAGAGATGAAGTCGCCAGACTTGGCGCATTGATGGAGCAACTTCTTGCTGCCCAGAATCAGCCTGCTCCTCAGCCAGCAACTCCCGTTCAGCGGACGGTCATTTCTGAAGTGGCTACATCAACAGTGCCTGTCAGTGCCCATCAGCCTAATGCCATGCCTCCCGGTTTTCCTTGGGGGATGCCTCCTGGCTTTATGCCCGATCTGCCAGCTCCTACATTTGCTCAAATGCCGGCATCTAGCCCGGTCCCTATTCCCGTTCCTCCTGTCGTGCATACCATGCCTAGGGTAGACGACACCATCTATCACTCTGAAGCTTCTGAAGGCTCAGATGTTCACGAAAAGATGGATGCAATGAACGATCAATTCCTTGAGCTGAGAAAGGAATTGAGGACTCTCAGAGGCAAAGATCTCTTCGGCAAGTCAGCAGCCGAACTTTGTCTAGTTCCCGGTGTTAAGATACCTGTTAAGTTCAAGGTCCCAGACTTTGAAAAGTATAAAGGGAACACTTGTCCTTTGGCACACCTGGTCATGTATGCCAGGAAGATGTCCACGCAGACCGACAACGATCAACTCTTGATCCACTACTTCCAAGACAGTTTGTCTGGTGCTGCTCTCCGTTGGTACATGAGCCTGGACAGCGTCAACATCCGCTCTTTCAACGATCTTGGCGAAGCTTTCGTCAAGCAATATAAATACAACGTTGACATGGCGCCTGACAGAGATCAACTCAGGTCTATGTCACAAAAGGACAAAGAATCGTTCAAGGAGTACGCCCAGAGATGGCGTGAGCTGGCAGCTCAAATCACTCCACCATTAGAAGAGAAGGAGATGACCAAGATCTTTCTGAAGACTCTTGGGTCATTTTACTATGAGAGAATGGTGGCCAGCGCTCCCTCTGATTTCACCGAGATGGTGAACATGGGGATGCGTCTTGAAGAAGGCGTCCGAGAAGGACGGTTAGCTAAAGATGATGGTTCTTCCTCTAAGCGTTATGGAGCGTTTAAGAGGAAAGAAGGTGAAGCGCATGCCGTGCAATCTCAGCCGAAGCATCGAAGACCCTCTGTTCAGAGGAAGCCTGCACATCGTGCCGGACATCAGCATCAGGTGGCTAGTGTAGCGCCTGTATTCAAGGATAATGCTCAACAGTATCAGCATCAGCAGCAATATCCACAACCGCAATACCAGCAACAGCAGCGTCCACAGCAACAGGCTTATCAGCCTCGTGGAAGTACAACCAACCAAGCTAACATGAACTATGATAGGAAGAAGGTCAGCTTCGATCCGATTCCAATGTCATATGCTGAGCTTTATCCCTCCTTGTTGGAGAGGAAGTTGGTTTCTCCCAGGGATCCTCCTGCTATTCCTGCCAACCCGCAATGGTGGTACAAACCAGACCAGCATTGTGTCTACCATTCCGGTGCTCCGGGCCATAACGTTGAGAACTGTTTCCCGCTGAAGAATAAGGTTCAAGACCTTATGAGAAGTGGAATCTTGAGTTTTGAAGACTCAAACCCGAATGTCACCAGGAACCCATTGCCTTCGCATGGGAAGTCTGTGAATATGATTCAGGAAGACCTTGGGAAGTACAAGGTGAAGTATGTCAGCCATATCCGGCAATCGTTGGTTGATTTACATAAGATGCTGTGTCAGTACAGCTATTTGGAGCATAACCACGATAAGTGCCGCGTCTGTTCTGTTAACCGTTGGGGTTGTGATCAGGTCCGCCGTGAGCTTCAGAAGATGTTAGATGAAGGTACCATTGAGATTCTCCAGAATCGCAATGTTGATACAGTTGAACCTGAGGTGAATGTCATATCCCCGGTGTTCAAATTGCCTGAGCCCGTTGTTATTCGTTATAATAGCAACAAGCCTAAGGCTTCCCCTGCTTTGATCATCAAGCCAGCTGGCCCTGTGCCTTATTCATCCGATCGAGCTGTACCTTTCCGGTACAATCCTGTTGCTGTCCAGGATGGGGTTGAGGTACCTCTGCCGTCTACTTCCGTGACCACTATCGCTGATGTTAGTGGGTTGACCCGCAGCGGTCGTGTATTTTCTGCGCCTGCTAAGGCTGTTCCTTCTGATGCTGTTGTGCACCCTGTAGGGAATGCTGTGAATGTTCAGAATCCGGCACCTGCTGTTGCCCAGCCTTCCTCCTCCGTACAGACTCCTGTTTCTTCTGTTGGCCCGAGTGGCATTATTGATGAAGAATCTGATGAGATGCTGAGGCTCATCAGAAAGAGCGAGTACAATATTGTAGACCAGCTTCTACACACGCCCTCCAAGATTTCTATTCTTTCTCTATTGCTGAATTCAGAGCCCCATCGGGAATCTCTGCAGAAAGTCTTGGACCTGGCGTACGTTGATCACGACGTCACCCTGGAACAATTTGATAGCATTGTTGCAAACATTACCGCTTGCAACACTCTGAGCTTTTGTGACGCTGATCTCCCTGAGGAGGGAAGAGACCACAACATGGCTTTACATATCTCGATGAATTGCAAATCTGATGCAATGTCCAATGTGTTGGTGGACACTGGATCGTCCCTTAATGTATTGCCAAAATCCACACTCTCCAGATTGTCGTATCAAGGTCCTCCTATGAGGCAGAGTGGGGTTGTTGTGAAAGCTTTTGATGGGTCACGCAAGACCGTGATTGGGGAAGTTGATCTCCCAATCAAAATTGGACCAAGTGATTTCCAGATCACTTTTCAAGTAATGGATATTCACCCATCTTACAGCTGTCTCTTAGGCAGACCATGGATTCATGAGGCTGGCGCCGTGACATCCACCCTACACCAAAAGCTGAAGTTTGTGAAAAACAAGAAATTGGTTGTAGTAGGGGGAGAAAAGGCTCTCCTGGTCAGTAATCTGTCTTCTTTCTCGTACATTGATGCTGAAGATGAAGTTGGAACTCAGTTTCAAGCTTTATCTATTGATAAACCAATCGAGAAGAAGTCTCCTTCATTCACTTCCTACCGTGATGCAAAACTGGCCATTGAATGTGGTGCAGTTGCTGGATTAGGGAAAGTGCTTGAACTTGAAGATAACCGATCCCGGGCTGGCATTGGCTATGGTTCTGGGGCATGCAACGAGCAAGGTCTGTTCACGAGTGGAGGATTCATCCATGCTGATCAACCTGCAGAAGAGGAAGCTGCTGCTATCATTGAAGAAGAAGATGCAGAAGACTTGAACAATTTTATTATTCCTGGTGGTGTCTGCCACAATTGGGTCGCTGTGGATGTTCCTACAGTTATCCATAGATCAGAGTAAATTGTTCATTTTGTTTAAAACCCTTCTCCCCTGCCAAAAGGAGAAGTGATGACATTGTTGGCAAAGCATATATACAATGATATTTTCATTCAATTTTTGCATTGTCAAAACATTTGTTTTTCCTTTGTTTTCACTTTTTGCTTTTCTTTATGAAATCAGTGATCACAAAAAACCATAAAAACAAAAACAAAAGCAATAAAAGCAACATTTTTTCATCTGCATAATGATTTGCTTGTTTAAATGCTGAAGTTTTTCTTAACCAAAATCATTATGCAGGTTGATCCTAAAACCCATTGAACATAATGATCCAACGCCATCTCCCAATTTTGAATTCCCTGTATTTGAGGCAGAAGAAGATGACGTTGAAGAGATCCCTGATGAGATCACCCGTCTCCTTGAGCACGAAGAGAAGATCATTCAGCCGCATCTCGAAGACTTGGAAACAGTCAACTTGGGATCTGAAGATTGTGAGCGCCTGGTGAAGATTGGGGCACTTCTTGAAGAGTCTGTTAAAGAAGATTTGATCAGCTTGCTACGAGAATATTCAGATATCTTTGCTTGGTCCTATGAAGACATGCCGGGTTTAGATACAGATATTGTGCAACATTTCCTGCCTTTGAAGCCTGAGTGCGTGCCTGTGAAGCAGAAGCTCAGAAGAACTCATCCAGATATGGCAGTGAAGATCAAAGAGGAAGTTCAGAAGCAAATTGATGCGGGGTTTCTGGTGACTTCGACATATCCTCAATGGGTGGCCAATATTGTGCCTGTTCCTAAGAAAGACGGAAAAGTCCGTATGTGCGTTGACTACAGAGATTTGAATAAAGCTAGTCCGAAAGACGATTTTCCTCTACCACACATTGACATGTTGGTAGACAATACAGCTAAATTCAAAGTCTTTTCCTTTATGGACGGATTTTCCGGATATAATCAAATCAAGATGGCACCAGAGGATATGGAGAAGACAACATTCATCACACCTTGGGGAACATTCTGTTATCGAGTGATGCCCTTCGGTTTGAAGAACGCCGGAGCCACGTATCAACGAGCTATGACTACCTTGTTTCATGACATGATGCACAAGGAGATAGAAGTCTATGTTGATGATATGATTGCTAAGTCCCGAACGGAAGTTGAGCATATTGAGCATTTGTTGAAGCTTTTTCAGCGTTTGAGGAAGTTCAAACTTCGCCTGAATCCGAACAAATGTACTTTTGGAGTCCGTTCCGGCAAGTTGTTGGGTTTTGTGGTAAGTGAAAGAGGTATTGAGGTTGATCCTGCAAAGGTCAAAGCAATACAAGAGATGCCCGCACCCAAAACTGAGAAGCAAGTCCGAGGTTTTCTTGGCCGCTTGAACTACATTTCCAGATTTATATCCCACATGACTGCCACATGTGCGCCGATATTCAAGCTCCTCCGGAAAGATCAGTCTCATGATTGGACCGAGGATTGCCAGAAAGCTTTCGACAGTATCAAGATTATCTGTCTGAACCTCCGATTTTGTCTCCGCCAGTGGAAGGAAGACCTCTGATTATGTACTTAACAGTTCTTGAAGACTCGATGGGTTGTGTACTCGGTCAACAAGATGAATCAGGGAAGAAGGAGTTTGCTATATACTACCTCAGTAAGAAGTTTACTGATTGTGAGTCTCGGTACTCTATGCTTGAGAAGACGTGCTGTGCTTTGGCTTGGGCTGCTAAGCGTTTGCGCCAGTACATGATAAATCATACAACTTGGTTGATATCCAGAATGGATCCAATTAAGTATATCTTCGAGAAGCCTGCTTTAACTGGGAGGATTGCCCGTTGGCAGATGTTGTTGTCTGAATATGATATCGAGTACCGAGCTCAGAAAGCTATCAAAGGTAGTATCTTGGCTGACCATCTAGCGCACCAGCCGATTGAAGATCATCAGTCTGTTCAGTATGACTTCCCTGACGAGGAAATTCTGTATTTGAAGATGAAAGATTGCGATGAGCCTACACTTGATGAAGGTCCAGAGCCTGGTTCCAGATGGACGATGGTGTTTGATGGCGCTGTTAATCAATATGGAAATGGAATTGGGGCAATAATTGTTAATCCCCAGGGATCGCACATTCCGTTTACAGCAAGGCTAACTTTCAAATGCACGAATAATATGGCGGAGTACGAAGCCTGTATTATGGGACTTGAAGAATGCATTGACTTAAGAATCAAATATCTTGATGTCTATGGTGATTCGGCTTTGGTTGTCAATCAGATCAAAGGTGAATGGGAGACGAATCAACCAGGTCTCATCCCATACAGAGATTATGCAAGACGGATTTCAACTTTCTTCACAGAAGTTGAATTTTATCATATTCCTCGAGAGGATAATCGGATGGCAGATGCCCTTGCAACGCTTGCTTCCATGATTGTTGTCAGATGGTGGAATGATGTCCCCAACATTACTGTGATGCGCTTGGATAGACCCGCTCACATATTTGCAATCGAAGACGTGAAAGATGACAAGCCTTGGTATTTTGATATCAAGAATTTCCTCCAGAACCAGGTCTACCCGCCTGGGGCATCTGTGAAAGATAGGAAAACTTTGAGAAGGTTGTCAGGCAGTTTCTACCTCAGTGGTGAAGTGCTGTACAAGAGAAATTTTGATATGGTTTTGCTCAGATGCGTGGATAGACACGAAGCAAACCTATTGATGACTGAGGTCCATGAGGGTTCATTTGGTACTCATTCCAATGGACATGCCATGGCTAAGAAGATGTTGAGAGCAGGCTACTATTGGCTGACAATGGAGTCTGACTGTTGCAAGTATGTGAAGAAATGTCACAAGTGTCAAATTTATGCGGATAAGATTCATATTCCTCCGACACTCCTGAATGTGATTTCATCACCATGGCCTTTCTCTATGTGGGGAATTGACATGATCGGTATGATTGAGCCGAAAGCGTCCAATGGACATCGTTTTATTCTCGTAGCAATTGATTACTTCACCAAATGGGTTGAAGCCGCTTCGTACGCGAATGTAACCAGACAGGTGGTTGTGAAGTTTATCAAGAACCAGCTGATTTGCCGTTATGGTGTGCCATAGAGGATCATTACTGATAATGGATCCAATCTGAATAACAAGATGATGGATGAGTTGTGCGCTGAATTTAAGATTGCACACCATAATTCCTCTCCTTACAGACCTAAGATGAATGGGGCTGTTGAAGCTGCTAACAAGAATATCAAGAGGATTATCCAGAAGATGACTGTCACGTACAAAGATTGGCATGAGATGCTGCCATTTGCTTTGCATGGATATCGTACGTCCGTACGCACTTCAACAGGGGCAACCCCTTTCTCTCTTGTTTATGGCATGGAAGCCATTCTCCCGGTAGAGGTGGAGATCCCATCAATGTGAGTCTTGATGGAAGCCAAGTTGACTGATGCTGAATGGATTCAGAGTCGATATGACCAACTGAATTTGATCGAAGAGAAGCGATTAACTGCCATGTGCCATGGTCAGCTATATCAGCAGAGAATGAAGAAAGCATTCGACAAGAAGGTCAAGCCTCGCGTGTTCCGAGAAGGTGACCTTGTGCTCAAGAAAGTTTTGTCTTTCGTGCCCGATTCCAGGGGCAAGTGGACTCCAAACTACGAGGGTCCATATGTTTTCTAAGAGAGCCTTTTCAGGCGGTGCTTTGATGCTTACAACAATGGATGGGGAGGATTTCACTCGTCCTGTGAATTCAGATGCAGTTAAGAGATACTTTGCCTAGAAAAAAAAGTATATGCAAATGAAAAAAGAATGAATAAAAAACAGAATTGCTCGCTAAGTTGAAAACCCGAAAGGGCGGCTTAGGCAAAAATGAGCGTCTCGGTGGAGGACCCGCAAGGGTAATCCAGGCAAAAATTAGAGACTTGAAAAAAGAGAATATTTGCATCCCGCTAGATTGAATACCTCACTCTGGGGAAATCTAGGCAAAAATTAGGGATTTGGCAAGTAACTGCATCCTGACAAGACTTTCTGGTTCACCAGTCGTCATTTCGTCAGAAGATTCTCGATTCGTCGTCAACTGAAGCTTCGGATACATCGAGATTCAAATTGGTAGAGAAAGGATCATTATGTTCAATGTAGCCCTCTTCCAATATATATCACTGATTTCAAATTTGTACAAATCTATGGAGTCTTGCCATTTGCAGACTACCATTCTATCAAATCAATTTAAGCTTTTTATCCAATTATTTGCACTCTTATTTGTTTCAATTCAACAAATGTTTCGCATGTTTTAAATTGATAAAATATCATTGTTTTAAACAAATTTTTCAAAATTGTTGTTTTAAACAAAGTGAACATTCACAAGATTGAAAGGATACTCAAGAATATCTCAGTGCTCTCCCGAGGGTGGCATGATTCCCAACAGGTAAGACATTTGTTCATATTCCTGGTTTGGTGGTATCTTCTTTCTTCAGATCTTTGTTGAGGTTGTTCCTCAAACAAAGTTGTTGTTGGGGTTGTTCCCCCAGTACAGTCGCAAGTGATTTGTTGTTGAAGACTTTGTTTTCTCCAGCAGCAGTTTTCCCAGCATGGGTGTTTTCTTGAGAAGTTTCGGCGGTTGATGGTTTGTCACCTTGGTGCCCCGTCACTTTCTCTAGTGGGTCGTATGCCCCAGACTTTATTTGTCTCCTCAGCACAGTCATGAGTATAACTGATTGATTGATACTCCCCTCGGAGTCGCGAGTAGAGCTGTTATTAATATCCCCACCAGGGTTGCAAGTGGAGTTGTTACCGCTTTTTCCCCCATGCAGTGTGCCAGCAGGATTTGTCTGTTTCCTCAGCACGATCGCTTTCTCTTTGAAGATTCGGTATGTCAGTGGTTTGATACCCGGTACTTTACCCTTTCCCCGGCGAAGTCGTCTGCGGAAGTTTTGCTATCTCTCCATCAGAGTTATTCTCTTCAGCAAAGCAGGATTTATTTTCCTATTCAGTGGTTGTTTGAGTTGATATCCCAGTATATTTCAACCATCTTTTCCTCAGCTTAGTCTGTAGATTGTTTGTTGTGGCAGTTTCGCCCGTTGATACGCCTTCAATCCCAGTATGGTCGGATGATGGCTTTGGTCTCCAGTGAACGGATTGATTTCCTGACTGTTTGTGATCCCCAGTAGAGTGGCTTATATTGCAGAATCTACTTGTTGTGATCAGTTTGCTGTGTATTCTCCCCGAGTGGAGTAGTTCGTCGCAGAATCTACTTGTTTGATCTGTCCTCCCTCAGTGGTTTGTCCCCAAGAGAGTAGCCGACAGTTTTCCCCAGTAGAGTTGCTTATGCAGTTAGATTCTACTTGGATGATATCATTCTCCCTCAGTGGGCTGTTCCCCCAGTGGAGTTGTGTGGATTTGCTTCTACAGCAGTTCGTGCTTATTCATGCACTTTTGTTTCTCAGTTGACACTGGGATCCCCTGCAGATATCTTTGGGATTTCTCTTGTTCCCCTACAGATTTGTCTTGGTGGCTGTTATGCCCGTTGTGACTTTCTGTACCCTGATTAGGTTGTTTCCTGATATCTCTGATCCTCTGCTCCTTCGGCAGTACCTGCAGATCTTTGCTTTACAGCATGTGGATCTCCGCAGATTGGCTCTCCAGTTGGTTATTCCCCTGGAAGTATAATACCGGACGTTTGTTCCTGAACCTGTTTGTGTTAGAATTGTCTGTTTTGTCAGCATTCATCAAACATAAATCGCGCATATTCATGCATATTCATAAACATTCAGATATTCATGTTGCATTTCTCGCCATATATCTTTTGTTTGTCGTGTCTCCTGCTATGGTGATATAGATCTCTTTACAGATCTCCCCAAGCAGATGTCGGGTGTTTAAAATCTCTCCATATAGAGTCAACCCCATAAGCAGAAAATGTTGTCTTTCCTTCTGCAGTTCCCCACTGAGATTTATCCTCGTGGATGACGGTTTCTTCCGTTTCCTCCCAACACATATATTGGGATGGATTTTCCTATTTGAGTTACATCCTCATTAGGGCGTGTCTTTATTCAGTCTGTCTTTTCGGATCATTCCCGAATCGACTATTTGTCAAATATCTTGTGCTTCCCAGTGGGTTGTTCCCCAGCGGAATGTTTTGGGCCTCTGCCTACAAACCAGCAGTTGTAAGTCCTACTTTTCCTGGCTTTCTTAACAGAATTTGTGGTTATACACCTTTTATTCTCCAGCCAGAGTTTTGGTTTTCTACCCGTATACTGGTAGTTGTAAAATCCTATTTTCCTGCTCTCCAGCAGTTTGTGGTTTGTTATAAACCCTTTTTTGTTTTCCCGTGCGGATTGGCGATTTGTTCTATCCCCACGCGAAGTTGTTGGCCTTCTACCCCGTATTCGGTAGATGTAAACCCTAATTTTTGTGGTTATCTTCATTCAATATTTGATGATGATTTTCCTTTGCTTGTATAAGTTGCTCAGATCAGCACTTATATTCTCAGCAAGTATTTTGTGGATAATTGCCGTATGCTAGCAATTTTATCCCCAGTGGGTCTTTTCACCGTATGCTAGTGATTTGTTCCCCGGATCATTGATTATTTTACCAATGCATCCCCAGCTAGTCCCTGTCGATAATTGCCGGATGCTTGCAATTTATCCTCAGCAGTTCGCCTTTCATTTACCCTTTTGTCGGTAATGTCTGTTGCTCCTTTTGATTGGTTATCATTATATACCTAATTTGGTATCCCGATGCCTTTCTGTTCGGTTGATTTATCCTTTGTTAACCCAGTAACCGGTTGTGGATAATCTTCCATGCGAGTATATTATTCACGGTCTGCCGGTAATGAATAATATATCTCATGCACTCTTCAGTCGAAGCCTTTTGTGTTTCCCCAGTCGAGTAAGATTCGTTATTTCCCTTTGTGGAGTCGAATATTTCTTTATTGTTGGATAATTGCCGGATGCTTGCAATTTATCCTTTGAGTTGTCTTTCGTTTACCCGTATGCTTGGTATCGATTGTCTCTCTGTTTTGGATAGTCACCTATTATATACCCAGTAACCGGTATCTCTGGTGTCTTTTCCTTTCGAGTGTATTATTCACGGTCTGCCGGTAATGAATAATATATCTCATGCGCTCTTTAGTTGGAATCCTTTGTTGATTTTCCCCAACTGAGCAAGATTCGTATTCTTTGTAGAATCGAATATCCATCCTTTAACCAGTTTGTGTTTTGGATGATGAGTGTTTTGTAAGTGAAATCCAATTCACGTTTCGGTAGATCACCTATTATATACCCAGTAACCGGTATCTCTGGTGTTTCTTACCATGCGAGTTTATTATCTACGTTCTTACGGTAATAGATAATATATCTCATGCGAGTATCTTATCCACGGTCTGCCGGTAATGGATATTGTATCTCATGCACTCTTTGGGTTTGTGTCCCCATTTGAGTAAGATTCGTTTTCCCGTTGTGGATTCGAATGCCCATCCTGTAAGTCGATTTGCTTTTTCAAGCCCTCCCTTCGGATGATGAGTGTTTTGGAAGTGAAAACCAATTCACGTCTTCGGATTTTATCCTATAAACAACCCAGTAACCGGTTCAGGATAATTTTCCTTTCGAGTATATTATTCACGGTCTGCCGGTAATGAATAATATGTCTCATCTGAGTATTCTATCCACGTTCTGACGGTAATGGATATTATATCTCGTGCGCTCTTGAGTCAATCTTTTGATTGTTTTCCCCTCAGAGTAAGATTCATTTTCCTTGTGGAATTGAATGTCCATCCTATAAACAAGTTTGCTTTTCTAGCTCTCTTCAGGATGATGAGTGTTTTGGAAGTGAAATCCAATTCACGCTTTGGTCGGTCACCTATTAGATACCCAGTAACCGGTATCCTTGGTGTTCCCTCCTTTCTGCTCCCTATTATGACCTCGGTCCCCCTGTGGAGTCAGATTTTCCTGAGTTTGTTACCCTTATGCCTGGTAATATCTCATTTTGCTTGTTACTTCCCCAGTGAAGTTTTTTTTTTTCCTTTGCTTCTCCTCAGGAGTCAGCTTGTGTCTCTCCAATGGATTTATTTTCTTTTGGAATTCTTTTCCCCAGTGTGAGTTCTTCACTCCCCAGTGAGTTCTCCTGTCTGATCAGAGTCGTGTCTTGTTCACGTTATGTCAGTTTTATCTTCCCCAGTTTGGAGTCGTGTCTCGTTCACACATTTCTTTTTCTTTTATTGTCCCCATAGAGTCTTGTTAGAGTCTCTGTTCCTGGTGAGTGTATTACTCCGATGGATCGTCTTTTCTTCTGTGTGAATCATATTCCCCACAGAATTTGTGTCTTTTGCATACATACATTTGCATCATGAGGCCTCTTAGGGACCAAAATTTGTCTCATTACTGTTATTTAAGTCCATTCTACCGCGTCGAGATGAAGATTTCTAAACTTCACTTCTCCGGCTAGAATGACCTTAAATAGGGGCATCTGTAAGACCCCAATTTTGGGCCCTAAGATCCCTCATGGCCCATATCATTCATATCATAACCTCAAGGATCATTGCATGCCCTAGTTTCCCTCCTAGTGGGTGGTTGCCTTGTGGGTTGTTTCTTGATCACCAAGAATACTTTGCATTTGTATATCTTTGCCTTTCATATGTTTATCATTTCAAAATACAAAAATATTGTCAATCTAACCTTGTTGCTTGCAGTTGAAGCAATCATCAGAAATTAGGTTAAAGTCAGTCAACAGTCAGTCAAAGCAATGGATGGTGGCCATTCTTACAGAATTTGGGCACCATGATCAATAATCAAGAGTTCATATATCTTGGGACATCATTTGAAGTAAAGTCCTCAAGGAATTAGGGTTTGGATTTCATCAGAAATACTCCAATCATCCAAAACCCTAGAAAAGTCAAACTTGGTCAACTGTTGATTTAATCAAGGATTTGATGGATAGATTTGATCTGAAGGAGCTCATTCATGCTTATACAAGCCTCATCTATCATGTCCAACCTCATCATGGAAGAAAATCAAGTCAATCAGAAAATTTCCCAAAATAGAAAGTGGACCTGTAATTTTAACTGCCAAAAATGGAAACTTCTTGATCTTAAACTTACATCATGATACAAGCTCCAAATGAATTTTTGCCCAACATGAAAGTTGAAGATCTTGTTCTCCCATTTTCAAAAAGTCCAAGAACTCTCAAATCCCATGTGTGGTTGTCAAGATATGATCAATTCATTTTCACAAATATTTGAACTTCAAAGAGCCATATCTCTCAAACCATAAGGCCAAATTTGGTGGGGTTTTTTCCTACAAACCACATTTTTCATCCTCTTTCCAAAAATATAAATTTCATTCATCAAAACCCTACCATTCAAAATGGCATTTTTGGACCTATTTCATTAAAAAGACAAGTTTGACCAAACTTTGACTTTTTGATTCTTTGACTTTTTCTTAATTTGGCCAATTGGGAAATGTGTTAAATCATATTTGTGACTTGCTCCAAGCCCTAAATCATGTTCATACCACCATTTTACCTCATTTTGGACCAAAGTTGCAAACTTGGTGTTTTTGCAAATAGTTTGAAAAGAGTAAAAACAAGGTACAGCAATTCCTGAAGCAACATAAAACAGCATTGGTAAAGGTCATTTACAGCTGGTTTCAAGCCCAAAACCGTGCAAGCTTGCACCCTCCATGTTCACTTGTACACATTTAGCAAAAATGCAAAAACTACATTTTAAGCTAAGCAAGATTAGCATTCTCTAAACCAACTCTAAACAGACCCTTATAAGCAACTTTTCTGTCACAAATGAACCCTAGACACACAGCAGCGCAGCAGAATTCTCTCACTCTCACATTTTGCATTTTTGGCCAAAGGTGATTTTCTGCTCAAAACACCAAAAACCCTTGAACAACCTGGATTGTTTCTTCATCACACCATCTTTGTGAGCTCCTTTGAACCACTAAACCTCATCTGCACAGCCCCTATCTGTTCTGTTTTCTTCGAGCTCCAACAATGGCAAGATGAGATTTGGAAGTTCTCAAGCATCATTGAGCTGACTAGCTTCAAGAATCCATCAATCCAAAGCACAAAGGCCATCTGTTTGCACTTGAATCACTCAATACACCACTGTTGCAACAATTGCTTCAAAACCAAGTAAATTTTCGAATACCTTCTTTCTCCATGCTATGCTATGTTTATGAAAGGTCTTAACATGCTGAAGTTTATGCACTTTGTCTCACATGATTTGGTTGGTTAATTTGTAAGAAATCTGAGATTTAAGTTGTGTGGTCATTTGCATTTTTTGTTCGAATCTCACTCTATGGTGTATCATACTGAAAACTATTCATGGATTTGTTATCACCATGCTTCAATGCTTCTGTTGATGTGCTCACCAGCCATTTCTGGAAATTCTCATGCATGAACATATGTTTGATGATGGATGTTTTTCTGCCCGATTCATGAATCTTGTTGGATTATGTTGAAAATTAGTGTTGGTTTCTCATTCACCTTGCCATGCTGAGCATTTTTATGTATGTGTTTTTAATTTCTGGAAATTGCCTTGAAAATTCGAATTGTTGAGGATGATGCCTGCTGCTGTTTAAACCAAACACTCTGTCCAGAAAACTCTCATGATTATGCTTATGTTGTTGTTGGCTGATGATGCATGATGTTGGTGTTCTTGAGTCGTGCTCATTTGATTGATAATGCTATGCTGTTGTATGCTGGTCGAATTTCATGTTGATTTTGCATGATGATGATGAATGTTGCTGTTGTTTAAACCTACCCTGTCCAGAATTTCCATGATTAATGTTTGTTTTATTGTTGGTTGATGTTGCTTGATGTTTATTATGCCACTGCCATGCTGTGTGATTGATGCCATTCGAATTTTGATTAAACATGATGAACATTGGATGATGAATGTATGCCCTGCTGCTGTTTTGAATATGCCCAGAAAATGTACATGATTTGTGTTTGTCGTGTTTGGGTTGTGGCTACTTGATTGCTGCATGATTGTTATGTGACATGTTGCTGTTTACTTGGTGGTATTTTTGATCGATTACATGAAGAACAATGCCTTGGCCATGCTGTTAGAAACCCTAGGGTTTTGTTAAACCCAGAATTTGAGTTGATTGGCCAGTTTACTGTTTCATTGGGCAACAGCCAATGAAAACATTTCCTTTGCCTTGCCCAAAACGCAGCACTTTGATAAGTGAGCGCGGAATTACACATATGCCATTCAGTTGACCATGTTTGACCCCATACCATGCTATCTTGTTCATTTTTGCTTCAAATATCACTCAACTTTAAAAATTTATTTCTCTTTCAATTTTCATCCAAAAATCATGCAATTTTTTCCTCATGCTCATGAATGGGTCTAGTATTTGATTATAATTTTTGATAAATTTTTCATTGGCTGGTTTGTAAATGATAATTGGTTTTCTAACATGTATGCTCAAATGATACATTGTGCCATTCCTTTTGTGAAATTGTCATGACACATCCAATGAGCTTGAAATTTTTTGTGGTGAAACTAGACTCATTGACCTTTGTTTCCATATAGAGTTTATGCATTTCCCATTTGTGGTTTGTGAGTTACAAATTTTTGAAGTTATGTGTTGCATTTGATGCTATATGAATGATATGCATTTTTATGAATTTTGTTCACATGCTTCCCTACATCCAAATGACTCCAAATTTTGCATGAATCATCTATCATATGTCTAGTTTGTGTATGAATTTTCTGGAAATTAATTATTCTGTTTCCAATTTATTTGAGAATTTTCTTCCATGCTTTGTCATTTGTTGAGTTTTTGTGCTACACATTGCCAAATCCTTTGTGTAATTCTCATATCATATTGTATGTCCATGAAATTTCATATGTGATAACTAGACATCTCAAGCTTTGCATTGGTGTTAATCTCATCCATTTCCCATCTGTTTTCAAATTGATATGATTTTTTGAAGTTGACCCATGCTTGTTGACTTTCATCATGCTTACTTGAATTTGGCTTGACTTCATGATTTTACTTGACTGCCTTCCTCTCATCCAAATGCCATGAAATTTTACATGTCTACCATGCTAGATGTTAGGATTGAGTGTGATTTATTTCATGATTTTTGAGATTGTTTGAGTTGACTTTTGAAAGAGGTCTTGCTGTTGACCTATTTGTGCTCTTTCTTGCCATGCTTTGCATTCTTTTGCATATGAAATGACAATGATGCATGATTTGATTATGAATCCAATTGAGATTGCTTATTAAATGTTTGAACATGAATTGGGTTGACTTTTCTTTGCTGTTTGACTTTTTTCTTTCACCCTTGACCCTAGGCTAGTCCTAGTGGTCTTTTGAGCTTACAATTCAGCTATTGTTTCAGGTTAAGCCCCAATGCCTCAAAGACCATTCAAATTTGTTTGAGTTGAATTATATATTGTGCTAACCTTTGTTTTGTAGGTGTGACTCACATACTTGAGTCTTTGTGCCTTGCACAATTGGTCCCTCTGTGGTTGACTATTGGTTCATTTTCTTTTGATTTTGATTGTTGACTTGTTTACTAATGAGTTTGACTTTTTCAGGTACACTTTAGTTGCTTTAGTTGCTTGCTTTGCTTTTTAGCATTTGCTTTGAGGTATAAACCTTTCTTCTTCATGTAGTCTGGAGACCCGGTCTGTTATTTGACCGGGCAAACTGTCTGAAGTCCTCCTTAAGAGGCAATGCCTGTGTGTGTTTAAATTTGTCCTAAGCAGGAAAAGTCCTTCAAGTAAGGCAATTGGTGGAAGGTAGGGATAAGTAATCTATCCCCCACTATTCAGTGTGTCCTCTCTTTGCTCCCATTACATGGTTGAAGCATTGAGATAAATACCCAAGATCTAATCGAGTCAATAATGTGGAGAGAGTTCCTACTTTCTGAACTCCCACACTTTCTTTGATGCTCTCTCTGATTTGAGATAGAAGCAATGAGGCACACCCCTCATCTCCTTTTCATCTGCTTCACCTTAGCCTCTCAATGGCAAGGTTAAGAGCGACCTTTACCTATCACAGTGGACTTTCATAGTCAAACCCTCTTGTGTGAGCCCCCCTTTGCTTGGCTATAGAGTGTGCTGTTTGATATTCATTGATTGACTGATTGCTTCATATGCACATGTTTGCTTGTATGCTATGCATTTATCATCATCATCAATTGCCATTAATGCATGATCATCTCATTTGCTTTTGTGATGCTATTATTGTTGTTTGCCCATTGAGGACAATTGTAAGTCCATTGCTTTGGCCGTTGTTCCTATGATATGGAAGGATAGAGTGTAAGACCTCATTGGTCACTCATATCTTCTGCCTTATCTGTTTGTATGTGAGGATACAGTTATAAGTCCCTGTAAGTTGGCATCTGTTGTCCTGTGATCATAATTTGATCTGTTTGTTTTGTATGTGAGGATACAGTTATAAGTCCCTGTAAGTTGGCATCTGTTGTCCTGTGATCATAATTTGATCTGTTTGTTTTGTATGTGAGGATACAGTTATAAGTCCCTGTAAGTTGGCATCTGTTGTCCTGTGATCATAATTTGATCTGTTTGTTTTGTATGTGAGGTTGCAGTTATAAGTCCCTGTAAGTTGGCATCTGTTTTCCTGTGATCATATTGTTGCTTTTGTTCTTGTATGTGAGGATCCATTATAAGCCCCTGTAATGTGGCATTGGATTTCCTAGGACCATACTGTGGAGTTAACCTAAGTCTAGACAGATTGGCAGTTAACTTCCATGTTTCATTTTTGTTTTCTTTTGAGGAGATTGGTGTAAGTCCATTGAGTGGCATCTGATATCCTGTTCTATTTTAGGAGATTGGTATAAGCCCAGTGATTGGCATCCGATATCCGCCTTTTGGATTTCATCTTTTTTTGTTTGTTTATTATCCATTGCTATTCCAAGGGACACACTTGAATCATCTTCTATATGATCTCAAGAAGTGAACCTTCTAAGAAGTTTTACAATCCCATCCTTATCCATTCATCATTCATTATGTCCTAGACTTATTCACACTTCACTTTTCAAATTTGACATAAGTGTTGTGCAAACATTTTCATGTTTTTCTAACTAAAGACCTGGACTCAAGTCCTTGACTTCTTTTCAAACTCCATTTCATAATACTTCTTCTGAATTAACCTTAATCATACTTTGACTTTCATTTTCATAATCACAATCAATTAACTTCACTCATTCACTTGTTTTGGCTTTGTCCATTAATCCTTTCATACATGAGCTATAGGTTTGATTTATCTTAGTGGTTGATGTTAATCTCACCTTCTGTCTTTAGTGATTGAACTGTAAGTCTTCCTTGCCTATTATAGGGTTAACCCCTCCCTGGCAAGTTGAAGCTGTTCTCACATGGTGGACGTTGTTGTTTGTATAAGGTTGAGTTTTCTCCCGTGGATAACGTAAGACCTAGGGTTTGTGTTTAAAATTGAACCCAACTCACTTTTGGAAATCTTTTAGCCGAACTACGGCGTTTTGATCCTTACCTTTGATGGAAGGTACGTAGGCAGCGGGTTCATCCGTTCAAACCCAATAAAAAATGTATATTCTTTTCTCATCATCCCAATCATGTTTGCACAATATTTTTGTCATAACAAATAACAATTTAGCATAACAAGTGTGAAAAGGGCTCCCTAGGAGTACCTAGGACGTAGTGGGTGCCTAACACCTTCCCATTGCGTAATTTACCCCTTACCCAGAATCTCTGATCTTTTTATTAGTTTTCTACGTGTAAAACTTCTTAGGCTTTTGTTCGCTTTTTAGCCAGTCCTTTGGATAAATAAAAGTGCGGTGGCGACTCGAAAATTTGAATGTATCTCTTAGCTTATGATTTAATCGATAGATCATATAGCGACGAATACACCGCTACACATGGGGATCCATATATGATGTCTAGAGTCAATATGAACCATCTATTGGTTAGTCTCCTTGCATTGAGGGTCTTAAACCCTAGATATGAGTTTGATGAGGCATTAGTGAGCATACACACTACCTACAAAAGAACAAAGCTATACCTAGACATATTTTTGGTATTTTGGTTAGTAAATAATGAAAAACAAAGTATGATACAATAAAATATGCTTGGTGATATCTCCCAATGCAAACCGAATGAGTGAGGGGTAAGGAGGATACCAAAGTGTGATCCCAAAGCCAATGCATATGATGAGATAACACGAGGGATCTTAGGATCAAAATTGGGGTCTTACAGCTGCCCCTGTTTAAGGACATTCTCACTGAGGATGTGAAGGTTAAAATCTTCGTATCAACTCAGTAGAATGGACTTAAATAAGAACATCTAGAAACAAATTTTGGTCCCTAAGAGACCTCATGATGCATATGATATGAAATGTTAAAACAATCTTTGTGGGGAATAAATTGCCACAAAGGAAAAGAATCCGGAGAGACTGAAAGTCAATAGGAGTATAATACATTCCATAAGGAAAAGCTCACTGGGGGGACAGAGACCCTGGGGATAAACTGTTGTATGTAAGCCAGGCTACGACTTGAAAACTGTTGGAGACACGGGGGAGATTCCATGAAAATAAATCAATGGAAGGACTCAGTCTGGGGATAAGGGAAAATCTGCAGGGGAAATGGGTAAATCAGAATAAACCGAGATACTCGAACCAAGCAGGGAATGGAGAATTCACTGAGGAAATATGCACCTGAACTCAATTGGGGAAGAATGAACTTCATCACAGGAGTACCAGAAATACATTATCTATTGCCGGTTATTGGGTAGGAAGATAATATACTCTGACAGAGAGGCATCCGTTACCGATTAGGGTAAACATATCAAGGATGACCTATTGAGGAAAAAGGAGGTGTATTTGTTACCAGTTACTGGGTAAGAATAGCCTACTAGGGAAAATATCAAATAGGATTTACAACTACCAGTTACTGGGAAGAAGACCAAAGAAAGAGAATATTCGTCATTCGTTAAAGTGAACATATCAAGGATAGACTCAGGGGAAGAATATTCATCATCGGTTAGGATGAGCATATCAAGGATAAATGACCTGGGTAAATGGGAAGAATATCTGTTACCGGTTAGGGTAAACATATCAAGGATAGACTGCCTGAAAAAGTGAGAATTATATCTATCGGTTATTGGATAGAATACCAAAGAGAGAATACCCATCACCGGTTAGGATGAATATATTAAGGATAGACTCAACAGGGGGAAGAAGGATTTACAACTACCGGTTACTGGGCAGAAGACCGCAAAGAGGAGAAAATCTGTCATCAGCTAAGATGAACATATCAAGGATTAACTCTCTGGGGAATGAAAATTAGGGATTACAACTACTTTTTTACTAGGTAGAACACCACAAAGGAAGAATATTCGTCACTGGTTAGGATGGACATATCAAGGATAGACTGCCTGGGGAAACGTGAAAACGAATCCGCTAGGGAAAAAATAAAGGAAGTAGACTACTTTTACTAGGTATTGGGCAAAAGTAAAGTACTCCAAAAATCAAGAAGAATATTACCAGTTACTGGGCAATAGACTCTCAAGGGACCCAAAAGTATCTATCTAGGTAAGATCTAGAAAGAAATAGTCAAACAAAGACTCAATCCAATGAGGATATAACTCAAGGGGAGTAGTTCCATCGAGATAATTGACTAGAGAGGAAACTAAAATAATAATCATCCAGATAAATATGTATGTATATGATTATATTGACAAAACAACACAAAGGATACAAATATCATAGATCTGAATCACCACTGCAACACTCGGCTAATCTCAATAAGATGGAAACACCAACTAGAGAAACATGTCGGGGATAGATGCAAATCATCTAGCTCTGAATATCTTAAACCTAGTTGGGGAAAGAGAGAAGATCTTTCGAGGATCTAAACTGTCAACTTTGCGGGGGAATTTTAGGTCAACACCAAATCAAATGGGAGACAACCTCACAAGGGACTAAATCAAACACTACTCAGAATTCTCACTATCGGGAATCAGGAATGAACTCCGCTAGGGACTACAGAAGATAAGCCTCTGTCCAAGAAAACTGCTGAAGATGTGAGCCTATCAATCAACTGCGGCGGTGACCCAAGAACTCAGCTGGGGAAACCTGACTTACTGTTGGGGAGGAAAAAGTTATCAAACCAACCGCTTGGGGAAGACCAACAATGCTTCGCATTTTAGAACTCACCTGCTCTCAGATTGCCGTTGATATTTCTTACTAAATTTGATTGTTTTTTAGAGTAATTGCTTTCATATTTTTAAGAAAAAGGATTTTTATTTATTTATTTATTTCAAAATTATCATCATAAAATTCAATTATATTTAGCTGAAAAGTAAATAAGAGTAGAAACAATTGGATAAAAAGCTTAACTTTATTTAATAGAATGGTAGTCTATAAATGATAAGACTCCATAGATCTTTACAAAAGTTAAAAATGGTAATTTACATGGAAAAAGGCTACATTGAACATAATGATCACTAATTCCTCTACCAACTTCAATATCCGTCGCGCTCTTGGCTTCGGTTGAGAATGATGAATCAGAAACGAATGACTTGCTCAAAACTGGTCCAAAGATCAGAACAAACCGAGTGCAGTTACTTGCCATAATCCCTATCTTTTGCATAGACTTCCCCAAGGTGAAGTACTCAATCTATCAGGATAAATTTTCTGTTTTATGTCTCTAATTTTTTCCTAGATCTCCCTTTCAGGTTTTCAATCCACTGAGACGCTCATTTTTGCCTAAGCCGCCCTTTCAGGTTTTCAACTTAGTGAGCTGTTCTTTTCTTTTTTTAGGCGAAGTATTTCTTGACTACATCAGTGTTCACAGGACGAGTGAACTCTTCACCATCCATTGTTGTAAGAATCAAAGCACCGCCTGAAAAAGCTCTCTTCACAACATATGGGCCTTCATAATTAGGAGTCCATCTTCCCCTAGCATCTGGTTTGAAAGATACCATCTTCTTGAGCACAAGGTCACCTTTTCGGAACATACGAGGTCTGACCTTCTTATCAAATGCCTTCTTCATTCTCTGCTGATATAACTGACTATGACACATGACAAACAATATCTTCTCTTCTATTAAATTAAATTGATCATATCTAGTATGTGTAGCAGTAAATTCATGACCATCAAGCTATGGATAAGCTAGACGTCAAATAAACAAGAGTCGTCATCGCGCTTTTATTGTTTCCAAGGGAAAAGGGAAAAGTACGAACAAAACCCAAAAATAAGAAGTTTTCAAATCAAAACTAATAAAATGCCAGAGATTACAGGCAAGGGGTTGGTTACACAGAGGGGAGGTGTTAGCACTCAAAATGTCCTAGGTACTCCTAGAGAGCCCTTTCTTGTGTGCATATGTGTTTTTGTACAAATGATGTTTGCAAACAAATGGAATGAGGGGATGAGAAAAGAATTCATTAATTATATTTTTGTGTTTAACAAGACCTTTGGACTTGTGCCTACATAACAACATAAAAATGAGGGATCAAAACCTCGTAGTTCGTGGTATCAGTTTCAAAGTGAATGCATTGCTTTAACAAAAATTTAAGTTTGGAAGGCACAAGGGCCTAAAAAATGGTTTGAATGAGTGTTTGTTATTTTTGGCTTTTGAAAATTCAAGTCATATATAGTTAAGTTTATTTACAACTTTGATTAAGAAAAAGAAGTTTAAACATGCAATGGCATAAGACCAAAGTTTCTAGTTTGCAAAATGGTCAAATTTTAGAAAACAGACACAAGAAAAGAAGGATTTTTTAAAAAGGAGGGAGAGATTTTGAAATTAAAGAAATGGGGAGGAGATGAAGAGACTAATCCTAAGCTCAAATTTAAAAGTTAAAAATTGAACAGATCTGACCAATGGGCTGCAATCCAATAGACAAGAATGTCATATAGAAACCCAGATTTCCCTTGGACTTTAAAATCAAGCAACAATGCACATACACCAATATCAAGTTGAAGATCAAGGCATCAAATAAAGATAACCACATCCAAGCTTAGCAAATCCATGATTTTCTTCAAGTTTGCCCATGTAGCAGATGAAATCCAAAAGATGGCATAAGTCACAAGTTCAAAATAACAGCTTCACAATGATCATGTTGCAGATGAACTCAAATGGATCTTTAATATTGTATCTGATGAAGTTTCAATTCCCAAGTACTTGGTTTCATGAAAGTTGGCATTGGCGAAGTCCTTTGCATAAGGAGTGTTGCCTAAATTCTAAGTCCAATTGTCTCAGATCAAACCAACAGTCCACACAAGATATCTTTTAGGGTTTTTGTTCTTATTATGTACATTCATGGTCAAAGACCACACAAACAAACACAATATACACAATCACAATATATCACAAAATATGGTCCAAGTGGACAAAGTGAAAATGACATTAACATAAACAACTTGAGTGGTATGAATAATGGCAAATGAATAAAGCTTAAAAATTAAATTGCATTGAAAGTAAATAACTTGAAATTAAATGTTAGTTGTTAATGAGTTAGAAGTTAGTATTTCTTTTGCTTCATTTTTTTGTTAAAGTCATTTTTTGGAGAACACTCAACCCACTTATCACAAGCATGGATCCTTGAACCAAGACATCTTCCAAAGGAAGGAAAAAAGGCCAAGTTTCCACACAATACCATGAAAGAGGGGAGACTTACAAAGTCACTAACTAGAATGTTATGCCTTTTGTGTCAAAATTTAGCGCTTGTAGCGGGAAATTAATGATCATTAAGCTATTGAAAAGCTAAAGATCAATTAACAAGAGTCGCCACCGCGCTTTTATTATTTCCAAGGGAAAAGGGAAAAGTACGAACAAAACCCAAATAATAAGAAGTTTTCAAATAAAAACTAATAAAAATCAGAGATCATAGGTATGGGGGTTGGTTACACAGAGGGAAGGTGTTAGCACCCAAAGTGTCCTAGGTACTCCTAGGGAACCCTTTTTGTGTGCATATGTATTTTGTACAAAGTGGTGTTTACAAACAAATAGAATGGGGGGATGAGAAAAGAATTTTTTTGTGTTTGACAAGACCTTCGGACTTGTGCCTACGTACCAACATAAAATGAGGGATTAAAACCTCGTAGTTCGTGCTACAAATTTCAAAATGAGTGCATTGCTTTTAAGAAAATTTTAAGTTTGAAAGGCACAAAGGCCTAAAATGGTTTGAATGAGTTAGTTCTTTTTGGATTTTTGAAAGTTCAAGTCAAGTATTGTTAAGTTTATTTACAAGTTTGATTTAAGAAAATAAGTTTGAAAATGCAATGGCAAAAGGCCAAAGTTTCTATCCTTTTTTGCAAAAGTGGTCAAAGTTTAGAACAAAAATAGTTCACAGAAAGAAGATTTTTGAAAATGGAGGGAAAGATTTTGAAATTAAAGAAATGGGGAGAAGATGAAGAGACTACTCTATGCACAAAATTTAAAAGTTTAGAGTTGAAAAGATCTGACCAAATGGGTAGCAATCCAATAGACAAAAATGTCAATAGAAACCCAGAATTCCCTTGGACTTTTAGAATTAAGCAACATACAAATGCACAATTATATTATCTTGAAGAGCGAAGGCATCAAATAAAGATGGCCTCATCCAAACTTATCCATTCCATGATCTTCTTCAGAAAATAGCTCCTGTAACAGATGAATTCCACAGGTTCAAAATGAAAGCTTCACAATGATCAAATTACAGATGAACTTAGAGAGATCTGGAATGATGTATCAGATGAATTCAAATTGCAAGCACTTGGTTCTTCACAAATTAGCATTGGCCAAGTCCTTTAGCTTAGGGAGGTTCGCTAGATTCTAAGTCCATTTGTCAAAGATCAAGCCAACAGTCCACTCAAAAGTTTTTTAGGGTTTTTATTTTATGATGTACATTAATGGTCAAAGACCACACAAACAAACAAAGTATATACAACCAAGATATATCACACAATATGGTCCAAATGGACAAAGTGAAAATTTCATTAACATAAACAATTAGATTGATATGTACAATGGAAAATGAAATAGAGTGCTTGAAGTAAATTGCATTAAGATAAAAACTTGAAATTAAAAGTTAATGGTTAGTAAGTTAGAGGTTAGTTTGCTTTGCTTTTGCTTTTTCAAGACATTCTTTGGAGAACACTCAACCCACTTGTCACAAGCATGGATCCTTGAACCAAAACATCTTCCAAAGGAAGGAAAGAAGGCAAAGTTTCCACACAATACCATGAAAGAGGGGAGACTTACAATCTCACTAACTAGAACGCTTATTCCTTTTGTGTCAAAAATTTAGCGCTATGTTAAGAAATCGTAATTGGACTTATGTAGAAGTCACAACTATTTGATGTTGGGCAATAGACTTTTGGTGTTAATGCATGTTTGAGACATAGTATTATGAACTATGCTCATGAAACATACCACACACACAAAATATGCAAAAGGTGTGGCCTAATCTCATCCATACTCATGTCAATTTTTCAATCAACTAGCATTAGGACTTTGAGATGTCATAGGCCAAATGGAAATGAATGAATGAAGAAGGGGAATTAGATGAAGAGGAAAGGGGATGAATGAGATCACAAATTGGTCAAAGGAGGACTTTTATCAAATTAATATCATTCATTCATTTTGGGAGATGGAATGTACATTCCATCAATCCCCTAAATCCAATGATATTAACTTCACAAAGTCAAATCAACCTTGACCAAGGCCCAACAACAAACAATCAAACTTAATTAAGTCAATACAAATGGTCAACAAAATTAAAATGGCATTTATTCAATTAAAAATAATAAAATGGTGCATTTAATTCAAATATGTTTTGTCCAAATCCTAAAATCTCATCAAAACACCAAATAAATGGCCATGAGATTTATCATAGGTCAAACAAGGTCAACGGACCTTGGAGAAAAAATTTCATAATTTTTGGATATTTAAAAATATTTTTAAGCAATTAAAAACAAATGAAAAATCAATTAATTCATGAAAAATATTAATAATGATCTAAAAAATAATTTTTTTTCATAATATGAAAGAGAAAAATATTTGAAATTTTTGGGTGAAAGTCCCATATTTTTTGGATCAATATTAAATTTAATATGAATTATTGAAGAAAATGCAATTAAAATGAAATATCATAAATTCAAAAATATGTGGACCATCGGATCTCCCTCATTAATTGATGCGGCAGATATGATGATCCAAAATGCGCGTTCCACATGTGTCTGAGTCAGTCGCGTGGTACCAATGGTAATTACAAGGGACGATCAAGATTAAAACGTGGAGGATGTATCCAATGGCTCAGAGGTTGTCCAAGTCATCACCGGAGCCAGAGCTCCGGTCATCTTCTCCGGTGGAGCTCACCGGACTGGTCAACATAAACCATCACCAAAAAAAGAAACAACGACATGATCTTAAAGAGAAAATGGCACTAAGCTCGAATTTGACCTCTAGTTACTCCAATTCCAAATATATTAAGAGATATGTGGAATAGAAATTAGCAAGTTGGTTGATGGTGGTTGGCCAGATGAATTCATATGATCAAAACTGGGTTCCCCTAGACCCCATCTCCTACAATTTTTCATCATATGAAAATGACTCCAAGAGAAACTTTAGTCTAAATGATATTACAAACAACTTTCATGTTGAAGTCTGGATCTAGTTTTGCATGGAAAGTCATTTTCTATGTTGAAACATTATAGGTCATTTTGTCTAAACCCTAATTTGAAAGTAAACTTCCCAAGGACATAACTTGCTCAATTTTTATGAGATGAAAGATTTACAAGTTAAAAAATGGTCACCAATTTCATGTCATTTGGATTAGAAATGATAGAGTTGTGCATTTTTGAAGTTTGGAAAAATCACTTGATCAATGGTATAGGTCAAAAGTGACCTATAAAGTAGCATCATATCACATGGTCAAGAAAGTTGAATTAGCTCCCACTCCAAACATAAAAGTTGAATTATACACATTGAATTTTATTATGCAACTTGGAAATCTTTCATCTCATAAAAATTAAGCAAGTTATGGCCTTGGGAAGTTGACTTTCAAATTAGGGTTTAGACAAAATGACCTATAATGTTTCAATATAGAAAATGATTTTCCAAGAAAAAATAGATCTAGGTCTCAACATGAAAGTTGTTTATAATGTCATTTAGTGTACCTTTTCTCTTGGAATCATTTTAATATGGTGAAAATTGTAGGATACAGGGTCTAGGGAGACCCAGTTTTGATCAGATGAATTCATTTGGCCAACCACCATCAACCAACTTGCTAATTTCCAAATCTCTTGACTTTATTGGCTCATGGTAGATCATATATGCATAAGATGATGAAATTTGAAGTGTCCCTTTAGAAATTTGATCAATTGGTGAGATAGCTTATTGGAGAAGTTACTCAAGATACCTAGTCAAACTAGGGTTTCCAAGGCAAATCACCCTCAAACTCTTGAAGAAAATTTGATCAATATAACATATAAGAGTCAATGGGACTCATATATGATGCTTATAACAATTCTTGAATCAATTCTTGGTCGTGCTCTTTGTTCATGAGGGTCTCAAACCCTAGATGTGATTAATGAATCAATGAGATCATGTCCTTCCTACAAAAAGAGTTAGATAGATGCAAATACATATTTTTGGTATGTTGGTTAGTAAATAATAATATATAAGTATGATATAATCACAAAGTTCTTGGTGATCTCTCCGAAAACAAACCCAATGAAGGAGGGGTAAGGAGGATGCCAAGATATGATCCCAATGCTAATGCTTATGATGAAATCGCATGAGGGATCTTAGGGTCAAAATTGGGGTCTTACAGTGCTATGTTTAGCAATCGTAATTTGACTTACGTAGAAGTCACAACTATTTGACGTCGAGCAATAGAATTTGGGTCTTAATGCATGTCAGAGACGTCATATGATGAACTATGCTCATGAAACATACCACACACAAAAAGAATATGCAAAGTGGGAGACCTAATCTCATCCATACTTATGTTGATTTTGCAATCAACTAGCCTTAGGATATAGAGATATCATAGGTCCATGACATGAATGCATAAAGAAGGGGAATGAGATGAAGAGGGAGGGGGAATGGATCCAACACTAATTGGACAAAGGAGGACTTTTACCAAGTTAAGATCATTCATTCATTTTGGGAGATGGAATGTACATTCCATCAATCCCCTAAATCCAATGATCTTAACCTAGCAAAGTCAAATCAACCTTGACCAAGGCCCAACAACACAAGTCAAATTCACAAAGTCGATTAAAATAGCTTCACACAATTAATTTGGCATTTAATCAATTAAAAATAATAAAAATAATGTATTAAATTAAATATGGTTGGTCAATTTCCTAAAACCTCATCAAAACACTAAAGAAATGGCCATGAGATTTATCATAGGTCAAGCAAGGTAAAAGGACCTTGGAGAAAAAATTTCAGAATTTTTGGAAACCTAAAAGTATTTTTAAACAATTAAAAATATTCACAAAATCAATTAAATCATGAAAAATAATAGTAATGATCCAAAAAATAATTTTAATTCATGAAATGAAAGAGGACTTTATTTAAATTTTTTTGGTGAAACTCTCATATTTTTTGGATCAATATTAAAATTAATATGAATTAATGAAATTAAAAGGAATAAAAGGAAAATTCAGATAATCAGAAAAACAGGGACCACTTGATCTCCCTCATTAACTGAGGTGGCAGATCAAGTGGTGGAGAGCTCACGTTCCATGATGCGCGCTAGTCAACATTCCACACGTTTAGTAATCACAAGCAATGTTTCAGATTAAAACAATTTGAACTCATCCAATGGCTCAGAACACTTCCAGCGCATCGCCGGAGCCAAAGGCCGATCATCTTCTCCGATGACCCTGGCCGGACTGGTTCTTTCATCACCATAACATAAATGAAAAAGGAAGACATGATCTTAAATAAAAAATGGCGTAGATCCTGAATATCACCTCAATTTAACCTAACTCCAAATATATAGAGAGATATGTGGAGTTGAATTTTGAGGTGTGTCAACTGAGTTGCTTCGATTTGACCTCAAAGAAACTAAATCTTCTTGCCAGCATCGGTAGGACTTCAGACAACCAAGGATCCAAGAGAATTTATGAGATTTGAGAGAGAATCGAAGAGAAGAAAAATCTAAAAAAATACCTTCAATGTTGTGCAGAAATGGATCTCTATTGCTTCAATTCGTGCTTGATCTTGCTTGTGGAGCTTGGAGAAGTGGATTAAGAATGGTGCAAAGCTTTGGATCTTGGAGTTTTTGAATCTCCAAATAGTGAGATTCAAACTCAAGTTTCAATTGAAACTTATCAGGTTTTCCTTTGAATTGAGAGGCTTTCAATGGTTGGAGGCAAAGCTGACGTGTAAGTTCCTTCAAACTGAAGCATTAGACCTCTATTTATAGCAAATGGTACGTGTTATTTTCACACTTGAAAATACTTCCAAAATTGGCAATGTAAGGCACACGCTTGCATGGGCATGTGCAGGCCCATGAAGCATCTCTACTAGGTCCGCAATCAACTGAAATGAGGTGTGAATGAAGATTGCATTGCAAGGCGAAGATATTTGAATGTTTGAAGCATGATTCTTGCCAACTGATACAACCTTGTTCAAGCCATACGCAGACCCCTTAAACTCTGTCCAAAATGAGTGAATTTGGACTTTTTGGAAAGGTTAGATCAAGAGGAACAACTCTTATGTTGAACAATTTTCCATTTGGAACTTGTATCATGGTGAATTTTGAGGTGGAAGTTTGGAAATTCCAACATGTCAAAATATTTTCTAAGTGTCTAGCCACATGTTCAATTATTCCACCTTGGCTAACTTTTTATGTGAGCTCCAAATGAGAAAAGTGTATTCATCAAAGTTGTAGCTATTTTAAAAACCTTCAAAATGGTAACAAATTTGACATTATTTGGATTTGGGATGAATGAGTTATGCGTTTTTGAAGTTGAGGAAAATCACTTGTTCAATGGTATTGGCCCAAAATGACCTATAATATATCCTCATATCACATGCTCATAAAAGTTGAATTAGCTCTCACTTCAAACATCAAAGTTAAAGTAGACACCTTGAATTTGATTTTGAAACTTGTAAATCTTTCATCTCATAAAAATTGAGCAAGTTATGGCTTTGGGAAGTTGACTTTCAAATTAGGGTTTAGACAAAATGACCTATAATGTTTCAACATAGAAAATGACTTTCCATGCAAAACTAGATCTAGACTTCAACATGAAAGTTGTTTGTAATATCATTTAGAGTAACGTTTCTCTTGGAGTCATTTTCATATGATGAAAATTGTAGGAGATAGGGTCTAGGGGAACCTAGTTTTGATCAGATGAATTCATCTGGCCAACCACCACCAACCAACTTGCTAACTTGCAATTCTATTGACTTTTCAGGATCATGGTAGATTATATATGCATAATATGATGAAATTTGAAGTGTCTTTTGAAGTATTTGATCAATTGGTGAAGAAGCTTGTTGAAGAAGTTACTCAAAATACCCATATGAACTAGGGTTTCCAATGCAAACCAACTCCAAACTCTTGAAGAAATCTTGATCAAAATAACATGGAGAGATCATGGGGACTCATACATGATGCTTAGAGCCATTGTGGATCATTCATTGGTTTATCTCTTAGCAATGAGGGTCTTAAACCCTAGATGTGATCTTGATGGATCAAAGGTGATCATGCCCTACCTACAAAAGAGTTAGGCAAATCACATTGTGGATCATTCATTTTTTGTATTTTAATTAGTAAATGATAATGTACAAGTATGATACAATCACATGGTTCTTGGTGATCTCTCCCAAAACCAACCAAATGAAAGAGGCGTAAGGAGGATGCCAAGGTATGATCCCAATGCTAATGCATATGGTGAGATAGCATGAGGGATATTAGGGTCAAAATTGGGGTCTTACAACTGCCCCTATTTAAGGACATTCTAACTGAGGAGGATAAGGTTAAAATCTTCATATCAACTCAGTAGAATGGGCTTAAATAACAACATCTAGAAACAAATTTTGGTCCCTAAGAGACCTCATGATGCATATGATATGTATGCTAAAAGCAAACTCTCTGTGGAGAATTGTTGCCACAAAGGAAAAGAAAAATCAGAGAGACCGAAGGTCCGAAGGAGCATAATGCATTCCATGAGGAAAACACATTGGGGAGACAGAGACTCTGGGGGATTCGCAGGCCAGGCTACGACTTAAAAACTGTTGGGGAACTAGAGGAATTCCATGAAAATGGAAAGACTCAGCCGTGGAAACAAAGACGTCTGCAGGGGAAATAGGTAGATCAGAATAAAATTGAAATACTCAGACCATGCAGGAAAAGAAATTTCACTAAGGAAATAAGCACTCAACTCAACTGGGGAAGAAACAATCTCCAACACAGGAGGAGCATAAATCTATTATCCACTACCTATTTGGGTAAGGAGATAACATAAATCTGACAGAGAGGACACCCGTCATCGATTAGGATGAACATATCAAGGATGACTCACTGAGGGCCGCCAGGAGGTATATTCATTACCAGTTACTGGGTAATAATAGACTTGTTGGGAAAAACTGAAAATGGGATTTACAACTACTGATTACTGGACAGAAGATCAATGATGAGAATACTCGTCACCTATTAGAGTGAACATATCAAGGATAGACTTAAAGGAAAGAAAATTCATCATCGGTTAAGATGAACATATCAAGGATTAACTTGCCTGGTAATGTTAAGGAGAATACCCATCATCGGTTAGGATGAACATATTAAGGATAAACCACCTGAACAAAAAGTAGGAATTATATCTATCGAATGCTGGATAGAATACCGTAAAAGAGAAAATTCGCCACTGGTTAGGATGAACATATCAAGGATAAACTCTAAAGGGAGAAATTGGGATTACATCCATTAGTTACTAGATAGAAGACCACAAAGAGGATATCCGTCACCGGTTATAGTGAACATATCAAGGATAAACTCTACAAGGGGGAAAAAGCAGGATTTACAACTATCGGTTACTGGGCAGAAGACCGCAAAGAGAAGGAAACCCGTCATCGGTTAGGATGAACATATCAAGGATTAACTCTCTAGGGAATAAAATAGGGATTACAACTACCTTTTACTGGGTAGAATACCATTGATGAGAATATGCGTCATCGGTAAGGATGAACATATCAAGGGTAAACTCAAAGTGGGGGAAGAAAATATCCATCACCGGTTAGGATGAACATATCAAGGATATACTTCCTGGGGAAACGTGAAAAACGAATCCGCTAGGGAGAAAAGGGTTACTTTTTTTGGGTATTGGATAAGAAGTAACAAACTGCAAACCAAGAAGAATATTACCAGTTACTGGGTAATAAACTCTTAGGGGATACAAAGCATCTACCTAGATAAGATCTAGAAAGAAACGCTCAATCAAGACTCAACCCAATGAGGATATAACTCAAGGGGAGTGGTTCCATCCATATAATCAACCGGGGAGGAAGCTAAAGTAATCATCATCCACGAGGAAATAACTTAGTGGGGAAAAGAGAAAGGTTAAAGTCTTTCTGCTTAGGAGGTTGACGCTCTACTCTTGATGGAGGACATACACCAGACTTGTATGGGGATAAAGCACCACCCTAACTGAGAATAAGAATCACAAGAATGAATCAACAAGTGTGATGATGCAATAATGGAATTATATGAGTGTATATGTATATGTATATGTATATATGATGATTATGCTGACAAAACAATCATGAAGGATACAAAAATGTCGCAGATTTGAATCATCAATACAGTTCTTGGCCAATCCATAAAAGAGGGAAACAAATGTTGGAGAGAAGAGGAATCAACATCCCAAAGGTCGGGGAAGGAGGAGATCTGCTGAGGGAAAGTGTTATCGAGTCTGCGGGGAATTTTAGGTCAACACCATATCTAATGGGAGACAACCACGCAGGGGATAAACACAAATAGCTGCTCAAAAACCAGCTGGAAACTCTGACTAGGAGTGAGTCTGATGACGACTTCACTGGTGTAGCGGTAAATTCATGACCATCAAGCTATGGATAAGCAAGACATCAATAAAACCAGAGTCGCCACCGCGCTTTTATTGTTTCCAAGGGAAAAGGGAAAAGTACGAACAAAACCCAAAAATTAAGAAGTTCTCAAATCAAAACTAATAAAATGCCATAGATTACAGGTAAGGGGGTTGGCTACACAGAGGAAAGGTGTTAGCACCTAAAGTGTCCTAGGTACTCCCAGGGAGCCATTTTTTGTGTGCATATGTATTTTGTACAAAATGATGTTTACAAACAAATAGAATGGGGGGATGAGAAAAGAATTCATTAATTATATTTTTGTGTTTGACAAGACCTTCGTACTTGTGCCTACGTACCAACATAAAATGAGGGATTAAAACCTCGTAGTTCCTGGTATAAATTTCAAAGTGGATGCATTGATTTTAACAAAAAATAGATTTGAAAGGGACCAAGGCCTAAAAATGGTTTGAATGGGTTAGTTCTTTTTGGCTTTTGAAAAGTTTTAAGTCAAGTATAATTAAATTTATTTACAAGTTTGATTAAGAAAAGAAGTTTGAAAATGCAATGGCCTAATGCCAAAGTTTCTAGTTTGCAATAGGGTCAAAGTTTAGAAAAACAGACACAAGCAAAGAAGATTTTTAAAAGGAGGGAGAGATTTTGAAATTAAAGAAGTGGGAAGAAGATGAAAAGACTAATCCTAAGCAAAAAATTAAAAGTTAAGATTTGAAAAGATCTGACCAATGGGTTGCAATCCAATAGACAAGAGTGTCATATAGAAACCCTTATTCCCTTGGACATTAGAATCAAGCAACAAGCAATGCACAATATATCAACTTGAAGAGCAAGGCATCAAATAAAGATAGCCACATCGAAGCTTAGCAACTCCATGATCTTTTTTAAATTTGCCTATGTAGCAGATGAATTCCACAAGTCACAAGTTCAAAATAACAGCTTCACAATGATCATGTTGCAGATGACCT